>NC_137698.1:45525254-48367754 GCF_964034855.1 Anser brachyrhynchus
CTTGCTTGCTTTGTTTATTTGCTTGGCTTGGAAATATCCCAAGGAAGTTTTCCTGTTGCAGTGCCTGTGAAAGTTGATTTGCAACGGACAGATAAACAAATATGCTTCATGGTGTAGACTTGTTGAATGAATGACAGGCATTTAGTAGTCAAAACAAGCAGCAGGTCAGAAACAACCTATTTCTGTATTTAATGATTAGAAAAATGTCTCTTTGAAACTTTCTAAACAGTTAGAAATCCTTATCTTGATATAAAAGCAAGACATTTGAGTAAGAATCAGCATTATTTGTAATATTTAGCTTGGAAAAAGGTGGCAGATACAAGGTGAGATCTTACCAAACATTCCCTCTAAGCACAGGCTGCCTGGGACTGGCTGATCCCTGTGATATAGCCTCCACACAATTTACCTAAACTGATGCTGTGTTAATTGTTGAGACTAGCAGCCGAAGGAGGAAAAATTATTCAGGGCAAACTAGTTAAGTTTAGGTGCTTTCCTTCACCTTTGCGCTCTTCAAACATGGGGAAGAAAGTGTCTTTTAAAGTGAAGAAGTTGTTAGTCATTACAGCAAAGGATTGCTTCGAAGGAGTGAGAGCTTTGTGTAATACAGCGTATAGCCTGTATTAGGCTACAGTTCTCAGAGCATCTATCTGTCTTAAGACGCTAAATCTGACTTACCTTTGTTGGGGCTTCATAATTCCTCAGACATCTTGCAAAGAGGCTGGAGTTTTGCCATTTACCTTTCAGCTGTTTTCTCTCTTTAGTCTTACAGAGTGCTGTGGTACCTGTTTGCCATCTGTGGAGGAAACCTTCATACTGATTGCAAACCTTCAAACTGCTGCAATTTCCCCCCATTCCCCACTCCCTCCTCCCCTGCCCCAGTACAACATCAGTACCGTCCAGCCTTGTTTTGGTTTTCCTCTTGAGAAGCTGGTAGAGTTGGCTGCCATCTCGCACGGCCTACCGCAGGGCCTGTACTTTACGTGGCTGTAGGAGTGCCTGGGCTGTCTGTCTCTCCAGCGGCAGCTTGTTGGCCTGATTTATGATTCCCTGTTTAACCATAAAGTGCTGGCAGTGAGTTCCCGTGTTGCTGATGGATCTGCCTGTTACAGACGTCTTTTTCCCAGGCAGATGGGATATTTGTATTGCCTGGACACTGCTGGCCGGTGTTGCCAAATAGTGGTGTTAGATATAGCCACTCCTCACCTCAGAAACAGAGGGGTGATAGATGATATTGTGGGTGTATTTGGCTCAAGTTTACATTTTGTGACAGTCCTGTAGCTTTGCCTTGGTGTTGTAAATACTCTAAAATGTGGAAAGTAGTGATCCGAGGCCTCACCCCATGCGGGTGGACTTTGCAGGTGGTGAGGAACGGTTATGCAGTCCTGTGAGCCCTCTTCCTTGCAGCTGCTGTCGGCCGGGTAGCCAGGCTGCATTGTCCTGGAAACACATCCTTCTGTCATGAGGCTACTGAGAGAAGCCTGCCAATATTTTATCTGCTCAGAGGCATCCCCAAGGCTGCGTACACCCAGACACTGGGTTGCACTGCAAGTGCTTAAATCATCCTGGGCCATGCCTGTGTCTGTTTCTGGCTGTGCACGGGGAGAGGTTATGAGTTAGCTACAACTTAAAAAAACAGTTTGGGAGCCAAAGCTTTTCTCTGGTTTGTCAGAGCTATTGAATAGAAAGACTCTTGGCACACTGCTCTTAGGGTGAAACAAAAAAGTAAGGTTTCTCTGAGACGAGAAGAACCTTCAGGAGATGCTTTTCTTATTCTTAAGCAATGTGTTTCATTGCCAGTGAGAAGCTAGTTTCTCAAAATAAATGCATGTTTATCTTTTAACAATTATTATAGCTGAATTGTACCAGTGAAGTATTTTTCCAGTTAGGGAGTTATAAAATAAAGCAGCAGTTCAGTAAATGGAATAAGAAAGAATGAGCATAACAGTTGAAATGATAAAACATTAGAAAGAGAAATGCTCATAATGCAATGTTTGTTTAGATTTGGAGGAGCTAAAATCTTACTGGCATTGAGTAATAATGTACAAACAAAAGCCTTACAAATTTCAATTCCAAATTTTCAATCTGATTACACATAGGAGAGAGGATTTGAATACATATGTTTCTTGGTATAAAAAATATCTGTTTTTTCTTTTTCTAGAAATAAAATACAGTACATGATGATAGTCAATATTCAGTTCTCTTTTATTTATGCATGGGCATAATACCCTGATGTTTTCTGGATGTCTGCAGACAGCTGTTCCTGCTTCTGGCTGAAAGCACATAGTGTAGATGGGGATGGGACAGGGATGAGAACTACTCTGCATTTTTATTGATGACTTGGACAGGAGCAGGAGAATGGCCTTTTTAATCCTCAGAGGAGACTAAGCACTGAGGAGACCACAAATAATAAACCACAAATAAAGCATATGCTTTATTTTATTTATTTTGGTGTTCAAAATGATCTTGACAAACTGGAGGTGTAGTCTGAAATGAATATAATTTTATCAGCAGGTAAAAACATGAAGTGCTGTGCTTAGGAATAATGATGGCAGGGGGAGAGCTGGGTGGGTTGCAATTGTAGAGAAAAAGATGACAGTTTCAGGTGGAAGACTGTAAAAAGAAAAAATTCCCATTAGGGGATATAAATGAGATGTATAGCTTCTGAGGTAGAGGAATGAGTTCTTCTGCATTATTCAGGCTTCTCCTAGAGTATCACATACTAATTTCTGAAGTGTTTGGGCACCAAAATCCAAGAAAGCTGTATAGAGAGAGGAAAAAGCTGTTGGAAGTGTAGAAACATGACCTGTGAGAAAAAATTAAGCAAGTGGATATTCTTTAGCTTGAAGAAGTAGAGGGTTGAGAAGATCTGTCTTTTGCACATATTTAACATCTGTTGCAGAGTGGAAGGGAACAGACTGTTCTCACTGACTGCAGTTGGTAAAGCAAGAAAGAACAGGCTTAAATTGAAGTGGAAAAAAAATTAGATATGCACACTAGGAATTTTCAGCAAGGATATTGAAGTGCTAGCATACATTAGGAAGACAGTGAAATCTCTGTCATGTTGTCTTTAAGACTAGGCTGGAGAAATACATCAGGAATAACATATGTATGGCTGGTCTTGCCGTAGGGCACAGAAAAGTAATTCTTCCCTTCCAAAAGCTCTGCATTTGGCCCTACAGTCTGGTGATTTTTCTGACTGCCTGTGCAACTTTCATGTGTGCTAGGCAATAGTGTAAATGATAAACTGTGCCTTTTCATCCTGTTTTTCCAATGGTGAATATGAGAACTTTACAGCAAAGACAGAACTAACCAAGTATTGTTTAAACAGAAGCTCTGTTTCCCCCATAGTTGCTAGATTTGTTCTGATCAACGCACTTTCTAATACAACGCATTAATCAGCCAGAGTGGTGAAGAGAAGAGTGAGAAGGCCGGACACCCCTGTGTTTAGGTGGCAGAATTTATGGCCTTTTGCCACAGAATCATCTTTCTAGCATCACATATGCACATCCTTGGTCCCCTCCTCCAAATCTGCTATTTTCTCTAGTTCCTGGCATTTGCCAGTTCTATCCACTTACCAATGAAGAAACTAGAATTGCCTGTAATGTCAGCAACCACATATCTCTAATGGCTTTTTTAACTTGTCTCATAAAACTGAAATGGAAATAGTGACTCCAAAACCAAAGATTTAAATGCATTTAATGCACTTTGTAACAGGGCAAACATTATAGTCCTTGTCATCTTTCCTGATATAAGTTGCATGTTGCATTTGAATTTTAAGTTCTAAAGGTACATGATATTTCTCAGCTGCTTACTTGAGAAATATAAAGACCTAAACAAATGAGCAGACTCTGGTAGAGTTTGCATTCTGCCTGCTCGGTGCTGGTACCTGCTTGCAAGTCTGTTGCAGGAGTGAAGGCTGCATGCTTCCAAAGATCTGAAGATTCTTTAAATCAAATAAAGTGGCTCCTTCTGTTCTTGAATTTTTATTCCTTGCAAAAATGTGGGTTATTTCCTCTATGCCTATCTACCTACTAGGTAAGGTGGATTTACTATTTTAGTAGGTTGAGTACCTTTTGGAAAAGTACTTTCTGGTGGTAGAATTAATTTAGCATGAATATTTGCTGGCATAAACAAATCTATTGGGCTGTGCTTTCCATTTGATGGATAAAGTGTCTAGTTCTTTGGGCTTTTGGTATTAGAGATTTTATTTTGCTATCCCTGTATATAAGCTGAACAGTTTTTCTTATTTATTAGTGAAGACTCTAGCCTCAAGCTGTAAGAACTGTCATTCGGATTCTATACTTAGAATTTATTATAAAATAGGCTACGAAATGCAAAATAAATAAAAATTGCACAAGCTTTTTGATAAAATACTGAATTCTTAATGTTTTACTATTTGGGTGTATTTTGTTATGTGATAAAGAGGACACTATTTCATATTTTTCTAGATACCTGCACTGTAATTTCATACAAGTACAGAGAAACAAGATTTTAGAAGCAGAACCATAACAGCATGGGCTTCATAGTTCACCAGGAGAGAGATGTGAAATTCAGGTTTCCTCTTCACTCTGAAGTTGGCCCAAACCCTCTAAACTGTGCCCTAAAAGATGAACAATTGTGTGTGGATGTTTGTCACCTATTTGTATTCTGTTGGGTTGAAGGAAACAAGGAGTGGCTGAAAAACATCCGTCTCTGTTGCTGGAGAAATACAGAGCTGAGATAAATAAAGTGCAGTCTTGGAAGGAAGAAATGGCAGCAACCAAAACTGATTATCTCAAAGCATGTTGAATCTCAGAAGTTTGCCTCATATATGAAAACATCTTCCCCCGCCCAAATAAATACATAAATTCTGACAAATATCTGCTCATTTAGCCATGACTTCTTCCAGTGAAATAGTTCAAGAAAAAGATAATGAAATCAGGTAGGGAGTAGTACTGTAATTCCTAGTGTGAAGTAGGCTATGTATCAAATTAACTTCTTTCTTGATCTTAAATTTGTTAGGAGTTCTCTAAATAAAGAAAGGAACACAATCAAATTTTCAAAGCCTTCTCTTTTTTTTTTTTTTTTTTGAGGAGCTTGGAAAAAAGTTAAAAGTAAGTATCTTGTAGTAGGTGAGAAGGTCAGCTAACCAAAGAGAAGAATAAGCTGAAGGTGAAAGGAGTCACTTTGGCTTTCTTAAGTCAATGGTAAAAAATTGCTACAAGTTTTTGACTTCCGAAAACCAGCCTCAATTGCCCTAAAGGAAAGCCTTCCTCTCTGTACAGCTGATGAAATCACATGTCAGAAGGTGAGCTGATTCTCTATATGTAAGACTGCTTCACCTCCATCACCAGGCTTTTGAGTTACCTTGTCTGGTCCTGTTTCATTAGGCTTTCACTTACTCTTTTCCTGGTAATGCTGTTGCTCTAAGCAGTACACAGGACTTCAGAAGGCTTGAGCTTACCTCTCCTCCAGCACTCTGTGGGACGCCTTCAGGTCCTTTCATTATTTCTCACAGAGAATAGCCAACATTCCCTTTCTTGTACCCGTAGAATCTCATTAAACTTTCTTCATCAAAGGTGATGCTTTCACAAAGGAAATGGTTTCAGACTCAGCTGAGAAACAAGCTCACTGACTTTAAACACAAGTCTCTCGCTCCAGCCACAACTTCAATTGTGACTAATTTTTAGTGTCAAATTAATCTGAAACTTCTTCTGAGGTTCTAAAATGTACAGAAAATTGCCTACCCCACCTACAATTTTTTTGTTATCAGTGCTGAAGAAAGTAGATGTAGTGTAATATCACGGAAGACTGCTTTTGCAAGATGCTCTTAGAAGTGAAAGTCTCTGAAATTGTGAATGGGAAGCTGTCAAGAAGCTTTTAGTCAAATATTACAAACCGAGGCAATTGAGTAATTTCAAGTAAGTGGCTATGCTTGGCAGCATTCATATTTCTGGATACTTTTTTTTTTCTTTTTTTTCTTTTTTTTCTGGATGGGACACTCAATTTGTTTCTAATTTCCTTTAGAAGAGGACTAGAAAAGGAGTTTGATTATAATCTTTTTAAAAAAGTTGGCAGCATCCTCTTTGTTGTGCTCACACTGAAATGCCCCTTCGTTGGGCACCTAGTCCTTCATCCCTTCTCATCAGGTGCAAGCTCTGCACACCCCGCTGCAGGCACCTAACATCTCCCCTTTGGCTAGACGATAGCAAAGAGAAAGGTTCTCGTTAACCTATGATAGGGAAAGACTAGCATGCAAAAATCACACCCTCCACCTCTCTGAGGAAGAAAACATTATTAGTAAAACACCTTTCTATGCTAAAATAGATGTGTCATTTTCTCTCTAGTAGTATCAGAATTTCAACTCAGAAAATGTTTTTCTAGCCACAGTAATGAAATGCAAACACCTATGGTGCAATAACAGTGCAAATATGACTGACACCACTAAAAGAATTAGGATAAATACAGCAATTTAGTAATTGCTTTGGAATGAGCTATTTGATAATTTACCAGCAACAGCTAAACTAAGGCATTTCTGTAGCTTTTTATGGAAACAGAAGACACTGCTGTTACGACTGCTATTCTAATCTATATCCCTTCATTCCCTGTGTATTGTTTTGTTGATACAATTAAAAAAAATAATGAAGCAACTAAAACAACAGTAGCCTGTCCCCCCAAAAAGACTGCTTAAACCCTAGTGGTATTTACAGAGGATGTTCTCAGTATCCTGCTTCCCTGTTTTTCTCTTTCTAATGGGATTCTTTTTCTTTACCTTCTGAGGGCATTGGGAGACACAAGTAAATTATGATGTAGTTAAAGTGGTTTTGTCCCAGTTTCCCCTCCCCTTGACTGTTGGTTTTAAATGTTGTTCTAGAACAAAAGTCTCTAAAGGATTGCTTCTGGTATTTATTTCAGGAGAATATTGTTCTTTTAAAGAACAAACAGATACTTTATTCTCTTGATAATGAATTCATACACAGACTGAAATATGTTAGTAACATTCATGTTCACTGTCTCAAAAATGAAATTGTCTCTTTGCTAATAATTGTTCAGGTTTGATGTTATTTAAATGAGATATTAAAGAATTGTTTCAGAAAATAAAAGTGCAAGGAAATTGAAACTTTAGACTTTGATTAAATGAATATGATTAAATCCCTCAGAAGCCTGTGGAAGGTGGGTGTTCATTGGCTAAAAGTTTTGAAATTTGCTTTTATTCCATGGCAGATTTAAATAAGTGGAAAAAAACTTACTGGTGTTTCCTGTCAGGTTTGTTGCCACAAGTCAATTGAAAAGATTTTTGTTTTGGCAAGAAGAGTTTGGGCAAAATATTCTTATATATTTTTTCAAAAGATAAGTGAAACTGTGGCATCAAAAAAACAACAATAAAGATATTTTTCTCATATGAATCACTGAAGGAAAATATTTCTGCCTGGGTGGTTGAGCTGTATGTGCTGCAGAACTTGTGAATGACATGAATTTACCTCATCTTCCTATTCCTCATGTCTGAATTTTCTGAGAGTTTGGCTATTTCATGTTTTATTTTGAGAAGCTCCACAATTGCTAGCATATACCTGGCTGTCCGCGTTTTCTAACTGTGGTGAATAATGGCTGGAGAATGTATTTCCCAGGTTGGTCTTCTAGTTTTTCCTTTTGGCAGGGTCAGAAATGGAAATATTAGCTGCCTTGCAGAAGTTAGCAACAACTGGGCACTGTTTGGAGGGATATTCCAGTCCCTCTGAACAGTAAAAGCAGTGCAAAGCGATCAGTGATGGAGATAGAAACGGAGTATTGCTGGCTGATTTAAAACATTTAAATGATGTCCAAGACTCTGAAGAAGCTGGAATTTAAGCAAAACCTCTTCAAAGTCACGAAAAGAAACTGCTGTATATTTTTTTTTTTTTGTAATGCTGTTTTCTGAGATCTTTACATTCCCCAGCAATGGAGGAAGCTTGACAAGCTAATTAAATAAATCTCTCAGAATAACCTTCTGACCAGGTAGTATAAATTGCTGTGAAAACTAGAGAAGTACAGCTGACAATAAATGGCCCATCTAAGACTCCTCCAACCCACATGGAGGTTTAATATCAAATCTTGAAGCATGGATCAAAATATATACAGAAGAAATGAAGAACAATGAATGTCAGCGCTTTCTACAGTGTCTTTCTTTTTGTTGGCCACAGATGTGATCCTCACTCCATCATTTTGAAGTCAAATTCTATGAGAAACATGGCACCTATTTTCATTTGTTTGTTTCAGGCCTAGAAGGTTTTTACGCTGCAGCATTACAATATGCTTACAAGGGCAACTTCTCAGTCTGCATGTACCTTTGAGTATTTACAAATAAATGTGTTCCTCACAGGGTAGCAAATAGATTTTAAATTGCTTTTTGAAGCATTTTGGCTTACTTGCAATTTGTTCTTGCACTCTGTCAAGTGAATTGCTTATTAATCTCTGACAGTTGCATCTGTGGGACCATAGAGGTGGCACTGAAGACAAGAGTTGAAGAAAATGAACAAAGCTGTCCTGGAGAGATAGACTTCACAAATCAATTAGCTTTTTGTTGCCAGCAGAGGTAGAGAGGGAGAGTCCCGCTTGAGGGTGCACACTTGGCAGCCTTGCCAACTGTTACCTGTAAGTGGTGTGATGATGAGTGCTGATTGCCCAGTGGTGCTGCCTGAGGAATTAAGCAGCAAGAGTGTGGGGAGGGAAAAAAGATGCTGCTCTTCTCCTTGAGAGTGGTAGTGAGTGTCACAGATTGTTATTGACTGGTCCCTGCTAGTATGTGTTTTATTTAGATTTAATATTAAACAAAACACCTGTGCAAAAGCCCCGAGAGCCAATTTAGCAGTAATTAGATTTGCAATTGCTGCCTAGCAGCATGAAGATGAATGTACCAATAAACAAGCTCTGCCAGGCAGCACCAGTGAAAACAATGATTTAGCCCAGCAGATGGAAAGGGGAGAATTGCGCTGGAGCCTTTCATTTCCAGAGCCATGCAGGAGCAGGTGTTCAGCTCTCTCTGTGTACCTTGGTCAAAGTTTGGTGGTGTTGCTGGTGAGTAACCTGTGCTGGATTATTTCAGGTGAGGGGAGCGTACCCCACGTTTCTGGGGCTCTCCTGCAGGTGAGCCTCGGTGGTCTTGCTCCAAAAATCCCCGCTGAGCATCATTGCAGTGGAGGCAGCAGGAAATTGGGAGAGAAATGGCCTGTTGGGTTGGATGTATCCTGAAAGGACACGGATCATCATGCAGAGACACAAAGGGTCTTGTATTTTGTGTCATCTCTCCTGTGCCCAGTGACCTTTCCTGCTCTGTGATATGGTGTTGCTTGGCTTTCATTGCTGAAGCCAAACAACTAATTGATCTCCTGTAGATTTCCAGCACAGTGCTAATTATAACAGCTAAGGGACTGGAGAAATGTAAGATGTGACAGGCTCTACAGCAATTCCTAAAGCTGAATGTGTTTGAAGTACACTAGCTGAGGTTTAGATGTGGTCCCTCATCCAAGAGAAGTATGTTGAAAGGGTGTCACATGCATTTCATTGCCACCATCTATCAATAAGTGTCAAAGGATACTGTTTTTTAAGCCTGAGAATTACTTATGTTTTACAAGCACATACTCTCTTAAAAAGGGTGAGGAGTGAGTTTCTTCATGTATACTCTGAAAACAGAGAAGTATCTGAAGTCACAGAAGTGTGAATATTTAATATTTTCTGGCTACGGAGAAGATAAAGGTTAGCGGCAGGAAAAAAATCCATTATTGGCATCTGTAAAAATAACAACATGAGGAAACTCATTGTAGCAAAAGGAGAAGTAGATATTTTCGAGTTAAATAAGAGTAAATTTAGATAACTTTTTTTCTACTGGTTTTCATGACAGTTATATGGAATTCCTGGTTAAAATGCAAGTGAGCTATGTAATGTATACATGGGTTATTTCCTTGGCTGGAGTATGAATAGGTTGTTTTGAGGTATAGAGTAATGAACTCTGAAAAATATATAAACCAGTTTTTTAAATGTAAAACAACTTTTTTTGTGTGTGTGTGTGTGTGAAGTTCTACCTTATATTCTGAAAGTAAATGAGGGAACAAAGGGTGTACAGTAACTATCTGCATGTACTCTTAATCCAAGGCAAAGATGAGGTAACTGAATTACCTCAAACCTCAATAAAAGGAAGCCAAGATAACCTGGGTGACCTTGTAGCTGCTGAAGGCTGGGAGTGAGTACACAAAAAGCACTCATTTAGGAACAACAGCAAGGAGGCAGAAGAGCAGGTTACCAGGGAATTGTGTTGGCAATTTTCTCTGTTGGGCACACCTGTGCTGGTGCAGGGAAAGGTAGTGGTGCTGAGCATGGCCAGGGCTGGAATTTGTAACCTGGCATGCAGATAGAACCTAACAGCTTCTCTTAGGCTAGGATACTGTGGCTTGAGGAGAGAAAAAAATCATAAAATTGTGTGTTTGTATGTTGTGTCATGGATTGGACCAATAAGAATGTGAAATAAACCCTACCTTATGCTGGACTAAGGTTGTTAACAGTATTTCCAACCTATTTTGGGGAAGTAGAAAATGATGCATTGAGGGACGAGTTGATGTTTGAAGTTCATGAGAAGCTGTCCCCAGGACAGTCATTAAGCAGGGCTGTCTGCATAAATATTAAGTACTATGTTGGTATGACTTCAATCAGAATTAGAACGTAACCTGTGCTTCTTAAACAAAATATCAGCTGATCATGCGGTAAATAAGTATTGAGTTTCATTTATTGTATTATGCAAGTATTTAAACCTGTCCTCTCATTTAGGGAAAAGTAGCGCTGATTTTAGTGAAGTGGCTATGTATTTGATTTGCAAATCCCAATGGTGTCTGTGAAAATTGAACATATAAAACTTCTGTAAAGCACAAAGATTGGAATTCATGGTTTGAATCAAGATCTTATGTTCAGAGATTGAAAATTGTCATTAAATGTGATAATTGGAGTTGTTTTCACTGCCTGCTTGCTCTTCACTTTGGTTGCTGTGGTTCTGTATTAAAACAAATTATTGTAACTATTGGATGGATAAATTATTGTGATTATTGTCTCCTGTCATGGCTAGGAAGGATTTGTTCCTTGGCCATCAGTGGTACAAAATCTGTCTTATTGCCTTCCTCTTGATGCATCAGGGACTGATCTCAGCTGGAAGTTGGGCACAAGACTCATGTAGGCCAGTCCTTCATGCTGGCACAAAGGATTCTTTTCCTGGTCTTTGCCTGATGTTTTTGCTTCCATGCATTTGCTCAGTTTTGGCCTGGAGACAGAAATAAATTTGGCCAGCAGGGACCTTACGCGTTTCCAGCTTTCTCTGAAGCCTGGGTAACAGTTCTCCTGCTGGGGCTGTCAAGGCTCATGTCAACCACTTCCCTGCTACTGCCGGCATCTTGAGAATACCTGCCTCTCTGGTAAGTGGTCTTCTCTCTCTGTGAAGCGGGTGTCACCTGGTAGCTGCAGTCTGTTGGACTGGCCAAATTCTCTGGGCTCTGTAAGTGGGTGTCGGAGGTAGACTTACAGGCTGTGGGACTTGGGTCTCTTGCCTTTGATCTTGTGAGAGGATATGACGAGAACGGCAATAATGGAGCAGAACGGGGTGGTGGTGGCTCTGTACCATACCCGGTGCGGCAGCTGAGTGCCAGAAGCTGAAGAATTTGTTGACTTCTGTGAAAGCAGCAATCCCTCCCTCACCTCAGACCTGCTGCCAGCTTACAGGCGTTGGTGCTGTATTGCTCATACAGTGTCACCTCCTGATGTAGTACAAATGTCACTTATTAATGAATGCAAGTTGTACAAAGCAAGTGGTGATTAGTGGAGGAAAGCAATCAGGAATTAACGTTCTTGTCGTTCTTTCTGAAATTGCATTTGATGTTACATCTAATTGCTTTTAACAGTTGTTAATTCTTTTCTATACATTGATAATTCTGTACATTCTCGTTATGGTATGACGAATAACTGCAGTTGAATTTCTGAAAGAACTCAAGTCTTGAACTAATGTGTGGGCTGTATTGAATACCCTTCAGTAAGATCTACTTCTAAGCTGCAGTATAATGGCTTCCAAGACTAGCTCTAACATTCACTCCTAAAAGCTTTTTGATGAAATTGAGTTCCTAATTAATCTTTCAATTTAAGACACAAGTGATTTTTTTTTTTTACCCCCTCTGTGTTTTTCTTTGATGGAAACCTGCTTTTTTTTTCCAGAGGAGAGGAATGACTGAGCGTAACCGTACTTGTTCATGTTTTCTTTTCATTTGGTCCTTGATTACATTTCCGTGTTGCTCTTAACCTGTTCATCTGTCTTTCCTCTGGTTCTCACTCCTTTCTTTGTCTCCACAGTGAGACCTATTCTTTTTTTATTTTTCCTGAAGACTTTTAAGCATTAAAATGAACCTGAATATATAAATATGTATTTCTATGGGCATTGAATTATATATCACTCTCATGAGGTCTGGGGCTGATCAAGGCCTTTTAAGCATAGCTCAGGGTGCTGACAGTAATATTAATAGCAAGGACTTAGAAGAATCCTTAGAATAGACTCAGAAGAGATCTACCAGATACCAGGGAGACAGGGAGGAAGGGACTTGGGGTGGGGAGAAGCCATTAATGGTGTTGGTACTAATGCTGCTCCCTGCTCAGTGTGTGTGCCCTGTATCTCTGCATAGGCACAAACTTTCCCAAACTCCTCTCCCCTTCTCAGTTTGGTCCCACAGCTTTTTCTCCGCCTCCTGATGCAGGTGGGCAGAGATGGGAAGAAGCTGCGGCACCGTGCACTTGCTGGGTGGTACATGCTTCTCTGTGTGCTGGGATGTGGCAAAACCTATCCCTTTCATGTGACTCACAGCAGGGTGAAATAGGACAAGGTGTATCTGGTGCTCCCGCACCTTCCATGACAGAGATTGCGCCTTGAAACTGATTCATGCTGGACATGGTTTATTTTTGCAATTGTGAAAATGTGTGCTGTTTATGAACATTATTTTTCTCCTACTGTTATTTGTGGTGTGTTTCTGCTGTCCGCTCTGTATAAGGGTGTTGCAGGTGCCAAACCTGTGATAAGATCAGCCTGGTGCTTTCAATACTCATGTGGACACACTCTCCTAGATAAATGGTGAGCTTGATAGGGATGTAGCTGAGACGGAGATCAAGGGGTCTTGCAATGGATATCATGTGGTTAAATTTTAAACCTGAAACTGAGGAGAGTAAAACTTTTAAAAAGAGAGTATTTTTTCTTTTCTTTCCTTTTTTTTTTTTTTTTTCTAGGCCAACAGGTCTGGGCAAGCCAGCATATTGAATGCTACAGTTTATAATACATCCTTTGCTCCAAAATGCATTAGATTATTGTGAGGTGATCAGCAACACAGTTTCTATGCTGAGACTGTGAACAGAGTGTCTTCACTAAATAATGTTGTGTCTAATGACTTCCATAATTTTCACAAGTACCTGTGTGTATGCTTGGTACTTAATATCTTCATTTTATTTTCATAAAGCACCATGTAGAAAAAGGCCAATTATTTGGCTCTCACCTACCAGGCCCACGCTGGACAGCTCAAAGCAGCTATCCTCTTTCAGAGGATAGGAGTAATGCAGCATTGCTGTTGCTGAAGCATCTTCAGAGTTGTTAACGTTCCCAGAAAGGCTGAGGGTGAAAATGCCATCCAGAACTAAAATATCGTTCAAGATCTTGCAACTAATTTCAAAGTAATATCTGAACAGACAAGAACCTGTATTTGAGGGCATCTTGCACTTCCTCCAGTATTTTTATTTTTCTATTTTTTTCCAGTGCTGTCAAGAGGCAAAGCAGGGATGTTTTTATAACCTGTGACATATAGAGAAGTAATGTCAACTGTGTTTTTAGGAAATTTGCAGTTGGAAGCAAGACAGAGAAAGGGTGAATTCCTGTTTTACTAAATGGATAAGATTGACAAAAGTGGAAAGGAGAAATACAAGTAGACAACTGAAGTGATTAGGAAGTAAGAGGTGGCAGTCTCAGGATTTTCACATTTTAAAAATGTTCAGATTGATATGATTTTTTTTTTTTGGATTCATGTTATCCTGAAATAACAGATAATTGCCAAGTATTTCTTGACATATATAATAAAGTAGGCCGAGACTTGATGGGACCTAAAGTGTTGATGTGGTTTTTTTATACCCTAGAAACAAAACCAAACAAAATAGTGTTCATGACTGAACGTTGTACAAATATTTTCTGTTGTTTGCCACGTCCCTAGAAGCTGAAGTCAACAGACAGAACAGAAATGAAATGTATCGCTGCTACTTGTTTCCTTTGGTGAGAATTGCCTATCAGGTGTCAGTGTAACTCCAGGCAGTTTTTCTGTCGCCTTTGTGTGTAACAGCAGCAGATCAGTTAGAACCGGTTGGCTACCACCTGCCACTGTTGCACCTAGACGAAGCCTGACATGCTGAAATGTGCCTTGTCCCTGGTTTTATTGATGTCTGTTTTGCTAAATACAGATGGAGTTTTGACTGCAGCTGCCTGAGGCCAAAACAATTTTATACTTCTGATGGCTTGTGAATTATTTATAGTCATGCCAGACAAACAGAAGAAGTGTTGAGATTTACCTTGATTTGGTGAGTCGTATTACAGGAGCTGATCGGGACATTGTGAAACAGCTATTGCAGTTGCTATGCTCTGATTAAAATGTGCATCTGATCATTGTTTCCTCTTTAGCTTCTGCTGACTGGGCCAAATATTAAAACACAGAGCTTTCCATTAAATAATACGATACAGTGAAACTTCACCAGAGTCTAATTTAGCAAGAGATTAATATTACTGTCATATTTTTTTCCCTGAGAAGAGCCTTATCCCAACCAACTGGAGTGAAGGTGGAATGACCCTCTAGTTGGTAGAAGTGAGCATCTGCTAGTGTCATGAGTAAATCAGGATTGTCTGAATATGGTGCTTTTACTGAACAGTAGTTTACTTTGACTTTTGTATGAGAGGTGTGAATCAAGAGAACAAGTCTTCCACCTCTTTCCTTCTACAGGTAAGGATTTGCATAATAGCACAAAGGAAGTGACAGGGGAGAAACTCTGGCAACGTAAAGGAATTGAAGCGAGCGGTCAACACTGCCTCTCCAGGTGAATGAAGTCATACAGAGTAGTTTTTCAGAAAGTTTTTTAAACAGATGAAGAAGAAAATCTGCAGCAGCCACTAAATTTGTTAAAAAGTAGGAGTTTGATGTCCTTGTGCTCAAGGTTTGGCTTTGAGAGGTCAGAAGTCAGCTTTTTCCCTGCATTTAATTTCCCTTGGTTTAGACTCCAAAGTGGGAGATTTGTGCCAAATATTTCTGTGGAGGTGTTAGCTGCCAATATAAATGATTGCCCAAACCTTCCATATGGCTGCTTTAAAACCCTTGTTAAATTGCAGTCTCTCCCAGTAGATGTTTAAAGCTTCAGTTCCCAACAAGACAGCTGGAATACCAGGCATGTGAGGATCTGCAGGCCTCTTGAGAAGTGTTTCTCTTGATGTATTTCTGTAGGCATCATCATCTCTAACTCAAAGACTTAATCTCAGTGGAGGCCATGTAGTTATCCTTATTCATTCTGTACTCATCGGATGACCTGTAACTCACCTGCTACTCTCAGTAGGATGTAGGATGATGCCTTTGAAAGAGGACCTCAGCTCAGCCAGTGTTAAACTCTTCGGTGCCCCCCAGTGCATTGGGATTCACAGCCTGAAGTTAACACACAAGCTTACTTGCAATGTGTGATAAAGATCAGGTGCCTATAAGTAGCATCTATAAAAGCCAACGTGGCAGTTGAATGTCAAAGAGAAGGTGAGGTCTAAGTAAGGAGGCTCTCTGAGCTGGAGGAGTCCTCTCCACGTACTGCTACTGCCAGGACCCTGGTCCTGCCGTGGCGTGTCCAAGCCAAGGAAGCCTTCTGCTGCACAAAACAGGGCAAAGCAGAAGTGTTGCTGCATTTCTATCTGAGCTGAAGGAGTAAAATATTTTCACAGCTCATCACAGTTTAGTTTTTCTCACTTCTTCCCAGAAGAAAAGCACCTGCCCTTTCAGAGTCAGTAGCTGTTGAATGCCATGATCATCTCTCATTGCATGGATTGCAGATGGATCGCTTCTTTTTATATGCTGGTTTGAATTGTTTAAAAACAGTATTTTGTAGTAATGCTTAGCAATGAGAAAAATTGCTTAAATGCTCCTAGTCTTTGCAAGTTAAAATGTTTCTTACTGATGTCTTAAAATATGCAAGGGTGGTTATAAATTTGATGCAGGGTAGCCTTATTAGCTTGTCCTTTAAGGAAAAGCGATTTTAGGCTGGCATGGGAAGATGTTCTTTTATCAGGTCAGAAATGATTGTGCTTTCTCGTGGCTGAAATTTTGAGAAATATCTGATGAAGATTACTCTTCAGAGAGTCTTTCTATCAGCACCTAAAAATCGCAGACAGAAATAAAAGCACCTGTCTTTCAATTCAGCAGTAAGGGGGATGGCATCTAGTTCAAAGTGAATAGAGCTCAGTGTTAAAATGAAAGCATTTTTCAGCGAAAAGGAGTCCCTCCTGAAAATGGCGAGTTCATCGAGACGTGAGAGCATCGCTGCAGGAGTCAGGAGTGATGCAGTCTGTCACATTCTGCGACATGGAACTGTGTTTACTCTTTCATACCTTACCGCATGTTTACTGCCTTTGAGTAATACAACAAAAGCAGTGCTCTCTTCATGTACAGTATCAGCAATCAGTGCCTTCCAAGGTGTGGATGGCCAAATTTCTGCCTGGGAGCCATTCTCAGCAGCAGGTGAACTCCACCGGGGAGGCGTCTGAGCTCAGCTCCCTTTCTGTAATCTCACGGCTGCTGGGTGAGTTAGAGCACTGTGATCTCAGCTTTTGGTAGGGCTTTATAACCTGTCGCTGTGCAGAGCTAAACAAGGAAATTAATCAGGGAATTAATTGCAGCCATGTCAGAGCAGCACTTATTCTGAGAAGTGGACTTGACTTTATATAAAGCTCAGTGACATTTCATGTCTAGGAAAACACTCTGCTTGCCGGTGCAAGCATTACAATGCTGTTAGGGAGGGTTGGTTTTCCTCTCAGGTATAAATATGAAACAGGAATGACTTAGGCCTGACAAGGTGCAGATTTACACAGCGATGCCTTTTTCAGCCACATACATCTGCTGGGGTCAAGTAAAGGCACTGCTCTTGAAATGAAATCAATTAAAGGAAAGGAAAACTGCAAGTCCTTTTCTGGAAGAAACTACGTAGTTTGTAGTTGCAGATTTCATTTTTTAAGCAATGTAGGGATTTTTATACTTCCTCATAGCTGTTTGGTTATAAATATGTAGGTGGTACAATGCAGTATAAGAGAGAGATCAGTGTAATTTCATCGCTTTTGTTGCTTGCATGTAACAATTTATGGATATTAAACCTTTCAAAGTTTCCTTGTAACACACGCTTCAATAGTTTAATGGGGAAAGTACTGAAGTACCTTGTCAGCTTCTACTTTCGAAGATATCATAAATTTACCTGTAGTGATATAAACGCTTAATTTGGAGAAATAGATATGTAAGTTATTGTAGCCATCAGATTAAATTGGGATGGACAGGGTGAATTTGTTAGATTAAGTATAGATAATTTAAAGATTAAGATTAAAGATAACTTAAATATTAAGTCCCTATGGAAAATGTTGAAAAATAAGCAAAGATTTTGCATGCAAACAGGGGTCATTTGTTTGTTGAATGGATAGTAAACTAGTTTTGCATGACCGTATCACATCTTTTCATTCTTTAGTTCATAATCGAATATTCATACTGGGGAAGAAAATAAAATGAACATGCATTGTTAAATCCTCAAAAGACAGGGAAATATTACTTTTAAGTCTTCACACTACCACTGTTTTCTTTTTTCAGAGCATAGTTTCATATGCTGTCTTTTATTTTGCTTCGGTGAAATAAGAACAAAAAATCAGTAAGTTTCCATTTTTTTTCCCCAAGAATCCCAAAGCTCTGTCTGGTGCATCAAGTCCTGAGAAACTTCTGTGCTTTGTTGTAGGAGATGTTCTTTCACAACAGGGATTTTGCCTTTGATCAGTGCTGCAGAGTGGAACAGGGCAGTGGTAAAATGTTTCAGCTCTGGAGCCTCGCTCCTCTCCATCAAATGAACTGTTCTGTGGGCTTCCTCTTCTAAAGCTTCTCCAGACATCCCCCTGAGAAACACCACTTCTCAGAGTACTATTTCCCTAACATATGCTTCATAAAAGTAGCAAATTCCCATTTTAAACATTTTCTGCATGTTTTTTAAAGTATGGCCATATATTCACCTGAGACCTGCTTTTAATAGTGTTTTTCTTCCATAGACGATGTTTCCATACTATTGTTCAGCTTTCTCGTTCCTACTGTTTTGGCTGTTAGAGACATGCAAAAATACCAGTTTCTTTTTTAAAAAAAAAAAAAAAAAGTAAGGAGACTGCAACCTTTCTACACTTCCATTGCTCTCATAATAGATTTAAATATTTTTACTGTTTTACCTGTCCCAAACGGATTTGCTTCAGTAAACCAGGAAAAAATGTACTAGAATAATGCCAATATATCTGGAACTCTAAAAGTTGTTCCTGTTGTGACAGACTATGTTGACAAGTGAAAATGTGAAGGGTTAATGCTTCCAGAATGTGTTATAATAATACATGAACCTGTCCTCTTTTCCTTTTCTGTCTTCAGTCTTCTGCTTCCTCAGTGGTGGTAATTCTTCTCTCAAAAGTGGTGAAGACACCTTATCTCCCATGTTCTTTTATTTCTCTCTGGCAAAGTGTGTTTATAGTTATCTTCATATGTGGATTTTTGAAATGCTCAGGTTCTGGTGTGGAAGGAGTCTGCTCTTGCAGGTGCATGCATCAGAGTTATTAAGCAGCCCAAAAGAGGGGACTAACCCTTGCTGAGTTGTGAGGTTAGTGATTTAGATGTGACCAGTCGTTTCCTCTTATATCCTTCCTGTTGCCATCTGAAACATTTCAGATAAATTGACGTATCAATCCTACACTGTACAACAACAAAGAGTAAGACTTTTTAAAACTAATTAGCAGTCTTAGTAACAAGAGACGCATTGAATGTGTTGTGCTATTATGGAACTACCCTACACAGACCCAACTTCTATTTTGAAGGATCTGTTATACTTTGACCATCTGACCCATTTTATCAGAGATGAGGTAAGTTTTAATTATAGGCAACACTTTTTATTTTTATGGCAGTTCTTTTGATTGTTCAATTCAACATGGATGTTTTCTTTCTTACTTGAAAGGGTGAATGCAGATGCAAAGGAGGGCAAAATGTTTCCAGGGGTATCCTTTAAATTAACTCTATGTAAAAAGATGGGTAAAAGCAGGGTAGAGGTGCAGAAATTAAAGGTTGTTATCCTTTGTGCCTATAGTCAGATGTATCTGTTGTGAATTCAATACTAATGTGAAGCACAAAGGCATACTGCTGACTGCAACTCAATTTTTCCAAGTTAAGCAGGTTCAAATACGTACTGAAAGCATAAAGCTTTCAGTTTTCTGAGGGTGGGCATTATCTATTTGTACATAAAATCTATTTTAAGATGAACGAGTGTAGATAATATATACCTGAAAAAATGTGAAAGCAGCATGAGAAAAATCTTCCCATGAAGGACATAATAATAATAATAATCAGTAGTTCTAGCAGCCGGTTGCTATTGGGGTCATACAAGCAGCTGCTGTGTATCAACAGGATAAAAAACCTCTTTCCTGGGAAGATATCAACAAAAAGCAAACCCAGGAATGCCTGCAAAAAGTCTCTATTACTGATTTACTTTTGTTAGCTGCTCTCAAAAGTTTGAAAAGTTAGAGAATGAAAGGATGTTACCTCAAGGATTTCACTACTGCTGAGACTGTCAGCATTGGTGAAGTCCCCTTGGTCTCTGAGACTCCTGCAAAAGCCACACCGAATGCTTGCTGCTTTCATTAAGACATTGCTGCTGCTGATAAAGCAGGAGTGATTCTCTCTTGAGACAATGTTGTGTAGATGTCTGCTCTTCAATTTATTCTGAAGTGCCTTTTCTTAGTAAGAGTAATAGTTTGAAGCTCGGATGGGAAGGTATTATGGAAATGAAAAGGCTTCACACTTTAAAAAAAAACAAAAAAAAACAAAAAAAAAAAACAAAAAAACAACAAGAAACAAACAGCTTTTCTCAGTTTTGAGACAGAAATGGTATCTGCACATATACAAGTTTTGAGGTTAGAAGCTCAGTAAGTTTGAGGCACATATATTGTGTAATGCACAGAAACTTTTGCCCTTTTTTCTCATCTTTCAGTCCTGGTTGCTGAACATGATTGCAACACTCACTGAATTCCTGTTGAATTCAATGCTATCCTCAGTTGATCATAGCCTGGTCCTTCCCATGCCTTCTGCTCTTTAGGAATCCTAATTGGTTGTACCTGGCAGTGATCATCCATGCATTTGTCACCTCCAGTTGCATTATTGGATCTTTATAGGAAAATTATGCAAATTGTCCACTGGTACCAAACAAAATCAAGCTCTTTCAACACTTGGTCTTCCAAGAATATATCACTGCTATATTCACAGTCCTGTGTTATGCTTCTAATGCTGGTTTAATACCTTATTCCCAACCTTTAACAGAATTAATAGCTTGAGACCAAGCTACATTAAATAAAAATAAATCTAAAACTATGAACCACTTCCATGGCTGTGCGCATTGAAAGGTGCACACTACAAACCCCAGAAGTCAAGGGTTTGATAGTATAATTTTGTAAAATAACGGCTTAAGTCAAAAAGGCAGGTTCCTGTCTGGCCATTTAAATCCCTGTGCTTTGGCTGTGATGGGTTATTTCTGAAGTGCATCATTTCAGTTGCTGGGATCATAGTATGAATTCATAAGCTATTGTACTGGTTCAAACAGGAAGGTAGTAAACTGTGAGAGCAGGGCACAGGAGGCAAAATTAAGAACATTTAACGCCAGGTTGGCCGACAAAGCAATTGATTCCTGAATAATGTCCTGAAAGCTGAAGACAAAGTGCTCTTGAATTCTCTGTCACAAATGCTGGCAAATCTTTCTGACACGTAAGATGGAAATGCTGGAGTTTTTGCTTTGTTTTTGGTTTGTTTTTATTCTTGAGCATCTGTCAAGTGTTTTCCTGTCTCCAAAAAACCACTCAGTTACCAGATGGTAACTGAGGCAGAGTTTTGAGAGGAGTTGGAAACTTGTGCATAAACTTGCTACTGTTTTTACCCACAAAGGTGTCTGAGTATTCTTGCGTTCGCTGGAAATAAAAGGCGGTGTTATGATGGTTACATGGCACTTGGACATAGCGTGTGTACCTGGAGCATGCTCATATGAGTTGCAATGTAGTTTTGCTGTGCATTCCATTCAAATCCAGATGCCTTTCTAAATGCTATTTTTTTCATTTAACAAATTCGCCATGAAGCTAAAAAATAAATTGGATGACATTTCCAAGGCTGGTTGGAAAACAATGTTGAAATTGATCAGTCCTATCACTATGTGTTACCTTTAGCCCAAAGTAAAAGCTTGAAGTGAGAATGAAATCAGCCTGGTATTAAAAATTAATGAGCTGTAAGAAAAAAGGAACCTATGCTGAAATTTTCCAAATCTCAGTCTTGGGGAAAGTATTTACCATTAGCTGTAGTTTCTTAAACTGTTTCCTAAAAATACTATACTTGTAAGTACAGATTGTGTACCATAGGTTATTATACAAGACCATAATCATCATTCCTGGAATAATAAACAAGAAGACTGAAATAACTCTGCTAATTTAGGAAAGGGCTGCTACCACAGCTACTTGAATCAAACCATGTTCTTCAGGCTGCAATTTTTGATATAGAAATCAATGTAATATTCCAGGAAAATAATCTAGGTTGATTGAATAAAATGGCTTTGGCACATAGTTATGTGTGTTTGCTAAAAACAAATTGGAGAATTATTGTCCAGGGACAGGCCTAGTGTATAAGTCAAAGGCAAGGAAAAATAAAGCTGATTTGCATTCCTACTTCTTATTTTCAAAATTGTTGTTGTTTGTTTTTCTGGTTTTGTACTGAATGATAGTCACACAGAATCACAGAATATCACATGGTGGAATGAACCCACAAGGAGGATCATTGAGTCTAGCTGTTGGCTCCATACAGAACCACCCAAAAATCAGACCCTATGTCTGAGAGCGTTGTCCAAATGCTTCTTGAACTCTGTCAGGCACAGTGCCATGCCCACTGCCCTGGGGAGCCTCTCCGATTGCCCGACCACCTCTCAGTGAACAAATTTTTCCTCATGTCCAATCTGAAGCTCCCTTGACGCAGCTCCAAGCCATAACATATATGACAAAAATGACGTGTAAATGTCATCTGAGTTAAGTTGTGTGCATTTACTCCCTGCTATGGAAATTTCGTTGCTATGAAACTCATTTTTATCAGCAAATGATTTCATTGCTGTTGATGACGTAGCTTTATGATAGGCTTTAAAATCCAAAGATATTTACTGTAGTCCAAATGTAAGTGAATTAATAAAAGTCCACAGATGAATGGTGGCAAGGAATTTCCTTTAACCTAGCTGTTCATCATGGACCTGTTTTCGGAGGTAAATTTTCTTGTAGTCCAGCAGGGAGAAGAACCCAATGGCTCCTGATGCAACTTTGAATTGAAGCTCACCCAAATTAAATGTTTGTTGAAAATGTTATACATGTGAAGTTTTGCAAACTTTTTTGTTGTTACAGACTTTTTTTTTGATTAGTGCATTTAGCCTGTAAGAACGTCGTGGTCTATTTTTTTCAGAGGTATTTGCCTTGTCTGTCATCCAAACATTACAGTTTTAATCACCTCATAGTATTTCTTAGGAGTTGATTCAGGTTCTTGAATCAAGGCATTCTTTCCTCTTGTGCCACTGCCAGTACAAACTGTTCACGTCTTAGGCTAGTGCTCAAAAGGGGCAGCCCATGCAACAAGAAGCACTTAGCTTTGTGGGCTGTGGACTACTTACTGTCTGTAAAGGGATGACAGAACAATAGCTGCTCTTTGGCTACTTATGTCTGCCAAATTCCCAGAGGGCTGCAGTTCCTCTGGGAAATGTTTCTCAGAAGGCTGAAATCTGCACATTGGTCAGAAGAAAGCAAAGCTTCTGTGATTTAAGTGACAGGAAGAAAAGGATGAAAAGGGATGTCCAGCCAACCTACCACTTGCTCTTTGACATGTTGTTTATTTCTGTTTTATGCCTCAGCTAAATGACTCATGGCTTTAAATAAGAAAAGAAGAGAATTGACAAATGATATATGTGAAGTTCTCCTAGGTTCTCCTAAGTTAACTCCTACAAATAACCAGCCCCCCCGCCCCCCTCCCCCCCCCCCAAAAAAAAAAGAAGCTGTAAGGGAAAGTGATTATTGCTCTTTTGTAACGCATTAAGAGCAAACACTTGAGAAGGAGAACAACCGTTTTAAGCTGGGAAACTAATGTGCACCACAAGCAGTCCAAAAAAGTACTGGTTTCTCATGGAATGTTTCTTGCATATCCAGTTGCCCCATTTCAGATTTTCAGCTTTTCCATGTAACAGTGTTTCCAGTGAGCCACATTAAAATGGAAAAGAGTTCTGGGAAACGGCTCTCTGAGATGCTGAGGTATGGCAAGAAAAAACAAACAGTTTAAACTTTTCTGCCATGATCTCCTGTAGCAGTAGGCCTGGTAAGGAAGGATAATCTCTGGAGTTAGCAGAGTTCTGTAGAGCTAAGAAAAGATAGATATGACCTTCTAAAATGAAATCTCAAAATCTGACAGTTTGTTCTCTGAAGGTCTCTAATATTATCAAATATTAAATAATGAATATCTAATTGTCATGATACATATGTTGCCTCTGAATTAAAAATAAAATAAAACACCCAATAATGTTCTGGAAAATGAATTTTTTTTCCCATGGAAATAATAAAAAGCCCTTAATAATATTTTGCTGAAGGCAAAGATAAGAGTAAATAATGATGACTGATATAAACCAGAGTGATTTAAAGCAAGAAGCAAGCAATCATGTCTTAATAACTGAATTTACTTTCATTTTGCATTCACATTTAATTGTTTTGTAAAGAAAAGCTGACCCATACTGAACAGTAACCATTATGGTGAGCTGATTTACAATGAATTTTAGTCCCTAAGCCCAATTCAATACTACTCATTTTGACAGATACCAAAAAAAAAAAAACAAACCAAACAACACTATCAGCAATCCCTCAGTCTGTGACTTTCCTCATTCAGTGGTTTTCCTTCTCTACAACATCGGCACTAAATATGCAATTCTAAAATCTATAAGTTATTTGTATAAAATGGAATACACTTTTTAATTCTTTCAAATGTAATTTTAGCTAGAATATGTATTAAGGAAAAACTACTTAAGCTGCAGATTTTTTTTTTTCATATGCAGTGTTTTCATTCTTCCTGATAAGTAGAAACCAATGCAGGTTAACAAATAATTCTCTGTTTCAGTTTGCACTGAAATAGTGTAACTGCCAATAACGCAAGGATGTATATTCTTTCTGAACACAGGCATTGCTTAGCTAGAAAAACATGAAGTTAGCTGTGTCATTGCAAAATCAGCAGTAATTGAAAATGGTGCTTCCTTATCCAGTAACCGCTTCCTGCTCCCTCTGTGCCCCATTGTTCCTGGTAGGCGGGTGCTGGTCAGCACCCGTTTTCCCAGCCCTCACACCACCATAGATGCTGTCTGCCATACACCTCTTTCCCCATTTGGTGAGCAGAGTGACATGGCAGCTGATGTCAGGTGGGCTGGGTGACGACGTGAAAGAGGAGGCAGTCATGATGATGTTATTCTCTGCTCCACGGGTACAGCTGGCTTTATCCTGAGCCTGTGATGGGAGAAAGGTGGCAAGTGCTTGTGCATATATGTGACCTGTCACTCTTTCCTCTCCTCTCACTCTTCAGAGGTCACTGCACCCATGTCCTCCTCTTTAGGAGGGGTTGTGCCTCTTTTTGCTTTCTCCTTGCAGATTGCCCCATCACTGCCTCTGGTAATGTAGGTATCCACAAACGGTGGGACAGAAGCCATGTGGCAACAGCAACAGCTTTGCTGTTTGCTGCAGCTCTGGACCCTGTCTGAAGGGCCCCTCTGTGGCACCTGAGGAGTCTGGCTTCTGCTGTGGGGAGCTGCCATCTCTGAGTTGAACGTCGGGGCGTCTTAAAGTTTTTTTCCTAGATTTAATAACTCTCATAGGAAGCACAAAGCTCTTTATAGTGCCTGGATTGAGTTTTACTCTTCTGCAGATGAAAGTCATGGGAGTGCAATTTCCAAAGTTTGTCGAGTGTTGACAGCCTGAAACCTGGGCCTTGAAACAAACGAGCACCTGAGCGAGCAGGATTTGGCGGCTTTCCAGAGGAGTGAATGATGTTTACTAACAGCCCTCTCTATTCTCTGATGTGGGTCATATTAATTTTTTGTTGTTGACATGTTTAATATTTCAATACAATGGACTTAACTGTAACCTAGAAAACCTAACACTTTGTCTTCTTGGAATTGTGGTTTTAAAATTTATGCTGTTGTCTTCTTGAAAATAGAAAATATAACTAGGCAAATTCTTCAGCAGAAAGGCAAACTCTATGAATAATGCAATTGCCAGTGGGATGTTGCAGTACTCACAAATAGAAGCAAACTTGCAGCATACCTGTTGATTCAGATGGTGGACTTAATCAGAGTAATCAGAAGATACAGATGTATAGGATTGGAAGTAGATGGGACAATAATATTGTAGCATGCCTGAGATGCTGTATCTGCTGTCTCACACAGTTCCTCACAGAAACTGCTTTGTCTCTGTTTTTGAAGTTTTTGCATGCTCAGCTCCCGCTGGGAAGTTTCTGGGATCCTTACTTTGAGAAGTGTTGTAAGAAGTGGAGGATGGCCATAGCGCATCGGCTTGAAAGCCCATCCAGATTATTAGCTGTACCTGCGAGCAGCCTAGGACAGCATGTTGAAGTGGGGCAAGTATACCCTGATAGTTCCTCAGCTGAGTTTTCCACTCCAGCAATAAACATTTCAGTAGTAACTTTAGTAGTAACTTTAAGCACTGTCAAGCTTTTATCTCCATAATTGCTCTGGAACCACTGTAAATATGTTACGTGAAGAAAGGTCTGCCTTTGCTTATTGAACCTGCTAACTGCTAATTTTACTGTGTGTGCTGTTTTTCCTCTTGTTTAGTGTTTCCTTCATTTTTATTTAAGGAATAAACATGCCCACTTTACCTCCTTCTCTCACTAAGCATTTCTCTTTTATTCTCTTTATTTTTTAATCATGCCTTTCCTAGCCAAAGAGATTCAGGCATGAGAGAACTGTTCACTACTGTTTGTCATCCTTCTCTGTGCCTTTCCCAGTTTGGCTTGGTTGTTTTTACCTGAGAGGAATCGGAATTGTGTGCTGCGGTCAGTATATTGGCATAGCATAGGCTGATGCAGTGGCAAGATTTTGTAAAACTGATGATTTCTCCTGAAACAAAACAACTGGCCTAATGCCTGAGTCCCCCGCCTTGCTTTGATTACAGAATAACCCTTAGCAAATCCTACCTCTGTGTGCCTCATCTTCCCCCTCAGTAACATTTTCCAGATCTGCCGTTTCAAGTGTTTGAATGTCAGTCGATGACTGGGTCTGTGGGCCGTGCCGCGTTGCATTCTGGAGGTATCACGGTATGCATGGGGGATCACTACCTGCTGCTACTATTCTGTCCTTCCTGATGTGTGGAGGGGTTCCTTTATAAAACCATCCCGAACATAGGCTATCTGCAGTCATTGTTCACTGATGTGGCCTTTGGGTCTGCAGCTTGTCATTTGTTCTGGTTATGGGGGAAATGAGAAAACTCAAACCTTAGGAAAACTTTATAGGGATTTAATCAGGTTATATGTGTCCCTCCCTGCCTCCCCAATACCTTCAGAACAGGGCGGAAGATTTCAGGGGAGCTCTGTGACATTAATCTCCTGGCATCAACCTACAGGATCTGATTAGTCACCTTCAAACAAATGCGGCCTGTGTTTCCAGCCATCTGGTTGGAAAACAGCTCTGCCTGGGAAGCTGTGGAGCTGCATTCAAGCTAAATAGCAAGAGGTCATGTTAGCTTACACGTGGTGCTGCATTAATACAACCATGTGTCTTTTGAGTAGTACTTGGCTGTTCAAATTCGGTTTGAAAAGGATGGCGATCTTCAGGCTCCATAAAAACAGCGTTAGGCTTCCAGCCTCTGGGCTGGATGTGACTTGGGATCTGAATTTGCCATCCCCCAGCTGGACACCCGTGTGAGTTGTGCAAGTGCCCTGCTACCCCCGAGCCCTTGTGCTGCCGTCCTCTGGCCTGAGGCTCCTGGCTGCACCTCAGCTTGGCAAAACACTCGGCTGCATCCTCGTGGCCACGGCTCCTCCACCACTGTGCTCCCAGGGGCCGGCTCGCCCCAGGCTGGCAGTGACGGAAGGAACCGCTGCCAGCACTTCTGTCCATGCTCCAGGTCACTGCTGGGTAAACAGCCTGATCTGAGAGTCGTGAAGCTGTATCATGGGCCTTAAGTAGCCCCCAGAAGGTATTTGGACATTCTTTTCAGCCACAAGAAAGAATGTAGTTCCCCACCTATGATCCAGTGTATTTATCTTGATTAAAATGGATTGATGAGTGGTTAAACAGGCTCTCGCTTCTGTGGTATGCTCATAAATACTGATTAGAGATTTAATTTGCTTGAGTGTGTGCATGAAAATGCAGAAACATTTAGAGAACAAAAAAAAAATTAACATAATGAGTTTTCCTGGGGTCCAGTGCATGCACTTCCAATGCATGCAGAGCTGTCTGTCTGTTTGTCTTCCCCTCCTCTCTGTCCTGGGGAATGTGCCCTGGTTAGGCATCGGGACGGGCTGCCCAGGGAAGTGGTGGAGTTACCATCCCTGGAGGTATTTAAGAGATGTGTGTGTGCGGTGCTCAGTGGTTTAGTAGTGGACTTGTCCGTGTTGGGTTGATAGTCGGACTCGGGGGTCTTAAGGGTCTTTTCCAACCTAAGTGATTCTGTGATTCTAAACAGGATCAAATACCAACTTCTCTGAGGCTGTGTAACAAATACAGCTTTTCTAGAAAACTCTTTGCGTTGGCAGGGAGAAAGGGATGAGGTGCTTAATAGTTAAGTGATTTAACTTCTGAGGATTTGGGAAACCTCTGACTTGTGTTCAGACATAAGACTTTCCGATTTACGGGAATTTATTGGCAAAATGTCTTTGTCTATTTCATCTAAATACTTCATTTATGAAATAAAGCACTGGAACAGTACATGGAGCCATGGTCAAACCACCCTTTGTAAAATCACAAAGCATTTTTTTTATGAACTTGCTTTTTCCTATTTTCTTGGCCTTTTTTTTTATTATTATTATTATTTAATCCTTGAATTACACTGAGGAACTTTTTTTTTGTCTCAAGGCTCTTGAGGCCAAATTTTCCAAGTGTTGTAAAAATGCATGTTGTAGCAGCATACAAAGATTGAGGTCTCTTCAGGCTCTCAGAAGAGTTGGAAGTGATGGCAACTGAGTACCTAAATACTTCTGGAAATATCACTATTCCTTTGGAGTGGAATTTATGTGCCTATAAAAGCTTCCTGTACCATAACTCCATCTAAGTGCATAAAATAGTCTAAAAATCTGGTCTTTGGTGATTGCATGTGTCTGACAGCTTTTTGTTTTTTCAGCCTTAGGCTGAAGTTCTGTAACTGACAGTGAAAATCCTACATCGCTTTTCCTACTTGGTTATGGCATGTAGTTATTTAACCATTTAATACTATTTTTAATTCTGTTGGAACTGGATCCACCTTTAATCTATTGCAAAAGCAAAGTATAACAAAGTGCTGAGGTGGCGCTTGAAGACGGGAAATATTCTCATCAACCTGGACTGTGAGAGTGCGACTCCACCTCTCCCTCTGCCAATCCTTTCCTCTCAGTATCATTTTTCGCCACTGCCTTGCCAGCTTAGTGACTACCTCATTAATTTGACATGACTCTGTGTGAGAAATTGTACCTATTCCTCTTCCATAACTGCTCTTTGAAGGACGTGGTAAGACTGTCATGTCTGGATATCCTTTCTTTTTCTGCCCCCCTTATTCATAACCCTAAGGATGTTAACAAAACCTTGTTTGGAGATTAACCTGTATTCTACAGATTAATGCGTATGCTTGCAGAAAGCGCTCAGACACATCTTGGTTCCTATTAATATGTACTGACATGGCTGTGACGTGCAATTCATGGAGATACATTAACTGAAAGTAAATTAGCCAACCTGTCACAGAAGTGATCATCATCTTATAGCCAAGTCCCAAAAACACCCCAAAGCCTTAAAATACAACAACTGCTTCTGAATACTGTCGGTCCTGGCATCTTCAATATGCATTCAGCTAAATAGCCTAAAACAATTTATTTACAAGGATTATATCCTTGAACATGTCTGTGCTTTTGCAAATATATCTCCTTCTGAAATATTTTTGGAGGAGGTGAACAGCACTTGGGAACATGCATAAAAGCAGCAGATGTGTGATAGAATGAGCCTCATACTGCTTAGCACATTGTGCTATTCTTCTATCTGGAGTTACGCAAAATATTAAAAAAGAAGAATGATTTAATATCCTAATTGAAAGAAAGAAATGACTCATTCATAGCAAGCTGACCTAATTTACAGTAATATGGGGGATATGAAATTAATCACACCTAACAAACTTATTGTGCAGTAGCATCTTAGCAGGGTCAGCAGTCACAGTGGTATTACAGAATGCTTAAAAGATACACAGGTTATAGCCAGAGAGCCCTATCATCATTCACATGAACCCCACGTTGCCTGTCCTGACCAGATTAAGGGGCCTGTGATTTATCCCTATTTGAATATGCCTGAATTGTTAAAAATAACGCTGTGTGGCACACAGGGGATTTCATAAACAGATTTTTTTTCTCCATTCTGAAATATTGTCATCACTTTTAAGTTAGGAAACTGCTGCTAATCAGACCCAACATCTAACAAAACACATTATGCTGTAATAAAACCTTCTGGAGTTTAGAGGGACTGATCCAGCTGCTAGTGAAATCATGGCAAAGCAGTGAATACCCAGATCAAAAAGGGTAGGGTTAGCCATTTCCTGAGATCTTTGGAAGTGGTGATGTACACTGATTTTACTGAGAATATTGCTCGTTAAGTCATCAGATGGTTTTTGAACATCTAGTCCACGGCTTCCATAGAAGTGTGGTTTTTTTTAATTACCTTCTCAAAGAAAGTGCAGATTGAACACAAGTATTTGAACTCGAAGCAGGGTAGCTGACACCTCTTTTCATTGCAGTTGGAGTTAATTTGGAATGGCCTGCATCCTCCACAGAGTATTCCTACGGGCTTAATAGCCTTTCATTAGTTGTGAGGTTTAATTAATGTTGGATAAATCACACGCTGACTTGTTTTCCACTGTGAGGTGACTTAAAGCTTTCACCCCCCAAAACGTCACCAGTTGAGACACAACTGAGCTCGTACAAGCTGAATGCTGTCTGATACCAGGGCTGGTGATAATGAGGAGAACTGTCTAGAGAACAAGGAAAGGTGATGATGAAATGAACACCAGCATTTTGATGCTCCACTCAGCTGACAGCATTGGCTTTGATGTTAAGACCAAGGTCACCTGCTGTAAGGTTGCCACACCATGATTGATATTGATGCTTCTGTTAACACTGAATCTTTTCAGCACAGCGATTACCTATGTATGCTCAACGAGTCAGTAGCCCACGCTAATTTGTCTATCAACAGGGTTTTAGAGGCTTGTTTAGGCTTGTTAATTTGGGACTCGGTTTGCTTTTTAAGCCAGTCAGTGGATCATGAGCCACATATGCTACTTGTAATTCCTCACAAAGAACTCAGGCACCCTTGGGCATCCTTGCATCGCATTGGCAGCTGCTCCAAAAGAAGAGCAGTGTACGTGCCTGACCAGCTGGGCACGGCGGTGAGGCTGCTGGGGCTCTGTCTGCAGGCACAGTTTAGAGTTGTCACCAACTTGGTCTCCTTCGTGTTTATTATCACAGAGTGTTTATCACCTTTTTCTCTTATAGCTTTTAGTAATTATCAAGTGACACCTGATCCACGTGCAAAGCAGGAGAAATTTGATCTAGTTTTCAGTAAACTTTACAAAAGATGATTGATGAATCGGTAAGTTTTCACGTGGAAAAAATGTAGGCTCAAAGGATCTTGATTACAGATGTGCAAAGAGCTCATTTCACTTTTTAAAGTATGTTTTCTAATGGTTTATTTTTCAGACAATCTAGGATAGCTTATATAACTGAATACATGACAAGACATAAAACTGCAGCATTACATTCTTTAGGAAAGAACTTTTTCTGAGGTGTATTTGATACTTGAAAATGGGTGACTGAAGTTTTGTCAGAGAGGTCAAACAGTTCAAATCCCTACTTGACAACATCAAATTGATTATTATAAATAGAAGCATTTAAAACGGTTGAGAGCAGTATGATCCTCATATCAAAACATTTAAATAATATTCAATGCACACAATCATGACTCGCTTAAATTTGACCAGGCAGCTTAAATTGACCAAGCAGCTATCTGAAAGTTTTTTATTATCTAAATCCCTTCGCTGTAATTGTAAACGATGTTTACATGAAGGTTTGAACTGATTTTGGGATACACGTTGTCTAGAAATCATTGGAAGAAGTGAAAAGGATATGAGCGTTATAAGGAGTGAGGATGTCTGCATCATGGTGCTGTCCCCATCATTTCCTGGTGTTCATTACTATCAGTCAAAGGATAACAGAACTAGATTTGTGACTGGCCTTGGTGAAAGTGGTTTGCTGAGGAATTTGTGACTGTTTCTAATGAATGGCACTGGGACATGGTCTAGTCTTGATATTGGATCAGAAGACAAGGAAATTTAATGTAACATGGGGGGAAACTGTGGCAGTTGATAACTGGCTGTGAAAAGTAGTTGATTTTCTGTGTATGTGTATAGAAGAGAATACTGATTGGGATTACCGTTGGAAAGAGAACAGTTTAGGGAAGTGAGGATGGATAAACTGCTGCTCAGCACAAGCATGTGGAAGAAACGGGGGAAATGTATGTACAGGAAAGGAGGAAAAGGAATGATATAAATGAAAATGGAAAGTGATATGACTACTTAAACTAATCAAGGGGTTGGCATTTTTGCATATACATATATATGAATGATGCTTGCAGGTGTGTACATAATTGCTACTTTTTTTTTTTTACTTGAAGAGTGTGTATAATCTAAGAAAACTGTTTAAATATTAACTTTTTTTTTTTAAGTTGTGGAGCTGTTGATTTCGTTTGTCTGTTTTGGCTTCATTTGTACAACAAGGGAGGATAGAGGAGGAAAGGAAGGAGAGTAGAATAAAACCATTCAATTTTAATTTTTTTTCTTTGAGCATTCCTCTTGCTGCAGCTTATTTTTGATTCCCCAAGTTCCTCATTTAATATTTCTGGATGACAAATAGCAGGACAAGATAAAATATCTGAAAGACTGTTGGAAAAGTCTTCATTTGTGGTGGGGAGAAAACCTGGGAAGGAACCCAAGGGAAGTTTGTCAGAGAATGTAGTGAAAAGTAAACGAAGGTAAGTATCATGCACATTGGGACCTATTAGAAATGTGCTTTTTTGAGGGGAGAGACTTCCACCAACTTCTGAAGGTGATTTTAAAAGGCTCAATGAAACAATTTCTGTGCCACCTGAACTATTTGAGGGGCTGGGAGGCAGTGCAGAGGATAGAAACTATAAAGCAAGTAATGTCAGAACAGTTTTAGCAATGAAGTCTTTTTTTGGGTGAGCAAGAAACTGTATTGGGGATGGCTGCTATTTTTTCCAGACATCGGGCTATCTATGACTCCTCAAATACCAGATTAGTGAGGTCAGGCTTCCCTTGCTTAAACAAAGACACTGCTCTCCTACACATATTTGTTCTTGTTTCATCTTTGTATGAAATATGATGAGCAAGCAATATGGTGCTGTAAAGTTTGTCTCTATCATGCATCCATGTACGGGCTGTACATGAGTATCAGTGAGAGGTGGGTCTGGGATATAAAACCAAGCAAGGGTCACTAAATCTAGAGGTGTGCATGGACCTGACCTCAGAGACAAAAGACTTCACAAGAATAAAGACTTATCAGCCAGCAGTGTTTACCAACAGGGTCACACAGCATGCAACAAAACATGTTGGAGTTGGCCCCCAACCTAGCCTAATGTAATTCCTTTTCCGTTCAAGTAGTCCAACATACTTTGTAACTATATGCAACTTTACTATAGATTCTAATGATTTTCTTAATAATTATTACCTATTATTTTAATAGGTGCTTTATTTTTGGTGTAATCTCAAATTACCTAATGATAACAGTAACCTGTTCCCTTCCTTTGAAGAATGGTCCAAAAAACCGTGGTGCTAACATGGATTAGAGGTGAATACATTCCCAACATATTTACCAAAGGAACCAAAGCTAATAATGTTGATTAGCCATTGGTCGAAGTGACTGCTAAATAGCTGGTAATATGGATCTGAAAGGAAGTATCTCTTCCAAAGTCTTTGGAAATTTCAGGGGAGTGAAAGAAGAGAAGGAAATTTTTTCTGGTGATAATATCATCATCAACTTCACTCGCTCTTAATAAGAAAGGTGCATGAAAATTTGGAAGAAAAAAAGGTGCTTTAAAATTTTCTATTTCAGGGTTACACAGTAAGCATTTGCTTTCTCAATGTGCAAAATGACTGCTGATCACAGTTTTTACAAACTTCACCTGTGCAAATTGATTTTTGTTTTCCCTTCACAGCAGCCGTACACTGAACTTAATGCTTGCTATTAAAAGAGGAAAAGCTGGAGTGAAATTATAACTTCTCCTGGTTTCAGAAGAGAAAAGGTTGTCACCTGTGCATGAGCTGACTGGTGTCATCCTGATGAATCATCTAATCAAAAAAAAATTAGCATGTGGTGGCATGAAGAAATAAGTGTTTATGACAGAGTGCAGTCTGGTACAATTCACATTTCAGTTTTTCCTGTTTATCAATCTGTAAGTTTGTGGCAAAAGAATATATAATTTACTTGAAATCGAGTTCAAATTACTGGCAAACCCAGGACTTGATCTTAGTTCAAGTATCAAGGTTGTTTCACCAGAATACTAGATACAGAATTAAAATATTTTCAGCCATTTAATTAGTAAAGGGCTTAAATATTTCAGTTAAGCATAATAAAAACACACTTTCTCTACAGCTAATTATTTGCTAGAATATTTTTGTGCATGTTTTCAAAACCTGATTTATATTTGTAAACACATCAGTTTCATGAATAATAATCAGGGGAACAGAAAAGTGTCTAGTAAATTATGATCTGTAAAGGTGTATACGTGCTACTAATAGCCTTTATTTTACAGCATTGTACTACCTCTTGCAGTACTTAAGACGTAAATTTGTTAAGTAGTACAAAGATCATGTAATAGCAATATCAATGTGCCATTGAAGTAAATAGCAAAACTCCATAGTCTTCGATGGAAACAGAAGTAGGTTTGGAAGTAGAAGATAAAAGATAAGGAGAATATTTATTAAAAACTGAAAAAAAGTCATGCAGGAAAAAGTAAATATATATTATGTATGTAAGTATTTGACAAGCGAGGTAGCAGTTTAGTTGCTGAATTCTAGAAAGCGGAAAGCCAGATGAGGAAAAAGAAACTAGTTTTCTTCAAAAGCCTCTTTTATTCCTTGTCTTTTAAGAACCAAGGTAGTACTGCCTTCTTACACATGCACACCCTCTCTTTTCAGTTCTAGAGAAAAGACATTACATGACGGCTCATCTCACTGAAGAGCCGAATGGCAGTGGGGAGAGTCAGAGCAGTCCCGCGCTGCTTTGCCATCGTGACCTGCAGGAAGGGAAGCAGCAGGAGTCAGCCGCCAGGGTGCTGAGCCGTGGGGTGCAGGGTGAGGCAGAACACCGCCTGCCCCAAGCTGTAAGCTGTCCTTCTCCCTGCTTACCAACCAGCTGTAGTCCTGGGAAGCTGAGAAGTCATTTCAGTAATTTCAGCAGTTTTTAGATGAGGTTCCCTTCCGTAACCCAACCCTATTTCCTCCAAATATCATTTAATTCGGGTCAGGGAGCTGGGCAATACTGTTACTAGTGATTTGCCATATCACTATTTTGATGTCCATGCTGCTGCTGCTTCAGTCAGGAGGATCATCAACGCTCAGAGAGAACAAAACTTCCTGTAAATCCTACAGTCATCTTCTCCATGTGAGTAAATACTCAAGACAAATTATATCTGTAAAATTACCTGCATTGTGCTTTTTTTTTTTTGCACTAAAAAGCCAGCTAAATCTGCAGCAGATGTAATAGCACACTTCTTTAGCCTACAGCTTCAAGATTTGTTTATATTATGCAGACCATTCAGATGTATTTCATTTTTAATGCAACCGTTTTACTATTTGTAATCAGCAATCATAGTAATAAAAAAGGATAGATGTGCAACAAATGTCCCTGTAAGCCATAAAACCTGATAATTTGCAGTATTTAGGTGAGAGCTTATTCTCCTTTGCTTGTAAAGTTCCCGATACCCTTGGATGCGTTTGCAATCAATAATACAACACTTCACTCCACAAACACAACGACTGATCTTCTCTAAGTTCGAGCCTCCTTTATTTCTAATGGGAATGAAATCAGCTGAAACGCATCTAGTTTGGGTGTTAATAGAAGAGCTTCTAAATGCTGTTTTTGTTACTAATGTAATGGGGGGGAAGAGCAGGGAAAAGAAAAGGAGGGGATCAGAAAGGGTGTATGAGGAAAGTACAGGGTGGTTTACTACGCTCTGTCTAGTTTAAGGCTGGAAAGAAGAGGAGCAATGAAAAAGCTGACTGGAAGGAGCTGTTTTAGGCTACGCGTGGTCAATTTAGTGCAATTAGACTCCAAAGAAGCCAGCCTGCCCTGTGGAACACAAGCCTGGCAGTGTCATTTTCGGACTGAAAGGTGAGCTTTTCTGGCCAATAGGGGAGGGCTGTGAAAAGGTCTGTCTGAATTCTGGGACCAAAGCCCGGACCACCCGCCCCCTCCACAACAGGTGCGGAGGACGAGGAGCGCCCTCCCGCTGCCGGGCCGGGGGCCGTGCCCTCACGGCCGCGGCGCCGCCCAAGGGCCGCCCCTCACACGGCGGCGGGGCCGTTGGCGGGGCGGGACGGGGCGGCCCCGCGCTGCGCGCTGATTGGCCGCCGCCGCTCCCCCCGCCCCGGGCTCTCTGGCCGCGGCGCCGCTGCCGCCTCAAAGTTTGCCGCCGGGCGGAGCGGTGGCCGCGGCGGGGCGGGGGCTCCGCCGCTGCGGACGAGGAGGGCTTCGTGTGCCCGGGCGGGCGCGCTGAGGGGCTGGGAGGAGGGCGGGTGGCAGGTGAGGGTGTCGCCATGCGGTCCCTGAACATCACCCCGGAGCAGTTCGCGCAGCTCCTGCGGGACAACAACGTGACGCGGGAGGAGTTCATCGCCCTGTACGGGCTGCGGCCGCTCGTCTACATCCCCGAGCTGCCCCGGCGCGCCAAGGCGGCCTTCGTCCTCGTCTGCGCGCTCATCTTCGCCCTGGCGCTGTTCGGCAACTGCCTGGTGCTCTACGTGGTCACCCGCAGCCGCGCCATGAGGACCGTCACCAACATCTTCATCTGCTCCCTGGCGCTCAGCGACCTCCTCATCGCCTTCTTCTGCGTGCCCTTCACCATGCTGCAGAACATCTCCTCCAACTGGCTGGGCGGTGCGTGCCGGGCCGGGACGGGACGGGCTCTCCTCGCCAAGCCTGCCGTCCCCGGGGTAGCCTCTGGGCTACCCGGAGCTGCTCGCCCCCGGGCTGCCCGCGGGTCGCCCCCTCCGGTGGTGCTCGGGTGCCTGTGCGTGGGTGTGTGGGTAAGGGGCTGCGCACAGGTCGCGTGGGGCTGCGTGAGGCGCTCCTGAGGTGGCTTTTTTGCTCTAAACTCGGGGTCCGAGCTCCTCATTCTCTCGTGGGGAGAAGGCCGTGTCCCTGGAGAAACAGGGGAGCGAGGGGATGCGCAGGATTTATCTTGAAATGGTGAAGCGGTGCGTTATTTTCAACGTATCCTCTTATCCTAGGAATTATGTTGTATTCCCACTAGTATGAAGGACCTTTCTGATAAGTAGAAAACACTAAAAAAAAATAAAATTAAAAAAAATGCATCCTAGATCGAAAGAAGTAAAGTAACAAAAAGACAAAGCTGAAGTAACCTTAGCAAAACGGTATTACTCCACCTTTTCTTGGTCTTAAAACACGGTGTTAGGCAATCGTAAGTGGAAAAGTGAAAGGGGTGGTTTTGCAGCAAGTAGCAGACAAGGTCTTGTAGGACTGCAAATTGAAATGTTTGTAGCAAAAAGATTGTTTGTAAAGTGGTGCTGTTAAATTTTGGTTTCCAAGGCTTCCTGTGGTGCTACTGTTGGAAGATAGCGAAGGTTACCTTCGGAGCTCTGAGATTTAATTCCAGCACATTTGATGGACTCGAATGCGGGATAGGAATTGGTCAGAGGAGATTTTAAAAGCACCCAGACACATAACACAAGGAGAAGTTGACTTTACTTTGGTCTCAAAGCCAAGAACTGTCAGGGAGGAGTGATGAATATGAAGCTACAGGTGCAAATGATAGTAAATACAATTAAATATTTTTTGCAGCTGTTTTATTTTCTTAGAAGATGTTTTGGGGCAGGCAACCCTCGTTTTTAAGATGATACAGATATTGAACCCCAAAATTAATGAGAATGTGTAATAAAAATAATGGGATAAATTGACAGCTATACTGCTGTGCCTTCGTTTTGACTATTGAAGTTCCAGTTCTTCTTGCAGATGAACACAGCAGAAACTTGCTGCAGGCATCAGGAGGTCCTGTGTAAGAGGGAGAAAACTGAATTGGGTAGCTTTTCCTAAAGATTAGAGTTGTCTTTCTCTCAAGATTAGAGTTGTGATTTCCCTCCCTTGTAGGGGGGATGCTGGTCTGTCAGCCTCAGACCACACATTTGACCAGAGCCATGTAAAAGCTGAGTCCAATGAAGCTTCCACCTGAGGTGAATTACAGCAGAAATAGCAGAGGCATGTGGAACAGTATAAGTAAAGCATGTATGTTTCCCTTCATCTTATGTTACTTGATGCTTGACAAAATCTACAAGTAGTGTAGAAATGATGGCATGGTTGCGACAAATATCTTCAGATATTCAGCACTTGGATATTTTGAAGTGTGCCATTGTATGGGTTTTACTGTACTTCTTGTCTACCTTCTTTGCAGTGCTAGAGCTTTTTAAGTGCAAATGGATTCACAGGTCCCATTGACTTTGATTTCAACCTTTACAGTCCCGGTAAGATAATTGGATTTAACTAACGTGGTATTGGCAGGGCATAATAAGTAGCATAATTGATGAATGTTGCCCTTCAGTGGGTGGGCAGGGAGTGAAGCAAAACTCAGGGAAATGAGATGTAAATTGAAGGTGTCCCAGGGGTTTCTGATTCTTCAGGCTCACACTGAAGCATGAATGGTGATTACAGTTATACTGCAAATCAGAGCCTGCCAGACTGGGAGGACTCTTTTCCTTGCTTGCTTTAAAGGTGTAATTTTCCTTTTGCCTTCCATTTTCTAGTCTGAGGAGGCTTTATCTCATCCACCTTAATGCAAGCTGCTCTGAGTAGTGCAAGCTCCAACTCTGTTAAGAAAAAGCTGCTTTGAGCATGCAGTATATTCTTGCTGGACAAAGTGGTGTGTACTGAGTCATTTGATGCATGAAATAGCTCTGGGTTTTTGAGCTTTTAGAGTCACTTCACTTCTTGATCTAGCTGCGCCTGTATCGCTAAAACAAGCATCTGTACTAGTTCATGTGTGCTGAGACACAAGTATGTTATGTACTTACCTTTGAGTTGGAGTTGGTCCTTTATTTCCATGCCTGTGTGCAGGTGTTTGTGTTTCTTTATCTTCTTTTCCCCTTCAAAAACACGCAACAGAACAGGAGAAGTGAGGGCAGAACTACAGTTGCTCTAGGATGAGATACAGAAGTAAGAACAGCCACAGCTTTAAAGTAGCTGTTAACTTTTAAGCCATTCCATGTTATCTCCGTAATGGGATGCTGTCAGAAAGGAATAATTACCATTTTGTTCCTTCTAAAGTGAGAGGTGAAACACTTTCACCCAAAAGGCCTCCAGCTGTGCATAGTTTACAATAGGACTCCAGGGAAAATGTTAATAGCTGGCAATGTGAAGTAATTCAAATTGTGAACGGTGGAGTCACTCCTCTGTAACAGATTGTGTTTGTCAAAATTCTTCAGAAACCGAAGATTTCTACTGTTACACTTACCAGAAGTCAATTCTTTTCCAGCAGAGATGTGAAAGGCACTGATGTGACTTCTTCCACAGTATATTTGTTAACACACTTTAACTTCACTTACAGTTTAGCACCTGGAGTTTCAACAAACTGAACGTGCAGCTTGTTTTGCCTGGTGATTATGCAGTGCTAACATAGCTGCTAGCTCCACATATGCAGTAACTGGGATCAGCTCCATCTTGACCAAAAATGGGTGAATCCATATTGTTTTCTATAACAGCGTGAGACTCTTAAAGTGATAGTATAAGATTCAATTTCTTATTTATACTTTGCAACTAAAAAGGCTGTAATTTCTAGAAGACCTTTACATAGAAATTCTGTGAACTAATCTCTCAGCGATGCAGAAGATACTGTGGAAGAAAAATTAAAATTGTGGCTTTGGTATAAATGATGGTTGGTATCATTTGTTTGCATGAAGGGGATGAGATTGGAACTTGAATAAGAAGTGAAATTGGTGCATGCAGCAAAGGTGGTCTTGGTGCAAACTGGAGTGATTTGAGGATTTTGCTCACTTATGATCATAGGTGAGAGACAACAGTAGAGGTCCTGTGGTCATACTGATGGCTGCCCTGTTAAGGGTCAATTTGGGCTTTTGTCTGGGCCAAATATCTAAGAGTTGCTTTATTTTCTGAAACAGATTCACTGAGTAACAGTGATATCTTTGCAAAACTGCCTGCAGCAACTGGAAAATTACTTCTCGTGTTGTATAAATATAATAGCCCTAGCAAAAGATAAAGTCAAAACATGAGATTTCTGTAGACCTAATACGTGTGCTGCATCTTGCTTGTGAATTTTGCATCTTATCAGACAGGATGTGTCTTCTTAAAACTGGTGTTGAAGGCTGTTTTTTCCTATCACATGGGGAGTACTGGGTCACCTGAAACACAGCAGCGTTTGAGATGCCCTTGTATATCTTTTCTGGCCTCCAGGTACTATGAAGGAGAGGTGCATCTTCTGTCTATTGCTGTCTTATCTGCCTATTACATATAGCTGCCTTGCTTCCTGAATGCATCTAAAGAAGCAGTAAAGGTCTTTTTAGGCACCTCGTATGCTCTTTGGTACAACAGTTCCTCGCCTCTACAAGTTTGGCTGAAAACCAAGTGGTGTGTCGTAGCCAGTTCTGCACTTAGGGTGCTTTCTGCACCAAACATCTTATGTCAAGCAGTGTGTTACTTTGCACAGTTTCTGTATGAGAATGCGTAAACATTCCCTTCTGACAAAATCATCATCAATAAAATCACTGGGCCTCTTTGTGCCTGGTATTCATAGATATCTCTAAGCTCTCATCATTCTTATTTTCAGTGTTGCTTCAGGACCTTGTTCTCACTGGCTCACTTCTGGAGTGTTCCTTGATGCTGGACAGTTTCCGTATGCTCTCAAACTCTGCTGGCATGCTGTTAGGGTTAATGCTAGACAGTAAAACTGGAGATGAGCTTCCAATAACTGGATATCTTCTTTTAAGCTTTTTTAACTTTTCAATTTAAGTTGTGTCTAGACTTGGTGTAAATCAAGTCAGAGACACAAGAACACTCTTCATCAGTCTCCCGCAGTGTAAGAGGTTATGCCTTTGGATTGTCTGCATCCATGAGAGCAAGATGATTTTAGTTCTCTGTTTTGCTGAAATCCTGCCTTTGCATTCATTCTGTCACTACTATTGTTTACTTGCACATATGTGCTTATAAGTAGAGGTAGGAATAAAATTCTGTATGAAGATAGTTTGAGAACAGGTTATCCAGTGAATACCTCAGTAAAGGAAATAATGGCCTTAGTTTTTTTTATTTTTTTAATATATAATTGGCAGGATGACATCTGACAAAAGCAGCAAAAGAATGTTGATAGAAGAAAACTTGTATGTTTAGCACAGGGAATTTCTGCAAATCGTGGATCAATATTCAACACAATGACTGATGTAAAATGTTTGCTGTTGCATTAATCAGGCAGAGAAAGCAAGCAAGTTGAAGAATGTGGATGGATTGGTTAGTGTTTTATCTGAGGTGGTTGTTATATTCTTGGCAGAAGTATCTGGCAATCTTTGCCGTGGATTGAGACTGTTTACCATGTCCTGTTCACGTCCCTGCCAACATCTCACCTGTTCCGCTTGCTGTTGCTACCCCAGCTGCAAGTGGTATAGTGCCCTTTGGTGGTTTGGTGTTCTAACAGCAGTGCTTTGCTGCAGAGCTGTCCTGCGTCCTTGCACATGCGTATTTGTTTTTACTCACTGATTGCTTTGTTTTGCAATAAGCTGCTGATGTGAGGTTTGCCTGAAGGCTGTGGTGCCTGTTTCGGTGGCTTTGTCAAACCATGGACAAAGCTGAATGTGAGCCTTGGTGGGGAAGGAGTGTGGATGGCGTGGAGACAGAATTCCTTGGCCAGCTAGCCCAAGCTGTGTTCACACTTTCAAATCACAGCACAGAGGGAATGGTGTGGACTGTACCATGTATTGGTAAACAAACTATGGGCTGTTCAAGGTACATGCTCTAATTGTGTGGGCTCAAACCGAACCCTTTTATCTTGTCTGCTGTACTTGACCTTAAACAGTGAGGTATAAATAACTACAGATCTTCTATTATTGTGTGCTACGCTCATATGTTGTTTGGGGCAGAGCAGTGCATAATGTTCATTATTCTCTACAGGTCACAGGTGAGAGGCTTGTGCGTCACAGCAAACTACTAAAGATACAAAATACCTGTATACCCAAGAGTCGGCATAAAACAATGCAGTGCCCAATCTAGTATGAAGTACCTTCAAGGATACAAGCTGTATTATTGCAACTGACTTGTTTTCTGCCCTGAAGTTACAAAATAAAAGAAAACAGACCTTGCTTGCATCAAGGAAGTTGGAGAAAACTGTTTTGGAAGTTGAGAGAGAGATTTTCCAGTGCAAGTGCTTGGTCAATAACACTTTAACAGAGGAAGCTGCAATTTAACTTTTACCAGAATGGTTTTAGAATTTTGCCTTTGTTACCCTAATAAAAGAAAAATAAACAGATGTTTCAAACAGTGGTGATGAAATGGCAAGCTTAGAGATACAGAGACAACATCTGATAATGAAGATGCGAAGAATTGCGGAAGGGCATACTGTTCATATTTGCAGCCTTCTGAATATATTGTCATTGGGGAAAACTAATAATTGATTGAATAAACCATGCAGTTTTTGGCAGTGCATGAGGAATACTTTTGGGAATGTCTTAGCCTCTTGCAAAGGAGAAGCAATTAGTTATTTTCATTCCCAGTAATCCCCTGTAAGTTTTCTTTCTCCATTGGTAATGGCTGGTATTAAATGCTTCAGTGCCTTCTTGAGTAATGATCTATTGGAGGTCTTTGCTGAAAGACTTACTTTGTAGGAAGTTAAACATTTTAATGCTTTACCACATCTTAAATATGTATATTTTAAAATATTCCAAGTCATGTTTCTGTATGGGGGGAGTATGACACTTAAGTGGAAAATGAGCAGGCATAAAAGGAGATACTTTCTCAGCAAGTTTCTCTTTAAAAATAAATAAATTTAATGGCCTTTAGATAGTCCTTGAAGAATATTTGTCAGATTCTTTCCACTACATACTACATTCCTGAAACTACTTCATAGTTTGCAAAAGAACTGAAGCAAAGCTCTGTTCTGGAAGATTGAACATAGACACAGCTCCCCCTGCAAGTGAAGAAGAGCCTAAGGAGTAGATGGGGTAGGCAGGGGTGGAAGGAATGGAGAAGAGGAGGAAAAATGCCTTTTTTCTTTTTTTCTTTTTTTCTTTATTTCCTGAAAGTAGCTACAAATTTCTTTACATCAAAGATGAGCTGCACAGAAGCAGTCGACAGAAGATGATTTTCTATTTTGAAGTTTTTCCCTCTGTAATCCTATGTATTGTATTTACCAGGCGATCTATCATTTTGAGGCCTGATGGAAGAAATCTAATTTTAGCCCATTAATATAATAAATTCATGGAGCTATTTTTCTGCCCTTATCGCACTTCTTGTCTTTGAAAGACAAGACAAACAATGACTTTTGTGCTTTGTTTTCAATGATTTAAATGCTGCAGGAGTTCGAGCTTAAAGGTTTAGAAATTACAGAGCAACCTGCTCAGCTTGGAAATAGTGAATGATGGAGCTGCTCTTAAACTCCTTCACTTAGCGCTGAAGGTGGCTTTAGTAATTTATGTCCATTTCAGATAGTGGCCCCGAAGATATTTCCCTTCCAGGATATCTGGGGCCCTAGTGGTAGGGCTTTCTTCTTGAGGTTGGAAGCAAGAATTCCAGGCCCCCTTTTCCGCAATTCTCTTGTTCAGTGATTACAGCTTTTGTTTAATTAAGGGGAAGGAAGAAGAGATGCATCGTCTGTGTTTTGGGAAGATCCCATAAAACCTACCTCACCTGTTAACATAAGCAAGGTTGTGTTTAGTGTCCAGAATACTGTGTCGAGTTTTGGACTCCAAGGACAAGGTATTCATAAACGGCTGAGTTCAGCAGAGGGCTGAAAAAGGATTGAAACCAATTCAAATGTAATTAAGGATGATGGAGCTGGATCTGAAGTCTGAGGTCAGATTTCCATTGAAGTTGACTCTTCATCTGTCTGTGACGCTTTAACCACTTTCTTCTTTGTTAAACAGTTTCAAACGCTGATAGAAACTAGAGCTGATTTTCTTGCTACTGTCATTTAAGTTTGGTGAAGTTTTACATATGAAGCACTGGAGTGCCTCATAGTTTCAGAAGATAGGAACTTGTGTAGTGAGTGACGATTCAAGGCAAACAATACCCCTAAAGTGTTGTGGTAACGTTAATGCAAGTTGATATTCAGAGATGCTGGCCTTAGTTGCATGAGGAGCTTCAGGGAGGTTGAAATAATGTCCTTTTGAAAATTTCTTGTTATTTTTTGCTTACAAAATGTACATGGCTGTTGTTTTTCCTTGGCTACGAAAGTTCAATTCACTAAGGAACCGAGATGTGTACATGTGACTGAGCAAGTGTCTATTTCAGCCAATTTCACCTGCAATGAAAAGCATCCTTTTGTTTCATGATTCTGGAATTGGTAATGTCTCTCCTCATTTAGCTCAGAAGGGTTAATCTATAGATACTGTGCAGACTCTTCTTTTTACTACCTTTTAAACGCTTACTTATAGCTTAGTTCGTCGCTTTTTGGGAATTTGCCTTCAGAGATAAGAAGTGAGGAATTTTTACAGCCTTTTTTCTTGGAGATTAAACTAATGGCATAATGTTAGTCTGTGCTCTTTGACTGTTATTTGAAGAAAATGGGAACGTATCAGTAAAGGCAATGAAAGTCTGAGTTTAGTGGATCTTTTCACTCTTCGTTTGGGAGTTACCACCCATTGAACTCAGCTGTTCTGTTTGCTCTTTGAATAATTAGACATAGGCTGAAAATTCTGCCAGACTCATAATTTTAGTGAAACTCACTGCCTAATTTTATTACTTAAGTAGGGTGATAGACTGATACTTCTTTGCTTCCTATGAGTGTTTTAGAGTTCTGAGACTTCAGTGAAGGAATCTTGTATTACAGTCAGCCCCCTACAATGGAGTATAGTTCAAATGGACTCAACTATTTGACTTCTTTCAGGATATGAAAAACAGTGTATGATGAAAGGTTTTTTTGCCACAGCTTTATCGCTCAAACTTGGACTCATTGAAAGAGGAGATTGTACACTTAAGAAAAATATTTAAATTTTGCTTTTCTGCTCATGTAGTTTTTTCAATTTTTGTCAGGAGTCACCTCCACTACTTTGTTAGTGGGGGAAAAAACTTGAAAGTGATAGCAGAAAACTAGATTTAGTAGGATTTTGAACTGAATGAAAATCTGATTTTCAGAAAAGACCAGAGACTGTGAGCCATAGCCTTTGATTTGGTTGTATTCAGCATTCAACATGTGCAAAGGTGCAACTTGAGCTTGCGTTTTATTATCTCAGTGCAGAAGTTTCACCATCTTCTGGTTGAAGGGCTATGAATTTGATGGTCTGGGTCTGGTGCTTGTATGTGTAGTGTATCCCATATCATACTGGGTCTGATGAGAAACGGATAAGATGTCAAGATGATGACCATGTTTCATGAGAGGTTGACTTTATGCTTATTTTGTTCCTGCCAGCTCCCTGGCAAAATACATTCTAGGTCAGAAACTGTGGTAAGAAGCAGACGTACAGCCTTCTATACAGTTCCTGCTGACCATGCTAAAATTTCAGTTGAATAGATTAAAATTGGGCTGTGTGGTATATATTTTTAATTTTATTTTAAGACAGATCTGTGAGCATGTTGGCTCTGGTGCTGGTGTTGACTATGTATTTCGAAGGTCCTTGACTTGAAGGTCCATCCACTTATCCCCTGTCCTCCCTCTCCCTTTTTTGAGCTACAGAAAGTGATTTTTTTCCTCTCCCAGTTAGGATTGATCAAACCAGTGGAAAACCAGTTCTTTCTAGATAGAAGTTTACCTGGTCCTTGTTCCCTGTATGGAGAGCAGGATTGAGTTTTGATAGCTTCCATTCTGTGTTCTTTCTGTTTCCTGTGCTTTTCTTTCATAAGGTGTCTGTAGGATCTTAAAGCTTAACTTAGTCAAATGGTTATCTGATCCAGTTCTGCTATGAGTTTATGGAGTGTATCTGGGTAAGGTGTAAATAATGATGACATAAAGGAAATATCGACAGCTGTTCCAGGAACTAATAGCCAACACTGAACTGTAGGCATGTAAGAGAACTGTAGGAATGCAGATACACAAAATGACCTCAGGGTCAGAAATGGACAGAAAATGAGTGAACGAGGAACAGGCTGGGAAAGGTGTTAACACAAGATTTTTGTTGAAGACTTATTTAAACACAGTTTCTAAGATGGCTGGACTTGAGTGTGAGTAATGGAGAATGATAAATAACCTGGTAAGAATTAAATATGTACTTTTTGGAAGCTATAGCACCAACAAAATCTAAAGATTGGTGATAGTTACACATAAATACAGCATCTCACTGGAAACCTATACAACCATGAAAATGCAGCTAGGAAATTGCATTTAATTTCAACATTGTCATCAACTTAGTGTGTTAACTGGGGGGAAGAAGGGTGATTTGGAGAATGGAAAAACGATAAAGAGGTTGAATTTTTCTCTGAAGTTATGCATAGCAGAGGACTCCTCTAATATAACACTCAGCAGAACATTGCTTTAAGTGCCAAAGTGTACAAATAGAGTGGTATTTAAATGAGCAGAAGAAATGTATTTGCAACAGCAGGAAAAAGTCAACTTCTAAACAAGTGACACTAAGACCTTGTAAAAACTAAAGGGTTATCTGCTGAGGTAAAAGATAGTATCCCTGTAACTTTACATTTGACAGTAAATGGTGGAAGACTTGGTCAAAAGCAAAATAGGAATAAGTCTTGGAATGATACAGAGCAAGTGGATGTAGAATCATAGCGTAACCTAAGTTGGAAGGGACCCACAAGGATCATATAAATCCAACTCTTGGCTCCACACAGGACAGCCCTAAAATCAGACCCAATGTCTGAGGGCATTGTCCCAATGGTTTTTGAACTCCGGCAGGCTGGGTGCTGTGACCACTGCCCTGGGGAGCCTGTGCCAGTGCCCGACCACCCTCTGGGTGCAGAACCTTTCCCTAACACCCAGCCTGACCCTCCCCTGTCCCAGCTCCATGCCGTGCCCTCGGGTCCTGTCGCTGTCCCCAGAGAGCAGAGCTCAGCGCCTGCCCCTCCGCTCCCCTCGTGAGGGAGCTGCAGGCCGCCATGAGGCCTCCCCTTGGCCTGCTCTGCTCTGGGCTGAACAAACCAAGGGGCCTCAGCTGCTCCTCACACATCTTCAGATCTCCAGACCCTTCACCATCTTTGTAGCCCTCCTTTGGACACTCTCTAATAGTTTTATGTCCTTCTTATATTGTGGCACCCAAAACCGCACACAGTGCTCGAGGTGAGGCTGTACCAGTACAGAGTAGAGTGGGAATAACAGTAGGCATTAATATGTCCTTAGAACTCTTGTTCTTACAGGTGTAGTATGCGCAATGGAAGAATGACTATTGGAAGCTGCATTTGATGAATTGTTTAAATAGGAGACTTAGCGGTTTAACTGTTAAAAAAAATATATAGAAATACTAGTCTGTTCTTTTTGCGTGATATCACTTTGTATAACGGTAGACTTATTAGTATTTTTTCATGAGCCACAACAGTTGCATGTTTTACTTTCTGACAATTGCAGGTGCCTTTGCATGCAAGATGGTACCGTTTGTTCAATCCACTGCTATTGTAACTGAGATTCTTACAATGACCTGCATTGCTGTGGAAAGACATCAGGGAATTGTGCATCCACTAAAAATGAAATGGCAGTACACCAATAAAAGAGCTTTCACAATGCTTGGTAAGCTTTTTTTTTTTTCTTTCTTAAGAAGAGAGGTTCAAAATTTGCAAGCACTGCTAAAGGAATGTCACAATTGCAAATGATCCTTCCGTTGTAACACAAAGAATATAGGTAATTGTGCTCACGCAAATTAAATTGCCTTTGTATGTACATACTGATAAATGAAGGTATTGTGAGAGAAGGGAAATTGATAACAGAAGATCTTGCTGTTATGAATGTTGATTGATGTATGCCTCATTGAAAATTACTATTAAATAGTCTATTTTGCATGGTTTTTAAAGATGAAGCTGTTAAACTGTTCATACCAAAACTTACACTCCTTGTTGTACAGAGTACTAAAAAAATTATTTGTTTACAGGCATAGTCTGGTTGCTGGCAGTTATTGTTGGGTCACCTATGTGGCATGTTCAACGGCTTGAGGTATGTTAGGTGAAACGGGAATTTATATTTTCAACTCAGTCCTTCCTGGATCTTTTTGCACCTTTAGCAATGAGATTGAATAAGCTCTTGAGAAATGTAAGAGGGGAATAACAGAAATGGAGTTTTGGTTGTATGTGCCAGCATGAGAAAGATGAATAATTAGGACTTGCATGCACTACAAGATGGACTGCCAGCAGGGACTAGTCATGTCTGCCCTCATTAGGTCAAAGAGCACTGATTGTATCTGGGATTTGCACTGTAGCTTTCTTTCTTCTTTTTCTTGAAGTGCACTGACTCAGCAATGTAGGACTTAGATTGATGTTTCAGGATGATGATGTCTCCTGCAAGATTTTGAAGAACTGTATCTAGTTTAAAGTGTAATTAACTGCGCATTATAGTTTAAGGAGTTACTGTACACTTATAGAAAAAAAAAAAAAGACTTGCCAGAATCTGTTGCTTGTGAGTCTGAATGCTTACAAATTTATTCTAAAAAGTTGAATATGTGAAGTGTCTATACACCTATCTCTATTCACAAAATACGTAGCCGAGACTTTCTTTGAAAAATCCTAGTGTAAAAAAAAGTTTTGAGGAGTGCAACTTAGAGCATCTCCTGACCTTTCTTTGTCAACTTGGGTCAATACAACACTTAATGTGGAGAAGTGGTTGGAAGAACTTTCTCACTTTAAAAGGTCTCTCTGTTGAATTTCAGTTCTTGTATTAAGAACCAAGAATATTTCAATAATGCATTTTTTTTTTTTTTTTACACTTGGGATAATTACTGTAGTGACTCAACTCCTTTATGCTTGTTACAGGTTAAATATGACTTCTTGTATGAAAAAGTCTATGTTTGTTGCCTGGAAGAATGGGCCAGTCCAATTTATCAGAAGATATATACTACCTTTATTCTTGTTATACTCTTTCTTTTTCCACTGATATTGATGCTTTTTTTGTACACTAAAATTGGTTACGAACTCTGGATTAAGAAACGAGTGGGAGATGCTTCTGTTCTTCAAACCATTCATGGGAATGAAATGTCTAAAATATCAAGGTTTGTAAAATAAAATACAATTGGCATTTTGACTTTTAGAAAGCTATTTTTATTGACAAGTTTTGAGAGCCAGTGCAAAGAGATCCATCTTATCTGTGGGGAATTCGGCAGGCATAGCCTGGATTTTTAAAGCTAGCTAGTTATTTAAACAAGATACCCATATTAATGCAACTTAAACAGTTTTCATCAAAATGTAGAATTGCCATACCTTGAATGTCAAGCTCTCTCAATAAATCTGATATCCTTCATCATGAAATCCTTCTTTTTAAAAGATGTAGGTCATGAGTTGGAAAGTAACTTGGAAAAATGTTGGTAGGTTATTTCCTTATATTCTATGGAAAGTTCTTTATAGAATTCTAAGACTGTGAATACTGTTTTATGATCTTATAAGTTAAACTGGTGTGGGGGGAGGGGGGAGGAATCAGAATTCACTTTAAAACTACTTTCACACAGTTTATCTTGTTATAACTTCTGACGAGTTTTTGAATGTTCTCAGATTTGTTTGTGTGAGACTACCTGGATGGTAGCTCTGTATCTGAAAAGTTATCTTTTTTGTTCACTGATAATTACTGATTTTTGTAAGTTTGTGTACATTTATAACATCTTTGCTATTGAGCACTATATATGGGCTACCCTTCATATTACCTCACATTTTTGCCTTTAGTTTGGCAAATTGATCCATTGAATGATGTGCTAGAAACCTCTAACAGGTCAATTCATTGAGGAGCATATCACCTTAAATATGTTCTGTAAGAAATAGCTTCAAGCTGCTTGTAAGTAATGGTTGCTTAGACATTTGTCTAATGAAGTACCCAAGGAAGTAGATGATTTTATCAATCGGAACTAAAAGAGGATGCAATTTTACAGGAGTTAAGATGATGTGAGCTTTGGGCTACTCCTTGGCTTAGTGAATGTCCCACGTAGTGGGAAGAAGATTCTGTAACTGCAAGTGTTACTTCTTTAGCTCAAGTGAGAGATCTATCTTGGGATCTAGAAATGTAGTTATATGAATAGTATATCATTTTGAGAAAAATGATAAATTCATGTGTACCTTGAGTTTGTGAGGCATTCTGGTGCAGGCAAGGGAGCATATTTCTTGCTCTCAATTCCAGCACTTTACTTACCAACAAAGGCTGAATGTTGCAGGCATAGCTTCACCTACTCTCAAATTCTTTGTATAATCAGGTGCTGCAGGTATGGCAGTGCTCCCAGTTCTAGGACTGAACTCTTGTTTTTGGAGCTATTAATGGAATTTCATGGTTTTTAACCCATCTGTTACTGTTGGAATTACATCTGCTTGAATAGAATGAAAATGCAAGACATGCTTATGTCATTGCTTGCTGCTGCTATGGAAATGCCTTGCATTCCTGACAGGGATTATTTGTTTACTAGTTTTATATGCTACCACGGTTCTTGTTTCAAAGGGAATGATGCGCTTCTGAGCATTCTTCCAGGGTTTTGTTTGCATCTGCAATCATCGGACATGTTTGCATGTTTCACTCAGTGAAACATATGTAAACCACAAATCAATTCACAGTGATTCAGTATGGAATGTCTTGATGCAATTTCAGGAAGAAGAAGCGAGCAATTGTTATGATGGTGACAGTGGTGTTTCTCTTTGCAGTCTGTTGGGCCCCTTTCCATGTGATCCACATGATGATAGAATACAGTGAGTATCTGCAACGTGTCATATAATAAAGTCTTTCCTAGTGTGCTTTTTCTCTTTTCTGATAATGGAACTACAGATTATGAAAAGCTAGCGCCGCTGCAGCATTCGGCTATAAAATATGTCTGTTAGCACAGGTTAATGGTGTGCTTATAAATCCTGAATCACTGTCTTGTAATGGAGGTGCGTAATCAACAACAGATGAATTATTCTGAAGTCTGAGGGATAGAATGTTCTGCTGTGCTCACACAAAATGTAAGTACATTTCAAAAAACCTCTTATCAGATGTAGTGTTTGGGAAATACCTTGTATCTGAGATATACTTGTGTGTCAGCCACATCCCCTCTTCCCTGCTATGTGAGTAAAAAAAAAAAAAAAAAGATCCTTATGTCTTACTGTAAACCTGACTGGACTTTGTTGCAGGGACGGTTGGGGGGGAACACAAACTCTCTGCCAGCTCTTTTAGAATTTATATCCTAAAAGAGGAGGTTGCCATTGCTTTCTGAATTTGTACAGCACATAATCCAGTTCTGAAAAGGAGGTTTACTATTCATAATGAAACTCCAGAAATAGCAAGACTTGAATATTAGGATGGTGAGCCTATCTCTGTAGATTCATTTTCTTTCCATGTCTGTCATCCTACCCTAATTTGCTGGAAGGTCAAAAGTACCAGGTTGGAAGGTAAAAGTTCTTTGCAAGTAGAAAACCCCTTGAACATATAACTTTTGAAATTAAATTTAAATTTGATACATGAAGATTTCTATTTGCATCTACATAAATTATCATACTGCTTTGAGTTAAACTGCTGTGAAATATTTATCTTTTCACTTGGCCTGGTTTTAATGAGGTAGGCATATTTGGAAATATAAGTACTGGACATCACAGTGATAATGGTGAGGCACTGGCACAGGTTGCCCAGAGAGACTGTGGATTCCCCATCTCTGGAGTTGTTCAAGGCCAGGTTGGACGAGGCCCTGGGCAACGTGATCTACTGGGTGGCGTCCCTGCCCATGGCTGGGCGGCTGAAACTACGTGATCTTTAGGTCCCTTCCAACCCAAGCCATTCTGATTCTATGATAATATCCCTTTATTATTATTATCTTCTAATCCATCTGAACTTCTTCAGTGCTCTGGGTTGGACACTAGTTTTGAAATACACTCTTGTTATCTGCCCTCTTCGCTATTTGCCTAAATTTGCTTGGGTCTTGCACAGTTCACTTCCTATCTCCTACATGGGTACTGTGACAGGATGTGGGACTGCAGCTGGCAATGCCTACTGCAGCAGTAGCTGTTGTACTCTACTTTGAAAATATAGCAGCCATTTATTTGCTTTCTATTTCAGATGAGATTGTAGGTAAGTTAGCAGTTCTGCAGCCAGTTAGCAGAACCAAATCATGTTTATATGTGGGAAGAATAAAAAATACAAAGCTGTGGCTATTAAAATTGTCTGAGTTGTCCTGTGATAGGGTTGCCTGTAATGATCCATGAACAGGGCTCTGTATAATACTTCGCTTTTTTCACTGCCAATTTGGTGGATTATTTCAGCTGCTGCATGGCCTTTATTTTGCTGTGTAAACCTTTATACTGCTTATTCCAAGTTTGGTAGCCAAGTATTTAAATTCAAGGAATTCAATGTGATCTCAATAATTAAGAGTGAGGTATGACCAAGAAGATGCATTTTTTATACCATGAGATGATCTGTGCCAGCAAAGATGAGGAAGCCATGAATGGTTGGTGGCAAGACAGGGATTGGCATTGTTGTGTTATAGTACTTAGACATTGGAGAAGGATGTGAAATGCAGAGCCAGAAGAAAAATAAACAAGGCCTATGTTTAGGAAATCAGAAGTTTTCTGTTACTCTGCCACTAAGCAAGTTTTCTGGCTAATAAATTGCTTATTTTGGACTATTCTGTTCTTCCTGATGTATACAAAAAGCAGGGTTGTGTGGTAGATTGTATTCTTTCCTTGCTGATGAAATCCTGTTGATAATATTAAAGGCCTCTAGCAAGGCTTTTTGTTGACGTTAAACAAAAACTTCTAATGCCATACTGGATATATATATAGGCTAAGCAGTGGATATTTGTCATTCTTTGCTTATAGCGTGCTTCCTTTTTCTTTCCAGGTAACTTTGAAAAGGAGTATGATGATGTAACAGTCAAAATGATCTTTGCAATCGTTCAAATTGTAGGATTCTTCAATTCTATTTGCAACCCTATTGTGTATGCTTTCATGAATGAGAACTTCAAGAAAAATTTTCTGTCTGCCATCTGCTTCTGCATTGTCAAAGAAAATGTGTCACCAGCCAGGCAACTTGGAAATTCAGGGATTTCTATGAGGCAGCAAAAGGCAAGTGTTTCTCAAAGAGATCCTACTGACTCAGATGAGGCAAGGAGGGAGGCATTCAGCGATGGCAACATTGAAGTAAAGTTCTGTGATCAACCGGCTTCAAAAAGGAATTTGAAAAAGCACCTTTCCTTATTCAGCTCTGAGATTACTGGGCATTCTGCATTGGGAAGTGGACAGTAGCATTGCAAAGGTTTTCAGAATGGGAAAAAAATGTTCTCTTTATATCATAACTTTGAACAAGCCATTTAAAGTAGTTTTCTACTTTAACTGTTGAAATGAGAGAGGGGGAAAATATTTTGATTATAATGTTGGAATAATGGTCAAGAAAATGTAATATATTTTATAAAGAAAAGGAATAAAATTTTGGAAAACAATCTCACTGTGTGATTTCCAGAAAAATATTTTTCTTCCTCAGCTAATTTGGGGCTTGCTTGCCCTCTGATTTAGGTATACCAAACAACTGTTGGTATATATGGTCTGTTTATTCTGTCTGGTTCCTGGCACTCTGCTGGACTGTACTCAGCTGAATGCCAGAAGATAAGAACTATGGAGAGAGTGCACACTTCCTTTGGACAGCTTAGGAATCTCACATGGGTCTAATGCTGTTTATAAGATCTGCTCTGTGCAGCTCTGAGGACAGAGAAACTTCATATCTGAGTTCAGGAAAAATGCAGACTGAGATGCAATTCTGTTTTTGCAAAGTATGTGAAAGCCAGCCAGAATTTGGTTCTGAACAAATTGTCATTTAGATTTCATGCATGTCTGGATTTTGTTAACAGGAAGTTAATAGAAATTAACAATGCATGTATAACTAATGTGTTATTTTTACAAGTTAATTTTTGGGTACAAATTTAAAGGCCAGCGTCCTTCCCTGTAAACTGCATTATTCCTCCTGAAAAAGGTAGAAGTTGAAAAAGTGCTATACAAATCAAGGGCCTGCATATCCTCGAAGTGTGGTCTGTAAACACTGGATTTATCTTAGTCATGCTTTCATATGCAGTTTATGGTTGGAAATTGTGTTGCTGTTTTCTGGATGTATACGAGGGCCAGGCTCAGAGCCTGTTGGACTCTACAGAAGACTTCTAGTTGAATACTGTAGTCTTTTGACCAGACGTTTCTCTGAAGATTTGCACAAACTTTTTTCTCTCTCCCTCATCCTTGGAGTGGATTAAATACTGTGGAAAGCCAGTATTACAAAGTTGAAATCCATAAAATTCTAAAAAAAAAAAAATAAAAAATATAAAAAAAATTGCCGTCAGTGTGTCCAACTGAAAACCTGTAAAATCAAAAGTTTCTTATGAGTGTGGGACTGGGAAAAAAATTATGATCTAGAATGGTATCCTGTGATCTGATCCCACAAGCAAGGCTTTGAAATGCGTAATTTACAACTCCAGTTAAGTTTGGTTTGAACCCTTCAGTTGCCTGTGAAATGTTGATGTTCTTCTGTCATACCTTGCTTCCCCTAGCAGATTTTATATTTCATTTACACATAATTGTTAATGAAAATGATTCACTGATATTCATGGATAATTTGGACGTACACCGGTCCTTCTGTGTAATATTTACAGACAGCCATTGGGTAAGGCATTCTGATGCTGGCTTGTGACATATTCTTTATTATTTATTTTACTGTATATGATATACTTTGATGCAATTACAGAGAGAGATTCTGAACTTGCCCTGACAGCCAGGAATTATGAGCACTCTTGTTTATATTAGTATATATATTAAATAAAATACTGACTTCAGAGTGCTAGGTCTGGGTGAAACAGCATGAGTGAAATCAGATTTTGCCTCAGTCAGTCATGCAACCATTCCCCTGTGCATTACCTTTGAATAATGCTGGTAAGCAACAGCAATGATTTTTGCCTGTGATGACATCTGTGATTTTCTTTGCATTTAGTTCAAATTTCTAGAAATGTCTCTCGTAGTGAAGTTTTCTGCACTGCAAATAGGGGTTCAAAGGTTTAACACCGTTTTCCTCGGTGCAAAGTTGATCTGGCTGATGATGAGAACTATGTGGTTTGACAGAATATATTACTGAAAAGCACTTTATCTTAAGCTTTTCACTTTATTTGTACTGCTAATTTCAATGACATTTTAACAATGAAGTTGATAGCTGCTTTGTAAAACTTCCAAGTATTTTGTGCTTTTGTTTTAACTGTTTCTTCTATTGTATCATAAAATGTTATCTCAACAAATGACTGTTATAGTATTGTATTTTTTTAATTAAAATTCCATTTTGGTATTGCTAGTGCTGTTTGCACTGGGAGCATCTACTATGAACTTTGAGTCTTTGTTTGGAGGTTTATGTAAGCTTATATTTACATTTTTAGGGATTAATTTCCAGTTCTATTACAAGTTCCAGCTGCTACTGTCATCCCAAGAGATGTGATTTAAAGGGCTTTTTACTGAAAAAGGTAGGACAGGAAAAAAATCCAATCTTGTGGTAGGAGAGAAATGGTATTTCAGTGCAGATATGTGGTTACTGTTAGATTAATATAAACCAAACTAATACAGACAGTTCTTGTACATCTTAATAAACTATATCATTAGTGCCTTTTGACACAATAGTTTTCTCGAGCCAGATAATCTTGTGAGAAATCCTAGCTGCAAGGAATAGAAGATGTTTATTGAATTGAGCAGAACCAAGATTTTGCCCATGTTTTCTTAATTTGCTGGAGCTTTAGCTTTGATTTAACTAACACATCATTCTGTTGAATTGAGTCACTTTTCTGTCCAGGCTAGTAGCCTTTCCCTGTCTCTTGCAATGGTTCATATCATGTGTTTGAGTGTTTGGCTGTGACTGGGTACTTTATCCAAGGGAAAGCTAACACTGCTGTGAAAAGAACAGCCCCACTCTTCTCCCAGCTTGCCTGCTTATTTCTATTTTATCTATGATACTGTTCCTATTTTATCTATGATACTATTTTATCTATGAAACTGTCTTTACCAACTCCTGATTACTCTTGCTTGCATGAGTAATTTCCTGTTCTAGGATTTCTGGTCTTTTTCCTCTGTCTTGCCAGAAGTGGGAGTTTTCCTTTCTGACTTGTCAGTAGCAGCTGCAGTGATCAGAGCTGCCTCTTTCAGACTTAATTTTAAAGAGGTGTTAATCTCTGCTTTAAGGAAAAAAAAAAAAAAAAGTGGTTATTTCTGCCTGCATTTAATAAATAACAACAACAAAAGTCATGCTGGAGTAAATTAGTGTTAAAGGTATTTGACCTCATGTAACTGTAGATGAAGCTGGTGCATCAGAAGAACTAATGGCAAAATGTGTTTTAGAGTCAACAGCTGAACTGTGATGCTGTATTCCATCTGCAGGAATAAATTAAGAACACAGTGGACTACTCTCCTCCAGAGTTGCATAAGTGTTTATCATTAAACACTTTTCTGAAACGCCTGCAGAATCTGGTCTTAGATTAGGACACTTAATCTGCTTTGAAATTCTCTTGATGCCAGCATCTGAAGAAGCAGAGGCTGGTGCACTTGCTCCTTCTGCAAAAGGCAAAGCCCCCCGAGGTTTCCCCAAGAAGGGCAGGAAAAAGCAGCCGCTGAGGTTGTGAATCAGAACCTTTATTTGAGCAATGTTTGAGAGAGACGTGGGGTGGGGTGGCGCGGAGGCGTGCCGAGCTCTTTGTCCATAGCCGCGGGGCCCATTGGTGTGCTTGTAGGACCATGGCCGGGGTCAGACGGGGTCCTTGTGTGCTTCCTGCTCCTCCGGTGGCTGTGGTTGTAGAAAGCTGCACCAGCCTTCAGTGGCCGCGGAGGGATCGGGCAGAGGAGGGAAAGGACAGTGGCAGACCTTGGTGTGCTCGGGGGTTTGTGCTGGGGTGAGAAAGGAAAATGACCAAAAAGAGCAGCCCCAGACGGTTGCCAGGGTCAGCCCCCGCATCCTTGGGTGCGGCTCTCCCAGCCTCACTCCGAGGCCGTCCATCTCACATCTCCGTGACAGCCAGGAGATGCCCACCATAGCCCAACCATGTCATCTTCTGGCATGCTGTGGGACCGTGGTGGGGTGTGGGTTGGGGATCGCTTATCTGTCCTGTAGAGCGTTGGCAGCTCTTCCTTCCAGCTGAGTTCTCAAGGGGAGAGAAGCCAGGAGTGTGCCGTGGTCTGGTCCCATCGCTGTGTGTGTCTGGCTTTAATAAGAGAAGGAACAAACCGAGCAGCATCCCCCTGTGACCACAGGCTGCCCCAACCTCTCTACCCAAGGGTCTTGAGTGTCTCACCACATCCATCCGTGTCCCGTCATCGTGATGGAGCGGTCACTGCCATCCTGGTCCAAGTGCGTCACCTCGCTGCTTGCTGTTAGAGTGCGGTGGTGTGGGTTGGGGCGATCTTACCTCTCCTGTAGAGAGCTGGCAGCTCTTCCTTCCAGCTGAGTGGTCGAGTGTAGCAAGGCCAGGATTGTGCCATGGTCTGGTCCCATCGCTGTGTGTTTCTGGCTGAAAGAGAAGAAGCACCAAACGGAGCAGCATCCCCCTGTGACCACGGACAGCCCCTGCCTGTTTGCCCGAGTCTCTAGCGTCTCACCGAGGCTGTCCGTGTCCTGTCGTCCTGATGGAGCGGTCACTCTTGTCCTGGCCCGATCGTGTCACCGTCCTGCTTGCTGTGAGACAGCGGTGGGTGTGGGTTGGGGCGATCTTACCTGTCCTGTAGGGCGTGGACAATTGTCCGGCACAGTGCTGGAAAGGAGCGGCCAGGAGCGTGCGGTGGTTTAGTTCGGCCAGTGTCCTGTAGGGCGCCGAGAGCCATTTGAGGTGAGGGCCTGAGGAGAGAGGAGAGAGGAGCTGAATTCCTCTGGTTGAGTTTGTGTCCGGAGCGGAGGCTGGAGCCGCAGGAGCAGGCAGCCGAGCAGCCTCCCCGTCAGCACGGGCAGCCATCGCAGGGCTGCCCAACTGCCCAGCTGCCGTTGGGGCCAGCGTTCCGGGGCCAAGGCCGTCCCCGCCCCTTTGTGCCATGGGGCACCCCCTGCCTGCTGTGACATGGGCGGTGCATCACTGGGGGGGGGGCAGCAGGGGATGCGGAGCCCAGGCCTGGGCCAGGCGGTGGAAAAGGTGCCCAGGTGTGTGCGCAGGGCTGCGGGGCCGTGCCAGCAGGCTGTGGGAGCGTGCTGGGGTCCGGCTGGGGCTGTGCTGCCTGCCCTGCAGAGCTCTGAGAGCTCCCCGCCGAGGGGGAGAGGCCAGGAGCGTGCCCCGGTTCGGTCCCGTCGCTGCCCGTGCGTGCGGCTGGAAGAGGAGAGGCAAGCAGAGGGGAGCCCCCCGGCTGCCCCCCATCTCTGCGCAGGGGGACACGTCTGTTCGTGCCCACCGTGGAAGCACGAAGGAAGAACTAAGTGAACAATAAACATTGAAAAGCCCAAAGCCCCGGGTTCTGATTCTGGGGAGGGGAATGAAGTAGCTGTAGCAGCAATCGCAAGAGCAGCTGCTCAGCAAAGGTGCAATGAGTTCATTGAAATGAACTTTATTTCAGCTAAAGAGTAAAGTTAAGGAAAAGCTAAGAAATCCCAAAACTCTACTAAAAATGCAAGCAGCTGAAGTGGTGTTGATTTTATACGTCATTTGCAGGGACACTTCCCTTAACAGAAAAGATACTCCTAAAGCAAACTCTGAAGGACATCGTTAAGATCAGTCTGACCTTTAGTCTCGGTGTGACCGAAATCAGTCCAATTTTGGGTCAGAATTCTGCCTGACGTCATGCAGGGGTCTCTGCTGAAGCCAGCGGGGTTGCCCGTGCAGTGGGGCCCCAGCCCCAGCGACAGACATCAGTGACCTCTGTTGGTCGCTTACAAGGACAAAGAGGTATTTGGCTTCGTTTGCCCCAAAGTAAATGCACAGAGCTTGCAGAGCAGCTTCCATGTTGCTGCATGAGCACATCAGGCTGTTGGGAACTTCAGCCCGTGTTCTTGCGGATGGCCAGGTTAGAATAAAGCAGGCAGTTGTACTGGGGATGATGGAACAGTGCCTGGATGGCCTGCTGCCTCCCCGTAAGGAAGAGAAGGCACTCGTACACAGAGCGCCCTGTATTTTCTCCTCCTTTCCCTACCCACAACTACCAAACGTGTAAGAGGAAGTCAGGCGTTTCTTCCCCCAGAAAAAGAGGGGGAAAGCGTGCTGCAGGGCACGGCACGTTGCAGACAACAGTGACCGATCTGGAGGCGAGAGAGGCTGCAGCGCGCAGCGGGAGGCACAGCCGAGGCTGTCCCACGTGGCCCCGGGTCCTCCTGAACAAAACTGCTGTCAGGGACGTTGCAGCTCTCTGCAGGGATGCTCCCGGCTGTGCCAGCCCGGGGTTTGCTCTGCCCTTGCCCCTCAGGGTGCAGCCGGCTGCGGTTTGCCGATTTCTTCGGCTTTCTCTCTGGAAAAAGGCACGCGTGGCTAGAAGCACGCCTGCTGTTGCAATCCAGTTAAATTTAACTGGAGTTCAATCCAGTTGGGGGCCGGTCACTAGTGGTGTCCCCCAGGGCTCAGTACTGCGGCCAGTTCTCTTTAATGTCGTTATCGATGATCTGGATGAGGGGATCGAGTGCACCCTCAGTAAGTTTGCAGACGACACCAAGTTAGGTGCGTGTGTCGATCTGCTTGAGGGCAGGAAGGCTCTGCAGGAGGATCTGGATAGGCTGGACCGATGGGCTGAGGCCAACTGTATGAGGTTCAACAAGGCCAAGTGCTGGGTCCTGCACCTGGGGCGCAACAACCCCAAGCAGAGCTGCAGGCTGGGAGATGAGTGGCTGGAAAGCTGCCTGGCCGAGAGGGACCTGGGAGTATTGGTTGATAGTCGGCTGAATATGAGCCAGCAGTGTGCTCAGGTGGCCAGGAAGGCCAACAGCATCCTGGCTTGTATCAGAAACCGTGTGGCCAGCAGGGCTAGGGAAGTGGTTGTCCCCCTGTACTCGGCTCTGGTGAGGCCGCACCTCGAGTACTGTGTTCATTCGGTTTTGGGCCCCTCGCTACAAGAAGGACGTCGAGGTGCTCGAGCGAGTCCAGAGAAGGGCAACGAAGCTGGTGAGGGGCCTGGAGTACAAGTCTCGCGAGGAGCGGCTGAGGGAGCTGGGGTTGTTCAGCCTGGAGAAGAGGAGGCTCAGGGGTGACCTTATCGCTCTCTATAGGTACCTTAAAGGAGGCTGTAGCGGGGTGGGGGTTGGTCTGTTCTCCCACGTGCCTGGTGACAGGACGAGGGGGAATGGGTTAAAGTTGCGCCAGGGGAGGTTTAGATGTTAGGAATGATGTTAGGAAGAACTTCTTTACCGAAAGGGTTGTTAGGCATTGGAATGGGCTGCCCAGGGAAGTGGCTGAGTCTCCATCCCTGGAGGTCTTTAAAAGACGTTTAGATGTAGAACTTAGTGATATGGTTTAGTGGAGGACTTGTTAGTGTCAGGTCAGAGGTCGGACTAGATGATCTTGGAGGTCTCTTCCAATGTAGATGATTCTGTGAAACACTCCCCCTTGCCCCAACTTTCCAGCTACAACAGGGAGTACAACTAAAACATGGTTAATCGAAAGCAGTAAAACCTGGTTTCTTATATTCCTAGAAATAGAGACAGGCAGTCCTTCAAGTCAAGCTGAGGTATCCTCCATTTTGCAGTGCTATTCTACAAGCCAGAATAGTTTTTGAGAAGGTCTAAGAATATTTGCAGGTAACACATGCATGCATACATAAAAAGCTTCTAGAAATTTAGTAGGCATACAAGTAAAGTCCTAGTCTGTGCACTGTGGGGTGCTTGAAGCTCAAATGAAGGCTTGAAAGACATTTGCTGCCTGAAAAATGTTACTTGAATCTTACTGATACACCAGCCTCTCCTGGAATACAAAGTTTTCTATGAAAAGCTCTTATTTCCCTGTATTTTTCAATTTTTCTTCAACACAGACAGCCCTGTTTTTCTCATTCTTTCTAGAAATAAGGTGTTAAAACCTTTGCCTGAAACATCATCCGTTTGTCAATTTGTCATTTGCTGGTGGAAAAGGGAAAAACCCCAACCTGAAATGTTCCCACTCAAAGAAAAGCAACCAGCTGAAGAGTGTTTCAGGCTGTATCAAAAGAAACAACTTCAGAGCTTCAGTAATGTCTACAGGTATTTGTTTGTGAAGCAGCCCTGTGTAGCTGGACGGCAGGCGTATGTGGTGTGTAGTGGGAGAAGGCTTGTAGGTGTGTGTGCGTTTAGAGGAAGAAGGCTTGCAGATACTCTGCAGAACACACGCAGGGTATGTGGGGGTGTGTGCAGGGGGAGAAGGCTTGGAGGTACTCTGCAGAACTTTAATTCTTTGTTTTTCTGTCGTGTGGTCCCATTTTGCAAAGGCTTCCAGAAAGCAAGGTTTAGAGAAGGCTGTAAAAACTCCAGGTGCCGCTCTGTTCTCTTCCACCTTCAAAAGTAGGAAACCATTCAACTGCCTCTGCATTTGCTCAGTCCTCATGTACTTAATCCTGTGTAATGGGTAACCTATAGAGTTATCACTTGCACGTTTAAGTTTCACTGCAAGCACAGGGGCAGTCCGCCTGCTTCTTCTGTTGTTAACTGAGGACTTCTTGACTTGCTGAGCGTAGTCAGATTTTTTTACAGGTGTCCTTTTATTAAACACCTGGATAGAAACACGTAATTAAGATCAATTGCTAAAGACTAAGTTTCTTGATTTCAAAAAGCTTGCTCAAATTCAGAAAGCCTTAGCCCATTTCTTCTACATACACTGGCCACAGTATTTTGGCCGTCTTCATCCAAAATAAATCCCTGCAGTTATGTATCACAGTTGCCTATAATTTTTCTGGTCCCATTCCACAGGGATCTTTTCAAGTTTTCATTCGTTTTTCATTGATCCTTGTTTGGTACAATACAGTTAAACCCTCTGTAATTTTACTTTGATCCTTATAGTTCTGTTCATTTTTTCTTTTACGTTAAAAATCTAGCCATCTGTACTATCTCTGTTCTAACAAAGATACTAAAGTGTTAATACCTTACGAGTGTGGTGTTTTTCCCCAAGTTATCAGGAAGTTATGATGTGACTTTGAAATGGCATCTCTTGGAATTTTTACTGTTGTGAAATTTCTCTTTGTGTTTAACTTTTAATATTCGCTATTACCATCATACAAAGTTAGCATGGAGGAAAGGAGAAGAGCAATCATATTTAAAATATTGTATGAGAAAGTGGTGACGCAATCTTATACGGTGCCTCTAACATATTTGCCTGGGAGTATATGTGAGCAGTGCAGGTCGCTGGGTTCAATTGCTGTATGTACTATTATTTCATAATGCTTGCGTAGACTGTATTTTATTTTAAGATGACATCATATTTTGATTATATTAAAGGACTTTTTTGATCAGCACTCCTTTCACAGTTAGCTTATTTTTTATTTATTTATTTTTTAACTCTGTTTGTGGCCTTCTAGTTTTTGCTTGCTCTTTCTAATGGCTGCACTCATTCTTGTAAAATAATCAAGGCAAGGTTTCTTCATGTCAGGTAAGTCTACTATGCCCTTGCTCATAGGGTTCTTCGCTATCTCTAATCTTTTCCAACCATGCGTGACTAAACTGTGGGCAATATTTCAGCTGAGGCTTTACCAGTGCCTCATGGAATAAATATTATTTTTTCCTTACAGCTATATCTTTTTGTTGTTCTGTTTGCAAGAATCGAAGAGCCTTTGGTTACCTGTCTCCTTGTACAGATTTCAGAATATGTGAATATAAATGTGTATTCTCATACTTTGAAAACTGAAGGTTCTAAGTTTTCAGACTGCAGATGGTTTTTTCCCTACATCTTCCAGATTTAATGACATGCATTTTCTTCTTTAGACCATCTCCTCCCTTTATTCTCTTTTTATGCAGTTCTAAATAAACTTCCTGACAGCAGAACAGAAGACAGGCCTGTGAGGAGCTTGACCAAAGCCAAACAAATTATATATATTTGTCCAAACCAACCCAATCACGTATAATATATACTACTTGTTATTTGCAATATTATTATATAGTAATATATAATTTCTAGATCTTTCTGGTGAATAGAAAAGATAACCAAGCTGATTTCCCTGAACTGAGAGCATTTATCAGCTGTTGTTTGCTGAGGAAAAGTGCTTCTTCTGCAAAGCTCCTGTCTAATCTGTTTTAACTTCAGGTACATTTTGAAACAAATAAATAGAATTTCTTTGCTCAAATTACTTTTTTTTTTTTTTACTGTTGTCAGCTGTAAGGATCTATGCCTCTAAGTTTACGACGAAATGATGCCAGCAACTGGCATAGAAGTGAAGCTGTGAGTCTGAAAACATGAATGGACCAGAAAAAAGCGTCAGAGAGGTGGTCTTGATGCAGTTGTCTCAGCTGAGTTCAGAGGGCATAAACATGAAGAGCAGTGAGTAGAAGGGAATGAACCACTCCAGTGACTGTGCAGCTGTTAGAGAGTTCTTCCTCTGGGATGGGGAGAAAAAAGGGATAAAAATCATGTGAAATTACTTCCCTGCAGAACTTTACTGTTTATGTGGAGGATTAGTTTCTTAGGGCATCAGGTGGATTTGTTTATGGGTATGTTTTTAAACTGTAGAAATACGTACCGGGATAGTTTGAGTAGACAGAGAGCTATGCTTTTATTGAGGGTGCTTGGTTCTGTTATGGGCTAGCACAATGCGACGTAGACATTAAAAATCTGAATATAATGAACAGAGTGCTTGCAGTTCCCTGCAACGCTAAGAGGGTTGTTGTAGGACATCTGTGGTACTGAGCGCAGGGGCCCTCTAGGTGCAGCCCGGGATATGTCCATCTGAGGCGTAACGGAAGGCTGCATGGAAGAGGACCTGAGCATGTGGCACTGCTGGCGTGGTGTTTGGATGCGTGTACTTAAAGGCTGTGGATGTGGTTTACCTTGACCTCAGTAAGGCTTTTGACACCGTTCCCCACAACATTCTCCTCAAGAAACTGGCTGCTCGGGGCTTGGACTGGCGTACGCTTCGCTGGGTTAGAAACTGGCTGGATAGCCGGGCCCAGAGAGTTGTGGTGAATGGAGTCAAATCTGGTTGGAGGCTGGTCACTAGTGGTGTCCCCCAGGGCTCGGTACTGGGGCCGGTCCTCTTTAATATCTTTATCGATGATCTGGATGAGGGCGTCCAGTGCACCCTCAGTAAGTTTGCAGATGACACCAAGCCAAGTGCGTGTGTCGATCTGCTCGAGGGCAGGAAGGCTCTGCAGGAGGATCTGGATAGGCTGGAGCGATGGGCTGAGGTCAACTGTATGAAGTTCAACAAGGCCAAGTGCCGGGTCCTGCACCTGGGGCGCAACAACCCCAAGCAGAGCTACAGGCTGGGAGATGAGTGGCTGGAAAGCTGCCTGGCAGAGAAGGACCTGGGAGTCTTGGTTGATAGTCGGCTGAATATGAGCCAGCAGTGTGCCCAGGTGGCCAAGAAGGCCAACAGCATCCTGGCTTGTATAAGAAGCAGTGTGGCCAGCAGGTCTAGGGAAGTGATTGTGCCCCTGTACTCGGCTCTGGTGAGGCCGCACCTTGAGTACTGTGTTCGGTTTTGGGCCCCTCGCTACAGGAAGGACATGGACGTGCTCGAGCGAGTCCAGAGAAGGGCGACCAAGCTGGTGAGGGGCCTGGAGAACAAGTCTCATGAGGAGCGGCTGAGGGAGCTGGGCTTGTTCAGCCTGGAGAAGAGGAGGCTCAGGGGTGACCTTATCGCTCTCTACAGTTACCTTAAAGGAGGCTGTAAAGAGGTGGGGGTTGGTCTGTTCTCCTACGTGCCTGGTGACAGGACGAGGGGGAATGGGGGAAAGTTGCGACAGGGGAGTTTTAAGTTGGATGTTAGGAAGAACTTCTTTACCGAAAGGGTTATTAAGCATTGGAACGGGCTGCCCAGGGAGGTGGTGGAGTCACCATCCCTGGAGGTCTTTAAAAGACGTTTAGATGTAGAGCTTAGCGATATGGTTTAGTGGAGTACTTAGTGTTAGGTCGGAGGTTGGACTCGATGATCTTGAGGTCTCTTCCAACCTAGAAATCTGTGATAGACTACTCTCCTCCAGAGTTGCATAAGTGTTTATCATTAAACACTTTTCTGAAACGCCTGCAGAATCTGGTCTTAGATTAGGACACTTAATCTGCTTTGAAATTCTCTTGATGCCAGCATCTGAAGAAGCAGAGGCTGGTGCACTTGCTCCTTCTGCAAAAGGCAAAGCCCCCCGAGGTTTCCCCAAGAAGGGCAGGAAAAAGCAGCCGCTGAGGTTGTGAATCAGAACCTTTATTTGAGCAATGTTTGAGAGAGACGTGGGGTGGGTGGGGTGGGGTGGCGCGGAGGCGTGCCGAGCTCTTTGTCCATAGCCGCGGGGCCCATTGGTGTGCTTGTAGGACCATGGCCGGGGTCAGACGGGGTCCTTGTGTGCTTCCTGCTCCTCCGGTGGCTGTGGTTGTAGAAAGCTGCACCAGCCTTCAGTGGCCGCGGAGGGATTGGGCAGAGGAGGGAAAGGACAGTGGCAGACCTTGGTGTGCTCGGGGGTTTGTGCTGGGGTGAGAAAGGAAAATGACCAAAAAGAGCAGCCCCAGACGGTTGCCAGGGTCAGCCCCTGCATCCTTGGGTGCGGCTCTCCCAGCCTCACTCCGAGGCCGTCCATCTCACATCTCCGTGACAGCCAGGAGATGCCCACCATAGCCCAACCGCGTCATCTTCTAGCATGCTGTGGGACCGTGGTGGGGTGTGGGTTGGGGATCGCTTATCTGTCCTGTAGAGCGTTGGCAGCTCTTCCTTCCAGCTGAGTTCTCAAGGGGAGAGAAGCCAGGAGTGTGCCGTGGTCTGGTCCCATCGCTGTGTGTGTCTGTCTTTAATAAGAGAAGGAACAAACCGAGCAGCATCCCCCTGTGACCATGGGCTGTCCCTGCCTCTCTGCCCAAGGGTCTCCAGCATCTCACCACGTCCGTCCATGTCCCGTCATCCTGATGGAGCGGTCACTCCCGTCCAGGCCCGAGCGTGTCACCTTCCTGCTTGTTGTGGACCGTGGTGGGTGTGGGTTGGGGTGATCTTACCTGTCCTGGAGTGTTGGCAGCTCTTCCTTCCAGCTGAGTGGTCAAGCGCAGCGAGGCCAGGAGTGTGCCGTGGTCTGGTCCCATCACTGTGTGTGTTTCCAGCTGTAAGAGAGGAAGCCAAAAGGGAGCAGCCTTCCCCTGTGGCCAGGAGCAGCCACTGCCTCCCAGCCTAAGGCTCTCCCAGCCTCACTCGAAGGCCGTCCTTGCTGTGTCTGCCTGACGGCCAAGAGTGAGCCGTGTTGGGCCAACTTCTCAGGCATTGAGACCGTGGTGGGGAATGGGTTGGGGCTGGCTTATCTGTCCTGTAGAGTGTTGGCATCTTCTCCTGCTGAGTTCTCAAGGGAAGAGAGGCCAGGAGTGTGCCGTGGTCTGGTCCCATCGCTGTGTGTGTCTGGCTTTAATAAGAGAAGGAACAAACCGAGCAGCATCCCCCTGTGACCATGGGCTGTCCCTGCCTCTCTGCCCAAGGGTCTCCAGCATCTCACCACGTCCGTCCATGTCCCGTCATCCTGATGGAGCGGTCACTCCCGTCCAGGCCCGAGTGTGTTACCTTCCCGCTTGTTGTGGACCGTGGTGGGTGTGGGTTGGGGCGATCTTACCTGTCCTGGAGAACACTGACAGCTTTTCCAGCTGACTTCTCAATGGGAGAGAGGCCAGGATTGTGCCGTGGTCTGGTCCCATTGCATTGTGTGTCTGGCTTTAATAAGAGAAGGAGCAAACCTAGCAGCATCCCCCTGTGACCACAGGCTGCCCCGACCTCTCTACCCAAGGGTCTTGAGTGTCTCACCACATCCATCCGTGTCCCGTCATCGTGATGGAGCGGTCACTGCCATCCTGGTCCAAGTGCGTCACCTCGCTGCTTGCTGTTAGAGTGCGGTGGGTGTGGGTTGGGGCGATCTTACCTCTCCTGTAGAGAGCTGGCAGCTCTTCCTTCCAGCTGAGTGGTCGAGTGTAGCAAGGCCAGGATTGTGCCATGGTCTGGTCCCATCGCTGTGTGTTTCTGGCTGAAAGAGAAGAAGCACCAAACGGAGCAGCATCCCCCTGTGACCACGGGCAGCCCCTGCCTGTTTGCCCGAGTCTCTAGCGTCTCACCGAGGCTGTCGGTGTCCTGTCGTCCTGATGGAGCGGTCACTCTTGTCCTGGCCCGATCGTGTCACCGTCCTGCTTGCTGTGAGACAGCGGTGGGTGTGGGTTGGGGCGATCTTACCTGTCCTGTAGGGCGTGGACAATTGTCCGGCACAGTGCTGGAAAGGAGCGGCCAGGAGCGTGCGGTGGTTTAGTTCGGCCAGTGTCCTGTAGGGCGCCGAGAGCCATTTGAGGTGAGGGCCTGAGGAGAGAGGAGAGAGGAGCTGAATTCCTCTGGTTGAGTTTGTGTCCGGAGCGGAGGCTGGAGCCGCAGGAGCAGGCAGCCGAGCAGCCTCCCCGTCAGCACGGGCAGCCATCGCAGGGCTGCCCAACTGCCCAGCTGCCGTTGGGGCCAGCGTTCCGGGGCCAAGGCCGTCCCCGCCCCTTTGTGCCATGGGGCACCCCCTGCCTGCTGTGACATGGGCGGTGCATCACTGGGGGGGGGGCAGCAGGGGATGCGGAGCCCAGGCCTGGGCCAGGCGGTGGAAAAGGTGCCCAGGTGTGTGCGCAGGGCTGCGGGGCCGTGCCAGCAGGCTGTGGGAGCGTGCTGGGGTCCGGCTGGGGCTGTGCTGCCTGCCCTGCAGAGCTCTGAGAGCTCCCCGCCGAGGGGGAGAGGCCAGGAGCGTGCCCCGGTTCGGTCCCGTCGCTGCCCGTGCGTGCGGCTGGAAGAGGAGAGGCAAGCAGAGGGGAGCCCCCCGGCTGCCCCCCATCTCTGCGCAGGGGGACACGTCTGTTCGTGCCCACCGTGGAAGCACGAAGGAAGAACTAAGTGAACAATAAACATTGAAAAGCCCAAAGCCCCGGGTTGTGATTCTGGGGAGGGGAATGAAGTAGCTGTAGCAGCAATCGCAAGAGCAGCTGCTCAGCAAAGGTGCAATGAGTTCATTGAAATGAACTTTATTTCAGCTAAAGAGTAAAGTTAAGGAAAAGCTAAGAAATCCCAAAACTCTACTAAAAATGCAAGCAGCTGAAGTGGTGTTGATTTTATACGTCATTTGCAGGGACACTTCCCTTAACAGAAAAGATACTCCTAAAGCAAACTCTGAAGGACATCGTTAAGATCAGTCTGACCTTTAGTCTCGGTGTGACCAAAATCAGTCCAATTTTGGGTCAGAATTCTGCCTGACGTCATGCAGGGGTCTCTGCTGAAGCCAGCGGGGTTGCCCGTGCAGTGGGGCCCCAGCCCCAGCGACAGACATCAGTGACCTCTGTTGGTCGCTTACAAGGACAAAGAGGTATTTGGCTTCGTTTGCCCCAAAGTAAATGCACAGAGCTTGCAGAGCAGCTTCCATGTTGCTGCATGAGCACATCAGGCTGTTGGGAACTTCAGCCCGTGTTCTTGCGGATGGCCAGGTTAGAATAAAGCAGGCAGTTGTACTGGGGATGATGGAACAGTGCCTGGATGGCCTGCTGCCTCCCCGTAAGGAAGAGAAGGCACTCGTACACAGAGCGCCCTGTATTTTCTCCTCCTTTCCCTACCCACAACTACCAAACGTGTAAGAGGAAGTCAGGCGTTTCTTCCCCCAGAAAAAGAGGGGGAAAGCGTGCTGCAGGGCACGGCACGTTGCAGACAACAGTGACCGATCTGGAGGCGAGAGAGGCTGCAGCGCGCAGCGGGAGGCACAGCCGAGGCTGTCCCACGTGGCCCCGGGTCCTCCTGAACAAAACTGCTGTCAGGGACGTTGCAGCTCTCTGCAGGGATGCTCCCGGCTGTGCCAGCCCGGGGTTTGCTCTGCCCTTGCCCCTCAGGGTGCAGCCGGCTGCGGTTTGCCGATTTCTTCGGCTTTCTCTCTGGAAAAAGGCACGCGTGGCTAGAAGCACGCCTGCTGTTGCAATCCAGTTAAATTTAACTGGAGTTCAATCCAGTTGGGGGCCGGTCACTAGTGGTGTCCCCCAGGGCTCAGTACTGCGGCCAGTTCTCTTTAATGTCGTTATCGATGATCTGGATGAGGGGATCGAGTGCACCCTCAGTAAGTTTGCAGACGACACCAAGTTAGGTGCGTGTGTCGATCTGCTTGAGGGCAGGAAGGCTCTGCAGGAGGATCTGGATAGGCTGGACCGATGGGCTGAGGCCAACTGTATGAGGTTCAACAAGGCCAAGTGCTGGGTCCTGCACCTGGGGCGCAACAACCCCAAGCAGAGCTGCAGGCTGGGAGATGAGTGGCTGGAAAGCTGCCTGGCAGAGAAGGACCTGGGAGTATTGGTTGATAGTCGGCTGAATATGAGCCAGCAGTGTGCCCAGGTGGCCAGGAAGGCCAACAGCATCCTGGCTTGTATCAGAAACCGTGTGGCCAGCAGGGCTAGGGAAGTGGTTGTCCCCCTGTACTCGGCTCTGGTGAGGCCGCACCTCGAGTACTGTGTTCATTCGGTTTTGGGCCCCTCGCTACAAGAAGGACGTCGAGGTGCTCGAGCGAGTCCAGAGAAGGGCAACGAAGCTGGTGAGGGGCCTGGAGTACAAGTCTCGCGAGGAGCGGCTGAGGGAGCTGGGGTTGTTCAGCCTGGAGAAGAGGAGGCTCAGGGGTGACCTTATCGCTCTCTATAGGTACCTTAAAGGAGGCTGTAGCGGGGTGGGGGTTGGTCTGTTCTCCCACGTGCCTGGTGACAGGACGAGGGGGAATGGGTTAAAGTTGCGCCAGGGGAGGTTTAGATGTTAGGAATGATGTTAGGAAGAACTTCTTTACCGAAAGGGTTGTTAGGCATTGGAATGGGCTGCCCAGGGAAGTGGCTGAGTCTCCATCCCTGGAGGTCTTTAAAAGACGTTTAGATGTAGAACTTAGTGATATGGTTTAGTGGAGGACTTGTTAGTGTCAGGTCAGAGGTCGGACTAGATGATCTTGGAGGTCTCTTCCAATGTAGATGATTCTGTGAAACACTCCCCCTTGCCCCAACTTTCCAGCTACAACAGGGAGTACAACTAAAACATGGTTAATCGAAAGCAGTAAAACCTGGTTTCTTATATTCCTAGAAATAGAGACAGGCAGTCCTTCAAGTCAAGCTGAGGTATCCTCCATTTTGCAGTGCTATTCTACAAGCCAGAATAGTTTTTGAGAAGGTCTAAGAATATTTGCAGGTAACACATGCATGCATACATAAAAAGCTTCTAGAAATTTAGTAGGCATACAAGTAAAGTCCTAGTCTGTGCACTGTGGGGTGCTTGAAGCTCAAATGAAGGCTTGAAAGACATTTGCTGCCTGAAAAATGTTACTTGAATCTTACTGATACACCAGCCTCTCCTGGAATACAAAGTTTTCTATGAAAAGCTCTTATTTCCCTGTATTTTTCAATTTTTCTTCAACACAGACAGCCCTGTTTTTCTCATTCTTTCTAGAAATAAGGTGTTAAAACCTTTGCCTGAAACATCATCCGTTTGTCAATTTGTCATTTGCTGGTGGAAAAGGGAAAAACCCCAACCTGAAATGTTCCCACTCAAAGAAAAGCAACCAGCTGAAGAGTGTTTCAGGCTGTATCAAAAGAAACAACTTCAGAGCTTCAGTAATGTCTACAGGTATTTGTTTGTGAAGCAGCCCTGTGTAGCTGGACGGCAGGCGTATGTGGTGTGTAGTGGGAGAAGGCTTGTAGGTGTGTGTGCGTTTAGAGGAAGAAGGCTTGCAGATACTCTGCAGAACACACGCAGGGTATGTGGGGGTGTGTGCAGGGGGAGAAGGCTTGGAGGTACTCTGCAGAACTTTAATTCTTTGTTTTTCTGTCGTGTGGTCCCATTTTGCAAAGGCTTCCAGAAAGCAAGGTTTAGAGAAGGCTGTAAAAACTCCAGGTGCCGCTCTGTTCTCTTCCACCTTCAAAAGTAGGAAACCATTCAACTGCCTCTGCATTTGCTCAGTCCTCATGTACTTAATCCTGTGTAATGGGTAACCTATAGAGTTATCACTTGCACGTTTAAGTTTCACTGCAAGCACAGGGGCAGTCCGCCTGCTTCTTCTGTTGTTAACTGAGGACTTCTTGACTTGCTGAGCGTAGTCAGATTTTTTTACAGGTGTCCTTTTATTAAACACCTGGATAGAAACACGTAATTAAGATCAATTGCTAAAGACTAAGTTTCTTGATTTCAAAAAGCTTGCTCAAATTCAGAAAGCCTTAGCCCATTTCTTCTACATACACTGGCCACAGTATTTTGGCCGTCTTCATCCAAAATAAATCCCTGCAGTTATGTATCACAGTTGCCTATAATTTTTCTGGTCCCATTCCACAGGGATCTTTTCAAGTTTTCATTCGTTTTTCATTGATCCTTGTTTGGTACAATACAGTTAAACCCTCTGTAATTTTACTTTGATCCTTATAGTTCTGTTCATTTTTTCTTTTACGTTAAAAATCTAGCCATCTGTACTATCTCTGTTCTAACAAAGATACTAAAGTGTTAATACCTTACGAGTGTGGTGTTTTTCCCCAAGTTATCAGGAAGTTATGATGTGACTTTGAAATGGCATCTCTTGGAATTTTTACTGTTGTGAAATTTCTCTTTGTGTTTAACTTTTAATATTCGCTATTACCATCATACAAAGTTAGCATGGAGGAAAGGAGAAGAGCAATCATATTTAAAATATTGTATGAGAAAGTGGTGACGCAATCTTATACGGTGCCTCTAACATATTTGCCTGGGAGTATATGTGAGCAGTGCAGGTCGCTGGGTTCAATTGCTGTATGTACTATTATTTCATAATGCTTGCGTAGACTGTATTTTATTTTAAGATGACATCATATTTTGATTATATTAAAGGACTTTTTTGATCAGCACTCCTTTCACAGTTAGCTTATTTTTTATTTATTTATTTTTTAACTCTGTTTGTGGCCTTCTAGTTTTTGCTTGCTCTTTCTAATGGCTGCACTCATTCTTGTAAAATAATCAAGGCAAGGTTTCTTCATGTCAGGTAAGTCTACTATGCCCTTGCTCATAGGGTTCTTCGCTATCTCTAATCTTTTCCAACCATGCGTGACTAAACTGTGGGCAATATTTCAGCTGAGGCTTTACCAGTGCCTCATGGAATAAATATTATTTTTTCCTTACAGCTATATCTTTTTGTTGTTCTGTTTGCAAGAATCGAAGAGCCTTTGGTTACCTGTCTCCTTGTACAGATTTCAGAATATGTGAATATAAATGTGTATTCTCATACTTTGAAAACTGAAGGTTCTAAGTTTTCAGACTGCAGATGGTTTTTTCCCTACATCTTCCAGATTTAATGACATGCATTTTCTTCTTTAGACCATCTCCTCCCTTTATTCTCTTTTTATGCAGTTCTAAATAAACTTCCTGACAGCAGAACAGAAGACAGGCCTGTGAGGAGCTTGACCAAAGCCAAACAAATTATATATATTTGTCCAAACCAACCCAATCACGTATAATATATACTACTTGTTATTTGCAATATTATTATATAGTAATATATAATTTCTAGATCTTTCTGGTGAATAGAAAAGATAACCAAGCTGATTTCCCTGAACTGAGAGCATTTATCAGCTGTTGTTTGCTGAGGAAAAGTGCTTCTTCTGCAAAGCTCCTGTCTAATCTGTTTTAACTTCAGGTACATTTTGAAACAAATAAATAGAATTTCTTTGCTCAAATTACTTTTTTTTTTTTTTACTGTTGTCAGCTGTAAGGATCTATGCCTCTAAGTTTACGACGAAATGATGCCAGCAACTGGCATAGAAGTGAAGCTGTGAGTCTGAAAACATGAATGGACCAGAAAAAAGCGTCAGAGAGGTGGTCTTGATGCAGTTGTCTCAGCTGAGTTCAGAGGGCATAAACATGAAGAGCAGTGAGTAGAAGGGAATGAACCACTCCAGTGACTGTGCAGCTGTTAGAGAGTTCTTCCTCTGGGATGGGGAGAAAAAAGGGATAAAAATCATGTGAAATTACTTCCCTGCAGAACTTTACTGTTTATGTGGAGGATTAGTTTCTTAGGGCATCAGGTGGATTTGTTTATGGGTATGTTTTTAAACTGTAGAAATACGTACCGGGATAGTTTGAGTAGACAGAGAGCTATGCTTTTATTGAGGGTGCTTGGTTCTGTTATGGGCTAGCACAATGCGACGTAGACATTAAAAATCTGAATATAATGAACAGAGTGCTTGCAGTTCCCTGCAACGCTAAGAGGGTTGTTGTAGGACATCTGTGGTACTGAGCGCAGGGGCCCTCTAGGTGCAGCCCGCGATATGTCCATCTGAGGCGTAACGGAAGGCTGCATGGAAGAGGACCTGAGCATGTGGCACTGCTGGCGTGGTGTTTGGATGCGTGTACTTAAAGGCTGTGGATGTGGTTTACCTTGACCTCAGTAAGGCTTTTGACACCGTTCCCCACAACATTCTCCTCAAGAAACTGGCTGCTCGGGGCTTGGACTGGCGTACGCTTCGCTGGGTTAGAAACTGGCTGGATAGCCGGGCCCAGAGAGTTGTGGTGAATGGAGTCAAATCTGGTTGGAGGCTGGTCACTAGTGGTGTCCCCCAGGGCTCGGTACTGGGGCCGGTCCTCTTTAATATCTTTATCGATGATCTGGATGAGGGCGTCCAGTGCACCCTCAGTAAGTTTGCAGATGACACCAAGCCAAGTGCGTGTGTCGATCTGCTCGAGGGCAGGAAGGCTCTGCAGGAGGATCTGGATAGGCTGGAGCGATGGGCTGAGGTCAACTGTATGAAGTTCAACAAGGCCAAGTGCCGGGTCCTGCACCTGGGGCGCAACAACCCCAAGCAGAGCTACAGGCTGGGAGATGAGTGGCTGGAAAGCTGCCTGGCAGAGAAGGACCTGGGAGTCTTGGTTGATAGTCGGCTGAATATGAGCCAGCAGTGTGCCCAGGTGGCCAAGAAGGCCAACAGCATCCTGGCTTGTATAAGAAGCAGTGTGGCCAGCAGGTCTAGGGAAGTGATTGTGCCCCTGTACTCGGCTCTGGTGAGGCCGCACCTTGAGTACTGTGTTCGGTTTTGGGCCCCTCGCTACAGGAAGGACATGGACGTGCTCGAGCGAGTCCAGAGAAGGGCGACCAAGCTGGTGAGGGGCCTGGAGAACAAGTCTCATGAGGAGCGGCTGAGGGAGCTGGGCTTGTTCAGCCTGGAGAAGAGGAGGCTCAGGGGTGACCTTATCGCTCTCTACAGTTACCTTAAAGGAGGCTGTAAAGAGGTGGGGGTTGGTCTGTTCTCCTACGTGCCTGGTGACAGGACGAGGGGGAATGGGGGAAAGTTGCGACAGGGGAGTTTTAAGTTGGATGTTAGGAAGAACTTCTTTACCGAAAGGGTTATTAAGCATTGGAACGGGCTGCCCAGGGAGGTGGTGGAGTCACCATCCCTGGAGGTCTTTAAAAGACGTTTAGATGTAGAGCTTAGCGATATGGTTTAGTGGAGTACTTAGTGTTAGGTCGGAGGTTGGACTCGATGATCTTGAGGTCTCTTCCAACCTAGAAATCTGTGATAGACTACTCTCCTCCAGAGTTGCATAAGTGTTTATCATTAAACACTTTTCTGAAACGCCTGCAGAATCTGGTCTTAGATTAGGACACTTAATCTGCTTTGAAATTCTCTTGATGCCAGCATCTGAAGAAGCAGAGGCTGGTGCACTTGCTCCTTCTGCAAAAGGCAAAGCCCCCCGAGGTTTCCCCAAGAAGGGCAGGAAAAAGCAGCCGCTGAGGTTGTGAATCAGAACCTTTATTTGAGCAATGTTTGAGAGAGACGTGGGGTGGGTGGGGTGGGGTGGCGCGAAGGCGTGCCGAGCTCTTTGTCCATAGCCGCGGGGCCCATTGGTGTGCTTGTAGGACCATGGCCGGGGTCAGACGGGGTCCTTGTGTGCTTCCTGCTCCTCCGGTGGCTGTGGTTGTAGAAAGCTGCACCAGCCTTCAGTGGCCGCGGAGGGATTGGGCAGAGGAGGGAAAGGACAGTGGCAGACCTTGGTGTGCTCGGGGGTTTGTGCTGGGGTGAGAAAGGAAAATGACCAAAAAGAGCAGCCCCAGACGGTTGCCAGGGTCAGCCCCTGCATCCTTGGGTGCGGCTCTCCCAGCCTCACTCCGAGGCCGTCCATCTCACATCTCCGTGACAGCCAGGAGATGCCCACCATAGCCCAACCGCGTCATCTTCTAGCATGCTGTGGGACCGTGGTGGGGTGTGGGTTGGGGATCGCTTATCTGTCCTGTAGAGCGTTGGCAGCTCTTCCTTCCAGCTGAGTTCTCAAGGGGAGAGAAGCCAGGAGTGTGCCGTGGTCTGGTCCCATCGCTGTGTGTGTCTGTCTTTAATAAGAGAAGGAACAAACCGAGCAGCATCCCCCTGTGACCATGGGCTGTCCCTGCCTCTCTGCCCAAGGGTCTCCAGCATCTCACCACGTCCGTCCATGTCCCGTCATCCTGATGGAGCGGTCACTCCCGTCCAGGCCCGAGCGTGTCACCTTCCTGCTTGTTGTGGACCGTGGTGGGTGTGGGTTGGGGTGATCTTACCTGTCCTGGAGTGTTGGCAGCTCTTCCTTCCAGCTGAGTGGTCAAGCGCAGCGAGGCCAGGAGTGTGCCGTGGTCTGGTCCCATCACTGTGTGTGTTTCCAGCTGTAAGAGAGGAAGCCAAAAGGGAGCAGCCTTCCCCTGTGGCCAGGAGCAGCCACTGCCTCCCAGCCTAAGGCTCTCCCAGCCTCACTCGAAGGCCGTCCTTGCTGTGTCTGCCTGACGGCCAAGAGTGAGCCGTGTTGGGCCAACTTCTCAGGCATTGAGACCGTGGTGGGGAATGGGTTGGGGCTGGCTTATCTGTCCTGTAGAGTGTTGGCATCTTCTCCTGCTGAGTTCTCAAGGGAAGAGAGACCAGGAGTGTGCCGTGGTCTGGTCCCATCGCTGTGTGTGTCTGGCTTTAATAAGAGAAGGAACAAACCGAGCAGCATCCCCCTGTGACCATGGGCTGTCCCTGCCTCTCTGCCCAAGGGTCTCCAGCATCTCACCACGTCCGTCCATGTCCCGTCATCCTGATGGAGCGGTCACTCCCGTCCAGGCCCGAGTGTGTTACCTTCCCGCTTGTTGTGGACCGTGGTGGGTGTGGGTTGGGGCGATCTTACCTGTCCTGGAGAACACTGACAGCTTTTCCAGCTGACTTCTCAATGGGAGAGAGGCCAGGATTGTGCCGTGGTCTGGTCCCATTGCATTGTGTGTCTGGCTTTAATAAGAGAAGGAGCAAACCTAGCAGCATCCCCCTGTGACCACAGGCTGCCCCGACCTCTCTACCCAAGGGTCTTGAGTGTCTCACCACATCCATCCGTGTCCCGTCATCGTGATGGAGCGGTCACTGCCATCCTGGTCCAAGTGCGTCACCTCGCTGCTTGCTGTTAGAGTGCGGTGGGTGTGGGTTGGGGCGATCTTACCTCTCCTGTAGAGAGCTGGCAGCTCTTCCTTCCAGCTGAGTGGTCGAGTGTAGCAAGGCCAGGATTGTGCCATGGTCTGGTCCCATCGCTGTGTGTTTCTGGCTGAAAGAGAAGAAGCACCAAACGGAGCAGCATCCCCCTGTGACCACGGGCAGCCCCTGCCTGTTTGCCCGAGTCTCTAGCGTCTCACCGAGGCTGTCGGTGTCCTGTCGTCCTGATGGAGCGGTCACTCTTGTCCTGGCCCGATCGTGTCACCGTCCTGCTTGCTGTGAGACAGCGGTGGGTGTGGGTTGGGGCGATCTTACCTGTCCTGTAGGGCGTGGACAATTGTCCGGCACAGTGCTGGAAAGGAGCGGCCAGGAGCGTGCGGTGGTTTAGTTCGGCCAGTGTCCTGTAGGGCGCCGAGAGCCATTTGAGGTGAGGGCCTGAGGAGAGAGGAGAGAGGAGCTGAATTCCTCTGGTTGAGTTTGTGTCCGGAGCGGAGGCTGGAGCCGCAGGAGCAGGCAGCCGAGCAGCCTCCCCGTCAGCACGGGCAGCCATCGCAGGGCTGCCCAACTGCCCAGCTGCCGTTGGGGCCAGCGTTCCGGGGCCAAGGCCGTCCCCGCCCCTTTGTGCCATGGGGCACCCCCTGCCTGCTGTGACATGGGCGGTGCATCACTGGGGGGGGGGCAGCAGGGGATGCGGAGCCCAGGCCTGGGCCAGGCGGTGGAAAAGGTGCCCAGGTGTGTGCGCAGGGCTGCGGGGCCGTGCCAGCAGGCTGTGGGAGCGTGCTGGGGTCCGGCTGGGGCTGTGCTGCCTGCCCTGCAGAGCTCTGAGAGCTCCCCGCCGAGGGGGAGAGGCCAGGAGCGTGCCCCGGTTCGGTCCCGTCGCTGCCCGTGCGTGCGGCTGGAAGAGGAGAGGCAAGCAGAGGGGAGCCCCCCGGCTGCCCCCCATCTCTGCGCAGGGGGACACGTCTGTTCGTGCCCACCGTGGAAGCACGAAGGAAGAACTAAGTGAACAATAAACATTGAAAAGCCCAAAGCCCCGGGTTCTGATTCTGGGGAGGGGAATGAAGTAGCTGTAGCAGCAATCGCAAGAGCAGCTGCTCAGCAAAGGTGCAATGAGTTCATTGAAATGAACTTTATTTCAGCTAAAGAGTAAAGTTAAGGAAAAGCTAAGAAATCCCAAAACTCTACTAAAAATGCAAGCAGCTGAAGTGGTGTTGATTTTATACGTCATTTGCAGGGACACTTCCCTTAACAGAAAAGATACTCCTAAAGCAAACTCTGAAGGACATCGTTAAGATCAGTCTGACCTTTAGTCTCGGTGTGACCAAAATCAGTCCAATTTTGGGTCAGAATTCTGCCTGACGTCATGCAGGGGTCTCTGCTGAAGCCAGCGGGGTTGCCCGTGCAGTGGGGCCCCAGCCCCAGCGACAGACATCAGTGACCTCTGTTGGTCGCTTACAAGGACAAAGAGGTATTTGGCTTCGTTTGCCCCAAAGTAAATGCACAGAGCTTGCAGAGCAGCTTCCATGTTGCTGCATGAGCACATCAGGCTGTTGGGAACTTCAGCCCGTGTTCTTGCGGATGGCCAGGTTAGAATAAAGCAGGCAGTTGTACTGGGGATGATGGAACAGTGCCTGGATGGCCTGCTGCCTCCCCGTAAGGAAGAGAAGGCACTCGTACACAGAGCGCCCTGTATTTTCTCCTCCTTTCCCTACCCACAACTACCAAACGTGTAAGAGGAAGTCAGGCGTTTCTTCCCCCAGAAAAAGAGGGGGAAAGCGTGCTGCAGGGCACGGCACGTTGCAGACAACAGTGACCGATCTGGAGGCGAGAGAGGCTGCAGCGCGCAGCGGGAGGCACAGCCGAGGCTGTCCCACGTGGCCCCGGGTCCTCCTGAACAAAACTGCTGTCAGGGACGTTGCAGCTCTCTGCAGGGATGCTCCCGGCTGTGCCAGCCCGGGGTTTGCTCTGCCCTTGCCCCTCAGGGTGCAGCCGGCTGCGGTTTGCCGATTTCTTCGGCTTTCTCTCTGGAAAAAGGCACGCGTGGCTAGAAGCACGCCTGCTGTTGCAATCCAGTTAAATTTAACTGGAGTTCAATCCAGTTGGGGGCCGGTCACTAGTGGTGTCCCCCAGGGCTCAGTACTGCGGCCAGTTCTCTTTAATGTCGTTATCGATGATCTGGATGAGGGGATCGAGTGCACCCTCAGTAAGTTTGCAGACGACACCAAGTTAGGTGCGTGTGTCGATCTGCTTGAGGGCAGGAAGGCTCTGCAGGAGGATCTGGATAGGCTGGACCGATGGGCTGAGGCCAACTGTATGAGGTTCAACAAGGCCAAGTGCTGGGTCCTGCACCTGGGGCGCAACAACCCCAAGCAGAGCTGCAGGCTGGGAGATGAGTGGCTGGAAAGCTGCCTGGCCGAGAGGGACCTGGGAGTATTGGTTGATAGTCGGCTGAATATGAGCCAGCAGTGTGCTCAGGTGGCCAGGAAGGCCAACAGCATCCTGGCTTGTATCAGAAACCGTGTGGCCAGCAGGGCTAGGGAAGTGGTTGTCCCCCTGTACTCGGCTCTGGTGAGGCCGCACCTCGAGTACTGTGTTCATTCGGTTTTGGGCCCCTCGCTACAAGAAGGACGTCGAGGTGCTCGAGCGAGTCCAGAGAAGGGCAACGAAGCTGGTGAGGGGCCTGGAGTACAAGTCTCGCGAGGAGCGGCTGAGGGAGCTGGGGTTGTTCAGCCTGGAGAAGAGGAGGCTCAGGGGTGACCTTATCGCTCTCTATAGGTACCTTAAAGGAGGCTGTAGCGGGGTGGGGGTTGGTCTGTTCTCCCACGTGCCTGGTGACAGGACGAGGGGGAATGGGTTAAAGTTGCGCCAGGGGAGGTTTAGATGTTAGGAATGATGTTAGGAAGAACTTCTTTACCGAAAGGGTTGTTAGGCATTGGAATGGGCTGCCCAGGGAAGTGGCTGAGTCTCCATCCCTGGAGGTCTTTAAAAGACGTTTAGATGTAGAACTTAGTGATATGGTTTAGTGGAGGACTTGTTAGTGTCAGGTCAGAGGTCGGACTAGATGATCTTGGAGGTCTCTTCCAATGTAGATGATTCTGTGAAACACTCCCCCTTGCCCCAACTTTCCAGCTACAACAGGGAGTACAACTAAAACATGGTTAATCGAAAGCAGTAAAACCTGGTTTCTTATATTCCTAGAAATAGAGACAGGCAGTCCTTCAAGTCAAGCTGAGGTATCCTCCATTTTGCAGTGCTATTCTACAAGCCAGAATAGTTTTTGAGAAGGTCTAAGAATATTTGCAGGTAACACATGCATGCATACATAAAAAGCTTCTAGAAATTTAGTAGGCATACAAGTAAAGTCCTAGTCTGTGCACTGTGGGGTGCTTGAAGCTCAAATGAAGGCTTGAAAGACATTTGCTGCCTGAAAAATGTTACTTGAATCTTACTGATACACCAGCCTCTCCTGGAATACAAAGTTTTCTATGAAAAGCTCTTATTTCCCTGTATTTTTCAATTTTTCTTCAACACAGACAGCCCTGTTTTTCTCATTCTTTCTAGAAATAAGGTGTTAAAACCTTTGCCTGAAACATCATCCGTTTGTCAATTTGTCATTTGCTGGTGGAAAAGGGAAAAACCCCAACCTGAAATGTTCCCACTCAAAGAAAAGCAACCAGCTGAAGAGTGTTTCAGGCTGTATCAAAAGAAACAACTTCAGAGCTTCAGTAATGTCTACAGGTATTTGTTTGTGAAGCAGCCCTGTGTAGCTGGACGGCAGGCGTATGTGGTGTGTAGTGGGAGAAGGCTTGTAGGTGTGTGTGCGTTTAGAGGAAGAAGGCTTGCAGATACTCTGCAGAACACACGCAGGGTATGTGGGGGTGTGTGCAGGGGGAGAAGGCTTGGAGGTACTCTGCAGAACTTTAATTCTTTGTTTTTCTGTCGTGTGGTCCCATTTTGCAAAGGCTTCCAGAAAGCAAGGTTTAGAGAAGGCTGTAAAAACTCCAGGTGCCGCTCTGTTCTCTTCCACCTTCAAAAGTAGGAAACCATTCAACTGCCTCTGCATTTGCTCAGTCCTCATGTACTTAATCCTGTGTAATGGGTAACCTATAGAGTTATCACTTGCACGTTTAAGTTTCACTGCAAGCACAGGGGCAGTCCGCCTGCTTCTTCTGTTGTTAACTGAGGACTTCTTGACTTGCTGAGCGTAGTCAGATTTTTTTACAGGTGTCCTTTTATTAAACACCTGGATAGAAATACGTAATTAAGATCAATTGCTAAAGACTAAGTTTCTTGATTTCAAAAAGCTTGCTCAAATTCAGAAAGCCTTAGCCCATTTCTTCTACATACACTGGCCACAGTATTTTGGCCGTCTTCATCCAAAATAAATCCCTGCAGTTATGTATCACAGTTGCCTATAATTTTTCTGGTCCCATTCCACAGGGATCTTTTCAAGTTTTCATTCGTTTTTCATTGATCCTTGTTTGGTACAATACAGTTAAACCCTCTGTAATTTTACTTTGATCCTTATAGTTCTGTTCATTTTTTCTTTTACGTTAAAAATCTAGCCATCTGTACTATCTCTGTTCTAACAAAGATACTAAAGTGTTAATACCTTACGAGTGTGGTGTTTTTCCCCAAGTTATCAGGAAGTTATGATGTGACTTTGAAATGGCATCTCTTGGAATTTTTACTGTTGTGAAATTTCTCTTTGTGTTTAACTTTTAATATTCGCTATTACCATCATACAAAGTTAGCATGGAGGAAAGGAGAAGAGCAATCATATTTAAAATATTGTATGAGAAAGTGGTGACGCAATCTTATACGGTGCCTCTAACATATTTGCCTGGGAGTATATGTGAGCAGTGCAGGTCGCTGGGTTCAATTGCTGTATGTACTATTATTTCATAATGCTTGCGTAGACTGTATTTTATTTTAAGATGACATCATATTTTGATTATATTAAAGGACTTTTTTGATCAGCACTCCTTTCACAGTTAGCTTATTTTTTATTTATTTATTTTTTAACTCTGTTTGTGGCCTTCTAGTTTTTGCTTGCTCTTTCTAATGGCTGCACTCATTCTTGTAAAATAATCAAGGCAAGGTTTCTTCATGTCAGGTAAGTCTACTATGCCCTTGCTCATAGGGTTCTTCGCTATCTCTAATCTTTTCCAACCATGCGTGACTAAACTGTGGGCAATATTTCAGCTGAGGCTTTACCAGTGCCTCATGGAATAAATATTATTTTTTCCTTACAGCTATATCTTTTTGTTGTTCTGTTTGCAAGAATCGAAGAGCCTTTGGTTACCTGTCTCCTTGTACAGATTTCAGAATATGTGAATATAAATGTGTATTCTCATACTTTGAAAACTGAAGGTTCTAAGTTTTCAGACTGCAGATGGTTTTTTCCCTACATCTTCCAGATTTAATGACATGCATTTTCTTCTTTAGACCATCTCCTCCCTTTATTCTCTTTTTATGCAGTTCTAAATAAACTTCCTGACAGCAGAACAGAAGACAGGCCTGTGAGGAGCTTGACCAAAGCCAAACAAATTATATATATTTGTCCAAACCAACCCAATCACGTATAATATATACTACTTGTTATTTGCAATATTATTATATAGTAATATATAATTTCTAGATCTTTCTGGTGAATAGAAAAGATAACCAAGCTGATTTCCCTGAACTGAGAGCATTTATCAGCTGTTGTTTGCTGAGAAAAAGTGCTTCTTCTGCAAAGCTCCTGTCTAATCTGTTTTAACTTCAGGTACATTTTGAAACAAATAAATAGAATTTCTTTGCTCAAATTACTTTTTTTTTTTTTTACTGTTGTCAGCTGTAAGGATCTATGCCTCTAAGTTTACGACGAAATGATGCCAGCAACTGGCATAGAAGTGAAGCCGTGAGTCTGAAAACATGAATGGACCAGAAAAAAGCGTCAGAGAGGTGGTCTTGATGCAGTTGTCTCAGCTGAGTTCAGAGGGCATAAACATGAAGAGCAGTGAGTAGAAGGGAATGAACCACTCCAGTGACTGTGCAGCTGTTAGAGAGTTCTTCCTCTGGGATGGGGAGAAAAAAGGGATAAAAATCATGTGAAATTACTTCCCTGCAGAATTTTACTGTTTATGTGGAGGATTAGTTTCTTAGGGCATCAGGTGGATTTGTTTATGGGTATGTTTTTAAACTGTAGAAATACGTACCGGGATAGTTTGAGTAGACAGAGAGCTATGCTTTTATTGAGGGTGCTTGGTTCTGTTATGGGCTAGCACAATGCGACGTAGACATTAAAAATCTGAATATAATGAACAGAGTGCTTGCAGTTCCCTGCAACGCTAAGAGGGTTGTTGTAGGACATCTGTGGTACTGAGCGCAGGGGCCCTCTAGGTGCAGCCCGGGATATGTCCATCTGAGGCGTAACGGAAGGCTGCATGGAAGAGGACCTGAGCATGTGGCACTGCTGGCGTGGTGTTTGGATGCGTGTACTTAAAGGCTGTGGATGTGGTTTACCTTGACCTCAGTAAGGCTTTTGACACCGTTCCCCACAACATTCTCCTCAAGAAACTGGCTGCTCGGGGCTTGGACTGGCGTACGCTTCGCTGGGTTAGAAACTGGCTGGATAGCCGGGCCCAGAGAGTTGTGGTGAATGGAGTCAAATCTGGTTGGAGGCTGGTCACTAGTGGTGTCCCCCAGGGCTCGGTACTGGGGCCGGTCCTCTTTAATATCTTTATCGATGATCTGGATGAGGGCGTCCAGTGCACCCTCAGTAAGTTTGCAGATGACACCAAGCCAAGTGCGTGTGTCGATCTGCTCGAGGGCAGGAAGGCTCTGCAGGAGGATCTGGATAGGCTGGAGCGATGGGCTGAGGTCAACTGTATGAAGTTCAACAAGGCCAAGTGCCGGGTCCTGCACCTGGGGCGCAACAACCCCAAGCAGAGCTACAGGCTGGGAGATGAGTGGCTGGAAAGCTGCCTGGCAGAGAAGGACCTGGGAGTCTTGGTTGATAGTCGGCTGAATATGAGCCAGCAGTGTGCCCAGGTGGCCAAGAAGGCCAACAGCATCCTGGCTTGTATAAGAAGCAGTGTGGCCAGCAGGTCTAGGGAAGTGATTGTGCCCCTGTACTCGGCTCTGGTGAGGCCGCACCTTGAGTACTGTGTTCGGTTTTGGGCCCCTCGCTACAGGAAGGACATGGACGTGCTCGAGCGAGTCCAGAGAAGGGCGACCAAGCTGGTGAGGGGCCTGGAGAACAAGTCTCATGAGGAGCGGCTGAGGGAGCTGGGCTTGTTCAGCCTGGAGAAGAGGAGGCTCAGGGGTGACCTTATCGCTCTCTACAGTTACCTTAAAGGAGGCTGTAAAGAGGTGGGGGTTGGTCTGTTCTCCTACGTGCCTGGTGACAGGACGAGGGGGAATGGGGGAAAGTTGCGACAGGGGAGTTTTAAGTTGGATGTTAGGAAGAACTTCTTTACCGAAAGGGTTATTAAGCATTGGAACGGGCTGCCCAGGGAGGTGGTGGAGTCACCATCCCTGGAGGTCTTTAAAAGACGTTTAGATGTAGAGCTTAGCGATATGGTTTAGTGGAGTACTTAGTGTTAGGTCGGAGGTTGGACTCGATGATCTTGAGGTCTCTTCCAACCTAGAAATCTGTGATAGACTACTCTCCTCCAGAGTTGCATAAGTGTTTATCATTAAACACTTTTCTGAAACGCCTGCAGAATCTGGTCTTAGATTAGGACACTTAATCTGCTTTGAAATTCTCTTGATGCCAGCATCTGAAGAAGCAGAGGCTGGTGCACTTGCTCCTTCTGCAAAAGGCAAAGCCCCCCGAGGTTTCCCCAAGAAGGGCAGGAAAAAGCAGCCGCTGAGGTTGTGAATCAGAACCTTTATTTGAGCAATGTTTGAGAGAGACGTGGGGTGGGGTGGGGTGGGTTGGTGCGGAGGTGTGCCGAGCTCTTTGTCCATAGCCGCGGGGCCCATTGGTGTGCTTGTAGGACCATGGCCGGGGTCAGACGGGGTCCTTGTGTGCTTCCTGCTCCTCCGGTGGCTGTGGTTGTAGAAAGCTGCACCAGCCTTCAGTGGCCGCGGAGGGATTGGGCAGAGGAGGGAAAGGACAGTGGCAGACCTTGGTGTGCTCGGGGGTTTGTGCTGGGGTGAGAAAGGAAAATGACCAAAAAGAGCAGCCCCAGACGGTTGCCAGGGTCAGCCCCTGCATCCTTGGGTGCGGCTCTCCCAGCCTCACTCCGAGGCCGTCCATCTCACATCTCCGTGACAGCCAGGAGATGCCCACCATAGCCCAACCGCGTCATCTTCTGGCATGCTGTGGGACCGTGGTGGGGTGTGGGTTGGGGATCGCTTATCTGTCCTGTAGAGCGTTGGCAGCTCTTCCTTCCAGCTGAGTTCTCAAGGGGAGAGAAGCCAGGAGTGTGCCGTGGTCTGGTCCCATCGCTGTGTGTGTCTGGCTTTAATAAGAGAAGGAACAAACCGAGCAGCATCCCCCTGTGACCATGGGCTGTCCCTGCCTCTCTGCCCAAGGGTCTCCAGCATCTCACCACGTCCGTCCATGTCCCGTCATCCTGATGGAGCGGTCACTCCTGTCCAGGCCCGAGCGTGTTACCTTCCTGCTTGTTGTGGACCGTGGTGGGTGTGGGTTGGGGCGATCTTACCTGTCCTGGAGTGTTGGCAGCTCTTCCTTCCAGCTGAGTGGTCAAGCGCAGCGAGGCCAGGATTGTGCCGTGGTCTGGTCCCATCGCTGTGTGTTTCTGGCTGAAAGAGAAGAAGCACCAAACGGAGCAGCATCCCCCTGTGACCACAGGCAGCCCCTGCCTGTTTGCCCGAGTCTCTAGCATCTCACCGAGGCTGTCCGTGTCCCGTCATCCTGATGGAGCGGTCACTCCCGTCCTGGCCCGATCATGTCACCATCCTGCTTGTTGTGAGACAGCGGTGGGGAATGGGTTGGGGCGATCTTACCTGTCCTGGAGAACACTGACAGCTTTTCCAGCTGACTTCTCAATGGGAGAGAGGCCAGGGGTGTGCCATGGCTTCATTCCGTCACTGTCAGTGTGTCCAGGTGTAATAGAGGAGGTGAGAAACCGAGCAGCCACCCCTGCCAGCACTGGAAGCCATCCCTGCCTCCCTGCGCGAGGCTCTCCCAGCCTCACACCAAGGCCGTCCAACTCGCATCTTCCTGATGTCCAGGAAATGTTTGTTGTAGCTCAGCCGTGTCACGTTCCCACTGAGCGAGGTGAGACCGTGGTGGGGAATGGGTTGGGGCTGCCTTATCTGTCCTGTAGAGTGTTGGCATCTTCTGCTGAGTTCTCAAGGGGAGCGAGGCCAGGAGAGTGCCGTGGTCTGGTCCCATTGCATTGTGTGTCTGGCTTTAATAAGAGAAGGAGCAAACCGAGCAGCATCCCCCTGTGACCACGGGCTGCCCCAGCCTCTCTGCCCAAGGGTCTTGAGTGTCTCACCACATCCATCCGTGTCCCGTCATCGTGATGGAGCGGTCACTGCCATCCTGGTCCAAGTGCGTCACCTCGCTGCTTGCTGTTAGAGTGCGGTGGGTGTGGGTTGGGGCGATCTTACCTCTCCTGTAGAGAGCTGGCAGCTCTTCCTTCCAGCTGAGTGGTCGAGTGTAGCAAGGCCAGGATTGTGCCATGGTCTGGTCCCATCGCTGTGTGTTTCTGGCTGAAAGAGAAGAAGCACCAAACGGAGCAGCATCCCCCTGTGACCACGGGCAGCCCCTGCCTGTTTGCCCGAGTCTCTAGCGTCTCACCGAGGCTGTCGGTGTCCCGTCATCCTGATGGAGCGGTCACTCTTGTCCTGGCCCGATCGTGTCACCGTCCTGCTTGCTGTGAGACAGCGGTGGGTGTGGGTTGGGGCGATCTTACCTGTCCTGTAGGGCGTGGACAATTGTCCGGCACAGTGCTGGAAAGGAGCGGCCAGGAGCGTGCGGTGGTTTAGTTCGGCCAGTTTCCTGTAGGGCGCCGAGAGCCATTTGAGGTGAGGGCCTGAGGAGAGAGGAGAGAGGAGCTGAATTCCTCTGGTTGAGTTTGTGTCCGGAGCGGAGGCTGGAGCCGCAGGAGCAGGCAGCCGAGCAGCCTCCCCGTCAGCACGGGCAGCCATCGCAGGGCTGCCCAACTGCCCAGCTGCCGTTGGGGCCAGCTGCCGGGGCCAAGGCCGTCCCCGCCCCTTTGTGCCATGGGGCACCCCCTGCCTGCTGTGACATGGGCGGTGCATCACTGGGGGGGGGGGCAGCAGGGGATGCGGAGCCCAGGCCTGGGCCAGGCGGTGGAAAAGGTGCCCAGGTGTGTGCGCAGGGCTGCGGGGCCGTGCCAGCAGGCTGTGGGAGCGTGCTGGGGTCCGGCTGGGGCTGTGCTGCCTGCCCTGCAGAGCTCTGAGAGCTCCCTGCCGAGGGGGAGAGGCCAGGAGCGTGCCCCGGTTCGGTCCCGTCGCTGCCCGTGCGTGCGGCTGGAAGAGGAGAGGCAAGCAGAGGGGAGCCCCCCGGCTGCCCCCCATCTCTGCGCAGGGGGACACGTCTGTTCGTGCCCACCGTGGAAGCACGAAGGAAGAACTAAGTGAACAATAAACACTGAAAAGCCCAAAGCCCCGGGTTCTGATTCTGGGGAGGGGAATGAAGTAGCTGTAGCAGCAATCGCAAGAGATTAACAGAAAAGATACTCCTAAAGCAAACTCTGAAGGACATCGTTAAGATCAGTCTGACCTTTAGTCTCGGTGTGACCGAAATCAGTCCAATTTTGGGTCAGAATTCTGCCTGACGTCATGCAGGGGTCTCTGCTGAAGCCAGCGGGGTTGCCCGTGCAGTGGGGCCCCAGCCCCAGCGACAGACATCAGTGACCTCTGTTGGTCGCTTACAAGGACAAAGTGGTATTTGGCTTCGTTTGACCCAAAGTAAATGCACAGAGCTTGCAGAGCAGCTTCCATGTTGCTGCATGAGCACATCAGGCCGTTGGGAACTTCAGCCCGTGTTCTTGCGGATGGCCAGGTTAGAATAAAGCAGGCAGTTGTACTGGGGATGATGGAACAGTGCCTGGATGGCCTGCTGCCTCCCCGTAAGGAAGAGAAGGCACTCGTACACAGAGCGCCCTGTATTTTCTCCTCCTTTCCCTACCCACAACTACCAAACGTGTAAGAGGAAGTCAGGCGTTTCTTCCCCCAGAAAAAGAGGGGGAAAGCGTGCTGCAGGGCACGGCACGTTGCAGACAACAGTGACCGATCTGGAGGCGAGAGAGGCTGCAGCGCGCAGCGGGAGGCACAGCCGAGGCTGTCCCACGTGGCCCCGGGTCCCCCTGAACAAAACTGCTGTCAGGGACGTTGCAGCTCTCTGCAGGGATGCTCCCGGCTGTGCCAGCCCGGGGTTTGCTCTGCCCTTGCCCCTCAGGGTGCAGCCGGCTGCGGTCTGCCGATTTCTTCGGCTTTCTCTCTGGAAAAAGGCACGCGTGGCTAGAAGCACGCCTGCTGTTGCAATCCAGTTAAATTTAACTGGAGTTCAATCCAGTTGGAGGCCGGTCACTAGTGGAGTCCCCCAGGGCTCAGTACTGCGGCCAGTTCTCTTTAATGTCTTTATCGATGATCTGGATGAGGGGATCGAGTGCACCCTCAGTAAGTTTGCAGACAACACCAAGTTAGGTGCGTGTGTCGATCTGCTTGAGGGTAGGAAGGCTCTGCAGGAGGATCTGGATAGGCTGGAGCGATGGGCTGAGGCCAACTGTATGAGGTTCAACAAGGCCAAGTGCCGGGTCCTGCACCTGGGCCACAACAACCCCAAGCAGAGCTACAGGCTGGGAGATGAGTGGCTGGAAAGCTGCCTGGCCGAGAAGGACCTGGGAGTCTTGGTTGATAGTTGGCTGAATATGAGCCAGCAGTGTGCTCAGGTGGCCAAGAAGGCCAACGGCATCCTGGCTTGTATCAGAAACCGTGTGGCCAGCAGGGCTAGGGAAGTGGTTGTCCCCCTGTACTCGGCTCTGGTGAGGCCGCACCTCGAGTACTGTGTTCATTCGGTTTTGGGCCCCTCGCTACAAGAAGGACGTCGAGGTGCTCGAGCGAGTCCAGAGAAGGGCAACGAAGCTGGTGAGGGGCCTGGAGAACAAGTCTTATGAGGAGCGGCTGAGGGAGCTGGGGTTGTTCAGCCTGGAGAAGAGGAGGCTCAGGGGCGACCTTATCGCTCTCTCCAGGTACCTTAAAGGAGGCTGTAGCGAGGTGGGGGTTGGTCTGTTCTCCCACGTGCCTGGTGACAGGACGAGGGGGAATGGGCTAAAGTTGCGCCAGGGGAGGTTTAGATGTTAGGAATGATGTTAGGAAGAACTTCTTTACCGAAAGGGTTGTTAGGCATTGGAATGGGCTGCCCAGGGAAGTGGCTGAGTCTCCATCCCTGGAGGTCTTTAAAAGACGTTTAGATGTAGAACTTAGTGATATGGTTTAGTGGAGGACTTGTTAGTGTCAGGTCAGAGGTCGGACTAGATGATCTTGGAGGTCTCTTCCAACGTAGATGATTCTGTGAAACACTCCCCCTTGCCCCAACTTTCCAGCTACAACAGGGAGTACAACTAAAACATGGTTAATCCAAAGCAGTAAAACCTGGTTTCTTATATTCCTAGAAATAGAGACAGACAGTCCTTCAAGTCAAGCTGAGCTATCCTCCATTTTGCAGTGCTATTCTACAAGCCAGAATAGTTTTTGAGAAGGTCTAAGAATATTTGCAGGTAACACATGCATGCATACATAAAAAGCTTCTAGAAATTTCGGAGGGATACAAGTAAAGTCCTAGTCTGTGCACTGTGGGGTGCTTGAAGCTCAAATGAAGGCTTGAAAGACATTTGCTGCCTGAAAAATGTTACTTGAATCTTACTGATATACCAGCCTCTCCTGGAATACAAAGTTTTCTATGAAAAGCTCTTATTTCCCTGTATTTTTTCAATTTTTCTTCAACACAGACAGCCCTGTTTTTCCCATTCTTTCTAGAAATAAGGTGTTAAAACCTTTGCCTGAAATATCATCCGTTTGTCAATTTGTCATTTGCTGGTGGAAAAGGGAAAAACCCCAACCTGAAATGTTCCCACTCAAAGAAAAGCAACCAGCTGAAGAGTGTTTCAGGCTGTATCAAAAGAAACAACTTCAGAGCTTCAGTAATGTCTACAGGTATTTGTTTGTGAAGCAGCCCTGTGTAGCTGGACGGCAGGCGTATGTGGTGTGTAGTGGGAGAAGGCTTGTAGGTGTGTGTGCGTTTAGAGGAAGAAGGCTTGCAGATACCCTGCAGAACACACGCAGGGTATGTGGGGGTGTGTGCAGGGGGAGAAGGCTTGGAGGTACTCTGCAGAACTTTAATTCTTTGTTTTTCTGTCGTGTGGTCCCATTTTGCAAAGGCTTCCAGAAAGCAAGGTTTAGACAAGGCTGTAAAAACTCCAGGTGCCGCTCTGTTCTCTTCCACCTTCAAAAGTAGGAAACCATTCAACTGCCTCTGCATTTGCTCAGTCCTCATGTACTTAATCCTGTGTAATGGGTAACCTATAGAGTTATCACTTGCACGTTTAAATTTCACTGCAAGTGCAGCACAGGGGCAGTCCGCCTGCTTCTTCTGTTGTTAACTGAGGACTTCTTGACTTGCTGAGCGTAGTCAGATTTTTTTACAGGTGTCCTTTTATTAAACACCTGGATAGAAACACGTAATTAAGATCAATTGCTAAAGACTAAGTTTCTTGATTTCAAAAAGCTTGCTTACATTCAGAAAGCCTTAGCCCATTTCTTCTACATACACTGGCCACAGTATTTTGGCCGTCTTCATCCAAAATAAATCCCTGCAGTTATGTATCACAGTTGCCTATAATTTTTCTGGTCCCGTTCCACAGGGATCTTTTCAAGTTTTCATTCGTTTTTCATTGATCCTTGTTTGGTATAATACAGTTAAACCCTCTGTAATTTTACTTTGATACTTATAGTTCTGTTCATTTTTTACTTTTACGTTAAAAATCTAGCCATCTGTACTATCTCTGTTCTAACAAAGATACTAAAGTGTTAATACCTTACGAGTGTGGTGTTTTTCCCCAAGTTGTCAGGAAGTTATGATGTGACTTTGAAATGGCATCTCTTGGAATTTTTACTGTTGTGAAATTTCTCTTTGCGTTTAACTTTTAATATTCGCTATTACCATCATACAAAGTTAGCATGGAGGAAAGGAGAAGAGCAATCATATTTAAAATATTGTATGAGAAAGTGGTGACGCAATCTTATACGGTGCCTCTAACATATTTGCCTGGGAGTATATGTGAGCAGTGCAGGTCGCTGGGTTCAATTGCTGTATGTACTATTATTTCATAATGCTTGCGTAGACTGTATTTTATTTTAAGATGACATCATATTTTGATTATATTAAAGGACTTTTTTGATCAGCACTCCTTTCACAGTTAGCTTATTTTTTATTTATTTATTTTTTAACTCTGTTTGTGGCCTTCTAGTTTTTGCTTGCTCTTTCTAATGGCTGCACTCATTCTTGTAAAATAATCAAGGCAAGGTTTCTTCATGTCAGGTAAGTCTACTATGCCCTTGCTCAGGATTCTTCGCTATCTCTAATCTTTTCCAACCATGCGTGACTAAACTGTGGGCAATATTTCAGCTGAGGCTTTACCAGTGCCTCATGGAATAAATATTATTTTTTCCTTACAGCTATATCTTTTTGTTGTTCTGTTTGCAAGAATCGAAGAGCCTTTGGTTACCTGTCTCCTTGTACAGATTTCAGAATGTGTGAATATAAATGTGTATTCACATACTTTGAAAACTGAAGGTTCTAAGTTTTCAGACTGCAGATGATTTTTTCCCTGCATCTTCCAGATTTAATGACATGCATTTTCTTCTTTAGACCATCTCCTCCCTTTATTCTCTTTTTATGCAGTTCTAAATAAACTTCCTGACAGCAGAACAGAAGACAGGCCTGTGAGGAGCTTGACCAAAGCCAAACAAATTATATATATTTGTCCAAACCAACCCAATCACGTATAATATATACTACTTGTTATTTGCAATATTATTATATAGTAATATATAATTTCTAGATCTTTCTGGTGAATAGAAAAGGTAACCAAGCTGATTTCCCTGAACTGAGAGCATTTATCAGCTGTTGTTTGCTGAGGAAAAGTGCTTCTTCTGCAAAGCTCCTGTCTAATCTGTTTTAACTTCAGGTACGTTTTGAAACAAATAAATAAAATTTCTTTGCTCAAATTACTTTTTTTTTTTTTTTTTTACTGTTGTCAGCTGTAAGGATCTATGCCTCTAAGTTTACGACGAAATGATGCCAGCAACTGGCATAGAAGTGAAGCCGTGAGTCTGAAAACATGAATGGACCAGAAAAAAGCGTCAGAGAGGTGGTCTTGATGCAGTTGTCTCAGCTGAGTTCAGAGGGCATAAACATGAAGAGCAGTGAGTAGAAGGGAATGAACCACTCCAGTGACTGTGCAGCTGTTAGAGAGTTCTTCCTCTGGGATGGGGAGAAAAAAGGGATAAAAATCATGTGAAATTACTTCCCTGCAGAACTTTACTGTTTATGTGGAGGATTAGTTTCTTAGGACATCAGGTGGATTTGTTTATGGGTATGTTTTTAAACTGTAGAAATACGTACCGGGATAGTTTGAGTAGACAGAGAGCTATGCTTTTATTGAGGGTGCTTGGTTCTGTTATGGGCTAGCACAATGCGACGTAGACATTAAAAATCTGAATATAATGAACAGAGTGCTTGCAGTTCCCTGCAACGCTAAGAGGGTTGTTGTAGGACATCTGTGGTACTGAGCGCAGGGGCCCTCTAGGTGCAGCCCGGGATATGTCCATCTGAGGCGTAACGGAAGGCTGCATGGAAGAGGACCTGAGCATGTGGCACTGCTGGCGTGGTGTTTGGATGCGTGTACTTAAAGGCTGTGGATGTGGTTTACCTTGACCTCAGTAAGGCTTTTGACACCGTTCCCCACAACATTCTCCTCAAGAAACTGGCTGCTCGGGGCTTGGACTGGCGTACGCTTCGCTGGGTTAGAAACTGGCTGGATAGCCGGGCCCAGAGAGTTGTGGTGAATGGAGTCAAATCTGGTTGGAGGCTGGTCACTAGTGGTGTCCCCCAGGGCTCGGTACTGGGGCCGGTCCTCTTTAATATCTTTATCGATGATCTGGATGAGGGCGTCCAGTGCACCCTCAGTAAGTTTGCAGATGACACCAAGCCAAGTGCGTGTGTCGATCTGCTCGAGGGCAGGAAGGCTCTGCAGGAGGATCTGGATAGGCTGGAGCGATGGGCTGAGGTCAACTGTATGAAGTTCAACAAGGCCAAGTGCCGGGTCCTGCACCTGGGGCGCAACAACCCCAAGCAGAGCTACAGGCTGGGAGATGAGTGGCTGGAAAGCTGCCTGGCAGAGAAGGACCTGGGAGTCTTGGTTGATAGTCGGCTGAATATGAGCCAGCAGTGTGCCCAGGTGGCCAAGAAGGCCAACAGCATCCTGGCTTGTATAAGAAGCAGTGTGGCCAGCAGGTCTAGGGAAGTGATTGTGCCCCTGTACTCGGCTCTGGTGAGGCCGCACCTTGAGTACTGTGTTCGGTTTTGGGCCCCTCGCTACAGGAAGGACATGGACGTGCTCGAGCGAGTCCAGAGAAGGGCGACCAAGCTGGTGAGGGGCCTGGAGAACAAGTCTCATGAGGAGCGGCTGAGGGAGCTGGGCTTGTTCAGCCTGGAGAAGAGGAGGCTCAGGGGTGACCTTATCGCTCTCTACAGTTACCTTAAAGGAGGCTGTAAAGAGGTGGGGGTTGGTCTGTTCTCCTACGTGCCTGGTGACAGGACGAGGGGGAATGGGGGAAAGTTGCGACAGGGGAGTTTTAAGTTGGATGTTAGGAAGAACTTCTTTACCGAAAGGGTTATTAAGCATTGGAACGGGCTGCCCAGGGAGGTGGTGGAGTCACCATCCCTGGAGGTCTTTAAAAGACGTTTAGATGTAGAGCTTAGCGATATGGTTTAGTGGAGTACTTAGTGTTAGGTCGGAGGTTGGACTCGATGATCTTGAGGTCTCTTCCAACCTAGAAATCTGTGATAGACTACTCTCCTCCAGAGTTGCATAAGTGTTTATCATTAAACACTTTTCTGAAACGCCTGCAGAATCTGGTCTTAGATTAGGACACTTAATCTGCTTTGAAATTCTCTTGATGCCAGCATCTGAAGAAGCAGAGGCTGGTGCACTTGCTCCTTCTGCAAAAGGCAAAGCCCCCCGAGGTTTCCCCAAGAAGGGCAGGAAAAAGCAGCCGCTGAGGTTGTGAATCAGAACCTTTATTTGAGCAATGTTTGAGAGAGACGTGGGGTGGGGTGGGGTGGGTTGGTGCGGAGGTGTGCCGAGCTCTTTGTCCATAGCCGCGGGGCCCATTGGTGTGCTTGTAGGACCATGGCCGGGGTCAGACGGGGTCCTTGTGTGCTTCCTGCTCCTCCGGTGGCTGTGGTTGTAGAAAGCTGCACCAGCCTTCAGTGGCCGCGGAGGGATTGGGCAGAGGAGGGAAAGGACAGTGGCAGACCTTGGTGTGCTCGGGGGTTTGTGCTGGGGTGAGAAAGGAAAATGACCAAAAAGAGCAGCCCCAGACGGTTGCCAGGGTCAGCCCCTGCATCCTTGGGTGCGGCTCTCCCAGCCTCACTCCGAGGCCGTCCATCTCACATCTCCGTGACAGCCAGGAGATGCCCACCATAGCCCAACCGCGTCATCTTCTGGCATGCTGTGGGACCGTGGTGGGGTGTGGGTTGGGGATCGCTTATCTGTCCTGTAGAGCGTTGGCAGCTCTTCCTTCCAGCTGAGTTCTCAAGGGGAGAGAAGCCAGGAGTGTGCCGTGGTCTGGTCCCATCGCTGTGTGTGTCTGTCTTTAATAAGAGAAGGAACAAACCGAGCAGCATCCCCCTGTGACCATGGGCTGTCCCTGCCTCTCTGCCCAAGGGTCTCCAGCATCTCACCACGTCCGTCCATGTCCCGTCATCCTGATGGAGCGGTCACTCCTGTCCAGGCCCGAGCGTGTTACCTTCCTGCTTGTTGTGGACCGTGGTGGGTGTGGGTTGGGGCGATCTTACCTGTCCTGGAGTGTTGGCAGCTCTTCCTTCCAGCTGAGTGGTCAAGCGCAGCGAGGCCAGGATTGTGCCGTGGTCTGGTCCCATCGTTGTGTGTTTCTGGCTGAAAGAGAAGAAGCACCAAACGGAGCAGCATCCCCCTGTGACCACAGGCAGCCCCTGCCTGTTTGCCCGAGTCTCTAGCATCTCACCGAGGCTGTCCGTGTCCCGTCATCCTGATGGAGCGGTCACTCCCGTCCTGGCCCGATCATGTCACCATCCTGCTTGTTGTGAGACAGCGGTGGGGAATGGGTTGGGGCGATCTTACCTGTCCTGGAGAACACTGACAGCTTTTCCAGCTGACTTCTCAATGGGAGAGAGGCCAGGGGTGTGCCATGGCTTCATTCCGTCACTGTCAGTGTGTCCAGGTGTAATAGAGGAGGTGAGAAACCGAGCAGCCACCCCTGCCAGCACTGGAAGCCATCCCTGCCTCCCTGCGCGAGGCTCTCCCAGCCTCACACCAAGGCCGTCCAACTCGCATCTTCCTGATGTCCAGGAGATGTTTGTTGTAGCTCAGCCGTGTCACGTTCCCACTGAGCGAGGTGAGACCGTGGTGGGGAATGGGTTGGGGCTGCCTTATCTGTCCTGTAGAGTGTTGGCATCTTCTGCTGAGTTCTCAAGGGGAGCGAGGCCAGGAGAGTGCCGTGGTCTGGTCCCATTGCATTGTGTGTCTGGCTTTAATAAGAGAAGGAGCAAACCGAGCAGCATCCCCCTGTGACCACGGGCTGCCCCAGCCTCTCTGCCCAAGGGTCTTGAGTGTCTCACCACATCCATCCGTGTCCCGTCATCGTGATGGAGCGGTCACTGCCATCCTGGTCCAAGTGCGTCACCTCGCTGCTTGCTGTTAGAGTGCGGTGGGTGTGGGTTGGGGCGATCTTACCTCTCCTGTAGAGAGCTGGCAGCTCTTCCTTCCAGCTGAGTGGTCGAGTGTAGCAAGGCCAGGATTGTGCCATGGTCTGGTCCCATCGCTGTGTGTTTCTGGCTGAAAGAGAAGAAGCACCAAACGGAGCAGCATCCCCCTGTGACCACGGGCAGCCCCTGCCTGTTTGCCCGAGTCTCTAGCGTCTCACCGAGGCTGTCGGTGTCCCGTCATCCTGATGGAGCGGTCACTCTTGTCCTGGCCCGATCGTGTCACCGTCCTGCTTGCTGTGAGACAGCGGTGGGTGTGGGTTGGGGCGATCTTACCTGTCCTGTAGGGCGTGGACAATTGTCCGGCACAGTGCTGGAAAGGAGCGGCCAGGAGCGTGCGGTGGTTTAGTTCGGCCAGTTTCCTGTAGGGCGCCGAGAGCCATTTGAGGTGAGGGCCTGAGGAGAGAGGAGCTGAATTCCTCTGGTTGAGTTTGTGTCCGGAGCGGAGGCTGGAGCCGCAGGAGCAGGCAGCCGAGCAGCCTCCCCGTCAGCACGGGCAGCCATCGCAGGGCTGCCCAACTGCCCAGCTGCCGTTGGGGCCAGCGTTCCGGGGCCAAGGCCGTCCCCGCCCCTTTGTGCCATGGGGCACCCCCTGCCTGCTGTGACATGGGCGGTGCATCACTGGGGGGGGGGCAGCAGGGGATGCGGAGCCCAGGCCTGGGCCAGGCGGTGGAAAAGGTGCCCAGGTGTGTGCGCAGGGCTGCGGGGCCGTGCCAGCAGGCTGTGGGAGCGTGCTGGGGTCCGGGTGGGGCTGTGCTGCCTGCCCTGCAGAGCTCTGAGAGCTCCCCGCCGAGGGGGAGAGGCCAGGAGCGTGCCCCGGTTCGGTCCCGTCGCTGCCCGTGCGTGCGGCTGGAAGAGGAGAGGCAAGCAGAGGGGAGCCCCCCGGCTGCCCCCCATCTCTGCGCAGGGGGACACGTCTGTTCGTGCCCACCGTGGAAGCACGAAGGAAGAACTAAGTGAACAATAAACACTGAAAAGCCCAAAGCCCCGGGTTCTGATTCTGGGGAGGGGAATGAAGTAGCTGTAGCAGCAATCGCAAGACATTAACAGAAAAGATACTCCTAAAGCAAACTCTGAAGGACATCGTTAAGATCAGTCTGACCTTTAGTCTCGGTGTGACCGAAATCAGTCCAATTTTGGGTCAGAATTCTGCCTGACGTCATGCAGGGGTCTCTGCTGAAGCCAGCGGGGTTGCCCGTGCAGTGGGGCCCCAGCCCCAGCGACAGACATCAGTGACCTCTGTTGGTCGCTTACAAGGACAAAGTGGTATTTGGCTTCGTTTGACCCAAAGTAAATGCACAGAGCTTGCAGAGCAGCTTCCATGTTGCTGCATGAGCACATCAGGCCGTTGGGAACTTCAGCCCGTGTTCTTGCGGATGGCCAGGTTAGAATAAAGCAGGCAGTTGTACTGGGGATGATGGAACAGTGCCTGGATGGCCTGCTGCCTCCCCGTAAGGAAGAGAAGGCACTCGTACACAGAGCGCCCTGTATTTTCTCCTCCTTTCCCTACCCACAACTACCAAACGTGTAAGAGGAAGTCAGGCGTTTCTTCCCCCAGAAAAAGAGGGGGAAAGCGTGCTGCAGGGCACGGCACGTTGCAGACAACAGTGACCGATCTGGAGGCGAGAGAGGCTGCAGCGCGCAGCGGGAGGCACAGCCGAGGCTGTCCCACGTGGCCCCGGGTCCTCCTGAACAAAACTGCTGTCAGGGACGTTGCAGCTCTCTGCAGGGATGCTCCCGGCTGTGCCAGCCCGGGGTTTGCTCTGCCCTTGCCCCTCAGGGTGCAGCCGGCTGCGGTCTGCCGATTTCTTCGGCTTTCTCTCTGGAAAAAGGCACGCGTGGCTAGAAGCACGCCTGCTGTTGCAATCCAGTTAAATTTAACTGGAGTTCAATCCAGTTGGAGGCCGGTCACTAGTGGAGTCCCCCAGGGCTCAGTACTGCGGCCAGTTCTCTTTAATGTCTTTATCGATGATCTGGATGAGGGGATCGAGTGCACCCTCAGTAAGTTTGCAGACAACACCAAGTTAGGTGCGTGTGTCGATCTGCTTGAGGGTAGGAAGGCTCTGCAGGAGGATCTGGATAGGCTGGAGCGATGGGCTGAGGCCAACTGTATGAGGTTCAACAAGGCCAAGTGCCGGGTCCTGCACCTGGGCCACAACAACCCCAAGCAGAGCTACAGGCTGGGAGATGAGTGGCTGGAAAGCTGCCTGGCCGAGAAGGACCTGGGAGTCTTGGTTGATAGTCGGCTGAATATGAGCCAGCAGTGTGCTCAGGTGGCCAAGAAGGCCAACGGCATCCTGGCTTGTATCAGAAACCGTGTGGCCAGCAGGGCTAGGGAAGTGGTTGTCCCCCTGTACTCGGCTCTGGTGAGGCCGCACCTCGAGTACTGTGTTCATTCGGTTTTGGGCCCCTCGCTACAAGAAGGACGTCGAGGTGCTCGAGCGAGTCCAGAGAAGGGCAACGAAGCTGGTGAGGGGCCTGGAGAACAAGTCTTATGAGGAGCGGCTGAGGGAGCTGGGGTTGTTCAGCCTGGAGAAGAGGAGGCTCAGGGGCGACCTTATCGCTCTCTCCAGGTACCTTAAAGGAGGCTGTAGCGAGGTGGGGGTTGGTCTGTTCTCCCACGTGCCTGGTGACAGGACGAGGGGGAATGGGCTAAAGTTGCGCCAGGGGAGGTTTAGATGTTAGGAATGATGTTAGGAAGAACTTCTTTACCGAAAGGGTTGTTAGGCATTGGAATGGGCTGCCCAGGGAAGTGGCTGAGTCTCCATCCCTGGAGGTCTTTAAAAGACGTTTAGATGTAGAACTTAGTGATATGGTTTAGTGGAGGACTTGTTAGTGTCAGGTCAGAGGTCGGACTAGATGATCTTGGAGGTCTCTTCCAACGTAGATGATTCTGTGAAACACTCCCCCTTGCCCCAACTTTCCAGCTACAACAGGGAGTACAACTAAAACATGGTTAATCCAAAGCAGTAAAACCTGGTTTCTTATATTCCTAGAAATAGAGACAGACAGTCCTTCAAGTCAAGCTGAGCTATCCTCCATTTTGCAGTGCTATTCTACAAGCCAGAATAGTTTTTGAGAAGGTCTAAGAATATTTGCAGGTAACACATGCATGCATACATAAAAAGCTTCTAGAAATTTCGGAGGGATACAAGTAAAGTCCTAGTCTGTGCACTGTGGGGTGCTTGAAGCTCAAATGAAGGCTTGAAAGACATTTGCTGCCTGAAAAATGTTACTTGAATCTTACTGATATACCAGCCTCTCCTGGAATACAAAGTTTTCTATGAAAAGCTCTTATTTCCCTGTATTTTTTCAATTTTTCTTCAACACAGACAGCCCTGTTTTTCCCATTCTTTCTAGAAATAAGGTGTTAAAACCTTTGCCTGAAATATCATCCGTTTGTCAATTTGTCATTTGCTGGTGGAAAAGGGAAAAACCCCAACCTGAAATGTTCCCACTCAAAGAAAAGCAACCAGCTGAAGAGTGTTTCAGGCTGTATCAAAAGAAACAACTTCAGAGCTTCAGTAATGTCTACAGGTATTTGTTTGTGAAGCAGCCCTGTGTAGCTGGACGGCAGGCGTATGTGGTGTGTAGTGGGAGAAGGCTTGTAGGTGTGTGTGCGTTTAGAGGAAGAAGGCTTGCAGATACCCTGCAGAACACACGCAGGGTACGTGGGGGTGTGTGCAGGGGGAGAAGGCTTGGAGATACTCTGCAGAACTTTAATTCTTTGTTTTTCTCTCGTGTGGTCCCATTTTGCAAAGGCTTCCAGAAAGCAAGGTTTAGAGAAGGATGTAAAAACTCCAGGTGCCGCTCTGTTCTCTTCCACCTTCAAAAGTAGGAAACCATTCAACTGCCTCTGCATTTGCTCAGTCCTCATGTACTTAATCCTGTGTAATGGGTAACCTATAGAGTTATCACTTGCACGTTTAAGTTTCACTGCAAGTGCAGCACAGCGGCAGTCTGCCTGCTTCTTCTGCTGTTAACTGAGGACTTCTTGACTTGCTGAGCGTAGTCAGATTTTTTTACAGGTGTCCTTTTATTAAACACCTGGATAGAAACACGTAATTAAGATCAATTGCTAAAGACTTAAGTTTCTTGATTTCAAAAAGCTTGCTCAAATTCAGAAAGCCTTAGCCCATTTCTTCTACATACACTGGCCACAGTATTTTGGCCGTCTTCATCCAAAATAAATCCCTGCAGTTATGTATCACAGTTGCCTATAATTTTTCTGGTCCCATTCCACAGGGATCTTTTCAAGTTTTCATTCGTTTTTCATTGATCCTTGTTTGGTATAATACAGTTAAACCCTCTGTAATTTTACTTTGATACTTATAGTTCTGTTCATTTTTTACTTTTACGTTAAAAATCTAGCCATCTGTACTATCTCTGTTCTAACAAAGATACTAAAGTGTTAATACCTTACGAGTGTGGTGTTTTTCCCCAAGTTGTCAGGAAGTTATGATGTGACTTTGAAATGGCATCTCTTGGAATTTTTACTGTTGTGAAATTTCTCTTTGCGTTTAACTTTTAATATTCGCTATTACCATCATACAAAGTTAGCATGGAGGAAAGGAGAAGAGCAATCATATTTAAAATATTGTATGAGAAAGTGGTGACGCAATCTTATACGGTGCCTCTAACATGTTTGCCTGGGAGTATATGTGAGCAGTGCAGGTCGCTGGGTTCAATTGCTGTATGTGCTATTATTTCATAATGCTTGCGTAGACTGTATTTTATTTTAAGATGACATCATATTTTGATTATATTAAAAGACTTTTTTGATCAGCACTCCTTTCACAGTTAGCTTATTTTTTATTTATTTATTTTTTAACTCTGTTTGTGGCCTTCTAGTTTTTGCTTGCTCTTTCTAATGGCTGCACTCATTCTTGTAAAATAATCAAGGCAAGGTTTCTTCATGTCAGGTAAGTCTACTATGCCCTTGCTCATAGGGTTCTTCGCTATCTCTAATCTTTTCCAACCATGCGTGACTAAACTGTGGGCAATATTTCAGCTGAGGCTTTACCAGTGCCTCATGGAATAAATATTATTTTTTCCTTACAGCTATATCTTTTTGTTGTTCTGTTTGTAAGAATCGAAGAGCCTTTGGTTACGTGTCTCCTTGTACAGATTTCAGAATGTGTGAATATAAATGTGTATTCTCATACTTTGAAAACTGAAGGTTCTAAGTTTTCAGACTGCAGATGATTTTTTCCCTGCATCTTCCAGATTTAATGACATGCATTTTCTTCTTTAGACCATCTCCTCCCTTTATTCTCTTTTTATGCAGTTCTAAATAAACTTCCTGACAGCAGAACAGAAGACAGGCCTGTGAGGAGCTTGACCAAAGCCAAACAAATTACATATATTTGTCCAAACCAACCCAATCACGTATAATATATACTACTTGTTATTTGCAATATTATTATATAGTAATATATAATTTCTAGATCTTTCTGGTGAATAGAAAAGATAACCAAGCTGATTTCCCCGAACTGAGAGGATTTATCAGCTGTTGTTTGCTGAGGAAAAGTGCTTCTTCTGCAAAGCTCCTGTCTAATCTGTTTTAACTTCAGGTACATTTTGAAACAAATAAATAGAATTTCTTTGCTCAAATTACTTTTTTTTTTTTTTACTGTTGTCAGCTGTAAGGATCTATGCCTCTAAGTTTACGACGAAATGATGCCAGCAACTGGCATAGAAGTGAAGCCGTGAGTCTGAAAACATGAATGGACCAGAAAAAAGCGTCAGAGAGGTGGTCTTGATGCAGTTGTCTCAGCTGAGTTCAGAGGGCATAAACATGAAGAGCAGTGAGTAGAAGGGAATGAACCACTCCAGTGACTGTGCAGCTGTTAGAGAGTTCTTCCTCTGGGATGGGGAGAAAAAAGGGATAAAAATCATGTGAAATTACTTCCCTGCAGAATTTTACTGTTTATGTGGAGGATTAGTTTCTTAGGGCATCAGGTGGATTTGTTTATGGGTATGTTTTTAAACTGTAGAAATACGTACCGGGATAGTTTGAGTAGACAGAGAGCTATGCTTTTATTGAGGGTGCTTGGTTCTGTTATGGGCTAGCACAATGCGACGTAGACATTAAAAATCTGAACATAATGAACAGAGTGCTTGCAGTTCCCTGCAACGCTAAGAGGGTTGTTGTAGGACATCTGTGGTACTGAGCGCAGGGGCCCTCTAGGTGCAGCCCGCGATATGTCCATCTGAGGCGTAACGGAAGGCTGCATGGAAGAGGACCTGAGCATGTGGCATTGCTGGCGTGGTGTTTGGATGCGTGTACTCTGTTTGTGTGGGACAATGAACACGTGGAGCTGTGCACAAAACACACGAAGGAGAACACAGGATCTGTTTTATGAGGTGGCTAATTGGCGATACAGCAAAGACATAGCTCGAGTTCTCTCTATTCAGGGTGCCAGGAGGCTGGTCTCCACTGTTTGCTGTTCAGGAGATAGTTAAGTGTTGGTTTTGCCACCTGTATTGGGTTCATGTGTCAAGGTGCTGGCAGGGGGCTGCTGGGCTCCTGTGTGAGGAGAGGGAGGGGGCTGCCCTGTGCTGGCCACAGCCAGCTCCAGCAGCCCCACCGGCAGCACAGCCGAACGCGCCAGCAGGAGTCTGTGCTGCCTCACAGGCACGAAGGTAAGTGCCTCAAAGGTCAGACAGGGTGGGAAACACCACAGGGAGAGGAGGGAACAAAGCAGGGAGCAGCAGAGGGAGCACCGAGGTCAGGAGGAGGTGCTCCAGGTGCTGGAGCAGAAGCTCACCACAGGCCCTGGAGAGCCATGGCCAAAGCAGGGAGAGTGTGAGAGGGAAGTGAGAGATGAACTGCTGTGTGCCGACCGTATGCCCTACCTCGTTATCCTAATATATTTTAATTGGCAATCAAGGAATTTACCCACAACATTGGTGTAATTGGTAAACAGCCTCCATTTTTATCTTGACCCATGAGCCTTCTCCTTCCTGTTTGTCGTGTGGCACTGCTGGGGTGGTGTTTGGATGTGTGTGGTGTTTGGATGTGTGTTGGTATTGCCCCCTGCTGAGCAAGGGGAGTGAGGGAGTGGCTGGGTGGGGAGTTTGTCCTTAGATGAAGCTAACACACCAGTCACTTATCAGGTGATCTTAATTCAGGCATCTGAGGAGTGGGTCTGGTGTTGAGCTGAGAAACATTTACATAAACCTTTATTTCTGTCTGTACCAAAAGTCCTGCTTTAACGCCTCCAAATGGGATTGTGTAAGTCATGCTGGAAGTTTGAGGAATCGTTAGTTTACTCCGTTGAAGCCTCAGTGGAGTTGACATTCGTGATGCTGTTTTAGAAGTCTCCCTGGTGACTTGAGACAGGAAGGAATATATGCTCTTACTATGTCGTTACTAGTTCTTTGCAAGTGACTCTAGTCGTTTATGCAGACTTTCTCTGATGCTCAAATAGATTCTGGTTTCAATGGCTATCTCTGGTCGTGCTGTTAAGATGTGTTATGTAATGCTGTATTCCATCTGCAGGAATAAGTTAAGAACACAGTGGACTACTCTCCTCCAGAGTTGCATAAGTGTTTATTATCAAACACTTTTCTGAAACGCCTGCAGAATCTGGTCTTAGATTAGGACACTTAATCTGCTTTGAAATTCTCTTGATGCCAGCATCTGAAGAAGCAGAGGCTGGTGCACTTGCTCCTTCTGCAAAAGGCAAAGCCCCCCGAGGTTTCCCCAAGAAGGGCAGGAAAAAGCAGCCGCTGAGGTTGTGAATCAGAACCTTTATTTGAGCAATGTTTGAGAGAGACGTGGGGTGGGGTGGGGTGGGGTGGCGCGGAGGCGTGCCGAGCTCTTTGTCCATAGCCGCGGGGCCCATTGGTGTGCTTGTAGGACCATGGCCGGGGTCAGACGGGGTCCTTGTGTGCTTCCTGCTCCTCCGGTGGCTGTGGTTGTAGAAAGCTGCACCAGCCTTCAGTGGCCGCGGAGGGATTGGGCAGAGGAGGGAAAGGACAGTGGCAGACCTTGGTGTGCTCGGGGGTTTGTGCTGGGGTGAGAAAGGAAAATGACCAAAAAGAGCAGCCCCAGACGGTTGCCAGGGTCAGCCCCCGCATCCTTGGGTGCGGCTCTCCCAGCCTCACTCCGAGGCCGTCCATCTCACATCTCCGTGACAGCCAGGAGATGCCCACCATAGCCCAACCACGTCATCTTCTGGCATGCTGTGGGACCGTGGTGGGGTGTGGGTTGGGGATCGCTTATCTGTCCTGTAGAGCGTTGGCAGCTCTTCCTTCCAGCTGAGTTCTCAAGGGGAGAGAAGCCAGGAGTGTGCCGTGGTCTGGTCCCATCGCTGTGTGTGTCTGGCTTTAATAAGAGAAGGAACAAACCGAGCAGCATCCCCCTGTGACCATGGGCTGTCCCTGCCTCTCTGCCCAAGGGTCTCCAGCATCTCACCACGTCCGTCCATGTCCCGTCATCCTGATGGAGCGGTCACTCCTGTCCAGGCCCGAGCGTGTTACCTTCCTGCTTGTTGTGGACCGTGGTGGGTGTGGGTTGGGGCGATCTTACCTGTCCTGGAGTGTTGGCAGCTCTTCCTTCCAGCTGAGTGGTCAAGCGCAGCGAGGCCAGGATTGTGCCGTGGTCTGGTCCCATCGCTGTGTGTTTCTGGCTGAAAGAGAAGTAGCACCAAACGGAGCAGCATCCCCCTGTGACCACGGGCAGCCACTGCCTGTTTGCCCGAGTCTCTAGCGTCTCACCGAGGCTGTCGGTGTCCCGTCGTCCTGATGGAGCGGTCACTCCCGTCCTGGCCCGATCATGTCACCATCCTGCTTGTTGTGAGACAGCGGTGGGGAATGGGTTGGGGCGATCTTACCTGTCCTGGAGAACACTGACAGCTTTTCCAGCTGACTTCTCAAGGGGAGAGAGGCCAGGATTGTGCCGTGGTCTGGTCCCATTGCATTGTGCGTCTGGCTTTAATAAGAGAAGGAGCAAACCTAGCAGCATCCCCCTGTGACCACAGGCTGCCCCAACCTCTCTACCCAAGGGTCTTGAGTGTCTCACCACATCCATCCGTGTCCCGTCATCGTGATGGAGCGGTCACTGCCATCCTGGTCCAAGTGCGTCACCTCGCTGCTTGCTGTTAGAGTGCGGTGGGTGTGGGTTGGGGCGATCTTACCTCTCCTGTAGAGAGCTGGCAGCTCTTCCTTCCAGCTGAGTGGTCGAGTGTAGCAAGGCCAGGATTGTGCCATGGTCTGGTCCCATCGCTGTGTGTTTCTGGCTGAAAGAGAAGAAGCACCAAACGGAGCAGCATCCCCCTGTGACCACGGGCAGCCCCTGCCTGTTTGCCCGAGTCTCTAGCGTCTCACCGAGGCTGTCCGTGTCCTGTCGTCCTGATGGAGCGGTCACTCTTGTCCTGGCCCGATCGTGTCACCTTCTTGCTTGCTGTGGACAGCGGTGGGTGTGGGTTGGGGCGATCTTACCTGTCCTGGAGAGCGGTGGCAGCTCTTCCTTCCAGCTGAGTGGTCGAGGGCAGTGAGGCCAGGAGTGTGCCGTGGTCTGGTCCCATCGCTGTGTGTGTTTCCAGCTGTAAGAGAGGAAGCCAAAAGGGAGCAGCCTTCCCCTGTGGCCAGGAGCAGCCACTGCCTCCCAGCCTAAGGCGCTCCCAGCCTCACTCGAAGGCCGTCCTTGCTGTGTCTGCCTGACGGCCAAGAGTGAGCCGTGTTGGGCCAACTTCTCAGGCATTGAGACCGTGGTGGGGAATGGGTTGGGGCTGCCTTATCTGTCCTGTAGAGTGTTGGCATCTTCTCCTGCTGAGTTCTCAAGGGAAGAGAGGCCAGGAGTGTGCCGTGGTCTGGTCCCATCGCTGTGTGTGTCTGGCTTTAATAAGAGAAGGAACAAACCGAGCAGCATCCCCCTATGACCACGGACAGCCCCTGCCTTTCTGCCCGAGGGTCTTGAGCGTCTCACCACATCTGTCGGTGTCCCGTCATCCTGATGGAGTGAATACTGCCATCGTGGCCCGATCGTGTCACCGTCCTGCTTGCTGTGAGACAGCGGTGGGTGTGGGTTGGGGCGATCTTACCTGTCCTGTAGGGCGTGGACAATTGTCCGGCACAGTGCTGGAAAGGAGCGGCCAGGAGCGTGCGGTGGTTTAGTTCGGCCAGTGTCCTGTAGGGCGCTGAGAGCCATTTGAGGTGAGGGCCTGAGGAGAGAGGAGAGAGGAGCTGAATTCCTCTGGTTGAGTTTGTGTCCGGAGCGGAGGCTGGAGCCGCAGGAGCAGGCAGCCGAGCAGCCTCCCCGTCAGCACGGGCAGCCATCGCAGGGCTGCCCAACTGCCCAGCTGCCGTTGGGGCCAGCGTTCCGGGGCCAAGGCCGTCCCCGCCCCTTTGTGCCATGGGGCACCCCCTGCCTGCTGTGACATGGGCGGTGCATCACTGGGGGGGGGGCAGCAGGGGATGCGGAGCCCAGGCCTGGGCCAGGCGGTGGAAAAGGTGCCCAGGTGTGTGCGCAGGGCTGCGGGGCCGTGCCAGCAGGCTGTGGGAGCGTGCTGGGGTCCGGCTGGGGCTGTGCTGCCTGCCCTGCAGAGCTCTGAGAGCTCCCCGCCGAGGGGGAGAGGCCAGGAGCGTGCCCCGGTTCGGTCCCGTCGCTGCCCGTGCGTGCGGCTGGAAGAGGAGAGGCAAGCAGAGGGGAGCCCCCCGGCTGCCCCCCATCTCTGCGCAGGGGGACACGTCTGTTCGTGCCCACCGTGGAAGCACGAAGGAAGAACTAAGTGAACAATAAACACTGAAAAGCCCAAAGCCCCGGGTTCTGATTCTGGGGAGGGGAATGAAGTAGCTGTAGCAGCAATCGCAAGAGATTAACAGAAAAGATACTCCTAAAGCAAACTCTGAAGGACATGGTTAAGATCAGTCTGACCTTTAGATCAGTCTGACATTTAGTCTCGGTGTGACCAAAATCAGTCCAATTTTGGGTCAGAATTCTGCCTGACGTCATGCAGGGGTCTCTGCTGAAGCCAGCGGGGTTGCCCGTGCGGTGGGGCCCCAGCCCCAGCGACAGACGTCAGTGACCTCTGTTGGTCGCTTACAAGGACAAAGTGGTATTTGGCTTCGTTTGACCCAAAGTAAATGCACAGAGCTTGCAGAGCAGCTTCCATGTTGCTGCATGAGCACATCAGGCCGTTGGGAACTTCAGCCCGTGTTCTTGCGGAGAGCCAGGTTAGAATAAAGCAGGCAGTTGTACTGGGGATGATGGAACAGTGCCTGGATGGCCTGCTGCCTCCCCGTAAGGAAGAGAAGGCACTCGTACACAGAGCGCCCTGTATTTTCTCCTCCTTTCCCTACCCACAACTACCAAACGTGTAAGAGGAAGTCAGGCGTTTCTTCCCCCAGAAAAAGAGGGGGAAAGCGTGCTGCAGGGCACGGCACGTTGCAGAGAACAGTGACCGATCTGGAGGCGAGAGAGGCTGCAGCGCGCAGCGGGAGGCACAGCCGAGGCTGTCCCACCTGGCCCCGGGTCCCCCTGAACAAAACTGCTGTCAGGGACGTTGCAGCTCTCTGCAGGGATGCTCCCGGCTGTGCCAGCCCGGGGTTTGCTCTGCCCTTGCCCCTCAGGGTGCAGCCGGCTGCGGTTTGCCGATTTCTTCGGCTTTCTCTCTGGAAAAAGGCACGCGTGGCTAGAAGCACGCCTGCTGTTGCAATCCAGTTAAATTTAACTGGAGTTCAATCCAGTTGGAGGCCGGTCACTAGTGGAGTCCCCCAGGGCTCAGTACTGCAGCCAGTTCTCTTTAATGTCTTTATCGATGATCTGGATGAGGGGATCGAGTGCACCCTCAGTAAGTTTGCAAACGACACCAAGTTAGGTGCGTGTGTTGGTCTGCTCGAGGGCAGGAAGGCTCTGCAGGAGGATCTGGATAGGCTGGAGCGATGAGCTGAGGCCAACTGTATGAGGTTCAACAAGGCCAAGTGCCGGGTCCTGCACCTGGGCCACAACAACCCCAAGCAGCGCTGCAGGCTGGGAGATGAGTGGCTGGAAAGCTGCCTGGCCGAGAGGGACCTGGGAGTATTGGTTGATAGTCGGCTGAATATGAGCCAGCAGTGTGCCCAGGTGGCCAAGAAGGCCAACAGCATCCTGGCCTGTATAAGAAGCAGTGTGGCCAGCAGGGCTAGGGAAGTGGTTGTCCCCCTGTACTCAGCTCTGGTGAGGCCGCACCTCGAGTACTGTGTTCATTCGGTTTTGGGCCCCTCGCTACAAGAAGGACGTCGAGGTGCTCGAGCGAGTCCAGAGAAGGGCAACGAGGCTGGTGAGGGGCCTGGAGAACAAGTCTTATGAGGAGCGGCTGAGGGAGCTGGGGTTGTTCAGCCTGGAGAAGAGGAGGCTCAGGGGTGACCTTATCGCTCTCTCCAGGTACCTTAAAGGAGGCTGTAGCGAGGTGGGGGTTGGTCTGTTCTCCCACGTGCCTGGTGACAGGACGAGGGGGAACGGGCTAAAGTTGCGCCAGGGGAGGTTTAGATGTTAGGAATGATGTTAGGAAGAACTTCTTTACCGAAAGGGTTGTTAGGCATTGGAATGGGCTGCCCAGGGAAGTGGCTGAGTCTCCATCCCTGGAGGTCTTTAAAAGACGTTTAGATGTAGCCCTTAGTGATATGGTTTAGTGGAGGACTTGTTAGTGTCAGGTCAGAGGTCGGACTAGATGATCTTGGAGGTCTCTTCCAACGTAGATGATTCTGTGAAACACTCCCCCTTGCCCCAACTTTCCAGCTACAACAGGGAGTACAACTAAAACATGGTTAATCCAAAGCAGTAAAACCTGGTTTCTTATATTCCTAGAAATAGAGACAGGCAGTCCTTCAAGTCAAGCTGAGGTATCCTCCATTTTGCAGTGCTATTCTACAAGCCAGAATAGTTTTTGAGAAGGTCTAAGAATATTTGCAGGTAACACATGCATGCATACATAAAAAGCTTCTAGAAATTTAGTAAGCATACAAGTAAAGTCCTAGTCTGTGCACTGTGGGGTGCTTGAAGCTCAAATGAAGGCTTGAAAGACATTTGCTGCCTGAAAAATGTTACTTGAATCTTACTGATACACCAGCCTCTCCTGGAATACAAAGTTTTCTATGAAAAGCTCTTATTTCCCTGTATTTTTCAATTTTTCTTCAACACAGACAGCCCTGTTTTTCTCATTCTTTCTAGAAATAAGGTGTCAAAACCTTTGCCTGAAACATCATCCGTTTGTCAATTTGTCATTTGCTGGTGGAAAAGGGAAAAACCCCAACCTGAAATGTTCCCACTCAAAGAAAAGCAACCAGCTGAAGAGTGTTTCAGGCTGTATCAAAAGAAACAACTTCAGAGCTTCAGTAATGTCTACAGGTATTTGTTTCTGAAGCAGCGCTGTGTAGCTGGACGGCAGGCGTATGTGGTGTGTAGTGGGAGAAGGCTTGTAGGTGTGTGTGCGTTTAGAGGAAGAAGGCTTGCAGATACTCTGCAGAACACACGCAGGGTACGTGGGGGTGTGTGCAGGGGGAGAAGGCTTGGAGATACTCTGCAGAACTTTAATTCTTTGTTTTTCTCTCGTGTGGTCCCATTTTGCAAAGGCTTCCAGAAAGCAAGGTTTAGAGAAGGATGTAAAAACTCCAGGTGCCGCTCTGTTCTCTTCCACCTTCAAAAGTAGGAAACCATTCAACTGCCTCTGCATTTGCTCAGTCCTCATGTACTTAATCCTGTGTAATGGGTAACCTATAGAGTTATCACTTGCACGTTTAAGTTTCACTGCAAGTGCAGCACAGCGGCAGTCCGCCTGCTTCTTCTGTTGTTAACTGAGGACTTCTTGACTTGCTGAGCGTAGTCAGATTTTTTTACAGGTGTCCTTTTATTAAACACCTGGATAGAAACACGTAATTAAGATCAATTGCTAAAGACTAAGCTTCTTGATTTCAAAAAGCTTGCTCAAATTCAGAAAGCCTTAGCCCATTTCTTCTACATACACTGGCCACAGTATTTTGGCCGTCTTCATCCAAAATAAATCCCTGCAGTTATGTATCACAGTTGCCTATAATTTTTCTGGTCCCATTCCACAGGGATCTTTTCAAGTTTTCATTCGTTTTTCATTGATCCTTGTTTGGTACAATACAGTTAAACCCTCTGTAATTTTACTTTGATCCTTATAGTTCTGTTCATTTTTTCTTTTACGTTAAAAATCTAGCCATCTGTACTATCTCTGTTCTAACAAAGATACTAAAGTGTTAATACCTTACGAGTGTGGTGTTTTTCCCCAAGTTATCAGGAAGTTATGATGTGACTTTGAAATGGCATCTCTTGGAATTTTTACTGTTGTGAAATTTCTCTTTGCGTTTAACTTTTAATATTCGCTATTACCATCATACAAAGTTAGCATGGAGGAAGGGAGAAGAGCAATCATATTTAAAATATTGTATGAGAAAGTGGTGACGCAATCTTATACGGTGCCTCTAACATGTTTGCCTGGGAGTATATGTGAGCAGTGCAGGTCGCTGGGTTCAATTGCTGTATGTACTATTATTTCATAATGCTTGCGTAGACTGTATTTTATTTTAAGATGACATCATATTTTGTTTATATTAAAGGACTTTTTTGATCAGCACTCCTTTCACAGTTAGCTTATTTTTTATTTATTTATTTTTTAACTCTGTTTGTGGCCTTCTAGTTTTTGCTTGCTCTTTCTAATGGCTGCACTCATTCTTGTAAAATAATCAAGGCAAGGTTTCTTCATGTCAGGTAAGTCTACTATGCCCTTGCTCAGGGTTCTTCGCTATCTCTAATCTTTTCCAACCATGCGTGACTAAACTGTGGGCAATATTTCAGCTGAGGCTTTAACAGTGCCTCATGGAATAAATATTATTTTTTCCTTACAGCTATATCTTTTTGTTGTTCTGTTTGCAAGAATCGAAGAGCCTTTGGTTACCTGTCTCCTTGTACAGATTTCAGAATGTGTGAATATAAATGTGTATTCTCATACTTTGAAAACTGAAGGTTCTAAGTTTTCAGACTGCAGATGATTTTTTCCCTGCATTTTCCAGATTTAATGACATGCATTTTCTTCTTTAGAGCATCTCCTCCCTTTATTCTCTTTTTATGCAGTTCTAAATAAACTTCCTAACAGCAGAACAGAAGACAGGCCTGTGAGGAGCTTGACCAAAGCCAAACAAATTATATATATTTGTCCAAACCAACCCAATCACGTATAATATATACTACTTGTTATTTGCAATATTATTATATAGTAATATATAATTTCTAGATCTTTCTGGTGAATAGAAAAGATAACCAAGCTGATTTCCCCGAACTGAGAGGATTTATCAGCTGTTGTTTGCTGAGGAAAAGTGCTTCTTCTGCAAAGCTCCTGTCTAATCTGTTTTAACTTCAGGTACATTTTGAAACAAATAAATAAAATTTCTTTGCTCAAATTACTTTTTTTTTTTTTTTTTTTTTTTACTGTTCTCAGCTGTAAGGATCTATGCCTCTAAGTTTACGACGAAATGATGCCAGCAACTGGCATAGAAGTGAAGCCATGAGTCTGAAAACATGAATGGACCAGAAAAAAGCGTCAGAGAGGTGGTCTTGATGCAGTTGTCTCAGCTGAGTTCAGAGGGCATAAACATGAAGAGCAGTGAGTAGAAGGGAATGAACCACTCCAGTGACTGTGCAGCTGTTAGAGAGTTCTTCCTCTGGGATGGGGAGAAGAAAGGGATAAAAATCATGTGAAATTACTTCCCTGCAGAATTTTACTGTTTATGTGGAGGATTAGTTTCTTAGGGCATCAGGTGGATTTGTTTATGGGTATGTTTTTAAACTGTAGAAATACGTACCGGGATAGTTTGAGTAGACAGAGAGCTATGCTTTTATTGAGGGTGCTTGGTTCTGTTATGGGCTAGCACAATGCGACGTAGACATTAAAAATCTGAATATAATGAACAGAGTGCTTGCACTCCTCAGGGGAACTGAGGGCCCTATTTGTCGGCCTGACCCCACACATAGGGAAGTCTGCTGCCTCCCTGGGGCCAGGGTCAGAGACATTACCAGGAAGCTTCCAAACCTGGTTCGCCCCTCTGACTATTACCCGCTTTTGATAGTCCAGGCTGGCAGTGACGATGTTGAAAAGAGAAGCCTCAAGGCTCTCAAACAGGACTATAGGGGGCTGGGACGATTGGTGGAGGGAGCGGGAGTGCAGGTGGTGTTTTCGTCCATCCCTACGGGGGAAGGGAGAGGCACGGAGAGGACACGGAAAGCTCGCGTGGTTAATAGGTGGCTCAGAGGCTGGTGCCAGCACAGAAATTTTGGGTTTTTTCACCATGGGGAGCTTTACTCGGCACCTGGCCTGATGGCCCCAGACGGGTCCCTATCTCCAAGGGGAAAATGGATCCTAGGCCAGGAGCTGGCAGGGCTCATAGAGAGCGCTTTAAACTAGGGAAGAAGGGGGATGGGGCTCAAACAAGGCATGTTGGATCTGTGCCGGGGGAAACAATGGCTAGGCCGGGGAAGAAGGCGATGGCCCAGCTGAAGTGCATCTACGCTAATGCACGCAGCATGGGTAACAAACAGGAGGAGCTGGAAGCCATCGTGCAGCAGGCAGGCTACGACTTGGTTGCCATCACGGAGACGTGGTGGGACCGCTCCCACGACTGGAGTGCTGCAATGCCTGGCTATCGGCTCTTCAGGAGGGACAGGCAGCACAGAGGGGGTGGTGGCGTGGCTCTCTACATTAGAGAATCTTTCGATGTTGTGGAACTCCAGGCTGGGAATGATAAGGTTGAATCCCTGTGGGTTAGGATCCGCGGGAAGGCTGGCAAGGCTAGCTTCCTGGTCGGGGTCTGTTATAGACCGCCGAACCAGGATGAGGAGACGGATGAGGAGTTTTATAGGCAACTGACAGAAGTTGCAAAATCGTCGGCGCTTGTCCTCGTGGGGGACTTCAACTTCCCGGACATATCCTGGAAACACAACACGGCACAGAGAAAGCAGTCTAGGAGGTTTCTGGAGAGCGTGGGAGATAGCTTCCTGACGCAGCTGGTCAGTGAACCTACCAGGGGTGGTGCCCCGCTAGACCTTCTCTTCACAAACAGAGAAGGACTGGTGGGAGATGTGGTGGTCGGAAACTGTCTTGAGCAGAGTGACCACGAAATGGTAGAGTTCTCTATTCTTGGCGAGGCCAGGAAGGGGACCAGTAAAACTGCTGTATTGGACTTCCGGAGGGCTGACTTTGAGCTGCTCAGGACGCTGGTTGGCCGAGTCCCTTGGGAGGCGGTTCTGAAGGGCAGAGGAGTCCAGGAAGGCTGGGCGCTCCTCAAGAAGGAAATCGTGATGGCACAGGAGCGGTCCGTCCCCACGTGTCCAAAGACGAGCCGGCGTGGAAGAAGACCGGCCTGGCTCAACAGAGAGTTGCGGCTTGTGCTTAGCAGAAAAAAGAGGGTTTATAATCTTTAGAAAAAAGGGCGGGCCACTGAGGAGGACTACAAGGATGTAGCGAGGCTGTGCAGGGACAAAATTAGAAAGGCCAAAGCTCATCTGGAGCTCAACCTGGCTACTGCCGTTAAAGACAACAAAAAATCCTTTTACAAATATATCAACGCGAAACGGAGGACTAAGGAGAATCTCCATCCTTTACTGGATGCGAGGGGAAACCTAGTTACTAAGGATGAGGAAAAGGCTGAGGTGCTTAATGCCGCCTTTGCCTCAGTCTTTAGCGGCAATACCGGTTGTTCTCTGGATACCCAGTGCCTTGAGCTGGTGGAAGGGGATGGGGAGCAGGATGTGGCCTTCGCTATCCATGAGGAAATGGTTGGCGACCTGCTACGGAGCTTGGATGTGCAAAAGTCGATGGGGCCGGATGGGATGCACCCGAGGGTACTGAAAGAACTGGCGGAGGAGCTGGCCGAGCCGCTTTCCATCATTTATCGGCAGTCCTGGCTATCGGGGGAGGTCCCAGTTGACTGGCGGCTAGCCAATGTGACGCCTATCTATAAGAAGGGCTGCAGGGCGCAACAACCCCAAGCAGAGCTACAGGCTGGGAGATGAGTGGCTGGAAAGCTGCCTGGCCGAGAAGGACCTGGGAGTATTGGTTGATAGTCGGCTGAATATGAGCCAGCAGTGTGCCCAGGTGGCCACGAAGGCCAACAGCATCCTGGCCTGTATAAGAAGCAGTGTGGCCAGCAGGTCTAGGGAAGTGATTGTGCCCCTGTACTCGGCTCTGGTGAGGCCGCACCTCGAGTACTGTGTTCAGTTTTGGGCCCCTCGCTACAGGAAGGACATGGACGTACTCGAGCGAGTCCAGAGAAGGGCGACCAAGCTGGTGAGGGGCCTGGAGAACAAGTCTTACGAGGAGCGGCTGAGGGAGCTGGGGTTGTTCAGCCTGGAGAAGGGGAGGCTCAGGGGCGACCTTATCGCTCTCTACAGTTACCTTAAAGGAGGCTGTAAAGAGGTGGGGGTTGGTCTGTTCTCCTACGTGCCTGGTGACAGGACGAGGGGGAATGGGCTAAAGTTGCGACAGGGGAGTTTTAGGTTGGATGTTAGGAAGTACTTCTTTACCGAAAGGGTTGTTAGGCATTGGAACGGGCTGCCCAGGGAGGTGGTGGAGTCACCATCCCTGGAGGTCTTTAAAAGACGTTTAGATGTAGAGCTTAGCGATATGGTTTAGTGGAGTACTTAGTGTTAGGTCGGAGGTTGGACTCGATGATCTTGAGGTCTCTTCCAACCTAGAAATCTGTGATACTGTGATACTGTGAACAGAGTGCTTGCAGTTCCCTGCAACACTCAGAGGGTTGTTGTAGGACATCTGTGGTACTGAGCGCAGGGGCCCTCTAGGTGCAGCCCGCGATATGTCCATCTGAGGCGTAACGGAAGGCTGCATGGAAGAGGACCTGAGCATGTGGCACTGCTGGCGTGGTGTTTGGATGCGTGTACTCTGTTTGTGTGGGACAATGAACACATGGAGCTGTGCACAGAACACACGAAGGAGAACACAGGATCTCTTTTATGAGGTGGCTAATTGGCAATACAGCAAAGACATAGCTCGAGTTCTCTTTATTCAGGGTGCCAGGAGGCTGGTCTCCACTGTTTGCTGTTCAGGAGATAGTTAAGTGTTGGTTTTGCCACCGGTATTGGGTTTATGTGTCAAGGTGCTGGCAGGGGGCTGCTGGGCTCCTGTGTGAGGAGAGGGAGGGGGCTGCCCTGTGCTGGCCACAGCCAGCCCCAGCAGCCCCACCGGCAGCACAGCCGAACGCGCCAGCAGGAGTCTGTGCTGCCTCACAGGCACGAAGGTAAGCGCCTCAAAGGTCAGACAGGGTGGGAAACACCACAGGGAGAGGAGGGAACAAAGCAGGGAGCAGCAGAGGGAGCACCGAGGTCAGGAGGAGGTGCTCCAGGTGCTGGAGCAGAAGCTCACCACAGGCCCTGGAGAGCCATGGCCAAAGCAGGGAGAGCGTGAGAGGGAAGTGAGAGATGAACTGCTGTGTGCCGACCGTATGCCCTACCTCGTTATCCTAATATATTTTAATTGGCAATCAAGGAATTTACCCACAACATTGGTGTAATTGGTAAACAGCCTCCATTTTTATCTTGACCCATGAGCCTTCTCCTTCCTGTTTGTCGTGTGGCACTGCTGGGGTGGTGTTTGGATGTGTGTGGTGTTTGGATGTGTGTTGGTATTGCCCCCTGCTGAGCAAGGGGAGTGAGGGAGTGGCTGGGTGGGGAGTTTGTCCTTAGATGAAGCTAACACACCAGTCACTTATCAGGTGATCTTAATTCAGGCATCTGAGGAGTGGATCTGGTGTTGAGCTGAGAAACATTTACATAAACCTTTATTTCTGTCTGTACCAAAAGTCCTGCTTTAACGCCTCCAAATGGGATTGTGTAAGTCATGCTGGAAGTTTGAGGAATCGTTAGTTTACTCCGTTGAAGCCTCAGTGGAGTTGACATTCGTGATGCTGTTTTAGAAGTCTCCCTGGTGACTTGAGACAGGAAGGAATATATGCTCTTACTATGTCGTTACTAGTTCTTTGCAAGTGACTCTAGTCGTTTATGCAGACTTTCTCTGATGCTCAAATAGATTCTGGTTTCAATGGCTATCTCTGGTCGTGCTGTTAAGATGTGATACTGTCTTTACCAGCTTCTGATTACTCTTGCTTGCATGAGTAATTTCCTGTTCTAGGATTTCTGGTCTTTTTCCTCTGTCTTGCCAGAAGTGGGATTTTTCCTTTCTGACTTGTCAGTAGCAGCTGCAGTGATCAGAGCTGCCTCTTTCAGACTTAATTTTAAAGAGGTGTTAATCTCTGCTTTAAGGAAAAAAAAAAAAGTGATTATTTCTGCCTGCATTTAATAAATAACAACAACAAAAGTCATGCTGGACTAAATTAGTGTTAAAGGTATTTGACCTCATGGAACTGTAGATGAAGCTGGTGCATCAGAAGAACTAATGGCAAAATGTGTTTTAGAGTCAGCAGCTGAACTGTGATGCTGTATTCCATCTGCAGGAATAAATTAAGAACACAGTAGACTACTCTCCTCCAGAGTTGCATAAGTGTTTATCATCAAACACTTTTCTGAAACGCCTGCAGAATCTGGTCTTAGATTAGGACACTTAATCTGCTTTGAAATTCTCTTGATGCCAGCATCTGAAGAAGCGGAGGCTGGTGCACTTGCTCCTTCTGCAAAAGGCAAAGCCCCCCGAGGTTTCCCCAAGAAGGGCAGGAAAAAGCAGCCGCTGAGGTTGTGAATCAGAACCTTTATTTGAGCAATGTTTGAGAGAGACGTGGGGTGGGGTGGGGTGGGGTGGCGCGGAGGCGTGCCGAGCTCTTTGTCCATAGCCGCGGGGCCCATTGGTGTGCTTGTAGGACCATGGCTGGGGTCAGACGGGGTCCTTGTGTGCTTCCTGCTCCTCCGGTGGCTGTGGTTGTAGAAAGCTGCACCAGCCTTCAGTGGCCGCGGAGGGATTGGGCAGAGGAGGGAAAGGACAGTGGCAGACCTTGGTGTGCTCGGGGGTTTGTGCTGGGGTGAGAAAGGAAAATGACCAAAAAGAGCAGCCCCAGACGGTTGCCAGGGTCAGCCCCTGCATCCTTGGGTGCGGCTCTCCCAGCCTCACTCCAAGGCCGTCCATCTCACATCTCCGTGACAGCCAGGAGATGCCCACCATAGCCCAACCGCGTCATCTTCTGGCATGCTGTGGGACCGTGGTGGGGTGTGGGTTGGGGATCGCTTATCTGTCCTGTAGAGCGTTGGCAGCTCTTCCTTCCAGCTGAGTTCTCAAGGGGAGAGAAGCCAGGAGTGTGCCGTGGTCTGGTCCCATCGCCGTGTGTGTCTGTCTTTAATAAGATAAGGAACAAACCGAGCAGCATCCCCCTGTGACCATGGGCTGTCCCTGCCTCTCTGCCCAAGGGTCTCCAGCATCTCACCACGTCCGTCCATGTCCCGTCATCCTGATGGAGCGGTCACTCCCGTCCAGGCCCGAGCGTGTTACCTTCCTGCTTGTTGTGGACCGTGGTGGGTGTGGGTTGGGGCGATCTTACCTGTCCTGGAGTGTTGGCAGCTCTTCCTTCCAGCTGAGTGGTCAAGCGCAGCGAGGCCAGGATTGTGCCGTGGTCTGGTCCCATCGTTGTGTGTTTCTGGCTGAAAGAGAAGAAGCACCAAACGGAGCAGCATCCCCCTGTGACCACAGGCAGCCCCTGCCTGTTTGCCCGAGTCTCTAGCGTCTCACCGAGGCTGTCCGTGTCCCGTCGTCCTGATGGAGCGGTCACTCCCGTCCTGGCCCGATCATGTCACCATCCTGCTTGTTGTGAGACAGCGGTGGGGAATGGGTTGGGGCGATCTTACCTGTCCTGGAGAACACTGACAGCTTTTCCAGCTGACTTCTCAAGGGGAGAGAGGCCAGGATTGTGCCGTGGACTGGTCCCATTGCATTGTGTGTCTGGCTTTAATAAAAGAAGGAGCAAACCTAGCAGCATCCCCCTGTGACCACAGGCTGCCCCAACCTCTCTACCCAAGGGTCTTGAGTGTCTCACCACATCCATCCGTGTCCCGTCATCGTGATGGAGCGGTCACTGCCATCCTGGTCCAAGTGCGTCACCTCGCTGCTTGCTGTTAGAGTGCGGTGGGTGTGGGTTGGGGCGATCTTACCTCTCCTGTAGAGAGCTGGCAGCTCTTCCTTCCAGCTGAGTGGTCGAGTGTAGCAAGGCCAGGATTGTGCCATGGTCTGGTCCCATCGCTGTGTGTTTCTGGCTGAAAGAGAAGAAGCACCAAACGGAGCAGCATCCCCCTGTGACCACGGGCAGCCCCTGCCTGTTTGCCCGAGTCTCTAGCGTCTCACCGAGGCTGTCGGTGTCCTGTCGTCCTGATGGAGCGGTCACTCTTGTCCTGGCCCGATCGTGTCACCTTCCTGCTTGCTGTGGACAGCGGTGGGTGTGGGTTGGGGCGATCTTCCCTGTCCTGGAGAGCGGTGGCAGCTCTTCCTTCCAGCTGAGTGGTCGAGGGCAGTGAGGCCAGGAGTGTGCCGTGGTCTGGTCCCATCGCTGTGTGTGTCTGGCTTTAATAAGAGAAGGAACAAACCGAGCAGCATCCCCCTATGACCACGGACAGCCCCTGCCTTTCTGCCCGAGGGTCTCGAGCGTCTCACCACATCTGTCGGTGTCCCGTCATCCTGATGGAGTGAATACTGCCATCCTGGCCCGATCGTGTCACCGTCCTGCTTGCTGTGAGACAGCGGTGGGTGTGGGTTGGGGCGATCTTACCTGTCCTGTAGGGCGGGGACAATTGTCCGGCACAGTTCTGGAAAGGAGCGGCCAGGAGCGTGCGGTGGTTTAGTTCGGCCAGTGTCCTGTAGGGCGCTGAGAGCCATTTGAGGTGAGGGCCTGAGGAGAGAGGAGAGAGGAGCTGAATTCCTCTGGTTGAGTTTGTGTCCGGAGCGGAGGCTGGAGCCGCAGGAGCAGGCAGCCGAGCAGCCTCCCCGTCAGCACGGGCAGCCATCGCAGGGCTGCCCAACTGCCCAGCTGCCGTTGGGGCCAGCGTTCCGGGGCCAAGGCCGTCCCCGCCCCTTTGTGCCATGGGGCACCCCCTGCCTGCTGTGACATGGGCGGTGCATCACTGGGGGGGGGGGCAGCAGGGGATGCGGAGCCCAGGCCTGGGCCAGGCGGTGGAAAAGGTGCCCAGGTGTGTGCGCAGGGCTGCGGGGCCGTGCCAGCAGGCTGTGGGAGCGTGCTGGGGTCCGGCTGGGGCTGTGCTGCCTGCCCTGCAGAGCTCTGAGAGCTCCCCGCCGAGGGGGAGAGGCCAGGAGCGTGCCCCGGTTCGGTCCCGTCGCTGCCCGTGCGTGCGGCTGGAAGAGGAGAGGCAAGCAGAGGGGAGCCCCCCGGCTGCCCCCCATCTCTGCGCAGGGGGACACGTCTGTTCGTGCCCACCGTGGAAGCACGAAGGAAGAACTAAGTGAACAATAAACACTGAAAAGCCCAAAGCCCCGGGTTCTGATTCTGGGGAGGGGAATGAAGTAGCTGTAGCAGCAATCGCAAGAGCAGCTGCTCAGCAAAGGTGCAATGAGTTCATTGAAATGAACTTTATTTCAGCTAAAGAGTAAAGTTAAGGAAAAGCTAAGAAATCCCAAAACTCTACTAAAAATGCAAGCAGCTGAAGTGGTGTCAATTTTATACGTCATTTGCAGGGACACTTCCCTTAACAGAAAAGATACTCCTAAAGCAAACTCGGAAGGACATCGTTAAGATCAGTCTGACCTTTAGTCTCGGTGTGACCGAAATCAGTCCAATTTTGGGTCAGAATTCTGCCTGATGTCATGCAGGGGTCTCTGCTGAAGCCAGCGGGGTTGCCCGTGCGGTGGGGCCCCAGCCCCAGCGACAGACGTCAGTGACCTCTGTTGGTCACTTACAAGGACAAAGAGGTATTTGGCTTCGTTTGCCCCAAAGTAAATGCACAGAGCTTGCAGAGCAGCTTCCATGTTGCTGCATGAGCACATCAGGCTGTTGGGAACTTCAGCCCGCGTTCTTGTGGAGAGCCAGGTTAGAATAAAGCAGGCAGTTGTACTGGGGATGATGGAACAGTGCCTGGATGGCCTGCTGCCTCCCCGTAAGGAAGAGAAGGCACTCGTACACAGAGCGCCCTGTATTTTCTCCTCCTTTCCCTACCCACAACTACCAAACGTGTAAGAGGAAGTCAGGCGTTTCTTCCCCCAGAAAAAGAGGGGGAAAGCGTGCTGCAGGGCACGGCACGTTGCAGAGAACAGTGACCGATCTGGAGGCGAGAGAGGCTGCAGCGCGCAGCGGGAGGCACAGCCGAGGCTGTCCCACGTGGCCCCGGGTCCCCCTGAACAAAACTGCTGTCAGGGACGTTGCAGCTCTCTGCAGGGATGCTCCCGGCTGTGCCAGCCCGGGGTTTGCTCTGCCCTTGCCCCTCAGGGTGCAGCCGGCTGCGGTTTGCCGATTTCTTCGGCTTTCTCTCTGGAAAAAGGCACGCGTGGCTAGAAGCACGCCTGCTGTTGCAATCCAGTTAAATTTAACTGGAGTTCAATCCAGTTGGAGGCCGGTCACTAGTGGAGTCCCCCAGGGCTCAGTACTGCAGCCAGTTCTCTTTAATGTCTTTATCGATGATCTGGATGAGGGGATCGAGTGCACCCTCAGTAAGTTTGCAAACGACACCAAGTTAGGTGCGTGTGTTGGTCTGCTCGAGGGTAGGAAGGCTCTGCAGGAGGATCTGGATAGGCTGGAGCGATGGGCTGAGGCCAACTGTATGAGGTTCAACAAGGCCAAGTGCCGGGTCCTGCACCTGGGGCGCAACAACCCCAAGCAGAGCTACAGGCTGGGAGATGAGTGGCTGGAAAGCTGCCTGGCCGAGAGGGACCTGGGAGTCTTGGTTGATAGTCGGCTGAATATGAGCCAGCAGTGTGCCCAGGTGGCCAAGAAGGCCAACAGCATCCTGGCTTGTATCAGAAACCGTGTGGCCAGCAGGGCTAGGGAAGTGGTTGTCCCCCTGTACTCGGCTCTGGTGAGGCCGCACCTCGAGTACTGTGTTCATTTGGTTTTGGGCCCCTCGCTACAAGAAGGACGTCGAGGTGCTCGAGCGAGTCCAGAGAAGGGCAACGAAGCTGGTGAGGGGCCTGGAGAACAAGTCTCACGAGGAGCGGCTGAGGGAGCTGGGGTTGTTCAGCCTGGAGAAGAGGAGGCTCAGGGGTGACCTTATCGCTCTCTCCAGGTACCTTAAAGGAGGCTGTAGCGAGGTGGGGGTTGGTCTGTTCTCCCACGTGCCTGGTGACAGGACGAGGGGGAATGGGCTAAAGTTGCGCCAGGGGAGGTTTAGATGTTAGGAATGATGTTAGGAAGAACTTCTTTACCGAAAGGGTTGTTAGGCATTGGAATGGGCTGCCCAGGGAAGTGGCTGAGTCTCCATCCCTGGAGGTCTTTAAAAGACGTTTAGATGTAGCCCTTAGTGATATGGTTTAGTGGAGGACTTGTTAGTGTCAGGTCAGAGGTCGGACTAGATGATCTTGGAGGTCTCTTCCTACATAGATGATTCTGTGAAACACTCCCCCTTGCCCCAACTTTCCAGCTACAACAGGGAGTACAACTAAAACATGGTTAATCCAAAGCAGTAAAACCTGGTTTCTTATATTCCTAGAAATAGAGACAGGCAGTCCTTCAAGTCAAGCTGAGGTATCCTCCATTTTGCAGTGCTATTCTACAAGCCAGAATTGTTTTTGAGAAAGTCTAAGAATATTTGCAGGTAACACATGCATGCATACATAAAAAGCTTCTAGAAATTTAGTAGGCATACAAGTAAAGTCCTAGTCTGTGCACTGTGGGGTGCTTGAAGCTCAAATGAAGGCTTGAAAGACATTTGCTGCCTGAAAATTGTTACTTGAATCTTACTGATATACCAGCCTCTCCTGGAATACAAAGTTTTCTATGAAAAGCTCTTATTTCCCTGTATTTTTCAAGTTTTCTTCAAAACAGACAGCCCTGTTTTTCTCATTCTTTCTAGAAATAAGGTGTTAAAACCTTTGCCTGAAACATCATCCGTTTGTCAATTTGTCATTTGCTGGTGGAAAAGGGAAAAACCCCAACCTGAAATGTTCCCACTCAAAGAAAAGCAACCAGCTGAAGAGTGTTTCAGGCTGTATCAAAAGAAACAACTTCAGAGCTTCAGTAATGTCTACAGGTATTTGTTTCTGAAGCAGCCCTGTGTAGCTGGACGGCAGGCGTATGTGGCGTGTAGTGGGAGAAGGCTTGTAGGTGTGTGTGCGTTTAGAGGAAGAAGGCTTGCAGATACTCTGCAGAACACACGCAGGGTATGTGGGGGTGTGTGCAGGGGGAGAAGGCTTGGAGATACTCTGCAGAACTTTAATTCTTTGTTTTTCTGTCGTGTGGTCCCATTTTGCAAAGGCTTCCAGAAAGCAAGGTTTAGAGAAGGATGTAAAAACTCCAGGTGCCGCTCTGTTCTCTTCCACCTTCAAAAGTAGGAAACCATTCAACTGCCTCTGCATTTGCTCAGTCCTCATGTACTTAATCCTGTGTAATGGGTAACCTATAGAGTTATCACTTGCACGTTTAAGTTTCACTGCAAGTGCAGCACAGCGGCAGTCCGCCTGCTTCTTCTGCTGTTAACTGAGGACTTCTTGACTTGCTGAGCGTAGTCAGATTTTTTTACAGGTGTCCTTTTATTAAACACCTGGATAGAAACACGTAATTAAGATCAATTGCTAAAGACTAAGTTTCTTGATTTCAAAAAGCTTGCTCAAATTCAGAAAGCCTTAGCCCATTTCTTCTACATACACTGGCCACAGTATTTTGGCCGTCTTCATCCAAAATAAATCCCTGCAGTTATGTATCACAGTTGCCTATAATTTTTCTGGTCCCATTCCACAGGGATCTTTTCAAGTTTTCATTCGTTTTTCATTGATCCTTGTTTGGTACAATACAGTTAAACCCTCTGTAATTTTACTTTGATACTTATAGTTCTGTTCATTTTTTACTTTTACGTTAAAAATCTAGCCATCTGTACTATCTCTGTTCTAACAAAGATACTAAAGTGTTAATACCTTACGAGTGTGGTGTTTTTCCCCAAGTTATCAGGAAGTTATGATGTGACTTTGAAATGGCATCTCTTGGAATTTTTACTGTTGTGAAATTTCTCTTTGTGTTTAACTTTTAATATTCGCTATTACCATCATACAAAGTTAGCATGGAGGAAAGGAGAAGAGCAATCATATTTAAAATATTGTATGAGAAAGTGGTGACGCAATCTTATACGGTGCCTCTAACATATTTGCCTGGGAGTATATGTGAGCAGTGCAGGTCGCTGGGTTCAATTGCTGTATGTACTATTATTTCATAATGCTTGCGTAGACTGTATTTTATTTTACGATGACATCATATTTTGATTATATTAAAAGACTTTTTTGATCAGCACTCCTTTCACAGTTAGCTTATTTTTTATTTATTTATTTTTTAACTCTGTTTGTGGCCTTCTAGTTTTTGCTTGCTCTTTCTAATGGCTGCACTCATTCTTGTAAAATAATCAAGGCAAGGTTTCTTCATGTCAGGTAAGTCTACTATGCCCTTGCTCAGGGTTCTTCGCTATCTCTAATCTTTTCCAACCATGCGTGACTAAACTGTGGGCAATATTTCAGCTGAGGCTTTAACAGTGCCTCATGGAATAAATATTATTTTTTCCTTACAGCTATATCTTTTTGTTGTTCTGTTTGCAAGAATCGAAGAGCCTTTGGTTACGTGTCTCCTTGTACAGATTTCAGAATGTGTGAATATAAATGTGTATTCTCATACTTTGAAAACTGAAGGTTCTAAGTTTTCAGACTGCAGATGATTTTTCCCTACATCTTCCAGATTTAATGACATGCATTTTCTTCTTTAGACCATCTCCTCCCTTTATTCTCTTTTTATGCAGTTCTAAATAAACTTCCTAACAGCAGAACAGAAGACAGGCCTGTGAGGAGCTTGACCAAAGCCAAACAAATTATATATATTTGTCCAAACCAACCCAATCACGTATAATATATACTACTTGTTATTTGCAATATTATTATATAGTAATATATAATTTCTAGATCTTTTTTTTTAGACTATCTAGTTTTCCACCATGGAACAGTTTTAATTATGTCATTTAAAATTGAAGGCAAGATATCAAAAATTCTGTTTGTCTTGGCCAAACGTGAGAAGGCTAGCAGTTTTTTCAGTCATTTGTAAGTGATGTGTAAATCCATTTAGTTTTTCCATCTGAAATAGGTATCCTGGTTACTTGTATTTACGCCAGTAAATATGCTTGGAAAATATTCCACTGTATGTGCATATAACTGCTACAACATCGGACCTATTTTTTCAGTATAATCATCGATGCATATTTTTAATTTAAATTTCAGCTTCAACAGTTTTTTAAAGCACAAAGTCTACAAGGTTACAGTGTGTTTTCCAGCAATGAAGAATAAGTACTTGACTGAATAAATAAAGCAGAAGTGCATTGACTTTCACATCTGTCTCCCTGGAGGGGGAAAAGGACTTTGGATTGCTTTATTTTTAATATTGTGAAAGCCAGTTGTTTTGCAGGCAGATACTTGCTGATGATATTACAGTAGCAAAGTTGCCTCCAATTTTAGGAACAGTGAGTCTGCCTGTAAAATAGAAAGGTTGATAGTTTTTAGATAGTTTTTAACGTAACTTTGCTTCTTAATTGTCTTTTTGGAATGTACTCATTTGGGACTCTTCCTAATGAGCTCCCTGAAGCTGTGAGTCTATCTAGCAAAACTCATCTTGGTCACTACTGCAATGAAGCTCTTCATTATAAATATTAAAGGTGTTTTTTTACATTGGTCATACCTCCAAGAACTTACTGATTTATATCCTATTTTCAGTGATTGTCTTAAACAATAAAGACTTTGCTTCAGAGGTCAAGTCTGGAAGAGTGCGAAAAGAGCCTTAAGGGTTCTTAAATCTTTACAAAAAGAGTATTTGCAAACTTTACGTACCAATACCCAGACAGCTGGACCCCTGCTGGTGGACAGTCAGTACCAAAATCCTGCTGATTTCAGAGCAAGAAATAGTGTTTATGAACAACAGAAACTCCAGTACAAAACAAACCTGAATGACTATTTTTTGCAGCACAGTGTGAAGTAAGGCATTCAACAGAGGTGTGATGAAAGGCTAACAGTGTGAGTACTGGGGAGGTTATTGGTTAGTTGCACCTTACGTGTTTTTTCTTGTGGAACAGATTTGTTTGCAGACTATGTGGAGAAGGGGGTTCAACTCTCGTGTGTCAACTCAAGAGTCCTAACAAATATGTACTGAGTTGGTATCTAGATGGATGCAGCCTCTTTGCATGGAAATGTGCACCTATAATGAAATTCTGAATACATAACATAGAGCTGAGTAGTAATAATAATAAAAATCGAACTGTACTGGAAATGCTCTGCTCTAGGAATCAGCTTTAACAAGCCTGTGAATTGCCTACTCTTCATTTTAAGTTGTTGTCGTCGTGCCCCCCTCCCCTGGGTCCAGATTCTGCTGTGAAGGACAAAAAGTCTGCTCACTGGGCTGTGTTGGATTCACTCAGTGACAAGGCTGAATTACAGCTTTTAGTTTGTGTGAGGGCTACCTTCTAAACTCTGCTTTTTGATAGTCCAGTGACACCTACCAGTGGGTTCCCAGCAGCTGCTACTGCGTCCAGTCCTGTTCAACTTACTCATCAGTGACCTGGCTGAAGGACAGAGTGCACCCGCAGCAAGTTTGCTTGTGACACCAAACTGGGAGAAGTGGCTGATCCACTGGAGGGCTGTGCTGCCATTCAGAGGGACATGGACAGGCTGGAGAGTTGGGCAGAGACTCCTGATGAACTTCAACAAGGGCACGTGTCGGGTCCTGCACCTAGGGAATAATCACCCCCTGCACCAGTACAGGCTGGGGGCTGACCTGCTGGAAAGCAGCCCTGTGAAGGACCTGGTAGTCCTGGTGGGCCACAGGTTAACCATAAGCCAGCAGTGCTGGCTTACAAGGAAATGCTGAGAGAGCTAGGCCTGTTTAGTCTGGAGAAGAGAAGGCTGAGAGGGGATCTTATCAATGCATACACAAATCTGAAGGGAGTTTGCCAAGACAACGGGGCCAGACTTCCTCTGGTGGTGCCCAGCAACAGGACAAGAAGTAACGGGCGCAAACTGCCACACAGGAAGCTTCCTCTGAACGTGAGGAAAAACTTTGCTGTGAGGGTGACAGAGCACTGGAACAGGCTGCCCGGAGAGGTTGTGGAGTCTCCTTCTCAGGAGATACTCAAAACCCACCTGGATGTGATCCTGGGCAACATGCTGTAGGTGACCCCGCTTGAGCAGGAGGCTTGGAATAGATGATCTCCAGAGGTCCCTTGCAGCCTCAACCATTCTGTGATCTGTTATTCTGATTCTGTGCCTTCAGAGACACTGAACTCCGCAGTTATCTGTTGCTTGAGATCTCTCCTAATAAGTGCATGCATTTAGGGGAAAGCCAAGACTTGACTTCTGCCTTTTGTCTCACTTCTTTTCTCTCCTTATATGTTTGTTTTACTTTTTCACATGCTCTATTGCTTTCCCTACAGCATTTCCTTGGTTTTCCCAGTGACCTGCTTATCTGTTCTGTACAGATTAAGATGGTGATGCAATGAATTGTGGCTGTGAAGTGAAACTGTGCTGCATTTTTCGAATTTACATTTCAAAAAGTCTGACTATCAGATGTATGAACTGTATTTCCCATTCTTATTTTAGGCCATCTGCACTCTTGGAAAGACCTTGCTGACTGCACTGGTTACATTTGGCTTGCATATGGAAAGACCTTGCAATTACTGACACCCCTGCACTTCTCTAACACAAGGTTTGCATATATTATGGGAGTTGGAGATCCACTAAGAGGAGTGTATGCAGCTGTCAGGCACATATTTGGCATCAGATCTGGGTGCAGCCATAATGACAGGGAAGGTGGTGAGATGGGATAACATGGAGGGATGTGCAGTGATGTATGATGGAGGCCAAGGCAGGCAGAACTGAAATATATCAGCATCATTTGACATTGCATAAACAAAACGTTTTCTCCCTTTCCCCCAGCCTTGAATTAGCACAGGCTTCCAGGTACTTATTTATGCTCTCTTCATGGTAGCTTGCCTGTACTATAGACTGTTATCTCTGAACTTGACTCTGCATATTTATAAGAAGCTAGAGGCTTCTTAATGATGTGCCAGTTGCACTGGGAGTGGTGATTTTCTTGCTTCAAATAAGATATACGTTGGCACGTGCTGATTGTAAAGAAAACAGCTGAACTATGATTTACAAAAAGGTCAGTAACTTTCTTCTTGGAGTCTTGTATGCGTGTGACAGTAGAAATCTCATGCTCTTCAGCTTCTCACCTTTTGTCTCAAACATCTGGATTCCATAGACACATCTGCTAAGCACCAGGCTTAGCTATTATTATGTTCAGTCCATAGCTGAAGAGTCTTTAAAGCTCATGCAACCTAAGAACAAATAGCAAGAAAACATAGCTTATCCATAGCTAAAGTATTAAAATACATCCTACTAAATATCCCATTAAAGCTGCATCCTTGTTCAGACTTGAAAAGTAATTTTTTACAAAAATGTCTGAACACATTTCATCTACAGTTAAGTCCATATGGTTGTGTTGTGGCAGAGCTCACGCTGTAGATGGCACTATTGCTGTACACCAAAAGTGATCCCCAGCTTGCTCTTCTAGTGACCCTACTCCAAAGGGATTTGTTACAAGCTTTTGAAAGCATGTATTTGCTGATAGAAGGTGGTAGGGGGTTGATAGAGCTCCCCTCTCTGTAGAATTGAATGGTAGGAAGGAACAATGAGAGAGGTGTTAGGTTTGTGTATTTGTGAGATGGTGCTTTGAAATGCATTGGTTTCATAGCTCGTTCTCTCTCATAGGAGTAATAAAGATTGGGTCTGTTATTTCAGTTCCCTGTGAAAGCTGCGTGTGACAAGGAATTTAATAAAGAATTTCCTTATTTTCGTCTTTGGGGTTTCTGTGATAATTCTAAAAAGGCTACTATAGCAGTGATGTTTTGGAAAATACCAAAAATGAAAGCCAATGCTTTACAGATTTTGTCAATGTAAACATCTACATCAAATTTTGGAACATTAAAATGACATTTGCCCTGCAGAATGAGGATGTTCTTGGCAGGAAATGGGATGGACACCCTCTTATGTGGGGTATGAGTTCCTCTGGGCTTAGCCATGGCCTGAAATTTTGTGGGGACAGAAACCTCAACAAGGGAGTTAGAGCTGTTGAGTGGCTGAAGATCAACTGCATAAGCAATCCAACAGTAATTGGCTTTATTTATTGTGGTCAAGTCTTATCTGAAATGATTTAAGTTTTTCTTTTTGAGAGGAACAGCTGGAAGTCAGCCTCTTGCCTTTGGAAAACTTCTGTTTTACGAAGCTTTTCAAATGTAAAGGGTCTCAAAGTGACCTATTTTTTTATTAGTCTCCACAGGTATTCATTAAAACATGTTATACACAAAAATAGCCGTTAAAATCTCAAAGGGAGTGGGGAAACATTGCTTTCAATGTGTTGTGGTTTTTTGTTGTTTGTTTTTTAGGCAAAAATTACCTTTGCGTAGAGAAACAAACTTGGCAACCTGTCAAGATCAGTTGTGAGACGTCTTACCATAGTGATATAGATTAAAGCTTCATGAATACTGGGGCATGTGACAACATTTCTCAAAGTATTCCCAGAGTTCTCCTAAACTGTGGGCACTCAGCTAGAATGAGCTATGTCTATCATGAGGTTGTATAAATTGTGTTCAGTCATAAAATATGTACATATAGGAAAGTGATATGGTTTATTATAGGACATAAATAGCATATTTTTGTTTATATATATAAAAGAGCTGGGTAATGGACAACAATAATCCTAGCTATTCTAGGCCACATAAACCATGAGGAAAAAGTTGACTTTGTTACAGTGTGTACTGTGCATATAAAATTATAAAGTTCTTCAAAGAGTTGTTGACGTATGTTTATAAAGTCGTAAGTGGATTAAAGATACTTTACAGGTGGGAAGCAAAAAGAGTACAGAAGTCAGTACGATAAATTCTGGAGTCCCCAGAAGGTCCCCTGGCCTCATGTGGAAGGTACCCCTAAAGGGGATGCTGTCCAGTGGTTTGACTTTGTTTTTGCTGTGGGCACATTTGTTATCATTATGGTACTCTTACCAACTAAAAACATACAAGTATAAATAAAAGCAGACATCTTTGTAAAATATGTTCTCTGCTTAATTGTTTGGCTACTTCTGGCCAATTTACACCTTGAATGCTTTCAGGGCTAGGTATGAGGTGTAAAGAGGTTGGGTTGAGCTTGATGAGGTAGCAACATTGTAGATAGCGATAGGAACACTAGTATAAATCAAGCCAAGCTGTACATCGTTACTTTTGCTGTCCTGACTGTCTTAGTTGTCCTCTAGGTCCAACGTCAAGTGCAATAAGTAAAATTAAAAATAAATAATCCAGTGAATATGCTGGGGGATCTTTAAAAATGTTTTTACAGGGATTATAGGCCAGAGACTCCGTAGTAGTCTTTCCTCAGTACTGCTAACTGTATTTGGGCCTCTGGCCAAGTCTGCAGATGGCAAGGAACATTTATTCTGTTCCTTGGCTGGGCATAGCCCTACTAGCAGGTCTCCATTTTTTCTGCCAGCGTTGTCTTTGTATGTTGGTCAGGTAACTGCCTTGCTCAGCATGCCTGCCCAAGACACAAGTCAAACCACGGTCCTTTAGGAAGCATAAAATGGACAAGACTCTTTTGCTTGTACCTCTGTTTCAGCTCTTGCAGGTAGCTGCTACTTTAGCACGTTGTTCTGGAGTCCTCCCCCAAGGCTGGCTGCTTACTCATGTTCTGTGTCCCCCTCGGTGTGAGGCTGGCGGCCTCCCTGTGCATCCAAGTCACAGGAAAGGTGAGGATCGTGGTGCCTTCAGGGCAAGTTGTATGTGAGATGGTCCCTGCAGAAGTAACTGCGTCTTTGAGCCCCATTTGGGGGGGTGGGGCGGATTAAAAAAAGAAAAGGTTGAAAAAAGTAAGAAACTACCTTTATTTGGCTGTCTTGTTTTTTAAGCAGGTATATAGTGGGGTAGCCAATTCTCAGTGAGCTTTTGCTCCAGTTTCTGGAGATGGTCCAGAGCAAAACTGACCCAGATAAACTCGCTGGTTTCAAGGCAGAAGCAGTTAGAGCTCTAAGAATCGGCTAGATCTATAGAGAGTTTTAGAGGAAAATAATAAAAAGTGACTGAGATTCTGTGGAAGTAAAATACATTGGAAGGAAAAAGAGGGCTCAAGGACCACTAAGTTGAAAGAATAACCAAGAATGTGCTTGAGAGACACACACACAAAACAATAAAATTAGAAGTTCTGCTTCTGGGAGTGCATACCTGTTTAAAAACTTGCACAGGTAAGAAGTGCATTTAAAAACAAAAACAAACAAAACCTTTCATGATTAAGTAAAAAAAAAAAAAAGGCAGATGAACTTGCTGAGTTTACAGTAATCAACTATTTTTAAAGGAAATCTGTGATAGCCACATGAAAAATAAGGCAAAACAGCGTATTCTAATAGACGTATTACAAAAATGCTATTTTTCTTAGCATTTGGCATTCCAACTTCCCAAGTAAAACTTCCAAAGTAAACTTACGCAATGTTGAGGTTGAAGAAGAAAATATCAAGAAAGCAAGCCTTTAGTTAATTCATCAGCTATAAATAGGTTACAAAACATAGTTGTTTGTTCCGGGTGAATGGTTATAGGCAATTTTGCTTCTACAAAATTGCATTCACTACTTTTGCAGTAGTCATCTTATTGCTTCCCTTTTTTTAATATATTTTAGCAATCACAAATGCTCCTTTGATTTTTTCCTAGAAACTGTGCTGCAATTATTGGTTTCCGCCTCATTTGTCTCACAGATGACTGAGATATTGAGAAACAACTTCAGCATAAAATTCGTGAGGCCTTATGCTAAATATTCTTATTTATGCTCATCCATGCAAAATAATTTCTTTACTTATTCTAGGAAGTGTAAGATGACTACTACTTACAGGTTGTATTTGGACATATTATAGGCTGTTACTAGTGCTATCATGGTTACAATGTACAAATCAACCAGATAAAACACCTGAGTGCACTGAGTGCACCTGTCAGCAGTCACATTTTGTGTTCTTGTATTAACTGTATACTGTGTAATAGAAACAATATCGATATATGTGCTCTACTTGCTATCGTTTTTATCAAATACTGTTATACTAATATGTATATATACTAAATTTTTTTTGCTCCATAAAGCCAGTATTTGTCCTTCGTGAAGGATTTCTCATATTTAAACTAATTACAGTTATATTCCTAATTTTTGATGATTTCAAATTATTTAAAAAAGGGTAAAAAAACAAAAACAAAAACAAAAAAAACCTGCACCCTTTCTGGTTTCATTTTTGCTTAAGAGTCTCTCTGTCCAGATTGGTTTCTGTAGTGAGGACAAGGTTCATTAGCAGCTACGTTGCCTGCTATCACTCTGCAAAGATTTGATAGATTGTCTCAATCTTCCTGGTTCTTGTGCAGAATGAAATAAGGGACAAGTAGTCATCTGAAGGATTCTCTCAAAGAAACAAGGGATGGTCCCTTAAAAAATAAAAATGAATCAACTGAGATGAGTCCTACGGATCATAGCTTGAGCACATAAGACTTGACTGCTTGCGTTGCTTAGGACATCCTTTGGAACCTGACGTTTAGCACAGAGATGAGGTGAAATGACCACTTTCTGCAGCAATTAACTAAGTACAGTGCACTGGCTGCCAGGCAATAAGCAATGTAAGTCATTATACCTGGTGTACTTGCCCCTTTTTGGGGCAGGAGACTAAGTCCATGAATATACCTCTATGCTGCTCAGCTGTGAGTAAACATGCCATCTGCTTCAATTTTAATAGCATAGAAACAATTAGATACTGAAATGTAACTTCTACTTGAGCTCTCTGAATTGCTCTGTATTAATACACATCTCTCAAGTGGTATATAATTTTCTAGATAGGGAAATCTGGGCTGGAATGGGGGAATGCAGGGAGGGGGAGTAATTTTTGTCCAGCACATTAGCTTTGCATTCATACTTTGTTCATACAGTACTCGATAGAAAGGGCCTTAAGCAATAACTGGAAATGGGGATCCTATCATGCCATCATATCTGAAGATAAAAGGTATTTGAAAGACATCTGTGACATTCAGGGTTAGGCATGAATGTTAAGAGATGGGTATAAAACTTAATGAAGAAAATAAAACATGACATCTTTCCTAGTATTAATGGGGAACCGCGGCAGATCTGGTAATTGATTTTGTCCCTTTTTCTATATTAGGAGTCTGAAAACAGGGACAATGCATCTTCTGCTGACTCCTGTGTAAAACCTATCTTGTTGCACATTTTTGAGACAGTTCATTGAAAGCTGATGCCTAAGTCGAGTTGCATTTCCTATTGATCAATGTTTGCTTGGTTCATTCACTGTTCAAATTATTGCCTAGATGCTTAATAGGCCACAACTTAAAGCACAGAGTTGCACAAGTGAATATGCTTCTGTCCACATGTTGTCTTTTATTTTTTGTGTTTTCAAAGCTGTCCATAACATTCTCCATGGGAATGGGGAAGGCTATCTTAGCTAGCAAAGGTAGGGGAGGGTGTTTGAGTAAGATTTTGGCTGATGCATCTCTAGTGACACCTTGTGGGATGTTTTACAGAATCTTCTATAACTCCTTTTTACCTCTTTTTTGAGGCATAAATAAACTGAAAGGCTTATTTGATAAAAAGTTGTCCACATACTCCACATGAGATATATTTACCTTTCTGCACCAGTTTAGAGGTTTTGCCTTGTTTGTTTGTTTTGGTTTTGCTTGTTTGTTTTTCTCCTCCAGGACTGGCATTGTAACTTTTAGTTAGTAGGATAAAATAAATACACAACCAAGATGCTATTTGGCAATTAAGGACAGCAGAGAACTGAAAGATGATACTTGATTTGTCAGATTTTCATGGTGACTGCTGGATTTTCATTCAGTACATTTTCTGGAATTGTTACCTTATAAGCCAGATGTTCAGGTTTAAAACTGAGGTTTAAGAACTGATGCAGCAAATTAATTGAATTAATCTTTCCTCAGAATAGTACATTTGTTTCTCTGTTTTTTAAATTGATGTTATATACAGTACTCTTCACAAAACACCTGAAAACAATTACTGTTCTTACTGAATTCTCTGTTTACATAATCAGACCCCCCGGTGCTGCACTCTGGAACAAAAAGTACCAAAACAGTTAGCTGATCTTTTGCAAACAGCAGTTAAAGTGGAATCTCTGTAAACAGCATTTTGGCTCTTGATTTTTGTCAGACCATTTTTATTTATTTTTTTCTTCCTAGGGTGAAAGGATGAAGTCAATTGAAACAACATCCCCTTGTAGACTCAGCTAGTAATTAATTCAACAGGACTTCAAATTAGACTGTTCCTCTGATGAAATATTCTCAGCAAAAAGAGGTAGAAATAATGCACTTGAAATAAGTAGGTCCTGTGAACTATAACTGACATTCTAGCTTCATTTTTCCTTGAAACATCAAACCCACTACAGACCAGCACAAACACACACAAAAGGCATATTTCACTGTTCAAAGCGCTTTGGCATGCTTTCTCAACTATTTCTTTATTTTTTCTTTTATTTTTTTCATGTTTTACACTGAGCCAGGTAAGATGGTAACTGCCTTTCACTTGTTTAGCTTTGAAATCTAGAAACACGGCAGACTTGAAAGTCTATTACAGTTTCACCTTCCCTGGCTATGTGCCACTAAAGCTGTTCCTAGAACCTGAGAGCTTCCAGTGAACTTTAATCTGTGAGAGAGATGAGCTGAATGTTGCATTTTTTTCTCAGAAAGACATGAGTGTCATGAAAAATAAGAGTTGGATGCTTGTTTCTGCTCCAGTGAATTCAACGGTGACCTTTACCTTTCAGTTCAGTGGCTTCAGGACCATCCTGTAGATGCAGGACAGCTGCAGGGTAGAGGAGAGGGCTGGAGAAGGCCATTCCCAACGGTGCTGAAAGCCCAGGTGTGCATAGGTGAGGAGGTGAACTGGGGCGGTGGAGAGAACAAGGTAAGTGGTAAAACTAGCTGTCATTTCTTTTGCATGCAAACATTTGAGAAAATGAATGTTTTGCTGAGTGAAGTCACTGTTGCATGCCAGAAATAGCAGTCCTGTGTGCATGCGACATACCTGCTTAAAACAAACAAAAAAATCTATTATAGGCCCTTCTTTAAAATAGAAATAACTTTTAGTAAAGAGTAAGATTTAATTATGATCATAAAATAATAAGAGAAATAGCAGATTCATTGTTTTTATTCAGTGGTTTCACTGAATATGCCTTTGGAATTTCTGCTTCTCTTGCTTCTGTCTTGCATAGGCAGCATTTTGTTTGTTCTTTGCTGTTATTGCTGGACAATTTGGTGCCAAGTTATTTTTCTAATCTTCACAGTCAGTGTGTTGACTTCTGTGATTACAAGACGTAGCTTTGTTATATAAAATGCAATTGACTGGGCTGACAGAATGATGAGTATCTGGTTCCTAGTTAATACCCTGAAAAACATACCTGGCCTATATAAAATGGTCTCAATGGAATTATTTTTATCCATTATTTTCTTAATAAATGCTAATAACTTCTGTGAAGGTAATGTATTTCATAATGAATTTCCCTTTCCTGCAGTGCTTTAAGGTTGACTTAGATGTTTTCTTCAGTACAATTCTGAAAACTGCTGCAAACTCTGGAGATACAAACCTCAACCTGATCCCTCTAGCTATTTGTCTTACATGCTAAGTATACCAAAAATATTTTAAATGCCTGTTGGTGATGCTAAATAAAGGCATGGGAAAATACCAAAATAGAAGGATTGAAGAACAACAGAATTCCTTTCACTTGAATCAATATATGACATTACTGAGTTAACTAACCCAACTGAACTAAAAAATGCAAGTTGCAAAATTATATTGGTTTCTGTCACGAATGGTGTATTTTATATTTGATGTTAAACAAATATACTCAGGCTCCTTCTAGTGGATGTATATCTGGTATTTGGTCAATTCAGTTTGCTGGTTTGATTGTGAGTTTTCCCCACAAGCTCTGTCATTTGGTTAGGCACCACGGGAGAGAAAGAACTACTGGGAGCTCTGATCCCAGAGCAGATTGCCAATGAGTGTGGGTGGTTTCTCCATCTATTTTTTTTTCCTTGTTTTTTTACACGTATGCTTAGTTATAGATGAATTTTGAAACTAGTTGCAATAGTTTTCCAGAAGTGAAGCAGTAATATTAGCCTGGAGAAGAACAAGCAAGTAGAAGCTATGCTACAAAAGCACTCTGAAGCAGGTAGACAACTGGGATTGCAAAGTGAGATGCTGCCTGGAGGGCAGGCACGTGGGCGTTCAATCCACGGATGTCATCTTTGTCCAACATAAAGTCTGTTTCGCTTGGCTGGGGTGGAGAGGGGAGAGAACAGTTATCCCCCATCTGGATTACATGATTTAACAAAATTGTAGTAATGGTTGGGGCCTTCTTAACAGGATATGTTTTCAGAAGAACGCTGGCTTAGTGATTGAAGCTCTTCGCGGGTCTAACTAAGAATGAGGGAGGACTGAGCTGCCCCTGCAAGGGGTTGCACAAGGGGTGGAGGTGAGGAGGATGCTGACCCCGGGTGCTGCTCTGTAGCAGTTCAGCAACTGCCTGAGAGGAATATGCAGCAAGGGCACCAAAGGATGTCCTTGAGGCTGTTCCTCCCTGACACCTGACTCTCGTTTTGCTTGGGGGTAAGCAGGCCGGGGTGCCCAGCTTACCCCGGGGTGCCCAGCTTACCCCGTGGTGTACAGGGTGGAGGGGGGAGCAAATGGGCAGCAGGTTCCAGTATTCCCCTGTGCCTCATTTTGCCTGGAAGTGTACTCCTCTGTTCTCAGTGTACTCCTCTGCAAGTGGGGGCTGAAGTACTTGTCCTATGTGTGTGAAGAGGGGCAAAGGAAAGGCTAGCTGTTGCTTAAGCTAGAGTGCCTGAGTCATCTGGATACTGGCTGATCTAAGGCCAGTAGCTGTGTGTCCTCCTCCTTCCCTTTGGCCCCAGTATTTGTCCTCTTCTCATTTTTACTAGAAACTTAATTCTGCACCCAGTCGAAGTGTTGTAAATAGTATGTATCTGCAGAAGAGTTTTTGAAAACAGTAATTCAATAAAAACAACTTTTTTTTTTAAAGAAAATTTATAACCAATTTACCTAGGCTTACAGGTGAGGAAACTTTAGTGTGGGAAATATAGTAAGATAAATCTTCTGAAGAGTGGTTGGAGAGCAATGCTGGAAAAAAATAATGTACAAGACTAACTGTTCCTTTCATGCCCAGCAGAATGTTTTATCTGTGTTTTTATAAAACCATGAATGTGTATCTAGCTTGGTCCTTTGCTGACTGAGAAGAAGGCACCAGAAACTTGTCTTTGAGAAAATGCTATGGATTCTCTTTCAGCCAAGCACAGCTGTATTGATTTTTGCTTCGTCTAAACACACAGCTTTTCTTTTCCTTGCATTCCATTCTTAATTCTCCCTGTCCTTTCCTTAGCCACCCCAGGCCATCTTGCTTCTGTGGGGTTGTGTGATTAGGCTTTTAACTCATGTCCTTGATTCCATTACTAGTTTTCTTTGTTTCCATGTCTTTCTCTATATGCAGGCATTGAACCACCTGAGAAGAAGTAAAAAAGAGGTTTTTAATAGCTGGATCTAGAAGTCAGTCCAATAAGGCCTGTTAAAATAAAAAGCCATTCTCAAAAGCATCCTGTGAATGAAAAACAATTTTACAAAGAGAGGTGTCTGAGCTTTTCTAATTTAGTAGTCATTAAGATTTCACAAACAATTTGGTGGAAGTGTTGGCCCAGTTCTACAGCAGCTGCTTATGAAATAAAGCTGTTGATGTGCTTCATACTGCTTTCATTTTAATTAACATGTACTTGCTTACCTTTTTTTAATTTTTTGTTCCCTCTACCATTTGAAAGTGAGTCCTTTGAATCATCAATTACGTAGTTTTTCAGCGCTGATAGAAGCAGAGGATGGTGTGACTTTCTGGTATTGCCTCCTGTTGCCACCTCTGTAGTGATGAAGTTAAGCAGTTAATCTCGGTACAAAGACGATAGCTAAACACAACCATGCTCGGCAGCAGTCAGAGGACTCTGTATAGTACGAATGTGAAGCTGTGCGACTTTCTTAGGCGTTCTGCACAGAAGTAGACAGGCAGTGTGACTCGGTGAGGTAGCAGCGTGATTTAGTGGCAGAACAACCCTGTGTTTCATCCTCGGCCTGCTGGTGATCTTCCTCCCCGTAACACGGCACCAGTGCAAATGTACTGGTGTGCCAGTGCTCTGTGGGAGCCTCACTTGCTGGGCCATCACACAGTTATTCGAAATCCTGATTCCTGGAGTTTCGTAGCCAAGGCAGAAGGTGTCCCATGCTCTCACAGCCTACATATGAAACATCCCACGCAGTTCGTAACCACCCTCCTGCTTTCACTGTGTGTGGGGGAGTTTATCTTTACTAGAAACAGTAATTGCAAAAATGACCTTCATACTTACTGAAAGCGCTAGACTGCTCCACTCTGACTCATGGAAGGGAGCCCAGATATTGGGTAACGGCTTGCTTCTTGATAATCCATTTCTCTGTCGTCTTGTGCAATAGTTGAAACGAAGGCTAGTTCTGTGTCGGATTCGGTGTTGTAGGTGACGCATAGAGCCGCTCTGTCTTTGCCAGAATCTAGGATGAAGTGAAAAACTACAAAACCGCTGCTGACTGATGAAAGCAGCCTTGCGTTGGCTCAGCTGGGTTTCAGAGCGACGGCTCAAATTTCGGCGTGTCTTCTGGTTTCAGTTTTAGAATAACAAATCCAGTTCAGTTCATGCACATCCAGTTGAAATAAAAGCCACTGCTTTTATTCTCTAATCATTTTGCCTCCCTAGTGGATCCTTGGTCTTCCTCTTTACTGTTTTCTTAGCTGATTTTTGTTTTTTTTGTCATGTTCATCGGTGTTTTACTTCAGCAGGAAATCCCCTTTTTAAAATGCTATGTAATGAGTCACTACCTCTGTTTGCTTCAAGCTGAAGGGGATTCCAACTATTAAATTGTATTATTGCTAAATATAATCCTGTTCCATTGTGTAGGTTGTAGTTTGAAACAGAGAGAGGTTTGCGGAAGTAGTAGGTTAAACAAGCAACGTTGTTGTCAGTTTTGTTTATTAAACTGGAGATTAATGGCAATTCCAGTAAGAAGTAAGCAGGTTAGAGGTTTAATAGATCAACACATGTTTCAAATTGAAAAAATTACTCAGCAGTTATGAATCTCTGAAGATCTATAGGGCTGGGCTGTGGGGAGAAACAACAAAAAAACCCCCCAAAAACAGTGCATAAAAGCTTGTGAGTTCCCAGTAATGAATATTAGGATCTGTTCAGCAAGAAGCATGATCTGGTTTGGGGTTTTGTGTATGTTTGGATTCAAAATTTAATTGCTCTGATTTCTTCTTTACTCTGGCGTGGAAAAATGCTTTGAATTTTTTTCACTACAGATCTGAGTATCTCTGTCTGTATTACTGCTGTTTTAGCCCACGTTGCTTTAAGTTGCCATCTTCTGAAACCCTCATCTACCACATTCTGTGATCTGGAGTGATGCTGCGACTCGATTAATCACCTTTCAAGACTGTGTGTGCATACAGGAGATGGAAATTTAAAATTGCAATAGCCTTTTGTCCAGCCATGTCATGCATATACAGATATGCAGGCATTTCGGGTGTATTCACAGGACAATTGATTTGCTTCCCCTTTCAGCTCCAGATTTCCTTCCTTATTTTCAGTATTTACCTGAGAGCTTCTACAGGCTCTGTAATACAGACTCTCCTGTCCTGCTGGTGACATCTACCTTTGTGCTACATGAGATGGCTTGCTCTCTGCTGCTTCCAGACTTGGAAATACCTCCTTTTATTTTTATATATATAAATATTTATAGATAATATATAAATATATATTTATATTGTGGCATCCCTGCCTATGGCAGGGGGGTTGGAACTAGATGGTCTTTAAGGTCCCTTCCTACCCGAGCCACTCTATGAGATATATATATGTATATATATATATATACACACACATATATATAAATACACACACACACACGCATATTATATTCTTGACCCTTTCTAGTTTTATCTGTCATTTAAACAGAACTCAGCAATTCCAATTTCTAAGTTATCTAAAATACCTCTTCCTCCCCACCCCCCAGTGCACCATTTAAAAGCAAGTCGTATCAATATCTTCATTATCATATGGAAGGGGGTGGTTACATGTAGAGATGCGGTGGTTATTAAGCATTGAAAAGGAACCATGATGTTGCTGAAGGCCCCACAGTAACACTTGAATTTAAAAAGAGTCCCACTACTGGTTTTACAGCTTATTGCTGTAAAGGAAATAAGTTAATAAAAGCCACAAAGTTGTACAATTTCCCATAGCCTTTGACTAATGCTTTTAGAGAAAGAACATTAAAAAAATAGCCTTAGCTGAAGGTGAGGGGATTTCCTTAGGAAGAATGCTTTTAAGGGGCATTGCTCTGAAACCATAACCTCAGGAGTCATTTTCTAACAGTGAGGAACATCTGCCGAGATGAATGGGAGACTAGAGACAGCTCAATCCCCAAACTACTTTTGGGCTTTACCTTTTTTCAAAGGTATTTAGGTGCTAAAGACTGAGTTTTATAGCAATAATCTAAAATGTCTCATTTGCTTAGCTATGGTCCTCTTAGGGCAACAGGACCAAAAGAGCCGGGCTGCTCCACAGGATAGAAAAACTCAAACCCTGCATCGCAAACCAGAGCAGCGTGGTGCAGATACACTCAGGTGGGTCAGTCTGGAGTCACTCTGGGTCTGAGAGCTGACCAGCTTGGCCAGTACAGGTCAGGCTGCTCCAGGGAAGGTCCTAAATGAGTAACACTGGGCTTCCCATTTACACAGTGCAGCTGAGGTTGTCTTAGGGTCGGTCCAGCGACCTAGACTGTCTCACGTGATGCTGAGCAGAAGCTGCTGCTAAGCTCCACCACAGTGCAACACCCACACGGATCTGGGGTTCAAATTTTGAAACTAGTACTCCATTTGTCTTGTTTGAATAATACTCTCATATAGATTAAATCTGTCTGATTTGTAGAAGTTCAGTATGCCTTTTAGAGAAATTATGGTGAACTAAAGCTGAATGTTTGTTAGCATTTGTAAGACAGTAATGGAACATTTATTGGACTAACTTGCTCTCTACTGTGATTTAAGGCTTCTTGAAAAATAGGATGCTCAGAGAGGTATTGCAAAGGTTTAGAGTGAGGTTATAATTAATAGGTAATATATTTATCCTTACTTTGTAAAGTAATCTGTACTTGACTTTTTTAGGTCATGATTGCAGGGGAAGTACATAGAGGAAGTAAAACTGCTTGCTATAGTCTCCTAGTGCTCCAAGCACTTGGCTTTTTTTTTTTTTTCTTAGAGGAGAAAAAAAAAAAAAGCAACCTTATCTCCACTACAGCAAATGGCTTTTCCTTACAACATTTAAAAAATTAATCATTTTAACAACCTTTTTCTTTAGTGTTCAAAGAATTTTTTACCTTGCTCTTGATTGTTCCCCAATGCTTATACACTGCCTCTGTCTATGTTTTATGAGCAAATCTGAATAGCACAGGGATACGGCTTCCATAAAATTCAGGTCATATGAGGTGGAAATAGCAACCTAAGTTCAGGAGTTCCTTCATTTTTATAGTTCTTTCTTTTAGTAACAGGAAACAGCTCTAAGGCAGTTTTCTTGTAGGGTGATGTATGGGAATGCTTGCTTTGATAGATTTTTTTGTTGTTGTTGTCTGTGTGCATATGTTATGGGGAGCTGTATTAGAAATGTTTGGATCTGGCTTCTAACAGTGAGAGAACTCTCCCTCTAATGTGGGTATTAGCTTTACCACACACACTTGTATGTCTTGCAAAACCATATAGTGAAATTGTAAGCAGATATTATTCTTGATTTTACAAAAAGGGAAAATTAGATTCATATGCTTTCTGGGGGGGACAGGGGACTTCCTCTGTCTGTTATGATGAGTATTAGTGGTTGTGAAAAAAAGGTCATCAGGTCTTTCAGAGAGCCTAGAAAGAGTACAATTCTCATCTGAAATGTAGTGGACATGTCACCATTCACCATCCTCCTCTGCTGCAAAGTGCCTTTCTTCCTGTCCACCAACAACCAGGCTACCTCCTATGAGATGCCTTTATTTCCACTGTTTGCCCTTGGTCAGCTGCAAGCATGGCCCAGGAGAAGGTATCTTCCTTTATTAAGCTATCTGGGCAATAGCAAACAGCTAGCTCTTACCGGGTACATCAGACCTTACTTCCTTTTCCTTTTCCTTTTCTTTTTTTTTTTTTTTTTTTTAACTCAGGCTCTCGTATGTCATCTGCTCAGTTGACAATTTACAACCTATAAGAGTGATGTTAGTAAGCTTAGCCTGTCATTATCAACTGTTCAATGGAGGGGCTTTTTTTGTGCAGTACTGTTTGATATTATTCTGTATTGCCCTGTTCAGTATCTTTCTAGAGTTTCCTAACCATGATCATCAGGTTCCAATAATGCTTTAATTAATGTGACCAAAACCTCTGTTGTGATTGAATTTCAGGATGATCCCTGTGTACAGAGCAACAAGCAAACGCAGTGAAGAGTGGCTAGTTTTTTTTTTTTAAGTATTTAAGTATTTTTTAGTCATTTTAAAACACTTTTGTATGATCTATTTTAGAAACATGGCATAGCATAATGAGTGTGTGCCTTACCCTTAGGGTGGGCAGCAATAGTGTTTGTGACAATCCTTCATTTTTTCCACTATCTTCAGCTCAGCCTTGAATGTCTTGCAGTCTGTCCTTGGACTTTACTTTGGAGGCATCCAATGTTTCAGGTGAACTTGCAGTTTTTGGCAGCCCCTGAATCTGGAAGCAAATGCTTTGTCTCATCCAAAAGACACCTAACGGTCCCTGTGGGGTAAAGTCATGTTTCCAACAAACCAGTAGATGTTGCTTTAAAACTTCAGTGATGTGTAGTGTGGGAAACTTATTACGGCTTCAGAGTTGACTTTTCTCTCTTGTTAATTGGGAAGCAGGTTAAACTCTGTGTGGATAGGAAAGAAATCTTTCTGAAGCTTATGTAGACAGAGAAATTCTTTTCATGGAGGATTCAGACATTGCCTAAAATCAGGTTTAATTCCACTTCAAGACAAAATTTAAACACTGCAATATTTCAGTAAGAAAAACCGCAGTGGCTGAAGCCAATGGGTGGACAACCAGCTGGGGAAAAAGGCGGACATTTTGGCCAGAAAAAGGGATTTGTATTCAAACTTCCCTGATGCTAAACTGTGTACTTAAAGGTCATGGAACTGACAAATGTCAGGGAAGTAATGCTCTCCTGGCCTGCTTTAAAGCCTGTTTTCAATTTCTGGCTACTGCTCTCAGTGTTGTAGAGGTGGAGGTGAAAGACCAGGTCCATTGGAAAAACATGGAAGCATACCAACTAATTTCAAAAAGGACCAGGCTGTACACTTGCAGTAGAAGTTTACAGGGAAGATGTTGGACTTGGGGATGAGGAGCACTGACATCCCTCTCGATCATAATCTGAGGTGGCAATTGACTTACAAATAAAGAGCTGTGTGGTTGGATGGAAGTGAGACCATTGCTGTCATCTCTCCTTACCTTGCTAACGTATCAACTTCCTGAACTTCTTCATGAAAATCCAGTGAAATAGGGAAAATCCATAAAAATATATTTGAGTAATAATAAAGAATTGATTGAATCACCATCCAAGACCTCATAAAGTAGCTGTGGCCTTTCCAGTTTTTCCATAAGGAAGGGAGAATTTGTTGTGGGTGGTCTTTCTTTTGTGGCTAAGCAGTAAGCCACACAAGGAGCAGGAATAGAGTCGGTGGGAAGTGCTCTGACTTCTTGTACATCTCAGGCAAAACCCGACAGAGTCCAAACCTAAATCAAAGCTGTTCACTAACATTTAGGTTAGAACTGGCTAGCAGTATGTTCCTCTCCAGGAAGGTCACTTCTGTGAGCACAAAAATGTATTTCAACTCTGTATCAAGTGTGGACAAGATGCACCCACACCATTAACTGAGTTTTCATCAAAAACATGACAGCTAGGACTGACTGCCTTGTGTTGTTGCTTCTTGATTTGGGGCATCTGAGTCTGTTTAAAAAATATACAAATAAAAATGATGATAGCAACCAATCTATTTCTGTGAGTGAAGCAGAAGAGTGTTTTAGCTTGACAAAAATGTAAGTGCGTGGGAGTGGTTCTCATTCATGCACCAAAAAGAGGAGGACAGCTGTAGACAGCCAGTGAGTAACATTGATGTCGACAACAGCAAGCTGCCTTTGTTCAGCAGGATGAGTTCTTAATGCCCTAAGTGTGGTATCAAAGTATAAACTTAAAAACTAAGTCTCAGAAACTTCCTGTACGGCAGATCTGTATTCAGCTTCTTTTCCAGAATAGCAGAGTTCTAAACTGTTTTGAGCACTTTGATTTTTTTTTCTTTTTCCAATCTCTGTTCTTCCTTGTAGCGATGTCTTCTCTTCTCAATAATACTTACATGGCAATTAAGCCCTTTACAAGTCACCTAGGATCCGGTACTTTAAGCTGCTGTCTTTACATTATATTAAATTTTCTCTAACTCATTTCCTTATTTTTCCCATATGGAAAGCCCTTACATGAACAGTTCTTTAGTGGACGATAAAATAATTTGAATGGCAGCCATCCAATCTGGACTTTCTATAGATAAGTGGCTTGGGTATGCATGAGAAGCAATGAATTTTTTATTATTCAGGCACGTTATGATGTAGCCAAAGGGGCTTTCCTCTTCTGAATGGGGGAGCAGGGAGGTCAGGTAAAAAGATGCATGTGTGATTTCTGCTTTACCCCCATGATTTTCCACTGGAGGTTAAGAGAAAGGGTTCCCCCTTCAATTTTTCCATTGACTACTTTTCTCTGCCTCCACAAAACATTTTGTTGTGCCTACCTTGTGGTGGTGAAAATGGCATTATGTTCATGCCACTAGTGTTTATTCAGAGTTCAGAATGAAACAGACTGTGTGAGCCAAGGTGGCTGCTAAACTGGCATTAACAGGATGGGAAAAGCCCACATTTTCATCTTGGATTCTTTGGAATGACTTAGAAATGTTTGTAAACATTTTACATTTTCTTTGAGGAGTGGCATATTTGGCTACTTCTATTTTTTTTTCAGCCTTCCAGATAAGAAGGCACCTGATCTTTAAGGCTTAACTGTCCCAGCTTTACCTGGTCTTGGACTAGAAGAGATCTGATTACTCCTGGTCTCTCTGGAAGAAACCACAGCAGTGCAGTTGAACAGGTGATGGATATTAAATGCAGGAACAGTACACATGGAAAGATTTAATTTAGCTCTATCATTGTTGCTTAGCTGACATATGTCAACAAAATGACAACAACAACCCACTGAACTATGTCCAGTCCCATAGCGATTAAGCATGTTGGTCAGTCCAAAGTCAAAAGCTGTGTTTTAGTGCAGAGAAAGCCAAAAAACATAGAAGGCTAGATTTGCTGTATTTTTTGTGAAGGCATTACTGAGGAAGAAGAGATGTTATTCCCTTGTTACTTCATTAGCTGGTGGAAGAAGCATTTCCCCTCAGATGCGTATCTCTTGGCTTCAATTTCTTTTGCTGCTTGGAAGGATCTGGGTACATGTCATTTGTCTCAAAGATAGTGCTCTAACGGCTTGCTACTGAGCTTTTGCTGGTGGGTTGCTTTCAACCTCCCCTGAGGAGGCTGTTCTGCTTTTTATAAGCACTTATATATAACTAAACTAGTGATCAGAGCAAGAAAAAGTGGGCTGATGTAAAGCTGAGTGAGTAGGCTGCTGTTCTGAGAGGAGGAAGATATTAGAGCTTTTTAAAATTTTTTTTTTTAACCAGATAGACAGTAAATCTGAACTCTGGCAAAAGTCTGAAAGTCTGAACCGTCAAGCTAAAGTCATTAACATTTTCCCCAACAAACCAACAGCAAATACTTCACACACAGTGAAGACTGTTACTGCAAAAGAATAGAGAAATTGCTCTAACTCCAGCAGTTAAAACACTTATCCAGGAGGTGCAAACACAGTTAAACTCCCTTCAGGCAGGAGAAAGAGTTGAGCCTTGGTCTCCCACATCCTGACCCTAGTCTGTTGTTCTCCTCTGCTATAGTTGCAAATGCCTGCTGCAAATAGTTTTGTTTCAACAGGGAATTGGACACGAATTTGCAAATGATTATTGTGTGTGTGCATGTGAGAGGCAGAGGGTAAATGGTTTGACAGAGAAAGATATACCCTACTCTGCTGAGCAACTGTGATATTTCTGCTAGGAGGATGAAAATGCTTCCAGGGCAGTTAAATCACTGGTATCTCCAGTGCAGAAGACAACAGCAGCCTCCTAAAAATGCTAGAAAGGTATCCTCTCCTTGGTGCACGGCTGCGCAGGTTTTGTTGTCGTAAAAACTGAAACCAATACAAGTCATGCTTAAAGATGAACCTTTTCTGAACATACTTATAATGAATCTTTCATTTCTAGATAACAGAATGACAGTGTTAATTTTTATCATCTGCGAAACTTGATTAATGAGCTCCTAGGTGCAATGGGCTACAGCCTGAAATGAATAGTGTGCTCCTGAAAATGCTACATCACTTCTTGTCTGGGCGGAGGGGAAGACGTTTGTGCAGTCTCCACCTCTCTACGCCCTCTTCCTCAGCGAGAAAATCAGATACGATAATGAACGTGGTGCTTGTTGGCTGGCTAGAGAGCTGAATGTCACTGCTGATGAGGAGCCTGCGGCTGGCTGCACCGAGCGCTATTTCTGCAGGGAAACCTTTAGAATAAATTCTAATTAAAATGCATTCCTAGAAATGGGTCCCTGACCTATCTCCTCCTTACAGTAAATTATTCTACTTCTAGATTAATACTGGTGCTATATACCTTTTGAGCTGATACAACTTTTCCACCGTGCTAGACCGCCGCTTTTCCCACTGCATGCCTCTTGCTGGCGAGTGGGCGTACCATTGTGTCACTGTTCCATGGTAATCTGAAGAGCGAGAGGGAATCCTCTGTGGTCTCTTGCAAGCACTGCTTTCAAGTAGAGCTGCGTGGGCTGTGTTTATTTGTGAGATATGAATGCGTCCCCACCGTTAGAATGACTTTAAGAAAGGGGTTTCCCTAAGCCTGGGGTGTAGGTTAAACCTTGAGATAGATATATATTTGCCTCCAAACCGCTTAGTTGTCATTTGATTCAGAGAGCCTTTATTGAGACTAGTACCTTCTAACCTAGCAGACACGGAGATGAGCACCTCGCCTGACAATGGTGAGTAACTGCTGCATTCGGAGCTGGCACCGCTGTGTCCCTGCCTAGCCTCAGGATGAAATCATGTGCCTCTTTTTCATCTACCAAAAAAGATTTAAAATCCCAAACCTGGTATTCTACGAGGTTTTTTTACTTCTTCTTTTCTTCATAATTGTGTATAAATCATGTGATTTTATGCACATTTATACTCTGCTATAGCAGAGTTCTTGTACTCTCTTTTCTCGTACAAGGCTGGACAGTGAATGGTACAGAAACAGTAAAGCATTATTGCCATGTAGAGCATTTGGGCTGTGCCAAACCATTACTTTAGGGTAAATCTAATGTTAAAAAAAGATTTGGTGCATATCTGTTGGGTTTGACCCACACTTCTTCCTTGGGTAACATTTCTGCTGAAACTTTAGGAAATTTTACCTGTTCTATAGAGTTTGGGATGTGCCCTGTGCTACCGACCCTGATGAGCAGCCACAGGATTCCCTTGGCTTGGTCTGTGATTAGGAAACAGAAAGGCCCTTTATCCACATCTGCTACAAATTGTTTTCTGTAGTCCATGTAGCATTTGAGGGTGGTCCAGGGCTCTGGGCTGGGTGGTTTTTGCTTGCCATGTTGCTGTAAATTGCCATCAATGCTGCATCCCAGAAAAAGTTTTGAAGCATTTCAACCCTGAATAAGGAATACTTGGAGTCACAGCATTAGAAATTTCAAGCGGTACATTTTCGGTTAATAGGCATAAACAGAGTGAGCCGTGAGGACTATTGAGGCTTGTGTAGAAGGAATAGAAAGCAAACTTACGCGCATGCTTTTTCTCTCTGTGTTTTAATTCCTTGTCTGATAAAATATAAAGCTGCAGTACTTGTAGCTGTTGCAGTGAGAATTAACCCTTCTGTCTTCAGAGCCAGCGGTGTTTGCTGCCAGAGGGCCTGCACAACCATTACACTAGGATAGCTGTAGGACTCTCTGCTCCAGTTCCCCTTTCTCAAACCAAAGTAAAAGTTGTCAGTACACCTATGAGAACTAAAAAATGCTCACAGCAACCCACTCAGAAGACCAGGGAAAGAGTTTCGTAAAGGGTCGTCTTCCCTTCACATGCTGCTGGATCCTTAGTGCACCAAGACATACTGCTGGCAGAGTTCTAATTTCCAGCAGTGAGAGTACCACGTTTTCAGAAGTGTGGGCACAGTAGAGTGTATACAAAGAAACAAGCATTTCACAGGTCTCTGAGAGCTGTTTAGCACTTGTGTTCCTGCCAGCCAAACTGTGCCAAGCTTTTTTTTGCAATGGAATGGGCTTGTCAGATCGTTCCTAGTTTTCTATAGGCTCATTTTTTCTTTCTTATTTTGTTCTGAGATTTTGAAGCTTAGGTGGACAGTGTGAAATTTATATAAATCTGAGCTGAGCTCCTCATCTGAATCAGATTCTTACCTTCTCAGTGTTAAGCTTCTGCTCTTGCAGCTGTACAACTTTTTGTGGTAGGTCTGCCTGTATCTTCAATACTTTTCTCAGAAACTCATTTCCTTCCCAGCCACGTGGACCCTGTCCTTGGAGTGATCTTTCTATTAACGTGGCAAGTTACCTATTTGTACTCCACAGATCTGTTTCCAAAGTCGCTGGACTTAATAGATCCTAAATCTTTTCTCTCTTGGCTTGGATTGCACAAGGAAGTTCCATTGTTTCTCTTTCCCTTCACATCACAGTTGTACTGTTGGGAGACGTCCATTGAAAATTATTCAGAAAATCATCTCTGGCACTATCGATGGATATAATATTTATTAATCTTTGCTTTTATCTTGCAGCATTTTTTCTTTCTACTTCTGCATATTATCTCTTGGAATTATTTCTGTCCATACTTTGACAGTGAATAATAACGAAAAAGATTTCTTTCACTGCATAATTTAGAGCTGACATTTAACAAACAGCTAAGTATTTCCTTCCCATCTTGCCCACCCTCAAATAATTTGTCATGCTAATTGAAGCTAGATACAGAACAGGAGTAAAGTACCATTGGGAAGGCTTCCTGCAGTGCTCTTGCATGAAATATGCCTGGTTTATATGTGTTCTTCTGAAGAACTTCATATTTGGCAGAGTTCCCTGCTTGACAGATCTGTGATTTCTTGATAAATTACCTTTAAACAAATCAAATACATTTATTGCTGAAGCCTTTATTTTATTTCATCAGTGCATTTTGTACATCTTTAATAAAATAATTCATATTCTATTAACAATGATTCCCCATCGTAGACTTTGGGCAATAAATACATTCAAAGTATCATTGCCTTTGCCCCCAGGTCTTTGTGCAATGATGGGAGTTGGTCAAACCTAACATTTTCCAGTAAAGAAATGAGGCTTCTCATTTTTCTTACTTTCAGGAGAAATATGTGCAGTATCTGAAAATCGGTGATAGGCTGCATATAAATATCAGAGAGGCTCAAATAACAGAAAGTTAAAATTCGTTTTCAAATACAGGAAGAAAAATGTTGAGATTTTGATTTTTAGGCAATGTTTTTGGTTGCAGACATCATCATATATCTTCTAGCAACTTCTTAGTATGTTGTAAATCACTCCAAAACAGAAAAGCTTAACACACACACACACACCAACTCATAACCTTGTAATAATTAGAGGTTAGCAGTATTTTCTTCTTTCTATGGTTTCCAGTGATGGAAGGGGAGGGAAGAAGGTGACTCTGTAGGAATCCAGGAAAGCACTGAGAACATTGAGGTATGTCGTGCATGGCTTTGACAACTTGATGATATTTGACTTCTCTTGGTCACTTCTTATGTGACTGTTGCACATTATAATTGTAGTCATAATATTTTTGGCAAGGAATGTATGTTTTGAAGCCTTTCAAATTGTCTTCTGTGCTGTAGATTCATCTGTGCAGACATCTGTGTGGAATGACTTATGTTGAGCTTTGCTAAAGTGCTCTGGGCATGACCCTGGCTGCTTTCGGTAATATTTGTGCCATTGATTTCTACTTGAAGGGGTTTATACTCACCTGGGAATATTTTTCTCACTTTGAAGATCTTGTGAACTACACCTAAATCTGAAGATGTTTAGAAATTGTTAAATGGACAAATTTCCAAAGAAATAACTTGTCTGTAAAATGTTTTCCTTTCTGGTTTAATGTAAGAAAAAAAGTGATGTATTGATTTTTCTAACCAGGTCATGTAGTTAAAAACAGGATTTATACCCACCACTTCAACTAGTTTGTGTGTGTCAATAGAAACGTTTTCAGACACCCTATTGTGGAGGACCAGCACTTGTAAGACCAAAGAGCTGCATGGCAGATGCTGCCTATCTGTGCAAAGCCAGCCTGCTACCTCCCGTACGAGACAGCGAATGCAGAGATTGCGCTGTGCGTTTGCCTTTCCTGGACTGCAGCCAAACAGCTTGCAGTGCAGAGCCTCTCCAGAGTCCCATCTACGTCGTGCTGAAAACCAGGCTTTTAGTTCTGGGTAGAAATAGTGCGTTCAGCCTCTAATTGCCTCATTCCTCAGTCTGGTCCACTGCAACAGCCTTCGGTTGTTTCGGGGTCTTAATTTATTTCGGTTGTTGCACAGTTTGAGATTACTTTAAGAAATTAAATAGAGTGTTTATCAAGTTCTGGATATCACAAATTTGTGGCATTTGTGAATTAGGTTTTTGGGGATGTTTGCTCTTCTGACTCTACTGCTACCATAACCAAGGAAAATTGTACTTAATGGGGAGATCAGTTTTAAGTATTCAGTGTTAAATCTCCCTGCATCACACAGTGGAGGTACCAGTTTCATTTTATCTGAATCTAATTGGGCAAGACAGCTAAAGAACCTAACAACTTTCTATTTTTCGCACAACTACAATTTTAGATTTTAAATATTTGATTAGAAACTGTCTAATATTGAAGTTTCAGCACTATCAGGAAATAACGGGGGGAGGAGAGGACTGGCAGATCTTGCTGTCTTTGTGGGTTTTCTTGTGCTGCATTTACATGACTGAAGCTGCATTTTCAGCAAAGAGCGTGGATGCAAAAGCAGGAAGACATGTAATAGCTGGTTGAAGGCTGGCTGCACTGAACACTAGTGCTATTTACGAGTATTAAACCTGGGACTATCTAGGGAGGAAGATGTCACAGAAATATTATGTTGTATTTTTGACTTTTTCAGAGTTATGGGTCAAGAAAAAAATCCTGAAGGCTCTATTCCTGTATCGATTTAGTTTCAGTATATGTTGCTTAGGATCTTTTTCATCAAATGCTTATTTGTTTCTTCGGTTGCTCTTCCATTTTGATCACATTTACAGTAATAATCCATTTCTTCCCCCCCACTCCTCCTACGCAACAGCCACACACAGTGTGTAACCTGCTGGCTTGTTTATCAACAGCATTTATGATTATATATGTTCCACTTTGTTTTGGAGCTATTTTGCAATCTGGGTATTACTTAAATGAGGTAATTTTACTTGGCCTGTCTGTGACGGTTAGTCTTGGATCTTTTGCTTTACAAAAAATGGGTTTCAGTGGAAAGGTAACTTATTCTTGGGTTTGTTCCTTGTGCCTAGTTTTCTAGTATTTACTTCATTTTTTTCTGGCATACTAGCTGTTTTCTGCTCCCTCCATTGTGACAATATGTCAGTTTATGGTGGTGTTTAGTTGAATTGAATCATTGGATAGGGTGTGTGTGTGGGGAAACCTGACAAAATCTTCTTTCCCTTTTCTGCCTTTAGGCCTTTAGGCTTGCTCAGTTCTGAGATTCATCTTACACTGCATCCCCACAAAATATTGCTTTGGCACAACAGAGGAACAAGTGAATTACAAAACGCGTTTAGGGAAAATTGAGTGAACGTTGAGGAAGATAGGATGCTCTTAAGCTAGCACTGGATTTGGAGAAAGAAAAAGAATGTGGCAGGAGGCAAAGTGAGAGCAGTGCAGGTTTAACGTTCACGATACAGATGTTTTTGAAATGGGCTTTGGATAACATTTTGAAGCTTCAGTTTGAGTGCCTACGTGGCTTTTTTATTTTATTTTAATATAATTAGTGTTTTATAAGAATTAATGTTCTTGTTGCTCTGTGGGGAGTTTTTTTTTTCTTTCCAAGTATGTTTTCTGCATGTGGAAAACTTCCTTGTTTTTAATACAAATTAGTACTCCAACCAAAAAGAGTTTTTTTTTGTCCTGTTCACATATATTTAGGAAGCACTTAAGGCTTGGATTATCACTGGAGCACTGATAAGTCTGGTAGAAGAGCACCAAGGAATTTTGTATGCTTTTTACTATACATCTTCAATTGTTGCTAAAACACATAAATCTGTGAGCAAAACAAATCCTGTTTTACTTCAGAGCATTCCTGTTCTTAAAAGCCTTGACAGAAAGCAGAAAATTTATGTAATTCTGAGCAATCCTTTACATGACCATTATAACCCCCCCTATTTTCTACGTAGCCTTAATTCTTTGAAGTAGCTGAATTTTTATCCAGCTTGGCTTCAATTTGTCTGATCTAATAAAAACACTACAGCATTAAATTGCATACTGTAGTTGTAAAAGCTTGTACTTGTTTTTATGAAAACGTGCATGTTTTGTACAATAACCTGGATGCCTCTTGTTCGGTTTGTAACTGTAGATTTAGATGTAGCACAGTTTGCACTGCCAACACAGGTTGGATTCATTGCTGTAATTTTTTTGTTGTTGTTGTGAAGAATCAAAAATGATTTGAAGAAAAAAAAAAAAGAAAAAAAGAATTAAAGGCCTTTCAGAACTGACACGTTTCAGCACAAAGCCGTAAGAAATGAAAGGCAATGCCGTTACGTGGCATCAACACAGTCTCCAAAACTCGTTTGGAGAATAGCAAAGGCAAATCAAAGCAGGTGGCCGTGCTGCAGTGCTGCTTGGTTGGCCATGCTCTGCTGTGTGCATCGCGCCAGCTCTCACTGCAGGGAGCTCTGCTTTTCCCCACAGCTTGGACTGTTTAGAAGAGGGAGGATGGACTCCTGTGCTATGGCAATGAAATGACTTCTGGTAGCTGGACCCGCTTGTGAAAACATGCATTAAATCAGGGTGCCCGGCGCTGTGGGGCATGCAGCAAAATCTGCATATGACTAAGAGTCAGGAGATGCGTACCACGGACTTTGCAAAGCCATGCAGGAGGGATCCCCCCGCCCCCAGCAGGTGGTGGCAGCAGGACTTCTGGAGAACTGCTGCTCTGTGATAGCTGGGTCTTCAGCTGGGCCAAGCACTGATTTGGGAATTGTCAGCTTTAACAGCTCTTTTGCAGGGCAGGGCCACAGAGAACCCAGAGCAGCCAGCGCAGGGCCCAGAGCACTCCCCAGCACGTCCCCCTGCACTGATCTGTTGCTGCAGAACCAGCAAGTCACACAAGGAATCTTTCACTTTTTTCCTCCCCAAAGCTTTCTTCACTTGTTGTTGCATAAACTTTACCAGCGTAGGAATCCTCTTTATTGTCAGTTCTAACCTGCATCGCTTTAACACGGCTTATTTTTTCAGCATGGGGGATGTCATATTGTGCGTAACTTGGCATATGGGTCTGAGGATGCTGAAATGTCTAAGCCCAGTGGGATGCATTAGGGATGAAATAGTGGTCTGAATTCTGCTGGTGGTGGTGGGTTTTTCTGTGTGTTTTTATTTTTTTTATTTTTCATTTTTTCCTTTTCAGACCAGATTTGGTTTAGTGTGTTCATGTTATTTTTTGTTTAGATGGAGGTTGGGAGTGTTCATTCTAGGTCAACATTTTTCAAAATTGGTATTTTGCTAGACACCTAAACGCCAAGTGTAGGCATCCTGAAATAAGGCTTAATTCTTATTAGTACCGAATGTCTGGAGCTCCCATTAAAATCAAATGAATACAGCTTTCCATACTTCAACATGTTTTTGTTATGATTAAACAGACAGTCATAAAACTCAGACAATCAAGTTGCATATGAAACTGAATTTACATTTTTTCTTAATAGGATCCTTGTAATTAGTGATTACCAGATGCATTTAAAATGTGTGAAATGTCTGCTGGAAAGGAGAATTAAGCAGGGGTGGAATGCCAAACACCTCAGATCTTCTCCTGGCAAACTTTTATTTTACATTTCTGCTCTGCATGTAGATGAAGCAGCATGGTTTCTATAAAATGTTCAGCTGTGGTTTCACATTAAGTTGATGTTACCAATAAAGAGAATGGCTTGTAATTGAAAACTTATTTAGTTATAAATGGCAGGTTCCATGATCGCTTCCCGCTTTATTCCAGTGGTCACGTTGTTATCCTTCCACCAGGCGTTATGAAATCTCTTAGGTCAAGATGAAGCTCTAATCTCCCAGTTTTCTAACTCCAACAACTATAATAATGCAATTGCTTTGACACTTTGATCTAAAGTGTATAATAACACTTCTGGACTCCTTTTCTGATGGGGTGTCCCATGTATCCTGAAGAAACTCACCCAGTGCTGTCCCTGGCCTGCAGCACAGGCAGCAGAATGGCTCCTGGGGGTGAGGTGGCAGTGGCTCAGTCCCTGTGCCATTGGCTCAGTCCCTGTACGATCTGTTCTCCAGCTTGTGATGTAGAGGTTATGGTACTTCACAACATACACAGTTTGCTTATTTCATGTTCTCATCTGAAGGAATTATTTATACATGAACTACTTAGTGTTACCCTAATGTGTGTCCTTTTCTCTGGGAAGGGTGTTTTTTTTTTTTTTTTTTTTCCCCTTCGTCTCTTTGGAAATGCAGTGCTAGACAGTAACTAGCCCTGAAGAGAGGGAAGCTTGTTAGAAGCTTGTATACTTGAACAATGCACTTGTGCACAATAACTTACACGAGCTTCCTTTTCTTTTTCTCTTCAAGTGATCTGTATCAGGCTCACTACTCATTCTCTTAAATTTGGAGTAATAGTCTTACTGTATACTTCCATGAAGCATATGAATTTTCAGGTCAATCTGAGGACATATGTGAACTCTAGAGTATTTAAAATAGTTGGTTCTTTTACGATGAATAATAATAATAAAAGCCTTTCACAACACTTCCAGTATTTTTGTGGCTACTGACAGCTTTGCTCCTTGGGGAGATTCCTGCTACCACAGCTGGAGAGTGATAGTCCTTCTGCCCTTGCAAAACTGTCCCTGCTAGAGTGGTGGATTTAAGAGGAGATGATGGTGGGAAGGAGAAAGTAGATTCCTGGCCTACATGTAAGCCATTTATTGTATGTAAAGAAGAAAACAGGAATGCAGGCAAGATCTTATGATCTCTTCTTGTTGTGATCATGCAATTAAATTGTTCTTCCTAGATTATTAACCTTTTTGTTTCCCTCTAAGTGTACTTTTTTTTCCCCTCTGTTTCTAACAGATTCACTCTGAGCAGCTCAAAAGGAAGAATAAAGAGGCAGAGGATCTCCTTGAATCGTGTCTCCATCAGTGTGGTGAGATGGAAAGGTATTAAAATATCTTAACTCTATGTGGAGAAGCTTCTCCCTTTATTTATTTATTTTTAAATTAATTTACATTATGCTTTGGAACTATACAATCAAGTATTTTCTGCATTTGTCAGTCAATTTCTCTTTCAGAGACCCAGACTAATACATTTTTTTCCCCTACTTTAATCTGTCCTGCGGAGGTCTGTATCAGTTCTGGTTAAACAAGTGAAACATAGGCATTTTTTTGTACTGAGAAGAGCAGGATCACAGAATAGTGTGGGTTGGAAGGGACACGGAGGTCGCCTGGACCAGCAGGGCTGAGGTCAGGTTGCTCAGCCTGCTTAGGCAAGTTTTTAATATTTCTGAGTATGGAGATTTCACAGCCTCCTTGGGCATGTTGCTTCTTTGTGGAGTAATACTAGTTCTACTGATAATGGCAGGAAAAGAGGTTGTACTGTAGGAAGGAGAGATACTTTATACACATAGAGAGGTCACAATATTGCTAACAGCTTTCAATGAGTCTGTGACTGTGACGACCCGTTTCTAAGACTGTTGGTGAGTCATGAGGAGATTTAAGACAACAAATGATGCTGAATGTTTCAATGAACAGCTGTATTCAGTAAGACAAACTCTGACCAAATAATAAATAAATAAATAAAAAATCCAGGTAGCTGAGAATGGTTGAAAGATAGCTTTAGAATTAAGCATAATGTGCGTATGTGAGAGAGGAAAAAAAAATTAAGGAAAGTGTAGATTGTTTTGTGAAGTTTACAGAGTAGTACTCTACCCTTCTTTCTTCCTGAAAGGAGCATTTTTTGTTCCAGTTAGTTTATTGAGAAATAACTGGATATTGAAATCCCTTGGGATTTCCCATTTATTCAAGACATTGTGGTGCTAGTGTAGTTTGAATCTAGCATGTCTCTGCGAGGGGAGGGAGGTGTCAAGGCTCCCTCCTGGTGCTGGCATCCCTGGTGAGACCAGGTGCCAGTTGCTGGCAGTTCAAGCCCTGGATCTGTGACGCAGACAGCTGTGCAGCGAGCTTCCTCTGTTTCATTTTGGCTGCCTAACAGCTACCACAGGCAAGAAGTTGGCTTGACTTAACAGGGCTGGTTGTCCTCCATCAGCTACTGTAAGTTAAATTTCCTGGCTGAATTTCCTAATGGTGTTCTCCGGTTTGTTCTGCTTGCGCCCTTAGTAGGTAACTGACAATAGTGAAGGTCCACAGGGGTGAAACTGACCCAAATGAATCACGGACTTGTTTTCCTCCAAGGGTGCAGCCCAGCTGTGAACCCAGATCTGTGAGGCTTGGTGACGCATCCACATCCTGCCCAAGGGTGAGCTCGGAGGCAAAAGGGGCAGTGCATAGGTCTTGTTTGGTTTGTGGTGATGCCTGATTCAGGAAGAGAAAGATCAGTGGTGTAAAGCACCAGTTAAAAACCTCAAACATATAACTGCATCAGGATTGCAGCTTTCCACAGAAATGAGCGCATGCAGGGTCTGAATAGACACCTGGTGCTCACGCTGGAGTGCGCAGCCAGCTTAGAAAGAGCTGTGGGAGGGTGACTGTTTCAAAAAGGTGCCTGCTGGGGCTAGGAGAGTGTCCTAAAAGGGGTTCAAGCTTTTCTGGCTATTGGTCTTAATAAGAAAAGTGCAGGCACTTGAAAACATTCTTTATTTTTGCTCTGCTTTAGATTTGTCTTCCTTCTTGTTGTTAACTCTTAGTTTTTGTTTCTTTCAATGCTTTCCTGCCATCTCCCACCATCTTTCTGCATGTGTGCATGTCAGTGGAGGAATTCATCTGCTCCAGGAAGCATGTGCTAGTCGGTGGCTCTGCTTGGCTGAGCTTTCCATTTTGTTGATTTTCATGGCAAAACCTCAATTCCCTTTGCACCAGTGATCCACACGCAGTTGCACGAGCCCTGGGTGATGAGTCTGGGTGCTCCAGTTACAGATGACTGTCTCTTTGGAGAAGCAGTAACTCACTCACAGCTCGTTTAAAGCCCAGCAAAATTAGTGAAAATCATTTCATTGACTTTCCAGGGGTTTGAACTCGTCCCAAATTCTGTCCATCAGGAAGAAATTTCATTATGGTTTTGGTAGTGTAATTAAGCAGAAGATCCAAGTGAAAGGGGAACGATGTTCTTTTCTTGATGTGCAGGCTATGGTGTACAGAAGTGAGGAGGCACTATTGAAATGCAGTCCCAAAGAGCAGGAACCTTCACGCACAGAGGGACGCAGAGCTGTGCGATAACTGACATCTAATGGCATTTGATGTGAACCAGCTAGTTGCCATCTTTTTGCACGTCCCATATTTGTTGAGGGGAATAGCCAAAGGCTGGAAAAGCACTAAGTACCTGGATATCAGTAGCCTTACTTCTTCCTTCAGTGAGACAGAACAAACTAGAGATGCAGCTTTAATTAATCACTGTGCCCTTTTTTGGCTTCTTTTCTGAGAAACCAGATGTGTTTCCACTGCACCTCTTTTGTTGTTGTGATTTGTGTAATTCTTAAAATTAAGCAAAACTATTAAAGAATAATTGTTTCTGTTCACATTAACGGCACAGCTTCTCCAGATGTGGCATTTGACAGCCAAACAGCTGCTGGCTATTAAATGTTCCTTAAAAGCTCCATTCCTTTGTCGTAAAGGGAACAGAAGTGTAGGGATGTTTATGGGGTGACAGGCAGATGTTTTGGCTGCATCAGATTTGAGCGAAAGTTTAAGCATTTCTCTGCTGTAGTCTCAGTATGTACATGTTTTAACCCCCTATCATGCACCTTGCCTTATGGAGCTCTCTTCTTGGGACTGGGGCAAGATTATCTCTAATCTCAAACTTAATTCCCGAGTAACAGTGCCAGCACTTTTTTTCCACAGCATCTGGGACCTCTCATTCTAGAGACAGTGCAGTTCTGCTAGGTGGGTCTCAGCCGCTGCTGGTGGCTGGGTTTCCAGCTATGCTTTTAAAATACTGGGTGATTTTTAGGGGGTAAAATTTGAGTTAAAAAAAGGAAGTTGGAAATAGTTTGAAAAAAAGCTATTGCTAGAAGCTATTTTTGTTGGTTTTTTCCCTCTTTATTTTTAAATTATATCCACGCAGTTGACAAAGGCAGGTGTTCTTTTTGTGTTTGCACTGGTGCAGTATGCTTTGTGACTAATAAACCACCTCTTACCATAGGGGGTGTGAGGCAGAACGCAGAATTAATGCAGTTCAGTTTTAAGAGATCTGGCTCAGATTCCACTCAGAGTTTAGGCTCGGGAGATCGGCTCATGGGGTGTTGAGTAGTGGAAAGGCACCACCGATTCTTAGGGAGCTGCACGATTGTAAGTGTTGTTTGTCAGCTCAGGAACTGGTGGTTTGTTAACGGCTTACAAAAGCTGCAAGAGTTTAAGAGGCTGAAAAAAAAAAATCTGTAACAAAAGACTTGTTGTTTTCATGGCAAAACTTTGTTCATCCCATTGCTTGTTAGACCAGAAATTCTTTGTCAGTTAGTCTTAGGTGGGTAAGATTTTAATAAAAAAATCCTAAGGTATTTAGAGGGAAAAAAAACTAAGAATTATACAAAACCAAATTAAGAGAGCAAAAACCCTTTAAAATCATATGCAACATAACAGAATAACCTAGTTCTGCAGTAAACAGTCTTTAAAAATTATATGCCTGATTTCTATTCCCATTTCAAATATATTCCTAGCATGGGTTAGATTACAAATTATGTAACTCAGGTCTCTTCTTTCTCAAATTGTAAAGGACTTTTTCTGAAACGAATTAAGTGCTTTATCATAAATTGGGGAAATATTAGCTGAAATGGCTTTCCTTTGCTGGAGGGAATGATTTTTAAATTTATCTGAACCAGTTTGTCCTCCTTAATTCAAATGAAGAAATCGACTTCTTTCTATGGATCTGCTCTTTAGGCTTAGCGAAGCAAGAATCTGAGGTCCAAAATGCCCACCCAAGGGGATGAAGCATGTGTTTAACCCCTAGACTCTGGAATTCATTTCCCGTCAAAATATGACTCCGTGGTGTTGGCATCTGGCTGTAAATCCTGGCTTAAAACCTTTTTCCACGATTGCTTATGGTGTATATTTGTGCTTTCACCAATCACAGGTGAATGACTCCAGCAACCAGCCTTGAAATTATTATTTTAAGTAGTTATATGCATTTAGTACTGAATTAGCATTTGGCAGTAAATGCACTGAGACATGCTGTAGGTGTGCCCGCTGTTGCTGGTTCCCAATGAAATGCAGGGAGAGCCAAGAGCTCACAAATGGTATCGACAGCACCGCTGGGACTCTGCACAGGGCTCCTACCCAGCTGTTGGATAAGCAGCTATTTCTTGGCCATGAATCTATGCTGTGGCAAGCCCAAAGCGTGTGGCTGATCAAAAGACCGTGGAGCAGGCCTTCAGGAGCTGGAAATGGCTGCTGCTCTGTAATGGAAACGTGTGTTAATGTGGAGTTGTTCTGCCTCGTGCTTCTTCTCTTGACCTGGAGAAGCCTAACTGCAAAATGCCCTTGGCTCTGCTGGGAGCTGTTGGTTTCCACATCTCACGTTTCTTCTCTGGTTCCATAACGTGCTCTGGCTTTAGTGATAGTTTTGGGCCAAAGATAGGTTTTTGCTTTGGCTGTTAAACGCATAATTTAATAAAACTCGCTGTGCACGTATAACCACGGCTTCATAGCATAACCCTTTGAGGACAAAATAGCATGTTTATTTTTTTTTAGCTGCATGACATTGATCTACATGGGAATTTTAGTTCCAGTCATGTACAAAGCATATGCTGGTCACACTTTTATTCTGGCTCCCAGCTGAGACACTGAGTTGCTATAAAAAGTATGCAACCATTTATAAATAATTAACCACAAAAAGCTGTTAAAGCCTAGGAATTAAAATAGCATAAAGATGTATCATAGAGCAAAAGCCTAGGAATTAAAATAGCACAGAGATGTATCATAGAGCAAAAAGAGTAAAGGCAGCTTTAAAGGCAGCAAGGTGGATACAAAAGGGAAATGAAAATATCTTTAATCTGATGCATAGCTGATCTCAACAAGTGAAATCCTGAATGGGTATGGCAATTTTCAAAAGGAAGAGAACAGGCCTAAGGAATTTCTTATTCTTGGAGGACACAGCTAGAATGATGTTGACTACTACTTTTCATATATTATATGGAAATTATGAGCACAGATGTGCTCTCTCCTTTTCCTGCAAGCTGCTAAAATTTACATTGAGCAACCAGCTGCCTTTGTTACATCTGTAGGTGCTGCTTCCACGTCAAATGCTTTAACTATCCCAGCAGAGGAAACTGAGGAAGTCAGTCAAAATTTACAAAGAGTTAATATTCTAAATTTTTAATTAGCTTCTGCTTTAATTGTAGTACAATGTGTAAATAGGATATTGTGTATTTTTATTTCTTCCTATTTTTATACTTAAGAAAGTTTTTACACATAGAAGGGATATACTTTGCCCTATATCAGTGCATGAAATTTTTAATATTCTCTAATGATTGATTTCACAAAGCATGCATCTCTAAAATTTGACTGGGTTTCATTTTAATGACTTTTCCAAAAGGTTATTTTTTTCTTTCCTTAAAAAAGCATAATTAGTGAAAACCAAAATACCCAATTTTAGAAAATGTTGGTAATGATGTAACATAATAAGGATGGTAATGGTTCAGAAACATGTCTGTGAACTTCACAAAACCAAAAGTAGTTCTGGAAGAGTTGCTTTCTGTGGAAGTTAAATGCTGTGTGCCCTCTAGAGCTCACCAGGGGAAGCTCAGGTAATCATCAAGAATTGTCTTCTGTGGTAGCTCCTAATCACTGTTATCACAAAGAGATATTCAAGCACTCATCATCTGTGTGCTCTGAACGTATGGTCTGTAAAATGGAACTGTACTACAGATATGATTAACATTTTACATACCTCACAATAAATGTACCCTTCTAAATATCAAAGTGGCTAATATTCTTTCAAAATATGATCAAAACACCTCAGTCTAAAAGCTGAGGGGGCAAAACCAAAGCCCTGAGGAACCTAGCCAGCAAAATAATTTTCCAACGTTCATGACAATGTTGAAGCATGTGGATATTACAGAGCAGCAATCCATTTGTAGGGGTTGGAGTCTTTTGTGGTTCCCTTTCTTTTTTTTTTACTGGCACTACTGGTTCTTGCTCCTTCTCTTGCCCAGGTACTGCTAAGCATGGGAAGAACGCAGAGACAGAAAGGGAAGAGCCCGAGGTGAATACCAGGTACAGCCTGAAGTAAGACAAACTGCAGGGAGCAAAGCAATGAACACTTCCTGGCTGCAAAGAAATATTTAAAGCCATCCCACCAACTTTACGGGGGATTTCCCAGCTTGATTCATGCTCTGATCTCAGGAGGCTGTGGTCAGACATCTCCTCTCGCTGTGGCTGAACCGGCAGCAGAGATGAGTGCAGCCTGCCTCGGTGCTCACTCCTGCACTCCTGCCAGAGATTGCTGCTCGTCTTTTACTTTCTTCAGAGCTGCACCTAGGAACTGCTCCTTTCTCTTGAGCAGTTGTTTTATTCTAACTGCTTTATTTCACTTTAAAGGATTTAAGCTGACTACTTTGACCCAGCCAGGTGTGTGGGTTGTGCCAGCAGTTAAGGATGGTGATTTGCAGTGGAGAGGTAGTTAAAGGTGGAAAGTGGATGGTGTTGTACATTTAAGCTCTTTGGAGCAGGACATGTGACTGCAACCCTGGGCAATGAGCAACGAATAGTCTTTATGAGAATCCACTCGTAGGCGAGAGTTTTTTCTCTCAGCTAAGTAAGTTGGCTCCTCTGTTGATCTCACACAGGAGGTGTGTGGAGCAAGAGAAGAGAAGAGCAGCTATCTCTCACTGATGGTTGGCTGTCCAAGCAGATAAAAAACTCAAGTTCTGACAGCTCACTCTGAAAATATCAGCCTGTGGTTTTAACAGCTATGTCCTAAATCCCTCAATGCTGCGCAGTAACCTCGCTTTACTTAACCTCTCCCCTACTCTTGCCACATTTTTAGGGCTTCTAAGGGGGCAGTTGCAGCAATTTCTCCCTTACTATGCAAATATCATTTAATGCACTTTTCCTAAAACTGCACCACAGGTGCCTGCTACTGTGCTGAAACTTTCCAAACCTTTGAAGCCCCCAGTTCTCTGTGTAGAGTATATCCAACTCTGTTGGGCAAAGCAGGTCTCACACTAGGTCAGGCGCAGGAGTCTGTATGAGCTGAAGCTGCTGTTTTTCAGGGAAGTAGGCCTGAGAGAAAAGGGTGACTGTTACTGATGTTGCTGAGTTGGCATTATACAGCTCCTTAAAAGTGAAGCCTCAAAGCCATGCTGTTGGTCTTGCCAATGCCTGAGAACTTACTGTCCAAGAAGGTCAGCACACATTTGATTAAAAAAGACCAGTGCAAGTAGAACTATCCAGGATTTTGCAGTTTTTCAGCAAGACAGAAGGTGGCTGGATTTCCTTCTCAAGCTTCATTGTTTTCCTTCCGGAGTTTTCTTCTTGTTTCATGAGTATTTGTGTTGACAAGACTTGTGGCTCCTTGGTCCCGCGAGTGCCTGAAGCCCTGCGTATCCCCTCAAACCAGAAGTGAAAGGGAAGCTGAGCAGCCTCAGACCTTGCTCGCACGCCCAGCCCCACAAGCTGCCATGCAGAGCCTGTGCCACACGGGCTTGTCCGCCGCCCCCACAGCACGGAGGCTTTGAAACCACCGCAGGCTTTCAGAGCAGCTGCAGCCTGCTGCACGCCCATGAGGCTTATGAAAACGTGCACCAAGGAAGTCTTTCTCTTGCTCGGCGTGCCTGTAGCTGGCCGTAATTCCCTTTCAAAGGGGTCTGACAAAATACAGTACTCTTTTTAATTGGGTGCTTTGTTTCTTTGAACTCACTCTGTCAAACGTGTTGGTTTAATACAAACAACAACAAAAAGCTTAGGACGAGGAAGCATCTTTCTCTGTAGAAGAAAACTCACGTGATGTGCTCTGGTGAATGAAGGCCTTTCACAGGGCTAGAAGTCCTATTTCCTGTCCTGTAAGTCTCAAAACACACCCAAATATCCTGCCATGAAAACTTTTCTTCCTTCCATGCTGTGGCTCCACATAGACAAGGTAGTTTGAAGAGGCAGGATGCTTGACGGGCACTAAAACTGAGAGCGACTTGCTGCCGGCTCGCGCGGCATAATCCTGTCTCAGTTTCTGTGCTTGATGGTGCAGGCAGGCTTCATGGCAACTCTGCAAATGCAATTCCAGCTTGTCCAGCTCCTGGGCAGCAAATCAAATCCAACCTTTTGAGTTTTCCTTGTCCTTGTTTCCTGCTGCTGGAATGTTGCTGTAGTTCCTCTGCAGATGACTTTGCATCCATGCTTAATGCAATACATTTCTGTTAAAGGCTCTGTGAGTAAATAGCAAGTGTAATAAAATGCGTCGTTTTATCCTCTCAGCACAAAATTCACTTCACTTATTTAGTCTTATGATTAGGATAGATGAGTTTGTTTATTGGATAATGTTGTTATTAGCTTCTCAGCAGTTTCCTCAGAACCTGCAGTGCGATCCCTGTGGATTGTCTGTCTGAACTGTGATAAATTTAACCAGTAAATTCTAACTGCTTTCAATTTTCTGGTAGTTCAAATGAAGAACTTAGTGTTTTCTGCCTAAATTGAGATATAATATTGCTACATCCTGATTGCTAATACTTCTGAGCCTTGCTGTTGGCTTTCTGGTCATGGACTATATACATTTAGAGTTGTTTTAAGCTGATTTGGAAATAAAAGTCTAAATTACCAAAAGAGATGAGTGTTTCTTGAAAACTTAGGTTGGGTCTAGGGTTTTGGCGGTTTGGTTTTGATTATGCCCTGAAAGTCACATTCCACCACTACGGTGTGTTGAATGAGTCAGGCCTAATTGCTAGCTACTTCTGCAAATTTGGAGCATGCCATTAAGTGTACTTAAGTACTGAGTGTCCTTAACAGAGACTGAAAGATAACAGTATTCCCACAGAACAAGTATCATCTTAGTATCCAGGACAGACCTATTTTTATAAGGTATGAATGTTTTTAATAGGAACTTTCAGGGGAAAAAAAATGAAAATTCATGTCAGGTGTCTATTATGAAATATTATAGAAAATGAAGCGTACAATGAAAAATAAATCATTAACTGAGCATCTAGTTTTGGAGTTTAAAACCAAGCTAACTATTTTGATAGCATTTTTGATATCAATGAATTTTAACATTCTAGAAACTGGGGGTGGTTGGGGATGAGGGTGCATTGAAGTCTTCAGAAAGTCCCCGGAAGGGTTGACTAGGATTTCTACACACAAGGTAGTAAAATTGATAAGGACTGCTTGCTTAAGTATTTTAAATGGATTTCTGCCACCAAGCTCTTACAGATTGCATGTGTGAGACTGCTCGAGTGCTCGCTATGCACCAGGAAGGAAGGTAGCAGGAGCTCAGTGCAGGACTAGCTCTGCTGTGTCTGTTGTCATGTTAAGATGACAGCTGACAAATTTACTTTCTCTGCGCTTCAAGTTCCTCTGCAAAGCATCACATTGCTATTTCTTTCTAAGCAGGTGTGAAAGTAAAGAGCTTGATGCTGAAATAAGAAACCTGATAGAGAAGAGTAGCACTTTCACATCACATGAGGACCCTGAACCTGTTGCCCAAGAAAGTCCGAACCATCAGAGAGCTTCATGTTCCCTTAAGGTAAACACAGACTCCTTTTGCAATTGTTTATCTGTGAGGGGAGAACATCCAGGCAACATTCCCTGTGTGACTTGGTTATGCAGGATTTTTTTTTTTTAATTTCTGAAATGATAAACTGAATTTGCAATGTATTTTTCTGATACTAGTACTTTCTGCTATGAAGAAGACAAAGTGAGAAGATGCTTTTTATAGTGTTTTAAAAGGTCAACTAAAACCGCTGATTATCCAAAGTACCATCCTGTGTAGCCAGCTGTGCAAAACTGCACACCAACAGCACTAATGTTTCTTATGGTTGCTCTGTTTGATTGCTCTGATTTAATGGAGGATGTGAAGAGATGTGAGGAAGATAGATCTTTGGGAGGGCCAGAAAGGCATTTAGATAAATAAGAAGCAAGCACTGAAGGAGAAAAATGCAAGCTTAAACCTGTGTTTCTGTGGTATTATAAATGGAGAATTGTAAGCCACCTGCCAAGGTGGTCTTTGTTGCTTGCAGTGTAGCAGCACTTAATAAGCATGACAGAAATTTGTTCTAGGTTTCGGTCCTCTACCCTGAAACAGCAAGCTACTTTTTATCATGCAATAGGAGGTGAAAAGGAAATTCCTTTTTTCTGCAATCTGGGAAAGGAAGGAGATAGAGGTGTGGGAAGAGAGAAGTGATGAAGCTGTGAATGGCAGCACCCTGTGAGAAGGGACAACACGCTTACCTGCCTGTGTTACTGCACCAGGAGGAAAAGGAAATCTCTGAAGGCAGTGCTCCTCCGCGTGATACAGGAAATTGATGAGTCGGTAAAGGAGAGATGACTCTCTTCTATGAAATACAGAATTACACATAGCTCTTTTCACATGTAAACCGCCATTTCCAAAATGACTCATGACCTCAGGGCAAGAAACGGAGCTAAGCCACAGGACTAGGAGCTAAGGAGATGCCACAGGGTCAGGCTAGTGGGTTTAGAGACAGGGAAAGATAAGCCAGGAGGAGGAGTGGGGATTCCTAGCCCCAGTGATGGAATAAGAAGGTGAAGCAGAAGACAGATCTGACAGCAGAATCGGCTAGCATTAAGCTATGAAATTATTGGTCAGAACAGCAAGCTACAAATGGTCTGTGGAAACACACAGTTCCCATGTTAGCCTCTCTGATAGGAGATGCAGGAACGGATTTGGGGTTGTGAGGGAGAAAAGAAAGGGTGTACTTGTCTCAGCCACTTCTGTAGGGTGTTTCAGTGTTTCCCTCAGAATATCATGGTGGTATTCTATCCGTATTATTTATTTGATACTTTTTGCATTTAAAGCACTTCCCATTGGAAGATGTGTGTGTGTGTTGCTTACATAGATTAAAGAAGAAAGTTTAAGATATTTCCACCCTAGGAATATGTTGGCTATTTATTATTTGTATTTTTAAGTCAAAGAGGTTTTCACTTGTGTGCTTATTGACTTGGACTTCAAGTGACAGCTTGACAACTGTGATAAGCTCCAGCAACTTCAGTATAAGAAATTAGGAGTACACGTGCCGAATCGTTTTTTTAAATATGTTATTTTCCAAAACACAAATTTATTATCCTTTTGATTATGAACACTCTAAAATAGTATTAAAAAAGGAAACAGAAAATGTCAGTTTGTGAAATGAGATGGTGATCTAGACTTAAAATGGGTGCTAAACTCTTTATATAGGAATTGGGAAAAAGATGATAATGAAACAAGAGTGTATCCCTCACTATAGTGTTGGGAATTCTATCAGGAAGTTATTTGGCAGAGCAAGTGAGCCATTTTTATTTTCATTCTGTAATTAATTTATCCTGGAGTAAAGAGTATGAATTGCATGCTGCAGAATGACATTTCCTTTTGAGCTCACAGCAGTTTTGAAAGTGTTATCTGGAAGTGTCTGTAAACAAATTCCTTTGACTTTCTTTCCTTTTTTTTTTCCCCAATATTTTTTTTTCCATAAAAATATTTATTGTGGTTTTAAAGGCAAATATCTCAGAGAGAGAAAACCTGGCTCTGCAGAATGGACAGAATTAATTCTCAGCACTTCCTTCCCTGTATGGTTCCTTCATCTGTAGGAGTTTAATTCTGGCTTATCATGATGCTATGTTTTCCTGCTCCTGGAGAGGAAAAAGTGTGAGGAGACAATGAAGTCCATGCAGGCTGCAAGAGCCTTTTGGTGTACTGGGGTCCCTGACACCCACATAAGGTCTATTGCTCTCATATAAGGGACTGAGTGCCTGTGTCCTTGTATGTACTTTCCCTAGGTGAACAAACTGTTTTCTTTTTAAGCTGAAAAAAAGAGGTGAGGCATTAGCATGGCATCAGTATTTTACACTAATTTAAGCTCTTCTCACTATAATGAAATGTATTTACTTTTGTTTGAGTTACCGACAAAAAAGAAAAAAAGAAACATGATGAAATCTTTACTGACGAAACCAATTACCAATTTTTAATTCATATATACTTGCTTATTCCCCTTTTCTTCTACAACATCATTTACTTACTGCTGCAATGTATAGCAGGAGTATATGTGAACAAGGATTGCAAAGCTGTAGTTTGTGAAACTGCCTATCTGACTCAGGAGGGAAAGAGTTCCTTATTCTCCCTTTTAGAGTGGGAAATTCAAGGCCAAAGGGATCAAGCAACTTGCTGTTTTAATATCAGAAATCAAAGAAATGTGTTTCATGACATAAAAACAGCATCTCATTTTCAAATTTAAATATAAAGCTGATTATATTCAACTGAAATAAGTTAGACTGAACGTTATGCATCAAAATACAGATGTTACTAAAAAGTACTCATGCACAGTGTTTTCAGTATATGTACGACTTAATCAAGATTTTATACACAAGAAGGATGTTTTCTGGGGGAAGTGAGGGATGATTAAAAATATCAGATGGGAAAGGAAGAACAGCAATTAAATTCAGCAGTGTGTCAACATAAAGTAAAATAAGGATTATTGGCAGAGGTTATATATTTTACGTGATCAGTTTGTAGCTCAAGAATACCAGACTTCCAAGTATTTGAACTGTTTTGGGTGCAAAGAGAGAAAGGAAAAAAAAAACTAAGGACTATCTGTTCTTGCACTGACTATGTTGTAAAACTCAAAATAGCCTGTTTGCTACTGGTATAAATTGTTATCCAATTATAGTATCGTGAAATTGGATTTTCATCTTCAGGCCTGAGTTTGCAAATGCTTAAGTAGCCATGTCCTTGTGGTTAGTCTCATTAGTGATGATGGAAAACAATGGATAAAGGAAATCCTGAAACAGAAAGCTGTGTGATGTTGTACTTACTCTGAAGCCACATCTTGCTCTAATTTTATCTGGCTCCCACATATTAAGGAACACATTCAAATTTGCATGTATTTTCCTGTTAGAGTTTGTACCTAACTGAACAAGGCAAAATGTTGAGGCCGACATGCTTATTCAAGGGAAAATCCCTTTTTAACACATTTGTCTGGGTGAAGCACGTGGACTGGGTCAAGACAGGAAGAGTTCTAGTTTCTTCTTCTGGTTTAGGAGCTGATGTTATTCTTCGACTAAGATTTCTCATTTTTTACCATTTCACCATGTGAACCACAATCGGAAAAGGGTAAGCAATGGATAATGTAGGAAGCACTGCTGGTATAATAACAGCTTCTGGAATAAAACATTTGTTTTATACAGTTTTGCTTAATGCAGAGTAACAGATTTCAGAGCACTTCTGAAAATGTTTCAAAGCTGAAAGGAAAGCTTGACCAAAATGTAAGCAAACAGATTTTCCAAAAGCCGCCAAATTTTTACTGAGGTTCATCTCAGAGTAAATCTGACTTCTACAAATCTGAAACTGAACAGCATAATTTGAAAAATCTTCAGGCAGATACCTGATAGGGTAGGAAGCAAAAAAAGAGATTTTACAATTTTCTCATCATCAGGGAAAAATTTGCTTTTACTTAGCGCAAGCAACTTAGTGGTTCTTGGTTTCACCGCAGTGTCCGAACAGCCAGTTTTCAGAAGTGACAAGTGGCTTTGGTTATCTTGTGTGTGCCTATTTTGTAATACTGTAGCAAAAGCCTTTCCCAGAATAAAGATCCAGCACTCTCTGAAAAATGAGAACTTCTAACTTCTGGTGGTGCTGATGCTTTTGAGAGGATTCAGTGCTGGCCAGAGTTCCAAGGCTCTGATTTCATTCTCATTGCAAGCATCCCCAAAATGACTACAAGCCTTTTACACTCAGAGATGTCAGATCTTCTTAGAATACAAATAATTCTTATTTTTAAACAGGGAGAGGAGGAAGAGGGGGAAGGAACTTCAAAGCCACTGCTAGTAGAAATGACATAATTTCATAGAAACCAAGTAGAAATTAATAAAGGACTTCTCAGCAGTTCAGCTCACTCTGCCTTTGCAGGTGGGGTTGTGTGCTGCCACTTGTGAGAGTCACCTAGGTGAGTTCAAGGGGTAGCAAATCCTGCCTGGTCCCTTTTGCTACCTGGGAAGACTTTTTTTCTGTGCCGGATATCTGGTGGGCTTACTCCTGTCACTCACAGCAGTCTGTCTGCAGGAGCTCCTGGCTCGCAGCTTGCTGCCAGCCATCCCTGGCAGCCATGCTCTGAAGTTTCTGAAGCTTTCTTCCCTGAGTGTGCTCCAACTGCTTGCCATAAAAGTGTTTTCCCCTTCACTGCAGTCTTTAAAATAAGACAGCTGTGAACAGAAGTGGAAGATAAGACGAGCACTGTCTGTCGCAAAGATGAGAGCTGCCCGATGATTTTGGAAGAGTAATTTAATTTTGTCATCGTCTGTGGCATGGACAAAAATCATAAATGCCTAGGATAATGAGCTTCATGTGCTCACATGTGGGTATGGACAGGGAGGAAAAGAAAAAGGATTGTGAGGGATGGAAGAGAAAATTGAGTGTTGGAGTGTGAGGGGTGGGAAAAAGAAGGGTAAAGGTCCTACTAAGAACTCGTGCTATTTCAGAGAATGTAAAGGTTTTAAATCATGATTCACTGACATTACAGAAGGTTTCAGGCTTACTCAAGCTCCCTGCAGGTGGAGGTTTGCTCGATATAGTGTTTTCTTAGTATATTTCATCATGTTCTGATCTGTCATCATAATGGAGACAGAGCAGGGTGAGCCAGGGACAAGAATGGCTTGTGTGGACATTAAGAAAGGATTTTTACCGTACACGTAGGCAGAAGAGAAACTGTCAGTCATTCTAGGAGGAGCCAGACCTGATCAGCTGTCCAAAGAAAGAAAATGATCATTCTTGTATCAATTCTCAAGCTACAGCACTCCACTTGCTCTTCTGGAAAGCAAAATCTGCTTGTTCTCTCTGTTGTTTTCTTTGTTTTCTTGAACTGTGCTCAAAGGTGAGGAAAAGTTGATTTGTATTCAGTGATGACTGATGCTGCAGCTATGTGTCACAGCCCAGCAGCAGGAGCCGTAACATTTTGTTTTCTTGTTTGAGATACATAAAAGAAATGTGCAAAGGAGGTGACTTTCTGGGGAAAGAGTGGAAGTAGAAGTAAAGGGTGAGAAACAGATGACAAGAGTGCACGTTACCTATAAACGTGCTCTAAAATCTATGAAGAACCCTGGCTAGATAAAGGTCTGTACAATTGTATCTTAGGGAGATTGTAAAAAGTTACTTGACGCCATGCACTGCTGGTGGTGATTTGGTTTTACATGTATTTGTGGAGAAGTTGGAGGCAGAAATATTGTAGGAGTTTACAAAGTTTGTATTTCTCCACTCAGAGACTCTTCCCTGCAGCCTGTTTGCTGGTGATTTTTGAGTGTGGCCAGTAAATGGCATGACACAGACTTACTTCAGAGGAAGAGATGAAATAATCTGGGAAATTAAGATTCATGTAAGCATTAGATTGGGATTTATAACATTTGCTGACCTGTTTGTCACTGCTGTATCATCACACTTAGTGAATTTTGATTTTGCATATAGCTGAAGTAGGAATGATTTCACCACAGTAAAATCTGTTTTTTAATTGCATGGACTCCAAGTGACTAGATTTCCCCCTGTAAACCCTTTACTGGAGTGTTAGAGTGCTCGTTTGCATGCCAGTGCCCAGCACGTATGTGGTCGGGTGTCCTGCCCACCTCTGAAGTCCCGTATGAGTCCACCGCTACGGGAGCTGCCCAGGTCTCTCCAGGGGAGCATGCTCCCTCATCCACACCGATGGACATCCTCCCACCAGCGTCGTTCCCTCTGTGCACAGCAGGCAGCTTCCATCCTCCCTGGGCATCTTCTCTGCTTTTGTGTCAGTGTTAACCAAACAGCAGAACTCCTAGCAAGCTTTTGGACAACGGTGCTAAGTCTGTGTTTTCCTCCGAAATTTACTTTCAAGGTGTTTTGCGCAGACCTGTCTACACTTTGCAGACACCCTCTTCACCTGTCTTTTTGCCATCTCTGAGCTTCCCGGGGCTGTGTAGCACTAGGTCAGATTTTACTCCCAAGTCTTTAAATGGTCTGGTTATATTTTACAGGCTGGAAAACTTTAAGAGCGTTCTAAAAGATTGCTTGGATTTGTAAACAGTCTCCTTACGTTTAGTTTTGTGACTGCATGTACAGTCTGGTCTTGAACTAGACTTTTCTGAACGATTTACAATTGCATATTTGATTCAACAACTTCAAACCTGTTATAAATGCATTAAAAATATTCTTTTTTCTACTTCCAAAGTCTGATAGCTGTCAGAAGAGTCCTTCTTTCAAGGACTGGTGTTATACATGTGTCAGATTTCTGCAGTGTTAGCATGTAAATAAGTTCTTAATAGTGTAGCAGTAGACTGGTAAACAAATTTAGTGGCTTTCACTCAGCAAAAGAAAATGAATGTCATAGAATCATAAAATGGTTTGGGTTGGAAGGAACTTTAAAGATCATCTAATTCCAGCCCTGCTGCCATGGACAGGGACACCTCCCACCAGAACAAGTTGCTCAAAGCCCCATCCAGCCTGGTATTGAACACCTCCAGGGATGGGGCATCCACAGCTTCTCTGGGCAGCCTGTGCCAGGGCCTCACCACCCTTTGAGTGAAAAATTTCCTCCTTAGATCTAATCTAAATACACCATCTTTTAGTTTAAAGCCATTCCCCCTTGTCCTATCACTACAATCCCTGAGAGAATCCCTTTCCATATTTCTTGTAGGCCCTGTTTAGGTACTGGAAGGCTGATATAAGGTCTTCCAGGGGCCTTCTCCAAGCTGAACAACCCCAGCTTTCTCAACCTGTCTTCACAAGGAGAGGTGCTCCAGCCCTTCAGTCATCCTTGTGACCATCTTCTGGTCTCTCTCTGATAGGTCCATGTCCTTTTTGTGCTGGGGACCCCGAAGCTGAACACAGTACTTCAGGTGGGGTCTCATGAATGCAGAGTAGAGGGTGAGAATCATCTCCCTCCAGAGAGAGACAACATCTTTACTTCAACCTCTCCCAGGTTTCATTGGAAGAAGACCAGCACTTCTGAAGAGCTTGAACTTTTGTTCCCTACTCATTGGCTTTTCTTCTGTTCTTACAGGTTCCAGATACACTCTTCTCTTTCCATGGCATAGTACTGTTCTTATGTGCTAATTGAAACAGAAAAACACTTGCGAGGGAGGGAACAAGATACCTATCTCCCACCAAGCTGCTCACACAACTGAACAGCGCCATTGCTCTTTAGCAGCACGTTCTAGCCCTTGAGCTGGATGGATTTCCTATAAATCTCTTAAAAGGCAGTTGACTTTGTGCACTGTCTGAAGGAGCACTAGCATTATCCATATGAACGCTGTTTGCCTAGCTACATACTGAAGAGTAATTGATGTCAGTTCTATTTTGTCATATTGAATAAAATCCCTGTAGTGGAAAGCAATAGCTAAGAGCAAGATGGTACAAGAAAATTTGTCACTGTTTTTAATGTGGATATGCAGGATGTAACTAGTCAAAAATCCATACAGATTTCAGCTCTCATCAAGGTGCTTCTTCAGCTGAAATCCATACCTTTCACAAAATAATATTAAAATATTAACATTTGCCATATTTTCATTAATTGTGGCTGAAGAGGACTTGAAAAGAATGAGAATTAGTTGAGATTTACTGCAGCCTCTGAGATCACAGCCCTGTACTACATCCCATGATAGCCTCTGAAAGCTTCAAATCCTCCAGTCCAAGAGATAATCATTTACTCTCAGTAGTTGTTAATAGGGTCATTAAGGTATTAACAATTAAGGACTTAGGGTCCTAGTGCCCACCCAGCTTTCCAGGTTTTGAACTAATCAGTGATAACAACTGTGTGATCTCAGGGACTTAATCCTCAACCTCTCTGCAGAATGATTTGAGCACCAACATCTCTCAGGTGGCAGTCAGGACTCATAAGCAGGGCTGTGTTTTCAGTTTGCTCTTCTGTCCCCACTGTGGGGGACTGCACCTCACACAGCACCCCAGCACCCCACTGCGTGGTGTGTCAAAGAACTCAGTAACCAGGGCTGGTTTTACCCTATAGGCCAGACCATAAATGCAGTGGTTCAGACTTTGTTTCTCCCAAAAGCTAGGCTGCTGCTGGAATGGGGATGGGGCTGTGCTCACCATAGGAACTGTAGTAAGGGAAGTTGTCCGGGCTTAAGAATCATTGCCCATGAGAGCAGACATGAAATGCAGATGTTTCCTGGTTGTGTTTTAATGAATCAGTTAGTTGCTCAGTGTTAGTGCTATGCAGACCAAGTCAGACTCTATTTCCACGAGTTTATCATCTACAGGGCTGTGGCAGGCATAGCAGGAGGCAGTGGGATATTGTGAGAAGGTGAAAGGTAGTGTTCATGTCAGTCGTGTCTAGTGCCTCTCCTTCAGCAGCTGACTCTTGACTCTTCATATGCAGTAACTTCAGTCCTGAAAGTAGTTTTCCACTCTCTAGTGTGTGAGAACACCAAATTATGCAGACACCCTGCTGATGGATGCTGCAGAAGCGGATGTGACAGCCACAGGTTGTGGGTGAGATGTCATTTGTTCTGTAATCTGACGCTAACATCTGGATGACCTTTAGCACTCGGTTGGTCCGTTTTCTCACATGTATGATAGGGCTTTTACCTACTTTTGCCCATAGCCTCAAAATCCTTAGGGATAAGCTTTGATTTGACATCAACTTTAGATAACTCCATTACAATACTCAGTCTTATTTTTAAAATGCATTGTTTCCTCTTTCTTCCCCACTAAAGGGATTGTACAGTTTAACTATCACTACTTTCTCTGACTTAGTATGATGTGTTCATTCGTTAGAAGTTGGCCTTATCGCCTGCCTGTTTTCCAGAAGATGTCCTCCCTGTTTCACTTAATTTTGCCTAGGTGATGGAGAGGTTTGTTTGGCAGCATGACACTTAACTGAATGTGTTTCTCACCATACATTAATCACAGGAGAAATGTCAAGAAATGCAGAATTGCTGCTGCATTATCTACCATACCTAGATAGTTTTTTTTTTTTTTCCCTTCTTTAAACCAATGCTGCATCTGGAAGGGATATGTATTCAAAGGCTGGTTTTGGTATAGGTACAGATGAAATCGTTTTATTTCTTGATGGGCAGAATGCCTCCCATGTAGAATCTAAAATGCCTCTACTAAAATAAAATCTGTCTTTAAACTTGTTTCTTTATAACCCACAAGTTTTGCAGCCTCTCCATAAAAGAGAACAATTAAGAAGAACAACAGAGTGGGGAGGATATATTTCATGTGCAATTATTTTAAAACAGTAGGTTCCTTCCAAACTGGGCTTTTTATTTTTGCAAAACAGGATTTGCTTAGTCACACATTGTGAACCAGAAATCTGGAATGTGGCTATTAAATGCCACCATTTCACAGGATTACTTTAGTTTGTCTAAAGATCTCCTGAAGGTTTATGTTATTTTCTGAAGATTTATGTATGTCAAACTTCACAAGCTAGCTTTAATTCTGTTTCTTGAAGAGCAAGTAAACAACTTCTGCCCTCACTGAAAAAAGACCTCAGACCCAGGGATCTTTCCACAATACGGAAAATTATTTTTCTTTCAAGTTTCCTTCTCAAATCCATCGCTATTCAGAATTCCATGGCTGAAGACGGAAATGCTTCATGCTTTTCTTTTTTTCTCTTCATTTTGGATGTGAAAAGTCTGTGGACGCCTTTTAATTGTTAATCTTTCCCGTGAGTTTAACTCGGTAACTTTAGCCTCTTTTTCCAAATGGGGAACGAAGACATAAGTTTGAAGCATTAAGACTTGAGCACCTTAAAGCTAGGTCCATGCTCAGGTAGGGTAAGTGACTAGAATGGCAAGTACTAGGCCCTTAAGAGAAGAACAAAATGTGGCATTCTGCATTTTTGTGCAGCTCTTCTTCAAGGAAAGTAAATCGGTTTTCCAGTTACAGTGTTCCCCTAGACATCCTGGCTTTTGTAGGGGTGTCCTCTTTGTCATAGCTTATCTATTGCTCTTTTCGAAGCATGACTCACTACACTAACTTTTTCTGTCATGGCAGTTCACGCTGTCTTACTGTCAGTTAATACTTGCCATACTTACATAAGTGCTTTGCTACAACTGGAAGCAGGGATAGAAAACCCTGTTGTCTTATTTACTGAAAAATGTACCCTTCCTTCCCTTACACATGCAACTTCCTCTCTCAGGGGCAAACTGGCCAGTCGACTGCAATTTGCATCTAGAGTACACAGAGTGCTGCCTTGCCTGGCGTATTAGTCATAGGCAGTGTGCTTGAACCATTCTGGGAAGCCCCAGCTAGGAAGGAGGAAAAGGTTAAAATCAGAATTCCACCACCTAGGTTTTAGTCTCTGCTGCTTCCACGGGCAGCACTTGTGTATCTTCTGCGTCTTTGTGCATTTCCCTCCACTCCTTTAAGGGACGTAAAATACCTGTTTCATTGCTCTCTCTTTCAAAGACCCGCAGTGAAACAAATGCTCAAGGCCGTCTTGGATGCACGTGGGCAGATGTGAGTGAAATGGAAGCTCCAGCAGACCTGCGCGAAGTAAGTGAATGTTTTGGCTCTCCTCTGATGTGCTGTTTGTGTAGCAGACATGGCTTCACCTGGTGCAGGTACATGTCACTTTATAGATGGACAGTTATAGGCTCATTTGTGTGTTCCAGTAGAATCATCTGAATGATTTATGCTGCTTTAAAGTAGAGGAAATAATACATATTTTTAGATATGAAATTCTTAGAAAGTCTTCCTCCCCCCTCCCCCCTTCTTCCTCCCACCCAGAAGTAATCTGGTCACTTTGATTTGTTATTACACAAAAGGTAGAAAGTGGTTCATTTTAGTGACCCAGCAACTCTGAGCAGCATTCAAACCAATTTGCTGAATGTATTTGTAACTTTTAGATTTGTGAGTTGTCATATTGATTTTAATAGACTCTTTCTGCACCTAAATATATGCCTAAGGCCCAGATCCTGAACACATGACTAATTCCACTGACTACCATGTAATTTTTTCAGATACTTTAATTTAAACATGTTGATGAACTTCTACAGGAAGAGGGATTCTTTTCTGACATGGAAATTGAGTGCTCCAACATTAGAGCTTTGCAGGACTGGTTGGGGGTGAATACATGCCCAGGATTTATGCATATGAAAAGACACAGTAGAAATATTCTGTGATCTTCTTCATTATTGTTGGCATTAAATTCTCTAGTTGAAGAAAATAAATTAATTTCAGGAGACATAAGACGTTAGAAGTGCTCACACTTTTATTCCCCATTTTCTCATGTATTGGTTAGAATTCAGACTAGGGAGAAAAAAAATATCCCTGACCACGTATCTGACCAAATGGATTTTTATGAACGTGTGCTTTTTATCCAAGCCAGTTCTCTTTTTATATATATATGTATATCACATGTTTGTCTTCATGAGAATTCATGGAAACTTCTTGGAAATTATGATATTTGTCATTGCCATTACAAAAACGAGGGCTTAGCTGCTGTTGTCCTTCATGGACAAAACTCCAAGTTAAATCAAACAATTGCAGATTGGACCGATTTTCCTAATTGCTCCAAATAGCCTATTCATTTTCTGTATTGCTTGTTTTGAACCCATTGTGCTAAAGATTATTGCTGCAGGCCTGCAAACACTTACCGGGCGCAAAACTACTAATTATTCTAGTTCTTGTAAACGAAGGGAATTACTTATGCCCACTTTAACTTATGCTCAACTTTTGCGCTTTTACTATTTAGTTGTATTACCATCTGTAAGATAATTAAAAGCCTGTTTTGTGTTCTATACCTCAGATGGTGCAATGAGACCTAATTTTGTTTATTTCACCACCCGTTTGCATAATGGCTCTGAAACACAGGCTAAGCAGGGTTAAAGCAGATGTACGCTTCAGAATCTGCTGTCGGCAGGTGTTAAGATACTGATAGCAAATACACTATAAGAAAATGTTGCTATGTCACTTTCTTTACATTGCAGGTGGCAGGGTGGATGGGAGTTTTATATGATAATCATGACTTGAAGAGGGGATGCTAGAAGTATTCATTTTTGAACTTTTTTTTTGTCTAGTCGAAGCACATAGTACTGACCAAAAAGAAGACTCTATTAGCCAATCCTCTGGAACAACAGATTCTCTCACTGGAAAGACAGAGACGAGAGGTAATCTTAAGTTTACCTACCCTTAACCTTTACAGCTATAACCTAAGATAGACATTACAAGTTCAGTAACATTTCCATGGCAAGAAATCATTGAATATTACTTACGCTGTATTTAAGCAGCAATTGGTTTCATCAGGCAGTGCAGCAAGAGCTCTGTTTCTTCTCTGGAAATCTCATCCCCCATTCTTTTGAGGAAATTTCTATCTGGAGAATTTCCACTTCTCATTTCTTCACAGCCTGAAGCATGCAAGCACTTAAACTTGTGTTTAAATTAGTTCCTATAGTTCCTATATCTAGGCAGTTACATTTGGAGAACGGTTCCTAAAAACAAATGTTGACCAAATATTGTAACACAGTTATAAATCCATAAGAGTGGAGATTTATATGTCACAAAGGGCAAACTTTCATAATGATCACTGTGGTAAAGGCCAAGGAATAACTGTAAGTAGTAGCAACTGGAGTTTTACCACAGGTATCAGCAAACTGGAAGCTATTCTATTTCTGAGCATCCTAAAGAGTCACCATGCATCCTACAAATCAAAACACTTCTGGGAAACCTATTTGGCCTTCTCCAATAAAAATGCACACACATTGACTTCACTCATACCAATTTTATGCATGGTGTTTGCCAATCTTCCCTGTTTTCCATGCATACGTTTGCTCAGTTTAGTGGTACTGAAAAAGGCAAGCAGGGTTTGCACCCAGCTGTAATTGCAGTTGATAGGCGTCTTCAATTCACTGTTTTGAAGCTGGTGACCTTCTAATTGCAAATATGCTTATGTAACTTAAAGCAAACTAACAAAAACGTCCTTAGCCATTTAGGAATTGCAGTTTGGGATTTGTACAGTGTTGCAAATGATTCACCTATAGTTTATTTTATATTTGCATCTTTCTTGAATGTTACTTCCTGAACATTCATCTGCCTTAGCTGAAATAACATAGAAATGGCACATGAGCCATAAAGCTCACCGGATTTTATGTTTACTTTTTCTTGAAATGGACTGTCCAGATAACAAAGAGGTTGTGAACACTCATAGCTAGAGAATCAGTCTCTTATATATTGACAGTGTTGAAATGAGGGTTATTTACTGTTTCTTCCTGATAATTACAGCTTCTAGAGGTGAACAAACAATGGGATCATCAATTTAGAGCTATGAAACAGCTTTATGAAGAACAGGTAACAATGTTAACTGCTTCTATTGGAATATGAATGCTATCTGATGATTAAGTCTGTGCTTAAAAACCAAACAGCCATAGCTGTAGTGGTAGTACCTTGAGTGGGCATGTGGGCACAATCATCATATTTACTTTGTCTTTTGTCTTTCATTTACAGAGGTAAAATACCTAAATAAAATAAAATCACATTACATAAAAGTGAAGTTTATGTATTTGCAGTCTTCAGTGGGACAAATAAGCAGAGAATAGACAAGCAAGCTGTGTCTAAATTAGTAGGGAACCATGGGTGGACATGACAGCAGAGGTATTCATGCCTTCAGAGCAGAATGACCTGAAAATTAGCCTGCAGTGTCTGGTGTGTCCAGCCACTGATCCACTTTGTCACACGTCTGTTAGTTGTCCCATCTGTTGTGGTAATTTTCATTCTGGCTTAGGAAGCCTAGAAAGTCACCAGGGCTCTCTGTAATGGGGGAGCTCTCAGGTAAGTCTTCCATGAATGCCACCTTCTATAAGAAGAGAGACTTTTTGCCTTTGAGAAACTGCTCTGTACAAAAGTATTAATTTTATATTAAAATACTCATAATATAAAAAGTAAATGGTAAATAAATACTTATTTACCTTTTTTTTTTTTGACAAGATGCCATTGTCATAGCTTTCATTCATTGTTTGCAGCTCTGTGGCATATTAGCTGCAGACATTATAATCAACTGCCTAGCAAAGCTAGCCGCTTAAAATATTTCTTGGTATTCTAAAAACTAAGTTGGTTCATAAACCGACACTTCTCTTATTTCCTTCTATGAAAAGGAAGTTTGCCAAGTGGTCTCATGTGCTTATCAGGAAAATTTTCTCTCTAATTTTTTCCAGTAAGTTTTACTGAGATCTGGATCATTTCTTCCTTGACTTTTTTTTTGCAAAGAGAATTCAAATGTCTCTTCCTCATTTAATATGGGACAGTTTTATGCCTCTGGCTAGATTGCTTTGGAAGCATACTAGTGCCGAGGCAGTCCATGTTGCAAAGGGAAAGAAAAAGCACATTAAAAATGGAGAGTTCATATGCAGGAACAGCCCCATGGTAGCTGTGCTTTGGCAGCAAAATCAGTGCTAGAGCCAACTGAGTTAACACCATGAGAGAAATTGCCCTAAATCATTAAGAGTCTCCCCTACAAACAGAGCAGCTGGGTTTGGGGGGAGGAGTAAGTGATTGGGCACTTTACACCCAACCAGATCCATGCCTTTACACTAATCTGCTGAGAGTTGAAAGGATTTGGGAGCACCTTTGGGGTGCTGTGCCTTTCAGGATGCACCGTCAGCCCACCATGGTACATTATTCGCTTTTCAGCTGGCAGAAATGAAGACAAAACTGGACATGTCAGAGAGGAGAGTCAGTGAGCTGGAGGAAGAGAGACATCGGCATCCTCCAGAAAAGGAGAGGCTGCAAGTCCTGGGCAGAGACAGGCCGTCACAGGAAATGGTAGGAGGGTGCACTATCACCCAGTGTCTTTCCTCTCTCTTCTACTAAGTGCACAGCATGGGCTGTTGCAGACCCAGTAGATGGTGGTGCTGGGTTCTCATCAATATTGTGCCCAAGGCAGTGGCTGATCTTCTCTTTGATCAGAGAACTATGCATTGTGAGGCAGTCATTTCTGTAGAAATTGTCAGACCACACAGCAGTAGTGTGTGTGAGAAGGAATAAAGAGCAGATTGATGTGCATAGTTCAGATATTTTCTTCCTGAATATTCTTTTTAGGGTGAATTTCTTTGTGTCAGAGAAAGAAAATGCTACCACAATTTTAAACGGAAAAGCTGCAGATATCGTATAAAATGCTCAACAATAAAAAGTCAGATCCCTGAAGCTAAATTCCCACCAAAGTAAACCCACCAACCAAAGTGATCAGCAAAGTTATACCAAATATACAGAAAAGGTTGTCTTTGCCCCATCTGGCAAGCACCAGAGAGTGAACAGTAACTATTCTCATTCTGTTTCATGGTAACACACACTTCATAACCTCTTGTAAGAGCTTCTGACTGCTGCTCTGACAGCTGAAGGCAAGGTTCTCCTTTCTCATGGGAAACTTGATAATGTGAAACAAACCTGAAGACAAGTGGCAATCACATCACTTCCATTCTCAGATAAAATATACGATAGCTGCTGTAGGAAAAAAAAGTGTAAAGCCCTTAACTTTTATTTTCATAGGCAGAACATTTGTCTTACTTGCTTAACTATTACAACATGGGTAAACATGTGCTTGGTTTCCAACGAATAGGCCTATTTACATGCTTCAAAGCAAACCACGTCATGAACTTGTTTAATCACGGCCTGTATTTGCCCTCAATATACAGTCAATGCTAGACAATCCATCTTCCTGTTCATATTACTAAGATGTTTACTGTCAACCTTTTTAATAAATGATAGCTGTGAAAAATAGGTAACTCTTTGGAAAGGTAACGATGAGCAGTACACTCTCAAATTGTTTTTCTACATACGAGAATAATGAACAAGGTAACTATATACTCTAAAAATCTCTTACGGGGACAGGTCAACCTGCCTGGCATACCAGCTTTAGAACAGCAGTTTCTCTAAAAATTATATGGCAGCCACTAAGTGCTTCTATTTCTTTTGAACTTCTTTAGTTGTTGAATGCCCTGCAAGGATGCAGGAGATCTACACCTTTGCAAATGTAGCTGCTAAAAGTAGAGAATTTTGAATGAGCATCATAAATTGTAATATCCACGTCAAGTTATGCTGTGCTGCCCACATGGCTAGGTGAAGAAAAAGCAGTTCCAAGGGACAAATCAGAGAAATGCTTAAAATTGTTCAGCTTGAAAACACACAAGTAGGTCTGTTGCTTTAAAGTTCAGAATGCCGAAGGGACCTAGGCTGACAGATCTATCACGATTAATTTTGTAGGGCTTTGTATTTTTTTCTACAGCATCTAACTTTCTTCATACTTGCATTTATTTTATATTTTATATATATATAAATATATATAGTATTATATATGTATCTTTCTCTATATTTTATTTTCTTAGAAGATAGCAACAGGTTTTTTTTTAATGTTCTTCTTCACTCCCTATAGCCATGGAGCTGGCATAGGCTGCAGAAGGTTATTGCCAGAGCACAGTAATAAGGTGTTTGTTTTCTAATTGCTTATCTAATCCAGCAGCCTGACAGGACCTTTTAAATTTATTTATTCAGAGTAGCTTCCATGAGCCATATGGGAAAACCAGCAACAGCAAAGCATCTCTGTCTGATGGGGCTATTTTTCTTTTTTGGTGCGTCTGAAGGTATGACTGTCACACTGACAATGTTGTGAATTAAAAGTTATCTGTTTGCGTGTCCTCCATGGCCCACCTATGAAAACTGTCTGTTTTGGAGATTTAAATTATTTTGTTCTCTCTGGGCTCAACTCTGTGCCCGTAGATGGTAATCAAAGACTTACGGTAAAGGAGCCATAAAACCTAAGATTAAGTGTTGAATAAGAAGCAATAAGACTAAGAATTCAGATGGTTCAAAAACCCAAACAAACTGTGTTTGGCTTCATTATAAATGTCTGTATTCCTCAAGCTGTCCGCTTCGGAGAAGGAGAATGTGTGCTAGGAGAGCGGAAAAGGGGATGGCAAAGAGCAGAATATAGCTAAAAACCTACAAGGATTTTAGTGTGTGTTTGTTTTTTAATATCTTAAGGCATACAGAGACATGCCAACTTGAGTTAACTCCTGAGTGAGTTCCTTACAGAAATGTTCCAAGTAGTCTAGAACAAAGGAAAATAAGGCTACCTCCTGCATATGGGACAGTTTCTCAGGGGTGTTTTTCAGTGGCTTGATGTGCACAGTGATTCACTTCTCGTGAGCCCAGAGGAAAAATACCTAGTAGCTGGCTGCACAGAGATAGGGCTGTTGCACAGAAAGAAAGCATGCGTATGGTGTCGTGTGTGTGTGATTGTTGGATCTCATTTCTTTATCACATAAAGCAGCTGCAGAGGAATATTTGAGGTTTGTTGTTGTTGTAGAACAGTCACTCTGTTTCAAATGTCTAAACAGCTTTCTCTAAGACAGTTCGACAAAAGCAAGCTAGCCAGGAATGCATTACCCTGGAGAGAAAGGAGGGAAGCTTACACAATGCCAGTTACTTCAGTTTCTGATCTGAATCTTAGCTCCCCTCATTGTAAATTGAAAATAGCTGTGCTGAAAGCAATAGGAGAAGTGAATCAAACTTAATTTGGCAAATCTGTCCTACTAATTTGTATAATAACATCTTGAAAGACTAGTATTAGTCCTGTTGCAAATAGGGACATCTTCATGGTGGTTGCTGGGATGGAAGCAGTGTAGGCACACACTAAGAAGGGTTGAGCTCAAGACAACTGTGATGGGGCTTAAAAAAAAAAAAGTGGGTTTCAAGCCTCAGTTGGTAGCTTGGTAATTCTTGAGCAGGCTGAGGCCTGCCTCAGTCTCTTGAGTAGTGGGAAAAGCCTTCACGATGAATGATTCAGAGATGTGGTTTTGTCTCCAATGTTGTATGATATTGGGGGTGGCTAGGACTCCAGCTGCTTCTAGCCCTGGCGTTGCATTGAGTAGATGCAACTAATGCAGGGTTGGGATGGTCATTTGTACACTTCCATTTGCCTTGGCCTGCCAGCTTTTTCATGCCTTTATGCAACTGCAGATTAAAGAGAGCAGGAATTTATTCTGGTATGTTGCCTCTATCTCATCATATGGTGAGTGGTCAAAACAATTTCAACAGACTTTATCATATCTGGGTTTTCCTAACCATCCGTCTTCCTGTTGCTTTCCTTCCCAGCTGTGTTTGGGACGCCAAAAATTCAGCACATCTGCCAGGCAGCAGATTATTTGAAAATTGTTTTTGAAAAATGGTTCCATCTGCATTTCTCTGTATTTTGCATCCCAGAAAGAAACAAAGGTTCTCAGTGAAGTCCTGCATGACATGAAGGAAGAGAACAAGCTCCTGAAGCAGAAGAACGCCTCAATGATAAGAAAACAAGAACACTATGAGTGTGAAATAAGTCGTCTTAATAAGGTATGAGCAAGAGTTGAGCCAGAGACTAGGACTTCTCCCTTTAATTCTAGTGTCTCTGATGTTAAGCACTAACACTACCTGATGACTTTATTTTCACTCCTTGGGTGAGCAATCTGTCCATGGTAGCAAACTTAACGATCACTGCTAATCTATAGATCATAGATTCAGAGAGCTGGGGGAAGAAGCAAGAACTGAATTTAGCTAATACCTGTTCATGCTGCTCTTGGCAGGTTGTAGGATTTGCACTGTAAAGAAGAAAATTAAGAAAATCTTTGGCTTCTTCTGTGAAACTTCTCTCTATCATAATTATGTTCTTTCTAGGTTTCCCCTCCTTAAAACAAAAGGGAAAGGGGAAATGGCACAAAGCTGTTTTCATGCACATCCAGTGGAACACTATGATAAAAAAAAAATCAGTTTAAAAACTGTTGTTTTACATATGTTCTGTCTGAGAATGGCTTCTCTTCACAAGACATATGCTTCAGTCTTCTTATATGCATGCATACATACATGAGTGTGTATATATATTTGTAGGTGTGCGTGTGTGTGTGTATATCTCATTGAGGAAATTGCCATAAAATAGCTCGGGATTTTTTTTTTTTTTTAACTGAGGGAAAGTAATAAATGTAACTTTGTTTAATCAAAAGATCACATAAAGCAGTGGGTGTTTTCTAACAATTCTGTATTTCATGGTGAACCACAAATGCTTCCTGAGGAAATGCACTGCAGTAACCATTGCTGTATATCTTTAAGTGAAGCATAAATTGGAGGACCAGAATGTGTGAAAGTCAGGGCAAAAAAGTAATGTTGCCATATTAAAATATCTGGCAACTTATGATCTCTAGCTCATTCTGAAATGCGTTGGCAAGACTTGCTCAAAAACTTCTGTAACTTTCATTACATATCTTGTTTGTATTTTATTTTATTTTTAGAATCTTACAGTGTTGTTGGAACTAAGATGTAGGTGAATAAACCATACTTTTAAATGAAACATCAGTTTTATGCAACATAGCTTCTCACATGAGTGTTGCTTTACTGATTTCCTGTGTAATTGCATCCTTCAGATCTCATGAATGCATGTAAGACTGTGCCCTTATAAGTCTAGTAGCCCTGTTATTGCAGTTTCAGTGACTTCAAGTGCTTACAAATTTTCCTAAATCAAACTTCTACCTTAAAAATACTTTAACCTCAAAAATACTTTAAACTCCTTCTGCGTTACTTCTGTTGGAAAGCTGTTCTGGAGCTGTAACCCTTCTTTTATTAGACACTTTCATCCAGTTCAGTTGGGTTTAATTTTTTTATTTAATTTATTTAATATTTAATTTGTTTTATTTATTTCATCTAATCCATTTAATTTTATTCAATTATTTATTTAATTTATTTTGGCCAGATGATATACTTTTTTTTTTCGATAGTAGTATCAAAAAAATCTGCTTCACTCCTGCTGTTACCCTTGCTCTTTACTTATATCAATGTGGAGCAAGCATATTTTCAGTACAGGACAGTAGCTAAACTGACCCAAGTTTTTTGTTCCCTTAAATATATAACTGCTTGCTAATATGCATGGTTTTGCATATCAGTCATTTTAAGATGCTTAATTCCCAGATTGTGGAAGATATTACTACTTGTTTTTAAGTACATTAACTTGTTTACTTCCAGCTTCATCCAGCATTGATCTGGTCATCCAGAGTACCCAAAATGTAGATCTTGTTCTGATCCTACTTTGATGTTTGCCATATGAAAGTGTTGTTGCAATAGTTTGGAATGCCATATCCCAAGACTGTTGGCTTTCCTGTTGCAGTTTCCTTGTTTGCCTTATAGTTCAAGTACTAGACAAATTTCTCTCTGACTTAATTGATAACTTTGCTTCAGCACCATCTCAGTTGTGTCATTCAAACACGGACTGATAGGCTGTAATTTCCCCATTAAGAAAATCTGTTTAAAATTATTATTTTTTTTTAAATGAAAGATTATCAGGTTAAACTCTGCTTTACTTCATCCCATTTCTCATGTCTGTAAGGCTTTTCTCTTCAAAATTTCTTCCCAAACCTGGCACACTCGTGTGGTTAGATTAAGGGATTGCTAGTTGCATGGACCACATCCTTCTCATAACTTTGAAAACCAAGTGGGTTGTCTTTCAGTAATATAGTTTATACAGTTTCCTTTTCGATTAAAAAAAATACATAAATATATATATATGTAAGAAAAACTCTGTGCTACTTGTCTTGCAATTTCAGGTTTCAGTTTTCAGTATTTCTAAATGAACATTATTTAACACTGTGTGAAGTTAAGCTGAGTTTAACTCAGTGAGCTGCGAGGTCTTTCTCATTTTCACTTGTTCCTTGCTGGTGGCCATCCTGCCATTGCCACAGAGCTGTATTATCCTCCTTCTTGGGTAATACAGTTTTTAGTCTTGCTCACAGCATCACTGTGTATTACCTTTCTGCTTGTGCCCATTTTTATAATGAAAGAAGCTCTTACAACTTTTTTGTAACATACAGCTCACGATACCTTGCAGCTCACTGCCTAGAATCATGATAACAAAAACTTCACTGACACTTGTGTCTTCTGACCCTCCACTCCCAACCTAAAAGCTGATGTGAAACTTGTTTTTATTATTTGTTTTGCTATTTGTGTAGAGCACTGAAGTGTCATATTGTAAAAGAGATCAGCAGTGGCTGGAAGGGACAAAAGGAAGATTAGTCAGTGATCTATTTGTATCTACATCCTCCCATATTTAGGTATGGCCTTATGACGTGGAATACAAACTTTGTCAATAGTATACCTCTTCTGCACTGTTCTTAGTGACAGTAGCTCACCAGATTTTTCTCTTCTGTGTTCCTTGTTGGAAGTGCTATTTTTCCTCCCCTTTTTGATACTTCATGGAAGATGAGGTCCATAATACTAATCCTTGGGTTTCTTAGGTGCTCTTTTTTCCTGCTTGTCTTTTTCCCCTTCTCCCTTTTCCCTCTCTAAGTTATTTTCTCCCTTCTCTTACAACACAAGTGGTGCGTGGCCAGTCAGGGGGAGCTGGGGACCACTAGCAAGAAGGGAACCTTCTAAAGTGGAGGAAATTAGCTGAGTCCATATGTTCTGTGAGAGATGCAGAAAAGCACTGAAATTGAAATGTGAGCGTTTGTGGTAGAGTAAATAAGAAATGTGTAAGTGTGGTTATAGACAGAAAGTGGTAAGAATGATTTAAGAACTATTCCAGTCCAAGGGACAGCTGTGGAACACTATTAAATAAATAAAATCTGCAAAGAAATGTAGCAGAATTTGACTGAAAAATAGTATAAGAGCATTCTCAGTGTAGTGTGTGTATACATAACTCCCTCTAGTGACAAGTTATAGAGACTACATAACTTCGTCTCGATGTGAGTATTCACTTTGGTTCCAGCTGAAGAAATTTGTACTCGTGGTGCAAAAAGTGTTTCAGTCCGACTTTACTATAGGAACATTTATAGGCATAGTCGAATGCTACTTTAACATTCTTGGGTTGTTTGGTCTTTTGACACTGGTCTTGGTTTTTCTCAAATTCTGATTTGCACAAGGAAAATGGCATTTCTGAATGAGATTTGCAGCTGTGATTTCCACAGCTAGTTGTCGGTTATAGTTTAAGTAAAAGCACAGTCTTCTAAACTACACCATCTCAAATTCATGGATCTAGTGTGGGCACTTTGGAAATTTGGACTTAGGCATACATAGATGTTATTCGTAATATTCACTGTATATAATTGAAGCAACTGCAAATGAATGAAAAATGAATGAATGAAAAAAGCCTGTGACTCTACTTAAAGAGAACACTTACACAGAAATAAATCTTTCTGATGTGGTGGATCTCAGTACAGTAACTATGATGTTTTACGTTGCAGGCCCTTAAGGATGCACTGCAAAAGAAGCACCAATCTGTTCCTGGGACTCCTTCAGAGGGGGTTGACAAGAACAGCCTTGAGGACATGAGAACCCAACTTGAAGTTCTCCGGCAGCAGGTGAGAATGGCTGGAAGCAAGCCTGGCTTGAATTTCATGCCACACGATTTTGCCTTTTCTCCCAAGAACAGTGCCTGGCTGACTTGCTATATAGTACTTTTGAACGGAAGAGTTGTAGTCCATTCAAATTGGTGTTTCCTAAGATGCTGTCATCACAGCAGTGTCCATAAAGTGAAATTCACTCCTTGCGAAAGACTGGAGCAAGCTCTTGTGTAGGATTTCAAGCTGCAGAATGGCTCTTGTGATTTTTGGAGGCGTCCTGCCAGCTCCCTGCTAGGGACTGAATTTCCTCCGGAGAGAATGCCAAACTTCATGAGTTACTGATGAATTTGTTGCTTGTGTCTTCTGCTCCTTATATCGTAGAAGTTGAAAGTTTAATGAATTGTCTAGAGAATGCTGGTCTTGGAAAATTAGTGATGGTATTGTAGTTGTTCAAAGTGTGGTGCGAGACATTTGAATCTATAACCTGCATACCAATCACTACAGACAATCGTATTTTTTTTATCTTCATTTTGAGCAATTCAAGTGCTTTGTGCACTCTACGTATGAAAGAATCTGTTTAAAAGCATGATACTTCTCAGATAATCTAACAATTTTGGTCTGTCATCCTGGACAGTGTTAGGGCTAACATTATTGACACACAAATGGATGTGATCAGAATGGGAATTTTATTCAATGGGAGTAAAATACTTGTTTCTGTCACGTTTGACAGCAGAGCCAGATTTTGCTCTCTAATGTAATGCTTGCCACATGCTGGAGAATAAAATCCTGCACTTGATTGTACAGTAATGAGTTATTTCATTCTACACAATAAAATAGAGTAAACCTTTTTTCTTTTTTTTTCCTTTCCTTCAGAATTCTCATGGGGCAACCGTTTTATGATTGTATTTTTCTAGTTGTATAAATCAGTGCACTGAGTCCAAACTTCCTTCTGCACGAAATGGAGCAGAAGGCTCTAACTGTTTGGAGGAGGGACCCCTGGGACACACAATGTGACAGAGCCTCACCAGAGCTTGGCGGTCACCAGGCCATCCCTGGCTACTACAGAAGAGTTAAAGGCATTCATGCCTTGGGAGATGTCCCCCTATTTCTCAGGACAAGAGAATATAATGACAAAACTGTGACAAAGTTTACTCCCTTGCAGCTTCAACAAATTGTACAGCTGGGGAGCAGTAGGGAGGTGAGACAGCAGAGAGTGAAGTAGGAGAGAAGAAATGAGGGAACACTAAGAAGAAGTGCGTATAGGTGGACAGGGGTCCAAGAGAGCTACATGTCTGCAAACGACTGCTTTGCCTCTGTTTTGGAGGGTCAGTAGTGCTCGTGCCTTCTTCAGGCACAGGCTGTGAGCTGAGACTTCACGCGGCCACACAGAAAGCCTTTGTTCATTTTACACACTGTTATTCAGGAAGGGGGTTATATCTAGTGGGGGACCGTCAGATCCAAAAAAAAACTTGCAAAAATTAGCTGCAACAGGCAGGTCATACAAATTTATAGAGCCCTGCATTGACTTTTTTTTTTATTTCCCTGAGATATTAACATTTCTCCTTCTGTGTAGTCATAATACTGCTGCCAGCAAAAAAGAAAATTGGGTCTACACTAGGGGCAGAGCATGAGGCACAGCAACCAAATTCTTTGGAAGTAGACTGTCGGCAGGCTTTAGTGACCAACTGAAAGGACTCCTGAAAGCTCTGATGATAGTTCCCACTCCAGTGTGCTTTTGTTGTTATAGAATAATAGAACCATTCAGGTTGGAAAAGACCTCTAAGATCATCTAATCCAACCTTATCTGTCAGTGAATGTGCCACCAACCTTCAGCTTCATAGAAGGTGGGTACCTGCCCATTAGCTGAAGAACTATGGGTTTCTTTCCACAGTGTTTCAGCCAAGGTGTAAACTCCTTGACTGTCCTGACTAGTTCAAGTCTTACGGTCATAAATATATGGCCGTGGCTCTAAATACTATCACTTACTCGCACAGCTTAATCCTTTGGGCCACACTCTTGTTAGAGTTAGACCATAAGAAAAGGTAAATCTGCAGGCAACTGCAAAGGCATAAAACAAGGTAGGCTCAAGGCTAAGCTTGTCATGTGGTATTCAGTGGGCTATGAAAAAGGCAGGATGTTCTTTGATCACAGTTGCTCATCATTAGGTTGGATAAAATGATAATCTTCTGTCAGACAGTGTGATAGAAGTCATTTTTTTTGTGCTGTGTGAACACCTCGGGTCTCCACCAGAATGCTAACTGCTTGCATCTGAGATACCGGAGGGAGTAAAAGATGTTTGTAATTGAAAAGAAAACTGGAAAAAAAATCATAGAATGTTTGCTCTACTACTGTTTATCCCTTAAAAAGATCCATGTCTTTAGTATTTTGTATCTTATTTATAATTGTTAAAATGGATATTCCCCAGTAAGCCTTTTAATTATGACTATTTACAAACAGTGAAGCTGTGGACTGTTTCAATTGATACGCCACTGTGGAATTGTCATTTTGTACTGTTCATTTAAAAAAAAAGCGAGGGAAAATCTTTTGGTTGCAGGACTGTAAAGAGGGATTCTTTTGGAATGCATCCCACTGCTTGGCCGTTGTTTAAAAAGCAACTATACAACAAAGTGGATTAAAATTTCTGTTGTGGCTCTGCTGAAATTCACATAGTCATGATTGCAGGTACAAATATATGAAGAAGACTTCAGAAAGGAGCGATCTGACAGAGAAAGACTTAATGAGGAAAAAGAAGCATTGCAGAAGATTAACGAGAGATTACAGTCTCAACTGAATAAACTAAACTCTCAGGTATGAGTCAAAAGAAAGTCACTATTGCCAGCACATGTGTATTTTATTTTTATTTTCTCACTCTCCACACAATCCAAGGCTTTCTGGCTTCCATTAATTGACATTGGATTTTATGTGAGGTCACCACCTGGGATGAAATCATTCTGAAGTAATGCAGTAAGAAGATGAGAAATGATTAGAGACAACTTCCAAATTAAGTACATGAAGGGAGTGTTTATTGCAAGATCTCTTCAAACATATCTTAAAATGGAGGGGGGGAATCAAAAACAAATCCAGAGGACTCTTGATTGTTTCACTGGCACTTGATATGAGAGTTGTAACATCAAACCAGCTTTTGAAATAAAAAGCGTCTGTAATGAATCCTGACCTCTGCTATGGAATTACAGAGTAATATTAATATCACTGAGGAAAAAAAAAAAGTCTCCATCCAAATTAGCTGAGCAGCCTCTGGAATAATTTCTTGTTGCAACATCCTTTTTATCTCTTCAGAGTAGTGTCAGTATTCTGTTCACAGACATTCAGGAAGCCAAAGCAAAGTCATGGCATGCAAAATTTTGAGCTTTCTCAACTCCCTTTAAAAATTATGAAATTTTGAGGTTTCCTGTCTTGACAAAGTTGTGCAATGTCTTAAAAGAATGGCTGATTACCAAAATGTTCTGTGATGATTTATTGTTCTCCCCAACTTTGTTTTGAAACAGAAACTGCGGTGTTGCCTTATTTTCAGCCAAGCCATTCATCATTACTAGCAAGATCTTGCAATAACGTCAGAGGCAAGGTGCCTGTCCAGTGTTCCTCACTGCCACCAGTTTCAGTTGTAGAGGAGCACAGGTTGGGCATCTTGACTGATACTAGGGCACTGCTGCAGTTGTGCCTGAGGCTAACCTGTACTTTTGTAGGTGCTTGGAAGCATTTCATGCAGGTGTAAAAACCCACCAACCAAACAAAACCTAGCAGTGCCAGAGTGAATGCTGTGATTTGCCATTCAGGCCATCCCAGGCATACAGAAATACCTGGGACAATCTGTTACTTTGCGTGAAATAACTTTTAGTTATATTTCCCCTACCCAGTAGCCCACTCCTGGGTGGTTCAATAAGGTGTGTGTGTAGGACACATTTGTAGATGTGTTTGTAATCAAAGACATCTTCCTATATATTTTTGCTCCATCTAGAGAGCATAAAACCCCAAACTTCTTGTATGGCCCTGACTGGTCAGTCAGTGGATGCTGTGAGAACCTCTCACAGCAGTGGCAGTGAGCAGAGGGACTATAAATGGGGCTAACAGGCCTCTCCCACTCCTCCCCAGCCTCTCTGGACCAGGAGCAACAATTTATCTGCAGTGCATGCATACTGTGCGCCCTACAGGTGGTACAAGCTCTGTGTGATATGCCCCTGCATTGCAGTGACAGGAACAGCTTTGGATGCGATTTTTAAGGATTTGATTTATCAGGGTGAATATTTCATTTATTTTCAGATTAAGACCTGTGTGAAGGGAAAGGAAAAACTAGAAAAGCAGTTACAGCAGCAGGTATGTTTCTATTTACCTGTGCCTTGTTGTTAGATGTAAATGAAATGCTGGCCCTCGGGAGCAGTGAGGAACTATCTCCATTTCTTATGCTCCCAGTCTCTGCTTGTCAGCCACCAAAACCAGTGCCATTAGATGTGACAGGAGGGGCTGAAGGGTTCAAGCTCTTTATGTTGGGAGAACGAGCATGTCCGTTCTTCCTCCTCCTACCCTCTTGAGAGGGAGGAAGAAGGGCACTTACTCTCGCAACATAGAGATCTTGAACCCTTGACAGGGGATTGGTGCCGTACATAACTGGCTATCATCTGCAGGACAGATGCTGGGACTTGCTGGTGTATTCTAGTTGAGACAGGAGATGGAGGCTAGTGGAGTTGTACCTGAGGCTCACCTATATACGGAGGCTCAGTACCAGGCTTTAAGCTATCCTGTGTGTTCAGCTTCATCTGCTGGCCCAAATCCATTCCACGACTTATCTGTGGCTATGGATGGATGAGAGAGACCAGTAGGGTGTGAATTTGCAGTGCATCAGATGTTCCACAGTATTTTCCCCTGCAATTCCTCCTTTTTCATGTAGCCTTTATCACAGGGAATTTCTGAGGCACTAGTACACACGCAGGCAGCCGCTGCTGAGTGGTTGGGACACTGGGAGCTTACACTTGGGAGCGGCTTGTTTGTCTCTTCCTGCTTTGGGATGTGATTAAACAAGCTTATGAAGTACTTTAAATATGAGAGGAGCCATGCAGTGTATTTATTAGTTTATTTTCTTAAGTCAAGTTATTTAGTTCTGACTCATCTTTCATTCCTCCTTGTTCTGTCCTTAGGCAAATTCCCATTAATTCTACTGGGACGCAGAAAGCCTAAGAAAAGGCACAACCAAATCTCAAGACCATAGACTTTGGTCCTTTACCAATATTATTTATTTTTCTTGTTATGCAAATGCCTGTCCACATGTAGTTCTGCTTCAAAGTATTGAATGTTACTAATGGGTAATGAAAATCTCTTGAATATGGAAAGCACGCAGAAATATGCTTGCCATATATTGAAAAAAGATATTTTCAACATAAAAGGTGTCAAGACTCTGGCATGGCAAAAGTCAAATTTCTTAAATACTTCTTTAATCATGAACAGTCTGAAGAAGCTAAACTTCATTGTTACCCATGCTGACAGAGGGGATTTTCTTCCCTGTTGCTTTTCACCAATGAATTTGTATGCGGATATTCTGTTGGTTGTCATATCCTGCTAGTAATGCATTTTTTTTCTTGCTTTGCTTAATTTTTGACAGACAAAAGACCTCCCGGTACAGTCTGAGAGGCCCAGCTACCCACCTCCACTCTTTCTCTCCCCATGCGTTAATTATGGGAACTGTGGGTTGGTTCTTCACTATCAAGATCCTCGAGTACATCCAATGTCTCGCAGGGCACAAGAACAGCAGCAGCACTCAGTAAGGTTCCCACCTTCTCCCGTTTCACAGGGGCACTGATTTTATCACAGCGTGATGACCACAGAAGAATTAACGTGGTGCTATCACACTGTTGTCCTCATCAGTAACTAAATCTGTTGTTTTTTGGCTTGTTTTGGTGCCACGTCAAGATTTTTTACTGGTTTTAGAATTACCCCTAGATCTGGAAGAGCCTTTCTGGTGGTCTCTGTACAGTCTCTCTTCCACGTTTGTCTTCCCCCAGATGCTGATTTTCTGTTATAAGCTTGTTCTTTTCTTCTTTGCTGTTCCTGAGTCTTTGGTACTGAACTGCACAGAGTGCTGCCATGTCTCAATCAAAGCATAATCCACTGAAATCTGTGCACAGAGGAAAAAATGCAGCAATTTAAATATATGGTTGATAAGTTATACTTTAAGTATATACGCTTATATATTTTAAATTTATTTTGGCAAACACTATTCATCTATAAAACCACATGAAAAAGAGATTATATATTTGTTTTCCATGATGCTTCTGGTCATTCTCTAATTAAAAAAATAAAGTTGTTCGATTGGATTCTTGTTGGTTTCTTAGATTAATTTACATACATGTAAATGCAGAGCCTTTTCTAGCTGGAACCCAGTTCTGGGCATACAAAGTAAATGACAGTGACACAATTGGGTATCTAGTTGCAGTTGGCATTATTCTGTTCTCTTCCCTCTATTCAGCTGAAGAAAGCTTGTTGACTAATGTCTTATTTCCGTGTCCTACCCTGAGTATTTCTGTCTCTGGCTCTATTACTGGAGAATTACTTTCGTGCTTCACTTACGGTTTCTGTATTCACAGATAATACAACCGTCCTCCCGCCAGGCAGTACCCCTGTAGGCAGGCTGCACAATCGCACGTTCCCCGTACACGTTCCCACACGCTGACAAGCTAGTGGCAGGGTGTACAGCGCTGCTGTTCAACGCTATGGGCGAAGCCCCAGATTGTGTTGCTTGTGCTGAGTAGTATCTTCCTTCTGGTACTCTGATGTGAAATGGGATTATGTGAGGAGTGAGGTTTACTACGGGTGAGGCACTCAGACAGAATGCTTTAGGAATGCAATTTTCCCAAGCAAGCCTGTGTGTTGGAAGAAGGAAAAAAAAAGAGCATAAGTGGAAGTTATATCTGAGCGTGGATAACACAGTGGGAAACTTTAATTTTTTCCTGGCACACGACAAGGTCCTGTCTTCCTTGGCATACAGAGGAATCCTTTGCCTTAGGGCAGGTTAAGTCAGGATGAGTTATCTATTTCAAGAAAAATACTGCTTCAGAGAATGACATTTTTGAAATGCTGTGGGTTATCTAACAAGTAGGCTGTGCTTGTTCAAAACCATGTTTAAATTTATTCTCACTGGTGAATGTCATTTCTGCCTATAAAGCTGTTGCCTATCAAAAGATGTTCATTATTTGTGAAATTACAGCTTAGTTTCTGCAAGACACGTATAAGGCTTTTCGACTGCAGAAATCCATTTGAAAAACTGTGGTCAAACGAGTCATTTCTATAGTCCATGAGTGTGCTTATCTGCTTGTTTATCAGAGTTGGAAGTATCGCAGAATATTTTTCAGTGCAATTTGGACTCTGTCCCAGATTATTTTGGCTCTTCTCCCTGAACTTTCATCATCTGGGTTTCTAATTCTGCAAGGGATCACTGGGTTTACAACTTTGCCATTCCTGCTGGAGCACTGGGGTCAGTCTGACTGGTTGCTTTGTAACTCCCAGTTTCATTCTGAGTTTTCTTTGAAATTCTTCGCCTGTGAGAGTGCAGTGTTGCTGCTCTGAGCTTTTGATAACTCCCTGAGCAATTTGTTAGCAATGAAGAAAGGTGTTAGAATTTAATGAGTGTCCTGAGTTAACATACGTAATCCTGTGTGTTTAGTCTGTGCTTTTGCTTTTTCAATCTTTTTATATCTTGCACCTTTTCGTTCCTTTTACATTGTCAGTAGAAGTGTTTTTGTTTAGTCTGACATGAAATACATCTCTTGTCTCTGAAATTCATTCAGCTTTGCATTGTGTATCTGTGAAAAAGAAGAGTGGATCAGAGAACAGAAAATTCAATAGAAACTCAGAAGAGCAATGCAAATAAGTGTATTTTAAGCCATCAGTGGAAAAACTGCATAAAGCAAAGCACAGTCTGCTTTGTATCAAAGTGTGTTTTGTTTGCCCACAAACACAGAATTAGTTAGTAATTCATGTGGACATTATTATTTAAGTGAAGATAGGATAGTTCCTTTTTTCTAACAGTGTAGGATAGCAATTACTGCTATGTAACTGCAAATGACAGCATACATAAAAGTTAAATCTGGTTTCTGTATCTACAGCTTCATCCTGCTGCCTTAATTTAGGCAGAACTTCTTTAGAAGTCAATGAAATTTCTTTTCTACAAGTTGAAGTGTGTAAGAGTCTCCTTGGGACTACTCAGGGTTTTGTCAAGAGCAATTTCTGCAAAACAAGAATCGTTTTACCCGTTTAACTAATTTGAGGCAGTAATTACCTGGAATTTGATGAGCTTGCATGTAGTACTCAAACCAAATTGATGGTTTAATAGAGCTTCAACTGAAATGTCTGGTCCCAAAATTGTTTCTTTAGTGGCAATGTGCTACTTATTTACCACAGTGTATGGTATAAACTATGCTGCAATATTTCTTTCTTCCTTGCTGTTGCTTGCCATAAAGGATTTCCCTGGACAAAACTATGCCTGCATGGACATAACCTTCCCAATACATCCTCTTAGAAGGAAGATGGGGAACCTTTCCATCCCACAATATTTTCAATAAGTTATTTGATAACAGCTAATGTAATTGCAACACAAATGCTAATCTGTGGAAAGGGAGAAGGGAGAGAACTTGACTCAAAGGATATTCCTGTCACGCAAAAAACTATGTTTACCCATACCGAAACTGGAACAGCTTTACCTGTTAGGTCGGCGTGTGTGCCAGGTTTCCCTGGGCTTCCTAAGTACAGAAGATAGAACCAGTTAAAAATGTGATCTCTGCTATTATTTTCTGCTATTATTTTATATTATTTTTTCATTTTAGCAGTAGCGTACTACAAAGCCCTTTTAAAACCTGATTTGTTTCTTTTAATTTTTGTTTTGATTTGGGGGATCTAGAAAGGCTTACACCAATATTTTAAATCAGTTCAGCATTTAAACCATGTTGCAAAAAAGGAAGCAAGCTGAAAGACTCAATCAGTGGAAACATAAAGCTAAATATAAAATTTTTGTAAACTACTTTTGTATGACTAAGAAAAAGCTTCACAGCACAATTATGTTTTTAACATGCCACTGTTCCTTTGTTTGAAGTGTCTATGAAGTCTATATTGCTGTAATAATGTTTTATTGTTCTGTGCAGCCAGACTATCAGTGGTATGTTCCTGACCAGTTTCCGCCAGATGTGCAGCACAAGGCAAATGGTAAGACAACAGCTGTACAGAGCATATTTTAAATGTACTTTTTAAAATAAGGGCCTTTGAGGGTTATATAGTAAACTTGCCTATTTATCTGTTGAGGGTTTATGTGACAGCTTTGCCTTAGAGAGCTGAGGCTGGTGTATGTGCAACACAGGTGAGGTTTCTAATGTAATACAATCTGCGTTAGAGCTTTCAGCTTCATTGCAATTTGTAAAATATCTCTATTGCACATTAAGGGATCGTACATTTACCTCATTAACTGCCTAGTAAGAGTCCTAAAGAATAGATATCCTTAGAGTTGTCCTTAGAGCTTCTGTTGCTCTAAGACTAAATTTAATGATGGGCTGAACCTGCGGGCTGGGCTGGAGCAGGTTTTAGAAGCCCTTGGTAACAAAGTGCAGGTTTTAGGATGTCATTTCACTTTAAAGGCAAAATGCTTGTTGCTGTTCTTGATCTGCCTTGGTAGTTCACAGTGCCAGGTCTGAAAATAAGACTGTTTAAATGGACAAAATTAATTACTTGCTGAAGTGTCGGTGCAAGCTATCTGCTGGAAACCAGAAAAAGCACTTAGTATTTGTACCCAGATTTGAAATCATGCAAAATTCCTTGGTGTTTTAAAGTACTAGGTTCAGACTGCTCAAAAGACAGATGCTAGAGAGCACAAAGAATAAGGGATGTTATTCTGGGTGGGAATCTGTCCCTTCATGTCGTCTTCAGAAATTTCCCAAAGCCACACCTTTTTTCTCAAAAGTAGTCAGGGATGATGGCACATAAAGTTTTGTGTTTTGCTCTGTTCTTATGTCTCGTGGCTCATTTGTAGCGATGCCATCTCAGAGGAATAATACATCATCCTGTGCAGCGCAAGGGGACCAGCAAGGTTCACTCGTGTGTGCTGCGGGAGCATGTGTGCTCCATCTGGGTGCCATGTCACGGTGCAAGTGGACACCACATGGGGTGGGAGGGAGTCCTCACCAAAAGCTGTTTTGTAACTAGAAGAAGATGGCTACAGAGGAACTCTTCCGTTGTTTGTTGTCCTCCACATTTGCAGAAAAGAGAGGGTAGGGTGGGAACGTAGCTTGCCAAAATGGAGGATGAGCTTCCCATAGATACATGGCAACTGCTTGGAGGGTTCTGATGTGGTTGTAGGGAAAGTAGAGCTGTGACTGCAAGAGAGGCCAGGAGATTAATTTTGTAGTTCCTCCCACTTAAACTCGGAGTGATTTATTGCACCAGAGAATACTGAGAGGATGTTTATACCAGTGTATGAAACAAGTCCAGCCACCAACTGCAGCTGTGGTCCAGGGCAGTACACTTATGGAATATGAAGAAAAGCGAATTCTTTCGCACTGCTTGATTATAGTAACTTGACTTCTGTCTCCCTGAAAAAAAAAAGTTTTTAAATCCATGCTTTGTCTATTACTGTTCCTTGTCCAGAACATCCGAATACCTCCTCCACAGTGGAACAGTGTTTAGGAAACTCAGACTTTTTTCTTCCCTTTCTCTTTTAGTGACCATCAACAGGAATTCTCAGCTAGTACCATCATCATGTTGTGTAGAGCATAGTATACGTCTGTATGTCTTCCAGGCTCTTACTCTTTTTATCTTTGATAATAAAATAGAGATTTTTTTATTAGCTATTGATCACAGAGAAGTCCACCTTCTACAATCATTTAAAATGCACTAGCCAGGATTTATGTATTGTAGTCACCTATATTAAATCTATTTTCAAGTCATTTATTTTAAGAAAGGTTTTAAAGACAGAAACTCCAGGAATACATGAAGAAAGTATTCTTAATGTTGTTCCAATTTCTTTGTTCTGTTTTGGACTAATGCAAATTGCAAGGGTGAGTTTAAATGAGTTAGTATGTGTGGCAGCATTCCCAAGTCTCATTTCTCAGCTTTCATTTCCTCATTAGGTGATAAACTGACCAATAAATCTTATCTCTTCTGAGCTAGCGTTTCTTTATAGAAAAACTCTGAACACCCATGCAGCCACGTACAGTGTGAGGCAGTTTTCTTCAGAAATGCTGTTTTGGTAGATTGATGTTTCTAGGGCAAACCCCATAGCTTTCCCTACCTGAAGAAATTTCCCTCTGGTATTGAGTATTTTTTCATACAGGAATAAGTACAAGGTATGTATTACAAGGTATGTATTACAGGTTGTAGCATTAGAGCTGAACACAAACAAAATGAATCAGAAAACTGTTGTTTTCTATGACATGCTGTCAAAAAAAAAAAAAATCAAATCTGAGAGTCTCTACGCTGACTCTAACCAGAATTATGACAAAAGACTTGATATCTAGTTTTCTATAAAGTCATTGGGACTGCAAAGGCATATGACACCAAGGAGGAATTCATAGGGTATTTTTTTGTGTGTGTTTGGTTTTGTATAGCTGTACCTAGATTGTGCTTTCTTCTCTCTTTCCTCCCTTGTGGGGAGGAATGCATTAGCTTTAGGCACCTGATTTGGGTTCTCTGGGTTCTCCAGATTCTTCTGTAACCACCATGGGAAGGAAGAAGCTGTAATGGCCTGTCTTCTGGTTCTCATGTAGCCATTTCTGTACTTGTGACTGACAGCACTTTTCTTAGCTGCTGCGCTGTTCAGAGAAGGCTTTCTTAAAGGGCTGTTGCATCTCTCTTGTCTAGTTTGTGTTTCTACTTGTAAAGATCACATCTATTTCCATAGATATAGGGAAAGAATAATTGCTGAAATATGTTTAAAATAATAATAATAAAAACGCCACAGAGCTTTCCTACTATTTTCTCTCCATCCAATCCTCTGTTTTCCAAGGTTTCTACACCGGTCTGTTATTTTCCTCACACATCTAAGTTTTTTTAGTTGACAGAGAATCACTTACAGACAGGCCTGAGAAGCAGTGTTGTCTCCGGCACTGAACGTTCACAGTGGTGTGGTAGTTTGGATCTGGCACTTTCAGTATGAAACCCTTCTAATTAGCCTGGAAATGATTTCATCAAAATACAGGAAGGACGAGAGGAAAAGGGCAAAACAACAACCACCACCAACCAGCCAAAAACCGCACGCCTCAATGTTCTACCCTTTTCCCACTAAGCCTTTCTGAAACGAGAATGAACAAGAGGTGTTTGTTCCACTGTAGTAATATATTGTAATTATCTAAATGAAATCCTTGTGGTTTAGCTTTATGGTCAAAGTGGAACCAAAGCGAAGTGTTGTCAAAGAGTGAAATAATTGTGGCAAATTTGCGTTGTTTTAATGTGGTGAAGGGATAAGGGGTGGAGCGTGTGTAAGTTGTCCATCCGTGGTGGTGTTGTGATGATGTTATGCTAACATCGGTGTGGGGAATTTTTACAGGTGTAAGTGAAGTTTGTGAAGATTGTGTGATAAATGTTGATGAATATATTTTAATGATTTTTAGTTATAATTTTAATATTCCACTGCTAATCTATGAAATACATTTTTTTCCAAAAAAACCCAACAACCTGTTTGTTCAGAGTTTGAAGCAGTGAACATTACTTATTATCTAAGCAGGACTGCATCAGCTCCCTCTTTCAGAAGTGTGGGAGCTAAGTGAGGTTCAGTGACATGCTTTGCTTCTTTGGTGAATGCACCTCGGAGCTGCTCCAAGCACCTTCACCTGCTTCCTGCAATTGAAGTCACGTCTCTCTGCATTTTGCAGCTAAGTGTCTATGGGCCATTTAAGGATTTAGCGTGGATGCAAAAGAAGGGTCCATAGCCCTTGCAGTACCATGAAGTTACCCCATAGAGATGGTTATTCCCAGAAGCAGGTGCCATGGCTTGGCAGACCAGTCCTCAGCCTTGAAATGGCGTTAGCATGCCTTTGAATTCAGTTCAGAGCCTCATATAACAACATGCTCGGGCATCTTACCCCTGTCTTTGTTCACATAGCACACGACAGTGTGATGGTCAGAGTGTGTGCATGTAATGTGGAGGTGACCAAACACAACTAGTAATCTTGGTATGCATTTATGATTGTGTTTACTTAAATTTTTTACTCCTCTATACACCTTAATAAGTAAAAATAAATAAATAAATAAAATACCCTAATAGTTGTAGACATTGTGGTCCAGAAATAGCTACTGTGGATAATATTTGGCCTTTGTTTATATTTTTGATTCAGTAGTCACAATTTAAATTACTTAATCCGTTTTTTTTTATTTGTCCATGGTTCCCCACAGTTATTTTTGAAATACCTTCTTTAATAGAAGTTAATGCTCCCCCAAAGAAAATTATAGTCAGTCTCAAAGGACAAGGCAATGAAGCAAAGAACATTTGCAACTATGCTAACTGTGGCTCTAAAGAGCTCTTAAAGTAGCAAGATACAACATATGTGCATCTCCTGGATGAGGAAATGAATCAGGGGAAACTGAAATCTTTAGAGACAAATAACTAAAATCTGGACTCCCAACTGAGAAAGGGAGAGTAGAATAGAAGACTTGAGACCTCAGAATTTAAGGGGAAATGATGATATGGGATAGGAGGAGGAAGCCCAAATGAGGTAAACTGTAATTGAACTGTTCTTGCTTTGCTGACCTGAAAGAAATGAGAATTCTTGTAGGAAAACCAGAAACAGGAGGAAGAGCTTCTTGGGATAAATTGGCTTGCAAGAGAGTATTCCAGAAAAAGGAAAGCATTTTTGAGCACCAATGAGGGTTATCAACTATGTACGTAAGGTAAGAAGAAAGTGGTCCTGTCTTGTAAGGAAATCTAATAACTATCCTGACTGATAATAATTGTAGTTCTCTACAAAAACAAACAAACAAACAAAAAGGTGGTTTAGTTTGGCTTTGGTCTCTTTAAAAGCTGCCTGTCTAGTGGATCAGAAATACTTGTATTGTGGCACAAAGCTGCCACAAAATGACTCTCTCACAAATACTTGCAGCAAAGGTAGAGAGATCTGTGCTGTTGTTAAATCATTTATTTAATTTTTTTTTTTGAATAATCTTTGGGTTACTTTGTGTTGACTGCTCAACTTGTTTTATAAAAACACATCTCTGGCTGTAGGGAGTTTACTTAAATATTAACAAAGAACCATTCAGACCATAGTGGCTTTGGGACCTTAGAAACAGTTTTGATGGGCTTCATAAGTTAAACAGTGCACTGGTAAGCATGGGAGCTCGGAGACGCTTTGACCTGCCAGGGGTTGCATGGGACAGTGAAGATTTATTAACCGCATAATATATAATTTTCAAAAGGTTGAGAAAAGGTTTTTAGTTTTGATTATGTGTTCAGTGAGGGGATGTGTTCCACGCAGTAGGTACTAAAGGCATGCCCATGGGCTGGAGTGGTTTTCATGCCAGGCTGCACTGCGGGATGCAGCCGTGTGCCTCTGTGTGGCCGCAGGGAGGTGAGGGCTTGACCTGGTTCCTCTCTTCCCGCTCTTCCGTGGGGCTGTCTTGTCAAGAGGTCAGTTCTCCACCACTGGGGTTCAGACTGAATCCAGAAATATCCAACAGGCGGTTGCAAAGAGGAGAGTGTGGGCTGTATTCAAGTTTATTGATCTGATTTTACTAGCTTGTTCTTCCTGTTTGCATCAGCAAGTTTCATGTTGCAACTCTTGTTAAACCACTGGAAAACTCTGATAACTCGTACCAGAGCTCAGCTTGTCTGTCTGTGGGCATAAATGTTTCTTCATATCCTCACAAACATTAAATACTCCAGCTGAAGTAGGTGAGGAGAAGAGATGGGCAGGACCAGCCATGTGCCCAGCCATGCTCTGCAGGCGAGGCTGGGGAGTCCTTGGGGGGCCACTGCTGGTCTGTGGGGCCAGGTGAGGAGAAATCTCCTGACTTCCAAAACCACAAAGGTGTTTGCTTGAAGGCCACAACAAGGAGAGGGGCAGCGTGTAACAGGAAGCAGTGGGAGGTGGGTAGAGGTTAAGGAAGAGGGGAGGCGTTTCATTGTACCAGAGATGTATTTCCGAGAGGTTAACTCCTCCTGTCTGCTCTGGGCCGGTCCTTCCCCAGGTATTTTCCTCTGTGGAAAGCCTGCTCCTAAAATGTGCTCAAATCCTTCCTGTTTAGCCTTGTTCTGCCAGCTGCACTGCCTTTGGAGGGACATTAGCTCCTAAATCTCTCTGTGCTCTGTCACTCAGCGTTGCTGGAGCTAGTGTCCACTTTTTTTTTTTTCCCTTTTCCTTTTTAAGGAGCAAGGCAGAAAGAATTCCAGCAAGTGTACTTAATGTCACTTTATTTGGCAAGCAGTGTTGACTTCCCTATCCAACTGCACAAAATTGAAAAGACAGTTGGAAAAAAAAATTGATTTTGGAGATTTTCCCTGAACCCATTTTTTTTAATGAAAATTCTCTGGAAAAGAGGTTTATTGCAGAAAGCCTACTCAGAGCAAGAACCCTTTTACATGCTGCAACTACTGGCATGTCTTGTCTTTTTCACTTCCAAAATCAATCTTACCGTATTTGTTTTCTTGGCAGAAAGAGTCTCGGTACACGTGTTTAAGAACCCCAGTTACTCCTTTCCGAACATTTGATACAACTACTGGGTTTCTTTCTCCTGAACTGTACATTTTAGTTTTGGATCCAGTTACGTCAGGCACAGGGAGAAGCCAAAACGCGGTGCTTCTCCTGCCTCTCGGTTCAAGGGGTAGCTCTGGAGGCGGTGAGACAGGCAAGAAAGAGCAGCTGGTCACCGCCTCATCTTGGCGTGCCTAGGAAAAGCAGAAATCAACCTGTAAAGCCCTGGGGATGCCCAGATGAGCAGATGAAGCAGCGTGATGTGTCCACTTTCATTATAATATCATCTCTTTTTCCTTTCCACGCTCTGCTGCTTTCCAGATTTTTGCCCTCAAGGTACCCACTTTGCGGCTAATGTTGTTATAATTACAGCTAATTGGAAGAAGAGGGGGAAGTGTGGGGTTTTCCACTGAAAATAATGACATCTGTAGGGAGGGGAAAATGTAAAACTGGAAAATAATTTGTGGAGATCTTCAATGAAAACCAAACAGAAAAAAAAAATAACTGACATCTTAATTTTCCTGGAAGAAAAAAAACCAAACCCTAAACATTTTTGGTATTTAGCCCATCTTCAGTGCACACATTACATTAGGAAATGTCTGCTCCCAACTAGTCAGGGCAGATATTTAATTAGTAGCTTGCCATCCCACTGGGAATGCATATGTGATTATTTCCAGGATTTCTATGGATACAACTTGATTTTTGCTAGTGCAATTTAAAGAAATGCCGCTTTGTATGCATATAATTTTTAACCCCAGTAACATGAGAAGTTCCTTTAAAAAAAAAAAAAAAGAAAAACTTAAGAAAAAATGGATTGCTTTAAAAAAGTCAACTTGAGATAGAGATCAGAGACTTTAGTTTTCAGGCAGAAGCATCTCATGTGAGGAGGAACAGGATATATAATCTTAGCAGCAGCATGATTTAATCATTTTATTTCTGTCAAACAACTTACCAGGATTTATCTAGATCTTGCTTTGTTTAAAACACACAGAACTGTGTTTTAAGTGTGAAGCGTTCTGGGCTCTGACACCTGCTGGGTACCACAAAATGTTGTTTCAGGGGAGAGAGACTTTTTGCTCGTGGGAACTCTGTGTTGGATCATAATAATAATCGAAGGACATCCCCACTGTATTGCTGCCTTCGGTGTATGAATATCCCAGTCTTCTTGTTTTCATTCAAAAAATTATATTGTGACGTGAATTCCGACATCTGGTGTGAAGCTTTTATCCATGTATACCTTAATGATGCACAAATAACCAGTCTGCTAATTGTTGCTCTTCCTGGCTTTTGTGAACAGATAACAACATGAATTTTAGCTCTGAAACTACCTGTAAGGAAAAGTGTAACAAAAATCACCAGTTCACATAGTACTGCGGCTTGTTACAAATGTGGACCTTTCGGATCAAGTTTTCTTTCCTATACATTTGGGTATTGTTAGCCCTGTGTGTTCAGAAGTGAAGGATGGGGTTACTGCGTAGTAGCTGCAGAGCAATTCTCCCAGGCAAATTCAGGTCCCTGATGGAAGTATTTCACGCCTAATGTTTCTCTTGTAAGCGAAGTACTGTGAGTGCCGGTGTGTGTGCTACCAGCAACATGTCACAGCATTTCAAGAATCTTTTGAAACATCAGGAAGGAAGTATGTGTTACATTGGCCATAGTATATTTCCTTTCTTCAATCATATTTTGTTTTCCTAGCTTGAGTGAGTTACTATCAAACACGTATCTGAACCACAGACACCTACTTAACAGTTGTAGTACTGCTTAGTTCTTCCCTCTGTCATACTTACGTACTCTCCTGGGTGCACCTACTGCTAATGCATACCTAATGAGCACTGCTGAATGTCAGCTGTTCTTCCTGGAGGTCTAGAAATGTTTTACATGGGGGCTGTAGGTTATGATTAGACCCATACTGTTTGCTCTGTATCAAGAATCTTCAGGACTAGATTGAAGTTAAGAGGCAGAGACTACCAGTGCATTGTAAGATGTCCTTGCACTCTTTTGCTGCTTCATACTTACTGTCATTCTGTTGGGCTGATGACAGGCTTTAAGGATGTGCAGTATTGGCTTCAAGAGAGGGGGGAGGGAGAGTGAATACAGGGAAATTAATCATAAATGGGTTGTATTTCTCAATGTCAAAACCTTTTGTATTCATTTACTTTTGCAGATTCGTCCTCAGAGAAAGGAGCCCATCACTGACAGCCTCTGACCTGGAGAAGCATATACCGAAGTCTGCAAGCCCATCATGCAACTTCATTATTCTGTATTGTTCTGTGTTTTTGCCCCTAGCTCCTTATCTCTTTGGTGTATGTTATTTATGCCTGGTGAAATGCCTGCGTGGACAATAGGAAAGCAGATCGTTCAGGCTAGTGATCCTCAGGATCCAGTTAAACTCTGCTGGGAAGTGTTACTGCCCTTTGTTCTGAAGATGCTGTTTGTGCTGGCTATGAGAATCTGTTAAAAAGCCTTATGTTAAGAGATGCAGCTATTGCTGGGGATTTGGAAGGGAGTCGCATCTGGTTTGAATTCAAGAGTTTCCAGCCCAATAGTGTTGTGATATTTTCTGTTTGAGAATTATAGTTGTTTTTATTTGATTCTTGGGAATGATTTCTTGATGTACCATCCTGAATTATGTAGTATTTTCCCTGGCTGTGTGGTAAAAAGGAAATGAGTTTCACTGTTTTAACACATTTGTGTAATTGTGATCAGGGTACCACTGATGCTAGGCCAGGTACAAGGTACCTATTTCTACTCTGACTCCAGGCCAGCTCTTCTGTTGATTTGGCTCAAAAACTGTATGGAAAACGTAATCACGTTTTTTTGTTTTGTTTTGGTTTGGTTTTGTTTTCATTTTTTTTTCTGCAGTGTACTTATTTGTGTCAATATAGTTTTAGTATAAATATTTCTTGGGTTTAACTTCTCAGGAAAAACAGCTTTTTATTTCCAAACAATTCTGATGAAGAATCCCACTGTAATGCATTCAAGCACTGTTGTGTAACCTCCAATCTAAGAATAAAACCTGGGCCTCTAAACAAAATCTAAACATGTATAGACTATGAGAACGTTTCTGAAAATCATGGTGAATGGCTGTTCAGCAGATGCTGCCTGATAACCTAGTTGTGAGGTTGTGTCTTTCCTTCAGGCTTTTGGTGAGGCAGGTACCAGAACCTGCTGGGACCCACCTGAAGGAAGGAACTGAGACTTCTGTGCCATGAGCCCCATGAGGTGTCCTGTGCGCGTTCCTGATAACTCAGAAGTAGTCCATCTGATTTTAAGTTCCCATGCAAACAGCCTTTTGAGCTATACAAAGACAGAGATATCAGTTAGATTGTGTGTCATTTCTGTGTTTAGAACAGGTATTTCCATTCCCATCAACTTGCAAAGGCATTGAAATAATAACCTTACAGGATTAAACATGTTCAGCATTTGAATTTGGACACAGTGAGGAAGAGTCCATGGGAAAGGATTTTTGTGCAGTTAATTTTTACAGCAATGCTACTTTTGCCTGTGTTGATCAAAGAAAAGGTAAGTTTTCCTATCTTATAATAAGGAATCAGGAAGCAAAGCACCAAGTGAACTAATCTCTGGAGAGACGTTGCTTTTTCATGAACTATTGAAAATTAGAGTTTGACTGCAACATTAGCCACAGAACACACTCCCAAGTCTGTTAGAGAGACAGAGAGGAGTTTTTATCGCTGTGAGAATTTCGAGTTGGCTTACAGACACTACAGCAGCAGATTGCTTAACTAGCAAACAGGGTAACTTCGCTACTCCTGATTAGCGATTTGGCTAACAAGGGTGAGATCATGGAAAATGCTAATGCAGTGCCTTCGGAAAATCCAATTATAATGTAACCCAATTCAATGCCAGCTCCCAGCAGGTGACCAGTGTTGTGGGCAGGGCACCCCACGCTCAAAGGCGCCGTGCCTTCTCAAAACAGACCAGCTTCTGTGTGGCTGGTGTGGGAGGCAACAAACCCCCATTTCATTCATTTCTACTGTTTTCCCAATGCACTGCAAAAGTTTGCGCCTTCCATTTGGGGAGCTTAGCTCATTATCTTACAACTTGTGCAAGCATTATCTGGCCCAAGCAGATGATTCAACGTGAGCTATTCACAGGAAGAAAATAGAGCTTGCAGCAGGGCTACCTTTTTTTTTTTCTTTTTTTCTCCCCCTGTTCTAGTCACAGGCTTTTGATGTCTGGCTGGCTTGGGCACAAGACTGTAAACCTTGACTCACACAGATCCTAATCATGCTAAGTGTGAGGTATCCCTTGTATTATTTGATAGAACGTTCACATGGTTTTAAGTGCATGTTAAATGCCTGTACACTTCTTTCCTCTTAATTTTCTTGCAGTGATGTATGTTTCCCAAATGCAGGTGCTGTCATCTATTTGAATTAGCAATGTCAGACTCAAGCAACCCCAAAGGATATGCTTTCTTTGGTGACCCAGAAAAGTTTGAGGGGGTGAGTTATTCTAGTTAGAAATCAACCCAAGTACTCGTAACAAGCATTCTTCCTTCCTCTCGTGCTTGCATCTAGGTGCTGGTGTCTTTGCCAAAACCGGGCATCAGCACCTTTCAAAAGATCTTCTGGCATTCCCCAATCTTTCTTCCATATTTTATTTTCCAAACACCTGCCAAATTTTCCATTTTAGTCTTTCAGTTTAGCTTTCTCCACTGTTTTTACCTACCAGTGGTGAGTGGAGCAACTTTACAGTAAAGGCACACGTCTTATGTTTGTGAAAAGCCTTTTCTTTTTCCTTCCTTTTTCTGTAGGAACTGCTGAGGGTTTGGGAATGCTGGAATTACTATGCAAATTGCTAAAGGAGCAATTCACACAGAGTAACTCTCTTTTAATAACGGACCAGAAACTTATTTGAATACCTGAATCTGTAATGAGCTACGCCCCGGGGTCGTACCCCCTGATTTCCTCTCTCTCACGGTGGCTTGGGGAAACAAGGCAAGCACAGAGTGATCTTCTGTCAAAACCTGCCAGCGGTTCAAAGGGATGTTTACTAGCCCTAAGAATTCCTGTTTCACTGTGGAGCTCTGACTTGCGGCCCACTGTAGCCCACAAGGCAGCTGATGAATGCAGATTGCCACGTCATCTGCTGCTTTCTGTTCATCCGGCAGTGCTGCTGGTGTGACCCACCCACGTTTATTCTCCATTGGTGCTGGACAGGCCTGGTGTAACCGGAGCGTGACTCCTATCTCAGGGCTACTGTGTTACCAGGACTCAACTGCCACGTTAAAGGTGTCTAAAAGGTGACATTGATGTAAACTTTGATGTACATGATAAGGAAGCGACCCATAATGAAGCCGATTGTGCAGTGTGTTAAGGTGATGGGGGCTTCCAGGCATCTCCTTGCTGGTCGAAATCAGTCCTCAGAAAGCCTTGTTGCTTCTGGTGGGAGCACGTGTGTTGACACAAGTTGGTGTGGATTCTGAACAGCAAGATATGAAATCTAGTAGCAATAATTTTACTAAATAATAGATCTGCGAGAACACTTTAGGTACGTTTTGGCATGGGTTCCTATAGATGTTTCTTCTAAACTGAACTTTTTCCACATGGTTGCAGCGTTATGTGCTAAACATGCTGCGGAGAAATTTTCATTTCTATGAATGAGAGCAAGTCTTCATATGTCAGGTTAAATTATCTGCTTCTAATATTATCTTTATTTTCAACATGATATGCTGGGTTCACTAAATGATGTTTTGATTACCATAACAGTAATTATCCAACATTAAAAAAGGAGCACATGTTTGAACTCATGAAGTCATTAATGCAAATGAGGTACTTAAAAGCTTGGGGTCTTGGGGGAATTTTTGTCCCATCTTTCCACCTTTTTTTTTTTTGTGTGTGTGTGTGTGTGTATGCAGCTAGCAGATGTGACACTACTGTTTTGCGGACATGAAGCTTTTTGTTTTGATTTACCACTCCTTTACTTCCCAGGTGTTTAAAAAGCTGTGCTTGTCAAAAATGTATGTAGTTTGAAAATTGCCTTTTTCTTCTGAAAGGGTGAGGTGCTATTGGAGACCATCATGCCCATGCTTATTCCATTCTATTTCTATAGATATTTCTTGCTATTTTTATGCGTAAATACTCTGTGCCATGATATGAAGATTTCATTATTATCTGTGTTTATATGTCAGTAAGTAGCACCCCTCCTTACTCTCAGGCTGTCATCTGTTTCAGGGAGGAAAAATTGCTAGTAAAAGTTGGAAATTGTTTTAATTGCCTCTGAAGTTCTGGATACAAGAGGAAGTGGATTCATGATTGTGCTGTGGGCAAAGCAGCCAGGGTTCCCCAAATACACACATTGCCTATCCTATCCTATCCTATCCTATCCTATCCTATCCTATCCTATCCTATCCTATCCTATCCTATCCTATCCTATCCTAAGAAGGCTAGATATCACAGCTCAGGATGATTGGTTAGATTGCAAGCAAAATCTCACATTATCTTCATCCTTGAATCCAATCACTAGGTTTTGATCTTTTACTGAATCAATTTCGTGTCCAAATAAACCTTCATCTCATTTCAACTCCCACATTATGTTTCAGTCTCTCTGCCCCACTTTCTTATCCTTCTTCTTGCCTTCCTGAGCATGGCTTTTGCATCCTATAAGATAAGATGTTGTTGCTATTGTACAGTCTTGAGCTTTTTCCTGTCAGTAACATTTTTGTCATCCTTCAAATATCTCCTGTAACCCCATTTCCCATCTTCTCTGTGTGTTTGATTTCTAAACTCTTCTTTACATGTAATGGTCTTACAAATTCCGGTGTGCCATTCTTGTTTGTTTTTTAATAATTGCTAGGAGAAGTTCAGGGCTTAGTTTTCTAGGTCTCCTGGCAAGGAATGCCATCCCTGCAGGAGGGATTAGTGTGTTATCCTCTGCAATGCAAAGTGTTACATTATTATATATAATTTTATGAATTATAGTAAGGATATTTTCAGAAGAAAAAGTTTTCTTCTGAGATGAAATGAATTATATTAACAGTAAAACTAGAAATGTGTTGTGAATGCTGTGGATAACAGTATGCACAATAGCTTTTGGCTCTGTTTCCCCAAACCTGAAGACTTGCACTTCATGAGCTCTGTGTCATATTTCCAACCTCCTTCCCAGTCATCGCTCTGTCTGTTTCCATTTCAACATGTTTGGAGGAATTAGGATTATGAGATGCCCAGCATTTCTTGTCTTCATCCTCCTCCTGCATTCTGTAGTCTAGAATAGAATTTGAAGAAGCTAGTGTCGTATGACAATAACTTTAATCAAGCAAAGCTCAGCTGCTCCAGCTGCCCCAAAATGCATAGGGAACGCAGCCTTACCCTAAGGAGCTGGAAGTTCTGCCATGGTCTTGTCTGTACCACCCTGCACTGAACCGAGAGAGTATTTCTACTCATGTTGGACTTCTCTTCCTTCCTTTAAAAAAAAATCATCTAGGTTTAAAAACAGTTTCTGTATTCTAACTTTGTTATGAGAAAGACAGAATTGCTCTGATTTTCACAGATGCAAGTGTAAAGGTCTGTAAGACACCACAGGGTGGAAGGTATTTTTTTTGATTAATAAACCACTTTCCCACCAGGAGCCAGGATGCCGGCTAATTCTGCGTTTTCCCTTACAGCAGCAGCAGCAGCCCCTCTTCCACCTGCCCTGCACGAGGGGAACACCCAGGTGTTTCCTGCTCCAGGGTTGCTTGTGCAAGGGCAAAGGGCCCACACCAGCCACAGACTGTGAGGGAGGCATCAGACCAGGGAGCCATGGGGCTCTTCTTGTGGCTAAAGGATTTGGAGAAGGGAGATGTCATGGAGCAGAAAGCAGGATGTGTGCTGTGAATGCTTGTATAGCATAACCCGATCAAGAGAGGTTATAGCTTTGACAAAGAGTAAAGCCCTTTGGTTGGCATTTTCATCACCAGGTTGGTTTGTTTCATTTAATTACTTGGCTTCGTTGAGCAGAGCGAGCGAGATGCTTTAGTTTTCTCGGAGGAAGTTTTCATTTTGTGCTTTCCTGTGTTCTGGCATCCTGTATCTCATTTCTTAGCAGCGTGTAAATCCCAAATTAATCCTTTTAATGGGGAAATATTACCCTGAAGAACTGTCACGTGCTCAGGTCCTCTGTAAGTTATTCACAAAACTACCTATCTCTTTGACTAAGTATACTTAACACTGTCACTTAATGCTGTTACTTAAGGCTAGGTGTAAAGCATCAGCCAGATTATTTCACTATGATAAAAATCGAGAGAGATCTGTACTTTTCTGAAGATTGAAATATGAGCTGGTCTTTTTCGGTTGATTTTTCACTTTTGCTCCACAATGCCAAATGTGCAGCCTGTCCTCGCTAGTTGTGATCCAGCCTGGAATCTATAGAAATAAAATGCCAGACGAAACACTACTGTTTGTGCTGAACTGAAAGACTAGCAATGACTGAAAATCGTGGTCAGCAACCAAAGAGCAGAATCTTTTAGGTAAAATCCTTTCTGCATAAATGACCTGATCAGACACCAAAACAGTTTTAGGAGACCAATTCCCCTATGTTTTCGTCTTTCAATGTAAAAGGGAATGTTATGGCAGTACAGGATTAAAAATGGTCACTTGTGAACTGATAAAACACTGTTCTATTTTATTTTCTGTTCTATTTTATTTTCTGTAGTGAGGGCAGGATTGCTTTATTCCCTGATAGAATTCCCTTGTGGAATTATAACAAAAGTTAGTGAGGGTGGGGATACCAGACAAGGAGACTCCAGTGATGTATTTGCAGTAGAAGGGAAGGGAACTAGCTAAAATCAGGTTTGAAGCATGAATATTATATTACAGTTAGCTAAAACCAGGCTTGAGTCTGGCCCAATAATGCCAGCAAAATTGGTTGCTCGCAGGGATTGTTCCTAACCCTTAATGATGACAATTAAAATTCAAAGCGTGTGTGTGATGTTGCTATCTCACTGTTCCTAACTTCTGAAGAGACATCTGACTTCCCTAAGGATTTGGGAGTGGCTGGGTCAGAGCATTGTCGCTGTTTTTCTAATTCTGTCTGACAAATTAATAACGCAGGACTTTGATACACAGCAAAGAAAAAGCTGCAAAAGCAGCAAACCTCCCCATAAAGTCAAACCCGTTGCATTATCTGGTGACCTCTGCGAACCTCAGTTCTGCATTACAAGATACCTGTTGGGTGGCTGAAAGGAAAGTTTCCAGAAAACAAAGCAATTAATCTGAATGTGCTGTTAATTTAATAGTATTCCCAGGGGGAGCCTCAGACAGTGCTACTATTCACAAGCTTACCATAACTTCCTACTGTTTCACAGATGCTTGTGACAGGCTCCACTTTTCATGCTTATTCCTCTGAAGTCCTTTACTTTTGAGTCGCAGCAAACCATCTATTTGCATTTCATGAGTCAAACAAGGTTTACGGACAGCAAAATTCCTGCTGGATGAGAACTGAGAAAGGTAATGTTCTACCAGCAGGAAACTTTTCCAAATAATTGAATTGTTATTAATAAAAGTTTTCTTCTTGATGAATGCAAACATTCAAGCTATAGCATGTTGTGAGGCGCTCTGTATCTGAAAGCACAGATAAGAGACGTGGGAAAGGCAAACAAAAAACCTTTGAGCAGTACCAGGGAGGGGGAGGATCCTAAATAAGAAAGGAACATCCCTTACAACTTTCACGTTTGTTCCGATTCATTCAGTCTATTCAGCCCAATTTTGTTTAGTTTCTGTATGTAAACATCACTACTGTTTATGAGCAGTATTTAATTTTGTTTTAAAACAGCTTAATTTTATGAAGACCATAAGCCTTTCTTCATCCGAAAAGAAAATGATTCAGGCATTGCACCTTGATTTATGCACACTAGATTGGGTCAGTGTTAAGCGCTGCGTTTCAGGACCACTAAACAGCTGTCATTCATCTTGGTCAGTCTTTCTCAAGAATATTACACCACAGTTGCAGGCGTATAAATCACCATTAACTTCTTCAGACTGCTTTAAACTGCTACAGATCATTGCTTGAAATTCTGCAGACTTTTTTCCCCCTGGAGTCCATTGAGACGCGGCGGGGGTCTGCAGAGCCGCACTGCTTCTGGCTTTGTTAAACTGCACGAGTTTTCCTTGATCTACAGGAAAAAGGCATACAGATAACCCAGGTTCCTGCTACCAGGTGGTCCAAGGACTGTGTGTGCAAGCTGTGAAGTTCGTGCACATGTGAACACGTCCAGCTTTGTGCTCATGTGCATACTTGTGTATTCACGTTGCAGACATACAAAACAGCTGTTGAGGTATGAAGGTTTGATTGTAAGAGCCAAATACATAAATGTGCTTGTTCTTTCCTCTAAAACCTTGGTCCCAGCTCGAGAGCAGAGCCTGATTACTACAACTTTTAACCAGGTTGCATAGCAGAAGTCAGGAGGCCATCTCCTCAGGGCAGAGCACTGAAGTTAACAGAAAATGATTTTTTTTTTTTGAAATTTGTTTTTAACCTGGAGTTCAAGCATCACCAGGCTCTGCTTCAGGTCTGTCCAGCCTGCCAAACTTTACCTGTGCTAAGCAGGCTTCATATTCTGGGCGGGCAGAGGCCATTCCCTGCTGCCAGCTTTTCGAAAAGCTGCCAGCATGCTTGCTTTCTTAGTGCTTGCTTTCTGTTTATACGCTGGTGAGGGAAAAGTGCTTTTCCATTTATTTTATTTACTCTTTTATAAGGGCACTTTGAGTTTACTAGGACAGTTTAATTGGCCTCCAAAGCAGCCTGTCCTGCTTACACAAGTGTGCTGTTGTTCCATTGCTGTTTTTCCTTTTGGGACTGGGGGCCTCCAAAGCTAAACAACAGTCTCCTCTTTGCCTGCAGGCTGCAGAAGGGCTTGTTGTACCTTTGCGAGCGTTGTGCATGCTGTGCTGGGAGATGGCTGTCGGGTACGTTTCGTCTCCTTGGACTCTTCACCCACCCAGAGCGAGGTGTTTCAGCAGGATGGAGCAGGTCAGTGCTTCTGTAGCAGAGCCGGCATAGCACAATGATGTTCACAGCAAGGAGGAGGTCTGGACTTGTCTGAAATTGTATAATTTCAGAAAAGTCTGAAAAAACAGTCCCGGCAATTTAAACACCTTTTCTGTGTAGCAAAAAGAAAAAAAGTACCGTATAAAAATTGGCTTTCCCAAAGGCTTCCTGGGCCATTCCCTCAGCTCACAGACTTGTGCAAGGTACGAGCTCCTTATTGAGGGAGTGAATTATTTGTAGGAGTTCCCAAACCCAGGTATAACTCTACCTTTTCCTCCCACAGAGGTGAAGGGGCCCAGGCAGCAGAGGTCCATGCTCTTGGCCTGGTTTTGTAAGGAGCAGTGTCTACAAAACCGCGCTGGCTGTGCACGTGGATGTATCTGAGAGTGTATGCTGGGCTTCCACAGTGACTATGAAATGTCGCATTTGCCAGCTTCATCCAAATTTGATAGAAAGTGAGGAGGTCTCGAGGATGTTAGCTTCCTAGAGGTGTGTGGGTAGAAGATAGAAGAAACTGTCAGCTCAAAGAAATCTCATTGTCGACTCAGTGCTTATTATTAGACATCAAACAGTCCACACAAGACCTCATCCAGGTGAGACCTGTCCCTAGGAAACTTGATTTCAATGACATGGGCCCACTGCTCATGTCAGAGCCTCTTTCATCTCCATCTCTGGTCCCTCAGCTTGCAGAACTAGTGATATTTTTCTGAGGGAGGTTGTCAAGCTATGAAGAATAAATGCAGGACGTCTGAATGGTCAGATGTTGTAAATACTGTGCACAGTGGATATTCAGATAATTATTTCTCTCACTATTAGTCTGCATGATCTGAATCTTGCAGAGTTAGGCATGTGATGAACTCCTGCCTGAGGGGTTATACTGCAAACCATACAGATACTTTTCTGATACACATATTGTTTCCATAAGTTTGCTGTGTTTCATACTCTTCATTTCATGTAGGAACAGTTGTCTTTCAGAAGGCTGACAGATAGAAATGTGGGTAAGAGTGACGAGTCTGGATTTACATTATGACCATATTAGCATTTCACTGAAAGAAAGCTCCATTGGTATTCAGCACTGAATATGTATTACTTGGGGAATGTATACCAAAATAGTGTAACCTCATGTATAAAAATAAGCCTGGTGCTTTCCTCTCTGTAGGGAACTGAGGCTTTATTTACATTTTTGGTAGTTATTTCATCTGTGAAATTGTATATCAATAGAAGAGTAAAGAAAGAATGTGAAATGTCAGCAATATGTGTGCACATGCATGTATGTATACACAAAGACGATGACAGGAAATGTAATTCCATATGCGTCGCAGGTTCAAAAGATGGAGTCCAATCTGTCGGCTTTAGTCAGTAGGAACTTTGTCCAAATGAGAATAGCAAAACATGGTCACTGGTGTGCAGATTCATCCGTGTTTTGGAGATCAACAAATTTTTCAAACAACCATGTATGTAACCTTATTCTGGGAAGTAGCTTTATTGACTTCAGAGGGGATGAGCATGTAAAAGGTAGGACATTTGTAATCCAGATCCAGGTCAATTCAGAGGAAATCTGTAACGCTATCCATAAAGCAGGAGTACCTTATAAATGAGTTGGTGGTCTGGCAGCTAATCTAGACAATAAAACTAAATGTCATTACTGACACCGGGTGTGATGAGAATGATTGCTCTGAAAATGGCAGAGCTGGAGTTAGCACAGCTGGCATGCTTTGGAACTGGTCTTCCCTTCATTCGGCAATGGGATTTTTGTGGAGTCACTTCCATGATGTGGTCATCATCTTCGTGATGGTTTCATAGAGAAACTCCTCTACTTTCTCTGCAGAAGTGGTATCATAACTTTCAAAGGTTATGATGGTGATGTGGAAAATGGCTTCTGAGTTGTTTCCTGTCTGTATTTGGCTTTTGCTTGGTTTTTGTTTCCTTTCCCTTTTTCTTTGCTGAGCGAGCATACCCAGATCTAAGGAAGCAACCCTACAGCCCTGAAAGACCTGTCCTCTCACTGATGCCAGGGGTATTGCGGGTAGGAGGTGTCCTTACTTTTCAGGACCTGTCCTAGGGCAACCAGTAGCATCGGCTGCTGGCTGTGCAGGAAGGCACTACATCCTAACCAGTGCAGCTCCTGCCTTGCTCCCAGCAGTAACTCTGCAGACCTTGGCACCGCATGTAGCCCTCAGACCGCAGTGTTGCAAACTGTGTGTGTAGCTTGCTGTACCCCAGGTCTAAGGAGCACTCCTCAGGTAGCCATCTGGCTCGGTGCTGCTCTGGGGTCTGCTATGGCTTTGCCCTCTCTGCCTTTCCTAGCTAGTTAGCCTGGTGCAAATACTCCATATACTCTCTGATGTAGTGCTTTCCTCTCCGAGGAGATACGTGTTTGCCACAGGGACCTCCTTTCCCAGTTTTGGATATTCTGGTCATCCCCAGAAACCTGAGCAAAATAGGAGGGGAAAAAGAAGAGCTACATGTGGACCACAGGAAAGTGTAGATTTCAATGAGAAAGTGGGGGCTTGTGAATTTTTTTGCCTGCATGTTTCTTGTGTTTAGTTTAGGTGCTTTCTGAGCAGTAATCTTAGTAACATTCCTCAGAGTCCTCTGGCACAGCAGATAGAGGTGTTCACAGACAATAAATACTGGTTCTGTATGGAGGGGTGGGAGGAGAAACTGGGGTTGGAGAATATACTTATATGTACTTCACTAGCTTGTATGAAACCCTTAAAGCTGGTGCTGAGAAAAATAACTGTCTTTAAGCAATCAATTCCATTTGGGATAGTAATACCCCAAATGTATTTCCAGCCCCTTAGTCCAGAGATGCTCTCTCCACTCTGAATTTCTTGTTTAGTTGACTCCCTGTGTTCCTCCAGCTGGTGTTGTAAAAATGAGAGGAAAGATTAAATAAATGCATCCAGTCAGTTCCTCCTTGGCTCTTACGGCTTTGGTAGTAAGCTCATCTGCACAGATTTCTTAATGTCTTGAGGCAAACTCTCCCATGGGCTTTCCTTAGGACCACACACAAACATTCAGTTCTCTTCTTGCATTTTTCTCTTAATTGCCCATCTTATAACAAGCAGTCATTGCTCTTATCAAGAGTTGCAAATAACTTCTTTTGAATAGCTCTGATGTGCTTAGCTACAAGGAAATTGTAAATAGCAAGCGTCTCTGTTGTGCCTTTTGCTCTTCACAACATATGAATGCTATGAAAAAACAGACAAACTAGTCAGGCTTGTTGGCTACACACACATCTGAGGATATGTGCAAGCCATTCACATAGCCATATGAGTCCTGCTACCCTGCCCAATTTGTGAAGGCTCCTGCAAGAGAGTGCTTCTGAAGGCAAACAAGTTACGTGCATTCCCACATGCTGTATTCTTTAATCACAGACAAATTTCTGCTGTTATATGAGATGTTGGTTTTTAAGCTTTGCATAATTGTATTTAATATCATTTCAATCTCGTACGTTTATAAGTTTTGCTTTCCTGGCCAGTGCAACCTATTGCAATTAACTTTTAATCTTCTGCATTGGTCTTTGTCATCTGTTCACTTGAGACGGGAAGCAGTTAATAGATTTTTGAAATAATGTCCTACTTAGACTCAGCAAAATATGTCTACAGGATCCAGTGTTTAATAAAAGAGGATTAAAACCATAGTAACACCTTTGAAATTGGGAAATGCATAGTTCCTGAGCTGCACCGTCTCCCACTGATGCATCTGGGTGCCATAGCTGGAGAAGGTGCTCAGGGACTGGGACTCCTGTCTTCTGCTCCTGTCCCTGGTTTGCTGTGAGACCAGGAACAAGTCACACTTGCTTGTTTTTTCGCGTAAAGACAGTCATCTAGTGCCATCTGAGATGCCACTGGGTAGCCAAAACATCTGCAGAAATGATGCTGGGTAATAGGAGGCTTATGCCCTTTAGTACTGGCAGCTATCACCAGGTAGGACACCCAGAGATGTCTCAGAGGTTTTAGGTGCCTCTTTTGCAGAAACTGAATTTGGTCTCCCTGTGCCCCATTTTCTCCGTAGGTAATGACTGTGGTACTGGCTGCACAGGGATGGTGTAAGGCTTGACACCGCAAAATGCATTTCAAGCAATGAGATTTTTTTTTTTTTTTCAGAGTGCAAAAAGCGAGGGACTCTCTGTCACATAAATCTGTTTATAACTTTCTTCTGTAAGGGCTTTCATCTAGGCGTCCTTTGCACGCGTGGTCAGGGTGGACCAAAGACCAAGCCCAGCAGGCCGGTCCCGCCAGCCCTCGCTGGAGGGCTTTGTACTCCGCTTTGAACCTGAGGAGCCAAATCGATCCCCTGAAGGGCAGAAATCACCACCTGCAGCTGGGACTCCAGGGTTTGGCCCGGGGAGGGGAGGGCTGGATGGCAGCTTTGGCGTTTCGGGAAAGTCCACGAGATGGAGCTCTTGTTTGAGGGATAAGGCTCTCCGGCAGGCTGCGAAAGCAGGACATGGACCTCGTTTTATCGGATTTTTCACGCACCGGGCTTACACTGAGCAAACCTGGCTTTCCAAGCACTTGCTTTTAACGCGCAATGCTCAGCATGAGAGGTGGGGAAAAAGGTAATGTATTTTGCAGATAAAAGTGTTTGAAGCTTTCCGTGATGATTTCATTTTCTTGTTGCTGACTTGTTTTGCAGAGCTGTTTTTGCACTCACTCCCTCCCATCTTTCTATCCCTTAGTATGCTTCCCGTTTGTAATTTTTAATACTTACACGCCTTAGCTATTCAACCCATGTAAAATCTAGGCACTGGAAAACTTGCTTAATGGTTTAGAGAAAAACAATGTACAGTTGGAGATTGAGGAGGAAAAGTATTCAACCTGAAACGTAAGTTACCTGAAAGAAAGCTAATAAGCCTGATGAGTGTGGCAAAGAAAGTGGAATTAAGTGTGCCTTAGGCTGTGAAGTTTGTTGAAAGACGCAGCCTGTGAATTCAGAAGTCCGGCTACAGACCATTGCCACTGTAACTGCATGCACCTCACCTCTCCAGTTTGTGTCTCAAATGCTTTTAAAAACACATTTGTAGAAGCCCATTTGTTACTCGTGTAATCAAACAGCCACACTAATGCATCACAGACCAGTGTAAACAACCCGCCTACGAGGACATTGTGCTTATCTTCAACATGGGTGGTATGAGCAGCAAGGAGATGTGGGCCCTGCCCCTCGTAGCTTAACATAGCAATGAGCTGCATTCTTTGGGGAAGGCAAAACGAATGGATATCACTACTTGCACCTTCTAACAAGTCAGTCGAGTCATCGCAGCCCGCCTTCCTTCTCTGTAAAGCACCATGGCCATCCTAACAGCTCTGAGGTTTTTTTAGAGCAATAGATGAATTTGGGTCATTATTGGTTTTGTTTTAATTGCTGCCAACCAACCAAAAATGCAGTCGCGGGAAGCATGGTGGCATCGTGGGATGGTGGCTGTGTGAGGGACCAGGTGTCGCGAAATGGCGGCGGCACGAGGGAGGAGACGTTGCGAAATGGCGGCCGCATGAGGGAGGAGGTGTCACGTGATGGTGGCTGCGTGAGGGAGGAGGTGTCACACAATGGCGGCTGTGCCCTGCTGTCTCCGTGCTGATGCGAGGCTCCTTCATTTCCTGCTCCCTGCCCTTGGTCATAGCGGCCTCCCTGTGCCCTTCTCTGCCGCTTCCCTTCGCTCCCTTCCCTGTGCTCCTAAGGTGGGCTGGGAAGCAAGACCTGCGCTGGAGGGCTGCCATGAGGGTGAAGCCCTCTTCTGCAAAGTTAATTGGATGACGTTGGCAGTAGGGTGATGGTTGGAACAGATGATCTTGAAGGTCTCTTCCAACCTTAATGATTCCATGAAAGGTGGCCTACCATCATCTCATAGCATGGGATTTCAGAGTTTGTGATGGGAAAGAGCGCAGCCAGTCAGTCTTTTATTCTAGGTCATGTAGGATGAACTTCCCTTCAGCCATGCCATTAGGATAACCATTTTGTAGCTTGCCATCCCACACTGTTGTTGCCTGGAGCCCTGCTCGGCTCTGTACAAATGCATGCCAGCCTACAGAGCATTGTTGCTAATTGCTGGGTGCTACTGAGTATGCTTTGATGAGGAAAAAAGGAGCACCCATGAGTTAACATAGCTGGATGTATACTTTAAGTGCAGCGTGGCTGCTTGTTGTTTTTATAGTAGCCAGATGTACTGTGCTTAACTTAATCTCTTTTTGCATTGTTAAAGCCCATGGTGGGGGCTTTGAAAACGGATAAAGTTGAAACCTGGGGCTCCCTGGAAGAGGGAGTTTCTAAATTCGTTTCCTTGTTGGTCTGTATCAGTAGTTAAGGAGAATCAAATCTTAGCTCGGATGTGTTTCCAATTCTCCCAGCAACGGTGTGTTTCTGCTTCCCAAGCTCCGGCTGATGACCGACAGGTCCCCTTTATCTCTTCCTCTCTCGCAGTGTTTTCTGTGAATTGCATATTCCAATTTCCTAGGAATCACAGGTGTTTCCTAATTAAATACATGCAGTAAGGGCTATTCTATCAAGAGGCAGCCATGCCCATTGCACAGAGCAATATTACATGCAGTAGATGTACAAAAATGTTAAGAATTCTGAACATCTTCAGGCTAAACTCTCAGGAGGTCCTGGATCTTCTGGGAGAGGGTAAAGGGAAAAATGTCATCATGAGGTCAGTTTGTGTGTTTCTGCTGAGTAGAGTTTGTAATTTTTTCTTCTTATTGCTGGCTAACTAGAAGGGAAATCTCAGTCATGAAATGGGAGCTGAGGATACCAAAGGCTGCCTTGTCTTCACCTTGAGGGAGGAAGGAGAGGATGAGGAGGAGGTTGATGCCATGGACTTTTCAGTGGCCTGGAGGGAGCTGTGTAGGACATCTCTGATCTGCCCTGTATTAAAACAAATCCTTTTCTGTCAGGTGTCACCAGATAAACCTAGTCAGTTTGTCAAATCTGTTCTAATTTTCTGCCACCTAAGTTGAAATCTTTTGTGTTTTACAGATGAATGCTTAAGGAGACATCATATTGGTCTTCAAAATTGCAATTACTGTTTTTGCACTGAGGTTTCACGGTGAGCAGAATGTCCTATTGGTCCACTTGAGTTGTGGGTGAAAGCTGTGTGTATAGCTGAAGTTTAGGACATGAGAAGCATTAAGTGAAAAAAGCTAGCGTTTAGTTTTAAGTACCATTTTTGAACAGCTGATTCTTGTTGCCCGGAGAAGAGTTTGTGGCTCCATGGCGTGAGCGCACAGCACTGTGATTGAAAACAGTGACTTGAATAAACACTTTGCGGTGACGTGTTGAAAACAATTATTTTTTGAAGACAGGAATATAAAAAGAATTTAGGTCTGGGAAGTGTCTGTGGGAACACCTAGTCACATAAGAATTAAAGATTGCGTGTTCTAGATCAAAGTAGCCTATAGTTCATACTGCATCTAATTATTGTCCCATTCTCTTTTATTAAATTCATTTGTTTTAATTAGAGGAATAGATATTTTGCAGTAGAGTTTAAGGGGTCTATTGGGCACTTGAGATTAAATCAATGGTTTGTTAACAGTTTTATCTGGGAAATGGATTAGATTATTTAAATTATGTGAAATGGCATCACTTTTCTCAGTAGAATAAAATTATGATGAAGAAATAGTGCTTGGAGCATGAGAACTCTGCTTGTCATTATTTTTCACATGCAGGTTTGACATTTTACAGTAAAGCCATTCATCTTTAGTCTGGTTTTCTAACATTAAGTCAAATTTGGGAGAATAAAGCAAGCGCTACAATGGAGTTTAACGGCAGGTGTTTTTCAGTAACGCTAGGGGAAACTCCACGGCTTGCCACTTGATTCCATAGCACTGTATTTTTGATTTTTGTTTTGGCTTTGTGGTCTCAGAGCAAAGAGCGTTATTAATCAGTTCATAAAACAGTAGGATTAAAAAGAATGCACTGGAGGTGTAAAACAGTCAACACCAAGAGATTTTAAAATGAGCTTAATAAATAAAACATAATTGGATAAAATAGGCGAGTAATGAGTTAAGAGCAGCCCGCATATGTAATTTCTTGGGGTCAGTGGCAATGCGTCAGTTGACACCGCAGCTGGGCGAAGCCTGGAGGGCACGTAACAGGGTGCCGTGAGGCTGTATTAATCGCGGTTTGCCGTCGAGGTGTCTTGGCTTACCCTTCTCACACCAGCGCTTTTAAGTGACGCGGAAGAAGCAGTGAGTTAAATCGCAAGCTGCACACCAACTGCTGCATGTGCTTTTGATTTTCTTTCTCTGGAGACAGGGTGAAGGAAACATCTCTCGTTAGAGCAAGAAGCCGTAACGGAGGCGAGAAGGGAGCCAGCGCCACGCTGGCAGGGTGATTGCTGCGCTTTCAGCGGAGGTGAGCTGGGCACTCCCTGGCTTGCAGAACATGGGTATGCCTCGAGAAGATGGGCACTGGGGCTCCGTCAGGCTCTGGAAGGCACTCTCCTTTCCCTCACAAGTTGCCAGGCTTCAGGCAGCACCCACTGGCTGCCCAACAGGCGGCAGAAAAGCTTTGCCTCGGGCTCGGGTGGCACCTCTGGCTTGGCCTCGGGCAAGCCAAGCCTAGTAAGCAGTGCCAGCATTTTTACCACTGCCAGGAGCATCACCACTGTGCTTGGGGCAGACAACTTCATCACTTACCTGTGGGTAGCTGCAGAAAGCTTAGTGCTGGCTCATGCTGGGTCTGGGCAGTCATTTGTACTGCTCATGGGAAGGTGGCAGCGGCAGCTCCTGTGAGCCAGGTGCTTCCCGTGTGTCCCCCAAGGCCCCCATGGCCCTGCCCATTCCTCTCCCAAGAGCACAACCGCTGTGTGCTGCTGCATTGCCTGCACCCATCGCGGCCCCTGAGGCGTAACTGGTCGATAGGTCTGGTGTCTGAGGTCAGCAGGGAGCAGTACCCTTTCCCCAGCAGCAAATGGGAGTCAATGAGTTACCAAGAGCAGATCTTCAGATCTGCATCACAACAAGAGTCACGTAACTGGGTGAAAAAAATGGTACATGCACATGCAGGCACACACAGTGTCATCTGCCCTGCATCCTGAATGCACAGCAACACCGGGTGCTAAAGTTTGCAATGAATTATTTATACGATGAATTAGCCCTCTTTCTCTGCTCCTAGAATATCCAATTGCAGATTTCCATTTTGGTTCCAGAAAGCTTTATTATTCAGATTTATTCACAGGATAGCTTATTAAACGTTTCCTCCCCTTTTTCCCTCCGTAATGTATAACATGCATCTTGTTTTCTGGTAGCACCTCTCTGCTCTAGCAGGGGCTCCCAGGGTGGCGAAACAGTGAAGAGCGCAATTGTTATCCAGACAGTTTGCAGTCTTCATTACGAACCAATTACAGATGTTCCAAATTTTGGATATTTATTTGCTCACTTAAGTCAAAACAGTTTCAGTCCCTGAGTAGATGATCCACGGCTACAAACAAGATTGTGACTGCATGTGAACGAGTGATTTGGCTCTCATCACTATTTCGAAATTCATTTCTGTGCCCATGTCTGCTGGTAAAACTTCCTTCCTTGGAAGCCTCTGAGAGAGTGGAAAGCGAAGATGAGTGCCCAAAGTCAAGTTGCTCAGAAGTTCCCTGATCTTCCCCTGCAGTTTCTCAGTTTTGCTGCCTTGGCACAAGGAACTGTGTTTTGCAATCTTTATGTCTTGCCTGGGGTGTTGTAAGCTACCGTGCTGGAGACCTGCTCCTGGCTGCAGAGATTGTGCAAACGGGAACCATCCCCGCATTCAGGGGGCTGTACTTAAGCTCTGATTTCCTAGGTGCTTTGGTAGTGCCTGGGACAGTGAAGTGGACTTAACAGGAATCACCTACCCGGTAGAATTTCCCATATTTTGGGATTTCACTGTTTGATTTCCTTTTAAATACAGCTGGATTCCTTAGTACCTCCCAGACATGCATGTAGCTTTCAGCATTTATTTCCCAGCTCTGCCTTCCAGACCTAGTCTCAGTATTTTCATTCTCTGTGGATTCTGAGAAGGGCAAATCTTGTTCTCAGAGTGCTCGAGCTGTTTGGCTGAGCGTAGTTCTGTGCTGGGCTTTAAATCATGACAGCGATCTACACTTCTGATAGAGATGGAGCTGCAAGCCTCCAAAAAACAGTTATCTGTTTGCAGAAGAGTCAGTGTCCGTGTAAATCATATTCAGGGGATGTCATCTCGCTCCCACTGAAATCACAAACAGCAATACCCTCTAAGAACAATAGCACTAAAGCTGTCCTCAGGTTAAAAATAATCTGTTTGCCTGTGTGCAAAGCGCGCGGTCCCGAGAGCTCCTTTGCTGGGCAGCAATATTTTACCTCTAATGACCTCAAACCAGAGCCAGCCATTTTTGCAGGCTCCCCAGAATAATGTTGTGCCACGCAGGGCACCCAAAGGTAGCTGCCTCCCTTCACCCGAGCACTGAGCTCCCTGCAGGCTCCTGCATGCTTCAAAGGCTTGGAGGAAGCTGCCGAGAGTGCCCTTGGTCTTCTTCATTGATTTAGGTGTTCTTTTAATCTTCTCTGATTTAGGTGCTGAGCTTTTTTTGTTTGCTTTTCTTACTGAGGTGTCGCGAGTGGAGGCAAACATTCCTCTAAAAGGAAGGAGCTGGGACGCTGGGTGCAAGCACCAGGTATTTTGGGGTTCTCCTCTACTACACATAAATTCATCCTAAATGTCTCTGTCTTTCCTCCTTTCCCCACACTCCCACCCTTGAACCTATCTGAGAATGATAAATAGAGTGGCAAAATACATAGAAACGGGGACGTGAAGAGAGAGCGATGACTGATTGGGGGTTCCCATGGGGCTGCTTGCCTTCATCCCGTGTTTCTTTCGGGAAACCTGTATTTCTGAGCAGTCTCCTGGGCACTTTTTGCTGGCTTGCAGCGAGAGAAGCGGCTACTCGGGGAGCTGACGAAGCGGGAGGTAAGTGGCAGTAACTAATGGCAATTAGCAGCAGCCTGGACAGCTACGTGTCCCTGAGGACGCGAGCTCTTTTGGGGTTTGTGCCTTCGCAGAGCCAAGCTGATTGTTGCCCTACAGACGAGGACAATTTGCGTTCCTTCCCCAAGGCTTTGCTGTCAGATTTGCTCAGCAATCTTGCTAAAAAAAAAAAAAAGGAGTTTGTATTTTATTTTTGCCCCCTCCCTCCCCCAAGCTGTCGGAGGTAGGATGTGGCGGCAGGGAGGGGACGGGTACCTTCAGGGCCAGTGCCCAGCAGCTGCTCTGGCTGAGAACTTGCTCAGCGCTTACGTAGCGGCGCTTTTTGGGAGCGATGTACCAAAAAAAGAAACAAAAAGCGAGGAGACCTCCTTGCTGCTAAATGACAAGCGCCACTTTCCGCTCGCTCCTCGCAGCTTGCAGGTAAGACCGAGGAGCCCCCCCGTGGCTGCCCAAACCCTAAATCTACCTCTGACCACACGGCCACCGCGGGGGGATGCGGTGACCCCGGCATCCCTGCGGACCTCCCCCCCCCCCCCCCCCGACCCCGATGGGGGCTCGGGGAGCCGGGCGGGGGGCGCGGCGAGGAGCCCTGAGGGCCGGTGCTCCCCGGGGCCCGCCCCTCCGCCCCCCGCGGGGCCGAGGGGAGCGGAGCGGGGCCGCTCGGTGGCGGGGCGGGGCGAGACGGGACGGGACGGGGCGGCCGCGGGGCTCCCCCGCCGCCCGCCCCGGCGGCAGCAGCGAGACGCGACGGGCGCCGCCGCTCCGCGCCCCCCAACTTTGCCCCACGCCCCCCCCCCCCCTTTTTCACCTCCCCCTGTTTTTTTATTTTTTGATTATTTTTCTTTTTTTTTCTTTTTTTTTTTCTTTTTTCTTTTTTTTTTTTTTCTCGCGGGAGGGGTGGGAAAGGGAAGGGGCTATAAGGAGCGGAGGGACGGGCGTGACACAGTCCCCGCTGCAGCGGGTTGGGAAAACGCCTTCCCCCCCACCCCGGAAAAAAAAAAAAGAAAATATTAAAAATTAAAAACAACAACAACAAAAAACCAGCCGGGCCCCGCCGCCCCCCGTGGGAGCGCCAGGACGGGACGGGACGCCGCAAGGTAAGGCACCGGCTCCGGCCGGGAGGCGGCGGGGAGCCCCCCAGCCCCTCGCCGCAGCCCCTGCGGGATTTGGGGTCCCCCCCTTCAGCCTCTTCCTTGCCCGCCGCAGCCCCCGGGCTGCAGCCCCCGCTCGTCCTCCGGAGCCGGGCACCGCGGGTGCCGGTAGCGTCGTGCTTCGTGTCGGTAGGGCAGAGGAGGGGGAAAGAAAGAAAAAAAAAAAAAAAAGAAAAACAGACAAAAAAAGTGGCTACCGAAAAAAAGTAGACGGGCAAGTCGCGGTGGGATGCAAGCGCAGGGGTTTGCTGTGGGTTGCGTTTTTATTTCGGCAGCGCAGAGACAATGGCTGCAGAGCGCTGTTTAATCACTTGCAGATCCAACTTTGGTGCCTTGCAGCCTCGGAAGGCCAGCGCGGCGCTCCCAAGGGCCGGCACGCCTGGGGTGCCGCATCCCCGCCAGCGTGAGCCTCCCGCAGGCCTTGACCTCCCCGGCACGAAACGCTCGCAGTGTGTCACTGCTGGGAGGCAGGGTCCCCAGGGCAGGCGACGTTGGGTGACCAACGTGGCAGCGCGTCGCCGTCGGGGCATCCTGCAGCCGCTGTCCGGCAGCGGCCTGTGGTGGGCATCCGGCCTCGGTAGTGTGTTTGGTAGAGCCGGTGGAGTTGGCGGCGTGTAAAGCTGGAAGAGGCGAGCGGGGTTGGAGGGTGAATTCCTCCTCGGGCGGCTGCGGAGAGTGATTTATGTGCAAGTGACACTTGGGAGGCACGGCTGTCTCAGGCATAACCTGGTTTCCGTAAAAAATGAGTGCTTGGGCATTACCTGTTGTCAGCAGGTTTTGCCACGCAGTAAGGGAGCGGGGAGAAAAAGTTGGTGGTTCTGCCTCACCTGCTTGGGAAGTGGCTGGTTCCTAACTATTTGAGGAATGGTGTTTCAGAGTGCTGCTTGTCAGGGTGCCTCATCCTCTCTGCCCCACTCCTGCCTCGTAGCAAAGTGCATACCTGCGAGAGAAGAGCTGCCGAGGCCGGCTTTCTAGCACCGCTGAGGGTCTCTGGAGCACACGGAGCAATGTGTAGAATTCAAAACTTGTTAGGGTTCGAAGAAGGAGAGAGCTTTTTTCAACACAGAGAGATTTCATGTTCTATTTCCAGCATCAGAAATGAGCAGTGGTGCACCGCATGTCCCTTGTGCACCGCGTGGGTGTATTTGGGGTCCTGTGGCCGCGCTTCCTTCCGTTCGGAGAGCGATACCCGCTCCTCGCGGGCTGACGTTCCCTGCCAGCAGATAACTCCAATCTCCTAATTGGAGAGAGCTTTGTAACGCCCCCAAAATAATCCTCCCTTCCCCAGCCTACTCCTCTTCCCACCTCGCGGGTCCCTGTGTGCCCGGTGTCACCGGCCCCTGCTACCTCGCGCCACGGCCCCGTGTGAATTCAGGCCTGGGTGGCCGCGAGGTGCTGGGGGCTTCGAGCGCCGCGTGGGATGCTGAGCAATTACTCGCCCGAGTGACCCTGCTTAAATTAATAGGGGCCTCTTGTTTTTTTTTTTTTTTTTTTTTTTTCTAATTTGAACCGCCTTTGCGCTGGGATGCGTGGGCTTGCCCTGCACGTCTGTTTTGTTGTGGATGACTCCTTTGGAAACACCGAGGAAAAGCATTTTGGTTTCCCCAATGTTTATAAATACAATATGGTGCAAACTGTCAAGCAAGCTGTTCAAAATCACGTAACGCCTGCGCCGCGTTCCCTGCTAAGCTCAGATGCCTTCGCCACGTACTCGCCGATCCTCCGACGTTTACAGCTCCCGGCCTACGGCTCTGGTTTGGTGGGGAACGAGGCCCCAGGGGTGGAGGATGGGGTCCTGGCACTGTGCTCGGGTACTGGGGGAATCCTCGGGTGCGAGGCTCGGTTGGGCTCAGGGCCACCTGGTGCTGCTTGCCCCGTGGCCCCGTTGGTGCCGGAGCTGCTTTGCTGGGCGCTTCGGTCTCGGTGTGCCAGGGTCTCCTGCCTTGGTATGTACAATGAGATGAGATGTTTATTAAACTCAGCCCCTGCTTTGTCTTCTACAATTTACGTTCCGAAAGACTCGTAATAAACAGTTTATTAAAAAGAAATCCTGATTTATTTCTGCAAGCAGTTACACTTCAGGATGGTATCAAACGGTTTCATAGGAGACCACCTTTTATGCTTCCCCCGGCAGTTTAAAAGATTGCTAGAAAAATAATCCAGAATCTAAGTGGGCTTGGACGAAGGCAAGCCAGGAGCGTGTGTCAGGGTACGTGGGGCTTTCTTGCAGCGAAGCAACAGATTTTACCACAGAACATCTGGGCACTGGCTTCGGTTACAGTGCAGATTTCAGGGGGATAACAGGTCGTGTTTGGCTTCGCCTTCATTTTGAAGTCGCTAAACTTTATGTGAATAATAAAACTGTAAGCCCATTACTTCACTATTTTCAAGGGGCTATTTCAGGCCTCCTTCAGCATCTCGCCTCTTTCTAGAGCTGATTTTATTTCGTTTTGCCAAGTGGGTATTTATCTTTTCATTCCCCGGCTTTTTGGTTTTAAGTTTTCTATTTTCAGAAGGTGGATTTGCTCATTTATACCTATGGACACCCTCTGGGTGCCGGGTTTCCCTGCAGCCTTGCAGAACGAGCACGTTTTCTGCGTTAAGGGCAAAGTAATGAGACGCGCACGCTCCTCGCTCAGCACGCTCGAAGCAGCCGACGCTGCTGGCATGGAGCACCGTGTAGCTGCTTCGGGCTGCCATCCCCGCCGCTAATAAGGAGTTAACACAACGCCGGGGCTTGGCTCTGTTTTTGCCTGCCCGATTACAAAACGCAGAGGAGGGGAGCGCGGGCTGCTGGGGTGAAGGGCCTTGCACCCCAGGAGGGGAAGGGGCTTGTGAGTGCTGGCAGAAGGGAGCGCCTGCTGCTGGGAGCGCCTGGTTTGCCTTTGGGGACGATAACCTCGAGGGGCTTTGCGTCAGGATGTATGTGCTTGGGGTGAGGCTCACGTGGGAGCGTGCAGAGAGCCCCTGACGTTTGCGTTGCTCGCAGCCAGGGTGGTGCCACGGTGAGTGCCGCGGGGCTGCGCGTTTCGCTGTCACTGAGGGTACGGCCCGTCAGGATGATGGAGGGGTTGCGGGCGCTGCCCAAGCAGGAGTGCATGGAGAAGGGACCTGAATTATGTTAGAGGAAAAGGAAAACCTTGGGTAAAATGAGAAAGAGAGGACTTGAGTAGTGCTTGAGCTCTATTAAACAAAAGTGAGCATCCTCCTGGAGAAATCACAAAGAGCTTGTGGAAGCTCTGTTCCCCAAACTTTGTTTTGCATCGTGACTGAGTGTGCTACTTCCACGACAAAACTCCTTGTTAGACCAAGCAGCAATCGTTTCTGCCTGAGAAAACTGCTCCAATAATCTAACAATGACAGGAGGAGCTGTGAAGGCTGCGAAGATGATATGCTTGAAAACTTTAACTAGATGTCATTAGGAGAGGAAGTATTTGCCCTTAGATCGGGAAACGGGTCAGGGTGATAAATCATAACTCCAGGAGAACGTGCCTAAAGGTGGAAATAAATTAAGAGGGATGGGGAGAGCAAATATTAAAAAGAAGTTTGTTCTTTCAGAATTAATTCTCCAATATGCAGCACACAAGGATGGCTGCTGTGCTGGGGAAAGATGAATGTTAGCGCTGAGCTGTAACAGGAACCGGTGGAAAATCTGTTTACATGGATGGCTTTGTGGAGCACGCAGGTCGTGTAGGACATGTCAGTCCACATGCGAGATAGCTGATACTGTAACTTTGGCCAAAAAGGTGTTAGTTTTCTCAGGGACGTTTTATGGGACAGGTTTGGGGTTTGTGCTCAGCTCTTAAATGCTGCTCAAGCAAGCAGCGGGCCTGCCGGTGTGAGAACCTCACCCCCAGCTTGTCTGTGTTTTGGTAAACAAAAAGGTGCACGCACTGCCCTGCCGGAGGGATGCATGCACACGCTGGCTGCTCCAGAGCACACGGGGCTGTTTGGTTTCGGTGAGCACGAGCCCGCCCCGGGATGCGGTACTGCAGGACCGGGCTGCTTTTAGGACAATTAAGCGGGGCGGTTGGAGAGATGTTTGCTGATTGCGTGACAGCCGAGATAAGAAGCAGTGGTCCTTGCTGAGAGCACCTGGAAAGCGAAAGGCAATAATTTCTCTTTCTCACTTCATCCCCCTCTCCGCGGGTCCGGATATGAGTGCCCCTCCGTGTGACCCTCGCGCGCTCACGAGGTGACACGCTGCCGGGAGCGGCGCTTCCGCTGCGGTTTGCAGGGGGAAAGGGGAAAAGCATTGTTCTCTCAATTAAGCACATTGCTTTTTTTTTATTTTTTTAGGAGGGTTGGAGCTTTATTGGGGTGAGAATGATGCTTTTTTCATCTTTCTCACTTTTAACCTTGCCCGTACTGCAGCCAAATTGCAGGTTCTGGATACAGGGATTGCTCAGAGGAGAGGGTTTTTACAAAGCAGCCAGGGTAGCAGCAAGAGGCGAACTCACCTTCTCGTGCTACCTCATTTAGGTGTAGCAGGTTTACTGCTCATTTGTTTATATTGAAACAGTCCAAACGTGTCTGAGCATTTGGAGGGCCTGATGAAAGTTGTGCTGCTTACAGACGGGGCTGGTGGTCACGCAGGAAAGCCAAGTGTCCCAGAGCTGCCAGCTGCTCTCTGAATGCAAGGGAAAACATCCTCGAGCAGCGTCAGCGACATTCTTGCTGTTCCTCTCTCTACTAAAGCTGCATGTAATTCTCTGTGGGTTTTTCCTCTTGAGAAGAGTTACTTACTTGAGTGTGATTTGTAGGAACTAATAGGATCTCCTCCTTATTTGGGGAAGACCCTAGGGGCGCTCTCTGACTGTTTTTTCAGTAATGAGGAATAATGAATAAAATCCTAACAGTCCTAGGAGGTATTAAAGTTGCAATTTTGCAGGGAAGATTTACTGTCAGTCAATTAAAACTTTTATAATCCTGTTAGAGCACAATAGTTGAAATAATACGTCCTATGAAAAATAAGCTGCTTTTAAGACCCTTTCACACCATGTGAACAAAGCAAAACTTGGATTTAAAGTCTTTTAATATTTGAATTGACCAAGTATCTTAAGGCAGCAAGTAAGACACCCCTTGCCAGCGTGTGACAGCAGGGATGCAGGCTTAAGGCATGCTACGTCAGGTCATGGTGCTCGCTCCAATCCCCACTCATTTAAGAAAATGCGGTCACAGGGCTGTAAGAAAACCGCAACAATCAGTGCTTTAACTAGTAAACACCAAACACATACATCCTGGAGATATGTGCTTCTAGTAGGCTGAAACATCCCTCAGCTGCTTGCAGTTTCCCTGGGCAGAGCCGCGTGGGACCCCACACTACGTGAAGGTGAAGTGCGGGTACCTGAAACCGCAGCTGGGCGCTGCTCAGCTTCTCACCGGGGCGAAGCCAGCTCTGTGGCATGGGCAGAGGTACTATTTCTTGATGGGCATCCAGCACCCACCCGAGAAGGTTTTTCTTTCCCTGAAAATTGAGCCACAAATGCCCATCCACGCCACTCCAAAAAAAAAAAAAGCCCAGACCTCCGTGGCTTGCTGAAGTGCCTTGCGTGGATAAAGCACCTAAGAGCGGGTGGTTTCTTGAGTGAATGACTTTTTGCTTATGCAGCGCAGCGTTCAAGGTGATGTTGAAATGACACTTTGTCCTTGAGCAATACCTTCCCTCCTTGCCAGCAAAGCAGCACCCCCAGAAGGCAGCCTGGCTCCCATGCCACAGCTCTCACCATGCCTTTCGCTTTTGGAAGGGGAAGGTCCCTCGACATGCGTTCCAGCCGTCTCCTAATGCAGAAATCCCTTTTTCCTTTTTCTTTCATTCCCTTTTCCTTTTGTTCCTGCTTGCTTCCCTTACTCTCTCCTGTCAGGCGAGGAGGACTGGTGGCTGTAACAAGGCCGTGGGGCTGTTTGGATGTTCACTGACCTGTGGCAGCCCGATCTACCTGCCCACATGTGTTCCCTGCGCATTGGCTCGTGGTGGCGAGATGAAGGACTGACCTTTTGCCTGCCCGGCTGGACAAACAAACGCTGGTCCAGCCGTGGCATGGGGCTGAAGCCTGCCCTGTCAGTAAGCCATTTCTCAAATCCCATACCACAGCTCCGTAGCTGGCCCTGGTGGGTTTGAAGCTCCCATGGCACTTTGATTTGAGCGCGCATCGCTGGAAACTTTTCAGCTTGATCGTGCAGAAGGATGCAGCTAGAGCTGCTTAGAAAACCAGAAACCGCTGCACAACCACCCTGGAGCCCGGCAGCTCCCAAAGACACTCTGAACCTGCTTTGTTTGTAACTTCTCTCCCTTTGCAAGTGTGGCTGGGCGAGAGCAGGAGGGCTGGGAGGGTCTGCCAGCCCCGTGGTGGCAGTGGGCCAGGGCGTGGGCATCCCGAGCAGCCAGAGCCCAGCGCTGGAGAGGGGCTGCTCGCACCCACTGCACCGACACGTGGGCAATCCCAGCGCTCTCTTCCTCCACTCTGCTGCCCTCCAAAAAAAGGAAGGGAACCAAAGCTAAGCAGCCTTACTAGGAAAGAGGAGGAAGATGCACACATAGGCAGGGTCCATACGACTAATGCTTTCTCTGGGCATGGTTCCTTAGCCTTGGAGATGCCTAATGATGCTGGCTGCACCCAGCCACTGAGCCATGCCGCATCGTACGGTTCCCTGCTTCCTTCTGAGCCTCGGCTGCATTTGCTGCTTTCGTGTGTCCCAGTGACTAGCGAGGGGATTGGGAAATCAGGGCTGGAGCCTCTGTGCTTGGGCCTGGACAGAATTAACCTCACCTGATAGCCACTGTGTGAAGTTGGGGTGTTTGGGGCAAGCAGAAAGTCAGATTTTCTTTGGTGTCAGTCAAAGCGATGGGCAGTGCAGTGTGGCCACAGGTAGACAAGTCAAGTGCTTCAGAGCAGCTAGCTTCCGTGGCCAGCAATTTTCTGTTTACTGAGCTGCCCTCTGTTGGATTTTTTTTTTTTTTAAGCAAGATACTAAGGAAATAAATGTCAGTTGGGAAAATCTAGCTATTGTTGTCCTGGTTTCAGTTAGGACAGAGTTACTTTTCCTCCTAGTAGCTGGTAGGGTGCTATGTTTTGGATTAGGATGAGAAGAGCGCTGATAACATGCTGATGTTTTAATTGCTGCAGAGCAGTGCTTACACCAAGCTGAGGACTTTTCAGCTTCTCGCTCTGTCCTGCCAGCGAGCAGGCTGGGAGTGCAGCAGGAGCTGGGAGGGGACAGACCCAGGACAGCTGACCCAAACTGGCCAAAGGGGTATTCCATACCATCTGACGTCACGCTAAACAATATATAGGGGTGGCTGGCCGGGGTGGGGGGCCGGCTGCTCGGGGATAGGCTGGGCATCGGTCAGCGGGTGGTGAGCAATTGCATTGTGCATCACTTGTTTCGTACACATTATTATTAGTAATACTATTATCATTATTATTGCTGCTTTTTCTCATCCTTCCCCATGCAGTCTACGAAAGCAAGGGTGCAGAAGAAAGGCTGATTGTCCCCCCATGATGTGGGCCACCTGTGATGAGCCTCCCTGTGCTCACATCCACGTGCAGCCTCCAAGGAAGCTGACAGAGCTGGTGTTGTGCCGAGGAAACAGTGCAGGTGTTCTTCAGGGGGTGGCAAAGACCAGTGTGGGGCAGGTGCCCCTGCTAGGCCCTGGGAAACCCTTGCCTGTGGGCTGTGGGCTAGAGTGGGAATATGTCAATATTGGTACCGTCAGCACTACATTTCGTACTTTTCAAATGCTTTACGAATGTTTACATATTTGCAGCAACCCTTTTCTGGCTAGGGAAAATGGGACACAGGATCTGAGTGTTACTGTGGTATTTAACAAGTCCTTGTGAGAGAGCACCTTAGTGGTGGTGCATTAAGGATTCGTAGGGAGGAAAATTCCCCATACATGCCTCTAAAGCAAAGCTGAAGGCAGATAATATTAAAAAGGAATCCAATTTTGGCCAATAAATTACATTGGAAAATTAGGATTCTGATGATAATTGAGGAGCTGGAAATGTTGGAGGGTCAGCATAATCTGTAGTACTGTGCTCAGCAGTAATATGGGGCTAGAAGCTCAAACCAGTAAAAAAGGGCATAGTTCCTTCAAAGTCAGCTGAGAACCTGGTTTATGTGATTCAGGTGTAACTACAAGCAATGCAGGGGAAATAAGGATAAGATTGAAAAAACATGGGAAAGAGCAGAATGGACCAGAAATAGCTTTTTTCCCCACTCAAATTACGTTTGCTCCTTGTCCCATGTCTAGTTATCTACGAGTATTCCTGGACTGAAACAATCCAAAATCCAACCTTGCAAATGCATTTGGGGTGCCTGCTGCAATGTCTGTGTGAATTCCCATTGTCATGTCTTTGCTCTGAGGTGTCCACCAGTGCTGCTATTCCCAATGCTGGAGAAACTGTGTTTGTGATGGAAGCTGAAGGAATCGGCCTCTGCATGCCCAAAGGAACTGCGCAGCAGTAAGCAATGTTCCCCTTTTTTTTAAGTCATCTATCAAAAAGTGGAAGGAAAGAAGTGCATGAGCAATTCCAGCGCACTGATGGCAATTCAGAGCTCTCCGAGGGTCTCTCTGACCCTCAGCCCAAGGCCCGGCAGTATGAGGATGCACGGACTCGATCCTACTCCCAAGCCGCGGTTCTGCTTTTTGTCCTCCCCTGACACGCCAGCCACCCTTGTCTCGTAAGGGTTTTGGCAGGGGCCGTTGCTCGTGATGTCATTTGGAGCTATTATAGGGAAGCACGGGGAAACTTTGTACCAAACGGCAATGTGCTGGCGTTGGCTGTAGTTTGTAATTGTCTGGGTGTGCTCCTCCCTACTAATCCTCTTGCTGAAATTCATTATGGACAGGCAGCGACATCCACTCACACAGCCGTGCTCAAGGCAGAGGGACTTGGCCTTAGAAAGTGGCTATTGTTTAGTGATTAAAGGAAAGGATTATATTGGGATTTCCGTGAACAAGGAAATTTGCTGCCCTACTTTCATTGCTCGTAACAAGGGGATAATAATTGCTCTCTGTTACAAAACACCTCAAGATCCTGTGATGAAAGATTTGTTGTAGAACTACGTGGCATTCAGAGTTGGTTATCTTAAATGGTCTGGAGTTGGGCAAACTCAGAATTCTCTGCCCCATCTGATTTCTCCTACTGGGGCTCAAACCCTGCTGAGACAATTGAAAAATTCCCCTTCTGTGCATTCAGCTTTGGATGCAGTGCTTGAAATTGGTGTTTCTTGCAGAAAGAGCTTCCTGTAGCGGTATCACCCTACTTGCGGTCTCTGTGGAGGACATTCAGCTGTCTGGGCATGTTGAGAGGGCTTGGAAGAACAAGCAGGTACGGTGCCAGCCACAAGGCCAATTTATGCTGGAGTTGTGAAGGGCAATCAAGTGTGGTTTGGGGTCAAGCGTGCAGCAGGCTTCCACCCATGTCTTGCAGCAATTGGCTGCCAGTAGTAGCCTACACGTCTTCCTGTGCCCTCACAACAGAGGTATCAGGGAACAACTGGACGTTGTACTGGAGGTAGCGGGGGGCTCCTTGTTTGTTTTTGACACTCACCCGTGGGTGGAAGTGGCTGTGAAGAGTGAAGAGCTGGTATGTGGGCAGTGACTGACAGGAGGAGGAGAGCTACCAGGCATTTCCTCAAGTGTCCCAGCTGGGATCTCCTGGCTCAGCTGTTTTTTTTTGAAGCATCCCTCTACTGCTCGCTGCAGGATGGCGATCCTGATATAATCGCAGTTGAATCTGTTTCCACTAAAAGTGGAAAAATAAATACGCCTCAGCTTGGAAACAAAATAGTCCATGTAAAATTTGATTTTTGATACCGTATCTCCCTGAGTATGTTTGCTTTTCAACATGTCTAATTTGAGACAGCTCCACATTTTACAGTATTACCCCTTCAGAGTTAACCTCTCCCATAAGTTGCAGTTCATCACCACTGTTGTTCATTAAGATTTGATGAAAACGTACCCGTATTTCTTCATATGGTCTTATTTCTGCATAGCTGGATGTTTTTCCATGCTACTGTGATTTGCTCTGCTAAAACAATACTTCCAGCAAAGGCAAACCATGGATTGAATTGAAATTGCAAGAGGCGGTCAGTTAACCCACAGATATTTCACAGGGTAGACCCTAATAGCTTCAAAGGCACTATTAGAGTCTGTTGTGTCCGTGCGTGCTTAGGGAGCTTTAATCCAGGGATTTGGGGCACAACGGGGCATGAGTGCTCCTTCCCTGCCAGCTGCAACACCCCACATAAGTGTTTCTGCTCTGGCAGGCTGAGCGGGTGATGCGTCTGCCCATCCTTTTCTTTGCCCTCTGTCCCTAGGGGTGACCGTGACCTTCAGGTCATAGGCTGGCACTTCTGGCATGGCACAAGGCAGCAGCAGACAGCAAGCCTGCTGGAGCATGGCTTTTTCCTTTTAAAAACAAACAAACAACAACAACAAAAAAAACAAATGAAAGGCATACCAAACGTTTTCCAGATCCTTTAGGGAAACTTAAGTATTAAAGGCCGTGCCTTCACTCTCCCTCTTTGGACTCCCCCTAAGCAAACAAATCAATGAGCTCCCAGTAAATACTTTAAAATTTCAAAGGCTTTATTCTTTACACATTAAAAATGACTAATTATATTACAGTTGAAATTGGTAGGTGCTTTTAAATTGCTCTGTGTCTGAGGCGATAACTCTGTGTGCTGAGGTGCGTATATTTGTGTTGTATATCTCTGGAAGTGAAGTTTATAATGGAAAAGCTCACAGACTCTTTACTTGCAGCATTCCTATAAGTCAAAGGAAGTCACACAATGCCCTTTCATTTCCAAAGCTAGACTTAAATCAGGTCAATAAATCTGCAGACTCATTATGAGATGCAGCATGGGTAATACAAACAACTAAAAAAAACCTAGTACACTGGAGTTTGAAAACAAGGCATAAGATGGAAAAAAAGTTAACCATCCACACAAGAAAAGGAAAATGCAATACAAAGGCACTGTGGCAGGCAGTGCCTTGAAATGATCCCTGCTAAATTACAGTCGTTCACTTTCTGCTCTCTGTAATCAAACGTTAGGTTTCACTTATTCCAGATGCGTTTGCTTCAAATAAACCCAGGCCCTTTTTGTTTTGTTACTGCAAGTCCTTGATGGTCACCCGCAGACAGTCATGAAGGTGAGGGAGCGCTCTGGGCAGGCCGAGGTGCTGAGAGGTGACCACGGGCGGCTCCAGCCTTTGCGGGGACGGCCTGAGAGCTAAAGCTGGTTTGTCGCTGAATACGAAAGCGAAGCCAGTTGCAGATCCTGTTAGCCTCTCCCTTTTGGCTTGTAATTACTGTCTGCCTACATATTTGCAGGTCTTTCATATAGATGGAGTTAGGAACGGGAATGTCTTGGAGGCCGGTCGGAGCGTGTGTAAATGGGGTGTTGGAGAGGCTGGGAAGTCTCCCTGCTCGAGCATAAGTCGCTCAGAAGGAAGGGGGGAATTGTAGTCAGTGTAATTGTAATCAGCTCAGATCCGATTTAATGACAATTCTCATGTGTATGCTCACAGCTCAAGTTTATAAAATGGCCAGACTTTTATTTATTTCTACTTTCAGAAGGAAAAAAAAAAAACCAAACTGGTAAGGCAGTGCGTGCTGAGGCGCTCGAGGTCGTTATGCCTCGCTCCAAGCTCTCAGCGCCTGCTTCTGCTCACTCTGTTCAGGTAAAGACCCGCAGCCAGCGGCCGGGGCCTCTTCCCCTGCCTGCCCATGGCTGTCACCTCGTCCCAGGGGCTGGAGCAGGCCCTGGCCCCCGGGTGTCAGGCCCTGCAGAGGAGAGGGGCTGGGGAGGACGCGAGAGGTGGGGACGGGCCGTTAGAGGGCACTTTTGCAATCCCGGAGAAGGCGAGCAGCGCTTATTATTTCACTTAGGACTGTTTGCTTTGGCTCTCTCTTAAATTCAGTGATAAACAGCAGGCAAATCCCTCCAGTCAGCAGGAATATATCAATAAAATATTGACTCTGAGTTTAAAAGAAAAGAAAACAAGGCGAACTCGTGGAAGAGGGAACAAAAGACGTTTAGGAGGTGGCACAGTCTGGAGAACAAAAATCACACAGCGTACTTTACGTCGTGTGCGAGCTTTAGGGGGCAGGGTTTGGGCCGTGCTCGGACCACTTGGCACGAAGAAAATAGGAACATTTGTTGGATTTTTTCAGGAGCGGGGTGGCATTGCACTAGTGCATATGCTCACGGGCACTACGCACGTTTTCAGATGGATGCCATCAAAGTCACTGCCCAGGGGTGAGCTTGTCCAGAAAGGAACATGGAGCAAAGAAATTCTTTTTGCTTTTCTCTTGGTGTTCTGTGTGAGTGAATTGTAGAGGATTTGGCTTAAAACTATGTGAAATCAATCAGTGCCCTGCAAAAAATATATATAAATAAAAAATATGTTTATTAACTTGTGTGAAAGGGTGGTATAATGCTGACAGCAGTTTTTTCCAAAACTTGGTGAGTTTTCAGTGCCTCTTTGCTGTTTAGGTGTCCCACCTTTGGAAGTGTCATGTATGAAAATTGCTCCCATTTTAAGTCTCAGAGGTTGGCTATGTGAAAATGAAGGCACTCAAAATCCTGCTTGCTTGCTACTTGCTTGTAAAGGAACCAAGTTTGTAAAAGGTTTGTCTTCCATTAACAGTTGACAATTCTGCAAGCTATTTCACATATAAAATGGGCCGGTGCTCCCTTCCTAGCCTGGGGGGGGAGCACAGGACTAACCTTTACGTATCTTCTGTGGTTAAGTTCAAGCTGAAGCGCTTTTACAATTAGTTACAGGAATCACAGACAAATCCTTACCTTTTCGCTACACTGCAGTAGTTAATGGGGACAGAAACGCTGTCTACCAGTTTTTAAAGTGGATTAGCTAGTAAGATTGTTTAAGAAGTGAAGCTTAGCCTGGGTAGTCCTATAATCAGAAGTAGTTTATTTTAATAACAGTTACACTGCACTGGAGCAGACAGTGAGAATATACGATATTGCAGTTTCAGGGGGTTCACGTGGAGGACGTGGTCTGCAGAAAGCATCCGTGTTTCTTACCTAACCAAATAATCTGCTGTAGCTGGTGTGTATAAGTTAGAAAGAATTTCTTCCCTGTTGGCCAACGATAATACGTGAAAAGTCAATAAACAGTGCTTTGCAGCACACGGAGCTCGTCTGGAGTCCTATGAGAGGAGATTTCTGCTGACTTCGGTGGCTCGAGTCAGACAGTATTTTGACTTAGGATCTTCGCTCTGAAAGGCCAAATATCATTGACTTTGGTGATAAGTATCAACACTTTGGTCTGAATTCAACAAAACATGCCTGCTGTCATCCAAATCTAGGTAAGGAACCGGTCAGGATAAACTGTTGACAAACACTGGGAGAGCCAAATCATGATTTGCCTGCAGGTAGCAGCTACATGTCTTAGGTAAAGCCATGTATGCCCTTCCCTCCCTTAGGGCAGAGCACTGCAGTAAGCTCTCAAATTATAACGAAATACACAATTTAAAACCTGAGTGGTGGAGGTGAAGTGTTATAAGCCCTGCAAATGGGAAATTACGGTGACGGAGCCTTGCTATCCCCCAGCCCTGTGTTGCTGTTGTGAGGTTATCGCCAAATAAATAACGGGCTGAGGCTCTTTTGGGGTTTTCAGAAGGCAACCACAGGAGGGGGAAGGAGGTGGACACTGATGCTTCCCTGAGGGGCACATGTTTATATTTTCATTAAGAGCTTGAAAAAGACCGATTTTATTATGGCTTAAAATACATCATGCCACTTCTCAAGGAGCCTTGTACTTACTGTTTTTATGTAAAAGACTAGAGAAAGGTCATGTGGATAAAAAAAAACAAACACCAACTGAACAGTGGATTTGATTTTAAAGGTAAAAATACAGAGTGTCTTATGAAGCAATAATCAACTTACTGTGCAGTATAAGGACTGGGGCATGTATGCACACTGAACCAAGTAGCAACAAGCAAAGTACGATAACACTGTTCCTGCCAGCTCAATGTTTTTACCACGCTTTTCCCCAAAGCCAGTGGCTAACACAGTTTAGGTAATGGCCTAAAACTCTTTTTTTTTTTTTTTCCTAATTTTAGGAATATAATCATTTAGCGGTTTAAACTCACTGTACTCATACCAGAAATGGGCTGCATTTCCTCTCACCCCCTACCAGAGCCATTGGTATGAGATCATCTGCTGTAGTGAAAGGAGATTTGCAGTCTATCCCACTGTATACGTTAGGGTAGTCATTACTGACCTAGTTGTAGACATAATAATGAAAGGCTGAGATTATGAATTATTATGCCTAATTTGTAAGGGATTCTCTGCTTTTGTGTTTTGCAATTCCCATCAGGCTTGAGGATTAAGCCCTGCTGAATTGCATGCTAATACCAATGTGCTTTGAATATGTGTGGGTTTGTATCACATATTTTCCTAATTCTCTATTTTTATAAAGAGCAATTTCACTGGAAATATTTACTTTTCAAAGGATTGTTGGAAGCCCAACCAAAATCTGCTAAGCGACGTTGCTGTACCCTCCATCTGCTCTGTGCTTACTCTGGGTCCCATGTCCAGCGAGTTCTATTTCTCCTGTGGCAAAACATCAAACTGTAGCTCTACCAAAGTATGTTCAAGGCTTTTGCTCTTTGTTAAAGGGAGAGGGAGAGAGACCAATTTCAAACCACTGTGTGGGCTTGCTTTCAATTATAGCTTGAGATGGAAAAATCTTATTTACATACTTTATCCAAGAGCACTGACAATGCAAGTTTGGTCCTTACACCACGTACTCCCAGTGCTCATGTGGCAGTACTATGAAATTTCCTGCAAATCATAAAGGGCATGCAACATCATTGTAGGTATGCATGTGTTTCAGTGGCGGAATAAGCCTTTCAAATTCATACCTCCTTGCTAAACTCCCCCGTACTCTGCAGCTTGGATCTAAAGATTGGCTGAAGACTGTAGTAAGCTCTTGGACAGTATTAAATCAGCCTGTAGGAGCCATGTTAGTCTGCGTCTTCCTGAGCTCGTGAACGAACAGGTCATGACTAAACCCTGTGCTTCACTACGGTCTCCCTTGAGCGGCGTGAGATGAGGTGGGGGCAGCTTCTGCTGTGCACGTGTGGCTCAGCCCTCACCAGGGAATCCCTGTCGTTGCTGCAGGATGCTCCTGCTTCACTGCCCGCTGCTCTTGCTGCTGCTGCCGCTCAGCTCCAGGACACAGAAGTTGCCTACCAGAGATGAGGAGCTCTTCCAGATGCAGATTCGGGACAAAGCATTTTTTCATGATTCATCAGTCGTCCCAGATGGAGCCGAAATTAGCAGCTACCTGTTCCGAGACACACCTAAAAGGTATTTCTGCCCAGTTTAAGCAAGGTTGTTGTACTTGGAAGATAGCAGATTTATTTGTTGTCTGGTTTGAAATCAAAACTGAATCCAAATAAGAGAAATTCTGTGAAGTTCTATTCCATGAAATAGAAATGCCAGTGCTCTGGCTGGTGAAGTAAGTAACTGTGCGAGTCTTCATCCCAGTCTGGCCTCCCCAGCTGAGGGTCTATGCAGTTTGTGTGATTTCTGGTATCAGCCCAGAGTTCCTGCAGACCCCAGAAGTTCCCCGAAGTGGGGCCACTAACCATGTCTGGAGGCAGAGGGTGGGGGAAGGAAATTAGAAACTACAGGCTAACCTCACCACATTTGTCTCTCTTCATTATTTCATATTGTGCTTTAAAGAAGCAGTGCAAGCCAATTCTGGCCTGGTTGCCCCTCTTCCCAGCCCCAACCCTATGGGTCAGAAAATACCAAGTTTAGTCTGGAGAAGAAATCGAGGCTCCAGAGAGTTCAGGGAAGAGCAGCAATGCCACTGTCCTCCACATACCACACACCTCCTTAAGCCTTTGTGAATGAGGAAATGAGGAACATTTTACAATTAGTGACATGTAGTACTTGGGGAGGACGCGGGGAGACAGCTGAATGTGCATGTGCCTGTATGTGCTTCTAGGGCTCTTACCTAGACATGTCATAAAAAGGGTGTCCTGCTTTGAAGAGCTTACCCCTATATATCAGGAGAGACCCCATTTCCTTCACTTGTACATTTGTGACCATTTATTCTGCACATGGTTAGTGTAGGGGCAAAAAGTGAAGCTGATGGGGGAGAAGGGTAGGAGGCCAGAAACCCCTCTGCCATATCATGAAAAAGGCAGTGTGAGCTCTGCAGCTCTGTGCGGGCAGGGGGACCTCAGCCCCTCACCTCCTTAGCCTTCACCTGCCAGACTTTCTATATTCCCTCTGTACGTGCTTGCCTGTAAGTAACATTTTTGCCTCTGTTGCCCTACCAAGGTCAACCTTGATAATGTAAAGTCAGTCCCTAGCAGTTGGCTGCCACCAGGATACATTGACATTATGGGTCTGTTAACCTACCCCTAGGTACTTCTTTGTGGTTGAAGAGGACAATACGCCTCTAGCAGTGACAGTGACACCTTGCGATGCCCCCCTGGAGTGGAAACTGAGTGTGCAAGAGCTCCCAGAGGAAGCCAGTGGAGAAGGTTCAGGTATCAAACCATCAAAGACTTTCCTTATGCCTCAAAGTCCCACTTTTCTCTTGGATTCAAGGTGCCTCAGGCCAGTCTCAGTGTGATACTGAGTGTCGCAGCAGGTCCATCTGTATCGTCTTTGGATCTTCAGCACTAGTCCTGCTTTTGTGCAGGAAACTGGCAGTAGGTAGCAACATTGGGAAGGAAAAGCATTTTAAAAAAAGTAAAAGCTAAAGCTGAACTTATAGTTAGATTGGATGCTGCCACAACAAACTGTTTGCCCAGAGCAGCCTAGCTTCACTGTGGGCTTTGCTTTGGGTGGTGCACACGAGATAGAAATGAGAGAGGCAGGACTGGCATTGCTGCAGGGCTCAGAAATATGCCCAGAAACAGGCAGCAGAGTCAGTCCATCCTGGGAACGGTATGGCACATCCAAGCTGGGTGCTTGGAGTAGTCTAGTGGAGAATGGTAGCCACCGTCCACACAACTCCATTTATGTGCAATTAAAGTGCAATTTCTATTACATGTGTTTTTAACCTGAGTGCCAAACTCTGCCTGATATGAAAGAACTATGCTAACATCTTCCTCAGAAGATACAACCTTTATTTTTCATCTCACACTTGTATTTTGTGTAGAAGTGTCTGTTAGAGTTTTATTTTCTCATGTTCTTGGATTGTGTCTGTACAAATGTTTTTGTATGCTTATAATCTAGGTGAACCAGAACCTCTTGAGCAACAGAAACAGCAGATTACTAATGAAGAAGGCACAGAGCTGTTCTCTTACAAAGGCAATGACGTCGAGTATTTTGTGTCCTCTAGTTCCCCTTCTGGTTTGTACCAACTAGACCTGCTGTCAACGGAGAAGGATACGCATTTTAAAGTGTATGCAACTACTACTCCAGAATCCGACCAACCTTACCCCGAATTACCTTATGATCCCAGAATTGATGTCACTTCTCTGGGACGTACAACAGTGACACTAGCATGGAAACCGAGTCCCACGGCCTCATTACTGAAACAGCCAATTCAGTATTGCATAGTCATCAATAAAGAACACAATTTCAAAAGCCTCTGTGCTGTTGAAGCCAAACTCAGTTCTGATGATGCCTTCATGATGGCTCCAAAGCCAGGTCTGGATTTCAGTCCATTCGACTTTGCCCATTTTGGCTTCCCCACAGACAACAACGCTGGCAAAGAACGTGGTTTCCTAAAATCATCATCAAAGTTTGGGCGCCAGACATCCTCAAAGCCGAGAGTTGACCTGCACAAAGTTTGTATCGGGAACAAGAATATCTTCACAGTGTCTGACCTGAAACCTGATACACAGTACTATTTTGACATGTTTGCAGTAAACACTAACACTAACATGAGCACTGCATATGTTGGCACCTTTGCTAGAACGAAGGAGGAGGCTAAGCAGAAGACAGTCGAACTGAAGGATGGCAAAGTTACAGATGTATTCATCAAGAGGAAGGGAGCCAAATTTCTACGGTTTGCTCCTGTTTCATCTCACCAGAAGGTCACCTTCTCTCTTCATTCCTGTCTGGATGCTGTTCAGATCCAAGTTAGAAGAGACGGCAAACTTCTCTTGTCTCAAAATGTGGAGGGAGTACGGCAGTTCCAGCTGCGAGGAAAAGCAAAAGCTAAATACCTAATTAGGCTGAAAGGAAGCAAAAAAGGTGCTTCTGTGCTGAAGATCCTGGCAACAACAAGGCCTAACAAGCAGTCGTTTCCTTCTCTTCCTGAAGATACAAGAATCAAAGCCTTTGACAAACTCCGCACGTGTTCTTCAGTCACGGTGGCGTGGCTTGGCACACAGGAGAGAAACAAATTCTGCATCTACAAAAAGGAAGTGGATGACAATTACAACGAGGAGCAGAAGAAAAGAGAACAGAACCAGTGCTTGGGTCCAGATACGAGGAAGAAATCAGAAAAGGTTCTCTGTAAATACTTTCACAGCCAGAATATACAGAAAGCAGTCACCACAGAGACAATTCGGGGCCTGCAGCCTGGCAAGTCCTACCTGCTGGACGTTTATGTCATAGGGCATGGAGGGCACTCTGTCAAGTACCAGAGCAAACTGGTGAAAACGAGAAAGTTCTGTTAGTGCCCCTGCATGCAGGGATACAGGGAACTCCGGTCTGAACATTATCCTACTTCCCAGCATACGGATTGACTACTTGCACAGCTGAGAAGCTGTGACCTGTATTTGTACTGTGTAGAAAAGATATCAGCTTGTATATTTATGTTTACATAAGTAATTGTTTGGAGGAACTGGGGCCGGTGCTCCCTGTAGCATCTGGCAACTGTATTATCATGTGTCCAGTAACCCACATGTGATGCTCAGTAGATGTCCGAGGTAGCAGGAAACCTTGAAGGAACTGGCACTCCTTTGCTTCCACATTGCATGAACTGCTCCTAAATTATTTTATACTTAAAAGGCTGAGATAAGTCATTCATCCACCTTGTTATGCACACACAAGACATGCAGGCATACACCCTTTCTCTCAGTGTAGATGGTAGGGTTTCTGTAAATTATTTTATAGAGTCTTGTTTTAAATGTTTATGTTTCTATGATTGTAAACTATTAAAATCTCTCCCTGTTAAAATACAGATCTAAACTAAGTATTAACTGGGCTGCACATGAATCAGTTTCATTGCTAATGTAAATTCTTACCTAGCTGATTTTCATGTTTAAATACTGTATGTATTTCATGTACAAAGTTGCCATAACGTTATATTCCTGTACAGAAAATTAAAAAAAAAAAATAGATTATATATTGTTTCTTTTTCTTGATATTTTAAGGGGAAAAACAGACTTGAAGACAGAAGAGGCATGCTGAAACTTGAGCTGAATTCAGCTAGCACACACCTTTTTTTTTTTTTTTTTTTGCTGTTCTTCATCGTTTGGGGCAAGGTGACTGAAGTCCAGTAGAAGGAATTACTGGTGTCAGAGGTTAAAATCTGTAAGGGAGCCATTGAAAGACGGGCATTTGTGGCATACTCCATGTCTGCTGTGATAGAAACACTGGAGGAACAGGACAGCACAGAAGAACTTTTCTTGTTCCAGGTGAGAAAGGGTCCTGCTTTGTCATGGTTTCAAGTGCTGCTGGCATTTAGTGTTCCTCAGGAGTTCACAGTCTGAGTTAGAGCGAGCATACAATTCAAACAAATAACACACCAGAGAGCCAGACGTTATTTTCGTTAGATTATCATTGAAAACATTTACTTTCTGGATGCTGCTGGTTTTGACCACAGCAATAATAAGCTGAGAAGATTTTTTTTCCATTGACAGGAATGGTAGTGCTAACAAAAAAATGAGTACTTTCATTTAAACTGCAGTTGTTTCCATTGTGTAGATTTCTTTAAAATATTAACTGTCTGGATCTCATCTTTCCTAAATTTTCTTTCTTTGTTTTTCCACGTGTCACCTTCACTGACTCAGAAACTTGTATAGAGCTGCTTAATGGAAAACACATTCTGAGAAGCAACTAGAACAACCCTGTTTCAAGTGGCTAAGAGCAGGATACATGCTTCATCAGTCCCGATATTATAGCGTGGTTCAGGGCCTCAGGACAGGTAACTGAGACTTTTTTTTTCCTTGGTCCCATCATATGCATCAATCCAAACTTTGGCAGTGGATGTTGGGACTTATTCAGAGATGGGACAGTCTCTGTCTCTTGCTTCAGTGCTTGTCCATAAAACTGCACTGTTCTAACACTTACAGACCCCTTGGGACTCACAATACATTTGGAGAAATTGGGGAACGAGGGAAAGGGACCAAAACCCACATAAAGGCGGAAAGTGAATCTCTCTTAGGCTGCTCATAGGAGAGACAAAAGCTCCATCCCTGTAGAGGTGCTCTCCAGTTTTCCTTGGCTCCTTGGTGCAGAGCTCTTCAGGGTTTCCCTTCTGCTGCCAACCGGAACATTTCAGTTTGCAACCGAGAGGCAGCAGCAGGGTTTCACAGCTGTACAAGCGCCTGCCTTGTTCCACATGTAGGGTTTGTTGTTGCAGATCTTTAACATGCAAATACTCTATATGAAGACTAGCCAATCTTCAAATGAAGAATTTGATTTTATAAAAAAACACTAATAAATGAAATTTAGAATTCCCTGGAGATGATCTCCTCTCCTCATTTGAGAACATCTCTGTGATTTCTTAAGTCTAATTGGCTTCAATAACACACAGTAAACCTGCTAGATTACAGCGACAGGGTGCAGGTGAGCAGCAGGTCACTACAGCTGGGGATCCCTCGAGAGCAAGTCTGTGATACCAGTGTTAACTCAGTAGTTGTCAGGGACATACTTACCCTACATTTCATTGTCCAAAAAGCCGCTGAATTTTTCCAATAAAATCAACAACTTGCAGCTCTGTAAGCATTTCATTGGCGCTATTTTTTTTTTTTTTGGCAGGGAATGGTGCCCCTCTGCTGGCATATTACAGTGTTTACTTCAAAAAGTATTTTATAACCATTCCAGCTTCCCTTTAGCCAGATTTCTCTATTTGGGTATTCATCCAGCTCGCTTGGCTTTTCTGCATGCTAGGCACTTACGTTCACAGTAGGTAACAAAATGAAAAATTTTCCAAAAGTATGATCATCTTCTATATCTGAACACTACATTTTCTAAGGGAAATGTCACAGTATTTATCTTTACTCCCACTGGAATTCTTCTTTTCCCAAACAACTAGCTCTATTTATTTTTCTGGATGAAACTGAGACCATACTAGTACCGCATTTACTAATCACCCTGTTATTATTCAGGTCTTAGTGGATCTGAGAGAGGTCTGAGGGAGGCAGTTCTTCTTTTGAAGGGTGGAAAAAAAGGGCGCCAGAGTCCGTGTGGTGAATACAACAGTCACCCTTAAGCGGGAGGTGCCTGAAGTGGATTTTAAAGAGGTACCTGATGAGAAATCTCTAAACAGTGTATCTGAAGCACCGAGCCCAGCTAAGGAGTCACAGCACGGGTGACTGAAGAACTTTCCTCATGCCCCACCACTGCCAGTCAATCCAGGCGTGAATGCAGTTCAGGCTGAGTGTGTCCTCATTCATGGCTTACCTTGCCAGGAATTTACAGCTTTCTGTCCACTGAGAAGTAAAACAACCCTTCAGACTCATTTTGTATGGGTCATAGAACAACGATAACTTTGAAGTGCTGCCCTACGTTGGGTCTGCGTTAGTCACCAGCCTGGATCCTGTTGCTAGTCCATTGTCACATCTGTATTCCTAGTTTCTCATCAAAACAGATATATAATAACATCTTAAAGAATATCATGGATAGACATGTGCCATAGAAAGGGGAAAAAGGAGGTATATCAAATAAACGTACAGATAGACACATAAAAAGCTTTTTATCTTTTTTAAGCACCGTGTCTGAGAGGTGATAGAAACAGCTTGGAAATAGAGAGTTAATGGAGTTCAGTGCTCACAGTGATGGTGCATGTCTCACTGGGAACAAACGCCACGCTGGAATCTGGAGCTGAAGAACACGCAGGGCTTGGGGGAAGCAGCACGTGGTGGCCCACACTGGCAACAGCTCCTCACCAAGGCATATCAGATTACTGAGACTGCAGAGTTATTTAGGAACTGAAGACACATTTCAATTAAGCAAATCATTTACACTTGCTTGTACTGAGTAGAGAACTCGAGGCTGAAGGCTGGTCTACACTATAAAAAGCTTTTACAATAGGCTAGAGGACTGGCATTGTCAAATCTTCATGTATTAGCAAGCTGTTGATCCTTGATAGAGCCTTAGGCACAGTCATTTCTCACCTACCATCACTTCCCCCTGTTTGGCTATGTTAGAGACACCGGCTTTTCTGTTTTCCACAAGTGGTACTCATTTTTATCTTATCTTGTAAAAAATATACTGCTACTAATAAAAACAGCAACAAAGCTTGTCCTCGTGAGTGCAGTGTTTAGTTCCAAATTCAAGCTGTCATGCAGTTATGCTAATCTGGCCAGCAGTCCTTCTCAGGTTTTAAGGCCACTTTCAGCAAGAACATCAGGTCACAGAGTTACTCCAGGGAGACCTTCTTTTTATGTCCAGATAAAAGAAATCAAACCCACGGTTTAGGCATGAACGTATATTTTATTGTCCTGCTCATCCAGCACCAGTAACATAATTCATTGTTGAAAAGTACGGCGTCTACTCGCCGTGTTTTTGTCTGCTTCAGAAGTGTAAGCCCATTTCCCGGAGAAATAAACAAACTCATTCTTGGCATAATGAATGAAATTAGGAAACAAAGAGCTACGCTGGGAAGGGTTACCTTGATGAAATACTGGGTTTTGGTCCAGGGGACCAAAAGCAGCCTTTCTGGCAGTTTGCCCTGGTGTGTATAGCAACTCGGTAGCTACCTGGTACAACTAATGTCGGTTGGGTCTCTGTCTTGTAACATGATGCTCTGCATCCACACAGGGATCTGCTGTGGCTGGAAGTCAGCGTAGGGGCAGAGGTTCCTCCAAGCAGATCTCATTTCAGGATTTAGGCTTTAAAATATGAGGCCCTCTAGAGAGTACAAGGACAATGTGGATTGACAGAATTTGATAAATAATGTGTGTAGTCTAATTTAAGTTGTTTCTTTGGACAAGAATATATTTTAGTATTTGGGAAAGGGAGGTTGTTTGGCTTATTTTTTACCCCCAGTCATAATCTGCATTCTTTTTAACCACAAACTAATTGCTTATGGTGGAGTAAAGTGAACTATTTGACTGTGTATTTCCACTCTTGTTTCCGTTTTCCAATTTTACTGTGCAAGCATTCTTGCAGGTCCAAGTTAAAATGAACAGATAAAGTCTTGGCATGTACAAAGAAAATATTTGATAAGATTCTGGATGCCAAAGTATATATGAAGTTCTTGCCCTGGCGCAGAAAGTTAGGAAGGATAGGAGTACTCCCGAGGTATTAACATTTTCTTTTATGTCCTCTTCCATTTCATAATGTTTGCTATTACTTAAAAGGTCTCCTGGCATTCCAGTGATGATAGGAGTTCAGAGGAATGTGAAGTTTTTTCCTTCCTTAATATATGCCTTTTAATTTTTTTTTACCTACTACTTCTTGCCTCTGGTTTTCACTCCAACAGATCTGCTTAGAAAGTGCAGCAGAGTAAGGTGTACAGTTTTGCCCAATAAACCAACTCAGAGTAATTTAACTTCCTTTTCTGGGACACAAGTGACAATGATCTTGCTAGAAAATGCAGGGATGGAGCATGTCAGCAGTCACTGATTGAGGCTACAGAAACCTGAGGAAAACCTTTAAAACCTCTCTTCTCTGCTGACCTTCCCTCTTGTGTAGACTTTTTTTATGGTGGTATGGGCACAAAATAAAGCCACACCAAAGATGATGGCTTTTTCCATCTGCTTTTCCCTTGCTTTCATTGATTTGAGCAGCTACAAGAAGCACAAGCCCCTTCCACAGGGAGACATCAGCTTGCTCTCCAGGGCGCGTGGCCCCACCTCAGCTCCACTGAGGCCAGGAGGATGCAGCTGGGCTTCATTACCAGCCCCACCAGTGGGGCCCAGTGACCTTGCTTCCTTTAACAAGCCTTTCAACATCAGCTATAAAAGATGCCTGTCCTGCCTTAGTAGGAGGAAAGATGAGAGTGGGGTGTTAGAGGTAGGTGGGTATTTTTTATTTTATTTTTTTATTTTTGTTTGTTTTTTATTGGAAACTTTCAGGCTTCTAGGTTTTTTTTTAAGCTTTACTAAAAAGCATTTTTTTGTTATTATTGTGATACTATAATTTCAGCCAGTTGTTTGAAAGTGACTTGCAAATATGGATTTATTAAAAAAAAAGTTCCCATTTTCCCTCCTGCTATCTGAAAAGTATAGGTAATTCTTACCTGTGTATGGTCTAGTCAGCCAGCTAAATTCATGTATAGAAGGTTTAATATAAGCTATGATGCCTATTTATTGCTTGTGGGGGAAAATCTGGAACTCTTCCTCTCTTCTCTGAGGGAAGAATGAATAAATACTTCATATCTTAAGTGTGCCTTGATAATGTAATAGATGTTAAAGGCTGATACAGAGGGAACAATTAACTGCTGGCTTTTGGGGCACTAAGGTTGTGTTAATACATATGCAGATTTCATTACCTGTTTTATCCATTTCTGCCATGTCTGTGTTCTAATAGTGGGTTTGGATGATAGTTCATGCTATTCTTCTGTGGTAGTAAGGACAGGCTGCTTAAAGGTACAGGTATTCAGCAGCTTAATTTATTTTGATCTTAATAGACCCTAAACATATCTGCATAATTTATGTTGCTTGCTTTTTTTAATCGCAATGCTGGTTATGAACTTAGTGGAATAAGATTTTGGAATTGGAATAAGTTGGAATAAGATTTTTCAGTCTGATGTAAACTTTCTTAAATGTAAAACTTGTCTTAGCATTTGCTGTACCATACAGGTGTGAAAACTTTCTCTGATGTTGGTACAGCCTCTGAGTACCATTGGGAAACAATCTCTAATTCCAGTCTTCCACTTTCAAGTCTCTCTCTTGACTATGTTAGTACTTATGTAAATGGATTCAGTGCAGGCAATCTTAAAAAAGGCCACATCCTAGATTTGGCAGGTGCTAATTCCCATACCAAGTTTCACTTGCTGTAGTGGAAAGATGTAGACTAGCTTCAGGTGAGGCTTTTCCAGAAGGCATTAGTTCTCATCAAGCTTATTCCTATGAACTTCAATGATAGCAGGGTCCAGCCACCACCAAACGTTCTTGGAAAACCTGCCCTAGGTACTCTGCCAAGTAAATGATGCAAGTACAGAATTTGACAGGCTGGTTCTCATTTGCATTTGAAACTTGTCTTAGTTTTCAGTAATATCTGGTATAACAGCTGCTAGAAGTAACTAGGACTGTGCTTAGTTGTTTCTCTCTATGAAGAGAAAGGTGTGTAGAAACAGGCAGCTGAAATAACTGTAGACTTCTGCTCCACTGGTTTAGTTTAAGTAAAAGTTAATAGGGTTATTAAATGTTACTCTTAAAATGCTTAACTTCCTAAAGGGCCAGAATTCTTATTTTAATTGTCAAAACATTTTTTTCAGTCCTAAAAGTCTGTCAATGAGGGGTCAGACTGACTATGTAAAATATCTTTTTATAAGATAGGAGCGGGAGCTGCTGCTTCATTAAATCACAAACGGGGAACGCTGTTTGCTTGCTTTTCTTCTAGAATGAGAGAAAAGAAGTTATTCTGCTTAAAGAAAAAGCGTGGGGTTTTTTTTGATACCTGTGCTGTCCCAAACCTGGGAGTGCACAGTACTTCAGGTGGAGCAAAGTGGAGATTAAGATATTTCTGCAGAGTAGACTTATTTGATTTTTCTTTTATTCCCCAGTTTGTATAAGTGTTGATGTTTTCAGCACATTCACTTCTACGTGACTTCCTCTCCCCCTGCCCTTTCAAGATACTGTTTGGCAAAAGCTGTGTACTCTTGTCGAGCTGCAACACCTGTTTCTGGCTGTGCAGTTTAAGCCTATGTGTAGAGGAGGAGCTAGGCTTTTCACATCGCTTCTGTGCTGAACTTTTTTCCCAGTAGCTGCATGTTACTGAGGAGAGCCTTTCATTTGTTGTTTTTAAGTACTCCATGGATTTTGGAGCCTGTTCAGAGTTTCAGTGAAGCTGTGAAAGGTTACAATAGCAACAGGTACAACTCAGACACGGTTTAATCTCCTGAGTGAGTGTCTGGACTGGCTTATAAATTTGTGCTATTAATCCTGTTGAAGATGAAAGTTCTTCATTTCAGCTGTTCTGGTTCCAAATTCTTCTTTTGGAAGAATGCTTTCATGGCTTTTCTGAAATCCACGTAATTGGTTATATTGAGCATAATTCTTAGCTTGCATGGACAACCAATGCTGAAATCAGGGTGTGTAGAAAAAAATCCCTTCCCCTGACCCACCAGTTTTTTAAAGCCTTTTCTTTTATTAAAAAAAAAAGGTCTTTAAATGCAAGTTAAAGTGAACTGATAACACTAATAGGTTTTTGACTGCAGCTGGATATTACTTTCCAGAACAACTTGTTCTTTAATGGTAGGTCTCTGCCCATTTAACAAAAAGATGTATCTATTATCGTATTGTAAGCATGGTTGAATAATGAAAGCATAGTTGGCATTCTGATTTGAGTCACTGTGTATCTTGAAAGTCCACTGACTTACAATTTGATTTGTCTGCTGAAAAGTGTAGAGTTAAGGTATCTTTTGATGAACTGCTAGATAAATGTTTATTATGCACTTCAAAAAGGTATCCTCTCCTCCCCTGAAGGCTTCTTACTAATCCTATCTACTGTGAGAAACTGAAAAAGAACAGGTGTGTTATTACTTGAATAGTCACAGCTCATAAACATAAAATTGTATGGATATTAAAAAGGGATGTTACATCTCAAACAGGATAGCTACATCTCAAACAAGATAACTTATTGTCAGGGAGGGGTGATGGTGGTGGGTATTTTCTTTCAGATAGTTAAGCATGGTCCTTATTTTTGCTCTTTAGTGGAATCAGGAGTTATTCCCTGGGACACAGAGGATGAGTTAATTTTGTGAGGACACAAGGATGAAGACCCCACTGAGTGTAGGCACGGCTTGCACATAGGCTGTGGGTATTCCTGCTATTTTTCCTCCCACACACCCATGTATCTTGCCAGCTGCAATCTGTCTCCATTATTATTACTGTGTTTATTCTTCTCAACTGCCTATTACACATCTGGGAAGCTAAATGGGAAATAAACACAAATACATTTACTTCAAGTTTTTGCATAGCATTATAATTAGAAGTTGGAGACATCTTTCTCTTCATCGTTCAATACTGACTCATTGTTCTTCCTCTTGTTCTTTTCCTGAACACTGTGTCTTTATAGCTATTATTTCACAGAACAAAAGATTTTTCTTTAATGGTTGATGCGTTTAAAACTAATGGGCAGGTACACTAAGCTAGTGTATGTATTGTGCTGTGCTAGAGAGCTGGAATAGCCTACCTTGAGAGCAGGAGCAGATGCAAGCTGCCTGCAGATGTTGACTAGATGGACAGTTGCTCATGAGCAATTCCATTATGTTTCCTCAGCTCCCTTTCTGAGTAATACTGGGAGATTGCTCCTAACCCCTAATGGCTTCCTTATGTTCTTCTATCCTCATGTGTTCAAACTGTGTAGCTGGCTGCTGGGGAGGACAGCATGGTGCCAATGGCTGGTGCAACACAGTTAGCAGGCAGATGATGTGGCAGTGTACAGACAATGCAGTGGTTCCATATCCTCTGTGACTGGTGGCTGCTGAGTGCTGGGTTACATGGCTCTTGCCCTCTCCAGAGAGGGTGGAAGTGACCTGAACAACAGAAAATGCAGCACTTGCTGCTTTGGTTTCAGCACTAGGTTAAAGCAAGCAAGCAACAACTGTTTCTGGATTGTGTTCAGTTGTACAGGATTGCAGTTGGTATTGACGGTCAAAGCCCTCTTTCCAAATCCCCAAAGTCTTTGGGGTGTTTGATCCCTTTCCTCCAGCCTTGTTCATGTTGGCATGAAAGCTGATTGTATAATAACTCAGTCTAGCATTCCCAGCAGGGAGCTGTGCCTGGAGGTTTTAATCAGCAGCTCCTAGTTTGGGTGAAGGGTGGGAGAAGTGAGGAAAGACTGAAAAGCTATGAAATACTTACTAGAGCCTCATGCTGACTTTACATCCAAACATCCAAGTGTGAGGGAACTGTTTCTGAGATAATTGCTGTTTCTTTGCTCAAATTGTAACCTTGTATGTAGTATATGAAATCATCATGTACTCTCCCTTCTCTATGATGAACAGCTTGACAATGCCACTACTAACATGCTGCACACAGTAGCTGGGTACTTGTTTTCATGATTAAATGAAACACCAAAGTAGTTGTATCACTAACAACAAAAAATAAAAAGCCCTGACCAGAGCTTTGAGGTAGTTCTGTCAGGACATCTTCTCTCAATGACCTTTTAAATTCAAACCTCAGGTTTTCTTTGAACAAAGACTGCATCAGACAAACCTCTTTCAGTAGAGACAAGAACAAAAAGACAGACTAGACATGGGGAAGGATTTATAAAACCAATCTCCTGCTGCCAACTTTTGTCCTTGTCTTCAGTCTTGGTTTCAGTCACTCCTGTGGCTTTAGGAGTCCAAAGCAGACTGACTTCACTCTGGTCCCTAGCAAATGTTTTCTGTTGCTGCTGGGTCTTGTTTCTAGCTTCTCCTGCAGCTCTCAACCATCTCCCAGGCCTGCACTGGATGCTCCTGTCTCCTTGCTGTTTGCTTCTGCCTCACCTTAAGCATACCAAGTAGCTCTGGAGTGTAGGTGCTGTGCTCTTCACCCAGCAGAGGGACCCACCTGGTTCAGCTGACTTCTTTCAAAAAAATAATACACAAAGAGAAATGAATAAATTGGATGCCATCTGTCCTAGCCCCCCCATAGAGACTTTCTCTCTTCTGGAAAAAGAATGTGTTGTAATAAATGTGAGAAGTGCAATATAAATATTTAGCTACTGTTGACTCGTCTGTTTATGCTTTCTGGCTACCTTTTAAAAATGGTTTTATGTTTCTCTATAGATTTCCTGTGGAGTCCTGGGTTGTTTTTGTTGTCTAGGCTGCTGATTTCTGCTACTTAACAGATAAACAGATACATACATGATGAAGTGTGGGAGCTCAATATTTGGTATGTGTTCTGCATGGGATGCATTGTTTTGGTCAAATTTGGTGCTGTTGTAGTAGACCCGCACAAATATAGCTCTGCTCAGTTTAAGTGCTTAGGTCAGATTAATAAGAACTGATGGGTAGTAGTTTGAGAGATTGTTGAGAATTACAGCAAATATTCCTAAATTTGAGTAATGCAGCTCCCACACTTCTCTGCACAGTGAAAGTGGCTGCTTTATCCTATTCCAGTCCCAAGCTTCCTGATGATTTCAGATGTCATGGTGGAAATATACCCATCTGTAAATTAACCACTAGTATAATGAAAAGTTATACAAATCTGTAACATCTAGCCAGTTTCATGACAACTACACTAACAGCAAGATATTTTGCAACGTGGTGACAAACCTTGGTATTGAGGAGAAGGAACATACATGAAAGAAACAGCCAAACAACAAGAACAGACACATTTTCTTTAAATGAAAACATCTTAAACAATGACCTTTCTGACAAACCACAGAAGTACCAAACATGCAGCCTCTTTAATAGCAATTTCATACTGGATCTTTGCACACATACCCCCTGGAAGCTTAATGCAGTCCAAATGTTTGTCCTTTGGACGAGGCCAGTGGTACATGCTCTGTGATGGCTGAGCGAGCAAGTGCAAGTTTGAAAGTTACTCAGGCCAGTCACAATAAATAACTGGAGGGAATTAATGTTCCTTCTCTCAATTTCAATGTGATTTCTGCTCACTTGATGTTTTCTTTATCTTTTTTGGTGGGAAGGAAGTAAGGAGCAGAGAGGGAACAGAACTGTGAGTGTGTAGTCTATGTCATGAAAATATGCCTGGAGTCTGAGCTGCCAGTGAGTTTAGCCCAAGCCACCTCTAGTTCCTACTGATGCTGAGCTGCTGTAGCACTCATTATACTGAGTTTGAAAAAGATAAATGTCTTGATTTATGATGCCTAGAGTGTTGTTTGCTTTGTCCCATTATACAAATACTGTAAACTGAGATAGAGAACAAAAATCCTGTGGGATGATACCGTAATCATAGCTCTTCGTTCTAAACTCTTCAAACTAGTAGATTTCTTACGCAGAAAGTACTTCAGATTTATTTTCATTAATTTATAGAACCTTTTTAATTCTCACTTGCTAACAGGCTTCATCAAAGGGATATATCGGATCAAATAACCATCTGGTTCTTGCATAAGGGGGTTATTATGTGATGTTAATCTGTTATAACAATATCTATCAATAATAAATTTTCAAAAGCCAACTTGAAAGCATGAGTTAGATTAATTGCATTCAGCCAAGCATAGACTATTAAGAGTTGAAGTATTTGTCCATTGCAGGGATTTCATCTGTGTCTATAAATGTTTCGCTTCCAGCCTTTTGGGTTTTTCTATTTTTCCAATAGTTTTTATCATGGTTTAAGGTTAGTTATTACAGTCCTCAAACTTCAAAATTTCATTAGAAATAAGGTATGCTTATTGCCTTCAAGTCCATAAAGATGCAAAACACATGAGGTCAAAACCCTTGAGGTCAGATGAAAATAAACCACTGCTATTCTTATTTGGTGGTGTTTTATCAGAATTGCTGTCCTGTGTATCTATCCAGTAAGTTTTACTGTAGCTTGTTGACCAAATGGAAGCAATGCACAGTCAAAAGCTCTTGCACAAATGACAAAATTGAATGACTCCAAAGAGGAAAATAGTTCCTTTTGAAGAAAGCATAAGGAGAGAAATGGAGATTCTGCTCCTGCAGCTCTTTGCTGGGAGCTCTGTTCAAATGTGTGCCTGTGCCTACATAAGTGGGATGGGTGGCTTCAAAAATCCACTGCTTCAACAGGCAGTACCATAGCAGCAGCTGCATACTGAGTGCCTTGCATCCACTGTGCTTCATTCTCTCCCACTTCTTGTTTAGACTCTTTGTGCCTTAAGAATAACCTCACTTAGACACAGGTTGGGCAGAACCAGGTTAGTTGTGCTGTATACCATGATGCTGCAGGTTGTTTTTATCCATGTAAACAGGACAATGAAGCACATCCAGCATGTAAGTTGGCCACAGCCATGTTGTAAAATGGCTAACTATGGTTACTTCTGGAGTGCAGACAGGGTTTCATTCAGCTTTTCTGTGATGAATTATTATTATAGTTTGTACAAACTTTCATATAGTTTCAGAAAGGGCATATTAATGTCTTGTACCTCTTGAAAAACATGCTTTCAAATAAGATGCAGCTGCATTGTCCATTGCATTTCAGTCCATTTCCTTGCTGCTTTAGGAGAAAAGATGACTAACTCATTTACAGCAATACTTAACAGTAATAATTTAAAATTTATGGGGCACCCGGTGTCTAGATGCCTTAGGGTGCCTGACAGGCTATAACTTAAAACATAGATTTTAAAAAAGCAGTGTGATTTAACACAATAAAACTGACACAGAAACCCTATTGTGTGATAAACAGAACGGTGTCCCACAAACAATATCAAACCCAAACCCTCTGCAGCCTGACCCAGAGGGGTGCCATTTTCTCTGAAGTGTCAGAGAGGACTACACACTTGAGCTAAGAGAAAGCACTTCTATAGGCAGACTTCACACATAGTAAAACAGAAACAGCTACAGCCTTGGCCTGAACTGTAGGATTTGTTGCCCTTGTTAACCCAGGGTGAATACTTCAGTATGGAAGCAACATACAGTGGCAGACATCTTTCAAAGTTATTTTTATAGCTATTACTATTCTTTGAAAAGCATACTGTCAAAGTACACTTGTCCTCTTACTAAATTAATTTCTATATGTATAGACATCATTTTTTGAGTTGGTACTTCTCTACCAATTTTAGGTAGTTACAGAACTCCTTTAAAAGTCAGTGAGCAGTTTTTCATCTGTGCTTGGGATCTACTTGTGTCCCAACATATGGGTTTACAGGGTTCTATCAAGCTTTGTCAGGTTCTTGCTGAAGACCAAGAGTAGTTCCTGAGAGGTGCCACGTGAGATCCTTTTCACCAATTAATCTGTTGTTTCCAGACATCAACTTTGTGAAGCCAAGTAGACCCATAAAGTTTAGACAGAAGACTGTCTGCAAGAGTTAATTTGTTTGGTTCATTCTGCCATTGCTTCTAAGGAAGACAGAAATATTTCTTATCTGTCCTAGTTCTGAAAATTAAAAAAAAATAAAATAAAACCTATGATATTGCCTTAAATCCTTCTATTCCTTTCAAGATTGAGTAACTTCACTATACAATGTTAAGCCACATAAAATATTTGTAATAATACAACTTAATCTTTGAAATAACTACTGGATTTCTTTACTGTCATTTCTTTTGCTTGTTTTCTAATCTACGTTAGCCATTTTACAGTTGATCCTTGTAGACCTCGGCAACAGTATCTGAAAATCATTTGAGGTGGAGTTGTACACGTGATTGCTGCTTGTTACATCTTTTAGAGTAGGAAAGGATTGTCCTGAAGGTCTAGCCTGACATCTTGTATAATACAGACTTGGAAATAAGACTTCTATGGTTAAGCAGATTATCCTACTAAGTATTGTGGAAGATGATCTTGTGTAAATGTTCTTTCTAATAACAATAGGACCATTTGTAATTTTATTTGATATTGTGACTGTATCCATAGGGGTGTCAGTCTCTTGATTTGGGCATACAGTTTCAACAACAGTGTATTTCCATCTTATATGTCACATCATCCTAGCTAAATAATGCTAGCAAGAAATGCAATGCCCCCAAAAGTGCTGTAGCTAGAAATGTACACATCACAGCATCAAAAAATATTTGATGTACAGTGAAATTTTTAGATCATAGCTATTTAAAAACAAGTGTTACTTACAAAGCTTGGTAGAGGATATAAGAACACGAATTAATTTTACAGAAATTGATGCTATTGAGTGGGTGGTCATAAATCAGAATGGCTGTTACTGAAATGCATTCCTCTGTGTTATAACACTTGTTTTAAAATATTGTCAACATACCATCTAGTACTTAAGATGCATGAAGATGAACAAGTGTTGTTAATTCCAGTGAGCATTGGGTTGATGTAAAGCCTCTGGACTATTTCTTTTTTCAAGCATATACAGCACAGATCAACAGCTGGCATGCAGGTCTGTTTCTCTGATCCTATATTCTCAGCTGACTTGACCTTGAATTCTGGAAGTTTTGGATGGAATTACCAAGTACCCATGGTGTCAGATAAAATATAACGGAGAACAGGAATGTATTTTCAAATATCATAGTGTAAAGAAAAACTAATTCCTGACAAATGTTTTTTTTCGTTAGGCTCTGTTCATTCCAAGCATAAATGCATGAGGTGCCAGATTCTTCCCTCCTCCTCCAAAAAGAAAGCATATGCTGGTTCTTAAGGCCAATAAAGCAGCTCATGACCATCGGTATTGGTGAATCTGGGCAGCTGGATCTGTTAAGGCCTGTAGGTGGAGAACTCAGATTTATTTTAAACTTTTGTGTGTGGTACTGGCTTCTGTCTCTTCTTTCAGAATACAACATATACCTGGATGGAGTGTGGCAAAGACCTACAGTGAAGAACTCACATCCCTGTCACCTATGCCTGCACTTAAAGCAGCAAGATCTTTGCCTCCTTCCAGATGATTCGTTACAGCACTGAGTAGTAAGTGTTTCCTGGGGGAATATGCCACCAACTAAGGAGATAATTTCAGTGGAGAACAAGCAGATAGTGCTTTACTTGCTTTCAGTCTCCTAAGATGGGCTTAGAATAGTTTTTGCATATTCTAAAGTTACTGGCTCCTACTTCAGCGAGTGCTCTAAGGAACAGTAAAATGTTCTTAACTATAGTATATATAAATTGATTTGAGATTGATAGCAGGAACTTCTGAGAAATTGTGTGTATGTGACTGTTCTCAAAGGATTTAAAAATATTCTGTGTAGCACTTCTGTCACCCTGCATAGCAGAGTATTAAAGATTCAGGTTGAAGTGAAAGTCTGAATATCCAACATGAATATTCACATGGCAGGCATGAAAGGTAGAGGTCACTAATGAAAGCAGTTATGTCTGCTATAAAAATATTAACAAACCACTGTATGCTCATAGTACAGTATAGTTAGCTGTCTTCCTGCTATGGGAAAACCCAAGTGTTCCAGCTTCTGCATTTTGTTCAGGAATAGTGGAAAAATACCTTACTGTGTTAAAGATTTTTGGAAGTTTTACAAAGAATTTATAGTGTGGTTGAACTACCAAATATGAGTTAAATTATGTGCATACAGCAGGTACTGAAAGGGAGCCTAATTTTTTTGTAAATGAAAATAGTTGCATAGAGCAGGAATCAATTGATGGCTACGTTTGTATTAGATTAAGATCCCTCAAGATTAGGTTGTAAGTAGGAGAGGAATTATGTAAGTTTAAGACTTAATGCTTCCAGAAAGAGCATATGATCAACTCAATGCAAGGTATAATGGGAAATGGGGTCTGAGAAGGTGAGACCTTTATACAATAGGACATGTATGTGAATGGTTAGCATTGAAGGAAGTAGTCTGCCCAGGAGAAGCTGGATCTGGAAAGTCACTTATCATTAGAGATCTGATCCTGAAGAGTCTGACAGCAAAACCATGGTGGGTGAGATGAGTATAGGAAGTCACCCCTGAGTTGAAATAGTATACTACTGAGCTGAGGAAGATGCTTTTACGATATTTAAGGATGCGATTTCTAACTTCCTTTAAAGTAGTTTTAAATGCATTTGAAGGTTTTTGTTGTATATCCAGAAAAATTCAGGTGTTTTGTCCAGAGAACTGAAAATCTTCACTCTGTTTTCTGAGGCAGTATCTACTGGACTTCTGATCAATGTCTACTGCATCTGGACTTTTTTACTCCTTTGCTTATAAGACCTCTAACTGCTATAGAAAGAAATTAGACGTGTTTGCCATGATTTTACTTGACCAAAACATGCAGGTGCTTTGTCTGGTAGTCCCCTTTCTAGAAACACGGTGCCTCAAAATGAGGCAGCTCTGTTCTCCAGCTGAGGCTTAACACATACTGAAGATTATTTTACGTTGTGGTTGTTCATTCTGGAGTGTATAAACAGGAGTATATTTGAGACATTCACAACAGCAGGATAACTTTGATTAAGTTTAGTGTAAGACCCACTACTGCTTCCAGATCTTTCTAAAGAGATGCTACCTGTGCAATTGTATCATTCCCTATTCCTGGTGCTGGTGAGTTTTAGCTATCTTCTCAGTATTGAAATGCAACCTGATCTTTCAGATCATTTGTCAGCATAAATGCAAATACTGTAGGGCTTAGGGCAGACCCATGTGATATATACTATTTTGAAAATTAGTTACTGATGCTCAGAGAACTTTCAGCTATTCCCTACTAGCTCTTTAAACTTCTTTCCTATACTGCTTACATAAACCTGTCGCATGAGAGAGCAGGAAAATATTGCTATAGTCCAATTATAGTATGCTTTTCTTAGCAACATCTATATGAAGTGGATCAATTAAATGGTTATTACTTTGAATATCACTAAATAACCTGAATTATTAGCTTAATCCAGCACTGACTCACTTAAAATCTTGCCTTAAGATTTTTTTAAACCCTAGTTTAAAAACCTCTGAAACAATAGGAGCAAACACTTAATATGCGGTCAGCTTGGGAATGGAACTGCAAACACATGTATGTATTTAAATACCTTCAAAGAATAAGGAGCAAGTTCTTAATACTGAAATCCTGGCCCTGACTTCTAGGACTTCAAGTATCTGAGAAAGCTTTGTCAGTAACTGTCTTATATGCAAAGACAGACATAAGTTGGAAAATCAGTCTTGCCATTTAATGCTTTCAATTATATTGAGTATTGCAACACAAGAAGTCTGTATTGGTTTACAGGGGAAAAAAAAAAAACAAAACTTGGCATTGATTGGAAGAAAGATCTGGTGGGGAAATAATTTTTAGGTTGAAATGTTTATTGACTTCAAACAGCTCTTAAAGAATTTTTGTAGAAAAAAAGCCACAAAAAAAGAGCAGTCCTTAAAAATAGCTTCGAAAGGAATCTTCCTCAGCAAATCCAAGTACATTAGGGAAAGAATAACTTGGGTTTTTCAGAAACCAGGAAATGCAGACAAAACAAATACTGTCAGAAGTGGGGAAAGAAGCTGAGACTGAATAGATGGGGCTTGTCATATTTACAAAAGGCATGCTTAGTTGTTTAGGGAAGTAGATTGCCTTCTAAGAGACTGAGTTTTTTAACTGGTAGTGTAACATGGTTTAAGTTGACTCATGTCAATACAATTTATTCCAGGTACTTATAGCCATCATGCCTGGCGATTACTAGTAGTAAGGGTGCTGTTGTCCCTAAGGAAGGGGGGACTTTAAAGGCATACACAGCTCTTGCTAAGCTCTGGTAGTTAACTTGCTGTTTGTTTTTAAACATTTTATTTGATAAAATTATCAAAATTTAATTTTTTTAATCTAATACTTGGATTTTATTTTCAGAAACGATAAAGTTGTCATATTTGCATGCACTGGTATGTTGTGTGGACTAAAGCAGTATGGCTTCACATTGTTTGTTAATGTTGTATATCAAAATCACTGTTACTGGTTCAAAATAGCCATGTATATTTGGTTTCTTTGGATAAGGGGGTAGTCATTTTTTTTCTTTTAGGCTGAACTCAGTATAACTGTAACTCGCAAGAACAAGAAACCTGAGAGTCTGTATACTATTTTTTCCCATCTTCCCCTCAAATAGTCATTACAGAAGCTGGAAGCTTTGCTTCCTGAGAACTTGTGTAAAAAAAAAAGGGCAAAGCCATTTTTCCATCCTGGTCTGGATACTGTAGTGTAGAAAGTTCGGGAAGTCTGTGATGGAAAAAGAGAACAATGAACCTACACAAAGTTAATGACCTTGTACCTAGTCAGAGAAAGTGGCTTGACAAATTCCAGGGATATCTGACTACAACCCTTGCATACCTGGTCAAAGCTAAACGCTATTTGCACACTGGAAAAGTGCAGATATACACGAATAAAGGCAGGCTGACAGTATTGCAAGTGTTCTCCTAATGGGCTACCACCCAAGGTAGCCCAAGGTTGCTTTTAAAGTGTTGCTTCTGTTCTAACCACGTTGGAGGCAAGTGGAGGAGGTTAGAAAAGAGATGCATAGATCCAGGAGGGAAGCTTTCAAAACAGCTGCTGCAAATGTGATTAACCTTCAGTAAAGAAATATATTGTGCAATAGTGAATGTAAAGACTGGGAATGGAGAACCACTATCACGAATAACACCCCTTCTAGGATCTGTCAGCTGCCAGAACCTAATTGCTGTGGATGCTGCAACAGCTAATACTCTAATACTTAAGGATGCAAGGAACTATTAAAAGGATAAAAGAACATTTGCCTTTCTGATTTCAGTCCAGCTGCTAGAGGGGCAGGAGGAGGGGAGGGAAGAAATGTGAAGTCCGTAAATACTTTTAAGGATGATACCATACCATCCATCTAAACAAAGGACTAGCAATTAAGAGCCATCCCTTCTTCTGGAGAACAGATTTTTTTCTCTAAGCTGTGGGACACTTCAGGGGCTGGCATGTTTACTTCTGGAATCTTGAACATTGCTTTGGCTTTAAATCTTTTTCTTCTAAGAATGTGACATGTTAACTTCTTAAGCATGACCCTTAATTAGCTGTTCCTTGGGTGGGGGGAATATGGTACTATGCTTCTGGGATGATGTTGCAACAAGTATTAAAACTTCAGACAAGTAACTCCTGCAATTATTTTGTTTGTCACAACACATGGATTCCTTCCATGGAATTTAATTTGGGATGTAGCAGCTTCCATGATTGTGGAAGAGCTTTCTCATAAAAATACATTACAGGGAGCTTACGCAAGTGGTTCCTGCACTATCAGGCTTCAAATCTGGAGGTTGTTGGATGTCCCAGTGTTTTTCCTTGATGCTGAATGTAGTTCTGAACATGTAACTACAGAGTAACATAGAAGCAGTGGCTCGACATGTTTGGTATCTCTCTGTGCTAGACTGCAGATGAGTTGTAGCTCACTGTTTGCATTTGGGGGTGGAGTTGGGTGGGTCTGTGGTGAAAGGTGTGCTTTTTCAAATGTTCAGCACTGTGTAGGCTGTGGATATGCCCTAGAATAGGCCATATGAAGCTTTATAGCACTATGTTAACCTAATCATAATTGACTTGATGAATGGACAAGCAATTCAGGAACTAAAAAGTAGAGCAATGGGGAAGCACAATGTATGAAGGACGTTTCATATTTGCTCAACTCGAAGTATATGACCTACTACATAAATTGTAAAGGTACCTTTATTTAAGAACTAAGATAACAAATGACGGAATTTTTGGGCCCCTCGCTATAAGAAGGACATGGAGGTGCTCAAGCGAGTCCAGAGAAGGGTGACGAAGCTGGTGAGGGGCCTGGAGAACAAGTCTCATGAGGAGCGGCTGAGGGAGCTGGGGTTGTTCAGCCTGGAGAAGAGGAGGCTCAGGGGTGACCTTATTGCTCTCTCCAGGTATCTTTAAGGAGGCTGTAGCAAGGTGGGGGTTGGTCTGTTCTCCCATGTGCCTGGTGACAGGACGAGGGGGAATGGGCTAAAGTTGCGCCAGGGGAGGTTTAGATGTTAGGAATGATGTTAGGAAGAACTTCTTTACCGAAAGGGTTCTTAGGGCTGCCCAGGGAAGTGGCTGAGTCTCCATCCCTGGAGGTCTTTAAAAGACGTTTAGATGTAGAACTTAGTGATATGGTTTAGTGGAGGACTTGTTAGTGTCAGGTCAGAGGTTGGACTGGGTGATCTTGGAGGTCTCTTCCAACCTAGGTGATTCTGTGATTCTGTAATTTAAACTTACAAGAATTAGCCTTTCTTTATTATGTTTATAACAGTTCAAATTGAGTATTATGCCTTTTATATAACTTTGTGCTTCATTACTCACTCTTATAAGGTGCAGGTTAGAATAAAAATGCCTCCTATTTTTCAATACATTACTTCAAAATGGATTGTTTTTAATTGAGGTATATTCCTCAGATTTTTTTGGTCCCCAACAATTCATTGGTCTTATTCAGTTGAAATGAATACTAAAACTATCAAAGCATTCTTCTTAAAAGAATTAGGCCAATAAAAATGAAACCCAGCTGTCCCCTCGTATTTCTTTCCATATTTTTTGCAATTATATTTTGTAAATAGCAACCGAAGTGTTCAGAGCTAGTTTAAAAATGCAAAACAAAAATGGTTATGTTAATAATACCGGGAAAGAAAACATAACTGTGTACATGAATTAAAACTAATGAATCAAATAAAGCAGTTGTGTGGGGGGTAGTGAACACCCCAAACCATCCAATCAAATCTTGTTCAGTGGCTGCTGCTAAGTATGTCCTCTTCCTATCTTTAAACTTCTTAGCTGGGTTAATTGAAATGTGCTTTATGTATCTAAAATATGGAATACACTCAGTACATGCCAGGGTACTTCTGAAGATTACAATCAAATGTTACGTACAGTGGAACCAAAAATGTGTGAAGTTCATCCACTTTCATGCTTGTTCCTGGGGGAACATTGAGATTGCAAGGAAGGGACTCACTGAGCTTGCCTACACCTGAGTGGCATTAGGGTTTCACTCTGAAAGAAAGTCATATTTTTAATAACTTCTATATAATTTTGTGCCGTCACTTCAGCAGTGCTTTTTAAATACACTGGATTAATTCCAGTTCACAATACTAGGTAAAAACCTGTGTGTTTTATATTCAAACTCTAATCTCCACTGGAATCTCTTCATTGTCCTTTTCCCAGGACTCTGGCTAAAGAGAGAACTGGTATTTGAAGTCTCATGGGACCCTACTGAGTATGCTTATTCTTATTATATGAACAAATAACTTCATCTTGTGTACATATCAAAGCTGCTTTCTTTCTATTCTTGGAACATCATCTACTGCTGTCTAGCCCAGCTGTGGTAGATCAACTTCCTTGAGCAATAATGGTATTGTCATTAATAATGGCTAAGGAATTCTGCACAAATCACTTCTGTTTTCTCTGGGTGAGTGTGGTTTCTGCACGTGACTCTTGTCTGAGTTGTGCACACAAACCAATTTTCTCAGGCATTGTTCTAGAACATGAGTGCCACCCATTAGCACAGTTAAGCCACCTAGGCAGCACTGAATAGCCTTGGCAATGAAATTGATTGTGTCCCTGAGCCCAAACATTCCTGGATTGATTGTCACCCCCAATTGCACCTGTTTTAGTGCAAATGCCAAAAATATATATATTTGAAAACAGCAAAGAATTGCCTTGATATATGTTTATGCAAGAGTTGGAAACTTGAAGATAGCAAATCATTGGGTGTGGTGATTTATAACTATAGTGTAGACAACACTGACATACTTAGTGCAGCAAATATTTGGTGTCTTTCAGAAGAAATCAATAGGTCAATGCAGATTGCTGTACGCAGACTTAAACTGTTGATATGAGGTTTTGGGAGGTACACACAAAGGCATACTTCTCAGTTTCTAAAAAAAAAAAAATAAGCCTGGGCAATTGACTGACATTTTTTTCCCCATACTTTGCTCATTAGAGCCTTTACTGAGATGGTAGATAACTATCTGTTCCATGCCATCTGGCAGCTGTTTGTGCGGAGGGGCCTTGGAGGTATTTCTTCATGTCTTTCTACTAGGGCATCATGGTTCTTGAGTCTGAGACATAGCACTGAGAAGTTCTGTCAGTGTAGTCATATCACATGGTGGTCATATCATACTCCCAAGCTGCTGCCAGTTATGCCAGTAAACCCTGCTGTACATGTAGCTGTTTTAACAGCTGTTACAGCTGTACAGCTGTTTTAACAGCTACATGTGTTCACTTGTTCAGTTGGTCACTTTGGAGATGACTTTGCTATGCCAGCAAGAAAACTCCTTTTGCTGTTGTATGCTGCATCCGCATCCTCAGCTGAAGTATGTTCATAACAGAATGACGGCAGGCTGTATGCACCAAATACAAAGCAGTAATACTGAAACTTGCATGTTCTGCATGTTCCACTCTAGACATTGACTAACAGTCAGCATACGTTCAGCACGATATGATGCCTTTCATCTTTGTTCTGTCTGATCTGATTCATTTGGATCTCTGAGATGTCACTCTCCTTGCAGCTGCAGATAGGACAAAATAAAAGAGCTGTTAACGTGTCTGCTTGATTAGCATTGTCAGTTTTATGCTTGAGAAGGCTGACTCTATCCCGTGCAGTGCCCCTTGTATGAACCAGAAAGGGCAAAACTAACACCACATTAAACTACTTATAACACCTTATGGTCAAAATGGCTGACTAATTTAATTTAGAAGAATCTATTGGTGTCTGGGCAGTTGTGAATATCCAATTAATCTGACAACATCCATCACACTATGAGAGACTGGTGTCTGCTTTGCCCGATCTATCCTATTTTGCTTAAACTGAAGGAGATATAACTAGCTGTGTTTCATATTAGAATAATTATGGGCGAAGTTTCTAAATAAGAATAGTCATACCTACTTCAAGAGCTTAAATGTAAACGAAGTAAATGCATTGCAAACTATACTGTAGTATTTCTGAAGAAGCTGAAATATGAAGTGCTTTCAAGCTCTCTTTTGATAAGAGAAATACTGAGGACTTCATAGAGTGCAAATTAATTTTAAAATACTCAGGGCCCTTGAAAAAGGTCAGAGACAAGGAAAATGATGCTAGCATCTTAATCTTACATGTACTAAGATCGGCCTCAACTTAAGAAGATATTCTAGAAAAAATATTAAGTATGTTCAGTAATGCATATGGAAGCTTTGGGACTGGATCTCAAGCTTAGTTAAGTTTTGTTATTACTCTTAAAACTGAAATAGTAGGCCTAGATAACTTATTTCCTCTTGTCCACTACAATTGTTTTTGAGGTATTAGAGTTCTTATTTTCATTGATGTAGTTTTTTTTTTTGATGCCCTGGATGCTGTTAATTTAGAAAGTCTAGATTTTAAAGTTGTGTGCCTGATTGCTGTTTTAATTCCCAAAGTCATTTGGGGCCATGTTGTTTGAGTTTCCCTTCCTGTTGTCAAAGTTGGGACCTCCTCTACTTTACAAGAGCAGTTGCTCATGTACTGAATGACATCATATCATACATCACTGTACGCATCTGTGTATATAGATGTGTGGATGAGGGTACACATAACAAAGGTGATGGTTTTTTTTAAAGCCATATATCTACTATATGATGCTCTGTATATACTAAGCACAAAATGGCAGAGTTGTGCATGTACATAGGGAAACCAGGAAGTAGCCAAAGGGACTCTTGTATATGGCTGGCCCTGTTTCTCCTTTTTTCCACTTTTCCCTACTGTCTATGGTCTGACAAGTTTTGCTACTGCAGAAACCCACTTGATCCAGAAGGCCACATACTTTTGTACTGATGTTTACTGCCATCTCGAAATGAAAATTCTGTGCATTTTTTCATTCCCTCCTACTGCTACCACCACAACATTTCTCTTATGCGTTGGTGGCGACTAGAAACTTTAACTACTTCGACTCTCTATACATCTGTTAATGTCTCTGGAAGAACACCAAGGCTAACCCCGGCTGAGGAACTCGCTTCCTCCCCTTCGGCCCCTCGACAGCGCGAAGCCCCCGATGGTCTCCAGCGGTCCCCACCCGCCACTAACGGTCCGCAACGGCCGCTGCCCCGCGGGTGAGCGCGCCCCCTTCTGCCGCCCGGCCCGGCGGGTGCCGGTGCCGGCTCCTCCCCTCGCCGTCTTCGGGAGCCGGGCGAGCCCCGCACCCAGCCCCTCGTCCTGCCCCCTCCCCCGGTGCGATGGAAGTCCCCGGGAGCCCTCCTCCTCCTCCTCCTCCCCGCTAGCCGGCGGCGGCCCGGCCCGGTGCAAAATGCTGGGCATGTACGTGCCGGATAGGTTTGCCCTGAAGTCGTCCCAAGTACAGGACGGGATGGGGCTCTACACGGCCCGCAGAGTGAGAAAGGTGGGTGATCGCCGGCCCGGCCCGGCCCGGCGGGGAGCCCTGCCACGTATCGCGGCGGGGCCGTGCCGCGCTCAGCCCTGCTCCGCTTCCGCCCGCCCCGAGCGAGCCGAGCCCGTCGTTGCCTCCGCCCGGCCCGCGGAAGGGGAGCGGGGCGCCCTGCGGGGGTTCCCCCTGCTGTTGTCGCACTTTGTCCCCACTTTATTGCGCTCCTCTGGGTTTGTTTGGCGCGCCCCTGGCCCTACGGCTCGGTAGGGTGGGCGGTGCAGGTCCTCGATCCAGGGCAGAAATCCGGGCCCGGTGGGGGTGCGGTCCAGCTGATCTAGCTGCACATCTCTCATCTCCCGAACGGGCCCTGCCCCGTGATGCCGCCTGACTGCGGTGAAAAATTCTTGATTGTTTGAAACCGCAGTTAAAACTGCTCAGGTGGCTTGCTCAAACAACTTCTTCCAACCGCTAGAGGCATACCTAAAGTTACAAACCCTGCAGTAGCATGCACTTCCAGTTATATATGTTTTGCTTTCCATCTTTTTCCAGGTTCTGCTTCTCACAGGGTTGGCAGAGCTGCCTAATTTTTCAGTGGTTTTGTTCACAGGGCTTAGGCACCTTGATGTAGGGGTGCCAAATCTTTAAGCTGTTCAAGAGGGTTAACAGGGGGCAGAGAGTCCAAGCTTTTTATTAGTTAGCTTATTATTATTGTTTTCACTGAGGTTCTGAACATTCATTTGAAACCTTTGAGAATTCACACATGAAGGAAAATTGTAGGCTGCTATCATATATCAATCCCTGGACTCTGAAATAGAATTAACTTTACAGTGAAACTCACTGAAATTGTAACCTGTCTGTTAATGTCAATGCTGAAGGTCTGAGTCCCCTTCCTTTACACTGTTGTACGTTGAACCATTAGATCTATATGCCAGGGGAAATAGAGCTTTTTCTTAACAGAACTACTCCATGTTACTTTTGAATTCTCTTTTTATACAGGCAAGGTATATGCTGTCAGAGCTGTGCCTGTATAGCTCTGCCAGTGTGAGCTCCTCATACAGGACATCCTAACAAAACTGAAATGTTGCAAGTGGGGTGTGTGTTATATGTGGAACATGGAAGGAAAAGGTGGAGGCAGTTACAGTAAGATCTGTCTATGTTTTAGGAGTGTGTCATGACAGTGTCTGTTAGAGACTTGGTTTTTGTTTGGCATTGAATCCTCTGTGCTGGTAGCACCAACAGTTGTGGTATGCGAAGCCCTGATCAAAAGTCTATGCCTGACAGACGGGCAGACTTTCCTCCTCAGTAGGATGAGGAAACCAGCTTCTGAGTTGTCCTTTGGAAACCAGGCACTGCTTGGAACAGGTATTCCTAAAAACGGTTGAAGACCTAAGCACAGTGTGTGGCCATAGCTGCTCACAGAACAGCAGATGTGTAAACAACACAAATGATGCATTGGATATAACCAGACTGTGTGTTACTCTTTTCCCATGGAAAGAAAAATCTGAAGTGCTCTCAATGTTTCTTCCTTTCCAGTAGTGAGGCAGCATTACTACACTTTATGTTTATAATACAGAGTAGCTAATAGCTGACAAATTGTTAAGTAATACCTTGGAGCTCTGGGACTGGGAGGAGGTGTTGAATATGGCACTAATTGTGAAATAATATCTGTGTCCCTGAATAGCAAATACCGCATCATTTTCTTTATGTTATCACACAACTGTAGTTGTCTTAACTGGAAGTCAAATGCATTTCAAATGATCTTATAATCAGAAATTGCAGTAGCAACTCTCCAGATGTTAAGTAATCATGAGGTAGGCCTTGGAAAACTATAGTATTAAAACCAAAGTTTTGGTAATAATACATTTTGACCTGCTGTTACTTACCATCTTCTTTTGTTCCTTCAGGCTTTATGCCATGTTTTCAATCTTTTGTCTGTAGTCATAAAAGGCGGAAACTTTTTGTTTCGTTACCTTAACAAAAGCTGTGATTCTCTTGTAAATTTTTCTCCAACAGCTTAGCAGTGGCTACAACACCAGAATCTTAAGACCCTTGGTATAGTCTTGAGAGAGAGCTACTACCTTTTCCAGTGTTCTGCTGAGTCTGGAACACGTTTAAGCACTGCTGCTTTTTTGAAAACAGCTGTTGGAAGCAGCTTTTTGACATTTGAATAACGTGCCTTTCATATCTTTCAATCATTTCTATGGTTGACTTCAGACTGTGCTATAAACCTGAGCTTTTTTGATTGGAGAGGAAGTCTTACTATGTTTTTGATTTGTATATTGGTATACGACAGCATATTTATTAGCTGGGACTAATAAATATATGCATACATGTGAAAAAAAATCATCTTAAAGGCTGAATTAATAATCTCCACAGGCTTTTGTATTGCAAGACACCAGATTTTGCCGTGTCTAGTTTCTGCTTTTTGTCCAAATTTGAGAAGCTATAAAAAGTGCTTAGTAGTTTGAATCACCTCCAGTTCATGTTACATTCACTTTATATTACTGGTGGGCATCTTGCCTTTTACTTTCTCTATTGTTTTGAACTTCTACGAGGGCTTAAGCATATTGCAGGAGAGGTTTATTCGTTTGGAGTAGTTGAGCTAGGAATGACGTGGTATTTCTTGTTTTGAGTCAGTATGCCCTATTAAACTGTTGTTGTGTTTCACCCCAGAGGTGATGTGTTGTTAAGTGGTGGGTAAAATTAATCCTGTAGGTACTTCGTATGGTATGTAGGCATCCTTTGGATTGTGAGGATGAATGTATTACTGAGGTGAGGGTTGTGGAAACCTTCAAAGTAGTTAAGGAATAAATTCATCTATTTTGCCCACTAGTAATGTTAGTGTTGTTCTGCTGCTGAAGTGAGTGTAGGAGACTGGCTGTTTCAGGTTCCTTATTCATTAGGTCTTTTAATTATTTCTCTGTTAAACTTACGGAGATTTTTTTCTTTTCCTTTCTATAGAACTAATCTAGGTTACAGTCAAACAAGCTTCTTTCATCTTGATCCTTGCTATGACTGATAGGGGGTTGCTATGTGATAGGGGGTTCTGCAGTTACAACCATGTCCTCCCTCAGAGCCCAGCAGCTGTAGTGAGCTAGTTTCTTGTTGCACCAAAACTATGTGGCGCTTTGTAAGTGGATGGGAAAAGCCTGTTCAGCTTGGTGTGAGAGGTCTCCCGAAAGTGCCTACCTTATGTTTGCTGAGGCTAGAAAGGACCATACATCTCCAGAACAGAATTCCTCTGCCACCATCTTCCTCACTTTTAAAACGATGAAAGTTGGTATGGAGATCAGTGAGAAGTGAAGTGAATTTTTACTCTCGCTGCCTATATCTCTATCTCCATTGGTGCTTTGGGCTCTGGTCATTGTCTGGTGTTCTTGTCTTTTTACCTCCTTATTCTCTTGGTCCTTTGAATGGAATATTTGTTGAGCACATTTTAATATTTTACTCCTCTAGTCTGTTGCCTTGTTATTATGCAATGTCAATTTTCTTTTCTGTTGTTTGTTACCTCCTCAAGTTTCATTTAAAATATATATATATTTAATTTATTTACTTGGTTGAGGGATCATCCTGTAAGTTTTCTATTCCACCTTTTCCTTGCCACTGTACCTGTAAGCAAGGAAGAAGAAGGAAAAACACGTAGCAGGCTGTTCCTGGGATCATGGAATGTGTCTGGGGGAAGGGACTTGTAGACAAGATCGATCCTTTCATTAGCCATAATGTTGTATTTTTAAAGAAACACCAAAGTTGCTTTTTATTGTATAATTATAACCTGTAATGCCTTAAAGTATATAACAGCTTTTTTTTATCTTAATATTGCATAAAGGAACATTGTGTTCTGCATTCCAATTTATATGGTTTATCAATGCAAATAAGAACAAGGGGAGAAACAGTTAGGCCTATGCCAGGTGGAAGTCCTAGTTGAAGTATTTACCCTGCTGCTGGCATGAAATCTATAAAGGGAGGGGAAAAAAAAAACACTTTTGGAAGAACATAGCAATGGATGTTTTCACGATGTGTATTACGACTAGCAGGTGGCATAATATTTTAATTTTTTTTGAAGGCTTGAATTAATTCATAGACACGTGCATATTCCCTCATTTTTTAAACAAGTCCCTCTGTATGTTCAAAACCTCAAAGTTATTTAGTGTTTTGATTTGTGGCACTTCAAAAAGTAGTGTTGCAAATAATCCTGCAAATAAATCTAATGTAAACTTTGTGCTTGCCAAATACTTCGGACTTATTGGGATGCATATTGCAAGATGCTTCCTGAGAATCTTATAAGAAATGTAAGAAATTTGACTTGTAAATATGACCCTTATTTAAAATCAAGAAAAATGCTTTATGCTAAATGGAAAATTAGCATGTACAGGGAAGGTATGGTTTTAAGAGATTCTTTAATCCATAAAAAGAATGCGAATGAGCTTGAAGTTGAACCCACAAGGATGTGCACCTTTTTGGCTGATAGTGGGCTTCCAAAATAAAACTGTCCTTTTCCACTTGAAACTAAAATTGAGACCTCTGCTGGAGTTTGGAATTCACTTTTTTTTTTAATATATCCCCTACTGATTCATTTTCTTTTATATTCATTCCTTAGGGTGAAAAATTTGGCCCCTTTGCAGGGGAGAAGCGAATGCCTCAGGAACTGGATGAGGACACAGACTGCAGGCTTATGTGGGAAGTGAGTAGTCTCCAGTGAGGACATCACACCTAGCAAAAAGTGCTCCCAGGATTATGTTCTCATTGTAACATTTTTTTTTTTTTAGTTAAGGCTTAAAGATACTGTAGCTAGATGTTGCACTTACTGATGATATTAGAGTACACTTTTTGTGTAGGGATATTGATAGGGAAATTACTTCTCTGAAAGGATCAAGAAATAACAAATGATAATTTCTAATCAATGAAATATGAAACAAAAATGTAACAGCACTATGGAAAACTGTTGAAAATTGTGAGAATTAAAAATGATGAAAGTAATTTGCATATGGGATTGTAAATTACTGAGATTCTGGTTTATGTTTGCCAACATGTCAGGTCACACAAAGCATTCGCTGCTGTGGTGCCTGTGCTAGTATTTGGCAATGGTAAGGTAAGTGAAATTTTTGTATTTTACTAACATTTGTAATTCAATGTGTAGTTACGAGATCTTTAGCAAAATAAAAACCTGGTGCTATGGGTAGATGAAAGTACAGGGGGTTTCGGGGCGCTTCTAAAACACACTAAATCTTGTAATGAGGTCCTTAACACTTGTGTCATAGCTGTGTTTGCCTGTAGCAAAATTCTGTCTGGGTTTACCAGCTGAGGACTTCACACTTTGACTGAAAAATACTTGAAATAACATTTCAAACTTGTTCTAAGCACCTGCTTTTCGGTGCTTCTGTTCCATCTTTGTAATCTGTGATTTCTGCTCTAGTTCTTTGAATAGAATTCATGTCTTTCTTTTTCACCCAAGCAATTTCCATTGAAAGCAAATTTAGTCCTCTTCTACTCTGAAAAAGGGACTCATTTTCAAGTTTCTCAGATTTCTGTGGTGTATTTTTCTGTTGTGTGGCACTGTACAAAAAACACATAGGTTTGTCATCTGTATTAAAGCACTATACATACATTTATTGCAAAATAAATATTTATTTGGAAAAAATAACCCTTTACCATTAACATTGCTGAGCTTCTTCTAAGAAGAGCATGGTACTGATATGGTCTTAGAGCTATAAATACATTCTACACAGTGGAACAATGTGTGAAAATGCTAAAAGCCCATCTTGCGAAACCCAAACTCAATTTCTATCCAGTGATAGAGTGGAAAAATACTCCTTGATGAGTATTAACTCAAGTCTGTGAATCCCTATGCCTTTATTTTTCCCTTTCCCCTAGAATCACCCTATTTTTTGTCTGTTTTATTGTTGTTGTCTTTTTTAATTTGGAGATGTGCCCAAAATACCTATTTCCAAAAAGATGGTGTAGATAGTTCTTTCCCCTGAGTCCTTTGGTTATGTACTCAGAGCAGCTGTTTTCATCTTGTTTGTTCTCAGCTGAAAACAAAATAATACCATGTACTTTTGTTATGAATGTTTGCCAAATACAGTACATGTTAATATGCCCTGTCTTACTTGCCTTTTCATGATGTTTCTGCAAGATACTTTAAATTAATAAAATACTTGAGCTAGAACAAGGTTTTTAGAAGGGATGGTGAGTGGATTATAGTTGTTAGAAGGCCTTTAATTTAGGTTGGTTAGAAAGCCATATGATTTTCCAGATTTCCTCATTGCTGATGATTAAATGAGATTTATCTGTTTCTATATGACAGAAAATAAAAGGGAAATGCATGTATTTATTGATGACACTAATATGACCCCTTCGACAGCAAACCAGAAAATAAGATTTTTATGAGCTGTTCTAAAACCTTTTCATAATATCTTATTGTAACCTAGTTTTGAGAGCCTTGAAAAGATTCCTGCATACCAAATTTTATGACTTCCTGAATGTTTGAACCTAAGTTGTTCATGTTTACTGAAGTTGATCTGAACATGAGCTTTATAATATAATTTAAATCATGCTGAGAGTAGTCTTAAGTTGAAAATTGAGACTAGGAATGCAGAAAGTAAAAAGTAAAACAGTCCAAGTAAATGGTTATTCCAGAGACTGTGGGAGGCAGTCATAGAAACCAGCCAAATTTGTGTGTAGTCAGCTGTACCAAATATATTAAAAATAATTAATATGATGACTATTGGATGAAGGCACAGTCAGGCCTGAGCTCACAGTCTGACTGCAGTCAAAAAAAAAAAAAAAGCATATTCAGGGAGGTCACCTTCAGAAAGAAGGCTAAATAATAGAAGCTTTTCAATAGGTCAAGTAAAAATGAACATTAGTGTTTTCTTCTCTGTATGTGATGCCTGTGTTCTTAGCTTCAACTTTGTGGAACAGTTTTCTGCAGGGAAGCTCTCCACATGAATTTCTAGTTGCATAGACTAGTGGTCTGTAATGTGGTCTATTTTGAAGAAGCTCTTCCTATTTCTGTAAGACCAACATTGTGAGTTGGCATCTTTAAGACGTCACATTGAGACAGAAATGTGCATGTGTTTAGGGACATGGTTTAGTGGTAGACTTGGCAGTGATGGGTTAATGATTGGACCTGATGATCTTAGAGGTCTTTTCTAACCTAAATGATTCTGTGATTCTATGTTATGTTTTCATTTGGTCTTTGGGAAAACATGGAACCGAAAAGAATTTATTGGGTCCAGTGATTTTGTTAATACAGTTCTGAGAACATTAGGGTTTGTGTTTTAAATTAAATATAGCACTGTGCTACCAGTTTGCCTGCAAATCGCATAGTTCTGAAGAAATCAAAGGTTTACAGTTGCTCATTCAACAGACTCTGTGTTGGGGAGGGGTCTGAAACTCAGGAGTATTGCATCTAGATGTTTATCATTAACAATAAAAATCATGTTTTCATGTTAATAAAAAAAATAGAATGTAGAAAAGAGAACTTTTCTTTACATGGTTGTTTGAACGAACATAGATTTTTAAATTTATAAATGTTTAGAAAATGGTTTATAGAAAGCAGGCAGTGTGTTTACTGCCTGCAGCAAAGATGACCATCTGCTTATTTTCAGTGACTTTTTTCTTCTTCTCTTGCCAGGTGTGCATGGTAAAATGTTTGCATTTGCAGTTGTGAACATTTTTTAGTAGTATACATGGCACCTTGAATGTTTTTCAAAAATTTGGAGATAATTGCAGCATAAAAAGATGGAGTGCATCATGTGGATGGGCATTGCAAGCATCTGAGGTGTTATTTAGAAATCTGTAGGATTCCATCTGGTAACTTATCAAATGATTAGGGGCTCTTTTTTCCTAATGCTTGTATAATAATATGAAATTTTTTATTGTGGCATATTTAGTGATGTCCTGGTTGATATTGAGGTAAAACCCCCCTATGCAGTAGCAGTGAATGTCAGGTATTTCATCTTCCTGTGAAGATATTTTATATAATCATTGAATAACTCGAGTTGGAAGGGACCCACAAAGAGGATCATTGAGTCCAACTCCTGGGTCTGGACAGGACCACTCCAAAATCAAATTATGTCCGAGAGCATTGTCCAAAGACTTCTTGAACTCTGGCAGGCTCGGTGCTGTGACCACATCCCTGGGGAGCCTGTCCCAGTGCCTGACCACCCTCTGGGTGCAGAACCTTTCCCTAACACCCAGCCCGACCCTCCCCTGTCCCAGCCCCATGCCGTTCCCTTGGGTCCTGTCGCTGTCCCCAGAGAGCAGAGCTCAGCGCCTGCCCCTCCGCTCCCCTCGTGAGGGAGCTGCAGGCCGCCATGAGGCCTCCCCTCGGCCTGCTCTGCTCTGGGCTGAACAAACCAAGGAACCTCAGCTGCTCCTCACACATCTTCAGATCTCCAGACCCTTCACAGTCTTTGTAGCCCTCCTTTGGTCGTTCTCTAATAGTTTTGTGCCCTTTTTATACTGTGGTGTGGCCGCACCAGCACAAAGCAGAGCGGGACAATGATTTCCCTTGACTGGCTAGCAGTCATGCTTGATGTAGCCCAGGAATATTTGACTTAGTTCAGTGACACCTTGTGTGTTAATTCTCAAGAAGATAATTTTTAGTGTGTGCTTTGTATATGTATATATGATTTAGGTAGTGGGTGACCAAATATTAAGGGTGTTGTAGTAAAATGGAAAGATATCTTGCCACGGATTACCACGCATGAATTTGAACCTCATTCTAGATTCATGCCAAAATCCATCTATGCTTAAATATGAAGTGAATTGCCACTTAATTATTTGGCCTGGGAAATTAAAGGTGACTATGTGTTGTGGTTTGGCTCTGGCAGGCAGCTGAATGCCACCCAGCTGCTCACTCACTCTCCCTAGGTGGGCTGAAGGAGAGAATTGGAAAGGTAAAAGTGCAAGAACTCACGGGTTGAGATAAAGACAGTTCACTAGGTAAAGCAGAAGCCATGTACGTAAGCAAAGCAAAACCAAGAATTCATTCACCCTTTCCCATCAGCAGAGAGGTGTTCAGCCACTGACAGGAAAACAGGGCTCATCATGAGTACCGGTTTCTTGGGAAGACAAATGCCATTACTCCCAACGTCCCCTCCTTCCTCCTTGTTTCCCCCAGCTTTTATTGCTGAGCATGGTGTCATATGGCATGGGACATCCCTTTGGTCAGCCTGGGCCATTTGTCCTAGCTCTGTTCCCTCTCAGCTCCCTGTGCACCCTCAACCTCCTTGCTGGCAGGGCAGCATGAGAAGCTGAAAAGTCCTTGGCTCTGTGTAAGCACTGTTCTGCAACAACTGAAAACGTTGGTGTGTTATCACCACTATTTTCATAAAAAAAATCCAAAACACAGCATTGTGTGAGCCTCTACAAAGAAAATTAACTGTGTCTCAGCCAAAATCACGACACTGTGTGTCTGGTGACATCACTCCCTAAGTAAATAAATAGAAACTCCAACTTACCTCCATTGGTTACAGAAGCTACAGGAACATCTTGGTCATGGTGGCCAGAAGTGCCTCAGAACCAGATAGGTGCTAGGCCAGGAAGGTCTTCTGAACTACAGCGGGAAACCTCAACTTCTGTGGATATGCCCCTTAATTTAGAGGAAGTAGGGATAAGGTCCCATGTCCTGTTTAAATACAAAAACAACAACAACGAAGTGTGATATCATCTATTGGTGACTAGGCTTTTGAGGTCTATTCCTAGCTCTTTCACTGATTTCTCTTGTTGACAATAGGCACATCATATAATCCTTGTACGTCTTTGTTGATCTATGAAGATGACTGAATCCTGTATTATTCAGGGGTGGTCTCACGAGACTTAAGAGCATTTGTAGTTTGGTAGTCTTAGAAAACCAATTAAAAAAACTTCTGGGCTTGAGTTCAGGCCTCATTAAAATAGTTTTAAAATCATTTCTGGATTGACCACTGTAGCTTGAGGATCCTGAGGAATGCATCTCAAGCTAACTGGGTATTTTTTATTAATTGAAAATTTGAGTTAAAGCTATCTGTATAGAAACTGGGAAAATAACATTAAAACATGGAATTAGTCATGTAGACAGGTGGCAGGTTCAAATGTCACGATTTTTAAAAACAAATATGTTCACTAGTATTGTAGGATTGATCCTACTTCACTGAATTTTCAGGGAGCCTCAGTCCTGTAAAAATGTTTTGCTTCTATTTTAAATGTTTTCTAACTATTTATGAAAGACTAAAAATATTCAGATGTATGGGGAAAATGCAGTAAATTGCTTGCAGGTACTTTAAGAAAAGCTTCCTTAAAGCATTTTCTACTTCAGTTTGTGGTATACAAAAGCATTTTTCTACTTCCTCCCTCGGAAAGATATCCTCCATTTTCCAACAATTTTCTGCCATCAATAGTTGTGGTAGGCAGGTTGTCCTGAAGATTCTTGGAGTGGTTCAGTGACTGGAAAGGAGTTCCCGGGGAGCAGACTGGAGTTTTTGTGGCAGAATGAATCCTGTTTACCTTTCCAGGTCTCACGTGGAGTAAGTGGTAAGGCTGTGTGTGTGAATCCTTGTAAAAGAGGGTTCTGTGAGATAAAGAAGGTTAAGAAACCTTAGCTTATTCAATGTGGGAGTTTGCTTGTCATGCTCCAGAAAGCTACTTGCTGAGTCCTAGTTCTGTAGGGTAAAGAGCTAAATTAGTAGTAATATCTTTAAGTTTCTTGAGGAGCATGTAAGCAGGTTGACACTGTCTTCCGTTTTTCTTCTCTTGCTGTTGTAGCTAGCGCAACTGCCAGGGCTGGGGGAAGATACTGAAGCTACACAATATGTTCCTCATGTTTTCCAGTGTCACCGATTGGGGATGTAGGAGGGAAAATTACTTGTTGCTGTGGCTAGTAGAATCACGTTGGCTTATAGTACAACATCTATCTTAGTGACAGCCATCTTTGATCCTGTTTTCTTGGAGGTCTAAACAGATTTACAGGTAGAGCCATGTGAAAGCATGTTTGATTGTATTTGTTGATGTATCTTCTAATTAAGCTGATTTTCTTGTTTGCTAATCACAACACAAGGCAGAAGTATGACTGAGCAGGCTGTTACTGGAGAGAGCATCCTTTGGGACATATTCCAAACTTCATTTCAGTTCGTTAATAGTTCAACTTGGGTGGTATTTAGGTACTCTTTTCAGTTTGAGGAATATATTTGCAAAGCAAACAGACTAGCTCTTGTTTGTTGTTTTTATTTTTTATTTTTTTTAAAAAGAGGATATTGATAAAGTTTGAAATTCCTTGCCATGGTACTCAAAGACACATCTAGGAAACTCACCCATTCACCCAACCAGTGAAAAAAGAATGGTAAACTTCTAGTCCACGTTAAGTACGGTATTTTGACTGTTTTTCTTGTCTTCTTCCTCACATCTGTGTATTTAATGCAGCATTATTTCTTTATGAGGTGGAAAAAAGCAACAGGAAGTGTAGCAAGTTTTCAAGGAATTTATTGTATTCTTATACCAATAGTTTCCTTATGTGTTAAGTCTTTGCTTTGTGTTTGATATTTCTTCGCAAATTGACAGAGAATAAGAAAGCACAACTGAGATGATTGTGTATCACTGAAGTGAGTATAAATTATCGTTACATAATTTAAGGATCAAACAAATGAAGAAGAAAAATGGATGAAAAGGGAGGTAATGTATGTTTTTTATAATAGGATCTTGATTCCGCTTCTAATCCAAGTCAAGATATGATGGAAACCTTTATAGGATTTGCATGGTGGGCCTCTCTAACCCAGTTTTTGGGTAGGTTTAGCTAAATCACGAAGCCATTAACTTGACTTTAATTGCTCACAGATGTTAATCTTCATTGTAAACTATTTTCACTCAGACAATGTGCCTGGCAGAGAAGGACCTGGGAGTACTGGTTGCTAGTTGGCTGAATATGAGCCAGCAGTGTGCTCAGGTGGCCAGGAAGGCCAACAGCATCCTGGCTTGTATCAGAAACCGTGTGGCCAGCAGGGCTAGGGAAGTGATTGTCCCCCTGTACTCGGCTCTGGTGAGGCCGCACCTCGAGTACTGTTTTCATTCGGTTTTGGGCCCCTCGCTACAAGAAAGACATGGAGGTGCTCGAGCGAGTCCAGAGAAGGGCGACGAAGCTGGTGAGGGGCCTGGAGAACAAGTCTTATGAGGAGCGGCTGAGGGAGCTGGGGTTGTTCAGCCTGGAGAAGAGGAGGCTCAGGGGAGACCTTATCGCTCTCTCCAGGTACCTTAAAGGAGGCTGTAGAGAGGTGGGGGTTGGTCTGTTCTCCCACGTGCCTGGTGACAGGACGAGGGGGAATGGGCTAAAGTTGCGCCAGGTTTAGATGTTAGGAATGACGTTAGGAAGAACTTCTTTACCGAAAGGGTTGTTTTAGGCATTGGAACGGTCTTCCCAGGGAAGTGGTTGAGTCTCCATCCCTGGAGGTCTTTAAAAGACGTTTAGATGTTGAACTTAGTGATATGGTTTAGTGGAGGACTTGTTAGTGTCAGGTCAGAGGTTGGACTGGGTGATCTTGGAGGTCTCTTCCAACCTAGATGATTCTGTGATTCTTTAATGTGAGGTTCTGCTCTGTGGTTATTTAGAACTGGGTGATTATTGCAGCGTAATCAATGCAGCACTTCTGTAAGGCTTTGGTGGGAAGGAGAGCTGTTCAGGAGGTAAATGCATCACTAACATGTCTTTTTGCATGAAGTTGGGATTTGCATTTATGATTTACAGTCATTCTGCTCAAGTTCCTGGTGGAAACAACAGTTCCAGCAATGAGCAGGTATTATTTCTCAACGGAGTTGTCAAAGAATCACAGAATGGCTGAGGCTGGAAGACACCTCTGGAGTTTATCTGGTCCAACCCCCTTGCTCAGGAAGGGCTACGTAGCTCTGGTTGTCCAGGACCATGTCTAGGTGGCTCTGGAGTATCTCTTTCCAAGGATGGAGACTCCACTGCCTCTCTGTGTAAAGTGTTCCAGTGCTTAGTGTTATATAATATTATTTGCAGGTGCATTTAAATATGTAGGTTTGACACTTTTTACTCTGGTTAATCTGTGTGTTTGAAAGTAAAACAACTTTTAAAGTTCAAAATATTGGCACCTTTTCATGATACGTCCCTCTTAAGATAAGTGTCTTTGGAAGAATAGTAATACATTTCGAAGACTTACTTGTTTGGAGAACTACAGCAGTTTTTTTTTTGTTTGTTTTAATCTGAGAACAACATGCTGTCACCAGCTCTCATGGTAATGGAATACAGTTTTTGTTTCTAATGGTATCTTTAAAGTTTAGTTAATTTAATCAGTCATACTGAAGGAATATGATACTGCATCCATTAGAAATAAATACAGCAAGAATGTGGGCAATTTAAATACAAAGCCATGACAACAATCTAATTTTGATCTTGCATAGCTGAAATCCCCAGCTCTTAGAAAATACCTACTCTGGACACTTCTTGTTGACAGATGAAAATATGTTCCTTATATAAATAAGTCATATGGAATTTGTGTGACTCTATGACCTTTTTTCATGGCTCTCTATCTTTGATATAAGATTTAAATGGCATGCTATTTAAAACAAAACCAGCAAGCCACTGGCAAAGTGGCAGCTATGTTGTTTCAGCAGTATTTCTTTTTCTTTTAAGGGCAAAGAATGACTTAGAAATAGTAACCTAATTTTAACTATTATTTTCATGTTGTCAACAGAAGCTGGAATTTTGTCACAGTCATAAAAATTCTATGGATCTATAATGATACCCAAAAGCCTCTGTTAAGATGACATATATGTGCAATTCTTTCTTTAAAACGGTGGCTAGCAGGGAAAATTTGCTTGATCTGGTGTTAAAACTATCAGTAAATATTATTTGGGGAGGTGGGTTCTGCTACTACTGAAGTTCTGGAGTGGAAACAATGGGATGACTTGTTAGTTAAAGCTGTCACACATCTGCCTTCAGTTCTGCAGGGCCGTTCTTTAAAGTGTCTTCTTCACTTAGTGAGCAAAACCTGAGCATGTTTGTTTCCCAGGCTAAACAATTTACAGCCCTTCACCTATGTAGTATGTTAATTTGTTGTTACTGAAATCATCTCCTATTCTGACACAGTTTCAGCTAAGCATAATTTAAAACTGACCAACTGTTCACTGAGGCTACATATTTATATGTCCTTTGGATAGGTATATATGAAGGACACAAGTGAGCTGTAAAACAAGATATACGGGATAGATCGATGCAATTACATTGATCCTTGTTCTGAAGATAGTTCTCAGAAAGTGCTGGGGGTGTGGGAGAAACACCAAAAAAACCTCTCAAACTTCCAAGACTTGAAAGGGAAACAAGGAATATAGTTTTCAAAACGTGCTTTATAAGTTTGTGGGACGTTTAGGATTGGTGTGGGACAGATATGTTAAAAGCAAAGTTAACAATAGTGAAACCATATTTGCTGGATTTGGAATTTGGAAGAAGAAAAGTTGCGTTTGGTGATAAACAAGGATAAAGAACATTTAGTGATGGAACAGTGGGATAGGAATGGAGACAGAATTGATAATTCAAGTTTGGGCTTGTAAGTTGCTTGAACAATTGGTAATTTTACAGAAAAGGGAAGCTGCAAACAAACAAAAGTTGCGTTCAGATTTAGACATACTCTGTTTGTAATTGTTTGCAGTTAAGATTGAGATTTCTCTGGAGACATGAGACTAGGTAGAAAGAGTTGGATTTAGGATTTGGCAGAAAAAGGTGGATAGGATCTGCTAGAGAAAGAACATAATGAGCAAAGGACAAGGCAGTCTAGAAGATCGTAGAGTCATAGAATGGCTTGGGTTGGAAGGGACCTTAAAGGTCATCTAGTCCCAAGTCCCCTGCCACCCACTAGATCAGGTTGCCCAAGTCCCATCCAACTTGGCCTTGAACACTTCCAGGGATGGGGCATCCACAACCTCTCTGGGCAACTTGTTCCAGTGCCTCATCACCCTCTAAGTGAAGAATTTCTTCATAACATCTAATCTAGATCTCCCCTTTTAGTTCAAAGTTCCCCATTGTCCTATCACTATTGGCCTGTGTAAAAAGTTGTTCTCCATCTTTTTATATAAGCCCCCTTTAAGTACTGAAAGGCTGCAATGAGGTCTCCCAGAGCCTTCTCTTCTCCAGGCTGAACAGCCCCAGCTCTGTCAGCCTTTCTTCACAGCAGAGGTGCTCCAGCTCTCTGGTCATCTTAGTGGCCCTCCTCTGGACGAGCTCTAACAGATCCACATCGTTCTTGTGCTGGGGGCCCAGACCTAAATGCAGTGCTCCAAGTTGGGCAGAGGAGGGACAATTCCCTCCCTTGACCTGCTGGCCATGCCTCTGTTGATGAAGCCCAGGATGCAGTTGGCCTTCTGGGCTGCAAACGTGCACTGCTGGCTCATGCTGAGCTTGTTGTCCACCAGAACCCACAAGTCCTTCTCCGCAGGGCTGCTCTCAATGAGTTTTTCTCCCAGTCTGTGCTCATGTCTGGTGTTGCCCCGACCCAGGTGCAGCACATTGCACTTAGGCTTATTGAACCTCATTAGGTTCTTGTGAGCCCACTTCTCAAGCTTGTCCAGGACTTGGAGGCAGCTAAGTCTATAACCTTAATTTGTAGGAAAGTGATCGGTGACAGGCTGAATGACAAAAGACGGGGAAGTATGAGAAGAATTAGATATACTGGAGGAGTAAAATGCTGGCATTAAAACATGTAAAGGAGAAGAACTCTGAAAGGAAATCTGGAGAAGGGATGATAGGATTTGAATGGGAGAGGACCTCTCAGATTGTCAGTTTCTGGCAAGATAGTAAGCAGAGGTGGACTTAACAAAACAAAGTGGGAGGAAAGAACATGAGCAAAGTGATCATACTGTCAGATGAGTGAGACCCAGGAGTCAGTCATAAAGCAGAGAGGTTTGTTTAGTAGAGGAAAGGCTAAGAAAAGAGACTGGGAACTCAACAAAGGAAACTGACCCCAATTGCTGGATTTGAGTTGCTTACATATTTTGAGGTGGATGAATGCACTTACATAGAAAAATATGAATGTGCAGCACAGCTGTGAGTACCTGTCGAATGCAAGATCATCTTGCTGACACCAGCACACATTAATGTTTTACATGTTAGTATATGTTCAGTAGATATGCTAGATGGTAAGTTTTTAATTTTGTGTTGATTTTTTTTTTGTGTTGATTTTTTTTGTTTCAGGTTCGTGGCGGTAAAGGTGAAGTCCTTTATATCCTGGATGCAAGCAATCCACGCCATTCTAACTGGCTGCGTTTTGTCCACGAGGCTCCGTCACAAGAACAAAAGAATCTGGCAGCCATCCAGGTAGATTTGGTGGATTCCTACCATTTGCTTCCTGTGACTAATTTGTAAATTTGATCTCCTATTTAATCTTTGTCTCTTGCAATAAAATTGTAAGATCTGAGAAACATAGTAGCCATGCTGCTTTCGTTTTCCTACTTTTTTTTTTTTAGAAGTGAGCAGTCATGCTTAAATATGGTACCATAAATACAAGATTGAAAGATTGAAAAGGCTGTCATTAGTTAGGACCTGGTATTCTTTGAAAGATCTGTATTAATTTACTGAGATGGACTTGCACTGAGTAACTTACACAAACTATTTCTTTCTCCTGGTTTGTAGTAAAACAGTTTACATTTAGAAGAAAAAATGACTTCCAGTTTTTCATTCACTACGCTAACAGAAGTTTAAATTTCTCACTAGAGCCTTAGTCAAATTAAGCTTTTGCCTGAATACAGTTTTTTGTCATGGTAGGATTTTAAAATATTAACTATGTAGGTATATACTTGACTGAATCGAGATTAGTGGTTTAGAGGACTAGTTGTGTTTCATGCTGAACTCAGGTGTGGATTTAGGAAAGTAGAGTCATGATTTTACTTTGTAGTTAGTTTAAAATTTAATAGAACAGTGTGACAAGTTTGAAAGCAAGCATGGTGCTTAAATTATTCCTGTAGAAAACAGAGAATTGAAGGATCTAATTATCTGGTAGGATGATCATACAGTGCTTGAGGATAAGTTAATAAAAAAAGATTTTTCTTTTTCTAATCTTGGCTGCAGATCTGAATTTATCCAACTCATTTTTACATTTTTATATTTGTCATTTGCAGCATTCTGTGGTAATAAGTTCCACTGTTTTAATTACATATTATGTGAAACATGCTTCTGTTTTTCTTTTAGCAACTTCTTAATTTCACTTGATTCCCCTTAGTCCTTGTGTGACAGTGAATAGTCACTTTGTTCAGTATTCTATGTCATTCTTGATTTTATAGAACCCTATTATATCCGTTCCTTCTTATTTGACAGCTCTTTTCTCAACCTGAGGAGTCTTAGTTTGTTTAATCTATCATTTTTGGAAGCATTCTGTGACTTTGCAGAACGGTAGCAAAGACAGACGTATTTTTCTAGTTATAGATATTGTCCTTTTAGAGATTATGAAAAAAATGAACTACTTGCATATTTTTTCAACAGCTCAGTAAAATAATTTCTAGTCGCATATATGCAAGAATTACATAGCTGTGTTATTTTTTTCTCAAAATACGCATTTGCCAAAAAAAGCTGTTTCAGGTTAACGCAAGTTATTTGTTAATGTAATCCAAATCTGCATTTATTTATTTATTAATGCTATGAAGGGGAAACATTCAGAAGATAGTAAAAGGATAAATGCTAGTCAGCATTTCTTAAAATTATTACTCTGCTTTTTCATATTGAAATGACTTTTTTCCTTGGACTTTCCTTCAGATCCTTGAAAAAAAAATTAAAAACAGTTTATTTTGAGGTCAAACAAAAATATTTTAAGATGTTTCTCTCTGAGAAACAGGGTTTAAACAATGCTTGCTTCTCTTTGCTGAGAAGAGAAATATTTACGTGAAAAAAAAAAAAGTTAGTGAAGATCCAGCGTGTAGTTCTGGGGAAGGTGCACACTGATGGCTGTCAACACTGGTAATTTCAATTTCTTTGTTGATGACTTGTTGGCTCCTTAAATCTCATATTCGCCAGAGGAGCTGTTTGCTTATTAGGATTTTAAGCAAGCACTGTCCACTGCTTCCAAATACCCTTGTATACCTCATTTTGGCCTCCCTCTTCATGTCCCAGTTGTGTGCCTTTCTGTGACTTCCATTCTACTGTTGTACTACATCTGTTCTGCCTAGCATTTGTTCCTTTATCACAGTAGTTGAATGCTACTTATTAGCAGTGGCATTGTGTTGGCACATCTGACTGGTTATCTGTCTGCCTTCACTTGATTTGGCCTCCTACTTTCCAAAGCTCTAGTTTTACTGAATGCCAGTCTATGGTGTACATCTGCTGCTTTATTCCAGGTGATCTCGTGCAAATGAAAATTCAAGAATGATCTCCGTAGAAACCAGAGATCTACTTCTGTCTTCCAGACCAACCAGTTTCTCTCCAAATAAAAATCTTCACCAGTCTCTGGTGTTCCATCAAATATTGATGGATGAACGTGACTGCAATCTTGCTGCTGGTGTTGTTTCTTTGGACCTTGTTGCTGTTCCTGTCTTAGGTCAGTGTGGACAGCTTTATCATCAGCTTATCCTGTTGGCCTCTATTCTGTCATCTTTTTGTGATCTCTTCAGATCTTTACATCCAGGCTACAGTTTAATTTAGAGTAACACAGAAAAGAGTGTTCACTGTTCATCCGTGCAGCAAAAACTTGTCAGCCTTGACCAAATGACTGTTTCATTGTGCTTTTCCATGACGTCTGTGACAAGTCAATGGTTAACTTAGTATGACCATTGCCTGTGCAACTATTTTGGTATATTTTTCCTTCAGCCTTTGTCTTTCTGTTATATCAAAGCTTGACAGATGAAGATCTTTCAAATGATTTGTCGTCCTGCTTATAGAACTAAATTTGCAAGGTCCTCCCCATCCATGGTCGTCAGTCTTAGGCATTAGTCAAATATATGTTATCATGAGTGAACAGGCAGTGTGATAACAAGTTACAGTCAATGTTGGCAAATGCAAAGTAAGGTTCACAAGAGGGAGCAGTGTGAACAAGTAATGTTTGTTATTACTTTTTAAATAAAACACTCAGTAAAATGACCTGAATTTCTGAACAGAAGTCTTAATAGAATGTCACATCCAATGCATACCAGTGGGTTTTTGCTAGTGAAAATGATTCTTTAAATAAAGAAGTAAAAACAGACTATTATGTTGGATTGCATAATGCTATATCTCATTTAGTATGTGTTTGGTGCTTTTTGCATGTCTTTTTAAAGGATCATACTGGAGTTACACAAGATGACTTAAAAAGAAAAAATGAGCCAGAAGTATTAAAGTCCTATAAAACTTCCACAGGAAAACATATGGAAAAGTTGAGAGGGGGAAAAAGAATAAATATCAGTATGTACGCAGTGATGAAAAGCATCACGGAGGCAAATTTATGAACGCAAACAAAAATTTACTAAATTATCTCATTATTTTTAAAGTACCATCGATAATCAGCTGACAATATAACTTGTGCATTCTCTGTGGGTGACCTTGAAATTGTGTGTATATGTACACATATGTATTTAATTACACATAACATGAATAGGTATTACTTGTATTGAATAAAGCTAAAAACGCACATATTTCTTTTCAGGGTTTGGTTTCACTTTAGTAGATGGAGGTGAAAATCCCAAAGCTCTGCTATTCCTTCAGGCAAAAAAAAAAAAAGCCCACAAATCCTTCAGAATTTTGCTTCCACATTCCTTGTCTTTATGATAGGCAGATTTAAGGCTACTTGTTTCAGTAATATTTTGCTTTATGAAATCAGTGGGCAAAATGTTACTGGAGTATTTCCAGTAATAGTATCCTTTAATTTGAATTGTGAGTTGCCTGCTTGCCACAAGGATGATGAAATTATGTTTTACAAAAAGGAAAAAGTTGTAAGTTACACGTATAAAGTTGCTTTAGCTTCATTGTAATTTTGTGGCTGCAAAAAAACATAAGTTGCATTGCTGAACAAATACCTAAGATAATTAAAAGATGAAAAGAATTCAAAATACAGATCATTATGTCAAAAAAAATCCTAATCTTAAACCAACTGAATGATCATGCATTATATAATTAAGTAGAATATGTCTGCATAGTTTTAGAAAACTAACTCAGAAGAGTAAATAGAATACTTAGAGATGGCTAGAGACTGTGTTCTAACAAGCACATTATAATTACCCTTACGAAACACAAAATTTTTCTAGCCACTTTTATTTTGCGAAGACTTCTTATGAGCTTGTCTGGAATTTTTAAACAAGCATTTGATTTCTCTCTCTCTGTTTTTCTGCTTACTCTTTAAGGTAAAGTTTTACTACTGAATCTTGCAAGTTAACAATGATTAAAAATATATGACCAATGTTTATGATACTAGCCTGTAAAACGTGGAAAATAAAGGTCGTGTGCTTCACAGTTTCCCTTTTAAAATTTTCTAAGAGACTTTGTATGAACTAGGAAAAAAAAAAGGTGAATGGAAGCCAAATGATTCCTTAATTTTTTTCTCACTGTTGCTAATTTCCACTATTTCTGTTTCTCACTATTTTTCTTCCCAGTTTCCAAATACTCCAACAGGAGATTTTTGGTTGACTGTGAGAACGCTTTCTAATCTGATTGTTTCACTCCAGTGGTGATAACCATTGTAATCTCATGTCAAAAATGAAGTGATCAGCTCACTGTTTGCTGCCTAGTGCTTGGTATTTAGTTTAAAGGAAAATGAAGTGGATGCATGTGCCTCAGTAAACCACATCCTGGGGTTGACTGGAAAATATGATTAGCTCATTATAGGTTAATTGTATACAATGATCACATTTAGACCCTGCACAAAATGCTTCCTGTGGTGAAAAGACAACATAGAGGGCCTGGGAATTATTTGAATTTTTTTTTCCTTTTTTTTTCTTTCCTGTAATGCAATGCTTTCTTACTAAAACCATAGTTCTGGTAAGAGCTTTTGGTGGTATTGTGGGGTGCATGCTGGTCTCTGAGTTCTGTCACAGCTCAAGGGTGGAGCTGTGATGTCTGTGTGTTCTTTGACTTGGAACACACAGCAAGTATTTTTAACAACTGTTGTGTAAGTAGTGCCAATGTGTGACTGCTGGAAAAGAACGGAGAGGTTGGAGGTTAGCAGCATATGTACCATTTGTTTTTCTCAGCATTTTGCAGTTGAATTGCTGCAGGGTTCTCTAACTTATTTCAAGTAGTAATTGAATGAGTTAATCCTCTGTTATGTTTAAAGTAGCTTTAGGATTACAACTTTTGCATTAACAGAAACTATATGAATTCTAATCTATTTTGCCCTGGGCTATTCTTATCTATTTACTTATAGACATGACTTGTTATATGGAGTAAAAATGCATTGTAATTATCATAATCAAAGGGAAATGGTTCCTGTCAAAAATTCTGCAGTTTTGTTTTTTCATTTTTTAGAGTGGTAGAGTATTATATTTTCAATATTCTTCTATCCAGAATGTATGCACTTATCTGTTTGTCAGTTGTAATTTTATTAAACACTCCCTGCTGGAGATTACTATGCAAAAAAGGTCCTGTTGTTGTTAACGTGAAAACTGTTTTATAAACAGAATCGCAGCCAGCTAGAGCTTTAAATTCAAATATTATTTCATTAGCAAGCAGGCACTGAGATGGTCTGCTGTAGCTCAGAAAACCGTGAGCTAGAATAATGATTAGCAAAACTAATGCGAAGAAGGATATTTACTGTGAAGTGGTAGAGTGGTTTAAAATCATATTTCACAAGTGTGACAGAGGACTATTAGTATGTGAGAGACAGCACTATAATAAATGTAGTAAAACCAGACTATCCAAAGGCAAGAGGGAGAGAAGATGCAAGGAAAGCAAGGACAAACTGTTTTGTGAGCGCCTGAAATTCACTTTGAGTATTACAGAGGAATGATTAATTTGTTATGCAATGTAAGAAGTAAAATGAACGTAGTTGTTGGCTTCCCGTATGCTCAGTGGGGAGAATTCAAAAGTCTGCTTGATTCTTGAATTTTTTCTTTTTCCAACAACAACAACGTTTTGATTCCAGAGTGATAGGCGTTTATCTGGTCTTGAGTACACACTATCGCTGTTCAGGTACTGTTGCTGAAGTGAGATGATCCTTTCCATATACTCAGCGCTGGTGAGGCTACATCTGGAGTCGCGTCCAGTTCTGGGCCTGTTGCTCTGAGAGACACCTTGCTCCTGGAGAGAGTCCAGTGAAGGGCTACAAAGGTGATGAAGGGACTGGAGGCTCAGGGGGATCTCATCTATGTGTGCAAATACCTGAAGGGAGGGTGCGAGGAAGATGGAGCCAGACTCTTCAGTGTTGCCCCATGACAGGACAAAGGCAGTGGGCAGAAACTGAAACACATAAGGTTTCCTCCAACCTTCAGGAAACACGTTGTTTTTTTTTTTTTTTTCTTTCTTACTGGCACAGTTTGCCTAGAGAGGTTGTGGATTCTCCTGTCTGTTGGAGATCTTGAGAAGCTATGGTGCTGGCCAAGCCTCTCTAGGTGTCCCTACTTGTGCAGATGTTGTTCTGATTGTGTCTTTCCTGGCACGGCATGCTGTTTTTGAACTTTCCTATGTCCGGGCTTGTGACTTTGCCTTCCCCTGCCACCCTCCCTAAGGAATCACCTCCACACATTTCCTGGCGTGGAGTTTCTACCCTCACAGACCTTGTCTAGTACTCTGGCAAGCGGGAAACCTTGGAGCTGCAGGCAATGATCAAGGAAAAGGGAGCATGGTTGTTTGGAGAGCTACCAAAGGAGAACTGGCAGAACAGGTAGGCTGAAGAGCTTCCTTGCTGCCAGGAAATTAGGTGTGGAGAGAAGCCAGCTAATGATGCTTTAAGAGCAGTGGTTGTGGGCACATGGGGGAACTTGGTAAAGATAATGAAGGTTTGGGTTGGAGCCAGCTGATCAAGCCCCGGAGAAAGGAGAGGCTCCATTCTCACTCAGGCAGTACAAGACTATTTGCTTCCTCCTCCTCCTCCTGTATTTTCAGCTTTCATGAGTGATCATGATCTGCTTTGGATGAAACAGTAGGATGGGGCTGTCAGTGTTTGTTGGCCCATGTTCCTTGCCAGCCTCCTCTGTTACGAAGCACACGTGTTAGTAAATGTGAGGGTCATTAAAATTATTTGAAAGATGTTTTACTACTTTCACCATGTCTGTGTATGTGTGCATGTAGATAAATGCACTTCATGCAGGTGCTGCTGGTGGGGAGGGAGAGATTTAAATTCCTTTGTTTGTGGTTTCTGGAGAACTCCCATTGCAGCCTGAGGAGATACTACAGTGGAGGTATATCTGTTTTAATTAGCACTAAGAATACCAGACAATTAGCATAGCTGGAAAACCCGAACAAATTAGCTTTGGAGGAGGAACGAGCTTGAGTTGTATGTTACGCTGGGTTGGTTTTAAAACTCTTTTCTTTTCAGTATGAATGCAATCCAAATTACTCAGGCATTGAAAGTCATTAGTACTTCTTCCATTATTGTTATTATTGACCAAAAGTACACAAATGGGACAGAATCAGGAGGACGCCTTTTGACATGAATAGCCCTAAAATACATCCCAGATGCACAATGGGGAGGTGCGGAGGTGAGAATGCAACAGTACTGTGAAGAGCTTGGTTGTTGGGATTCACGCACTTGGTCTAGGTAATGAGAATCCTTAGTTCTGATTTTTGCACTCCCAGATTATACCATCTTGTGGTGCTAGATATGTCATGTGTGATCTAATTGAAAGGTGCACCATTTGGTTCTTTAATTAGTAAAATTTTTACATGGGATACATGCATTTTTATTTTTTTATTTTTATTTTTATTTTGTAAGCCAGCAATAGATGTGGGCTTCTGCATGCATTTATAAGGTTATCTTGCTTTTTATGTTTGTCCTGAACCCCTGATGCGTTGGGGGTTTACCCCAGTCATTTTATCCTAAGTGGAGACTGAATATAGAAAGATTTACCACCTTTCCTCACATCAGAGTTGCAGGAGATGCTTTGAGTTTAGACTGCAGTAAATTAAAGTACTCTGAAACTCTTGACAGAAGCATAAAAAAACCAACAACTCCTAGATGTACATACACAAAAGTTAGGGTGGCATGCTGATAGATATCTGGGCTGCAAAATCTGTCTTGAAAAAATACCTAATTAGTTTTGGTTTCAAATGCTGTTGGTGAGATTAGGAATAAAAAGAAAAGTGGTGTGTCCTAGAAGGAAGCAGCAGCTACAAGTCAGTTGGATTAAATAGGCTTCACTGTTGTGTGACAATAATTTCTGTAATATATAACAGACCTTCTAAACAAGAGAAATACTAAATCCCTGTTGACAGTTTAAATTAATCTTAGTATATTACAAAAATTAAAAATCATTATCTTGTCCTTGTGCTATGAAGCTTGGTACTAAATATATGGCTAGAAGTACTGTAAAGAAGCTTCAATTAACTTCCCTGGATGTTAATCAGATAAGCTTTAAGATTTATGATACAACTTGGAAGTCTTTATTACATAAACATGCGTCTCCTTTTGGTGTCTTGGGGAGCAACCAAAGCAATTTGTTCAAATAGAGCAAAAAAAGCAGCTCCATATAGCAGCTTAGGAGGGAGACAGCTGTTTTTGTTACAGCTTCTACTCTGACCTGCCTTGGTAACTTTAATTTAACATTGTCAAAGGCCAAAATTGTTAGCTTATGTATCTATTTGGAAACTTTTTAGTCATTGTGGAGAAGGTTTTGGACCTTGTTATTACATAGTTTGATCTCATGCAGAATCTGGGCTGGATCCTTGGCATTCTGTGATTTAAACTAGCAGAGAGTTTTGATCAAGTGGCTTAAAGTGCTTTTAATAGATGTGCCTGCTAACTTAATAGTGAGGATAACTGACCAGTGTTGAAAGTCTGTTGATGAAGAGAGCTGGGAATCCAAAAAACATTAATAATCAGTACAAAAACCTGTTACTGAAAGCTGGATTATAACTCATGCAGCCAATAGATGACAGAGCTAAAGTTTATTGGTTATTTAAATTTCATCGTTTTTCTAATAATCGAATGTTGCATTTTCAAACTCTGAAGTTCTTGTCAGGCAGAGTGTGGCAAGAGAAGAGGACTTTAACACCTTTACTTTGGTCTAGGCTACAGTGCAAATTGGAAGAGCCTCCTAGGTGAGATGGGACTCCAGAATACAAAGGCACTTTATCCATGCAGCCACACTGGGAAAGAAATCTAAGAAAGGCTCTTCCAGCTTTGTGCCTCCTGGGGAATGGAGCTAGCCCTTCTATAGTTCAGGGCTAGTATCAGGGTCCCAGACTTGTCTCTAAATTTTACTTTTGACAGTTATTCATTGCTTCTACTTATGGTTTACAACAGGAAGGGGAAAATATTTTCTATCTGGCCGTGGATGATATTGAAACAGACACAGAACTTCTGATTGGTTACTTGGACAGTGACATGGAAGAAGAGGAGGAGGAAGAGGAAGAAGTAACTGTTATCCAGGAAGATGAAGACACCGGCAGCAATAAAGAAGTGCAACCAGCTGGTGAAAAGAATGCAGGTGAACAATATGTGGCAAATAGTATAACTTGAGTGCTTAAAAGTAGAATCATAAGATCGCAGAATAGTTTGGTTTGGAAGGGACCCTTAAAGATCATCTAGTGCAAGCCCCCTTCCATGGGCAGGGACATCTTTCACTAGATCAGGTTGCCCAAAGCCCAACCTGGCAAAAACATGGCAACGTTTCCAGGAATGGAGCATCCACAACTTCTTTGAGCAACCTGTTCCAGTGCCTCACCACCCTCATAGTCAAGAATTTCTTCCTTATATCTAATCTAAACCTGTCCTCTTTCAGTTTAAAATTGTTCCCCTTGTCCTATCGCTTACTTACCCTTGTAAAAAGCCTTTTCCATGTTCCTTATAAGCCTTATTTAAGTATCGAAAGGCTGCAATGAGGTCTCCCCAGAGCCTTCTCTTCTCCAACCTAAACAGCCCCAGCTTTCTTAGCCTTTCTTCAAAGAAGACGTGCTCCTCTGACCTGTAGGCCACACTTCTTTTAATGCAGCTCAGGATACAATTGACTTTCTGAGCTGTAAGCACACACTGCTGGCTTATGAACAAGTTTTCATCTACCGGTTCTCCCATGTTGTCTCCTCAAGGTTACTCTCAATCCATTTGTCCCCTGGAAGTAATGAGGAAGAAAGACAACACTAACTGTATGGGACTGGGGAACTGGAAGGCTCCCCAGGTTTACTCTGATCTCTTGTATGATTTTTATCTTATTTTGGGTTGGGTTGGGATTATTTGCCTAATATGGGGAAGCCAGTCCTCTGAGTTACTGAGAGGAGTGAAAGGGTGAACACAGATTTCATGACAAGTTATGATCAATTTTTTGAACTAAAAGAGTTCATCTCACACGACTATAGCCTTATAAAAGGTAGGTTTACAATCTAAGCAAGAGAGAGAGGTTCCCTGTGTAATAAACTTAGAGAAATAAACCTTTCCATAAAGGAGTTCAGCTGATCCTGAGGTAAGACGTCTAAGAAGGGGTAGGTGACCTGAGCTGCCTGTTGAATTCTCAGCATGTTTATGGATAGTAGAAACAACCTGTGTAACATGCTTAGACTAACAGCCTAAGGCACACCTAATGCTTTGTATGTATTTTCAGTAATGTTGATTATAATCCTGTCAAGATAGACTGTCTATTTGGAAGGAGAAATAGCAGTGCATCTGTAACCACTACTGAGATGGCAGTAAAATTCAGTAATTTCTTAGAAAAATTACTTTTTCCACACCTGTGAGAGAAGATATAAGACCATTATCTGGATGAGAAAGGTAGCTTATCTGAAGTCTTCCTCTTTGCTTTAAACAGTATTTGCTTATAATAGATTTCTGTCTCACATCCCTGTTCAAAGTGAATCTAGAATCACTAATTCAGAGAAGTATGTCTGCACTTTATCTGAGCAGTCTAGAGGGATTCTAGTCTCTGCCCCTGATAGCATTTCAGAACCTGCATAACAGCAGGAGAATGAACTGGTGTTATATCTTTATTGTGTAATATGAAGTTTGTAAACCTCTGTTGAAGAGAACAAGATTTCACAGGCATATGTGTGTGCAAAATACACATTGAGAGACAATATCTCTTGTGAATTTCATGATGCCATTCTGCATAATCTGTTTTTGGCAGAGAGTGTCCCTTAAAGTAACCAAAATATTCCCTGAAAACTATTGCTTTTCTGTTTTCTCTTCCAACCATGCAGATACCCTCACCTGTAAAGAGGACCATGCATGTCCAAACTGTGAATCCAGTTTTGCAAGCCAGGAGATTCTAGCTGAACATCTCCAGACGTTGCACCAAAAACCCAGTGAGGAAAAGGAATTTAAGTGCCGAAACTGTGGAAAGAAATTCCCTGTTAAACAAGCTCTACAAAGACAGTGAGTAGAAAAAAGAGTATTTTTCAGGGATCATTTCATTCAATCATTTATTTCTGTTGGCTTAATCACAATTTAAGCTTTAATTTTTTCTACCTATTTCTATCCTGACTCCTTTCATATTACTTTCTTGTATTTGTTGGAGACTTCAATTTAAATAAGAAAGTGTCACTAATTTTTAATCTTCCAAAATTACATACTGTAGGTCAGATTAAAGCTACTGGTTGGTGCAAAGCCCATGGTCTCCATCAGTGGACTCTAGCAGTTTAGGAGATACAGCTTTTTAACTGGAGGTGTCATTACAGAATTAGACTAAGATTTAGAAAAAGCAAATGATATCTGGAAGGACAGAGAAAGGAAAAGCAGTGCTTTATGTTGGTTTAATTAAATATTTGTATGGCAAAAAAAAAAACCAACCAATAACAACAAAAGAACCTGTAGCAGATGGGAGACTTAAAAGTGCACTTTTAAGAGACTTAAAAGTGATCTTTTTTACTCTGTTCTTGGGTAGTGTAAATATGCAGTTTTGTCACTGAAGTCGTATATCTCACATTATACTTTTGTACAAATATATAACCCTTTTTTCTTTTGGTATTTATATATAAATTTGCTTGCAACTAAGTAGATATATTGCTTTTTATTGTAGGTAGTACACTGGTTGCCCAAGTATCTAATTATAGATAGTACATTTAATCTAACTGTTTCATATCAGGAGGAGACTCATATTGCATACAATGGGATTAATACTGCTCTTGTAAAGAACTGCTGATGTTTCTTATGTCTGAATAATGTTAATGTATCTTAAACTGGCAGTTATTTATGAGCTTTATGTCCTTTCATGGAAATATATAGCAGAGAAATATTTGGTGGAGGTAATTAAATATTTTCTATTGAACATAGACTTGCTCCTTCTAGTCTGTAGTGGGAGTTGAATTTGTGTAGTATGGCTAGTTAAGTAAATCTTTGCATCGTGCAAAGTAAAATTAATCTGAGGATACAGCAGTATGACCTGAACTCTTGCTGTTTATGCATCTGAGTCCCACTAAATTCCAGGAAACTTCACATATTAAATAGATTACTCACATACTTAAGCATTTGTAGTTTGATCTGCAAGTAGTTTGTAGTTTCTAGCTACTGCAATTCTGTAAATTGTAGAATGTTCCACTTATTTTTTTATTTTTATTTTTTTGTTTTTCTTTAGCGTACTTCAGTGCACAGAGAACATCAACCCAGGAGACTCTTCAAGAAGTTTTCAGTGCTCTGTTTGCAATACTTCCTTCAGCTCAGAATCGAGGTTTTGTGTCTGAGTTACTGGACTGCTGTCGTATCATTGCTGGCCTCCCTTTGCATGTTATCTTTCAAGCTTGTTAGTGTATGTGAATCCTAACAGTGAAAGAAGTCAAATGCTTTCATTCTTATTTGCTGTAAGTAATGCATGAGGTGGCCTTGGAACTCTGCAGTGCAGCATGTGTTAAGCTCAGAGTACTTGCTGTGTGTCTGGTTTCTGCAGATACTGCTTCATGTGTTTTTTTTTTTTGCTGGTTATCCCATATAGTTACGAACAGCACAAGGAGGCATGCAGAGGGGATGCCAGATTCATATGCAAGGCAGATGGTTGTGGGAAGAGGTTCAAGAGTAAGGATGCCCTGAAAAAACATAAAGAAAATGTTCACAGTGGTAAGAAACAGTTTAATGTTTTGGGGAAAAAAGCAACAAACAAACAAAAACCAACACCTCTAACATGTTCCTAGCCTTACATATGCAAATCAGAGTAAACACTGTCTTTTGGTTTCTTTTTTAATGGATTCATTTGTACCAAAAAGAAAATTAAGTAGTAACTAATTGCAAGGGTAAGTATTCCTTCTCCCCTAGGGAGAAATTACTGTATAGCAGATGAATCATTAGTCTTTTGCAAAAAATGCAATAGGAATCTGGGGAAGTTTAAACTAGGCAAATAAGAGATAAAGCAAAACAATTCGGTAGTGAGGAAAATCAACCACTGGCACAAACGGCTGCAGGAAGTGGTGAGTTCTTGATCTTTTGGTATTTTCGGGACACAATGGGATGTCTTTCTGGAAGACATGCTTCACAAACGATTAGGCTTGATGAGGGTATTGCAGGAAATTCTATAGTCTCTGTTGTGCAGGAAGCCAGATCAGACAATCCACTAGTCCCTTTAGGCCCTGGAGTTTTTATATCTGTGCACTGTGAATCAATAGTTTTCAATCAAACTTCACTCTGTTTTCATGAAAGGGCAAAATGCTTCTCTCAGGTCCACAATGCAGATCTCAGTTATGTCATTCTGCTCTCTCTGCATGTCCCCTCTCAATGTCAATGGCAGATCAGTATGTGTGGGGACAGCAGAATACCAGAGTGCAAAGGAAACAGTCTTTAGTTGATGAGAACACTGAGATGCTTTGTGAGATTTTCATTACATGATCTTTCTTCTGCCAAACTCTTACAGCATACAGAAACCCTTCCATAACAATTTTTATAAAAGATTCTCTCTCTTTTTTTGGTATCAGTAAGATTATTTTTTTCCCAGCCATGAACGTTGTTATATTTAGGCTCAACTTTGGTCAGTTATATATAGGTATACAAATTCCACAATTACTCTCTTGTATGATCACTCAAGGCATGACTAAGGGTAGATGCCTGAAGGATATTTTTGTTCTGCCTGAATAATGAGCAGAGCTTTTGTTTTGTCACTTGGAAGTCATAGAAATTACAACTGGTGTCAGTGCAGGAAGGAAAATAACCTACTAATGTTGAGGGACACTTTTTCAGTTCCTTCGTGCCTTGCAGTACCTGGAGGCAAGGAAAAGTAGAAGGGATTGCTACATGTGTAGTCCATTATGCAAAGTTATGAGCAGAGGCATAGGTATTCACTATCAGCTTCCTCTCCTCTGGAAGGCTCTTGTTAATGCTCTTGTAAGTTAAGGTACTAAGTTTATTCCTGTATTTATATGTATATCAGTACATGTCAATACTTACCATAAGTTTTATAATAGCAAATACAGATGTGAGATGAAGTACTTACGTATTGCTACAAATTTAAGTATTGAACTGATTGACAGGGTACACTGTAGTGAAAAATGTACCTTGTATTATGCTTTCACATTCTGCTCACTACACGTGGGCAGCTTTCTTCATTATCATCTTTCAGTTCTCTGATCCATTATGATAGTATGACCTAAGCTGGGTGTACTAATTTTACATTCAAAGTCTTAGAAATCCTATATTATCTTAAAGCCTGCTATTAGATTCTTTTATTTCTTTGTACAAAATGTTCATTGGAAATAAAACTGTGGGCAATAAAATGGTCTACAAATGAATAACATTCTTTACAAATTCCTCCATTAACAGCAGGCTATGGTGTATCAACATGAGATACGCTGCCTTTATTTTCTAGCTTAGTTGCTTTAGTTTTGTCCTGATCAATCATCAACAGAATGGAAACACTGAAGACTAAGACACATTTTGCTAGTCCCAAAGGGCTAAGAAATGCTAGTGTTTCTAGTTACGGCCCCCATAGGTCATTTTTGATTACAAGTCATTTCAACACGTTTTAGCAAAATGTTATGTATATAGTTTCATTCAATTTATAAAAAGTAATTTTATTTTAACGATATAAATAGTAAATAAGTCTTGTTATCAGTCTCATTTGAAAGATGATACTTTTGCAGGAGAAATTACTGTTACTAAAGCAGTATGAAACGTTCTTTCTGGAATTGCAGTGCTTGCATTTGTGCACACAATCTTGGCATCAATGGATGGAAAAATACCAATTAGGAACATGTGTTACGATTGCAATTAGTCAAAAGACCCAATTTACCTCTCATGTTAGTAAACCAAAGCAGTAAATTATCTGCTCATATCATGTGCCAACTAACAAGATGCAGTAAAGCATGGCATGAGTTCTTAAGTGAACCTAGGAAGAACAGATCTGTTGTTCAGGGCAACTCTCAGTATCCTGAGTGATTTCTCCTTTAGAAGTCTCAGGAACCACTCAGTGGTTTCCTTTCAATTATGTTTGTAAGTGAGAATTTAGTGCAGACTGATTTGCAGCCACAGACAGCAGGTGTGGTTGCCTCGTTTTACTTCATGCACAGAAGGTATGAGGGCACCTTCTTGAGGCATCTGTTAGGTGAGGGCTCTCAAGACCAGCTCTGTTAGCCATCTTTGACTGTTTTGTCTATGTGTATGCTTTAACGTGTAGTCTAGAGTAGCACTTGTGATCTTACAGATCACCGTTTTAGTACTAAAATAGATAAAAGAGGAGAGGGATTGTCATTATAATTATTTAAGTTTAGTATTTTGGAACGGAAGACAAAAGTAAGGCCAGGATTAATTTTTTCTTCTTGAAGATTACTCCCAAGTAATAATCTGGAAAAACAAATAATCAGAATCAACATCATATTAATTCTTTAGGACAGCAGGAACAGGAAAGATATACAATGCTGAGAGTGAAAAATTGAGCTGGAAACCATCAATAGGTTTGTTCAGGATCCATAATTTGTTTGTATTTGAATAAACAGTGCTTGCCTCTCTTTGGTTCGGATTCCATTCTGTTTAGTGTTCAATGTAATGTGAACATTTTTTACATAAGCTATGAAATATCTTGCATAGGCATGTAACTATAAACAAAAAATTAGGTTTGTGGTAGCTTTGCCTTGTGATAGTTTTGTGGGCTATTAAAATGAATTTCAAATGACAAATAACAGAGAAATCCAAATAAATGCTTTGCCACTTCTTAAAGCAACTGTGAAAAAGGTAGGAAAATATATCTGGTAACGGACCTGTAGCTTGGTTTGTAATTTACATTATAGACTAGATTTGAATTTGTGATCTGGTGCTAATACACATTGCCTATCTTGTTCAGTTAAAGACCATTAAGGCTATGTTAGTAGAATGCTTAATACTTTCTGAATAGAGAAAAATGGGAAATGGTTGTTTGGGATCTTTTTTGTCATTGCTGCAATAACCTCTTTCAGGAGTATTTCTGTTAAAGCTATAGTATATATTTTTTGAAGATATTAGTTGAATTGACTTCTGGAAGAATTCAGCTGTTCAGTTATAAGATGAATTATTCTTAGCTGTGAATTGTGCTCTTCATATTTGATTGGTTAATGTGTGATAATATCTATATCAAGTTTTTTTCTATATTGTTCTAGTTTTCTTGCTTTATATTCCATTAGTAACTGTCTTGTTGGACACCCACAGAGGACTCCTGATACTGAATACTTTCAAGATGGGATACAAATGTAAAAATCTTATGTCAATGAAATGACCTATGAAAAGTCACAAACTCAGTAGAAATATTTAGGTTCTTTCTTAGCACTTCCTTTTTAAGCTGTTGGTGGTATTTTGTTTTTGTTTCAGGAAATTCTAGGAAGAAGCTGATGTGTTCAGTGTGCAATAAGAAATGTTCCTCAGCAACAAATCTCCAAGAGCATCGAAAGGTCAGTGAGATGAAGGCTAACCCACAGCAGGCTTTGATTTCACTAAGATGTAAGACTGTGGTGCCTAAGTGACTTGAAAGGTGCTGTAATGCAAACCTTTGACTAATCTCTGCCATAATTACAAAAACAATTTGTTTTGTTTTGGGTATTTATTTTTGTAATCACAATTGGTTGCACTAAAAATCTTTCTAACGTTGTAGTGGATCCTTTACCAAGTACAAGAAACGTTTGTGCTTGTTTCATTTGTGCTTTCCAATATTAAGTCAAAGATGCATGCTGTTCCTTAGCATTCTTAAACACTATAAATATGAAAGTATGTAACCTAACTAAGATGGCACATAGGCCTTAAAATAGGTCCATGAGTCTTTGATTTTTGGACAAAATGCAGTCAATCTTTCTTATTACCTTGTTGACATAACAGTAAGATTGTTACTTGTAATTTAGTTCTGTGGTAGAAAAAAAAAGTGCTTCCTCAAAAAGTAAATTTATAATGCTTTTTTGTTTAGTATATAATTTATTACTAGAACAGGAAGGGTTAACACTTCTAAAAGCATCTATTGGAAATAAGGGGTTCATACAGAAATACAGATGGACTATGAATATGAGATTCTGAATCCATTATACCCAAAGGAAGTCCCTGCAAGATTAATTTGATAAATCACTAAAACCCAGGAGATCCTGTTTTTACAAAAAGCTACATTGTACTGTTTATCAGATTAACTGTAAGTCTTTAATAATGCCCTGGTTATAACCTGAATCCTTTGAGGATATAGATGATATCAATTAAAATATGTTGTTGCAAAGGAAATGATGGGGCCCCTCTTTTCTCCCCGTTCCACCCCAACCCCTTGGCTTGTGTTAATACACCCTCCATTTCTTGGCTAACGGGGCTGTAATTTGTTCCTCCTCAGACCGAACTGTGGTATGCCATGCCACATGTTATTACAGATTTTACATGTCAGTGCACCTTATCGATTGTCCCTGAAAATGTAAAATATCATGGTTTAGCATGTCCATTTTATGAAAACTTGTTTCTTCATAGTGTAGACACTTTGATACAAGCTAATAAGCTTTTCAAATAGCATTGATAGTTGGCCAGTTGTGTGCTTACTCATCTTAAGAATCACTATGAAGATTTTCTGCATAAAAGTTTCTTTCCTCTTCTTGATTGGCTCCTGTTTTAAGACATATAGAAAATAGATATTCCAGATTCACACATCTCCATCAGGTAGTGAAAGAAATTGCTTGTAAGACTCATGCCTCCTATTATTTGAACTACTTTGCTTTTGTACAAAGTGGGGGAAATCCACCAGCAACATCACCAAAGATAGTTAAGCAAGAAAACCAGTAAGAAAATAATACGTATAACAGGGAGGAAACAGATTTTTTTTTTTCACTCATTTCCTGTCAACATAAAGAAATAAAACTAGGAAATAGGTAAAGTAAAACAGAAAATAAGCCTGAACAACTGGCAGAGAGTTCTGACAGAGAAAGAAGGTAAAGATGATGACTACAGGGGAGGTTGAGATCTGTTTACTGTGTGAAGACACAGTTATTTAGATTGCTATATTTCACATCATTGTTGATTTACACTTATTTTATGTGTGCATTTTCCAGTTGTTTGTCTTAAGTGTCTAAAGATAAGCCCTTTCTTTGCCATTCACAATTAAAGTTCATTGTCATCATCTTCTGTCCCTTAATCAAAGCCTCTTGTTTTCCAGACTGTTGCTTGTGCTGTGCTAGTTTTTGGTGACTTCACTTTTTTTCTTTATCAAAATACATTCAAGGAAATGTTGGGCTGAAAGAGACCCCAGGAGATTTTCATACCCGTTTCATTCCTATTTGGTAGAGGGGAGTAAGCATGTACCTAAATCATCTAGGTATGCACCGTCTCAACTCCTAAAGAGTTCCCCTGAAGAAAATTCTATGACCTCCATAGGTATCTTTTTGTATTCTGATTTTGAAATGTGCTCATTAGTCTAGTGTTGTTTTTTTATGTCTTACTTAAATCTACTTCTGTACTGCAAATTGAGTTAATTATTCTTTGTCTTATGCCAGAGAATGCCAAGAAAAATTCATCACCATCTTCTTTGTTGCAGATGAGCACACTGCAAAATTGTTATGAACATCCTTTGTCTTTTCTTGACTGTATAAACACAATTATCTTAACCTTTCTTCATGCACCTGTTTTCCCAAACTGTTTAATTTTTTGTAGGCATTTTTTTCCTGTCGATTTTTTTCCTTTTCACCTGTATGCTTGCTAAAGTCAGCTGCCCAAACAAGCAGAGCCACGATGCCTAGTTGAGACCTTAATAGTCCCAAGTAGAGGAGAGTGATTTGGGGACTGTGCTTTTTAACAGCAGAATCAAATTCATTATTCATATTTTGTTTGGAATTCATTATTATTCTCTGTAGTGGTCCTATTCGTTTCTTTGATTTCTCCATCCTACATATTGAGTGGTTTTTGAACTTCATTTACTGTGTGGAAGTCATTTTGCATTCTGTTTTCGTATTCGTTAGGGATTACGGTCCTACCCAGAATAGTGTCATCCACATTTTTTACTTTATATTCCAAATATATTTATATCTATATTCCCAAATTACATATGCCAATACAGCCCTCATCTTGCACAATGCTTACAAATCTTCAACAACAGTTATGGTGTTGTTGCTTGTTGTAGTAGTGATCAGTATCTTTTTATTCTCCCATCTATCTATATTCACCTGTTTTCTTTGTCTTGTCCTCCAATTGTAAAGTGACAGCCTTCTTCTACCTCGTAGTTATTCTAGTTGGGCTGCTACATTATATGGTAATGAAAAATAAAGTAAAAAAATACCAGCAACCACAACTCAGCAAATGCAGTACAGGAGCTAACAGAACACTGGGTAATGGAAGTGTTGTAAAACAAATGCCTGTATGAAATGCAGGATTACTTCTCTGGTAAGACTTGTTGGGTTGTTGCGTTTCTGGATTTTTCAGCAGACTTCTTAGAAGAATCTGTAAGATTCCATTAAGAGACATGCTGCTGTGTGATCTGCCAGAGGGAAAATGACAGAACTGAGGAGGAACCTACTGATCTGTTTGAAGAGATTTTATGAAGAACATTTGATACCTTCTTAATTTACGGTCCTTTCTGCCTTATAGAGGGGGACTTCATGCAAAATCATGCTGAGGAGAATCTCTCTTAAATGTTTTCTAATTTCTTTTTCCTGCCTTTTTTCACCTAGCAGGTCCATGTGTCTCTGCATTTTTTCTGCACTTCAACGTCAGCCAGCATTTTGTTTTACTGTGCAATCTTTGTTTGTCATGATTGCTGTGAAAACTGCGGAAATGTAGTGAAAACCAAATGTCAAATATCATTTAAAAATTGTCAGATCGTGGAGTAAATTCAGTTGAATGCCATGTTCTGGTATCCTTGCATTCTTCAAAGCACTTTCTTCTGACACAGAGTCTCATCCAATTCTTGGAGGGGTAGATTAAAATTCAAGTTAGCTTTTGGAAGTGTTTAACATGGGTGACTTTTATCTTCCAAGTTTTACTGCAGTTTTGCCCTTAGGGCTCTTTTGAATGACCTTTTGTTTTTCAGTAGACCTCATGAAAATTTTAAGATGAGCAGTCCTGGTCGTGAAGGCATATATTTATCTGAGTAATACATTAACATAGCTCAGATGTTTGCTAGCTTATATAGCACTTACTAACTTGTTTTATGAAGATGTGGCTCTTCAAAGCCCCGTGCAACAATTTTAAGTATGTTCTGACTGTAATGTAATAGAGGTTTATGGTGATAGCTGTTAGAGCCCCCTAAAAAGAGTAATGTTATTATATTAATAAATCATTGCACAATCACATCTGTGATATTACTGAATTGAATGAATGAATTTGCATAGTGTACTCATAAAGCATATTACTTGACAAGTTTTCTTAAAATGAAAATTTGTTTGAATATTTTTGTTAATAAAAATATATGCTATATGTTAGCACCGTTTTACTATGTGATTTTGTAGTTTTCTAACTGATTGAAGAGTGCCAGCAATGGATTAATGTTTGATAGCTACGGCTGTTTAATGCACATACACACAAGTCTGTCTGATTCTTTTCTGAAGAATTGATTAGAGTACCAGCTTACCAGCTATAGAGTATGCATTTGATCTCAATAGCTTTTTAAAGTGTGCACACTCAAGTCTGTCTGAACACAAATGTACTCAGTGAGACTGTTTAATAAACAATGACCATAAATTGAAATCAGACAGTTGTATAGAGGTAAAGCACAACCTTGGATTCTGATGTGTTAAATATTAGACTTAAGAATACCTTTCAAGTTATTTCAAAGAACTGTGGCAGGGGGATTCTGATATTACTTGATTGCAGAGCTTACACATAAACTTCATTTAGCAATCTAAGTCAAAATCCAGATCACTTTGGAAAGGGTAGAGTAGTAGATTGTTTGTGTGTATAAGAGAAATTAACCTGAAATGCAGCTGGGTAAACAGGATATTTCAAATGAATGATCTTTGTGCTTAACACCTGGTTCTGGCTAAGTATTTGGTTAAGCATCACTGTCCAGAGTATGCAAACTTATAGAGAGTGCAGGAAATGACATAATCACTCTTTAGAGCAAGGTAAATGCTTTAGTAAACTAAAGTTAGTTTGGGAGTAGCAGAATGAAAAGCAGCAGAATAAAAACATGGTGAAGCAGTATTCTTACAGAGAATCTCTTTTTATTTTTTTTCTTTTGTCTTAAGTGTAGGTCTTAGTTGATCTTTTTTACTGTGCTGTCCACAAATGTTTTTCATTAGAGTGTTGCACTGAACCTTTAATATTTGTTATTTTTAGCTGCTAGATTCTCCTACAGAAAGTTTGTAGAGCTCCCCAAAAATGTTTCATGAAATGTGATCTCTGTGAGGAAGTTCTGCTGTCGAAGGCTGTAGTTCCAAAAGGCTAAAAAGTATGTTTAGTTGTGCTGTGACCACGTTAAGGTGAGGCTGCTGAAAGCAAGTGTAACACAGGGGAAGGTGAATGGTAACCTGGACAGGGTGTGCCATTGTAAAAAGTACTTGTGCTGCATGAGTTGCCTCTGTTCACCAGATTAAATAACAAAAATGGTGAAATCATTTCTTTTATCAGTATAATTACCAATATAATTACTCTGACTTTGACTTTTTTTAAAAAATTTGTTTTTTCCCATGTTCTTTAGCTGATGGTAGATATTGCCAACAAAAAGGGTACCTGGTTGTTAGCCATGTATTCATATATCCTTCATGCATGCCTTATGTGTAGGTGCTATGTCTGGAAGTGGAAATGTACTGAACTGAATGAAACTAAGACCTGCTAAATTCTAAATAAATGTGTCCCTAAGTGGTTTGTTGGAGCACAATTATTTTAAAACCACACCTGTAGTTAATCAGATTCTCTTTCTACGAGTAGAGATAAATCCTAATAGAGTTTGATGGTATTTGTATTTTGAAATTATTACAGTAGTTATGAAGTAGTTTTTGTGTTGTTATTTTTACTTATGGCTGTTTTACTAGAAGGAAATGTTCTCAAAAGATATTCTGCATCTGATTTTTAAGCTTTCATAGTAATCATATTTTAAATGGATTGGTTATTATGATTTTGCATAGCCTTTGTTTCTGAATAAAGTTCTAGTGATTTTTTAAACATGAGTATGAATACTATTTATGAGAGATACTGTTGTTCATTGGGGGACTAGCAAAGGGGATATCACAATATCTGTAGGTATTAGTGTAGTTGATGGCTAAGAAATAGTTATGGTCTGTTAGAGAATTTCTGTATATGTAAGATGTATGATCTTGTTTGAGTCAGGTATTTAATTATCATTAAATGCTCATTTTGCAGGTTCATGAGACCTTTGAGTGTCAGGAATGTGACAAGAAATTTATTTCAGCTAACCAGCTAAAACGCCATATGATAACTCATTCAGGTAACATACAAAATGACACAAACCTATATATAATGTGTTACATATTTAGTTTATATTCAGTTTTACCTGAATTGCTTTCTTATAGAAGGCTTAACAAATTAATTCTGTGTTGCTCTTGGCTGTTCAAGCAGGTCTTAGATTGCAAGGAAACCATCTAAGTTATCGTTTCTAAGCCTTTCAAAAATCCAAGTGTAATGCAGTATTCTTACACCTGTTGCTGCTTTGTCAAGCTATTTTCTCATGCTAGTTGGCTAGATGATGTCAGTTAGCTGGGATAGGGCAAAAGATTGTTGCTTGGCTTATAGAGGAGGTGAAGAACTAGGGAGTGGCATTTTATGTTGAAAAGAAGAGGATGGGAGCTGAGGTATGCCGTCAGGCAGAGATCTGTGATAAAAGGGGAAACATTCATGTATATTTATTTATATATATTTAGTGGGCTCATATATGCACAGGGTTCTCAGTCAGAGGAAAACAGCTCATACCCCACACCATTTTGTAGCCCACACACAAAAGTTTCATTGTGCCTGTTTTCTGCCAGAACAGGTCGCTGTGAGCAGGGAGTTGCCTGTCCATAGGCTTTGCAGTAGAACGCAAATTGGCTCTGCCAGGATTTCTGATCACTGCAATCTAATGATTTTATCTTTCACCAGTGATTAGAAACATCAACCAACACAATGGAAACACAAATGTTGTTCTGTCAAACACGTTAACATTTTAAAAATGCAGGTTTTTACAGCTGCACAGGCTTGTAATTGAACTATTTTCTTGGTATCAGTCCACACCAAAAGCTCATTTCTTGTAACATAATCTATATCTCAGAGGCTCTTAGCTTGCTTTTGACATTTTTGGATGAGCATTAATGTTGCAGTCACCAGTCAAAGCATAAAGGCCTTTTTCATAGAAATTTTTGGTTTTGAAAGCTAATATGTATATTGTTAATTAAGTTTTAAAACATTTAAACTGTCATGCCCTCTTTCACATTTGTAATCTGGAAACAGGGTTTTCCTCTTTGAAGTCATTCTCTTTTGATTTAAGCTAATTAATCAGAATTTAGTGTTAGCAATGATTATTGCAAAGAATGTGCCAATTTCTTGAGATACACCATGGCTCATCTTTTGTGAAGTGACATAACTGTCTAACATAAAGGGCATTAGTTGTCTTTCTAATTGGTTTAATCTTAATTGGGTTGACTTAATTGCAAAAATCTCTCTGAGGAGATGACTGTCTCTGCCTTTCATCTTCTCCCCCTGTATAAAACAGGAGATTAAATGTCCCCCACTCATTTTCTACAGAAAAACGCCCCTACACCTGCGAGGTTTGCAATAAGTCCTTCAAACGACTTGATCAAGTGACTGCACACAAAATAATACACAGTGAAGATAAACCTTATAAATGCAAGCTTTGTGGAAAGGGATTTGCCCACAGAAATGTTTACAAGAATCACAAGAAGGTAAAGCACTCTGCTGTTGTTGTTTACAGGTCTGCCAGCCTCAGATTTACAGATATTTTTTTCTTTAAATGGTTGAACATTAAGCTCTGGCATGCTTATAAACATGGGATTAAAGTATTGGAAAATGTATTTTTTAGTGATTGTTGTTATAAGCAAAATCTCAAGATAATAATTGTAATTAGAACAAAATAAGTGAAATAAGAAGGAAATCACGCTTGAATAAAAGCATCAAATAAATTCCCATTTTGACTTTTGTTTTTTTGTTCTGTTTTTGTTTTATTATTTTTTTAACAAGTTAAATTTTAAACTGCTCTAAAATGTCTTCAATTTTATTTTTTAAAATACCACATTTGAATAAAACTGTAGTCCTGTTGCAGTCATTCCTAGTTGTTAGACTTAGCAGTAGATGCTTTCCAAGCTATACTGGATTTGCAGTGAGTAGTGTTCCCACATTAAAACAACATCAGAAGAAACATTACCTGAGAAATAGGCTCCTGAAGGGATGCTCTGCTTCCGTTGATTTAAGCTCAAATCTGCTTGACCTAATTTTCATAATGCCTGACATTAATTTTAACCTGGGTTTACATTTTTAATGGCAAAGCTGTATCCACAATGGCTGTATCAGAATTACAAGACAGAAGAAAATCTCTATTTTTGTGCCCAATATTTGGCACTATTTTATTTTATTTTTCTACTTTCCCCTTTTCTTTCCCCCTTTTGATGAAGCTGATACACCCACACTTACAAGTCTTTTGCAGTTTGGCTCATGTTATATGCCATCTGGGAATTTGGCACAGGATCTTTGCACTATCTCTTGCACTTTCAGCAATAAATCATATTAGAGTAATAATAATGCTTCTCATAGGGTAAAATGGTGATGACTGTCTAAAACAGAAAACAAGCAGAAATCTGCTGAAAGACAAGATTCACTCCCATATATGTTGTGGTTACATCTTGTGTTTTAGACTTTAATGGGGCAGAATCTCACAAATTGGATATATTCTAAGAAAACATATGGAAAACTGTCTGGACAGATACTTCTGTATCTTAAATGAATAGTTTTTATGTGTTTCCCTAGGTTAATTTGCAGCTGATTCCTGATAGGGAATTTTGGCTGTGAGTGGACTTTGGGTTAAGTATGAATAATGAGCAAACACTTTGACCCACTTTCAGTGTTCAAAACAGCAGCACCACTAACATAAGCAAGGATTGCATAAAAGAATGTCACAGAATTGGTTCTTGTGTCTGTCAGGGATTAGAGACTCCACATAATAGGAGAAACATTAAAATTTAGTGTTAGCAAGTACCTAATTTTGACAGAATTCTTTAAAGCGTGTTGGAATACTTATTTTCTGAACCTGTTTGCACATAGTACTGGCTGTAAATTGATCCTGTCCTATAATGAGAAAAACTTATTTGTGTCTTTACATAAAGTTTACCCAAACACTTGTGCATATTCACCCACCTACATTTAGGTTTCTAATTTCACTTGCTAAATGAAGGGATAAGACTGAGGGACAGGACTTGATGTAGATTTCCTGAGCTGCTTTTCTGAGACACCTATGTTTCTACTGAGTATAGAAGTTTTAAAGATACTGATTAGCAGAACAAGGTGCCTAGATTTGGCCTTAGCTGTCCCTAAAATCTTCAGTCCAGTAAGTAACATATCTTTAACAAAGGTAAACAAGGAGAGGTAGTAGATAATAGAGGGAAATATGAATATGTATACACAAAACAAATTGTAAAGTGTAAACCAAGTATACGTTAGTTTGTGATGACAAAATAGTTTTAAGTGCCATTATTTAGGCAGGGTTGTACTACTACAGAGGGAAGAGAACGAGAGTTCTGTTGCTTGGTCACAGAAATGATGAACCAGTAAGAGTGGAAATGTAAACTTTTATTTCTCATACTTCTGTGTATTTGTTCTTCTCAGGTTTTTAATGAGTCTTCAGGTGTGTACTCCCTTAAGACCATACTCTAGGTTTCATTTTCTTCTGAAGCAAGAAAAATTGACCTCAGTTATAATTGAAATTATAAGTGCTTTTTTGAATTACTCCTTTATGGAGGCTACTTGATCTGTGGTTTTTTTTTTGTTTTTTTTTTTGGAAGTATCAGAATAAAAATGACATTTGGCTCTCACAACAGATGCTTTAAAATATTTCTCGGATGTAAGTGAATGGTCATTTCAAAGGTACAGAAGGAGATTAGTTCCTCACATTTCACTGGAAGATACACAGTGGTTTTGCTATGAGCACATCTACTCTGCTTAGTGGAGCACTGGGATGTGAACCCTAACTTAGCACTCGTTACACCCTTGTAGGTACAGATCTGAGAGGCAGGAACCATTAGTCTTTTTGTGGTATCACTCTGATGTACTGCTGCTGCACACAAGCACTACGCTACTCTGCGTAGGTGCATGTGCAAGCTTGCTTTGTCACTTGCTTGGAGATAGTGTTATGCAGCGTGGAAAGAGCTCAAATGTCTTGAAAAAGCTCAGACTAAATCACTGAGTGGTCATGGGAAGAATATGGTTCCATTTTTTGTGACAAAGTGTAAGGATTAAAGTTGTGTTATTGCAGTGGAAAATGCCACTAACATTGCATATTCAAAAGTAGTTGTGCAGGCATAACAGTGGGAAGGTATGTTAAGATAAGCAGATAAGAGGAACAGAATAATACCTGAAATTAAGAGACGAGCACAGTATTGTGTTACAGATAAAAGTAGTCACTTTTCATTCAGGACAGACTGGATGAACGTGAATATTCTGTGCCATGTAATGCAGGTTACTTCTATACAGGACAATGCAAAGTTTTCGCTCCATCTGCTACTTTGCTATGTATAGAGGATGAGTTCAGAGAATAAAATATGAGGAAATGACAGTGAGCAGAAGTAGGTCACCAGACATGGGATTTTAAAGGGTTTATGGTTAATCCAGGGATATTTGGTCCTGGGGAGCATAATGATTTAAAACAATTGTATTCCCTCATCTTCTCTGCTGGGAATGGGTAGCCTTGGGCTGGGTTTGAACTTCCACAGATGCTGTTGTAGGAAAGGCTGCCATGAGATATTCCTTAAAAGCCTATCCTTAGTTGCTTTGATTATATGACTGTCCAAAAAGTGCACTGAATTCTTCTGAAAATGGCCATCTGCAAACCTTAAAGGGTTGGAGGTGCAGGCTTTTTGTGGAATGATGACTTCATTTTGTACAGTTTCTGATGACAGATGCCAGTGTCCACACTGTATCCAAATGAGCCTAATCCAGCATCTATAATTTCTGTACCTTTCAAAATACTGTAATCAGTGGTATCCAACAGAAAATAAGGAAGTTAGAAAGGAATTGTTTACTCTATTTTAAAGTATTTAAGGGGATATAAACATGGAAAACAATTTAAAGAAATGTGTTTAATTTTTGTAATCAAATAGAATCATAAATTGTGTTTTTCTACATAGTGAATATGCAAGTAGAGGGAAATGTATATAATATAGTAGGAGTTTTTGGTTTTGTACTGTTGTTTATGGTCCTACTGGCATTTTAACAGTGGAAAGGTTCATTCAGCAATTTGGATCTCCTCTAGAGGAGACAACAGTAAAAACATCCGTTTTGGGTTTGTGCTTTATTTTCCGTTCTCCAGCCTGCTGGGAATGTCTGCTGAAGAAGTAGCACAAAATAAAGTAATGGTATTTTTTTAGTCTAGACAGACTCTTTCTCATTGGACTGTGATTATAAAGCATTGCAGTACTGCATCCAAACATTTAATGCATTTCAAGGCTTAGCTTGCTACTGAATGACAGAAAAAGCTATGGATAGTTTAGAAAACTGTCTAAAGCTTCTATTTAGTGGTAGAACATCAGGTCACTGAAACTAATTGCAATGTTAGCAATATGTACTGCTTATATTCTGCTCTAATTCAGGTTGTAAAATGAGACTGCAACTCACATTGTTTAGTTTGACTGCCTTCTTTTTTTTGAATTCTAATGCTGCAGACTTCCATACTGGATGTTTCATCTTATTTGAATGGAAGGCAATTATAGAAATCTCTCTCATGAGAGCAACTGCAGTCCATTTTTCCGTATGTAAATCCAGAGCAGTCTAGTGCATTTTGCAAGATGCTGCTGGGACCCCTATCCAAAAATAAAATCAGTTATTTAATTGTATGAGCGTAGTCTATTGCTTTGTACTGCCGTGTACTTATATATAGCTAAACAACAAAGCCTTATTTATGTGTGCACTGTGTACCTGCTACCAGATATGTACATGTATCCTATTATATAGCAGATTGTATGGCTATTTAGTATATACCGTCTCTTCTAGCAGCTTTTAGTAAACTTGTTAGCTATTTTTTAATATTTAATGTAAGCTTGACAAATATACTGGCCTACTTTCGGGATTTGGAGTTCCTGTAGTATAAATGTGCTGCTCATAGTTGATCCCAAGCTTGCATAACTAAGTGAAGAGGTTTGACAGTGGTGTTGACACATGCATCTCAAAGAGCATGTGCCTTGACAGCTGACATTTTCTGCCCCTTCTCTGACTGAATGGAAGCTCTCTCTTTTCTGGAACCTATTAGTAGATCATAGGAGGACAGTATTAGAACTAATGTGCTTGTTTGCAGGGATACCTTTGCTCATTAAGATTTTCATGGCTTTTTGTAACACACATAGCTTGTTTCTGGGCTTTTCACAGATGGGGCAGATGAGATGGGATATCTATGTACCCTTGCATGTGGGTATGACTAGTTAGACATTTGTAGTGAAATTCAGAAATGTAGGTGAATTCTTGTATTTTGGTCAAAGCCTAGAAGTGGCAAGAGGATGCTAAGAAGGAATTATATGCAAGTGACTGTGCTCTTCAGAACTATCACTCAAGTGTTCTAAAACAGGGCATTTTTAAAGTAAATGACATGAAATTTGCGCTCGTGAAAGGTGCCAGATTGACAGCCTTAGAGACTGAACCCTTCTATTTATCCACAGAACAGGTACAGCACAGACAGCAGCACTGCGAGCTTCCCCACAGTGTCTCGTCAATATGTCTCAACCCTGTTCTGGAGGAACCACCTATTGAGGTGAGAGGGTAGTTCAGTCTCTTCATGTCCTGTCAATCCTTGGCCTAACTGCTGAGACTGCCAAGCAGGGTGTCAGCTAATGCAAACTGTGATGTAAACCTCTAGCAGCTGGATTCAGCAGATTTTATATAACTTGTAATATATTCCATGTGTTTGATAGTGCTCCACTTGCATTTTTGCTTTAAGTGACGTAGGCTTGGGGTCCAAGAATTCACTTTGAGTCCAAAACCTCTTTATAACATTGCAAGTACTCTAATGTTTCGGCACTGTTATTTATGTGAGAGGACATTTGTGTTAAAAATCAGTCTTGTTTTGAGGCTGTGAATTTACATGTAAGTTACTACACTGGCTCCCCATAGTCCTTCTTTCCCTCCCCATTTTAAGGGATAGCTATAAATGTCATATGGTATTAGGAATTTTTCTGCCAAAAGCAGAAATGGATCAGATGCACATGTACCATGCTAGTATTTACCCTTACCCTACAAAATTAATTAATTCTCCTATTTTTGTACATACTACTGAACATTTACTGTCCATCCCTTTTTCCCCTTGGCACTCCAGCTTCCATTTAAGGTTTTTGCAAGCTAATACCATTTTCAGACACTGATGCTTTAAAAATGTACTTTCCTTTACAAAAAATAGTAGGAAATTGGGTAGAAAAATTGTATAGATTAGTTTACTATCTATAGTGGGATAGCACTCAATATCGCTAGGAAATGTGGAGAGGAAAAGAGAAATTTACAACAGTAGGATGAAGCTGGATGTTTCCCAAGCTCAAGAAAAGAAACATGCTTCTGCAACTCTGCAGTTTGTGAGATTCATCCAAACTTAGCCTTTTATTTTATTTGTGGCTTTGAGGGCTGTTTCTATTTTTCTCCTTTTGAAGGCTATTGAGACCGTTTCTCAGCTATGGTGAATTTTTATTACAACAAACAAAAATCTTAGTTCTGATGCTTCTGTGTGCTTTTTGTTTCTTTTAGAATATGAAGTTCAAACAAGGATATGCAAGAGTAGTCTCATGATTTGAGAAATTTTCTTTGCCAAATTTTAGACTGCTATCTTGGGATAATCAGATTTGTTTTAATGTTAACATTAACTGAAAAAAAATACAGGATTTTGTGCACACCTCTTTAATTTTAAGGTTTTTATTTGTATTAGTGAGTATGTAAGGCCAGTGTTAGTGCTGATGAAGAAATGAAACTGATCTTGTAGTTTTCCTCCTGGTTATTCTGTATTTTTGTTTCTATTTACATGCTTGCCTCATATAACACTTCTGAGGACCGGGTTGGTACATTAATTCAGTAGCTGCTATGCTGACTTTTAGGATTCAAGATGATGGCAGAATGATTGTTTTAATTCCTTGTCCCCTGATACTTCAAATTGTTATTATATCCCCTCCTGAATCCAGTCTGGAAAATTAGCTATAATTACTGTAATGACAGCTAATTGATTTCCCTGAGCCTCTAACATGTCTTTCATCTGCAGACCCATTCTGAAGAGAGACCATTCCAATGTGAGGAATGCAAAGCTTTGTTCCGAACCCCATTCTCTCTACAAAGGCATCTGCTAATCCATAACAGTAAGTACTAATTCAGAGAGGAAAAAGAACTTCCTCACTTCTCATATTTGACTGAGAAAAACAGATGTATGCACCTTCCTCTAATATACAGCTTGCTATGTTAAATTAGTCTTAAAATTGAACTCTGTCCCCTGGGAGTTCGAAAATACAGGGCCAAATTCAAACCTTGCCTTTGAATGCACTTATATGCAAATCCAAATGCACTGTAGAAAATTTGTCCATGCTTTGAGATCTGATGATGAGATTTCTTTCTGCGCTAAATGTGATAGCAGTACTTACATTTTAAGAAAGGAGAAATGGAAGCAAAGATAAGTAGGTGGCTTGCTCAGCTTTTGTAGGTAATCCATTTCAGAGTTTGAGACTGAGATTGTCTCTTCTGTGCCAGTCCAGGCTTCACTATAAGGTAATGTTTCCTGCCAGTAGCATATAACTAGCAGCCCAGAAGAATTCCATGGCTGTTTTCCCTCATGAGTAATGTGTTCTTGGCAGTCTGTACTGTTTTTTAAATGACTATGTAAAGATTTATTTTCTATGGAGTTTTCTCCATCTAATGTTTACAGAGCCCTAAGCTGCCACTCAACCATGTGATTGTCAGCAGTTTAGATTTTAGAAAAATATTCATAATCTAAAATTATCGTAGCTTAGGTGGCAGTGCTTTGGTATGAGGAGTATTTAGATTGGTATAATTTAAAAGGTAGACTTTCCTTTCTTAATCCAGTATAACAGTGTTTATGGTAGATGAATTATTAGGCTGAAGTGTTTGGCTTCTTCTTTTACAATTATCTTCTAAATCTACCACAATTTCACAAAGCACTGAATTTTGTAAAATCTTTATCCAATGTAAAACATTAAAAATGTTGTGGGGGGAGGAGAGAGTTCAAAAATGTTCAGTAAAATATGTATTCCAATGTTCTGTGCAGTGATAGGTGGACTAGGTGGATAGGTTTGCAGGATATCCAAAAGCAGTATTTTACAGTGTCCAGAATTTTCCGCACTGGTAAAAGGTAAAAGTCCCTATAAAAACACGTTTCACCCGTCACTACCCCCACCCCCAGGAGTGTGGGAGCTCAGGAAATTTGAGGTCTTTGAATCGGACATGATTTGTGGCTTTAGGTGTTCCTGAACCACCACCATTTAAGCAAATACAAGTATTTCAGCCTGTGAACTAGTCAGTCCTCCTTGGTGCAACAGCAGTCTTGTTGAGGGGCAAAGGTTTTTAAAGTTAGTAACTTCTTCTGCCTTATTAGGTAAAACTGTCTCCAAAATAAGTCAAAACATTAAAATAGTAATGTTTGGTATTTTTATTTATCACAGGGAAGATTGTCTCTTCTTGTTTTTTGGGGAAAAAAATGAAAACAACAACAAAAAACAACAGACCTTCTTAACAAGTAGTCCTTAATGCAGCAGAACATGGGCCAAAACCTTTATGGTCATACTGCATCTCTATCATCCTTTTATAAAAGAAATGTTGATAGACCAATAAGCAAAATAAAAAGTGGAAGTTATTACTAGGATGAACTGAAGAATAAGCAGTTCAGTTCAAGGCTGTGATTAAAACAAATAGGTCAGCTAGTCTAAGAGTTTGTGTTCCAGGTGAAGAAATATAGAACTCTTCCCCTGATGACATAACTCTGAAATTGACAGGTTATGTTGGTGTGAAATAAAGCAGATTTATAGGCATTGTCCAGGTACATTTGGATAATAGTGCCTCTCGTAGCACTGAAACATACCTTTCTTTAGAAAGGAGAGAAACAAAACCATCTCTAGATGTGTTTGGCTGGCTTTACTGATCTGTGCTGTAGGAAAGAAAAAATTGTTTGTGAAGCTTGAAATCTCTAGGAAAAAACGAAGTTGAGCCTGCACGATACATTCCTTTTAAATTCAGTATCCCATTGTTTTAGAAGGAGGCATGCTGAAGAATGATATGGAAGGCCTTAAAAGTTATTTTACAAACTTAATTTACTAGAAAAAAAAGCGTATTTCATAAAGCTCATTTTTCAGGCATACCTGTCTTGAAATTTGTGAGACATGCAAGACATCACGCATATAATTTTCCAAACTCAAGATCAAATATACTGGTTCATGAGGCCATAAGAGATCTGGCTGACAGGAACGAGTAACTCAAAGCAGTTTATTGGGTCATTTGGTTTTCTGGAACTGTGGAGGCACCCATGAAGGGGAGCTTATCTGTTGAGAAAGACATCATCCTTTTTATGTATTTGTTTTCTAGTGTAAAAATCTATGTGCAGAACATTTGATAGTAAGAGAAATAATAATTAGTTCATTTTACAGGGCTTGGTGGAAGTGGATATTGAAGATTGCACTTCTCAAGTAAAGCACAAGTAGCCCTGTTTTTCTTTTTTCTTTTTTTTTTTGTCATAAAGAGGGCGCATTAGTGAAGTAGAAAAGAACAGTCCAAGGAAAGACATTCACATTATGATGTGTACTTCTGAGGGAAAACGCTGTAGGATATATTATGTCACAGTATCACACAGTATCACAGATTTCTAGGTTGGAAGAGACCTCAAGATCATCGAGTCCAACCTCCGACCTAACACTAAGTACTCCACTAAACCATATCGCTAAGCTCTACATCTAAACGTCTTTTAAAGACCTCCAGGGATGGTGACTCCACCACCTCCCTGGGCAGCCCATTCAATGCTTAATAACCCTTTCGGTAAAGAAGTACTTCCTAACATCCAACCTAAAACTCCCCTGTCGCAACTTTCGCCCATTCCCCCTCGTCCTGTCACCAGGCACGTGGGAGAACAGACCAACCCCCACCTCTTTACAGCCTCCTTTAAGGTAACTGTAGAGAGCGATAAGGTCGCCCCTGAGCCTCCTCTTCTCCAGGCTGAACAAGCCCAGCTCCCTCAGCCGCTCCTCGTAAGACTTGTTCTCCAGACCCCTCACCAGCTTGGTCGCCCTTCTCTGGACTCGCTCGAGCACGTCCATGTCCTTTCTGTAGCGAGGGGCCCAAAACTGAACACAGTACTCGAGGTGCGGCCTCACCAGAGCCGAGTACAGGGGCACAATCACTTCCCTAGACCTGCTGGCCACACTGCTTCTTATGCAGGCCAGGATGCTGTTGGCCTTCTTGGCCACCTGGGCACACTGCTGGCTCATATTCAGCCGACTATCAACCAATACTCCCAGGTCCCTCTCGGCCAGGCAGCTTTCCAGCCACTCATCTCCCAGCCTGTAGCTCTGCTTGGGGTTGTTGCGCCCCAGGTGCAGGACCCGGCACTTGGCCTTGTTGAACTTCATACAGTTGACCTCAGCCCATCGCTCCAGCCTATCCAGATCCTCCTGCAGAGCCTTCCTGCCCTCGAGCAGATCGACACACGCACTTAGCTTGGTGTCATCTGCAAACTTACTGAGGGTGCACTGGACGCCCTCATCCAGATCATCGATAAAGATATTAAAGAGGACCGGCCCCAGTACCGAGCCCTGGGGGACACCACTAGTGACCGGCCTCCAACCAGATTTGACTCCATTCACCACAACTCTCTGAGCCCGGCTATCCAGCCAGTTTCTAACCCAGCGAAGCGTACGCCAGTCCAAGCCCCGAACAGCCAGTTTCTTGAGGAGAATGTTGTGGGGAACTGTGTCAAAAGCCTTACTGAGGTCAAGGTAAACCACATCCACAGCCTTTCCCTCATCCACCAAGAGTGTCACTTGGTCATAGAAGGAGATCAGGTTCGTCAAGCAGGACCTGCCTTTCATAAACCCATGCTGACTGGGCCTGATCGCCTGCTTGCCCTGCAAGTGCCGCGTGATGACCCTCAAGATAATCTGCTCCATGAGCTTTCCTGGCACTGAGGTCAAACTGACAGGCCTATAGTTCCCCGGGTCTGCCCTGCGGCCCTTCTTATAGATGGGCGTCACATTGGCTAGCCGCCAGTCAACTGGGACCTCCCCCGATAGCCAGGACTGCCAATAAATGATGGTAAGCGGCTCGGCCAGCTCCTCCGCCAGTTCTTTCAGTACCCTCAGGACTCTGCTTCCATATTTGGAGGCATTTACAGGTACTGATACCATAGTTTCATGTTAAGCACTCCTTAAAAGTTTTCTTCCTTCAGTGGTTTCAAGAAGTCAATGATGTACTTTGTTGTTTGTTTCCACTTTCTAGAGTGCCTAAGTCTGAAGAGAATATGTGTATTTTTTGTTCATGTTTTATTTTGTAACATCTTAATCTAGCATAGTGCAAACCTATTGACTGAAAATGCAGAAAGAAAATAACTTTGTTCATTTCTTATACATAGATATTCAAAATTATTTTCTATCTTTAATAATACTTTTATCTACCAAAGGCAGTGGAAAGAGTTTGGTTTTTGGCAGTGACAATTCTTTAGCAACGAGCATGCTCTTACATTTACTGTATGAAATCTCTCTGTTTATCACAACATGAGATATCATGAAATAAATTGTGTAGCTCTGTTTTTTGCTGCAGTTTTCCATGAGATGATTTTCAAAGCTGCTCAGGGAATTTTGATGCTCATGTCTTGTTGCGAGTGATTTATACTTTTACTTTATGCCACTTAGGAACCTTTTGAAACTCTTTGCAGCTAGTGTTCTTTATGAAGTTTTCATGTATCTTTGTTTATGGTTTGAAAAAGAGAAGAAAAATGGCCAAAGACTGCTCAGCGAGCCAACTGTGAGTGGGGATAGCGTTCTGATGGCTCTTCTGTAGTGAGGTATACAGTTTGTGATTAAAAAAGGAAGTTGAGGAGAAACAATGATTATTTGCCTTTATCTAGTATAACGTTTGAAAAAAAAAAAAAAAAACACCACCAACAAAAAAACCACTATTTTTAGGCTTCCCATCATTTTGTTTGTTGAAAAATTTTGCCAAACTGACACCAGGACTTGGCTGACATTAGAGCTGTGTATAGTGGAAGATTATTATAGTGTGTACACAGGAGAGATGAGTTAGTTCTGACTGCCTGGCTTTGGAGGACTTTTATTTGAAAAATGGTTGATCTTTTAATACTGTATCTTTTTTTGTTGTTTGAAAGTCATCTTCTCGGATCATAATAGAAGTGCAGTACTGAAAATTACAGGAAAGTTTACAAACAGAACTGTAAAATAAAAATGATGAATCCTCCTGAGACTCAACAAATATCAAATCTTGTCATAAATCATGATGATATCATATAAGTGTATGGACATCATACAAATATTTTTTACTTTAGAAGACATGGTAATTTGTTCAAATGGTTTGGTATTGCTTCCTTTTTTTCCAATTTTTTTTCAGGAGCTAAGTTATTAAAAGAGAGACAAGGAAACATATAGGCAACTAAATAAATTCAATAAGCGTATAAGTTCTTATGAGAAGTAAATTTCAACAGAAGTTACTTAAATATTTTCCCTTTGTTGAAATGATAGAAAATTGCATGCTACTTAGTAAAAATAGCAATGACTTCACTTGGTTAGCAGGGCAGTCCTGTGTTCCCAAGATGACTCGCTTTGTTAGCAGTGTGGTCTCATGTTCCCAAGATGAGAACAGAAGAGATTCACGAGGCAGTTAGAAGCAGTACAAGTGTTAATCCTCCACATAAAGGCATATATCCTTGTTGATCTTGACATTTTTTCTGAATAGCTAGACTGGAAGTATTTTTAGGGTAAGACAACATATACTCTTGTACCTTTTAGCATTTCTTGCGTTATCCAAGACAAAACTGCCTTTGTTTCCAAACTGAAAAAAGAATGAGCAGTTTGGGGTTTGGGAAGAAGACAACTGTGGTTGATTTATGGAGGAGGGAAGCAGCTTATCTGGGCTTTGAAATGTCTGTGGGTACTTGTGGCACCACTGTTTATAAGCTTCACTTGTCATAGAATCATAGAATATCCGAGTTGGAAGGGACCCGTGAGGATCATTGACTTCAACTCCTGGGTCCCAGAAGACCACCAAAAAAAAAAAATAAAATAAAATGGATCATGTGTCTGAGACAATTGTCTAAATGCTTCTTGAACTCCGGCAGGCTTGGTGCCATGACTGCTTCCTTGGGGAGCCTGTCCTAGTGCCCAACCACCCTCTTGTTTAAAAACCTTTTCCTGATATCCAGCCTGACCCTCCTCTGTCACACCTTCAAGCTGTTCCCTCAGGTCCTATCGATGGTCACCAGAGAGCAGAGCTCAGTGCCTGAATCTCAGCTCCCCCTTATGAGGAAGTTTTAGACCGCAATGAGGTCTCCCCTCAGTCTCCTCCAGGCTGAACAATCCAAGTGACTTCAGCTGCTCCTCGTATGTATTCCCCACTAGGCCCTTCACCATCTTTGTTGCCCTCCTTTGGACACTCTCTAACAGTTTTGTGTCTCTCTTATACTGTGGTGCCCAGAACTGCGCACAGTACTCAAGGTGAGGCTGCACCAATGCAGAGTAGAGCAGGACAAGCACTTCCCTTTACCGACTAGCAATGCCATTCTTGATGCACCTCAGGATATGTTTGGCCCTCCTGTCCACAAGGCACACTGCTGGCTCATGTCCAGCTTGCTGTCGATCAAAACCCCCAGATCCCTTTCTGCAGGGCTGTTCTCCATCCTCTTGTCCCCCAGTCTGTATGTATAATGAGGGTTGCCCCTTCCCAGGTACAGGACCTGGCACTTGCTCTGGTTAAACTTCGTATTGTTGGTGATTTCCCAGCTCTCTAATTTGTTCAGATCTTTCTGCAAGGCCCTACCACCCTCGATGGAGTCAACAGCTCCACCCAATTTGGTATCGTCCATGAACTTGCTCAAAAAACCTTCAATTCCTTCATCCAAATAGTTTATGAAAACACTGAAGAGAAATGGTTCTAAAATGGAGCCCTGTATATGTATTACATATATGTTACTTATATGTGTAATACTAATGTGCACTCACTTATCAAGAAAAAACATTTTCCAATGCCTTGGCATGTAGCATCAAATGGGCTTTAATATGCAGCATACTGAAATCAATTTCCATTCATATTGGCCTTTGGACTTGCACCAAGACTGGGATTATTTTAACCTTTTGTTGAGCCATATCAAGGAAATATGTTACCTCTATATGTATATCATTGCTACTGGAAAAACTAGCTTTTGCATGTAAAGACTGTGTCTTACTCAAATGTAACAGGAGGTTGCAGCTTAGCCCTTTGTCCTGAAAAATAAGAAGTGGATGATAGTTGTGAAATTATGTTGGTCTTCTTTTGTAATGCACTTGTTGCTAGGAAAACTTTTTTTCAGGTATAGGCACCTGATTTCCAGTTTAGACTGTGGTTCTGGAGGTAACCTTAAGCACCACTGATTTCTGAATGAGTGCTATGTTGCAGATATTTATTAAGATATAATCTTAATCAAGAAGTTAACAAATAAAAAGAGAACATTCTCTTCTGCATTTACAGTAGCAATAAAAAGAAGGTTCTTGTAATGATTTCTCTGCAGGATCACTTATCTTGTTTCTTTTCTAAAAACACAAATGTGAATTTTCACAATATGTTTCTTCCTCTCTCTGAGATCTTTAGTTGAATTTTGAAACTATTAGTAATATTAATTATGTCTCTGTCATAACCTTTAACCATATTACTATAGTTTGAACAGTAGCTACAGCACTTAAAATTTATTTCATCTTTGTCATATGAGTTTCTTTTTATTGATGTGAATGAGAGCTTACTCGAAGCATGTATGTCTTTTTTAGAGAAGTCTTTTAAATTCAGGAAGATCTCTTACCATTTAAGTTTCAAAAGATGAAGCCTATTACATCTTGTTTGTTACCATAAGGAGAGTCTGTCACTGGAGGTACTGATAAAACCTGTGCTTCTTTTCACAGGTAGCCATTTTGCCTTTGGCTATAGAGTTTAATCTTACATTTCTGACTATGTTATTGCCACAACTACCTTCTGCTTTCTTAATTTCCCAATGACATTTTTATCTGATATGGTATTCCTTCTCTTTCTGTTCTCAGAACCCAGCTCTTCAATTATATTTGCTGCTTTTATTCATTTTTATGAAACAATAAAAATTAGTGTATATCCCTAAAAAGCTGGTATCTTTAAATCTTGTTTTCTTCTTTATAAGGTGAGAGGACCTTCAAGTGTGATCACTGTGATGCTACTTTCAAAAGAAAGGACACCTTAAATGTTCATATTCAAGTTGTACATGATGGACATAAGAAATACAAGTGTGATCTCTGTGACAAAGCTTTTGTGACACCCTCAGTCCTGAAAAGTCATAAAAAAGTGAGTAGAATAAATTATTTCATATTTACTCCTTGTGTATCCTTAAGATTATGGCTAAACACAAAATGCCTAGATTCTTCTGCATTGCTGACTTTTCAATATAAAGCTGTGTTGATGCTTAATACCCTAAAGTGCTTAATACAGTAGTTGCGCCAGGGGAGGTTTAGGTTGGATATTAGGAAGAACTTCTTTACCGAAAGGGTTGTTAGGCACTGGAATGGGCTGCCCAGGGAGGTGGTTGAGTCACCTTCCCTGGGGGTCTTTAAAAGACATTTAGATGTAGAGCTTAGTGATATGGTTTAGTGGAGGACTTGTTAGTGTTAGGTCAGAGGTTGGACTAGGTGATCTTGGAGGTCTCTTCCAACCTAGATGATTCCGTGATTCTAGTGTTATTGGTGGTATCCAAAATATGCAGGAAAGCATTAGCAGTTAGGAATGAATACCAGCTGTCTGTCTGGTATCCCCCAATACTGCTGTTAGATATATGTGTTTTCTAAAGAACCCTATCCTAATCAAGATGGATTTAACATTCATATCGCTGATGTAGGGGAATGAAAATTATGTAAGTCCATCCAGTATTGAAATGATATTTATTCTTCCTTCAGCTGCTGCAAGATATGTATCATGTGAGATAAGGTTTTTATAATCTAATGAAGAACTTTACAGAATGAAGAACATTCAATGTCTTTTATTAAAAAAAAAATAAATAAATAAAATAATTTCCCTATCTGAAAAGAGTCGTGTGCAAATCTAGAAATCCAGATTGTTAGCTGGACATATCATTTAACTTATTTTTTTTCCTATCCCATTTAAATTAACAATTGTAAATGAAGTAATCCAAAATACTCCACTACAAGAGTATTCACAGTTATAAGGAAGTTATAAGTTATAAGGAATAGTTATAACATTTCTTTATAACTTTCATTCTTGTCTTTCCTTGTCCCTTGCAGACTCACACAGGAGAAAAGGAGAAAATTTGCCCATATTGTGGACAGAAGTTTGCAAGCAATGGAACACTGAGAGTTCATATTCGAAGCCATACAGGTACAGTTATATTTATTATAATCATCAGGAAAAAAAATCTAATTGTATGTCAAGGTATCTGTAAATTTGTGTACAAATGCTCTGTCTAGCTACAAAAAGAAGTATGAATTTACAGGTAGGCCTAACACACTTTTCAGATGTTTTACCTGCTTAATGTATAAAACCAGATTCTATTTTGAACTGTAATTATGTATGAATATATATATGTATATATGTATATACAGTATATATGAGTATTTACATGAACATACACTGTGAGTTCATTCAAGTCTGGTTTCTGAGGTGTTTTTAAACTCTAATCTCATGTCATTGTAACTTCTGACCTTATCATGGCCTACACATTACCCTAATTAGAATGTTCTACCTTGGGTACATTTTAATTCAAAATGTATTTTCTGTTGCAACATCCAAATCATTCTGCTGTTCTCATAGTACTTCTAGGTCTGAGTTATGTAACTGACTTTATATTGCCACCCTGATTGCACTACTTTTTCCTTACCTTTCGTTACCGATGTGCTTCTGTAAAAACATTGAGAATAAGTTAGTCATGTTGTCATTTATATAGGTTTCGTTTTCTGAGCTTGTGTTTTCTTTTCAAATAAATGGCAGGTAACTGAAGGGGGTTTCTTTGTGATGATTTGTTTCCAACATAAAACGGTATCGATTTGCTTTTGGCAGCCAAAGCATCGGTTTACAAATAGTCTTCCTGTGATGTTCCATTCACTCCACATAAGCGAATTTGGTTTGTAGGGAGATGACAGAATTGGGGTTTCTAATCATTTGGTTTTCCACTATGTTTGGCAAGTGTTCCATCACTTCAGTCTATTAGAACCGCCTGTTGAGATTACGGGTCTTAACTAGTTTGATATATTTTACAATTTTAGATTTGACTGCCCCAGCTAATAGCAAATTTCACAGTCCTATTGTCAGGATAAATGGCTAAACTTTAGCTCTTCTTCTTTGCTAAATTCCATGTTTGGAATCTTTTCTTCTCATAGCAGATGTTTAAATTGTGCATATAAGCTTGTGAATAAGTGTTCTGCACACGTAGTTAGCATATACCGTGATCATAGGCACAAAAGACACTGAAGGTCCAACCTGCTAAGACACAGAATCACAATACAACGGTTCTCTTCTGTCCATTCCTCCTCTTTATTCTTGTTCTTTCTCCACCTACATCTCTATCTTCTCAACCCTTTCAAAGTCCTTCCTGCACAATCTCACGTGCTATGTCTTTCTCTTCAGTCTTCTGTCCCCTAAGATGAAATTTGCTCTTCTTTTGTCACTTCCTCAAGATGCAGAGGAAGGGAAAAAACAAACAAAAATCCCACTCATGGAGCATGTGGTATGAAGACTGAGAGAACCCTTGGGGAAGTGTGCCTGTTGGAAGGACCAACCTATTTCTGACCTGGGCTGTACTTTAAAGAAACGCATAGATGGGAGTACAAAGGAAGCAATTTGATAGTGTTGTTAGTCACTCAGCACATCAGTACAGACTTCTGGGTCTATGACTGCCTAAATTTCTAATGTGGTAACTTTTTTCAGAAGATTATTTTGTTTATGGATATTTCTTTACCTTCACCTTACCATCCCGTGAAGATACTATGTTATTCTTCAATCTTCTATTTTTGCATATGAGACTCCGATGAAAACTAAGATTGTTATAGATTATCCAATGCTTAAGGGAACATCAAAATGTTACTCTACTTCTTCAGTAAAATCTCTGGATTCACATTCCAATGTGTTTTGCAGGCAATTCTGCTTTATTGCCTTTAGTAGTGGGGTGCTTTTTTTTTTTATTTCACGGGCCTTTTTCTGAAACTACATCAATTTGCACAGTGTAGAGAGGCCTTAGTTTTTCAAGCTGATAGTGCAGATGGCTTTTGGGACAAGGTTTTATAGCTGTCTGAGTGAAAATGCTTTTCACACATGTGCTGCTACCAGTTGCATTTAATGTTTCAGCTCTCTCAAGCTGGTTTTCCCCAAATTAGGAAAGGCGAATGAGGTGAGTTTTGTGAAACCACACACCAGAGAGACCTCTAACCTTGAGGGCAGAGACTTACAACATTTTTAGCCATTATTATGCAAGAAACAGTACAATGGCATTTTGAATTTACTTCAAGTAGAAAGGCACGGAAGTTTTCCAGTACATTTGTAAATTAAATAGGGCTGGAGAAGGTGCCTGGCCAGGAGATGGTACAGGTTGGAGGTAACAGAATGTGCACTGTGAAAACAGCTTATGAAAGAATCTCACTGTAGAAGGAAATTTTCAAGGCTTCGTTATCAAAAAAATCTTGAAGTACTCCTTTTAAAGAGAGTTACAAATTCAGGAAGAATGTCTTGTTAAATTCATTTATAATGGTCTGTGATAAACTCTGATCCTTCCAGTTGCTATGGTGATGTCAATGACATTTTTGATGGAGGGATTTGTGATTTGCATCCTTCACCACTCAGAATCAACCGATACACATTTTCATGTGTTTTGACTTCTTGGTGGTTAAAAAAAATTGCTAAGTTACATGGTGCAATACCTTATACTAGGTTTAGTGAGAAAATGCCTAGTTAGATTTACGTTGCACTTCAGGAGGGATGGTTTTGACTTGTGCTGTGACTACAGACTTCAGCTAAGTTGTCCAAGATCATAACACGTGCAGACCAACCACCAGAGGAAACTGCTGTTCAGTGTGGAAAAGCTGTGCAGTGTTCAGTGGGCCTGATTAAGAATGGGCCTGAGTGAAGCACAGCTTTCTGAGGGTTAGCTTGCATCATTTCAAGAGAAAGTAAGGGTAGTTGATGAAGGGAATCCATGTTATTTGGAAACAGTACAAAAAAGCTGAGTGCTCATTTGATGCCTTTTAAAGTTCACTGTATTGTGAAAATCCTTGAAAACTTTTCAAGCGTTTTCTGAGAAATCTTGAGTTCATCAAAGAGAGTGGAGCCACAAACTTGCTTTATTTAGTGATGGATGTTTGGTTTTGAAATGTTGCAGTGTTGAATACTTTGTGCTCTTGATATCAAATAAATTCAGTGGTTTTGAATTAATCAGTTAAAAAAATGTGGCCTCTTTTTTTTTTTTGGTCAGACTTTAAAGTATCACTTTTAATTCTGAGCTAGAAGTGAACCAACCAACCAACTGCCCATTTGCAAGAGATGATTCATCTTTTGAATAAGCCTTCAGCTGCGACCAAATTTTCAGTGCATCTAAATGGTACACCATAAGCATAAATATTAAAAGGAACTTCATGTTTTAAGAGATTAGGTTTCAGGTCCCGGTGCAGATGTTTGTGTTAGTGTATTTGCTGTGCATGTGGTTGGCTAGCCTTTATTAGCTACTTTGTATAAGAGGATTTGCTCTGTGTTTACAAAATAAGGCCAGGCAGTGTACTTTTGCAAAGAATTGTGCATTGATTTTTATCTTCCTTTTTTTTATGTCCTTTATAAAAGCTAAGATTCTTGTGTGTCCTATTCATTCTGCTTTGGACTGTAATTTTCATATGCTTAATAATTCGTATACAAAAAGAGAAGCTTTTATTCAATATGCAGCACATGTTCTTAAATACTGCTACTCACAGATGTATGCATGCTTCTTCAATAAGCAGTTTTATTCCCTCTTTTATCTTAGAATAAGACTCTGTAAATGAGCCCTAACAATACTTGGCCTTTTGCAGAAACTGATCTGGTTTGGGGTGAGTGAACATGTCTGCATGTGCATGTATAAGAGGGAAGGGGTTGATGTTTGCATCTGAACCTAGTATATTGCTCTGTAATTCATCATCTGGGGTTCTAGCCTTAGAATGACAGAGACAGCTCTCTGTAGGTCAGCTGAAACACTATAGCACATTCTCCCTCTGCTGTATCCTGTTGGTTTATGACTTCTTAAGGTCAGAGGGAGCTGGGGTTAATTCAGCAAAAGAATCCTCTGACTGCGATATAAATTCCTTGGCTTGTTCATAAATTGTAAAAGAAGTTCAGTGGACTGCTCCTTGGGATTGAAGACTGTGGGCCAAGAGGTTAATTACTTGCCTAAAGTTTCAAGCAGCTTTCAGTGTTAACAGTTACTGGCTGTGGTTTGTGCAGCTTTGCAGTTGCCTTATGCATAGGTATTTAAAACTGTTAATTGATGTCTTGTGTGTACATTTGTATGTGTGTACATATATAATTATTTGTGCCTATGTAATATGTATACATGTTTTTTATCTGCCTGATACTGGTCTTGTTTCTTTCCCAATTAGTTGTATCCTAATCCTTCCATCTTCGGTATGTAGCACATCAAGTTGTGGAACAATGAATGTTGGGGTGAAGTAGTTCATATTTGCACATTCATTTATTTTTGCAAAAATTGAGTCTGTTTTAAATGTAACTCTGTCCTTTCCATGCGATCTTTTTCCTACTCCATTACACAGGGATTGGTGAGGTACCACTGATGCTCATACATGTCTTTCAGAAAATGCTTGTGCATACAGACATAGATTAAAACTCAAGGACATGTAACTTTGTTTTGTGTCTGTCACATTTAGTCAATCTCCTGATAAAAAGACAGTAAAATAACTATAACTTCACGTCTTAAATATTTTCTGAAAGGATTCATGTTTTTATTCTACGCCATTTTACAGCCGTTATTCATGTGACATTCTTTCATGTTATGTTCTCTGTTATGTGAAAAAGAAGCTTTCTTTTTTAAGGAAGAGTTGAGAATGTTCTTTAGAAATTTACTTCCATAACCATGAACTAAGGATGACACTGTGAAATTACATTAAACAAACAAACAAAAATCATTCAAACCATCAGCTTCCATATCATTTGTGTCAACATAGCTAGGCTTACGTTTTTCAGTTTCTATTTCAACAAATAATACTGTTTTATAAGCTCATGAAAACATTTTATCATACTTGTCCCCTATAATTTTAGGTGCTGATTGCCTTCTTGAGATGTGTCTCTTCCTCTGCATTGAGAGCTTGATATAATAGTCCTGACTTTGCCATTGTAGTCACACTTCTGCAATTTGATTAATTAGGCATTTGAGCATATTTAAAACCATATTTAAAGTACAACTGTATAAAAACCTAGTTCCAAATTTTGCACTCATGTCGAAATTCCTAACCAAACCAAATATTAATCATGAAGTTAAAAATCAAAATCTTTGCTTATTAACAATAGCTCAATCATCTACGAAACTAAAATACTTCAAAATAGTCAAAGGAAGTAATGAATTCAAGTGATTCCTGCGTATTGGCGTGTGATGTATGCCTCCAAAATTGTAGTAGCTATGCAGATGACTGTTCATTAGTGTACATAAGATATGTAGACAAATAATCATTCTAGGAAATTATCTTTTCCTTCATATTATATATATATATATATAACCTCTCTATATACTTATTGCCTCTAAGTAATTTATATTACATAAAAAGAGATAAAAGGGAAGCTTTGAGGAATTTCCTCTCATATCACACTGAAGTATGAAAAAATGTATCTGTATTTAGTCAGAGAACAGCTTGCAAATGTCTACAGATAGGTTGTTTCTATTTGATAACTTATAGATGATCACTCTTTTATCTACTGAATTTAAAAAGGAGCTTGCAGAAGACCTCAAAGGTGAGGATTCTGCATTTTTAAGCCTTTCAGTTTATACATCATTGTCGTATTTATCTCCAGACAACAGTTAAATCTTTAAAAGTACCTGTAAAGTTTCATGCAACTGTCAGCTTCTTGTTGTCTGCTCCCATGAATGGAGAAATGTTCTTATAATGGATAGATTATTTGAATGCTATTGACATCTTTAGATAAATTACACCACATAACTGATTAATATACATACTTTAAAAGATTTGGTTGACCTTAAGTCATAGATGTTAATGCTCCATTCATAGGGAAGGCAAATTGCTTAATTCCACTGACAGATGCAAAGAATCAAATTGCTTTATTTTTTAAATTAAGCCTGTGGAGTTTTTATTTGTGACTAAAATTCTTAATACCAATATGCAACTGGTAAGACTGTATTACCTCTGCAGGTAATATAGGTATAGTTAGGAGTAAAGATAATAACCTTTGTATTTGGTAGGGTTCTTTACTAGTCTTTATGATTTGTTCCGTTACGAATAGCTAAAACCTCAATTATATGATAATCACGATAGGCCAGACAAATATTTTGACTGTAGGTCTAACTACTGCTAATCTGAATTCTGAGTAAAACCAAAACTTCTAAAGAAATTTTCCCGACTTTGAAAACATTGCTTCTCTGTCTCAAAGAATAAAAAGTACTTAGAGTATTGAAAGACAACATTTGTTAAAGCAATGTGGTTTTATTTGAAAAAGAATAGCATTAAGTTTGTTGTTGTTTTCTCCTTATTAAACGTGACCATAGCTAGTGACTGGAAAATGCATTTGGTTGAATCACATAAAAGAAATTCTAGTTCTCCCTTGTGTCTACGAAGTGCACAAGTATTGGATCTTGGTTAGGAAGCATTCAGAAGTACACAGGCTTTAGTGTTATTAATCATCAGAGAAGAAAAATACAGAAATATTTGATCTTGTCTTCAGAGTCTGCCAAGTTTGAATGTCATTTAAAATGAAGAATGTGAAGAAATATCTCTAACTGACCCATACCTGAATACTGATTTCTGTTTCTCTCAGGCAATAACTGTAGTTTGCACAGGACTATTCTCATACCAATCAGAGAATCCTATCCCCTTCTTTATCTGGTTGACTTTGAGTGTAGAATTACAGGTGTATTTGGCGTTTCTGGGTCTCGTCTCAGCTGACATCCGCAAGTATTTTATCTTTCAAATCGTGAAGTTATTTAGTTCTTGGCATGAGAAAGCTATGCCTGTGTAGGTGCTTTCGTACTTCTAAAAGGCTTATTCTGAGTGCTAAGTTTAATGGCTGAAAGTCAGGCAGGCCAGAGTTTTGTGTAGGCTGGATCACTGTGTTTATTGTATAGTCCAGATTAGTGGTTTGGCTTGTAAAGAAAACAGCTAGCTGCTGCAGTCAGCCAAACTTCTTCATTACTGCACTGTTATTTTCCATTCCTAGTATCTCTGGTTAAAATTATAAAAATTTCTTAAGAGAACTTAAGCATTAAAAGACCTTAATGCTTAAGGGTATTAAATACTTTTGAAAATTCTGCTCTGTATCTAGAAAACAGCCACCTCTCTACAAGAGGAAATTTATTACTCTGAGGAAGTGTTTGTATTCTCAGAGGTCAATTTGACATGCTGTGCAGCACAAAGGCGATTAAATTTACTGAATATTTTCTTAAAGTGTAGATATTTAATCTTCTTTCAATAACTAGTTTTCTGGCATTTTCTGCTTCAAGTTCTGTCAAAGTCACTTGGTTCCTTGAGTTGGTATATAACTTAGTCTTAATTCCTAAAGAAGTTAATTTCATTTGGAAGACATTCAGTTCTGTGTATTTTAGGTTTCTTTGTCTCTGTGCATGTACATATTTGTATAATACATTTAACTGAACCTCTATACAGTTAAGGACACAAAATTCCTTTTCTTTGATGGGAACTCCATATACAGAGCACCAGCGGCTGAGGATAGATGTGTAAAGTTGTCAAGTGCTCTATGTGAACAGATAATGTTCCAAAGCATATGTCACAGATTATAATTTTGTTATATCCGTTAACCTTTTGCCCATCCTTACTTGCTGTTGAATGCTGTCATCACCCTAGATTATCCCTGACTAAAAAAGCACTCTTGCAATTCCTTTTTGGGGCTGCCCTGTTGATCACCTGGCATGGAGTGTTGCATGTGTGATCCAGATGGCCCCTTTGCCTCCAAATTCCTCCCCAGGTGAGCTGTCTTCATTCCACCAGAGCTGTGTGATGGTGGATTCACCCTTCTTCCTCTCTTCCCTGCCCCAATCTTAAGTTAGGTGTTTAAACAGGGTTATACTTTAGCATAAGTGTTCTAAACACAGACTTTTTAAAATTATACAGAGATTATTTTTTATAAATTGTCTTCTAATCCTTACAGTTCAACGTCTGAAAAAAAAAGCAATATTTAGAAGTTTATAAATGACCTGGGAAAGATTCTGAGGGACAATGATATTGCCATAATTATCTGTTAACTTTTTAAAGAAAACAATTGCTTTTAAGTTTCATACAGTACACATGGTCTGATGTTCAGTGCAGTCTTTTTCTAATGTTAGTGAATGTTGACCTAGACCAGTGGTGCTGAATACCCCAACTAATCCAGCAAAGAAGTATTAGTGTTTTTAAAAAAAAAAAAAAAAAAAATTTGATAATTTCACTGTCTAATGCAAATTCTTTATCCCTCAATACAACAGTTCCAATAAAGCCAGAAAGCGAGAAAGTGTGTACAGGAAGGGAAGTGTAAACAATTGAGAATTTCATACAAGTGACCAAGCAAGCCATATCGGCATGGGGACAATAAATATGACTCAAAATTAAACAGAATGAAATAGAATGGCCATATAAGATTTGAAAGAGCTCTATGAGACTGCTTCCAGAACTGAATGTAACGGTTCATTAAATGCATACTTTTGCATGCTGTTGACTACCTTCTCTGTGCCTCTGTCTCATTCATTGGTCTCTTCTGACCTTTGTTAAACTCTCTTCAAATTAGGGCTACTTCTCCATTGCATCTCTGTGAAATACAGTAACCTTTTCTCATTTGATAAGAAGGTGTTTATCACCTGTAAAATACGTATTTGTTGGTCTTAGTCAAGGTTATTGTTTCAAAGTAATAACTTTTTTTTCTTCCATCACGTTTCCACCTGATTTTATAATTAGCTTTTTTGTGGCTAAATTAACTACGGGGAATGCAAACTATATTGTGGAAATGGCAACATATAGGACTAATTTGAACTATTGTGTCTTAAAGTCTTTAATAAATGTATAGCTTTAGCTACTGAAAACTAATAATGAGTGTTTGGTTTTGTTTCTTAATTGCTTTGCTCCCAGAGGTGTCTGAGTTTGGGAAATCTGGGTGCTCAACTCACTGTAAGTATTGCCTTATAGCATCTTTGATTACAAATGTCTCTTAGGAAAGTGTCCATCTCAGGTTGAATTGGAATGGAAGAATCTGGTCTTTAAAATTAGCATTTTATGCTCTATTAAGGTCCAGTAAGTATTAGATCTCAAGCTAGAGATGTATACACTTGAGAAAAAAAAGGATACCAATTCTATCATGACATCTTTTCAGATCAAAATCCCATATGGTTTTCCATCATGGAATTGTTTTTCATAATCCTTGCATTAGGGTTACATTTATTTTTATTATGTTAAAAGCTTTGTTTTTAGTCATACAAAATCTGGAAGTAGAATGTCTAGACTTTGAATTACATTAAATCCATTGCAATTTATCTAAGGATTATTTATTTGGGGTTATTTGTGCAGAAGTGCCATTAATGTGTTGAGCAGTTTGTTCTTGGACAGCAGGGACGTGACAGTCAGCTGTAACTTGAGGGTAATAAAAACGTTTATTAGGACATGTTGATCGGACAAGCTGCATTTAATACGTCTACTGGATTTTGATGTTGTAGTAAAGTAGTGGTTAAATGTCTTAGTGAAGACTGCAGATCATAGTCTCAGCTGAGGTTTTATGGCAGAGTTGTGAACAATAGCATAGAAGGTAAACCTTTTTTTCAGATATTTTCCAAATATGAAGAGTCAGAAACAAGGCTTAGTCCTGTATTTGTGAGTTAAGACTTCTTTCTCCACATTACCCATATTTTTTAATAAGTAAAATAAAATCTTGTTGAAATAACACTAATCTTGAAAATGTCCTTCCTATTGACTCCAGTAAAAAGACATAATATTCAAAAAGTGGTGCAATGGTATACTTCAGTATGATATCCCTGGTAAGGATTTATTATTGCTTCCAAACATGAAGATGTTTCTATATTTTATACATATTTACAGGTAAAAATATATATGTGTATATTACAAAAATATAGTAAGAATAGTAAAATATAGTATATACTAGTGCAAATAGTATAACTGTTAATCAATACCTTTTAGCAGCAGTAACTTCACCTTAGGTGCACCCCCTTCTTAGATGATTTCATCTGTGGAGCTGCTTGAAGCTGGTCTTTTTCAGGTATAACATATTGGTATGAAGTCATACTGTTGCCATCTACTGGCATCTACCGAAAGCTCTTAAGACTGTACTCATCAGGTATCATGATCTCCATGGTTAATTTCTGAAGAACTCTGTTTATCTGTTTACTGAGTTTCAGACAAACTCAAAACCATCCCTTGGAAGCAAAATACTTTCTTTTTAGAGAGACTTGGGTATGGGCAGAGAGAGGGAGGAAAGGTACAACTCCTGCCTGTCAACACTCATCTGCTTACAAGCTGCTGAAAGCTTTAACTTCTACATCATTCAAAAGCCTTAAAACATAAAAATGTCTGCTGAATTAATTAAATATTTGAGCACTGACAACTGCTGGAGTGCTTGAAGGACAAATGTGTGGATTAAAGACATAAAGGGTCATGAGAGAGAGTGTCGTATTTCAAACTATTCAGTGAAAACACAGCTATGACATGGTAATTGTTACCATAAAAGGGGGGGGGGGGGGGGGGGTGGGAAGAAAGAAAAAGAAAAAAGACAAATTCACATAATTGTGCTTACTGAGAGATGGCAGAGTACAAAGGGAAAAATATTTAAATTTTGCAAATACTTTACTACTGAGTTGCTGTCATTGAGTTGTCTAAACAGTAAGAAAAGAGAAAAGAATAGAATATTCTACTGAAGAGATTTTGTATCCCCTTACTTCATCTTCTAATCTCAACTGTCCTCAAACCTCTGCACACCCTGTGACTATATGGAGATTTTATGTACAACATTGGCTATCAGTTGATCAGCCTTACTGTATTTGCAACTGAACCTTTGGAAGAGCTATTTCTGTAAGCTCTCTTCATTACATACCTTTTGTGAACCTTTGACACCTTGTTCACAAGAAGGAAAACATCCTGTATCTTCACTCTGAGTAATCATGTAGGAACACTTCATGCAGAGAAAAGATGAAGAAAAACAATAAAATTCTCCAAGTCAAGATTAATATCCCTGTCAGAAGGGACTGTGGAGCTTTAAATGTTAATCTCTGTTGCTGCCACTCTCTTAAACTAAGATTGTTGGCTTATCAGTGAAAGACTATTATTTTTTAATTGTGAAATGTAGTTGATCTTACCTTTTTTTTTTTTCTGGGATTGAGTGTGTGTGTTTATAAGTGTTCATAAGATACTTGAACTATGCCAATTCTCTCTGTATATGCAAAGGTTCTCTGTGCATCGACATGTCAGATGGAGCTTTATTTCATCTGTGTTTTATACAGGCTTGTTATACCTTCAGCATTATGATTTTTGGATAACAAATTTTAATTTGTTAGTAGAAAAATAGTTATGGTAACTTGATTTGTTAAATTGTGTTTTTGTATTTGAAACATCCTGCTATTTGCCCTTAAAGCTTTGTATATAGAGAAGAGGGGATGATAGAGGGAGATACCAGTACATAACCTAAAGAGTTCAAAATTGAAACACCCTTGGGGAATTACAAAGCCTGAGCACTTATTGCAAATTATCAAACTAGTTTTAATTGTGTGAATCCGAATAGTTTTTTATTTATATTACATTGGGCTTGGTAAAATCAGTGAAATCAATGCTAAATGACACCAGTTTAATGAAGTGTTAAACTAAATACATTTAAGATATGGGATGCTGCAAGGGAGATGCTAAGAGCCTTCTGTTTTCATTTCAATTACAAATTGTGACAGAAAAATGTTTGAAACTGTCATAGAAAAATATTAAGTAGCTTTTAATGCAGTTCAGATGTAGCATTAAAAAAGAGTGAGTTCTATGTTTAAACTGGATTCTAACCCCCAGAGGACTGTAATGGAATCATAGATTGGGTTGGGTTGGAAGGGACATTAAAGGTCATCTAATTCCACCCCTTCTGACATGAGCATTCCGCTACACCAGGTTGATCGAAGCCCCATCTAATCTGACCTTGAACAACCCCAAGGATGAGGGCATCCACAACTTTTCTGGGCAACCTGTTCCAATGCCTCACCACCCTTAGAGTCAATAATTTCTTCTGAATATCTAATCTAAACCTATCCTCTTTTAGTTTAAAACCATTTCCCCTTGTCCTACCACTACACTCCCTGATGAAGAGTCTCTCCCCATCTTTCTTGTATGCCCCCTTTGGGTACTGGAAGGTCACTGTAAGGTCTCCCTGGACCCTTCTCTTCTCCAGGATGAACAACCCCAACTCCTTCAGCCTGTCTTCACAGGAGAGGTATTCCAGACCTTTGATCATCATTGTGGTCTGGGCTTGCCCCAACAGGTCCACGTCTTTCTCATGCTGTGGGCCCCAGAGCTGACTGCAGTGCTCTAGGTAGGGTTTCATGAGAGCAGAGGGAGAGAATCATCTCCCTTGAACTGTTGGCCATGGTTCTTTTGATGCAGCCCAGGATACGGTTGGCTTTTTGGGCTGCAAGTGCGCATTGCCAGCTCATGTTGAGTTTCTTGGCATTGACCAACCAGGTCTTTTCCTCAGAGCTGCTCTCAATCCATTCTGCGCCCAGCCTGTGTTTGTGTGGGATTGCCCCAGCCCACATGCAGGACCTTGCACTTGGCCTTGTTGAACTTCATGAGGTTTGTATGCACCCACCTCTCAAGCCTATTCAGTAATGACCAGATATGAAATAAAAGTATTATTTGGAAGCAGTCAATGCCCAACCATAAAAGTGACCTTGTGCAGAATGTTGTTTGGGCAAAGGCAGTAGGTTTTTTCTTCTATTTCTGTTTATTTCTTTTTTTTTTGTATGTGTCATTTTTTGTTTTGTTTTAAGGCTCTCCCTGAATATTCGTGTCTTGCTAGGACAAAACTGAGCAGTGAAAAGTCATTCTTTGAACTAGTCCTGCAATGTGCCCTCATGGACCTTTTTTTTTTTTGGTAATTTTCCAGATTCTTAGATCTCTTTTTGTTTGAATTGAGTGTGAAGACAACAGAAAAAAAGTACCTCATTTTGTCAAATAACCATGCTGCAAGACCATCGTGAACTGAGGACATATTTCTGGATTCTTATGCTTTTCTTGTTTTCAGGTGAGCGTCCTTACCAGTGTCCTTACTGTGATAAAGCTTTCAGCAAGAACGATGGATTGAAGATGCATATTCGCACCCACACAAGGGTAAGTGTAGCTTAGTTGCTTTAATGGATACTTTTGAATTGTCAAATGAATCACATGTGGGGAAATGTGAATACCTCCTGTTTACACAGAGATTAGGGTATACCAACTGAGATATTTTATACTTATCCAAATAAAAAGCAAAGAATTAAGTCATTAACTGTTAAATTCTGACTCCCTTAGTGACCTTCTATTTTCTGTATTCTGTGTTTTATGCTAAAATAATAGTAGTATGAATTTTCTTCCTGTAACCTGTGATAGTTTATAGGTACAAATGAATATTTGTGATTTGTTTCCTGAGAAAACAATAGTAACGAGGCTTCACCATGCTTTGAACTTCAATATTCAGTGTTTTGATTCTTACTGTCTCCTTAAAATTCAGTCACTGTGAGCTTTTAGAGGCTGTACTTTACTCATGCATGACAAACATTAAACTGGAAAGAACTTGGTGATTTAACTGAAGGAAAAATAAAAGACAAATTGCAGATGTTTCTGAGATTATTCTTTAACCTCAAGCCTAATTTATCATAAAGGTTTCCTGTTTTAGGGACGAGGCTTGTCACTTCATTGACATTTACTAGAGGACAAAGGCGAAATCTCAGCCCCACTCAGCCTTTCTTTCCTTTCTAGCAAAGAGATGGAGAGCTGCCTTCAAACAGCCAACTGTGAATTCCCTTAGTAAAGGGTGATCTCCAGGTGAAGTTGGACAGGTCTAGCATTCTGTATGCTAACTGCCTTTGAACACCCCTTCCGCCATAAGAAAACAAACAAAAAGTTAAGAAGTAAATCCTAGCCTTTGCTGGTAATTCCTTGGGAGATGTTACTGCCTATGGAGGTTAAGGCATCCTGGAGGCCAAACCGAGCAAGTTCTTCGTTAGGATATGGGGAGGGTGAATGTGAAGTTAGTGGTCCCCATAGGCAAACCTGCACACAGAATAGCTTTTTGAGCAAATAAAGATAAGATCAAAGCTGTTTGTTTAGTTTTCTAGCCATTTTACCCAGGCCTTGAGGGCATTAGCTGGAGGTCCTATATGAAGTGGTAGCTCATGTACTACAATCTTTAGTTCAGAAGTAATCATTACTTTGTGCAAAGCTTCCTGATGTTGTATTGGGAACAGCTTAGTCCCATGTTGTTAGTTGTTTCTGCCTCTTTCCAGCTGCTAAATCACTTTAAGAAGTGCTATAAAATTTTTTCTGTTGCTGCTGTCCCATATTACTGTTTCTTCACCAGGAGAAATTTCATTGCTATTTATGTTCTATGTGGCTGTGAATGGGAGGAATAGTAAACAAAACCTGCTCTGTAGTAATACAAAGCTTAATTTTTTCCTGATTTGTCTTATAGTTTGAGTAAAAACAACAAAAAATCCTGTGTAGAAAGAAAATAGAGGGGAAAAAAGCGTAAGAATAGGCCGTTAGAGCCCTTAATGATGCATCTCCGTTGAGTATAGTGGTTTACAACTGATGATGATTTCTTCCAAAATGCATGATTGTGAGTGTGGCTAGAGAACTTTACAAACATTATCTTCAGTGCTTAAAAATGGTAAATTAACTGAGAGAGCTTACTTAGTGCAGAAGTGCAAATCCTACTGTCTTAGGAAATACAGTGCTTCTTCAGTGAAGGAAAGTTGTGCAGTATTTCTTGATAATTCTATATTTTCCCTGATATATATCAGTCTTAGTTACCCACATGGTGCAAATATAAAGCACTCAGATGTATTACGTTTACAATCAAAAATAAAGGGGGAGGGGGAAGGAGTATTTCAAAGTAGAGATATTTTAATTGTGTTTAATGAATTGCTTTTTTCTTGTCTGCTTTTGGCTGCTCATTTCTACCTCTTTTATATAATTTGTTGCTTACATATATTCCCATATGTGATCAACTTTTGCCACCCTTATATGTAAGCAGAAAAAATAAAAATCTTTGAAATTTGCTACCTGGTTCCAAAATGCTTTCATCAAATTGGACTGGAAGGCAAATTGAGGACTTACTGATATGAGAATAGGAGGAAAAATAAAATTATTAAAGCACTACTTATGAATGATAGAAAAACAATTGAACTGATGCTTATTATTTAGGTAGCGGGAAAAGGGAAGAGTCAAGAAACCAGCTTTTATGGAGTGGATATTTGTTGTTAATTTATGCAGATTTTATAATCAGGGACAGACATTTTATTACACAATGGTAATAAAATCTGAGTTAAAATGTATCAGAGTTTACTGTAACAGTATTTAGTAAAAATATCTGTACAGAAAAAAAAGTATTTTCTGTACAGCTCAGTTCATGACAAACGTGATATAAGTGTTTCCATGTACTAGAACTATAGTGATCATCTAGGTATGAACAGTTCATATTTCAATTTTCTTTTTGTTCTTCTAAGCACTGTACATCTTTACAGTTGTGCTGCGTGATTTAAAATATGCAGGCACAACATGATTTTTTTAGACCTTGGTCTGTGGTTTTGCTTCTTTTTGCTGTCATGCTGCTTATATGCTACTCCTACATGAGTATGCTACTCCTACTCCTAAATGAGCTTCACAGAGAAGCTCATTTACATATAAATGACATTTTATATTAATTTATCCCCAAATAAATGTTTTTCACTTTGCGGTAATAAGGCCTAATACTGAGAACGTTAATATTACTAGCTCATTTTGATAACCTAAGCCTGTTGCTATAATCTTGCTTGTCCCAAATTTTCCTCTTCTTCACCCTTCAACACCACATTGAATATGTAAATAGAACCGGATAGCTAAAAAGATTAAAATCCTAGTAGGAGGAAAAAAAGTTAATTAGTAGTATTAACAAAAGCGATATAAGAAAAAAGCAAAGCTTATTAGGAACTTTCACAGATTTTAAAGTCAGAAGGAATGGCTATGCTGAGTCTGTTCTGCAAAATGTTGTCCATACAGTACTGTAGGATAATAAGCTGTGCTTTAATTGCTCAGATAAGTAAATATTAGTACAGGTACAAAGGAATAAATATGCGTTTTAGGTGGTGTGATTCAGACAAATCAAAGAGAACAGAGTGTGGTGAAAGGAGGTTGGGTACTTGGAAGGAATAAGAAGGAAGAGATATTACTGAAAGGTAAATTGTAAAGAGACCAGTACTTACAAGAGCACTCTTGTTATGGCAAAAAGATGAAGATTCATTTAATGTTTGTAGTATGTTGATGGTTGTCAGGACTGCAGCTGTTGGCGTTCAAGATCTCAATAAGAGATGCTGAAAAACTTAAATAATCGATTCTCGTGTGCTTGGTGTTGTTTATGCATGATTTTTGAGATTTGTAATGTATTGAGAAGGGAAAAAAATAGAATCCAGGAAAATGTTATATACAAAGCACAAAAAAACAAACAAGCAATCCCCTTAAGTAAAAAGCTGTTTTATATGTACATTACGTAGTAGTTTTGTAATATCAAGATACCTGCCTTGAGGTTTCTCTATATGCAGGGATGTGTTCAAAGTTCAAAACTGTGCAGTCTGAAATGCAGAGCTCTGCTATGTACTGCCTGTGTTCTCTCTCTTTTTTTTTTCTCCTTTCATTCCTTTTCATTTTTCTCTGTGGAGTATATGATACCTGCTAGAGAAGAGGTGGGAATTCTCCTGTAGTCTTGCCTATTCAGTCATATTCTTCCTTCACTCAAGTTTTGTGTATGTGATCATCAAGGCTTGCAGAGATTAAGATGGCTTACTTTATTACATAAAAATATGTTAGGCTATCAACCTTGTAACGATAACCTGGATTGCCAGTTTTGAGCATTTTAGATCTTTAACTAAGAGAAATAGCTGAAGTGAAAATTCTGAGCTACTGACATATAAGTCTTTTTTGGAGTGCACCCAGTCATCCTGTAACATCTCTCAGGTTCTCAGAATGGTTGTGGTATAGTTCTTCATTTTGGAAATCAGAGGCTACGTCTATGGTAATAAGTCATACAGTGCAGTACTAGATGCGTACAGTGAAACAGCTGTGGCTGAAGACCTCATGTTTGTGTTGTATGTGTTTCAAGGATTTTACTGTGGGTTATGTGTAGTCTGGTCCTGTGGACTGAATGTACAATAGCACTCCCTGGTATGCATCTTCTGGTTTATTTTTTTCCAAAATGAATCCAGGTCATGCAGTCCAAAACGTTTTGGAAACGTGCACCAAAGGGCAGTAAGAGAGGACATCTGGGAGATGTGCTTCAAAAGCAAACACCTGATTTGCATGTGAAGACTGAAGTAGATTTTTTTTCTAACTGTACTGTGTAAGAACTTTTACAGTGAAGGATTATACTTGTGCAGTAATAGCTTGAAACTCCTCAGTATGGTATTGATTCACTATAACTTGTTCCGTGATCCTAAGCCATTTAAACACAGGCTAAACTAAAGATTAGGTAATTAAAAATGGACCGTGTTTGCCAATGTTTACTTCTATCAGTTTTAAGAGCAAGAAACACCGGAAAGTCAGACTTGAAATTTCTCTCTAGGGGAGTTTTTGTTGTTTTTTTTTTTTTCAAGACAAAAGATTGTACAGATAATGGCTATTCCTTTTTTAATCCTTTTATTTTGAAATTTATTCTTGCATACCTTCTGAAAAATAATTATCTAAATAAAAAATAAGTTTTATACATTCTGAAGGTATTTTTGTATCAGCTAAACCTAGCAATGTGAAATTAGCATGATCCATAGCATTCTTCTTCAAGAGCTATTCTTGTAGATATCTTGAAAAAAAAGTCTTTTGGTCAGAAAAATTGTAAAGTAGCTTAAACGTAATAATATGACATTCAACAAGGAAAATGTCATTGTAGAGATTAAATCTAGATTTATTTTACCAGTGGGATTAAATGCCAAACCTGATCCTGTGGGTCAGGGAAGGCTGCTGGAAAAATCATTGTAGAAAGTTGATTAAGGTCTGACAGCTGCTAAACTTAGTACAGCCTGGGTGGCCACAGGTGTCAGCTCAAACTCTGGAGTAAACAGAGGAGGTAAGCCAAAACCCCTATTGACAATGGAAGGAGAAGAAAATACCAACCACTTAATATTAAAATTTCACCTGAGTGCTGATTTACTTTTATAGAAGTAGATGTGTTTGTTTTGTTTAGCTGTATTCTTAAGAAGAAGAAATATTACAGCCTAAGAAAATGTAAATGAGGAACTCATTGAACTTATTAATTAAATGAATTTACAGGCCATATCAGCTTTGAGAAAATATGCTTCCAACCTGTGCCCTAAGTAAAATTTATACATTCCCTAAGGCTTTATTCAGTGCTTGATACAATATTTTATAGTTCGAGCGCTAACAATTGCATTGCAGTATTTTCTCCATGTTAATGTTTGGAAATAATAGGTGCCCAGAATTACTGTTATGTCAAATTGATTTTTTCAGTAACTCTGAAAATGTAGCTTTATTACATTGTTTCAATTGAATACATGGCAGTGATGGAAAAGAGAAAAAGTAGAGGCCATTCCCAAATGCTTTTTCATCACTTGGATAGGATATTTCATATTTATACTTCGAAGGTGTAAGTGTTGTATGTCACTTTTATAGCTTGTTTAAAAAACTGATTTCTGATGGGTGGAAGTCTACTAGCTGTAAAGCTCAAATAATACATTTCTAGGTTAATACTTCAAAATTAGAGAAACTACAATGTATTGTACATTTCTTTGATGCATAGGTACCTGCTGTTTAAAAAGTGCATTGATACTGAACTACATTTAAAAAAGCTCCTACTGTTCGGAGATTATAATAGAGCAAGTCAGGTGATAAACATATCGTTTTGTAATTCTGCAACTAACTTTACTTGTGTATACTTGTAATGCTTAGCCAGTACTCTCTCTCACTCACACAAACACACACACACTAGATGGAACTGATCAATAGATTGCAATTCATGCTGTGTAGCTTCTGAAGACTTAGAATCAAGGAATATCCTGAGTTGGAAGTGACCCACAAGGATCATCAAGTCCAGCACCTCACTCAATCATTCTCTATATATGATTCTATGATTCTGAAGTCAACTCTTGAATTCCTAAATCCCATAGTTAATGTCAGTGGTGACCGAGATAATTAATCTGACTGAAGCTTGTATAAATGTGTCTGCATAAGTTGCAGTCATGTGAGTGGCTTCAGTGTAAAAATATCCTTTTAAACCAAGCCCTCAAGGTTTGAATACAGTATGTACACCAGTTAGCTAACCTTGAGTTAATTTTGAGTTTTACTAATGAATTCTATGGGAATTGGTATAAGTCAAGATGAGCAAGGAAGTTAGACAGCATCCTGTTGAGTTCAACTCTTCGAGTCAGTGTTTGTGCTTGCTGCTGTGATAGTACAAGAAGCAGAGCCTCCTCGTACTGGTCCTGAGTTAAATGGTCTCTCCAAGGCACTTATTTTTAACTTTACACAACCTCCTCTATTCTTCTCTTAAAACAGAAGACTGTAAAAATAAAATTTAAAAAAATGCAAGAAGAATATTCATGATTGTTAATTTCACTTGTTTTGTATTTCTTAGGAAATACTTGGGCTTAAGGAGGTTTAAAAAAGTCATGTGTTCTAGACACAGCATACCATGCTATTGCCAAAAAAAAAAAAAAAAGCCTTGGGTACTAAATAGTCTTCTGTGAACAAGACTGTCTAATGAAATAATATATGAGGTGTTGATTGCATTTTGAATTTTTTTCTATATTAGATTTTCTCTATATTTCCCCATTGGTGAGACATGAGTGAGTTCCCAAACATCTGTCTGCCTGAGGATGATGACTTTGCCAGTGCTGTGGTTTCCTTCGCATGTGAAATCTCTGCTTGTATACAGAATATAGGTTTGAATCCCACTGCACATATATTTTCACACTTCTTTTTTATGTGATGTTGACTGATGATCTTCTTTTCCTGGTAGAGGAAAAACATATCATTTGTATTGATATTGTTCTTCTTCTAAGAGCAGATCAACATCTGTTCAGTTCTCATCATGGCTGATTAAATAGACCTTCCTTCACTAAATCTTAGGGCAAAAATTACTTCTGCAGTTTAAAACAAAACAAACAAAGGAAAACTTTACAATTGATTGAAGGTAGCAAATAGGCAGAACTGCTTTGGAAAGCAAGAAGTTAATGGTGTAGTAGAGTTCTACTAAGTGCACATGACTAGGGCTTTTGAAGAAATGCACCTTTTTACTTCTGACAGACATTTCAATGAAGATGCATGTTTTTATGTTCACTACAGATGTTCTTACAAGAATATCAGATTTTTTTTGAAAACCCCAAAACTGAAGTAATAGAGAATTTTTCTAACAAAAACACTTTTAATAAAAGTAACTTTTTCCATTTAAATTTGCCAAAATCATTTCACTATTGTTTCAACAGGAAGATTTCTGTACCTTCTGTAGCCATTGGAAATATTTTTGAAAGGATTTTACTTTTCAGCTGAGGAAGTGTGTATTTCCAAAGTGATTTATTAACAGTCTAACTTTCTCTTACTTATTGGGCTTTAAACATTATCAGATTCAAAGCCCTACTAATTCTATAGAGTTATAAATTTTCATCAGCCTTTGTCTTCCTGTGTCAACATTACTTCAGTAATTCAATGCAATTCTGATAGTTTAAGTAGGCCTCTGTCTGTGGGAGAGCCACTTGCTTTAAGTTCCAAAACCCCTCCAATTACTAAGAGAATGTCTTGTTAGTTCTTTCACATTTTTCACACTTAAATACAAAACTGGACTCCATTAACTCGCACCATCTGTGATCTTAAGTGACTTAACCTCTCTTCTCAATGGGGGTTGTGTTGCCAGTAGCGATGACCTAGCAGAAAGCGTCAGTGATGTTTTTTTCCTGACATTAATCAGCTTAATGCTTGTTTTAGGGCTGAAATGTAACTAAATGTCAGCTACATAAGCCACCCTTGCTTCAGTAGGCACTTTACTGTCTTTTGTACTGTGCTATTTCTTAATTCCCTGCCCTTCAATTAAGATGAAAGCTGGTCTTTATAAAATTGAGTGATATATTACATGTCACCACTTCATTGATAGCAAAATTACCCATCACTCTTGTTCAATAGTGGAAAAAAGTGTATATTGACGCTGGAATTTGCAGAGGCTCAAAGGTCTGTTAACACAGCTGCTGTCTAACAGGTCTTCTTATAAAGAACTACCCACTCGGCCTGGCCCTCAGCATGATCTGATACTATCTCTTGGGGGAGTTCCAGACCAAGCAGAAGGATCCATCAGGTTCTTCGGGACTTCTGCTGCTTATTCACATTGCTGTTATGCTTTACTTTTGGTAGAAGTTTGCAGTTACCAAGGCTGCAAGGTAGGCTGAGGGTTGGCTACAATGCATGTGTAGGCTACAGTGTGTGGGCTGTCGCAGGTTGGACTCTCCTTCCAGGCCTCTGACACCATGCTTTTCAGGTTATTGTTTTCCTATGTCTTCAGTTCACTTTCAGGTGGGACAATCAACTGGATGGTACCAGTTCTTGTCACCATCTTTGATAAATGGCATGTCCAACTGTCCAAAGAGCTCCTGAGTGTAGTTTGAGGGACACATCAACATTAATAATTAGTAATGAATAAAACAAGGCGTTACTAGTGTTAGCAAAAGGTTTAAAACATGAAAAGAAATGGGTTTATGTGAAATATACAGCTGTCAAACTTTCCTCAATGCCTAGGATGCCCTTTAGGAAATGCTCCCTGAGGTCAGTATCTGTCTCTGTCCTGTTGTTTTATACAGCAGATTACACCAATGTCTTTTCTGTGTTGTTCAGGGTCGCAAAACTACTGGATTTCCAGGGATTCTGTTTGAGAGGTCAGCAAGCGTGGCTGTTATACATCAGTATTTTCTGGGTGATGATGTTTGTTTATTCTAGGCTACATTTTTCCACTCTTGCTAATTTTTTGAACTTTTAAAAATCTTTTTTTTTAACTAACCCTGTGTTCAGGTGATCATGAAAATACATGTAGCAACAAATAGTATTTATAAAGATTAATACAAACATTTTCAAATTCTTCACAGAAGTCTTGAAAGCAGGTAGTGTTACTGTATCTACACCTCATGTATAGGCCTTATAAGGCTATAAGGCTTTCTCTTTTGTAGCAAAGGAAAGCTCTTTGTTTCATAACAATTAAAGCAATTAAAAAAAAAAAAAGAAAAAATGGGATTAACTAAAGGCTAATCTGTTCAAGTATGTATTTTTAAATATTTTGCTATCAAAAATACAAGCTGATAGTTTTTCTTTAGTTATTGTGTTTCCTCTACTTAGAATAAATCTCACCCAAAAAAGTTCCATACGCACTATTTGTTAAGGAACTTAGGTTGAGATCTTTTCAATCTTATTCCGGTTTTACCAAGAAGCTTCTTGTGTGTATGAGGACCATGAAATACCATCAGTCTTAGTGTTCATTTTTCCTAAATACGTCATGTATGTCTCTAGACTTCTCTGTTTTACAGATCTGAATTTTGTATGTATTGCTATTAGTTAAAGTAATATGAGATCTAACATGCTTTTCTTTGTTTCTCTGAACTTCCCTGTGAATGTTTAGTTTTCAGCACGTAGAAAATTTAGATTGACTAAGTTGATAGTCATCTGACACTTAGCATTGTCAGTTTATCTTACCCTAAGATACTTGTAATTCAATGGATGCTTAGATATATGAACATGATCTACAAAAAGAAATGAGCAATATGTGAAATTCTGATGGAAGTCAGAAGTAAATCTGCTGAATTCAGGAGGATATTAAAAAAGTGGACATAGCTTTAGATAGCTCTGGTATTTTAAGTGTGCTCTCTACGTCAATTAAAATCTAAGTGCTAAAAAGGATTATTGAGTAACATTTCTGTAGTCAACAAGTTCACTATGAGTAGTATAAATCTGTGTTCGCTGTAGCAAATTAATCAAAAAAGTAAAGGATGAGGTTTCCTCAGTATGGGTTCAGTTTTAACTTGCTCCTGTCACCTTGGAAAGAGTTATCAGAACTGTTCTTAACTCTCATTTATTTGATCTTGAGCTATATTTTATTTGGAAATAAACTGTATAGATGGTGTTTTTTCTTGTCTCTGCTGATGAACTCAAGAGTGATAGTTCCAGATTGAAATTTAGAAGGTTACTTGGAGATGCTCATACTGAAGTCATTCATGTTTTTACCTTGCAATCAGTTTTACCAGATTTACACAACCACATGTGCTAATGCTAAATTAATATACATAACATATTTATATTGTTTTAAAGGGAGATACAGTCAACTACGGCAGCAGTTAGCAGTTCAAAAATTCTGCATTTAAGTATTTCCATCTGCTGTGGTTGAAGGATACTCTGTGCACATGTTCTTTCAATCTGTTAAAGGTGGCATTGAATGGCCTTGAGAATTGGTCTTGTGCTGATTTCTTTCTAATGCAAAGCACTATTTACATAGAATCCAAGATAGTCATTTATGATTCATGTAGCTGAAGGCAGAGAAGGTGTGCACTGGAGAGAAGGCACTCTTTCCACAGTTGTTAAAATGTTGAATTTCTCTTTTTAATTTCATAAAGTGAAAATCATCAGAGATGTGGACGTCCACATTAGTGTACCAGTTTTATAGTGAACCACCTTACGGAATGGCAAGTCTCATTGAGGCTGTCCTTAGCCATTCTTTCCTTTGTTTGTTAAGAGGCAGAAAGGTTATAAATCCTGATCTACATATTTCTATTTATACCTGGTATGCTTAAAAATTTAATACTAAATCACTTCAGTATCAGCTACATCCTGGCTTTCTCGCTCTTCCTGCTCCCTTTCTCATTTATATCATCAATAAAAGAAAACACATGTAATCCTTTGGCTTTGCTGCCACCATAACCATGGTCTGGCAGATGCTTTTTGAACAGAGGGTAGATTTATAGTACTGGCAGTTGCTAACTCCTCTGAAGTCAAACTTCATATGATCTTCCCAATGACCTCCTGTTTTGTTGACAGTTAGCAGGTTTTTCCCTTTGCTTGAGGTTTTAAATTTGTCCAACTTTCTTCTAATCTCATCATTGTCCCTATTGTCCTTATGTGGTGGCATTTTCATTCCTTTGGGCTTGTTGCTACATTTAACTATTTTTTTCTGTGTAGATGTAGAGCAAAGTGCTTATGCTAAGCCAGCATCATCTTTTCCATGTTACAAATGCTGCCTTTTCCAAGCATTATAGTATTGTGCATTGGAAATTTGGTGTGAGGTAAGGGGGGGGGGGGGGGGGGGGGGGGGGGGGGAAGAAGTACAGAATGTTTTATTTTGAATAAGCCAGTCTATGAGAATGATGTCTTCCTTGAAACCAGTAAAATGTTCTCTGGAGAGAAACTTAAGGCCAAGTTTTTCTCTGGACAGCACTGGTTTTTTGTTTTTGTTTTGTTTCAGTTTTTAACTGAAATGGACACAAAAGGGAATGAAGGGCAGCTTAATGAAGAGGAGGGCTGATGCAGATCAGAATTGTGTCTGCTGATATCAGTGGAATATACAGATGTAAGCGATCTAAAATTAGATCAAAGACTGCTTTGGATATGTTTCATGCACTGCATATGTGAATTTGAATGTAAATGTCAAGGGAATAGTTAGATAAGCCCTTTTTTGCAGTAGAGAATAATACAAATCATACTAATAGATGAATATAACCTCAGGGAAGATATTCCAGCCCAGGTTTGTGAATTTAGCTTCCCAGAGTTCATAATGGCCTTCTTTCCAGAAAGGAACCTAAGGATTCCTGAAGTTTGTTTAACTCTGAAATGAGTAAGATAATCATAATCAAGTTAAGTCTTCATTTACTTTTAGAACAACATGATAAAAAGGAAGCAAATATACCTGGTACCGTCTGCAATAGTGGATGTTTTCATAGGTGTTTAAAAATGTATACGTCATATACTTTACATTTTCTGTGGAACAACCTAAACAGAGAAAGGCTGTTTTCAGAGAACTTGCAGAAAATGTGGTTTATGTTGACCACAGTGTAAAACCAATTAAGGGTGTGTTGCAGAAACCTGCTTTTCGTATGATTTGTCCATACATTTCCTTAAAAATTATGGGCCTGCTTCATGAAGTCTTTTGTCAGTCCAGCAAAATTTCCCAAGACAAAGTTTTTTGTGTAGATGATCTTTTTTCTTTCTTCTCCTTTCTTCTTCAAGATCAGCTCAGTTCTTTTTAAAGTAATTTATTATGTTTTAGTCTATAATGAAGAGTTATGGAAATTACAAAATTAAGATAATGATGAAAAAACACAAAGAGGATTAGCATGTGAGGAGAGACTTAGAAAGAAAAGTTTATTAGTGGCCTCTGTTGACTCTTTTGATGATACTCAGCTGGGCATCATGTACTCAGGTTGTGTCAGCAGATATATTTGTCTTCCATCATGCTGAAATGTACTTTACATGATATATCTAAAATTGAAATTGCTAAAGAAGTACTTTTCCCTGTGTGCATGGCTTATGATGTGGTTTTGGTGAGCTAGAGAATTCCAGCCACAGCAAGTTGAGTCATTTCAGTGATAGTGCCTTTTCTAGGAAACTTCACGGGAAGGCACTTTATCACGACTTGCAACAGGAAGAGCTGAGATCTCTGTGAAGAGCTGCCCTAAAGAGAGAGCTTGGGACATACTCAGAACAGCACTGATTGATAGTCTGTTATAGTACTTGTACAGTTGATGCTGAGTACCTGGCAAGATTAAGCAATGTATGGAGACCTGATTGTCCCCTCCATACTCAGAATAGGAATTCAATAACAAGAGAATTTCTTCACTTTGTAGGTTCAAAATCTAACCTGAGTAACTCCTTCCCACTTACCCTTGGAAAACACAGTATCTCCCAAAAGACTCTATAAGATTAATGCCTATTATTTGTTAATTCATGTAGTTAGCATTTTTATTGCCTATTGATTTTTTAGTCTTTGTTTTCAATTTAACCTAGTAAAAATTTCTTAGTGTTTACTTTGTAGTCTAAAACACCCATCTTTAGAATGCAAGCAATATATAATTAGGGAGCACAGAAAAAAAGTATTAGGAAAGTGAAAGTAGTGTAATTGTTTGACTGGAAAAAAGGTGCCTCTGGAGCTTCAAAATCTTTAGTGAGACAATGTGTAGTATCATAATGATAAAGTTTACATTTAATTAATTGATTTAAATGTTGTTTTCCATGCAGTTCTTATGTAACTTTAGTGGAATAAAGGAGGAATTACGCCTTATATGTAGGTTTCTATTATTAAGGAAGAACTTTGAAGAAGAAAATCTTTATATAGGTGGTATTTTGTACATAATTCTAATTATTTATATGAGGTCAGTGAGCTTGTAACTTCTATAACATCATGTGTTACAGTAGCTGCTAACCAATAGTTCTAATAAAAATACAGATGGCTTAGTTGCCATCTGCACTTCTTTTGAGATTCTACAATGAATATGTGATTAACCTTCTGTCACCACTTTTCAAAATATTTTTTTCTTCTCCACAACAAGCTTTTCTTTTACCCCCACTCCCTCCCCTCCCCTCTTCCCATGTTTGGAAACCTGGTAACAAACATGAGGTTTTTATAGACATCTTACTTGTCTTTATGCTTTAAGCTTTTGTGGAGGATGAAGGAAAATACATTGGAATTTTATGTTTTTGTACCTTTCATGTTATGAAAAACAGACTTCCAAAATGGCTGGGTTTGAAAGACTGGAACAGATAATTAATTCATAAGTGGGTGTTGAAGTGGAAACTGTCAGGCCACAGCTTTCCCAGCTTTCACTTAATCATTTGAAAGTCGTTTTGTGTTGTTTTCACTGACTGTAATCCCGTAGAGAGAATATAAAACTTGCACCATCCAGCATGGAATTCCATTCCTTTAATGACTTGGGCTCTGTGTTGACTCACTTTCACTCACTTTCACTCGCTGTTGTCATTTCATACAGGAAAAGCCGTACCAATGTTCTGAGTGTAACAAGGCTTTCAGTCAAAAACGAGGCCTAGATGAGCACATGAGAACCCACACCGGAGAGAAGCCGTTTCAGTGTGATGTGAGTTGACCCATCGCTTTGTCTTCTTGACTTAAATGCAGGAGCAAGACTTAATTTCAATGAGAAATGGCCTTGTACACGTTGGCTGTGGCATAAAGTTACACCTTTGGTTGCCTAGCTAATGAGAGACCATTCAGGCAATTTTATGTACCCTCTGCAGTTACCAAGAGTATTGTGTACACTTCTATTTTATGGTTTTGGATCCCGTAAGAGTTATTTTCACCATTCTTAATGCAATTTGGATGTTGCAAGTAACAAATTAATGCTATTTGGTTCCCCTTTAATTGTATGACAGGTTAATAGTTGGAGATTAGTTTATATAGGAAAAGTTATTAAATTCATTACATGGAATCTGGATACTTTTGATGTTGTTCAACAGCACAAATATGAATTCAGAATTTCTGGGTTTTGTCTAATGAAATCTGATGTGATATTTTCAACATCTGTTCGTATGTTTTTGTTACAACGAAGAAATCCTGAATGCTGTGTATGCTTGCAATGCTGAAATGCAGAATATCGTATTACAGTTCATAGATCACCATCAAGTACCTTTTGATTGGTATGCCCCATCCTGTATGTAGTGTATCTTACAGCTTTTAGAGAGGGTATATGGGGAGGTGGAATGCACAGAAATCATTGTGACAGAATCTCATTCAGAATTATCAAATTACAGGATTGTAGTATTTGCTCAAGGATTTAGCGAGGGCACTAGCACAGGGCATAGAATATTATAGGTGCTTCATTTTGTGATTCTAGCTCTTACTGAATTAGTCACAAGGGAACCACTAGTTTTCAGTTATATAGTAGGTGGCTCAGTCTAAAGAGTTGTAAATTTGTTCACAAATTTTTGAAATGAAATATAAAATTAGAATAACCACTTGTCATGAAAGTCACAAGGTTCTATTTATTGATCTGGCTTTCAATGAAGTACTCTGGCAACATTTCATTGAGAATAAAATTCACTTAATGAAAAATTTCAGAGACAATAGTAGCAGTTTTGCTAATGTCTGCAAGACAGGAGATTTGTTATATTCTTTTGGGATAATCTCATCCTGGCTATAGATAGTACCTTGAGGATTTCTGTAATTACAAATCATTGTCAGTGATATTTTCAGCTTTCAGATCGCTGTAATGTTTATCAACTGTTAGTTAGCTTGCAGTGTAAAAGCAACTTTTCCCACATGGAGGATCCAAGACTGTTCTTGGATTCACAGTATACTTTTTGAGACCAGTCAGAGGGTGTGTGTGTGTGTGTGTGCTATATTTTCTTCTTTTTCTTTTTTTAATTTAATATAGGAACTGCACGAAAATGCACTTTCGTGTTCCAACTAACTGGATAGAACTTTTGTTTTCCCAAATCACAGCGTATCTTGAAAAAGCTGTAATCTGTGCTTAGTCCTAGTCCTCCTCTGAGAATTTTTATGTACCTGCACTTATTGGAGATTTTTTTTATACTTTAAATTACTGTCGTTTTTTGCTGAAATTACTCTTCAGCACTAAACTTTGGGCAGTTGCACACCACAGAGATTGACTTTTCAGGGCTCTAGCATACACGGCAGATGCCTTTACTATTTATACAATAATAAGTTGCCCAAAACTCTACAGTGCTCTTCTGCTTAATGCGTACTTGGAGAACATTGGAAAAAGGTTTTTTTTTCTTCAATAGTTACTCCCATTTCATCTGGACTCTAATTCTGATGATGCTAGGGACATAGTAAATATCACCCAGAGCAGCCTGTTCCTCCAGAGCTGTCTTGCACAATGCATGTTGCCAGATGTTTCTACAGAAGCTACAGGAAAACCAGCAGGGGACAGTTCCAAAAAAAAAAAAAAAAAAAAAAAATTACCAATGGGAGACATTTATTCCTGGCTTCCTAGCACTAAAGATTACTCTTTACACTAAAATATTCTTCTTAACAAGACTTTTTTTATCTTGCTAAATATAGTTGTTCACATTATTTTATCTATCATGACTTGAGTGGTAATTTATGGCAACAAGTTCTACAAATTCTTAACTGTGTAGAGAGGTTTTGGGGAGGGAGAGCATGTCAGGTTACTGCAATGGAATTTCAATGACTGTCTCTTTGGTTCTTTAACAGAAAGATTTAATAGCTATTCCGTACATTATTTTTTGTACACCTACCATGTCCCTTCTTAGTCAACTGCTCTGAGGCAGATGGGTTAATTCTGTCCAAGTTCTTTGCATGACAACTTGCCATGTCTATAATTGTATTTGGTAGTATTTTCTGGATTTTCCCCCCTTATTTCCATTTCATATTTTAAGGGGTAAAGGCATAATACTGGCGTATCCTTACTCATTAAAGTAATGCAAAATTCTGTAAGTCTAATGCTCACACCTACTCAGAATCCTTCGAAGGTGAAAAACAGGCTGTTTTATTCAGTGATTAGCATATTCCTATATGTAATCATATATGTAACCACACTGAAAAACAGAAGTCTTTGAGAGAACTGAGCTTTTTTTGGTCTTGTTTCCCACCTGGCATTAGCAGCAGTCGTAGGAAGTATTCAGCTCTTTCTTTTAAATAATGTATCGATATCTGCTGTCAGAATTTTATGTGTTTAGTACTAGTACCATTAACATTTACAAACAGGAACTTCCTTCAGTGCCAAAGAACTGAAGAAAGAAAGGCTTTGGCTATTGAAAAAATACGTATATTTAATGGGCTCAAGAATAGGCTTCACTTGACACCCCACCTCTCCCCACCCAATAAAAACTTACATACCAGTTTGTTTTAGAGTACATTTTTGCTTTAAATAGAAATTTATTCCAGAGTGAGAAATAACTCATACCTTATCTTCCTCTCTCACCTCCCTCCCCTCTCTCAGCCATATGTAACAGACATTACAAAACAGAATTATGATACATGTAAAAGTAATCCATATAGCCTGTTCAATGAAAGTGCTACACTTTATTTCTGTGGCCATTTCTTATATTATCAGTCATCAAAAGCATTTTTAGAGCTTACATTTAATGAATCAAAGCCCTCACATCCCACTGATAGTAGTGATAATTTAATATTCCCATTTTAATGTGAAACTTCTAGTATATTTTGCATAGGAAAATGAAATAACTGAAATGTGGAAATATAAAATGTGTATTTCCTAGTATGTTTGATTTCTGTCCTCTGAAAACCAGCCTGATTTTTAGTGGAAGGCTGGTTGAACTTCAGTTGCCTCAGAGACAAGAGATTATTCTTCGGGGGCAGAAGGGTCAGGTACTGCCTATCCTGGTTTATTTCCAGTACAGTATTTCCCAACACACTGCCTTTAGTTGACCCTACACTTACTTTCAAATGTCAATCATCCCCCCTGCTCAGTTAAAACTGATCATTTTGACCAGATTGATTAGAGTTCCAGTGCAAATAAGCAGGAATGGCTGTAAATCTATAAAATGTTGGTCTTGCTTGTAAAACTGAAATGCAAAGCAAACTCCAAAAAACAAGATTGCAAGAGTACAGCACAAGGACTGGCTCCATCCTCTTGACACCCTCCCCTCAGATATTTATAGACATTGATGAGGTCAAAAATCTCTAAAGCTGATTGGCCTAATGCATCAGAAAAAGTTTTAGGTAATGTTTGCCCTGTTCCTCAGTCCCTTTTGATATTGAAAACAGCTGGAGGAAGGTTAATATTAGTCTGACTGGCTCCTAGATTGATTCTTTTTGTTTTACAGTCTTATGTTGTGACATTTCCATCCTATTCAATGTTTAAATTCTCTTTCTGCTATGGAGTGTTTCTGTAAGCAGCCTGTCCTCTCTTTTTATTAAAAATAATATGCAGTCATTGATGTAAGTTTTAAATTTATTGTAAGTTACCTAAGTGGAAGCTGGATTTGACATCTTGAATTCTATTTGTAATAGTAATCACATAGCTTTTTATAATTTTGAGGTGTGTATAAGATGCATGGGACACATACAACTTGCACGTGTGTATATCCATGATTGACTTCCTGACTTCCAGGAAATGTATGTTTACAAATACACGACACTTTTAACATGTTTAAACTTGTGGGCAAATGTGATGATAATGATTAGGTATATGAGTTCACTTTGTGTATTTGTAGAAGAGAAATAGAAAATGGTGCTTGACAAAAGCAGTATTAAGACCCAGCCAGTGAATGCTGCAAGTAACATTCACCATCACATAACAAAAGAGTGACTGTTGCTTGGGGCTGAAAGAGGTAATTATATGTTTAGGGAAAAAACGTAGAGAGTTACAGTAGCTGTACAAAAGTTCTCAGTGTTACATCATGTCATAAATTCAAAATGTTCCATTGCAACGGCACATACAGTGTTCTTGTCTGGGGAAAAATTAGTTGGGGTACAAAACTTGCCTGTGGCTGTTGCCCTTTTTATGGTCATTGTATGGTTTTGCCTTAGTTGGCATAAAATACATATGCTGCAGATCAAGACTATCAGTTTGTATAGTCAGTTGTTCTATTTGTCTGTCTTGCTTTTAAAAGGAGTTGGTAGTCGCCCAGCAATTTCACTACCATTTTAATACCAATGTGACTTTAAAACTTCATTTTCCAGTAGAGAGGTTCTGCTGGATTCTCTCAAGTTTCCTCTGCATGGGAGACATTTTTGTTTGGAATGAGTGTGAAATTCTAAGACTGCAAGCCTGTAGCTGTTCACTTTTATCTAATTATACGGCTGCTATTTCATTTGAATCAGGAGCATGTCTTTTTTTTTTAAAAAAAAAAAAAACACAACTTTTCTGGGAAATTCATGCCTAAAATATGTACCTAGATGGAAGTTGAACGTAGCAGTATAACTACACAATTTCAAATGACTTGATGTCTTACATACAGATCTTAATGCCTTGCCTACAGATTCTTAACTTTTCATTCTAACTTCTAACTGAACGTGTTCTTAACTTTTCATTTTGACTTCTGTACAGAAATGTGTTTAATAAATTATTTCTTTAGCATGACAGAGGCCCTCATCCCCCTATCTGTTTATTCATATGGTAGAGTGGACTGAACAGCTTGAAGTGCAGAGGAGGAAGGGAGGACACACACCAGTTATAGCAAAGGAATTGAACCTTCATTTAAAAAAATAACGTCTTTTTTTCTTGGACAGGCAAGAAAAGACTGCAACCATCAGTATTCCTCTATAACCATTTCTAACATTTGTTGTAGTCTTCAGAACCCCTTCTTTCTCACTCCTCCCTCCTCGTAACAGAGCAATTTAGAAATGATTTTTAGGAACCTGCAGATTTCATTCTGCAGGTCAGGAAGGAAGCCTTTCTTTTGAGGTTGAGTTGATAGAGGCTTGTGAGTTTTTTGTCATAATTTTAGTTGCATCCCAGATAGAATAATAGGTTTTGAAAAAATGTTACTGGAACACCTCAGTGTTTTGAATATCAGGTCTTTTTTATTTCTTTTTCCTGTGTCTGTGGTACCACTGTTAACATACAACATTGAAAATGCCAGGCAGAGTAATAGTCTTTAAAATGTTCTATGAGGGAGTATTCTTCTGAAGACTAGCTAATTTATTCTTGCAGGTACGTGTGGCTGTAGGTTCAGTGATGTAAAATACAGAGCATTATACATTCTTGTAAGTTTTAAGAACACTGTTGTCTTTGTCTTGTCTTCTCTGGCCTAGGTTTGTGATCTGTCCTTCAGCCTGAAGAAAATGCTGATCCGACATAAGCTGACTCACAACCCCAATCGACCGATGGCAGAATGCCAGCTTTGCCACAAGAAGTTTACAAGAAATGACTACCTCAAAGTGCACATGGAAAATGTTCATGGTGAAACTGACAGCTAATTATGGCATGTGTAAGAAGAATGGATCTCATGTTCCAAAGTGTTCCACTTGCACATGTACAAACTCCAGACCTCTCACCTGACTACTAAGCATAGTCAGGAGAAACAACTTTAATGTGTTCACATGCTGTTTTTCTCACGTTTTGTTTTTATCCTACTAGCTTACTAAAAAAGATATATTCGCATGCAGTAAAACATAGTTTTGAAAATAAAAATTTGAAGATGCGAGAACTTTACGAAGATTTTATCCTAATTAAAAAGTAAAAGATTTAAATCAACTTTATTTTCTAAGTTTCCAAGGTTGTAATTGAGATATTGGTGGCATTACCTGGAAATCCTGGACATCTGAAACTGAATCACTTTGTCTCCAGCTCTTATTTCTGTATGTAAGCCTCAACACTCCATTAAAAATCTTCAACTGGAAATCATGCAGAATTTGTCATTGTGTTTGATTTCTGATTGTATCCGGCATATTTTATTCAGATCTTAATGCTGCATTTTATTGTAACATGACTTTGTCTCATTTTCTTTATAGCTTTCTCGTTAGATGAAACTGATTAACTCGAATTGGTTCTTGAGATGCTGGAATGTATAGGTATAGAAACTGGAAATCTGGAAATCTGTCAGCTTAGGTATTTCTGTGTGAGCGTTCAGGAAAATTTACTACTTCTGGTTGCATGAAACACAACAGAAGTAAAAACTTTGAGCAATTTAGTGTAACTACTATGTTTGTATTCATCATTGTGACTGGGAAGGCAAGTGTTTCTGAAAGACATTCTGACAGACTGTCTTGAGCAGCGACAGTTGTCTAGTTATCATGTATTTGATTTCTCAGTGAACACCTGGTTGCCAGTCTTTCTTTCTGCAAAATCAGATGCGCTAGTTTTCTTCATCTTACTTAACGTTTTCTTAATCCTGTTAATGACCACTGGGAATAATACTGCTTTATACCTAAGTAACAATCAAATTCTTCCAGATATCAGATTGAATTGTTTACTATAGTAAAACTCTCAAAAAGAGCTTCCACAAGGCTGTCTTTGTAGCACAGCTAGATAACTAAGAAATTGTTATCTACAAGGACAGTAAAAATGTAACTTCAGAAGGTGAGTACGTGTGAAATTCCTGAGATATCAGCAGTTATATTAATATTAAGGCTAAGTTAATATATAATATTAAGGCTGTGTAATTAGTAAACAATTCATATTCATTTTGGACTAGCCAGTGCTTTATAAAATAAATTTGTATTGGGATATCTTAGTACTAGTTTTTACGGGAAAAGAGTTCAACCTTTCTGAACTGCAGTGGGGACAATTGAAAGAAACAGCATGACCCTTTATTTCACTTCTCAAATCTGTGTATCACAATAAATATTCTACTCAGAAGAGCAGAAGCTTACAATAGAAAATGTTGCTTTATTTAGTCATTAACACTTCATTCGTTCCCTGCTAATAGTTTTCATTCCATCCTTCTGCATGGACATCTCTATCTTCATGTTCAGTTTTGAGACCCAACACTGGGTCCCAATAGTAGAGTGTTCCAAGCTCATAACTTTTCTATAGAAAATAAGCAGAACATGCGTTGTGTTTCAGAACCCAAAGGAGACCCACAACTAATAGGGACAACTGTAAATACAGGATTTATAATGTAATTATTATGTTTTATTATGAGACTGTTCATATTCAACCTCCTTTCTTTCATTTTGGAAGTCTGTGACACCCCATGACATCTAACAGGTTTACAAGTGTCTTTTCCATTTACAAGGAAATTGTAAACTCAAGTTTACAGGTTCCTTTTCTTAGGGAAAACAGGTCACTTGTAGCAGTTATAATAAAATTGATCGGGAAACTGTCACTGTATTCAACAGGAGAAAAACCTTCAAAATTATGTCTTTCTATTTATTTCAGGAGTCCTTGGCTCAAGTTATATATGACCAGTTAGGTTTTAATGAGCCACCAGCAAGGTTTCTGCAGGCAGAGGCATGATCTTGTGTTTCATGCAGTTGGAGGTAATATGATCTGAATTCATAGTGGTGAACTATATAATTGAGTTTACATGTAATGCAGACTTACCATTATACAATATATTTCTATTTGGCCATACCTTTCTTAAACAAATAAACAACAACAACAACAACGAAAAGCACAACCCTTTTTCCTTCGAGTAAAAATTTCCATTGGTAGCTTCCACTTGGAAAAGATAGAGAACGTTCCTTTCAGGTGATTTGGAGAAATGAGAAACTGAAACCTTGGTCTAAAGGAAATTCTTGCTTTTAGTGTGTGTGCGTGTGTGTGTTTGTATGTTTGTTTTGCTTTATTGTCCACAATGGCAAAATAACCACCATTAGTTAAAATACTGACTTTTCCATGTTAAGTTGCACAATGCAGACTGACGTGAAGAGCTAGAGATATTTGTGAAAGAACATGTAGTCACTGCAATTTTAGAAGGCTGTGATTTTTTTCCTGATATTGTATAATTTTCTGCAGATCACGGCATTCAATTTGTTCTCTTTATTTTTCCATTGCAGTTAACTCTTCTTGGAGAAAACTCTATCTCTAGTGTTAGGAACAGCAGGAAACTCATGTTCCTTTTGCTTTCCATGCTGATCAGATGTACAGCCAAAAGCTGATACAAATTGTTAATATGATATTATTAGCAAACACAAAGGATGTTTATAATTTATAATTATTTTTGTCAGCATGATTTTCAAGGATTTGATAGATCCTTTGGTTTACACTAGCAAGCTCTAATTACAAATCAGAAAAAGGAGGAAATAGGATAAGTTAACAAAGGTGTACTAGGCATTTAATGTTTCTATGTTTGAACGTAATGACATAGGGCAATCAAAGCATTTTGTATGTTCTGCAAGTAATTTTGTGATGATATAAGAATATAAGTTTCTGGTGTGTGTTTTAAATTGCAATGTTTAACGTTCTGCATTTGGGTAAATATGTACCAATATCATTATTCTTCAAAGACCTCCAACTGGAGTTTATTTTAACTTATAAGTCACATTTTAATTTATTAGTCACATTTTGCAGAGCTGATGCTGTAACTTGCAATTATGTAAATTATTCTCACGATCTGAAGAAATTACCTCATAAAACTATTGTGCTGCAAGTTGTTTATGGCTGTTAGATTCACCAACTGAAGCTCTATTTCAAAAAAAAAAAAAACAAAACCAAAACCATCACCACCATCACCCTATTTCCTCTGCCTCCTTTCCTGCCTCTCACCAGTGGTTTCAGCATGTGCACAATATTAAGGGAAGAAATTACAGGAGTATTCCAACTGAGGAAAATCATTTTGATCTACTGAGAAGACATTTTTCCTTTATGAGGGCTGGGAAAAGTAAAGGAACTCTGAGTCCATACCTGAAATTTATTTATTTATTTACTTCTTTCTTTTGAGTTAAAAGAGGGCAGAAGTGTCTCTTGTAACAACTGCTTACAGATCGTTCACTGTGTTGAATGATTTCAACTCTGTCTAGTTGAAATCCAGTAGTCCAGCCTGGGGTTTAAATTTTGGTTTATAAACCATGGCTTCTGAGCAAGTGTAATCTGAGATTATTGATCTCTTGTGCCTGGTTTAGATACCTTTCACAATGGACAAAGGTGTGCTGACTCTTCTCCGTTCACATCCTGAAGAGGCAGGAAGCATTGCAATAGCTCCGTATCTGAGACATATACAATACAAATCCTAACTTCCACTGTCCAACAGTGATTGGTAGTGCTGTGGATAGGTGTAATTCTCTCTAATAGACTATGAACTTTTGGCTGTGTAATATTGATAATGGTTTGCTATGAAGCCAGTGCTGTTAGGCTTGCACTAACTCAGAATATGATGGCAGTTTTGGTTGTAGAGCTGTATTCATAGAACATGTATGAATTCTGTCAACTTCTTTTTGTCTTTAGTGCATACTGTGGCACATCAAGAAGATGGAGTAATTTAAGGATACACAGTAACAGCTGAAAAGTTGTCACTGATAAACAGTTTACTTGACTTGGAAAATTATTTGCTAAAAATTCAATCTCAGACTGCCAGTCTTAATTTTATTAACTGGTTTTCTTTGAGTGTGTTTTATCACACACTCATCCATCCTCATTCTGTTGTAAGCTGGTACTGGATTTGTAATATCATGTGAACAAGAGCAGAGACTATACTAGCAGTCTTAATATTTGCAGAGCTTTTGCTGATAAACTGCATCACTTTCAGCATGCCCTATTTGTTATGATCAAGTAGCGTGCGTCTCTGAGCTTTCTAACTTCAGCTGCGTCTTGTGTTACACCAGGAGTGTGATCAGATGCTGTGCATGGCACAAAAATTGTCGTCACCCTCTGGTGATGAAAGAAACCATGAGGAAATGACCACCGATGTCGCAAGTGCGGGGAAGGGGGGAGAGTTGAGGACCCATTTGTGTCTCTGATCTCCAACTGAGGTAGGCAAAAAAAATATCTCGGATCTCCATCACTGCTTGTGTTCTGGACTTGGTCACCTCAGGAAAATCTAGACAGAAAGATAGAGGAACAGGGACAAAAATATAACGTGTTTCACTTACTGGTGGAACTGTATGTGATGATATGTTTTGATGCTCCTTTTGAAAGTGATGGCAAGTGCTTTGTAGTTTAAACAAAAAACCTCTGATCTGATTGTGTGGCGGGAGTGGGCAAGAAGTGCATTATCAAGAAGTATGTTCATTTTAAAGTGTAACTTTCACCATTTCTATTGAATTTTGGTTAATGGAGTCATTCATCCTGCCCTGACTGTACAATGATCTGTTGTAATTAGAGTCAACTTAGTGCTGAGAGGGTTATCATTGCTATCAGTCTTTGTGTGTCCTAAGTGGAGCTGGATTTTGAGAAATGGCTTATGCAGTATATTTTAGAAATGTACTTGGGATATGCTGTACATACAAACTGAAACTGTTGGAATTAAAGTAAATAATTCAGATTCCTACCACTCTTCTGCTATATACAACTGAAATTTCAGATGCAATGTTTTTGAAGGAAAAACAACATCTTGATGTTAGTCCACTAGATTGTGAGGTCCTTCCAACAATTAACCCAAATAAATTGGACATTATTCTTCAATTTTAATAAAGAGAAAACTAGTAAGAGTTGCCACCTACGTTTTTGAAACAGTGTTATTTCACAACTGTTTGTCACAGACAGGTATGCATACATACACATAACCTGTTATATAGGGCAGATATATAAAAGACAGTCTAGCATGAAAAGGTGAGATCACAGGAGAGCACAGATCTAGTGCTTTGAAGCCTGATTCTGTGTGTGCTCCTTGAAGTCAGTGAAGTTTAAGTCCTGGAATTTAATTGCAGTCTTAATGATTATCTTAACAGGACGTCCTGGTAAGCAACAACTCAGTTCTGTAAAATACGAGCATAGATGGAAAGCAGTTGCTCTTTGAGTCAACAGAGACATTTGAGCGCATGCGAGAAACGAGTTGAAATCTGTCTTTCAAAATAAAACAGATTACGTTTAGCTGAGAAGATATGTAAATATAGCTATGGATTCTGAGATCTTTTCACTTTCTGGAACAAGCATGAGGCCCAGAATAGTGGGTGTCTGAGGAACTCCAAAGAGTATGGCTATTATATTTCAGGATCTGCTTGTTGACTGTCTGCCACTTGGACAAACTGATGTGTTTCTCACTTTTCCTCTTTCTCTCTCATCATGGCTTTCTTCCTAATTTGGCTCTAAGCTCTCCAACACGAATATATCTCTCTTCTGTTTACATAGGCATTTGCAGTTCCCTTTGATTAGCTACTGTACTGAAAATAGTAATAAAAGGAACACTTCTTGAAAATTACTGACAGGGTAGTAGAAACCTCCTGAGGAAACGGGTGTTTGAGGGCTGTGAGTTTACAGTGGCTACAAATAACCAGAAAACCTCCTACTTTTAATTTGCCATTCCTTCAGTTTAAGAAAAAAAATATATCAAAAAAGCAAACAGACAAAACTGATTTGAGATCTGAGGACTAGTATGTAATACGTGATATCAGTTCTATGTAAGATTAGTATCCCATGAGAAATACACTATCACAATTGGGCTGTGGTATGAGCAAATACATGTCTAGTTCTGATGGTTCAGCTGTTGAGCAATACGCTAAACTTAAGGACGTCATTGATCATTTTATTCATAAACTTTAGCTGTAAACTACATCATAAAATAAAAGTGTCTCTCGGTGTGTTTGTGCAGCAACTAGTATCAGGTAGATGTAGCAGGCAATAAACTGAATGATTGTTTCACGTTTTTCTGCTTCCATTTGTAGCATACGGTAAAGCATCCATGTTGTTTGCTGAACAATAATTGAAGCAAATTTGATTTCATTTCTGCTTTTCTTTGAGAAGGACGTTCTGAAAAAAAAAGGGACCATTAATAAAAGTTTTTTTTTTTTAATCCTTCTATAAGGAAAAGACTGTAAACTCTTAAATCCACAAGTTCATTTCCAGTTTGACAGCTGTTCAAACAAAACTGGAAGTGTATGCTACAGCAGGTAATGTTTTGCTGCTGGATTAGAGACCTTCACTGCAGCATTATCCAAATTAACTCTTTAGTACCAATATTTTGGTCATTTTCTATCTGTGTCATGTCTTGCACTTCAAAATATTCTTTAACAAATTATATGTGCCAAATTCAAGGTAGGTCATAAATCCATTTAGCATCGAAGTTATTTAAAAAAAATCTCATCTTTGTTTCACAGACATTTCAAAACTTGGCAGTCCATTTGCTTTTATGTGTATATATATGATGTCTTTTGTAACAGGTCATTTATACTTCAATAAAACTCAGAAGGATTATTCTCTACATCATCTACATCTGTATGCACTTTGTTCAGTTTCATAGTAAGTGGACTGGGGATTGAGTCTGTTGAGATGAAATAATAAAAGTGATGAATTCAAAACTGGAAAAACAGTAAACATTTGGGATTAAATAGGAATTCAGAAAAGGCACCCTTTGAGCAGAGGAATAAAATTGTGATTAGAGATTGCATTATTACTTTTTCTTCCTTTTTCTCCATCACTTAGAACAAAATTCTAAAAGGTCCTTTGAATAATAAAACTAAGTTTGAAAACTTATATTTAAATTCAATTTAGCAAATGTAAAAGGAGGATGAAATATTAATTCAAGTAAAACTTCACTAATCTTTGCAAAAAGACGAGACACATCTTTTGTTTGTTTGTTTTTTGGAGCTTGCTGTTACTAGCCAGGGCTACTTGCTTTCCTTCTAGTTTTGAAGACAGAGTTTAGTTTGTAGAAACTAAGTCTTGTTAGATGACACTAGCAGTTTATGTAGAGGAAATCTGCTATAGTTTTGATTTTACATTAAAGAAAAAGTTGTTGAATTGCTCAGATGTTTTGGATAAAGAGTCCCAAGACCTGTGCTTTCATACCCCTGTGTGCAGTTTGAGCAGCCTTGAATCATGCAAGAACCCCTTCTGTGAAATCTCTTCCCATATTTTTGTTTTCCAAACTCACTCTGCATGTCTGAGGTTGCAACCTGTGGTTGCTTTTAGTGATGTGATCTAAGAGTCTTTCTCAAATAGGTCCAATATAGTTTCTTCTGCCTGGAGGGTAGTTGTGGGTTATGCCAAGCAGGTGAGGTTATCCCTTTCTAAAACATCTCCTCGCACAAGTCCAGGATATTTGTGTAGTTTGACAAGCTAAGTTTAGCTCTTCAGTACAGAGGAAGATTAACAAGCTCTTTCTTGGAGCTGTAAAGGAGGTCAGCTATACTAACCTACAAAACAAAGCTGCTGTTAATTCTTCTGTCCAGCCCCTTACAGTGCAGCAAGGCTGGCTGGAAAGCAGTGATTTCTTTATTTCTTCTCTTTGCTTTGAACCTTTTCATCAGGTTAGTAATAACAGTAAAATAAATAAGATTTGAATATGGCCTCAGAATTCAAATGAGGATTAGAATAGAAAAAAGCTATGAAATTCATTATTTGGACTTTATTTTTTGTTTTCCTGATTCTACAAATAAGTTGGTGGAAAGCAGGATTTCTGTGTCACTGCAGAACTCTGCAGGCCATTCACCTTATCACTGGAGAGGTGGCAAAGGGGCTGCCTGCTGGTTAAGAGTTAGCTGTTCTCAGTTGGAGAAGTCACTGTGATTGGTATGCAGGCCTAATGGTTTATTTTTAAACTTAAAGAGTTAACAGCCCATTGTTTCAGAAAGAAAATTGCTGTTTCTTTCCCCCATATAAATTAGTGCATTTGTTTTTTGTACCAAAATGGTAGCTTGCTGCTGTCTATTTCACTGACAGTAGAAGTTATCTAAACTTTCAGCTACAGTTGTCTTACAAAGAATCATCCTACTTACATTTCAGGCTAGTAGCTACCAGCTACGTGCATGCTTGCAATGTATTGTGAACAAGGTTCTACTTTCTGACTCATTTATTAGTGTAATTTCTTCATCCTTTAGGGTTAGCTCATTGTTTTTTGCCTTTGGTTTTGTTTTTTATAGAAGTCTAAAAATATAAGCCAGTATTTTCCCAAGCACATAGCTTTTCATCCAAATTAAAATGTCATCAGTTAGCCAAAATACAGCTCTTAGCCAATAAACACCTAGTTTCCAGTTAAATGCTACAAAACAATATTTTTCTAGAAATAGAAAATTAATAATCAGATTGAAGATTCATTAGTCAAGACTGTAAATTGTTACTCCTGAGCATAGTACTAATCATTGTAAGTTCCTAGTAAGGTGAATAAATGCATTAAACGTTAGAAAACTTAGCATGTCTTCCCTAGCAGACTTCTTTTGTAATTGTGGGTAGCTTCCTCTGTAAATAAAAAAGCCCAGTCAGTAGTCAACTTTGTAATTGTGAGTTTCCTATGGCTAATTTTGCTGTTTCCTAAATTAAAGTCCAGTGAGGTCTGCTCAGGATATGGCCCTGCTCTAAAGTCCACAGGAAATGGTTCTTTTTAGCTGTAGTTCTGCATCAATAAAGGATAAATACTTAGATGTTTGGTTCAAAAGATATTTTCAGAAGGATAAATGCAACTTAAGAAGATGTTCACTCTAAAAGAATTTAGAGTTGTGTATATGCAGTGCACTGAAAATGGCTTTGGCATTTGTCTTTGCTTTTTCTAAAGCAAATCTGGGCTGGATAAAGTGACTTTTTGCCACCTCTTTTACTACTCGGTAAATCCCTCATGACACATTTTGAGAAGACTCGGGCATAAAGAACAACATTTTCTAGAAACCAAGCAAAGTAGATTACAAATGAATCCTTGGGTCTTTATTCCTTTTCAGATTTACCATATGTGAATCCACAATTGCTGTAGATTTTGGCAACCTGTTCACAGACACATGGAGAGCTTTAGTCTGAAGAAACTGAAAATGTTTTCTTGTTCTCATCTCATACTTTCTTAATTTTTGGGGGGGGATTTGATTTATACTGATTTAAAAAAAAAAAAAAGAAATGGCTATAGCTAATACATACACAAGTATATTTTTTTGGAGTTCACTGTTTAAAGTAGGCACAAACAACATGTTTAAATTAAGACGTTCTTATATGTATGCATGAATGTGCATAAACAGAACAAAATGTGCACACTGTAAGAAGGGGATGTTATAAATACAACTAAAGCTTTACATGATGACAAAACCAGACAAATCGGGTCTACCTTTATATGTGAAAGGATGAAAACCTGGTCTGTATATTAGAGAGAACTGTATTTCTCTGCTTTCTGTCTGTGAGAAAAAAACTGACAGTACTAAGGAGACCTTTCATTGATAAGGTTCATTGAACAACCTGATAATGAACAGGATATGGCTTCCATGTCCATGAACTAACAGAAGCATCCCTCTGTACGAGTAGACTTCTTCAGAGAGTGAGAAACCTTTATGCTTAAAAGTACTTACCTGCCCAGCTTACACTGATTTTACTAATATTTCCTTGCATCACAATTTTCAGTACAAGACTATGTACAAGATCGGTGGCAAAAAATTAAAGGTACTTTCCAGTGCAAATATGATGTAGAGGTAATTTATAAGTTGGGTGGCAACTTAGCATGTGCCCTTTGCAACCTGGATAGTTATGCATCTAATTTGTATTGACCCTGTGGCCAGGATTCCCAAAGTAGCTGTGTACTAATGGAGAAGGGTGAGAAGTGAAAATAAATTGTTCGTCTCCTAGATAATACTAACATTAGCAGAGGGGTTGCAGTGGGTAGGTTTCTCTCATGTATAATTTTGTTGCTTGGGTAGTGTGGAGAGGAGGATTTAAAGTAGAGAATCCCTAATCAAGTAGGTGTTTACCTGCTTTGAAATGAAGGGCCTCATCATTCTTTATACTGATTTTTATACTGACTTTATACCGACTACATGAGCCAACTTCCCTCCTGCATTTTATCTTATACTTTCCATGTGTTCTACAAGATGGATCTTGGCATCTAATTTGGCACTGTAGGTTCTGCTGGGTAAAAGAATGTCTATGAGTAAGTCTGTTTATGGCTGTAGCCCCAAATACTTGAATGTCTTTTGAAGATTAGTTTTAGGTTTCCAAGTCAGGACAATTTTGTCCTGTCCTGTCAGCAAAGGGTATGAGATACTGTATGTGAGAAACAAAACTCTCCTGTTGCAGCTTTATTTGAGTTGAGCTAGCTGTTGTACAAACTGATCATATCACCGCCAAGTTGAGGATTCTGGCTTCCTCTGTGTGTTTTTAAAGTCATTATATCATTGGCAGCAATTAATGACCTTCCAGCTGAAATCAGTGAACAAATATGAATGACTGAATTGTGGTCATTTTGATTATCTGTGGAACCAATGCAGGCCAGTTTCAGAACAAATGAAGAATTGTTTGAACCTGGTTAATAGGATTCATATTTTCACCATATGGCAAGGTTATATGTCTAAGTAAATGCAATCAGGAATCTAAATGCAATTATGAATTTAATTTCCTTTAGTAAGCGGTCAATTCCTCTTTTGAAAAACAAAAACAACAGCAACAAAAACCCAACCAAACAACAACAAAACACACAAAAAACACATGTATTTCAGAACATCAAGGTCTTGTGCAAGATATGATATTGTCTAGCTTCTCTTCTCTTTTTTTTGTCTGTGTATATTTTTTTTACATTCACCACTTCACCTATTCTTCTGCCCTCTTGTGGATTTTAAATGTATTAAATACTATAGATTTATATTATGTAGGTTTTAAAGCTACAGATCTTTGTAATGATCTTATGACTGATTTGCATCATCTAGGAAAAAATAGGCATGCATGTTCTACAATTTGCTGTGTCTTCTTAGTGCATTTGCCTGAAAGAACTGTTCTGCATACCCTCTGATTTCAGGATTTTTTTAGTTCTGGTTTTAAACCTTTTTTTTTTTGTACAAACTGGCATAGCTACCATATCTTCTACATTTTTTTCTCATTTCTTATCCCCCTACTGTCACACAATTGGTCTTCAAATGTGACTGTCTCAGGAAACCATGAAATGAAAGATAATGACAAGGCATATGAAATACCACTGATTTATTCAAACCTTTGGGAACTTTTTCTAAGGTCATAAAGTGAATGGATCAGAGCCTTCTACAGCATAACGTTTTGCCAATACTACCTATAATTTCTATCCAAAATGTTGTTCTATCCAAAATGTTGCTGTGTATACAGAACTAGTAAATTGCTTCAAAGCTTGAGGCCAGGGTTCACTTCCTGTGCTGAATACATCCAGGAGCATTAGTGTATGTAAACCTATAGTAAATAGTGCATGAAGATGGAAATCCAAGACCAGATACTCAAAACACTATGCATACAGTTGGTGTTTTTCCTAAGTTACTCAAATTATCTGTCACTTTCATTGTGGTTTTGGGTTTTAAGCCAGGGTAGTTTTGAATTTTGATACAGAACTAAGATAAAGATATATGGTATGTTCATAGGGTTTAGCTGGAAACTGAAAAACTCAGCTAATGAAAAATATCCTATCAGTATCATTGTGGCAATATATAATGGTCAACACAAAATAATTTAGATAGCCTCTTCATATATCTTGTGAAATACAACAGTTGAATGATAAGAAAGGGAAAATAAATAACATGGGGTCAAAGTGGAGAACTAAAGTTTCCACTAATTGTGGAAAGTGAATTTTCAGCTAGATATGTGAAATAGGTTTCCTAGAAGGAGGTGGTAGTGTAGTACTGAAGAGCATTCTGGAGGAGAACATAAAAATTTTATAATAAAACGGAGGTAAGGACAAAAGCCTGGTCTAGACCTGTGTTTTTCCTCTTCAGTGTTCTACCACTGTTGCTGTCAGCAGTGCAACTAGCACAGCAGCTAGTGATACTAGCAAGATGTCACTGAAAACAGCTTGCATCAATTGCACTATTTTGTTGGAATCCTGTTGTCTTCAGGATGCACAGACTTCTGGCCTACTGGAAAACTTCAATGTGTTTCTAGTAGGAGCCATGAAAATTTGAGCAAAAGGGAACATTAGAGATGTCCCTAGGCCACCATGGGGTCAGAGTGGGAGACCACAGGGGTTGCTTTGTCTGCGTTTTGCTTTTGGGTAGCGGCACTTGCCACTGGTTCTCCCTGGCTCACACTGTCCAAGGTGCTGATGGCACCTGGGAGACATCGGACAGCCTCTGCACCGCAGAATCGGGGACCTGCCTTCTGGGAGCAGTGAGACCTCAGTAAGACCTTTCTTTTTTGTTCTGCACAACAGCACGGGTAAGAAATTGTCAGGGCCTATCATGCTTTCTAACCAACAGTACCAATATTGTAATAATCTCTATTCAGAGGTGGCGTATAGCCATCACAAAAGTACAACTATTTGCATTTAGGTGTGAGTATACCCATTATTTTAACATTATTCTTCTGTGCTTCCATTTGCATCATTTGCATGATGTTGCAGAATATTTTTTCTATTTTTGAGAAAGTAGCAAAAATATTGAAAGCCTCTGGAAATTTACGTCTTGTGGGTAACTAAGATTTTATCATGCAGTGTTGTTGCCTGATGTAGATATGGTTCCTATTGTCTGTATTTTCTCTGGTCAAAAATGGCTTTTGTCTTATTTTATTTTATTTTTTATTTTCTTTTTTTTTTTGTCTGTGGTCATTTTTATGTCCACAGATGACAGCAGAGACTTAAGGGTGAGAAAAGAAAGTATGTTAAAATGTAGTTTCTCTGCAATAAAAATAATGCTTTTCAATTGACATTGTCAATATAAGAGTAAAAATATGTGAATGTGTGGGCACTTAGCAGCTTCCTTTTTTAATTGTATCATGGACAAGTGCTATCCATGCAGAATTACTAGTGGTTGGTCCAGTAATTATGAGACACTTCTAATTACCCACTATACTATTTTCATGATTCTGGTCTTGGTAGCCAAAACAACAAAAAAGTAAGAAGATCGTAGTGTAAGTATTTGCTGAGTGCTTCAGATGATCAGAAAGGCAGGAAGTGTGTAAGGGCAAGCATAACTCTCATGTAAGTGTGATAGTGTTCCTCATGGCATCTTCTGAAATGGGTCCTGTGGTTTTAAGCAGATGGATTCTAAAACCAGCTGTCTAGAGGCTGAACATGATTTCAGATATTGTACCATTTATCTGGGTAGGAGAGAGAAAATAGTGTTTTAAAAAACCTGAAGTTGCGGGTTCACAAATTCTGAGTAGAAGCTCTCAGAAGGATAACAGGTATCATAAGATGTGTAAAAAATCCTGAAGGCTGTCAAGGCTTGACTGAAAATATTTGTTTAATTATGTTGTGTTGGTGGTGGTTTTATTTTGTTCTTTGTTTTTAAAATACATTCAAATACATTCATCTCTACACATAAAACAACCGCATAAGAGTTGAACATTGTTTTGATAATTAAGACTTAGTTACAATGGTAAGTTTGTTTTTTATTGTTTTATCCTGCTCTGCTGCTCTTTAGTATATGTATGGGGATTTTGTACTTACTACCTAACATATACAGGGGTATGTGTTCAGCAAGACTCTAAGCAAGCATTTAAGTGCATGTCTGACTTCTGTGAGGGTCCAGAGAGCTCGGATGCATTTAGAAAATAAAGAAGAGGTGTTCAAACACCATCCTGACAAGGTAAGTAAGGATGTGAGGAACTGAAACTGAAGGCTTTTTTTTTTGACATACTTGTTCTTGCTAAGTAACATTTTACTTTGTAAATACCTTGGAGTTTTTATAAAGTGCTACTTTGAATTAGTGAGAAAAACTTTTCCACATATTTTAGTCCTGACAACAAATTCCCTTATTCTGCCAACATAACATTCTCATTTTGCTGAAGAAAGCTTAAAGTCTGTTGCTCTTTTTTGCTTCTCAACTTGCAATTCTACTAAATCTTTCAGTCATTTCTCTTTACATCTTTATTTTCAGCACATTTAGGTAATCTGTAGGGTTTTAAGTTGTTTTAGCTTGGGTCCATTGTGAGACATTAATATATTTTTGACAAGGTACATGGTGTGGAACGTTTTGGTCTGTAACACCAATAAAAACAGATGGAGGAGCAGAGCCGTGTGTGACGTAAGGCACGCAAAAATGTGGATCTCACCAATTAATCATGGCATACTGCTGACAAATAAGTGACAGTAATTGATGCAGCCCTTTGAGAGGCAATCTGGAACTACTGCAGCCTGGGAAAGCTCATTCATTTCTTTTCCTTTGCTGAGTTAGTGGTGAATAACAACCCTATTTAATTGCTGCCCAGTGTTGCTTTATAAGGTAACAGTGTCACTGACAAGCCAGGAAGTAAGAGTCTAGCAGTTAGCACTATCTAGCTAGATTTTGTCTGCGTTCTGTTTCTGCAAACTATTGATGTTTTCTATTCGGTGTATTGGCCACCAAAGGGCTGACGTACATAAGTGTAAAATGCGTTTGAATATCTGAATGTGTTGTGTTAGGTTTTCTGCTTGTCAGATTTGTACAGGTTTCAGCTCATCTGTTTAATTATCAAAATGTTTTAGTTACTTATATTCATCTCACACTGTTAGTGTCAGGATTTCTACAATGCCCAGCAGATTCCAACAGTAAAATGTACTCTGACGAAGATCTAACTTGCACACCGTGCTTTGTTTTAGGTGAACTTGTCTGACTCAGAGTAAAGCCAGAAGGTCTTATGGCTGTAAGAAAATGTTTAGCTGTTTTAATAGGCAGTATGCCAGACCAAGGCAACATATATTCAAACCACTGTCTGCTGTTTTTTTTTTTTTTTTTTTGTCAGCAGGGAGAGAAATGGGGGCTGAGACCATAATATTAGAACAAAGAGATATTTCTGCCGAATTTTCTCTCCAGTAGGCAGTGGTTGCTTCCATCACATTGAACAAAATTTCCTTCTAGAGCGACAATAGCCTGCCTTGGTTATTACTGGAGTGAGGCCAGGGAATTTCACTTCAACGCAATAATATTTTTACAGCAAAAGAGCTGCTGAATGGGGCCTGCTAGGGCTATCATATTTGCTGGCAGGGCCACCTCCATCATGATTTAGATCTGCTGCCATTTCCTTGTAATTATCAGGCAGGGGAAGATAGTATTCAAATCCCCTTTATTATTGCACATACTCTCTGATGGCTTCCTTTTTCATTTTCTTACCTCTTTTCGAGTGTAGCAGAACAAGTGTCCCCAGCTCTGAGAAAAGGAAGAGGTAGCCAGAGGGGTGGCATAAACAACTGTATGGGAAGAAGTGTGAATAGGAAGAGTGTTGAGGATGTCCAGCTCCTTGCTCTGTTTCATTAAGCAGAAGTGCAGTCAATCAGGTGACAACGTGGGATAAAGCAACTGGTTTAATGACAGACCACCGTAGTCTATAGGAATTATCATACTATAACAGCAGTTTTGTTGTAGGATTCTGCTGGCATTTTAAGGAGTAATTCCTCCCATTTTATGACTGTGAGAACTGAACCACAAGGTGGTTCAATTAATTGCCCTACTTGCTGATAATCCAAACACTTCCATCTGCTGTCAAATGGAACAGGAGCTGCAGATACTTACGACCTCCATGAACCAAGCTGGCTGCATCTGATTTGCCCAGCCTCTGTAGTGATTCTGCAACAGAACAGGATGGAAGTCTAGGTATCGATGTAAGGAGGGAAACAGAGAAAAGACACTAAGGACTCATGTGTTTCTTTACACTAGACTCCCTGGCAGTGGCACTGGTTTTTTAGATCTTCCTTGCTCAGCACTGCAGTTCCTCAATGACTGATGTAGAGAGCTGCAGAGAACTGGAAATGCTGCACGGTGCTGAGAAACGTGGATGTACTCACCTGCATGTGAAATGACCTGGGAGGAGAGGCAGCTCACACATTGTCAGAGGGACTGCATCTACCTGTTGTCTAATTCTTTGTAGTCCCACAGTGCATCAGAGGATAATGCATATTTCACATGGGGGTAAATGAATATGTACTGAAAGGCTGCCTATACTGTCCTGATCGTTTTTGTGCCTGTCACCAGGCTTGTGGCCAAGCCACAGAGCTACTGAAATCACAGCACAGAAACACTGCTGGACCCTTGGCAAGTTGGCAACATCTGTGAAAATGTTCTATGGACTCGTGCACTCCAACAAGTTCTTTTCAGGTGATGTATCATTCTCCTTTTGTGGAACATGGACTTCAGTAATAAATGTCCATTCCTGAAAATAATTCATGATTTTGTGCTGACATTGCCATCAATCCATAAGCAGTACCATCTGTGTCTAGTCTGAAGGTTTTCAAAACATAGGTATGCCAAGAAAGGGGTAGTCACAGGGGCTTTATTCAGCGTTGAAAACCTTAAATCATTCTACTGAGTAGTGGGCTTACAGTATTGGCATACCCAAAAATAAACCTGTAGCTAAAGCAGAGATGTACAGAGTTTCACATCTGGGAGTGCCTATGGAGATGGCTTGTTCAAAGCAACATTGTGGGGGTTGGTCAATTGTAATTCCCACCTCGTTGATGTATGAAAAGTAGATGGTCTCTTTTGGACATATTCCAGACTTTTCTGGATTTAGCTTCAGTTTGCCAGAGAGCATTATAAAGATATCAGGTCTTATCAAGCCCTTTTTGCATGCATCATATCATCTAGGCACAAAACTGAGTGAACCATGCTATTTTTCCGTGCAACTAATTGTCCAGCCTTTCCTTCTGGAAACACTCTAAATGACTCTTTACTTCCTTTTGTGAAATTTCCATCTCCTGATTTGTTTGGCTTTTTTTTTTTTTTTTGCCAGGTCACGCTGTTCTTTTTTTCCCCTCTTTATTTTTTAAGCTTCTCTCTTGCTTTTTTTTTTTTTTCCCCATCTTCTGAGTTTCTAAGTGCTCTAGGCACTGGTGACTGAGCAGCAGATTTTTTTTTTCTTTTTACTCCAATTTGGCCATATTTGTTTTCTGTAACACAAATTCACCTCATTAGAGGCTGAACTTTTTCCTCACATCAGTGTTATTGTTCTGATACTGCAGTGCTGTTACTAGAATAGCTAGCTAGAATGTGCAAGCAGCAGACTGCTAGAGAATTTTATTCCTCTCTAGCAGAAATAGATGAAATGTGTGGGGTTTTACAAATAATTTTCCTTAAGAGAGGAAACTGATGACAATGTAAAGGAAATCTTCAATGGGATCTTGCTTGTTTATCAGTTAGGTACAAAACTCTTTTTCTCTGAATGCAGAAAAATAAGGATTAAAAAAAAAAAAAAGTATTGAGTGTAATTCCAAGAATTTCTCAGTAGTGTTTGTATAAAAAGCTCTCATTCTATCCTTCTGTGGAAGCTTTCTTTTCAGGTATACACACCAAATGCTTGCTCTGACTTCTTATTGGCTTTGCTTTTTTTCTTTTTTCTTTCCCTCTCTTGTCCCTACTGTGGTGTCTCCTCATGTCAGATGTATGCATACACAGTTTTGCCACAAAAATATCCAGTGAAACACCTGAACCTGCATAGCTCAGCTATCTTTATTGATGAACAGATGAAAATCTGTTTGACTCTCTAATGCAGCTTTAATGATTTTATACAACTATTTTAAGTGAAAGACCCATCCAATCATTCCAACTCATCTTAATGAAGTTTAATCCAGTCTGCCACCTATTGACAAGATTCTTTTGTCTCCGTGTTTGATTTTGGAGTTAGTAGAAGTAAAGATGTACAGTAAAAGAGTGTCTTTTCCTCTCCTTGTGGCTCAGGTAATTTGCACCATTTCCCACTGCTTGCTGTGTTACCTGCCCAAAATTGCTAAATTTTTTTAAATAGCTTTTGCTGTCTGGTAGCAGAAATGCCTCAAGTGTTTGTGTGGTTGTACCTGGAGGGAGAGCAGCAGCAATTCACAATTTCTGTGGGACATGTGACTTGCTCTCTTAGTAAAAGTATGTACACCTTTGTGTGTGAAGAAGTCTGAAGTAAGCCTAGGCTATGAGAAGAAACACTATGGAAAAGCAATTTTTGTGGAACTTCAGGTAGATTTCCATAGTTTTGTGTGTAAACTGGTGCGAGAATATCTCAGAGATGGGGAGTAAGGGAAATGAGACTCAGAAGGAACTCATCATTTCATCTCAGTTGGGGTGGTTTTGCATGTGAAATAGAGGGAATTGGAATTTTTGCTGTTGCAAAAGTCCTTGCAAATACCAGCAGTGTTTCACTAGAAGATTTTGCTATTGCGTTCTCAGTTTCACTGAGCCTTTTAGTGTTTTAGTAAAATTCTTAGAGAGGTCTAGGTATGATGCAGAATTTGTTTCCCTAGTTTTTTCCCCTCTTTGCCTTTTCCCTTCAGGTTATTGCTGCTGTTCCGCATCAACTTCTCAACCCTTCCTTTCCTGGCTGTCTTTCTTTGTGTTTAGATCTTTCTCCAAGAAATCTGGAAAGATGCACTCATCTATTTTCCTTCCAAGCAGAAGAACAAAAGCGCAAAATGAGTGGTGTATTCCCTGCTGATTTCACAACTTGAACCAATATTTTTCACAGTGTTTATGGAAGCCTTCCTCCAGAGACACCTGCCAGATCTTGATCCCTGCTCGAAGCCTCACTGCTGTGGCTATGCACTGCTGTGGATTACTGGGATAAGAAGTGACCTTGGAAAATGTGACTGCAAGTGGGAAAAGCCAGGATGTTTTTCTGTAGAAAAAAGTTAACACTTCTTTTGCATCTTGGTTTGTTACGAGTAACCATACATGGTTCAAGGTTCTTAGAAAACTATTTTCTGTTATCTTTGACATACCTTATAACGTATTTCAAGCTTTGACACAATGTGGCTGGTACAATTTCATGAATGCTATAGCATGAAATGGCTGAGCAGCTAAAGAACTGTTCTTTTTAAATTGAGTTTTTCTAACATTTTCAGAGCTGCATGAATAGAGACAATCAGCATAGTTAGGTTTGCTCAGAAGAGCACTTGAGTCTGCCTGCTTGTGACTCTGCCAAGCGATGGGACTTGGAATACAAGTACTGAGATCCGTAGTTCATTACTTTGTTTTTAGTTGTCTAATGTTTCTGTATTTCAGTAACAGCTGGGGTAGACCCACAAGTATTGATGACAGAGGGAGATGTTCTGGCAGAGGATTAGGCATCATGTCTCTCTACCACCTACCTTGAGGAACTAAAAAGAGCCATTTGCATGGCAGACCCTGTGTAGGCTGCAGCCAGTGGCAATGCTTTCTTAATATGGTTAATGCCTCAGGAAACTAGCAAAGGCAATAGCAAGATTAAATGTGGCATATCTATTGGAAGTATTTGTTAGTAACATCATGGTTTACTTGAAAAAAAAGATCCTACTTGCTTATTGCAGATTCTTTATTGATTATATCTGCTGGTTGTTTTTCCAGTTTGCATAAATGCTGCTTTTCTAAGTATTGGTCTGCATGTGAGGGCAATGGGTGGATTTTTGTGCATATTTTCCTGTTCAGTAAAGTTAACACTTAGCCTGTAAATTCATTCTGAAAACCTTGTTTTCAACTTGGGATAGTGGTTGGGTGTTACATGAATAGTCAGCGTTTTCCTGTCCGTTTCTACTTGATGTATGACCCTATGTAGAATGGGACTTTTCTTAATATAGCAGTCATTACTATGATAAAATACTTTGATTTGGGAAAAAATAATAATTCCTGAGTGATCTGTGAACTTAAAACACATTGAATTCCAATTAGAAATGTTACTCTATGAATTACAATTTTATTTGAGGTTATTACTACATTTACTGTGATCTTCTGCTTGTCCTTAAGTCACAGCCTGGGCTCATAGTTTGATTTTTACTGTTTTGCACCTACAGGTTACACCTAGCTGGTGAGCTACAGTTTAGATCAGTAGTTCAGAACAGGATGAAAAATACTATTTCTAGTATCTATGGCTGATAAGTGAGGAATGAAATAATGAATTGTCCTGGCCATACTCTGAAGTCTGTGGCAAAGCTAAAATTTGAAATTGTGTGTTCTGACTCAGCTATTAGATACAACTCCTTGCCTGGGTGTTCAGATGTACAAAACCTTTTTTTATATACCGAGTAGTTTGAATGTCACCTAACAAACCAAGTTCTCCTCTTGTTTTGACATGAACAACTGAGATTTCCTCTTTTGCCCACAGACTTCATTAACTATGTGGCTTTTTTAATCACCAGGCACTCACCCAAAATAGCCTACACATTGTTCGAGTGTCCTTACTGGTAGGAAGCATGACCTCCTCTCTGATACTGGGCCACCAAAAAAGAATGTAGTAAATTTTAATGTGATTGTAACTTAGCCAGCATTTACATAAAAGAAAACAATGATCTTCTTGTTATGGAGATCATTAATGAAACATCAGCAGTGGTCTGCAAATGCTACCACGTTGTGATCCAGCTGAAAAAACAGCCTTGTGTAACTTGAGTACGTTGCATAACGCAGGAAGTGGAAAAACAAACTAAATTTTCAAGGGCTGTTTGCATTTTAACTAGAGCTGAATGAAAAGTCTACATTGAATAACTTTTTGAGTAATTTAACTTTTGTATCCTCTGAAGGTATATGTATGAGGCTGAATAAATTCTTCCTCGCCTGTTCAATGCTGCTATTTGTGGTGGCATTTTTCAGTGTGTTAATCTAACGTATGAAATTCAAATAGCATAGAATTTCAGATACATCACATGGCACTGTTTCTGTTTCCTGTTGGGTAAGGGTATGAGTGCTCTGCAGCCAGGATTTGTAGGTAATTCAAAATTCATCTTCCTTGCTTAGTCAGGCATGTAACTTTGAAATTTACCAATTAGCCTCCTGAAAGATAAATGCAGTAAATCATGTGCTGTCATAGGTGAACCTGTGTTCCAATAAATTCATGGAAGCATGATAATTTATAGAACTTGCTTGGCATTATTTATCTAGGTATAGTTCAATACATTCCGATGCATGTATCTTCCAGACAAACATTTCTCTCAGATAGTATTATACAGGTACATCTCACTGTAGAAAGGCAAAGTTGCAGAACTCAGAAAAATTTCAGGAGGTGACAGTCAATCAAGAAACTCTTCAACTATTTCTTACAAGGTCTGCCATTTTCAAAAATGAAAATTTCCTATGAGGATCAAGTATGTAAATAATCTGAATCTAGTTTTTGACATCAAAAAAAAGTTTGTTAACAGCATTAAAAGACTTTCCCTGATATTCAAACTTCCCAGATCAGAGGTTTCTTTAGGATGAGTGGAAGTATAGTACAGCCTATGGAAGTTTTTTGCTACAGAGTTTTTCAAGGAAATTGCATCCAGGCAAAAAGGGTAAAAATCGAATGCAAAGATGGAAAAATCAGGAAAATGAACTCCAAAATGAAACTGTCAGCTTTTGTTGTGGGTGATGTATAAACAAACATATGCACAGAGTTCAAGAGAATTATATTGACTTCTCATTAGCTGAAGATCTGTTTCTCTGACCCAGCTGAAGGGACACAGATATTACTGACCAAAAAATGGTTGTTCAGCACTGACAAGTAAATTGAGATTGACTCACTTGTGAATTAATAATAGATAGGACAGCCACACTGTAAATTGCATTTTGTCTTTTATTAGTGGGAGAGGAGAGTAGGAGAGGGTGCTGTGCTGGCTTATTTTTGTAAATAGCACGGAGCTGTGAACTTTTAAATTTCTTCTATGTACTGAACTCAACAGAATTGCAAGGCATACTCTCATTATAGTTTCCTTTGTTATTATTAAAATTAATAGCCATCTGGTGAGCATCAGCTTCAATATAAAAAATGATGTTCTTTAGTTTGGTCAGCTTTCAGTGGATAAGTGAGAGGCACGAAGGATCTGCATTTTCTCAGGCGTTACTTGGCATTGGATATTTTCTGCCACCAGGATCTAAGGGTAATGGATGAGAAAGCACTTCACAATGGATATAATTGCCATATTCCATGGGGCTGAAGTAACATTCGCAGCCCACATTATCTGTTCAAACTCTGTAATACTAAGTATGCATTAAGTATTGTGGTTTATTTGATCAACAGAACTCTCCCACCTCCCCCGTCCCTGCTCCCCAAGCCACAGATGGAGCAGTGGCTTTTCAATTGAGTGAGGACACCACAGAATTTATGGCTGCCTGGGGATTATTCTTTGGATTTGGCGTTAACTTAAAATTGGGCTATGTTTTTATAATTATTTTTTCCTTTATTTTATTTTCCCCATGTGAAAAAAATCTGCTTTTGATATATATTGTTACCCATGTATTTAAAATGTGACAATATGTAAACTGTATTTCAAATGGTGCAACACTGGCCAATTTCCAAGCTGGGTTAGATTTATAGGATAACAGTATGTTGTATTGTTTTGTGCCAAATTCTTGGACTGATGTGACACTTAGTTAATTTTAACACACACATACAGACCCCTACCTATATTTCTATCTATAAAATTTTATGAAATACAGCAAGTAGCTGAAAGATGCATGCTTTTTAAAGAGCTGATTGTTTAAGGGAAAATATTCTAATTGTGTGCCTTCTACTACCATATTTGTCTTTTGTATTTCAGTGAAGTCTTGAGGACCTCGTCTGTTGCGATAGGTGTATACGCATGAGAAAAAAAGTGGTCTTTACCCCAGCTTCCCTGCAGCCAGGTAAAAAGGAAGAAACTGGAGCTGGATATACAGAACAATTGGGGAAAGCATAGTGGGTGCTTTGTAATATTTTTGTTGTTGTTGATGATTTTTTTTTTTTACCTTTTCAACATACTTGTGAAAACAAACTTTCATGTTCTTGTTGCTTTGTTGCTTATGTCTCTGTAGGGTTACAGTTCACTCCTTGTGACATTAATGCTTCTGTCTATATCAAGTAAACAAGGTGTAATGAATTAAAGGTTTCATAAACTTATGTGGGAAACCAGGCAGGACAACTATGGAACCTTTGTGAAAATCTGTCCCAGTTCAGGCCAAAGGCTTGTTTTCTGCCATTTCTTTTACCATGATGTGGCTGGGAAGATTTCTAAATTAAATATATTTCAAGTATGCCAAGAGATAAATATATGCCTTTAAATTTTATTCTTTCTGTACCCATCTACCAATACAAAGTAAGCTTTTTTTTTCAAAGAAAGGTCCCACCATAATGAGCTATTTCTGAATTCATTCAGATTTCCAGTATAATCTGAGGTGAAATTTTTGTGGAATATGAAGAAATTAAGATTTTGTTAACAATGAAAAAACAGTATTTCTGCTTTTTTGTAAAAGTAATATCATAAGGGTACTTTTTTTGATAAATACCTGTCAGAGTTTACACCATAATCTCAGACATAACCTGATTATACCCATGTTTTGGAGAAGCAAGTTTCAACATTACTTCTTGCTCAAGTGTGGTTGTATGAGTCTGGGCAAGTCATAATTGAATGTGTGTGTGGCAAAAATGATTTGGGTACTAATTATCTTGGATATTGTTTGATTGCATGTGTGCAGAATGTATACCCTACATATTTATGGGTGGGTCTAGTGAACAAAGGTTATTTAAAATGTGGGTTCAGTTCCATGAAATAAAAGTGGTAAATAGAAGGGAAAGTTTAAAGAAAAATAAAAAGACTAATAAAGGCAGAAAATGTGGATTTTTTTTTTAATTCCATGTAGGTTGGGTGTTTTTGTTTTATTTTTGTTTTCTTTTGTTTAAAGGGAACTGTATTAGATTTACTGTGATTGCTTCATAAACCTGGAAGGATGTTAGTAACACAATTCCAGAGATGAGTAGCGTTTTGTAACTCTTTCATTGCTGATAGCACCTTACTCTTGACAAGACTGATCTTTTGTCTTGTGCTTGCAGCCTTCAGGGTCCATGTGTTTGTCTTGTAACTTCCCAGGCCTCTTGCAGGCTGATTTGTATGCCACAGTACAACTGGTAGAAAAAAGTTCCACATTCAGCACTGCAGTGACTGCCACTTTCACTTAGAACAGGTACAAGGAATTCACACCTATTCCTTGTATTCAGGATTTCAGAGAGTGGAGCTCACACACTAAATTTGGGAAAGTTGGGTTAAATTTTGTCCTCTGATATTTCTACTTTGCAGAGCAGTGGCCTGCAATAGAGGAGTTTGTTACAATCTGGGACGTGTCCTTCTGGGAAAGCAGGGAAGCAGATGCATCACCATTTTGAAGTGGCTGTCCTTATCCCTGGAAAAGCTGGTTTTATAACCCATGGCTCTGAAGCCTGGAGTAGCAAAGGAATGACCGCAGTTTGTTTATGAACCTTGTGCTTCTGGCACTCCAGCAAAGATGTGTCTTAACAGTCAGACAGGTCAGAGACAATTTTCAGTAAAAAAAAAACCTTGCATTGTTTTTGGATTGCACTCACTCCCTTCTATTTGTTTTTCATGTCTACTCCTCTGATCATTCTCATGTTTCTCTATTTGCAAAGCTAAACAAGAAAATAAAATATATAAAAAAAAAAAAAACACAAATGTTTGCCACACTAGAAAGTAACAGATTAGAAATACAAAAATTAAAAATGGCTGCATTGTTTGTATTTCCTCTTAATTAAAATGTGATCTTTTCAAAAGTACAAAAAATCCATTTTTTATTTTTATTTTTAAAGAAAACAAAGGTATTTTCAGTGCAAAATATTGTTTGAGAACTGTCAGCTACTGGGTGTCTTATATCCTCAAGTTCAGTGGGAGTGCTCTGGAAGCATGTATAATCTAGAACTTTGAATAATTTACTGTAGCTACTTTATTCTGTGATCTATCAGAGTCAGGCTGCAGTAACTGAAGCTGAACTAGCTTAGCCACTGGAACTGAATAAGACAATAGGGGTGAATGTATTTCAACAGAGTATAAGGGTTTGATCAAAGTTTTGTGTGTTATCAAAAGTAATTCCCTGTTGTAACAGGAGATTGCCTGCTGATACACATGTTTTTAACAGATACCATAGACTATTTTCTATTATTTTTGCAGGAGGATGAACTTCTGTTCAACAGCCCATCCTTTAATAGACATAAGATCAAAGCAATGTCAAGCAAGTGTTGCTAATCCTTTTGAATTAGTGGTGCAAGTTCATGAGGTCACTTGTAAAAGTGATGTAATATGCAGAAAACCTCTAAAAACTGAACATATGTTATATGTAAAGCAAGAAGCAAAGTAAACTGGAACATTGAAATGGGACTGAGTGACATGCGTTCTGTATCCACATGGAAGGCACTAGAGACGAGGACACGGAGCTGGTAATGTCTCTAGTTTTCTGGCTGCAGCATTGTACATAAATGCACATTGTGTTGCAACAGTCTGAGCTTGTACCTCCTAGTTCAGGCTTCAGAAGGATTACCATTAATGGCACAGTTGCAAAGAGTTGGGTGTATTTTGCTTGTTAGTTTGTTTACCTCCATGACCAAATATATTACATTTGTGGATATGGTGATACCATTTAATGAAGTCCAATGTATTAAATACCAGTTGACAAAATATGAAATATCTTTTTTATAAAACAGTTTTTTTATATGTGTTGTGGAATAAGGGAGAAGAAAGATACTGGTCAAATACTCAAAGAAGCTTAGGGAATTATGATAGCTAAACAACTACAATACTTTTAGGAGCTAAGCTAATCACAGCTTCAGTCACAAATCATTTTGTAATCCTTTCAAATATAATCTCATGGCATAGTGGGACCCAATCTTGTCACTGCTTTTTTGTTGGAGCAGCAGTATAAAAATAATAAGTGAAGAAGAGGGTTCTGGAGTTCAGACTCCTTTTTTGAGGTTTTGCACTGTGTTTAATATTGAACAAATGATTAAAAGATGCTATGTCAGTTAAGAAATTACCTATGTTTAGTGAATTAAAGAACAGTGAGAAGGGGACAGAAAAAATAGGAACATGGAGTTAATCTGATTCCCTAGTTGGAATCATTATGTATTCTTTCCAGGACTTACTAACTAGTCATATTGCTAAGGGGAAAAAAAATTGTCATTACTGATCTGTTTCTGTTTTGTGTTTAAGTACTGGATAGTAATGACAGTAAGCTTGCATTTAAGGCATGTCTCAAAACTGTGCTAATGTGCCTGACTATCTGAAGAGGAATGTTTGCTGTCTAGCTAAAGATACCATTTTGATCTAGCAGGTTTGGTGCATGAAAATTTGGTATTAAGAGATGCAGTTTTAAATTATGAGGAATACCTAAGAGAACTGTGTTTTGGACTTTGTAAACACAGAACTCTTTCCTTTTTTTTGTTTGTTTTGTTTTGTTCACAGGTGCAGGAATAGCACAGCACCTCTAAAACACACATACATTACAGTGTGCAAAATGTATGTTTGGAAAGCAGAGCTTTTCACCTATCAGCTGTCTCTAAATCTATCCACTGCTTGGGAAGCCCACTGGAATTAGGGCCCAGTATGTATATGCCCAGTATCATTAAGAGTTAGAGTGAGATGCAGATGCTGGTATAGGGTGATTGCTGGTCCTGGAGCCTTCGTGCAGAGTGCGCAGCATTCCCCCCTCTAATCAGAAGCAGATACTCCCTTCCCAGCTGTCCCCTGTACTCTTGTTCACATTCTTACATTAGAAGCTTGGGCCAGGCAGTGAAAACTTCATTTCTCATAATATCTTCAAGGAAATCCATGGGATTATCACCACCTGTTACCACTGTGTAACGCTCAGATGCTATTCCACTTTGCGAGGTGACATAGAAAGTGAATGACAATTGCAAGAGTGGATGGCTGCAAAAGAGAGCTTCACAGGTAGGTTTTCCTGCCTCAGGATCACTGTCTGGACATCTTGGGACTCTACGCTTCAGTCCAGCTTCCACGGTCTCCTTCTGATGCGTGCTTTCCCTCTGTTTATTTTCCTGCTTCGTCTCTTTATGACTTTTCTGGTCTCTTGGTGCCTCACTAATGCTTTTTGCTCCCTTGCTTTCAAATTGTTTCCATTAAAAAAAAATAAATCCCTGAATTTATTGTAACGGATCTGAACATGCAGCCTCTAATGCTGGTGAGGCATACGCTGTGGGTGGGATCCAGTTGCCTATATTGTGCTCTTGAGGATGCCCCAGGGCAGCCCACTTGGCCTGCATTTGCCCAGAAGGGCACGTTATTTCCTGGAGGTCCTGTCTTGTTTGTCAGCCTCCTGGAGACATTTTCACATGCCCTAAAGCAGCCAAAATGCCACCAGACGCCTATGTTTACACAACCAAATCTCACCCACAGTGGAACGCTGCAGTCTGTGCAAAAAGGTTGAGAGAAAGTTTCCTGCTGACATTTTTTTGACAGAAAATTGGGGTTTTATTTATTCCTTTGTGCGATATATGCCTTTTCTGTGGGCAGAATTCCCAGTGAAGACTTGATGGTTCAGCTCGCTCTGCACATGCACCCTGTCAGAAGGGAAAGAAACATTTTCTAACCAGTTTCATAGCAGCCTCAGCTTACATTGGTGACTCCTGTGAATTATTGCCACTTAGGAAGCCTTGCGTTACAATGCTATAACATGATGTTTGGAGCATAGTTTCCACTATTTGTGAATTCTAATTTGGGCAGAAAAATGGAATAGGGACAGTTAGCAGAATAACAAGTAATAGCAGGAATGTTTGTCTTCCTGTCATAACCTTATATTTTTATAATACCAGTTCATCAGGAAGCTGAATTCTTTTGTCTTTTTTTTTTCCCCATAGTGATCTTGGAGCTAGTAATGCAAAGGTAAAGAAGACTTGAATGTTTTAAAACAAATGAGAATATGTTGCTTGAAGAATATGCAATCACTGTTCTGGCCCCCTTTGTTTTTGTTCTCTGCCTTGCCTTACACAGCTTTTGTGGATAGTGCATAAGGATTTATTTAGAAATGCAGCCCTCGCTTCTGTGATCGTCTCCACATGGGGGCAGAGGTCCATCTGTCGATCATTTTGCTGGGTGGGGTATTAATTTTGAAAAGAGCTGGGTAACAGACAGCTTACATGTTTTTGATATTTCTTCATGTGGTTATGGTGGCTTTTGCTGCCCTCCTGTCTTCGAGGAGGGGATTTTCAGAAATGCTCTGCTGGCCAAAGCCTGTACCTATTACAGACATTAGGAAGACTCTCCTGGGTGCGATACAAGTTGAGAAAGGACAATAATAATCATTCTTTAAAAAAAAAAAAAATCTCATCAGACATAATTTTGCAGACAGCAGGTAGAATAGTTGAAATGGAACACACAGTGTGCAGGCCGCCTGGCAGTAGCTGTGAAGAAAACGTGTGCCTGAATACTTCACTGAGAAATATAGTCATTGGTGTGCATTGACTAAGAGCTTGACAGTCTTTGTTGCTGGGCAAAAAGGGAGCAAAAAAGGAAAACGAGTATAGAACATATGCTGAGAACGTAAGTCGTATAAGCAGATGACAGTTACTCTTTGATTTGTTATTTATCTACAGGTATTCTTAATTTCAATATTCTGTTGTCATTATATCCTAGTTGTGATCCATCTCATTGCAATTTATTCCGCAGCATGCTTAAACAGCATGTTACATGGTTGAAAAATATTGGTGTAATCTGTACAATATATCAGTAAAGGATGTTGTTGGGGGAAGACCACCTAGGTGAACTGGAAAGAAGAGATCTGAAAGTGTATTTTGTTTCCTCTCAGTCGCCTTGTATTGGCTATGACATTGATTGTAGCTCTTCTGTTTGCCTGAAGGGCAAATAGCAATATTTTACTTGTAGCGTAAAAGGTAACATGGATGTAATATGTGTAGGTAGTGCATGTCTCCAAGGAGAAATTTTAAAGAGAGGAAGTAGGCACCCTTGAAGTACTCATGATTTTAGCTGAAATGGACAGGATTTGTGTCCGTCTCATATATCAGTGCACTTTATATAGTATTGCAAGCCTTTTGAATGATATCAGTCCCAAGCAGAATATTTTTGAGAACTGCTACGATTTGTTATAAGGGCCATTCAATACTATCAGATGCTTTTCTGGCAACCTATGATAGGACAGCTGAAGAGTATTCAGACAATTAGGCCTCAGGCATTAACTGCATTATTCCTTGAACATAGCTTTTAACACCTGATATATGAAACCCATTTGACCTTTCTCTGTATTTACAGAAATCTGGTAGTGCAGTCTGACAGCCATGGGTTTTTGCTACCTTTTGTAATTTACAGTTAGGTAAGCTATTTGCTGGAAATCCCTGATTTGTTTGATTTGATTCTTGTTTGATCTTTTTGGGTATTAGTGTAATTAGATGAGTTTTTGAATTGGCTTGGACAGGGCCAATATTGAATTTCTTCTATAGCTATTGTAGTATCAGCATTATTTGGTGTTTACAGTTTTATAAAGTTGACCAAAAAGAAAAAAAAATGGGCCTCATGTCAGTTATAGTTCCTCTTTAATGTGATACTACATTTCTAGCTTATCTGTTTTCTATCCTCTCTACATACATAACAATATACATCTCAGCTGTTTCATTCATGTTATTTTGTTAGGAAAATGGCATATTTATCAGTCTATATGAGTAAGTTTCTTAGTAAAGGATAAAGAGGGGAGGAGTTTGGGGCTTACAGATGTTTTTATTAATGAAGTTACTCTTTCAGTTTTTTTTTCTTTTTTGTCTGCTTCCTTGAAAGGGAGGAAGAAGTGATGTTGAATTTCAGATTTGCTCCGTCACATTTATCTTGCAAAAAGTTTCTGCACTTGATTGGAATTTGCTGTGACAAACGCGAATAAAAGAAGAAGGGATAATTACTACTTTTCAGTAGTGAAAAATGCAACTGCAGAGTCAGTGCTACTGGCTAAATAAGCTAAAAGAGAGCCAAAAATTTGTTACTGCTGCAGAGTCTGGTTCTGGATGCCAAAATCAAATCTGATCTTTCCCATTGGTATTCTGGTATAGTATTCTAATCCAGCCTAATTTCGGTGAAAACTGTGGCCTTTTGATTTATTTTGGTATATAATCTACATTTCCTGCTAAGGAGGGATCCTGAGGAAGGTTGTGAGGTCCCTATCAGAGGACGTTGTTCCCAAGTCCCAAGCTGGTTTTCTGCTTACAAAAGCGAACAAGATACGCTCTGGCACCCAGATCATTTTTCACTGGGCTTTATGGAAGTAATCATATGCTACCTCTGCCAGGAAAAAAAATAAAATAAATCCATAATCCACATTTGACCACCCCTAGCAAAAGCGGCCCCAGCTATAGGTTCTTGCTTGGGTTTAATAAGCCTTTTGTATCTGTCCAAAGCCTGGAGCTGTTTAACGCAAAAGCTGTCAGGATTATTTTCACAATAGCATGGCTAAGCTAGAAGTGGAAGATCCTAGTTTTACATCGATCTCCTGGAGAGCTTGCTTTGGGGAGTCCCTGGAATCCCAGCTGGGATTTAAATCTTCCTTGTTTTGGTGACAGCTCTGTCTGTTTGTTATCAATGGAAACAGTCTTTGGGAATGGTTCCTCCATGCACCAGGGCTGTTTTTTTCCCTGTGGTTAATTGCATTAAAGTGAATTAAGTATCAAAGCAGAGTTCAGCAAGGAAACACACACCTCTTAAAAATGAACAGAATGTTCGCTCTTATTTATACCAATCCACTCTGAGAACTCCTACTAAATGTTAAGTAACTATTATCTTAGAACTAAGCATCTAACAACTTTTCATGAGTTGTGGACACAGAGCATATTTGGGATCAGATTGTTGTGACAGGTGTGACTTGCAAGGTGGTGTAGCGATCAACATTTGGGAAAAGAGATTTTTGTGTTCTTTGACCCTGAACAAATTTGCATACTTACAGGGACTGTAGACCTACTGGTGCTGACAACAGATGGCTCAGAATGTTCTCAGAGGAGAGCGTGAAGTGAAAAGGGAGATAGATAATTGCTGTGATCATGCTGTTGGCCTGGAAGTCAGGAGTTGTTACTGGCTGCGAAATGATGCAAAGAAATTATTTGACCACAATGGACATGTAGTAGTAACAAGGTGAAACTCTTGCCTTTTTCACAGAACTGATAGTGTTTTCAATATTTCACTCTAAACCATTTGCTTAGGAGTGAATGCAAAATCAGAGAGTCCTTTAGTATCCAGTAAAAATGTTATTAATTCAGCTATTTAGCTGGGGTTGAACAAGCCATGCAAATCTGAAAAGGAATGTCTTGTGCATCATTTGTTTGTGCTTAGTTTTTGTGCTTCCTCCCATTTGGTTTGGTGATTTTGCTGAATATATTTGAGAAAGAAATAGAAATGGTGTACTAGTGGAAGCATTTCCAGATGGGTTCTGCGTTACAAGAGGGAATATACTCTGGGATATTTGTGAGAGGTTTATATGCCTATGCACAGAAATAAAGAGTATCCCTGTAAAAGTATCCCTGAAAGTACATTTAGCGTAGGCACTCATAGTAATCCACAGCATACAGCTGAAGGAGTGGAAGGCACTGTGAAAGTGATGCTTCTTAATTGTTGTGTATCTTCACTGCAAGTGCCTTCCTCCAAATAAAATTTGCAAGGAGACAGGAGATGTGGAGTGACAGTGCACTAAGGAATGCATTGCCGTCTCTCAAGTCACATGGCAAGACTTCTGCAGCAGGATTGATCTGTTTTGCTTCTAATCTTATATAGGTAGATCTGGGAAATGCATAAAAAGGGTATTAGAAAATAGAGCATCAAAAAAAAAAAAAACGTGATGTGTTGGCTTTACAAGCTTCCTCCAGGGTATTTGACAGAATCCATAGCTTCATATCTCATTGCACATGTTTAAATAAATATTAAAGACAAGCATTTTTCCTAAGATATGCTAGGGTACAACAGAAAGAATATTAATGTTTTTGCCCCTGGCAAAAGCATTTCATGGCTGTAGTAATCATCTCCAATTATTTGTTAGTGTCATGACTTTTTGGCTATTGTTTATCTAATAGCATTTAAACAGAAGCTTATTTGTGATAAGTTTTTACATTTTTATAGGTTGAAGTCTGTATGTGTTTAACATACATGCAAATTAATTTGGAAAATGGGGGCAAGACACACAGATCAAAACTGGCTGTAAACTGCTGCTGACTTCACAACAGGGAGTTGGGCTTACATGGGTTTTAGTACTTCAGATTCCTTCCCAATCCTTTTATTTCTGATGTAGCAATTGCCAGCAAAAATACATCTTATTTCCCCTTGCTAAGAAAGACCTAAGTGTTCCCTTTCTTTGAGAACATCCAAATTCCCTTAGGCAAACACCCAGGAATGTGTAATTATTTTGAAAAAAAAAAAGCTACTAGGGTAATCCTGCATTCATAACCAATTCCAGAAAATATAGAGACAAATATGAAATATCCTCTGTGTAAAAATTTGGTCTCTAGGTAGATATTTGCACTTGATAGCTATTTGCATATGTACATATTTGGTAGGTAAACATTTTATTTGCACCTCAGATGTATACATACTACTAAAAGGTAGGTATTTTTCCATCTTGTCTTGCTGCAGATACTGCTCTGTGGAGATGACAAATGTATAAATCTCACAGATTTCTCAGAAAGAGAATTCTCAGATACTTTTCTTCGTCCTCAAGAAAAAAACCACAAGGTATTCTCATTCCTCTGTTGAGCATCCTGTAAATGGAAACGGAAATGTTTCTTGGGTAAGTTCCCATTTTTATATTGAAAATGCTGCGGGCCTTGTTCTGTGATATAGTTGCCTTCCTTCTGCCAGTAAATCCCAGAACCATTGCTAAATGTTTTCAGAAGTAAACCTCATGTCTTATCCTTCCACCTTTCCCTCTGGAGGTCAAATGTTTGTAGGATGGGTCTTTAGGCAGGGAAGAAGGGATGCCAAATTCACAGCTGTGCAAATATCCTGTGCCCATGTGTGAAGAACACTTCAAACAGTGCACCCAGGATGTGCCAGAGTTGGTTCAAGATGGACCAAAAATAGATCACACTGCTCCAGAGAGGACTGCCAGCCTGGGCAAATATCTATATTATCCTATCAAATATTATCCTAATGCGGATGCAGCTGGTTATTGATCTTAATGTGGCCCAATTCTTAAGGTCAGTCAGTGAAATCCAAAAACGTAGGATGCAATTAAAATCATTTTTGTTGTTCTATTTTCGTCCCATCATTTGCACTTTCTACTTCTGGTTGAAACAGCAGGCAAAGCGCTGAACCTTTACGGAGAAACCTTCCATTAAAGGTTTTGGTAATGATCTGATATAAATGAATCTGTTAAAATTGCTAATGTATTTATAAACAAGGAAGTATTAACAGAGGCAAGAACCAGGGAGAAGTTTAAAATAGCAAGATTGCCATCTTGTATGTTGTTTGAAGAATGGACTAGCTATGCTCTCCCTTGGTCTTGTTTGCCTACTCAGGTTTTGAGGGAGGGTTGTTTTTTAAGTAAATTTATCCATGACCTGGAGAAGCCTTGGTGGAAGATTCTAAGATCATCCAAAATGTTATTCAGACCCCAGGGCAATGTTTGTTCTATTTCTAAAAAAAAAGCCAAGATATTGGATTATAGCATAGTCCCTGCCATAAATGTAGTGTTTCCTCTCTTTAAAACTGTCAAATTAGGTCATACCACTATTCTGTCCCTTCAACAATCTTTACAACTGAAACCTTCCAGAAGGCAAAAAATTAAATTTCCTGCCTGAGAAGTATTGGGAGAGAAAATCTGCCTTGATTTCTGTTTCTCTTCAGAAGTCCTACCATTGGATACAAAAATGCCAATTGCACTTTAGTTGGTAATATTTGCAATGTGAACTATTAAATGAAAGTTTTAATTCATCAGCCATTGGTAGTAAATCTTTTGATATTATGTGCATTACTTTAGAAACAGTTTTGTAAATCAAATTAAAAGGAAAAAATGCTTTGATGATTAGAAATGCATCTGCAATAGCTCTGTAGGCAGTTCAGCCATATTATAACTCCAGATACATTCCTGTTGCCTGATTGTTCCCTGTGTAATGGTGTTTGTTGTCTGACATGAGAAGCAAGCCTTCTGAGAATGAAAGACTTGTCTTCTGTTTGTAAAGCACTGGCCATACTCGAAGCACTGCAGTGATTTTGTAATTAGTGGCAAACCTTAAGAAATTTCATGTAATGAAATGCTTAACATTCTGTTGGGTTGTTTTTAATTTATTTGAAATTCTGAGGTCTGAATTTTTCGTATCATATTTTGTTGGTTTTTCATAAGTAGCATGCTATAAAACAGTGTCATTTAAAGAAAAAAAAAAAAGCTAGATTAACCAGCTGTGGACAGAGTGTTTGGCAGAACAAAATTTTTGAATTTAACTGTTGAAAAAACTCCATTCTGGAGTTCTGGACTTTTACCATAGAAGAATGAAGTAGAAATTGGATCTGAAAAAAATGACTTTGTATCTTTTCAAGACTAGTGCTTTTTACTTATATGCTATCTGAAATGATTTTGTTTGGGGGAATAAAACAGTAATATATGATCGAAGCACTGAGCTTTCTGACTCTCATTTGGTGCTGGAATGCTAATTATTGGATATGTACCTAATTGCTCCACAATATGAGCTATATGTCATGAAGATGATGTTCTCCTTCTAGCAAGTTTTCAGCTTGAAATGATACAGCAGAAATGGAGGTGCAAAGTAGCATCAAAGAACAAGTCAAAGAATGATAAAAAGATTCCATTACTGAATCTGATATAGATTTGCAACAAAGTAAAAAGTGCTTTTCCAAAGGTGAAAAAATTGCTAGATTTTCTAAAAATATTCCTTTAATTGTGATTTTGTGAAGCGGACCTATAAAGCAGATAAATTCATGTCCAAATCAATTAGTGACATAATAGCAGGCACAAGTGTGGAAGAAAAAGCCTATTTTGAGTGATATTCCTGAAATACAGCAGGTACAGTCATTTTCATATTTGCTAGTTATTAACATTTTTGAAGTCACCAGAGCAACTGATCTATCTCTAATGTAATGCAGTATTTGGAATTATGGTGTTTGTTCTTTGTTTGTTTGTTTTGTAATCCTGTTTGGTGATGAACATTTGCACATTTCTTGGACTTCTTTCAAAAATTTACAAGAAGGTGCTTTGTATGTAGGCTGTGAAAGGCCCCAGAAATTTTCTATACTGGGTTTACTCAGACAAAGTGAAATAAACCTCCAATTCAAAGGTATGACAAACACTATTTCCATACTAGTACTGTACCTTCATCACTTGTGACCTTACTGTTTGATGATTTGGCACAATGCCACAGCATAATTCAGTGATTCCCTGAATATCATGATTCTTTCATGTGGAAAACAATAAAAAGCATATGGTATCAATTATACTTCACTATTTCCCTGAGAATTCAAGCACTAGAAATAAAAAACATTGTCTGAAGACTTTGAATTTCCATTAACCGGAAACAGTTGGTATAAATTATTTTTACTGAAACGGCTTACCAGCCCTGGATAATAAAAGAAAAATAACATTGGCATTTCTTTGACTTCGTAGGTGCAAAATATGTCATGCTCAGAGGGAGCATAAAATTCCAGGTCGGGTAGTGGAATCATTTTATTGAGTATTGCATTTGTCTTGGAGAAGTCTGGAAGAATGGGTTTCCTATGATCTTAATTCCTACAGCATCTCTAAGTATCATGGTGATTTGTGTGATAAAACAAATATACTGGATAATGAATATCATGAACAGCTACAGTAAAAGTAGGACATAAGAGGAGAGGCTTCTAGAATAATAAAACTTTTGGTGTCATTGCAAATGTGTAAATTCTTGCACAGGTGCATTAATACGTTGCAGGTCATTGAAAGAGTAACATTTCATTATCATTTCTCTAAGATCTCTAATTAGGACATAGTTTCTGAGTATCATCCAAGGTGAAAATTCTGAACTGTATCTCTTGACAGTCTCTTTTGAACTCTCTCTGAGGGAGATTCATTCTTTAGGTGTATGTGAGTGCCTGTGAAGGCACAAATTGGTCTTAAGGTTTCAGCTAAAGAATGCACTTAAACACTTCAGAAATCAAAGCTGAGCTATTCAAAGAAATGTTTTTACTAGCAATATATTTCCAAAGCATGGCTTGGTTGGACCTGAGTTTTAGAAATTTCATAGCTGTACATATTTTAGTGCCTTGCTCTCTGAGTATTTTCATTGTAATTGACCGTATAAAAGTCAGTTACAGTGCAAGAGAGGGCTTTTGTTCCTTTGTTCCTTGGTTCAAGACAATTGCTCTGCAGAATCTGGACTCATTCTGATGTGGCAACATTTCTGGTAAATCGCAATCAAGTTTATATTACATTGTTTGTCTTAACTACCAGGATTTATCTTTATTGCCTACTACCACATTTGGTAAGTGGCTTTTTTCCTATTGTTTCCGTAAAAGGAACAACTCTATAAAAGCAGTAGTGTTTACTCAGAGAGAAACTTAAGCTTAACTGATAGTAACTCTCAGAAACCTAAACATAATCTATCTGGGATTGCCATGGTAAAGCAAGAAGTCAATAAAATGCTTGTTAACCAGAAAGGAAAATAGGAAAGTGAGTTAAATTCCAGACTTCTAAATTTTGTACTTGACAAATAGACTGCTATCCATGTTAAATATGACTTAATCAGTAGGGTTGCTTGTATAATTATATACCACCTAGCATTAGGAATTTATGTGCCTGTGGATTTACAGGCACATTTTTAGGTTTATTAGGCAATAGTTATTACTTTCTATTTACATTCTAGAACTGGGGTTGCATGAAACAGAGAATGGAATTTAGCCTTCAAACTTGGTGTAAATCTCACTGGTTGGGTTAGCAAAGGAGAAGGACAAATTAAGTGTGCAAGAATGGCTGAAGTTCAGCAACAAGAGTAGAACTGCAGAATTGTGAAAACAGCAATGCGAAGGAAGGAGTCAACATTAGACTGAAGTCTTTCATCTGTGGATATATGACAACTGTAAAAGTAAGAAATTTGCTGTTGATTAATTAAAAAAAGAAAAAAGAAAAAAAAAAAGCATGATGAGGTCAAAGAAGCCAATAAATCCTTGAAAACTCCAGGTGGACCTCTGTCGGCTTCTGTTAGCATTTGTTGACCAGCAAGGCTTCATTTTCCAAGTCTTTTGTACTGCAGTAAGAATCTTTGCTCTGTTAAAATATGCTATATTCTAAAGCTGTGAGAGTAACAGTAGTGTAGAGAAATGTAAGTGGACAAAAGAACAGTGTCCAATGTATTTGAGATGAACAATTACATTTGAAATGTTGTTGTCTTTGCAGAGGCTCTTGTAGGAGTTCAGAAGAAAGATCTTATCTAGAAGTTTGATAAAAGATTAATGGTGTCCTGTATGCTGCTGAATTCCTTTAGAAACAGCTGATTTTCAAGCCACTGTTCATGTTAGTTTAATGGAGTAGCCATTTTTCTGTGTCCTAGTAAAATACTGTGCCCATGGTGGAGGGAGGTGGCACTAATGTATCCTGTTTTGAATTCAAGCAGAGCTACAAAGGTCTTTTCTCTTAGGGTCTCTGTGCACACCCCCTTCTAAGTATAAGACCAACTGCATAATCCTGGATGTATTTAGTGGTAGGAACCTGGACCTCTTCCTCAAAGCTCAAGGTCTACGAACCCACGTCCTGTTGTTGCCCCTTGATGCTGGCTAAAAGTCTGGTCTGTTATCTCCAATGTGCTCTCTGTGAGGACAGGCCCTTGGTATCCAAATAAACTTGTTTTGCCTGATGTCACTTCCAGTAGCCTGTGGTTTGAATGGTGACAAAGCATCTCTTCTTCCTACTGATTTCTTCTGCAGCTTTATTCCCTTTTAATCTATGAAGAAGGTAAGAATTCTGATCAGAACTTAGACTTAGACTTAGAAATTAGACTTCCAGGGCTGTGCCATAGCATGATTTTCATCCTTTAGTTATGGTTATTTGAAGGTGGGTGCATAGCTGCTCCCAGCTCTTATATCTGAAGCAAATTCAGGCAACACCCATCCGAATTATGAACCTGAGTTTCTTATACTTGCCTGCTTGCCCAAAAAGCTCTTTCCATCTATCCCCAAGAAAAGAAGAGGCACAGGTAATTCACCTGGTAGCAACACTTCTCCACACAGTCCCTTATTTGGGTCTGTTGACCCCTATGCCCAGCTGGCTCACCAGGAAGGAGTATTGCCCTAAAGTGCTTACGTTTAACTGGGAAATCATGAAGGTATAAAGACCCTCCGTCTTCCTTCTTCTGAGAGATGAGTGACACTGGTCTGTTGGGAAATAATGAATTTTCTCTTTTCTAAGGTATTTGGAGACAGAGTTTTCCTGAAGTTAACTACAAATTATACCCACCTTCTCTGGAATAGTCTTAGTTTCAGCATCAATGGCCCAATATAAAAATGTTTTAACTGACATAGCCAAATTTAGTATAGTTAAGAAACCATATGTATTTGCACAAAATTAGAATTTATTGTTATAAAATAGCATATAATATTTAAACTACCATATTTTTTCCAGGCATCTTTCATTAGAGAGACTGATGACTATTACTACAAATATCCCACAGAGTGTTCGATTATGCTGGAAGGAGGATGAAAATGACATGCCAGAAGCTACGCAAGAGAGATGATGCACATTATTCTAATTTTATGAGGTTGTAGATCTTGGGAAAAGGAGAGATTTATAACACCACTCCCTACAATAATTAAGAAAGTGTGTGTATGATTTATGTGTATGTATTGGGAAGATGGGGTAATTTGCTGAAAATATCACAGAAAATAGAATCTCTGAATAAAAATGATCTGTGCAATATGTGTTTTCTCAGGATACCTCAGAAGAATCCAAATATTCTGTACTAGTCATGAGGTAAAAGTTCATTATTCAAATTGAAAAATATCTTTCTGTGCTGCAGAACTCAGCCATTGTTTTCTCTTTCATTTCTCAGTGATTTGGTGCTAGCTAAAAATACATGTCATATTCAATGCCACAGAGTCTGAAAAACACCGCTGATCAGCTGCCAACATAATGTTTTATAAATCTTGTCATCTTAATGTGAGCAGAAATTAGGTAGGGATTTTACTTTAAACTAAGCATAGGCCTGATTTGTCAGGTCATTTAAGTGTAGGCTTGCTGGTATTGCATAAATGTCATTGAAATCACTTTCAGAGATAAAAATTATTTATGTCTTGGAGGGATTATTATTTTGATAATTCAGAAACAGAACAATGGCAATCTTATATGCTTTGTTGACTTGAGATCAGGAACAACTGCGTATGCAGATCTTGAGGTAGAGTTTGTTAAGGCAAGTTATTTAAAAATATTTTTTAAAACTGTTGATACTATATCATGTAATTTTTTCTTCCCTTCATTTACAATTAAAGATTCAGTGTTCAGATGATTATGTGGAAAGTGAAATAGTGCAAGCTATTTGAAACAAATATGAAGTTTGCTTTCTTTGATATTTTACGTTGCACTCGTTCCAAGAACACATAGGGGAAGCAAGCTCTCAGTAAGAATAAAATACAATTTCTAGGGAAAGTTGTAGATAAAATCTGGCTGGTTTCAAAAGGAGGAGCAGGGGCAGTAAATTAATACTTTATGTTCTCTATGTTAGCTAATATCAGACTGTGTTGCAGGAATTCTCATCTGGCAACTTTTTCAACAGAGAAGTAGGTCTTAAGTTTTCTTCTTAAGTAGTTTCCATTTTCTACAGCAAAATCTGGATTTGACTCTGATCTCATTTCTTGTTGTTTTAGGCTAGCAAAATTCCACTGATGTTGAATAATAGTATTTGTTCTAATACAGGATTTCATTAGGAAATTAAAAATGGCACTGTTGTGTCCCTTATATGTCCCATTGTTTGTATTCGGGGTGAACATCAAAACTGCAGGTCTGATTTTTAGCTTCTTCCTGTAGAGCATCAATGGACTGCTTATTAATTTAGAGTCTAAATTAACGTGAAAACTGGCTTCATTACCTTATTCAAAGTTCATTTATTTCTATGATTCTATTCTAATGGTGGGACACCCACTAATGGTAGTGACCTATTGCCTCTCATAATTATTGTTAATCTAATACTCTGTGCTTAAAGTGTGGGAGCAGCTAGCAGTCTGGGCTCATGCAAAAGTGTTTGGAATTTATTATTTTTTTTTGGTCCCAAAAAGACATAAGGAAACAACAAACAAAAAGGTTTCATTTGCTGGTGCTGTGGTTTAACCCGGCTGGCAGCTAAACACCACACCAGCCGTTCGCTCACCCTCCCACCTCCCTCTCTGGGATGGGGGAGAGAAACGGGAAAGTGAAGCCTGTGAGTTGAGATAAAGACAGTTTATTAAGACAGGAAAATAATAATAACAATAATAATAATAGTGATAATGATAATAGTATTAACAATAATAAGGTGTAAAAAACAAGTGATGCACAATGCAATTGCTCACCACACGCTGACCGATGCCCAGCCTATCCCCGAGCAGCCGGCCCCCCCCACCCCGGCCAGCCACCCCTATATATTGTTTAGCATGACGTCAGATGGTATGGAATACCCCTTTGGCCAGTTTGGGTCAGCTGTCCTGGGTCTGTCCCCTCCCAGCTCCTGCTGCACCCCCAGCCTGCTCGCTGGCAGGACAGAGCGAGAAGCCGAAAAGTCCTTGGCCTGGTGTAAACACTGCTCTGCAACAATTAAAACATCAGCATGTTATCAGCGCTCTTCTCATCCTAATCCAAAACATAGCACCCTACCAGCTACTATGAGGAAAATTAACTCTGTCCTAACTGGAACCAGGACAGCTGGCTTGGAACAAGAGAGCAGAGCAGAATTAAAACTGTGTGGTATCTACATATAAATATGAAATATAAATATGAAAATCACAGAATCGAAGGGGTTGGAAGGAACCTCAAAAGATCATCGGGTCCAACCCCCCTGCCAAAGCAGGCTCCTTAGAGCAGGCTGCCCAGGTAGGCGTCCAGACGTGCCTTGAATATCTCCAGAGAGGGAGACTCCACAACCTCCCTGGGCAGCCTGTTCCAGTGCTCTGTCACCCTCACTGTGAAGAAGTTCTTTCGCATGCTGGTGCGGAACTTCCTGTGCTCTATCTTGTGGCCATTGCCCCTTGTCCTGTCCCCACAAACCACTGAGAAGAGGTTGGCCAAATCTCCCACACCTCAGGTATTTATACACATTGATAAGATCCCCTCTGTCTTCTCTTCTCCAGGCTGAACAGACCCAGGTCTTGCAGCCTTTCCTCATAGGGAAGATGCTCTAGGCCCTGTATCATCTTTGTGGCCCTCCGCTGGACTCTTTCCAGGAGTTCTGTCTTTTTTGTACCAGGGAGCCCAGAATTGGACACAGTACTCCGGGTGAGGCCTGACCAGGGCGGAGTCGAGGGGAGGATCACCTCCCTTGACCTGCTGGCCACACTCCTTTTAATGCACGCTCCTTTTAATACAGCACCTGAAGAGTCAGTTCTTTCTAAAAGTATTTTAGTTTGTATGCAAATAACTTTACAATGTACTATTTATCTTCTAAAGCAAAAATTTGTAGCTGGTGGATACAGATTATAGTAATGTAGCTTTTTTTTTTTAATTCTAGTATGGTAATCTAATTACAGTTAAACATGAAAAAGTAAATGTCCCTTTGCAAGTCCATTTTTTATGTTCTTTTCTAAAGCAAGTAAACGTCAGTAAATTTGTCTTAAATATGTGATGTGATACTGTCCAGTTTTTAAGTATTTTTCTTACGGTTCTGCAGTGGAATTACTTTTTGTTCATTCAAAAAGGATGAAATCTTATGACTGCTGTTACTGAGGTCTGTGTTATTTATTTTAAATTAAGTGTTCTAATATTGTTCACAGAGAAGAAAATATACTATGGAAAAACTAGCTCCAATGCTTGAAACACATTCCAGATCATGCAGACGTACTGCTCTATCCATATATTATGTGTGAGTCTGACCACTGGCGTAAGTTACCTTACTCTCATAAAGTGTTTATTCTATAGAAATTTTCCTTCTTTACTGTGAGTAGCTCCGAGGTCATCTCTTCCACTTTCCCCCAGATGTGGTCTTCTGCTGGGGATCAAAACCATTAAACTAAATGTAGTCTAAAGACAATATTTTTATGGTGATGCACTTATGTAGGTAGAGTTTTGCATTGTTTCTTGAGGCTTTTCATCCCCTACTCCCCCTAATCTCAATTTTTTTACTCCAGTTTTGTGCTGTCATAATGATATTGCTGGTCTTCACCAGGCAAACATAGATTTGTGCATCTGGTCATCTTTCTGGTTACACGTGGACAGTACTTACATAAAACCACTCTGGAGAGTGCATTTAAGATAGACATGGGACTCTTACATTGAGGTTGCAGCTGAAGGCTTTTTAAATCATCTTTCTATTTCCAGGATTGCTGTACATATTTACAAAATGGTAGAAGCAGCACATTATTCAAAAGTAAAGTTTGTATAAAGCCACGTCAAATGCATGCATGTTCTGTGTTTCAGTATGGCAGAGAAAGAGCTTCTCTTCTCCAAGCCTCTGCAGTCCAGCTTTTCTCACAGTCATGTTGAGTAAGGAAAGCCATCAGTCAGAATTACTTTGCAGAAAGCAAACAAATTGCTATCAGTAAGAAGTTTTTGTTACAGGATCCCAGGACAGCCTTAGGACAAAAACAAGGCTTCCTGTGCTAGTTGGAACAGGGATGCACACACATGTGCACACAGCTCTCCGTAAGAAGCAAGAACACCAAGAACTGGTAAAGTACACGTTTGGCTGCTTCTGTGAAATTGCACACAAGATTTTTGCTGCCAAGCAGTGTTTTTTTTTCCTCTTTATGAATAAACTTCTAACTATTGCAGGTGGCAGACCCCTTTTCTAAGTGTATATTCCTGTGTGTCCTGAGACATCAGAGGGGGAAATATCTGAGGTGGGGGATGGAACTGAGAAGAGACTGGAATGCTGTGCAGGTATGGTGAGATTGTGAGTACAACTTCTTTGAGACAGAGAAAATACTAAGAAGGGTGAGGCCTGGGGGTTTGTCAGTGCTGCATGAATGTGCACTTGTGGGAAAGAAGGATGTCTCATTGAACAGTCACATCAAAACAAGTCTGTCTCATTTCTTTTTGTTTATTTACATACAAGTTAAAAGTATATTTATTTGGACAGCTTGAAATAAGCTCTGTTTTCCAGCAGGAAAATACAGCTAAATCCTTGCGTACTATGAATTGGCACCACTGCACTGAAATCAAGAAAGCTTGTTGATTTACATCAGCTGTTGCATATTAACTAGAAAAAAAAATATAACGTAGTGCGTGTTGTAGGTGTCCAGATCCAAAATTTTTCAAGTCAGTTTTTTAGCTAGTATATTTGGATGACTGAGATATCCTGACAGGTATATTAGAAGAAAAACTTCATGATTTAACATTAATTTACCATGCCAGGTGTTTCTGATTGGGTTGTGTGCTGTACCACAGTAATCTTAGGTAATGCTTTCTTCATATGTGCTAAAGATTTTATTATCCAGTATAGCTCCTGTTTTGAGTAAGGATATTGCTTATGCCTAATCTTGTGTAGCGAAAGTGTAGGCTATATATAAACAAGAATTGTTTAAGCTGAGATACATTCTGAATCTAATCATAATATTAACGATACAAGAAGATGCAAACTGCTAGAATCTAGTTTCACAGCTTTATAGGGTTACTCGACAGGACAAAAGCATTGCACCAAGTTGACTGACTGACGCAATGCCAAAGCTCTCACAGGGGCAGACCTTGAATTGCCTGGCACAAGACTGTTTTGGCCAGAAGTTCAGAGCAGCACAATTTGAGGAAACTGTGAGAAGCAGTGCCCCCTCCCTGCACCACCAGTTCAGAACTCAGGGGAAACCAGAAGCTGTTGGCCTTGAACATAATGGATGTAATTGGTCTCATCTTTGGAGGAATAACTGTTTTTGTTGGCATGTTTCCTCTTTAACTTGGCAAAGAGCAGTACGTTATGGTAAGACCTTGTAAGACCACTAGGCTGTCTGTGGGTTGTTGCCCATCTTTCATATGATCCATCTTTGATACCACAATGTTTTTTCTTCACAAGATAACAGAGTTACAAATAGGATATTTTTCTGCTATTGAAATGATTCCACATCCTCTCTCCAGAACAAGTTACCTCTTGGGCCAAGAATGCTTCAGTTTAGGTGCATGGAGCCAGGCACACACAGCTTAGATATACATTTGCCAGGATTTGGCATTCACATTTCTGTCTGATTTGCCTCCAGTTGTAGCTTTTCCTATTCTTAAATTTGCATTTGAAATGTACTCTGGGTCCTTTGCCGGTATCCTACACCTTAGGCAGCTTTTTAATGGCCCTGAAAGGTATAAAAGGCTTCTTGGCATAACAGATCATACAAGCTGTGCTGCCAGAGCTGACCCACCAGAGACAGCTACACAGGAGGTCTTTGTGTCTTTACATGTTTAGCCATAACTTCAGAGCATCTTTGTTTCTCAGCCCCTAAGAGAAAGGAATGTGGGTTTACAATGTCTTGACACACGTTCCCTCTTCTGAAAGATTCCCAGGAGTAAAAGAAGTCAAGACAAGGAGGGGTTTGTGGGGAGAGTATGAAAAATATTGTGAAAGGATGGCAGCAGCACCATGTCGGAGAAGGTTTTATTTTAACTTGCCTATGAATTACAAATTGCAATTTCAACCTCTTTTTATTCCCCAGAATGAAAAGGAGAGAACTAATTCTTTATTGAAACAAAAGCTTTAAGCATAATAATCTATATCTGAGAGTAGGCATTGGGTTGGGGAACATCACTCAGCCCTTTGGGCCAATAACAGTCTGCTGTGCCCACAGAGGTAATGAAGGATATGTGACCACATCCCTTATGGGTCGTATAAAGAATATTGAAGATGGGACACTGGAAAAAAAAAATACAAAAGATTGTTTCTAGAGACCTTGTAAACTGACAGTTAACTCTACTGTTCAACAGAAGTCCTTCTGGCAGGTTGTTTAAGCTGAGCTCTTTTATCCAACCATAGAACTGGTAGAGGAGGACAGTTGTTGAGAGAATGAATTTTGAGATACTCCACCATGTCAAGACTGTACAGAGTTTCACCCCAAACACCTACTGCTGTCATCTCACAGAAGCAAACACACAAACAAAACCTAAGTAATATACCTGGAAGCTTGGAAAATAGCTCGTGATTACTAGTTATGCAAGAAAGAGGGTGTTGGAATGGGTGCAAGAATTTTTGGCTAGATGGATTTTCAAACTTCAAGGAAAAAGTTGGGCTTGCATTTTGAGTAAGGTTTATTCTTCTTTTAACTCAGCAATGTCCTTGTTCCATGTTTATTTTGGCATGCAGCTAATTAGTAATATGATTCTTGTTGTGAGGGTTTATATAAAGTATCCCACATTCTTTAGTACCCAAAACTCTGACTGGCTTTAATACAGGTTGGTGTTACTGTTGCAGTTCATGGCTGAGCTTCATTTTGGGCATCTATATGTAGCTACTTAAGGCACTGCTGAGGGAAAAGAATCTATCCAAATAATGTATTTCCAAAGAATGCTGGTGGTGTGAAACGCTGTGTTTATTGAATAAACACAGTGGTGGAGTAAATCAATGCTGGGTATAAAAATATGCGGTTCTTGTAAAGTATATGTTACACTAAGCATGGATATGTTGCATCTCTATGCCATCTTTGTATCTTGAGTGTTACACTCATATATGCTAGTTGTTGTGCACTTAGAAATTGGGAAAAACATCTATCAGGTATAACACAGGGTCTTATGGTCTTGTTAAACCAGCCACAAAAATCAGATGTACTTAGAAATTAAAAATCAAGCAAAAGTATCTCTCAATCTTAAGATTGAATGGATTCTTAAAATATGTTAGCAACAATAAATTCTACTGCCTAGGTTCAAAATGCACTTAATTGTATTCAAGAATGGCAGAGTGACCCGTACTCATCATTGAATGATAAATGGGATGGATGTGAACTCCTGAAATGCACACTGGAGTGTGACAAAATGCACCTGCACCACTGTTAGATGAAAACAGATGATGATACACTTCTTTCTAAGATGAAACAGCTCTTTCTAGAGCTACATATGAAAATTCCATTTCTGAAATCAATGAGATGAGTAAATTTTTATTGTATAAGTTGTAATTTGAATCACTATAATTTGAATCAAATCATGGTCCTATGCCAACAGTGATATCATTAATATTGTCAATTTTTTAGTCCTTATCTATATAATTTGTCTAAAGTGGCAAATTCAATTCAATGTTAGTTGTAAACAGATGGGGATAACCTGAAACAATTCACTGGAAGTTATATATGTGTTGGAATACATCCTTTTATTTTGTGTGCCATAGAAAGAGTAAACATAATTAGATCTATACTTTTCCACCCAAGTGACTTTTACTAATAAAAATGCACTCACAGAATAACATGACATGATTTACTCCTTGTATATAAACAAATAGTTACATGTTCCTCTATTTCCTTCTCTCTGAATTTCAACTGCAGACTCAAAAATGCATGCTCAAACTGGTGCAAAATAAAGGTGCGGATTATTGTGCAAATGAAACTACTGAGATCAAGAATGCAAATTTAAAAAATAGAAATAATCTCTATCCATTTTTTTGTCCTTTTGTATGTCAAGTATTTTAGGAAGATAAGAATCTTCAGATTAGGAAGAGATTAATACTGATTAATATATTTTATTATGCTGTAGTTCAGTGCACACATCAAAAAAAACAGTGACAGAGCCTGAAGGGTCTGGTCAATATGATACAAACCACAGCTCTGTCTCCCCCACTACCTTATTTTCTTATATGTAACTTATGTTTGTTTCTGGAAGATAAAATCTGGGTTTAATTACATCTATGGACAACCCATGCAAAATAAGAAACAGCAGGAAGGAGGGTACTTTGGGGAGCAAAATATTTGGGTGAGTTTCCTCTTGTATATTTGGAGAAGCAAGGGACTTGGATTTCTCTGAAACATAAGCTGGCTTTTCTTCCTCTCCCCAGAGAACCCATTAGTAATTGGTGTGCAAAAGTAGTAATTATATTCAGGTGTTTAATCCACAGTATTTCATAGCACATGGCACTTCACTAGTGCTTATATTTTATCTTGGAAAAGTTATGTGAGAAATTAACTTAAACTGTGGGAGTCCTTGAACATACCTGCATCAGTCTGAAAAATGTGTTTTCCAAAAGGACTTGGGGACGGTAAACTGCCACTGAGTACCTATGGCCTGCATAGCTACCCTGGTCCTCATTCAGTGAGTGAAGCCCCCACTCGCTGAGGAATGATTCAAGAAGCTGGGGAGCTGCACATGTCTGCACATCCTCCTGCCCACATGGGGCCAAAATGACCCCTCAAGGCCAAGAGCAGACCAGTACAAAAACCTTCCTGACTCCTGAGGTCTGCAGAAGATACTTGTGCTATGCCCCAAAATCTCTTTCACTTCAGCCAGAGCAAGGTTACTATGTCAGGCTGCATCCTGCAACGATACAGGTTTGAACTGCCAGGTCTTCATCTCTTTGTTTTGTCAGACGTTTGCCAGAAAAAATTATAAATAGTTTTCTCAGCCAGAGAACCGTGTGTTCTATGCAAATGAAAGCAAATTGTTCTGGTGTTAATCATCTCACTTGTCATTGAGCAACAGAAAGCTTTTGAAGCTAATTCAGAAATTTCCATCCCATCAAAATGCAAGCTTTGTTGGGTCTGCTTACCTGTGTAGTGTTATTCTCATACATACACGCACATTAGCATTGCCTTAACTCAAGATCTGACAAACATATCCTGATTTAGTGGAGGTCAGTGGAAAACGGTATTGAATCCAGACTTTCCTGGTTCCCTTTGAAATAACTTGTTGGATGAATGTGCCAAGATCATTTGTGGAAAACTGCCCTTGCACTATGTAACAGCGAGCCCCGCTTTTAGCTCTGTGAGTCTTGCCTGGCTCTGGTACAACCTCCCAGTCTACTACTTTTATTATCTTCAGTCTCTTTTCAATGCAGATGTTGCCTGTATTTTCTGAGGTATGAAACAAGCAATGGAGAAAAAAAAAAAAAAAAAGCAAAGGATGTTCTTTCTGGAGATTGTAGGGATTGACATCTACATTGCTCTTTAAAGAAGCTCAAAACGTTTTACTAGCTTCAAATAGTAGCGGTTTGTATCTGTCACCCTACCTGTGATTATCTCATTGTTAGGGTTTGTATGTTTGGTTAGTAACACATGCTCATTCGTCTGATTAGCACCATGCTTTAATTTCATTTAATAAGTATACTTTGGAGTCAGGATGATCTTCATCAACCAGAATAATTTAACTTTGCTGTGTAGAATTAATTAAGATGAAGACTGTCAAATGAAACAAAAAATAATCAGTGGTTCTAATTAGGAGATAATAACAAGTTTTTTTTGTTGTTTATCAGTTTTGTTTTGGTCTCAGCATCACATTTATTTTTTAAGAACAGTTACACATTGTGAACATTTATTTAAATACATTTGATTTCGCATGGCACCATGCAAATAAATAAAATCCTTAACCCTCTTTTGACAACCAATAATTAAGAGTGCAAACTAAATACTGAAAAAAGAGATTTAGGAATAGGTGCCTAATTTAGGCATACATCGGGAGTTTGAAGAATTATGTATCACTTGAGAGATTAGCTGAGGCAGTCTCTGTTAGAAATTAACAATTATCTCCAAGAACTGATAGAGTCCTGATACAATTTTGAGAGATTTGAGGCAAGACATTAAAGAAAATGCTTTTGAAAGGGAAGAAAAAAGAGGATCAAGGGAACTGTAGTTGTTGAAGAACTGACTACTCTCTGTTTCCATTCAAGAATGTCCTACTTTGGGAATCTAAATGTCACTCTGGTTATGTTCAGGACTTTTCTTGCTCTCTGCACATCAAAATGCTACACCTGGCGTTGCCCAGCACGTTGTCTATGTGCCTGTACTTTGGTATCAAAACCTTTATACAAAGGGCTAGTGGAGTATGCTTAGGCACCAAGCCTGTATAACTAATATAGACGTCAAACGGAATGGCATTTCAGGACAGAACCTAAGAATGTTTTTTAAATCAAGTTCTTTTCAGTGTTTTCATTAATGGCTCAGAGCATGGCCAGTGGAAAAGGCTGGTGTAAGACTTTGTGGAGGAAGTCCAGATGGAAGGGGTTTGAAACAGTTCAGACTGTGAAAGCGAAGACTCTGGATAAATTGGTGAAATGGTCTTAAATACATGAAATTCAGGGCACAAATGCAAATTATGACAGTGGGGAAGAAGAAATCTCATATACAAGTGTAAAAAAGGGTCATGTAAGCAGGCAATAATACTGTGGAAAAAGGATGGAAATATTTTACTGGGTTCAAAAATGAATCAGTGGTGTGATGCTGTTGCAAAAAGAAAAAAAAGATTTCATTCAGGAGTATGTTGGTAGACACATGATCTATCAGACTGTATGTACAACTGTGCTCAGTAATAGTAGAGACTTACTGGCAGTATGGTATATAAGCACGTTCAAGATAGAAAAGTTAGAGTTCAGAGGAGAGCGTCAGGGCAATAAGGGGTTTAGAAAAAAACTGGAGGCTTTTGTTTTGTTTTGCAGATAGAAGACTTGGTCCAATTTCTGTGATTCGAAAAAAGCTGGCTGTGAGAAGGATGGTGCCGGCTGATTCTGTGTGTCGCCCAGGGATCAGGGAGGAAGTATTTGGTTAACATGCAGCAAAGACATTTTGGTGTCAGGAGGAGCTGATATCCCAAACCAGACAGCTATTCAAGGTGGTTATGGAGTCTTTTCCTTTGGAGATTTTTAAGAACAGAGCAGAAAAATATCTCCCGGAAATGCTGAGATGCGTTTTCCCCAGACTGGGGAAATTACTTGGTGCTTTCTTTCTGCCCATGTGCCTGTTTTCTTCCAAGTCAGAGCAGAGTTTGGAGGAAGGCAGCTGGCATTCATAAGGAGTGCACTTGCCTCAAGGTATTGCCTCAGCCAAGGAGTCAAAATTTGGCTTGAAGCATTTTAATTTAATAGTCATAAGGTGATAGGGCATATAGGTTGAAACATAGATCCATGGTGAACTAGTACAGACATTGTGAAATGGAAAGTAATTCTGCAAATGCAAAAGGTTGGCTATGCTTCAAATCAGAGAAATTCTTCCTACTTATATGTGCAGTTTCTACACGATGGCAGCATCATTTGCTTTCTGGATTTCCTTTGAGTTGTTTCACAACTCCAGGTTTATGGTGAACATAAAGGTCATAATAAACTATTCAAAAAACAGAAGTTTTGAGGGGTTAGAGATGTCATCGTTGTTGCTTGCAATTAAATCCAAGAAATAGAAGTCTCACCCCTTCCAGCTTGTTATTGGGCACTGTGCCCAATGAAGTAATTTTCCTTTGATTATGCAGCCAGTCCTGAACATATGAATAGATTTGATGACTGCATGCTCTATTTTTTTTTTTTTATTTTATGGATTTTATTCTGACTAGAGGCTATACAGTATGTTATGCTACCCATCAGACTTGGCTACAGAGTCAAGCTTCAAGAACACTGTTCTTTCCTTGCCAGCTTATTCAGCCTACAGTCACTCAGCCCACAACAGCTTGTCAGCTCTACTGAAAAGAGCCAAGTAAGACTTCACCATGTTTCTTTCCTGTTCCTCTGCAAAAGACAGTACGTTTCTTGAATCAGATTGAGCAGAAGTTCTTGTGGTACATGGCCAAGAGCTTTGTTAATATCTCATGGGCTCAGAAGAGGCAGCCTGGTCCTGTTAACTGTTGAGTGCTGAAGAGGAGCCAGGAAGAAAACAATTCTTCCTCGTAGTTACGGGAATGTTCTGTTCATAACGCATCGATGTTTTTATGAGCTCCAGCAAACTGTAAACACAGAGGGAAATATAATTTCCACCCCTATGCTGTGGTGAAGAGAAACACCATGTCCTAAGTTCACAGAATGAAAGGCTATTGAACTGCACATGAGGAAAAAATACTGTTGGGATTAAAATCCTCCAAAGGCATCCATGTAACACATGGCATCATTATCTGATACAAGCTGAAAAGAATGCTCTTCAGAAACACTCTCAGGATAACACACAAAACTTTGTGGGAAAGGTACATTTCAAGATGAGATTGCTGGCCATGTGCTCAGAGCAACAGAACAAAAACACCAGGAAGAGACCTAAGGTATAACAGTAGAAGCAAACATGGCATCTGTGTCTAGGGAAACACCAACTACCTGATAGGTCTTCTCACCTCTGAGACTTATAAGTCTCAGTGTACCTGAAGGGACCCATAGGAAACTAGCCAATACAGGTATCCCACAGACTAATCCCTGGTAATTTAGTTTGCTCACTCTTTTATACATTCTACACTGTTTAGCATTGGCATTTTTTAATACTTTAGTGGAAGAACCCAAATCATGCACCTTTTCCAGGTGATTTTTCTATTGTGCATTAGCATTACAAAGTACCCACTGTATCATTTTATGTAAGAAGACATCTCAGAATCCAGCATGCCAAATGAGTTAACAATACAGTCTGCATCTGGCTGCTCAATTGTGCTAGTGGTGAACAGAAGTACAGGAAATGGGGAAAAAGCATGACAATAAAATTGTACCAGAATAAGAGTAGAACCATCATACAGACGTAGACCATTGTTACAACTCTAAAATTAGGGATATAATCATAATAGAAACCTCACATTCTAACTTAATTTAGACCCTCCAAGAAGAATTGCAGATGCTTTCACCCCACAAAGCACGTTGCCTTGACAAATCCTCAGGAGTTTTTTGCCTGCTAACCATGACAACACATCTGGCTGGTAAGGTTTTGTATTGTGGTCCAGCAACAGTACAACTCTTCTCTTCTTCCCTCTCTCTCTCTCCCCCTTTCCTCCATCTCTCTCTGTGTCTATTCCCTTCCCTCCTCTCAGGCTTATTCCCACTGGGCGTTTCTTTCAAGTTCTGCTGCCAAACTTTTTGCTTCTCTCCTGCCAGGCGTTCCGCTTGTAAATTGCCAGAGCACTCTCTTTTTTCTTCTAAGCATTCACTTTTCTTTCTTCTCATTTTCTCTAGTCTTTTGTCTTTCATTTGTAATGAAATCCTTTTTTTCCCCATCTCTTTTTTTTCTTTCCTGCTGCCATTTTGTGTAGCTGTTGCCTACAAGTTTTTGAGATTACAATTTCTGTTAGTGTATACGTGATGATGCTTTTGGTCTAACACTTTGCTCCCCAATTACTCACTGTTTTGCCTGAAATTGATTGCCTTTCAGAGCAAACATTGATGTAGTCTATGGTTCTAGGTAACTTGTATAAATCTCATGAAATAGAAACTCAAAGGAATTAGAGTCTGTAAAAACACATAGGTGTGAATTGATTTGAATGTTTTCAAACTGTGCAAAATTAAATTCTTGTCTTCCATGAACTTCACAAATTTTTGTATTTTGGTGGAGGAAAAAGAAAGATTTGAGGAGTAAAGTTTTCTGTAGTATTATATTCTGCTGCTTTTAACAAATGCATTGGGGACTTTGAAGTATTGTGTTAAGCTCTATTTTAACACGAAGTACAGTATTATCAAAATGCTTCCTATCAGTTGTTGAAAACAAATTTCTTCATATTTGAGTAATGTTTTGTATTCTTTTATTTATCTAGGATGAGGAATAGCAGGAACACAAGAGGTTTTCCTGGGAATGCATCCAAGAAGTGCTGGTAGAGGCTTTCTAGTTAATCAGTTTGTCAAAAGCAGTACTTTTTCAACATGCAGCATTATTCACTTAATTTTTCATTAAGCTTTTTAATGTAAGCACTATTAAAGCAAGCAGCTGTGATATGGAAATGTTTATGTATGCCAGATCACTTGAACGTCCTAACTTTTCATCTGTGCAACAAGAAACTGAACTATATATTGTGAGCATCGCTGAACATCAGCAGCCACAACAGCCATGCAGGGCGCACTCCCTCCGGCATCACACGCTCACTGCAGTCTCCCTTAAAGTTTGTTCTCTGTTCATATATCATAAGTGAGTGTTACTCATAAAGGATTTGAAGTCCCCAAGCATATGTGTCCACTTCCACCATTAAAGTGGATTCAGGTGCTTGGCATGGCTGTCTCCAGGCAGACTTTCCTTAAATAATTGATATCTGCCGTCCCATTGCCCCATAGTTGTGTATCTGGATGTACTCACGTTGCATTTATAGGGGTTTTGCATGAGTCGCTGGCTGACAGAACCTGTGGCAAGGATCTCACACTTTCTTTTATTAACGTAACCTATTTTTGCATTCTCAGATGACAAATTATGCCAAATGAGCTTTCTTGCACCTACTATGATATGATGAGAAATTCGTACGTCAGCCGCAGCTGTCCTGAAAAGGTTGTAAAACTTTTAGTGGTGTGAGGCACTTGGATTTGATTGCCAGAAGATGTTGAATGAAAAAAGGAGAGAGACATGCTAGAAATCAACCTTTCAAATATTTAGCTGTGATCAAGTGTGTTATATTTTGACTTATCTGCTTTCTTAAGAGTTAGGTATAGTACTCCTATGCGGTGTTACAGTTAAAATCTTGCTGCAGGCAAAAAGCAACATGCGTTGAACCAAGAACTTTCCATTCGTTTAGTTAGTCTTTTATTACTCTGGCCAAACTTATCTAATTAATACAAAAATCCTCGTTAATCATATGGTAAAAATGTTACAGAAGAAAACCTTCCTATTTACACCTTTTCTCTGGTGTTATATACACAATTCTGAAGTCCTTCTGGGTCCTCAGAGCAATGGTTTTGGTCTTCCTCAAATGGAAGAGGAAGTTCATAATGATGTGTCAGCATACAGAGAACAAAACAAAGTTATTGGTGTTCTATGCAGCGAGTGCCTATCTGTGTGTCAGTCCTTTCCTATGTATGATTTTCCCAGAGCTAAGCCAAAAGAGCTGAGGCAATAAGCAGTGGCCTGGCAGTTGAGTGACTTCAAAAAATGGTGCCACAGAAGTTTGAAGGGCCTTAATCTGCCTCTTTTGTGTGGTTGAGTTCATTGCAGACTTAGAATAAATCTCAGTCAGATTTTTGAAAATTGAGGTGTACAGTTCCAGGAGCCGAGGCAATTCACTGCCCTTTGCACAGAGATGAGTGTAAGAGTGTCAGATGAACTGTACGTGGTTGTTCTGTGTCACAAAGGATAGCTAATGTACATACTGGGCCTCCCTCTAGGGGGGAAAAAAAAAATCTGTATCTTAACCATTTTACTAGTTTCATTGATATTTAGAATTTTTTTAATTGCTTTGGAAATTCTCTGCTGCAGACATGAAATTTTAAGGGCAAACCCCCAAATTATTTGGAGACCGGAGAAATCAATTGATTAAAACAATTTGGAAAAGACTAAATATTTTCCAGTCAATGAAATATGAACATAATTTGCATATACTTTAAAGATATGAATGCTTAAGTCAAAGGAAAGGACTAATGTTATATCAACTTTGGGAAAAGCTGTTTCTGTTAGTTTTAGTTGTGAAGAATGTTTTGGAACTCTTCCCTGAAGAGCTTTTGCAAAAATCCATGATGCTTTCCCTTGTTTTAAACAAGATGTTCTATTTTCCAGAAGACTAACAGACATATGACACAGTTTTGCAGCTCTCTTGTGCTTGCTGGTTTTATCTGGATGCTGAACACCTGTAATCTCAATTCATTTAAATATGTTTTCTCAGTCTCATCCTGTACCAGCTATTTGAGTAGCTCAGTATCATCTCCTTAACTACAGCCAGCACTTGTTGCCTAATGGAAAGGATCTCCCTCGCACTCTCTCTCTCTCAGGATAGTTTATTTCAGGAAAAGGTACAGCCCAGTTTCTTAGGCCACTAAATTGTGTATATCTCTGGCACTACAACATAGATGTTTTGCAGCAGCTTTATTTAAACTTAAAGAAACAAAATTCATTTATATATCAAATGATGAGAGTAATAAATTCAGTATAGTGGCTTGTTGTGCATTTTGTTCTTTTATTTGCTTGCCACTATTAATTCAGGGTGATTTATTCTGTTATAAACTAATTGATAGTTTTCAGATGTGTAATTCTCTGTATGTGAAAGGCTATTGTATTTACAATAACCTAGCTATATGTATTCAAAAACTGCCCAAAGGATATTAATGGTGTATGGCAGAGGACAGGTGGGAGGTGATTGGACTTTTGTCCCAAAGATGAGTAACAATGCTGATTTTTATATTGCCACTGCTTGCTCCAGATTGGGTATTTGTTCCGATGAAATGGATAGTTTACTTTCACCAAGTTATCTCAGGCAGTTTAGAGAGAGGAGAAGTTGGGGGGGTGGGGGGAATATCTGATTTGTTGTTGGCTCAGATCTGGCATACTCTGCTAGCAAATGTGAGAACCCCACATATGATCCCCAGAGCATAATTTTGCTACTCATTGGCATCAGAGAGCTAGAAAACCCATTCTCCTCTTTTTACCAGGTCATTTTATATCCTGAAGTAAGCAAGTTTGAAAATATCATTATTTCATTTTGCATAAGTATGTAAACTATGGTCTTTCAGACAGTTTTTAGAAAACCGTTTGCATGCATGTACTGATATTGGTGAATTTCCTTCAGGTGGGATGACAACATGCATGCTGTTGACAGCACTAAGACAACACAAAGATGGGCTTTAGAGGGATAACAGTTCCTAGTTATGGCAATGCTGTTCAGAAACAAAGGAATGCATATAGCAGATACCAGCTTCCACATCATTAGATGCTGTAATTTTTTTTCTCTGCAGAAAGTACAACAGAGACTATTCCTGTTGAGTGAGTACAATATTGAATTTTATTGAATGTTAAACAAGCATGGTTTGTATCTGTTTTGAAGCTTTCCGTTTGTCATGTGCATTCATTTGGTACCTATAATGCCTATTTGTTGCACTGAAAATCTGCAAAGTGCATGTGGCTTCAGTACTTTCCTACTAGGAGGGTGGCAACTAATTGAATGGCTTCCACATGGATAGCAGTTATACATCTTGTAGCCTACCAGGCTTCAGTCCCTTAGTTTATCATGGGAGCTGAATTTTACTATATTCAGATTGTTGCCTTCTTTTGTATTTGTTTTTAAATGCAAACCTTTTTCATTAAAAGCCACAATAAATTTAAGTTAATAAAATCGTTGTCTGCTCTGGTCTTCCCTCTTCAGGGAGAGCAAACCAGGGAGTGAAATGAAGCTGTAGCTGATGTGCCATCCTAATTTATGATTTGTACTGTATTTTAAAAAAAAGTAACACACAGATCAGAGTATTGAATTTAATTCCTTATATTTGACACACTGCTTCCATGAAAGTAGTGGGACGTCTCAGAAGATGGTCATCAAATTCACCATTTTTTTCTGTAGAGCTCATGGATGCACAAAAGGTGTGGTGCCCTGGAAAAAAAAACAACAAAACAACAAACCCTTTAGGAATGCTATGGAAAGGCAATATTTTGCTGGGCCAAAGTATAAGTTTTAATCTTGCAAATGTATTCACATGTGAAGGCAAAATAAATTTGTGTATATGACTGTTTCTGCCCAATGCAGTAGCCTCAGTGAGAGTTGGAGTCATCCTTATTCTGATGCTGTCTCTGAGGTGTTTCCAGTCATCTTAGAAGGAAAAAGAGATGCAGATTACAAGCCCGTTTTAGTCATTGCTTGGCACAGGGCAGAGATGAGTCTCTAGAGGAGGCTTGGGGAGTGGGAGAGGAGGGGTCTGTCAAGAAAGGCAGCTTGGAAAGCCAAGAAAAGGAGTGACACAGTATCTAGGATAAAGTATGGATAATAAGAAGAAAATAGTGTTGGGGATGGAATGTAAACAACCACCCTCGGAGCCGTCATGGAGGCAGCCCTGGATTTCATATTGCAGGTGAGCAATCTCTTACTGGATCTGCAAAATCCCTGTGTGGGCAGGGGCAAGGAAGAGGAAATGAAGACATGTCGAGTGTGAAAAATCATAAAGTGGTTTTTGCCTGCATTGTTATCCAAGTCAGTCTTTCACAGTACGAGACCTCTATGACAAGCATGGATTTGTAGTGAGGAGGGGCTACTATTTCAAGTCAACCTTCTCTGCTGGTGTGTCTGAGAGAAATAAAAGTAGCTAAATACAGTGTCTATGACATATATTCCCACTTCTGTTAGAAATATTTTATAACCCACATCCCTAACAGAATCTGGGAGAAATAATTGCAACAATGTATTGTTATGATGTATTGCAAGACCACAGTGGAATAATATTTTGGAACTTTAACTGTTCTGCATCTGATCTAATATTGCAGCTAATCCATCAAAAATTGATCCTGAAGTCTCTCAAAAATAGCTGCTGCTGCAAATACCTATAATGAATGCTAGCATTGCCTTGCTGAATACAAAAATGGTACTGCACAAGTCCTGAGAGTGACCAAAACAGATCAATAGTTTATGGGAAGATATTCCCAACAGAACCTGATGAGCACTGATCTTCATCTCTCTATTGATCAGTACTGCAATTCCACATGTTAAAAATAAGTTTTGTTATATAAAGAAATGTCATAGAATCATTAAAATAGGACCAGAGCTACCTCCACTCAAGTATCACCTCTACCTGAACCACTATTAATGCACTGAAACTGGGTGCTTGCAATTATTGCCATCACTGTATTAGGGCTTTTTGCAATGATAACTGGCATTCCCTGCATTTCATCAGGGAGTCCTTTTTCATAAAAACAAACAAACAAGCAAACAAAAAACAAACATTGCTATCCTTTCTTGGATTTTTATAAACGAATCAAGAAGTTTTGTAGAATAAATTGTACATCAACTTGACAGTAAATCCATGCACTTAAAACCAAGTAAATTCAGGATAAATTTAATTTCAAGAAACTGTGCTAAACTAAGGGAGATGCTACATTTAAATACTGAAAATAAATTTAATCAGTTATGGACAAACCAGTTACAGGCTTGCTGATCAAAAAAGCAGGAGCTTTAAAGCCTGTAGATAATGTGTTTGAGTCACACTAAATTATATTGCTTTTTTAATGGAAGAAATTTGAGGAAAATGGATCTTTTTACAAGGAATGGACAGAGCAATAGCAGAGTATATTGGCTGTGATGATTTATTTGTTTTCCAGAGCTTTTGGGTGACTTATTCTTGAAATATTACTGAGTTAGCTTCTCCCAGCTCACCTGCTGGAGCCATTGTTTTTCCTCTGCAGGCATTTTACTATGTCTCTGTCTGTCACTATATGTAGTCATAAATGTAGTACTTCAGGCCTCGTGTTTCACATGCAAAGCCAAAAAGGAGAAGAGAGGAAAATATCATGATTTTCTTTTTCTTTTGCTGGAACAATTGGATTCTGGGAGAAACTGAAGCTAGTTAAGCAAAGTGGACTCTGAGCCATTTGGGAGCTAGCTAAAGATTAGTGAAAATTATATAGGAAAGGAGCAATTCTGCAAAATGAAGTGTAGAAACTGGATAATGCGAGCAATCGTTTCTGACAAGGTCCTTACTGTCTATTATTTGCGTAGAGAAAGACAATGCCTAGTTTGTAGCTCCATCAAGAATGGGACTTCAGCATTTTGCAGAATCTCAGTGAGTAATTGCAATTTTAAGGCTATTATTTCACTATTCAGGATTTTATTCAAAATGGAGATAAAATGCTTTTGTTTACTAACAAAGATGCATGGAATTTCCGCATGAAGCATTCAGGTGCTGGATAATGGCCTTTGTTGTCAGAGGATAAATGAGTCAGCCTCATTTCTCAAAGGACACTTTGGTCAAATAGTGAAAACAGGAACTACTCCCACTGAAGTATCATAAGCAGAATTTTACAAACTAAGATTAGGTAGCCTTTGCAGGTGTAGTAGTTATCCTGTGTATTCCGCACATAAATATTGAGTACTCAACAGAAGCCTGCCTCTGGACATGCTTTTTGGCATGCATTCCAATGGAGCTTTTCTGTTTCTGAAACAGTCATTTAGGGACTTCTCTGTTAAAGCTTTCACGAGACAAGAAGTGATAGGGAAGGAAATGAGTAAATCCATGGCAAATGTGCATTTTCATTATAAGTGCTTTTCTGGTTCTTTTTACAGCTTTTGTCATACATTTTAGAAGAGAAAGGGTTGTTACAATATCTGGGTCATTGATTTTTTGTTGGTGAGTTTTGAGTTCAGAAGTAAGCATGACAGCAATGGCTATTTGACAACATTTTCATAGTCTGAAAGAGTTCCAGACCAAGCTTCTTTTCTTGCTATCACATGTTTTCCTTTTGCAAATTACTGTGATTTAAAGGAATGTTACATGATTGTTGCTTCATTTAACCTTTGAGCTGGCAAATAGAAAAGGATGAAATGGATAATGCAAGAACCTTCTTTTAAACTATAAAGCAGCAATTTTTAAACAGCATAGAATGATCTAGTACATGCTGAATGCTTGACTTTTTTTCATAGATGTGTTATAATTCTTCAGTTGTTAAAGAGAAGAGAGCTATCTAGTGGTTACAGATGTCATCATGTTTTGTCCAACAGCTATCAAGGACTGTATCCAACTTGAAAAGTACAGAGTGGTTTAAATCATCTGTGAATAATGCAAGTTTTGGGATTACGCTCTGTAACACTGGAGGACAAATTCTGCCACCTGCTTTGGTTTTACAAACTCATTTTTTGAAATACAGGTTTATCATCTTACTAATTGAAAATCACACAATATTTTAAGGTAAAAGTTACAGCTGGAAATGTGAATTTAAGTAGTTTTTGTTGGGATACAGTTTAATGACTAGTCTTTGTGTAGCCATGGGAAAAAAAGGGGGGGGGGGGGGGGGGGGGGAGAACAAAAAAAGCAGATTAGTTGCCAAGTGGCATGAAGGAAATTTGGTTGCCCAACAAATATTTATCTTCTGGAAGTGAAAGAAACCCTCCACAGCATACTTTACTATAGAGGATAGTCAGCATATCAACAGTCGATACGGCATCCTATGGCAGATTGCACCAGTCTGCTGTATATGACTCATATATGGAACCTGAACATTTACTTGCCTTAAAAATGAATAAGAAACTACAGACCTAACTGAAATATCAGTATTGTTTGTTTAAAAAAATGAAATAAAATCAAATGCCACTTGAAGCAGTGGAGGGTATTTCTCAGTTCTTCTTTTCTGTCTGAAGTGTAAGGTGTTCTCTAGCAAGTACTTGCATTGAAATAGAGAGAATAGATGCTAAGTTTGAAGTTGTAGTAGGAGTTCATTTTCATTAATTTCAGGTTGTGTTTTGTCCTTTAAAGCTAACAATGTCTTGAAGAGTCAGAGAACTCTCAGCTCGCACTCTGGCAGGTAGATAGTGCAAAAATGAGCTCTGAAATATTTTCAGCTCTTTTGAATAATTAATTATAACAACAGAGATTTTTCCAAAGAGGCTCTCAGTGCAAGGTATTCCATTGCATTATTCTTCTATAGAGAGTGCCAGCCTATTCCTTTGCACATTTTGCATCCTTCTAAGCACATGCTCTTGCCTTTTTTTTGTGCTACTTTATGTTCCCTTTACTGTTTCTTCTCTGAACTAAACCATTCCAACAGGGACATTGCACCTGCTTAAATATCTTTAAAATTACCTCTGCACATACCTAAATTCATTACAGATGCATACGAGAACCAAGCAGTGAGACACTCTGTCTTGGTGTCTCTGACACCAAATTGTCATCAAAAATCTCACCATTGCTTTTTCACCTGCTCATGTGGTACCCAGCTGTGGCTTGTTGGCCTTGTGTTCGCCTGCACTATGAGATTTGCTGTTCAGAGATGAGACTTCCACTTCTGCAGGACTCTCACATCAATTCTGAGTTGGCCCCTGTGTGCTCTTCCAGGGAATGCAGAGAAGTTAGGCTTTGATGGGAGGGGATGTGGGGGTTACTTGTTCATCTTCCATATGCACTAAAACGTAAGTGCATATTGTAAAGAAAACATAGCTACAAAAGAGAGCAGAGTGGTTAGAGTGAAAATGTCTAACAACTTTGGAAACCAGTATCTTTACATGTTTTACATTATAGTTCAGTATGTTAACACTTGGCCACAGTGCCGTACATCTCCTAATGCATCAGAATTATTGAAACATCTGGGCTAAATAGCTTCATGCCGATCCACTGAGAAAATCCACAAAGGATTCAATCCTTTAAAAAATATTTCATTTTATATCTAGGATAGTAGGTTGCATTACAGTTATATACCAATTTATTAAACACACAGGAACATTTTGTTTCCTTTTTTTTTTCCTGTTAGTCTTTAAGTGCCTGCAGGGCACACCTGTGTTTCTTCACCAAGAGCTGCATTGCCACCAGGCTTTGCTTGGCTGCTGTGTGGGAGAGGGAGCAGAGAGGTGCCTTGTCCCTTTACGCAGCCCACCAAAAATAACAGACCTCTCCAGAGCCAAGAGCAATCCTTTAAAAGAAAGATGCTTCTGCTATGTTTCTCTCCTGTGCAGCGATGCAAGCTGATCCCATCCAGCCTCAGGAGAGGCTCCTGGTTTCCAAAACTTCCCTGGTTCCCTGAAAATTGTGCATGCTGTATGCTGCCCTGCTCTGAGTACAGGAAGGCAGAGCCAGTGGGCAGCCATGGTTAAATTTAATGCACTGTGGCCGAGCGTTCAGAAATTACATTGAGGAGTGTGGTATGATTTTTGTACAATGGGAATTTAGATGTGCTAAGCATGAATAGAGCTTCACTTCCTTCCTGTGGCTGGGGTTAATAGTGGCTTAGAATTGCTTAAAATGTTTTGTCAAAGTGCGCTATATTGAAGAAATAATCATTTTATTGGTAGAAATTCTATTTTTCTCTCCTTTTTGGGGAGCATGGGCCACCAAGAATGCACGTCATCCAACTTAGCAAAGGCAGATTTTATTCCTTTCCTCTCTCTCTCCTCTTTTTTTTTTTTTTAATAGCTCTTTTAATTCTTTCCAGAGGGGAAAAAAATCCAAAGCCACTATCATCTTTTTATTTTTTTATTTTTTATTTTATTTTATTTTTTATTTTTTCCAGCTTTGCCTGAAGTACAGAATGTTTCTGGCATCAGCTGCCTTCTCCATTGCTCACCAGCCTGGTGCTGCCCCTTGTGATGACTGCTCCTCTTCTGCCTTGACATCATATATCTTCCGAAATACCATACGACTCATGTTCCTATGGTAGCCATCTCCTGAAGGTGAGAAGGTTGCATATGCTACAGCAACGTACTCCTTATATCTGTCTGCAGCATCTTCCACAGACTGGAGTGGAAATGATTGTGAGAGCCAATTAAGAATTGGTTGAATGGTGTTTCTCTTTATTACTTCTATTGTAGAAAGAAGTAGTGAGTGTCTGTGGATTTGTTTTTTGTTGTTGTTGTTGTTTTGGGGTTGTTTTTTTTGTTTGTTTGTTTTATCTTGTTTTTTAAATCCTGATTTGAAAAACCAAGAAGGAAAGTTTTGCCTGGAGTAAATGCCAGGGAAAAGACAACAGAATATATTTCTCTGCATTAGATACTAGATAAGTGGTGCAGCTGGACTTGTTCAGTTGGCATTCCAGATGTTTTCACGCTGAAGTCCCAAATGTGCTGGTAATTAATCTGTTTTCTAGCATTCAGAAATACCCATGTATCAGCAAGAATGAATTTCAAGTTTTTTTCTGCTTTGTGTCATTTTAGATGCACTTTTCTCCAATATACGTAGTACCAAAACCAGTCCCACATTTCAAAAATGCATAGTGCCAGGTACAACATTCACACTCGTTAAGGAAATGATGCATGAAATAAATATGCTTTTTTCAGAGAAATTTGTACCTATTAAACTAGGTGTTCAAGGGATCGCATCATCTGCTCAAGAGCAAAATTCGGTCTGAAAAATCACAACTGATACCTGATAGCACTCACTTGTTCTTATGGCATTGATGATTTTGGTCAGTTTTCTCAGATATTTTCAGATGGAAGGATAAATGATTCATGCTGTTACGTGGACTGGTTCCCTGTTTACTTAGAAATAATTATGCTTAGTAAGGTTCTCTTTATTATTATCATTATTATTATTATCATTGTTATTATTATTGTTATTATTATTGTTATTATTATTATTCTGCAAAACCCCTATTGAAATTGTTGTGGGGCTTATTTGCAATGTTTTCAAAAATATTTATCTTTTAAGTCTTTTTAGCAGGTAGAAATAAGGTGGGGTTGTCAGCAGGTTGAATCAGGCATCTATGAGCAAAATGCTTCATGGATGTTAATTTAGAAACCATTTAAGACAAATTAAATAGCACTTGGATGGTAGAATCTTCCCCAAAGACACTCTTTTAAGAATATTTTGTATTGTGCAACTGAAATCTGGTGTTGAGAGAGACGACCTAAGTCCCCCATTTCCTTCAGTAATTTCTTTTGTTTACCATAAAACACAGAGTTACTTGTAAGTGATAGGAAAAAGTCCTTTTCTACTTGTTCAACTATTAATGTCTTGGTATTCCAGGGCAGATTTCATGGAGAAAAGTGACAATTACACCAGATCTCTTGGGGCAGTGAAGCACTGAGGCTGCCCACACAGCACCTCCATGTTCGTGTTAAGGGACGTGTGTTCTTGACTTTGTACTCTCCTAATGACAAGAACATTTGTGCCGCCCCAAAAGGCAGCTGTTGTTTCACTGCCGGCATCCCTTGCAGTCAGCAGGATTTGTGGTACAAGCTGAAACATGGGATGGCCAGAGAATGCTGTTCAGCTCACTGTGCATTTCAGGACAGCCCCAGGTGACTCTGTGATGGTCTGGTTGCAGTGAGTGATGGCAGCGTTCCTTTAGGTGGCGTTTCCACTGGGACAGCCGAAGACACCTTCAGGTAGGTGGTGATTGCTATTTCTGTCGTACGGTTGGTAAGATTAAATCCCTAGGGGTTTAAGTGGTTAACCTGAGGAGCAGGTACTAAATCCAGAACACATTAAGCACCAAACATTCCAGCTTTTGGCCTCTGGCAACATAGCTCCATTTAGTATAAGAGGAACAAAAAATCCCCAAATCCTTTAATTAATCATGGAAGGAATAAATGTGCAGAAACCTCATACGCTTTCAATCACACAGTTATTTTTCATTGCTGCAAAGCTATTCTGGGGTATGAGTTCACAGGGAGAAAGGGTGGCTGAGGTGAGAAGTGTTCAAACAGCTGAGTAAACCGCACATGCACTTGAAATTACTGCAAGGTTTATAAGTTCATATAAGCCTCATAACTGTAAGGTTTATTAGCCAGCGCTGAGATTTTCCAAGGGAAATGGGGGAAGATGCGAGTTGATTAACTCTCCACTATATTGCATGTGCTGTAATGCTGGAGAGCAAGTGGCATGGAAGAGTCCCAAATGGTGAAGGTGGGGTAAGTCCCACTCCACCTCTTTTTGCTGCTTTTCAGGGAGTTTAAATTAGGGAAAAAAGTTGGTAAAAAATAAATGGTTGATGATAACAAGAGAGCAAAGGCCCAGTGAATCTCATTTCATTTCATGAAAAGTTTTCAGCTTTTGTGCTAAAGAATCAGTTTTGTTTTCAAGCAGAGAGTAAATACATCTTTAAAAATCGAGGACACCTAGAGACATGCATGGTGTGGACCTTGGTGCTGGAAGCCAGGGTGTCTGGCAGGTGATTCAGGCTCTCTCATCCTCACACCCGGATGTTTGCAGCTACTATCCAACAGTTGCCACCAACAGCGATGCTTGTTAGTGTGGAGAAGGAAGCCTTTAGGTGATTCAAACCAGGCACCCAGAATCAGAGTATATGAAACAACTCACAAAAAGCCCATACTGAGACAGTTGTAGTCCCTTGACAGTTGTAGCAAGAGCAAGCATTAGCATATTTTACAGGCAGGATGTAGAGTTTCACTAAAATGAGATTTTCTTATATTTTACCAGCCACAATTCGATTTTGAACGTACTTGAAAGACCTGTCATTCTTCCTTGGGTGTTTATGGGACTGATCTCCATGTAACCATGGCCTAAATAAGCAGGTATATGTGTGCAAGCAGATTACAACAAAACTTGCTCAAGAAAGAGGCTTTGTTTGTTTTTTACACTACAGCTGAGATCATTTTGGCTAGTGAGGTGACTAAAAGGAGATAAGGCTTTTGTTTATTTAATATTTTTAGCAGAAAACTTGTCCCATGGATTGCTGGGTACTGGTGAAATGATGACGTAAAGTTTTGAGGTTTGATCTAATGGGAAGAACGGAAGAGCTTCTTGGAGTACAGGAAGAAGGAGGTGACTTCCTTGCAGCAAGTGAAATGGTATGGAATGTAACGGTGCTGAGCATGAGATTAGGCAACTAAGAGGAAGACCAACCATATGAAAAACAAAGAATTGGTCAAAAGTTTTAGTGCTTGGCTAAAATGTGAAGGTTTCTGTCCAACAAATGTTCAGACTGATATTACAGGAAAAGACCCTATGCTCCTGATTTTATTTATTTAATTATTCATTCATTCATTTTTGAGGTGAAATTTGTGAAAGGCAATATGTTTACCTATGGCAGCAGAAGAGTGCAATCAGTGGTTTAAGAGTGTCTTTCCAGTTTTGGGTCCCCAGTCACAAGCAGTATTTACACAGGGGAAATGGAAACAGCATTGGTCATCTAAAAGAGACATGCTGACTTGCCGCAAAAGAGTGTTTGCTAAAACTTCTAAATAGACTATCACTAAAGATGTAGTTTCTCGGGAAAAAGCAGAAGAAAATGAGTTTTGTGGTATTCTGAACATACAGCACAGAACCCATCACTTAATTGGTGAAATCTTTTTTTTTTTTCAGTAGCAATGAAATGATAAAATGGCTTCTTATTGCACATTTCAAAACAAAAATGCTTCAAAGCAAAATCTGCTACTTTTTTTTTTTTCTGTAGATGGAGTAATTTATTTTTCTGTATGGGTTTTGTTAGGATGTCAACATTCAAAGGCATAACTTTTGTGGTTTGAGTAATATCACTGGTGGCTTTTCATGCAGCTGGCAAATATGATTCACAAAAAGTTTGCATTTTGCAGACATGTTTTTAGCAGGAAAAGTCATTTTTTCCACTAGACTCTGGAAGGATTTTATAATGCATATAAATGGAGTTTATTAAGGTTTTGGCAGATTTGTGATACACATTAATTTGAATAACCTACGATGTCTCCTATTAAATAGTCAAATTTGGTAATCTTGGGCCCAGGTAAGATTCCTGGGTAAGTTTCTCTGACCCTGACCCCAGGTAACATGTTTTCTTATATCAGTACATGTTTTCTCCAGCAGCTGTGGGATAAAACAGCATATCTTGACCATCCAAGCTACTTCTGTCTAATCTAAGGTAGAATTCACATGCCTAAAGTGGACAGCAAATATAAAAAGTGTTTGAACAGCTGAATAAGCTGAACGGGTGTTTTAAAATAATACTATTTATAAGTTCATACAGCTTCATAACACTGAGACTTATTAGCCAGCATAATAATTTTCCAAGGGAAGTAGGAGATGGTTTGAATTAATTAACCCTCGAGTATATTGTGCACATTGTAGCACTGAAGAAAGCACTGCATGGACCAGTCCTGAATGGCACATGTTGGGTAAGCTCTTTTCTCCTAGTCAGTGGGTAGCTGCAATACTCCACATTGCATCCAAGTACTTTGTTTTGTCATAACTGTAGGGGTTAGAAGATTTAATTTAACTTCTTTATTTGCTGCTGAGAAATCAAAAGCACAGGATCATACAAGTGTAGTGATAAGTGATGAATGGCTTGTCCCAGCACCTTAGTAGTTCTTGTTTTTTCTGTATTTATTTTCCCATGCCTACCCTGCTTGTCATGGTGACGGGGTTAAAATAAGTAAGATAATAAATATTTTTTTCTGTATTTTTGCACATTCAAAAATAACTGCAAATTTCTCCTTAGAATAAAATGTGTTTGATGGCAAATGGAGGCTCTGGCAGACAGCGCATCACTCTGGCACAGCGGGCAGCACCTACTCTGGTGAGACTGCCTGTGGGCAGTGCAAAGCCTGGACCTTTCCTCCTCTGTGAGGCTGGGGACATGTCCCCACCAGCGCCCAGGATGCTGGTGGAGAGGCGCATGCAGTATTTAGGTATTGCTCGTTTGGGTTTATCTGTGTTGCCATTCAGCTGCTACTCAAACTGTCACGTCTTTAATTCTCAGCAACATATGCAGCTTTGGAGACTTGAACCTAATTTGGGAAAATGAACTGTGAAAGAGGCAATTATTTGAAGTTAGGGAGGTGATTATGGAGTGTGTTGCTCCGTCCAAAAAGGCATTAAATTGTTACACTAAGCCCTACAGAAAACTAGGTAAGATAGGTAAAATAATAATAAAGAAAAGGCAGTATTTTAGAACAGGCATATAATTTTCAGAAAATATTTAGAAGGTGTAAATTAGTCCTTATAACATACTGACATCTTCCACCATTGTATTACACTGAAAGTCTATACATCTGATATTGAAAACAGAGGTCAAAACTTCTTAAGGTTGATCTCATTAAGTCTGGATTGTTGTGGTGAGAAGAAAATAGGGAACTGGATAAATATGCATTTAAAAAAATACTACTTTTATTGATAAATAAAGTAAGTGTATTCATCACTGTGCCTGAAAAAAAACACATAAGTATTTCTTTGGTAAAGTAGTAAACAGATTTCACAATAATGTAAGGACTATTGTTTGCCCAAACTAGTTATGAAGAATTATTGAAGAAAATATGGATGAAAATATTGCTCTCTAAAAAACATTGTATTATCCCATAGATAAACTGAATTTCCTCTTCCAATCCCTCATTGCATATACGGCTCTCCATCTGTTCTAACCTTTAGTTGAAAAATAACCTGAGCTTTCAGTAATTTGGTTTATCTTCATTAAAAATGTAGTGAGTAGGTTTTTAAATGAATGAAGTCTCAGTTCCTTCTCCTTTGTTGTGGGTACTGTGGTAAATGATACAGTAAATAATGCAGTAAGTGATATAGTAATACAAATCTGGAATATAATAAATGATAATTACTTTTTAATTGCTAACATTCATTATGAAAGTTAGTCACCAAATGAAATTCAAATTATGGGAACTCACTATACCTTTTCTTGAAGAATAAGTTTTTCTTAAAACAAAATGAAACAAAACAAACTGCCCTGTTTCCTAGAAACTCAGTCACTTGAATACAATGGCATTTCTCAATGTCTCCTGCTTCTACTTTAGAAGAATACACTTGTATTATAACAACACTGCAGAGTCTTTACAGAAATGGAGAATGCCATTTCAAGGTGTTGTTGATACAGCATGAATTGCATTTTAGGAACCTGTGATTTAAATGAGGAAGGCAATTAACATTCCTCACCTGGGAAGAGGGGAACATCTTTATCTGCAGGTGGTAAAAGAGTGGAAATTAATGCATCAGTTGAGCAGAATAATCCTGGGGTTGTGAAGATCTCAATGCCAAGCATCCAGCAAATTTTCCTTGGGATGGGGAGGAGAAGGCAGGCACACAGCCCTTCTGAGCTGAGGGCAGGCTGAAGAGAGTTCCAGCTCAGCAGAAGGTCTTGGGTCACTAATAATTTTGGAAAGTTTTGGGACACTGGTGAGAAATTTGACAACAGAGTACCAGAAATATCAATCCACATAAAACAGTCTTTGGGTCCAATTTTTTTTTTTTTTTTTTTTTGCTTTCACCTTTCTCTTTAACATCTGTGTTTTTCCAGTAAATGTTTTTGTAAGGCTAGGGTACAAGCAATGATCCCTCTGTGGCAATGTTTCTCCTTCTTGATCTTGAATGGACTAGTTTGAAAGAATCTTATATTTCTTGGCTTCTATGGTTTATTTACTGACATTTCCTCTGATACATGTAGGGAGACTGTATGAGAGTAGTAGCATGAGTAATGGCTCCTTCAGAGGGCAGATGAGCTCCCTGCAGGTCTGACAGCTGATGCCATCTTTCAGAAAACTTAGAGAAGCCCTTCAAATCACCAGGTATGTTTTCCCTTCAGGACTTGCTGCTGCAAGCTGCAAGTTTCCTTTTAATGGTTTATGACTCCTCTCTGTGTTCTGTGGGAGACCAGAGGCTGCTTCATCAAGCCAGTCTTCATGGGGATTCCTCACTGGTATCCCACAAGAAATAATGTACAAGGTGCCATTCTGCAAAGATGGACTGTAGAAATATATACATACATAGTGAATGATAAATATAGATGCCAGCAAAGATACGTGTAAAAGAACCTGGTATAGATAAGCTTCAGAACTGACTGAGCCCAGCCTTCAAGTGAGTGTGGTCCTTTGACTGTGGGTATTCCAGCAGAGCACAGAGCCTAGCTTGTCACATTTGCAGTTTGATCCAAACTTACAGAAAGATGTCCTGGAAATTTAAACTGTACATCTAAATGAAGACCTTCATAACTTTACTGGTATTTTTTTTTCTCCATTTAGTTATTTCTGTTCAAATACCTTTTTTCCATCACCTGAGGATTGAGGCAGATGAATTAATATCACTGAGCTCATCGGCAGAAGGTAGGCACACTTCATTGCGCTCTCCAGAGCGAAAGGTAAATAAAAAAAGGAGCAGGGCAGTCTTTCTCCTCACCACATGTCAGCCAAGAGGTCCGTCCAGGCGGAGAGGCAGCACTGCACTTCCCCCAGAGAGGCTGAACGTGAGCTTCCTGCAAGCCAAAGTGTCTGCATGGTCCAGCCAGACTGGACCCTTGTGTTATGAATCCTGGCCAGTTTGGGGTGCAGGATAGGATCCCAAATTGCTTGGGGTTCCTAGGAGCACATGTTGGGAGCCTGTGCGGGGCAGAGGAGGAGCAGAGCAGCTGGGGTGTGACGGGTGCTCCCCTGTGGCAGCGCCCCATGGGTTTTGGCAGTGCTAGGAGGAAAAGCACCAACAGTGGACAGAGGAAGGGTTTCTGCTTTCAACGTGTCAGCCAACTTTCAGTTGCTGCTGCCAAGATTTTATTAGCACTGCAAAAAGAAACTTTGTTCGGGGGGTCTTTACTTCCAATTCCAGTTTAATTCAAGTCAATGTTGGAAAGCGTGTCTTGCCCTCCACTGCCCTTCTGCTGTTTCACAACCTCTGGTGGAGTTGCCCTCATGCAATGGAGTAGGAATGGCTTCTGGATCTCAGGGGAGCTTGATTTATTATACCACATTCAGTGTATAAATGGGCATATTATGGGCATGGGGGAGAGATGGAGACAGGAGGAAGAAGGGCCTGAGAGATGTGAACTGGTTTCAATAAGAGCCAGTATGAAATTTCATCCCCCTCTCAGGAAGAAATCAGCCTCTTCAAAATCTCCCATTTTCCAGAGCTTAAAGTAAATAAGTAAATAGCTTATGCTCCTGCTTGTTGGCTTCAGAGGGAGCCCAAAATCATGGTACAAAAGGGATATGAAGAACAATTTAAAGGTTTGAAAGAAGGTATTTCCAAATGAATCTGTTTGAGGTAGGATTGGTTCTTAATAATTTCCCCCTTTGGTTTTCATAGCAGAGGGGACAACAGAAGATCTACTTTCACCTATTCCTGCATTCACTCTGAACCAAATAGCTGTGCCAGTAGTCAAGCAAAGAAATATTTAATTGCTAAAACTTCAATTTACATTAGCTCTAAAGACTCATTTTGTTACTTTCTTTAATTATCTGAACCAAATAAACACTGAAGAGTATCTCTCACTTTAATTTAGGACCTGATTCAGCAAGGTAATTTAATTAAGTGGGAGTATAATTCACAGCCCATTAGAAGTCCCACTGAAACCTACTTTTGCCGCTTTGCAGTTCTTTCAGAGCCGGTTTTATTTCTTGGCATTCCAGGCCAAGCCAAGCTTGGTTTGTTGTTGGTGTTGTGCTTTTTTTTTTTTTTTTTCCATTTCAGCTCAAGTTGTGACTGGGGAGAAAGGTATGCAAAGTTAAGTGGCAAAAAATTTTGTGGATGGTTTAAGGAAGAGCTGGATTTCGGGTTGCGGAAGGGCTGCAGAGGAGCAGAAGTGTGCACGAAGCTGGTGCTGCCCCAGATGCTGGGGGATTCTCTGTGGCAGAGGGATGCTGGTGGGATGCTGGTGCCGGAGGGACAGGCGATGACACTCTGTGAGCCATCTGTGCTCCTCTCCAGGAGCGGTCAAAGCGTCACCACCCCCCTGTGTGCTCCCTTGCATAAACCTTTTGCAGACACCTGCATTGGTGGTGACGTGCTGGGTGCTGGCAGGGACCAGGCCTCCGCTTGACTCCTCACATCACTTGCCTGCGTAGGCCTAAATGTCCCACAGGAGGCTGCCTCTGCTGTCCCAAAAAGGCTGATGAAGCTGTGATGAAGGATTTGCCTGGATGAATTTCTATTAAAAAGTTTCAGAGGAAATACTCACCTTGACGTTAGCTGAGTTGGAATATTTATTTTTGAAATCCAACTCACTCAGAGTGTAGTCTCACTTGCCCTGGTATGAATAACTCCATTATGTTTATATATATATATATAAACATATATATACACATAAATGGATCAATTAGAAGAAACTTGGATAAAGTGCCCCTCTTTCAAGAATTTGTGGATGCAGTTCAAGAATCAACATAGTTGGTATATAAATTGAGAACACACAGAGGAAAATTTTTATCTGTCGTTATGGATAAAGCAATATTATAAATCACTTTTTTTTGTTCAAAATAGGGAATCTAGGTGACAAATATTTTGTTTAAAAGCAATTAAATTCATACTTTATATTCTTATATAAAATATAGAAGAAACAAGATAGTGTTTTTTTTTTCATGAAAATATCTAAACAATTTTCTGCAAGTTTGGGAAAACTTTGAACTTCTGTTCTAACGATACAGAAAATGATGGCAGATTAGCACTTTAAAACAAATATTTTTTGTGTAATATGAGAATAACTAATCTTCATGTTAAAGAGGAAGGGACATAACAAAGAGGCAATTTGCCAAATGCCAGTGCAGGGTTATGAATAGACTCCAACAAAGCTCTTAGCTTCTTGTCCAGAGAGTGCAGTGCAGAGCTGCTTTCCCACAAAGTTAACTTTATGTCACTGACTGAGTTGCTGGGAAACTGGGGTACTTGCACATAGAAAATTAATATGAAAGATGTTTCCATTCTGGATTTATCAACATATGATTCTGAAATTTATTTTTTTTCAGTTCTCTCATTACCTGCTTCCTTTTTGTGTTTCCCCATAATTTCAAATGGGAATTATGCTGCCTCCAGTGATTAGTGGTGCTTGGAAATATTTTAAATTTGTAGAGTGACAAATAAATTCCAAATTGTTACTTTTAAAAATAAGTTAAAAAAAAAAAATCTCGTTAGAAATACCACTACTATGATTTTACACAAGAAGAAAATATTTTCAGTTTGGTGCCAATAGCCTTCTGGGGGACAGTTCCTGAAAAACATGCGTTTTGGGTTTGGGGAGAGGAAAAGGAAGATAAAGTAGCTTTCAGAAGAAATTCATGTTGAGAAAATTCTTACACTAGAAAATAAATGCAGTAAGGTCAGAGGGAAACGAACAAATGGCAACTACTCCTTTGGCTTATAACAAATAGAAAGGTGGGAAGATTTTTTTTGCTTAATTATTGGTCTTTAAAAGACGAGTGATTGTGAAGCAAAGGTATGAGCTATCTTTAGCTGGAAGTGTAACTGCACTAGCTGAACCAGGTTGCACAGGCTGTTGAAAAACCTTGAGAAACAGGTTTGCAGAGCTGATTTCAGGAGCAGATCAGCTGGGACACATCTGGTCCAGGTTGAACATTTTTTCTGGGTGCCTTTTTGCATTATTAAGCGGGACAGGGACATGCCTGATCCTGCGTATGCTTGTGCATCTCGTGGAGCTTACATGGACAGCCTCAGCCAGTTGGTTGAAACTGCAACAGATGTGAGACTTTGTGCAGCTGAGTTTACTAGCCAATGCATTACATTTTTAGTTCTCCAAATCATTTAAAACTGTTTTACAGCTTTACTACAGCAAGAAATGTACATGAATATATTTAAGTGCTGTTGATACAGAAGTTGATTGAGGAAAAAGGGAATGCACTTTAAAAAAATAGAAGAAAGGACAATAAAAACTTTAAGCGGAAATAAAAGACAAAATTTATTTAATTTATCAGCTGTCGTCTATGTTCCTCTGCTTGGGATATTCTCCCTAGGTGCTAATTTTCCCTGCAACAGCTAACACCAGACCACACTGTATAACAGGAAAAAATGTTAAGCTGTTTAAGATGGTTCAGTTGTACTATAAATATGCACAAAGCCCATACTTGGGTAACTGAAGTATTTGTGCCAGGACCTTTCTGAATCGCTTGTTTCCAGCTAACTGAAACATCCGTGCTGTTTCTGTGTGCGGGAGCAGCACTTGTACCTTTGTGACTTGCTCTGCAAAAGGGCTTCTGGTGCTGGGAAGAAAAATTAAAATAACGGGGGGCTGCAGGAACATCTGCTAGGACGTGGAGCCCTCACAGGAGACGCAGAGTTCAGGGCACCAAGCATAAACTGAGCACTGATATGTATTTTTTTCCTGGATTATCTGACAACTTATTTTTTTTTTTGTTAGGTCCTTATTCCATGAGGAACAAATTTACATAATCTATAAGGATTCAGAGTGATCTCTATAGATCTGAAACCCTGAGCATGCTATCCGGGATGATTGACTTAGTGCTCCTCAAAAATGCTGTTCATTTGTTTCTCACTTGCCCTCTAGATTTCGCTCCTGCTGTGCTAGCAGACGCACACCATGTATGCAGACATCTGTATTTGTTCCACTGACGGGAACTTGGTTGTGAACACCTCATGGCTGTCTGCATTAGTTTGGACAGCTGGGTAGGCACGTCCTTAGGGAAATCACCAAGGCACTTTCACAACTTTTCTTCCTTCATTTGTTTTATACCTCATTGTTTGTTCCTTTGCTTTTATCTGTATCAATGTTACTGTGTTTCCTGCCAGCATGCAAACTCAATGCCTTGTATTCTGCATTTTGTTGGCTTCATATTTAAGTGAACATTAGATACTTTCCATTCACATTCAACATAGTTTGCCTACATTTCCTGAGCCAGGTGATCTATTAGCAGTAGCTCTGTGCCAGTCATAGATTCCTTTAACTGAAATATTTCATTTTTATACCTTTTGTGAGAGCTGGTCAGTCCACGGGAACCAACAGGTCAGTCCTTTTTCTGTAGCTGCTCTGAGTGGAGAACGGCAACATGTCCTTGGGTCAGGGGAGGGAACCCAGCACATTTCCCAACAGCTGGAGGAGCAGGCTTGAGAAAAAGGCAGGCAAGCCACTAACGAGCTCATAACAGAAAGGAAGAAGATCAGAGCGAAGCAGCTTGAAATGAAGGGCCAGGTGGGCACCAGAAGGAAGTGCTGCACACTTTCTTGCTTTGGCCATGAGGGAAGGCAACTTCAGAGCAAACACTTGCATGTGTGCAAGGAATGTATCAGCTAGTGAGATCATGATGATTTGTTCCAGAAAGTAGCCAAACCGTGTTGTGCAAACTTCTAATTCCTGGTAAAGTAAGCAACACAGCAGGGGTGCTGGCTCAGTCATGTCTCTGGCACTTCATGGTCTACAGTGAGCTTAATGTTGTCTAAAGGGTTGGGAGCTGTGGAGGAAACTATTCCCTTCTTAACTGCTCTTCACACATCTGAAAACCTCTGCAAAGCACTTTGAGGACTGTTTCTCTGCTCCCCAGAGCAAGCAGCCCTCACCCTTCAGGCTTTCCTAATAAGCTGTCTTCCCAAGGCCTGTCTTCCCGAAGCCCCTCATTGTCCTTGTTCCTGTTTTTGAGACTTTTTCCATCCTGTCCACATCCTCCTGGACTTATGGTGCCTGCAGCTGAGCCACGTGCTTCCCACCACTGAGCCAAATGCCAGTGGTACACCATGTGTTTTACAGATGGTACTTCTGTTTATTTTTCCCAGAATGGTTTTCCATTTTTTCCCAGCAGCATGATATTGTTAACTCATATCTACAAGTTAATATATTAGTAGTGAAATGGTGGGTTTGGGGTGTTTTTTACTTTTTGGTGGTGATGTGTTTGTTTTAACTTAAGACAGCTGGGAATCACTGGCAGATTCAGCTTATTCAATGTATAGGTTTTCTCAATGCTAAGGTTGAAAAAACACATTCACAAAAGTACCTGCCAACACCACGAATGTCATTAGAACTGTACTGGGCTATCAGAAGGGTTGCTCTGCTCCTTCTTTTAATCGGTATCAGGAAAGAGGTTTGTGCTTGACTTCAGGTTTGTCCATCATCACTGTATAAATTAAATTACCATTGGTTTTATCGGGTCTGAAGATAGGCTTCTGAAAGTGGAGGTCAGATCTGGTCTTTTGCTTCCCAGCTAGTTTCAAGGAAGCAAAAGGTTGCAGGCCCTTTGCTGTCTGTGTCACAACAGTCTGAACTCCTCAGTTATCAGTGTGTCAAAGTATTTTTTCCTCATGTCAACAAATCCACATTGATTGAAGGCTCAGTTTTCTATACTCTCCATGATTTCCCCTATAGGTCTACACTGAAGCCATTATATAGTCAGAAATATCTGAGAGAGTAGATGTCCTGCAAAGCTGTAATTTGTGTCCAGGCTGACACACTTCAAAAACATGAGCAGGGAAAAAATAATAATAAAATGTATATTTTTTTTCTTTTTAATAGTTTGGAAACAGATGACTAGTTAACCTCTTGAGATTCAACATATGTTAGTGTGAAGCGGTGAGCTTGCATGCTTGCTGCCCACTTCATGACTACAAGCTGAAAATATTTTGACATCACTAGTCAAAGTTTGATAAAGCTAATTATTGTTGGAGAAGCACCCAAGATGCTTGCCATGTTGGCTGTCTTTCAGTGCATCCCACTGAATATTGCAGTGCTCTCCAGTCAGATGTTTCCAGAGACCATTTCATGAATGCATATAACAACCTGGCAAAGTTTCCTGCCACTGAAAATGCACGGTCTGCATAAATCCCAGGGTACTTATTCCTGTCTCTGTAATTTTCTTCATAGGAAACCATTCAATATACAGAGTATATCTTCTGCACGCATTCAAATGGTAAAAAGAAAGAAAACAACACAAAAATCTTCCAATAGCTCATTTTCAGCTCATATTTTATGTTTCAAATAAGTTTCTGGATATCGCAACAGCTGTAGACTGTGCAAGCAAAGCAGAAGTCTCTCGATTTAGTCTGTGGCATGATTTTGCTCATTCTTCCACTGCTTCCTGAACTCAGCATGTCCCAGTGTTGTTTGACAGAGATACCAAGTCAGCTGGCTGCTTTTCCCGTCAGCACTGCTCTCTACTGTGCCTCTCCCTGCAGACAGCAACTTCTGTGATAAAGACAAGTTTTTGACTCTTAGCATTCATCAAAAAGCACCGTTTTTTTAACAAATATGTTCAGCTAGGATCTCCGATGCATGTCCAATTTGTCTCCTGCACAACACTCTTCTTAGTTTGCTTTTTTAATGCAGTGGGATTGGAAATAATCAGACTTTAACAACACCATGTGGCTGAGCACACAGTATAGAAACCAGAACATTTAAGAAGTACACCATTATCTGTGTTACACAGATGGAGTAGCCCATCAGTGAGTTTTTTATCACAGACATAGTGGTGGTGGAATGAAATCAGGGTCACTACTCTTGCTCCCTGTCCTTCCTTCTAGACAGCAGTTGGGACAACAGCATTAATGGTTCAAAGCTTCTGTGTTCATTTGTTGTTTTGTTTGTTTGTTTTCTTGCTTTTGTAGCTTGACCTCCTCTCTGCTCATCAGCCTACTTGATGCTCATGTACACCTAGTGGAACTATAGACTTGCTTTCATCCCAAGCCTCTGCATTTTGGCCAACTCTACAAGGGGAGCAGAGTTCTCAGCCAGGCTGAGGTGAATGTTAGGCAGAAATGAAGAACGTGAGAGTGTGATCTCTCACCAGCAACAAGAAGAGTCTGCAGACAGCTCAGCAGCCCTCAGACCTGGAGATCAGATGGGGACTGATGGGGACTGAATACAGTGAATGTTCCCAGTTCACATGGAATTATGTTAGAATGGGTATTTCTAACTTAAGGGGGCAAAAGCCCCTCCCAGTAAAGAATTTTGGTTGTTTTAGTTCTTAGGACATTTAATGATGTACTGGCACATAATAACTGCGCTATAAATACAGTCTGAAAAAATATGAGCTTAGTTTGGAAGCTGCTCTTCAGCTAAATTATGGGGTTTTGATCCTGACCTAAACTGATCCCACATGTTCCTGGATTCTCCCAATGTTTGAGTGCATAGTAAATCAACCATAGCTTTTGCTTTTTATTGCAAAGAATGAACAGAAGAGATTGTGAGTTATGAGACTTTGGCATCTGTTTATCACATGGTTTAGGATTGTTTGATATCTTTTTAGCTTTAAGATGTAAATGAAGTTTAAAACAGGTACACAGGATCAAAATGTAGATGTCTGCACATATCTGCCAGGGGTCAAACTATTTAACTGGCATCAGTTTACAGAAAGTAGTCTGAGGTTCCCCCAAACCTTTGTGTTTCAAAAGTGTCTCTACAGAGGAAACTGCTGGTGTACTGATCTTACAAGTAGTAATGGGTTCTGCTCACAAATATTTTGCATTATTGCCTATGTGAAGAAATAGTACCATAGTAGTGAACAATAAAGAAGAAAAATATATCAAGCAACTTCTTCACTAGTAATTCCCAAAGTTTAAAAGCAAAAACTGTTGTACCCCTAGATTATGCTGCTTCTGCTTAGAAAAAATGTACATGTCCAGTATGTCTTCTTTCCTCCTCTTCTAAGGCCACCTCATCCCTCTTTTTTGATCCGTCTTGTTAGACCAGTTTTAGTGGTCTTATTATAAGCAAGTGTCTGTTCTGCAGCATGGATCTTATCCTTCCCACCTCAGCTCGAAAGCCCTTTGCATTTCTGTTCATGGACATGTTTTTGTCCCCTGATCCCTGCCCTCCAGGCCTTTTTATTCTTGAGATGTTTTGCTCTTTTTGTCTTTGCAGTCTGTACCTGGTAGCTTCTTCCTATTCATTGGCTTTTTTTTGCAAGTTTCTTTTTTTTTTTCTCTTCCTTGAGAGTTGGTATTTTTACTCTTTAACTGTAGTATTAATGTATGGCTAAGCTGTATTCTTGGACTCAGCTTTCCCAGTGCACTGGCTTTCCCCTTTGAAACCATTAATCATGCAGCAGGACTTTTTTTTTTTTTTTTTTTTTTGAGTCTGCTGCCCACACAAGCCTGTTGCCATGTGGGCTGTAGAGTCAGCTTGTCTGAAGTCTCATATAGTAATTACCAGGTAATAAAATTTAACTGCCCGATAAAACCACATGGAAGAACCATGCTATTGCTGGCTTGTCCTACCCAGCTGTCCTCTTCCTGCCTGCCGGATCTTCTGGGCAGGGGAAGGACTAACCAAGGTCCATTTTGGCCCTCTTCTGTGTGTTTCTGTGATAAGGATTCTGGTGAATCAAGGCTCAGAGGACTTCTGTAACAGACTGTGAGCTGTAAGCAGTGAATCTGAACTAAATAATTCCTACTTTTCATCAGAATTCCTACTTTTCCATCAGGAAAAAAAAAAAGGTAAATAAGGCACTCCAAAGTTATCCTCAGACACTAAGCTGCTTTCTAGGTGCCTGGGAAAATGTTTCACCTACCAATGCTGCAAAGCTGATCTACTGCAGCCTTAAATTACCTGGTGTGGTGTGAAGGTGTCTAGCATGGACTAAACAGCAGCTCCACTAAATTGGCTATGACTCAAGCTGGCAGAACTAGCATTACGTCTCCGGTCCAGTAAGGGTATATAATAGCTTTATGGAGAAATGAAAAATGTCAGCTTTCTGCCAACTTGCTAACAGAATATATATCCCCATTGTAACTCATAATTTATATTACTGTAGTGCTGGTATCTTCCTTTATCACCTGCGTGTTCTGTCTCATTTTTTTTTACTTCTCAATAGGATAACAGTCCTGGTATTTTATGTTGTTGTTGCTTGTCTCTGTTTGTTTTGTTTTTCCATTTTCCTTTTTTATAACTCAGTAACTAATATTCCTGTCTTCTCCTGAGCTCCTTGGGGGTGAAAGTATATCTGCCCAGAGTTTCTGGGAGATTTGTGAATGCATTTAAAACTGGTCCAGAAGACTATTAAAATGGTGGGTGGGTAATTTGGGAGAGAAGGTTGCTGAGTTGTACAGTCAGGCAAACAGAAAGGATCTTAAGATATCATTAAATCCATACTCCTGCCCCAAAGCAAGATACTTACACTAATATTCCTAAAAGATGCTTTTCTAAAGATTCCTTCAATGATGACAACACTTCAGCTTCATTAGACAACTGTTTGCCCTTAATGTTAAAAATGTTATGTTAATATTGAATCTAAGTATTTCAGATTGTCATTTATGTAATTTCTGCTCTTACTCCCTGGTGGACATGGAGAACATAAACATGTCCTTTTCTTTGAAGCATCATTTTAGGTTTTTGAAGACTTATCTGCTCTTACTAGTCCAATCTTCTTCAGGCTGAAAAGCTCCAACACAGTAGGTCTTTCCACAGAGTTTGTGTTGTCTATCAATTTTGTTTCTCTCTTCTGTCTTTTTTCCCCATTAATCCACATCTTTGCAGTACAGTATACAAAACTGGACACACTAATGTAACTGAGGGCTTCCACTGAGGCTGGTGAGATGAGTGGGGAGATGACTTCCCTTGCCTTGCAAGTTATATTCCCATTTATACAGCTGAGTGTTGTATCTGGAGCTTTTTGCAATGTGATATCATTCATGCCTGTCCTGTCTGTGCTATGTCCACTATAACCTATGTATCAACTTCTAAGGAATTGCTCTGAAGTAGTCTGGCCTGTATTGGCACAGTTTAATATCCTGAAGTACACAATAGCCTTGTAAGGGTGCCATCAGATGATGTGTCCTTATTCTTTGAGATCACATCTCCATTTGATCTGCTCTTTGTGCTAATCCTGTGGTCCCCCACGTGTCCTCCCAGATTCATGTTGACTCCAAATACTCTCTATTCCATCATGTGGGACATTAATAAATATGTTTAATAGTCCTGAATCTAGGATAGATTCTAAAAAGCCATCCCTTGAAGCACTCTACCATTTTCACTCTGAAGCACCATCTTTCCTTCTTTCTACCTGTTTTCTACTGCCTCAGAGTTTGTCTTGTTCTTTGAAGGAAAACAACTTGTTTGGTATACAGTGCAAAAAGAGTTCCATTTCCTTCCTACTTCTTGCAGTGGTTTTCTGGGAGTGGAGAAGGAGGGAAGGAAAAACGTGCAAGTTGCTTTCAGAATGAAGTATATATTTTCAATCCTTTTTGTCAGATTGATCATTATAGTGCCTTGCAGACACTTCAGGGTCTCCACTTGGAAGCAGGATCAGAGCTAAGCATTCAGAGCACTGGAGTCAAAACCCTGAGCCTCCTACAATGGCTGCACATGGCTGTTCTGCTTTTAGTTAAAAACCAATGAGCTGTTACACCGAAATCTAGGCAAGGGAGCTATGAAGGGAAAACGCATGCGAATGCCTTGATTAATAGCATCCCTAAATGACAATGGCTGTTTTATAGGCTTTATAAGATTGTGGTGTTTCTCATATATAAAAAAGGACAAGATGTGGTTGTAATTAATGGAGAAGCTCTTTGTTGAAGCTGTTGACTCTAGCAAAGAACCCAAGGGTTTCTCAGGCTCTTCAGTTGTAAAACTAACTAAATACATCTAGGGCTGCCTTGTGTCACTCCATGGCATCTTTCAAAGCTGTAATTAGCAGATACCTAATGAGTTGCTGTTACAGTATGTGCATCAGATGACTCAAATATTTACTTTAGGCCTCTGCTTCTCTTTCTCTATGCAAGTGAGAATTATTTAGTTTTAACATTTAGAGAGAGAGTTTTCTTCAGTCACCTCACTTCAAAACTTCATTGCTTTCCAATATCCTGGCTGTCAGACTGAGTCCTCTTTAGTACCTTCAGCAGAAAGGTGCATATAAAACATTTAGTGGTGAGAGTCCTTGCTTCATGAAGCTTTCTCTGATTTGTAGGAAGTTTGCCTAAAGGCCATATTTTCACTACTATAGGTAGTAAATTTGAATTTAATGTAGTACCTGGCATAAAGCCTACTGATGGGCTTAGGAAGAGATTTTAAGATTCTCCTCTGCACCTTCTTTTCAATTGTCTCCATCTTCATGAGTCTTCAGTAAAGCTGCAGTGTTCATTGTGCTCCAGAAAACCTGCTTGTTATCCTTATTTGAGTGTTACAGCAAATCAGATGTCTGATGCATAAAACATAGCCGGCCTGCTGATGGTTATGAAGGAGCAAATGACAGAATAACATTGTTACCCTCCTTGCATTTTTTAGCATGACTGCAGCTGCCCCATTGCTTCATGGTGGACCTTGTGAGCATAAGACATCTCGCTAAAGGTGAGTGGAAACAAATCAAGACAGGTTATGCTTTTAGCTCTAAAAGAATTTCATGAACGGGGCAGTGGAAGAATAATTAGGAGACTGGATCCCTGACACTTACCTCGTATAACAGACTCTTCTGACAGACCGTGAAGTGCGATGCCAGTAATGAAGCAGCTGTGATTTAGCCTTGTGATTCCAGTGTACAGCACCTGGTTTTCTGTACTGACTTTGCTTTCTCACTCCCAAAATTTGTATTCACTTACCTGCCTGTGATATCTGAAGCACTGGGCAGACAAATATTTTTATCATCATATAGTTGCTATGGCAGATCTTTTCAAAATGACCAACTGCAGCAGTCAGTATTAAATTGCCTACATTTCTTAAATGCTTGAAGGTGTAACCCATGTGGTAGCACAGCTAATTGCTCCTTAACCTTGGAGAAATATGGTATAATGGGAGTGTGAAAAGACTAAGAAATTAGGCTGCATCTGTCTGTTGTGGCCTAGATTGAGTGATGCCAGATGATAGTAGCCCTTTATCTTTGCCAGGATGGGGTGGTTCTAGTTGAGGAACTTTCATTGATGCTGTGATGTCCTGTGGGGCAGTGGTGATGGAGCCGGAACATGATTAGTGGAAGAAGGGCTGCAGACACCCCTTCCCTTCCCTGACCCGTGCTTGGGTGCAGGGAAAGGAAGGGGTGCCTGCAGCCCTTCTTCTACTAATGTCTTTTGGAATGAAGATTGCTAACACTTCCCAATGACCAGCAAGGAGCTGCTTCCAGGAGAAGAGTATATGTGTCAGGAATCCTTCATACTCCAAAGCCTTCCTATTATTGTCCATCCACATTATTCTAAAGACGTTCCTTTTGTACTCTTTGTTAAGCACACTTGAAAACCTTAAATATTAGTTTTGACAAGAATTTCACGTTTACTGTGTTTGGGCTGACCTTGGTTCAGAAATTTCGTAGTCACTCCCTGTCCTTAGCCATTTCCACTGTAAAAAGTAAATATTCAGATAAGAATCAAATATAGAACTAAATTAAAGATAAATATCTTTCACTTAGATATTTTTTCCACACAGCCGGTTATTTCTGAAGACTGTTCAAAGACATTTTTAAAGAAATAACTGAATGACTTCAGGTTTGAGAACAAAGGTACATCTAGATACATATATGCAACTAGCGTATTGCAAGTATCTTCTGTTGCACGTACCTGAAACAGATTTCTTCCTGGCATCACTGGTCTTCTAGACATAAATCTCAGGGGGCTTGAACTGAATGTTCAACAGGTTTTGAATGAAGAAAAAAAAATAGTGGGGGGTAGGTTAGCATGTGTTGTAAGAGTATCTGTTTTATAACAGTCATGGTTGTCACAATAAACATGATTAATTTGTTCTTCATTGCCAGCCACTCTCTTAATTCTTTAGATGGTGGCAAAGATGAATAGGGAGCAAGTTTCATACTTCTGAAAAGCTGTGAATTTATATGGTGCCAGTCTCATAGTTACAGGCAGTTGAATGAATCACACATGAGTTGCAATCTGACCAGTAGTTCTTTTCTTAACTATGATTTTTTAATGTGCCAGTCTTATTTTTCCCTCAGCACAGTCCCATTTCTTTCATTGACAAAAGGAAGAATAGGAATATTTCTTTTCTTTAGCAAATTTGCTTTAGTCTGTGGGCACTGAGTAATTCATGCAAATTATGCAATTTATAGAAGAGAGACATTAGTTTTGCTCCAAGGTCCCCAAAATACACATTAGTGTTAATGTCTTTGAGTCTGCCCTGTCACTACCATCCAAGATCCTATGAATCATTTTCACTTTTATCTTCAAACTTATCTTGATTTTTGACAAAATTACAGAGAAACATTGCCAATGGGCTCTGTAAGACATGCCTAAAATAAACCAAAACATAAAGTATTATTGGTTAGCCTCCACAGATCGTCTCTTCTTTAAACTGCTGCTCTCACTTCTGGCTGCTTTGGTCAGTATTGATTTGGTCTTGTCAGATTGCTCTTGTTTATTTTTTGCAGTCATCTATCTTGCCCTTCAGATGTTGTTTATCTGGAGTGACATTTGCTTACACATTAATTAGCAAAGTGACTTAGATGTATATATTTTTGTAGGTCTGGTTATTTTTAGAGGGGTCTGGATCTTGCCAGATTAAGTTGCATTCCTACCTCTGCTCTTTGGATATCTGTCAGGTAACAACTGTAAATTTGGGGCTGTAACTTACCAGTGATCATGAAATTTGTTTGCAGATTTACACAGATGTTCAAAATGGACAAGCAAAGAGGTGAACCACAATGGCTACCCCTAATATCTGTGGTTGAGGTTTGACATGTGAGGATTTGGCAGATCAACCTCAAAGTTTGGAAAAGCTGTATTCCCTTCTTCAGTGAACAAGACCTGATGCTGCTTAATGTAAGTAAGGTTTTAATACAGTATCTGGAATGTGTATAGATGCTTGTTTAAATTAAATGTAAAGTGTTAAATACACATCTTGTGCGGCATTTCAGATCTCATTTGGATGAAATCAAAATTGGCATTTGTAACCCAAACTGAGATATAACTCACAGAAAGTGAGAAGGGTATTAAAGAAAAAGACACACGATTTGATTGTACTTAGCAAGTAAACAAACAAACTATACATATGGTTAAGGGACACTACAAATTTTCCTGGTGGCAATGCCAGAACCAAACATTGGGGCTCCAACCCGCACTCCCAGTTCTGGACCTTTTATCACTCATATACTAGAAGTAGCCTTTGTAGTATTGGAAGATGATGATGATTTGCCATATCACCTAAAGTGCTGGAGGTGTGCTTTTTTGTTTGTTTATTGGCTTTTGGTTTTGGTTTAACGTTACACAAAGCTTTATAAACAACTAATGTGACTGATAGCAATGCAAATTTCCCTGAATCATGAAGTAGCTAAATAATTTCTGTTAGTAGAGAGAGACTATCTTGTCCGTCAGTCAAGCAGATCTTATTGTCCTATTGGTTGTATTCAGATGATTTTAATGGACTGAATTAGAGGAAAATGCCTCATAGCACAGACCTTCTTGCTTTAAAGATGTTTGTAATTTTACTACAATATCTTTCCCCAAATTATCTATTTAGTATGTTTAAAATTAACGAGAAAATCCATGGCTTAAACAGGTAATGAGAGTCACTTAATTACTTCAAGCTATAAGGAAAGTAATTTCCAATAGAATAACTTAGGCTATCATCCTGTGCTCTACAGCTGAGGGACTGAACTGCACAGCGCTGCCCGCAGCTGGGAACACAGCAGTATAAACTGCTTTCACATCCCTACTCCACCAGAGCTCATGCCTTACAAAGGAAATGGGTATGGTCAGGGAAAGGCTGGAAATAGGGAGCTGAGAGATGCATGGCATGAGCAGGCACTTTCCATTAAAGTGAAGTCCTCTTGGTGAAGTCCTTGGGCAAAAATTATTGTAATATCCCATCCTTTTCTTCCAAGGAGATGATTCATGTCTGAGATCTTTCAACTTTTCCTGAAAGGGAAAGACAGAAACTCCTGCTGTTGTAGAATAATTGAATTCAATGTTTTTCCTCCCTTCAGGCCAAGGTTTTTAACTGAAAGAGAAAACTGGCAGATATTCTTAGCTTTCGGAATGTATCTCTGTCAGTTTTCTGTCTTGTGATTCCAAACAAATCAAAACAACAAAGCCGGTCTCTGAGTTCCAAGATGGGACACAGAAGAATGACACAATTGTGTTTGCAGAATGGATGAGTTAACCTCTATGTCTTTCAACTTGCTTGCAATGGCTGATGTCAAACATACGTATACAAGAAAATATGAAATTCCTTTATAATTTACAAAATTGCTGCTGAGCTTTTAGTGCAATGTGGTCAAAGCCTGTTTTACTTCTAATGCTGGGAGGTTGGCGATTTGTGCTGAATGAGAGGAGTGGGCTGCTTGTAATCTCGCATGCCAGCCCTTTATCAATCTTGGAGATGGGTCAGCAACTCCGACCAAATTTGAGATGGGCTTTAATCACCTTAATTGCCTATGGACGTCTATGAGCACTGGGAGCTGGATGGAACGAAAAGATTCGTGTTATTGCCAGCACTGACAGAAGCACTGTCAGAAATCATCCTTTACGTCGAGGGTTTGACAGGAGCTGTTGGGCCAGACCGCATCTCCAGCTCCAGACCAATGCTGCAGGTATCCACAACCAGGACTATTGCAGGAAGAGCAGATGGTCAGGGTTATTGCTCTGGAAGGAGATTTAGGAAACAAAGGGCAAAAATAGAAAGGAAATCAAGCTTTGCTAATTTTGCTGTTTGTGGAATTAACTTTTACTATTGAAATTAGAGAATAGCCCCACAAGTCTCTTTCTGGTTTTTCTCCAGAGCACTGTCAGGGTGAGATTCTTCTCACTGATCTAGTTTTCGAATTAGCTATCAGTTTGGCCTGTGCACATTCTTAGTTCCTTTTTTTTTTCCCTGACATAATGTTACTATTGCAGAAGATTTTTAACATTACTACTTCAGAAGATTTTTGAATTATAAATATGACAGGAGATTCTAGGGTTTTCTTTCATTTTAAAGACATTTATTGAATGTATATATATAATGTCAGTAGAGCAAGGGCATGACCAGTACTTGTATATTGTCTACTGGGATCAAAACATAACAAGGCTGGTATTTTACTCTCTTTATGTATGTTTTACTACCATTGTAAATTGTTGTCAGTTGACTTTGAAGGTGGTCAGAGGTTAAAATACCAAGTAACTGTTTTGTGAACAATATTCCAATATTCTGCAGCTGGAGAAGATAACACAACAGCTTAATTTCATAATTTATGGCATATCTCTGCAGAGGGGACATCATTTTAGAAAAATACACCCTCAATGAATGGATGTTACTGAGAAATCCATGAATGTCAAGCCAGGTCGCAGCCATTAAACTCCAACATTCACATGCAGTCAGATAGGTGTGGGGTCTGATCATCTCTTTTGAAATCTATGTGTTGCTTTTAATTATTTTTCAATAACAGTTGAATTTGGCCCTTGAATTATAGGTGGAGGCTATTTACTCTGTTTTGGTGGTCTAGAGCGAAGTGTTATGTGCTGATGTGAAAATAAGATAGCATAAGACACGGCAGCTTTGGCTGATGAGAGAATTTCAGCTTTCAGCCTGGCTGGTTAAGTTAGCTATTTGTTCAGGGGCATGATGGAATAATAAATAATAATAATAATAAAAAAAAAAGGTTATGCATTACAACAGTGAACAATTGGCTGCAGCTCTAATCAAGAGACAAAGAAAATCATGCCTAATGACTAAACCAGACAGCAGGTTGCACATTTGGACTTCATGATGCATTCCAGTCAGTAACATGAAAGACAGGAAATACCTTACACGTGTTGCCTTTGGGGAACAAGAGAAGATATTGGAGGTCAAGCATGGCTCTACAACATTCGCTGATAAATCTTTTCAATAGTGTTTTTTTTCTTTTTCTTTTATATTCCTGAGCAGTGTGGTATTGCCTGCAAAGCAGTGGGAAGATCAAACAGCCTTTCAGCCAGCTGCTCAACATTGGTCACTGCCTTTAGAGAACGATGAACCCATCAGCGCGGCTGAGTGCTGCTGTAGATCATCCAGCACATGCAGAGGTAAACTGAGAGCCGGGAGTGACCTTGAGCACTGTACCAACAGCATTTGGCCACGACCAGTAATAATGTCAATCTGTTATCTCCCAGTGCAATCCAACTAGCTACTGGAGTCAAGGTTGCAGACTGGAGACCCCAGAGCTGTTTTTAACTGCTTGCATCTGAAAGTTCATCTAAATTCAGTCTCGTGAAATTGCTGCAACATTAGAAACCATCATTGTAATTAGGCTTCACAGAGCCCTTCATCTGTATTCCTTCACTCTCTTTTGTAAATACAAGATAGCTGACTTAAGAGAGTGTCATTCCCTCTGGTGCCAAAATTTGGGTAAATCACTAGAAAAACAGTATTCTTGGTGTGGTAACAAACACAGTAAAAAGTTATTTTCCCCTTTTTAAATCCTGACAAGCTGTAGAAAGCAGCAACTTTACAGCCTCTCTCAAAACACATTATAATATAGCACATTATTTTATGCTGTTCCTAATGTTTTGGCTGTTATTGCTAACTACAATGGCACGTTAACATAGGCTACTTCACAGGTTACTGAGGAGTAGAATCCTTGTTCCAAACAGAATCACAGAATCATCTAGGTTGGAAGAGACCTCCAAGATCACCTAGTCCAACCTCTGACCTAACACTACCAAGTCCTCCACTAAACCATATCACTAAGCTCTAAATCTAAACGTCTTTAAAAGACCTCCAGGGATGGAGACTCAACCACTTCCCTGGGCAACCCATTCCAATGCCTAACAACCCTTTCAGTAAAGAAGTTCTTCGTCATATCCAACCTAAACCTCCCCTTGCACAACTTTAGCCCATTCCCCCTCGTCCTGTCACCAGGCACGTGGGAGAATAGCCAACCCCCACCTCGCTACAGCCTCCTTTAAGGTACCTGGAGAGAGCAATAAGGTCACCCCTGAGCCTCCTCTTCTCCAGGCTGAACAACCCCAGCTCCCTCAACCGCTCCTCATGAGACTTGTTCTCCAGGCCCCTCACCAGCTTCATCGCCCTTCTCTGGACTCGCTCGAGCACCTCGACGTCCTTCTTGTAGCGAGGGGCCCAAAACTGAACACAGTACTCTAGGTGCGGCCTCACCAGAGCCGAGTACAGGGGGACAATCACTTCCCTAGTCCTACTGGCCCCACTGTTTCTTATGCAAGCCAGGATGCTGTTGGCCTTCTTGGCCACCTGAGCACACTGCTGGCTCATATTCAGCTGCCTATCAACCAGTACTCCCAGGTCCTTCTCTGCCAGGCAGCTTTCCAACCACTCATCTCCCAGCCTGTAGCGCTGCTTGGGGTTGTTGTGACCCAGGTGCAGGACCCGGCACTTGGCCTTGTTGAACCTCATACAGTTGGCCTCAGCCCATCGCTCCAGCCTATCCAGATCCTCCTGCAGAGCTTTCCTACCCTCGAGCAGACCGACACACGCACCTAACTTGGTGTCGTCTGCAAGCTTACTGAGGGTGCACTCGATCCCCTCATCCAGGTCATCGATAAAGATATTAAAGAGAACTGGCCGCAGTACTGAGCCCTGGGGGACTCCACTAGTGACCGGCCTCCAACTGGATTTAACTCCATTCACCACAACTCTTTGGGCCCGGCTACCTAGCCAGTTTCTAACCCAATGAAGTGTATGCCAGTCCAAGCCATGAGCAGCCAGTTTCCCAAGGAGAATGCTGTGGGAAATGGTGTGAAAAGCCTTACTGAAGTCAAGGTAGACCACATCCACTGCCTGTCCCTCATCCACCAAGCGCGTCTCTTTGTCATAGAAGGAGAATAAAAGACAGAGTAAAAGTGAAGGAATTAGTTCCATGTCATTGGTGGGTTTCTCTTGCTCAGCTGTTATGTTTATTTAGTGTGGTGATAATGATAATGATTTTCTATAAGACCATAGTAAAAAAAATAGTCATTCTATTTCAGTAAATATAGGGTGTCTAGACCTTTATGTTACAAAAGGTAAAGAGAAGGATATAGAGATGTGGGGGGTGAATCTCACAGTAGAGTATTTCTTCAGTAATTGTATGTAAATTGACAGTAAATTTCTTCAGCATTGCATGGTCTACAAGTGTGCCTAGATATAAGCACATAGTTGAACGCCTTGGGCCGGGACCAAGGTATGGTTGGACTTGATGATCTTATGAGTCTTTTCCAACTTGAATGATTGTATGATACTATTTGTAAATGGAAATGATGTAATTCTGTCCGTGGTGCTGCCGAGAGTCCCCGTGCCACTGCTCAACCACAGTCTGCAGGGTAGTATCAAACCTTTACTTGTTGTCTGCTGTGGCACAGCTTTTGGGGGTCCATTTGGATCTGTTAACTGTTAGGTGAATGGTTACAATTGGCTTCAAGTGAGAAATCTAGGGATTTCAGCTCCTTGGTGGATAATTTTCTTTCAATTCATATGTGAGATATTTTGATCTGTTCTGTAAAGAAATCTTGTGAAATTTCTGACTCTAAACCATGCTAAGAATGCAGGTATGCATGTGAAAAATAGTAACCACAATATACTTGAAATGGTTCTTTCAAAATGTGTTCCAGAAAAGGAGAGAAAGGGCAGAAAGAGGGCACATTTTTTTCTTGATTTCTTTAGCAGCTAAAGAAAACTGTTTGTTTATTTTAAAACATGTAAGCCTTTTTCCTGAGTGCTTTTTGAATGCTATAATAATCTATGCAGTTTAGAAATACCGGAGCCAAAGACAGGACTTTTTAACTAGGGTTTCAGTAAACTGGGGCTGCAGACCTACCTAAGCAGCCGGTTCTGTGCTGAATTTCAGCTCAATCCTGTTTCATCTGAGGACAATAGAAAAACTCAGAATAAATTCAATATTATATGTTCAGGGAAGAAATCTGTGGTTTGGAGGGCAATTAAAAATCTACTGGAAGCATAGAGAATCAGCAAAAATACTTTCAGAAGTCTGTCTTTCCTCTGCATAATGAATAGTCAGAGCATCTTGTCGCCCAACAAGGTACAAATTAGGTTATTATTTTCCCAGCTGCAAGTTATTCACGTGGGGAATGATGTACCAACAAAGCTGCTTGTGCATATACGTATTTCAAGACTTTCAAAAGCTAGTGACAAGGTAATTGTTTGATAGATGCAATATGCTATGGGATAGGTATCCAAATAACACCAACATCAATATTTGGTCATATTGTCAGTGTATAAGCAATCTGTCTTCAAATTGTGTCTGAAAGCAACAAAACCAAATTTTCTCAGAAAAAAGTTGCATTGCATGTGCAGTGGAGAAAAATCTCCACTGGTGATAACACATTGTGGTCAAGTTTCTCAGAATTGGTGGGTAACTTATGCCAGACAAATATGAACCAAGTATATTGTGTGAAAACCAAGCAAGTGCTTGGTTGGTAAAGTATAATCATACTCAGACATGCTTATTGTTTGAAGAAACTCAGGGAACAAGTCTCAAAATTCCACTTAGTGAGTTCAAACTGGCGCTACTCTGAGTGGCACTGAGCATTTATTGGGTTACTGAGCAGGACTGGTTGTTTTAATCTGAGCCTTACAGAAAGCAAATTACAAAAAAATCAGTCAATACTGTTGACAAAGTCCATTACTTCTGCACTTCAGTCTGCTTGCATTTTGCTCCACAATTATGTTGCCATAAATATTTTCCATGGAAAGTATGGAGTGAACAACCCTTTTATTTTTCAATGTTGATGATTTTTTGTGAGATGAACTGCATAGCATTTCCAAAGCATAATGGCACCAGGGAGGAGGAAACTTGCTTCAGTTTAGCATATTTCAGTCTTTTAGAAAGTTCCTTTTCTAAGTTGTGTTTTTATGCATTTGGACCATCTCTGAATGCAGCTAAAGGGTGGTTTTGATGTATGAGGTAGTTAATATGATTGAGGAGAGAAAATGGTCAATACTTGATTTTAAAACATTTAAGGTGACTTTGACCATAGCAGTCTATTTCTTGTTAAGCCAATAAATTAGAAGTGATAGTCTACTTTGTATTAAGACAAAATATAAGTAGGCCTAAATGTCTGTAAAATGCCCATTCACATTTACTATGCATGTCATTGAAAGATAGCTGTGACGTTTTCTCTTGCATTTTTCTCAATCAGCCAGCATTTCTATTTAAACAGGCATTTTCAGTCCTCTAGAAATGTGTATGAAAACATTCCCTCAGCTAAGAACTGATAAGCAGGGTCACATTTTACGAGCCTTTTGAAAATATAAAATATTGCATAGCATATACCTTTAACACACTCGTGTATATGTAGCAGATCCTTTTCATATCATTTTTTGAAGAGCAATATGGTTGCATGAAAAAAGACACAAGGCCAACAAGCAGTCCCCAGCAGTTCACCCAGGTCTGGCAGCGGTGTGGCAATGCCAATGGAGTGCTTGGCATGAGCTATCCCATTTCTCAGCTGTGACACCACATTTGCAGTCTACTTGTTGGCTGGTTGTTCTTCTGGGGGAGATTGTTACTGTTTTTTAATTGTGCTATAACTCTGTGATTAAACAAAGCAGTAAACGGACTGTGTGGTGATAAAAGCAACATATATACCTGAAGACTTTAAATTAATGGTGGGGATGTTGCTGTAGAAAACTTACTAAAGGTTGTGACCCTTTTTTGGACACATTAAATTTTTATGAAATTCTTCCCAGTCCCTGTGGATCCTTCACAAACACCAAGAGCAGTTCCTCTTGCAGGCTGGGCTTCTTCACTGCTTATGCTAAATCATTAATAAATGATTTTAAGTAATGTTGGCTCTGATAGAGATTGCAAGCCTGTTCTTCAACATTATAAAATTGATATTTGCATCTAATTTGGGTTTTGGTCTCCTATTCCATTTGTGATGCAGAACAGTATTTCCCTCCCCTTCTGTGTCATGCTTTGTCATGAGCCTTCTGGGAACTGAAGTGAGCGTTATCAAATCCTTCAAGCAGTTCCCAGGCTTAAGAAATGCAAGACCATTACACAACAAACCACGAAAATTCACAGCTTTTGTTTGTAGATATCCAAGAGTGGAAAAAGCAAAATAATTTGATTAGTCTGTTCATAATATGTATGCTGTAGGATCTGTAGATGCATATAACTTTGTAAGACTCGCTATTAACAAGTATTTCCAGAGGAAATGGGTTCCTTTCTTTCAGGAAGTCTCCCTAAATGTGAAGTTCTGTTTATGGCTTAAAAGATTATTTTGGCATCCTTCCACTCAGTCGTTAGCATCTTGAATCCCACACTGTAATTAGCTACACATGCATACTGGAGTACTGGTGTAGCAGTCTGTCATATCTAGCCACCTTTAAGCTCATTGTTTCCTGTTTGTCACCATGTTCCTCTATTTGTTAATTATTGTTTTGCTGAACACCTACAACTAACAATACGGAAGTGCAAATATTTAGAAAGATGAGAGAGATACTCATCTTGGGAAGAGTATTATGGATTTTTCAATACTATTGCATTCCATAATATCACTTTGACCTTCAGAGAAGTTTCACAAGGGAGGATGCTCTAGCTCTGCCTAACCTACCATTGCTATATATATGTTACGTTGTTAAAGGTAAAATCACTTATGGATAGGTCCTGAAGGAGGATGAGGTGCCTGGAGAAACCCAGAACAGTGCCAGTGCCCCAGCTGGGGTCCAGATGCTCCTGCACAAGCGGTGCACTGACCTTCTGTGTTCGCTTCTCTCTGGCTGCCATCGCTGCAGGTCCCCCAGGTGGGCAGGGTGGCACCGCAGCGCTGGACACCAGCTGCCGCCTGTCACCCCCGGGGGATCTGGGTGGGCTGGAGGTCAGGAAGCAGCTCATGTCTCCTGAAGACTATCTGATGGAAACACACTCTGTCTTTAACATATGGAACAGTGAAATGAGGAAAAAATCTGCATTTCTGCTGTAGCTTTCTATTAATTCTCTGAGCTGTATTTGGTGGCCTTGGTAAGCATGAGGAAGGTTGGTGCTGCTGACGAAGGTAACCAAAGCCAGTACCTCCTGTGCACAGGTTTCCAGCTGGTGTATGTTCCTCTGTCACAGCACAGTCCCTAGGCTGTTCTTGTTCAAGCCAGGTGATGTTATCAGCTGCTGATCAGGCTCTTGCAGGAAGCTCCACTTTCGTGAACCTGAACGTTTATTCTCCAGAAAATGATCATCAGATCCTTGTGTTATTATAGTTCTGAATGGGAGCTGCAAATGCTGGTTTAAGACCACATTGCTCATCTTTAAAAGAATGGTGTACTTCCTCAGGGACCAATGTACGGTTTTTATCTGAATTTATTACCTGTTATTTTGTTTCACGTGTCAAGTATGATAATGAGGTCCAATCAGGAACAACCAAGACTGGCTATTTCTTGAAGAGCAAAAACTTGCTAAGCCTTTGAAGCATAAGGCTTTACGCATTTAAAATGAGAAGTATCAATGAAAAACTAACTTCTGAATGCTCAAAGGCAAGATCTGGGATAGGTGAGGAGACTGTGATGGCGTTTCAGCTGGGAGTTTCACAGCTCATGTTTGCACTCACAAATGTGTATCTGTCCATTCTGCTCTTTGCAGAGCCCTTGGTCTGGATAAAAAGGTTGTGGGGTGTGCAGGAGGGTCTTTGTCAGCAGCTAAAGTCTGTCTCAGAAGCCAAGCTGCCCATGGGGAAGAGGACATCTCATCTAGATATTTGGATGGGATCTGTATTTGCACTCACAAATAGCAGTACTCTGCATCCATATCCCAGTTGAGCCTCATCTGGGACATGACCAGAATACAGGAAGAGCAGGCTTATTAAATTCATGTTGGCACCTTGTCATTTGAAGACTTTTTGTGGACCTGAAGTACAGCAGCTGTTTACAAGGCACCCTTATTTTTTCTCATCTATTTCATTAATAGGCAAAAATACTTTAGAAACAGAAATCCTCTGATCAGGCATTCATAATGAAGAATTACTGCCTGTCCTATACTGTTCCCTTCAGACTGTTGCTGTCATTTAATAACTCAAGGATGTGATTTGTAGCATCCTTCTTGGGAAAGTGTCCTACCGTCTAACATCCCTTTTTGGAAGGCTGTTTCCAATATGTAGCTGTAAGCTTCCTTCATTCAAAATTGTGTTGCTTTCAAGCTGTTCTTCCAATGTACACACACATTTCAGTTACGGCAATTAATCATTTTCTTTCCTGGGAAACTTACATGGGTCTAGTCATAGCTTTTTCTCGTAAGCTGGAAGTTTTAACTAAGTAATGCCTTGGGATCCAAAACCAGTTCGTGGCACTGAAGCTGTTTCCTCAGAATAAACTTCATCACAGCTAGGTTTCATTGTGCTCCAGATTTTCCTTGATATTTTTCAGTTGTAGGTGCATGCAAAGTATTAAATATTGGCCTTTGTTAGTGCCACCACTGCTACTCCATACTGGAAGACCACTTGGATGCTCCTGGGGTTAAAGAAGCCTAAACTTATCCTGACACCCTTGTCTTCTTCTAGGGTCCCATGTGCTTTCCTCTCTCTAGAAAACAGTTCAATGTTATTGGTCTCTCCTTCCATTATTACCCCATTTTTCTACTTTTAACATGTTTTTATTGGCTGGTGATGTTATTTTTCTTCTCCATCAGCCCTGCAGCCTTGGTACTGTTGGGGCAGGACCCTCTTCCTGTCCAGCATCATGTCTAGCAGCTGACAAACCACAGTATGAGCCCTCTGCTTACACTTCCAAAAATTAATTTGTTGTTTTCCAACTCCTGAAAGCCTCTTTGACCTGCTTGTGTTACTGTAAATATCCTCTTTGCCTGTCACAACTATTTTGGTGATAAAACAACTGTTCACAGGGTGTCAAAGAATGGGCAGGAACTTGAGAGAAAAATGATCAAGACCAATGTTTTTCCTGCTTTCTTGACTCTAGGCAGTGCTCACTGAAAATACAGATCTGCTGAAAAACAATGCTATCTAAAAAGAGAGCAGTTTTCCTTACTCTCAGACAAACTTTTAAAAACAATCTCTCAAGAAAAAGTTTCAAAGTTCTCAAAAAAAAAAAAAGGGGGAATGTATCTAAAGATGAATGGGAAGACACATGTTTTTAGTAACAGATACTTTATTTTTAGGTAGTATAATTTTTACGGAAGTCATAATGTTTTATAAGTTTTAATGAATGTCCTTCTCAGAATAACTTGAGAGTTACTATCAGTGCATTATCTGGGAAAAGGTCACCAGATCTGTTCTGAAAAGAGAGGCATTTGCAAATGGGAGGTTACACAGGTTGGGGAAGGGAATTTAAAGTAAAGCACTACGTGCACATCGCAGTCTGCACTGAGGGAAGTGCACACGTGGTATAGCAAGACCAGATGCATGAATCCTGAAGTCTTTTGGATTTTATTGGTGTCCAAACACAAGCGAACCTTTATGCCATGGCAGAATTTATGTTCTGTAGCAGGAATACAACTCCCTTTCTTGAGACAAATAAGATACAACCTGCTTACTATTCTAATATCTTTAAGTTGCTAAACTTCAGATTCATAGCCGAACTTCAGAGAAACTGTCCTTGCAACCACTGCATACCCATGTCCTGGCTGCTGGCTGGCACCCAGCCCTTAGGTGTGCCTCCAGCGAGCCTTGGCTCAAAATGCAGTGCACCAGTCACCCTGAGGTGCACGCTGAATTTAATTCAAGCCACAGCCAGGGACACAAGCCATGTTGTAATTATGGGCTCAAAGCCCATTACATTCATGGATCAAGCTTGCAGTATGATCCTGTGAAAAGACACCAGATCTGTTTCAGCAGAAACTGGGAAGCAATGATTTTTACCAATTTTTCCGGTTAACTTTAAACTGTTGACATGGTGCTAAATTCAGTATGCTGAAGGTGTTTCCATGTGTCACTTCTAATAGGATACAGGTGTCAGACAATTTGAGATTATTTCAAACCTAATTTTCCTAGAGTGAAGATACAAACAGTTACACCAGAAGCAGATGTTGGGTCTTTCTCACCCCTCTGAAATGTGGTTTGGCATCCATCCAGTCTGAGTCTATGGGGAAAAAGAGAAAATTATATTTAATTTTAGCTTGCTTGGTTTCCTCCTTTCAAAATCTACATGAATGTGCAATAAAATAGCCCATCCCTCTGCTTACACAGGGACTAAGTATCTTGTTGCAAACAGATGGAGTGCAGTCAGGTTGGGACGTGAACATTTTTCCATCTCCCCACTATCACTATGTGGGCCAAAATTTTGTAAAAAAAAATGCTATCTTTTCCTTTTTCCACCATTCTCCCTGCCTCTTTCAGTTATTTTTCTAGTGCATTTGTCGGAAGTAACAGCCAGGAAACAAAGGCTACAAGGACTGCACGTAAACCACCATTTTGGGGTCCTGCCTCTGGTCCATCCCCATTGACCTACCTTGGGGTGGTCTCTAGGATTGCATCAGGGCTCGAGAGAGCAGCCCTGAGAGCATCTTCTTCCCTCTGATTTCAGCCTGCTAAGATCTCCTTTAGCTTTTCTTACTTTTTGAAGCAATGTTTCTTTTCCACTTTATTCATGTAGTTTTATGTGAAATCTCAGCTATGCATCATGGGTACAAAAACTAGAGATCACTTGCTGGCACCGTGCTGTCCTGAGAATGATACATGCTTTCCATCAGAACTCATGTAGGTGACAGAAGAATTGAGCTCATAACATTGGGATTTACACTTTGTAGAAAAGAACATCCTATTCTGAGCATCACCATTCAGATTTTGGTTTCTGATGCTCAAATATGTATTTCTTCACCTGTTTCTAGTGAAGGAATCTTATGACTACAAATCCCCCTTAGGGTACAACCTTACTTAAAGTCAAATTATCATCAAATGCTACAATTAAAAATAGTTCTGCTTAAGTCCAAATAATTGCACATTAATATATACATATATATTAAGGATTTAAGAAAATGTATTGTGGAGATATGGAGATAATGTGGAGATAATTTTTTTTCTTTTCTTTTCTTTTTTCAATCAATATTTGTTGACCATGAAAAGACTTCTGAAGAGTTGCTCTCATAACCAAACAACACAACCTTCAATATTTAAGAGCCATAAATTTATACTGGGAAGCAAAGGGGTGGGATGTTTTTGTCATCCATCTCCACGTGCCCGAGGAAGAAATGCATGAAGTCCTTCTACACAAAACAGGGACTCCACAGAGTGGTAAGCACATAAGGGAAAAACCACCAGATGATGGGTGGAAGGTTTTAACATCACTGTTTATCTGCACTATGTCAATGCAGATTGCACCAGGAATGTTCTCAAGTCAACCCCCCACTGAGGCCACCGGCAGAGGTGAGTAAATACAATAAATAGGAAGCATTAATTGCTGGCTTCTGAATCAAAGGAAAAACTACGGAAACGCCACTCTGCAAATTGGGTTTTAACTGCACTGCCAGGAAGTTATCTAGAGGCATTTGAAGACCAACTTAGTAACAGGAAATTAATCAAAAGCATTTTAAAGTGGCTCCTTGGCCAGTGAGTGCTGTGGTGGCTATTTATTCTGCTGAACTATGGCAATTTAGCCCAGTTAAGGGTCTGCTCAGATGTTGTATATTAGCCACTGCCAGAACAAGTGACCTTTTTGCACAGTACATTAAGAACAGAACAAAAAGATAGAAATTCCCATTTTCCAAGCATGGTCCAAATAAACCTCTGTGCTCTTGTTGAGCCAGCTGTGTTGAAGAGGAGTGATTATAACAAGCCTTTTTTTTCAGCCTGCACCTGTCTCTCCTTCCGCAGCTGAGGACACACTGGAAATCTACTTCCCTATAGACCTGATCCAATAAAAGTTTCAGGTGGAAATTAAATTCATCATTATCTACATCTATTTTTACTTAACCACTTAAGGGGAAAAACACCCAAAAGTCAGCAGTTACAGGAATGTGCAGTAGCTACTCACCCGCAGTGAAGAAAAACTTCCCCCCTTTCTCCATCCCCAAATAGATTTAAGGTTCTTTTATTTTTCACTCTTGTGGTCATCAAGGTCTTGCAAAGAAGAAATGAGGACCAGATTCAAGCAGCCTCGCGTTGCTGGTAGCCACAGTCCAGCTCGTGAGATGACAGCTCGGCTACCACCTAAGCAGAAACATTCATGTTTGGGGAAGGTTTAGTGCACCCTGGGTTGTGCCACTTGGGACTGTGTCCTGCACCCCTTGCTTCAGGCACAGCTGCATGGATCAATCCAGCAGCTTTGTTTTATCAAGGAATATATGGGAAAGAAATGTGCCAAAATATCGAAAGGAAAACAAAAAACAAACAAACAAACAAAAAAAACACACACAAATGTGTTTACAAAGTGTAGCATCCACTGCCAAGGTCTGATGTGGATCCACCGTGAAGGACACTGGCTGGCTTTCTCCAAAGACTGTTTTCCTCTTGATTTTTCTGAGGAATTTAAGAATTTGCTAGAGCAAAGTGGAGTTCAGCATTATCCATGGAGAATGCAAAACTGTCTAGTTTCCTCCTAGCAGATAGATATATTATAGAAAATATAAATAGACGTTTAAAGTCTTCAAAGTGCTGTGAAATATTCCATTTATTTGGTGTATCTAAAATTGCATTACCATTTCTAAAGCATTGGTTTCCTTTAAGATATCTTCCTTCTTTCAAATGAATAGCTTTTTTTATACTTAGTTATTTTGCTGAGGTAATTCTCACACAGTGATCTTATCCACCTTCAAATCTTTGCCCGTGTTCCCTCAGCCAGCTGTTATTCACCCGTAAGCATGCCTAATGCCAGTTGTTTGATTTCTGGCACTGAAATACAAGAAAATTAATAGCTTCAAAATTGGCATTATTGGATTTTTCTTTTAATCCAAAATTATTGGATTTTTCTGTCTTTAAGACATGATGTCTGTAAGCTGACCGGCACTATGTAAATATCAGACATCACACATAGTCTCTGTTCCTGGGGAAAAAATCAAAGTAGAACTCAAATTGTTTTGTGACAAGATGCTGTATATGACTGAGGCAAGACAGCAGGATGCTAAATGAAAATTACTAAAGCATGTCAAAATAGAGTGACAATAATAAATTATTGTCAAATGAAATGCTTCATGCTGACCTAAATTGTTACACTACATTTTATCATATTGTGATTAAGTATGTGGTTCAAAAAAGATTAATCTCCCTGGGATGTTGTTGTTATTTCTACTGTGAATCAATTGCCACAGCTTACTTGAAATAAATTAGATTTTTCAAAATAATATTCTTAATGCAAGCTATGCAAATCATAACTCCAATAATTAATATATTTATCTCCTATAACATCGAAGTGCTAATTGTTAGATTTTTTATTATTCTTACTACTTCAAGGCAGTACCTGCATTTCTGGAACTCTGTGTAGTTTCATCCTCTATCGTTTCGGGTTTGAGAAGAATTATATCTACAAATGCAGCCATTCAAAATTATGGTTGTATGATAGAAAATGACTACTTTCAGCATACTAATCAGCAAGTCAATAGAGTCCATAAAAACTAGGGATACGAACCAGAAAACGTTATTCATTAATTTTGTTTATGGTTATTTAATTTTAATTATAATACTTTAAAGCTCTTTAAATCTACAACTCCATCATATGTAAGTTAATGTAGTATATTTTTTCAAAAATAATCAAGGCCTGGTAATATAGATCACTACAGAGCCTGTAATTAAATCTTTGATGAGTTTCAAAGTGATTTTTAAGTGTGCATGCAGATTGTAAAAAGTGCTTTACCAAAGCTCTATTCCTATCATCATGACTTCAGGAATGTTTCTCAGGCAATGTCCAAATTAAATTTTCTTTCAAGTTCAAAATGGATATGTTTGTAATTGAATAATGACCTTGCCAATAAATATTCTGTGTACGTACACAAAACAATGAATTTTCACACCTCTTTTCCTTTGTAAGTGATAATAACGAATATTTTTCTACGGATCATAAAGGCCTTTAATACTATTATTGCCATTATGCCTTAGAGAAGGGAGCCTTGATGATATCCATTGCAGGTGTTTTCTTCTCTGAAGAGGTGATTCTAGATCTGATCTTACAGCGCTAATTTTGGCACCATCACAATGGTCAAAGGCCAAAAAAAAAAAGGCACTGACAACAGAGTATATCTCACTGCTGTCTGCACCCTGCATAAGGACCTCATGAGATGGAGGACAATTTCTCTGCCATTTCCTGATTTTTATTTCGTAGAAACCAGTGTGCACCACTTATCCGCTATTCTCATTGCAGATTTTATTCACATTTGTACATTCTGAAATGGTCCTCAGACCGGTACCATTGCCATGGTCCATCAGGAATCACATCACCTAATTCACGTCAGCAAGTCTCCTGGCCCACCTGCACCTCTGACAGCAGAAAATGGAGTGGAAGTATTTTATTTTTTTTTCTGGAGTAATTTCCTTGTAATTAAATTACATGTTAAAGACAGGCTTTCACTACCTCTTGTTACAACATGGGAGCTTGCAGGTTTCCAGTGATAAGCAGGCTGTAGTCAATTAGAAAACCTCAGGGTTTTAAGAGTCTGTTCACTAAAATATGTTATAGTTCAAGTCGTTGTGTAACAACCCACATCTCTTACAGCTGTGAAACGCTCCCATCATCAAGTAGGTCTCTGGGACTCCCTCAGGAATGGCAGACTCTAGATATCCAGCTGCTAGGAACAAAAATAAATCTCTTTGAAGACTTATTTGCTGTCACATTGTGCGAGGACTTAGAAAGGCTGAAATATTTTAATCATTAATCTCCATTCATCAAATCTTGTCATTCTTAACAAAACTCCAAAATAGTTTCAGCTGTGAGTTGGATGTCAATGACACCTAGCTCCGTGCATAGATATCAGTTTTGTGAGATATGCCACACACAAGACATGCCTGCTGCAATTGAAACAACTCCTGCCCATGCAGAGACACTAGAGAACATTCCATAATTCATTATTATTTATACTTTTAGCTATTCTGCAGGAATAATAGCAAAACTTTAATAGCTATTGATCACAAACCTCTATTACCAGTATTATAATCTTTTTCAATAATGGTCAAAGAGTCTGTGATACTGACACATAGTGTTTGTTACCATTACTCTGGTGTAATATTAGCAGCAGAAATCACTGCTATTAGAAGTTGTCACTACATAGAAATATTTATTGCAGAGGCGTATTTGGAAAAATATCTGAAAATATCTTAGTGAGTGATGAAAAACTCAGTAGAATATGTGGGTCTTTATTTTGCTGGGGTTGGAAAAAACACATTTTCATTTCTTTTCTGAGTTCCTTGTTTTAAAGTAGTAATAATTTCTATTTTTTTTCTCAAAATATTTTATTTTTTTATAGCTAACCTTAAAAGAAAGAAAACAAAAATAATATGAAGGAAAATGTGGTTGTATTTAAAACGTTCCTTGACCTCTTCCTTGGTCAATAAACATTGTACAAATTAATAGCAAACGTTGCACAACTTAGAGGTAAGTTTTTAATGCCTTAAAAGACTTCTTGGCTGGCAAGTATTTCCAAACAAAGGAATCCCAACATATTTCTTTAGGCTGTTTTTTTCTCTTAGTATTTCTTCTTATTTATAAGCAATGTCTTGCTTCTCCCAGTCTTCCACCCAGCCTTCTTGAGTAACACCAAGACCATTAATGCTACATTTGTGGTGTTGCACCAGCAATCCTGGTGGAAGTCCTGTGGCATGCGGTTAGCAGAAGAGAAGGTGAATGTGTGTGGGAAAATGTGCTCAGGCTGCACAAATATCTGAAGCGTGCACATTAAAGAAAGAGCACTTTATTGCTGGCCAAGTGCAAGGCTATTGCTTGAACATCATAGTGATTCTTTGCTCTGCTACGATTTAATCCAAAGGCCACCAAGATCAATGGAGAGAAGCTCCTCCAGACTTCACAAAAACTTTGCATCAGCCTGCCTTAATACCCTTCTACCAGAAGGCCAGAAATCCCTGCAGCCATCTAGGGAGAAAAAACCTTACCCCACTTCGGAGTCAAGATATCATTCAGGGATGCACAGGTTAGATCATCTTACCAGATAGATAGAGTATGGGAATGAGGAATAAAACATCCTAGCCCAACAGTTGTTTTCAAGGACTTTTATTCATTCTTTTGAAGCACAAGCCAAAGCCGTTTGCAGGCTCCTGTGGAAATGTTCACATTAACATCAGTATGTAATTTTTCTGGGGTTTGGGTATATTTGAAGGACAGAGAATAATATAAGAATTGCTATGAAATGCTGAAAACATTTTGACCTGCTCTTGATTTTTTATTTTCTTTTATTTTTGAGTTGCTGGTTTATCACTATATTCAGTTCACGTTTAGAGAATACTTAGTAGAAAAAAAGCTCTTTATTAGAAGAATAGGGTAGCAAGCAAAGCATGAGCATTGTCTTGCTTTTTATTACAAGGATGAGGCCAAAGGTCTGGGCATAAAATGGTTCTGGACCTCAGTATTACCACTGAGAGTATACAGGCTTCTTCACTAGTAACCTATAGCCATGGGGAAAAAAAGGTATAATTAGCAGAAAGCTGGACAGTTTACTGAACGCATGTTCTCGCCTCCCTCCTTCTTAGTGAATTTTTCCATTGAGTTTTCTGCAGCTTCTGATTTTTTATTTTTATTTTTTAATTATTCCCTCCCAGAGAGGGATTTTCCTGTATCGTTATTTCCAAGAGTTTTCTGTCTGATTTATTTTCTATTTTCAGTACTCAATGAAGCAGAAAAACAATATTAGTCTTTGGTGACCAGGGAAAATAAAAAAAGTTCATGAAGGTGGTCTCCAGATGATCTAGTGCCTCGTAGAAGCGACCGCTTTGGTCTGCCTTCGCACTGACTGGAAGCAAATCTCCGATGCCAGCAGGTTTGGCAAGTGCAGGTAAGCTGCGTTCGCTAAATGTGCTAAGAAATCACCCACACAAACATGCTCCAGCTTTGGCAGTATCCAAGCAGTGGCTATTACCACTCCAGGGAGGAAATAATTAAAGCCATTTCTTGACTCTGACAGTTTGATACTGGTGGTTTTCAATGGCAAATTACCAACATCTGTACTGCAAAATTCAGCTACTGCTGCAATTATTCAGCAGGGATAACCACAGAGGTGCTAGGACTTTTTCATTTTCTATATGTTCCCTAGTTAGATGTGACCTACAATTAAGACCTAAACTACACATGGTGGCAAGTTCGGTCTCTTGTGTTAGAAATGTAAATGAAACCATATGGAAAACTTAATATACTGTGAAAAACTCAATAGCAAATGCATCAAAGACAGAAAATGAAAGACTGGAAAAACATCTGAATGGGCTTCTTAATCATGTAAAAATTTCAAGTTTGCAGAGCAATTCAGAAGTAAAATTTATACAATTCATTCAATTCCACAAAAATGATGTCTTTTCATTCCCACATACTGTTCTAACTGTCTTGCATAGTAAACACAAGTAGAGTGTGACTGTACGAGCTGAAAACTCACGTCTAATGTCCATGGCAAGCAACTGGAACTCTTAATTGCTTTTGAAAGAAAAATGTAGCTAAAAGATAAATAATCTAGTCATATATAGAACTCAAACTCAAATATTTCTTTTTAAATACTTGCTAGAAAAGGGAATACAAATCTGAGCGGAAGTGAGAGGCTACGACATGAAATATATTTCTAAGAGAGAATTAGGTTTGAATTCATCATAAAATTACTGCTTTATTATTCCACTGCTTCTATTGTAGCTGTCTATCAGGGTTTTAAGTTATAATCCAATTGGGTCAAGGATTTACTGATATATGAAACTTAGTTTAGTTTGTAAAGTGGCACTCAGTCTTCAGCTTCATATCACTATTGTTTAAGCTTCAGAACCAGATCAAGGTGTAATATAACTGCTGTTAAAACGCACGGTCAGAAGGATGAGGGTTTCCTTTGTGTTTCATGCTCTCCTGGCTGGGTGGGCTTTCACACTGGGCAGCCACAGGTGTGCAGACTGCACTGATCCTGCCCCAAATACTTCACTGCTGAGAAAGGAGAGGGAAATTATCACCATGCATCAACCTCTTCTTGCCATGTACCTATGGTTCTGATGCATTAATACATAAGGGCTGATTCCCAGCTTTAGATTTGCAATAAACATTTTACATGAACTGTGTAGTATGGGATAAGAGACAAGTCGGAAGGAGTTACTTTGCATGACTATGGGCTGAAAAACAAAACAAAACAAGAACAACAACACAGAGAAATCTGCATGTTGTAAGCAAAAAGTGTAAGAAGAGTTTGCATAAAAAACAATTTTCTCTCATTTCAGTTGTGTTAAGGCCAAACAGTAGTAAATTTTTAATGCTGATGATAGTTATAGTCTTTATGGCGTTAATCAGGCTGTGGCAAAAATCATCTGTAGTCACTAAACAATTAAATGCCTACTTCCCTTTAGAAAAGGGAGAAACAGTGTTGAGCTCCTAGGAAATCAGAGCAAGTTTCTCAGAGGTAGCTATTTTAGGCTGCTCAGAGGGTTCTTTGTGAGTAAAAGGATGAAGATCTTTGGTGGACAAAGGTAGCTTGTTTTTTATTTTCCTGTTTTGTTGTGGTTATTTCAATTTAATTTAGGTATTATAAGTGCCAATAAATCTAATAGAACATTTAAAGGATCATAGGCATTTATATTTTGAAATTGATAAGGAAGAGAATGTCTAATTTTAATGATGCATTATCATTGCAATAATAAAGCAATTTTCGGTCCTCGTTGCAAGCAGAGTGTTGTGCTGGCTATGTTCTTATCAATGGGCCAAAGGATGCTAATTTAACCAATGTCCCCATCATGCAAATCCTACTTGTAGACCTCAGGAAAGAAATAGGTCACTAAATTTTTTGTGGTAGTACTGAATCCAAGTGCTGTGAAGCGAATTAAATGCAAACTAAGTAGACTAGGAAATGTTTGTAGTTTTGAAAAGCAAGGGCAGCTGCTGTATATGCAGTTGGATGTAGATTATATAGAAGAAAATACACATGTAAATATCTTTTTTCATTCTGACTCCACATTTCACGTGAGCATTCACAGAACAACTCTAGATACTATATTCTCATCAGCAGCACCTTAAAACGTTGTCATGACTTATAGCAGTGAGAAACATAGAAATCAATATTGATTGGCCACTAAATTAAGAGTAATATGATGGCATAGCTTCCAGGCAAATCCACAGTGCCTTGATTTATGAGCAGGTCTGGGAAAAAGGGGTAAGGATAAGGTTTAAAAGGTATAATAATTTTGTGATTGAGATTTTTCTCATGTAAGACTAAACTAATAGTTTAAAAAGAGGAACTGTGTGAGTGCAATGATCTAAAAGGAAAATTTTGTCAGTCTCTAGGCTGTTTGAGAGGAGTTTTAGCCTCTTACCAGAGTACTGAGCCATTTCACTGTGTATTGGAGTCATCAGGGAAAATACAGCATGAAGCTAATAGTAATGAGAAAAGAAAATGACTTTCCTGTGATGCAGGTTGGAGCGAGCATAAGTTGCATCTCTTTTTTGTCATGTTGATCTTTTGTTTTGTGTTACTGCTGGGTGTATTCAGTTCCAGAAACTTTGCAAGTATAGCTGTTTATGTATAATATCTCCATTTAGGGAAACCCACCAAAGTAATTTGAAGTGTATTTCTCCTAGGAATCTATGTAATCCAACATTTATTTTTACCTGCCTCTTGATGATCAGGGACAGTCATTTATATATATTTATATATTTTTAATCAGGTTGGTTTGTGCAACAAGCTATATCTGACAGCCATATCTAACATGTTTGTTTGAGTGGAGCCATGTGCGAGTTGCAAAGCAGAGAACCCAACCCACTGTGTCACTAACTAAATCCCAGGGCTTTGTATTTCCACATATTTTTGTTTCTCTAAGGCCAGTGAAGAGGAAAACTAAGGGAAATCACAGAGAATGAATGCCATAAGGAACTGTTTCTCATCTGGTCATGTTTACACAAAAATACAGAGAATTATGCCTTTAAAAGTTCAAGTCTTAGAATGCAGATTTGTGCTTAGCAGGCATAAGTCAAGAAGTCACTTGCAACAAAACTGGTTTGTTTTTTATCATCACTCGCAATATCCTGATTCTCTGCTAGCTATTGCAAACAGTTTGGTGAGCAAGCAGAAGAGATGTCAGTGGACAAGGTATCACTAAAAAAAATTCTTGGCCATTGCTAGGTAAAGGCATGACTTAGTACAGAAAAGTATGATTTAGTCACTGAATCGATTTTTAAAATAACATTTCTCCAAAGGCAAGAAACAAACCTTAGAAAATATATTTATATCTGGTGATAGAAGAAACTAATATTTTTTTAATCTGAAAGTGCAAAATGATAATTTGTATTTTCTGAACATTATGAACAAAGCCAGACAACTCCATAGTTTTTGAAGAATTTCACTGATAGTCTTCTAACTGAAGGATGATCTCAGGAGAAATCATCCTCTCCATTCTGGATTTTAATTTTTGTTCAAGTGTTAATTTCTAAAAGCTGGCAAGTATCGATTCTCTGAATTCAAAAAGTTGAATTTTTGAAGGTTTTGAAACTTAGGAGCTATAGGATTTGGTGCTTGAAATATTCAGTCTTGGAGTTTTGTCAGGAGTCTCCAAAATTGTTCTTTGTTTCTTCAGTCAGCTGTAAGGGATGCTAAGTTCTCCTAACAAAAAATATTTGAGCAGCATAAAGAGTTCTTGAGAATGAAAAGAATTTTCTTGAATACAAATAGTATTTTTCACAAAACGCTTCAAATTTCTTTGTAGCTTTTTCTTACTGTTCACTCATTTACTTCATCATGATTATGGCATCAGTGTGATGATTTCCTTGGGGAACCCTGTCTTCAAGTTTCAGGAAAAAACATGGTACAGTTGAGTTTATGAGAAAATTGCTTGTGCTCTAGACATGACACTGTCGTGTCCTGCTTCTAGAAATGCTTCAGTGCTCCTTTGTCAAAGACTCCTGTTTCCTTTCTTGAAGCCTGCTGGCTGGCAAGAGGACCTGGGTCAGGCGGGCACACACCCCCAGCACGACAGCTGTGCTGCGCCCTCCGGTCCCAGCCCTGGCTACATCCAGGCTGTCTCTCCACCCAGTGCAGCAACAGCTCTTCTCTGTCTGCTTCTGGTCCCAGGACTGCCTGATGCGTGATGGCATTGATTCTTTCCCTGGGATTGCTTTAGTGACTATGACAACAGAAATGTGATATTTATTCATACACAGAAGATACAGAAAGAGCAGTTGCGACACGAAGGTACAAGGATAAATAAGAGCTGCTCTCTGCAGCTCTGTGTCAGGACTGGAGGAGTACATGGCAGTGCTCCTGCAAATGTTTGCATGTAGATTTAACTGGGCAGGAGCCCCCAGACTTTTGTGCAGGCAAAAACATTGCCGTCTTGTGATCTGTAGTTAACACGGACAACACTAATAAACTGCAGTACTTACTGGGATGTTTCCCTGTCCTATTAAAAAAAGGAAATTATATAATCTAATATTTCTCTCCACCGCCATCTAGTGAAGTTATTACGCTGCATAAAGGCTTTGATACTCTCAGCTGATCATTTTAACTGCTAACCATATCTTAGTTGCATACAGGACTTTGTGCAGAAAATAGAGTTTGAATGTAAAGTAGCTAATATTCATCCTTAGAATAATAGCAAATGAGACTAATAATACCAAAAAAGTTAGGTAGTGTAAGTCTAATTGTAGAATTCTAACAGTGATTACAATGCTAGAGATATTCAAGGCTTTTGAATAAAGCAAGGACTAAATATCTGCAAGCTGATAGAGTGGTTTATATTCAGTCATCTTCAACCCTCCCCCCCCCCCGAAAGTAAACGGGTTTCTTAGGGATGAAACCAATATAAGTTTAGAAATAAAAATGTAACTCTTGTGGTAAATGTATACTTTCTGTTTTGTAAACCATCCTAAAAGATTTTAAACTTAAGATTTGGTTACTGTATGCTGTTACTTCCAGAATCTTGCAGAAAGTTTATCCTCACACAGAACATCCCTTCATTAAGGTCTGAAAGGGACTCCAGATGCCCTTTGGACATTGCCCTGCACCAAATCAAGCTCATAATTAGTCCATTCCATCCCTTCAAATAAATGATCTTTTCAGTCTCTGATCTCTCCTGATCCACCTTTTGTGTGTGTGTGTGTGTGTGTGTGTGTCTCAGTTACCAGTCTGTATCTTCTACTTTAAGTTTGTATCTTCAAGTCCACGGAATGATGCTCACCAAAATCCTCAATGAAGTTCTTTGGCCTAGAATTTAAACAATATATTTCAAAAACAAACTGCTGAGATTTTCATTAATTGACTATGCTCAACTATGTCAAGCAAAAGACACCGTGGGTGTATTCTTTTTTTCCTGCTTCCTGTGCCAGGATGTGCATGTCCCCAGGTTATGCTATGAGCAGTGCCTGATCTGGAAAGAGAAAAGAAATGGAACAATTATACTTCTCCATTTCTGTTCAACTCGATGAGATTGATTTTGTTTAAAGATCCTTGGCTATTTTTGTTACTTACAAGTAGGTCAACCCATCTTTTCCTGATAGTGGAAATAGCTAAAATAGGACATGCAGCTCTAAAGTCATTACTGCCTTCATATGTCATTCAGTGAGCAAAATCTCTGTCTTAATGCTCCCATGAACCTCTTCCTAAAACCAGAAGCTTTTTGCAATACAAGAGCCTAAAATTAATTGAAGTTGAAAACATACATAATATTAACACAATTTAGAAGAATATATTGAGACAAAAATAATCCCTTCTGTGGCTGAAACCTGTACTTCCATTACCATAGCTGAGTGATATCTCTAAACTCTGTCGCATTCACTGTATCTCAATTTCACTTGCACAGACAGGATGGAAAAGCCTAAGTTCATACAAGGCTAATCTGTTTGCTTTTGTGTCTAGCTTTAATAGATAGATGGGGCTTATGTAATTATTTTTAGTTTTGTCCGACTGAACTTGTTATTTTCCACAAAATCTACCAGGCAACATTTACTGGCAAACTTTTGATGTGTATCCTTCAGCCCTAACTGATTAAATACTGTGTTAAAGTAGAAAGATAGGATGAGTTAACTTATATTTTAACTTGAGGTTAGCTGCTGAGATGTGTATTACAGACAGAAACTGTAGATTTATGGACGTGCTGTATTTTCTGGAGTTATGAAAAGGAGGTCAAAGGATCACAGAATGGTTGAGGTTGGAAGGGACCTGTGGAAGTTATCTGGTACAACCTGTTTGCTGGAGCAGGTTGCAAACTAGAGCAGATTTTTTGGATGGAAAGTTAGTTGGAGTGGTCCAAAACATATCCAGGTTGCAAACTAATGGTTAAGGACTGTGAGAGCTCAGAGTAAATCATTCACATTTACTCCTTTTATTTATCTGACTTGGCCTATCTAAAATGTTTAGCAGACAAATTTCCTCCCAGATATTAGCCAAGCTCAACCTGGAAGTCTAAAGTAGAGCATGAAAAAGTAAAATAGAGAGTGAAACAAATGGTCATCTGGCAACCAAAAGACAAGTCTGGGGTGTAGTAAAGTTCTGGCTATTATTTATTTGGGGAAAACCTTTTGATTAAAGTCTTCCATGGAATTGTATCATAAAGTATAAATTACTGAACAACAACTCTTAAAATTGCTTAAAAGTTTAGGGAATTCAGGAGGCTTTGAAAAATCTGATGCTTATAGTTCTGAATGAGGTTGCTATATAGAGTAATTGGAGCAATATTTAAAGAAAGGAACAAACCTTTATTCAGTTTACTGAGAAAGGGTTAAATAGGACTTAGTTGTATCTACTACTCCCCTAAGCCAAGCTGACCGAGTGATTAAGAGAAGGAGTTATTTTAGCTGTCTCTTGAGGCTGTCTTCTAAATAATCTTAAATCATATAGTCTGCACAGGCTTATTTACAATATGCCAGGATAGCCAGACAATGACCATGTTGCTAATTATAAGTAAGCAGACAGTTTGGTTCATTGACAACTTCAGTACTGATCTTTTGCTGAATAACATTTAATTTCTAGCCAAATTGCGTTTAAGTTTCTTTGTTCAAGAACTTGCCTTTCTGAGTTAGAAGCAATGACATTTGAATGCTTGATTGCATATTGCTATAATACTTACATTTATTTTTTATTGGAAAAATACCATTCTGAGTAGAAAACTACAGCCACTGTGTTATCTTTATTTACATCTTCATCCAAAAAGTTACAAGTTAATAGCATATAAAGAACCCACAATGAAGTTCCTAAGTAGCCCTATTATCAATAAACAGCGAAGAAAGTACCTTGTACTTAGGGATGTCAAGCACATCAGGAGGAAGAAGGAAGTTGAATTATGATGGCATTGCATGGTTCACATTATATTCTCAACCAGAATTCTTATTTCTTGTTTTGAAGTTGCCTGGTAAGGTTTCAGTATTAAGAAGCTCTCTTTTATTCTTTCCATGATTGTTTATGTTGGACCTCACGTACTCCAAGCTGTTTTTTTTAACTCACCCCAAAACATCAGAGTTTATGGACATTCCTACAGCTGATAAAGCAATGTAAATGGCCTTTATGTCTCAAGCTAAAAAGCAGTGTGGCAGATTAAATGGCATGCCCTTCTTTGAAAAGTGACAAGAAAGAAAAACTCCAAGAGTGCAAAGCCACTTGTTTTTCACTTTCAGGGTAAGCTGCTTGATGGATAGGTGGCTATAGAAGAGGGATGAATACAGGGCATTTTACTTAGACACAGGAAAGTTCAAGATTGATTACATACCCTAGTTTTGCATAGTGCAGCTTCTATACATAATATTAAATGCAGACTGGAGAACAAAGGTAAAATATTTCAGGATGTGCTGAATATGGATGACTGTAACATAATTATTTCCTCTTTTCAATGCATTGTTGTTTGTAATACCATGCTATAAAACTATCCTGTTGAAAAGATGAATCAATCTGATCAGGTATATGAATGCTCAGCTACACAGACTTACTGCAGATGGATTTTACAAAGCAGTACTACAGTTTCTCAATCTGCCAGTAAGTTGAATGCTGTTCTATTTCCACAAGAAAAATGTAATAAAAAATGAGACATCAAGAAATCTATGAAAAATGTGGGGGAAAAAAAAAAAAGGATTTGAATTCTAATTCGCAGTAACATAAAGTATCTGCAAAAATGGCTTGTTTTCAGTCAAACTTTTCTAATCAAGCATTAAAATGTTTTGTTTTCCTGAGAAGTTAACCTGTCCATTGTATTCTTCTTTATTCCTGCATTCCATCAGAGCAATAACTGTATTCCACCTTGTATGTACATTTTCCATTAAATATTGGAATGAATGTATATTAAAAAATCTGGTGAAAAGGGAGAAGGATATAAGCTACAAATTTTGAAGGTAATCTTGTTGCATAAGATCAGTATCAGACTTAGCATTCATTTTGTCTAAAATCATGTGTCCTATATGCATATTGACCAAGGATGAATACTTAGGAAGAGAAAAACTTAAGAAAACAATTAGTGATATTTCCCCAGAATTCTTTTCTGGCCTCTGTTGCTATGTGGCCCAGGATCTTCCTGAGCCAGAGCTGGTGTGAGCTTGACCCAACTCTTGATGGATTTTTCTTCCATAAGTTTTGCCAATCACTCTCTAAATCCAAGGAAACTTTTGGTGTTCTGGTCCTGACTGTGGAACCACCTCTATGAATCTGATTTTGGTGGGTTTCAAAAATCCAGGGCAAGTTTTGGGGTCCTGACCCTAATGAGGTTGATGGACTTCTTCTGACTGGGACTCCATCCTTGCTTCTACTTGCACAGATTGCATCTGGTACACAGGCTGCCATACAGCCCAGTTCTTCTGAAGGAATAAAATAAGTATAAATAATAAAATAAATAAAAATAAAGACTTCTGGGAAAATTATTTGATGTCTGTCCTGTCTTAGACTCATTTGGTGGATGTAAAAGTAGTGTCATAACAATCACTTAATATTTGTAGAGAAAACCAGAACTCAGCAGTATATTATTGTGCAAATTTGTATATAGGTTGCATTTTTTTATTTGTTTACTTAGAGTAAGTAAAAAAGAGGTTTTTTCTTTTTTTTTTTCAGGCAGAAGGCATAGAGATTTTGCTAATAAGGGCAGATTCTTTTGATGTCAGGCCTCACACTGCATAAAATTCATAGACTCATCATTAGTTCTTGTCATCTCTTAGGGGCTTTTGGCTTGGGGCCAAACAGTTGATATAGTAGAGAGCTTCCAGCTAAAATAACAGCCTCTGCATCTTTATCTTCCCATCCATCAGATTGCTGGTGGAAGATAGGGCTAATTTGTCACTCTATCCACTTGGAAAAGTTTGATAAATGGCTTAATTAGACTTTTTTTTTTATTAAGAAATCATATTTCTTGAGAACTGGAGGTTGGGAAAACAATGGCTAAGGAGTGAATTAGAAAAGGAAAATATTTTTTCTTCAGTAAAGATCAGAGGAGACATGACCATTATGTGAGCATGAGAAGTGGAAGGAGTGCAGTTGGTTGGAAGGAGTTTCAAGGAAAAACAAAACAAAAAAATAACAAACAACTGTTCTGCAAGCAGAGCAGTAACCTGGAGAGTGTGGGCTTGACAGTGTCTCTATAGAAGCATCAAGCTGCAGAGTGCCAATTTAAATACGCTGCCTCCCAAATTAGAGTGCATTTAAACCTCTATGTTGAGACCTCTAAAACAAATAACATGGCACCATTGTACCCGGAAGACCATCCAAAAATACAATTAAGTATATTGTTTTAATGCTTTTTAATCCAGGTTGTCATATATAATGAAGGGAACCATGCTCTTGAGGACACTCCTTGTGCTGGTTAGTGTCTATGCCAGTCAAAGTGAGGACTTCAATTCAAACCTCATTCTTTAGTTTGGGGAAAGAGGGGACAAGACCATGGCCATGTGCAATTCTTTTTGTGATGAGTCAAAGGCTGAACAAAGCAGGATCACAGTTTTCAAATATCCCTGCACAGAACACACTAAAGTTAAAAGGATATTTCCATTTTCTTCTTCTTGTGAGGTCATTTCATGGCTTATGAATAAAACACCTAAAAGGATTAAAATCAGTAATTTTGGTACTTTTGGAACTTTCAGCCATAAAAAAGGGAGAGGGAAGTTGCATTAAGTTCTTTTCCTGTGTGTTGCTTTAGCCACTGTGTTTAGATAGTTACCCCTCTACTTTACATATGTAACTATGACGTGTACACACGTATTCACACGTGTGGATGTCTGTGACATCTGGCAAATCTTAACGTGTTATATATGCCTGGACTTTGTATTTGTAACTATCTTTTTATGTAACTATGCTATTTGGGTCACCAAAAAGCATCATTCTTCTTCCTCTTGTCTGATGTAAATTAACAAGGCAACAGACAAATTTCACTCTCCACTTTTCAATAAACTGTCCAGAAATTGGATGTAGTTCAGAAATAATTTTAAGACTCCTTAACCTCCAGGCAAAAAATTATTTTAGGAAGCAAAAGACAAATATTTTTCAATTAATAAGATTTAGCATCCCCTTCTATGCAATGCATTAATATGAAATGACACTGAGGGGTAATAGGCCTGGAATTAGTACTTCCCCAAGGAAATGTCTTATCTTTTGCACTAAATTAACTGTGTCTTTCTCACACATCCTAAAGCTGTCACTTTGGGCATTCTGCTTAAGGAAATGTCTTCTGATTTAAAGTTTCTGAGAAGAAAGGCAAAACAAATGTGGTTAAACAATAATGACCTCTTACGCCCCAGTCTCCACAACCCTTTCTGAAGTGGGTAGCTGTTACCATTACCATTAAATCATTAACACTCCTCAAAGGTCACTGGGACAGATTGTGGGAGTAGCCTCCATGTGGGTCAAATCCTGGAGGCATTACATCTGTGAAAGCACAGCGGAAAATAGCAGGGTAACGAGGCAATGAATCAGCATAACACGGAACTGCATAAGGAGACTGTTGATGAGGAGTTTGCAGGCCGGCCTGCATGCAATTGGTACAACTACAACCAGAAATGGTTGCAGGTTACTGCTATCTCCTGGTGGCCTCTCTGAGACCTAATAATCACAATGCAAGCACTATACTGCAGGTATTCTCCATCGCTGCAAGCCAAGGTCACCAAAAGGGGACTTTGGGACCTGCTCTTGCTACTCTTCCTGTTTTGGCCCACCTGCTGATGGGACCCCTGCTCTTTGTGGCTGCTCTCACCAGAGACCACAGCAGGAGGGCCACGCTGACATCCAGCTCAGCAGATGTTGTTTGCTGAGCCAGTTTTGCAAAAATGCTTCATCTGTGCTATTCTGTCTTGCTCCTCTGTTGACAGCAGTTGCAAAATGCCCTGCATTGCTGTTTGTAGCTGGCAACTAGTAAGAGCTCCAAGTTGGGCCTTGTTGTAAATAAGGTACATCCTTAATGTAATAGGAAAAAATGATGTAAAAAAGTACCATTTGGTATTCCTGGCTATAGTTTTTTTCTCAGTGTAATCTAATTTATGAGTTTATATGATGACTCAGTTTTACCATCTCCTCTTAGAGTATCAGGACTGGTACCCTGTGAACATTTTCCACCTCAGGGAATGGTTGCATATGTCCTAGCTCACATGAACAGCATAATGGTCATCACTGGACCAACCGTGATGGGTGAAGCTATTCATGTGCATGTTTACAGGATCTGGTCCCAAGATAGTAACTGCCCCTATTACTAGTGAACTGAAGATAAATTGTACTTGCAGCTTTAGTTCTTCACTAGGAAATCTGATTTATCTAATTGCAGAATCTAAAAGTTCAGCAAAGTGACTACACATTGGGACATGAAAAGTGCATTTACAGGATTATTTTTGCATTGAAGGGAAAGGAAATCAAGCATTTTTTTTCCGTATAAAGAAATGTTTTAGACACAAGGAAAAAAGGAATATGTCAATCCTTGTGTTGCTGATTTGCTATTTTAAACTAAGTGAATATATGCAATATGCTTTGCTATACTTTAAAAATAAGAACTGTGAGAAATAAAACTCAATAAGTCTACAGTAATTCTTTGTTTTTATTTAGGGACAGTTGTGGATATTAATATTTTAAATTAATTCAATGTGTTTTGAGTTGCTCTGCCACTTAGTTTACTTGAAAACTAAAAACATTTGTAACAAAACAGCTAGATTGGTTTTAAGTCAAACCAGTGTAAAAGAATATGTAAAACTAATGGCGTACTTCAGACCATTAAAAAAAAAAAGAAAAAAAAAGCCTTTTGGACTATAAATGAAAATGATTTCAATTTATGTGCATTAGAAACCAAAGCTAAAACTCTACAGCTACTTCGAAAAAAAATATAAATTAATTCTCCAGAAATTCACATTATGATTCCCTCTACCCACCCACCTATGCCCCCCCCCCCCCCCCCAAAAAAAAAAAAAATTCAATATAAAGTGAACTCAAGGTCATTTCTACAGGTATTGAGCATCCAGGAGAGCTGGAATGAGTACATTGGAACTAACTGGAAGTTTTGCAACCAGGTCTTTTTTGAATCCTGTGAATGGCATATCTGCAGTTTTAACTACCTAAATCTGTTATGTTATAGCACAGAAGCAAGTATCTTCTATATTAGTCAGTCAGTGGTGAGGTCCGGAGAGTAGAGCTAATGGAAGCCCTGATCATGAAGTAGACATATAGAGCAGAAAAAAAAAAAAAATCTTTGAAGTAGATATATAGAGCAGAAAAAAATATATATATAATTGTCTTTAGGCATTTCCAGTAGGCATTTTCAATATCACAGCTTTACTGTATTGTACAACTAGAAGTGATCAGTAGCTGGAAATAGCCTTTGATGTCTCATGTGAACATCAATATGAGCATGCAGTAGTGAGTCTAAAGTGACCATGATACTAAGCTCCACATGGTCAGTGCTCTTGAAGGTATTGATCTATTTAATTTGAGGTGATTCTCAAGCATTTCGGCAGATGAACTTGGTTTCTTAAAAATGATCAAGTGTTCTCTCATCAGCAGTTTACTGCATGTAGAATAGGCTTAGATATTTTTACAGGTACATTAAGCACCATCTGCAAAATGATTGTGAATCTGCCATTGATTTGCTTTTTTATACTTAGTATCGTACACACTTTAAAAGAATCTGTTATATGTGAATAGAAAAGAACAGCTCATAACATTTTACAATTACTGTAAATAAATCATATCTAGCAGTCTGTCCTAAGGTGAAATGAAGCATATTTTTATTATTTCACCTTACAATATAGTGTGTTTTAGTCAAACCAAGTTCTTACTTGTTTTATTTAGAGCCTGAACTGAAATCATTACACTTTAGTTCTTCATAAAATGCTTGGAAACTAGACTTTTCAGTAAGGATTTCAAAATGATGTCATTCTTACACAGTTGAAAAGTTTAGACCAAACAGGGGACAGCAGAAACAAAGGGCCAGGTTCATTCAAGCATTAAAAATAGTACATGAATGGATCCCAAGTGGAATTTAGTTATGTAAGGACTTCACAATCTGATCATAGTGATGACCTGCAGATTCCTTAGCTGTAGTTCAAATTCATTTCTGGAAAGAGTAGATAGAAGCTAAAACATTCATGGCATTTTTTCTGAAATGAAGAAAATTGCCAGCCTTCCTCCTTCTTGTGACACGATAACACTTGAATAGTTATTTTAGTTATGGTGAACTCTATCCTTAGGATTGGTTGGATAAATAGGATTTTTTTTTTAAATAAATATGTATTATTAATAGTTTGATAATTTGGTTGATAGCTGTTTTCAAAGGGGAAGAATATAACACAATCAGGAAAGTGTGTGATAGTCTCTCTACTGAACTCAATAGTAATATCTTTTGGTCTTCCTGTCTAGTTCATCTATTGAGATAATCTCTGCTGAACTTTTTCATCCATTACATATTATCTACAAACTAAATAAACTCCATTTTCTTTTCAATACAGATTCCAGTTGCTCATCCAGTTGCTTCTGGACTTATTAAGGTAAGTGAGAAACACAGTGAACTTGAATGAATATAAAACTAGGAGAGAGATCATAAAGCATAGGATATGCATGTACTTAAAATTGTTTATGTATGTTTGCTTTGATCTTTAAATGTAAAACTAATGCTCATCGCAAGTTAGTAATTGCTTACCAGAACCAGATTTGCCTTTCATTGTAGCATCAAACTTGAGATAATAATAGCAGCATGAAAAATAGCTCCTAAGTTGCCAGGATGAAAAATAGCTTCTGAGGTTTTAATGTATGATGCTTTTACTCTTTTGGCTTTTGTTTGCCTTTAGAACCAGAAATGAACGTATTATCCTTTCAAATTGCTTTGATAAATCTCATTCCCTTTAGGATTAAACATTCCTGAACATCTTTATGTTTCACTGATGTCTTTCAAACAAACATAAATTAATTCTTTAGCTCAGAATTTCTACTCATGAGACGTAATTCTCCTTGTCTCTAGCATTATTATAGTCAAGTTTGTTTGTTCAAAGTGACCATCATGTTACTGTTTTGATTTGTGCTATTTGACATAGCTGGTTTGTATACTTAAGGGAAGTACAGAGATCATGCATGGCATTGAGCAGTGCAAAACAAGACTCAGATTTTAATGCTGTAGTGTCCTACAAGGGCAAGTTAGAGGGTTATATGTCAAATGTCAGTTGTAGATGCAAATCTAAGAGACTTTTTTGTGTTGAGTTCAAACGCAGGTGTAACCACCAGGTACTAGCTACTTTGTGATATGGTGTATCTCCACTGAATTAAAGCTGAGGAGAATACATGTATAGACAGGAGTTCACTCTTCATAAATACTCATACACAAACATTTGCAAAATTGTTAATGGCATAACATGACTCAGCTCTCTTGAAATAATTGAACCATGTGATTTATACCACTAATTTTAGTTGACCATGCTGTAAACTTCTGGAAGCTGACCCTATTCAAAAGAGCGTGATACAAAAAAACATTTTTTTCTGCAGAAAAGGTATCCACTGAAAATGATACTAAACTTAAAACAGTACAAGTCTCTATCAGAGTGCTGCAGTTCCACACAGCCAAGTATTCATCTGGTTTTATGGGCCTGCTAGGTGTCACTTGACTTTTTTGGGGTGTGTATTTCTTAATGTATATTTATGTGGACAGCGCCGATCTGATTGTAAACAATATAGCTGGCCAGGCCAGCTGGATGGTAAGGAAGCAATGGCCACAATTGTGAGTGATGTAGGTGTTGTATAAAAAAGCACCCAGCGTGTGCTACTGGTCTTCCGGGGGTGCTGCAAGTGGCCACTACCACCCCAGCACATGGTGGGAATCATTTGGTATAACTGGTTTTCTCACTTGCAACTTCTGTTTAGGGGCTCTGGAGCGGGAGAGACATACAGGGAGGATCTGAAGGACGCAGTGTCTGTGCCTGGCACCACTCTGCAGGGCAGCTTTTGGCCAAGGGGCCTGTGACAAGTTGGGTTGTCCAGGCTGCCTTTGGGGGAACCCAAAGAGAGCTGAGCATTTCCCAGGTTTCTTCACTGCACATGAACTTGGCGTCCTGTGAGCTGACCCAAGCAGACAGTGGTCAGCCAGTGAATTTGGCATGGAAGAAGGTGGTTTTGCAGGGCAACAGTTCACCAGGGGTGACCTCTCTTTCTAGTTCCCTGGAGATATTTGTTAATCAGCCACAATCCTTTTGGTTGTCTGGCCCTCAGTTTTGGCAAAACAGTTTTCTGACATGGCTGAAGTCAAAATATAAGAATTTTGTGAACAGTTCAGGCTTTATATTATGAGAGTTTGCTGTGAGATATCTTGCCTAAAGACATTCTCCATTTTTCCTGTTTGCTTTTCTAACAGCCTACTAGACAAATCTGTAGATTTATACAAAGAACATCGAAACAAACAGTTCATATACAGTATTCAATATTAATATAGTAACTTAGACGAGGTATGCACACTCACGTAGCTGGTAAAGTGCATGAATCACAGAATGGGTGGGGTTGGAAGGGACCTCTGAAGATCATCTAGTCCAACTGCCCTGCCGAGCAGGATCACCTAGGGCACAGTGCGCAGGATGGCATCCAGGTGGGTTTTGAATATCTCCAGAGGAGGAGACTCCACAGCCTCTCTGGGCAACATGTTCCAGTGCTCTGTCACCCTCACAGTAAAGAAGTGCCCCCTCATGAAGGAGATACAGACTTGATAGAAGATGAATTCTTGTCCCAGCAAATCTTTTTAAGGATATCAGTGTTCAGGAAGAAGGAAGAAATGTCCAATTCTATCTCAGATGGAGTCTGCAGCACCTGTGTATTGTTCAATAATTCATTTTTTAATGTTTAATTAATTTTAAATTACATGTCCTAATGATATGGCAGTACTTGAATGAATGAGATGGCTCATGCACACCAGATAATTTGAAAAAGTTCAAATGAAAAAGAAAATCACAATTCTTGATGCAGATTATGAGTATTTATTTTAGACTTACTAAGGCTTTGAACAAGGCTATATACATTTTACTTAATGAGGCTGGCATGTCATATAAATGGTTTATGAGTTCTCTGGTTCAGGAACAAGGCTTTATAACTGATACAGTACAATTCTGAAGTACAGAGGTGTAAGAGACAAAACCAATCTACATTGAGATACATCCAATTTGTGTTTTACTTTGCATTTGACTTGATGTTCAGCCGCTCAACAGTCATCCTGTAATTGGACTTATAAAATTACACTCTCATTCCCTTTAGTGACAGGGAAACTGCTAAAGGAAGTGTCTGCCATACTCAGTTTAATTTCTACCGTCATCCAAACACACAGATGGTTATTCAAATCTCATCTAGGAAGGAAAGTAGGACTCTTCCGATCAAAGTGCTGTGAAATTTCTAGTACTCTGGACGGGGCAGAATGAGTGCAAAAACGCTCTCCCTTGCACTGAAATACTGCTGCAGGGTTGGTGTTATCCCAGCTCCAGTGATGAAAAAAATACTGGCAAAATGTTTAAAAATAGACTACAAAATATGTGTTTTAAAAGTCGATGTATTTTGTGATTCAAATTTAATGTTTACACTGTCTACTATTCCGTTCAAGAAGATGTATACATTTCCAACATGTATATTGTATTTTTGCATATTGTAGACCTAGTTCAATTTAGAAACATATAAAAGTAATTCCAAATGAAATTACATAAACCCATAGTATTAAACTGGATTGCTTTCACATACAGGCTTCTTATTAGACTTCGTGTATTAAGATTAGGACTTGCCAGTTACGGTGATGTTATATTCATACTTAAGAGTTATTCCATGCCATTGGTGCATTTTTACTAGTTATAAATTAAATTGGACGCTTCCTATTATATCTATTGTTGGCTGAATAAATTATGTGTTAAAAATTGACCTCCTAAGCATTTCCAGGTAAAAAACAAATAGGGTAAAAGTGATTTCAATATCCATGGTTTTGTGGTGATTTAATTTTGTTGATTTCAGAATTATGCCATAGGCATTATTGTTCTGTACTTAATTTAAAAAAGAAGAAGAAAGCCAATATAAGGAATCCTTAACATTGCTATGAAGAAATGTTCTACTACCACAAAAGCTCTATTTCTCACTAACCAGTTCAGGCATCTCTAAAACTCTAGGAACTGAAGGTGGTCTTTTTAGGTGCAGAAAGGTACACCAGAACGTTGTAAAATTATGAACTATTGTTAATGCTCTGGTTGTTTCAATACATAAGCAAAGGATTTCTGCCATTCTTCCCAAATACTTATATTTTTTATTACTGTGCCTGTTATCTTTATTTTTTCTGTAATATTTGCTTAACCTCCTGGGACCTTTTTGAGGATTATAAAGCAGTTAACATTCAAAATTCACTTCTGAATATGCATACAAACTGATTCCAGTTCCAGGTGCTGTGGTTGCAAATGAAAGAAGAGACATTTAATCTAATATTCAATTTAATGTTTAGTCTTAGAGGAGAAATTCGATTAAAAATACTAAACAAGTTTAAAAAAAAATCAGCAAAAGCAAAACTTACAGTTAAGAACAAGCAAGTTGTGAAAGTTCCATATCTAAAATGGTTTAACTGTCCTTTAAGAAAGTTTGACCCAGAGCCAACATTCATCCGTTCCCATATTATAACTGTATTTTGGAAAACTCACCATTTGGGAGTTATATTTCCTCAGGTAACATTGGTAAAGCACATAAAATTCCTCCTGTTTAAGCCAATGTAAGCCTGTGAAATCTGTACACTTCTGTGAAGCATTTATAAAAATGTTATGGTGTTGGACTCAGTCTGTAAAGGCCTTTCTGTGGCTAATGCCAGAGAAGTACCATATACAGGACATATTTTCAATATTGACGAAAATGGAAAAAGCAAGCTCAGCCCAATTTGTGCTCCAGACTTGGACTGTGAACACTGACGAACTCTCTCAGCTGTGTCCAGCTGCGAAGGCCAGGGAGTTCAAGAAGTGCACAGTCTATCAATGGCTCTTATGTGCCTCTTACTGCCCTAATATTGGAATGTCCCACAGTCATCTTCATAACTCCTCTGTGTGCTAGGGATGTGATAAAGTTTCAGTTCAACAGAGATAACTGAGTTTCAAATGCCAGCACTTTCTTATCCGGTAGTGGAGGAGGCACCACCACTGAGTGATTGATTCCACTGAAAGTTCAAAATTCTTTCTTTTTCTCTCCCTCCTTATTGCAAGTAGGGGAATATAAGATGGTAGGTTAAACGAGGTGCTTCTCTTTTATATGGTGAAATTAGGAAAAATGAACCTACCTTAACTGACTTTCCCAGCAACACACAGAATGGTTAGCTGAGGCAGTGGGCCAGTGACTAATCCATGCTGGTACCCTAATTACAGACATATCAGTTTTTATAGTCTTGGTGAACAAATGCAGAAGAAAAAGGAAAATAAAATTAAATTTAGTTGACCAAACAAGTTTTATTTATTTATTTATTTATTTTGAGAAAAAAAATAGATATTCTGATTGCTCTGATTGCTGTGGAACATTATTCTCAAGAAAAGTCAATCTTATAGAAATTAATTGTTTAATTTAGTTCAGTTCCAGCTTGCAAATATTTTCTGCTCTGGAGCTGTTCTCTTAATGAACTAAATGAGAAAAAGAAATCCTGCAGCCCTCAGTTTAATCACCCTCCCTCAGTATAACTTTTCTTGTGGGCAGTGGCACCATTCATACCAGAGAAGTATGACCTTGACTTTAGAATTAGCAATATCTCACACTGATAAAGTGCCTTAAGAAAACAATAGGATGGAGTGGCACATGTACCATAGCACATTACATTAATATAGCTGGGATAAATAGCTAAAAATGGTACTATGCATAAATTTAATGTATCAACAATGAATGGTTGCAATTCCTCCCTCCTTAGTTTAAGGAAAGAACTTCCATTTTCCCTAAGGGCCTCTCTTTTAATATTGGGGTGACCAAGAATGATAAATAAGCAATCAAAACCACAGGTTAATGATGCCAGACTTTAGTCCGAGTATACAGTATGTGATTACAATGGTCTCAAACTGCTAGCAGGCAATTACTGTTCACAACAGCAAGGCATCTCAAGAGCATTATGTCTGCTGTGAACATGTATCTGCTCCATGTGAAAAATTCATTGCTTTAACTGAAATTTGTATTTTATTTTGCTTCCCTGAAATGCAATGTCAGCCCTGAACTTGGGCATAGTGGCACCCCTCCCGAACAAAACAAAAATCTTTCTTTGTCATTTTGTCATAGAAATAATATGCACTATATACATAATACAAGGAATGCTACTTCTATCATACAACAGAGATAATTAAAATACCTTGTAAATTTTTTTTCCTGCATGTAACAACTTTCTGTTCATATATATACATATATATTTATTTTTGTTGTTGTTTTTTTACATATGCTTAAACAAGTAAGATGGTAACATGCACTGACTACTCATGCACCTGGGCAGTAGACCTCAGCAGGAATTTTGCTGACCATCTACAAAAACACGGATATGGGGAGGTGGCAAGTTGGGCTAAGCATCAAAAGGGCTATGTTGGAGAAACACGGCCTGTTACAAGGTCTATTACAATGAAATGGCTATTTTCACTAAAAACAAACAAACAAACAAAAACAACTTTAACCTTGTTAGTGTTCTATTGATGAGTAGCCTCTTTCGTACAACATTGTTCTCTTAAGCTCGCATTGTATTATGTACATGTTAAAATATACACCTTCTACAAGATTTCCTGTTGAGATACCAAGCACCTAAAAAGAAGCACCATCTGAGCCACCACCAGAGAAGTATTTTATGGCCAAGAGTGCTGCCCAAGTTTACAATGGATGCCACAGATTTCAGGAGGCAGGTGAAAATCTGTGATCCCTGAAGGGATGCCATGGCCTCAGTTTGCCCATAGTGTCGTGGCACTCTGTGTCTGCTCTAGGCTACTATGGGAACTGCTATTTCCCAGCACTACTGAGAAAATTCTTGACAGAATAAATTATCCTGTAGTCAATTCAGCGCATAATGTAGATATGTCCAAATGCAAAATGTGGTATGCATTTGCGTCTAAATCTAAAATTATATGTTTGTTTTCTAAGGAAATGTTATAAAAATAGGTAATGAGAGTTCTCTGCTTTTATTTCCGGGGACTGCAAAATACCCAGGTGATTTTTGGGAACATCTTAATATTGTGTACATGGTGCAGAGCACAGCGTAATCTGCAGAAAGCCCTTGGAGAGAAACATAAACTTCCATTGGCAGACTCCAGTTCTTCAGGAAAACAAGGTGTAGGTCAGTATCCATATGTCTTTGATATACTCTAATTCCTTTTAAAGAAATACAGCCTAATAACAAAAATTTAGTAAATTCTCTTAAGATTTTTTCCAACTGTATCTCTTGCTTTATTATGAACAAACAAGTTTTTAATTCTAATGAATTTTACTTAGTATAGCACAGAAAACATTTTACAGTGTAAACGGGTGTAATCTCTTCCTGTGCACCAGGGATTGTCTGCACAGGTTTTCCATTTCCATGCATCTCTTGATGCAGTTATTACTTCTCATCGACTTGACAACACTTCCAAGGGACAGGAGAATTCATAGATGTGCACAAAGGAACAGAAAATATAAACATGAATGATAAAAGTCTGTTTTTATACTACATTCAAGCAATGATTAAGCTTTCCTATGTGACTGGAAGACAAAGAGTAAAACAGGTCAAGGTTTGGTAAACTCAGAACCACCTAAGTTTCAGAAACAAACAAATCAAATGTAATTTTGATTTAACATTTTAACATTTAACATTTCACATATTTCTTTCTAGGACTAGTGATTTGGAAGTGATTTTCTTTACCTTTTCGTTTTTCTAAAATCTTGTTAGTTCATCTGATCTTGAATGCTTGCTTTTTATTGCTTGTATTTCCTAGTGAATTTCTTTACCTCTCTTTGATATTTACTATACCTGGCTTTAAATGACAAGATAAATATCACTGATGTTCCAAACAGTGTCCATGAAGAACTTATCAGTGTTTCTGAAAATTTCTTAGACTTTATTTTTAGCCTAATTGAGAGATTTTTATTGTTTAACCTCTGCAAATCCCTCCATAAGGAATATTGTAGGAAAATTGAAAAGGAACAACCTTAAACCCAACTTCTAATACCTATACTTTGTTCCTTGTTTTTTTCTGAAGTCATGTGCACTTTCTTCTATTTTAATTTCCCTACTGAGAGATTTTTTGGGTGGTTTTGTAGAAGCTTATCTATACCCAGTAGTTTTGTCATCTTACTGTGGTGATTTGTTTTGTTTTGTTTGTTTGTTTGTTTTTAATGTGCTAGCACAACTACTGTCAGAAGTGATGAATTTCTATTTGAATCTCAGTTACAACTTCTTTATTTATTTGCATAAATAGTCCTATTTTTGCTTCAATAATGATATGTCTGCCTGTAGTTGTTAACATCATTATTGTCCAAGCAAAAGATCTGTCAAGAAACAGATGGGTTCTTCCACAGGCTAAAATGGGGCTAAAAGGAGGATTTTTAAACAAAAGAAACTGTAAGAAAAATCACTTTTTTATATTGAGGTTTGGCTGTACCTTGGCTTGATCAGTTTAATGGTTTTACATAACAGCCTGTGTCTGTTCAAAGTCAATTCACATTTACCTGCAGAGTCCTCATCAAGTGTATTTGTACAAATAGAAAATGAGAACACTTCTGTTGTATTTGTCATCGCTTATCTGAGGTCTTATACCTGCACAACATGCTCCATGTATTCTGGAGTCAGCAACACACACGAGACCTGAAGACATAAATTCTACAGCCTGCCTTGAGTTGGGTACATCCATCTATACACCTGCTTCTCAAAGTGCACCTGTTCCTCAGTTTTGTAGGTTTAAATGATCTGATTCAATATTTTCCTAAACATTCATGTAATTATTACTGTGTGTGAAGTTGGGCAAGTATTTGGTTTACTTTGCTAAGTCAAAGTTAGTTTCAGGTACAGTATATGCAGTTCCCACTGGTGATCTAACAAGCCCAGGTGAGTAACTTTCAGAAGGCAAATTTAGGAAGGGTGGCTTTAACATAGATATTAGCGATAACTGACAAAAAAAATGTTCTTTGCTTTATAGGAAGGTAAAGATTATACTGAATTTATATATTTTTTTTGTTGATTATTTCAATTCTACTGCCCTTTATTTCACTCCCATGGCTATAGTGATGTAACATTAGGATTTAAAAAAAAAAAACACACACACACAAAAAACACAAAAAACAAACAAACAAAAACATTTCATTCCTGCTTCCATTTTTAACGTCTTTTTCAGTACTGACTTGTAAAAGGAAAAATGGGAATTGCCCAAACTTTCAGACTGAGCTTAGCTGAAACAATCTTAATAAAAAACACAAACATCTCCAGGGAAGCATTTTAGGAAATAGAAACTGCTCCAATTTGGGAGCTGAAAAAACATCGAAGAAAATACCCTGCACATACATACAGATCTATTTGCTTTAAAAATATTGTGCATAGGAAGCTGTTCTTTTCTTAATACCCATATCTGAGTTTTTCAACAGAAAATGTTTTAAGTGGATCATATAGAAAAGGGTCAAGCATGGATTAGAGTGGATTGTACATGGTTGGCTCAAGAATGGTAAAACCAATGTTGACCAAGTTTTACAGATATCCCGGACAAAACCTCAGTCTGCAAATTGCAAAGTCCAGATGGAGTTTATTTGAGGGTGTTATGCTCAATACAAAATAAAGAGTTTTTATAGTTAAGACAAAATTAAATCTTAACTATATTTTTCACAGACCAAACTTTCTTCTTACTGTTGAAATTACTAACTAGGCCACTAGCCATACCACCACAAAGCAACAGAAATTCCTGAGGTATCTCCTGGTGTTTTGTTTCTATCTGGCCTAAAAGACAGACCAGAATCTGGCCTGCAAAGTTATCATTATAATGTCAATATAAATATAATTACATTTTCTCCAGCAATGGAATTAGTGCCACTAGGAAACAAAATCATTTTAGGTTTCTCCTGCTGTGTTTGTACAAGCGTAGGGTCTAACTGGCAACCAGGGAAATTTGGCCTTTACGCTGAGATACTTTAATACTATGCTTTCCATTTCAAGATGAAATTACTACTAGTGGGATTTATGCCATACAAAAAGAATTTTTGTTGCTAAATCTTCTGGTTGTTCAAGCTGCTTTGCCTCACCACATAAAGATAGCTATTTAAATGACTCCACATACGTAGATATACAGCTAGATGTGTGTGTGTGGTGGTGGTAGGGGTTAGGATGCCTTTTTAGGAAAATTAATGTGAAAGAAATTATGGCAATGTAAAGCAACATATTCAACCAGAATTTACAACACTTTTTCTGTTCCTCATATAGTGAGGCATATGTCACCTTTCGAAGCAAATGTGAAATAGAGCCTTCACACATTCCTTTTTCATTTGTCCAAACATTAGAAAAGGCTGACAGCTGCCAAAGATACAAAGCACATCCCTGTTGATTTTGAATCTGAGTGCATTTTTTTTTTTTTTTTTTTTTTTTTTTTTCAGAAAAGCTGGTGAGCTTCCTGGTAACTATTTTCTGCAGCTCTGGGCATGTTCACTTCCTAAGACTCTGCAGGTGATTGAGGCATCTTTTCTGAATGCATGTGATGATAGGACCCACCTCACCAGTTTTCACCCATTCTGACATACCTTGGTAGACCTCTCTGAATACCAGGTGCTCCATCTCTGCTGGCAGCACTCAGTAGTAAGCCCTTGGATGCTGCTCACTGTAGGGACCCAGGCAAACATGCTGAAGAGCTTGCAGCAGGCCACATGCCCACATTTTTCTTTGTGAAAGGAAGAACTGGGAGGGGGGAACAAGTCACTTAGGGGGTAGGAAAGGAGAAGGGCTTGGTTATCCATGGGCTTGCATTATCAGTTTTGGGGGAAAAGTCAGTTAGGAAATAAATGAATCCCTGCAGATTCCAGAAGTATGTCTTGTGCATCGGTAGATTGGCTCTTCACTTAGTAACACAGAAAACATGGCATTAGTCTAGAATGACGATGAAAAGCTAATTATCCCTACATAAGATTGCTTCTAAACTAATATTGGAGTGACTAAACTGTTCTTAAAAGTGTTCTCAAATGAGATAAAATCAACAAGCTGAAGCCAATTTTCCTTAAACGTAGCCATCAACCTCTTTTAAAACAGTCTGAAGTTTTACTACATTTTAAGTATTTCAACTGCAACTTTAGCATTATCCAGCTTCAGTGATTTAGAGCAAAACCTTGCCCTCGTTACCAACTGTAGCCCAGCTGGGCTGCTTAACTTTCTGTTGTAGACATAGCAATCTGATGCCCAGCATCCATCAGTAGGAAAAAATATACATATTGCATGGCATATTGTTGGTTTTACTACTAAAATTGTTTCAAATGACCACTAGAAAACCTAAAAGAGTATAATACTCACCCCAAAGGAAATATTCTCATGATTTAATCTCAAAGCTTTTTAAATCCCTAGCTTAGTTTTTTTTTCTTCCTCAGCCAAAGAAGCAACACTTTACTTTCAAGATGTTTTGCTAGCATATGCGTATTAATATTTTTTTTAAATCTCTTTTCCACTACAACTTAAACAGTGAATGTGCTTATTAAATCCTAGGTAGGATGAAATTTGGCTTTAATTACTTTTATACTAATTACATGTTTTTAATCTATGGTTTAGTGAAATATTAGTTACAGCTGCAGTAAGCAAAAATACACATTGGCTGAGGGAAATGTGTCCCTTTGTAGATGGTCTCTGTAGGTCCTTATTAAATCCTACTAAACCTTATGAGTTAAGGCCTAAGTAGTTTGTAGGCTTTGAGCAAATGAGCACATTTCAGTCTCTGAGGATATCGTTGACATCTCCCCAGTAGGTACATAGTACCTCTGCTGTTTTTCTAACCATTTTAGATATATATAGTAATAATAATAATAAAGGCTTGAATGTAAAGCCCAAAAAAACTTATCGCAGAAAATTTAAAATCACATACTTTCAGACAGGATTTTGTTCCAAAATTTTGTATTGTTTCTAATTTTCCTCTACTTTTTTTTTTTTTTCTGTCATTGTTATGATATAGCAATGGGGGTCAGATTCTTGAAGTCAAGATAGGACAAGTTTATTGAAAAACTTTCTGGGTATCTAGATTTAAAGTTTTAGTTGGACTGTTTTCTGGTGTGCAAAAACTGTACACATGTATCGCTCTTCCCTTTGCACATCTGAAAACTACAGCATTAAAGAATTAGCCCCTGGAGTGTTATTATCCACTTCCAACTGATGGGATACAAAGAGGCTTTATGACTCCTTCAATACACTGTGGTAAAGCTGGGAAAGGAACCCAGATGTCCTGGTTCCTCATCCTGTCCCTGAATCACAAACCACACAGTCTTGCCTTATTAGTGACAATCACAGCACATGGAAACAGACTATTTATACTTAAATATTTCATCTGTTCTCACTCATTATTCCCTAACTCACCAATATAATTATGCTGGCAAGGCAACAGTATCTTTTCCCCGGTAAGCACAAACAGATTGTTAGGTTTTCTGCCGAGATACAATCTGTGGAAGAAGAGCTCCCAGATAACCAAGATCAAAAGCATCGTGATTTCTTGGTAACTCAGCAATGGGAGAGAAGATTTCTTAACATCTTCCCCAGTTGGCTCTGACAGATGTATTAAAAGGATAGATGAAGAGAAGTTAACATTGAAAAGAACATCAATTCAGAAAGAGTAAAGCCAAAGACTAAGAAAGAATAAAATGGGCCTTTGGAAAGTTCTTTTTTTTGTTTGTTTGTTTTAATTTTTTATTTTTATTTTCCACCAGTTCAGTGCTCCCTGGGACAGTGCAGGGGACACATACATCCCATGCAAATCCCCTGTGGGATGAACCCCAATGTGGTTCATGTTCCTGGCTTGGCACCTTAAAACCCAGGCAAGGCTGAGAAAACTATGAAGAAGTGACTATGGACGGGTCTTGGGGATGCTGGAGACTTCAGCACCGTGTCACAGCATGATTCCCATCTCTCTCACGCTAACGGGAATGTTGCAGCCACACATCTGGATACAGCTTGCCAGGGAAAGGCTCTCAAGCCTGCAGATGTGAGACAGGTTCTCTGCAAAGCACAAGGGTAATGGTGAGGGGATTGAAATGAGCAGGGCATTTAACTGACAGCTTTGTTTGCACTTGATAAAGCAAACAGCACCATAGCAAGCCATTTGGTATCTAATGCACTGTTTGTTTCTTCTATTCAAACAAGGGAGAAAGTGGAGGAGGCTATGAGATCCAAAGCTCATGGTGGCTCAAGGTGTTCAACTGGATCCATAACGAGAAGAACACATTGGTTACAGTAGGCTAACAGACATGAAAAAATGCAGTTTTGCCACATCAATACAGACCTAGTCAATTGTTTTAGTTTGGGAGGCTTGCCCTAAGGTTGTAGCCAGATCTCTTTCAAAGTCCTTTCCAAACACGCTACTCATAATACTGTGTAAAAGTTGTTCAAACAATATTTAACAGTCCTCAGAGTCTGCATAACAATCAACTTTGCACAGAAAAAATAAGATCTGTGCAAGATAAATCTGAGCTATGCATTGTATAAATGTTACAAATTGTCTAAGTGACTACATATCCTCTGATTAGCAAAAATCACACTTGTTCTGTCAAAATATTTGCTTCCATATATGGGGAATAAAGATGCACCCTGGGCAAAGCATGATAGCCATAGAGAACTTTGCTACTGAAGCCTGTAACACTGCATTTCACTCTGTATAAGGCAGGGACCTCTCAGCTATTGACACTGCCAGGCTGCCTCGTCCTGGCACTGGGGTGGCAGCTGCAATCTGTCTCCCAGATGTCGACGTCTGAACACTGCATTATATAAATGTCAGGTGCCCCATACTTGGTGTTTTTCAGAGAAATGCAGAAGCCTGGTTGCATTTGTTAACATGTAGACAACACGTACACTAGTCATTCTCAATAGAGAGTTTATCGCCATAAAGCTTTAGGCTCCTAATTTCAAGCAGATTTGGAGCAGAGGCTGAAAATACATTGATTCATAATGTTCGTGTTGAGGTTTCCAAAGCAATTGCCAATTAACAGGAACACTTTGGCTGGAACTGGTCTGCTGCCTTATGCCCTCTCAAATGTATCCCTAGGAAATCTCCCCAGTAGTGGAAAATAACCAGTTGAATCTGAGAGCATCAGAGAGAGGAGATGGCTAAAGAGCACTGTATTTTCATCTGTTAGTAAGTCGGAAACATTCTGCTCTACATGTGCTCTTTTGTTTCCCTTGTCTGGTGTTGGGTGACTCAGTGCAGCCCCTGTGGGATCCTGAAGCATTGCGTTTTTTAACACTGCAAGTGAAACGGGCACCATAACCTCTGCACGGCCCCGGAGCTGCATAGAAATTATTTCCTGCTCTCAGCAAAGGAAGATGCCTTCAGATTTTGTTCAATGATAACAAATACAAAAAGGGAGGCCTCCCCTGGCTTCAGCAATCCTATCCCTCCCACTGGGCTTTGCTAGAGGTGGCAGAGTTGAAACTCTAAGGTTTTATTTTCAGAATGTGGTCATTTTGATATTTTAAAGTAAACAACTCTTGGTTCCCATGTATTATTCAAATAGAGAAGAGTGGGTATCCAAAGCATGCATAATCAAATATCCAGCCTCCACCAGACTACCTTCTTGGACCACTTGAGAAATTTCCCTGTCACTATTGTTATCATTCTCTGTTCACTTCCTTCCATTATTTAACACTTCAGACATCATGTCTCATGTTTACCCCACAGCTGTGGGGTGAAGCGAGCATGGTCTGTATTCCTGCAAGCTTTCTTGGACAGTGCTTGCCCACAGCAGAAGAGAGCGGCGCAGGTGTGGCTGCTACCACATTCAGACAGAAATAACCTGTTGGAAGTAGATTTGTTTTCAAATCTTTCAGTGGGAAAATATCCATTTCAGAGAGGGGAACTAATGATTTTTAACCTGCCTATCACTCTCTTTTATTGCTGGCATGTAAAATCCTTACTGGGTTTGAAGTTGTAAGTGGAAATGCTGAGGATATTTTCCTTGCTGCCAAAACATTTACATGAAACTGCAATTCAGATCAAATTATCTTGAAACTGCAAAGCGTGCAGAGATTCCAAATTAGTCAACTCGGAGAGATTGTTGCATATTGAAATTACACAGCAGAAGCCAGCAGAATGCCACTGCTGCTTCCAACTCACAAGAATGGCAAAAGCAACTCTTAAAAGAATTCTTCTCCTTAAACGCACAGTTGTAATGGGCACAAAGAGCAGTATTTGACCCAGCATTTCACTATCAGAAAAACATAGCTTGTCATGCTTTCAGGCAGGCTGGTTAGTTCTGGCCATTGTTTCCACAATGCTTTAGGTACAAATGGAACTGCTTAGAGAGAACAGTGAGGTGGGTGGTAACGGGGCATGGAAGTGATGCACGAGCAAGCTAAAGCATAAAAGTAAAGAGCTACGGCTACCTACAGAAGGACAGGCTGAAAATATAAATTCAAAAGTGCACTAGGCTGTCAAAGCTGGTCAGTGCTGGCAGGATCCTGTTACTTGCTCTATTTTATTTCTTTGTATCTCACATTTATTTTTCAGCAACACCCTAGTTATGGAAAAGACTCAAAAAATATCAACAAAAAGAGGACTGGGGCAACATCATGAAATTCAAGTCTTTAACAAGCCACCATTCAAGATATTTAGAAGTGTTCTTCCTTTTCACAGTATTCTAAATAATGTTACTGCTGCTGTTCAATGGGGATTCTGCAGTGCAAGGTAAAGTAATGTTAAAGGCTTCCCTAAAATATACCATGGTTCCCCCCAAAAGCCGTAAAGGTACTTTTTCAGCAATCACAGGAAGGGCTGTCTGATTTGGCAGCAGAGGTCAGGGGTCATTTCTATTTGTCAGAGAGGGGATGGACAGATGAAAGCATTCTATACAGAGAAAACTTTAAGTGAGAAAACCAGAAACTTCTAATGCTGCTCTCAGAAAGGAGCTGACAAAAGTAAGGGCTGCAGAAGGAGCTCACTCGTAAGGAATACTGGGGGTGGCACTGGATAGGGGTCCTTTGCCCTCTTAGTCACTGGCAGTTGGAGACTGACAGCTACAGCTTGTGTGTTTTCTCTGTGCGAGTTTGCAGTTGATTTGTTCTCATTCATTCAGTGAAATATCCTGAAAAGCAACGGGATAACACGTGATAGGATAATCCATAGATGTCATGACTATTGATGCTCAATATCCTTCAGTATGACATATTTGTCGCAGTACAAAATCTCAACAATTTCAGAATCATTTTCCTAATTTTTGTTAAAAGGATACTCTGCCCTGGTGAGTGTCCTGCTTGTAAGGAGAGTCATAGTTTCACAAAATCAGATCAAATTTTTTTTTTTTTTGTCATTAAATTCTTTACCCAGAGTTAGCAGAAAGAAGAAATGAATGATGCTGCACAGGATAGCACGGCACTGGCTTTTTAAATCTAACACAAATTTCTGTTAAAATACTAATAAAATCCTCCTGTCCTGCAAATTTGACATAAATTTTTGATGAAAAATGGGCTAAAGCTCAAATAACCCATTAAAAAGAGAGACTATCTTGTAAATTGATATTTCCTTCATACTTCTTTAATTCAGTATGTATTTTCATGCATGTATTTTCAACATATGCATACAAAGCCAATGATCTCAGAATGCTTGAAACAGTGATGTCATGTCACACCTCACTACCTTGAGTATTTCTGATCCCTCAGGTTTGGTGGTGAACTTGGCATCACCCACAAGGAGAGGTGCACAAAGTTTCCTGCATCTTCTCCTTTCTCACAAACTCTTGATGCTTCCGGGAGGAATAGCTAGCTCTTCATTCTCCACCTTAAAAAAGTGAAATCTATCTTATGGCTCTGCTTCAATAGTGCATTTCAACACCTATTTTAAAGCATCAGACGAGCTCCAGTGAGCACAGGAAGTGTGTGGGCAGTCTGAATGACATAGGCACATATGTAAATATTCTGCTGAATGGGGCTTCAAGTTGCATTGGGGAAAGCATGCAGTTAGATAAAAAAAGAGCACAACTATTCCTTTTCTTTCCTTCTATTTTCAACAGTATTTATCTGTATTTTTCTTAAAGTAAGGGTGTGTGAAAAGCTGCACTATTGTAGATAGAATATATAAAATGTGATGCATTGAATATTTGGAAATTAATTTTTCAGGGGACTTCTTTTCAGTCTAGACTATAATGACATATTCTGCCAATTTGTTTGTCCGGTCTCCCTGTGAACATAACATTTGATACTGTAGGCAATGTAAAGATCTCTGATAAGCTTGCTACTTCCTGCAGTACTCTGTGTTTATGATGAAGATTTTTAAGTATTGTGGGATACTTCCTCAAAACTTATACAGTAAGTTAAATATCAGACCCTAAGGAATAGAATAAACTTTGAACATATTTGCTAAATCTTCCTTCCTGCCTTTTTTGACTGATTTTATTATTATTATTTTTTATTTAATGACATTTTATTACAACATTTATATCCAAATGACAAAAGGAAAATTTGAACCAGGAATTTCAGGTCTGGTCAAAAGCAAACAGAAATAGGGAAGATTAATATCAATGTACTGAGTACCAGACTCAGTCATATATCCCACTGTTCTGGCACTCAGACTGGAATTCCTGATAGACGAGAAGGTGCAGAGCAATCTTGCGGCAGTTCTTAATGTGTTACCTTGTCTCCAGGGAACTGCAACTTCCAAAAGTTTAAACTGATCAAGTCCTAAGTCCTTGCAGAGACACAAGAAACGTAATTGTCTCAAGAATGTCTCATATCTTGCAGTATCTCAAAATTCCTCGTACAAGAAGTTCCAGGACATGCACATAATTCAGTGCTGTCTTCTTTGTCCACATTTTGCACATTTTAACCATGTGCCCTCATGTTTTTTTCCAAGCTAGACTATTCTTAACTTTAAAGTCCCTGGTTAAGACCAGGCATCTTTGAGTTTTTGCTGCTGTGCCAACATCCTCTGAGTTTACCCTCTCTGTGGTGCATATATACTTCTGAAATGCTAGGACTTGGCTGTGATCTTGCTCATGACCTCAGCCTAGACCCTTTGGTAGCTCTTTACATCAGTACCAACCAACTGGGAACTTCTGGATGTGGAGCACTGGAAACAAAGCTGAATATAAGAAATAACAAGCATTTCCACCAGAAAGATTCCAGTAACTAAGCCAATCTTCAGGGGGTAATGCTGACTCATTCATGGTACTTCTTGCAATGCCTTTATTGCTTTTTAGTTAAGCACAATGCAGCTGTGTATTAAGCCACAGGCATAATATGGGACAAAAGGCACATCTGGCTTTTTCACTGTTTTTAATTTTCTTCCTTCCAGTTATTACTGGGCCCATTGTAGTGGCAACAGCTAGACATGAAGAAGAGTTGCGCTCAAATTTTGCCATTTCAGATTCATTTGTAAAATTCATGTTGTTTTCTGAAAATGTTAAATTTCACTACAAGAAGTTAGATTAAAAAGAAAAAAATCTAATTATCCTTATTAGTCCAGATATTTTGGTTCAAATTAGGAAGGCAAGAATATTTGAAATTTGAATAAAAAACAAGCTGAGTGTAAAAGAAATCCAGGAAAACTAACTCCTGTTCTTCCTGTCAGATAACTCAAACATTGTTCTAAAAAGTTACTGGAACCACCTGTAGGAATAATCAGATCATGATTTACACAGGCAAGCCTAGCTAGCTAATTAAGATCTTCTGGGAAGCTGCTACAAGGGGTAAAGGTGCTTAAGAGAGCTGGTGAATTTTTCTGAGAGCTGAGGACCAAATCAGCCCTTGTGCATGAAGACAGAAAACTATGTCAGAAGGCTCTCCTGACTAAGCAAGAAGATTTTTAATGGGCTGAAATGGAAATGCAACCACCCAAGAAGCAGAAACAAGCATGGGCCATCAAGGGCAGGGGTGTGCTCACTTGCTTGGGTACTTAATAGTGAAATGGGGAAGGCCAAAGCCTGGCTAGAGCTAAAACTAAGGGGTATAAGAAGGTGATAGGAGGCTGCTACAAGTGCATTAGCAGCAAAAAGACCATTAGTGTTTCCTGCAAATTGATTAGAAGTTTACTGAGTGGAGTTTCAATGAAGATCCAAACTTGGTTTTCCTGGGCTCTCTGCTACCTGGACTCATCTGCATGGACGTGTTTGTGCTCAGAGAACTGTGTTAGAAGAATAGATAAAAACGGTTTTTTATGTTTGTTTGTTTTTGTTCTGTGTGTTTCTGAAGTATCCAGTATTGAAATTATTCTCTGTTGTCCTTGCATTTAGAGAAATATCTCCCCTGGTTGTGTGCAGTCAGCTCTAGTTTGAATGTATGAGAATATCTTTGAGTTGGTCTTCATCATCACTCAGAATCACACTACTGGGAATGGCAGCAGTATCCTTTGGCACAGCGAAGTCACCTCCAGAAATAGTGGCTCACAGCTCTCCTCAGGTTATGCCAATATCATATGGTGAGTAATGGTTGGACCTGGATTATCCAATGTGACTGCAGATAAACGAGGTACACCTGAGCTAGATTTAAACTACCTATGAAGGGACTGAAAGCCATGTAGTCTAGAGTTTGCCCCAAGCCAAGGAGCTGATTTTTGAATCTATTTCTATGCAAATCATTGTGATTTCTACACTGTGGGCAGTGTGACAGCTACCACAGTTAATTAGAAATCAGCCTTGCTGAGTTTGTCAGCTGCTAGTTCAAGTCTGCATGACTTGAAGTTTATGGAAACCAGGACAGTCATCCAGAAGGTATGTCATCTCTATTTGGAATAGTTTATTTACACTAGCTTTTACATATATGTAATGAACAAACTTGGATGAAAGCCATCATATGGCTGTAACCCTCTCATGGGAACCACTCTTCAAATTAGATATCTAGACCTAATTAAGTTGACTTTCAGAGAGGAATCTATTAGAGTGTGCCAGTGGTTTATGTGACGCTTGCTAAGCAATGCCATTTCTGTCTGGAAACTCTTCTGGAACAGTGGAAAAAAATAATATATATTTTTTCCAATAGGTCTCAAAATGTTGCACTAATTTTGTCAACGTTGTCTATAAATGGGCAAAACTTCAAATTGTGCTAAGGGATGAAGGGGTAGTATGAAATAATTTAATGGAAAATTGGCAATTTAAACTACCTATAGTCTCATTAAAAGTAACTACATTGGACTAGATGAGTAACTTTTGAGCCTGTAATCTGGCAAAAAAAATAAATGTTGTCTATTCAAAGTCCACTAAGTTCTGTTCTGTCACAGTCTCTGCCTTTCTGAAATGGAAAGTAAGATGTAGCAATCTTCTGTGGATTTTGTGGCATTCTTTTTAGGATGTTTTTCATATTCTGTACCTTGCACAATTACCGAAAAATGCCTCCAGGCTTGTAACTGCTTTCTGTCTTCGTATATAGATCATCCACCAGCTGGGATGGTTGCCTTCCCTCATCTCTCTGGTGCCTTTTAGGTAGTCGGACCCAACTATTTTGGAATAAATCAAGTGAGCATCACCAGTTTTCCTTTGCTGAGACACCTTCCCTCTGATGGACAAAGTTCTCTTTTACCACACTGGGGTGATCCGTAGCAGTTTGGTGCACTCCTTTAAAAAGAGCAGTGTCTGCAGTGAGCTATTGTTTGAATTACTATGCAATACAGTGGTTGTAAGAATAAACTCTTTAAGTCAGAGATCCTTGTGAATAACTTGTTATTATAACTAGCTGAAAGCACCATTTCCTGTTTCTTGCTGGAGGACTTTTCTGTGCTAGAGGTTTTTCTTAGCAATGCTTCCAACATTGTATTTAGAGTACCATCCTTAGGTCAGTCTAACAAAGAAAATTCTTTTTACACTTTTAAAATGTTGATTCTTGTTTCCTCTTTAATTTTATTTATATATATATATATATATATATAAATGTATATATATATACACACACACACACTGGGAATCTCTGAAATCTCAGCAATTGTACTAATTACTGAAAGTTCACTTTTCTCCAAAGACATGAAACTTTGGCAGTAGCATGGTTAGCTTTTAAACTGATTCTAAATCAGACTTCACTTCAATCTGCTTTGTGTGAGTTTTAAATCCATTTTTTTTCTTCCATCTGACTTTTTTAAGCCTTTGCAGAGGGTAATTATGAAGAGAGTAACACAGATCTTCAAGGAGATGGTGTCTTTCAAACAATATGTCTGCTCTTGTAGAACAAGTTTCAGCGTAAATTCCAGTTACAAATTAAAACAAAAACCATTATCTGCCTCCTACTGTCAGCAGCCCCAATTGCCCCCAATGTACTTTTTAATACCTACTTTGTACTTCCTAATCTTTTCATAACGCAGCCAGTTCATCCCCAGCTTCTCTGTGAAGGAAGGTGCTCAGCCCCCTGGCTGTATGTTGTGTGGATGCACAGCTTTCAGTTGGTTTGGAGAGCAGTCACCAGCTATCCTCTTTTCCATTTCAAAAATGGAAAGGACAGGGAGACAAGCCAAACTTACAGTTAATCTGCAAAAATATATGCTCGAGTTCCTGTGCAAGTTTGTGACGAGAAGGGTCCTGTGTTTTTAGAAAGTAGTAGTATTTCGCATGGTATTGTATTTGTTTACAGTTGCTATACATTTTTGCTTCAAGTGGTTACACATCAACATTCGTAAAATGAAACCATATGGTGTGGTTATTATTTCCAATGTCAACTGTTACTAGACTTAAACGCCCACCTTCTCTGGACATATTTATTTTTTTCCCCACTTTAGAGTACACTGCTGAGGAGTCTTTTGTTTTGCTTTAATTTATGTTTGTTTGAGACCCAGTGCAATAGAAGTTTCATTTTGGTGGAAGGCTACCTGGCATTAATGCAATACAAACAATAAGTGGTAATAAAAATGTTTTTTGTTGTTGTTCGCAAGTCACAATAATATCTGACAAACATTTACTTTTTGCCTCTTTAACCAAGCTGATTAAATGATTCACTTCATGCACATTCACTGCATCCAGATGTAATTCCAGTTTCAGTAGATAGGTTGCCAAAGATTTGTTGAAAAACGGCTATTTTACAAGTTTTTTTTGGTAATCAGTTTTCAGTCTATAAGATTTTTGTGATTTGTTTCATTGATGTAACTTGTTACAGCAAGTGTGAGAAAAAGATCTAGGTGTTCTGCTTGACCCCGTGAAGAATATGAGCTCTCGGCAGCAGGGAATCATACAAATACAATAACACAATCCAATTTAAATGTGACATTTGGATTCATCAGGAGAAATATTTCAGGTGGAGACAGGGAAGTGTTAGCACCTTTGCATGAAGCCCTGAAAAGAGCGCTCTACACGTGGAAGGCTGTGCAAAATTCTGACCATCCGTGGTTAAGAAAGATGATCTCAGATGGATGCTGGAAATGCTGGTAGGATGATGGGAGGAGTGGAAAATCTATTATACAAGAGAAAAGCAAAGATCACAGCCTCTGCAGCCTAACAAAATTAAGAGGGGTTATAGTCATTGTCACTGAATATGTTCTGGAGATAAGTATCAAGGGAGAAATGCTACTTCAGCAACCTAAGAGCAACATTGGTATTAGGAACAAGCAGGGATAAATTGCCTATAACTAAATTTAAGCTGGAAATTATGATGGTTATAAGCAATGAGATCCTGCAACTGCCACAGGGTAAAAAGAGCTGAGTGTTAACTCTTTCTAAGACTGAGCTCACTAAATTTTCAAAAGGGGCTTTTAAGTGAGACTGCATTTGTTACAGTCCCTCAAGAGGCCCTTCCTTTGTAGAAGGCAGAAAACGAAGGGTGTCCCAGACCCCTCCTAAGCCAGGGGCTGCTTGGATTTCAGGCTGGTATGATCAGAGCTCCATGGTTTTATGTTCTCCAGCATAACCGGGATCACTAGAATTTTCAGAGTAATGATATAAACTAAAGGAAACAACATTTGATTTTTCAGATAGATACCGATGCTTCAAATTCATGACAATTTTGGAATTAACCAAATACCTGGCAGCAACTTCGATGCTGATGCACACACAGTATGGCACAAAAAAATGAAAGAACACATTAAAAGCAAACAATATTTTTATTAATGAGTATATTCAGATATTTTTAAGGTTTATTTCTTTTTCCCAGGGGATTCATACAGTTATATCCTGAGTTGGAAGTGTCTACCCTGATGATCCGCAAGGATCATCAAGTCCAACTGCTTGTGTGCACACAGGACTACCCAAAATTCAAACCATGTTTCAAAAGTTTGCTGGAAGAAAACCCTGCAGCACCCCTAAATGGCCAGGTCTCTGCCCAGGAGCCCTGGGGACAGTGCAGGCTCACAGGCACCGACCCTACCATGGGCTGAGCCCTGCTTCCCAGGGGCTGGGGGACACAGAAGAGACTAAGGCTGCAGGAGGGGCAGCTGAAGGGACAGATATGGCATGTCAGGGAAACAAACAAACCAACAAAAAACAAGACGCATTAGGGAAGCGCTGTATTTACCTTGCATAATGAGCTATGATGCACTCCTTTCTTTCCCAGAAAGGGGCCTCTATGAAACGTGCTACATAAAATAATCTTCCAACCCCATCCTTTGTTTTCTAACTCCTTACATGTTTTTAAACTGTACCCCTGCAAAACCAAAAAAGAACATATTCTGCCAGTGACCTAAATTTACAGAAAGACAAATCCATTGTCTTCAAACAGCATGTGAACTCCCAGCTTCATAGGTTGCTGATCCTCTCCCTCCCGAGCCAAAAAAAAATGTCTATTAACCAATAATATGATTGTCTTATGGCAGCATATTTGTAAAATGCCCTTTATGTTTTCTGTCCTGTTAAACTATGATACTATTTCTGGGGCTCTATATTAAGAGCAAGCTTTAATCTTCTGAATCATCTGCCTCAGAGGCAGGTGCTCAGAGGTGACCCGCACCACCTTCCTACTTCCCCTGTTCTGGGGGGTAGTATTGCTCTAAATAAGGGTCTTGTACAGACTAGAACAACCACAGGGCTACTTTAATTTTCTTCATTAAATTAGAAAGGTCATGATTAAGGAATTGGCTGCATATACTATTTCACCTCTGCCTCTCAACATCCCTGAGACCCTGCCTGTGCTGTTCAAGCATCCATCTCAACAAGAAAGAAAGGGAAACTGGAATAAACACATCACCCAATGCTACAGAATCAGCTGGCTGCTTGACATTTATGTAGTATTCGTTTTTTTTTGTCACAGAGGTAGTAAAGTGTGATTCCAGCAGACCCAGAGACTGCCTCTTGGAGAATGTGGCACATGATCACTGGCCCTTTTTAAAATGACAAGCAAGCCACAACAAAAGAACGGGAGTCCATTATTTTGGAAATAAGTGTTTCTGTACCTGGTCACTATGTTCTCATCAAGTGGTAGAGATGCACAAATTTTCTTTAGCAATACCGCAATTTTGCTTGCTTGGAGTGGCCCTTATGTATCCTTGTCTGTATCTAACACTGACAAATTAACAAATAATGTGCACCTTAAAATTTCTGTTGTAAGCTTGCTTCCTCTGGCTGATAACAAGTTTCCAGTAAACTCAGTTTGTGCTATAGATGCAAAGGAGGTTTTGTCAGACAAATTCCTTCCAAACCATGGATAATCGTTATCCACTATAAATTACCTAATTTTTTATTTTTTTTTTTAATTGTGTGGAAAAAGGAACAAGGAGTTTGGTTGCCAAATCCCTCAGAAGTGGCCTAAATGCTCATTGTCTAACTGAGATCACAGATTCAGACTGTTGTCCCATTGTCCAGCATCGGTGCATGCAATAGCCTGGCCTCATAAAACAGACATTTAGCTGAACAGAACCAATTAGCCCTCCATCGTTGCCCCTGTTCACAATAGAAAAAAACAGCTGATGTTCCCTTAACTTGAAACAATAGGAGGATATGCATGGGCTGTGTAACTCTTACAAGCAGAGTAACTCTTTCCAGAGTGGGACCGTGAGAAAGTAAAGCCCATAAATGCCCTTTCAGTGGATGAACTCCTGAACAGTCTTTTATAATGTGAACTCATCTGTCAGCTGTCTGTAGATGCACTTTTCTTTAGAAAATCTCAGTTCAACTGCAGCATGCCAGTTTTTAGTGATAAACTATTCTGCTGAATAATATTCTGTCTCAGAATTGTATTCATCCCAGTATTGATTTATTCAGCAACATCTTTTACCCCCAGCCCTCTTTTACATTCCTTACCATGCTTGCACCTCTTCCTAATGGTCTCGGAATAGCAATGATCACCGATGAGAGTATGGCAAGAACTGAATGTTGCTTCTAACAATAGCAGTGAGGCTTCATTTAAGATTAAGATGCTGAGAAAATTCAAGTGAAGAAGCTGATGAGCTCAGAAATTCAGGCCTTCCATATGAATTCAGTAATTTACTTTCTTTTGACTGCTTTCTGCTCCACCTAGTTGGGATATTGCCACCGCATCTAATGTTTGAATACCGAGAACCCAGCTAGAGCTCCTGCTAGCGACAAGGCTGTGTTCAAAATATGACTCCCTCCCTTCAAAATTAGCATACAGCATTGTCTCACTTCCAACCCGCAGTGTTTTCCAAGCACCTTCAGGCAATAGTTGCAAGTATGAAACTCTTTGGACAAAGAGGCCTTCATTAATGGCAAGGCAAAGATAGCATTAACTTCTGAGAAACAATGCACAATAAATAAAACCATCTACTCATTTAGTACCTTTGGCAATTGTCCCTTGTCTTGGTCGCCAGCTGATGCTGTGAATTTTGTGTAGGCATGCATTCTTTCTGAAAACCATTTCTCCTTCCCTATCTGCTAAATTTCACTGTAGTTTAGCAGTATTTGGACACTGCAGCTTCAGAACTCTGAATCCTGCTTAGGCAGGCCTGTTTCCAACCCCCTGCAAATCCATACACTGTTGTATTCTGAATTCCCTTCCTAAAGCCCCATCTAAAGATCTCATTCTATTTCATGGCTCAGTAAAGGAGTTTTCAGTGATAATGTCTGAGTTCTGCTGCTGTTACTGATGGTTTGAGTAAAAAAAACTTCCCTGTGTTCAGCTCCATCATGACCACGTCTCTCCATCAAGGCTACTTGTTAAATCCTTTGCCAGAGCTCTTACAGAGGAGTCCTGCCAGTACGAAAGGCTAAGAGTGGTAGGGCTTTGCTTATTTAAATGTAACTGTTATCTCCCCAAAATGCCACTGTAGGAGTGAGTAGTGAAAGACATAGAAAGGCCATATTTTTTATTAACTAACAGGTGGTATCAGAGAGCCCCTACCTCTCTGTATTATCTGTCCTTCCAGTGATCTGGATGAATAACTGAACAGATTAACTAGTTTTATGGGCATTCTTCTCTTGCTCACCAATAGATGGGAGCAGAGATTTCTCTACTCATGAAATTTTGAGGGTAAAATGCTTGCAGTTTTTTGAAAGACTAGAAGGGGAAAAAATAAAAACCAAACAATGACGATATAGCTCATTCATGTGCCCACAGGGAGAAGTATATTGTTTAGTTTAGTAGCATAGAAATGAGGTTTTTAATGGGAGTCAAATGGAAACCAGGAGTCAGCACTCTTAAATTCTTTAACCTTGGAAATCTCCGTTACGGTATCTAGTGCTAGTCAGAGGTATTTAATACATTTACAACCTCTCATTGTTATTTCCCAGATATAAGCGTGTTTTGCTTGGATTCAGGCCTTTACAAAAGTAAATAAACATGTCCTAAACTTCCATTCATTTTTCTTAAAAGATCAAAGACGAAAAGCTGTCCAGATGTAAATAGCTAAGCCTCTAATGAGACGATCAGTGAATTGTTTCTCTCTTGTACTGTAAGCACTTAAATTAAAATATTGCACTCAGGGCCCTCTGCACTTTCTAACTTGTATAGCAGGAGCCAAGTATCTAACACAAGCCAGACAAAAAACTTCAGCAATTAGCTTTCAACATAGGTCTCCAGCCTCTGACCTTTCTTGTTCATCAGAGGCAAGCCAAATGCTTTGTTAAACAATATTAATTGTGCCTGGCACTTCTCTAGAGCCAGAGACGTCACAAATAGTTTCCTATTAGCAGGAGGCTGTTTGCAAGAAGCAAATTCATGCATATTTTCTTTTCAACAGAGGCTGACTCAGCCGTACTAGAGGTGAAGAGACTTCTGATCCTGTTCTCTGCACGCTGAACGTGGACGTGGAACGGGAGCCTCTACAGAGGTAACACCCGCATGGTGCTATGTTGTGCTGCTCTTTGCCATCCCAGGCTTAACATCACCCCTGGCCCAGGGGTCTATCCACTGCATCCTGCACTTGCTGATCCCTGAAGCCATCCTATCTAACTGCACACATGTAGCTGAAGTGCTCAGGTTAGGACTTCTTTGTACTGGCAGTGAGGGAGAGAAATGTTTGCAGAGGCACAGTTTGGCTGGGCTGAGCTGCTTCTTGCCACCGCCAGTTTGCACCACGTACAGATGGGGTCTGGGGCTGGTAGGCACTCACCTTGGGAAGCTTAGTCAAGCGTCACAGCAAGGCAGGATGAACGTGGGATAAAAGGCTTAATTTATGTATGTATCAGAAGACAGAAAGCTGCAGCTTTCCTGTTAAATGGAGTCCTGCTGTTACTGTCTAATTTCAAGGGTTTAAACATGATGCATCGCCTTCTGTCTAAACTGTTGTCAAGTCACTGTAACTCCAGTGGCACCCATAGACTTTCTCCTCTTCTGCAACATGGTGAGGTTGAAATTTTTCACCCCATCTTAAAAACTGTTGGATTTCTCCCTGTGAATTTCTGTCCTTAGATGCCAAGAAGATTAAGTAATCATTGTAGCAAAACCTAACTGCAGCTGATTGCCACTTACCAACTGCCTAGTCCTGGTGTCTCCATTCTGCAAAAAGCAGTTAATTTCAGAAAGTGAACCAAAAAAACTCCTCTCACTTACAACAAAGGAGCAATTGATATTATCTTTTGTGCTGATCCATGCTAACATATTAAAGTAAGCAGCAGTATAAAGTAAGTAGTACTTGCCTTGGCTTAATGGATTTCACATTTTTCTAGTTCTAAATTTAAAAGAATATCAGCAATGCAGCTCATTTCACAGTTAAATACCATATATCTGCTTAGAAATAGTTTGAGTTGAGATATATGCTAGTCAAAATTGTAGTCTGAGCTCTCCTGTTTCTTTCAGCTTTTCCAACAATAAATGTATCAGAAATTCCTCAAGGGAAAACATCTCTCCTGGAGCCCTGTGTTGTGTACATGCCTTTGCACATGGCACAGTCTGAGCTTCCTCTTTCTTCCTGTTTTATTTTATCTTGCTCTCTTCAAAGCTTCTCCATAGTGCAAACATTGGGAAAATCTTGTTATGGTCCCAGTAGCTGGAGTTTCTGTTTCTGGATTGTTACAAATTGTGCTACAAATTGATGCTAAAACAGTCCTATTGCCTGTATAGCCTCAATTCCAATTACTTAATAGTTTTCTTTGTCTGGTTTGGTCCCACTAGCTGCTGAGTAGCTGCTCTGGAACATGGACAGATGTTTACAATATGTTGGTACACATTTGGTGTCCACTCGGTATGAGATGCTACCAAGGACTACACAGGTGGACCAGCCCCCCACTCCAGTGATGGAAATTACAGCTTTCAGTAGCTGCTGCTGTGGAACATGACAGTCTGAATAGGAACAAGTTTTATTCTTTGCTACCTTTCGAAGTCAAGAAGCAGAGTTTGTACTTGGGAAGCAACATCAAAAGACTGTGTTCACTTTTTCTTAGAGTCCTGAATAGTTAACTACTGCTGGTAAGACAGAGCTATGGGGCCTAGCCCTCCATATCTTGGCACACCTGATGTTTTGCCAGCTCCTGAGGCACTGTTAGACACACACTGCCCCTCCCTTACATCTCATACTGCTTTGGCAGCAGTGGGATATAACCAGAGAAATGTTCTACCTAATCTTCTGCCTGGGTCACAGGTGAATCTTTAATTGCGTCTTTGTTTTTTAAATAGGTGAAAAATTAAAAAAGGAAGAGTTAAGGAAAGTCAGAAGTTACACCAATGGGGTTAAAACACACTCCTTCTTCAGTAAACAGGAATTACAGGTGTAAGTTGTAACAGCTAAAATACCCATCAGTGATAAGGGATTTGTATCAGCAAAACAATGCTGTAAAGGTTGATTCAGTGGCCTTCAGATGTTAAACCTTGCCCCACAAGAGGCATCTGATGCGGGATCCAATGCGGGAAGTGCTGCCTGGAGAGGGATAGAGCTGGGGGTTACATGGGCAAAGGTTATGCCAGACTATAAATGGAAAATTGCTTTTGAGAAGTGATTTGGTTTGAGATCTACTACTGACCAGGGATAACAGAATATCGATTTTTCTTAATAGAAAAGAAAGGTAGTAACGAAGAGGTTGAAACAAATAGAAGCAGTTTTACTGTACTGTATGTCCTCCCTCCCCATTTCAGGAGATCACATTTTACAGATTTACAGCTTGAGCTTTCAGAGTAAAGCAGGAGAAACGAGCATCTATCAGTTTTAGAGAAAGCGCATGCAAGCTCCTGAAGAGATTCTAAAGACATTTCAGCCCACAACTCATAACTAAAACAGACAAAGGAATAGTTTTAGTAAACGTGTCATACCATGGATCACAAAGTGGGGAAAATATAGTGTCATGATTCTCTTTAAAATTTATGTGTCTGTATACAATATGAGGCTCTGAGGAGGATGCACGTAATACCACCTGAAAATATTAGTTAGGGCAGTGAAAGTCAGTTCACTGAGTACCTCTGCCATATCTTATTTTCAAAAACAAAAATCTGGTTGATATTGGCCAGGAACAAGGTGACAGTGACCTGCATGTCTTGTGGGAGCTAGGGAAAGCTGGCAGGGCGAGGACCATCTTTTTTATAGGATATGGCATGGAAAGCAGCCACACACTATCAGAAAGGCCAGAGACCATTGTGATCTCTCCTTTATTTGCTGTATTGAACAAACAATTTTAGGAAACAAGAAGGTGGGACTTTAGATCTGCTGCTGCTTTTTCCAAGATGTCGTCAGTCAGACTTACCGCCAGGGGTCACAGAAAAATGGGTATTTCCAGGCCTACGAACTATCAGGTGGGGCTTTTTTGCCACTGAGCTTGGCATTGATTTTGTAACACACATGTGCATGTACAGTCTCAGATCTGGCTGGATGACAGCTCTTTCACCTAGGTCAGCAGGCTGCTTACTCACCACACTCACTATGGTACATCTGCCAGTGGGTACCACATACTTTTCATGTTCTTCTTTAGCTTAACCCGGGGCCCTATTGCCTTCTGGCTCTGGTGAATCAAAGGGTGCAAGACCATAATCTGGTTTGTTTTCTCTAACACGTCCTAGTACTCTTCCTTTACAAGCAGGCAATTAAAGAGCATAAACCTCAGTCTAACATTAGCTTGAAAAAGCAGTTTGCTCTTTGCATAATCACAAAGAACTAGTGCGGTTTGATGACAATTCAGCTTCAGAAAAGGTTTTGAGATTCTGACAAAATCCATTCCACTTTAAAACAAACTCATTTTTCTCAGTTTACAATTATGATATATAAATATAACTTTACTTGCTTAGCTGCAGAAGATAAAGGTTTTAGTTTCTGCCTACATAATTCAGAACAATTTTCAAGTAAGAGCAAGTGGTCCAGAGAGAACCACATCATGGATTCTCTAACACCTCAGATCACTTACTTGGGCACTTTTTGAAGAAGAGATACAGATAACCCATCCTCTGCAATGAATGCTTATGTTCCGGGATCAAAATAATTTTGGATTTATTTTTTTTTTGTCTCTTTAGAATTTTCCAGAAAGAATTTCTGGTATTTATTCTGAATTTTATCTAAACTCATTCACTCTCCATTTTTAAGAGATTTATTCCGTATAAAAAAGTGGGTTTACCACCTTTTCCATGAACCCCATTTTTCATGACACAGTGACCTTTCAGAGCCCTGATCTTGTCCAAGAATGTGGGTATTCAGAATGCATTTCCCAGCTCTTCTCAAGTCATTTGCTTTACTACAGGATGATGATCTCTCCAGATCCTCTTCGTTACAGGGCTTCTCTGAAGTAAAAGTCTATATTTTTTTTCCTTCTGGCAGTAACCTACAGATACCAATCGTCTTAACTAGCACAGCTAGAGTAGAAATTGCCAGGAGTTCCAAAAATAAATAAATAAATAAATAAATGGAGTAGAGAAAAAGAATTCAGCTGACTGCAAGACAAGGAGGAGTTTTTTGGAAGTCAGCAAGATCTCTGATTTGTAGTTTGGGTGTGTTCCTAATTTATCAAAGCCACATCTTCATTCTAGTCATAAGCTGTACTAAAAACCAAACTCTCCAACCCAAAACTGACTGCTGACTTTATGCTGACAGTAATAGCAGCCTTTCTGAAATTATAGTTTTTGTTACTGATGCTATCAAAATTAAAATTAAAACCTTATCCTGCAAGAGGGAATGCTTTTACACATTTCTGTACACTTTTATAATAAAATGGGGGGAGAAATTTCACAAAATTACCCAATAAAACATCAGATTAAGATGCTGTAGTAATTCAATATTTAAGATCATAATTAACCAGCTTCAGCTGATTAGGAGTCAAGGATTATCTACTTCCCTCCACTGGAATAAGTAGAAAAATAGGTACCTCTAGAGAGCTCGCCGTGTTACAGCCATGCTATGAAGGGGACATTTGCACAGGGGAGAAATATCTGGCTTCCGTTCACTATAGGAAAAGCCAAAACAAGCAGCTTTAGCCTAAGTGCCCAAGTCTTAGACAGCTAACATTAGGTGAGTGGAACCCTGTCCTGGTTATGTAGCAGGAGGTACAGGGTTTTTTCAGTAATAGGTTCTATTGAAATTATCAGTGGTAGTGTCAGTCCTAAACTGGAGTAAAAGGCAAAGGACTGAAGGCTGCTCCCTTTGACGTGGTGTAAAATGAAGCTTGTGGCTAGCGGCAGCGTGTCTGCATTCATGTAAAGAAAAAGAATGCACGTAATCATATATTCTTCTTTTTATTATTTTATATATAAACATGATCTAGGAGAAAGAACTATGTATAAAATTCAAACCCTTAGCAAAAGTCTATGGTTTTTGCTGAGCTACAATTTATTCATGCAGAGGAGCATGGCTTCTATTACACATCAAACACGTTTGTGGGGCAGTGCTTTGCTCCAGACTGTTTACATTAACGCCACACATATCCTACTCACACTCCTTATCCATCTCCCGTGCCCTTTCTGATCCAGGAGCGAGCAGTGCACAGGAGTGAAGACTGTGTGGTGTGGAGGTGCCGACCTGCTCCCACCACCAAGTGCTGGGCAGAGGGCTGAGTGGGATGCTTGGCAGCATGCTCCGGCTCCACAAAGGCATTCCTGCTGCTCTGCGATCCAGCTGCGGGCACAAGGCCCAGGCTGTGATTTGTGGTGAGGATATTTTGCTTTGACAGCCCAATGTCACTTTGTTTTTACATAATCAGCCCTTTTTATTATAATCTGCTGGCTTCGGATAACAGCGGTAAAAAACATTTCCAAGTGGAAGCGGCACCCTGGGTAAGGACCGAGACAGAAGGCATTCAAAGAGACCAAATATTTCTTATTTCTTGTAATCACCTGCAGTCAAGTGTTGGCAAGTGTTTGCTGATAACTTGCTCTGCAGGAAGGACAGAGTGACAGCATGGGAAGAGGGGTTCTTTTGTGTTTTAACAAGCCTCTGATTATGCCCTTCAAAGACTGGTTTGCCATCAGCAGAAAGTGAGACAAGTATCTGCGGCCTGAAGTGGCTGGAGGAGAAGTCACACATGCCTTCGCTGTACCAGGCTTTTGTTCGGAGAACCTCTCCGTCTGGATGGGCAGCAGGAACAGGAGAGCATTTCAAGCTGGGGGAAGTACCGTGCTGCTGTCCATGAACCACTGATGGGGTTTTTGCGTGGAGCATTACAGAAAATTACATGCAGTGCTTTTTTTTTTTTTTTTTTTTTTTTCTGCCAAATGCAAGAGCTGAGATGTTTGCAAGCAACACAAAGTAAACTCAGGCATTGAGACTCATTCCTGAAATCTGTCTGGTGGCTGATCCTGTGGCATGTACCCCGAACGTACTCATTGTGTAAGCTTTCCCTCATGCATACCCAAAGACTGTCATGAGTACAACGGCACTACCGCTGTGATACTGCTAACGGTACCGCCTCCACAAAAGGGAAGGTAATTAGCAGAGAAATGACTATTGGTGCAGCTAGAAAGTAGACAACTAATCTTTTGGATTTTAGTTCATTGCGTCGCTGTTGTCAAACCAGTGCCTAATCTTCCCAGACCCCACTTCATGGCTGTTCCTTTCTTTCTGTCCTTTCTTCTTCCCCCTTTTTGCAGGGACTATGGCTTACTCCGATTCACTTTATTTCTTCCTTCTGAAGTGGCCGTAGGGCAGCCCCCTGTTGCCAAGGATATGGTTAATGCATGCGACATCGTGCCGCAGGAAACAATCGGGAGCCTCCTGCTCATGCCTGGCATAACGGTGCTGTAATCAGCAAAGCCAGACTGGGAGCAGGACTTGCAAGCTGTGCAATTACAGAAGAACTTCTCTTTAAAGGAAGTGTTCTTGGAAATAGCTTTCAGGAGGAAAGGTACAGCTTTTGCTTGTAAAATGATAGCTTACAAAGGTATTATGGCCAAACTCAAGTCAGAGCATAGACTAGCAGTGGTAAACATGTGCCCTTTTGACAATAAATCAGCAGGTAATATTGCTGTGTGGAAAATAATAAGATTTTTTTTCCTAACCGCAAAGAGCCTATCAGGAGATCAAGAATCTCCAGTTCTCAATGATACAGCTGTTTTACCAAAATTTAATTAATGAGGAATAATATTTTGGGAACAAGAGAAAACACCTCTGTAGGATGTGGACTGTGAGGGATAGATGGAAAGTGGCCTGTGTAAACAGCTCAGCAACTCTGGGATAAATTATAGCAGCATTTGTATGCATGATTGCCCTTCTGTGTAAAACAAGGCATGCAGCCACACACAGGAGTGATGTGCAAGGCAGGCATGGGGGCTGATGTTAAGCTGATCCAGAACAGAAGATCTCTCCCATCACATCTGAGTTCGACCCAGGCAAGTTTATGTAACTCTAAATGAGCAAATAAATAGGGGAGCAGGTCTCACTGAGAGTACTGAGAGGAAATTCAAGGTATGCTATCTACATATATTTCTTTCTGGGTTTAGGGTTTACTTAACTCAGAATATGGATTGTAACTTCATCATTAATAGTTATTTTGTCAATTTCTGGACTTCAGGAATGCTGAAAGATCAGGTCCAGGGTGCTCCATTTTCATGGAGTCTACACACGGGCATGGGTACAGAGAGCTGGAGGAGTTCGTATCAGAGGCACCGCCAGGAGCTTTGCATTCCCCAGATCTGTCTGCATTGCTAGCCGCAAAATGTCAACATCACCTTCCTCAGAGAGCACAATGAATTAAATGAGGCTTAATTAATTAGTGTCAGTAAAGCAGACGTAACAATTATGATGGAAGTAAATAAATGTACATATTGGAAATTATTATTGTCTCTGCAAAGGATTTGTTGTGAAATCCCTATGGCCATTTCACTCCTCCCCATGTTGCTGTTGGGAACATCACTGGGAAACATTCAGAAATAAACTGCAAATTGATGAGGAGCTAATGTACTTTTACAAGTTTATATTGTAGCAAAACAATCAGGAAGCAGCCCTCTTTAATAACCCACTGTGGACTTGATGGTGAAATACACCCCCGGTATTTTATGTCCATATCATGCCATGTCATGTGTCACAAATAAGGGTACTGTTCAAAGTTCTGGGGTTTATTTGAAATGTTTTACTTGTGATAGCCCCACTGAGGCTTTTGTATTATTTATGAAGGCTATTCTTCTACGCTACAGGAGGGGAAATTAAAGCGGCTGTGCCAGTCTGAGCTGTTTCATATGAAGATAATAATTAACTGTGTATTTTATTCTGTGTACTCACAGGAGCTGATTTTGGTCACATATGCCCTTCTGAGAATCAAGAATAATAACGCTAAACTTGGTTTAGTTACACTGAACATGTTTGGTGTAAGTAAGAGTGAGCACCTGAACCCTACCTCCTGAATATGCCTCCTCTCAGACCAACAGGGCATCTTTTATAATGTTGGTTGGCAAGTACTGGTGCAAAGTAGTCATTTGCCCTTGGGTCATGGGATGACGTCAAGGGAAAGGAAAGGGGGAAATAGTGGGGGGAATGAAAGAACACAACCTAGTAATTGTGAAGTTATTGCATGTGTCTGTGCAGTAGGTATTCTGCAAAATATGGGTCTGAAAAAAACAAATTTGAAGCTATACCAGGCTAGTATTGTATGAAGCCTTTGGCAGCTTTGAAATTCAGGCTTATTAGCAATGAAATTTATTGCCAATCCATTCAAGAAATTAGGCCATTATAAAAGATTTGAAATGAATGAAACCTTACATACCTTGCGGGTAGTAAGGACAATACAACCTCAATATAATAGATACTGTAATAGTGAACCATACTTGGAAATACATAAATTGAGAAAATTCTGAGGTGCTTTTCTAAGCAAAATGACAAAGAGGACAAATTAAGCTGACTAGAGGTCCTAGGTATAAAAGCAAGCCGGACTAATGTACTGAGAGAAGCAGGCAAAATATTAAGAAAATAAGAGTAGGATGAAAGGATGAAAGATAACGTGCCACATTGAGGGGAATAACTGGACTGAGGGGAATAACTGTACCCTGCAGAGGCAGCCAGAGATGAAACCCTTTCCAGTCATCAGCTCACCCAAGAGATTTTTATATTTTGCTCTGTGCTCTTTTCGCTCTGCAGGTGATGGCAGTTTCAGCAGAGAGAGAATGGGAGCCAGGACCTGTGCGACTACAATATTGCCATCTCACTACATCATGCTGAGCAGAAGCCATGAAGGGGGAAAAATATCCTCTTGCCTCACTGAGGAAGGATAGGGGTGAAGCAATCATAGACCGTGCGTAGAGCACTCTGTCTTTTCTGCCTCTGAGCCCACTTGCTTTTTTTTTTTTTTTTCTTTTTTTTTTCTTTCACTAGATGGTACTGACAACAGTCAACATTTGTGGAAAGAAAAGTTTCCACAGCCCATTCCAAGATATCTCCTTGTTTCTTTGGGTGACTGCATTTCCTGTGCTGTAATGAGCTGTCCATGACTGCTGCATCTTCAGGGCTATGCACTGTTCCCTGCCAAGGATGGCAACGTCATGTATTGCCCTGCTAGTAGGACATATCTGTGGATTTTCAGTTTTATGTTATACACTTTGTGCTTATGTGTTTCCCTCCTTGCTTCCCAAAAAACAAGACTTAAGGGTAACTATAATCTCTGTTTTATGACAGTGCAGTGTGTTGCTAACCTCATCAGGGGCATGAGTCTGGTTTCTATTCACAGATGTACATTTCTTTATTGCCTGTCTCAACTTAATCAATTTTTGTCCCAGTGAGTAAGTGAGCAGTAAATGAGTAATGAGATGAGTGAAAATATGAATGGAAAAATAACAAGTACTATTTTCTTTATTGCCTTTAATAATATTTGTATTTATATTGCTACATTAATAAATTAAATATTAAATGAGTTAGCTAAATTAAATATTAAGACAATATGTTAGATACACATAATGTATACATGGTATTTGTATTATTATAAGATTTTATTATTATTGCATTTTAAATACTAGCACGTTTATATATAATTCCAAGAGAACCACTCACAGAGTAAGATGTGTGAGTGCAAAGAGGAACGAAGGCATTTTCCCACACCCAGCTTGTGACCAAGAAAGTCCCCAGACAGCTCAGGCACCTGAGGAGGCAGAGAGACGATCAGCATGATGGGCTGCCATCTGGGCACATACTGCGGACAGCCTGGCAGCTGCCTTTCAGCACTTAGGCACATTTGGAAATCTCTACCTCTGGCTTTAGATAGGTGATGGCAGAGTGATGCGGGTAGAAACTACACAGGGGCTCGGTCTGCCACAAAAGGAGTCTGCTTGGGTTTGGGGGGTTCTGAACAGGAAAATGTCTAAAACAATTCTTTTTTTCTTCTCTCGAAGTCTGAATTCCTTCTTTTTAAATGACTTTTTTTTTTTTTTTGACACATGACATCTTTTTCTTCCTGTTTTCTCTCATTTAAAAAAAATAGTTTTTGTGCACATTCCAATGCATTTTAGAGAGTTTTTATAAGACAGCTTTGCCAGCTTCCAACTACACTAAGCTTTCTATGATTTGAGCATCTATTCAGGCAACATTAGCTTTACATTTAATAGTCAATTTCTAGATTTACATAAACACAAAATATAAATGATCTTCAGGGACTTTGTGCAACAAAAGCTAACCAGCTCTCCATAATATTATCTCTGTTTTTCATAGCTGTGCTTTGCATTTTTCACCATACCTAAATGGGAGAGGGGAAACCCTATCATTAAGGCAATTTACTGAAAGAAATGCCCTGATAACAAAAACAAACAAACAAAAAATATTCTTGTTTGCAAATTGTCACCAGCTAGATTATGTGACCTCTACTCGTGTGGAAATTTTTGAAAAGAGATGCAGTGACTGTAGAGTCAATCTAGCATTACAGAGCCTAAGCCCCATGAATTATTCTCAGCTGAAGGATCTGTTTGAGTGGAAGATGTAGATGTGCATCACCTTTTTACCTCTTCCCATTTGCTCCTCCTCATCCCCCAGCCATGCAGTGCAAAGCCGAGCCTGAGACACAAGTATCACGAAACCACAGGTAGCTGCGCACATTTGCAGTCACAAAAACAATAAATTAGAAAAATATCTTTTTTATTTTTATTTATTTTTCTGAGTGCTAAGACAGAAGAGAACTCACCCTGTGAGAGCTGGATGTGGGGCTGGCAGGGTCTGTGGTCCCATGTCCATGTTTCAGGCACTGGGGGAACGCGTGGCCAAGGCTCAGGACGTCTCTCGTATGAAGCTGCATTTGGGTGAGATGTGTCCCTGTACTGCAGTTTCTCAGCAATACCTCTGTGCCTGATCCTGCTGATACCCCTTAACCTCTCTGAGCACTTAATCCCTATCAGGAAAACGGGAATGATTACGCTGCCTTTGTTCCACACATTCTTATTTTAAATGTGATATTCTTCAACGCAACCTGAGCACGTAAATTAAAGTGATGGTTTCAGAGACCAGTGGACATTGCTGGAATAGGAAGAGATGTGGTCATTGAACAGCTGTCATAGGATAGCACATATGGGTTTGGCATGCACTCCTGCCAAAATGCCTTGATCCAAAAGTATACATTTTAATATAAAAATTAGTTATGCAAATTGATTTTGAGTGAGGTGAAGGCCTGAATGTGTAGTGTTAGCAGGAAAAAAAGAAGGAAAGCACTCTGTTTTTCAAGAAAGAAAAACAATATCTCCTGAACTTTCACATTTCTTTTGCAATTCCTAACTGAGAAAACACTTCCTCCTGCAGTTCTGACCCAGAAGGAGGTAGGAAAGGGGTGCTGGACAGATTTCTTTCAAACCTAGCAGCAGGCAACCCAGACCTTCATGTTAAACACAGACTGTCATCTTAAACACGAGCTTCTGCGTGACACTTCACTTTGAGAGGTGCAGATCTCTTCTGATGTCCACAAGGCTCCATGGGCCATTGGGGATTTTCTAAGGCTTGTGATGTCTTTCCATTTTCATTGTATATTTCTCTCATTCCCATTTTTTCTATCTTCCAGGCACTGCATGTTAATCAAGACAAAATTGGGTTAATACCTTTACCCTCAGTCCAGAGAATGACAGTCAGCCGACAAACATTTCAATAGATGTGACAACTCCCAGGCTTAAATTTAAGCAGGTGCTGAATGCTGACTATAGGAAAATACTTCAGTGTTCCCGGCCCAGCTCATATTTGAACATTCCTTCCAAGAAAAACCTTCATAAACTTTGTCAGACAGTGAAACAATAAACTACCACACGCCTTGGACACTTCCTTGACTTCCATCCCTTTTTTTAGATAATTTCCAAAAAAATGTGTATTCTCTTCCTGTAGTCAGTACACGACAAGCTTAGAGCAAGTTGGCTAAAGTTTGTTCAGGCTGGGGAATACCAAAATGAGGCTCAGAAGGGTGATATGGCTACAGTCTCTGTTGCTAGATCCATCGTCAGCTGGACCAGCCCCCTCCTCATGTCCTGTACACGCAGCTTAATTGGCCTCGTTGCTCCAAGAAAAGGCAGCAGTATTGATTTACTGCACTGTATAAATGTGTTTATAGCTTGGCACTAGCACACTTACACTCACTTTTTTCCAACATAGATTTCAAATAAGCCCTTTGCTCAAATGAGTCTATTAACTTTAAAGTGCCTAAAGCTAAACTCAATTACAGGAGGCAGGCTTTGGGGGCTGCAGCCCAAAACAGCTGGGGATGGCTATTGGAATCTTCTGTCAGTGACTGTTTTTGGGGCATTGCTGGTGGAAAAATAATTAATTAAGTAAAAGCAAGCAGCATACATTGCTCCAACTGAGCTGCCTGTTACTTCGGCTGGTGCTCAGATCCACCTGACTCCTTGGGCTTGTTAGAACAGCTCTTGATTTCAGCCAACAAGAAACTAGAATATAACCCATTCCTTCCTCTTTTTAGTAATTTTGAATAGTCATATTTCCCTGTGGGTGGGGAACAAGGGGATCAGCAGCCCTAAGAGATGCTGGGGGAGCCATGCCTCTGCATAGCACTGGAGACTTTAATGCCTAACAGCAATTTGCAGCCCAGCAGGGATAGTTAATCAAGCAGAAAGTTTTAGAAGACCCCTAAGTGCAACCTATAATTACTTATACCTGCTCCAGATGAGTTCTCTCCAGCTAAGGAATAATATGGCATTCTAGTTGCAAGTAAGTGTTTGACTATAACTGTAATACTAAAGGAACACCTTCCTACTTGATGAGAGAAAATATTTGAAGAGAACAGAATTAAATTAAGGTCAATAAATAAAATTTAGGATGACTGCCAGAGTAGAAAATTTAAGTAGAAATGCCTGGGGATGCCGCCTGTGCTGTGAGAGTGTAGAGACAGGGCATGGCAACTGAAAGTCATGACATGAGCTTTTACTTAGACATATGCAATGAAACTGGTACATTGTATGTGGGAAGGCACACAGAACAGACAGTTGTCCCGTATTAAAATTTATGCATATTTCTCAGGTAGGTGTGATCTGCATAGCTTGAAATCCTAGCTCCATTTGAACTAATGGAAGTTTTACAGTTTAACATAAAGACATCAGGGGACACTCATGAATCTGGCTGATATTTTTCTGTCTCATCCCCAGCATACAGTCCCTTAAAAATTCTTCAGACTTAGAAGCACTGCTTTTGCACATTTCTGCAAGATAGAACATGATCATTACTGGATATCTGCTTTGAAAACCTGCTTAAAAACAAAACAAACAAACAAAAAGCTCTTTTTATTTTATTTTATTTTTTTTACAATTATCCCTAGTATCTCAAAAGAAAAGCACTTCTTGCTGGAGGAAGAGAAAAATAGACAGACTTGCTATGTAATAAGAACTAGATTTGTTTCTGTGCTGTGTTTTATTTTGCTTTTTTTCCCAGGGAATTTGCTCATAGTTTCTGGTGGGTAATGAGGAAGTATCTCCTGATCTGTAGCTGTCTGGGGAATTCCTTTTCCAGAGGAAATTTTGAGCACAACATTATCACAAGTTATAGGCTGATCTGAGAATGCACGGCTGCTCTGTGAATTGGGAACTGCTCTCTTCTCAGCCTGCCATCCATTACAAGGCGGTGCCTGCCCACTGCTTTTTGTGCCAGTGTGTTGTTTGTGTGAGGACCGAAAAAAAAAACCATCTATGTGCCACGGTCAAGAAGTGATGCCCCATTCCCTCCGGAGCCTGGCTCACGTTGCCCTGTTTCTGGATGGCAGCCATCAGAAAGAGCTGCAGACATTATGAAGGGATACAACTTTTAATTAAAAATTATAATGTGCTGGTGTCACACTGTGATACAAATTGGACTTGCAAACTTCAGCAAAATACCTATGTTTAGGAAATGCATGTTTTCAGTGCAATATTTCTTGGACCCACAAGATTTATAAAATACTAGGCTACATAGATGTTTGTTGAAATTAAAGGCATTGTGATGAGTGAAAATGCACTGAATCTGCTTCATATGACATTCAGACACCTCATTCCATGTACAGATAGATGTTACTCTCCAAAACAAAGGCACGGAGATATACTAGTCATGACCCACGCAGTTTTTCCCTGGAGACTTCCGTGTGCATAAAAGAAGAAATGAGAGCAAGAGAAGCTAGGAGAGAGGAAATAGTCCAAACAGGCTCCGAATGGAACAGATATGGGGAGAGGAGCTGCAGGAAACTCAGTGGGAGCAAGCTCGAGGGCTGAGCCCAGGTGGAGAGAGACCTGGAGCTGCGAGCAAGAAGCCATCTCCCATGGTGTTGGGGTGTGCCTCCTCCTGGGCCTGGGGAGTGTGTCGGTTTTAGGTAAGCAGGGCTGCTTCAAAGATACCCAGCAGCAATACCCATTTTTCTGTTTAACACAGAATATATGGAGACCCCTGTATTTTGTCCAGCCACTTTGATTACAGCACTCACAGCTGACTGGCTGTTGCTCCATGGCATCAGCCATTAGGCAGTGCTGACAGACTCATGTAGTTATTTGTGTCTTATCAGGAAAAAAAGTGTCTATTGCCACTCTCCAGATATGCTGGAAGGCTCAAGAAAACAGACATGGAGAAAGAAGCATCCATGGCTACCGTCCTACTTCTGTTCATGTTGGCTTTTGCATTTGTTCAGGTTAGGCTGCTGCCACTTCATGGTGCACTTCATCTGCTGGAATGACACTGGAGCTGTCTGTGTTTATCTTCTGCATTTGCATTTATATTTGTGTTTATATTTGTTACTTTTATATTTTGGAAAGGCTATCCACTGTGATTTTTGCTTTCACCTGACTGGCCCCCTTTGCATGGTAAGTCTCTTCCAATATTTCCCATAGTGTTTCAGAGTACACATTTGAGCGGAGGAGGTTGCTACACGAGTGGGGAGACCAAAGACTTCAGGAGAGCTCTGTAGTTGGCTGGGGGGTCTTAGGGAAATTTCTCTCTCAGTTCTTTATATACAACCTCTTATAGCCATAAAGCTGGGATTTGTCTATTTTTTAAGGCCGTTGGACTCTTAAGTGGGGTTTCCTTCTGGTTGTTTTGTGTTTAAGATCAGAAATCATGAGACTGGGATGATATTTCTTTCAGTTTACCACAAAAACAATCAGTGAAATGTTTTCACACATTTTCTCTTGCTCCAAAGGAAGGAAATAAATGTTGTCTGCTGCAATTCAAGCACTCTAGAAAGGACAGACAGACCTTGATGATGTAGCAGCCCTGGGTAATCAAAAGAAAAATCTGTCCTGCTCAGCTGAATTGCCTCATGAAACACAAATGCCAAAATGCTGTGACCTTCATGAAGTTGGGGCCTCCTGACAGCACACGGAGATTCCTTATATTCCTTCATTTGCAGTTTTCTGCAACAACACTGCAGCGACACTGCAGCAAACAGAGAACATCGGACATCCCTGCTATGCACAGGGTGACCAGCAGATATCAGGTCCAACAAACCCAAACATAATCAGCCTCAGACACAATGTGAATAGTTGTGATGGAAGCTGAATCCTTCATTTGCTCTTTGCGTTTTCTGCCTTTTCTTTGGTTTTGTTTTTCTCTCTTCCTTTGCAATTGTCAAGGAAGCATCTGTGAGTTTTATTAAACAAATGTTACACATTAAAAACCCATTGCTGTCTGCCAGAAAGGAAAATGGCATCTTATTTGAAAACAATATGCAATTGTTATTGCTGTCTTGTTGCAAGTTACGCCCTTGAAAAATGATAGGGACTTATTTAGTAGCAACTGATGCTGAGGAAAGCACTATAACTAAAGCATTAACTGTTGCATTATCTTTGGGAAATACAATACCCAATTTCAAACACCATAATACAAATATGCTCGGTATATTGTACTCTTACATAAGTTTATGATCACTTCAAGGAGAAAGTACTTACAGGACAGAATAACAACATTTTTCCATGACGCTTTTGTCTGCTTGTCTCAGTGTTGCAGCCAGCAAATGTTCGCTCTGGCCAAATGCACCGAGGTACTGGGATAGCGTCTGTCTGGTAGACATAGCGTTTTGTGGTCATCACTCGTATTTCATTTCATGCACAGGCCTTGGGACAGTAAAGGGGACTTGGGTCTTGATCTGCCATTGCATCTATCAGCACTAACTGATTTTATTGGCAGGCTGTGTGCAAATGTTGCAACACCATCCTGGAGTATGCCAGCAGGGCTAATGCTGACATGCCATGACTAGAAGTACAATTTTTACCTTAAGTAGGTACCCTCAACATCTATACATATATATATATATAACGTATACATCTATACATGTACATATAATAGACAGCAACTTCTGAGGTTTTATTGTTCTTTTTTTATGTTTCCATCTGAGTGTATTTTGTATCCCCTTTTATTTTACTTCTCTTTTTTATTTTTTTGCTCAATTTTATTTTGTATTTTATGCTGTGTATAATTCAGATCACTACTAACAGATTGTTGCAAAGCAAATCAGGAGACACAAAAGCAGATCATTCGTCAGCAGTGGCAGAAACCACTTGGAAACCTAGCCTTATTTTCTGCATGTGGTTAAAGCCTCTCTCTCAGCAGAACTTATTTACTATATTTCAGTTACCTGCTATTTATTCAACAAATATTTCATGTTATTGAATTTAATTTTCCCCTCCTGCTTTAGAGAAAACATATAAAAATATTTGTATGATGAATTATGGGTTTTATAAATACTGGATAATATAGTACATAAAGAATTGTGGGAACTAGTGTAAAGTTTTTATCCATGCTGTTCATTCAAGTGGGTTGGATCCATAATTCAGAAGAGGTGAAAGCCCTGATCCAAGTAGAATTTTATTTTTAACTACAAAAACAGTAGCATAATCAGTATTCAAAAGGAGAAAAGAGCTCTGAAAAAAAGCTGTAAGAGTTTTAGCCAAAAAAAAAAATTCAACTTCCACACCTTGTACTAATTGTCCTGTTACTACAAGTCCAATGAACTTGTTCATTTAATATATATATATATTACAATTTAACATATGAATTATTTGACTTATGATTTAAAATTATTTTAGTTTTTTTAAAAAAATCTGACCTTGGACAATGTGATTTTTCTCAGTAGCAGATCAAATCTTTGGAATTCCAAAATGTCGCTACATGAAACGCTCCCATTTCCTTCTTCCCTCCAGCTCCAACAAGTTGATGCACATGGTGATTACGGTGCATTATTTTCATTGTGCCAATTGTACCAAACCACTCCTTTCTTAGAGTAGAAACTATCGGATGAGGCCCAAAAACCTCCACCTGCAGAACAGAAGAACATGGTGAAGCTGAACAATGAGGGTTACAGCAAAGTTTCACCTATGCAAAGAACTCTGGAGATGCTCTAATGATATTTTGGTACCTTTGAAACAAAGCCCTGAGCAAATGCAACCCTGTGGCCACAGTCTGGGAATGATGGTAATGTAAATAGGAAGCTCACACTGACATGCCACGTAGTATTAGATAGTACATAGAACTGGCACATGGTATTTACTGCCAGCCGAAGCATGGTTCTCATGTCATCATTAGGAGTACAAGCACTATGCTGAGCCCCAGTCTCCACTTGGCACCCTTACAATTGCTTACTCTGTAACAGCCAATGGTTCTGTGTGCAAAGAGCATTTATTCTTTTGGGACTTGGAGATGGTCTGAAGACCATGCAGGTACATAGTGAAGCGTTCTGCAGGCTGAAACCCCTCAAAAATCTTTTCTCAGGGAAGGTGATGTGAATGCTCTGGGCAGAATCAGGGCACGTCACCCAAGCAGAAAAAAACATACTTATTTTGAATATGGCAGCCTTGGAGTGGAGGAACCTCTCCAGTATTGGACTCCAGAGCTGTAACACAGAGGCTGCAAAGTGTGCTGCTTACTGAGGTATCAATGCTACGTGATTTGGCCAAGCCAAATTTCGAAAGCCTGAAAGCCAACATCCTAGGCTCCCATTGGCAAGGAAAGAGGTTAATGCATCCATCATATATAAAAAGTGTCTGTGAAGAATTTGCCCGTGCCCTCCCACTGGTGAGAAACTCCAGCATTCATGGTATAGCAGCTGATGTCATTACATCACATAGACAGTGACTGAAACTTGTGGCAGTGCTAGCTTGTTATTATTAAGACTGATTGAAGCCTGTGGCAGCTCTGGTTTGCCAGCAGATTCCCATCCGTTTTCAGGTGGGAGCAAGGAGCACAGAGTGCTGGCTGGCCACCCAGCGTGTCACATCTCACAGATTCCTGCACTTACGTGGGCAGTGGAGTGATCAATCACTGGGAAAAGCTTCATTTTGCACCTTCCTCAAGAAATTGGTGAAAGGGGGATTCTGCCTGTTATGCCTGGTGTGCAAAGCGCTTTGCAAAGGTCCATTGAAGACACCTCATCACCTCTGCCGTAACACCTCATAGTCCCTCGTTAGCTCTTCCCTTTTTACAGTCTTGCAGGTGAAAAGGTCTGCCTTGTTTAAACACCCCTAAGGCTACCAGCAAGGAAACATTGAACTGTACAAGAAATCACTAGAATATAAAAACAGATGCATGTGTTCGTCTTGGGGATAAGCACGTTATGATACGGGGCTAACTCCGTTCCTGTTTCAGTTAATGTCAATGCAAAGCGATCCCAGCACAGCCAGCAGATTTCTGAGTTTATGCCAGGCTTGCGGAGAGCAGCATTTGTCTGAGAATTACTGTCAGGCCCCTCACAATCACATTTTCACTTGTTCCAGTTGGGCTGGGTCTTGTTGACAATCCCCTGGGCTTCAATTTGGAAGAAATGTCTTCATGTTTGACCTTGTATCTCCAATGTCATATGTCTGCCTGCCTCACCCACACGCTTTGCACTGACTCTGTTCCCCTTTATTTGAATTTCATATGATGTAAGCTGTAGTAGCAATGGCTGCTCTTTTTTTTTTTTTTTCTGCTTCACTTTTGGCTTAGAGCATTCTCAAGTGCTCCCCAGTTTTTGTTTCTGCATCTACACTGCTTTTATAAAACTGCCTCAGCAAATATGGGTGACCAATAAAAGGTATGCTTCCTTTCACCCTCAGCTGCTCCAACCTGAATTTTCAAAATCCCTTTGGGCTGAACAAATACAGAAGATTTTATGGACAATTTTCAAAACATTCACAGCTTTTTCATATGTGAAAACAGAAAGTCAAAGTTTTATCTGAACCTAATCCAAATGCTCTGAAAATTTTCGAAGATCTCATGTGTACCTATGCAGATACTTTTCTTACACTTGCTGCGAGGAGGGGACAACTCCTGGTAGTGGCAGTAGCTAGTGAGTTAATGTGCTCTCCCTGACCACTGGTAGAAGACATGCCATGGCTAAATAAATTGATGTCCATTTAGTATTTAACTATGTACTCATAGTAGCAGAACCAACACATGGCTACATATAGGTGATTTGTGGTGCACAGCTGAAGCAATGAGTGTCCCTCAATATATTGTTTTTAAAACTTTTGTATTCCAATGAGTCATTAGATATTTGATGATCTCTAATTTTTGGATGAGAGTCCTCAGGGTTACAGGGTCACATGAAGATTAAAAGTGAGACAAACGAAGATATCTCTCTCACACACACACACACACAAAAACCTGGATCACGAGTTCCCCAGAAAGGCACTGGGAGTGACAGACATTCAAGTCTGAAAACCAGTGTCTGAGAAAGGCAATAAAGAGGCAAGAATGAAGGGCCACCTTGACAAAAAAATTACCTGGCATGTTTTGAGTCTGCTGTGATTTGTGATTTTTTCCATCACATTTGAGGGGGAAAAAAAAGAGAGAGAGAGAGAGTGGAAAAAGAAAAATAAGTTAGGTTATTTCAGTGTAAGCATGTTAAATAACTGGCATCTTTCCTGAAAACTTGTAAAATGAGTTGTAGCTCCACACAATTAAGTTGGCTGGGTTATAGTATCCTGCAAAATTAGACATCTTTAATGGGAGTGTTGACAAGTTCTTCAGTGTAGCAACAAAGTGGTGCCCACTCAAAGAACGAAGCAAAGCTCCTGGGAAGTAATTAAAGAATATTTTGGTCAGCTTGTGATGCAAATGTGATTTTTTCAGGTTACACAGAAATAAACTGGAAACCCACAGAACATCAGCAAAAAAGACTAAAGTAACAAGACTGACTGATGTTTGTCCAAACGGGCCTGAAAGGAAAGGGAAAGGATGGGGAGATATGACAGGAAGGTTTCAGCGTTGCTGTGGTTCAGGAAAATCTCTCTCCTCTTTGTCCTTTTAATTTTAGATTTTTACAGTCTGATGATGGAGACAAAGCTAAGACACCTTTTCATTAACTTTAGCTCTTTCTCCTTCATCTGGAAAAAAGACACTAATTCAGATTCACATTTAACTGATGCAGAGCCTTGTTACAGAACAGAATTTGCATTATTGAAATGTGCTATTTTCACTAGTCTGTAGCTATATTTTGTTTCAAGACAAGCTTTTCTTCATTGCTTTTTAATGGTGTTACATATCATAGTCTGTTCATTACATAGACCATTTCCTATTCATATTACTGTGAATTAAATTCAAGTAATTTCAGTGAAATCAACAGAGACCATCTAGATTTCAACTGATTTATCTGATGCAGAAATATGGTTTTATACTGTAATCTAGCTCCTCAAGTTCACTAATGACCTAATGAAATTTAGAAAAGCTAAGTGCAGTAATTCCCAAATTAAATGCATCCTTTTTTTTCTGCTAACATGATGAAATAATGATGGTCAACAATAATATTGAATAAATATATCCAAGAGTTAACACTCTCCTGTGTTCCTTTCATACTTAGCTAGATCAATACTTCCAACAGTTCTTCAATGGTGTTACTACTTTGTTTCAGGAAGAAAATTTAATGCAAGAATGCCAAGAGGAAAGTAAGGTTTTAAAATCAATATGTTAATTGTTGAAGTCCATCTAACAAAGCAATCTTTTAGTTATTTTGTCAACATGGTAAAATTAGGAGATAGCTGGTGTTCAAGGGGGAAACAGTCAAACTCTAAATCAAGACTTGAAAAAAAGACTTGAAAAATCAGGAGACATAAAGTACAGGGAGGAAGAACCAAGTCACAAACTCTCTTCTTTGTCCATGAAGACAATTCAGTAAAGGAGTGTTTTGAACAGTTCTGAAGGAAATTTATTTAGACAATTAGCCCATAAGTGTTTATGGGTGCCTTGTATTCAAAGGTGGAAGCCTGAAAAATTAAAAGGTGTGAAGTAGATACATCCACAAGGTGAAAAGTGGGTGAAGTCATTTTTAAATCACTTTTATCACTTTTTGTATGCACTGATGTTTAAAACAGCATTGGTTAATGACAGTGTTTATTAATGACACAGTAGATTTTCTAATGTACCCTACCATCCCTAATTACTTCTTAACCCACTTAATTGGACTATTCAATTTTTAGTAATTTCTGCAGTAAATGGGTACATCATATAGTCCAAATGCATGACTGTTCTTGTAGTTGCTTATGTTTCCGGTTTCCTGATGCAGTGAGTTTTCTATTTCATGAACTACTGTGAGAAAAAATCATGTGATAAAGGTGTGACCCAGCAATGCATCAGTAAATAGCCATTCCTCTGATGAACAACTTATTAAGAAACAGACATCTGAATGAAATCAGATTCCCGGGGAGTCTGTGGCACTAGACATACCAGAGAGGCATGAAACCTTGTTATATGCCATGACCAAGAAAAAGGATTTTTTTTTTACCTAGGCAGGGCTCGTGGTTAATATTCTGCTCTTGTGCTTAGCCTATTAAAGACCCAGTGTGCTTTTGTTTATGATCTGGTTCTTGTTCAGCACATTTACATGCAACTAATCGTTCAAGTGGCTCGGTCACCTCTGGTATGAAATGGAGCTGAGCTGAAATGCTAAAGGCTAGAGCTTTGTTTTCAACATGGAAAAAAAATGAAACAAAGGTATTGGAATTACTGTAAATATATGTATTTGCTTTGATAGAAACCTTGAGTGATAACTTTCTTATTCCATAGAATAGCGTTGTATATATACATTACAGCTGGTAAAAAGACTCCAAGATTATTTAGGTTTTACGTAACATTTTTGCTTTTCAGTTTGTTAGTTTGGAGATACAGCATTTACCTTGGCAATATAAGACAATATTCACAGCTTAATTAATTAAGTCATGTCCCAATCTCTAATTATGATACATACACACACACACACACAAAAAATACTCTTATCATCCTTAGACAATTTCTTGGAAAAGAAGAGCAAGCTCTGTTAAGACATATGGCAAGCAATCTTTTCTGCAAAACAGCAAACTAAAACACAGTACTATTACCATGTGCTAAGAGATGCTGTCCTTTTACACAGTATATTTTAAAGTTCTCCAGAAGCAGCAGGTATGCCACTTGAAGAGTTGCACCAAGGTTACCAAGTTACTACAAGGAATTGAAAGGTAAGAAAGAAAGGAACAAAATGAGATGAAATTCCGTGAATTAAAATTGCAATTTCCCAGACATTTTTTTCTAATTGCAAAATTCTAAGTTGGAAATTTGTGAAATGTGACTAAGAAGAAAATAACTGAGAATGCCTGCTGCACTGAGATGTCTCTCTGCTAACACACACCTAAATAGAAATAGGTATCAGAAGTCAGTTCAGTTGAATTAAGCACCCATTCTAGCTGGAGTGAGAAATGAAGCCATAGATTTAGTTGCCGTAAAGCTGCCAAGTTGTTTGCTTTTTTTTTTTCTTTATTTCTTGGCTCCATTATGTTATCATCCTGTTGTGATATTTATATACAGTATGCAAAAAAGTAGGTATTATTTTGGCATCCATCACAAAAAAATCTATAGAAGCTACTGCATATTGCTATTTTCGTGTGCTTAGTAGCCATCATCCAGCAAGTGAACAAAGACTATATTTTCAAATAATCATGCTTTTATCTTGACCAAATACTCTGTTTATGTTATTTATGATAATCCTGGCTTCATGCAAGCAGGCTGAAAGAGGTGTGCAGGGGAATCCACTGACGATGGCACATTAGTACAACACATTAGTACAGTGATCTATTTGTCCATATTTTGCTATTGCATATTTGAAAAGGTCAGACCCAAATAAAACTGCCAAGATATGATATTCCTCTGAGAGGAAGAAAATGGTTTATGTATCTCAGCTTTGCCAAAAAACTATGGAAACCAGAGCTTCATTTTGTGAATAAAGATGTAGGCACAAATACTGCCTCAAGCAGGGTGAAGACCACCCTTGGGCAGAAGTGTTTAGGAGTTAAAGTGGTGAAAGGTTGGGGGTTTGCTTTGTTTTGCAGAACATTTGGGTGTGTATAACAGGCCTGTCTAAACAGAATTGGTGTGTCTGATGGCTGATCCAATATTCCAAGGAGGTCCTCTATTCAGAACTTGTTTTCCTTCCACACTTACCCTACTTTGTGTATTGTGCTAGATTATACTGGTTTCATAAGTGGCAGTCACAGTTACTGTCCATCTGGTTATGTTTTGAGGCTCTATAAAGTTTTAACAACTGTGAAGGGTGAAAAATATTGAAGTATGCAGCCAGTCTGAAGTGGTTATCTAGAGACTTAACCTACTGTCGCCAGGAACACACAAAGGATACTTCATGTTCAATGTAAAATGTGTTTATATCTGTAGTCTTAATACAGCAAGTGTTCCTTTGTGATGTAAGAGATTCTCTCTATATTTATAACCTCTTAGTGAATGAAAATAGTTACAATTATAATATTAAAATCATACCAACATATCTCCACATCTAATCTTGATTCAGGGCATGTGTAAGTGAATGAGCTACTTGGTTAACTCTTGCACTTGTCTTATTGGTTACTTTTTAATAAGCAGGTTTTATGCTTTTCAATGTCCTTTAATAAGATTTTGGTTTGTGAGTATTAATTCACATGCTGTTCATAATGGAATGCCAGTCAGTTCTCAAAATGCTTGTACACACTTGTTTTTTCATGTGTAAGAAGTCCTTTTCTCTATTTTGGATTTTTCAGTGCTTAATAACTCCTTCTTTAAAACAAAGCACTAACAACGATGTACAGGATGAATATAAATTTCATCTACTTCCATGATAAAAGACAGCTGTTACCAATTAAATAAATGTTACATGTGCAGTCAGAAAAGCCATACCAATGAATAGTTGGAAAAAATCAAGATGGCTTAAACAGACATCTAATACTGGTGTTTGGTACTTGGTGTAATTCTGCATGTCAACATAATTCCAGTTGCTCCTGATATTTCCAGCAAATGCTGCTTTCAGTTCTCAGACTTTACTGGTTGAGGAGTGAGATCCCAATTTCCACAGAGTTAAATTCCCCAATAGATTCATCAGCACTTTACAGTAAGTCACAAGAAAAATATATAATGTTCATTTTTTGGAACAAGAATGTACATAGAGAAACATTTTGGCAAATGCACATACTATATTAGTAACCTGCAAATCTTAATGCAACAGATTTACCCTTTGGGGAAAGAAAAAAAAATGTTATCACAGACTAATCTTTAACTCTTATCTCTGTGGTGACAGAGAATCTGTTTTGAAATGTCTGGCTAGGCAAGAGCATGGTTGTGCAAATAAACTGCTCAGGTACACATCCTGAAGCTCTGGAGCAGACCTTTTGACATCAATGAGATTTAAACTGATCATCTGTCAGTTTAAAAAGCAGGATGGTGCTTGTTTTGGGGTCAAAGGGAAAAACAGGGCATTAGGACTACAATTCTGCAAACTACTGCCTTCACATCATTGTATAATACACTACTTGGCTCTTTTCTGGTTTATCAGGAAAGCACGTCCAACTGGATCTGCAAGCTGGGTCTACAATGCCTCCCTGCTCACAGAGTGGTGCTAAAGACCACAGCACATGCCAAGGACTGGTCCCCATTATGCCAGCTTTCAGTCAGCTCCAAATCATGCTGTCTCCCTGGCTGGCTTTCATTTGGGCTTTCTCTGTGCTCCTGGTGTTTTGATGAATGCTTAACAGAAGAGAAGCAGAATTACACAAAACTGTCTTGTTCTGATATATCAGGCAGTTAGTTACCCTCCGTCCCCTGAGCAAAATAATACCTGGGCTGAGAATAGCACCAGAGCTCCTCACTCAGCAGCTGAAACCTTGCCAGCGACTGCCAAGTGTGATTTAAGCCTCTCTTGGTCATAAACAGCTTTTTGGTACTTTATCCCTTGGTTATCCCAGCTAGGCCAATATTTTTTGTTTGTTTGTTTGCCATTTGTAAGAGAGAATGAAACTATGTTGGGCTCAAGAGAAGCTCTCCAGTTGGAGGAGGGGGAAAAAAGGTGCTCCAAGACTATCATAAAAGCAGAGATGATGTCAGAAGAGTGAAGACTTTTCCTGTGGTTTCTTAGTACCCATCTGAAATAATTCTTTATGAGGATTTGGAGGAAGTAGAGGCCTCAGTTTACTATCAGGTTCAGCGGTTTGGAAAGCTGTGCGGTAGGGTTACCAGCAAATCTTTGTTTTATCCATCCTGACAGGTTCTGCTGTATCATACAGGTATTTATTTTTCTAATGCAATATTATAAATCAGTGTCAGCTCATCAACATTCCCATGGTCTTCCAAAGCATTTCCGTACCTGCCAAAGGTTCCCACCTGACCCACAGACCTAGGATACTATATAAGCTCCTTTAATGTGGCATGTAGTGCTGCATTGTGCTCTGGCACGACACTCCCACTCAGAGGAAGGAGTTGCTTCCAAGAGTTATGGCTTAAGGATACCACAAGACTTGTATTAAAAATCACCTCTAGTAATAGTCTGTCTTAAAAAAAATCATAACAAAGTAAGCCACTATTTTGTTTAAACAACAGCTTTTTTTTTTTTTTTCTCCCATTTGCTGTTCAGTTAGGAAAGGCTGATCGATTAATTTGGCTAATAGGATGATAAGTCATTGTGTTAATGTACTGCACATGGTATGCTGTCTTCAATTGAAACGCTTTGTATGTATTTACAAACTAAAGGCTGTTCATTCCTCCTGGCTAAGGAAGTCCCATTGGTTCTGTTTTATGTATAGGGGAACCACGATTAAGGTTATTTGCCTAAGGCCAAATTTCAAATTCTCTGTGAGGACCCTGGAGTAAAGTAAGAGACTATCAGGAGCCTTCAGAGGACCATCCTCCAGCTGAGACCAACCAGAGTGCAACATGTGTTGGTCATGCCTCTTCCTTTGCCTCGTTGTCCAGCCCAGTACCTGCCACCTTTCTTTTCTTTTGAGTGGGTGCATTTCAAGAAATGTTAAAAATTAAACAAAATTAAGTTCAGTTGTTATTTTGTAAGAATCATACTTATTTCTAGGAGCTGAAATTACTGACTTCACCAGCTAATAACACGACTGAAGTCCTGATAATAGGAAATGGTGTCTTGGATGCTGGGGTTACTAGTGTCACACCAGGTTGCATATTCCGTACCACAGTAATGCTGCAATGCTCTTGCGCTGCCCTGCTTTGCTAAAGGTTACTAGATCAAAGCTAGGTCCATGCTAAATGATTTGAAGCAAAACAGGCCCTTTATTTTCAGACTATCTCAAGGGCTTTTGAAAGTGGGAGGAAACCAAATGACAGTTAATGGATCTAGGAGGGCCTGACCTGAGGATAAGGTTAAGTGGTATAATAATCTCCACGCTGAACTTGGTGCTGTATAGCAGCTTCCCTAATGTGCTTGGTCACAAGGTGAACCACTTTGAGCCAACCTCACAGGTTTTCTGCCCACACCACTTAGAGCGAAGTTTAAGGTTCTGTCAAACATGGGAAGCCCCACATAAAACACTTTCCTTTCTACACACTAAAGACCATTTTCCTCCAGACTACACTCACTGATAACCTTCTCATATTTCTCATTCACTTCTGTGCACTGTCCTTTCTTCAATGTTGTCATATTTGCCTCCGAAAGTTGCCTTTTAGAGACAAAATTTAACAGAGTGCTAATGTTGATGTATGCATACCACGGAAGCTTTCTTGAAGAATTTGCTTTCATTCTATCACATTTTCTAAATCTAAAACATTTATTAGATTGTAGGCTTTCTTCTTTGAGAATCAAAAAGTTAATGCACAGGTTCTTTTGTTTGTCTTTCTTATTAGAGAAGGGAATGGCCTGGCTGAAGAATGGTTCCTTTGCAGATATCGTTGGATGGGCATATCAGTCAGATTTTATTTATTTATTTATTTATTTATTGTCATCTTTGAAAGATAGATAAAACTAGCTAATGAATTGCAGAGTTTCTACTGTAACAACATGCTTGTTAAGACCAGCATAGACAATATTATCCACAGACCTCATTAAGGAAAAATGCCTTAATGTCCTACTTTCAGAGACATTACACATATCTTCCCACTGCAGGAAAAAAAAAAATAGCTGAGCTAAATTTGGAATTTCTCTGAAGTAAGAAAAAGACTCTAAGCTAAGAGAACAATCCATGAGGAATTATTCCCCGATGGCTTGGGAAGGATTTGTTTCTGACATGTTCCAGCTCAACCCAACCACAGTCTTGTGGTACCACTGCACCAGAGAAGGTTTTTATCCTGCAAGGATAACACCAAGTTACTCAAACTGAAATACGGTGGTATTTTAATACATAGAGAAGAAAAAGTCATGTGATAAAAGCCAGCAAATAGAGGTAGGAACACTTTCCGTGCTGAAGACAAAATGAAGGAAGCTCTAGTCATGCCTCATGGAGATCTCTGCACCAAGGAAAATGACAGATTTATTGTCATCAATTCAGGATGACATATGAATATAATCAAATGTAGCTACAATGACAGACTACATGCTAGGTCAATATGCTACCTGGAATTTCAAAAGGTCAGGATATGGCACAAATAACAGGATCAGTCAAAAGACACACAGGGGTAGGAGACCAACATTTGGTATGTAGACAAGAAGGACTTTCATCTGAGCTAGGAAAGCAGATGTAATTCAAATAATAGGTTAGTTAGCTAAGTAGATGGCTAAGAAAAAAGGAAAAAGAAATGAAAAACAGAAGAGATAGAATGTAATCCTTCTAAGAAAGTTACAAATCTCCTAGATAGGATGGAAAGAATATTAAGAAATTTTTTTAGAAAGAGCGTCAGCTGAGATCAAAAAGTCTGCTGTATTCACAACAAAGGAACACAGGTATTCTGTGCTGACTTCTCTATGAGTTGTATAAATAAGAAGGGAAATACAATCAGAAGTTTGGGAAAGATTTCCAAAATAACCCCCCCTTTAAAATCAAAGTGCTCATATGAGTGATGGAAAGAAGACAGGGGATTCAGAACAGGATGCAAGTTGTTTATAACAAAAGCATTACAGATAATATGGTTTGGTTTTGTTTACATTCAGAAAAGACATCTGAATAACCTGTCATCTCAGCCAATTGTTCCAGAAAACTTATTATTCTTTTCTAAAGAAATCATGTGTGATTGACCTCTCAAGCAAACTGCTGAGCTACAACCCCACAATAACAAGGGATTTCTGTCCGTTAATGTTCTCCATCAAGCTTAGCCTTTCCATTTAATCTAGACCATAGTCCAAGTTGTCAAGGCTCATTCTTTCAGTTCTGGAAATTCTTTGTTTGTCCTATTGAGTTGGCCAAAGGAATTACTATAAAAATACACTTAAAGGACTTTGTCAAGAGATCTTCTATTTAAGTCTCAAAAGGTCAACATATCTTCAGTTTTTTGATTTTCCTGAACTGATGAGGAACACAATGGTGCAGAGAAATCACACTTATCCCAACCCACAAGATGGTAATAACTGAGGTGCTAATGCGCAATCATTCGGCTTTCAGATTGACACAGCAGTCTAGGGGGAGAAAACAAGTTTTTTGTCCATGATGTCTCTATTTCATGGTGCCAAAAGACCTAGGAGGAGCTCAGAACTCTTACTCATTCTCAGTGTTCATTGCTATAGGCCCACTTATTAATACCTTAGCAGTATTAACTCTGCCATTCAAAGCAGTCACAAAACCCACTGATTTTACCCCACCTTAAGTATCAGAGGTACAGAAAAACGTAATTCCTTTTTTGTTGAAATAGATTTTAACATTTTTTGCCATTTATATAAGCATACAAATCTACTAAATCAAAGATACATAATGATAAAGGAACACTTTAGAAAATCACAAAGTAAAAAGAATAATAAAAGTAAGATTAATCTGACTTAAAAACCAAAGGTGCTGAAAATAAAATAAATTATCCTATTCCTGCATCTAAGCACCTTGATTATAAGCTCTACAGTGTTATATATCACTAGCGGAAATAAAAGAAAGTGAAAGAAAAAAAAATAAGAGTATTAATAGAACAGTAAGAAGTATACCAGAAAGGATAATGAAACATCGGTAATGATTAATGGTGTAATGGATCACTCTATATATCTTTGCAGAAAGAAAATATCCAAATTACCTCAGCTTTAATAATCATATTTCGAGTAACTGTAGATGAGGAACTTAAAATGTATGTAAAAGACTGGAAATGATTATAAAAGATCAGAGGCTTTCAAAATTTGCTGTATATCAGGTCTAATGCCAAGAGCAACATATGAAATCTAATCTGAGAGTTTCACAATTTTCCTTTGTTTGAGCAGATCCCCATGCAATGAAAACCTACATCATGCCCAAACTGAAAGGAACAGTTAGTGGAAAGGATTCAGAGGTAACTACCACTAGTCCATTTCTCACTGGCAAAGTAAAAAAGGAGGTGAAGAATTAATTAGTTTAAGAAATCCCAAGGAACATGGTTTAGATTAAAGGATGCACTTTGTAAGCAGTCAGCTGGAAAGTTGATACAGCACTGCTCATACAGATGTTTGGAAGTATTTCACAAACTAATTTTGGAGAGTGCTTCTAAAGGTTTTTGCTCTTCCACTGCTCTGTGCCATCTCCTATTTATCCTAAGTTTAAAATAGAAAGAAAACAAAAAAAAAAAAAAACAAAAAAAAAACTACAGCTCCTAGTTAAATAGGATGGATAATTTTAAAGAAACACAAGAGAATATAAGATATTATGGTCCATATTCTGTAGATCCAGAAACTATAGTAGGTTGGCAGGTCCCTTTTTACCAATAAGCAATAAAAATGAAGTAATAGCCTATCTGTCAAAAGCCATGAGGTTTAATTCAGTCCCTTGGTTCATATTGTCTGTGTGTGAACACCTCACAGAGCAGTAAATTGCTACACTGAAATCCTGGAGTTCAGACCTGGTTGTGTGGCTTATCTTTAACAATCCAGTTCCATATTGCTCTCTGGCTAGTCATTCCTAGCAGGACGCTCTACCTGACCCTCTGCCTACAGAGGTAACAGCTCTCTCTTATCTTGGTGTCTCAGCCCACCTCTACTGCCAGTTTGTGATATATTTAGAGCTCCACTGCACTCCCTAAAAAATAAACACACAAATGAGTTACTTAATTAAGAACTGAAGTAGAGGAGTAAGGCAGAATGTCTGACCTACATTTGACAATCATAAGTGGTTTTAATACTTAAAATCAAGGTGTGCCAAGGCAAAACTGAAAGCTTAGTCATAAGGTAAAGCAGTGCTATGCCTGTTCCTTGTCTGGTTCCAGCAAGTACCACAGCATCTGTCCCCAGACGTGTTCTGTTCTCAAAGCAGAAGAAATTAGAAGGAAAAGGGCTTTGATGTTGACCTCTCCACAATGCAACAGCATTAATTCAGTATTGCACAAGCCAGAGGAACTGTCAGTGTCCCTGGAGGTGACCCAGCCTGCTAGCCGTTTTCACGCCCCAGAGACTTGAAGTGATCCACGAGGAAAAAGCATCTTGCAGTGTTAGTATTTGTGCACTTATATAATAGAGATGGGAAGGGGCTCAGAGCTCAAGAAATTATGTTTCTGCTGTCCCAGTCTGGCTTGGCTTGGGATGGAGCCACAGGGCCATTCCTGGAGCCACTGCCAGGTGCAGCAGGCATGCAAAGAGGAGGCAGCGGCACAAAGCAGTGTGGCGTTAGAAGCAGCTAGGGATGGGTAGGAAAAAGATGCATGAGGACGCAGGCACAGGAGGGAATAAGCAAAGAGAAAGAGAAGATCTTGCCAAGTTTTCATACAAAAACACTGAGAATGTCTGAGCGTGTGTTTGGGTCAAAGTCTGGGCCAATGCTCTTGGGTTCTGTTAATTCATTTTGCAACTTTTTGTGAAAATTCTGTCTTTCTATTGATGAGGAGCTGTGAGTGCTCTTCAAGTTGAAAGATGAAGGCTTATCCCACCATGCCCTTTATCCAAAATATTTCTCTGTCTTCAGAGATTTTGTGTTTCTGAAATACATATAGACTTAGTGATGAAAGATGTAACACAAGAATGAGTTGTTATTGTTACTATCACAAAAACACACATTTAGCACTCAAGGGAATTCAAGCTGCCATATGGTGTAACTGAGGAGCCCAAATTCTAAATTAGATATAAATCATTTTGATTCATTCTTTTAAGTCAATTTCTTTTTCCAAAAGAAAGAAGACTAGATGGAAGGAAAAGTAAAGAAAACTAATACCACTTTGCCAGTCCACAACTCATTCAGAATTAAATACTTCCCTTTTTAACCTCCTTACAAGTGGACATTTTTCTGTTTATTCTAGCTGTTTTACTAATTATTTCTCTGTGATCTTACTTTTTCTTAGTGGGCACATTCCACATGCAGTCTGGTCCTGCAATGCCAGTTGTAGCCTTTGGCTTTCTTTTTTTTCTTTCTTCTCTAAAACAGAAATAAACCCTGCGCTGGTGCTGTCTCAGCTTTGAAGCAGAAACAAGCCAGCTCTGACTGCGTATGTTCTCTGTGCCATGCTTCCCTGCAGTGACTAGGGCCCTCTCTCCCTCTGGGAGCCCTTTCCAAAGGACAGCTCTTCCTTCCATCTCTACCCACTAGGTATCAGGTTCAGCAAGGAGAAATGGTAGATGTTGCTTTTCCCCTTCCTGCTGACTTGATGCATTTTTGTGTATCTGTTCTGCTCATCTCTCAAAATCTCTCTGTGTCTGGAAGAGGTGTTACCTAATGGCAGTAGCCCAGTGAGACAGTTTCTCCTTTTCTATCTGAGCTTTGGTGTTGCAAGTACGATTATGAGGGATGACTCTCGTGTTGATGAAAGAGAGTGGAGTTTCCATTAACTTCCCTGGGGTCAAAACTTCACCCTGGGGGACCTATTCGGAGACATGGGAGGGAATTTCCATTTTAACAGAGAATTTTCAACCCCTTAATTATGCTGCAAACCTCAAATATTTTCTTCACAAGACAAAGTTCGTATCTTATTTCAGATGAATGTAGTGGCTGAGCGTCATCTGCTGCCAGAAAACCTTTAGAAGTTACTTAAAACTAAAACACGCATAAAAGAGAAGCAGGGTGGGAAAGGGTTGTTTGCTATTAAACACCAACACAAACCAAGCAGGGTTTTTGTCTATTCCCTTCCCCCATTTTGTTCACACAGTCCTTGTCACCCTTCAGACAGCCTTGGAATGCTAATTTTTCTAATCACTAGGGGAGTGAAAACTGTTGTAGAAATTAACCAAAATATAATTTTAAACTTTATTTAATGAGCCTGCAGCCACACCTGTAAATAAAATCTTAATCCTTCCCTTCTTAACTGCCAAGAACAGTAGTCCCAAACACTGTACAACCTGACAAATTCAGATTCAAAGCAAACATTTGAAACCATTTCCAAAAGGTTGTTTTAATCAGAACTGGCAGGTGGCTTTTACAAAGAAGTGGTTTTAAAGAAGAGCCTAATTGTTCTCTTTTCACAAATGTTTAGGATTTCTCTTCACATAGAAGCAGATGATACAGATGCTCTGCATGATTCAGCAAAATGATACCGTAATGATAAAGCTTAGCTCAGCTTTAATCTTTGTTATACTTTCCACCACCTTCTGAACTTTAAGTCTTTCAATTATTCTGTTTTTCTCAGGGATAAAATCTGTATGCATGTAATTCTCATTTAACACTAATAACAATGTGAAAACCTTCACACATCAAAGATGTGACTATGTGCTTTTGTCTATACTAATGGCTTGAGAGAAAATCTTGATAAATCAAGAAGGTTTTTTTTTTTTTCCTTTTCCTCTTTCTTAAGTTTTGTTGCCTTGATTAGATAAAAAAAATAATAGGGGGCTGTCAATCTGCTTTCTTTTCAGGTCTTCTCTGTCTCTTTCTAAATTAGTTACAGCCTGCTTTTTGTAGCTTTATAGCCAGCCTGACCTAATTTAATTACCATGACTTGTGTGGCTTAAAGATAAATAGTTTTATTCAGTCTGTCTACTTTTGTATAAGTTTTCCCTTTCATGCATCTCTCTATATTTTGGCATTCAGAATTCTTGCTTTCTGTTCCTCGGTGGGTTAACGCAAGGTTAGTTTTATAGCATTGTCCATATTCCCACAAAAAGGCCCCTTTGATGCTGTTCTGCTTGGCCCCTGCTTTGCTCTATCTGTTGCATGCTGGGGGCCTTTGTGGGGCACAGACAACCAGCTCGGGGACTGCCGGTGACATTCCCCCAAGCATCTCAGTGTCCTGGTGGCACTGGCTGAGTCTGAGGAACACAGGATAGAAGATGCACTGCTGTACCCATCGTGAGGTACAAACCCCCAAAGCCCCAGAGCTTGCTCACTACACCGCTACTGATATTTTTCTGTTTGAGGAAAATATTTCACAAAACAAAGTGTGAGACATGGCAGAGAGAGGAAGATTGGAAGGCCTGGGATACTGCTGATGGACCGGTTACCATGCTGTTCCTGTGCAAATACTTGACAAATACAAATCCCCTGCTCAACACAGGTTATAATTATGTTCATTCCATGTTTAAAGGGAAAACGAAAAGCAAAGATTCTAAGACTATAATCAGGCCTTCACCAATAGTAGTGTTTTTAGAGCCAACTGGTTCTGCATGTAGATGTTTTGTTCTAAGGAGTCTTTGACATAATTTTATTTAGGATGATAGGGTGGGGTATGTGCTGCACTTCAGAACAAGGAATCACCAAAGTCAGTAACATATAAACTTCTAAAACCAGAGCTGTGTTCTCAATAGGCAGGGCTTCACCAAAGGTGATATAGCTGTACTTTTAACTGCACTGGAAAGCTGTCTTAAAACAAGCAGCCCCAGGATGGTGAGTACACAAAACATCCAACCACAAATGTATTTAAATAAAAAACTGCATGTGTTGAACTATCCAGAAACACGTGAAAAATCTTGCCATAACCTTACAAAGGCTGTTCAGTGGAAATGCACTGGGAGAAGGAAGGCAAAGAAGTGTATTTAAATGGTATTTCAGTTTTCAACCATTTCAAGCCAACTGTACAGCCACATAAGAAGATGTTTTGTTTTGCAGATGCATCAAAAGGGCTAGCATCAGACCATGTTCCTCTGGAACTATGAATAGCACCTCTAAATAAACAGAGCACTTCTTTGTGCACTTGCCAGAAACCAACACACTATAGACACAAAGTAGAAACAGTATTTCCATGTGTTAACACCCACAGCAAGGAAAGAATCCATTGACACTTCCATGGTTGGAAAATGGAGAGGTGAACCATTTCTTTCCAGCCACGATTAACTGGAAAACCCTACGGAACACATAAAGAGGGAAACAAAAGGAAGATGAATTTGTTGCCTGTTTACACTAAAATAGCCCAACAGTGTAGGGATGGATTTGTCATAAACATCCACTGGTGCCTTGCCTCAGCTCCTCTGAAAGCCTGCAACTGACTTCACTAGGCAAGGAGTTTGATTATCAGTCATTTCTTTTGAGAAAAAATGTGGCGCATACCTTACCTTTATCTAGTTCTCCCCTTCATAAACAGTATCAAAATAAAGTGCAGCCACCCCTGAGCACAGTGCTGCATCCACTCAGGAAACAAACTGCTACAACTGTGGAAAGAGACTGGGTCAGGTCACTGGGGTAAACCTCTACTGCTGTTAAAAAAAAAAAAAAAAAAATGTCCTGCTGAGAAGATAAGGTTTTAAAGGCTCCTCAGATAGATGCAGACACAGAGGAAACTTTATGGCACACTATTAATCTTTCTTAGAAAGATGAAGTGTTGATGTGACCTTGATGAAATCCGAAGCTGCCATTTGGAAGAGGGGAAAAAAGGGAGACCAGAATGCTTCAAATACAGCATTTTCATCACCAAAGAACACCTATCACACTGAGACTCCCTTTTCAGTGGAAGAAAAATGTTTATTTTGATTTTTAATGTATGACATAGCCTGCTTGAATTAAGCTGTTTGCAGTTGCCCACTTGTACCTCCTTTCATAAGAGCTTTCTTTACTGAGTGAATCTCTCTCACTGTCTTGGAAATCAGGTTTCTTGGCTTTCTTCTGAGGTAGCACATGTGATGATGGTAACAGGTCAGGCAGAGACAGAATTTAGTATTCTCTCTATTAGAGTAAAGAAACAAATATAGGTATGTCCACTCTTGTATTTAGAGAGTCATGAGTAAGTTGTCTACTGCCTGGGTAGCCTTCCCAGGCATTTGTTTCCTACTGAAGTCATGGACCAAACAAGAAACTCCACTTCATGAACTTCTGCTGCTGGCTCAAACTTGCTGCAGCCACGCCATAGCAATCACTGATCTGGCAGAGGGTCACTCTACAGACTTGGGGTTGGGGAGTGTTTATGCTTTTTTCAAGAATATATAAAAGCATAAAGATGGCATAAAGACTGTAGTAAATGTACTGGCTCCTTTGACTGAAGTGCAATTGTATTCTTGTGCCTGACCCAGATCACACTTGTGTCTCTGTGTGCATCAACAAAGATTTTGTATTAACGGTTACAGAATCACATCCTGAATCTGCACAACATAATAAGTATTAGTTCCTTCATCTTCGTGGGACAAAGTCACTCAATACATCTCTGGCCCATAGGTCTGTGGAATTTATTGTCATTTAGTCTGAATCCACTTAATAATGATCATATGCTCTAAATACTAAAAATAAAATATGAAAAAAAAAAATCTGCAGATTGTGTTAAACTGTGACACAAATGGATATAAGATCTCCAGTAACACAATTTTATGCTGTGAAAATGCCCTCAAGCTGTCCAAGGATACAACTGCATTACACAGAGATATACACACACCCATAAAGTTCATGCCAAGTATGTTGACAAATCCCTCCACTGTGCTCTTGGACACTAAAATACAGAAATAAAGCAAAGAGCTCATACAACTATGAAAGCTTACTTAAAAGAATGGATTGTGATGTTTCTTCCCCTCTTAAAACGGAGAAAGGTGTACCAGGAAAATATGAGTGAGAATAAATATATATTAAAAAAAAAAAAAACTGATTAAGCTTCTGTTACATTCCTACAGCCATTGTATTTTTATAACCTCACATAGAACATTCAGATGAATGTCAGTATCACTGTACAAAGTGTATCTCAGTATAAATACTCAGTATTTCACCTATGAACACCAAATACATTTTGCAGTGGTTTTAAAATAACCCTGTTGAGGTTTGCTTCAGTTTTTTAATACAAATGTAGATATATAATTTAGAAGCGTTATTTCATGCTTTATCTTGATACTGTTAGAAGAGCCTCCAGTCCTTGTTTAAAAAGGCATCTACTAGGGTTTAAAAAGAATATATCTGAGGTCATTAGCAAAGGAAATTGCTACCATCAATTCTGACCTACCACAGGTTTTAAAAGAAAGAACAAACTGTGAAACTTAAAAGAAAACCCAAGAAATGTGTTTTGTGTATCCATGTGCAATATTTTGGTTACAACAAAATAAAATGCTGATATGTGCCAGACACCCTGAAGTTGCTCTCCTGTGACTAATTCTTCTGAGCTAGTTTTTAAATTAATCTCCCAGTGCTTGGCCTCTTCCCACCCGTGTTATTAAACTAACAAAAGCAGTTTATACCAACCACGCTATAAGCAAAGAAATAAAATAAAAACTCCTTGTGATGGACAGCTTTACCAAAATCACATTAATGTTCTATTAAATAAAATTCCATACATAGAATTTTATTTCAGTGTATAAAATGCTTAATTTCCAAATGTGATACTCAAATGCTTTATTTGGATCTTTGCTGGTCTGTTCTAAAGGGAATATTCCTAAGCAACTTACATGAAGCTAATTGTACCCTGGGGTGCATCAGGTTCAGCACTGCCAGCCGGGTGAGGGAACGGATTGTCCCGCTCTGCTCTGCGCTGTGCGGCCTCGCCTCAAGCACTGCGTGTGGTTTTGGGTACCACAATATAAGAAGGACACAAAACTGGTAGAGAGTATCCAAAGGAGGGCTACAAAGATGGTGAAGGGCCTGGAGGGGAAGATGTGTGAGGAGCGGCTGAGGTCCCTTGGTTTGTTCAGCCCAGAGCAGAGCAGGCTGAGGGGAGGCCTCATGGCGGCCTGCAGCTCCCTCACGAGGGGAGCGGAGGGGCAGGCGCTGAGCTCTGCTCTCTGGGGGCAGCGACAGGACCCGAGGGAACGGCATGGAGCTGGGACAGGGGAGGGTCAGGCTGGGTTTTAGGGAAAGGTTCTGCACCCAGAGGGTGGTCCGGCACTGGGACAGGCTCCCCAGGGCAGTGGTCATGGCACTGTGCCTGGCAGAGTTCAAGAAGTCTTTGGACAATGCTCTCAGACATAGGGTTTGATTTTTGGGTGGTCCTGTGTGAAGCCAGGAGTTGGACTTGATGATCCCTGAGGGTCCCTTCCAACTCAGGATATTCTGTGATTCTATGATACTAAACAGAATAGTTGCAAAGTTCCCAGGAAGCTGATTAGCTGCAGAAGAGAAGTGTACGTTTGCATTGGTACAACCCCCTCACCCTCCTCACCTCCCTGTCCTTCCCCCCCCCCCCCCCCCCAAAGAGATAGGACAAACAAACAATGACAAAAACCCTTCATATGTGCTTTTCAAGGATTACTGCAACCCTTAGCAAAATCATGATCAACAGATTTCAATAAGGTGTTCAAAACTTCAGTGCATGAATCTATATTTTCCATATAACCAGGCAAAGGATTTCAGAGAAGTCCACTCTGAGGCATCTGAGTGGTCCGGCTATGCTTTCTCACTATCCTTTTTCTACTCAATGATCTTTGGAGTTTTGCTTTGACTGAACTGGTGTTTCATTTCAGAGTGCCAACTCAAACACACCAACAGAGTTGGATATTTGAGGCAGCTGCTGTCCTTGCCTTTAGCCCTACCTCCTTCCTGTGTGCCACTGCCTCTGGAGAAGTGAGCCAGAAGGGATAGGTAAGCAGCTTCTCCATAGCTCAATCTCAGTATACCATGGTAAATGCAATCTATAATTCCAATAATGAAAAAAAAAATTAACACTCTGTGAAGAAGGCACCAGAGGTGGATAAGAACAGAAAAAGCAGGTACGCAGAATGTGGGATAGAAAAGATGTGTGGAAGATGGAAATTTGTGCTGCAGGGCTGGAAAGAGAGTAACTGGCCTCCTGAAGAGGACAAAGGCAAGGTGATCTTGGCAACCATTGCCAATCACTTCTATTCTTTTTTCTAGGAAGGCTTAAAGCTGCTTTATCTGTCCAAAATGTTTAGATTTAAAATTGCAAAAGGCTACCTCTGCCAATATGAGTGCAATGGTCCTTGATCTCATTTGGTGTCTCTAGATGTTTTCATTTTACCAGCAGTAATATAAGAGCAACCACAGATGAATTTTAGAAATGGTCATTCCTTATTTGTGTTTCTGCCTTTGTTATATCCTGAACAAAAATAATGCCAGAAAGAGAGATGCCATGAGAAAAAAAGTATAGATCAATTCACAGATTTATATGTGGATCAAACACTGACTGCCTTTGGCAGAGGTACACATATGATCATTACTCCATCCAGATTCAAGAAAATGAAGGGCAGAATGCAGCATAGATTCCACTGCTCTGATCACGCACAGAAACCAGCTGATATTTTGAGGTTTTGAGGCTACAACATGTGGATCTTCTAAAGAGCAGACTGCAACCTTGAGGGGTTTGTTTGGTTTGGTTTTTCAACTGAAATCTGACATGCATTACATGTGAACATTTGGAAGTCATATTGCTCATTATGCATTACATATAATTGCTTCAACTTTTACAGTGTGCAGTCATTAAACTGCCTTTCAAAATAATAGAGCACTTAACAAAACCCTTACGGACATGTGACCAAATAAAGATGAATAAGCGTGGTGTCTAACTTTACAAACTCTGTTTATTTTAGTGTAGATGTGTGCATCCCCTTTTTAATCAGTGGTGATGCTTGCAAATGGAAGGGGTGTGTAGGGAGCGGGCCATATTGTAATCTATGTACAGATATACACATAGAAGAATAAATTACTTCTGGCACAGATTTATTTTAGTCAAGATTCTCTGAACAGCAGGGAGAGATCTGATATGTGTAACAGTAGGCCCCAGCCAATTAGTCCGTGACAGATAAGAACCTTTCCTTCATTCATGCTGTTAGGTTTATATGTCGCTTCAACCTTTGGTGATTTCAGGTTCCCCTCTGACTTCAGTGAAATCCAACTTTTATCAGCTGGGATTCTGGCATTCTTTCCAGGTGCAGCAAAGAAATACCCCATTTGGAAGGAATGAACTATGATATGTGAGCCTTGCTTGTGTGTTATGGGGAGGAATGCTTTTGTAGTTACACTCCTCAAAAATCTGCAAACAAGGAAACAAACTCATTAATTATACACAGAAGTGTACCCTTTCAAAGCACCACCAGGGGGCTCAACCAAGTGACATCCATTAATTTCTGTAGTAGCAGCCAAGACTAAAGTATGCTGCTTTGGAAATTTACCCTGCCATAGCTGTGCAGAAATGGTTCCTTTAAAATAGTCAAGAAGAGTTTAGAAAATCCCCTACACTGTTAATATCTTTCATTGTTTTTGATATCAGTGTTTTACTACACTCTCAAAGTTAAGAAAAGTTTTCTAAGACAACATTCCCCATGGTACGTAAAGACCCATGGGGTATCTTAGATTGTTGAGATGGCAAATTCACTCCATACATTAGCTCATGATCCAGATAGAGGTGCCTTTAAAAATTTAGACTAGTACTTGCATTGTTTCACTACATCAGCAAAAGCAGCACTTCACGGTTTCCTCAGTAAGAATTTAATGGCATAAACTCAAATTTTCATTTACATACATAGAAAAAGTAAGATTCCCACACTTTTTTCCCTTGGGCCTTGTGAGTCTGTATTGAAAGAACTAAGAAGGCTCCATTTTACCTTACGAAAGTGAAAAGAAAAGGAAGGAAGAAAGAGGGAGCAACACCGCACATCTTCCAGGAGCTGAAGAGGAGGGAAGACACACAGGAGCAGCTGGGAATGAATAGCAGCTGGTTTTCCCTGAGACAAGAGCTCTTAAAGACGGTTCTCAGATTCCACTGCCCTTTGAGCTCAGGAAGGGCACTAGACCTTGCCATCCTTGGTGCTTCACATCTGGGACAGCAGGTAGCTGCCAGGCATTAGTGGTCATAAGTGGCTTCTGAGCTCATGGATGCCTGGTAGTTGCACATGGTCTTCAAAAGACTTCAACCAAGAAAACCAGCTCATTTATTAGACAGGTGGACATTTAGCTGGCCTCTGCAGTCAGCAGGATTCAGCATTACTTCTGACCTCTGATCAGAGTACAGTTTCTCGTACTTAAAGTAGAATCATAGAATAATTTAAGTTGCAATGAACTGCTATATATCATCTAGTTCAAACCCTTGCTCAACTTCAGAGTTGCGTCAGGTTGTTCAGAGACCATCCTGTTGAGTTTTGAGGATCTCCAGGGGATGAAATTCTAAAGCCTGGCTGGGAAGCCCCTTCCTGTGCTGATCCACCCTCATCACGAGCATCTGAGAGGTACTGATGATCTAGAAACCCTTACCTCTTAGAAAAGGAAGATACTGCTGAGCAGACGATGGGCCAACTCCTGAGCTTGCTTGCTCCATGGTACTGGCAGGATTTCAAACGAGGGGACAGCTCTGAGGAAACTGGTTGCCATTCCTTTCCACTTGTTTTGGTCAGTGGGAACTGAGAGAGCAAGATTTAGAATCACTCAGAGCAGACATGAGTGAGGACTCCAAAGTCCCATTTCAGATGGTTTTGAGGATGTACAAGAAAGCACTCCCACAGTGAGATTTAAAATCAGACTCAAGTGACCTCACCAGGTCTGTTTGCAGAAGACCATCCCCTTTCCACCCCTTTTCCTTCCCTCTTCCATTTTGTTTACACACCAACAAAGCTGTGCTTGTTGGGTGGCTGGAGGACAGGGTGTTATAGAGATTGTTGGCTCCACACTTTAGAAACAGCCTCAGTAACCTCATATAATAAAATACCAGCCCAAATGTTCTAAGGAAGCAAGAACAACCTTCTCATATGTTTACATTTTAAATCAAAAATTAAAAGTTCTGGTGAAACAAAAAAGTCTGATTTACAGTTCTTTTTGGTACAGTTGAAAAAGAATTATTTTGGAGGTCTTACAGGAAGGCTTTTTTTCCTTCCTTTTGTTGTTGTTAACTTGATTTATTTGTACATATCCTTAGAAGTTTCAGTCAAATTTCACACAAAACTTATTTCCAACAAAAGAGTTTCCTGCTTCTCGATAGAAAATGAGTAAAACTCAGGTTCAAATTCCTCCTCCACTTCTGTGACCTGGGGCAACTATTGCTGCCTTTTAAAATATGCGTACTTCTCCTGTCCCTGGTGATTGTTATTAATACAGTTTAGGGAAAGTGGTGATAAAGATCAATCCCCTACCCAGAAAAGAAACATTAACTGCTTCTTTCATGTCTTCCATAGTGAGTGAGCAGCTACAGTTTTAAATGATCCCCAGATGTTTACTACTTCTTGTGCTCAACTGAGGTTTAGGTTTTCTCCAGAGCAGCTGTGCCATGTTGGGTATTTCTGGTTATCCTGCAGGCTTCAACTTCTTGTCCTCTGAAGAAAATGTAAAGGTCAAACTAAAAGCCTGTGTGGCATGGAAGTCCCCAGCGAAAAATAAACCAAGGATGATCTCTTACCATTGGCCAGCTGAAGCTATGCCTCTGCACACTAAACAAAATATTCAAGGAATTCCTATAGAGATGGGTATGTGAACATTACAAGCTTTTCACTTGATTACAAAAAGGATTCCAATAAAAGAATAATCGCTGATGTCCCTCACTAAAAACATGCTCTTTTTCTTATTCTTTTTGGCAGTGTTTCCTATTTCCCTATTCTGACTCAGAGCTCAGACTTTTCCCTTGTTGGTCCTGCCTAGAGTCTTTTCTTCACATGGTCACTCAGTGAAGATACAGAAAACTAAAGTAGATCAAACATTATTTAAAAAGAAGGCAGGAGAGAAGACAGCTCAGGAAAGCATAGTATAGACAACCTAATTTGACCATCTGGAAAAATTATTACAATCAATTTATAGGCACCTACAGCAGTGTGAGCTGAAAAACAAAGATTTATCAAGACCAAAAGATAACCTGATTACTTTCCCTCATTCACAACTGGCCTGGTGAAGAGGCAAATTTACATTGCATAACAAAGTTTTTGACACAATCTAACGTAAAAGCACACTGGGAGGGATGCTCAAGACAAAACTACAAATCCACAGTTTTCTGAGGAAATAAATACTCAGAAACTACTCCTTAGCACGCAAAAAGACACTAAATAGGAGAGTCTACCTTGTGTACATAGTGTACATATTTCTTTAATATTTTAAATACTAACAGTATTAGTAATCACAATATTAACAGCAATAAGAAGATACAAAAATGCCTTCTAAATAACATTGTTTTTTGAAATCCCTTAGCATGAGAGAATGGATTTTTTTTTCTTGAATTTAAAATACAGTCCTTATTACCTTTTGAGAATGGATTATTTTTTCTTGAATTTAAAATACAGTTCTTATTGCTTTATTTTTTTTTTTAGGAGAAGGGAGTCAGATTGTTTCTTCTAAACCAAACATGAAAAAACAGAAATTAAACTTCCAAGTTTTACAGTTTACCATTTCAGTAATTTCTACTTGACTACTGCATAGCCGCTATGCAGTATGACTGTTTCTGTCAAGGTAAACTCACTATGGAAAAATCAACCTCTGGCTAATTAGCAGTGGCTATGTTCCTTGAATAGGAGAGCAAACTGTTTTTTACATAGCTGATCTTCACAGCTGTGGCTTTTCACTGAAAGCAGCATCAAAACCAAACGTATTTGGTAGCATTTATGTATACACAAAAAATAAGGATGGATAAAGGAAAAAAGTCCTCTAAGTTAGAAAATTTTTACCACACTAACAGGTAATATTAAAAGCAAGGAACAGAGAAGTGTGTTGTTATGCTCAGAACACAATAAATAGCATGATTAAGGCAGGATTAACAATAATAATTTTCATTCTGCTTCTCTTTCCTTTGCACTTGTCATAATTAGTCCCTAATGATGTGAAGACTTACCTTTACTAATGCTTAGTCCCACTGGAAGTAATTAATGCTGATAGAAGCATGCACTTTTCAAGAGGTTTAAACAGATTAGTATCTGAAGAGCCCAACAATTTTTTTCATAATTATAACCATGTAAGTAATGACAAGAAGATCATGCTGTACGGGGCATTAATTTTATTTTTTATTTTTTGCCTTCTTGTTATGCACTGTTCCTTTCCTTCTGTTCTTGTGAGGAACATTACAGATGTAGTGAATCTGCATGAACAGTGGAGATGGAGGAAAAATGCCACAAATTAAGGTAGGACTCCTACACCTGATACAGTGTATATAACTTAGAGGACGTCATGAAAAACAAAAGGCTCTGATCTTAATTACCATTTCAGGGCAGTCATTCTGATTGAGCACTCAAATAATTGAACTGGTCTTCTCTTTTTAATTAATGCAAAGAGGCTAATTTGATTTAATTGGATCTAACCATATAGAAACTAAGTATATACATATATTGTTAAGGCATTTCTTTCATGGCACATAGGCAGGCTTAAAATTGTCCTAAGGGGCTTTTAAATTTTAATAATACCAGAGACGCGGTGGAAAGTATTCTGCACTGTATGAAATAATTTGACTTCATTTATCTTTGCTGATACTGAGAAGGTAGTAGGATGGCTCTTGCATTCAATAATGTGTTCCCACACAGGAAGGTTTGAACAAGACTGTTTTTAACACAGTGCACTTTTTCTACTCTAATTTGGCTCAACATAAAACTACTCTTCATTCTACTGCTAAAACATTAGAGCAGGCAAACATTTAATCATGAGCTGAACTATACCTAGTTCATATGTGAAATATTGTCATCTGTTAGCATATAAATGTTAATAAATGTTGAGTTAATCTTCTATTAACTCTGGATTAGTAACTGTCATAGGTTTATTTAAACTGAACCATGAATTCACATATTTAATTATTTCTGAAGACATATAATTTGACTTCTATGTGAAAATCATGTTACTTACTGATCTATTTCACTGAGCTTATACAAAGAAAGTGGGAATGCTCTGAAATGCATACACTACAGACATCTTCCAACGTAGAGGCCAATCTTTCCTGCTGAGAAAGCTGAAAAACAATAAAGTACATAGTTGATTCTCTATTTATTGGAAAATATACATATCTAACAATTAAATACAAATTGCGATCTCTCTTCCATATTGCTGAAATGGGATTGTCAAAAAGACACTAAAATAATCATCTTAGAACCACGTTGACGATTTGGTATTGCTGTTTGCTGAGACAAAATGGTAGAAAAGTTGGAAAGCAATTTCATTAACAATTTCCACACTATTTCTCCTGGTTGTTCTTCACTGGATTTGGGGTTTTCTTTTCCTATTTTGAAGTCTCTCACCTTTTTGCTTTAGCATTTAAAAAGAAATCTTTCATTTACAGATTTTCATTTCTTTCTACTTTTTTTTTTTTTGTCTGTTTTATCGCTTTCCCATTTTTGCTCAGGGGAAATAAATTTTCAGAATTAGCTAGATGTCTATAGAGGAGAAAACCGTGAACAAAGGAAAAAAATACATATAATAACTGCAAACATCTTTTTTTTTTTTAACTTTAAGAATTGCAGGAATATCCTTACCTTTTTAAAATCAATTGCATTAGAGGAGGGGGGTGTCATACTTTACAAGGAAGTCTATTGTCAGTTCATAAAATTTTGTTCAAAAATACTGATCAACTCAATTATAATTAATTATGAGACCACCTGGTTACTTACAATGCCAAGGATTTCTTGAGCTCTCACTAGCTAAACTATCTTAAAAACAAGAAGAACTTAGCTTATTGAATTCTGGAGGACTCCTAATGAGGACATCCAGGGAGACTTAACTGAAATGGGCTCCAGTTACATCTCCCTAGAACTGACTGGCTACTAAAAGCCACAAGGCAAGAATCAACAGTCTTTCCCTGCCCCTGGGAACACATTATACCTCATGGCTCTTTGCAGGCATTGAGATCCAAGGTCTCCACCCACTCATCAGGAAAATAATCTTCATGTGGCTGTGCCAGAAATGAGACTTGATCATCGGCATAAAATTAAAAATGGATTTATGGACTTCCCAGAATGGGACTCGGGTTCTGACAAAACATCCTGCTTTCTGCTCATCAAAAGGAAAGGCAAACATAAGATATTATTAAAGCTACTGAGATTGTTTTGTTTGTTTGTTTTTAATTTTCTTTCATAGCCAGTATTGTTCAAATATCTTTTCTAGGTGTTATTTTTGTAAGGATAATTAGATTGCATTTTCTATCTGAATTCTCAATGAGAATGCAGCTGCAGTTTGACCTCAACCTTTTTATTATCTTTTTTTTTTTTTTTTTTGTATCATTTACCACAGGCAGGAAATAATAGCAAGCTTATTGGGCTTGAAGATACTTCCCATTGGTACACACTTCAACTGGGGTATAGCTGTTAATATGTCTGTGATATAATTCCTCACGAGTAAAAGTTAGCCAAAGATCCTACTTACTCAAAGCAAAATAAGAGTTAGGGCAAATGTCCTGGGATCTGTAAAATCTACTGTTTCTAAAATTAATCTCCTTTACTCTATGAAAAAGGCTATGAGGATTATACACCTGGGAAGTTGCAAACACTATATTATAGTTAGTTAAAATGGACTAGATTCTTTCCTTCTGCAAAATACTTAAGTCAATGGTTACAAAAGTAGCGTTTTTGGCCTGCAGCTTCTGATGGGTGACTGGAATAGCAGATCTAAAGGAAACTTAATGCAGAATTACTATGGCATATAATTTTGGAATAGGCAAAGAAAAAGCCTTAGGAAACTCTACAGTAAAATGATATGCTTGTAACTTTGAAATACTGGAACTTCCTGACATAGTCTGACCTATTTCTATTAGTAGGTTTGCAACCATTTGGGCATTTCAGTTGCAGAGTCAGAGTCTACAAATTGGTACATTGTGCTACCCACCCACACAAGCATCCCCTAAATACAAATCAGTGACAAGTGTTAACATTGTGCTGAGACTCTTCCTGATCTGTGCAAACCAAAAGCAACTCATAAGATAAGGACAAACAAAAGTACTGCTGAATGGTGCGCACTCTTTCTTCCTTTCTCCTGCTCAAGCCATGACACTTTCTTGTGCACCCCTGTTGAAGTCTTGAACATGATGTCAATACTGATATCATGATAAAAATACACACACACACATATATGGTTTGTATGTTATTGTAGTGCCTCATCACTACCCCCAAGAACGAAGGCTCTATTCAGTGAAAAACTACAGATAAAGTGTGCTTGACCTACAGCAACAATGACAGAGCCCTAAACATTTGCAGTCAGGCAGGATAGAAAGGTTACCAAACTGAAAAATTTGATGGAGATGGTCAGGAGGACTGCAAAACAAGAAAAACATGATTTGTGAGAAAGCAGAAAAGTAGAAAGAAAGCTCAGCTTGCCCTTATCTGATTCAAATTACATTTACAAGTGAGAATGCTTTCTACTAACAGAAAATAAGGATCTGCACTGAGTGTTTTACACAAAACTGGAGGATAATTGGTTATTTAAGACAGAAATAAAATAAGTGCATGAAGCACTTTGCAGAAGCTCGTACAATCCACTGGAACACTTTTGGCTTACTGAACACTTTGAAACAGAAACTGAACGTTTCAGCAGAAGTTCAAGAGTCCTTGAAATTGGCTTTTGTTCGTCACCCATAGATTATCTACTCTAATGACCCCTCCTTCCTTTCTGCACTCTCTTCTTTTATTATTATTCATGATTTGTCAGCAGCCAAGAAATTCCTCTGGGTTCCAGTGATGAAGTGCTTCATTTGGACTAATTGTTTCATTTACTTTAAAAGAACAAAGAAATATGTCAAAGCACATTTATTCATTTGAGGCCACTTTTAAATCTTAAATGTTAAATATGTTGCCAGTCCTTACAATTTTTGGAAATGAAAATCAAAGATTTAACTTTCAAAAATATTGTAAGCCAAACACCAGCACACATTGTAGATATTATGCAGAGATGGTGAAGAGAGCACCAAAGTTCCGGTGTTTGTGCCACTACATATTTTACCTTAAGATCACTAATTTTCCCAGACTGCCTTGGCACATCTCAGATATGACACCACTAAATTAAGGCTCTTCATCCTCTGCTCCCCAGACACACAAACAACATTCAACACTCTGGCTGAAATGTCTGCTGAAAGTGTGGTAGAGGGAAACGGCAGGAGAGAAGGAAATAGAATAAACTAGTACAGGAGAAATATAACATCAAGACAGTAGAAAACAGGCAGGAATTTGGGTATGGAAATAGAAACAGAGTACTATGTGGAAATATTAGTAGTAGAAGGGGAGAAGAAACAGCCATAAATTAGGCATAGTTTTTCATAGGACTTTAGGTCTGAGAATAGATAACATGGATGGGTAATTTTGCCCAATCATCCAGCTATGCATGCTTTTGTGCTAAGCCTTAGCTGGTATATATTGGCTAAATAAATGGTAAAGTAAGTTTCATACCTAACTTCAGTGAAACTGCATCTCTTACGTTTCAACCGAATTTGGTTCTTGTTTCTTCTTTTTTTGGTACAGATTTTGGAACCTCTCCCATCCTGGGTGAAAGGAAACACAGATTGAAATGGTTTCCAGAAAAACAAACAAAAAAACAACAAACACTAAAAATGAATTAAACATTAAGAGATACATTTGACAGGGGCTATAGATACAAAACAGGCTAATACCAGAGTAGGCACTCAGGTATTCATTCCAAAACTGTGGTTCAGGTATGTGAAAGCCCAGTCAACCACCTACCACTAGTCCAGTGGAAAACATTAAACTCTATGTTCAACTGATGCTGTGCCTCGTGATGGGTTGTAAGAAAGCGGTTCAGGTTACTCATGCTCAGTTTGTCTAAAAAAAAAAAAAAAAAAAAAAAGATAGTGAAAAATAGTATTTTGAAGTGTGTTTTACCTTTTGCAGTACCTGGACTGCTATCCATTTAAACTGTTCTCCAGTCCCACTTCCCAGCACCTTTGTGCTTAACGGGTTAAAACTCCACTAACAGGAGAAAGTAATGTACCATTTTACTCTGAATTTTTGTGGCATTACTTCTTTATCATAGTATTAGTACTCAATAATAAGGTTAACAGCCCTTTGAACTCAACCGTTCGCATGTTTCTGCATACTATACAGTTGTTAAGGGAATGTAGACTAAACCTCTATGTTGTATGCTCTTTAATCTGAATTTCTTGCCTCACTGGCTGCAAGCCAGCTGTGATCCTAATCTTTGATATATTATAGGGTTTTGTGCAAGATTTAAAGTAGTTAGTGTGATGCTAGAGCAGATTACCCCTTGGAGAAGTAGAATAAATAAATTAAAAAAGACTTAATTTTCACAGTTCAGAACCGTGGCATGTACCCTGATACCACACACAGATGAAACTTAATGGCTCTTATTTATTCTTGTCCTTTACGGACAAACCAATTAATGTTATTGTGTGAGGTGTGCTCTACTTGTCCATTGTGCCCACTCTACTGAAAAGAAACAGTTCCCACCATTTTGATGTACCACCCCAGCATGATCTCTAGTACATCATATCTTCAGATGATGTGTGCAATGGAGTCTGTGGCAGCAGCTAAATCAGTACTTAGTTCACTGATGTGAGACGCCAAATTGAAAGAGATTGACTTAGTGTCTTGGGCATTCTCCTAGCCATAAAATGTGACATACTGTGCCCATTTAAAGTATTGCTGTCTAGAAGAGTGACAAGGTTAGCAGGAAGATGTATCATTGAATCATTGCTATCAGCCATTGTGCAATAAAACCTGTGTTCAAATAATGATGCCAGCATACAGCATATTTAAACCAATATGTTTTCAGTTGGAGCAACTTACCGTGTTTCTGCTTTCAATGGTAATGGTCTTTGGTGTTTCCTGGGAGACTTTTTTCAAGGACATGATCAAATGGAAATAAGTTTGCACATTTTTCCACAGCTACAACTGAAAATAAAGCAGCTCAGTTGTTTGGAGATGCAGCTGGCAATATTCACAGTCACTTAAGTGGTTGTATACTCTGAAAGTCAACTGTGAAGTTATCAGGAATGTGGCTACTTTTTCCCCTGCACAGTATTTACCAACTTTAACATTTATCCTTTGTCATCTGTCAACCTAATAATTAAAAAACAGGAGAAGGCACTTCAACTTTAATTTAAACTACACAGACTATTGCTCAAGTCACGGTAAAGAATAGAATTGTTCATTTGACATTTGTCTTTATATAAAAGAGAAAACAAATAGTACCATGAAGTTGGCACCAGTTGTATAAATGTTGCTGTTCAGCCTGAGGCCAAACAGTCTGTAGTTTTTGACCTGATACTTGAACAAACCTGAGGAAAAGCTCTCATACAAGCAGTTCTGGCCTTTCCTGGGAAGTCACAGTGAACTATACAGTCTGTATAAAGACTTGAGCTCCAGCTCATACTGTGAGGAGCAAGGAGGATTTTGACACCATAAGATAAATGGAATAGAGCCATCCTGCTCTCTCAAGTAACCATAAGATGATCCTGGTTAATTTGCCTGTGTTAGCCACCTTCAGATGGCTAATGGGAGGTGAGATGAGTTCCATATAAGAACAGCCCTTTCTCACTTCTTCCATGATCAACTTAAAATTTAATTCACCTCCCCAGCCTGTTCCAAATGTAGTGATGCATAGGAAGCTAATAGTTGAATTTGAATGTTATCCATTTCAAGCTTATAGTTAATATAAGAAATGCACTAAATTAAAAATCATCCTGATTTGCTAATGTATCATTTTCTGTAAAACCTGTTTATGTTTTAAAAGGGTTATATGTATTAATTCTGAGGTCTAATATTAGACAATTACTTTTATGGGTTAAGAAACAAACAGCTGGTCTTGATGATGGCAGGACTGAAATGAACTTTGAATACACATGTATAAAATCATCTCTCCAGCAGCAACCCAGCACCTTCGTTGATTCTGAGCTGGCTGGCCAGTCTGAAGATTTATCCATAGGACAGAAGAGGAAAGATTATTGCATACATAAGTCATGCTCTTCCCCCAGAGTATGTCCCATAATGACTACTTATTGCAGAGTGAGTTCTGTGCAGACAGATCCCATAGCACCACATTTTCAAAACTGTATTTGCTTCAAGTCTATGGCTGAAGTCCAGTACAGCAGTTCAAGACCACATTTACAAGCATCTGATAGGCATTGCATTCACCATGGCAATCTAGGGGAATGAATGCTACTTCCTCCAACAAGCCATCATCTTTGTAATCTTAATCACCTCTTCCTTCCTTCCTTCCTTCCTTCCTTCCATTCCATATTCTCAAAGACAAGGAAATATTGAACTTTTCACGTTCTTTCACTTCTCTAGCTTCATAATTTCTAACAGTTTGCTATCATGAGGTTTACTCAAGACAGCCCACTAAGATCAACAACCTTTTTCTGACAGAGCAGAACCAAGAAAGAAACCAGGAAAGAGCCGAAGTCTTTCTTGGTAAGACTTGCTTGTCCCATCTCAAAGCTTTGCTGAGCACAAAGGTTTTTCCTTCTGTTTACAGAAGGAAATTCATGTTAATCTAAGAGTTTCAAACATAATTTTAGGTAATCGGGCATATTAAAGGGGACAGCTTTTGTGCAACTTTTGCTCAAAGTCCATAGGTTTTGTTTCCTTTCTAACTTTGGACTCTATTCCTGACTCTTTCAGTTTCTGTCTTTCTAGGCAAGTAACTAGTTTCCCCTTCACTGCAATTCATCATTGGTTTCCCTTTTTTTTTTTTCTTTTTTTTTTAAGAGCCTGACTCTTTGTGGTGGAGTCTTCTAATTTGATTCCACATTGTGGCTTGCTCCCAGGAATATTTGCAATGCTTGGACCATTCTGCCTTCTTTACCTTAGTTATCCTATTCCTCAAATGGGACAAATATATTAACACCAGAAATTCCATTGTAGGTGAGAGGGTAACCTTCTCCTTGGTGACACTGCCTGTCCTGTCCAGTTTTACATTTGTTATAAACTACTTACAGAAACTGGGGACACCATTCTCCCCGTAAAATCATAAAACATTTATTGAAGTAAGGTCAACTTGAGCAAACAAAATTATATATACAAGGGGAACAAAATAAAAGCTATCAGCAGGGCACAGGTTTATTTTATGCAGATGTAGTTTGTGTTCTATGGGACCCAGCAATACTCAAGTTTCCAATAACTTCTTTTTTTTTGCTTGACCAATTTTCTTTATTACTTATAGGTCCCTGAAGAATTCAGAGCTGTTATTACAAACATATACATTACAGAAGGAACACAGCCTGACATGCATAACTTTTTAATAAGGTTTTCATCAGCTGCTCTTACTGACATTTTTTCATTTCTTTTACACCCTGCTTTTAATGTCTCAGTCTTCATTTGATCCTGTAAAATAAAAGTGGAATATTACCACAGAATGTGTTCATGGCTGAATATAAAAATAATCACACAATGTACTTGAAGCATGAAAGCTCTCTAGGCAATTTCCGTTCCTGTTTGCGTATGTAGTCTATGCATCCAGATTGAAAAAGTTATCCTCTTTTCCTATATCAGATTAAAACTCCCAAAAAAGCATTCTCAAAGCTTAGATTCAGAATAGGAAATAATCCATAAAAGTCTTTAAATCCAAAAAAAAAAAGAAGTCTTTAAATCAAACATTCAAAAGTAAGCACACACATTTGTGCAAAGAATTTTGTGAAATCTTTCAAGACCTGCACTTGCAAAACTGTACACCACAAGTTGGTGTTCAAAACTCAGTCTATATCAGAGGATGTATGCCAAAATAAAGAATCCTTTTTATCAATGAGAAGTGATTGTAATGATCTAAAATTTAATTATCTGAAGTAACAATATACGCAAAAATATGAAGCAGTTCTTAGTTGTACCACAGATGTTAATACAGTGACTGTCTGTTTGTTGCTAATTCAGGTCCATCAGGACTGCAGGGAAGTTTATTCTGGCAACAGCTCTTATTAGCATCAAAGAAGCATATTTTAGGTTTGACTACTTTTAATAAAGTGTGACTTATACCCGAAATGGATTTGTTTGCCATGATCCAAACATTTGGAGACAAGTAAATATATATATACACATACAAAATATATGTTAATTTTCTCAGCTCAGGTGTCAATATTGGTGACAGAAACAATGGGATGCATCTAATGTCCCTGTCGACCAACCTTTCTTAGCAGAAAAACTGCTGAAAGAAATTTTAGTATGTTATTTCTAGACATTTTCGTCTTTGGTGTGTTCCCTCTTCAACATGAGATGCATTGTAATAAAAAGGAGAGAAAGAAAGTGAAGCTTCAGAGAGTTAAGCTTCACATTCTGTGGTCAAAGATGAAATATAAGCTTGCTATGGGATTGCATCAGTAAGCAAATACACATCTACTGACTTCAGTGGATTTCTGTCAATGATCACTCTTACTAACCCTCACTTTTCCTTATTTTATCACTTAGGTCTGATACATAGGTTTGGCTTTGTCCCATCTATGCTCTGCACTCAGCAGTTATGATGGATGAGGGATTCATATTCAAGAGCCCTTTATTTGCATTTGCTGCAATATACTGGGCAAATCCATTTTAATTTTTCCATCCCCATAAATACCAGCAGGCACCATGAAATCTGACCTGCAGTAGCTCACATTTGATACCCACTGCTGACGCACTGCTCACAGCACTGCCAGAAGAGAGTTATATTGAAGTGCTCTGGACAGCTTTACCAACTGAAAATGTCAGTGCCAGTACAACTCAAAACAATCTCAAAACCTGACTGTTAATACAATAAATCTGAAAATGTATGCAAAAACAACACAGAATAAAGAAAAGCTGTGAAGAGCAGGGGAGAAGCTGGGGTAAAGAAAAGAAGCTACAAAATATGGAGTTGGTAGTTCTGAAATAATGCAGGATGCTTAGGATTTATAATGGTGAGGGAACACATCCAGAATTAGTCAAATAAATGATTCCCAACTGTTCTATACCTTGCAACCTGGCAAGTAAACCTGCAGTCTACAGATATCCCTCTTAACATCTGGTAGTGTGATGATTCTGAGCATGTGCTTGTCCATTCACATTCACAAAGACAGGAGATTGCCCATCCTGCTTTGTTTGCTAAAGAAAAATTCAAATACTCTTCAAAGACTCTTGGGGGTGTGTTCACATCACTACAATACTTCACCAAAATTACAGCTTTACATTCCTCTTGACTCTGGCTGTACTGTATGAAACATCCACAGGGCAAAGGAGGAGGGTGATGAAATACAAACTAAATTATCTGAAAATTCAGAAGTGTTACGTTTCTCCATGTGCTTCCCCTCCACCCCAATCTTGCCTCCCCTCTAATTTAAACTCCCTGTCTTCCTGATCTTTCCCTAACAGTGGCATTATAGTACTGATAATATAAAGATGACAACAGAGAGTAAAGTCCGAAGGGACTGCTCATTTCCCATCATCTTCAATTCTGCCGGTAGCATAACTGGCCATCACGGCCTGGGCAGGATACTTGTGAGTATCTGAGATGACTGTAGCCACCTGCTCATGACTCCCATCCCTTGTGGTGATAATGGCAGCTCTAAGCTTTCCTCTTTAGTTCAAGTAAAAACAGTTTCGATACCTGAAATCAGCTAAATCATATTGATATGCCGAGAGTCACACAGAAGTACCTCAGAAGAGCTATTAGGCAACTTGTGACTGAACCTTTGTCTCCAAGAAGATTTTGTACTGGTAATGGAGACCTATAACCTCTACCCCCCAGTTTGATCTCCAGAGAGTTTTTGTCTTCCCTATTTTAACATTTAAGGAGGTCAGCATAAGTCTTCCCAACAATTTCAGTGATCTCGAGCAGAAGGCTCCAGCCCTGCATCTGGAAAGTACTTTCTGTCCTCTTGGGCTAAATAGAATTTATTAGCTTTGCAGTATTACATATTAATATATATCACTATGTCTGAGAGCCTCATAAACTACCTGGTGGACATATTATGTTCATTAAATGGGGTACTAAGACGTGTGTACATTAGCCAAATGCAGAATTTAACAAAAATTGATATATAAAAGAGTGTAAACTAAAGAGGAATAAAGGAATGTTAGTTATCGTGCCATAACAAAATGTTCTCACACCTACACATATCCCTGGAGAATTGTTACCTCATGCCCTGAGTGGTGGATGTCTACAAAGAGTGGGTTTTGTTGTCTGAGGTAACTCACCTGGAATTAGTTAATACTAAGTGAAGCCAATATACTAAATACTAAATGAATATAATGCTAAATGAAGCCAAGGAATGCTATCATTTTAAAGAGCTCAGTGATACAGTAAATTGATGTTGGATTTACAGTATTGACATCATATTTAATTTAAGTGTCTACATTTATTTATTCTGATGGTTTTCTGATTTACATGTAAAAAAAGTTGCTGAGGAGTTATGATTAAAGTCTAGAACATCTCTACACTGCTATTAAAACCTTTTTTTTACTCGTCTAATCTGAAAGCTAAAATGACTGTTCTCTATTGATCTGCCTCTACCTCTGGTTAAACAAATACATACATCGTCAAAATTATATTCTATAATATGTAAAAGGGCACACCACATAAAGAAATAACTAAAATGACACAAAATTAAATGGGAAAACAAAAGATTCTTATAGCCTACAAGAGTATTCTTATTGGATATTAAACACCTTTTCATGACATATTTATTCCATCTTTAGTTTACAGTCCTTATGAGGGACTGCTTCTTGTGGTACCTGAAGGCAGCAAATTCTGTAAAAATCTGTATGCAATACATTTACTTAATAACCTATTGAAACCCAAATAAATATTTCAATTCAAGGTGCATTGGATCAGTCATATATGCAAACTACTATTTGTAAATAAATATCAATAATCAATAATATATCTTTAGCAATACAGTATAATGGGCTCCCTGAAATTCATGATTCCTCTCAACCTAGACTGAGATTCAAAGTTTTCAGTGGCAGCTGCATTTTCTCTCATCAGAAAGAGATTATTCCCTGATTCATGCTTAGGATTCATGCACCAAAGGCAAACATCTAGCAGTCCCTTGGAAATTTTACATTACTATGCAGTTATGAAATCGTCTTTTCTACAATACCAACGGGACTTAACATCTTTAATAGTTTTCTTCTCCAGTAGCCCCAAAGAGGAAAATGCCCAGGAATTAGCGATAAGCACTGTTCACACTCACTAATCCTAATATTCCATTATTAGGATACCTGAATACATCTTAAGGAAGGCTTCAAAAGCATGTGCCAAAGAAAGCACTTAATTTCCACCTTTACTTGTACACATTATTCACATGACTGAATGCAAAGAACAGGAAGGTACCAATGAAAAATTAGTAAGCAAGTAAATCACTAACTACTTACATGTGCAATCAGTTAGTTTATAGTAACTATGATGCAAATTTAACCATGGCAATCAGCTCTCCACCTTTACAAATGTATTCTCACACAAGTTTTCAAATCCCTGTATGTATGACCTCAAGAGCCTCTGACACTCCTAAGCTATTTTATTAGATAGTCAGAATTTTCAGATCTTTTTCTGCTCAAAATAAAACAACAAAATTAAACTCAAACATGATGGTTGTTGTTGTTGTTGTTGTTGTTTTAATCAAGAACAGCAGAGCAAAAAGCCAGTAAAAGAATAACATTATTGCTTAAATACTAGAGCACTACTTCTTTTTTCATTACTTTTCTGTTTGTTTGATTGTTCTTTAAAGAAGCTTCTGCCAGTGTAAAATAAAATCCAGTCTGGGGTGGAATGAGAAGCTACCTACTACAGAACAACTAAGAGGCCTCCATGAGACCTCCATGAGACATGTCAGGGTTTATCAGCTGGTGATCGTGGAGGCCGGTGATGCTGATGGAATGTGAGGGCAGGCCCCACCACCCTGACCACAAGGCCTTTCCAGACCTCGTCCCAGATGGAAACAAAAACCAGTTGTGACCATCAGAAACCTGATTAATTGGGAATGACATTCTGGGCCTAGTGCTGGTGACCCAATGACTGGGAATTGCCCTGGAGGTTTAAAGTCTCATGTCCTTCCCAGAGCAGCAGTCAGACGTATAACAAAACTGCCTAGTTAAATTACATTAGCCAACTACTGTTTACAAATTTCAGGATCACACACGGTCTGCCCATTGTTTGGCACAGATAAACACAATCAGCCCTGGCATTTGAAGCTGCTGACAGATTGCCAGCCACTGGTGCAGATGGTGGCAGCACAAGAGCGCTAATTACCGATGACATTAATGATGAGGTAACCTGTCTCTCTTCAGCTAATAAACAGACGGAATGTGTTTCCTATTATTATTATTTTTTTTCAGATAACAAATTGTTTAGCTTTAATGGTAGAGAGCAACAAAACCAAATTATCTGTTCTTTGGAGAAATTTGTTTTCTGCTAATTGCTCTAAACAATCAATAAAAGAATTACAACTGGCATTATCCCACTGGGAACAGAAGCAAAGAAGTCAAAGTCAATTAGCTCTCTATAGTATGATGCACTCAGATGGAAAGAATCATTACAACAGAGTGTAAAAGTCAAACTATAAAGTATGCAGTTCCATGAACAAAGCAGACTTAGGAAATCGAGACAGGGTGCTTTTACATACCTGTCAATTCTTCATATACCACAGCAGCCTCCAGTTTTTTTTAGATGCTTCTAGAAAAAGGGAAAAAGCCACATAATATGACTTCCTTGGATCTTAGAAGTCCTGGTGTCTCAGGAGAGCACTAAGGCTATAAGTCTTCAGAGGTCATGACCAAAAAATCTCTCAGCTATAGAACAACAAGAACTACTAACTAGCTGTTTTCTGTCAATGTTCCATGAAAGCAAATACGATAAATACAGCAAAACTGAGGACTCCACAGTGGCCAGTGAAATGCAACACAAATGTTGAAAATAATTGCCATAGTTGACTTCCCAGCCTTTTCCATATTATTTCCATTCTCAATCTGTGTATAGAAGTGGGGGGCAGGAATAAAACAGGGCAACTGTTCAATGCTTACATATGATCGACTCTAAATATTTATTAACAGCCATGCTTCAAGTGAGAAGATCACCATTGGGACTGGCTATCTGGTATCTGGTTCCTGCCTTGTGCAAGAACCAGATACCAGATACACAACAGTGTGCTGAATGACTGTAGCATCTCACCTGTAAGAGGCGGGACCTCAAGTTCTTGCTGAGACTCTGAAAACCTTGAGAAGTGGGATTCCTGTGTTCTGCAGGGCTGTGGCTCCTGGCCTTGTTGAGCAGTGCCTCTCACCACAGCCCACAACCTGTCCAGGAGGAAGCAGCCCCTCACACACTAGCAAGATATCACAAAGCTGTGATATCCTGCTTCAAAACTGAGTAGAGATGTATATTTCTGCATATATCCCTATTTCCCCCACTGTGTGATTATAATACAACAAAGCAAAACAAAAGAAAAATATATTAACTGGCCGTAGGGGTTGAATACTTTAATCAGTAGCAATTAGAAAAAAGCAGCAGCCATGTAGTAATGACAAAGGAGTAGCCATCTCCATCAGAAAAAAAAAAAATCAAGCACATGAGTGTCCTGGTTCCAGTTAGGACAGAGTTAATTTTCCTCCTAGTAGCTGGTAGGGTGCTATGTTTTGGATTAGGATGAGAAGAGCGCTGATAACATGCTGATGTTTTAATTGTTGCAGAGCAGTGCTTACACCAGGCCAAGGACTTTTCGGCTTCTCGCTCTGTCCTGCCAGCGAGCAGGCTGGGGGTGCAGCAGGAGCTGGGAGGGGACAGACCCAGGACAGCTGACCCAAACTGGCCAAAGGGGTATTCCATACCATCTGACGTCATGCTAAACAATGGCTGCGGGAGCTGGAGCTGGAGCGGCAATATATAGGGGTGGCTGGCCGGGGTGGGGGGCCAGCTGCTCGGTGATAGGCTGGGCATCGGTCATAAGTGATATTCTGCTAGAATAACTTCTCATTGTTGCATTATCTGATTTTGCGTAATTACACAGAGCATTGTTTTCGAATTACATTTATATTTAAATATAATTCATGAATTATTTCTTGGTTCCAGTACATTCAATTAAGAAAATGACATTTCAACACACTTTGTGTGGAACACAACTCACTTTGTATGTTGAAAGAGTCAAATTCACATTATTTCATGTTAATTCCTTGCACCCTGCAGTTTGTCATCAGTGAAAAGCTTAGTAGCATATAGTGTGCCCTTGAAAACTGAAATCATTGAGCATTACATGAACTCTTGATTGATTTAACTTATCTTTTGGGCTGAGTTCCTGACTCTTCTAGTAAGGAGTGGCTAAAAAGCCAAAATGCTTTTGCACAGGCTACTTGAATGACAGTGCTTATTTCCCTGAGATTACTCCATTAGGACATTTTCCTGCACAGGTTTATTTTTCTACAGTAATGCCTCTAATTTTATACTGGGTAAAAATTGCTGGCCACCCAAGGTCTTAAATGCATTCATCAATGTTTTCAGCGATGATGTAATGTTGTATTTGAAAACACATTATCTCCTCACTTTCTACTTTATGCTGTTGCACACAAAGGAGTCAATTGACTTTTTCATGTACATACAATTGCAAAGGCATCCAAAACTTTTGTTAAAGGCCACCTACTTTTTCCACGAGTTATCAGAAACAACACAGGCAGCCTATTTAGGAGCGAATAACAATGAATGGCTGTTCTAGCCTGGGAAAGGTTTACATATATCCTCATAGCTCTCTTTATTCAGAGCTTGTAAATAACAACAGAATACAAGCCCTACAGCCACTAATTTAGCACCACATTGTGACTGTTTCTTTCCATTTGCCTCAAGCAAAGTCAAGTTTTAGTGACCTTTTTTTGGCCAATATAGATGGAACTTGTTCACGTGACGTGGGCACTGTTCTGTACAAAGTGTTAAATATCTTGTACAAAGCAAATGGTACAGACTGTTGACCAAGAAATTCCTACGACTGGGCTTAAGATAGGTTGTTGGTGCATTGCTGAATAAATGAAGTCTTGGACTAAATTTTGTTGAAAAGGAAAAGAAACATTTTTGTTTAGTTTTGTTGCAAAACATTCCTAATTCAGGGGCTATTCTTCTGTTAAGCACAAAAAAGAAAGTTTTAAGGAATGAAACAAATGATTGTTTTTATCAGTTTTCCTCCTGACTTCTTGTGAAATGAAGACAACATCCCTCTATTGCTATATGTAATAATATTTAGTTATCACCTGTAACTTACTATATTTTCCTGTGGGAAAAAGAACGTGGTGGTTAGAAAAGATACTTGATACAGAATGAAACACTCTCACATAGACTCTGTTTACAAAGCCATTTATGAAATTTAAAAAATTGCTGTGAATGTCTTGCTTACTTTTCAAGCAAACAGAGATGTTTTCTTCCTGTGCTAACGCAAGACAGATTTCCACAGAACTTCAGATGAGTGCTAACATTTGTTCTTTACAACATATCCCTCTACAGATGAGACTGAATTCTGCCCTCCTTCTCATTTTGGCAACTACTGCATAAGTAACAGTTGCATAGTGCAATTCTGAGTCACAAGTGTGACTTATCATCTGCAGACTGTTGGGTTGGTTCCCCCCCCCCCCCCCAATGCTGGAATCCTCATACTTTATCAGATACAAAGGGTGGGTATCTAACAAAATCTAAGTCGGCTCTTACCATGCAACTTTTGTTTTCCCTTCACACACATAAAGCAATCCTGAAGTGTTTATACAGACAAAAGGAAATCTTTTATCATACTTTTTGCTCATCTGGGTCACCTGAAATGCAAAGTGCAAAATTAAATTCCTACAAATAGTAAAACAGTTCATTCCTCTTTCTGCACTCTGCTACACTTCACCATGCACACAATGCGGTAATTGCTTTTGCTTGACTTGTTCAAACAGCTATGTTCATGATGTGACAGCTAGGGCACTAATATATTTATGCCCTTTGTAATCGGCCAGCACTGCTTGTAATTAGGTGCAAAGTTAATTAAGTGCAATACACCTAATAACTGCCTGCCAGTAATTGTAAAGTTTGATTTAGCACATGAACTGTCAAGGTGTCAGAATGGTGTATTAAAAAATAAGTTGCTAACAGAAAAACAATCCTGCCACAAGCCATAGGAAAGCACTGTGACTGTAAGCCAGTTGAGAAAAGGAAGAGGTACTCAGTACTTCCTACTTCCGATGCTGGGAAATGACCCCACCTGCATGGTGAGAAGTTGTATCTTGCTTTGTTGAACTCCAAATTAAAATATATTTTTACCTACCAGCTAATGTCTTCTCCTATAGATAACCATTCTCTTTAAGAGATATGCATATGTTGTGTAAATTTTTAAAGCCTATTAATGTCACTAAGACAACAGAATTACTTTTAATAAAATTGACGCACAATTAATATGAAAATAACTTAGAATGGTGTTGGCATTTCATGCTTAGGGTCCTGGTTGTGGAAAAACAACTTTTCTTCTATTGATTGTAAGAGAACAGTACTCATATCCCAAATACCTATAAGTAATAACAGCTTAAAAATTATGCTTTAGCTGTTTGTGTTTTAATTAATTTCGCTGTTTCAATTCTTTGCCTGAGAAAAAAACATGTCTTTCATGATTTTAGTCATTACAGGATGTCCTTTCTCCATATGACCATTTCAAATTACTTATTCTTGGTTTCAACTATTTATTTGTGCTTTTATTTCTCTCTGCATTTTTTCTGGAAAATCAGTTTCTTTCTCATGAATTGATCATCATTTCTCCATAAGCACAGTGTGTTTTCCAGATCCACATTCTTCTCTCTTAAATGCAATTTTGGTAACCTCAGATGTTTCTGTCACCTCCATCTCTGTATGGCATGAACTGTGAAATGTTCTCTGCATGCTAGGCAATCTGGGCCGGTTAGAGCCAAAGCATAGCTGGTCAGTAGAAAAAAATAAAGAGCAAAAAAATAGCACATAGTTCTATGCATAGAAATATATAGAACAATTTAGAACTAGCTGCACAGCAGTTTAGAAGTTACAGTGAGTGCACATGAGTTATACAGCAGCACAAAATATATGCCTAATTCAATAATACTTTGGTTATTAGCACACTTATAGATGTATGAAGATCAGAAACTTATACCTTTGAGATACCAAGAGGGAAAGTATGGACAATGCTCTGAAACTTTTTTAGGCTAGCAGGTCCAAATGGAATGGATGGAAGTTGTACACAAATAGGGTAGCCCATAAACCTTGAGAAATAATGTTAACTTCAACGACAGCATTACTCCTTCCAAAGCAATCACCAGTAAAGCTTTCTTTCTAAAACACTTCACAAAAATCAATGTCAGATAAGCTAATCTTTGTGGTTAGTTATTATGAACTGATATTTGATCGGGGAAATTATGCTCTAGATTGACATGAAATTAATAATGCTTGTTGTGTGGTGCCCAATGACAAAGGTAAATGCTAATAGCTCTGAAATCCTAATGATTGCCAAAGTACTCTTCCGAGCTTTGATTAGTGCTTGTGTTGTGCAATTATGCTTTTCTATAATTACTGTGAATTACCATCATGATATTATTATTCTCATATTTTCTATTCCTCTGAAATCGTCAAAATTTCCTGCAGCTAAAAATGGATTTCATTTGCATTACCACAAGCTTTGATTGTTTAATGAAAAATAATTCCATGCAGACCCTCATGTTAAATTGTCCATTTAAAATTTTCCTGTTATCTAGATTATGTTGAAGTGCTCCTTCTTTCATTTATCATTTGCCTTTATTATCACAGTCACAGTCCTCGTTTTATGCTAGATTCTGGAGAGAAGAAAACAATGAAAGACATTTTTATCCATATCCTTGTCTTTTGCCTAGAAGCGTTTCTCTGCATGTTCTTCCTTAAAGTTCCTTCTTTGGAAAGCTTAAAAATGCACCACTTTCTAGCAAAACGTGGCAGCTTTCTAAAAAAATTACTTTCTTTGGTTGTAGGAGGGTCTGTGGAAGTCTACCATCGACTCATCTAAAGCTTAGAACCATGCCCTAAGCCATAGAGATGACCAAGGTCCATGAAATGATCTTGTCTGTGCCTGATGGCTGCTGGATATTTCCCTCTCAATAAACACACACAGTCGGGCAGTGCATGTTTCTTGAGAACATCCATTTCCCTGCTATGGGCACGCAGCTACATCTGTGTCAGTACTAAACTGTTTTTGGCAACTGTGGGTATCTTTGTGGTTTTCATTGCTGTAGTGGCTTTAAACTTCACAAGCCTAAAATGACAATCATTTATCAAAATGAGCTTCAGTGCAATTTGCTCAATTTGAAGCAAATCTCAGGACTGATTTTCAAAGTGTTCGTACTCCCTGTGAGCAGTATTGATTGTTTTCATTATTCAGATGGCTATTTAACTGCCTTGGGAAAACAAACAAACAAGAGACCATTTCACCTTCAGAAATTCAAAAGTAAATAAACAAAAAAGCCTTTTTTTTTGCATGTTTCACAATGATTTTTGTTTATGTACCGGGAAAAATTAGACCCAATTTTAAATATTGATTTTGTAATCTTACTTTTTCCCATCTGTAAACACTTACTGACTTTTTTTCTCCTTTCTCAGTAATTTTACAGAACATCTCCTGATGTCTTATGAAGCAATGGTGGTTTTGAGCACTCCCCAAAGCCTGCTACGTGGCAGCTAGCAAAACATGATTGCAACTATGTTGGGGGGAAATACTCAAACCACGTACTCACCTTTGCTGTAATGAAAATGTAGCTTAAGCCATACCCAAGACTAATCTTCATAAAACATTTTCAGAGCAGAAAGGAAAAAATGACTGAGTTCAGTAGATTTGTGGGGACGGTATGAACTTTGAAACGCATACAGTGTACAAGAAACAGCAAAATCCATCCAAAAGCCAAGCTTCAAAAATCAGAGAAAATATGGGTTTGTAAGAGTATGCAGCAGTCTCTTTTAGAGGTGTTGAGTTAAATAAGTGTAACAAAACACCAAACAGACATGACCTTCAAAATCAAAAAGTATTCAAGTATTCCACAACCTAAAGAAGAGGTCATCTGATATTTGGAATATTTCTTCCTAAAATACATCACTTCCTCCTGAAGTGTGTGTATGTTTAAAAAGATAGATAAAAGAAGATAAAGAAACAGAATCTATTCTTCAAAGCTTACTGAAATTCAAGTAACTTTTTCTTGGTTTAAGTAGAAAGTTTTCATATTTCTATTGCAACAAAAATGGAAAAATATTGTGACCTTTGCACAGTTTTGACAGCCTTGATGCCTGATTGTTGTGTTACTCAGTCTACCTGAAGTTCACCACAGTTTTGCTGCCTGTACTTTAAAAGCCTTCACTGCAGTATTTTTACTGAAATAGTAATTCAGTAATTTTTGAAACACCTAATGCTTACCTTGTGATGTATTCACAAATGCTGGACTAGAGCAAGAATATAGTCTAGATAACTCTAAATTGATATTATGTATTTAGCTACATACACAAAGAATATTATTTTGTTCCTTTCCCTCTCTTATTTCTTACTATTGTTTTTCAACTGGTTCTATTTTCACCTCATATATGCATCTGATTTTTCTCTCACATACACACAAATCTCCTATGCAAAGTGTTAATATAACACGTGTGGTCACAATTTCACACTTATAATACTCAAATAGGTTTGAAGTTAGTCAGAATAAGTTTGACCATGCCCATATGTATACTTGAGGAGATAAAAGACTGGATCAGATGAAGGAAAACAATCAACAAAAAAAAAAAAGTGTGTATACATATATATATGAGTGTGTGTATATATATATATCTTTTAAATATTTTGTTTTTCATTTTCATCATGGATAATAACAAATGGAGATACTTTACCTATAATTTTATTGTGATGTGGGGAAAATGAAGCCCACATTGAACGTCTGTAGATTGCATCCTTTGAAGCAGTTAAGATTTTATAATGATAGCTAAAGAATTGGGTTTTGAAGCAGCAATGCACACTTGTGAAACCACAACTTTGTGAAACTTTGTCACAGCTGTGACTGTGTTCTCTTTGCTTCCTGGATGAATCATGGTTCTGCTGGGCTGTATACATGTCCTGATGAAATGAGCACATGCTACATGGCCATCTTTAACACTGTCTTAAATATTGGTTCTGTACCACCTAGCCCAATTAGGGCTGCCAAGGGAATGAACATGGCAGTGACACTGACAGTAGGATTAGCATCATACACATCTTCATCCCAGTCTGCTTTATGTCAGTTCTACTTGAAGTCACACCATATAAGACGGGCTCTTATTTTTAGGTACCCAAACCAACACTACATAAACAAACAAGAAGGAACAAACGAGCAGAAACATCAGGCTTTGACCTTGCCAGTGAGCCAACCTTCTCTGACTGGAACCAGTATAAATGTAAAATATTAGAGAAGATCCCACCCGTACTTCATGGAAACTTCTGCTCTACCACCCACATGGTCACTGCCCAGTCTTAGCCCTCATATGGGAGGTCAGCACAGATCCTGCTCGTTTCAGAATTTTTCTTTCATACTTCAGATCAGCTTCAAGAGCCTAGGAGAGGAGCTAATCCTACACACATGTGCCTCTGGTGAGATGGCAACTGTCCCTGGCTAAGGAATTAACACCCCTTTTCAAGTTATCCTCTTTCTTCTGAGCTTCCAGCAAACAAATCAAATCCAGCATTTAGCAACTGCATGTTTCAAATCACCAAAAGCCCCTTCAGATCTTGAAGCTGTACACACTGTCTGCTAGAATATCCTCAGGCACTCTGTTACAATTGAATCGTAACTTGTGGCACCCTCGTTCTCATCCCATTGCACTGAGTTACCTCCACTGTCTACAGAGAGGACTCCACATACTTTCAGGCAGGCAGCTATGTGCTGGACAACAGCAGGAACATATTATTAAATATTTCTTTTATCTTCACTTACAATAGCCACAAGTTTAACCAATCTTGAAATATTTTCCATCAGAGTACTGCATCCACAAAGGTTCTAAGCCTTGGAGAGTAAACGGGGTTTTAGGTGATTATGGCTCCTCAGTCACTTTCATCTAGCCCCACCAATTTTATCCCAAAACCTTGAAAAAAATCCGCTGTCATATGCCACAGCATAAATGAAAGGTACACAATCATCTGTGTTGCTCTATTTCCTCCTGCTAGGCCTCGTGTTCTTCCTCTGAGATAATATAGTTTAGGCTGTTGACCTTTCACTACAGTTTAGATTTTGTTTGAGAGTGTTAAAAATATTTTAGCTCCTGAGTGGCTCTGTGACTGGAGAGACCGCAGCCAGTGAGCTGGGTGGTCCTTTCTACTGCAAGGCTTTTCTGGACGCTCAGGAACTAACTAGGCCAAACTGGCACTGAACTCAGTGTACTTGAGTAGTCACACTACTACATTATATATCACAGAATCACAGAATTGAAGTGGTTGGAAGGGACCTCGAGAGATCATTGAGTCCAACCCCCCTGCCAAAGCAGGTTCCTTAGAGCAGGCTGCCCAGGTAGGCATCCAGCCAAACCTTGAATATCTCCAGAAAAGGAGACTCCACAACCTCCCTGGGCAGCCTGTTCCAGTGCTCCGTCACTCTCACTGTGAAGAATTTCTTTTGCATGTTGGTGCAGAACTTCCTGTGTTCCATCTCGTGGCCATTATCCCTTGTCCTGTCCCCACAAACCACTGAGAAGAGGTTGGCCAAATCCCTCTGTCTCCCACACCTCAGGTATTTATAAACATTGATGAGATCCCCTCTCAGTCTTCTTTTCTCCAGGCTGAACAGACCCAGATCTCTCAGCCTTTCCTCATAGGAAAGATGCTCCAGGCCCCGTATCATCTTTGTGGCCCTCCGCTGGACTCTTTCCAGGAGATCCCTGTCTTTTTTGTACCAGGGAGCCCAGAACTGGACACAGTACTCCCGGTGAGGCCTGACCAGGGCAGAGTAGAAGGGGAAGACCTACCTTGACCTGCTGGCCACACTCCTTTTAATGCACCCCAGGATCCCATTGGCCCTCTTGGCCACCAGGGCACACCACTGGCTCATGGTCAACCTGTCGTCCACCAGGACCCCCAGGTCCTTCTCCTCAGAGCTCCTCTCCAGCAGCTCACCCCCCAGCCTGTACTGATATGAACGATTGTTCTTCCCAGGTGCAGGACTTTACACTTGCTCTTATTAAACCGCATTTGGTTTCTTCCGGCCCATCTCTCCAGCCGGTCCAGGTCTCACTGAATGGCAGCACAGCCTTCTGGCGTGTCAGCCACTCCTCCCAGCTTCGTGTCATCGGCGTACTTGCTGAGGGCAGACACTATTCCCTTGTCAAGGTTGTCGACGAAGATGTTGAACAGGACTGGACCCAGCACTGACCCCTGGGGAACACCACTAGTCACAGGCCTCCAGCCAGACTCTGTGCCACCAATCACCACCCTCTGAGCTCGGCCAGTCAGCCAGTTCTCAACCCACCTTACTGTCCACTCATCTATCCCACATTTTGCAGCTTTGCTAGCAGGATGTCATGGGAGACAGTATCAAAAGTCTTGCTAAAATCAAGGTAGATGACACCCACTGCTCTCCCCCCATCTACCCAGCTGGCGATGCCATCATAGAAGGCAACGAGGTTGGTCAAGTACGACATGGTGAATCCATGCTGACTACTCCTCATAACCTTCTTCTCTTCCAATTGCTTGGAGGTGGCATCCAGAACAAGCTGTTCCAACACATTTCCAGGGACAGAGGTGAGGCTGACTGGCCTGCAGTTTCCCGGATCCTCTTTCTTGCCCTTCTTGAAGACCGGAGTGACATTGGCTATCCTCCAGTCTTCAGGCACCTCTCCTGTTCTCCAGGACCTTTCAAAGATGACAGAGAGCAGTTCGGCGATCACCTCTGCCAACTCCCTTAGCACACACGGATGCATCCCGTCAGGGCCAATGAATTTGTGTGCATTGATCCCACTCAGACGCTCCCGAACCACTCCCTCATCAACCAGGGGGGAGCTCTCCATTTCCCAGACCCTTTCTCCTCCCTCCAGGGTCCAGGAGTCCTGAGGGGGGAGTCCTTGAAGCAAAGACTGAAGCAAAGAAAGCATTCAGTATCTCTGCCTTCTCAGCGTCTCCCGTTACCAGGACACCCCCCTCGTTCAGCAAGGGACCCACATTATCCCTAGTCTTCCTTTTACTGTTTAAATACTTAAAAAAAAACTTCTTATTATCCTTTATCTCTTTTTCAAGCCTCATCTCTAGGCAGGCTTTATCCTTCATATTGCAACTTACGTGTAGTGTGGAGGGATTTCTCTCCTATACAAATTGGATGTTCTGTTGTAATGTAATGCTGGAATGCAATATATGCTTTACCTATATGCAGAAGGCCACATATTCTTACTTCCTGCTGAATGTTCCGCAAAAACTGGAAGACCAGCCTGAACACAAAGAAATCACATGGAGAGCTGTATCCAAATTCCTTCAGAGAGGGAAATGGTCTTAGACATTCATGTCCATCAGAATATGGATATTCTGGTTATAAATTCTTCTAAATCTTTCTGGTTATGGCTAGAGTAGCATCTCCAGGCTGCCTTGTGGCCAACCCAAGGGAGAAGTTCTGGTCCAGGAATGACTGCTTAGCTGAAGAACAGTCTTGGATTAATCACTTTCCTCCCCCTGTTACTATTTCTGTTTGCAAAGCACAGAGTCAATTAAAGATAGGAAGTCGTACATAAAAAGTCATTACTATTAAAGGATATTCCACTTCACTTTTCACACTCCACTGAACTGCAAAGGCTTAAAAATGCACTGCTGTGACACAGTCAAGACTGTGTCTTATTGGCCAAAGCTGCTTTTACCTGTCACCAACTAAGTCATCTTATGTAATTGTGATCAAACATAAAAATGTATTAATTTTTTCTAGGCCGCTACTTAAATGCCTGGAAGGATACATGAATTGTCTTAGTGAGTTAAGTGTCTGAATAGCAAGATAACAAATAACTTTGGTAGCTGTGTCCATGTCTCTAATTCTTACTTGAACATTCAGGGACGATCTGCAGTAATAAATACAGCTTCAAGTGATTTGGTCAAACAGCTGTGAAATCAGGAGAAAGCTCATGACCTATTTGAATACACCTTTTAGTGGGAGTCAGATATAAACAACATAAAATTGTGACTGAATCTGGACCACATTCAGGTTAGTATGTGATGACATCTTCTAGACAACCCATGTTACACAGAAGACGGCTGACCTAGTTCACTGCTGTCAGAATACTGCCTGAGTCGCCCATTTTGTTCGTCAGTTCCCAGGCTGAAATTTCAATCACAATGTATAATAAATTAGGCCAGTCATGTAATCGTATTTCAAACTAGATACCAAAAGACTGTCACCTGTTCTAGATAAAAATTGAACCACAGCCAGTAATCCATAAATCCCTTTGTCCCGTCCTGAAGGTAGTACCTAGAATAAAAACATAACAATATTTAGGATTCTGAAGTGATTGCTACTGCAGAGATGACAGATGAGATACCGCAGAGCAAACATCACCGGACTTGCAGCTACTGCACTGAAAGAATCCCTCCTAGCACAGCTGTGCTGCCAGGATGTGTGAACAGGACTGAAGATGCAGCATGTTTGGAAGCCTTTTCTTGTCCTGCCTTATGTTAATTCAGTCCAAATATTGGAAAGCAAAAGTTTGCAGCCTTACTGATATGAACCAAAGTTAAATAAATAAACAAATCATAATCACAAGCATGGCAGAAAGCCAACATGCTGAAGTGAATGCTATTGACCTAGCAAGCACACTGCAATCTCTCCATCTGGGAACAGCCTCTCAGGGCAGATGAATGCTTAAAATATTTACAGTCCCCCATGAAACAAGCACTGACCTTCTTATGTAGAAAACAAGCCTAGGTAGCTATTTGATCTTCCCTCGACTGGCTTAATAGTTTAAAAAATCCTTTTGGCTTAACTTAGCTATCAAACAGAATCAAACGAGTTGAAACTTGCTTTTAGCAAAGCAAATGGATGACTGTCATCTGGATGCAATGGCAGCAGGACAAGCTCAATGAGAACTGTTGCACCGACACTGCTGCATCCAAACCTGCCTTCTGGCTGGAATCTTCAGTCTAATACAGAGCAAGCTAGAAGGCTGAATGAACTGTGTACGTTGTCTGGAGACAGAAGCAAATAAATATCAAAGGAAATTCCAAAATTAGACCAGTATGAAAGACAACACTAAGGATGATGAGCAGAATATTCAGAATAGTAGAATATATTTGTAGAAATGTTCCTAATTAGAGTCAGTTAGCAATAATCCGAGAGGATATCTCAGAAAGGTTACTCATTTTCCCTGAAAGCAGTATTTCTCACAAGGGTGTATTTATTTCTTCCGGAAGAGCTGGCCCTGTCTGCAGGCTTAGGAATGCCATTTCAGGGACTTTCAGCTGGAGATTTCATCCAGAGGACCCCAGATGTCCCAAATGTAAAATCAAGCCAGGAGCTAGCAGGCAGGTAAATTTAAAATATCTGTCCTGAGACCCTGATTCATCTGGAGATATCAGCAGGATGAGCAAAAGGAAGGCAACTCCAGAACCCACAGGGACCAGCAGCTGTTGAGAAGACTTGGGGACAAGGTTAGATAAAGAAATACCACATTTAAATGTTTTCTATATGTAATATTGTGGGATTCCTGGGAAAAGCAGACTTTCTGAATTACCAGTTCTTTTCCCCTTACATTCAAAAACTACCAAATTAGTTGAAGAGCTTACTTTAGAAATCCATAGCGATAGGTGACGCAACTTTGACTACTGCTATTGCTTGTTTGCACTTCTCACCTTAGCCTTGCAGAGCATGCTACACTCCTGTTCTCAAATCTCCTGTTTTCTTATATTGAAATTTTTATCTTTCCTGTTCTTTCATAACCCTCACATATTTTTTTCATAAAGCACTATTCCAAATCACACAATCTCTCCAAATCTCAGGAAACAGAATATTCCATCATTTAGAAAGTTTAATAGTTACCATGTTGTTGAGTGAAATGTAAACATCAAATATAAAGACCTCAGATTTTTTTCCCTAATTAGGGGAGTTTCGGTCTCTACCTCAGTAAACAGAACTGCCTTTCCTTTTCTAAGGAAGAGAAAGTTTTTAACAAAGCAGGAGAACATTGCATAAATGTTGCATAAATGTTAGAAATAACAAATATTACCAGTATTACAAGAATACAGTAAGATGTTCAAAGCTAGAAAAGCTTAGGGAGCGTTATCTCTCTGCGATGTTTTGTTTCACAGTCAGTTTCAGTTTTTATAATTTCTATCTCCTTCTGTTTCCAGCAGCATTGGTCTCCCATGCAACATTTGGAGAGATTAGGTAAAGCAGATCCAGTACACCAACACCTTCCTCAGTAGTGACATATCAGCTCTTTGCTCTCTAAGCTTAGCTTCTTAGGGTTTAAAGTTAATGAAATAAAATATCTACAAATTCACCAAATGAGCTTTCTGACACAAAACCACTTTCTTGCATATCTATATCCACTAAGGACATTTTTGAAGTATTTTGAAATTATATTTTAACACCACTGCCAGCATAATAAAGTTCTTCATAGACAGTGAGAGGTTACTTTGACTCTGGCACCATCTACTGAGAAGTGAATAAAAGTGCCTGGCTACAAGATCAAGAATGTATATTAATCAAGGAAATATGCCCTGATTTCTTCATGCAGTGTGAATATTTCTATTTTCTCATCACCAAGAAGGCTTTCACTTACATCCTTGAAAAATATTTTCTTAGCTTCTCATTACTGTTGACATTCAACAGAGTGCAATGATATAATGTAATAGGATCTTTCCAGTCTGTAAGATAACCAGTACAAATAAACAAAAAGTTGCTTGCACTGACTTTGCAAGTAATTTTTCACCACACAGACACTAAGGAGGGCTATTTCAGTGTTACTGCCAGGAACGTTCTTAGCTGTGCAAATACATTAAAATATGAAGGTAAAGGTATAAAAAAATAAAAACAAAAAATTCATAGTCTTAGTTTAGAAAACAGCTTTCTTATTCTTACCTTTCTAAATATTTAATTCTCCCTATGCAGACAGAATACTTTCACCATGCATTAACAAGCAAAGCACAAATAATACAGAATTGTATTTTGAGATTAATATTTAAGTTGAAAATGTTTCTAAGCAAAAACTTACCAAATGCCAGCTTTTCACCCATTTTCTGTGATTACTTGAAAACACCAATGTTGAGTTTCATAAATTTTTGCCATTAGTGAAAACATAGAAATATATCAGAAAACAGCATTTGTACTAAAAATTGAAAAAAAATAATAATTATATTGAAAATGCCTCCAAACATCAAGTCTGTCATAACCAGTAATCTCCCAAAAGAATTTAAGCACTCAAGAAAAATACTGTAAGGTATCTCTTTCTGTGTGTCACACGCATTGCTTTGGTTTACTCCAGATTCTAGAATTTCAAAAGAAGATAGGCATTTTAAAAGTAAAACAGTTTATGGGAAAAAAGGTGATATTTTGCCTTTGCCTTATGTTTATACAGAACTCATATTAATTAAAACAGGAAGCAAAATGAAGAAGGACAACAAGGGGTTACTCTAAATTCAGAAGATGAAGACAGAGGTTAGTAAAGAAATAAATGCTGCAAAATAATAAAAATTGATCACTTGTACCTCTGAGCAATGAAATGAAGACAAGGAATATTGGTTTAAGCCTGCTGGACATTGAGAAAAACAGAGCCATCGTGCTCGCAGGGTCTGCTGATTAATGTTTGGCTTTAGCGTAATATAAGATTTATTGAATTTTGCTTGAAGTGGGTAATTGAATAATCCCTCCAAAAAGCAATAATTTTTCCATGAAGTTCATAAAGTTAATACACTCCAAATCTCCAAGCAGCAGAAGAGAAATAGCTAAGTGTCTACCTGTGGAAGTCATTGGACGTAATTCACAATGCACAAGCATCACTTTATGGAAGTTAGTTATTAAAGCATTTCAAAGGACAGAGTAAACAAAATATTTTTAAATACTGCCCATGTATACATATCATAACTGGGTGAATGAACAGCGGTTCTTTTATCAGTATATATATCATATATACAGTATCTACATTGAATCATTGATTACCATTGCTGCTTTATATGGACTAAAATGAAATTGCAACTCAAATGCATCCTGACTCAACATATCCTTATTTTTGCTAGTCTTTCAAGCTGTACTGACAATATTTCCAATTGCCGAGAAATGGAAGAGCAAGTTCCACAGGTACTACTTAGGTTCCTGACACCAATGGAAATATGGGGAAAGGGAAAGAAAATTCATATTCATTCATTTTATGTTTGGGGTCTATAGACCATATCCCTTAAGATGCTTGTAAGACTCAGACAATCATCCAGAGATCAGCACCATAGCATCTCGTAATCATTATGAGCATTTGGAGGATATAATCTCTTCCTATGCTCTGGAGTGGAAATTACTAGAGTTAAGATCCTGACAGAACACAGAAGAAAGCAAGCTAGCCTCTTCTACTGTCCTGTGCTCTTCTAACTCATCTTACCTAAACCAGATCAAAAAGGCATACAATAATGAACATATTCGTCAGGGCTGGATTTACAAGCGTACAAAAGTGTATGTTAGACTAACAGAACAAAGATGTGTCACTTAATTAGTTTTAGCAAAAAGAAACTGAAAAATAAAAAGCAGTATTTGTACAAAATGTGGCTATCATTAATTCTGAAAATGTTAACAACAAAATCAGAGATCATAATGCCTTTCAAATCAATGCAAAACAAGATGCAATAACCTGAAATCTAACCATATCCAATCTTTCAATATCCTCAAGCTTACGTACTTAAAAAGTATCACCTACAACAGTTACCACACTTCTAGACATTCTTAACAGGAAAAAAGCACTGAAAAATTTTTGTTTGTTTTTAAGGAAAGGAAGAAAATATCAAGCCCTTAGACTGTCACTAAAAATGTTGATACAAAAAGCAAAAATCATTCTTCATAGTGGCCTGTGGGCTCTTCTTTAGCTCCCAAAAGATGGTCCCAAGCAGCAAAACATTTTCACTGCAGCCCATAGTCTCCAGCAAATGTTTTTTTGAAGACATCTTACATGCTGGAACTGTACCTTGACGTCAGATAACAAGGCTACTCCTGAGATCAAATTAAAAAATAACAAAAAAATTAACACGTAAATGATACCCGCCCACAATGTCACAATGAGTGTCAAGCACTAATATTTTAAGGAATGTAGGAAATACTACTACTACTGTGCTCATCCTGTTAGGTGAATAAATTACTTGGACATTTTATTTGATAAGTAAATTACGAGGTAGCTATTTAATGTAAATGTGCAGTAGACATTGGTGATCAAGGTGCATTTTTCTGCATCTGACTTGTGCATCTGTTGTGCCTAATTTGGCGTCTGCTCCATTAAGGATACTGACACCACATTTGTTCTGATCTTGCTGACCTCTTAGCCACGTGTACCCATGTACCCAAAACAATTCTGTGGAGAAGGGAAGTTCACTGTGAAACTTTCAAAACACTTCAACTATGACTGTTAGAGATCAAACTCTTTCATCTAAAAGTGCCCTTGAAGATATAGCCAGACTTGAACAAACCACGAATAGCCTGACAGAATGCTGGCTCACCATCCCATGGAGCATGTATACCGAAATGGAGAGATCTGCAACACCTAAGGACATGTTCCATGATGTTTTTGAGTCCTATAACAAAGGTAGGGAGATGATTCAAGCTTCAGTTGCAACAGAAATTCTGAACCCTGAATCATGTACCTTCTTTCTATAGGCCATATGTAACAGTACTGTACAAAAATGCAAACTTACAAACTTCAACCCAATCATGCCCATATCTGTGCTGAATCTGGTTCCAAGCATTATATCCAACAGTTTTCCTGGAAACTCTCAAATCCATAAACATCAGTATAGGACAAATTCAATCCCGGTGTTAGTGGACATAAATTGGCAAAAGCCAATGCAGTCACAAAAGATCAGACAGGTAGATATTTCTCATATGGTTGGCAGGTATACATGACTGTACTGCACATGCTATCTAAATTCAGTTAGTGCCAAAAACCAGAGTTACAGTGTTTCTCTCATGAAGCAACTATTAATTTATTTTAAATTAGTAGATATAGAAACATATCAGAAAAAAATTCCATAAGAGAATGGTGAAACTAAAATTCAGAACAACTGAATAAAACCAGAAAAGTGATTAACAGTAAAAGAAAACAAGGGAAAAGTCAATTCACAGGAAATCATCTTGCCTGTGCCCTTCAGACATCCCCACATTTCCACAAAAATATCTGGACTTCACACCATGGCCTAAAAATCAAAGGATTTAATTTGTACTGGAGAGGGACAAATGAAATCCAAAAGGAAGAACTAACGCTCTTCCACTAACCCTCCAACTTAAAACAAAAAGCAGAGGCTAAAGCCTCTTCCCCAATGGGTCTGTGTACCACACGGAAAGATACCACCTTGTAGACCAGATCATTGTGTCTCTCACTACTTACACAGCTTCTCTGTCTCACACTGACTGAAAACACACTTTTGGAGCCACACACGGACTCAGCTCCTCAGTGAATGTAAACTAGTAAGTTCTGGAGTGGAGTCAATAGCTCCATGCCTAGTCACAGCAGATCAGAACTTGGATCCCAGTTTTCCATATAGCTTTTCAATCTTTGTTTTTCACCTGGCCATGACAACAAAATGGCCTTTCAGCTGGGGCGTGCAACTTACACTTCCAGTACTGCCCTCAGTGGATTACCGAGTTGAGAAAATCATGATGCCTTTCTCATTAATGAAATGTTTCTCAGACTGGATTGCAGTGATACAATACATTTCAGACATTCTTCTTCTCTGAATTAATGCACATGGGACTACTAATGTAGTACTTTTGACATAAGAGATCTTTTTTGAATGTGCACTTCATATTATATAGCTTCACAAGAAACACCAATGGAAACATTAGAATTCTCTATTCATACTTTAACTTTCACTTTGAACCATCTGGTAATCTCAGTCAGGTATGAAGTAAATTATGCGCCTCCAATAAATTTTCAGGACACTGTCTGCCTCTTTTTCTCCTAGATAAAAAACACATTTTAAAAATATGATGTAGCCATTTAAGATTCAAAAACAATGCCATCACAACATATATAGTAAGATAATGGAAGAATGAGGGCACTTTTTTTTTGGTACTGATGTGTACTTAAGACAGAAAAAAATGATGCTTCCACCCTGCAATCAGATTTCACATGGTATTACTTTGGGAACTCTGCAAAGATAAAGGTCAGATGGGACATATTGCTCCAATATCTCTTAGGGAGTAAAGGTGTTTTGGCTCCTGCTAGAGTAGATTAATAGCATATCTATGAGCAACATGAGAGTTGTTGGCTGAAGAAAAGTTACTCAATCTTGAAAGCAAGCAAGCAGTGTGGGCTGCCAGTGAAGATGGAGGAGAAACTGATTTTCTCAGTGTGAATAAAGGACTTCTACCCCGGCACTGACAAGATGAATCCACCTGATCATTAGAACAAAATAAAGTTCACAAGTGCTTTGTACAGAGTAGAGAAGCCTAGTTTGGGAAGCAACAAGAAAAATGGCCCTGTTTGTGCAACAAAATTCTATTCATCTTTTCATGTGGATACTTTTCCACAAAAATATCCCCTTCAGTATTTGAAAAATATACACATTAGGCTGACTTTGGCACTCAGAGTGCAGTTCAGTCACACATTTAAGCACATTCAAGCTGTAGTCAGACACTCTTCTGACTGAAGCTGAGCTGGATTAGCAAGTAACACTCACCACTACTCTCAGTACATCTCCTCTGCAGAGGGATTCCTGGCTTTGCAGGAGTGCCAGCCTCCCTATATTCAATAACACCCTAACCAATTTCAGAATCATAGAATCACAGAATATCCCAAGTTGGAAGGGACCCACAAGGATCATCAAGTCCAACTCCTGGCTCCACAAAGGACCACACAAAAATCAGACCCTGTGTCTGAAAGCATTGTCCAAATACTTTGTGAACTCTGGCAGGCTCGGTACCATGACCACTGCCCTGCAGAGCCTGCCCCAGTGCCTGACTACCCTCTGGGTGCAGAACCTTTTCCTAATATCCAGCCCGACCCTCCCCTGTCCCAGCTCCATGCCGTTCCCTCGGGTCCTGTCGCTGTCCCCAGAGAGCAGAGCTCAGCGCCTGCCCCTCCGCTCCCCTCGTGAGGGAGCTGCAGGCCGCCATGAGGCCTCCCCTCAGCCTGCTCTGCTCGGGGCTGAACAAACCAAGGGACCTCAGCCGCTCCTCACACATCTTCCCCTCCAGGCCCTTCACCATCTTTGTAGCCCTCCTTTGGATACTCTCTACTAGTTTTGTGTCCTTTTTATACTGTGGTGCCCAAAACCATGCACAGTGCTTGAGGTGAGGCCACACCAGCACAGAGCAGAGCAGGACAATCCCTTCCCTCACCCTGCTAGAATTGTTAAGCCTGATGCACCCCAGGGTACGGCTGGCCCTCCCCACTGCCAGGGCACGCTGATGTCAAGCAAACCTTCCAGGTTCCTCTCTGTGGGGCTGTTCTCCAGTTTCACATCCCCCAGTCTGTACATATAGCCAGGGTTGCCCCTTCCCAGGTGCAGAATCTGACACTTGCCCTTGTTAAAATTCATATTGTTGGTGATTGCCCAGCCCTCTAATTTGTCAGGATCTCTCTGCGGGGCCTCTCCACCCTTGATGGAATCCTCCCAATTTAGTCTAATTTGCGAACTTACTCAAAATACCTTCTAGTCCTACATGCAAGTCTTTTATGAAAACACTGAAGAGAACTTGCCCTAAAACAGTGCCCTGGGGACCCTACTAGTGACTGGCTGCCAGCCTGATGTTACCCCATTTACTATAATCCTTTGAGCCCAATCCGTCATCCAACTGTTCACTCATCATATTATGTTTTTATCTAGCTGTATGCTGGAAATTATGTCCAGAAGGACACTGTGAGAAACAGTGTCAAAAGCTTTACAGAAATCCAAAAAGATTACATTAGCTAGCTTCCCTTGGTCAACTAGATGGGTGACCTTGTCATAAAAGGAAACTAAGTTTCTTAAGCAGGACCTTCCCCTCGTGAACCTATGTTGGCTATTAGCAATGACCACATTGTCCTTCAAGTGTTTTCCAATAACTTCCAGAATAATTTTCTCCGTAATTTTACCAGGCACTGAAGTGAGACTGACAGACCAGTAATAACCAGGGTCTTCTTTCTTGCCCTTCATGGAAATTGAACCAATGTTTGCCAGCTTCCAGTCAACAAAGACCTCTCCAGATTCACAAGACCATTGAAAAATAATTGAGAGAGGTCCCGCGATGACATCAGCCAGCTCTCTGTGTACCCTGGGATGAATCTCATCAGGCCTCATAGACTTATGTGCATCCAGGTGGAGCAGCAAATCCCACACAAGTTTGGGGTTAGCTAGGAGTTTATCATTACTGTAGTCACAGTCCTCCAACTCAGGGGCCCTGGGATCTCAGAGCCCATCATCAGTGTTGAAGTCAGAGGCAAAGGAGCCATTAAACATCTCTGCTTTGTCTATGTCCCTGTTTGTGAGGTGACTGTCCCCATCAAGTAACGGACGACTGTTTTCTCTGGTCCTCCTTTTGCTGTTAACATATTTAAAAAAAAAAAAATCTTTTTATTGCCACCCACAGTACTAGCCAGAATACAGTTTATATAGCATAAATAATCATTACTCTATTTTCTGATACATTTGATCAAACTGTATAAAGAAATGACTATATGTGCTTTGTACCATCTGATCTGGCAACAGAAATAGACAGCCAGCACTGGAGAGTATGACTTAATATTTTATCTAAGCAATCCTCCCATTGGGTTAGGAAATACAACAGTCTTTATGAAAACACTAATCAATGTTTATCATGTTTCAGACTAACATGGGTAAGAACTCTAAATTTGTAAATTAATGAATTTACAAAAGAAATCAGTGTCAAAAAAAATGTAGGCAATGAACTAGGTCTGACTGAATGATCCATATTTGTGATGCTAAATTTGCATTCTTCAATAAGCAACCAAACACATTCTTTCATGAAGAATTTAGGAGTTTGGGGTAACACAGTATCATACGTAGTAAGTTCTATCCCAGACAGCATATCTGATACAGAGAAAAAATGGAGAAGGAAAGTCCTACAACCAAATTACAGTGGGGCCCACACAATAAAAAAGGGTGAAAGTTTGGAATGGCTTGAATATTTGGAGTGGGTTGAAAACTGGGAGTAATGCAAGATAGCAAATCTTGCCAAAATATTTATGTCTCTCTGACCTATGCAGGTTAGATCTTCAGATGAGAATCTGTTTGTAACAGTGGCAGCTAATAAAAAGTAAAATTTATGGTTTTCTCATCATAAACACTGCCCCAGATGTTCAACCACAAAGTACACAGGTTAACCACCCAACCAAATGCAAGGATGAAGATCAATAAAACAACATCAGGGTATCCTCTTACCAGTAAAGGCAGAATATTTGACTAAAGAGCAGACAGTATATGGTATCTCAGGTGACTCTTTAAAACTCTTGCCATAAAATTATTAAGGATGTTAATATGAGAATTGCAATCTGAAGACCAAAGACCATATTTTATACTCTCCTTCCTTACAAGGGGAGATACAGAGTGTATTTCAGAACCTGGGCAGGACTGATACTATCCCTGATGGGTTACGAGAAGTTCACATAATAAGATAAAACCCCTAAAGCATGAAAGATAGAATCATACTGTCCTTTTATTTGATCAGATGTAATTCCACATGCACTTTATTCTAAATCCTAGCTGTATCCTATTTTCTGAATTTCTGCACAAAGAATAACATTGGAATTAGTAGTATTTATGACCCCATTGCCGTGCACTATGAAGTACTGTCACAATCCCTTGCTTTGCCCATCAGCTGGTTTCAAGGCAAGCATTACTGTATTATGTATAAATCTGACTGATCACCTTGTACCCTTCATATTCTACAGCCAAGAGCATCCAGAGCTATAATGGTTGAAATGCAAGATTTCCCTTGTTGTTTACTAAGTAAGTTCAATAAAGCCTCAGTCCTAGCTCAAAATGCCTGTTGTCAGTTGCAAATAGGCTTTCTGCTATTATTCATAAATTTTAGGGCTAGCTGCATGATTACGCTAATCCTCATGATAAAACAGCAATAAACTTGCAACTTGTAATGGTGAATAGTCCCTGCAAATGATGGAAGACTGAGTAGATTTGTGAATGTTTATGCAGACCAAACATTCAATCTTTTTGTGATGTATCCCAGTAGATTGTTTTCTAAGATTTTTTTTTCCAGTTTTGAGACTGAGGAACTCTTCATTACATTTTACACAAAATACAGCTTTCTCTGCTATTTCTTATTATATGTGTTGGAGAATTTTTTCTTATTGAATTTTCAGAGATCATTGATGATATACAGATAGAGCACATCTTGCCTCTAGCAAATTTGTGAAGACACCAAATGCCTGGTTTTCTTAAGTTGTCATGGTGTCTTTAGCTGACAATGCAATAAGAATGAAAGATGATTTCTTTGTCTATGTGAGGGGCCTTAAACCTGTGGGGAAACAGCTTTGCAAGCACATAAATGTTGCACCTTTTGGTTCTGCTTTGCATAGGACAAATAAAAGAGTTTGCATAGGAGACAAATAAAAGCAGTTGCCCTTACTGAAAAGATAGAAAAGAATTAACATACAGAAAAGAATTAACATAGTTCTCAAAAATTTCTGGAAGTTGGAAGATCAGATCATTTAGAAGGTTGAGGAATATGTGCAGAGAGGAATGGAAGAACAATCATGTAACTTTGGTTTCTTTGTTTGACTTTCTTGTGAACATAGCACAATTAGTGATTCCTAATCAGTAATTTGCATCTTGGCTACTTTTTCCCATCCGTATCTGATGACGTGGTATGACAGGGCTCAGATTTTGACTGCTAAGCCTCTCTTTCTGGATTGCACAGACTTGATTTCAGGAAGTCAGCTTTCAAGGTCTACAGATATATGGATGCAAGATGTGTTACTATAACTTTGTAGGCACACACTGTTGGTGAATATTATTTCTATAAGAAGAGGAACAAGAGAAACTTGTAAAGTGGAAAATATTCCATATTCTTTTAGAGCATCTTTCCATGTAATGCCAGGTATAGTTTTAAATGACTTTCTAGCAACTTTTGTCCTTTTAATCAGCTATGCCTCACCATAGAAAGGGTTCCTATGGTTTACCATTTTGTGGTCAATAATTTTAATTTTATTCATTGTCATTGCATAATTTTTAATGGAAAGAAAAAGTCACATCATTGTTAGAAATAATTTTATACTGCAGCATCCTGTGGCAGTGATGCGAGACCCCACCTTTTTCTCTGTTTCTGACATTACATTCCAGAATTATTTTATCAACATTTCAGTCGCTGACATTCAGCCCTGTGAGTGTTCACATGTGTGATGTATCCTTCGACATTTAGTATCTCACAGTGCTTTTGTTACTCATAAAAGGAATGCTAAAAATTTAGGATGGGAAGCCTGATTGTTTCATCCATGCTGTGTTCCTTCTATCTACTGCTGCTCAACACATGAGAACAACATCTCTGGTTAGACCAAACGTCCATTTAGCAGAGCAGCAGATGCTTAAGAAAACGAGGCACATATCCTTCCCTTGAGGTGCTCTCTCAGTTCCTGAAGCTGAGTCGCTCAAGAACCACCTGATGGCATCTACACAGGTACCTCTTTTCTCTTACTGGAAGAATTTATCTTTTCCGTGACCCTATACTGAGATTTCTGAAGTTTGTGTTTTCGATCTTATGGCTACTTCCTCTTCATCAAGTGTAGTAGCCCAAGATGTGTCACATGCTCCGGATGGTCAGAGTACCAGTTCTGTTTCCACACAAGACTGACCTGTTGTGGGATTTGGGACTGGACACTTTGTGTCCTCTCATACCCATCACTGGTATGGTAGTTAACATAAACAGTTGTCAGCTGAAACCTCAGCATACTGAAGCAATGCAAATAGTAACAACACTGCACATCCCAATTTTTAGGCAAATAACCACTAATGTGGAATTTGGCCCCTTAGTCTTCCACAGTCAGCATCTGCATCTTCTTCCATTGGCCTTTTCCACCTTGCAACGTCTTCCCCCATGCACCTATTTCTGCTGGTGTGTGAGGTAGAAACACTGCCAAAAGTTAACATTTCCTAGGTAAAAGAGTTTTCCTGGAATTTTGGTAGCAAACCTTTGCTTCTGGAATAAAGTCATTTTATTACTATTGTCCCTTTACAAAAGGGAGGGTGGGACAAAGTGGATTTAAATACAGAGCTGAAGCATGCAAAGAAACTGAGAAAAGCCTACTTCGTGTTAAGAGTTACATAGCAGAAACCCAGTAGTCCACCACACTGGATTTACTCATTAATTTTTTTTATCCCCCCCCCCCCCCCCCCCCCTCATTTAGCTAGAGTTTCAGCCTCTGCCTTAAATACCACTGCTGTGCCTGTCCTCAATGGCTTGTGTTTCTGGATCAAAACTTAACTTTCTTCCTGGAAGAACACTATTCTTTAATATGTCATTTGTAACAACAGAGCCGTTAGGCTGATGGTAAATCTAGTCCAAATTTCACTTCCTTACACATTCCATTTTTGCTGAACTGGAGTAGACGAGAAAAATACAGAAACTTCAATGGGAATAATCTTGTGCAGATGGAGGAAACCCAGATGTATTTAAGTAGAGCAGCTCTTTGTCAGTCAAAGGAGTCCAAAGGACAGATGTGTTGTTTGTTAATCATTCAGAAAACCCTTGTGATTAGAAACTCCTAGATCTTGAAAAGGCCAGCCAACTAAAAAAGATACACTGTGCTCCAGCATTCATAGTATTCCACTTGGGAGAATAAGAGGATTCCTTGGCCAGAAGTAAGAACAATGTAAATAAGGTTATTATATTTAAAAATCAGAGTGCATGCCCTGGAGGATGGGGATATTTCAGTTCTATAAATCATCAAGGAAGATCTGGCAAAGTTCAGTGTCCAACTGGCATACAAATTTAACAAGAAGACTAGTGCAGACATTTCTTTAAAAATCTGAAGGAAAAACAGAGGTAGAGACAAGCCAATGAATTAAAATACTATGAAAAGCAAGTGAAAGCCATTAGTAAAGAACCTGAAAGCAATATACTGTGACCTCCAGAGAGTATCCCCAAGTGTACAGAGTGTAAGGGTGGAGGAAAAACAGAGAGTATCCAATGAGAACTAACATAAATAAAAGCCTAAAGTCATGGAATATAGAAAGAGTTCACCATGCACTGAATTTTGTATGGGTAAGATGTATTAATTTTATACAGCTCATTTGATACCCTAGGTTAGGATTGATAATTCCTGTTGCATTTAATCAACATCCTATTATTAAATAATTATTTGTATTACTTAGGACGCAGTCAAAATCAGGGATCCCAGGTGTCAAACAAAGATGAACTATATAGCTGCTACCCCCAAATATAGACAAATAGATAATACAGCAACAACAAAAAAGAAGCTAAGACTAGTCAACAGTATGATCAGTCGTTTCACTGCATCATCCACATATTTATTTTCAGTATTTCTGTAGACCTCATGGCAAAGTAGAGGCTAAAGAAGAGTTTTGAAGTGTCTTTGCTAACTCATGGGGAGATTCCTCCAAATGTGGAGGACAACTTAGCAGAAAGCAGAAGATATTTGCTTGGAAATCTAGCAGGGAAAGATGCCCTCACAAGGAAATGAACGAGACCCATTTGGTAGCAGTATCAGAGCAGTGATAGAGCAGTGCAGCTTGTACAGTAACTGCAGCAGAGGAAAAGAGGAACTGAGAGGTTGAGCCAAGTTGGTGGTAAAGCATTTAAGAAAGGTAGCTAATGGAGAATGACAAAGATTTCAGTCTGGGCTAACAGGGACAACTGTATGTCCCGTTGAGCTATTATACAAAGTTAAGACATAGAATGAAAAGGAGGAAATCTGAGGCACAAAACCCCCACAGACAAGGAGGAGGGAATTGGAGAGGATCTGTTTGTAAGATGTGCCGAGGGAATAAACAGGGAGGTAGAAGAGAAATCAGGAGAAGACAGAGACACAGCAGCCAGACCAGACATGATCTCAAGCAGACAAGCGCAGTTGGATGGGTCAAAGGGGACGAGCAGGGACACTGATCAGAGATGCCGCAAACTCCGGATGGAGCTTCAGTCATGCTGAGTTATGAGGCAGCTGCAACAGCCACTAACAAAGACTTGGCTCAGATAAGCACCATAGTTAAGTACTGAGACACACTGGAACAGAATGGTACTGCACAGCAGAATCATCTCTTTTTCTTGTTATTCTTAGGTATAAAGATTGAGTACTGCAGAGCTTCATAGTCCATCTGTTGGAGACCATAGCAATTGAAATCATATGTGAACAGTAGGACCCTGGTTTGCAAAAAAAAAAAAAGGTAAAAAAGAATCTTTGGACACAGTTCAGTAATTTTTTTCAGTCCAGCCAGGCAGTGAGGTCTGGAAATAAACAGGTGAATGCACCCCTGATTGTATGATAGGTAAATCCATGAGCAAGACAGGAATCGTTTTCTTCTATCCTTTTCTACTTTCAGTTTTCTTTCTATAAATCGGAGTTAACTATTCTACTACAGGTTTTATTTGTCATGTTTATTCTTTGGTGTCATGGCCTTAAATATTTCCTTAGTCTCTTAATCAGTCTGCCTCCTCACTGGTCACTGCCCTTCCTCTGTGCATATTTCTGTACCTATCTCATTTGAAAAAATAAAAATAAAAAACAGTAAAAGGAAGAGATCAGTTAACAGTAACTTAAAAGTAAGAGAAAATAGGCAACTGGGAAGTTTGCACCTCTCTCAATACATGGCAAGCTCATTGTAGCATATTATTGTAGCTTATGAGAATGTTTATTGTAGCATTGGATCTGAGGAATAAAAGTAGTTCTACGGGTCTGATTAGCAAGGATTTGCAAGCTTAGCCATTTATTGCATCAAACCTACCTACACGTAAAGAATTTAGTAAGGTGTTATAATATTTTCTAACTAGTAATACTAATGTTCTCTCAGCATGCATATTAGCTATCCTATATTCAGTACATTATTTTCTTGTTTTGATTCTTTAGGAAAAGCATGATTAACATCTCACTGTCTATAAAGTTCCACTGCTCTATACTTAACAATTTTCTTATCTCGGTTTTGTTAAGACCTACTGAATGAAGAGGGAGATCAAGATATTCCAATTCTATTGTCCTCTACTCACCGAAGAAATACTCAAAAAAAAAAATCTGCCTCCACATCAAATACCTTCATCTACATTAGGTCCAATGGCAGTTTTGCCATTTACATCACTAGGTTTAGCATACCTATGCATGCTCATGAAAAACTTACTCTTTTTTAGTATAATTTTTTCCCATACGCAGCTGAGGGCTTGGGGCAGAATAATGTTAACAGCAGCAATGTAACTTAACAACAACAACAACAACCAGTGTGTTGATAACTATAAAATTACATCAGCCAACACAACACCTGGTTACCCATTATCATTTTTGAAAATTCAAAAAGGATCCTAATAGCCACAAACTACATAACAGATTCAAGTTTGTATCTCATGCCTAACAATTCTGAGACTGGGTTCTGATCCGAGGGAAATTAGGATTTCACACACAAATAACTCTTCGCCCAGAACAAAAAAGCAATTTGCCCACAATCATGTCTGATGCAGGAAGCCCTCTCAGATAACATTATGAATAAAACCAAAATGAGCAAAACTATTTTCCATTTGAGTGATAGAGTTTTTGCCTAAAAGATATATTAAGTGCAGATCAAGTTTTAAAGAAGGAAGTAAAAAATTACTAGAAGCCTTTCAAGAATTACATAAGAAAACAAACGTTCAATCTGGATAACTGGATGAATTTCTTGCTATTTCATTTCAACATTTAGGTTCTCACAATTTTAGGCACAGCCTAAAATTAAGAATACATGCTTAAAAAAGAAACTCTTGACAAAGTATGATCTGCCAAAAACATGAAATGAATGTTGTATATTATGCAAACAAGTATTAGATTTCTGTGAATTCACTGTTACTTTCATAGTAATGACTGTTGTGGACAGCAAGTAACAACAGAGGCAGGCCAGCACAACAAATCTACAGCAAAATATGTGGACACATCATTTTATGTAAACCAGCATTTAGTTATTACTGTTGGTTTTGAGGAGCAGTGTTGCCAGCTGTCACAAAATGCATAAGCAGTTCATAACCATAAGAATAGTTCCTCAGGCAGCTGCAAGACCATAAGCAACCGATTTTTATTCCTCAAAGGCCTTCACAAAACATACCATTTAGTTTAAAAAAGGGCAGCTATTTCAGAAAACATACACCAAATATAAAAAGGAAAAAGGAAATTTCTCTGTTAAATTAAATGGATTTGTAGAGTAGCCCAGCCAGTACATTCTAAGCATCTTGTCCTAAAAGGAAGCCACAGTTACAAGACATATAGGACTAAATCACAGTACATCAGTTTACTTTATGAGCTTAATTTATTAAATTAAACTAGATCAGCCGACTTCACCAGATGAGGGTTTCACACCTTGTCATTCTTATTAAACAGAAGATTAACTCAAAGTGAACAAAGTTGAATCAATTAGGCCAGGCCTATTGCTCCTTAAGGGCAGGAAGTTTAGACTTGGATAAAAGCTGAGCAACAGTAAACAAACACAGATCTTCATAACCTTCACATCACTGTTGCTCATTGCCACCAGCCAGATTTCACCTCCGTCTACTACATTCCATCAGAAGCCATGTTATGACAGTTTCTTAGCACAAAGAACAACTTGTGCCAAATGAGGAAAATGGGTTATTGTCAAGCAGAGACCAGGGGATGAGAGAATGAAGCAAGGCTCTACGTGGCACAGAAACACTTAACAGCAGAAATGGATGAGAACTGAAATTCAACAGAAAGTGCAGAAACAAGACAGATTTCAACCTCAGTTTTCCTACAGAAGCTACAGAAGGATGTAAGGATTGCCCTACTGACTCAGACCGAAGGGCCTGTACTGTCCAGTAGGCTAACTTGGACAATCACTAAAAGACAGCAAGTAAACCTGGCCAACTTTTGTGGCCCACACAGAATGGCTGAGTTTGGAAGGGACCTCTTTAGATTACCCTGTCCAACTGCCCTTCTCAAGCAGGGCCACCTAGAACAAAGAGGGCTTCTGAATATCTCCAAGGATGGAGACTCCATAACCTCAATGGTCAGCTTATTCCAACGCTTGACTATTCTCACAGTAAAAATATTCCTGTGCTCAGATGGAATCTCACGTGTTTTAATTTGTGCCCATTGCCTCTTGTCCTGTCAGTAGGCAGTCCTGAGAGTCTCCCCTTTTCTTCATTCCCTTCCATCAGGTCTTCACACACATTAGTAAACTCCCCCGCCCCTTCTCTTCTCCATGGTAGCAGTTGCAGCTCTCTCTTCCTCTCCTCATTTATGAAATGTTCCAGTTCCTTAAAATCATCTTTGTACTCCTTTGCTGGACTTGCTCCAGTAAGTCCATACTTCTGTTGTACTGGGGAGCCCAGAAATCTAGATGTGTCTCACCAGCGCTGAGCACAAGGGAAATCACCTGCTGGCAATACCCTGCCTAATGCAGCCCAGGGGGCTGTTGGCACCCTTTGCTGCAAGGTCACATTGCTGGCTTGTGTTCAGATTGTTGTTCGCCATGACACCCCGGTCCTTCTCTGCAGATCTGCTTTCCAACCAGTTGGCCTCCAGCTTGTACTGGTGTCTCAAGTTGCTCTTCCCCAGGTGCAGCACTTTGCACTTTACTTTATTGAACTTCATGAGGTTTCTTTCTGCCTGGCTCTCCAGACTGTAGATGTCCCTCTGAATGGCAACAAGCCCATCTGACATATCAACTGTATGAATCTGTATGAAGAGGTGGGTTCATCAAAGTTTTGTTCAGTACCAGGATGACCCCTTTAGTCTTTTTATCATTATTCTCTCCAGGATGCCTAACATCTTGACAGTTGTGGCTGCCACAGCACATTAAGCCAATGGTTTTATGTAACTGCCAGTGATGATAAAATCTCTCTTTCCTGAGTTGCAACATTCAGTTTTGAGTACAGTTTACTTCCTTCTAGATGCATAATCTTCCAGTAATTTACACTTTTCATCAATTCATCCTGTTTTGTAAGGTCCCTATGTGTTTCTGTAATGTAAGTGTGACATTTTTCCAACTAGGCAACCTAGTAGCAGGTGCTGACCTGAAAAATCACACTGCTCCAAGCCCTTTTTCCGGAGCATCCATGAAGACATGGAATAAATCTTTCATTGGTACTTTCAGTGGTCAAAGTAACCACTAAATCCTATCCTATGCTTTCTACCCTTTTACCAGCCTTCAGCCCCAAAGGGACTTTTTCTGCATTCACATGGTGACTTAAGCGGCTTTAATAAACTTTGGTATGAAAATTTGTCAAGAGCTTACTGAAAATCCAGTACGTCCATTAGATCCACTTCAACCATGCATTTTTGATACCCTTGAAGAATTCCAATAAGCTAATGAGGCAGGACTTCCCTTTAAAGAAGCCATGCTAACCTCATCCAAACTGTTTTTCATGCATTTAGAAACTGCTTTCATTATTATAGGCTCTCATCTTTCCAGGGAAAAAAGTCAGACTCAGTGGTCTGTAATTCTCAGGATCCCATATAGTGCCTTTTCCTAGTGGCAATCCACAGTCCCTTAGCACAGTTATTGTTTGCTATGAAGCAATAGATTACACTGGCCACAAACTCTGCAATTTTATATTACTTATTAGTCATACACCGATTTTCTAAGGTTAAATCTATGACACAAGAATACAATTCATCTTTTTTTTTTTTTTTTTTTTTTTTTTTAACCTCCTCTACCCCTTCCCCAAGTTTTCCACTACATCAGATTCCCTGGAAAAAAAAAGTATCAGCACAAGTGTTCACAAGTTCACAGCTGAAGAAAAAGCTTCTAGAACTTGCTCAGTTTTCTTTCTTTTCATAACTATATTATGCAGCAAATGAAGACCCCTAAAAGTCACGGCATGAAAAACATACCAAATATAGGAAGATCATAGAAATATTCAGACTATGCAACAGAACTGCTCAGAGTTGGTCATTTTCCTTTGCAAAGGCTTGTACAAGCATTCTGTTCAATTTCATGTCTATGGGAGTTTGCATCCCCCACATCTAGTGTTCAGATACAAAGTCACACGAACCCTTATTCTCATAATAAACATGCCCAGCTATATCTCACCTAATTTTTCCATGGCGCTGAGTTTAATAAAAGCTGGATTTAACTCCATTATTTGGACAAGACTTATTAAAAGGTTTCTGATATAGAATCATTTTTTTTTCCATCTGTGCAGGCTCACCCCTAAGTTTATAATGAATGCTGAGGTTACAAGAGGCATAGGATCTGGTACCTTGTGATATTTTGCATGACACTGGTTCTACAGAAGAAGATAACCTGGAAATTAATTTACTGGCTCCAGGATATAAACCCATCCTTTTGCAACTGAGGAAAGAAAGAAAAATGAACAACAACAACAAAAAAAACATCATTCACACTAACACCACTAAGTATTATCAAATGAAGTAGTTAAGGTGAAATACAACACAATTTTCAAAAACATTTCATTTTCATGAATGAATGCTAGTGTCTGGACAATATATATCAGAACAAATTTAGCTGCAATGTCCATCCAGTAGTGGACATTGTGCCACATGAGACACCTTTTCTTATAGCAGTAGATATTCTTCAAACACGTGAATGAAGGCAAAGTTTATAAGTGCTCACATTCAGGCTTCAAATAATTACAGCTGCACTGCAGCTTAGGTTTCAGCATTTTTACTTTTTAATAGCATGCTATCACACTTGTGATATAAACAAAGTAATCAATTACCAAAGCAATCAGAACTACGAGTAGCTAGCTCTTTCAAAATTGTTCTTAGTCTGGTGTTGTGTGGTGAAAAAAAAAAGATGAAAACTTTCCTAGTAAAATCATGACTTTGAAAGGTGCGTTTCCTTTGTTCTAAGTGCTTATTTATGAAAGTACGCACATCCCAAAAAACATTGTTTCATGCCATGTATCACTGCTGAAAGATTTGGTTTACTCATTTTTGAACGTGATCTCTCTGAAGCTGTAGATCCTGGCTTTTCAGCCATCTACGTACAGTAGGAAACACTATATTGTGTTTCTTTCACCAGAGACTTTGATAATAGAGCTCTGTCATGCTTCCTTATTGGAGTTTGCATTGCCTTAGGCTGATTTAGAAGGCCATCTGGAAATTGCAACTGATTAATTAGCTGTGAGCCTATGATGTGAAGAGGGCAGATGGAACACAGCACTTCATTGCTCCCTGCTCTGCAAGAGCTACCAATCCAATACCAGACCCACACCAAGGCCCCCATCTCTTTCAAGGAAGATTTAGATATGTCTATCACAGTGATTATATTTCCTCAGCTGCTTTTTCTCCCAGTTCTGTTCATTGGAGATACCAATGCTGACAAAGATGATGTCTAAAAACCATGAGGGAAGGGAGCTGACAACAAGAGTGTTTTCAGCATAAGTCCAGCCTTGTAGAACTGAGGCAAAACCAGTCTGGTTTCATATGTATCACTCCTAAATGTATTTCCAAATGAAAAGCCGTGGTATTATAAACCTAATTGTTATCTATAAAAGAAAAACAACAACAACAAACAACAACAACAACAAACAACACATACATCTGAGAATCCTCTTGGCCACTGCGCGTATACCAGATTCACTTGCGCACATTAAATACAATCATATTTACAGCCTCTGACTTTCTGGTCAGAGATATGGACGCCCTACACCAAAGTTCTGGTGCTATAAGTATCAAGAAGCAGCTCTAGGCTGAGGCAGAGAGGAAAGCTATTCATCATACCAAGATTTATCTTCCCCACTAAGCCTTCCACATTGCTCTCCCTATACTCTCTGAGTGAGAAGGACAAGATGAAATGAATGTCAATGAAAACCTCTTCTTCCTTCTTTATTCTACCATACTTCTGAGAAAAAAAGACTTCCTTCTTATTAGTTTGTCTTGCTAACCTTGTGGTCAGCTTGAATTTACAAAGTCAAGAGACTGAGCTGGCTGATCCCTTTGGCCTAAAAACTGTGAGTAATGTTAGAGAAAACAATATCAAAAAGAATGAAGATTAAAAAAGTGACTCTTTTTCATTCTCCAGTTTAGCTATTGAGAATGGCTGAAGACTAACAGAGCACACAATAGAAATGATAAATATATTATTTCTCTTGATAAGGTAATTACATTTCAGAGCTCCAGGCATGAATCAGTACCCCACTGTGTACAATACAAGGTCTTATGCAATCACAGAGGAATATCTGATACAAACATTACAGCTAAGTGAGAGAGGCAGAGCTTATTTACTCTGTTTAGAGTTATTGCTATGTATAAACTACAAGTAATCAAGCAGCTCTGCATTTCTTTCTGGATGCAACTGTCATGGATATAGTAATCAAGGAAGATGAAGTTATCTCACATAGCACGTTTATGCAGAAAGCAAATTATTCTGTCATTCTCTCCTTGCTATTTTGTCAGCTACTTTTACTTGAAAATTAAGGAAGACAGAGAAGTAAAAAGGCATCACCTTTGATAAACAGCTTTTTTTGCACAAACAGTATCATAATGTACCAGCTTAAATTTAAGTCTCACCTCTTTCAAATTTATTGCTGATGAAATATATATGCATAAGCATCACTAAAAGCTGCACTTTCAGAGCTTTTCCGAGAAACTTGACCATAACTGACGTTTAAGAAATCAACAACATCAAACATTTGCCAGAAGGTGGCCAGTAAGAGAGGGATGCAGTACTATAGCACATTTGCAAATAATGCAGAGAAAGAATTTAAGACAGTAGTTGTTCAATAAACATGTTTACAAATATTTCATTGTACTTAGATTCAAATGATATTTCAGTCCAGATTAAAATACCAGGCTCAGTATTTACACTTCAAATCCATTTTCTCTCTTTAAATTACTTACAAGCCCACATTTTAACATACTAAACTCCTGATGAGAGGCAGAAAAAAAAGCCACCAAATGCCCATTCCAAAAACTCCTTCATTCCACACTGAAATCTGAAGACAGAGTCAAGCTCTGCCTATTTGACTCCATCATACTTGCTGGTATTGGCATTGCTATTTTCAACTTGTCAAACAGCCCACTGACTAGCTATTTTAAACTGAATTGTAAATATTCCAGGAGCAGCCCAAAGGAAAGAGAAACCAATACATCTAGCCTGCAAAACCCTTCCAGTTCTTCAGTATTTTCCAAGTGGATAGTCTGAAAATCTTTATTTTTTCTCTGGTAGGGTAAATCATGTATCAAATGTTAGCCCATACATTAAAGCTCTTTGCTTGTCTACAACAACTTGAGGAGTCCAAGGCTCCTGATATTAGCTAACAGCAATACACATATATGCAAAACCTTGTTTACCTTTCCCTCCCATTCTTCTTTCCTCTTCTTCCTTCTTTAAACCATTCCAGTACCCGTGTCTTGACATATTGAACTCTGCACGTTAGGCTGCTTTTGATTTGTGAGGAGAGTTACAATAGTTAATTACAGAGCACGGTCTTCTGTGACTCAAACATTTTGCATTTATAGGCTCTTGATATAGTCCAGAGCAAGAGGCTAACCCGTATTTAATTTGTCCAACACGTTTCTGGTTAAAGTTCCATCAAATGGGTGACTGGAATCCCTCCGATTCAGCTGGAAAAGTCACTTTGAAGGAGGCGTTTATTAGCAACATTTGCCTCAGTCACAACAGGAGGCCCTGAGGGCCTGGGGAAAATCAGTGGTTGCTTATAATAGTCAAACCCGGCTATTCCCCACAGGATAAAGTGTCAATAATAGGTTAGATATTATTATTTGGAATTGATTTTACAGCAGGTATAAAATTAAAGAAAGCAAGGCCGTTCCTCCAGGCGGAGGAGGCCTGTGCTTTGAAAGGCCCTCTGGCCTGACCCCCGCGGCCCCAGCCCGGCAAGGCTGCCGCAGGGCCGGCCTCCCAGCCAGCACCCAGCTGCTCGCCATGGAGCATGATTAACATAGCTGAGGGCCCGCAGCACTTAGCACAATTAAATCAACAGGCTGTAGTTCATTCCTCCACCGTGACACGAAAAAGGCGCAGAACCCAGATGTCTGCTTTTGCTTTCTTCTATCTTTACGTTTGCTGGAGTGATTCTTGCGAGCGTTTAATCCTCTCTGTGGCCCGACATTCACACGAAAATTTAGTGCGCGTGTGATTTTTGACTGAAAACGTCTGAAGCCAGAGTATCATTAGCTCACGGTCTTTTCAAGTGATACACCCAGTAGTTAATTCTGAGGGGATTCTACATTAAAACAAGAAATATTTTCAGCAGTATTGTGAAGGAATGTGCTGGGCAGCCTTTAACTACAAATATTTTTCTTACACACAGACTCTGAAACTTCTCTATAGAGACAACCACAAACTCCTTGAGCACTGTAAGACTGTTTCAACTGAGGAAAAAGACATTTTGTAGTCTTTTACAGTCTCTTACAGTGTGTTATACATCATACTGCCCTGAGAAGACAGCTTAACGAGAGAGTCCTGCCTTATTAGAGTGACTGTATTACTATTGTAAATGCAATGAAATTATACTTTGCAAAACACAGCAAATACCTTCCTTAAAAATCTGTGCAATAAGAATGCCCTTTTTCAATAGCAGCACTAAACAAAAATGTGAATATGTTCTCTCTCTTTAGGATCCCAGACAGGTGAGGTAACTGAAAGTTCCTCTTGTTCAAGCCAACAATTCTTATTCTTTTCTGTTTATCTCACTGTCCCTAGAAAATTTAATGGATACTGCTCTAGAAAGCATTAATTTTCAAATGTTTCATGGAAGTTAAGCTCCTCGTTGACAAACACCTCTAAAATTTAGCCTAAGCTTAAGACCTGAAATGCTATAGGCACTTAGGAGCCTAAGTCTCAGTGAATCCCTGATACAATTCCTTTCTGAAAACAGACTATTTCATAAATCATCAAACTTTTTGTCTAAAAGAGCTGGTTTTGCCCTTTTGTAATCCAGTACAAATTCACTAGTCCAGTTAGACTTATATCCAGCAATATCAAGTCTAAATTTCACCAACCCTATGTAAAACCTTGATTATCCAAAGCTCATTTTCAATCCTGTTTTTGTTGTCATTTGTTTGTTAGTTTTTTGTTTTGTTTTGTTTTGGTAGCTGTGTGGGTTCTCTGCTTGCTTGCTTGTTTGTTTTTGCATTTTCTATTCCTGTTCTCTTCTCCCTTTGCCCCTTCACATTTGTCTATTTTGCCAGTGCTTCCTCATCTCCTCATCGCCCCTCACTCATTAAGACCTCCAAAATTATTTTTAAGCATGTCAAGACCAGGAAAGCAGGAATGAATTTCATGATGTTCACAATATTTTGAAAGAAACCAGACTGTATCGAGAAAATGTTCCACGTGGTGTTTTCTTTTTAAAAAAGGTACACTGTTTTACCTGTCTCAGAAAGTCCTGTGAGCCTGAAGGTGGAAACCATTGTGCTCTTGATGCAAGAGGTACAAAGTGCATGGCCTGACTGAAGAATGAGATGATGAAATATTTGTTGTCTGCACCAAAATGCATTAGCCACAATAATTTATTCTAAACCAGTCAGTGCATTGCTTTTTTATCAAGGGAATCAAGGAAACATTTGCATACAAGCGGTGCTTAAATAGATGTTAACAGAGTGTCACTATTACAGATACGGGCCTGAGAGCACCACACCCTAATGCAATGTTCTTGACATTTGACAGCCTTGCATCAGCACACCACCCAGCTCTGTCCTGAGCTTTCACACAAGGTGGTGGAATCCAACCAAGTGCAGAGCAAGAGCAGAGAGCTCTCTTTCATGCACATCTGGGAGTCCCAGAGATAAGAATGCTAATACAAAACCTTAGTCATCCAGCACTGTTTCGCATATTTTGGCATGGCCTTTCTACTATGCTTGCACAAGGAAAAAGACAATGTCCTGTATTCTCTCTACCTGCAAGTTGCTAACTAATTGTTAAGTCTTCATGGCAAATGTGTTCTTGGGAACAGCAGGAAATGCTCTCTGTCTGTTGATGCCTTACATATATCTTATATTACCCTCATTCTCTTCCCTAAGCTGTCATCAGACTATGAATCTCAGGGCAGGGGCGACCTTGGTAAACTTTCTTCACTGTCAGGGCTAAGCAAAGTTTGAGAAAACAGTGCCGGTATAAATACACATCTGACTTCAGCACTAAAAACTCAGCTGGGATGAGAGCTGGAAGTAAAAAATGGCTAATTTCACAAACATGGTAGGAGAAGGATACCTGTATCTTACACAGAATGCAACAACAACAACAAAGTGTCCCAGCTTGCTCCCTGGCTCCCATTATCAGAGCATCTTCTCTACATTACAGGAAAAGAAACAGCCCTCGTGGGACCATGATTTGATTTACATCATCACATAACCAATACATTAAATAGTTATTGGAGATGATTTTTGCCATGTCCTTGGTGCAGTGCTTTCTGATGAAGTGTGCGCAAAACACACATCTGGTCTATTAAGCTATGGAGACATTGTGTGAACCATATGGTAAGGGCTGATGAAAAAAGAGACCAGTGAAATCTGCAAACTTAAATACATTTGCCAGAGCTGGGTGTCTGATTCTGGTAATAGCCAGTACCAAGCTGGGATAACGTAATTAAAAACGTGTGATGTTACATGGCTCCAAACATAGCAGGAGATTCTAGTGAGAAAACTAACGTGCCATGTGAAATGCTGAACTTCATTAGGTGACGCTTCTAACCACCACATGACATTTGTAAAAAAATAACCTATCAATACAACCCATGATAGTGTGAAACTGTGCAATTTTCTCTCTCTCTTTACAAAAAGTACCAGCTTAAACAGATTCTGCCACTCGTGGAAAGAAGCTGCTAGGTTTCTACTTGGGATTAGTATGTCTGACTAAAAAATAAAAAAAAAAAATAAAAATAAAAATTCACAGACATCTTTGAAAAAAAGCTTTGTAGCCAATTTTACACTTAAATTTCTCTAAATAGGAAATAAATTATTTTTCAAGTAAGCTATTGGTCTATTGTATTAAAAGAGTTTGGAGCATTTTGACTGAATTTTTGCTGAAGGAGAGAAACAACATAAATTCTGATTATGAAAAACTAATCAAAATGCCTTTGTGAGGCTTAAAAACTGGTATTTTAGATGGTCAATGACAAGACTTGGGCACACCTTTTCAAGTTTTCAGTTTTATTTCATATATATGATTATCCAATTTTTATTTTTTAAATAGGAGCAGGTAGCAGTGCTGGGTTCTGGTATTAATTACACATGGAAACAGAAAACCTGAAGTAAACCTGGTAGCATTTTAAGAATCCAGCTATTGTGAATTCATCTGGAATTCATTGGGCTACCCCTGGCGGTAATGAGTTCATGCTGTATTAGTAGTAATGTCACATGTACACTAATAGATGTTCTACTGAGATCAGTATTATTTAATTGACTCAAAGGATTAGTTTAAGATCAATTTTCTTTTAACTGTATTTTTAACATAGCTTTCTATTGAAGCTTCCCATGAGACAAAAAGACATCAGAGGAAAAACTTTCATACAAAAAATATACAAAATCTGACATTTTTGTCTCCTTAGGAAAGATACAAAAAGCATTAGAATTGTATAGTCTGTCCCCCACATAAACAAATAAGTTTTTTTATAAAATAATTTTCTCTGTAGGAAACAAAATATTTAACTCTACAAAAGTGAACATATACAGATTCAAAAGTGATATTAAGGTGCATCTAAGTAAAAATGACCTATCTTACATGGGGAAAAATGATGCAAACAATCCACAGAAATACTGAGCAGTATCACCCGCACATTTCTGCTTTGTCAGGCATGTTAAATCGGAGAACAAAAATAACATTGGTACCAGTTGCATGACCAGGATCTGATAAATAATGGACAAACAATAGCTTGGATACTTTGGGCTGTATAGAGAAGACATCTCAACTGTTTGTAGTGTCTTGTGAATTGCACTAGAAACAACAATGTGATTACTCTTAACCCCTTTTTAACTTCAGTCCTCTTCACCAGTAAGTTTCTATGTCTTTCCAGAGTTAGCTGGCTAAGATGAACAAGCTGACCAGGTATCAAAATCCAGATGCAATTAATATCAGCAGTTCCATAGCCGATGAGAATAAAACAGGTCTTCCTTCTTCATATTTTTTTCTTCAAAGAAAGAAACTACTGCAAGGAAGTGAAAAAGAGTTATAAAGGGGATACCTGGTTTGGAAAGTTCTACTCTTCTCAGATGGTCTGTTCCACCTAGAGACAAGAAGCCTTACAACTCAACTTTCCTTACGTCAAGCAGCTGCGCATTCTTATCCTTTTATTTCAGATTATCCACCTCCCTGATTTTAAAAATCAGTAGCAGAAATTGCTCCTAGCAAACTTTGGTGCTGTGATCATAAAAGAAAGAGGACCTAAGAAGCAATAAAGAAGACCTAAATCAGAATTTAGAAGAGCTGCTTTCTTAGGAAGCAAGATTTACACATTCATGTATCAAATGTGCATTCATCTTTCTGAACCATCCCTCTCAATAACTTTAGAGCTGTCAGTCATCTTCAAACAGATTTAATAAAACAGTGGATGTCTCAGAAGATTTTTAAAAAGATTTAAAATTTTTCAGGAACAGGGAAAAACTTACTTATGCCAAAGTGGGACGAGAATGATGTCTCTCAGTCCTTAGTAGACATCAGGTAATCCACACCGGAGGGTATTCTGAATGCCCTAAATGCAGAAAAAGCTTCCAGGAGGCTTGCAGCTTAGCAGGCCAATTCCAAGCCATGTTGTTTTGTCCTTTGTATTTTCTAGAGTCCTCTCCAATTCTGCATATCGCAACACTCTTTCCTTTTCTCTGTTCAGACTACTTGGCAATGCTTCCGCGGATGCGGTTCTTACTCCTTCAATATCATGTCTTTCACAACCAACTTGCATTTAAAACAGCATATGGTATTGCAACTTAAAACATGGCACTAAGGGAATTCAAACACAGCTTCGGTTCCTGTAGGTCACCTCCCTCTGTTTGCTCTAGTTGTATTTTTCAGACCCTCTAATCAGCTTCCAAACTCAGAAAAACTTGTTCAGGCAATCTGTGCCTACACTCCATGGACCTACCCCTAGCTCTGAAAAACAATACTGAAAGTGAAATGGACAGAAGACAGGGCAGACAGGAGGAAGCACACCCAGACAGTAAGGAGGAGGAGAGAAAAATTAATTAGTTACATGATGGAGATGATCCCTAGTACTAATTTGCTTTTGCTAGCAGTTACTACAAATACACAGTTATCAACATCTCTTTAAGTACCCTGCATTCCTCAGTGTTTGTCTCTACAAATATTCACAACTCTCCTTCTGTTGTGGTCCTAACTGCGCTCCAGACATCCCTGCACGACCAGGAAGTTCCACTCCCTTGGTGGCATCGTTATGAAAACACTCACATTTAAGGGAAGTCTCACAGCAAACAAATGGTGTGGCTTTACACTAATCTCCCACTACATTTCTGCACACAGGAATCTGAAAAAAAGCTCAACGGGGAGGTCTGCCAAGTCTCCCCTGGGATAGCCTTTGTGTAAAAAGGAGTACTTTGGAAGTTAATTAGAGACAGTCTGGTTTTTATACTCAGTAATAAATAAATAAATAAAAGCCAATTACAGTTAATGGGAAATCAAAGGATTCTCATTTGGATTTGCTTACAGTTAGTATTGCAATTCAGTTTTGTACAGCAAAATAGCAAAATGAACATTAAGAGTGACTAAACAATGAAAGGATCCCACTTGCTGGAATTTAATTTTCTTACAGCAAGCTTATCCCTCGTGTAGGAGTTGCGAAGGCACTAGGGATTAATTAAACAATGCAAGAGAGATATATTGAACATATGGACACAACAGAACTAGAGAGGTTGCTAATATTTACCGAACAAATCGTTCACACTGGGAAAGGAGACCGCCTTTGTGGAGCATGCAGCCTCATAGCATGTGAAAAATACCCTTGCTACAGTGCCTTCCTCAAGCACACCCAACAGCGAGGGACCAGCAACAGTCTCCCTTTGAAGACATACACACACTCGGGAGATTAGCTGAAGGACTGAATAAGTACTGGCAGAAATTAAAAGCAGCCATCAACCAAGTGATAAAACTAAGCTTCCAGATAGTACAGCAAGGTCACAAGAGAAGGGATCCTCAGCACAGCAGAGAGCAGTGAAGAAACCCTTGAGCCAAGTCTAACACCTTCCTATGCTTCAACAGCGGGTCACACAGTGCTATCAGCATTGAACCCCAGCTGCACCTGGATCCACAACAGCTCCCCAAACCTGTGTTAGGACAGGGATCTGCTTCTGCTTGTAAACCACCTATGGGCACACAAGGAGAAGAGGCCATGCACACTGCGTACAGCTAGGATTGGCATAGGAATAAGACTTGAGTAACACCTAGATAAGTTGGGACTTAGGAATGAAATTAGTGCTGAGCTGGGACCACCTGGCATATCTACAACCACAGACACCTCATACTTGCAAAACAGCTTTACTTACCCTGCTTTGGCAGAGGCTTAGCACCACACTACAACAGTAATAAGCTCTGCAAGGGCAGCACAGATCCCAAACTGATTTTGATCCTGAACAATAAGCTGAGTCAAAGGTTTTCCCTCTTTTTTTCCCCCCTTCAATAAAAAGAGTTATTTGGGCCCAAAATGAACATCAAATAGAGTTTTCATGGCTAATATTTTATCCTTCCTAATTATAAAAGGGAATCAACCAGTAGTTTATTTTTATATTTTTTTTTGTTTTCCTCCACCTTCCTCACATTAAAATGATTATTTAAAAACATGCTTCAACTTAGTGTCCCATTTTTTGTTTAAAAAAAAATCATGCTCAAAGCTAAAATAAAATAACTAAAATAAAAATAATAATGACAAACTAGCAGTTTACACTTATATTTTTTCTAAGCTGTAGCAAGAGACCAAACACTCTGGAAGCTATGTGACATCCTGGACAGGAGGTATGTCATTATAAGATGTTAATATTTCTGTCCTTATGCCAGCACAGTCACTTGTCCAGGATTAGCAGAAAGCAAATTATTTTTTTGATTAAGATCAAGATTTGATTAAGATAAGAAAGATTAAAATCTTTCTTAAATGTCACATTAAAATTCCCAGCTCTGGATCTTGTGTAGCCTTGTGTGCTGCATTCCCTCAATTCCTTCTGAAGCCTCCCACTCCCCTGACAAAATGTCCCTTTCAACAGTCCCAGCAACTGACACACTCGTAGCCCTGAAAAGGCCCTTCCTCAGACAAATGCCCACTGAACAGGAGAACACAAACATCTGGGCAGTGTACATAGCTCTTCAACTTTCCTGGTCTTAAAATATGTTTCCTATCTGGAAATCCTTTTGAATCACTATTCAGCTTGCTTACAGCTATATACCTCTTGAATCCTACTCAGCTTGCTTACAGCCTGAATAAAACAAATATTACATTTTGATGAAAAAGGAAAACCAATAAAGTTCCAATGCTATTAATCTCAAATCTGTTGTGGTTTTTTCGTTTGTTTGTTTTTCATTGAAATTTGCACTTAATAGTATTTTCTGTAAAAACCATACTAGCTATCTAAATCTAGGTCTTAACCCATCTCAGAAGCACTTACATTCTACTCCAAAACTTTCCTATATTTTCCATCAATGTCATTCATGTGACTATAATACACTTCATAATCCGCATAGGTTCACCTGATCATGGTAAATTTTGATGTGCTGAGCACAAAAATTATATATCTTAAAATCTATCTAGTAAAAACTTTTCAGAAAATACCCATTTTAAAATGTGTGCTTTCATTTAACTTCCAGTAGAACAGAAGTTAAGAATAACTTCACTAAAACTTCCTACAAAAAAATAAAATATTGGTTTTATTGTGTTTAGCAAATCTGGATAAATCCAGAAACTATAGACTTCTGTATTAGAAGTTCATAATATTCTGATTACCCTATTTCCTCCTTGAAGAAATAACTCCTGATAGATAAAGCTTCCTGTAACTTTTCACAGGACGTGCGTACAAACTCAGACTATTGTTTGTGTCTCTGTGTTATAATATGGTACTTTGTGCTCTTGAGACAGAACCATACACTTCGATTACATGACCTCTGTTTTAATAATACTGACATCAAACACTCCTGATGGGGTTCTAGAAAAAACAGCTTCATAGCAATGACTACAGGGCTGATCTCCCTCACAGTCATGGAGTGACCATTTTTTAGTGTATTGGTTAAAACTATTTCTATCAAACGCAGACCCAAAACACTGCTAACCATGACGTAACTCTCAACTTACGTCTTCAGTAGCAATGCCAAGATCAGCTGGCGCTTTAATAAAAATGGAACACAATACTACCTATCGTATTACAATGTGCAAATAAATGTCCAGTGTGTATGATTTTTTGTAACTTTAGGGAAAACCACATTTTCCATGAAACTGTCACTTAAAAAGTGATAAGTACATGCACACATGAATTAAAATTAAATAAATTAATTAAATTTAACAACCTGGAATTCACTGAATATACATCTATCAAATGAAAACCGTAGCCTCTTTAGACAGGGGAAGAATCAAGAATCATAAACATTCAGTATGGAACATCAACCAAAATAGCTTGTGAAACTATGTTTTTTCACAAAACAATGTTTGCACTGCACCAAAATATTTTTGAAATTAAGCTTAAAACCAGAACATAACTCATGAAAAATTGAACAACTGGACTCTCATCTTTGTGCATGTAGGTAATTTCATTAATATTCCCACCAGGGAAGGATGTTTCCATTTCAGCACTTATTCTATAAGACTGTGCTCTGTATTTCTAAAAACTAAGCTTGGGGCTCTTCCCATCTGAATGCCTCTATTCCTGTTCCCCCTTTCAGCATTAATAGCCAAATAGCTTTATCAAAGAGTCGATCTCTTCTATGATAAAATACATTGAGACCAGCTGAGCATAAAAGGGGAAGAAAAAAACCACTTCTCTGCAGGAAATACATAATGCAGCTTTCATATCATTCATTGTAAACAAGCAGGACGATGTGCTAGGCCTGTTTACTGAGAAAAAGCTGCTGTTTTAATCATTTGTAAACAAAAATGATATGAGGACCAGAATAATTTACTGAAAAATAAATACATTTACTAAAGCATCCAGTTTGGGGCACTTATTAAAAAGCAAGAGAAGTAATCAGGTTATAAATATCCTCTATACTTGTTGCAAGTTACAGAGACACATCTGGCTTCATAGATATTGTGGCAAAGTTTGCTCTCACTTCCATGAGTGTAAACGTGGTGTAACTATACCAGATTCATTGTTTAACTGAGCTTGCCTTGTTATTCATTCCCATAGGGAAACACAGGATGTTATGCATCACTCCTGAAGGTATTCCGATGTGGCTTTTGTCATGTCGTGATGAGGGCTGAAGGTTTTCACCCCCTTAATAATCGCGTGAAGTTAAATTTGCTGCGTTGACTTACCCCATGTTCAGGGAAAAGGTGAGACAGAGACAGAAGACAGTCATGTCCGTTGTCCCACTATCAGCCACCCCGTCACGTACTCCACTACAAAACCAGTTAGGATTCTTGCCACTACTGGGACACGTAAAAGGTTAGGACTTCCATTTGGTGTTCTGTTTTCTTGGACAGAAGCAACCAAAGATATTTTCGCTTTACAAAGGTGCCAGACTTTGCCGCCCACCTCTGCAGCACCAGGTGCTGAAAGCAGCAGAACCACTGTGCTGTCACTGACAGAGAAGAGGTCACAGTGCCTACCTCTGAAGAAACAAGTAAAGCAGATGCATTTGGTGGGCTTAACTCTTCTGCAGATTGCTGGAGTTTCTCCTGTTCTGCCAAATGTTATAAGAAATGTAAGAGACTCTTTCTATTAGGCTTCCTTCCTGCAGACAAAACCCTTCAGTAGCATCGGGAGGAGCGGCTGATACACCAGAGGGACCTTGACAGGCTGCAGAAATGGGCTGACAGGAACCTCACACAGTTCAGCTAGGGTACACGCAGAGTCCGGCACCTGGGGTCTAATAACTCCTTGCAACTGAATGTGAGGGTTTCCGACCAGCTGGAAGGCAGCTTTGCAGGAAAGTACCTGGACACCAAGTTGAAGATGAGCAAGCAGTGTGCCCTTGTGGTAATGAAGTCTAATCGCATCTTGGGCTGCATTAGGACGAGCATTGCTAGCAGGTCGAGGGAGGTGATCATTCCCCACTACTTGTGAGGCCACACGTGACTTACCGTGTCCAGTTCTGGGCTCCTCAGTACAGGAGAAACATGGAGCTACTGAAAAAGAGTCCACTGAAGGGCCGCTAGGATGATTAAGTGACTGGAGCATCTCTCCTATGAGGAAAGGCTGAGAGAGCTGTCCTGTTTAGCCTAGAGATTTTCATCCTTGGAAATACTGAAAAGCTGCCTGCACATGGTCCTGGGCAACTGGCTCCAGGTGGCCCTGCTTGAGCAGGAAGGTTGGATAAGATGGCCTCCAGCAGCCCCTTCCAGCCTTAGTCATTCTGTGATCCTGTATCTCCTTCAAAGTGCTTGAATAAATGTGTTATGAAGAAATGCATGTTGAATTACATGTGTAACTTTCTCACTTCAATTATCTGCAAAAATCATCACACAAAAAATCCACCATAACATATATACACATACATATACAAAACAATATCTGAGAATAATACCAGAGCATAAAACATTGTAATGACAAATGAGGAATATTCTGAACTTGACTTACTTGTGACTACTTCACTGACACGCCGTGTAAATTTACACCTTTCCTGGTTGGTTACATTATTCAGAACTTTGTTTTTCATTTTCCTCCGATATAGACAGATTCAGACAACTTATAAAATCTGCCAGCAAGCTGTTGCCAATTTTTAGTATATACATGATTTAGACCTGTTTTTAGTTTAATTGACATTTTGCTTATTTAAAACACAAAACTTGGCCACTGAGGAAAAAAACACTCATTTTTAACAGGATCATGGAAATATTAGCAAGAGCAGTCCATAAATCACTAAAAATGATTTTTAAATTCTCAGAGCATGAACAATCAGTGTGTCAAATGGAATGGAGGTTTGATGGGAACATTTTTTTTTCTGGGAACAATTATTTTGCTTCACTAAAGCGAGTCCAGCTACAAAGGGCAATCCTATTCTAACATAAGCATGGTTTCTAGTGTTCCACTTAGTAATATGGTTAACCAAATATAAGAAAAATCATTCTCAAGCCAATTCTTCAGGCATACTAATAAGTAACAGAACCTTTACAAAATCCAAGAAAAGACTGGCTCCACAAAATCTTACCTTAATGTAGTTAAAGATACTGATAATTGCACACTACAAATTGGAAGTGGGAATAAGGGAGACATGCAGTCCTAATGCCTTACTCCCAGACTATGTCCTTCTGCTCCACTCAGAGAGAATGAGAATAGAGCTGTAACCAGAAAAAGAAGGGGGGGGGGGGGGGGGGGGTGAGGGAGGGGGGTGGAATGTCATGACAGGGTTGAATAGGAATGAAATGCTGGCAAAAAATAAAGTTAAAAATAAAGAAGGAAAATGATTTAAACCAATATTGTCTGCTTTAAGGAAGATCAAGAATTATTTAATACAATAGCAATACTCCATATAAACAGAAGTTGTGGTTGCATGACATAGGTCAGTATTTTGTTTCAAACCAATATATATTTGCATTTACCCAAAACTAGCCATAGTAACTTGGGGTAATTTTTCATTAATACATGGGTCAGGAACAGTTTGTGAATTAGAAACTAATCAAATTTTCCAATATTTAATTATATTCACATGAAACATTGAATTGTGAAGGTGAAAAGTGCTGCTGCCTTCTCAGAAACTCTACAAAAGCAACCACTGTCATCTGCACACAAACACAAGTTATCCCCTTGTCACAACAGCTCAGACATGAGCTTTCTTTATCTAGTAATTTATTTTTATAAGCTTTTAACAAACTGAAGGTTGGCTAAATTGTAATTAATCACAATTTACCATCTCAAGAAATGGGGCCTTTTTAAAATATCTAAATAGCTTGCCAAAATATTAAAGAAGTCTCAAAATACTGTGCAGCCAGTAGTTTTCCATCTATTATTTCTCAATACAAATTTAAAGCCAACCATTTTCCAGTTTCAGTTGTGTTCAGCAACTGTAAAATTCAGCTTATTCTGAATACCAAAACAACTCTCTCAAACAGAGGTGGTTGATGAACAGTGTCCAGAAAAAACAACACAAAGTTTTTACAAACCTATGTTATCTACGGTACCATGACTATAGCAGCCCCATCCTGAAGTAGGTGAAATTGAAGAATGGGACCAGGTGTAAAAAAGAGGTAACATGACACAGCAAGACATGGGTAATTAAGAGTGTGAAAGTAAATCCAGTGCTTCCTGAGCTCTAGTTTCTTGTTTACTAGTAAGAATGCTCCCATATTGAGGTCATTTGTCAAACTATTTTAATTTTATTGCATGTTCTGAGGTGTTATGTAAAGTTTTTGCTTAGTACACTTACCCATCAGTAGATCATGTCCTTTGGCTCTACAGCATCCTGTTTAATGTTGAAGAATGTTTATGTAACATGGCTATTGCTGCTTCTTTCCTCCAGATTTTAGTTTAAGTCTAGGTCCAGTTTTGTTACTGTCTGTGTGGTTTGCTTTTTGTTTGGTTTTTTTTTTTGTATTTTTCAGGAAATATCAGCACAGTTGTCACTGGAGATGGAGTAGCCATGTGCATTTCATCTACTGTCTGCAGAGAACTTAGCAAGATTATTTTTCCCTCTTTACAAATAACAGTGCCATTTGCTTGGTAAACATAATGCAAAATCAGCAAGGGTAATGTGTAAAAGCCTGCAGGTCAGCACAGATTATTACAGCTTCTAAATTCACGTGCAACCTGGTTGGCCAACATGTGCCCAAGGATACAGCAAGGTTAAGGCAGCTCCGCAGAGGAAATCTAAACATCGATGTAATGCAAAACGCGTGTGTGGCAGTAACTGGAGACAGCCATTCATAGTGAGATAAAGCTTTTGGCAGAGAGAGTTCAGCAATCTGGTCACGCTGTTGAGTGGAAAGAGCTACGTGCAACTTCGGACACATTGAAGAGAACACAAAAAGATGCAGGACATTTTACCTAGCAAATTAGCACAGGCAACAAGCAGACACGGTGAATCAACCTGTAGCATTTTAGGAAATAATTCAAATAATTAAAACAGGGGACATTTCTTATTACAGCATGTAACCCTACATTTTACTACCATCACTAAGCTGGCATGTCTTTATTATCATTTCCCATTAGTATAATTTTGTGGGGTTTAACATGTGAAATACAATGAAAATTCATATAAATAAATGCATTGGTCGTTAAAAAGAAAGATTAAAAGATATTTTCTGGCATGAGTTTAATTTAGAGCAGGGGATAGAGTAAGTTTGGATTTTACCATTGCTAAAAAGTTTATGCAAAGTGAAATTGTATGGAAAATAGAGTACATGAAATACAAAATAACTGGGCAGCTGAACTGCAGTTCAGGACTATCTTTGCCAGGTCTGACCATTAAAACTCAATCTTTTCCTTCTCCCTCCTGTCTTCAAATGGATTTTCAATTCCCTTTTGTTCCATGGCACAGTTTCAACAGATGGGATGGAGAATGTTGCCCAGTCAAACTAGCCTAACGCTTGATGCCAAGAACACTTTTCTGGCCATGGGGGAAGAGGGTTTGAATCTCTTCTGGTTGCAGAAGTTACTGAACCTCAGTCTTCTCAATGCTAGATGACTGTTCTGATATTGCAGTGTTAAATGGGTGTAGACATCATCACTATCAGATCTTTTCTACATATAAATAAATAAAAATAGAACCTCTCTGTTCTTTAAAATATAAAGATGGCAGCAACCAACACACCCCCCACCTAGACGTTGCAGTACCTATGCTTGCAGGATTTATAAGTCCTTTGTTGGAAACTTAGACCTAAATTGGTTAGCACAAGCTCATACAAAGTCCCTAACAAGAAAGAATGCAAATGAAACAGTGCTGACTGCCAGCTGCAGAAACCGTAAAGGGCAGCGTCACCTTGCAAAACATCGTACAGTCACACTGCACAGTCACTGCAGAAAGCTTGTAACAGATCCAGAAACCATGGGCCAACATGTAGCTTAAGCAAACAGCACAACAAAGCAGTGTCACCTCCCCTCGATGCAACTAGGTGGTCAGGTATTACCCAATGGCTTCCCCTCATCGAGCAGAGGACCTGCATAATCCCCCTCTTGTTTTAACAGATTGCATTGTACTTCTCCAACAACTCTAGTAACCTTGCGTTTAATGAAAATATTTATGATTATGATATTTATGATTTTTTTATGCTTTGACAAATGTCAGATTATTCCTTAAGTTGCTGCTTCAATACATCCAAGTCCACGTCCGAGGACTTCTTCGTTAACATCTTTCAAGGCTTAAAGAAACTTAACGGATCAACGATGTGGCAAATCATTCAGCTAACACGGATCAAAGATCATAGAATCATCCAGCTAACACAAACAAAGTAAGCTTTGCTTTAGCCCAATTAATTTTTCCAAGTCGCAATAGTGACCCGACTGTGAGAGCGACTATCTCCCCTCAGTCTGCCACCTACCTCTGTCAGATTACAACGAAGGACTAGCTCACCTTGAGCAATAATGCCTTGTTTTCGCTCAAATCAGATTTCCAGGAAGGGACACTGTAGGGAACAATTAGCATCAAACTGCTACTCACATTACTAAGCCATCTGGTTTCCATTTTTATGCTCCTAGCAACGTCAGATCATGAGGTTTGGACGAGGCCATCCATTGTGCAGGAGACGTAGATAACTAGCATGAACTTTCAAATATTGTTCCAATCTTCTCTAGTTTTCTCTCCTAAAAACTTTGCCAGTACTGACTTACGCAACAAACAAGTGAATAAATAGCATGTCCTTTTGGGCTCATTAATGACTTTTAAAATAAAATCATTTTATTCAGATTGTTCCAGCAAATCCTTTCTTCACTTGTTTTTCTGGCTACTTTGCAAGTGGTCCCACAGTCTATCATTAAGTGATTTTTTTTATTATTATTTTTAAAACAGCAAAGACAACCCCAAATAGTCTTCCCTTCTCATGTGGCAGCCTGGTTGAATATGGATCAATGTCTCACCTCTAATAAAAAAATAAAGTATTTATTTACTACTTTCTGACTGTCCTTAAAAAAAATTAAGAAGAACATTTCACTTTCCATGTGATGTGTGATGAAGTGAGAGAGATAGGAGCCTCTTTACAGTTAAAGCAGAGTTGTATAAATTTGATTTTGTGCCTGATATGACCCATACCTAGGTCAGTGCTGTTCTTGCGCAAATACAACTTTAACTACTTTTAAGCTATCAATGTAAGTGCATAGGTATTGCCCAGATTTTCATATAAAGGTACTTTTAACAATCCATCTCATTCGTAGACAGTTCATGGCTCTTCTATTAACCAGCAGAGCAGGTGAATTCTGATGGAAACATCAAAGAAAGTTTATAAGTCAGCCATTTGTCTCCATGCTACAGGATTAGACTTCCCAGGGAGCAAACTGAACTGAGAGGGACAGGTACCGAGGTTCATAAAATATTTCAGATAATCTCACTGTCATGACATACTGATGGTCTTTTTTGTTTGTTTGTTTGTTGTTTTGGTTGGTTGGTTGGGTCTGGTTTTTGAAGAAAGGCATACAAAATTTCCCAAAACGTGAAAAAGGATAGTTTTATTGAAATAAACTACATTTGCTAAAGAATTCCTCCTTCCATACAGTAATAGATAGCTTATTTAGAAAGCCATTCTCTCCCATTTTCATAAGCCGTTCACTACTTAAGAGAAAACCTTTGAAAATTTTGCATGCCTATTTTAACATTCTGACAACAGGGCACCTAACTTGCCTGGTCTAATCTAAATGCAGAAAAAAAAATGCAGAGAGAGACTAATTTTCAAGAGGAAATTAAGGAATGATTCGTACTTTTGCTTCAGATATTTCTAATGCTAACACTATGCCGCTCACAATTTATTTGCCTTTTCAGTCATTATAACTCTCAGGCATCATGTAACCCATGTTGTATTCCTTGCAACACAATCAATTGAACAAGTCCATCATGGTTATACATCAGAAATGACACAATAGAAAGCAATCACAAAATAACAATTATCATCAAACGCATTGTAATCATGCACCTATATCTTATCAAAAGTCCTTGTGATACTATCAAGGCACATTTACTATGCTAACCAATCTGCATCACCCCTTTGCTCCTCAGTACTTGACGACACATTGACAGCCTAATTCTCTGCTGATGAGTCTGCTCTGGTGTTACAAAAGACCTGTTCTGAATTTAAAGCTAAATAGTGGTATACTGGCTTAATAAGGCTAAAATACTTGAGAACTGTGTAGCTGTCCATTAATTTCTACATATGCCAACTTCAGACACGAATGGAGCTTAACGTGAACAGGATTAACATTCATCTTTCAAATTATTAACCTTCTGGTGCTTAATTGGGGATTTAGTAAAAAGCTGGATTCAGTGGATTTCACATTACCTGTTACCACTGTAACACGACATCATCGAGCACTACAAAGTTTTCAAGGCACAGAAAGTTCATTCAAGTTCTGCTATTACTGATTCTGAAACAGGATTCCTGTCTTCACTTGAAACCTTTAAAAATTATTGTTTAGCAGTTAAATCAGCTTTAGTGCAACAGCAACAAAAAGTAAACATTGAAAGTGGGCATCTTTCATCTACAGTTTGTTGAGGAGCCCCTTTCAGAGCCACATTGGCATTGTTAATCTATGTTACCATTTCAAATACAAGCTGTACCACCTATACTGTTGTAGAAATTCGCTTCCTCTAAAACACAGTGTTGAAAGAATTATTATGCAAATAAAAGTGAGGCATTCTTCATACCGTTCATATTCCATGAATTACACAAACCATCCTAGAAAGAAATGACATATATAAATGCCCTATGTTAACTACTGAATAAGTATGTGTGATTCTATAGTAGTTCTGACATAATCAATGTAGGTGCACCTTCAGAAAATAACCTTACCAGGCAGGAGATGAAACCTGCAGGGTGTCACAAGTATGCTTGTTTTTTCAACATGGTCAACAACAAAGTCTTAACAAAAATATAACAAAAAGTGTTTTTATTGATAAACTATACATCTATACATTTAAAACTATACCAACGATATATTAATGTTCTTGCTGGCATCTCAGAGGCTTGTCAGTGAACCATTCATGTGCCCTAACAATTGGTGTCCAGAACAAGACTGACACGTTGTGGAAGAAGCTCTCACTCCATGTATTAAATGTGCCCAAAGCACCAGGTGGTAAACTGTGTTACAAAGGGAAAAGCATTTGCACAGACAGAAAGACCTACATGTATGTACCTCTCACATCTCTCAGACAGGCAACCTACACAATTATGTTTAGTTTGGGTGAAAACGAAGGAAATTCGCCTTCAACTTGCAGGATGTGGACAGGAAAAAAAGAACACAGACTTACTGAAAAATCAAATCAAATTTGATTTCTGTCACTATCATTTTTATTTTCGCGTTTCAAGTTAAGGTTTTCCTTCATTCTGGCACGTGTTTTAAAAAACAGCAAAGAAATAAATCTAAAACTTTCTAAACTGAAGTGCTTAACTACTGTAAAATGAACTTGCTGTAGTTTCAGACTAAACTGAAAGGATGCAGATAACTTATGCTCCTGGTGCCATCTCCTGGTAGTGAAGAGGTAAAATCACCAGAAGAATCTAATTATTTTCTAAGTACCCTTTAGAAAAAGTCAGGACTCAGAGAGCTAGAGGAAGAACGTTGTTACACAGAAGTAGCTTTTTAAACTCTCGAAACCACAAAAGTTATTTCACTGCACATGAAGGCCAGTATCTGGATGTAGCTTCACTCAAGATGAGTGTTGCTCTTACATTGGCTTAAATAAGGAAACATAACATTTCTCTAGCTTTCTAGGTAGAAGTAGTTACCTGAATAAGTTTACTTTCAAAATACATTCAGTATCACTGATAACAGTTAAGATGAAAAGTAATTTTAGAGAGTTTCACACCATGTTCAAAACCCAAACAAGGAATTCCCTTTGAGAAGTCCACTCAGAGTAATTCTAGTGCAGCTTATTAGCTCACGCTGACTCATTTTAAAGTCAATTTCTTTTTAATATTTAAAATTCAGGACATTCTTTCCCAGTTGCATCACTCTTTCCTTGTTGTTGATGAAAGACTGCAGTATGGCTACTTGTAATAATATCCCATGGATTACATTGTAAAAAATAAAAATAAATAATAGCATTAGCCAACTTGAAAAGAAATGTTATAAAGTTATTTTGACAGCTGACACCAAGTACCTGGACTTATCCTACAAACTTCAATGCTACGAAGACTGTTTGTTGAAACTTGACCACCACCAACAAAAAAATTGAAACAACTTGAGCTTGGTAATAAAACACCTGTCAAAAAGTACAGTATTTTACATTAATTCTCGAGTTAGCTCCAGGTAATAATAAATCATGAAAGGAATCCTGGGTGAAAGCTGTGAAGACACAATGGAAGGCAGTAAAATTAAGTAAGCTAAAGATTTTAGTAGGTTTAAAAATAACTCTTAGATAAAGGAACAGTGATGGTATGTGGCTGTGCTGGTGGCCTGCTCTGTGCCCAGGGAGCACTTTTCCTGGAAACCAACCAATGTCACTCCCTCCCACAGCACAGAGAACTAAACAGCTGAAATAGAAAAGCTGAAATAGGAAAGTAACAATTTCACCAAAAATCATGGAAGTTCAGCCAACTGAGAAGGACCTCAGCCCACTGCGGGATAAGATAGCATCCAGCACATGATGTAAAAATACCACAAGCTGGACTGAGGACGGAAGGGAGCAAAATGTCTAACCTGCAGAACAAGAATGAGCTCAACACTGTCATGAATTTTAAGCGCTGAAAACTAGTGATGGGTAGAATTATAAACCCCTAAGGGGAACCAAAGCAATGCACAGAAAATAGGAGGGAATAAGGCAAAAGGGCTAGCTGTATCTGTGGGCTAGTGAGTAGAGAATCTCCTGAAGTGGGAGAGAAAACACCTCAGAAGAGCCTGAGATCTCCCAGAACGGGAGAGCGCTAAGGGTCTGTTAAGGTAAGCTTTCCTTCCTCTGCACAGGAAAAAATGGATTTACTGAGGCTTAATATGACAATTTGTTAATGTGATAAGAGGGCTCTTGTAACAAATGGAACTTTTATTTTAACAAACTGTTTTACTACACTGTCCATATCACCCTGAGGTGGGGAAAAAAGAAAAAAAAAAAGTGAATTATTTCTTCTAGTCTGCTGAATGACTACAGGAGTGTGACTAGGGTTGCCTTAAAAAAAAAGTGAAGGAGCAGCAGTGATCTGGATTGTCACAGGTTCACTGACAATTGCCATGGGGAAGCAATCATTAAATGCTGCAGAAAAACCAAGATAAATAGGGGACATTTCCTTCCACAGAAAGAGAAGAAAAAAAAAAATCTGTCATAACATCGAGCTATAATTTAGAAATAGAGCAATGAATGAAGAAACATAAGAGAACCAAATTAAATGCAACTGGGATTTCACATTCCTTATGAAAATTAAGGCTTTAGCATGAGATAATTAAAGCAAGGATAGCCAACTCATGATGTGCCAGAACATATAACTCAGCCTGTCATCTTCATTCCTGAGAGTCCCTCCGAGCTGGTCAGGAAGCAGGCTGTCAGCCACACAAACCATTCACTAACCCATGGCAGTCTCCCTGCTGTTCTCCTCTGTGAGAGCCCCACGGCCTCCCGGAGGTGCCCTAATCACAAGCAACACAATCATCGTTGCATGGAGCATGCTCATTCATTCAGTACTATGACAAAAGGACTTCAGTGCATGTGTCCCCAGCACACCACGGTGTGCCCTCATGTGGCCACCAGGCTCAGCTGAAGCAATGACTGCAGCCCTAGATACATGATGGTAAGCACACATCCCCTAGGTGCCTCCATTGGGGGATTTTGGCTTGACCTGGCAGAAAAGCTGAGTGACACTGATCTAAAAGAAGCAAAGAAAATGAAGACAAGTATTGTGGAGCTTAGGACTTGTAATAGAAAAAACAAAGATGAGATAATGAGAGAACACAAAAGGAAAAACAGCACACATACTGTCACATAACTAAACCTTTATGCAAGTGAACTACTGGCAGAGGGAAGGACAGGAACATCTTGCTGACATGAAGACAAAATAGAGGTGAAGATGAAGAACCTTCTGGCAGAAGAAATACAAAGGTTAAGAAAAAGAAAGATGCTACCTTATGGACTAAAAAGACTGAACTTTTTAAAACTAATGAATTGGCCATATAAAAAGCAGTATATGTTAAAAGACAAAGGAAAATATTAGGAGCTTTGTACTGCAAAAAGTTCAGAAGTATTGAAAATATGCAGTTCCTACCATTAGATTACATTTACAGTACAAATAAGAAATTAAAAGAGAAGTAGTGGCACATTATAAAAGGGAAAAGTATTTCCCTAAGGAGACAGAAATATTAGAATTGCAAAATGCAAAGGGTTTTTCTTGGCGTGGGAGCACGGTGCAATTAAGTCTGTTGTTGATAAGCATATCTGCACAGTCACATCAACAACAGATCTTCAAGCCATCTACACCGAAACACAGTGAAACAAATTTATGGAAAATCAAATCAGTTAATTGTAGTGGGAGACTCTTAAGAATCCAACAGAGCTATATTTAGCTGAATTTTGCTTCTAGGAGCATTGGGGTTTATTGGGTTTTTGGTTTTGGTGGGGTTTTTTTTGTTGTTTTTGGTTTTTTTTCTCCATTTGTTTTTTTTTTTACAGTAACAAGCCAGTTGGAGGAGAAACATGTAAATACTGATCAAAAACTCTACTATGCTTGCCTGTCCTCATGCAACAGTGCTTTCAAGCTCTTATATTAATCACAAGTAAGCAGCCCTTCGAAAACCTCTGAGGGGGCAAAACGTATGAAAAGCCAAGGAGGGAAAAAAGGGTTCTAAGGCCATTTTGATATAGGGTAACATAGTGCACAAGGTGTGTAGTAAAACAGCAAACTAACTTCTAAAGGCCAGGCCTAGCATGGATAATGCTGCCATAGGATGAATAATGCTTACCATAGGCCTTGAAGCACCCTATACTTAATCGAAAAATATTCTGTTCAGAAGACTAATGTATAACACAGTCACTAGTGATCAAGGCCCAGAATAAAGTTCTCTAGATTAATAAAACTATTTTGACTCTTTCAGAATTTCCAGCACACGAGTCCAGGACCATATTACTCTTTTTAATCACAGCAGCACAAACCCCCAAACAAACTGTATTTCCTGTCAGCACAAACACTGGAACCAAAAGATAGCCTCGGCTTTTGAGAAAAATATTTTGCTGTGACAAAATAAGCAACCACGCTACTGACTCACTCTTTTAGCACCTAGCCTATGTAAGGACCATACAGGTAATTCCCCCTCCTCTGTGAGTCACCCATTACCCCTTGGACTCTAGGAGACTGTTTCGTCCCCCTTGCTTGGTCTCTCCCTGCCTGCCTTTTAGCAGCGCCGACAAAACAAGTCTATTCTCCCCTCAGTGCCTCATACAGGTCAGGCCACCCTAACCCAGGCACCCGCTGCCCCTCCCGACCCGGGGAGCGCCCTCACGGGGACACCCAGCGGCGCTCCGCCCCACAAACCCGCCCTTCCCTCAGCCCAGCCACAGGGCCGGGACGGATCGGACACCCACCGACCCCACAGCACCCAAAACTCGTGAGACATTTAAACTGGAAAGAACTGCTTTACTCCGTGCCCGACAGCCCTTCCTAGCGAGGACGGTGAAGAGCTCCCCCTCCGTGAACGCACCGCGCTGACGGAAACCACCGCCCGCCAACGGCCGCCCCGCACGCAGGCGCCCTGCGGCCGCGGGGCGGGAGGGGAGGCGCGGCGGCGGCACCGCGCCTGCGCGGGGAGGGGCGGGGCCGGGATTCGAAAGCGGGCGGCGGGGAGCGGGCGGGCGGCCCCATGGCCAAGCAGGCGGTGCGGGACCAGCAGGGCATCACCCTGCGGGGCAGCGCCGAGATCGTCGCCGAGTTCTTCTGTAAGGGGCTGCGGGGCCAGGCGGGAGGGGTGGGGGGGGGAGGAGGAGGAGGAGGAGGAGGGAGGAAGAAGAGGGGGAGGAAGGCAGCCCGCTCGCCCCCGTGCTGCGACGCGAAATGGCGGCCGGTGGGCCGGTGGGGGGGTGGGGGGGGCGCGGGGTCTGTCGCCTCGTGTCCCGCCTCACGTCTCTCCCCACACTGCGCTGCAGCCTATGGGATCAACAGCATCCTGTACCAGCGGGGCATCTACCCCCCCGAGACCTTCACCCGCGTCCAGAAGTACGGGCTCACCCTGCTGGTCACCACCGACCCCGAGCTGAAGAACTACCTCAACAACGTGGTGGAGCAGATGAAAGGTGCCCGGGGGGTCTGGAGGCGCAGGGTCGCTGCCTGCGCTTGGCGCCGCCGCTAACTGCCCGGGCTGCTTCTTTCAGAGTGGCTCTGCAAGTGCCTGGTGCAGCGCCTGGTGGTGGTCATCTCCAGCATCGAAAGCAACGAGGTTCTGGAGCGGTGGCAGTTCGACATAGAGTGCGACAAAACTGCCAAGGACGAGAGGTGAGTAACGGTGCGCCTCTGGGCCTGGCTGTGGTGCAGGCACCAGGCGATGGCCGTGTGCGTCAGCACCGTTCTGCCTCCTCTGAGCAGCTGCCGCAGCTTTGTCTCACTAAGAGCACAGAAGGTGTCCTGTCAAACCTAAAATCCTATGTAACGGATGTGGCTTGAAGAACCGCTTCTCTCCTGTTGTTCTGCCAAAACTTTCTCATCCATTCCAGACTGAAAATAAACCTTAGTGTTCCTTAAAAATACTGTGAAGTTTCACAAGCAAAAATAAAGTAAAGCTGACAGTGTTTCGAGCCTGTTTACCTAAGGCTTAAACGAATGCCCCTCCTCTAAAGGATCACAGCAAACAAACCACCAGCAGCTTGGCAGAACTGTGTTTAAAAAACACTGTTAGTATACTAGGTTGAAAATTTGCTTTTTTAATAATTTTCCTATTTTTCCAGTGTGCCCCGAGAAAAATCTCAGAAAGCTATTCAGGATGAAATTCGGTCTGTTATCAGACAAATAACTGCCACAGTAACTTTTCTGCCTCTGTTGGAAACTGCCTGTGAGTATTCACAACTTCTTCAAAGCTATCAAACATTTTCAGAAAGCCTGAACAACTTTTTCCATTGTAGAAAATATTTTTGGTTTTCGTTTTTCTTATTATTACTTGAAATGTCATATACTGTTGCATTCGAGAGCATTAGGTTTTGTTAGACTGAGATCATCTCCTGCAGATATGTACAGTATGGAAGCAGTGCGTCTGACAAAATACTCTCAAGGATTGTCCCATGCTGCTTCCTGCACAATAGTGAAAAGAATTGCTAATGTACATACCGTGCTGTAGCTCTCATTGAAGAAATTGGAACAACTTCATTAGAAGGTGCTAGCGGGACTTTCTCCAAAAATTACTTGAAGCGCTTTTTGTCAAAAAGTTACAGTTCAAGGTGACCTAGCTAGCTTGATGAAACTAAATATACTCTGAGGAACATAATTTTTCATAATTAAAATGTTTTATGACTACAGCTGTGGACAGACTCATATAAATACTAAGCATTGAGATTATCTGAAGTAACTGCCATGTAGAGCCCAGTTCACAGTATTTCAACACATTTCAAAACAAAAAATTGCATCATACTCATTTCAGGAGAAAAGTAAAATGGCTGTGCATATGAATGTTAACCAGGACTATTTTTTCATGCTTTAACTGCTCTTTCTTTCCCCATAAATAGTATTAGCGTAACTTCTGATATCATTGGCATGTCTCAAATTCTAGAAGAGTCACTAACTTCAAACATGGCATCTTCCTGTGTGTGTATAACTGTTAATTTGTTCCCTCTTGTTTACAGGTGCCTTTGACTTGCTGATTTACACTGATAAAGATTTGGCTGTGCCAGAAAAGTGGGAAGAGTCAGGACCACAATTCATTGCCAATTCAGAAGAGGTTCGCCTTCGTTCCTTCACTACCACGATCCACAAAGTAAATAGTATGGTAGCTTACAAAAAGGATTCCTTTCCCTGAGACAGGGGTTCTTGTACATATCTTGTCATCTTGTATAGTTTCTGTTCATAGTGCAGCTATTATGAACACACTATTGCTCTTGCTGAAGTATGGTACAGAAAAACGGCAAAGCGTGTCTGATAATGTGGTTTAACACTAGACTATGCTGGCATTGTTTAAAGAGGTCTAAATAAGGTGTTCATTATGATAGTTAAATCCTTTCTTAACTGAACACACCAAACTAATGGTGTGCTAAGCTGTACAGAATTCACTGAAAATAATGCTTGAGTCTAGGATTAGTTGGTAGAATTCAGATCCTGTATAAACTACATTCTAGTAGCAGACTGACATTAAAATTCTTGCTCCTGACGTGCCAGTCTTTCACGTAAAGATGTTCCTATTACCAGGAATAATCCAAAGCTAATCAAGACCAATTCTGAAGTGATGTGTACCTCTTTACAATGAAAGCAGCTGTTTATCAGAAAAAGCTGAAATACATGAAGCCTTGTATGTTAGAAAGGGGGCCTCTGTAGTTCTGGGGAGTGCTGTTCTGCTTCAGTGTATCTTTTTTTTTAACGTCTGTCAAACATTTTCTATGTTTGTATTCTTGTTTTATGGAATAAAACTTGAAATTTTAAGTCAGACATTGTGGTAATTTGTAATTTAGATGTGTCTATGAACTTCAGCTATTACCTGTCAAGCAGTAACCTAAAGGCATACCTGCTTCTGGAAAAAAACACAAACCTCAAGTACCTTACCCCTTTCCTGAGTCAGAGAACAAGTGCTATGTAGTCAGTATGAAATCCATTAATTATAGTTTCCCTCTACTTGAGTCTTCAAGTAGCTGTGTGCCACAGCACCTAATGGTTAAATAGTGTTGCCTTTCAGATTTGTTCATATATCCTTCATGTTTCAATATCCCTAACTTATTCTAATGTTGATAAAACCTTTTGTACCCTTAATTCGTCTTCACCAAATTTCCCACACCTGTAAGTGTTCAAAAGCTGTCTGGACAGTGCCCTCAATTATGTGCTTTAACTTTTGGTTAGCCCTGAACAGGTCAGGCAGTTGGACTACATGATCTGGGAAGGTCTCCTCCAGCTGAACTATTGTATTCATTTCAGCCAGAGTATTAACATCCATCTAGAAGATTTGAAGTACTTCTACTGTTATTCTGAAAGTAAGGTAAGCCTCTTGCAAGTAGAGAAGCATGTTTAACACGGATGGTTACTGAGTAATCACAGGGCTCTCTCTTTGTCCATGGCATATTTTCAGAACTCCCAATAGCAACAATCTGTTACTTACCCACTTAAGCAGTTATAAATCAATCAGAGCATGAGTGGTATAACAATATCATTTTAAGAATTTATTTAAAAAGTATTGAATAGTTTTGTAATACAGCTGTGAAGTATACATAGCGGGCTTTCCTACCAGAGAATATTTATCTCCAGCAGTCCCTATCTAGCACAGCTGCAAAGATGTTTTGTAAATCAGTAGGACAAAATCACAGATTTTTAAATAAATACAATCTAGCTGCTTCAAGAAGTGTTACACTGTTCCCTGTGGTAACAGAGGAGTAAAGCTAGTGTTTTCCTCTGCCTGTCAGCAACAACCAGCTGACTGCACTACCCATCTACACCTACACGGAGGTACACTTCAACAGCGAGAACAATTTCAAGCACTTCTTCCCTTGGGGAGGACTGGACAAAAGCACTGGGTACAAGTCACTTGTAACAAGTTTATATCAGGAAGTGACAACCCATGCTTTATACTAAAGGTGTTATTCAGGGCATAATTGCTACAGAGCCGGCAGTGAGGAATATAAAAAAAAGTTAAAAAACACCTTCTTTTACAGATAGCACAGTCATATTGGTCCAGGAAGTTCAAGTCACTTTTTTCTTGCACCAAAGACAGTTTTTCTTCTTCTTCAAGAAGGACCAGCCCAAAATGTATCTCCATCATCATCTATGTTTATTTTTTAAGAGGCAGCAAGAGTCAAAAGATGTAGCATATCACTGTAGACAGCCAAGGTCTGTGAAAATTACACGTGAAGAGGAACAGGTTCTAAATCCTGATGTTTTCAAAGACCCTGCAGAACAAGAAAGAAAAATAGAATTAACACTCACTTTAGTCACTAATGAAATCTCCCAATAGTCAAGTCTTTATGGAGGAATCTATCAGGATTTGCCAATACCTAATGTGACCCTCAATCTTCACTATTTGACCTTGACAGTCACTTTCGTAGACTGACCTGGTGACAGTACAGTTATTCTTAAGAAGACAGATAAAGGGTAACATAGGATTTAGAAGTTAGACTACAGGCATTCCTCACCTGTCTAGTTCAGCTGACGTATAAGCTGGTTGATTCCTTCACCTCTGCAGCCAGGCTTACCCATTTCCTTGAGGAAACCCACTTTATTACGTGCAGCATGGCGGGCCACTGACAGATGGAAAGGCCATAGAAACTCCGTGACATTTCTGAAATACCTCCCAGCTGAATAGATTTCATGAATAAGGTCTTCCAGGCAAATAATACCAAAGTTCCCTGCAAGGAAAAAAAAAAGAAAATAAAATGAACAAACACACATACCACACACACAGAGGCACATCTCATGTGTGTGGTATTATCTTTATTCACATTATCCAAGGACTGCAGTCCTCCACATACAAGTCTCGCAGGATTTCTCTCCCTCCCTTCCCTCAGGTCAGAACGCAAACTCTCAGCACCCCCCTCTTCCCTTGATTCACTTCATTTTCTTATCTTCTTCCTCACCTAAATGTTCCTCTATCAGCATATTGTCTGTCAGAGGTACCTTCTTCTTGTTAACAATTGCTTGGCCCCGTTTCAGGATAAGCTCTCGTACAGACTTCAGGTTAGGGTATCTGTACAAAAACAGAAATCAGATTCCATAGTGGAGAGATAAGATGCAGCGGAAAGTCCCGTTCTAATTCTTCGTACTTAAGTAGGAAAGTAACCAATATATGTTTACAAAGATGAAAAGGAACAAGATTTAAATGTAAAGTTGCCAAAGACCACTACTGGACCAGCTAGCTATAGATTTGTGACAGCACATGAAAAATTGGGAAGATGTGATGCTTACACACAATCTGCTATGAAATCATGCGAATAGTACTTACCCCCACGCCACGTAAGGTTCCACAATCCGCAGCATCTTCAGCGTTAATGGAGACAGTTTAACAAATGTTCCACTGTAAATTTTTCTCAGCCGCAGCAACTCAATCACTCTCCTTACCCTCAAACTCACTCCCCTAATCCTGAATTGATAAAAAAAAAATACTAACAGTTACCGTATTTCTTTAATACAGCACCAAATGGCCTCAGGTTACTTGCATAGAGACCTGTCTGGCTTGATTCCACTTCCTTTGCTTAGGAAGGATATGACAGTTACAAACAGTAGCAATAATAAAGATAGGGAGTAACAAAGACTTCTTACTCTGTAATCCGCACAACAAAGGCTAGTTTGTGCTCCTTAGGCACAGCCACCTGTCCAGGTTTCTGCTCCATGCGCCTCAGCCGGACCTCGTCTCGGTGTTTGCGCCATGAATCTCGAAGAAAAGTTTCAAGGCGCTTAAACTGGATTTGTTTCCCCTTCTGGTGCTAAAGACAAAAGGATAAGAAATGATTACCCTTCCCAACAATCTTAGAAGCTAGCATCTCAAAGGTCAGATGAAATTCAGAACTTCATGAACTATGCTCTTTCATTTTTGGAGGCAGTAAGAAGAAAATAGATTTGAAAATCCAAGCCCAAATGATACAGAATTGAGGGACAACATGCAAAGTTATAAACTTCAAGCAGCTAACTGTAGCTTCCAGTGAACATGGGAGTTTTGCCACAGAAGAAAATAAGTTAGGAGTAAGAAAGAGCAAGACCCAGAACGCTTCCAAGCATAGGAGAAATCAAATGGACACAGCCACATACACAGCTCAATTAGTCACCTGGAAAACCAGAAACAACATATGTCTGGGTAAAACAGATGATAAAGTAATAGTCCACTGTGAGTCAAAGTAACCATCCAAAAGAAATTAACTTTTAATTCCTTTTCTATAAAGGTATACATGCAAGAAAGGAGAAAGAAACATTCAACTGAGTATTACTCATTTAAACACAGAAAGCCCAGCTCACTTGAAAAAAAAATCTTTTCAGAATTATGAGAGGAGGGAAAACATATTTAATTCAAAAGATGTTTAAATGCCTATGCTTAGTTCAGGATCAAGTACATCCACCTAAATCGCAGCACTTCCTCATATGAGGAAGGCATGTACTTGGCATTTACCAAATGAATTTAGCCAATAATACATCTAAAATATATTATACACTTCTGAATTAAAGAGTATAGTGTTGTGTGTCTTTAGTTTTATTTCACATCGGAAATCACCTGTGAAATTAGTTCAGATTTTCAAAGCAGGCAGAGACTTGATCAGACCCATCATTAGGGTCTTTTTTCAAATGAGAATCTTGAAAGGGGGCTATCGAACATTATTAGTTTGGTTTCCACTTTCACTCTGGGAATACAGCAGGCCTTTCACATATGTAACAAAACATACACAGTAGGTAGCAAAGAACAGAAGTTTTACACGTAATCCTATAAACACCATAAAGGTAGATTCCCAAGGAAAGCCTTAAGCCATTCCCAAGGAAGGCCCGGGCTGTTTTAGCGGAGACACAGCAGAGCGGGTCCCAAGCTCGGGAGATAGCTCACAGGGCACAGCGAGTCCCCGCATCAGTGGCACTTGTCACCCCGTGCGTGGCAAAAGGCCTCACCGTGACGCTCTGTTTAACTACGTCCAGGAGACGACCTATACACAGCTAACTAACCGCACTCCCAGGGATGCGCACGGTCCCCGGGGAGGCTCATAACGCAGAGCTGACCGCTTCCAGGCAGCACAGCCACCGCTAACACGGCGCCCCGCTCCCCGCTCGGCTGCGCTCTCCCCCTGCGGCCCCGGCCCCCACCTTCCGCTTGTCGAGGAGCGCCTGCTTGGCCTGGGTGGCCTTGATGGCCTGGTACGCCTTCCTCTTCTTCAGCAGGTTCTCCGGCACCAGCGGGATCCGCCGCTTCGGCCTGCGGGGCACAAGCAGCCGGTCACACGCACCGCCGCCCTCCCGGCCGCCCCCCGGCCGCCCGCCGCCCGCTGCCCGCCGATGGCGGCCGATGCGCTGCCCCCCCGCCCCGCAGCACTCACTCGCCGTCCGCCATCTTGCCGCCGCCGCCGCGCATGCACCGGGCGGGGCGTGTGATGGCCGCCGGGAGGCGGGATGGCTGCAAGCCCGGGGCACGGAGGGAAGGGGAGCGGCTCGGGGCTGTCCCCGCCCTGAAGGGATAACGGCCAGATAGCGGTTGTTTCGGAACCTAAAAGTTAATCCGTGGAAGGGCAGCCCCGAGCACTGACTGTGTTGAAATGGGATGCTGCCGCACTTCGAGGGGCACGAGGACTGGGAGGGGAAGAAGTCATCCCCCAGCACCTACCGGGCGTCAAATGGCAGCCACAGTGGCTGGGCACGGACCTCAGGCTTTGACGTGTCAGTCCCGGTGCAAGAGCAGCATCACCATGTCAGGAGCCTGTGACAGACAAAATGCCTTTCCGAAAGATCTTTCCTTTCTGCCTCTCACCTCAATAACACAGGTGGCCTCAGCAGGAGGAATGAGACCATTTCCCTCCCTTCCTGGTGGCTTCCAAGTGAAGCCATTCCCGCCCCCGAACAGCAAGTCCTGCCTGAAGGAGCATGTAGGCCCAAGCAAGGACTCGGGGGCCACACAGCACACCTGATGCGCAGGCCAGCAGCTGGGCACAGCCACATTTGAGGGAAGGGTCTCAAACATGGCCATGGCCCTGTGCAGTAGGAAAAGACAATCACACCTCTGGGGCAGTAGGGGCAGTGTGAGGAGCAGGTATAGGGACAGGGAATGGGGAGTTGCATTGCAAACTGTAGTCTGGAGAGGTTGCAGAGGCAGGAACAAGCACAGAATCATAGAATCACAGAATATCCCGAGTTGGAAGGGACCCACAAGGATCATCGAGTCCACCTCCTGGCACCGCGCAGGTCTACCCAAAAGCTCAGACCACATGACTGAGCACAGTCCAAACGCTTCTTGAACTCCAACAGGCTTGGTGCCGTGACTACGTCCCTGGGGAGCCTGTTCCAGTGTGCGACAACCCTCTCAGTGAAGAACCTTTTCCTGACATCAAGCCTAAACCTCCCTTGTCACAGCTTGACACCATTCTCTTGGGTGCTATCACTGGTCACTAAAGAGAATAGATCGGCACCTGCCCCTCCACTCCCCCTCGTGAGGAAGCTGTAGGCCACAATGAGGTCTCCCCTCAGTCTCCTCTTTTCCAGGTTGAACAGGCCAAGTGACCTCAACCGCTCCTCATACATCTTCCCCTCTAGGCCCTTCACCATCTTTGTAGCCCTTCTCTGGACACTCTCCAATAGTTTCACATCTTTTTTGTACTGTGGTGCCCAGAACTGCACACAGTACTTGAGGTGAGGCCGCACCAGCACAGAGTAGAGCAGGACAATCACTTTCCTTGACTGAAATACAAGATTTTTTTTCTCAGAGCTGGCCCTACCTCTTAATGTCTTCGCATCACCTTTGCTGATACTTCCTGTTGTGTAAGAGACAGATTACAGGAGGAATTTATACCTAACAGGTCTATTAACACCTCTACCATTCTCCACTATTTGAATCTGTCTCAGCAACACACATAAGTGTGTTGCTATATCATATCAATGTAACTTGACCCAAAAGAAGTATTTCTCAAGAGAATAAACACAGTGTGATCTTGAAGAGGTGTGCAAAGCTGTGTTGTCTTTTGATATCCACTAAAACTCACTTAGGACATTAAAGAACATCTGTCCCTGGCTGCATGTAGTAAGTCTGAATGTTAGATTAGCCTATACCAGTAGATACTGCTCAACATCATTTCAAATTTAGGAAAGGTTTGGGAGTCCGCCTGTGGAGTTGGTTGGGTATCTCTGGTGCTGACAGCCAGTGGCAGTGTGCTCCCTTTACAGAGCTCCTCTACTGGGACTACAAACGCAGCAGAGAGGCAAGACTGGAGGGGGTCCAGCACTGTCCCCTCATTGCTCTGTAAGAGTAGAAGGAACCTCCCCAGCTGGGAAGCCACTGGGCATAGCAGGGGGTCCCCTCTGGTCCCTCTTTATCCCCTCTTCCCAATTTCCCTTGGCCCTCCCCCAGTTCTCCTGTCTCCCTCCACCCCCCTGCAGGACCTGCTGGTCTGCCTCACCACACCTCTGCTGTGGCCCTAGGCAGCACCGACACCACTCCTGCCCTGGTGTCTCCCACTGCACACAGAAACCCTTGCCCATGGCCACCCTACTGCCACCACCAGCTCCCCACAGTGCCGGGGGGGCTCTGTGTGTTTGCCCCAGCCAAGGCAGCACCAAGGTGACGGGATGCTGCAGGCAGCATCCCCCCACCCAGCGCCATCACCATACTCCATCCATGCCAATGGCTCCTGCTAGAGACAGGTTGCATGGGGTTGTGGTGGGAGGGACATGCATGGGTAGCCAGAGGGGATTAATCAGCTCACCAGGAGATTTAGAAATAAAGATTGTCTTCTTGTTCACAGGGTCCTGCACTGAGCTTTATTGCACTAATTTTGTGGAGTTTGCTTGGGCCAGCTGATAAAATTTCTGAAAACCTAGGGAAATCATCAGGTCAGTTTTCATGTGTTCCTGAGAAGGAAGCACATTAGGGAATATAGGTACCCCAGAGTATGTTGCCAGGCAGAAAGATCACCAACTTTCACTGCCAGGCCCAGACAAACTGGGTTCCCAAATGCATGTCTGAATGGGACTGTGTCTCTAACAGTAAAAATACATATTTCAAATGGCTGCTGATGGAACCTTTACAAATTTCACTAGAATGTAACTACTCTCTGAGTTAAAATGTTCACTTCACTGTCCTTTTACATTCATGTGTTAGTTAAGTCCCAGCACCAGCCAGAGTGGCTGTCCCAGTCAGAAAGGGCTGCCCGACCAAGCCAGGGCAGTGCAGGTACAACCACCCTCTGTGCCCTCCAAGTGTCAAATGAGAGCAACTGTGTCCTGCCAGTCCCAGGTAAGGTGACGTTTACATCGAACATGGAGCCAAAGCTCTGAAGAGGAAAGAGCCCAAGCACAGGGAAAACTTATCCAGACAAAACAGAGGTTGCCGATGCAAATGTTAAAGTAATTGTAGCATAGATGTCTTCCTGGAGAACATTCCCAAGACATAGTATAAAAAGAAGAAAAGAAAGGAGGAAGTGGAGTTGTTACCCCCAAACCTCAGAGATTTTGTCACTGTATTTACTGCAAGTTGGCTTGTGATAATCCTGTGGAAAGAAAAATATGAAAAAATAGAAGACGCAAAACAGCAAATATCAAAGGACTATTGCACTGAACCTGTAGGAACTTTCAAGATTATAGAAACACAGTCAGGATTTATATTTAGTGTTGCTGGATTTGGGGCTGGACCCAAGGATGCACTCTGGAAGGGGGAGCCTTGATGAACCAGAGCACTGGGCTAAGGAGATGGGGGAAGCAAGCCTGGGACAGCATCTGGAGTGTGCATATCATGTGTGAAGGTGGAGAGCAGGACTGAGGAGAGCAGCCTGATCCAGCTCTTCACAACCTACTGAACGTCCTCAGCTGAATGACAGGAAAGCACAGATGAATGCAGGGCTTGAGCAGACAGACCGGCATAGCTGGCAAACGGCTGGAACCAAAACCATACCAATGCTTTTGTGTGTGTTTTTTTGTTTGTTTGTTTGTTTGGTGGTGGTGTTTTTGTTTGTTTGTTTTCAAATCCTTATTCGAGAGAAGGGGAAACTGTGGCAAACGGTTTGGACAGCAATCTCACCCGCAGATGGTGCCATAGCCTCACGGAGGGGAGATGTTGCATCTGATGAGGTGGTATTTGTGCTCTGCAGCCTCCTCTTTGCCATGGAGGGTAGAAGCGTGTTGCATGCCTGCACGCTGGACTTGTTGCTTTAATTGCATCTGTAATCATTTGATTTATACCAGCCACTGTTAACTCTTCAGCTAAATAGCTGAGAATCAGAGCCTTTCACTAAAAATCTCAGGGATGTCAAAGTTTAACTGCTTCACCTCAATAAAGCTGCAAACCTTTACAACATTGTAAATTAGGCCATTTCTCTTTTGACACCTAACACCCAAATATCTGTATTTAGAAACGTGAGCCCACATTCTGGCACCTGCTCGGGTACATGCTCTGCAAAGAGCACACCATTTGGAGAGTAAAACCAGCTTCCCACCAGCTATTCTTTGATGCAGTCTTTTGGATTATGAAACAGAAAGCACATGAAACAGATCATATGAAAGTTTTATTTTTTAAAAAATAGAGGCAAATTAATAAATTTCACTCTGCCATGAGGGTAAGCTGCTCTATATAGAAATAACTGAAGTCTCTGGCAGCTCACAAAGGGAAATGTGGTCCATTTAAATCTACACACGAGTATGTTTTGTTTAACAAGGGAAATGCAAATAGGATCTTGGGTATTTCATTATTTATGGAAAGGAAACAATAAGTAAATAAATATTTCAAGTGCTGTTGCTATGAAATGTCACACAGCATAGCAGCATACCCGTGCTGACTTGTTAAACATTAACTAATAGTTACAGTATATTAATGAATGACTATTCAAATGTTCTCCTTTGCAGGCTTAGTCAGAAAAAAATATTATCTTTCCTATATAGCAAGCTGTTGTAAATTGACTTTCAGCACTCTAAATCCCTATTGTCTTCATTTTTCTTCACAAGACCTTACATTTTTTGAGATTTCCATTAACTGTTACAGATAAAACCAATGACAACATGTTTATGATTGTCACCATCAGTCAGTGATGGATTAAATGATTCCTCCTCACTTACAGGTCATTCAGAATGAAAGGTAAAACCATTTTCAAAAGGCTGGAGCAAAACGATGGATATTTAGTTATGCCACTTGCAGTCATTGCTATTCAGTGACTTCACAAATCAGCTAGTGGCTTCCCCTCAGTATTGGTGATGAAGGTCCTTTGTGAGTGCGTTTTCTCCATTTCTCCAACACACCTCAGATAAGGCTCAGAACTCACCCAAGGAAATTATTTTTGAAAACTAGGTTTTTATGTAATTCAAAAAGGCCTGCTGGGTTGAGGAGGGTGGGTGGGGACAGAAGACATTGCTTTTAAGGACCAAAATTGAATGTGTCATATCAAAATAAATCATCCATAAAGCAAGTCAGGAAAACATGACTTCCTTTTCATCAGCAGAATAGAAAATAACCCCTTTACTGTACCGCATGGAGACTTCTTCCACTTTAATTTCAAAATATAAAAATCCTCACAATGTATTTTTTAACAAAGCATGTTACCTTTTGATACGTTACTGGCTGTGGCAGGTCTGCTATGCTGTTTTTGAGGAGACTGTGTTTGAAAGGTTGACTGGGAAGATCAAAATCAAGAGGCTGCCTATATCTTTCCAGAAAGATGTCCCTGGAAGGGAAGAATTTTTGAAAAGAGCATCTCTCAGGTGGCCTTGCTTTGTCTGAGCTGCTTGCCTTTATAGGTAAAACTTGGAATATTTTACACATGACTAAGTGTCCCTGCTCTAATCACACTGGTCCATTTTGGAGTGCTGCTGCAGAACACTCACAAACATCTTTCATGGTTTCTGCCTACCTTGGCTTGAATCTCTTCACAGTGCTTCTACAATTCACATAGGTGCTGCAGAGCTGCCCAAGAGCAGATCCCTTCGTTATACTTGGGACTCCATTAGAGCAAATAAAAGCAAACAAAGGCAGATCTCTCTTTTGCCCCCTGCAGTCCTTACATGATCTGGTTCCCTCTCTTGAGTGAAGTGTCTTGCCAGCTTTCATTTTATTGTGATCTGATATTTTATCGTGGCTGATATTTTGTGTCACATATTTTAATGTTCATTTTTATTACCTCATTCATGGACACAAAGCTGCAGCAAGTCTTTTATGCTGTTTTGAGGAGGCTGTGTTTGAAAGTTTGACTTTGAGACCAAAATCAAAAGGCTGCAGATATCGTTCCATAGGGAGCACCCTGGAAAGGAAGAATTTTTTAAAAATAGCATCTCTCAGAAAGTGAGGTCTTGCTTTGACCTAGACATTAGAAAATACAAAAATAGCAAACTGAAGTTAATAGGTATAAGTCTCAGAAAAGTAGATGCTGTTGTTTTGTTTTGTTGTTGTGTCAATGTAGTCCTCTTCTCCTAAAGGAGAAGAATCCAAAAAGAATCCAAAACTCTCCTTTGGATTAAATATTTAAGACTATTTCCTCCCTGCAGTAGGAATAAATTGTGTGGACTTCAGCCACAACTTAAATCTTCATTTTCATCATGCCAAAAGCTTAGCTTTCTGGAGGTATCCGAGTGTTCCTCTCTTTCCATTAATGGAGATGTTTGCTATTTGGGGTACAGACCATTGTTTTTGGATGCACTGGTGGTGAACTGTACACAGCCATAGAAGGAATAACTTGCACCAAAAGTTCTAGTCATCTGTTTTACTGGATTATTTATTTTCTTCAAGTATGAATGATGGCATTTGTAGACTCTAAATTTCTAAATTTTTAATCCTAGACAACAGTTTATGTCCCCAAAAGAATTTGTTATGACATGGTTACTGCAACAGAAATTTCCAGCCCTTTCTTTATACTTACTATGCTTCTGTTTAGATAGTGCTATGCTTCTTGTGTTACAGATTTTCTTAATGTTTCTACAATGAGTGGATAGTTAATAGGAATAGTAACTGCCACAGAATAAAGGATATTACTATTCTTTAGTTAATAGCAATATATTGCACTGCCATGTTTCCGTAACTCTGTCTAAGCCATTTAACTCTATAAATATAAAGCAAGACGTCTGTGAAACAAGTATTCAACTGTTTGAAAATGCAACATATACAGCTTGAAAAAAAAAAGTAACAAACATGTTGCTAGTTGAGTGCAAAAAATATGTACAAAAATGTGTAAAATGTGTGAAATTGTGTAAACAAAAGTAAACATGGTAAAATATAAGTATGGAAATGTAGTTAAGAGATGAGTATGTCAAAAACGTACTCACTTTAGCATGCGCACAGTTAGGGCTCCTGGGACAAAATCTGTCGTGTGGGATAAAAGGAGGGACGATGCTGACCTGGGCGCAGAATCAGTGCCTGCATTTCAGAGAGGTCAGTCGGGAAATGAAACAAGCTGTGGGTAACAACACGGGGCATGGATTCCAGGAGCAGAGGCAGGAGGTGAAGCATCTTGTCCATAAAACTTCTTGCCTTATTTTATCTTCTGACATTAACAGGAGAGCATAAAGCTCCATTAAATTCATTTTAAATCCCACAAAACCTCTACAGACAATATGTGCTGTCTCAGAACAAAAAAAAAGGAGCAGTGTTTGAAGTCTATCACTCTTGCCAGTGAACCATGTCCCAATCTGAAACCTGCCTGTAATGTATTCTCTGTAAAAAGAGCCAACAAATTAAATTCTGTTTATTTTGCCAGATTGTGATCTAATCTGGGGAACATTTTAATGGGGGAAATACCTTGTGATCTTAAATTATGCCCATTTTCAGATCTTTTAAGGAAAAAGTTTATATGATTTGGAAAGAGGCCCAAGAACTGCTCTATATGCACACTAAAACCAATGTTTAACAGAGAAAAAAGCCATGTGGTCTAGGACTTTCTTTCATGAAAATAACAATCACATGGAGATAGACTAATATTTAATAAAAATATTGTTGTGAAAATTGTGCATACATGCTTTTTTATTTTAATAACAGGGTTTCTTAACAACAGCATTTCTGACAGAAATCCTGCAAATACTCCTCAAGGAGAGTAGTCTGGGTATAATGAAGAGACATGAATGGGACTAGTATTGGTGACTATTTGGCAGCTAATGGCTGCCTAATATGTCAAATTAAAAGGTCTAAAAACACATGTTTTGTGGTTTGCGTCTCCCTGGAAAAAAAAAAAATGTGGGGAAAAACAATTCCATACAGTGGACCTAAGTCATAAAGTCAAGAATTAAAAACTATTTACCTATTCCAAATATTTTATCTTGTTTCCTTCAAGAAATTTAACTCAGATGCTTATTCCTTTCATTTCCAACATTTTGTAAATAGAATATGACTTTCTGATGAAAAAATAACAGCATTTTTCAGGAAAAGAGAATCTGGCATTTCTGCGTTTTGCACATGTTGAAAGGAAATGCTTCACGCTTCAGATTTCTGCCCTTGTCTTTTCACTGAAGGCATTTGCTTTCTTTGGCTTTCTGAAGACTTTACAATAAACCCCTCAGAAGTCTATTTTGTGACCTTACAATTTGTTGAAAAACTGCACCTGCACCACCATATCAAATTGCAGATAGCTTTATGGAAAAATACTGGTGTTTGAATCCATCCTGGCCATAAGATATACACTGCCTGATAAACCCCACATGGAACAGAGTTCACTGCATCTGCATCCACGGGAAGTTCGAGATGCAGCCACAGGATTTTTGAGAATTTCACTCCAGGTATGGTCTCCTGATACATGAGCACACATTTGACGCAAAAGGAGTCTATATATTTATAATCAGTTTTTAAAAAGCTTTCAAAATATTTTAGCATTGTTTTGAGGTTTTCACCGATTTCAAAGGAAATAGGATCAGCCAGAACTCAGTATTATTTAAAACACTACTTTCTAAATATTGTGCGGTATGCAAATAGATTCAAGTAAGTACGTAAATAAAATAAGTCTCCATTGACTATGACAGAGTGATAAACAATAACACAGCCGTCACAGCAAAATCCAGTTGCTTGCCCCCCTCGTTGTGGTATAACTAGCAACCCCGTCTTGCAAGCACCTATTTCTGTGAGAAATCCCCCTGCTTCCCATGGCCCTGCAGCTGGCTTTGGAGCTCCCATTCCGGGATATTTTCCAGGCTGGGCCACAACGGACTGCCTGCGGGAGACAGGAACACTGCATCTCTCAAGAGGCAACGCTGCGCTTGGTAGGTCTGAACACGAGATCGTGGCTCAGTCTGCTCCTTCAGCTGTGGTTTCATTGCCTTCTTCACGCTGCCTCCTGTGTGAGAAGCAACAACTTGGCAGTTTTCAAATACTTTTTAAAGTGGGGATTCTCCCACGTTTGCAAGACCAAGTCCTCTAGCACTCCCCCAGCTGAGTAATAACTACTGCAGTGATTTCTTTTCTACCTTTAGTGTGATTCATTTTCAAGTGTTGGAAAATATTCCAACTTAGAAAGCTTGATTTTATAGAAACTACTGTGAATACTTCACCAGAAGAAAAGCAGACTACTAATAAACCACTCACACTGTTCTCAGATATTGTCCGTGGAAATTATGTCTGGAGTTTTAAGAGCTTCTGTGTTATTAGAGATTTACATCTATCAAAAAATTCTGACATTTTCTGAGAGTGGTGGTACCTATTTACAAGTTTCTGAAGTGAAAACCTTGCAAGAAATGAAATGTTAAGTAATTTAATTTTGCTCTAATGTATTTGTAAAGGCTTGATTAATGAACCTGAAATAGAAAAAATAATGTTTTTCAATTACAATAAACGGTGATGAAAATAATTTTGTTTTCCATCTCGACTAACCACACCAGAGAGTAGTGTGTACTATGAATTTAATTGTACCTTTAAAGAAAAACCAGACATCATTCTAGATGGTCTCCACAGGTCTCTATGACCTCTCCTACCTCCACGGGGATGAAAAGATATATTTTATTTGTGAAAAAGAAGACAGATTGAATTATGCTTGAGATGAAAGACAATGAGAGCAGAATAGCTGTCTTCCACACTCAGTAATTGGAAATCCTGCCTCCTACTAGATTACTTTTTAATTGAACCTCCAAGATAAAAATGCAACTAATTATGCCATTTAGGTAGCGGAAGCATGTTCATAAGTACACCACAGCATGAGCTATTCATAAAAATACTGCAGACTGGGGAACCACAGAAAGGGATGGAATGGAGTAAGCTAATTAGGAGGTTTGTCATTTCAATGCAGACAACTTCATAGGAAATGCTTTGTGTACTCAGATGTAATTTCTGTCCTAAATGTCAATGATTCTGGTACAAGGGTGGTAGTGCTAGAGAATTATTTCTATCAACTAAACAAAACAAAATAAAACACACATTTAATTATTCTTCCTTCATGGGCCAAGTTATCCTGGGCCAAGTTATTTCTTATACAAGAAATCCTTCAACAAGTCCACTTGTGGAGACTAGGGGAGGGAGCTGTTGTTTCAAACAGAAGAATAAATCTGAAGAAAATTAAATCGGTATAAATGGGAGATGATTTTCATTAATTTATGTAAAATCACAGCAGAATAGTATTATTAGTTTGCAGTCTGTACTATTGAGCTCTAAATGAAGCTGTGATTCTGAGTGCTGTAACGGTGCATGGCAATAGGGCTATAAAGATCCTCTCACTTTTTTCCCTGTTAATTTATGCAGGGAAAGATTTGGTTGGAACATTTTATTTTGCCTACAAGTATTTGAGACAACTGCCTAGTCAAGATAAAGAGACAGAGCATTTGTACTTGACCAGGATATGCCAGATACGAAACACAGAGCCTGAAGGAAACGGTTTTACCCCAAGGAAAGAGCTGTGTCCCAGCCTCTCCAAGCTGCTGATGTGTGGCTGGAGTGAGGGGAGGGAGGAGGTGGTTGCAGGCTTCTCCTCATGTAAACCACAACCTTTTATGGGTGGGATTTTAGCTCCTTACCGAAGCTGAATTCTTCAGTACCTGGATAACAGTAACTGAGCTGAAAGTTTTCACTACAAGAGTTCAAATATATGCTTTAAAAAATAAAAACAGTAAATAAAAATGTAGCAGCATTTCAAATATTCATACATGAAATGTTGGGTTCTAGGCTAATTACTAAGCATGGGAGTGAGATTTTGGAATTAGTATAGATTTAAAAAAAATCAGCTCTATGCTTAGGATGATAAACAAAAATAATTGAGAATTATTTGAAAAGGGACTCAGAAAAAAGTTTTAGAAAAAGTTTTAGTTTAGAGACCATCATCACATTACTGTAACCCTCAGCATGTTTTGAATGCTACAGCTTTGGTCAGTTTTCATTCTTCCCTCTGTCCATCCTATACCCCTCCCTCCCTCCCCCTGAGATACAAAAGTAGATTTGGAAAAGCTTCAGAGAAAGAAGATAAAAGATATGGAATGGTTTCCATCTGTAGAGCAGTTAAACAGAATGGACACACAAGCTGAAAGAAAGGTATATGGGAGAAAATAGTCAGTAAAATCACAGTTGGTGTGGTGGTTGTTTACTCCTTCTTCCAATACAGGAAGAAGGGAACCTCAGATGAAAGTAACAGGAGGCAGGTTCACAAGTAACCTGTTCTTCCAACACATGAACTTGTAGTTAAGACGTGTTCTGAGAAAGCTAAAACCCTACGTGCAAAGACTGAACAATTTCATGGAAAAACAGAGATATTGATTACAAATGACACCCCTTCTGGCTCTAGAAGTATCTAAGCAGCAACAGTTGGAGGTCATGGAAGTGTTCTTGTGGTTTGTCACTTCACGTTTCCTTCACTCTTCCTAAAACTTTACTTCTTGTGACTGTCAGAAACAGACTACAGCTAGATAAACCTTTAATTTGTCTGAGCCTAGCTGTTCTCATAAGTCATGCCAAGCCCCATATCACCATATTTTTTTATTTTATAATATAATCTCTTCTCCTTGAATGCTAGGGAAGGGAAGATTGGAGTGCAAGTGCACCTCCGCAAAATGGTTTGGATAACCAAGACATGGAGAAAAGGTAGACACATTGGTGGCAGCTCTGAACAACCATTCCCTTTTCTTCTGCAGCTGGTGCCCAGCCTTCTCTGTTTGCTAACTATTTCCCATTCATTACAGTCATCCTCACGTTCAAGTATCAAAAAGACTCAGTTCTCTTAAAAAGAGTTATGAAAAAAATGCTGGTGAGTCAGGAGTCCCAACAAATCAAAAAGACGTGCCTGGAGCAAAACACAAGGAGGTGTTAGGCAAGTCAAAGATCAGGAGAGAAACTTTTTGACCCTATAATAGACTCCTGATAGTTAGAACTGACATTAGAACTGACATGGCACATCTGCCAGCCACTTGCATATTGGGAAGATGTAAATCTACATGCCATTTTCTGGGACAATATTTCCCCTGCAAGACTGGAAATCTATTTTCAGTATCAATTTGGGCCTGCAGCACAAATTGGATTCTCAGATACTCACAGTTCTGTGGTGGTCCTGGCAAAATGTCATTCAAGTATTCAAGCTATCAGATGGATGCAAAACGTCATTTGAAAACGCCACCTAACACACAACATTTAAGTGTCTTACACAACCTACCATCAGTCATAGCCTTGGTAGCACTTTTGCTTGTCATTAGAATAACCACCTTTCCTTTGTACGTTTGGGTTCTGTCATGAAATTTATCCAGTAAATTTCCTGAACAAGTTGATTTTTATGGCATTCATTCTATCTCTATATGCAGAGATACTTCCAGATATTCTATCATTTCTCATAATACTCATATACTCCACTTTTTTCCTAAAGAGTTTGCAGATATTTCTTTCACAACACCCAGTCCAGTTTTGTCCTAAACATTTCACACTTTTCACACAGATCCTAATACAGATAAACCAGTTAAGAAGTTTTCTGAAAATGAACAAATTAAAGCTCCGCAACTAAACCACAAATAAGAAAGGTATTGATCCTATGCCCAAACTGTATTTTCCAACAATGGTCAACTCTATACCAAAAAAAAAAAAAAAAAAAAAAAGGAAAAAGCAAACTGAACAAAGTCAGTGTTGTCACAGAGCAGCCAAATAATCCTGCATTCTGCAGGAAGGGCTGATAGAAGAGGGGCTGATCTGATCTGACTGCACGTCCTTCTTCCATGTCCACCTGCCCCTGTCCTGTTTTTCTGCCTTTAGAGCACATCCTTTTCAGATCTTTAAACAGCCCTAGATAAATGAATCCATTCTTGCAATGAACTATTATCACTTATCTGAAAGCTAAAAGGATGAGGAAATTTGCCAAAGACCCGAGAACAGATGTAAATTAGCGAGAAGGGGATCAAGGAGCTGGTTAGCTCCAGGTACCCTTGTCTGGACCACAGCTATGGAGAGCACTTGCAGCAAGTGGTGCTTGGTCCCTGCTTCTCAGAAGTGTCCTCCTCCCTGTTGTAACTTTCACCCATTGACTGATGGAGTGAGATTGCAGGCGTACTCATTCATCTTGAAATAAAACAGTTTTTACAGTGCTCAGCCTTGAGTTAGGGGGGGATAAGAAGAGGAGCAAGCATCGACAGTAATAAACCAGAGAAATTCAAAGCGACTGCACTGATGTTCTGCACCATGCTCTGTAGGACTTGCTTCTTCCCTGGCAGTTTTCTACAACCCCCAGCAGGATCAAGGCCTTTCCATATCAGATGCTGTGGTCTGACATCTAAGATAGAGTTTCTGACTCAAGGGACTATACTGAAGAAGGGCTAATAAAGAAAATCTGTGTCCCCTTTCTAAACCAATTAACAGAAAAACAAGTGTGTCTTGCTAGTTTCATTTTTCTCTGCACACATACTGATTATACTGTACATTTTTATACATCATATAGACAAAAATATTTGTCATCATTATTTCATATTTTTAATAACAAAAAGTATTCCTTCCTTTCAGTAAACAACCTTAGCAGTGAAAGAAATCATTTGGGTGCGGGTGTGCTTCAAAAGAACGTTTGTTCTGAGAACAGTTTTTTTTCCTCTGCATCCAATGCACTGCAGTTATATCAGAAAAACACACGCATTTTTTTTTTAAACCTGGTATGTCAAGTCACTGCCTAATGCAGGAGCTAGCTCTACGTGATGAGGTAAAGATAATCAGCAGGGCAGGTTTTATCAAGAAAAGGCTCTTAAACTTGCAGGAGAGGGAAGAAGCTGATCTACTTTACATATACACCTGTGATTTCATTTGACGTCTTCTTGAAGGAGGTGCCTGAGTTTAGTTTATAGCCAATGTAGAAAGGCTTTGTGTACTTTCATACTGCTTAATTTAAGTGCCTCAACTTAGCTTTCAACATCTCCTTCAGAAAGAAAAATCTTTTCTTACAGCCTCTTTAATACGCAACAGAAAATGGAAATAAATACCTTCAAATTCAACCCCTTCCCAAATTTGACAATCTCTGAAACACTTTAAAATGTGTGTAAAATAAGAAGAATGGGAAAACTGGCTTTTCCATTTCTCATTCTTTTCAAATCCAGACTGGCTACCTTTATGGAAGATTAAGCTTGAATGAAAAACACACTATCTGTAGGATTCAGCATACAGATAACAAGCTAAAACATAACAGGTTATCGAAACCCACTGCTGTGATGTGACCTTTCTCCTCCTGTTGGAAGCAGCACGGGTCAGCGAGGAGGTGCCCGTGCCCAGGCTGGGGCTGCAGGGACCTGCTGCGGCTCTGCCCCTTTGCCAGGACAAGCCCGGGTCTCCTCCCTAGCTCCCTTCCCTGGTTCCTGTCAACAAAGTGCACCTGCAGGTCACAGAGGAGCTGCAAAACATTCTTGCCACAACCTAGAGAGGCCTGAGGGCTGCAGACCGTGTTACAGCATGTACCTGTATAACCCAGTGCTTACTTCTAATTCAGATAGGGATTTAGTCTCAACAGCTCACTTCTTTATAGCTGTTTCAAATCTGGAAGGTACCATTGAAATGTGACCCCGTTGCCTGTTTGTAATGATCTGTGAACAGCCACCTGGGTTTAGTGGTGTTCTGTTATTACTATGGATTACCCACCAGATGGTTTAGATAAAAATACTTCAAATGATGAATAGCTCATGAATTCTTCACGTCACTTCAAAGGCTTGCTTTTCAGAATTTGCACTGTACAAGTGGTCCCTTGTGCGTATTTTTTGTTGCTGATTCTCTTCGCCAGTTTGCAGGCCACCAAATCCACAAGCTGCCTCCAGAATAATCACATCTACCTGCGAAGTGTGAGTACCTCTGCAAATACACATGGGCATTTCCACTGCTTGCTGTTGCTGCACGCAGAAAGTCTCTGGAAAGTGAGCGTAAGGCCTTCCATATGGAGCCAAAAGGGAAACTTGGGGGTGTTAGTGGAACAAATGTGAATTAGTTATTTTTCAGTCTTCATTCAGCTCTAATTAAAATTAATATCACTTTGGCTCATACTAACACTACTAACAGTGAGGAAATTTGTAGCTAAAACTTTCAGCTTGCTAGGCTTAGATGCTGCTGCACATATGGTTTGTGTGATCACTGACTGTTCCCGATAAAAGCCCATATGGGCTGCAACGAGTATGCAATCAAGGCATTGATGCTGTAGCCTCACTTGTTGTTGTTGTCATTAACTTATTTCTCAATTTCACTCCACTTCTAACTACAAGGTATTTACTGTCTGTCATCTCTTTTCCCCTTCTGCGTAGTCTCACAGTCATCACAGCACCTCTAGCGACCACGACTCAGGCCATTCAGCAGAGGCTTCCAGAGGAGTCATGCATCGTTGCCAGTCTGCTCCCAATATCTCATATTCTTTCTGCATCAGCAGCACAACCACTGACAAACCTTGCAGTCCTTCAGGAAGCTGAACTACCTGCCAGCAAGTAACCTGAGGAAAAGTTTCTTACCAACTGGTCATTAAGAATGTCTTACATTTAAAAGACAAAATTATGTACAACAGGAAACATTTTTCCTGATCTTTTTTTAAGTTGATTTATAATAGAAGTATTTTTGTGTTGTTTGTTTATTTATTGGGTTCTACAGTTGTTGCTACTATTGTGTGAAATATTCCCCACCATCACTTCCAAATTATTTTGAAATCTAGTGATTTGAGTTACATCTCCCCAGAGTTTAATCTATTTTAATAAGTTTTAGATGCTTATTTAGTTTCTATAATTTATCTCACTCTTCTCGTAAATCTCTCCTTCCTTGCTTTAGCGTACTCTTTGGAAGACACGTACCCAGAATACATTCAGAACAATTACTGCTGGTGCAAACATAAGAGTTTAAAGGTATTGAATTAGAATCAGTGGGTTTCTGAAATGTAAAGCACATGCAAATGCCAATTCACTTGCCGGAGAACATAGGGTATAGGTAAGAGACTGAAGGAGTGTTGCTTCAGTGGCCATCCATTTTATGTCTGCATGTCTTCTGCAGGTGGCTATCAGAAATTAAATGCACCATCCTCAGTGGGCAGTGTGTACATAACAAACGTGTGACAAATTTGCGAATATCAGAAGTCCATTCTAAGCCAGCACATTTCTGTACCTGCAAATTATCGGTGAATGCCTTTTAGCAGAGTAAACTTATCCATGAGTTAAGTCGTAAGGATTCTTAAACAGACAACTGAGTGACTTAATAGGATGCTATTAACAAAGCAAGAGTGAAAATGAGGAAGATTATTCTCAAATATTTTGCAGTTTATGCAGGATTTGTGACAAACATTTAGCTGTGTATGGTCTGATCTAAACTTCTTTGGATGCGTCTCCAGGTATATAACAAAACAGTTGTTGCATCCTTCTCAGTCTGACAGCTAAACTAGAAGATGAATACAGCCCCTGACCGCCAGGGCCTCTCTTCTCCAGGGCTCTGCACCTCTGACACATTTCCCTCAGGCCCTTTGGTTCAAGCTTTCCCTTCTGTCCATTGCAAGTCTGCTCTGGTTGAATTATAAAACATTTTCCACTCAGAGGGGTCTGTTGGTTGTTGTGCTTTCATTATTTTTGTATTTTACACTGGCGGTATCTGAAAACCATACAGAGATTTCATATTTCATTCCCCTGATGGGGCCATTGAGTCAGAAACTCGCATCAGTCTCCTAGAGTTGCCCTTCCTTTCACCAATGCACTTTGAGCTGAAAAGGAAGATTTGGCCACATATTCTGACAGCTTGTATTTTGTTACTTCCTATCCTCTAGTCCTGTATCTTTATTATACTGACTGTAAAAAGGGATAAAAAATAAAATTATGTTAAAGCTTAGTTTATATAACACTAATCTAATAGGAAGCTATTAAAGTACAGTGAAAATAGAAACATACTCTTCAGCCTAAAACTTAATTTCAGCTGAACTTGTGCTCTTTACAACATAAGAGGAGGCACATATTCATTTTGTAAAAATGAGCTTTTTGTTTAAGTTAAACTTACTTATTGGTAGCATTTTCATTATGACTAACGAAAAAGAGAAGTTTTAAGTTTAGATTTTTAAGCAAAAAAATATTCCTATTGATATATTACGGCAAATAATCTTGCCTGAAAAATAATTCACTCTTAAAAAGCAATTAGTAACAGGATTAGTTATCATTCTTCATTATTTTTGTTTTGTTTGCTTTATGACATGCTACTTTTTCAGAAACACTCTTTTGACCTCCTTGTCCCATCTGAGTTAAGCACTTTCTTGGGAGAGAATTGACAACCCAAAAGGTGCTCTAGTTTGTGTTAAGTGTAAATAGCACAAGTGATCTCATGATCAACATGACTTTTAGGTACTAAGATCCCACCATCTACAGTGTTTGTTGATAGCATCTTCCATATAGAAGAAATTCTGCACTTGGAAATACAGCATAAAAGGCCACTTCTGTCACATTACAGCATAAAAGATTAACGGAAATTACATTATTTTTCTACAAAGGAATTTGTAAATAAGAGCATAAACAGAGGCAACAAAGTTAAATAGACTAAACTACAAAACAAAGGCCCTTATAAAGGAAGCAGATATGAAAATGTGTACATAGAGACATATATCTACATACATTAACTTATAGATGTAACTACAGAATAACAGAATGTCCCGAGTGGGAAGGAACCCACAAGGATCATTGAGTCCAACTGCTGGCTCCACAAAGGATCACCCAAAAATCAAACCCTGTGTCTGAAAACATTGTTCAAACACTTCTTGAACTATATTCAATACGGGTGCAAAACCTATAAAAGTTCAAAAAGAAGACCAAATGCTGTACAGTATTTTTACTACAATTTTAAAAGATACTTGGTCCAGAAAGGAAGAAGACATATTGGGTTTGGGAAGAAGGCACGCCTGGTCTTGGGGGAAGGAACAGTCTATGACATGCTTTTAAGGGGTAGCAAAAGATGCAGCGCAAATAAAGATGAACGTATTCATGGTTTCAGTGCCAGTCTTGATGGTGAACCCTCTGCGTTCTCACTGGCACTCATGGTAGCACGCATGGCATGCAAGAGGCAGCTTGTTTTGGAAGACCAGATATACCATACAGCAACACTGCAGATGTTAAAATTAGAAGATTGGAAGGGGCCTCAAGAGAGATTTAAATCAATTTTCCTATGATAAAGCAGCACCAGTTATTCCTGTGTTTTTCCAGACTCCATTAATTCTCCATGTAATCTATTGTACAACTCCTCTATGTTCATCATTAGAAAGTCTTTTCAATGTATAATCATCTGTGCTGCACTTCAAGTTCATTAGGGTGTTGTTCTATATAAATCTATCATAGAGGGTTTTTGGTTTTTTGTTTTTGTTTTTTTCTTTGTTTTTATTTTAAATTTTGTCTATTAAACATAGGTAAATCAGTAAGGGATAAGTCCAGGCAGTTAGCTCAGATGTTTACCAACTCTTCTGCTGATCACTTGTCTTACATGGCCTGATGGGACCCTTTCCTCGTTACAGGGGTTTACAGGGTTGTGGCCTCACTATCCGACTAGAAGAGAATTTCCTACTGCAAGCAGTTGCAAAGCTATCTTCCAAGGCCCACACTGCAAAGAGCAATGCTGGACTGGGAGCAAAAGTGACAAGCTGGAGACACGGCTGTCTCATGGTGTCCTGAAGGCACTCTAGGAAGCACTGGAGCTTGAGGGGTCATGCTAGGGGGCTGCCTTAGCTCTGAAACATCTTAAAACGGAGAGGCTCACAATTAGGGAGGAAGAGAGATTTTTAAGCCACCAGTGAACTCAGTGGGGCTCAGCGCTTTCAATGCAGACAGACTTTCTCTCTTTGTGTTCCCATGAACGGGGTATCTTGACTTTCTAATGCTCAGTAAATGCAGTTACACTCAGAGGCAACTCTTGCCTCCCACAAAAGGCTCTGTTCTGCCAGCTAAATTACCAGACTGTGATGTTTTATAAGCCATGTTTTTCCTCTCTCTTTATGTTGTAACCAATGGGCACTGGACTCCAAGGGATGTTAAGAGCAAGTTTATTGCACACAGTAGGTAAATATTTGTTGTACTCTGTCTCATACTTGCTCTTCTATTATTTTTTCCACAGACGTATTAAAATTGGATTAGTGCTTAATCTTGCTTTTATTTTTTGTCTACTTTGTCTACATAATAGCACAGCATCACTGTCACTTTATGTTTTGAAACACTTTCACACTTGCATAGCTGAAAGGATATTTTGTTTGGTTGAGATCCTAAATTCATGTGGAGCTAGGACAAGAAATGAAGTGCCTGTCCAAAGCAACCTGGTTAGCTTGCAGAGCCAGCACCACAGCTGAAGAAGATTACCCCCAGGCTTCTATGGTGGAAAAATATAAGGCTGTAGCAAACAGACGTGGGCTGTAAGCTGCTCACCCCTATTTGTACAGGGAACTTGCAGGGGAAATCTCTTTCACAATAACTGCCAATTAGCCTTCACCCTACTAAAAGGGTCAAAATCAACTACAAGGCACACGTCTCCCTCTTTTTTTTTTTTTTTTTTTTTTTTTTTTTATCCTGAAGATCTGGTATTCTCAAGTAAAGTTTCAAAATTGTGAAATTTCTTCCCTAAATGCCTGTGGCTCCAAGACAGCTCATGGCAAAACTCCCACACAGCCATACCTACTTCCCATCGGCTACATATCCAAGCCCATAAAATACTTTAACTCTTCCAAACTGTCATAGAAATGTTTAGCACTTGTAGAGCTACTGCACAACTGGCTTTGAAAAAATAGCTAAGAATAATTGTTCTGCAAATTCAAAGAAATAAGTTGTATGTGACAGGTTAAAATTCAAAAAGGGACCGAGGAGTTGTAGAAAAAGAAGCCACAGACCTGGGTCTTTACTTTCCCAATCTTACCGCAAACAGCAAAAAGTTTTTTAATGACATAATCACTGGTGAAGACCTCTGTTTCCCCAGAAAAGGTCTTGACTTCTCTGAATAAATCAGGGTCACTCGAGACTGAGAAAAAACCTGCTGTGGTGACCAGCTCTGTGCACTTTATCACAAGCTGTAGGAATTTCCCATAATTATGCTTTGCAAATAAATTACCATCAACATAACAAACACACAGAGACATTAAATGTGAACAAAGATATTTTTGAGATCTTTGAAGAGGGAGAAAATTTAATTCAATTAGAGTTGCTCAGAAGACAGTCATAAAAGAACTTCCTGTTTAAAAGGATTTTGTCCAGATCTCTTACCAAGACTAATAACAAGTAATAACAGTAATTGGGATTTCTACAGGGCCTTTCACCCAAGGAGCTTAAAGAACAAAAGGGGAATTCCTTTCTAGTTATCCAGAGTTTGTTTTGTTTTATAATCAGGGGCCCAAGAGCAAAGAAAGCTCCAGCTCTGAGCCTCTTGGTGGGGGAGAGTGCTGACACTGAGGACACCCATAGGGGATGCTGGAGGGACCATGCCTGAGGCAGATGGGCCCTTATTAGCCCTCTTGCTGCTATATAATCAAAATCCCTCAAGGCTGGTACAGGCAAGCTGGTTTTGCTGGCACAAGCCGGTTTAAGTACATCTTGCTAGTTTCTGAACACATCTATTACTCCTATTCTGTAACATGCTAACTTGGTGTGTGTTCATCATTTAACTAAAATTACTATTATTCAGAATGAATGACTCCTTAGCAATCTCACAGCTAATGTAACGTGTTTGCCTACCTTTAAATAGCCTCCCTGGAGATGTAAAATTCCTGTGCTAACAATGCCTCTCATTTTGCTGAAGGGCATTTCATCTAGTCCACTGCCCAGCAGCAACAATCACAAATTGTAAGCATCAAATTGCAAGCTTTGAATCTAGTAAATAACAGACCAAAACACTAGGTGGATGTCCCGTTTGAAACAGGCATGGAGGCCAGAACATGCCCAGTCTGAAATTAAAGGGCAGGAGAGCAGGACCGGAGAGTAGCACGCAGCTCCATCTCCTTCCTCCATCTCTTTCCAGTAGCCAGACAAATTTCAAGTCTGAGCACACTCATGTGGACTGTTGCCTCTGTTTAAGAGCAAATTAATTACAGGCATATCGGAAATGTGAACAAATTAAATCCCTCTTACTTCACACTCTCTTGCTTTATGTATTTGCATCCTCTGTTTTGAATTTCCTGAGAGAAAATAGGCAATTAAAACTCAATACTTCATGACGCAGACTTTCCTAGTGATCCTGCGTAGCCTTGCTAGAGCTGGCACATGGCTGTGAGAGGGCATATTCCAACCAGGCAGCCAGAAGGTTGTAAAATGATAATTGAAAGGATTAATGGAGAGCACCATATGCTCAGCCTTTGGGTCTGGCCACAAGCAGTACAGGGCATGCAGAGACTTCCAGTACAGTGCGAGGCCAGAAAAGGTAACAGATGCTGATATTTCTAGAAACCAAGAGAATAAAACTTGAATGAAACACAGTAGGTATAAGTAAGACATGGTTTTTGCTTCATGAAGGATGTGAACAGATGAGTAACAGAACGGGTTGGGTTGGAAGGACCTTGAAGACCTAGTCAGACCCTAGTTCCTCCCCCCAGCCATGGGCAGGGACACCTCCCACCAGACCAGGTTGCCCAAAGCCCCATCCAGCCTGGCCTTGAGCACCTTCAGGGATGGGGCATCCACAGCTTCTCTGGGCAGTCTGTGCCAGTGTCCTGGAAGATTTTGCTGCATCGGAGACATTTAATTAGTCCAGCTCTGAGGGGCTGGGGACAAATTCCTCCACCTCAACCATCACTCTGTACAGTCCAGTTTTTACGCTAAAACACTCAGCCTGCGTGCATTTTCCTCTTAAAGTCTTCCCACTGGGGTACCGCTCCCACATGCATGCCGTTTCTGTTATCTGGAAACCACCAATAAAAATGGAGATAAGGTGTTTACTGTCAGTATGTCCTTTTACTCTGGAATAAACTGTTAAATTCTAAAATACCTGAACCCCAAAGAGGAAGCTGCTTTTGTGATAAAGTTTAGTCAAGGTGAGCAACTGAACTCCTCTGAATGCTGAACTCCTCTCGGAGCTCGCAGCCAAGACTGGGAGGCTCTGGGGGAGCCAAAATACAGCACAGGCAGAGCAATGCTTGCTGGCTATATAAGGAACAGATCCACAGGCTTCCCATCTCAGCAGAAGAAAGATGATAACTAATAAGGTGCTATAAATACAGACATGTTTATGGGACGTGTTACATAACGGCTTTCCATGAGCTTCATGCCTCCCCCTTCACTGACACACACCACAAAATGTTTAATCTTATTGTCTCTTTATACTAAAAGGAATCTAATTTTAAAGCCAGAAACTAGGACAATATCTCATGATCTAAAGCTCCAAGTTAGCATTCACATGACCAAAGAGTTTGCTTTTCATTATACTTTATTTTCTATTTGTACCTTACCTATTTTTTCTCCCCAGATATGCATCCACAGCCTTTTCTAGTTTTTAATTTGATGCATAGTGTTGAAAACAGTATTATTTCCACAATTTCAGAATGTACTTGGGAGAGAAAAAAATATTTTGAAGAGTACAGTGATTTGAGGAATACACTAGAAGACTTAAGTACTTTAAGATATTTGGGGTAACAGATGGCATACATTGTCCTTTGCAAATACATGTCAAATAACAAGCCTATGAGGTTGAAGATGTGAACAGCTGCTAAAGAAAGAGGCCAGAAGTTATAGTAGAATAAATTGATAAGTCTTGTCTTACCGTATTGTAAGAAAGACAGTCTGAGTTTGCCTGGTTAACACGAGTAGATGGCACTCAGATCCCCATGTAACCCTGAGGTTGAAAGGAAGTGCAAATAAAGCACCAGTTCATCCCAACCCACCCTATGGAGTACAGTAATCACACAGCTGTCTTGAATGGGTCAAACTGCCATGCTAAATTTCAGGTGATAACATGTACATTTTGAGTGTAAAAGTTTTTGCCATTTTGTTTTTTTTTCCGGAAAGGTGTGGGTTATAATAAATAGATTTGCTACCTCTGGTCTTTAAGGACAGTTTTTCTAAACAGTTTGATTTATAATTGCTTGGTCCTGCGCCGGAAAGGAAGAGAAGGCCAGCCACGTAGGAAATAGCCGACAAAAAGCCCATGCTGTGGGAGTGCATCCCTGGAGTACATGCATGGGAAGGAGCCAGCTTTGTAGCACTACAAGAGGTTCATCTGGCAGCACACCAGGAACATTTTGCTCCCGACTGAGAGTGAGTAAGGGAAGAGGTTGGAAAATACAGCACCTTCACAATATGTCATTTCTCATTGTAACTAAAAGCTGTCATGGCATGAGGGAAGAATGTAGAAAAAAAAAAAAGGAGCAGGAAAGAAAGCATATGGAAAACACAGGAGGAGAAGAGTGTGAAATATGGAGGAAAACAGCAAGGAGAGAATGGGAATGGAGTGGGTGGGTAAATTAAGAGCATATAAATAGTAGAAGAGGAAAAGGAATAGGAAAGGAGAAAAAGCTTGAAGACCAGGCCTTTTTTTCTAGCTCTAATCTAGTAATTAGGCCCGTATGACTAGGTCTTGGTGCCCATAGAGCTTCTGTCAGGAACATATTTAAATCTTGTCAAATCAAACACCTGCTTGAGGCTTGTTTTCATCCGCCCATGCCTCACATTGCCTTCCACGAGACCACACGTTTCAGCATCCCCACAGAAGATGGAGATGGAGTATGTCCCATGCTGGGGCAGGGTCTTAGCTAGGAGGTGACACAGGGATCCGCACCCAGACAGAGCATACTTTATATTATTTCCATTACGAATGATACGGTCTTATCCTTTCAGAGATTTCAAAACTGCTAATTCACTTCTCCCAGTTTACTATGGAATCATTTTCCCTTTATTTCCACAGGATTATCTTGTTTTCATTTCTTCAGTTGCTGCCATTTCTGCATGTTTTTGTTTTGTTTCTTTTTTTCCCTTCCTATTCTCTCTTTCACAATTTGAAAAACTCACAGCTAAAGGAGTGAGGAGAATTGCTCCTTGATTTCTACTGGAAGCACCAGATGACCTCTCCTCCCTCCCCTTTACTTGGTGTGGCGAGCACTGCGCCCCAGCACTGCTCTGGTCCTGTGGCTGCTCAGGGACTGACCAAGTAAGCAGGGAAATCTGAGCCAGGATCGGCAGAGACACCTGGTATCAGGCTGAAGCACAGAGCCAGAGAGGGAGCAATTCCATTTGGTGATTGCTGTCAAGGTTTCATAATCTGTTTCTGTTTCAATGAGGAATTAAACAATCCCTTTCAAACATTTCTGCGAAACAGAATTGTGGTGAAACATCTGTTTTCTGGCTGAAGATGAAGATACATTTTCTCTCAGTTAGGATACAATCAGGGACCTAGATCCTTCCAATTAAATGTTTTGCTAGTACCTCCATTAAATATTTTTTAAATATTTCAGCTGCTCAAGCAGAGCATATTTGCACATCGATGACAAAAGTGTAGTCAATGAGGGGAGAACAGTGTTGCAGGATGTAAAACTTCACTCTACAGATGAACAGGCAAAGCAGCTGCAGCCTTTAAGAGAGGAATACAAGGCCAGAAGCCTTTGACCTACCGACAGTCAGTACTGGCTATCTCGCTCCTTTATTCCCTTCATTTTTCATTATCGCAGCATTTGCCATGAATTAATCTAGCATTGCCAGTGACAAGAGAGCAAGCTTGGACTGCACCTCACCTTTCCTAAATAGATCTGCTTCCTCTGTTATTAAAAAGCGGAACTAAATAACGCATCTATCTTCTAAAACTCAGGAACTTACTGGCATTAGTGTATCAATGCTATTTGATGATTTCTTGAGCATGCATTTAATGGAGGCTACCTTCTGCAAGGCCACAGGTTACAGTACCATTCCTCAGATTAATTGTTCTTTTGCCATTAACAGCTCCTTCTCTTCCCGATTGTAACACTGTGAAGGACCATGAATTTTTAATGGACCTTTTCTTAAGGTTACTGCTCAGGTATGCTATATATATTAAATACCCAGGAAGTAAAAATAAATAAATAAATAAATCTCTATTGTGTTCATTTTTACAAATAGCCTACTTTAGACCCTCTCAATAAAACATTCAAAGAAAGATGCCATTTATTAATTGTTCATTACAAATAATTGGTTTATGCATGAATAAAGCACATTCCACCTGCACCAATTTCTCAGGAAACGTATTGATTTCATATTTCCTTTCTTCAAGCTCTATTTCACAAGGGTTAATTTAATTCGTGGCAGTGAAAATTAAAAGCATTTCAGATTCAAAGAAAAACAGGGCTAGAGAGAAAGAAACAAATTGCATTAAATGCAACCTTTGTCCGAGGTCTTCTGTTGTGACCTGAGCCTGCTCTCTACCAAGCCACTGAAAACACTACGCAGGAGAGAAATCCTAGGTATTAGTGCTCCAACTAGCACCAAATACATGGAGGAAAAAAAAGTTCAGAGGAGGTACAAAAATTTTTCATGCTAAATACTTTTCCACTTAAGTTTCATCTATAGAAGTAATTTGTATTTGCAAAAAGCTTTTTCAAAGGTTATGTTTAGGTAGTCACTGTTAAAATATTGAATATGAACTTGCTTATTTTTAGCAGTGTTTAAAATTAGGTAAAATCAAGTAAAATTAAAAATTTGTGGGATTTTTTATATGCCACCGAAAGGGGATACTGAATTACAGTGAGAGTTATTTTGAAATATTAAAAATGTTGTTGCTAAGGATTAAAATCTACTAACTACTGAGCAGAAGACTCTTGCTTTTCTTGCTTTTTCTTATTGAGGATTCTGAACTTCAAATTTCCACGATGTTTTTCCTATCCTCTCAGCTGTGAAAGTCTTTGGAGTCCAGTAGGGATACTGAAGATAAATACACTGAACTTCAGTATTTCCTCAGAAGTAGAGAACACAGTGTTACAGAAAGTGTTACTCACTTCTGTGAACTGTCAACTCATTCTAGCATAAGTAACTAAACCTTTCCCAGAGAAAAATAGATTTCAAGTCCATTAGCTTGGACTAACTAACCTTGTGTTTTCTTGATGTCAATTCACAGAGTTTGGTTTCAAGAACTGTCTTCCGTGGATCCTTCTCAAAGAGTTGAAATTGGAGTTGCACAGAAAAAAATATCGAAAGTAACATTATCTGATGTATGTGTTTTTTTTTTCTTAGTCTGTTTCCAAACTCTGCTTCACAGAGCTCTTACGGAATCTTTGCAGCATCAGTTGTGTTCACACAGTGCTAGGCAGTTCCTTCTTGCCCTCAGGAGGCATGGAGCCAACAAAAAGAAGAGGGGAAACTGGCAGCAAACAACAAAAAAAAAGAAGCCACGCTCTCTTTTTTCCCCTCCTCTGAAAGGAGAATTTACAACATACGAGTACTTCTTAATGCTACATCTACATGCACACCGCTCCCATTGCTTCACCTTGGACATGAAGCGTGGGAGGTGCCACAGCTGAAAACAGGACAAACCAGCACCTCTAAGATACAGCCTGCAGCATTACTGCAGTTCTGGAGAATTGCACTGCACAAGAACACTGCTGGGGCCTTCGCAGAAAGCACAGTTTCAGTATGAGTTGTGCCGGACACATGACAATCTTGCTGGACTCACAGTAAGATTAAAAAAAGTAGAGTTCAGGGCTTTGCTGCTGGAATCAGAGAGGCACCAGAAGTGGTCCCTTCCCAGCCAGGGCACAGCAGTCACTCACCTGGATCTACCTCTCTCCTCCAACATCACTTGCTGTGACCACAGAACTGACACAACCAGGAGACTCGTCTGCCTTAGGCGGTGTTTACATTATGGTGGCCTAGATTGCAAAATACTCCTTCTCAGAGGAGGGTGTAATAAGCAGAGAGGACATAGTTTGATTTTCACATTTCAGCTCAAGCTTGCTAAGCTCAAAAGGTTTAAAAAACCATAAACATTTCCATAAAGTAGGCAGTATCTTTACAGCTCACTTTCAGAAAAAGATTGTTTCAGAAAGGTTAAGTTTCACATTTGCGTGCAGATCATAGAATCACAGAATGGGTTGGAAGGGACCTTAAAGCCTATCCAGTTCCAACCCCCCTGCCATGGGCAGGGACACCTCCCACCAGACCAGGTTGCCCAAAGCCCCATCCAGCCTGGCCTTGAGCACCTCCAGGGATGGGGCATCCACAGCTTCTCTGGGCAGCCTGTGCCAGTCCCTCACCACCCTCTGAGTGAAGAATTTCTACTTTGTACCTAATTTTAGTTTAAAACCATTTTAAACCATTTTAGTTTACAACCTCTTAGTATAAAGGTTACTCCATTACTCCTTGTCCACTGCAGGCCCTAGTAAAAAGTCTCTCCCCGTATTTCTTATCAGCCCCCATTTAAGCATTGAAAAGCTGCAATAAGGTCTCCCTGGAGCCTTTTTTAATCCAGGCTGAACAACTCCAGCTCTCTCAGGTGAATGCTCCCAATATTGAAAAGGACAAGCCAAAATTTCCAGGCCTAAGTCCCTAAGCTCATAAAGTAGACTTCAAGCACCTACTCCAGATTTCAAGGATTTGCACATGACTGCTAATGGAGGAGAAGATATTAACATAACTGTAAGGTGGGTGACTTCTTCGGGTGCTTGAGCATGACCCTGCTCAAGCCTAGGACTCTGGCACAGACAGCAGAATACCCAGGGTCCCACTAAGGGCAAGACGGTGCCATTTATTTTGGCTGTACCAAGTGATGTTCATTAAAGCAAGCTCAAAAGAAAAGAGATAGCCTAAGAGAAGTCAGAAATTAATAACTTCTCAGATCTGGGCTCCAACCAGTTCAAAAAGCTTTTCTACTGACAGCAGGTTGTTTTCAACACTAAGTATGAAGCATTCATCTTTATCCTTTGAAGCTGTGCCATTCACACCAATATATACACAAGGGTCCTGAAATGGATACTTACTAAAACAAAATGCCTGTTCAAAATGAATACCTTTTTCAACTTCAAACCACATTGTACACAGAAGTTCTTTGGAGCTTTTTAAAGACAAAAGCAAGAAAAATAAAGGCAAGGAAAAAATTTTAAACAATTCTGTCCCTATGCACCAAGCAGTAATGTAAAATAGAAAAGTTATGTCAAAGTGAACCACTAAATGGGTATGCTTTCTGCAAATCAAGCCAATACAAATTTCATAAAACTTTCCCCGTTAGAGGTACAAACCATCTGTTAAAAGAATAACATTCTAGTGCCATAATATTTTCACTGTTCCAACTGAATGTGAAGTTGTGTATTGCATTGAAACAATAATATCAGATATCATAAAAATGTGTTGAGACTCATGACAGCATGATCCCTGAAGGCAGCCTGATGGTGGGAACTGAAATCTTAATTTTGGAAGTACTGCTGAGATGTAGTTTTCTTCCAAGAATTAGGGTACTGGTGCATTAAAGTTTTTTAATAGGCATCTATAAAATTGAATATTACTTTACTATGGTTTCCTAACAAATAATTAATTCTAGCATGTTTTGTTTATATTTGGGAATTTAATTTTCTCATTCAGTTTTTTACATGACATTTAGCGATGGGTTAGCCATGCTAACAATTAAGAATGCTTTGCCCATAAGAAGTAAAATCAGTATTTTTGATTATTTTTCATCATTTATTGTGCTAACACAGACCAGTTTCAAAGCTTCTATCTATTCCCAATCCCTCTTTCTATAACAGAGATAACAAATAACTTTTCAAAGTAAGAATGGTTCTGGAACGTAGTTTATTTGAGCAGAAACTTTTGGCTGTCCTTAATTTATTTGGTTCTGGATCACGCTAACAGCACTACTTTTTGCTCATTAAGGTCTAAATAGCATGTACAAAAATAGCTAAGATAATGTATAAGAAAATGCAAGGTTTTGCAAACAAAACAATATATTTTAATAATTTCTACAATGTTTTATTTTCACATTTCACAGGCAAATTTATGAGTACCTGACAGCAGTAAAAATGACTAATCACAACTGTAGCTGCGATCACGTGAAGCTTCAGGGTACGACCAAGGTCGTAGCAGTAATTTAACAAATGTATAAGTCTGGTTATTTTCTGTCATATAGATATTTGGATCATTAAGATGAAGGAAGTGAATGCCAGGGTTATGCTAGACATAAAAGTAAAGGTAGAGCATTTACAGGAACCACTCTCTTGCTTTCTCATTTCCAGAGAGGTCACAGAAGTGTACACAAAAGGTATCTATCCTGTGACAAAAACTATCAACTCTTAGGTGTAATCACTTTGTAAAATTCATCATTTATGAAATTCCCCCTGTTCAGACTGCTCAAAGATATACTGTATTATTTTGTTACCAGGATGGATGGTGGCTGTACTCACCTCATTGATTTAACCTTATTTCAGAACTACAGTAGCTTAGGGCCACGATTTGAAAAGAACCTGGTATCCAGCGACTTCCATTAACACTTTCTGTGTTGATCATGTAGGCACTGGAGCTATTCACTTTTAAAAATAAGTTGAAAAAGACTTCACCTTGAATCCTGCTCCAGTTCATTAACATCACAAAGACAACATATCTAGAGATTTCCCATTACTCACCCTGAAGTTTTCTTCTGCCTGCTGCTGTCATTCCCCATTTGTGCAAGGAGAGAAAAGCCCTTGTTCTCTACCTTAAGGCATCTAGTCATGCTGTGAAGCCTTTTTTTTTTTTTTTTTAACCAAGAGAACTCCTGAAAGACATTGCCATGGGAATCAAAGTAGGGCAGCAGATACTTGAAGCTGCATGATAATCAAAAGATGTGCCAAAGCTCCAAATTAAGAGATACACTAGTTTTTCATAAGCAACTGCAGATGATCCTTTATCTTATTAGAACCCACAGTATTTGCATATGTTTGAATCTTGAATAACTGATTTTGTTGCATTCATTTCTTTTTCAAACCTTTTCTAATTATTTAGACAGCTTTTATAAACTCCATAAATTTCCAAAGAATCGTGTGTAGATATTAACTAAAATACTCTTTAAAAGGAGAGGAAAGAAAAATGTCCAAAAAAGTATGAAATTACTTCACAACTGAGTTTGAAAAGGTGTTACACCATAGTAAGGAATACACTGCAAAAGTAATTTACAGTACTTACTGGGCTCTAAAGATCAATATTTCAAATATGTACATGTGGAGCACTACACATAATAAGCTATCCACTTTCAGAGCAGTGTTATTCTTAGAGTAAGCCAAAGAAAGGTTAATTTCTACTGTTTATACAGGCAGCAATTATAGAACAGATTTAATAAGAGCAGGCTAAGAACAAGTTTGAAAGGGTTTTCATTTCATTTTCAGCTGCTTCTAAAATATCTCGTCACAGTTGCCTAGGTTGTGGTGCTTTATTATGACTTTCTGATTTACCCCTTGAAGAGAAACTTACTAGTTTTGCAAAAAATGCAACAACATGCCAGCTTCTTCCAGGAAGAGAAGACTGTGGAGTGCAAACACTAAGGGAAGCTATGAAAAATACATTTACATTCAGCTGTTCTGTTATGCAAGGTCATATGCACAAAGAACTAGTGATCATGTATCAACTGCAGATCTGCAACAGGAGCAAAAAGAAAAGCACCAAAGGAAAGATTCTTGCATTTGTTAGCTCTGCTTTTAGGTCACCCTCACAGCAAAAACATCCCTAAAACCAGGCATAGCAGCTCAAATGATAATATCCCCACCGCCCCAGTTTCTCTGCAGCAGAGTTGTTTTTGCCTGCAGTTCTCCTGTAGGAAAACAATTTGCCATAGATGAAAAAAAAAAAAAAAAAGCAAAAGATGAAGTTGCTCAGCTATAGCCTGAACATTTGCACTTAGAGTATACCATTGAAGCTAGGAAGACTTCCTCTGAAATTTGAGTTCAAGCAGCTAAACTGAAGTTTCTTTTTCCATGTCTTAAATTATTTGCTCCCTGTGAGAGTACAGAACCTCACAGGGCTCATTTGGACAAATGCTCAGATTTAAGCCTGAATATGAAGAGCCAGGTGGCTCAGCTGTTTGCATCCATATTCTTGCATCCCCACGTAAATGCAGGCTTCTCTTTCACTCCATATTCAAGCTACAGCAAGAGCCAAAAGAGACTGATTAAACAATCTGGGCTCAAGCAGCCAACTAAATCCCCAAACTATCATCATTGACCTCAAAAGCCAGTTAAATTATTTTTTGTCACCTTCATAAATTATAGGATTTCTATGATACCTAATTCAACAGGAAGAAAAGCATACCTTCTTTACCCACCAAATTTTAAACAGTTTGATAGGTCCTCTTTAGTCCCCTGACACAGAATAACTAGAAGATCTTATACCTACTTCATGTCCAGAGACTTAACAATAAGAATAAAACAAAGATTTCTTTTTTAATTCCCTTCAAATTGAAATTAATTATTCAACCAATGTTCCAATGTTTTTCTAGTTGTTCTCCCTACATATAAATGAAATGCATACACATCCATAGCTATTCAGGCCTCCAGCACAAGTAAGTATCTTCAGACATGCAGATACAGTCTCAAAGACAACTAGAAGTCAGGCCACTAAACCTAACCTTGCCACATTTTTTTTTTTTTTAACTATAGCAGTGCTGAGAGCTAGAAACAGAAATGCAGAAGTCCACATTTCTCTGCAGCAGCAATGCAGCTTTTGTACACTCAGTGCAAGTCTCAGTAACAGGGCTCCCTCCTACCCTCATCTCATCCCTCCCCACGGCCCCTCTAGAGCTACACCATTCCACAAAGCCACCATGGTATAATGCTATACGTTAGTCCATAACAAAAGCTCAAGAGCTTTCGTTTGTTCCCTTGCACGTTTTCTTATTAGGCTAAGTTACATGATAGTTTAATGTAAGCTAATGCAGGGAAACCTCATTATGCGAAGTGTGGGGGGAAGCCAATACAAATATCAAAGCCTAGCAGCTGTTGACGTGTTTTTGATATCTTATTAATGCTTTAGTAAGGTCTCTTGGATAAAGCCTGGAAATCAAACCCACACACCACAACACAAAGGGCTCATAGAGGAGGCACAGTGATAGATTTGGACATTGCTTACTGATCTACAGTGAAATTGCCTTCTGGAAGCAAGAAAAGCAAATATCATGAACAGGTATATTAGAAGCACTGTGGTGAAATTTGTTGTTCATCATTGAAGTGATGGGGCTAAGACCTATCAAAGGGACACATGCACTTTAAAACACATGACAAAAGAAAAGCAATCCTTCAGAAAAAAAAAAATAAAAAGTCTTCCATTCTAAGAAGAAGTGTTAGCTGTGGGAGTTCATTTTCTGGAGAAATGACAGTAAGCTCAGATGAAGGACAATCACCCCAGACCCCCCAAGAACAGCACACTAGAGTTTTATCAGGACCTCTTGCAATTTCTCTCCAAACATCAGAGCTAGCACCCAGCTGCATTTAGATACTGAAACATAAGTGTGCCAGCGCTGTGCCACAGGATGACCTTCTTTCTCTTAGTCTGTGGTCCAGGCAGCACAGGGACCAGAGACCTGGAAAGTGACACCTGCTTTTTGCTGCTTCACCATCTGTTAGCATGAGGAAAGGGTAACTTGATAAGCTTTCAGACACAGTGGCTATCTGCAATGCAAGCCTGGCAACAGTATGAATGTATTAGCAAAGGTGTCTACGTGCAATTCAAACATATTATTAAAGCTTTTTTTTTTTGCCTGGAGATTAACCATGAAGAATTTCTTATTTGCTGTTGTGTTTTTTTTTTTTTCCTCTTAGAAAAGTCTCTGATAAAAAATAGGGAACAAAAATATTTTCTTCTGAAGCTTAGACCCAATATAACTAAGTTATTCTATCAAGTCTGAATGTATTTTGTGTCAGAAGTTGGGACAAAAATAGAAATTTTTAGTTAGAGCTGGAGTGGTATTAAAGTAAAAAAAGAGCATTTGTTTTTCATTTTCTGCAAGCAAAACCATGAATATTCCTACTATATTTTGCTTCTGATTAGTTTTTAGTATTGAAAATTAAAATCAGTTAGAACAATTGCCTTGGTACTAAAGGGAATCACCACCATCTAGAGTAAAAGTTTGCAGAAGTGTTTATTTTTGGAAGTAAATCCAGACCAAGCAGCAGAGAAGAGATTGGTTAACTTCAAATTCAGTCTTTGAAAATTATTTTTTTCCCCTTTTTTCTTTTTCCAGAGTAACATAGATTGTTTCTAACCTAGATTGTTTCACAGAATAAGTCTCTAAAAACAACTCTTAAATTCCACATAGAGGACTTAAATCTCACAGTTACATAGGCAGGGATGAGAACAAGCAAGTTTTCTTTTTCTGTGCCATTATCACAGCCAATCTAGAACAAACAGAACAGGAACCTAACACATCTAATGAACTGGGGATTTCTAACATGACCTCTCCCTTGCACCAGGGAGCAGCAGCAGTACAGAGAAAGGAGGCAGTAACACTCAATTGCCAGGCTGCAGCTTCCTCGGGGCCACAGTTTGCAGCAAAAAAACATCTATCCTGGTGATATCTTCAGATAATATTGAACTTTAAATTATAGCTCCTTTATTTCCAGGGCAGGAAACACAGACAGTTGGCTGGATCAAGTCTCTCCCCTCACCTGTGAAAAGCCTTTTTCACAGATCTGCTGGAGAGCTTTAGCTCACAACAGCACCCAGTGGTCTTAGCTCAGGTGCTCCATGGTTCAGTACCTGCTTTGATGGGTAAAGAGTTTGTTACACAAGTCATTGCAGAAGATCCGGGTAAGAATTTAGGCATCTTATTGTCATCAAATAAAGTAGACATTCATTAAACAAAACAGGACATAATCATTAGCTTTAATCAATGGCTTCAAGAAAAGAAAATGAAGACACACAAAACAGTTTGTGGGTAGAGAAATTCGTAAGAGATCACATTCAGTAATAAAGAAAAAAGGGGTTAAATGTTCTTGTTATATTCACGTGAAGAGCACCTCCTTTGGTAAGGATACTCATCTTAATTTGTTATAGAGGGAAGGAAACTGACAGCTCATATCATTAAATAGACCCAGTTTTGAAGTTGCCTTAACTCAGTGTTCTGCATGAACACTGCATGCTCCTTTCTCATTCCAAGTCATCTGAGATTTATGGGCAATTGAAAGCTGGGAACTGCAAAAGGAACAGAGGGAACAACTGTGCTTTTATACATCCAGGTGGCAGAATAAGTAAAACTGAAAAATGAGCACTGATGTGCTGGGGTTTCAATTTTTTTTTTCTCAAGTGTGAGCTGGGTCCTAGAGAAAAGTCAGGGAGTAGAAGTAGGAACTTTTGGTTAGAAAAATTGATTGAAACTCCAGAAGATTTTCCACAGTCTTCAGAAAATGCAGGAACAAATTTGATCAAAGTACTCTTTTGCACATTATGGAGTACACATTTTACCTTTGCCTGTGTTACTTCTATTCTAATCAGTCCAGCTAAAGACTGTCTTATAGTATGTCTAAAGTCTTGCAAAACTAAACTCCACTCTTCCCCCAGATATGATTGTATCCCCATGTATTTATGTCAATCATCTACACTAAACTGGTGATTAGCAAGAAGAGTCTAGAAAAGATGCAAGTCTAGCATTCCAGATCATAAACAGTCTTTAATTCAGGGAAAAGTTCCCTTTGAGTAGGTTATTTCATATGATCTTACAATGACATTTCTTGCACTTCCCCCATGATAATTTGCTGCTTGCCACCACCGTCTACAGTGGTGATGAGATCATCAAGCTGAACTAATTCAGCATGATGGTACACTTTTTTCACTGTAATTAATCCTCCACATTTTCATTATGGAATTACTATTTTTCTTCAGAAAGTGTGCCATTATTGTTCTTTTACCTCAAGAAACTCCCTAATTTTACCACTACCAGTGAGGACTGTACTCCCAGGGCACCAGAGAGTACCTGGTTCCAGCTTGTCCCAGTCTGCAGAGCGACGCTGACTGATTGGTGTTGTGACTTAAGCACGTCTCAGAGGTTTTACTAAATTTCAAATATATTCATATTTCCTTGGCCAAGGGATTGGCTCATTCTCTGGAGGTTTCCAATTTTAGATGGCTCCAAAATGGTACTAAAAACATTCTCCAAGAAAAGCAGGGCTGTCACTCTGAGGAAGGTTTTTAGGGTGTGTGGAACACTGCTTAGCTGAGGAATGTCTGCATTTCTATGTAGCAAAGAGCACGCCATGCTAATGCAAGTATTTCATACTGGAATAACACTTACTTCATTCTGGTAAGGTGAAGAGTTTCAGTTTCCTCAAACACCCTGAATATTTTGCTGCCTGAGTAGTATCTGTCCTTTCAATAATCAAGGAAATCTTTATATGATGCTATAATGTCTGCATACTTAATAGGCTAGAAGCAGCTATCTGTATGAAAAGCCGTATGATTGAAAATGATGCAAGAATGAAGACTTTCAGCATTTTCTGTTGATAACTAAATTATTTTTTTTTTTAAATCCTTGAATTATAGGGACAAATTCTTATTACATTCAAGGCCTGTCAGTCAACTATAGATCATGTATAAGAATTCAAGTTTTCACAAGTAATCTGAGGTTATCCAAATTGTACTTGTATACATGCACAGTTTGAGCTTGGTTACTTTATTTTTCAGATCTCTGAACTGCCTGAAATCTTTGGTCCAGCTAGGGAAAAGCGAGCTATTCCTCAGCATTAGTCCCCAAAAACATGATTTAAAGTTGTAGCCAAAGCATGGAATGGAATAATCCACATGAACAAACAATTACAAGTTTATGTTAGTTCATTTTCACATGCAAACAGGCATATCATTCCTCTGCTTCCCTTCTCTTCAGGGATCAGGACCAGAAGCATCAAAATAGAGTAAGAAACACTTCTTCCACTATTCCTTTCCTGGCTGAAATCAGGAAAGGCTGGAAGTCTCACAGGAAAGACTTATTCCATGATTTTCCGACAGCAGAACTTTAAGGATGCTTCCAATAAGTGGAGAGATTTGAATGATTCTGTCCCTCAGCCAGATTTCCCTAGCTATTCATTAAGCTATGTTATTCTGATCATTGGTCAATTCATCTAGTTTATTTTGGCTTTCATCTGGGTGAGCATTTCTTCCATTTTCTCCAAACTTGACAGAAAGCACAATATTGAGAAATTAAGAAGGTTTAGAGCTTAAGACTCCTAAAAGTTTGACTTAGAAATTTAACAGATTCCTTTGAGAAGCCTAGGCACTCACAGACTGGCTTTTAGAGACTTTCAGCTCTTCTGTATGCAGATCAGTGCCTGGTGTGAATTTCAGAAAATAGCTCGGGAACTAAACTTCTTCAGAAATATTTTTGTTACTGGCTAAGATGTTCTGAAGTCACAAGGAAATCTTCTGGAAAGTTATTTATATCAATAGCTATCACACCACTGAAGTCAACCAATCTAATCATCCCTAGAGAGTTACAACAATAGGAATTATAAATAGCTAAAATATCCTGGATATCTCCAGCAGTATTTTAAAAACATTGGTCATACAGACTAGTAACTAAGAACAAATCTTAGGACATGACCTCTCAATTTGAATATCAGAATATGTGCTCACTTGTCACTGCCAAATGGCTTTCCTAAGGCCAGATGCTTTATTCTAAGCAAAACACACTTAATGCAACAGACAAAGGTGAATACAAAGGCAGAGAATAGATGGTCCGTCTCATCACTATATAGCTAGGAGTCACTAAAAGTTTATGTACATGTGTTTGGTAAGGAAATGTAATAGATGAGACAAGCTAACAAAAAGCACTCAATTTTTGATTAACATGAAGACTACATTCAAGATGAGTTTGTTTTGAGTCCATTTGTAGATGAATTTTAAATTATCATCTTCAATGCAGTTTAAGCATATCCAGAAGAGATGGACTTCAATGAGGCATGTATGTTTGTTTTATAACTTAGTTCCCTGTTCACTTCAAATTCAAAGTGTTTCAGGTAGTAAAATTTGCATTATTTCAACACCATATGCATGGTTTTAGTTCTTTGGTGGAACTACACACACTGCCTCCATCTCATGAGTACTGCCTGAGGATATCTCAGTTTCCCTTTTCACTGTGTGCTTTGCAGCCTTCGGCAGTTCCTTCATACCCAGCTACAAGCAACCAAAGATCTCCCTACACATAGCTCCCCAGCCATCCACATTGCATAATGTTTCTAACGCAGACAAATGCAGTCAGACAACATTGAGGTAGACCTCACCTGATATTGTCTTAAAACATTACCAGTGTCCCTGCTGAGAGTGTGACCAAAGCCATTTTACATGAAACTAAGAGGACATGAAGCACAACTTCAAATGCCAGAAAAGAATGTTGCCAGAAAATACTTTGCAGCACTTGCAAGCCAGGACCACTTTCTGTAATGGTCATTTCTTTTTGTTCAGTGAAAGAGATGAAGGAAATTCTGAATAGTTTGAAAACTGCAAGACAAATTGTCTACATGCTGGGAAGTGTCCTGGAAAAAGTTAGGTAAAATGAAAAACTTAGGAAGTGGTGATTACACATACCAGCACTTCTTATACATCTTTATAATGCAGTCTACTTTTTTTTTCCTATCTTCAAAAAGTATCTAGGTAGCTAATAAGCAGCACATTATATTCAGTTCTGCTACTGGAACCCACTTGTTCCAGACCTGTACCATCCAGTTCTGTTACAGGACCTTGTCTGCCAAGATACTCTTTATTAGAAAGAAACAGAAAAGGACATATCCTGACCCCTTCCCTTTAGTGTTTGTGTAGTTATTAAAGGGTGAGTGCACGGTTATACTGACAGTTTAATCTGCCTAATTATTTTCATTAAACACTTAGGCTTTCAAGAACATCAGACTTCAGTCAGGTTGAAATTTCTTCTTGTACTCTGGAAATTTTTTTTTATTTTTTTTAAAGTTTGATATAAAATAGTTCAGCCTTTTTTGGAACAAACTTAGCGAAGGATGTTTTTGCCAACATTCATATTTTTCATCTGTTTTCTGAAGAACCATAATGATTTATAACAGGAGCTTAAAATCTGGCAGCAAGACAACCCTCAAGTTAGCATGGTATCTTTTGTCCCCAGGAAAACCCCATTCTTATTCAACTGGGTTAACAGTTACAGAAACATCCCAGTTGGTATTTATAGAACAGAAGCTGTAACATTTCGCAGTTTTTTCAATACTGCAAGAGGAACATGCAAACTCTGAAGCCTGCTGGACCCCTTGTCCTGAACAGGTACTACACATCTGAAGATAAAGCTCTGGACAGCTTTATCCTGAGCAGATTTCCATGTGTTTTTTTTGGTTTTTTTTTGTTTGTTTGTTTGTTTTTAACAGCAACTATGTCATCAGCAGAAAGAGTACAATAAAAATATTTAGCAAGAGAAGTTAATTGAAAGTTAATTTCTCCACATTATTTATACATGTCAGGAGAGATTAAAGCCTTTCAAGGTTGTATTGATCTATTCATCCTGTATAATGAGTTCCCTAGAATTTAAGGGCTATTTCTTCAGTTGTTATAACTCAGTTCTGTTAAGAGTTACATTGGTTTACCCCGACTAATATTCTTTAGCTAAGCTGCCAAGCTAATAAAACCATTTTAGCTGTACTTTTAAACTAATTCCCAAATATTATCTGAAAGGTTTCTTCAGTGCAAAAAACCCACCCCAGTATAGGCCACAGCCCTGAATCCATTGCACAATCCATATTACTGGTCAGTAAGTGATCATGAGGGTACCCTAGGTTACTGCTTCCTCATGATGAGTTCAGAGAGAGGGCGAAAACAGTTTGAAAAACATTTCAAATTTCAGCAGAGTTTTTCAGACTTTGCAGACACAGAAGTCACTCAGATGTCCAAAGGGACAGCCTTAGCAAGCCCTGTCATTTTATGACAAATTGGACCATGGTATTTTAGAAGGGATTTAGTTGGGATTGCTAAACACATGCCCAAAAGAGAACTGCTTCTTGGATTTTTTCAATCAAGTAGCACTATATTTGGACTGGAAACAGCCCGTGGACAAGCAGGAATAACCATTAGAAGGCAAGTGAGAAGTTTCAAGCAGATGATACTACAGTCAAGGAAGAAACAACTTGAATGTATCTGGGCACGTTTCCATACTGACTCAAGCAACACTTTTTCCCATGACATCAGACTCAAAACAACCAATATATTATAGCCCATATGTTGATTAAAGAAAACCCAAGCAGTGCAGAGGCATGCACCAGCCTACCGAGCACCGACTGAACAAAAGCTGGACTGCTTGCAAGCCATGGGAGTTAATAAAACAAATAAAAAGCCCCAAGTTTTCAGGATAAGGAGCCTGAGTAAGACTTCTCAGCAAGATGAGGTTGTGAACACTGAGGTAAGACTGAAAGTAAATTGGCTGGATAAATGTTATACAGTCTAACTAGATGACAAATACAATAAATGAGCAATGCTTTGAATATGCAGCAGTGATAAGGCTCAGAAATCTGAAAAGTTGGTTACAGATAATGTACTTAGAGAACCTGCTACCTAAAGTCATGTGGCATTTACATAGGAAGTTTGGACTGTAGAATGGTTTGTAATTGGTGTTCAGAAGATCTTCTGGCAGATAAAGGGTTTTCCAGCAATATAATGCTGAGAATAAACATGCAAAGAAATACATAAAAGCTGTTTTCACAAGAATAATGCTACTTTCATAAAACTGATTGCATTTTAGGAGAAGAACAGCTAGAACGCCATCCTCACAAGATGCCAACAATCAATCTATTGAGAACAGTTAGTAAATCATACCATTTAGCAACTTAAAATGACATGGTGTATTCTGAAATCAAAACAGAAACTTATACTGGATGAGAAAGAAGTACTTGCTAGGACTAGCATATTGATGCTCTTTAGGAAAGAATTGGGAACTGCACTCTTACTTTAAGATGGCCTAACGACAGTAATGGCTTACTGCATAAAGCTGAATTTACTAACTGAATTTACTGCACTATCGAACGCTGAATTATCTGATCTGCTTATCCTGTGTAATAAGAGGCCACAGGCCATCTTCGTTCCCTCTCAGAACAACAAGAAGTCAAAATCAGAAAGGAGTCCTGTCAAATGAAGATAAATATGAATAGAAGTATGAAGTAGACAGGTTATGAAGTTTCAATTATTTTAGCAAAAATGATATAAGCTCATCAAGACCAGTAGCCATGGAATATCATTAAATAAAATGTAATGTCATTGAGGTTAAAATGAGAACACCTAGGTTTACAGAAGAATGGATAATTGTTCTTTGTTTGTACAGTACTGAACACATTCACAAAAGGTAAGAAATGCCTTGTTCGTTAGCCAGATTTCTGAAGACAGTTCACTTATAGGTTTCTTCTGTTTTAAATGAATATATTTAAAGGAATATAAATTTGTTTATACTGCTTACAAAAGCTTCAGTCCAGGAATGACTGGTTAGCATCAAACTATACAGTGAAAGACTTACTTAAAAGAGCAATGTAAACAAATTGGGCAATTTTAATTCTTTGCCATTCAGTTTGGATCTCTGCATCCATCTTTGACAGATACTTGTCTGTAGAGATATTTAGGTAACAGCATACTTGATTAAGCTCTGATACTGTCAAAAAAAAAGAAACGTGCTTCTTCCAAGCAAATGATCTTCCTAAAATAGTCTCAAGAGCAAGCTGTTATCTGTCAAGAGAACCCTTAAGGTTCTTAGTACTAATAACTACCTCCCACATTGTTACCAACAGTGGCAGATGCACATTCAAGTTTTTTGGAATATTCACTATTTTAAAAGTTGAGTACTAATGCCAGTTGAGGTGTGTTAACATCTGAATAGCACTCTTGCACTGATCTTCAGTGCCTAAGGCAAAACCCAACAGCTTTTTTTCTGCATCTTCCATCTCCAATTTGCAGGAAATAGGGATGACTTACCGGCCAAATTCACTGCGTAATAATCACCGGGACTGAGTGAGCATGGAAGTACATGATTTCTGTAGTGATATCACCTTTTGTAACCCTACGTTTTCCTCCAAGGTGGAGAAATAGTGGTCAGCCACTAACAGCTGCCAACACACCACTGCAGTTTACAGCATCTTTTAGCTACTGTAACATTTTGAGCTAGAAGGAATGAATCTATTATAGATGCAGAAGTAGCTTAAAGTGGCTTCTCTCATGTTTCTCCCTTCTTTCTCTCCTCAACACCCTGCAAGGATAAGAGCAACCACCTCAGAACAGGCAGAGATCTCTTTAGTAACCTCTTTCCACCAACAGCCTCTGGAATATGACTCCTATAATTTCCATGAAACAAAGAAAAGGCCTGGGCTAACCATGAACTTCTTTACTCTAGATGGGGATAATCCCCAAGTTTAGTCAGAGCTAAGATTTTGAAAAAGGACATAAATTACAATAGCTTCATTAACTTTGCTACAACTAACAACTTTCACCTGACTTGTACAGTTTTGTTCTTTTACACAGCAAGTGCTCTTAAATTCTCATCTAATGCTAAAAGTCTATATTCCTCTTTTCTAAAAATGTATTAAATGATGTATCTTAAAACCACAAATTAATACATAGTCTGAAGACAGTCAAAATAATCTGTGGACAGGTGTCAGTGAATAATTTCTTCAAAACAAGAATTTCATATCTTAATAAAGATATATTTTAAACCTATACTCTAGGTCCAATTTGAAACCACCATTATAGAAATTAAGTACCTGCTATCATTCCACGCTCAGAAGCAAATTATGCAGTGTATAGTGCAGATGAACACTTTACAATTCTTTAAGTTAAAGAAAGTAATTTAAGTTGTTTAGCAGCTTAAGGTACAGTTAACAGTAACTTGGCTTTAACTCATCACTTTAGAAGTCCATCCTGTAGATTCAAGAAATTCTAGAAAAGGGAAGCATAGTAGGTCTTTTAACCTTATCTAATCCTTATGAAGTCATTAACATCAAACCGAGGAATAGAAACATAGTCTGACAACTAGCAGGCATATTAGTTATCTTTCAGCCCCTGCTCTTGATTTTAAGCTGAGGCTGTACATTCCCTGCACTGCATAGAAAGGAGTGTAATGAGATACAACTGGGAAAAAACATTTTGAACTTGATGACAGGTAGCTGAGCTTAAGACTAAGAGGTTATTTATGCCTTCAATAGTGCTACGGGTCTGGTCTTCAATATCCATATCCTTAACATACAGGCAAAGGATATGTAGGAAGAGAGAGACATGGTGCAGTGTAAGACTGCACTCACTGCGTTGTAACAAGTAGCATTGCATCCTATTTATTCCATAGAGAAAAATACCTTTATAGAATACACATGAAAGTGCTAAGATCTGGATTACAGTCAATATAAAGCACTGATGTCACTATTGCAAAGACCTTTGTAGGTGCATTTTCGATGTTCATATTTCAAACTCACGTAACACCTGCTTATTTAACAGCAACCTGTGTAAACACTAATCCATGCTTTTTAAAGAAAAAAATGGAAACTCTGCACCCCAGTGTCCATTTCATAAGATGCATGTAAGACAGGTCTGCAACTGGTTTTGCTTTAGTAGTCATGCCATCAGCAATTACAAACATCTCAGCTACACAGGTCATAGTTTCCACATTTGTACCTAACTGTTCTGCTAAACTTACTTTGGTGTAACAAGCCAACATTCTTTAATAGAAAATCCAGATATTTTCACATTTAGTATTAGCATATTCTATATGCATAATTGCTTTTATGATATTTATCCCAGTGTATGAAAAGCAACCAAATGGCACAGTAGACTGTCATGAATTGCTAGGTAAGAAACATTCTGTTGGACTGAACCAGCTGTTGAACATGTCTTTTCAAAATCCTTGAAAACCATGTTAACTGCTACATCTTGTTTTTCATGCACCTCAGCAGTTCTTCATGTTGGCTGGAAGTGCAGACTATGAAATGACTGTTCTTGCATTATTGTGAGTTTGGCTTTAGCCAAGAAGTCCTGGAATTGCAATCATGTATTCTTTGGGGTATATTCAAAGTTAAACTAAACCTCCAAATGTTTCTTGGCTCACCTGCCATTAACTGGACCTTGAACTAACCATTCAATGGCTGGGGGGCTAGTGCTGCCATCTGTTTTGACAAATGTTTTCCATTGCCTCTGCATAGCTGACAGAACACAAGGCATATTGGGAAAAGGTGAGGTTCTCTTTCTGATTCACCAAGAATTCTTCTAGTGCTCAGAAATCTAATCAGAACATAGCTGACTGTATGAAACTAATTGTAAATCTGTTTGTAAAAGATTTTAATTTGTCATGAGCTGTAGGTCTTCTCAAATTTTCCTAGATGCCTATCAGTTACTCTGAGCATCTGTCTGCTCTTTAGTCCTTCAGTCAAAAAAATCTCTATTAAGTGGAAAATCATAGCTGGAGGCGTTCTGAAAAAAACAATACACATCACTTCTACTTCTGTCTTCCATACAGTTTCAAAAACTGCACAAAAGTTATAACCATGCACATTAAGAAAAGCAGTTGTGTAAAGTCAGATTTATTTTTTTTTAGTTATTAAAACCAGAAATCCATAAACAGACTTAGGAATAGGGCTTTATCTTTCTCACAAGATAGCCAACGACTGCCTGTTTCATATTGTTAGTTTCAGGTGTGACTTAAATAGCTTTGGCACAGCAATAGGAAAAAATGACATCTCAGAACTTTCGTATCGAGTGCCAATAAGCTCTTATTTAGCCTGCAAGATATTTTGATAGCAAGATGAATTTTTTAATACCAATTCCATATCAGAAAAGCATTTTTTGTTTCTGAAAATCAGAATCTTCATTTCAGAGTAACTTCCTAAAACAACATGTGACACTACAGCTCTCCAGCACAAAGGCTAACACAGGTCAGCTACATCTTTTTCTCTCTTAAAGGCAGTCTGTGGCTTGTAGACCTGGGTATCTGCTAGGTACTCTTCTCTATAAGAAGAGAGCCTAATCTGACCTCAGAATCAATTGTTAGGTCTGCACAGACCTCAGGACCTCAAAACAATTTTTCATTTCTTAATGCCAATCTACTATGTATTTTATTACTTCCTCAGAAACTGAGGCAATTGCCTGCAAAACATGGGAAGAAAATTCTCTAATTTTCCATTCCTTTTTCATATAGAATTAGACACTTATATCATGATGATCTAATCTCCTCTCCACTCAAGCAGTAGCTAGAAATGGGTTATTAGCAGAAGGTTCTTCAGCTTTCTTATAAGATAAAGCACTTCAAGATAGCACACATCCACTTCTTGGGGAGCTGCTTTACTAGTCTCTCTAAAAGATATGGTCAGGTTTATTCTCTAAATAAAAGATAAAAGATATGGTCAGACCCAGATCTGAAATGAGACAAATTTATTACAGACTGCCCAGGACCGTGAAGACTTCCTACCTTCCACATTATAGCGTGGACTATGTCTGTATCCTCAAGATTACCAAAATCCCGATTGCTTAAGCAAGGCTGGCCTCATAATTCAAACAGCAAAATTAATCCCAGTGTCTTAAAGTTTGATCTTACCCGCCAAAAAAAAAAAAAAAAAAAAAAGGCAAGTTAAATTGGTGCTTTAGATCTACCTACATTTTCTCTACCATAAAGTGTAACTTGAAAGGTATTTCTTAATTTCATCTCATAAAAATTATAGTCTGGACTATGAAAACATCAAGCCTGATCCCTTCTGGTTGACACACTGTCATCAGTAACAAGAATTCAGTGGCATGTAGGCTTGCAGTGCCTCAGGTGTAGTCAGCTGGAATTTAGTTAGAATAGAAGTTTCCCCGTATCTCGTAGCTTTGCAGGGATAGTAGAAAGAACGAAAAAACTGTTTATATTTATCTCTAAGTAGGTGTGTGAATGCATATGTAAGCAACTGTCAGGTAAGCAGAGATCATTTTTATACTGTCATATTCCAAAGGAATAAAGACACCATGTTAAGGAGTCCCAGACTCTTTTTCCTGTGCGAACCACTAGAGATATTGGGCAGACAGCAGGAACAACGCCCTTTCCGCATGCACACATACAAGATGCACAAGGGATAGCACTATAGATAGTGCTACCTAATGCCTAGATTGCACACTGCATGACAAACTCATGCCCCTTCTCATTGCTATGCCTGGTGCTAGTTGCATAGAGAAACAGAGTGCGAAGCATTGAAGAAAGTAATGCCCACTTACACAGCCTAGTATCTTTGCACCAGAATCAGTGTGTGTATCACAAACCACCTACAATCACCCAAATATGAGCTGTACCCCAGCTCTACTCACCAGGCCAACACAGCACATCCCTGCTGCCCTCTGCCATGGCCCTGCTCTCTAAGTCAAGACCAGGTGTTACCAGCACCCACAGCAGCACTTGAAGGAAGGTTCACAGTCTTCCTCCAGATAGTCTATCTCAGCCATTACTACCTGAAGATGTTTATCTTACAGCTCAGCTCACCTAGACTATTTCACACAGGCAAAGTTGAGAGCTGCCATCCTTGCATACAACTTAGAAAAGGCTGTGGGGCACCAGCAGTAAATACTTACACATCTCTACTTGGATAAGTAGGGCCTAAATAAAAATTGGCTTTGAGTTTTCAGTTTTTAAATGGACAAATGCAAGTGATCATTATAAAGTTACATTTCTGAGAAATTTAGGAACAATATCTTCTTTGGTAAGAAATGCTGCTAAGGATCAGCAACAGTCTGTTTGGGGGTGATACAGCATTTGCCTTCCATATTTCAGATTTTCCCTGTGCTTATTACAGCCCTATTGGTTCTCATTTCATTTTATATCCATCTGCGCTGCTCATAGGTCACAAATCTCCCTAAAGTCAGCTTCTATCCCACCTTTCCCCTGAATTAGGTACTTTACTATTTCATTGTCTCTTTTATTTACAATCCAGTTCCATTTTACCATTGAATCACTTCATCTTTTAAAACAACATGCTTGTTTAGATCATGGCCCTACAACCAAAAGCCTCTGCATTTTCTCCTTGAAAGGAAAGGAGAAAGACTGAGAAATACTGTTGCATGCCAACACCAACAACTTGCTGTTAGCCTCATCTTTTTCTGCAACTAAGATGGATGAACCAGAGCAAAGTTTTTTTGAGGACCTGTACATTTATCTAAATAAATGTATGAGCACAGGCTCAGAATGCTTAAGCAGAGAACATATACAGATATTTTAACTGAACAGTACCATCCGAGCTGCATCCGTTCTATATAGTTAAGGAAATTGTCTAAGTTGTTAAAAAAGCAAGACCTCTTCTACAGAAGTCTCATGTGCTGCTCATGTCTGTACCTGAGGTTTGGATAAATTGGAGCAGGCTGAAAGGCTTTCATCCAAAACTATTTTCAAGGCAAAAAGAAATAAATACTTCAGAAATATTCTGCAAAGATCTGGCTTAATTTGGTCTTCCCTCTGCAAGCAGTGATGATATATACATCCAAAGCTTTTCAAACTAAAAATAAGAACCATTATTTTTATTTAAAGTTTCTCAAATCTTATGGAGGATTGTATTTGTGTGAACATGGCATCACGATGAAAGCGGTATAGGTAGCCTTAAGAATTAGGTTTTCTTTGGTCCCTGGAATTGATTTCATCCTGCCCAAGTGCTAACTTCAGTATCACGAGTATAAAGTTATGCATACATGCACCTCTCTGCAAGATTTGATCTGTTAATGCTATTAGGATATATATGTGGAAGAGATATGCAACATATGTAACACTGGAGATCTCTTTTCAAAACTTACGCTACAGCTTCAAGTAGTCTTTCTCCTTAATCAGCACAGACTCCAGACATCGTAACAGTTATCTGCAGCTCTCAAAGCCCCCTAGCAATATTATATATCTGCTAGTCTTATTTCTCTGCCCTTTATTAGCTCACCTACCATACTTTAACAGGGATGAACCAAGTAAAATTTCAGGAACCGTTTTTGAAGCTTATGAATTATTTTACTGGTACCAAAGTAAATAGGTCTGCCTAAACGTTTTCTCTAATAGCAATAAATTCAGTCTTCCTATTCTTAGAAGAAGTATTTTCAGCCTCTTATTAGAATCACGAGAATCAAGGGAGTTGATGAGGGTTGCCAATTCTGATAAAGCAACCATGTAAGTGTCCAGAAAAAGTAGTAATTAAAAGCTACATTTCATCTTGATTTTTAAAATGACCTTTCCTAATTTCTGTGCAAAATATAATAACCAGATACAAAAAGCCTTGCATAAATCAGATCACAAGATGTTTTTAAGATATCTGGTTTATCTAAACTTGAACTGAATAATGAATTTATGCTAGCAGTACAGAAGAAGGAAAGATGTAAAATTAGGTTGTGCTGCTAACTGGGCTCCTGAAGTTCTGAAAAGAGAAATCACAGACAAAGAAAAGTACTGCTTTACAATTCAGGTTGCATGTCACAATGTCATACCTATGATTCATGTCACATGCCACAGAGTCATTGTGCACATGTACAAATCAAGTGCCAGACATAAAATTAGGTATTTCTGGATTACATAGAAATTACTTAAGTATATATCTTAGTTAAATATTAGTAAACAGTAAAATCTTTTAATGTAAAGTATTGAAATTTCATTTTCTCCTTAACTTTAAAAGATCAACTTTCTTTCTGAAGCATGCAACTCTTTGTATTTACTTGTCTTTCCTTTGTCTTAAAACAGAAGAGAGAATAACAAAAGGAAAAATAGACAATATCACTAATTTTCTTTATTCATATTACCAGATAAATTTCTTTATGAAGAGATGAATGACAGGCAAGGGTATATGCATAATCTAGAATTTTTAAAATACTCTAGGATTACTTTAAAACTTGAGACATACCTAAGCAGGATTAATTCAAATTTCCCCCAGCATAACTGAAAGATATTAGGCCCTGGAGACCTTAGTATTATTCAAAGATATAATTTTAAAGAAAAAAGGAAAAAAGTTCTGCACATGTACGCCCTCTGTGAAACCATTCCTTCATCGGTGAAAGCAGAGACATACTGTAATGTCTCATAATTCATAGGAATTACATTAAAAGCAGCCATAGGATTTGTGGGTTTATCTTCTATTTAAAAAGGCGACCACACAATCAGTAAACTTGCATCAAGGGAAAAAGAGTGAAGCCCAGTGATATTAGCTATTAAACATTTGAAGAACAAAACTAAGAAATAGCCTGATCTGTTTTAGTCCACCTGACATTTATGTCCACATCAAACTAACAAGTCATTAATATCCAGGTAAATGTAAGCAAGGGAGATTTTAGCTGAGAAGTCTTGTTCAAAGTAATAAAACTTTTATTCACACTCAGCTTGTACATCAACATTTCATAACTTGGCAGCCCTGAACAAATACTCAGAATCACCAGTCCAATGGCACGGAACAGAATCAGTCAGCATCTGTTAATAAAATCCTTACACGACTACGGAAAAAGCAATTACCATTAACATTTTTTCTCAGAGAAACCTGGCTACATATAGGGAAAAAATATCAGACAGCAAATTGCGTGTGATAGGGGCTTCAAGTTTTTCCTTTTTGCCTTCTACACAAAAAAAAGATTCCTTGGAACTCAAGTTCTTTCACAGACTTTAGCTTCCTAAAGAGCCACAAGAGAATTTGCTCATCCAAGTTCTCCTAAGCCAGGCCTGTCTTATTCCAAAACATTCTTAAATGCTAAAATCAGCAGATAACAAGAATGTATGTCAAAAAGACATGCTTCATTCAGGAGAAGATACCAGATACCAGTTTTCCAAGTTAACCATTTTCAGTTTATCATAAATTCTCATCTTACCACTGATTTCTGCAATGGAATTTCTTTTAGCTGTCAGTTCTGTCATAGTGTATAGAGCAGAATACAGCATACTAAATAGTATGATTTTTAATATGCCACATGTCACAGTATTTATTAAGGTCTCAGGAGTTACCAAGACAATATACTAACATTTAACTTTATGTGCTAATACTCAAGATTAACACGCAGCGAGAATCATAACTATACAAATATAGCAGTTTTTAAACTCTACCGATTAGAATCATAGAATGGCTGGGGTTGGAAGGGACCTTAAAGATCATATAATTCCAACCCCCAAGAAAGGAAAGAATCCATCAAGTAAGAATTTTTTTTTTTGAACTAAGCTTACAGTGATTAGAGTTTCTTATCTTTCCCATGCCAAGGGAATAATCCTATAGTACCCTACTCTGACTACAAAGTTGAATGCCATTAGGAAATCCCACTGTTTTCAGCAGCAAGTACAATTTTAGTAATTACAACTTAAAAAAAAAAAAAAATTAAGTATTCCTGAAGGTCTTTAGCAGCATATACTAGTATTAGTATAAAAATACTATGTGTGTATATATAGACATATATATTCACATTTTAAAACAGTGCTAGTTCAGCGCTAATTCAAAGAAAAGACACAAGGAAGAAACTGATACAAGACTTTGGAATGACTAGCTGAATCAACAATATGACTAACGGTATGAATTGCAGCTGACAGCACATCTTTGCATAGGACAACAATAAAGATGACTGGTCAGAGTAGAAAATGATGACTTATGCTGCATAAAGTATCTCGCAATATAAATGCAAGCAGATAGTATCTTCAGTGCACATGAAAATAGAGTTGGTTTTGGGACTTACAGTAATCATTGCCCACAGTCAGGAGGTGTGCTCTTTGTGAGTACATCTTTCCACGACTCCAGACTGTTATATGCCACTTTCAGTTGTAATTAGTTGTGGTCATTTAGTCAAATATTATGAGGTCAAACACTTTCAAATCTACATAGGCAGACATGGCTATCAGCAGTCTGATTTTAATTACAGAACTGCTACAACTAATCAACACCCACATCTTGCTTCTGGTCAATGCCATGTACCTTAATAGGTCTGTAGGTTGTGTGCTGTGTTTAACAGGTAGAGTTTTATCAGTTTTGTGATTTTAATTTTACTTGTAATCATTCTGAAAGTTTAATTACTGCTGCCACTTGTATATGTATTTTCTCTGTAGTGTTAAATACTAAATAAAATTGATTCGCTTTGGACACTTCCTGGGGCTAAAGAGTTCTGGAAGGCTGCTTTAGGACCTCCGTTCAATTTTCTGTTAGTTCCTGGACAGTGGGATTATGTTGTTTTCTAGAGTAAAGCGTCTACATTTAAAGTCCTCCATCCCCTTGGATTTAGGGAATTATACCGTGGTAGCTACTATGAATTTAATTACTATTTCTGACAAAGCAGACTGGTGCAGAATACACTCCCCTCCCCCTCGCACCTTCTCACCTACTTTTATTTTTATCATGGGAACAGAAAATGACAAGAAGGGGTGAGGTCTTAAGTCACTAAACCCAATCTCTGCTGCCTCAGGCACCACATCATCTCATCTTTCACAAACTCCACCACAGAAGTAGCTTGCCTTCTTACCATCTTTAAGTCGAATGAAAGACAGCTACCCCAGACTCTGCTTTAAAAATTAAAAGCCTCTTCTACTTTGCAATCTAAAATGGCTTTAAGTCACCATTAATTCATTGTGTCAACTTTAACACTTAGCTTAAATAATCTTATAGCGTTCATCTTCTAACGCATTAATAAAAAACATATTACCTGTCTCCTATTCTGCTAGCCTAAATAAAACAAATTCTCCCATCTTCTCTTATGTGGGAGATCAACATAGATTTGACCAAGCTATCGTTTAGTGTACAGATTTTATATTGTTCTTTTTTTATTATTATTAATTGTTAATTTTATATTGTCCTTCTATTTTCAATTTCTCATCGAGTATTCAGGATAAGTTCCTTAGGAAAATGTCTGTCAGGAATTTTCTGTGGTACATGGCATGGTCCAACCAAATCACAAGTGTCAGTCTCAAAGCACACATTGCCTATGAGTTAGGCTGCAAGTTTAGACAAGGCATCCAAAAATTAATTAATACTCAAATTAATACTTGTTACACTGATCAGCTTATTTATATATTTATTGCAGCATGCCTTGACTACTGAAATTACACCCTCTGTAGCTTCCAAGTTTTCCCATTCTGCTCAGACCACTGGAAAACCACAAAGCCACAAACAGATAAAGATGTTTTTTTAAAAAACATTTTTTGTAGTTATGTCTTCATATTTCATTTGTGCCTCCTTACTTTCTAATCAGTTTCTATTTTGTTGATTTGGGGTTCTGTACAAAGAGTATCCAATAACTCTTTATTTGTTATCCATCCGTCCTATCCCTCATTCTTGGCCGAACAATGTTCCTTTACTAGCACAGCTCCACAAGTCTGGGTGCTCTAATAAACAAACCCTCCAGGTCAGAATGTTTTCTTACCTTTGACTTATCAGTCACCCTCCTCCTCTCAGTATTTCCAGAGTATGACAAAAATTCTGAGAGCCATGGTTGCACCTATTTCTATTGCTGTTCTTAGACATTCCAGCAGAAAAGTATTTAGCACCAAGCGATGAGCTCATTTTAAGAGCTGCTTTCAACCAAATTTCCTTTTCCAGATGGCATATGAATTGAAACCTTCTATCATGGACTTAACAAGCCGTGGGTTGCTGTTAATTGTCACTTCCAGGTTTCAGTGTTGTTTATAAGCCACTAATAAAGCCTGCTGTTCCTTTCAAATTAGAAAATTAATTCTAATTTTTAAGGGTATACTTCACACCCTACTTTCCTTCTCCCTCTTATTAAATTCTTGCCTTGACTTCTGCCTGTGTATTTCTCACACGATCAGCAGAAGATTAAATCTTGATATTTCATTGAGATTTTCTTCGCATCTTTTTCAGATAAAGTTCTTTAAGGGATTTTACAGTAAAGGCCAAGTATCTTCTGCTCTATCAGCTCTTATTGCAGAGAAAAGAACTTGTCCCTTTCTTGTTTAATATTCTGAAACAAATTCTTACTCTGGTGAATAACACATAAAAAGAAGTGATACCATATTGATATGCATACCATATGAAAAATAATATATTTTAATATTTCCACTGTCTGATACCTTATCTCAACCAGCAATTAACAAATGTGCAACTGGCAGTCTTCTGAATTTGTGTAGCTTAGTAATAGAAAACAAAGCAGCAACAACAAGGTGAGGTTAGGTTGTTGGTTTTTAATATTAGAGCAGAGTTTAAGATGAGTGCCAAGTCACCAGGGTTCTGTCCACTAATATCTACAAGGCTTCCAGATGACACCCTGAAACATGAGCTGCACAAGTCCAGCTTGTTGATCACCAAGTTTCTATTATTTGTCAGGTAACTGTAAAGTAGATATTGGACTTGGGTCTTTCCAAATTGTCTGATGACAATTTAGAGTACAAAGCCACCTGAATTACAAGAAATAAGGTATCCACATCAGCAAAGCACCAAGTCCAGGACTCTTCTGCAGTTTACAAGACCCATTACCACCTTACACTCAGGCAGGCACATGCACTTCCAGCACAGGCATGCTCACTTTGGGGGCTTTTGCATGCTTAGCACTCTATTAGCCAAACTTTACATAGAGTAGATGTACAGTGAGTGCTAAAAGCAGGGCCTTAGAAGTTAGAATATGTACATCTTCAGTCATCACATTCTTCTCCCTGCAGCAAGGATTTGGAAGAAGAGACCAAGGTCATGCTACATAACTACAAAATTTCTTAGCCAGCCCATCTATAGATGAACTCTCCAAGGAAGTTGCTTTAACCCCAAGGCCATATTCACAGCTGTAAGACTTCTACATGGCCTAGAGAAACGGATTCCTCATTCAGCCTCCAAGGCATTTCCCAGCACAAAGCCCAGCTGTTTGAGCTGGGAATAGTTTGGAATTACAGCTTTCAAAATCCTGCACTTTTTACAGTTAATTGAAAACCAAATTCGATGGGAACATACCACAGAGAAGTCAAATAAAACAGAAATGTGGTTTGTATGCTTCCTCTAGACATGCATCAAGAAAGGAGAACCCAAACAGAAAAAGGCTCTCCTTACTATTCACTTACTATTATAAGCAAATCATAGGCTCTATACAACAGATTCAAATTCCCTAGACAGAAGTATGCTCTCATACATATCGCTGACTGAAAAAAAAACAATCTGATAATTCAAGCTGAAAACATATAAATCAGAGTTACGCACCCTAACAGTTACCTGGCATTGTCAGTGGCCACCTCAAACTGAGTAGAAGGGAAGTAGAGAAAGGCAGCATTTCAGAGCAAGCTGCATCAGCACACCCTGACAGCTACAGCCAGGCAGTGCCACTTGCCTGCTCCTCACTGACAGCTGTCCCAGCCCCAACAGCCAGCTCTGCTCTACCATCTCACCCTCCTTATCTACATGTAGGAAGGCTGTGATCCCTTCTTCAAGAGAGCGTACACCATGGAACTGAATACCTAAATTCCAAGGAGCTCTTTAAGCCCCTACCTGCAAATTAAATCTCTCCCTCAAAACATTAATTTTGCATTTAAAAAATACATATGCATGTGAGTCTAACATAGAGTAACTTTTGTATAACAAGTAGAAAGAAAATCCAGGCAGAGGTGGTTAGTTCTCAGGCTTCCTCCTAGTTTCTGGGTTACTGGAATAGCACCTGCTTTGCCTCTAGAGATCTCTTCTCCTCTGACACCACGCACTAATACAGAAGCAAAATGGAACTAGAGGTGCATCACATACCAAGATGTATGCACAGTATATTCATTTAGTCACTCATGAGCTTCCTGAACTGTATCCTGCTTGCCACATGAATAGCTAATATTCTTCGTCTGTTTTCTTGTGTAAATATTCGGGGGGGGGGGGGGGGGGGAAGTGTTCTTCCAGTGCTTTGGAATGTGTGTTTTGGGCAAGAAAGTATTACACTGGATTTACTGTACTTTGATACTTCTGTGTCAGTTACTTGAGATCAAAGCCAAACTCCTCCTTACAGGGGGAAAGTCACCTTAACCTAGAGTTACACTGTGCTAGTGGTATTTACATTTGGATACTATCAAAGAAATCTCACCATCACTAAAACATATAAAATATTAACCAAATTCAGTATTTTCTGTTGATTAAATCAGCTGTCCTGACTTTTGTTTCTATACACTGGATAACATATATACCAAATACAATTGTTGGCCCTACATTGCAGCATTTTGTTCTATGATGTGCATCTGGTCTCCAAGATATTTTGAAACAACTGCATGAAGCACTACATAGTATAGGTCTTGGCATATTTTCTACAATACTATATAGTGATTTGAGCCACAGATGTTTATTCCCACAGGAGATGTTATTAAGGACAAGGAGTTGTGAACATACCATAAATGGCCCTAAATCTTCAATAGGAACACAGTAGTTTTTCATTTTCACCATTAAATATGATTATAGTAATTAACCCAAAACTTATAAAACACAGTTATATTAATTATAGGGTGTAAATTGACGGTCTATCCAAAATGTTAACCATTCTGTTGTATGTTGGGTTTCTGCTTTATTGTCTCTGGTACAGAGTCATTTCATTAGAAGAATATGTTTCTGGAACCACTCTTCTGGCAAAGGCAACTCCTTCAGGAATCTTGGTTACAGACCTATTGGGTCAGATTATCTGACAGGTTAGTCTTTCAACACTTTCTGAAGGCTGGGGAAAATACTACGCTTTCTGTTGGAAAATCAAAGCAGATAAAAAAAGCCCATTTCTTGAGCTGAGTTTTTTTGTTTGTTTCAAACTCTTTCCTTTTACAAGCTTAATTTTTATTCACAGCTTCTCCTGATATGAGCATGCAACATGGGGTTTAAACCCTTTCCTTAGCTGAAGTTTACAGATTTTACCTCCTTCAAGCCCTTAAGATTTTTATACAAATTGCTTCACCAGCTATTTTGATAACCCTTATCAAGCTTTCAGAAGAGACATAGCAGCAGGGTTTTTTTCCTAAAAATCTCATCTTTTGTCTCAGTAATTGGAACCAGGCTCCTTTGAAAAAATCTGTCCCCAAGATTACTGTTTGCCACTGAATCGTGAATATTTGGATTGCCTATGTAATGCAAACTGCATAAAGAAGTAGTGATTCTGTTTTCAAAGGAAAGTAGAGCTGAAGGGTCAGACAAATCAAGCTATAGTGCCTCGTGCCTTTCTTCTTCCAAAGGAGTGGCTAATGACTTTGGGAAGACTGGAAAGAGGTCAAGTATGAATGCATGATTAAGAGAAGAAAAATCTTCCACACCAATTATAGTTTCTATGCTTTTGGCTAGAACCCAGAACCCTGCTTCCAGGGGTAGCCCAGTGACTTTTCTATTTCCTAATCACTCTACAGGGTCAAAAGGATGGATGCATGCAATCAGCTTGCTATTTTGTAAGCCTGGAAGAAATGGGATTGGCAGACAGTCTCAGAAATTCAGTTAGAATATAATTAACAATAAAATAAACTTTTCCCAAAAGAAAGCTACTCAGGCTTCAAAATCCTCTGACATTGGGGACCGCATACAAACTACATTTCTACCTAGCTCCCCATCACTACTACCTGCAGCACTATCATTACTTCACAAAAGCATTCAAAAACCACAGGAAATTAGAATAAAGCAACAAATTCTACCACCGTATAAAGCACTATGCTTGGCATGCTCTCATTTGCTAAAGTCTACTGTTTTTCAAACTAGTTAGCACTCTTCAAACTAGTTAGCACACATGAACTCCTTTTTCAGTTGATACAGAATTGCAGACATCCATCCCAACAGCATTCAAGGAGTTCTCCAATGCAAGAACCTGTGGTGCATTTACTGAGGGTTCTGCCTTGTCCTAGGACTGTACAGAGTTTCAAACCCTGACAATGTTACAATGTTTTAAGAATTGCCAGGTGAACGAAGAACATCAATCTTTGTTTAGGGTATGAAAATCTTAGTCAACATTGAAAAAAAATTAAAAAAAATAAAAAAACACTCATATGCCTCTGAATAAAAGCATTTTTTAAGGAAGAGCCATTCCACTTCCAGCCGCACACAGGAGCATCACAGCTGCTGTACTACTTTTACAGTAAGGTACTATCTGTTTTTCAGGGTATGTCACCAATGCAATGGATGAAATCCACAACCCTCACAAGGCTCCTTTGTGCTGCTGCAGGTCTGTGGTTCCACCTCCACACCACTTAAGCACTGGAGCAGTTGAAAGGTATGGTGGGAGGAAAGGGAGCACAAACTGTTCTTGTGATCCCAGCCGGAAAAATGGCTCCTCTGAAAAGACATCCATGTAGCTGCTGTAGTTTGCATTAGGAAATGTTTTGTTTCACAGAAGTCAGAGATGTACCAACATCTTATTTATGTGATAAAAAGAATAATGATTGGGGTTGTCCATGCCTTTTTCTGCAGAGATCATGAACAAAAGAGTGGGACAAAATCATGTTTGAAGTTTACCGAGTTCTGTTTTCTCACTTACCGGTTTATGTAACTGTGATCAGCAGCACTTTAAGAGTTAAGCCAACACAGAACTTTCCAGTTCACTAGTAGCAGTTAGAACTGAGTTTGAATATAAATTGAAAATGTAAAATTATCTGAAGCTCAAATGGCTGCTTCCAATGCATTTTTATTTACTCTCTCAAGAGCCCTCTTCACATCTCTTGTTAAACTATGTACTACATTCAAATTAAAGCCTAAGATATATATATAACTTCTCTTTCCATTTCTCACCAATTGAAATGATTTATCTGGGTTAGGCATGAACCCAAAGGATATGATCTATGATGTCAGAAATGGCATTAACTTACCACAGTGATAAATAGCCAAGGTAATGCTCGTCTTAAACTGAGTACGGTTGGCTTTCCTCTTCAAGTAGACAACTGGAAAAAAAAAATAGTTTGTATCAACAGAATTGAAGAGGTTTACAAGTGGAATTTCCTTTTGGATTTCCCAATTTCCTTAAGAGAATTAATACATTATTTCTCAATTACATTCTACATTTTGGCATAGTCTAACGCAGTGGGAGGAGAAACTCATTAAAAGTGTGGTAAATGGTCCTATGTGGGAAGAATACAGCAGGCAACAATCAGAGCCTGGATGTGACTGCAGGTCTTCCCTTTCTGTTTTGAAGAAAAAAGAAAAAAAAAGTTGCATTTGGAAATAATTGGAAAAATGTACACTGAGCAGACAAAGAGCCATCAGGAAGACTCGTAACTAGTATAAACAACAGGATTCAGGCAATAGTTGGCATGTTCCACTATGTCTATTGATTACCTTTAACACGCAGCACATTACACAACATAGTCTCAGTCTTGCTGCTCCCAGCACAAGGACACCTGCAGTGATGTGGGACCACAGCATTGCCAGTACCCTAGAGGCACCCCTAAGCAGCAGCACTGCATACAACCAGATGGAGTCTCATTAAATCATGTACCCTGAGTGCTCTTGAATAAGCAAATGGATAGCTATTTCTGCAGAACAGCATTGGTGGAACAAAAAGTATTAAAAAATGAAGCCTTCTATAGCTGTAAAATGTAATTCCTTTTTGAGACTTTAAAAGTTATACTTCAAGTAACAAGTGAAAATGCTATCACTTCTTGCAAGTTCTTCCATTACTTAAAGCAAAACGCAGAGAAAACATTTAAATTTAGGCTGATGTAGAAATTTATTTTCTGACTAAGCAATGTATTGTCCTCTCTATCAGCCCAGCTGCACAAATGCAGTAACAAGTTAAAAAAACAAAAAGCAAAAGGCAGCTTCTTAGTGAGGTCCAGATGCTTTAAATAAACTGCTCTTCTCCTTAAACACCTCCCAAGCCATAGCTAAATAGGAACTTAAGCATGCTTATGAAGTTCTGCAGAATTTTATTTGTTTTCCAGTGATTAGAAGTTACCATGCCTCTGTGGGAATTGGAAGCACACTAGGTTTTCCTATCCATAATAAAGGTAATTACAACAGAACTGATGCCACCTTAAGATTAGAGGATCATATATTTTATGATTCTGTTTATACAGTAACATATTGTGCTGTTTACCTTGGCTAGGCAATGTGCATACTGGGACTGCTTCTTATTATACGAAACTCGATCTTTTCACTGTTACCATGTCCTTTTCTGGCCTCTAACTCTACCTTTTCTGAACTACTTCTTCGTGAAGAGTTTTTTCATCTTTATCTCTTAGAACACATCATCTTACCAAACTATATTTGTGTGCATGCAAAGATGATGACTGAAGCTAAACCTGAGCACACATGAGAAAGGATGCTAATAAAAATGACATTATTTCAAGGTGATTTTAGTCAGAGCTGTAGCAGAATACACTTCTGTTTCCTGCAAAAAGCAGAAAGCATAGGAGAAAACTGTAGGGACTGATCACATAGCAAAAGACTGATACCATAATAGGCATGGGGAAGAAGCTAAATCTGTCCTGCTGTTTTATGCTTGTAGTGTTCGACTCTGCAACAGCAGCTTCCTTTTTAATATAAGTTTTGTAACAGGCGTTTGCCGTACATACTGCCAACAATTACACCTCAGCAGAAGGTTAGCCAAATGCAGAACATGCTTGCCTAATTTTTTGTTGACTCAGATTGCCCTGTTAGGAACTGGCTGTGGCAACTGACATGAGGAACACAACCACAGTAGCTGGGGCTGTGGCAGAAGCAGCTGTTTCTTGTAAAGAAATGCTGGCGAACATTTCATTGCTGGTGAAATAGTATTTTACCACTCATGAAACAACTGAGCAATGCCTCACTGTATGCAAATAAAGATTCTTAGCCCATGCATAAATATGGATTTCTTAACACCTGCCTTAGTTTTTAGGGTCAGAAAACAAGAATAAAATTCCATAGAAGTTTCATTAGTGACAGATCTTTTAACTGGCAAACTGCAAAGTAATTTTTATTGCTATATTAAAGGGGAGATTGCATTGTAAGGTTTTTTTTTTTTTTGCTTTTTAATGTAAAAATATATTTGAAAGGAAGAGGCTAGGAAGCTGAGGCAAGGGAAGTTTAGGCTGGACATCAGGAAGAGGTTCTTCACGACACCAAGTTAGGTGCGTGTGTCGGTCTGCTCGAGGGCAGGAAGGCTCTGCAGGAGGATCTGGATAGGCTGGAGCGATGGGCTGAGGCCAACTGTATGAGGTTCAACAAGGCCAAGTGCCGGGTCCTGCACCTGGGCCACAACAACCCCAAGCAGAGCTACAGGCTGGGAGATGAGTGGCTGGAAAGCTGCCTGGCAGAGAGGGACCTGGGAGTATTGGTCAATAGTTGGCTGAATATGAGCCAGCAGTGTGCTCAGGTGGCCAAGAAGGCCAACAGCATCCTGGCTTGTATAAGCAGCAGCGTGGCCAGCAGGGCTAGGGATGTGATTGTCCCCCTGTACTCGGCTCTGGTGAGGCCGCACCTCGAGTACTGTGTTCAGTTTTGGGCCCCTCGCTACAAGAAGGACGTCAAGGTGCTTGAGTGAGTCCAGAGAAGGGCAACGAAGCTGGTGAGGGGTCTGGAGAACAAGTCTCACGAGGAGCGGCTGAGGGAGCTGGGGTTGTTCAGCCTGGAGAAGAGGAGGCTCAGGGGTGACCTTATCGCTCTCTATAGGTACCTTAAAGCAGGCTGTAGAGAGGTGGGGGTTGGTCTGTTCTCCCACGTGCCTGGTGACAGGACGAGGGGGAATGGGCTAAAGTTGTGCCAGGGGAGGTTTAGGTTGGATCTTCTTTACTGAAAGTGTTGTTAAGCATTGGAATAGGCTGCCCAGGGAAGTGGTTGAGTCACCATCCCTGGAGGTCTTTAAAAGACATTTAGATGTAGAGCTTAGCAATATGGTTTAGTGGAGGACTTGTTAGTGTTAGGTCAGAGGTTGGACTGGGTGATCTTGGAGGTCTCTTTCAACCTAGATGATTCTGTGATTCACAGAGAGGGTGGTTGCACACTGGAACAGGCTCCCCAGGGAAGCAGTCACTGCACCAAGCCTGTCTGAATTTAAGAAGCGTTTGGACTGTGCACTTAGTCACATGGTCTAAACTTTTGGGTAGACCTGTGCGGTGCCAGGAGTTGGACTTGATGATCCTTATGGGTCCCTTCCAACTCGGGATATTCTATGATTCTATATTTGAAGGTCTCACAAAAGTTTCCACCAATTCATCTGGAGTTCTTGTTGACTGATGCTTTAAACACGCCAGAATCTAGTAGAGTTCATAATCAGAGCTCTTTAAACAGCTGTTGAGTTAAAGAGGGTAAAAGATGCTATTCAAATGTAGATATTGAAATTGAGCCAGATTCCAGGCACCTCTATTCCTTAAGGTTTACAGGCCTGTTTTTGCAAACTGACAAGTGCCTTACAGGAGGTAAAGTTCTGAATGTTCAAATCCATACTTGTGATTAAGTAGAAACAAAAATAACCTTCAGGTAAAAAGTCTGAAAGCCTGTTTAAAATGCAGACTGATGTGCTTCCAGAAGCATCTCACTAAAACTATAACATACAAAGAAGGTGTGGAATTATTCCCCATCTTCAACAAGCTTCTACATTCCGCTAACCCTGTCACATCCACTGTGCCACAGATGCCTGATCCCTTGACCTCAGGATCTGACTAGAAAATACACCTTCTTGCAGCAGGGTATCCTGCATCAAATGATAGGCACCTGGGATAAAAATCACACCATGCTAAATTTTAGAGTTGGCTATGTCCTTTGCTAATTATCCCCAAGGGATTTCCACAAGGTGTCACGCAGGACTTGCTTCCACCTCCAGCAGCTAGACAGCACGCTGGTGCTTACAGCCCAAAAAACCCTCCAAACCACAACTGGGGACAGCTGCTGCTGAGCACTGCTGGTGTTCTTCAGGGTTATCTTCTTGCCTCAATGGGAAGAAATCCTGGAGGACTTGTTTTTAATCCCTTAAAAAGTGCTTTGTAAAGGTTACGACCACAGGATAGGCTGAGAGAAAATATTTCTGACAAAACCCATTCTTAAATTATTGCCTGCTCTTTGCTAGGTAGGCTGAGTACCCCACCTGCTCTTATTTCCTATTGCTGGAAACCTGAATACAGTGTATACAGACTTGAGCACATTTCAAACTCAGCATAGCTGCACAAGGTAACTGGTATTTTCTTAAAAGAAATCACTTCAACAGATTATCAGGTTCACAGCTGAAATAACAAAACATAGTTGCTTGCTAAAAGACATGGAGAATGTTTAACACATACTACAGATAGCAAGTGACAAAAGACCAAGGAACCAAAACTGATTCATGCCGACGGGGTCTTGAATGAAACTGCAGCCCCTGCCAGTAAACAGAGCTGTCAGAAGCCTCAGGCCATGGCTTCTCACAGCCAGCTCCGGTATTCCTCCCACTTAAGTCTCCAGCCACAATGCCACATCACATTGCCACCTAGTGGACACCAATATTTAACACTCCCAACCCTCAGTCATAGGAGCATAAATAGTTTCAGTTTTATTTTTTATTAAAAATAATAATAATAATCTTACTCTTTTCAGTTCAGTCCCAGACTACAACAATGCATATAAGTGCAGGAAACACCCAAACTAGCAACTTCAGCTTTTACTGGTTTATGAAGGTGTCTGGAAATAATGATTCCTTCTCAAAGTCAAAAACGCGTAAAACAAACAGTATAGCCAGCAACTAGATTTTTATTTCAGATTTTTTTTTTTATTCTATCGCGTTGTTGAAGAAATTCCTCCATTCTAAAGCAATACAAAGCTCCTCATAAATAAAACATGTTTAAGGGCATTACCCCTAAGAGAAAACCCCAGGAAGTTTTAGCACAGCTCCTTACAGCAGCCAGGCATGTTTTGTGTGAGAAATTTAAGATGCGTGGTACACAAAGATTAATGTGTACATAGAGAGGCAGATGCTGCTTGCACTGACACTGTTCTTGCCTCCCTTCTGGCTACAAGATGGGATATAATTAAGAACGGAAATACTGGAAGTTAAAAACAGTAGATGCTAATTTGAGAAAAGGCATCCCTGGTGTGTGAAAAAGCTTCCAACTTAAGAATGACATCTAGCCAAGCGTGACAACCTGCAATTGGATCTGTATCTTAGCAGTTATCTGATGCCTACATTTTTATCCTACAGGAAAACACTAGAGAAAATACGTTCACAGGCATTAACTTTGTAAACTTCCATTTCTGTCCTGCCTATGGCTCACTAACTTAAAGAGGAAGCATAAGAAGAAAATGACTGGTTAAGACTGAGAAGAAACTTCTTTAAATAGCCATAATCCCCTGCTCCACAGAATCCAATACAGCTCTCTTAAAGTTCTCTTAAAAGATCTTGCAGATCTCTTAAGATCACTTCACACCCTCTTTGCATTCTTATTTTGTGAGCTTGCCGGCCCCCAACCCAGCCCATCAGAACCAAGTAGTTGAATAGTTGTAGCTTGATTATTGCCAGTTCAGATGTCAAAAAGTGGCACTTTAAGACAGAAAGTCAGCTGTGAATACCGAGTTGTGCAAGTGCCCACTGGAAAGAATAAAATCATAGGTTTGACCATACTTCACCCACTCATTTTGAGCAAACCTAGAAAAATTGGTGGTTTTGACCTCAGCTTCAAGAGCATAAATCTAGATCATCTTGACCAGAGCCTTTGATGTCAGTAAAGTCACGCCTAATTTACCCTAGCAGAACTGAAATTAGAGCCTAGCCCAAGGGTAAAAACGTCTTTCAAGTCACCCAGCCTGGTCCTCCCCCTGTGCAGGTTTGTAGCTGCACCACAGTGACTCTATCCTTATACCATCCCTTCCTATGACTTGAAGTTTGTCATCGTTTCCTTCTAACCACAGGGTAGGAGAGACTTTCAGGGTCAGAGCTGATCATGGGACTCTGGTCTGTGAGGGGAACTTTTCTCCCAGCCTTCTCACACAATAGCATTTATCTGCATTCTCTAATTACATACAACTACAGCTAGGTAAAATCAGAGAAACCCACTAGACAGGATAACGTACATTTTCTTCAAGTCTAAGGAAAGTCAATGAGTAGTTCTGAAGTAAAGAAAAAGGAAAAAAAATGAGAGAAGAAAATAAGACCTGTATATGCTTTGACATTCTTAAAACTATATTTTTTCAGGTCAGAAGGACTAATGCAAGTCACACTATTCAGGGAAGGAGGCACTAAGTGACAACAAAGGAAGATGACAAAGCAGGAGCAGAAGAAACTAGATCAAGTCAATAGAAAGCAAGTTCATGATTGGATTTGGCTGCCAAAATATCCTCCCATATCTCCCTCTCCTGACCTTTAGCAAATTATATCCTATGCTGTTCTGTTCCCCCATGGAGCCATAATGAACATTTACTTTCCTCTGGCTCAAAGCACACATTCAATACAGGAAAGCCAAGCAAGCTAAAAAAGGTTTTTGGAAACAGACTGACAGATCCACAGTCACTAGTTGCCATACCAGGGTCTTTAGTGAGCATATCCCAGGGCAGATGAGGGTCCACACCAAGCACATTTCATGCTGGCTCCTCCTCGGGGGGGGCACCAAACGGCCTATGAAACCTCAGGCACTGAGAACATGACTGGAAAAGGCCACAAGCACCCTGCTCCAATGTCGACAATAGCCCGGCTTGGACACAACAGCTTCCTGAAATCCCTTCCAATATAAATATTCAAAGATTCTACCAACATCTTTAAAATTTCACTTTTTTTTAACCTCAGTTAAACAAGGATAGAGGACCAAAGCCTCTCCAGAAATAAGCAGTGCGCTGTTAAAAAGCATGCTGTAATAAAACCTTTAAGTGAGTTTTAAGTGAATATTAAACACATAATAATGCACGTTGCTACAGCCAGCAATGAAATTGAACACAACAATCAGAGCAAGACAGTTTAGCACAGATGCCTTGACAATTCATTATTTAAATAAAAAACAAAGGACAGTTGTCCACAACACATAGGTTGCCACATGAAAAAGTTATTTCCACATTTTTCCTACAGCCTGCTTTAATTGAAAGTCATAGGAAACGTGAGCTTAGGAGAGCAAGATTAGACATAAAGCTCCTCAAAAATCACTAGAGGAAAGGAAATCTTCTTAAGCTTCGGTGTTTTTTAGCAGTTCATCCTAGACTAGGCCTAACTTCCCACCTGGGATTAGGCCTTTCCACAATGCTTTCTGTTTTCAGAGATCACATACAACGCACAGGGCTGGTTACAGTAGCTCAGGGACAAAACAAGCAGCACCCTTACCCAAACATAGAGTTACAGATTAGGCATTAGACACCATGCTCTGAGATCAAAGTAACTATCCCAGCTATTTCACTGCAGGTTTACTAATCCTAGTGCTAGAGAGAGATCAGCTTTATACTTAATCTAAATTACATAAACCTGGTAGGTATCTTCACAGCCAGTACTAATCCACTCTGCCCAGTAATTTAAGCCAGGGCTCTAAATTGGTTTGTGAGGAACTGTCTATCCTGGATCTGCATCATGAGGGGACGCCTCTCTTTGGAAAATGTGGAAGTAGCAGTTTAAGCCAGGTGGTATTTGTTGTGCATGAAGCAAGGTAGCATTAATTCAAGAGATTAATCATAGTCTTTCTCACTTTTTATACCAGGCTTTATCCATTAATCTGCACTTGCAGTAGAAGCTCTGTAAGTCACATCAGTAACTAAGACAGTTATTGTAAAGTCCTGATAACAGAAAGCTGGGAAGTGCACAAGCAATGATAAAGAAAAAAAAAATCAAGGTTATGGTATCACAAAAGGAACTTTGTCTGCTTAGCCAGAAAAACATTTCTTTACAAAATAACTTCCTTATTGTCCAGCAAGTGTTTTGTACTACTAATTGTAAAAGTTGCAGAGAAACCTCAATGTGAGCCTACTGCAATGTTATCCATCAAGCAAAGGTCACCACTTTATATGTGCAGTTCAATTAAGTATGAGTTCACGATGCCTTCTCTGCATTTACTATACAGTGCTAGAGAACCAACAGAGTAGTAGAGATGCTGCAACATCATATGCAAGACAAAAACACCCTGCTTCATGTGCAGCACCTGGGATCAAACTTTATGATAAGGCACAAAACCAATTACACCTTATCAATACAACACTAAAAAACAAGCTCCCCAAATCCAAAGCCATTGCGCTTGCTTCCTGCGAATTTCTGCCAAAAGGTCATTTCTGCCTTGATGCCAACAGAGACACTGTGCTGACACGAGCAGTTGCTACACACTTCTGGCTGGTTGGACAGTTTGGTTTGCTGCACCAGCCTTTTTAGTTCTGCTTTCTCCTCACTGTCTACTCCTCTGTAAAGGCCAGAAACTTTTCTGTTTAATGCCAATCACAATACTTTGTTGGACATTTGTACTCCTGTAATAAACAGTAAGAATAACAGAAGGTCACATGTTTGAATCTACATCTGCTATCCCTGTCTCTAAAGGCTGTGATGGATGGCACTGATAGATTTAGCCATAATATGCTGAGCATTACTAGTCTCAGCTGTTCATTCATCTCTTTGCCAGAGGTGATTGCCTTGTGGCAAACACATGCCAATCCTGTAGCTTCTGTAGTTTGCAGCTTGGCAGATTTAACCACAGTTATTCACTTCTGTAACTCTTGCAATGTAACTTCTGCAGGAAGGTGGGGTAGGCACCTGAGAAAGGAAAGGTAGCCTTAACCTGACAGAGCTCATCTGTCATAGTCAAAAAGGCCAGTATTTTGATAACAGAGATTTCAGATATGCATGCAAAACAAACAAAAGCACCTTCTGACATGAAGCCATATAACAATCTAAGAATGGATTCTCCCTATTTTCTGTTTGATCACTAAACTTATTTTTTGTCCGTGCAGTATTTCCCTTTACAGGTTTAAGGTGAAAAACAAGCTCAGATTTCCATTTTAAGCACCCTCATGTTCTTCCTATAGTACAAGTCAAACTGACCCTATCCCAGTTAATAAATATTTCCAGTGTTGCTGCTCTCTCTGTATCCTGCTTTAATGTAATGACACCACAGCAACAGTTCCCGGCACTCCAGAGATGATGGGAAAGTATAAACAGCGCTCCATCTGCAGTTCATTTGCTATCGCTATAAAAAAAGAGCAAAACAAGCCTTTGACTGATGGTCGGTTTCCACAGTTCAGTGGCAACAGCTTTGCAAATGAACTATTTCAGGCAAGAGCTGGTGGCAGTTATTTGATAAAATGCAGCAGTTCTGATAATATGTGGATTTTTTATATTTTTTTTTAAACTTGGACTTTGTAAATGGTAGTATTCAAGGACAAGCTTGCCAGGTCAAATTTGACCCAGGTTTTGAATGTGTAAAAGCTGAGTGGTAGAGATCACTGAAGGAAAGATTAATGACACTATTATCATGAATTTGTGCAGCTACATAGCTGTGCACAGAGAAAAAGGTTTGTTTGGAGGCATGGTAAATGAAGTCTGGGTATGTTCTGGGGATACTTTGGTTCCTTTTTCAGTATGGAGATAATTTATCTCAGAGTTATTCAAATACACTTGAGTTACTATATGCAGGCTTTAAAGATTAATATTTTTTTTACTTCTGCCTGATGATCAGCAGTTTTGTAATTTCCTATTATCATCAAAATACACTCTATTTAACATTACCCAGCTAACCTGCACTGAAAGATTCTCATAATATGTCCAGCTGGCCCCTTCAATATTATGTTTTTCATGCTGTTGCAATGCAATCAGTGTGTGATATTTTTAATTATTATCTTTCCAAATGTGTAAAATTGAACTCTGATTCTCCTGAGCAAAAACATTTTATAGTTCACCAGTTGTGATGTACTAAATTGTAAAGAACACAGCTCTTGCATGAAATGGTAAGAACACCTTAATCAGTTTGGGACTACATTCTTACCTTGTGAAATCAGCCAAAGCTCCTCTAATATCCTCAGTGCACTCATTTACATCTCCTGAAGAGCTGCCATCTGAGGGAGGCAGGGCCATGCAGAGAGAGGGGGCAGGAAGAACAGTTGATCTCATTGCCCACTGTGTTGAGTAATTACAGGGGTCTTGAACCTCGTGCCAGTGGGACAGACCTTGATAGTCAGGGTATGGTAATCTCTACTTGTATTACTAATTCCTTTGTAGCTCTGGGCACCTCATCTGATCATTGTCAAAGTTTTGGTCCAATATTTAAATTTGTTAAGTATCTGTAATCAAAGTCAGACAGGCCTGCATGTATAGGTGCTTGATACACTGCTGATTAAATTCAGCACTAGGGCCAAATCACTTGACTGAAATTTTCATCTCCTCAGTGCAGGGTAAATACCACCCCAGTGTCACTATGGGCATCTGCAGTCTTGAAGGTTCACATAGAAACTGGCCTCTGCAAGGACAGAAAGTATTTCTTCCCTTTGACTTCAATTCTTCCTTCATTTGCAGCTGATCTGGTCCCTGCAAAAACTGGTAGGTGAAACTCTGAGATCTGTTAAGAGATTTTTCTCTCTTCTTCCTGTCATTAAACAATTTCAGTTTCAGCAATGTTAGGCCCAAGAAGCAATTCTGGAGGAAAATGGATTGTAAGAACATGACCCAAATGTTCCTGACTTCAATGAAAAATTCTCTGAATTCAGTCAGACACATTATTTGATGAGCTCTTTCCCTTTCTTCCCTGTGTTTCCAGAGGTGGATAAATAATTCAGTCAAACATAAACATAATCACTTTTGAAATCTGCTGAATAAAGGAGTCTTCCTCCTGATCATACTCTGGGTCTCAGTTTATTTCAGTGGAAATACTTTGTGATTAAAATACTGAATATTACAAGATTGCTATCACATTCCCAGGTCAGTCTGTGAGAATTGCTCCTCACCTTCAGGCTCTAAGTTTCCAAAGTTCCCAGATATTCATGGGCCCTTTTCTGTTCACAGTAGACTGGCCTCTTCATTAACTTCTGCTGTGCTCAGATCTCTCATCTACAGAATGGTAGTTCTTCACATCACAGTGGTGTGGGAAGCATGAATCCAAATACCCCTCAGGTATTATGAAGAAAGGGTTTTATAGAGGCTGCCTGCACAAATTTGCCAGATGTGTTCAGAGTTTATTGTCCCTTTTAGCCTGCACTGAAAGTCTCTGTCATATAATGTGGCTGTAATTACATGTTGGCGTTCCACTCATGATTGGAGCTGCTTCTACTCCAGAATAATACAGGAAGGTAAAAAGCCTGTTCACGTCTAAAAATCAGTGCTGCTTGGCCATTTATCTCTCTGGTACCTTTCAGAGATCCTAATTCAAAGCTTGAAATTCTCTACTAGTTCATTAAGCAAAGTATTTATTGTACAGCTAGGAAATCCTGCATAATTTGGTCTTTAATTGTAGCCTTTCACCCTTTCTTTTCACAATGACCAACTGGAATTGCATCTTCTGTTCTTTCTAAACCATTCATTCATTCATACTGTCCACCAGGATATAATCCCTCATTTCCAGCTGGGAACCACTTGCAGCAATCCCCTGTTATACGCACCAGAAATTTAGCACTATGAATGAAAGCAGTGACACATATTAATCAGTATGCCATGTTTTTTCTGGGTATGAAATTTCAGAATATCCGCTAAATTGTAAAGTTTGTTTGTAACTTCATCTACCTCTCCTTTCCTCATAATTATTTACATGGGACCATTGGGATACAGCATGTCATAATATTCTTTCATACTTGCAAACCACAAACTAGAAGAAAGCTGAGCCAGGACTAATGCAAACAGACAGAAACAGATAAGTACATCTGGCTATGAATAAACAGCAAGTTTTTGCTTCCTCTCCTGGAAACTTTCTTGGACTGCGTTCCACCACAGTTTATTCTTTTAGAGACAAAATGGCCTGCTTCAATAGTTGCATAATATTGTAAAGCATCATCAGATTCAGGCATCACAAAAGACTTAAAAGTCCACGAGCAAAAGTAGATCTATTTTTAGAGCCAATGATCCATCATTTGTACAGATTAATATTAGTTAAAGAAAATAATAAATTAAACATAATCAGCTCTACCTATACAAAAACAACACTAACCGGTGACAAGTTAAAATTGAGCTGGCTGAGTTAAATCCACACTGTGAATGGGCAGGTTGGTCCCCCACACAAGTTGCTTTGCACAGCTGCAATACTGTCCGTGTTGTGGAAGGGACAGTTTGGGGAAATATCTATAACAAATCAAATCACACTGGAAATGCCATTTGCCTGTTGAGCAGAATGGGTAAACTAATATTAGAAACCTCCACTTTAATTTTTCCTGTCTCCATTCCATGGTAAATTGTTATCTATTTATTTTTAACTACAACAAAAGGTTGTACTTTTCCACAGCTATTCCAAATGTAGTCATTCATCCTTTTTTAACAAAGTTACAAGAACATTCACTGTGGAGTCTGAGGGATGGTAAACAGAAATTGATTTCAGATTTAATAGTAATATTTGTCATAGATGAGTTGATATTTTCAATTATTTCTACTGACTCCTCAATCCTAAATCTATGTTCCAGAAAGAGTTCTCAAAGAGATTTTTTTCCAAAAGTAATGATTTTTCTCTAAATTCAGACTGTTACGTTCAAGTTTGTAGAAAAAAAAGTTGTTACAGAAAGCTAAAACAAAACCATATGTTTTCTATTTCTTTTAAGAAAAAGTTCTCTGTTATCAGTTGCACTTTTTAATGCTAAAATTAAATACTATATTGCAGAAAAACAAGGGCTATTTACTGGCTAAATGCTACCAAAAGAGAAGATCTATTTATCACTTACAATTTTCAGTGGCATGTATGTGGTCTTTATTTATTGAGTTTTGTTATTTACAGTCATTCAACAGTTACTTATAGAACTTAATTTTGTAATTTTCTCTGTCTTGTTTCTCAGTTGTATATCTTATCTCTTTCCTAATTGAAAGGACTGAGCTTTCTTACAGAAAGGATTTCCATAGTTTATTTCCAAAGCTTTCGACAGCACTCTAAGTCTGTTCAATTCATCCGCTGTGTAAATAAACCATCATTTTAAACAAAAGATGAAAGTAGTGCTTTTGCAGATATCCTCCCTGTATAACCATTTAAAATAGAACCAAGAGTTATTTTGCTTTCAGCACATAAGCTTGCAAATAAAATCTTTGAACATGAACTTTGAAGAAGAATACTGATCTGCAACAGGGTCTGTCCACGTGTATCGTCTCTCAGGCACAGGTAACTTTCCTAAATTTGAAAGAGCTTTGTGTAAGATTGGGAGTTTTTTTCATCAGATGGCCTTGAATGTACTGGGCTTACCTGCAGGAAGGGACCAAAGGTAGAAGTTAACCATATTGGATGGTTTTACATTTGTCTTGTAAAAAACTTACTTTCAGTCTCACTATGGCAGTAAATCAGAGACTATTTATACCCAGAGCTTTGAATACTTACTGCCTGGTAACACCAGACAAGACTAAAGAGGAAAAAAAAAAAAAAAAAAAAAAGGAGCAGTTCTTAGTTCTTCAAGTTAGTGCCTTTCCCTGTCATGGAAAGTTTTGCAAACAGGTATTGCTTATTACTTTAAGCTACTGGGTTTGAGACTGAAAATCATTGGTTTGAAATTTGGTCTGAAGAATCTTGCCAAAGCTGGTACTGAAGTTTTAACGGCTCAAAAATAATGAAAGGATATGCATAGATTATTGTAAATAAATAACATGGTATGTCAGGAAGAATGAAGGAGAGTGATGAAAGGCAATGAAAGACCATGATTTAAAGAGTCACATTGCAGAGCAGCACAAACACAGTGATGTTCTCCTGTTAAGATCTCTTTTTACAAAGTTGTGGGCTTTTATTGTTTTGCTGAAAATGTTTTGAGAAGGTACTTTTCAGGAATTTAAAATAATGAAGAAAAACTACATTTCCCTATTTGTACTCTCATTGAAGTTTTAATTCTTTAAGGTAAACTCAGTCTGATGAGATATTTTTCTAAAGAATTTATTCCATTAAGGGGGAAAGAGGTAAATGTCCCAAAAATTGTTTAGCACAGGCATTCAAGCTCTGCCATTGGAAAGGGTAAACAGCAAGTTACACAGATCTTGAATGTCAAGTCATTTTATTCGTTATATTTCATTGTAGTTAGGCTTGGGTGAACTTCAGAAAATTGAAGTGTGTGCATACATGTGTCCTTCCATCTATGGAAGGTGTAATAACTCTGGAAGAGCTGACATATTATGACAGAGAATAAATACAAAACTGTATAAACAGATTTCATTGCAATTGGTAGTCCTTAGACAAAACTTTCTTCTATCCACATACTGCCAAACTCAGTAAAGACAGGATTTAACAAAGCTCAATGTAAAGTCCAAAACAGGGACCTAATTCCATTTTAATGGATATTATATAAACCCAGTATACAAGAATTTCATTGCTAATCTGGGAGTAGAAAGATCAAGATCTGGAGTCCTTACACGAGTGTAAAATACAAGCATTTAGTTCAGCTTTCTGCAGATCAAAGAATGTGATACTTTGTGATTATTATTTTAAATGCTTTTAATTAATCTCAGAACAAGCTGCAGCTAAAGGTCATGATTTAAGTGCTTTAGACTGCAGAGATGCAGCTCCAAGGAAAAGTGTGTTTTTGTGTTGCTAGGGGAACCCTTCATGTGTGATGGCAGCAGAAACTCTCTGAAAAACAAGAAAAGAAGGGTAAGTAGGTATTGTTTAATAAAAAACATGAAAAGATTAAATCAAGGTCCAGAAAATCATTACACATAAAAAAGAGGGACAGACAGAACATTTTTTAAAGCATTTTAAGAGAGTTTTTAAATATTTAATATTAATAGTTTTAAAATATTTATTTGTTAAAACTATATTTAATTATTTCAAAGGAAGAGCTTAGACTAGAACTGTTGCCAGAGATTGCTTAATGAAATAGATTAATGGTGCCCTGAAAGGACCTCAGAAGGCTGGTGCTGTGTACATGAAACCAGTGGAAGGATGCAGACTGTAGACTTTCCATGACATTTTCTTAAAATCCAGTAATCTGTGAAACTTTCCTTGCTTCAGAATTTATCATAAATCAGATCTCAACAAATCTGTCAATTTCTATGCACAGTTGTGCCACATTTTACAGTAATCTTCTCCACTTCCAGGGTGCTTTGAAAATCCCTCTGAACTGAGCCTTAAACAAAGACTTTCTCTGTATGATGTGGATTGAAATCACTGCTCTAGATCATCACTAAAAATTATAGGGTCAGGGTCTCAGTTGACTTCTGCCTATTTATATCCACTGAGTATATAACATGGTGCCGTAATATAAGGACATAAAACTATTTGAGAGCGTCCAAAGGAGGGCTACAAAGATGATAAAGGGTCTGGAGGGGAAGGCATGTTAGGAGCGGCCGTGGTCCCTTGGTTTGTTCAGCCCCGAGCAGAGCAGGCTGAGGGGAGGCCTCATGGCGGCCTGCAGCTCCCTCACGAGGGGAGCGGAGGGGCAGGCGCTGAGCTCTGCTCTCTGGGGACAGCGACAGGACCCGAGGGAACGGCATGGAGCTGGGACAGGGGAGGGTCAGGCTGGGTGTTAGGGAAAGGTTCTGCACCCAGAGGGTGGTCGGGCACTGGGACAGGCTCCCCAGGGCAGTGGTCACCGCACTGTGCCTGCCAGAGTTCAAGAAGCATTTGGACAATGCTCTCAGACATAGGGTTTGATTTTTGGGTGGTCCTGTATGGAGCCAGGAGTTGGATTTGATGGTCCCTGAGGGTCCCTTCCAACTTGGGATATTCTGTGATTCTATGAAAGCTGATCAATAGAAATTAGTATCAAGTAAACAAGTTTTTAAACAGCTTTAGTAGATCTCTGTAAATAATTGAAATTTTGGCCAACTGATCACACTTAGAGACACTTAGTGACACTGAAGTATTAAGTGAATATGGTTAAATTTCATCTGAAGCATAGTTTCAAATTCACAACTATACCTTCTAAATTTAAAAAAAAAAAAAAAAACTTTCAAAACTGGTTTAAAACCGTTTAACCAGTCTGTTAGGGCAATCTTTTTCAGGTAAAAACTATTTGAAAAATCAGTCTTGGTCTGTTTAATAATTTCATTGCCCTGCACATATTTTTTTGGTGCACAAGGTACTTATTTGAAAATATTTCTAATCCTCTACTTCTGATTGCTCTAAAGCCCTAGACTGGCACCTTCTACAACGAAAATCTTTGTACAGTGGAGATGATAAATATGGAGGTTCCTCTTCATTGTTCCTCCTACAACTGTCCTGGTGCCTTGCAACTGCATATTGCAATTGGGTGCAATCCAGTACTTTGGTTAGACCAAAGAAAAACCCAGTTCTACTGCTGACAAAAGAAGAAGAAAAAAAGATACGCATATAATCTTCTATGAGTTAAAGAAATCTTATTTCATTCATACATTTTTCAGTGCCTCACACAAGGGTTCTAGCACAGCCATCATAGCCAATGCATGAAGAAATTTTCCTATTCTTTCACTCTTTGGCATCTCCATTAGGTAGCATGTGAAATTTTTCTTCTTTATCTTGAACAAAGTTATCTAAAACAGAAATCGTTTTCACTTGTCGAAGGGAAAAGAAGGACTAATCAGGTATTATTATCTTCGTGCAGACCTTTTTTATTACAGAATTACTTTCTGACAATTTGTTGTTTAGTAAATAAGTTTACTAAACATATATGGGAATTTGTCTAAATCATGTATATTTCTGGGAAATAAGCTACATGGGTAGGTAAGAAATAATGATTTCATACATATTATATAGGACATACATATAGTTAGAAAATGCAAAGAACGTTGATACAGTGGGAAAATTATTTGTAGATAGACTCTTGCTTAAGAATTCCCATACCTATTACAGAAACTATGAATTGTTACATGTGAAGAACAAAAATGTGTGAAATGCCTATAAAAGTATTTGGTAATTTGGATGTTTCTCTGCACTGTGTACTTCACACAAAGCTTAAATGTCAAGGAATCCTACACTGAAGCACTGACAAAATTATGAAAATTATTACATACTTTTTAAGCCCACCAACATCTTAGTTAGATTGTCCATAGAATTCAGGTCAGCAGCCATAAAATACAAAAAATATATCAATCGTAATTCCACAGTAGTATTTCTATGCACAGGCCTCAGGTCTAGTTGTTGCATTCCCAGATTTTTCTTCCGACAGTGGGATTATTACAGATATTGACAGTAGCATATTAAAAGGCCTAAACTGGAAATGCAGACTAATAAAAAATGGAAAATAATAATGTTGAAAAGACTACTTGTCTTAATACAATAATATTCACTATTTGACCTTTTTCTTCTCACGCTCAAGAAGAATAGAACGTCATAAACAAACTTCCATAGGGACAAACTATATCATAGATAATCTCTTTTGAGAATAGCATGCTTGCAATAATATACATGAATTAACTTACTGTAATTTATGATATGTAGGACTAGGACTTTTTAGTGTATAACCCTGCATTAAATTATGTGGCCCAATGCATCAGACTTTTCATTCTAATAAGTTCAATGTATATTAGACATTTGCAATAAGTGTTTACTTTAAAAGCCTCACAGAAGAGGGGACAAAACAACATTCTTTAGTTTTCATTATTCATGACTTGTTCCAGCTTAAATCATAATTTTCTCTCTGCTTCAGACAATCTGTTTAGTTTCACATTACTTTTCATGCTTCAATAGCATTAATAACAGAACATTGAAAGCTAAGGCATATTTTAGTTGAGCTTACAATAAAGACCAAAGCATAATCCATAACAGTTGCCATTCATGACTGCATTGTTCCAATATTATATTTCTATAATTGCATTAACTTTCACAGTACTACACCAGCATGTAACCAAATAGCACATTGGTGGCTAAGGCCTGGAACAGATGGGCTTCTCATGAGCCAGTTCCCCAGCTGTTATGTGCCAGCACTGCGCTGTTGAAACCAATGCAATTGCAATAATATCAGCCAAAGATCTGCTCCACTGGATCATATTCTGATGCATTTGCATTGATATATATACCTCTACCAATAAAATATGCATCACGAATGGCATAAAAACAGGCTGTGAAAACAATTGTACAGTGCCCCAACACAGGTCAGCTGGCCCAATAGCACATCCAAACACACATCTGGTCACACATACTTAGGAGAGGAGGAAAAAAACCTGCAGATGCATATCACATGCGCTTCCCCTTGTAAGGGTCCATCTTTACTGGGAGCAATTAGTGAACTGGAGACCTCCTGATGTACAGTTTGCATCCAGCTCATCATACTTTGTACCCACTGATATTCCTACCCTCATTGCATTTTTTAATGCTTTATGAGCCCATTTCTATTTTTGACTTCCACAACATCCAGTGGCGATGACAATAGGAAAAACAGCTCCTTTGTATGTATTTTTAGTGAACTACTTGACATTTTCATTAAATCCTCACTAGTTCTCATCGTAAACACTAAATAATAGGTCCCTCAATTCCTCAGCAATCTATTTGCCTTTCTAATCTCCCTTCTATATACCTTCAGAGCACTCTGTGACAGGCACCCTCACTTTATTTTTCCCTGAGTCCCACTGAATATAATTCACTGTTACACAGGCCTGACTGCTCAGTGCTTTACACCTTCTGTAATCATTACAACATACAGGGCAAATAAAGTACAGACTGGTTGAAAATCAATCCTGATTCAACAGCATTTTATACCCAAATGCACGACATAATATATGTTTAATCATACAGGAACTGACCACAGCTTGATAGAAATCTTCCTGTCTCTAGTAGCATCAACAGAGCAATGTTAATTTATACCAGATGGACATCTGGCCCAGCTTGTGTGAAGAAACTGTTGAGGTAGAAATTTAATATTTAAACTAGTACAAACCTACAGAATTCTGCAATGAAATTAAATTTGAGTACAGGATTAGTTATACTTTGATTATCTATTAAAGAAGGCCTGTTTTTACAGTAAACAGAAAATTGAAAATAATTGGAATCAAAACTTTTGCTGTTTATGTAGTGTCACTTTCATGACACTTACCCTAAATGTATTTATTATTAAAGTGGATGAGTGACATGCCTAAAGAAGGTGAGAAGAGTAACCTGGCACCTTGGGTTGCTCCCCTGTTTTTCTACAAATCTAGACAGGGCCACAGTCACAGCCAGCCAGTCACATGCATGTTTACATAGAGATGAATTTTGATACATTACAATGCCCTTGAGAAGCCATAAGGCCTGAAAATTGGGGAATGTGAGAATAAAATATTCACCCACTAACCAGAACTAGGGGGTTTATGATTCTAGAGTTGTTGAAGATACTTTTGGGACCAAGGGTTGAGCTAAGCCAGTCTTACCAAGAAATAGCTTATGCAGCAGTCTTTTTCCCCCTTCTAACTCCCCCATTTCTTATGATGCTTTTCTTTCCCCCTTTTGCTTTCTTCCTTCTTTATGTCAGGATATGAGAAGGAAGCTGGAGCTTAAATTATAAGACCTGGTTTTAGTATTTATGGCTGTTTTCAGAAAGTGGGAGAGCTGCTGAGGCCAGATGCCTGGCACACGCTTGGTGATTGAAGAGTATGTAGGAGGAAGCTTGCTACCTATTGCCTTGGCTTTCCACAGTAAACTTGGTCTCCTTACTCTCACTCTAGTTTCTCTGTCTTTTCTACTGCTGCATCTAAGTGATCTCTAGTTTTAAAGTCTGGCAAAGACCTGAAAAAAGATAAAAAGCGTAACATAACAGTGAGCTGCTTTTATTAATTTTCAACTGGCATTCTAGAGATTTAATTAAATTTCTCCAATTTTGGCCATTGCCAGGAAATGTGACAGAACAGAGAGTGATCACCTGAGTTTCCGCAGTTCTTCCTGGGCACTGACTGGCAGCACAGTAATGCAGTACAGTGCTAGGGGAGGACATGTTGCAGGCAAAGTCCTTCAGAGAGCCAGAGAATACAACAAAGGCTGCACTGTGTCTTCACCCCCATAGTACTGAATGTTGATCATATTCTCCTCATATTATTTGCCTTGGACTAGTCTGACTTGTTTTTTTCAATGCAATGATAATTGGAACATTTAGATCATAGCTCTAAGCAGCATTTCTCCATAGTACGATATCTAAATATCATTGTTTCTATATCCAGCTTACGCATATTCTGATGAAAAATATGTTGTGGAAGGACAGTATAGGGAAAAGCAAAATGCATTCCTCATCCAGAGGAAAGTAATCATTCTTTTGATATTTCAATATTAATCTGTCATAGTCTCTTTGTGCGCATTTTATTGCCTGATCAATGGGGAACTCTTGTAGACCTATCAACAGATTTCCTGAAGCTTGAATATGAGGCAATCATGGACTTTAAGTGTGACAATATACTAGCAAAATGGTGAGGATTGTAGAACAGTGTAGATACTATATAACAAATTGTTTATCCATTTTACGAAATGCCAGTGTCTGGAATTTTTATAGAGATGATGAAGCACTGAAATACGAGCAGTTTGATAACCTTATTTTTAAGAGTGGGCTTGAATCAAAGATGTTGAAGCACAGATGAGGATTTCTTTCTGTAGTAATATTCACTTGTTACTCTTTACCAGTTGTTTCTATTCTTTCTGGTAAGGCATCTTCTAGTATATAGGTATACATTTCTGCCAGTTTGTCCTTCAAAACCATCTATCAGGCATTCAGCTACTTAACTTCACAATTAACAAAGCTATTTGTGATAGTGAAAAGCGTTCTATGCCCATATTTTATTAAACCATGTTTTTCTCGTGGAGCTTGATCACTTGTATTATTATTAAAGTAAATACCAGAAATTATATGAAGGCATTGTAGAGATCAGGAAAAAATATTGAAAGATCCATGAAAAATGGCTTTCCCTTTGGATAATTTGAACAGTTATTCTGCTGGGGCTATCTCTGTCTGTTTCTTTTTGTAAGACCTCTGGACCAAAGACATCTTCCTGAACTTTGTGGAATCATACTCAGATCAATAAAACTAAGAAAGATTAAGTGACTGTTGTGGTTTAACCCGGCTGGCAGCTAAACACCACACAGCCGTTCGCTCACCCTCCCCCCTCCCTCTCTGGGATGGGGGGAGAGAAACGGGAAAGTGAAGCCTGTGAGTTGAGATAAAGACAGTTTATTAAGACAGGAAAATAATAATAACAATAATAATAATAATAGTGATAATGGTAATAGTATTAACAATAATAATGTGTAAGAAAACAAGTGATGCACAATGCAATTGCTCACCACCCGCTGACCGATGCCCAGCCTATTCCCGAGCAGCCGGCCCCCCCACCCCGGCCAGCCACCCCTATATATTGTTTAGCATGACGTCAGATGGTATGGAATACCCCTTTGGCCAGTTTGGGTCAGCTGTCCTGGGTCTGTCCCCTCCCAGCTCCTGCTGCACCCCCAGCCTGCTCGCTGGCAGGACAGAGCGAGAAGCCGAAAAGTCCTTGGCCTGGTGTAAACACTGCTCTGCAACAATTAAAACATCAGCATGTTATCAGCGCTCTTCTCATCCTAATCCAAAACATAGCACCCTACCAGCTACTATGAGGGAACATTAACTCTGTCCTAACTGGAACCAGGACAGTGACAATACCTGTGCCTGATCAGGATTCGAAGTCCCTTTTGAAACAAATCCAAAACAGTTCACCATAAAGCAAAAAAGCCCACAACTCCATTATGATAATCCTATGTCATATGTTATGGAATGATTCTAAGATTCCCAGTAAGCCAGGTACATACAATACAAAAGAGCTACGTAAGCATGAAATAATGGACCTAGGTCTTACCAGTTGCTAGGACCAGGCAGGAAATCTATGTAAGTTTCACCCATTTTTGTGTGATAAGAGTGATCTTGCAATGATGCACTACACATAGTCCAACTGGCAAAAACCTTACATGTAGATGTTTGTTTTGGTGTAGTAAATTGGCAAGAGGGCCAAAGAACCAACAAGATGGACAAGAAAGCCAAGGGAGAAAAAAAGGAAGGAATAGAAGGAATATGAATTAAGAATATATATATATAGATTAAAAAAAAAAACAAACTATGCATGAATTATAATGTAGAGCTACTCATCTCAAAGAGTTTATTTCTGGCCCTTTACCCATAAGATTTTTCCAACGATAATATGGTATAAGCAGTAATAAGAACTTCATGAATGATGTTGCAGACAAATTATAGAAAAGAGATCAGATCCTTTGAGTTTTGGGGGAAATTTTATGACATAGTACTTGTGTGCTGAATGCTTGTCCTCCTATTCATGTCTCTATGATTTTCTTATGTTTATGTAACTTTATCATTCCATATAACCAAAATTAACATTAGGTTATTTTCTGCCCATCTCACATGTTACACATAAACACAGAATGAATTTTAATGTTTTGTTTAAATCTAATGAACTCAAAACCTATCAGTGTTAAACCAATGAAAAAAAGCGTTAACAAAAATGTCATCAATTATTTACATAGCCTCCAGAGAAACCTTGTGCATGTATGGTGGTAATATTTAAAAAAGAAAACTGTTTCATCTAAAAAATAACAAACAGTTGCTAGAGGTTCTGAGAAAATTATCTTCAAGTTATCTGAATTTAATCCATGAACCAGTGCAGAACTTCAGAATGGAATACAGCAGACTTTGGATAGCAGACCTTGTGCATTATCTAACTGCTTGATTTAGTCACTTATTTCAAAAACATAGGCTCTTTGGTGTAGACAATATTGTGTCCTGTTTTGTTATATTTGTATAAATCACAAGTGTTTAAAGTAAAAAAGACCTAAATATAAATCTGGTATAAAGACTAAGCAGTATTTTGCTATATATTATACATTCAGATAGTAGCTATTCCATAAACACAAAATATGCAATTATCCTGAAAAGAAAATGCAAGGGATCTGTTTTCAATTTTAGGTTCTCTAAATTTATTTCTGGGAACTGTATTACTTTCAGGAACTATGGGTTAAATGGGAGGAAAAACAGGAGCAATGAACTTGATTTGGCAGTTAAACACTGAGTTCACTGATTTCAGGAATAGTTTCTTTTCCACCAGATGAAGACTTTTCCAGTGCGAATAACTCATTGATATAGTAAGGACAATGAAGAACAATGGCTTCTTACAGTGGAAACTCAGAACAGTAATGACTGTTCTGTTTCCACAGAAAATGTTTTAATTTCATGTTTTGAAAGGACAAACCTTTTGAAAGCATATTTCCAAAATACATCTGCAAAATAGCTTACCATTCTCCTTTACTCACTGCTTCCATGAGACTCAGAGCATTATGCTTCATGGTTACTCAACTCTGTGCAGAAACATTTTCCCACAAAAAGACTGGTAAATTTTTTTGCAAAAGCCTAAGCAAAAGCCAATGTGGAAGTACACCTCCAGTATGGATCCCCGACATCTTTGGAAATGACAGAAACAGCAAAATCCAAAACAGATCATTCCTTCTGATCCAGTGTTGCTCTAAATGATTTCAAATTGTACATAAAGTGTATGATATTCATGACCACAGATCAGTGCCATTATTACATATTTTTTAAAACCTATGATTAAGTTATCAGCTGCCAAAGCCATGTCTGACTGTGGCTGACACACACTGTCCTAATTTTTTTTTTGGATGACTAATACAGGTGCTTCAACGGCAGTTCTAGTGGGAAGGAAGGTCTGTGAAAAAGCCCCTCTGGCAGATACAGACATAGCTATAGATGCTAATCTGTAGTCACTTTAACACTCAGATGAAGAAATCTGCTAGCTGTGTGCTGTCTTGACAATAGAAAGCAGACTGAGTTTCCATAAAAGTTGAAAAACACCTGAAGAAATATATGTTAGTAGAGAAAAAAGCAGGTCTGTCAGTGCCCTAATGTATGAGGGCCTACCCCGGAGATCTTCAGTTGTGAAGGTTGCTATTTTTAATGAGTATGACAGACAAAAGTCTGTCTATATCATACAGGTAAATTTCTATACCCTCCCCGCCCCCCCTCCCCAAAAAAAAAAGTGTCTTCTGCAATTCCTTTTCTTTTCCCTAGAAAGCTTTGAAATTTTATCTGTGCAAGATGGATGAATGAGGACATATTCTTGTCTTTAGAGCTTACAGCATCTCAATTAAAGTGAAGATATTTTTCCAAAAGAATGTGTTATGTATTTAAGAAAAGAAGTTCACTGTGGGATGACAGAGATCAACATTTTCTTTCCTGGAAGAAGCTTTGTTTAGTTTCCATTAAGTAATGAGCTGCTAAAAGATTTGCTGCTATAAGAAACCAAAAAAAGACACCTTAAACACACTAAAGCAAAGCATTGTCCTGTGGGACAGTTGCATAGTACAAGTTGGTGCCAGTAGGCACTCTGTCGCTGATATATGAACTAGAAATAGCTAACACTGAAGATTTGTTCCAGAAACATTCTTGAGAAAATTGTTTTCCTGAAATACATAATCATGCTTATTTTTTTTACATTCCAGTGTTTTTACTGGTTTGGTAGCCTTGACAGGAGGCATGAATCACAAACTTACAAGAAGACAGCATTCTGCATTCCTTTCTGTGGAAAAGTCAGGCCCTAATGATTTTTGCAAGATAGACCAAGGGAATATGCAACATGAACATTGCTTGCTTGACATTCATCTACATAAAAATGAGAAGACAGGATACTTCTGCAGTTAGAGCTACATATAGACAATAACAGATGACAGTGCTGTCCAAACAATGGTTTTTATTCTTTACTTAGTTTGGCCATATCTTGTTTTATAAAACCAATTATTATGGAATACTCTGTGAAGTACAGTACTGGTACACGAGTGAGAATGACGGAACTAAGAGGCAGTAGAGATGGCTGAATTTCATGTTGAGGAATTGTCTCTCAATATACCTTTTTCATTCAAAAACTACTCATTATTTCATTACTCATTATTTATTTCAACAAGATAACTAATGTCAACCCATAACTATCTGTGAAGATAATTTTTCTGAGTGCTGAATATATACAATTTAATATTTGAGCTGTTTGCTCAACTTAGCTTCTTGATATTGTTTCCTCTTCCTGACTGGAAGGCCTTTCATACTAATTTTGTTTGAAACAAACTCTATCTAATCATTAAATAAATTTGATTTTGTAATCAAATTAATCTCAATTTAAAGTCTAGCATTCACTTTATGAAAACATATTGTCACAAGAAGTAAATAAAAATGAGTATAAGCATTTGCCAGAAAAATGGTGAATATTTTTGTAGCGTTTTTCTGCTTTGCTGCTATCATAGAGTTGTCTGTAATACATATCAGCAGTAAAAAAAGTAATAAACAATTGACCAACACATATCCATTTATTTAGAAACAGTTCCATGGTGAAGATTTGAGCCTGTGACTTTGCGTACATTCTCAGTTGTATGAGAGGATATGTTTTTTGTCTAGCCACAGTAGAAGTCCTTATCTTTAGTTTCAACTTGTGAAAGTAAATTTGTCATTATATTAAGCCATAGGTCCCTTATACATGCATCTTTCTCTAAAACCAGAGTTATGTGGTCCTCAGAGCAATGTTATTAGGCTTACAGTTCTGCTGTAAGGCTCTTGGGCTTTAACAGCAACACCAAATACCAAAACTCCATGTGTGCTTATCAAGAACTAAGTACACTTGAGTAAAACTGGAAGACCATGGATTTCAGCTCACTCTAAACACATTGTAGGCAGCTGAAGGCTGACAGAAATAAGTACCATTGGCTTTAGTTCTGAATATTGCTGAAATAGCCTGGCCCTAAAGACACTCATAAGGATGATGCATATTTTCAGAGGTACCAGGACTCCACGCTGACATCCTACACTTTCATACTATAATAGTTTTGAAGTTGTTTGGGAACAACTTTGAAAAAAAATGTAGATTAAAGCAGTTCTTCCTTGCAAGGGCATCAAAGGAAGGATAGAAACACACACTGTTAACTTCTGCCAGTTCAGCTTGTTGAACCTGCACAATGTGAACAGTACTATTAATTTATGCATTTGCATAAGCATTTTCCTGGGTGAGCAACAGGAAAATGTGTTAGCTGTGGAGACAGTAGATCAAGTTCTACACAGATTCCACAGGTATACAGTTTGGGTCAGCTGATACCACTTCAAAGTCTCTCTGTATGACTGGGGAAAAAAAAAAAAAAAAACTATTACTTGTAAAAGTGCCACAAATATTACTTGTACAAAGTCTGAGACTCCTTCACTTCTTGGCCTTTGTAAGTGCTTGCCAACTCATGGGTTTAAACACGTTATTCATACAGGAGACAACCTGGACCTCTAATCTGTTTCTATTTTGAATTGGGGTAAGCAACTTAATCCTCCAGAGACAGTTTCAATTTCTGTAAAACAAAGTTTGAAGGCACTATTTTCTCCTACAGGGAACATTATGAATTGAACTAATTAACACTTAACAAGTGTTTAATATTTCAGAAAACTAAGTGCTATGGAGAAGAAGAGTATTGGGATCCTGTTTATGGTAGAATACTTGCATTTGACAAGTAGTTGAGAACTAGCCTTTACTCTCTGCCTTAGCATCTCTGAAGTGCCCTGCGTCCTCATCAACATTTTGTTCTCTACGTCTTCCACATGTATTTACCACTTCCAGACAGCAATTACGTTTATCCTCCAAAACTGGCAGTTATCTTACAAGTCAAACTTTATTTCACTGTTACTCCATAATATCATGAAAACAAACACCATACGTTTTTCCTTGCACTTTTTATTTCAGGCAGACAATTCTCTACTCCCTCTGCTTAGAAAAATTCTGAGTGCAGTCATGATTCCACTGTCAAACTAGAGAATACTCTGAGTTTTACACTTAACACTTTGGCTACCGTTGTATAGAAAATACTAACGGTGACAGCAATGAAAGGAAACAGCCTTTCCTAGTCGTAAACTCCTGGGTAATCTGCATGGCATGAAGGTTCTAAATTAAGAACCAAAGCGTTCCATATTTCTGAGTACAACTGTAAATTAAAAGTAAGCATATACAAAATACTTCAAGCCCCTGAATAACAGCAGGACATCATAGTCCATTCCACAGTCTTTTTTAGACTGGTCCATTAATGTTTTATATACAGCTGGACATACATCTGATAAACATCGCTGCATTAACAGTACTTTTTTTCTTAAACACTTTGCATAATAAGACAAAGATGTAAGTAACATGGGGCAAAACAAAATGCAAATACCTGTAGATTTTCAGAACTTTAAGATCTTAACAAAACTTGCATCCTGGATCCAAGCATTCTCACAATGATTTTGAATTTACTTAGAGGCTGGAATTTTCAGAGTGGATGAAATCCAGTCACCAAATGTTCAATTTCTAAAATTCAAGTACTTATCTGAATTTGAAGTACGTCATGAACTTTTCATTGTACAGTAGAGATCATTTATGATGTATTTGGTATACAGGCATTATATTAAGCAAACATTTAAATGTGCAGGCTTACATTACATCAAGAGTATTCAAACTAAAAGAATGTCAAGCCAAACTTTTCAGAATTGTATTCTTAACAAGAAAAGCTCTTGAGGGGATACATAACCTCTGATGACATTGCAGTTGCAGTGTCCAGTTTAAAAAACTCCTGAAAAAAATATGTCAAAACCAATTTGAATGATTAGCTCTAGATTTTCCTTATCCTGGTGAAGGGGAAAAGTATGAATCTTAAATACTTACCATCATTAGTGTTATCTCTGTAATACTGCCCCAAATGACCACGTCAATCCTCATAAACCAGCAAAGGAAAATGATCTCTAATATGTGTGCAAAGCCAAATAGATTATCAAAATTTACATATCAACATGGAAGGACTCATCTAAAGGATTTTGCACAGGGATCAGTCGTGGGTCCAGTGGTATAAAATATTTCACTACTGACCCAAATAGCAGGTCAGAGAATAGATTCATTAAATTTAGAGACAAATGTAGTCTGGTACACTGTAACTACTTTGGAGGACAAAAATAGGATTCATAATATCTTGATAAACTGGAGATAAGAATGGAAAACTTGAGATATTTTTCATGTTGTAGAAGTGCAAGTAACACACTCATCAATATGAAACTACACCAAGGGAAAATGGGGAAGAGCTATTGATGGAGAAATTCATTTGGGAAAGGATATAGAAATTAGCTGACCACAGACCAGACATGAGTTAAAAATGACATGCTGCTGCAAACACAGAAATGTCCTTCTGGAATGCAGATAGCATGCAAGTTTGCAAAGCAACTCTTCATTCTACTCAGCCCTGATAAGGCTTTAACTGGATTATTGTGCCTAGGTCAGGGACCACACTTCAAGAAATTTATGTACTGGTCAAAGACAGTCCCAAAGATAGCAATAAAAATGATAAAAGGTCTATAAAATATGAATTATGATAAAATACTGAAAAAGTGGGATTTTTAACCTAAAAGACTGAGGGAAGGCTTGATTACAGTCTTTCAGACAAGTAGAAGGCTACTTTATGTGTCTGCAGAAGTAACAGGCCAAAATTCAAGCAAGCAAATTCAGATTACATATTCAAAAAAAAAATTTTGAGAAGACCATGAACAGCAGAAGAGTTTGACTGAGGTTTTCTGTATCCATACTGAAGACTTCAGGGCACGCTGACAAGTATCTGTCACGAAGGACCCAAAGGTTGTTGCTTTTGCCATGAACTAGATGACTTCAGGTCCCTTATAGCCCTACGATCCTGTACTTTTGGCTTGCTCTTTATCCTGTTTAGCTGAAGCACTGAAAGTCATGACATATGCCACATGCAAAATACATCCGGTTTCCATGAGCCCCGTACAAGCTTCTGCTTCTCTTCCTTCTACTTTCACTTTCTACTAAAAGGAAAAGTCAAATTATTGTTTTTCTCATTCAAACCTATTGTTTTACTGAAATTTCAGCTTCTCAGTAGTGGTCTAGAAATTTCAAGGCTCAAACCTAAGAGATAGGAACATTCTGGTCCTTATCCTGTTAAACAATGAAGGGCAAGAACAGCCAAACACATGCTTACTGTTTAAGGAAGTGTGCCAATATCTGGCAGATTGCTCAGCAGGCTCATTATCTTGTAGATTGAGCCATCGCAGGATCACAGAATCACACAGAGTCACAGAACGGTTGAGGTTGGCAGGGACCTCTGGAGGTCTTCTGGTCTGCCCCCCTGCTCAAGCAGGGCCACCCAGAGCAGGTTGCTCAGGACCATGTCAGTGTCATTCAGGAGACTGAGCTGTATGTATTCAATTCAAGTAGACAGAAAACAATAAACTAAATCTTGAAAACTGTCTCAAATATCTCCAAAACTTTGTTGTTTAATTTACAACTTCAAACGATTTGTACAGCTCAAACTGAAAGGACAGAACTGATGCAAGTAACCACAGGAATTAAGAAAAAAAATCTTCTTTTATTACCAACAATGTCATTAATGCTTCTATGGAGACAACCAGAAATGTTGGCGTGTAGGGAAAATTGTATTATTTTTTTCAGAAGCAGCCCAAGTTTTTTTATGATTTTTCTATCCACAGCTTGTTTGAAGGTATTGTAGGGAGTAGCTGAAAGGCATAAACCATAATTAGAAGTTGAACCATGCCAAGACACCATGGGCATTGTTCAAGAAGTCATGCCAATTGACATCCCAAGCATGCAATGTGAAAAGAGGGTTTGCCAACAATTTGTGAAAAATTATCTCAGCATGTTGTTTCATTTCAGTATTAACATTGTTTTAAAAAATGTCAGCCAGTTACATAGGGTTTGGCTGCAATCCAGGTGTGAAACAGTGATGAAGAGGGCCATTAATGCAAAATGCCAAGCCCTGAGTTTCATGTCATTAATATTTATGACATAGTGTGAAGAGCCTTATTTAAATGCCACTTGGTGTGTGGGTTGGGGAGGGGGAAGAGACGGATGGTAGGGGAGGAGAGTTATAGTATTTATGCTAAAGTGTCAAAGTCTTGACATGGAACAAAGCCCTTTACAGACACAGAGTAGTAATAATTAGCCTAATGTTTGGATAGTTACACTTTATTTGACCTCTGATTTTAATGGTATAAAATTGTAAAAACTAACCATCTTGTCAAGCCACCAAAGGAAATGCATTTGGATGGGTATTTGGAAACCACATGTAATTGTTAACCATCATCTATTATTTTGGGCAAATTGCCTGAAGCGTACTGAACCTCAAATACTTATTTCAAGCTGCTCTGGCCCTTCTGAAGTGATGTTATAATTTCAGGCAGACAATATGCTTTGTTTAACATCGTCCTATAACTCCTACCAGTGCCTGCTGAGGTCACAAAATAATTGATTTCCTCCTTTTCCAGGCTGTGGCAAGAAACTGCATGCTTCAAGCGAGTAGTGCCCTAGACCTTTACAAGGTCACAGGAGGTGATCAGACGTTTTCACATCCATGACTTCTATAAGTGATGTTTTTTGTACACTGATGAGATTTAGTGTTTAGGTCCTTCCTTAATGAAACACAACTCCATTGTTAGTGTCCTCTGTCCTGGAATGGCAATGCTCTGCATTTTGTCATATGAACACAGCGAGTCGCTTTTATACTTTTATACAATTCACATAAGATTTGCATGAACTATGTAGCCAGTCCTCAGTTCCCTGTTTTTAATTGCAAATTGTCTCCTTCTCTTGACATAAGTAGTCTGTTTTTTGTCATAACTTAATTCCTACAAACTGCTGTGTTTTTTCAACTTATGCTCTTATGTCAAGAAATAAATGAAGTGCACTATACACATCATATTTTTCATGCAACTGTCAGACATGCTTATTGCTTACATAAAAATACAGCATTGTTTAGAAAAGAGAAAAAAAAATAGAGTGAGCTGGTATAAAATATTCCTTTTTAAAGTAGCAATTCCTTGGAGATTAAATTTTAGAAAGAAAATGATATTTCATGGTCTGCAAAGAAAAATCTGCTTTTCAAAATGCAGAGAACAATCAAATTAAATTAAATTTACAATTTTATATGAAGAAATCATCATATTTGTAGCACCAAAATATAAAATGAAATAATATTGTAATTAACTGTTGAAAAATCCTTTTAATATGCACTAATATAAAATTGATAGTGTACTCTGTTACTCAGGAAATGTATTCATTTTGTAGTCACTATCTCCTGTTTCTATTCAAAGAAGGTCAAAGCTCAGGCTCTGCAGGAATCTAGGAACTCTTAAAGCGAGGCTGAATGAACCCCCAGGCATGTTTTCTTAAATTATGTTACAGTTGCTCTGTAACTATATCCATCCAGAGTATCTCCTAAAATCCATACGTTAAGAATGGGTGATTGTACTTTGGACTACAAAACCCGTCCCAAAATAACAAAGAGGTTAGATTCTCAATGATTTAAAATTGATAACCAATCTAAGACCATGGAGAAACTCCTTCTAATGACTGTTAATGAAGTTTTCTTTCTAGTAACCTATTTAGGTTAGTCAGGACTGAAAACAATGATAAGGAATATCAGAGACATCTGGGACATCCACATCAGTAAGTGGATAATGCAATGGGAAATTATAATCATTAGTTGATTAATGTAAATAATGTATGACCCCCCAAAATTTCTAGAAGTCACTTTTTAACATACAATATTTTCATTAATCAACAAATGAACAGGGATTTTCCTACATGGAGCTTAGTGTGCAGTGCTTGGATCCTGTGACAATGGGGCTCAGGAGTACTTTGTGTCAGGCAAAGGGACTGCAACATGGTTAGCAATTCGAGAAGTTACCCAAGCATGGCGTTACTCAGTGTAGCTCTACTGGCACCTCAGAGCAATACAACACAATAGAACCAAGCAATACAACACAATAGAACCAAATTCTGGAAATTAGAAACCACTCACCTCAAGCTGAGATCACAAAATCTGGGAACAAGAACTTTAGCAGACCTTTCTCACAATATGATCCTGAGCTGTGCCTGTGTTAAATAAAAGCTGATCTCCAGAGCCCCACTGTGCAAAGTGCATTTCTTTGGGAATTTTGTAGAAAGATTATGTTTGTATGCACACTCTGTATTTCCCTTTTATAAACACATATGGTGGCTCTTTAAATCTGACTTTGACTTCTCTACATATACCAGCCTCATCTCAGGGTTCATACTGAGAAGTTCACAAATACTGGATGCCATTTCTAAAGAACTCTCCTTCAAAGGAGAAAGACAGCCTCTTTGATAATTCTAGGATGGCCATGGCCAAAGTGTATTTAGCATCCAGGCTGGCTAGAGGGCTTGCCCAATACTTTTCTACTGCAGCAACATTAGGTTCAGGAGGAACTTGCCCAGCATCTGGAACTGTTCCGTTTTTACTAAGCGTTTTCTACTGCAGCACTAAGACTATCTTATCTTTCTTTATTACCTCTGTGTAACATATATATGTGTGTTTCAATAAGATTATCGTTTAGTCAGATTACTGCATTCACATAATTACATCAATCAAGCGAGCATTTTAGGCACACAATTCCTTGGCATCTGATCAATTTTCTGCAAAGAGGATACGGTCTTTGATCTCACCCTAGAGAGGGTCACTAGAGTATGATCCCAAAGATGCTGAATGCTGATTTCAGAAAAAAAAATGATGATCAGGACATCTCAAAAACGATTGTTTAGGTTAAGAGTTCAGCTAATAAGTTCCCTGACTCCTAAGTGCTATGCACCTCCTGGGAGGTACTGAGACCCTCCAGCTGCCCTTGCAGTTAATGGAGATGAGGATACTCCATATTTTGCATAACCCAGCTATAAATGCATTACACTTAACTGCATAATCTCAAGGATAAGAGAACATCTGTCATCCAATAACAGCAAACACCATCTGGGTTTGTATCATTGTATTCCTGCTTACTTGAACAAATGAAGCTCAAGTGACACTGGGCGTTGCTTCAAAGGAAAAACAAAATGTATTTACACTTGTTACTTTGCCCTTTTGCACATTTTGAACAGCTATAATGAAAGGCTTTGCCTACAAAAGCATTCATTAGAATAACTGCTATTTCTGTTTTCTCAGCTATCTTTTCAGAATTGTATCATTTTTCTCTAATCATCTCATGGAAGATATCCAAAGTAGTCATGAAGGAACTCACATCTCATTCCTTCTGACCTTAGCTAGTAGCCTTTTTTTTTTTTTTTGTCTATTTTTAAAGATAATATCAAGTGTCCTACTTGATCTTTTCAGCTTCTGCCCCAGAGAAGGCTGGCTGGTCCTCTTCTGCTTCTCTGCTGGTACTAAAACAAAGGAGCTGCAATAGCAGCACAGTATCAGGCCAAAAATCTTTTCTGTCAGAGTAAACTAGACCTCTGGAACTTTGCCAGAAGAAATGCAGATGAGTTGGTTTGAACACTTTGTACTGCTCATAATTTATAGTGTCTTCTTATTAATATTTTTAATGTCTGGAGGAAAATAAAATTATTCTGCACTGTGGAGTCAGTTTGTAAAGCTGTTCAAATTACCTGACTAGATAATTGTTCCTCTTCTAGCTTCTGATTAAGGCTCTTCCTCCTGTCACTTTATTAAACAGAGAGCAGAGCACATGCCCCAGTCTAAAGTTGGAAATGGCTCTTTAGAAAGCTTTGGGAAATTCATCATTTAACTCAGTACTACAATGGATTCTAAAGACAGTTACTCACAGCAATTGATGCTGTGTTTTCCAAACTTAGCCCTTAAGGGACTGATGTGCTCTGTGCCCCCAAAAGAATATCCGACTTGAAAAGCAAACCTAAGAACTAGTGTTAGAAGAGGATGCTAAAGTAGGCCAAATGAACCAGGTATAAACACAGCTCTGAGAACTAAGAGGAAATTAGTGAATAACTAGAACAGCTTGCATAAATCTAGGGAGACAAAAATATGTTTATTTCGAATCTTGGAATCCAAAGCCAATTTGTATCTAGTGCTGGGTTGAACTTTTCAGTAGATACTTTAAAATGCTCATAATTTTCTATAATACTCGTAGATTTTTTTATAATTTATAGAAACATCTGTTTCCCTAACTATGTACAGAGGCAACTTTTGTAGGTAGGCTTTTGTACTTATTTGACCAATTCCATCTCTGCACACACACTTTCATACACACCTTCAAAGAATAAAGCATGTTTGAAATGCCTGCAAACTCACAGATAGTTACAGCTTTAAAACACATTGCATTTCTAAAGCCCACAGATGTCTTCATCCAGACAGCTGAACTCCACACTAGCATCTCGATTCTAACCATAAAACTGAGAACTGACCTCCCAAGGTAATGCATATTATTATTATATGTGTTACAATAGCACTTGAGAAACCGAATTACATCCTTCCCGGTATTTAGAGCTGTGCAATATCTGCGATATGAGGCTGCCTTGTAAATTTAGAATGCTAGCTCCTAGGGGACAGGCTAGAGGTAGGGGGAGAAATAAGCTCATAGGGAAGAAATGTTAGAAATCAGACCTATTGACTTCCAGTCCAGGGCATTACACAACAGAATATGTCAACTATTATATTATCGTGTTAACTATAACTGCCTTTGAAGTGAGATGAGACTCACGTACTTCTGTGTCTCACACACACACATACACAAAGGGAATTTTCCCAAAAAACTTTTTTTTTTCTAATGAAGTTTCTGGAATGAATTATAGGTGGTTGGTTTTTTTTGTTTGGTTGTTTTTTTTGTTTTGGTTGGTTGCTTTTTTTTTTTTTTCTTGTAATAGAAAGCAAGTTCCAAAGGGACAATTTTATTCTTGCAGTGGTAAAAGCAATTTAAGTTTCCATAATAATTGAGTAATCCATGGCAGTGTGTGAAAACTTTTGGTATATATATCAGCATTTCTATTCTGGTTGGGTAAAAGATTTAAGAAGTTTCTGAGAGATCACATGCAATAGCATCCCCTCACTGGTAGAGACTCCAGCAAGGAAAAGTAACCTCTGTTGTCCCTTGGCTTATAACCAATATAGACCAAAACCCTTTCTCTCTTTGTCTCCTCTCCCTTACACTCATTTAGAGTAGTCACCTCAGAGCATTACCTGGTGTCACCTCCAGTACAGGAAAGGAGACAAAATATCCAGTGTGAGCCATAGGTGGGTGGCAGGCTTTTAGTCGTCCTGTAAATGTAAAAGCAGGCAGTGCCTTCCTTCATACCTCAGCAGCAGGAATAGGCCCGCTTTGCCAGTTTGCTGTTCCCTAGATGATCTCTTTCTCAGAAGAGAAAAATTGGCAACTTTCTTCACTTCCAGTCACTAACATATGTTCATGTATCAAACAACTTAATTGTCAGTACATGGAATAATAACAATTAAGGATCAGAGATCAGTGTTCTAGTTTAAAGTGAAAGTGAAATGCAGTCTATGCTCAGGCCAGTCCCACATGTTTATAGCATTTCTTCTGGGCAAAGTCAGTCAGATTGCAATGGCTGCATTGCAGGCTGGTGTGCCAAGTCTATGTTCAGAGCACTTCTTATGGGATTTCTGAATATATAGTGTGAATTGACCACATCTTTCTCCTCTCCTCAGGAATACTGTAACATGGTATCACACCTCCTATTTGAATGCTCTTGCAAATGTTAATGAAAGAAAGTTCACAATCTCTTTCTAAAGTAAAATAAGTATTTAATACCTGTTTTCCAGCTCAGCCATCCGAGGCAAAGACAATTAATTAGTGTAAATTCTTGCCCATGAGAGTTGCTAAATTATGAATTATTTTGGTCAGGAAGTATTTTTTTGTTTTGTTTTGTTCTGTTTTGTTTTAATTTATGGCCAGAAAGTAATAATTATTTATAACAAATAATCAGTTGTAACAACAATTAGTTATAATAACAAGGAATGGTAAAAAACATAATCCTAGATTGCAACAGTGGTAGAAATGAAGAGGAGGAATTTTGACTCTTTGCTATATCAAGCCACTAAAAATTAGCCATTAGACAAAAATGGCAGAAAAACAGATGGAAGCATAACTAGGATCCTTCTTGTGCATGGAATGGCAAGAAACTGCAGCGTTGGCAGCCCTTCTCGTGAAACTGAGAACTTGAGCCACTAAGACATTCAGTGTCTTTCTCTGATTCACAGCTCAGGCTTTCCGTCCATCTCTTCACAGGTATTTTATTTCTGGTCTCCACCGCAGCCACAGGTTAATTTGTAAGGTGGAAACTCCCCTTTCTGCTGAGCAAGCCAGTGCCAAGAGCAGAGCAGGCTGAGGAGGAGCAGCTCCCAGCCCGTGCTGAGCCCCCGTGCCACACACATCTGGCCGTGTCCAGGTGCTGTCTCGTGCTGTCAGGACAGACCTGAGCACCAGGTCCCACTGCTGCTTACTCCCTCCATCCCTCACAGGCAGGGTAAATCACATCCAGGCTCCAAGGCGAGTGCTGGCAGCTGTGCAAATGCAGGGTGAAGTGCTGCACTGTACGCCCCAGCTGTCCCTCTGTTAAGGCAGGGCTGCCTTGTTTGCATGCCTGTATCAAAAAGTAACAGCCACAAAATATCAAAGACTGTTTTTCCTCTCCAAACTGACTGCCTGTTGTTATTTCTCAAAACATGAGTCCATCTGCGTCTTTCCAAGCTATGGACATGTGGAGACATCTGCGTCATTTTGAAAAAAGCATGTGTGTTTGCTTCTCACGGGAAGTTGGAACTTGCCAAGAAATAATTGTCAAGACTCTTTATTGTTTTCACTTTTATACCTGTTATTCCTGAGCAAAAAGGACTTGAATCTCCTCTCCTTCCCAATGTAAATCTGAATTAAGCTCACAGAGCTATGGAAAATAAGGTACCTAAGGCATCGGAACAAATATTCTTTGATCCAGAAGGTATCTATTTAGTTCGTTTGATCATAAAGAGAACCTACTCAGTTCTCACTGCACATCACTGCACTTTCTGAGTAGCAAAGGTTCACAGGGCTGCTATGGCTCATCCAGTGTCAGCCACTCAGAGATATTCAGACTGATGGACAGTACTAAGAATTCCCATGGCAGAAATAAAGGCAGAGACAAGACCACTTCTGTAATCTACTGTGGTATACAAGTCCTAAAAGTGTTATTTTTGAAAAAGCTGAATCTGGTAGTGTAAAGAAACATAGCAACAGCTTTTAAAGCAAAACTATCAAGGTGAAATAAACACATTAGCAGCATCTAGATTTGGCACTTCCTTACAGTTCTGATGGAAATACTACTTTGGGTGCAGATCTCCCAAAGAAGACAAAATGTTGATTTGAATAAGCTTCTAGTTTTGTTGCATTGGCATAAATCTAGGTAAACCCTAGTGAATTGAATCACTTAACTACTAGAGAAGAACAGGGAAAAGAGAAGAATTTGACCCATTGCATAGAGTGACTGTGGTTCTCCAATGTATTTAGTTTTGCAGTAGTGATGAGAGTATGACCATGAAGTGGACAGCAAAGATGAATCCAGGTGTCACTGCAGCTACTTCCTATCCTAAGCCAGTGCTGTTTCTACTGCTGTACTGCATTTGGCAAAGTTAATGACAGGCAAGAATCTATGTGTCATATCCAGTCATTATCACAGGAATATGCAATGTGTTCTCTTCACCAAGGAGAAAGGTCCTAAAACTAAGCACAGGCTTCTATCTTAGGAGATTTTGAATATTACAAAAGTACTGCTAGCATTGACAGGACAAAGATCTGGCCTCTGATCTTCAAATGTGTAAGTTTTTTGCAAGGATTATCCAGCCCAGCTTTTCACACACAAAGTAGCCCTGTGAAGCTGAGTCTCACATGCCAAATGTGTTTCCAAAGCTACCAGTGCTTCAGCTCTGGAACCACAGAAGCCACTCCTTGCTAAAAAATACCTGTCTTTCACAATTCCTCTTTTTTATCTTCATTACAATTAATTTAATTTATTTCAAGGCAGTTGACAGCAAAAGCAAAACATTTTGTTCCTACTCTGCAAAAGATGTGGAGACATCCCTGAGGAAAACCAACCACACAATGGCAACACTGTTCATTAAAAATCCAAGATCTGCCATGCAATGCTGTTTATAATTTATCCCATCTGTGGCAGGAGGGACATCATTGTGATGATCGAGGTGATAAGTTCTGGAAAGAAATATAAATCATTCATTCAAGTATTTCAGATGTATTCTTAAAATGCAGCAGTAATTCTTCATTATCTCCTTCTTAGGAGACTGCATTTGGAAGCCACAGCTCATCCTTAACCAGTAAAAGTAGTTCACTTACAGACAAGGGAACTGTGGTATGAAATGTTCGAAATGAATGAGAAGACAATAAAAAGTAAACAAAATTTAAATATTTTTGCTTTTCAAAACCAAATTTTGTTTTCCATCACATATTTAAAATTTGATTTGCATTTCCCACAATAGGAATTTATTGTGCAATACCTGAAAGCACAGACTTATGGGAATGGAGTACAATTTTATAAATACTGGTGTTTATTTTCAGAAGCTCCCAGATCAGTAAATGAAATCACAGTTTTACCCATCAGTTGTAAATCTGTAAAACCTTAGCTACTAATGGCATTATGTAGCAATCTGGAATTAACCCAAGACAGCTTTCTGGATGAAAGAAGTCATCTTCCTATAGGAGTGTCCTTGGTGTTTATAAGACCTCTATCTTAAAATCACATCACCATAACACTAGAAAGTTAGGGGAAGTGTTAGATTTCCTCAGAGGGCATCTTATCTCTGGGCACTACCAGCTTTTTCCTCCCAGACATGATTAGCTTGTGGGAGTCATATGAACTTTTTTTGAAGGCCACAATTTTTGCTTCAGAATGGCTCAGATTGTACCGAGCTGCAGGTATTTTGAAAACAAAATTAACTTTCCATACAAGGTTAAAAATACTCACTGAGCCCTCTCCCACATCAGACTGCAAGAGCTGAATGCTACTACGCTATCAATACAGTCAGTATATTTTTCAGGAACAAAATATAAACATTGAGAAAGAACACTTAATATAAGTTTGCTAAGTACTTTTGCTTCCTTTCTTGGTCATGGCTATGAGAAACTGTTTGTTTAAATGTGGAGGAAAATGAATAGATTTCCCAGACTTCCCTCCTTTGCCAGCAAATACAGTGTTCACCGTACATTGCATAACATGTGGTGAAAAGGAAAAAAAATAGATTCTCTTGTTAAAATACCTGCCGTCACTAGTTAATTTGTTGTGTGTTTTTTTACGTTTCCCTATAAATGTGCATAGAGCCACCTCAGTGTCTATTGACATCTCCAGGGATAGGTTTGGTCCTTAGGAATAATGGGAAAGGTCTCTGGTCTGAATTCTGCCCTCTCCCCTACGAGCATTAAGCCCAGTAGCTTTCCTACTGCTTCTACATAAATGCTGGCAAGGACTGGGCAGACGAAGTGCTCTGTGCAACTGCTCGGAGGATAAAAGCTCTTGACCTGGTGGTTTAGTCACAGCAAATGTGCACATTGAGAAGACGTGTGGTGCTGAGAAGAACAGAACGATTCTATTCCAGCCTCACACCTCCGCTTGGTTGCCAAGATGCCCAGCAGCAGTGCTGAACAAGGGAATCAGAGGCTGCAGAGCAGCCAAGCATAGTGCATGAGTTAAGCCACAAATAATAGGAGAACACGCTCTTAAGTTAATAGCATATGCTGCCTCAAGCTTTCTTCTTTCAAGGAAACTTTCTAGCTTGTAGGAACAAAGCCCACCACCCATCTGGAGGCTGTTCGGCAGTGTGCAATAAGTGAGATTTTTTTATTCCAGCCGCTTTCCAGTAGACTGTGTTAACATAAGAAAGTCATTACTACTTTCATTATTGGCAAAACTGCAGTGTCCTGAGGGAGCCAAGAGATGTGAACAGGCTGAGACTCATCTAGGACAAGGAAATCTAAGTTGCAGTTTGGGCACATTAAAGAATGAGCCATACGCTGTGCTCTGTGGATGAGGACCTCAAACTTACCAATGACAGATCAGTGACTCCACAAGTATTTCAAAACCCTCACATAAGAATAAAGTAGAAAGGGCTTCTTTCCTTAATTTCTGAGATAAGTAACTTCTGAGAAGGAATTTTAATTCAAAGTACAAAAATCATTTCCTATCAGATCCACAGAGATGGACCTTAGTTTCTGATAAAGCCAACATTAAGAGGAGTCCATGTATTAACTCATATCCCATTTCAATGAGTCTCTGTCTCATCTGTGTGTGTCAAACATGTGTGAATCATTCTGCCAAAACTCTGGAGGCTGTCTAGGAACTACCAAGCACAAGTGAAAGCATCTGTGCTCCACGTAGCACAGCTGTATGAATGATGCTGCTCGCCTGCCCGCAGAGCACACACCATGCCAGCTGTTTGACAGGGTGAATGGGAAGGGAGATCGATGAGAGGCTCTCTGAGAGAGCCTGGGGCACACTTCAAAAGCATTTTTTTCCTTTCACTCCTCTGCTTTTATGCACTGCTCATATTGCTTTGATTATTTCACTTCTTTAATCTGATCAACATTAATAAACAGCAAGTACTCCTCACAGCACTTATTTTTAATAATTTCTTTAAGCAATGAGCTGAAACTCTGATACTTTGCCAGGGTCAGATGGCCCAGATTACGCAGCTGCGTTCCTGTGTTAGCACCCAAGGATTTATGTAGAAGTTTGCATTCTACTTTATAGTCAGTGAAAACCAACAAAGCCTGCAGTACAACCAGCTTTCTGGTGGTCAGTAATGTCCTGTACTGGAGGGAACATTGTTGATTACACAAATGTCTTTACCTTTAATGGCTTTCTTTAAATTCTTTCATTTCATTGTGTTGTGCTTAGCTTGGTGACCAATCTGCTCTGCTGAGGAGTGAAGTACCAGCTATATTTTTATAATTTTTGGAATAAAAACAGATTAACCTGAACCTTAATTACCTCTTTTATCAGTGCAAAGAAAGTAGTTGCTAAGAAAAAGATTTTCTCATCCTTTTGAAGGCCTTCTTGTCTGTGTTTACAGCTCTTTTTATTTGAGCTTAATGAACATTTGTGCAGGCAATGTTAGATTGGCATGAACAGTACACAGAGTGAATTTCAGGCCTGTTAACAGAGATTTGCTATCTGTGAATTAGATTCTTGATTAAATAAAACACATTTTGGCAGGCTCAGATTTGCTTTTTAAAGGTCAAGACATTCAGTCAGAGAACAGAAACAATACTATGAACAAAACACAAAGGCCCACTCCATGTCCCGAGGACCTTTATGAAGAAGCACGGCTCTGTGAGAAGTATACAGTGAGATCAAAAGGGCAGCAATAAATCAGAATCACTAGTGTGCATGTTCAGATAATGATAGCTCTCTGTTGCTATTAATTTCTATTTCTAAGTGCTATGTAAGGAGTTTTCTGAGGAAGATTTGAATACGAGCGGATAGTGTGCTTTTGCGAAGCTGTGAAAGATATCTTCAAACACTGGTGATGATAAGAGCACAAATGAAATGTGATGAAATGTGATAAGAACACTAGAGACACCAGAAAAAAATCTTAATCTAGATCTGTAGGCCGGAATGATATTGATAGGGTGATGGGTGATATGTAGAGGGACATCTCTTTGACTCCTTCCATAAAGAAACTAAAAATAGGAAGGAGAATGAATGTTAGGCTATCTACATATTGATTTGGAAGGAGTGGATAAGAATTGTTTAAGTTCAATGTTAGCAGAGGCAAAGAAGCAAAAGAGCAGGTAGAAACCAGCCTGAAGCAGAAGAGCTCTTTGTTCTGGGACCATCAGAACAAATGCAACTGTGTTTTCTATACTTTTTTGTGACTAACAGATTTTTAATTGAATTATACTAATGCTCCAGGCAGCAAAAAGCCCACGCAGGAAAGATCTCACTGTCTAAAGGCTGCCTGGGATGGTGCAGACCTCCAGCTGAAGCTCCAGGTCTCTGCAAGGCTCTCTGCTGCGCGGGTGCTGTGGTCTCCTGAAAGGTTCACTATCGCACTGACTCTCAATGAGTGCATTAATAGTGTGTCTCTTCAATTGGGCTATTATTCTTTGAGATGTTCGCATTATTTTGTTATCTTTATCCTTCCATCAGCTTTGTCTGTTGCTGGCTAGAGCATTTGAAGAATCCTGGAGTTAAAGGAACTGACAGATATTGACAGATGCAGATAAACACAAACTGAAAAACCTTGCACCTTTTTTTTTTTTTTAATCGTAGCAAGAGCTTCAGAAATTATTTAATACTACTATTAATGAGCATAGCTCTTCAGAAACAGCAAGAATCCTGGAAAAAAAAAAAAAAAAAAGGAACTCAAGTTTTGACTGAGGGAGGTTGTTTCAATCTGAATCTTTCCCACTGAGATGTAAAGTGACCCAGCTGTCTTAATGCTTTGAGCCACTCTGAATGAGAAACAGCCTAACCCTTCAGGGACAACCGCAGCAAATAAGAACTCTTAACAAATGAAAACAATAGTACTATGCATGTTTCAGCTGAATGCTCAGCGGGGTTGTATCTGTGTTAAAATCTACATTCTACAAGTTTTTAGGGCTGGAAAGCACTGGGGCACTTCCAGCTTTTGCTTTCTACTTTAGTGACTAGCTTAAAATCAACTTAAATTTCTATATTTTCTTCCCATATTAGAGGATATAAGCATTACAGGATTTCAGTTCCTGGTTGGTTTGTCTGTTTGCTTGTTTGTTGTATATTCATATATACACATATATATATATATACATTTTCCATTCTAAAGTAGTCACACTGTTGTAATCAACAGAATTGGAAGATTATAGCAATATATTTATTCTGATAGTAATGTTAAACTCCATGCTTCAGTTAAACTGAGAATCAGTCCATATAAAATGAACATCTTTCAACTTCACCAAAAATTCTAAGCCATCATGGAGATTTGTTGATTTGCTTTTTATTCCCTTTTGCTCTTCTTACTTCCACACAACTTTGAATTCTCTTATCTCCCCAAACTACTTTTAAGTAGCAAAACAGGATGGTATTTTTATTCACACACATCGAGTGGCAAACAGTTCCTGATTTATCCTGGGTTTTCAGGAGCTTAAGGACCTGAGGAGGAGAGGCTGTTCATGCGGGCCTACTGTAGCCATTTTGCTGTAAACACAGAACTCAATCATGTCAATACAAATCTAGTCAGCAGTGTCGTTTCCTTACAAGATCTGTAAAGTCAGCTGTCAACACACAGAAAGAGCTCTTCTAGATCACTATCAAAGGAAAACGAAATGACATATAAAGACCGTGTACCACACGCACACAAATCCTGCCTTTCAGTCCATTTTGCACCTCTGGCCTCTGGCCTCCTGTGGAAAGGAGAAAAATAGCACAGGATGTGTATGTGTTTGGCACGGGGTGAGCTGACAGGCAAGGCTGCAGCCCGCCAGCCCTGCCACACTCAGCTGTCCTTGCAGGCTGCCAGAGGCTGTGCCACATTTGGGTTTTTCAAGGGTGCTCGTGGTATTATTTGAGCAACGAGAACACATCAGCTTCTGCTTCCACACAACCATTTTACTTGGGAAATAAAAGAAAAACAAAATAAATGCAACCAGATCAAATAAAAATTAAATATTTTTTTCTTCAGGTCTCTGAAAGAGACCAGACTTTGCAGACAGACAGACGGATGGTCAGGTGTGGCCCGTGGCTTGCAAGCAGCTGGCAGGAGGTTTAGGCTCATGAAGAGTCCCCTTACTATTTCTGACTGCTAGCAGAATTGCATGCTTATTTCCATATCACTGTCCCCATCTATCTAGCTCTTTCTGGCAGTTTTTTTCTCACATGGTCTGATTCCTCTCAGTCTATAATCTTCACTGAAGGCCTAAAAGTGGGGTGGGCAGCTAGCGTTCTTAATCTGGAGGAGGTACTTGTCTCCTCTGTTGGACAGGAGACTTCTTGCTTTGCAGGGATGAAAGCCACAGTTCACATTTTCATATGCTCCCAAAGTGAATGCAGTCTGAAATTTTTGAAGTGACACAAAATCAGGGTTGCCACTTTCCAGAATCAGAAATTGCCCACAGCCCACAGCACACCCCTGACAGAGCTCTTACCTGCTCTCCTAGAGATGGCACAAGATGTCAGAAGTAGCTAGGTAACCCCTCAACTGTGGGAAGCATTAAAATTTAGCTCCCTGGTGGTTTAGAAGGATAATCACAATACAAAAAGCAAGTGACTCATCCGTTGTGATTTTAGCTATGTATGAGAAAAACTTTTTCACTACCCTAAGCCAAATCATGCAATCTTTCCGTTTAGTTAAAGCCATGTGTAGTACAAGACTAGTGACAACTATCTGTCTTCACAGATATAATGGGAGGACACTAATTAATAGAAAAGCTTTTAAGATATACAATTTGTATTTGAGTTCCAAGAAAAAATGTTTTATTCTGTCATTTGTGTTAGTTTTACAAGGGCACTTGAAGGTCCAATTATGCTAAATGCTGCAGAACCACGTGGCCAGGGACAGGCCCTGCCTCAGAAACTGAACAGAATGCAACCTGCCAGTGATGAAATGTAAGTACCAATTTGAGAAATGGAACATCAAGCTTGAAAAGATATCGTAATGTGGACCTAGTAGTAGCTCTTAGATCACTCACTATTTTCCTGAAAAATACAGATTTGCTTCTTCAGGAAGGCAGGGTGGTGCTGGCCCAAAGAGAGTCTAAATGGGAGTTTAATGGGAGAGTCTAAAGATCCATTTCACTAATTTGCTCTACAATAGTTTTCTTCTATTTACTAGACAGAAACTAGTTACTAGATCCTCAGGTCAGCCAAAGCTTAAAAACAAATGATGAGGCAGCATGAGCAGCCACTGGAGGGAACACCTCTTCATCAGATTGCAGCTGATTTGGGATCAGCAGTGGTATATTGTGAATAGACTCATTCAGACTCCCTTGGCTGAACAAATGTCTACACCACAGATGTCTTGAGGGATGGGCATGAAAGCTGAAGGAGAAAATGCAAGGATCCTGAGCATGCTATACCCCTCAAAAAAAATAAAAAATAAAATAAAAAAATGGGATCCAGCAATAGACACACATTCATTTATAAGAACCTCTTTTCAATCTGAATGCTTTCATACATTTTGTTCTTGAGTATAATTAAAATGCCATATATTCCCTTAGCCTTAGTTACAATCTTATCTCTTACACATTTACCATGCTTGTTCAAAACACTGAATGCTTTGTGGTTATACTTTTAGGTTATAATTTCAATATTATGTGTAAGTAATCTCTCTATTCATCTTCTGTATTGTTTAATTTTTGCTGAACTTTCCCAACCATACATTGACACTACTTAATTAACAGACTACGTCTACACATTCCTAAAATGCCCTGAAAACATTTTTATGCCCACTGCATAATACTTCAGTGATATATTCTGTGTTTACCTGTAGGCTTTTTATTGGACTGGGTCCAAACCTCCACTCCAACCACTCTACCGTAGCTTGAAAAAAAAGAGAATATTTGATGCTGTACCCACTCAAGCAAGAGATATATTTTTTGCACGGCTTCCAGTACAAAGAAATCCTGACTCCAAGTGTGTTCTTTAGAAAGTGTAGCATTTTTTTTTCATAATTATTTTTCCAGAATCAGTAATGCATATAGAACACCAATGAAGTTTGTTCTTATCAGTAAATCAGTAGCTAAAATATGCTTACTTATAATGGGTTAAAAGGAGTTAATTTATTCAGTTAAGTACAGTTAGGCTTGGTCAAAGGAACACCTTGTCTTTCAAAAATGTCTTCCACTGGGAAATGTTAAGCAGCTTAATTACTTTGGGATCTGGACAAGATCGTCTCCTATTAGTCTAAATAAATAATGTCAGTGAAAGTATAATTTTAGATTCATAAAATGCTTAAAAACTTTGGCACTAGCCAAATTTATTACTTGTTTCTATTTGTAGTGGGACTTCATTGTGATACAAATTTACTGGGCACCTTAGTATATAGCAGATGCTTCACAGAGTTTCTGACTACACAGCAGTTTCCCTCTTCATGGTAAGACAGAAGCAATGAAAACAACCGCATAAACATATTCTTGCATGTTATATCCTAGACTATGAAGATTTCATATTGATAGTAACAAACAGAAAGATTGACCAGCTCTGTGCCACTAAAATATTCCTTGGGATCTACTGAGGTAGAAATCATATGTCCACCACTAAGATTCCAAAATATCAGGAAGTAAAATAATACCTGTTTAACAGCCCTAAAGCCTCAGTAAGACAAAATTTAAAAGAACCAAACTCAGAAAAGCATGTCTTGAAATCCCAGGCAAGATCCCAAAGACAGAAGAGAAGCAAACATTGTTCCATTATTTAATAAGGAAATTGCAGATCATTTTGTCTGACATCAATGTCAGGAAAACTGATGGAAAGGCTGGTACAGGAAGCAATCAGTGTACAATTAAAGGATGATAGTACAATTAACGCCAGTCAACATAGTTAGATAGAAAATTGGTTTTGTCAGAAAAAAACTTCCTGTTTTCCCATGAGATTATGTATCTGTTTGATAAAGGAAACTCATACAGATTTCTCTAGGACTTTGACTCATAACCTTAGGGATATGGTTTAGTGGGTAATATTGGTGGTAGGGGGATGGTTGGACCAGATGATCTTGGAGGTCTTTTCCAACTTCAATGATTCTATGATTCTATGATATACAGACATTGTAGTTTGTTTTTTTTTTTTTTTTTAAAAAAAAAAAGGAAGAAAGAAAGACAGAAAAAAAAACCAGCAAAGTATACTATCAGTGTGGTCCATACTATGTGGACCCAAACCATACTGAATAATGTTAAGAAAAATAGAAAATTATTGCTGGAAAGAGATGCAAATGATAAAAAAGTTATAGTGATAAATAATGGGAAGGACAGGCCATTAACACAGACCAACTAAGATTACTTAGTAAGGTCTGGACTATATTTTAACACAGAGGAGAAAAGATTGTTCATCAAAGAACAAAGAACAGAGGTCTCATATCCAGGATGGAAGATGATATTGTAAAAAGCAGTGACTCTGAAAAGAAATAAATGGTAATAGTAGACCCAAGTAGACATGAGTTCTCAAAGCAAAGTGTAGGCAACAGGCAAAAGTTACTCTTATTGCACATGATGAGGTAGGAGTTGTTGGTACTATTACAACTGTCTATGATTTCAGAGAGATAATTACTTGGAAAATGTGCTGATTACAGCATCTCCAGAAAAGCAAAGCCTTGTACTGACAGAAACTATACTAATAATGCGTGATGATAGGGAGTCTTTAGAAACTAATTTGTGAGAAGTTTATCAGAGAATTATGGTCTCTGAATATATAAATGGTATAGTAGATGGCTTTCTAATCTGTCAGAAGCAAACAAACAAAAACCAACAGGAGGATCCATACATGCTACTGAAGACAGATAAATTAAAAGGCAAAATGGTAGAAACATTCAGCAGCAAGGAAAATTAACTGTGTGAACAACATACTTGAAGACATGTTGGATTCAAGTCCCTATATAAAAACAACAGTCTTTCTAAAGCCTTGCATTAACACTGAATTGTTGGGTGAGTTTCTGTGGCATACTGTTAGGAAAATATGAGGAGATCACCATCAGAGTAACACACCTCACTCTACACTGGATTCAGAATTCTCCTCCTCCTCATACACACTGAAGCAGCCCATACAATCCTAAAACAGAATGGTCCCAGTTGCAAGGATTTGTACCTGAAAAACATCTGAGTAATCTTAGCTTTATATAGTCCATCACTTTTTTATTTTCATGTTGAGGTCTCCTTCTTCCAGCAACCATAATTAGGAAAAATGCCCTTATACTTTGGCTTAATAATTATTTGTAAGGTTACATACAAACCTAATTAAATTTGAGATGACAAATACTAAAAAAACTACTAATAAGCACACCTATTAACTAACTAGCCAGTAGTTGCTAAAAAGCTGGTTAAAAAATAAACTGTATTGTGTCAATTAGGAAAAAAAAAAAAAAAAAAAAAGTTCCTTGTGCAGCAAGAGGGCCTAGAATGAAATCTGGCCTACATAAGTTTCCTACTTACCTACTAATTCCCATTTAAACCCTGTCAAACTCCGTATCTAAGTTAAAAAAAAACAGAACATTTTGATCACAGCTTCAATTTTCAACATGTTAGAAGCCCAGAAGTGTCTGCTGAATGCAACTGGAAAGGGGCTACGTGGGTGCACATTTGCAGGGGATTGTAGCCTGGCCCTTTGAACAAGTCAGTGCACTGGGTTTGCTGCTATCCCTTGTGACACAACCACGCATAACCTCCCTGCTTAAATCAGGGCTGTGTCTGCATGTTCATTGAAGATGTGGGTCTGGCATGTCAGCACCAGAAACCAGCTAACTAAACAAGAAATCATGCTCAGAAGTCCACTTTCGCCTAGCTGCATCATCCCCGTGATTGCCCAGCCCCATGTCCTTCAGCAAATTTGCACTAAGCTTGATGAGGTAAAGAATACACTGGAGGACAGGCATAGGATTCAAAATAACCTTGACAAATTGGAGAAATGGGTCATTATCAGAGGATGAAATTAAAAAGGTTAAAGAAAAGGAAAGTGCACTTAAGCAGAAGTAAACAGGTGCACAGGGAACATCTGACAACACGGCAACTATTTAGAAAAAGGGAATAGAGTACAGTGGGTCACCATGAGTCAACAAGATCAGACTGCTGCCAAGAAGACATACCCAAGGGGGGACTATATTAGCAGGAATGTAGCCTGCAAGGTACCCAAAATATCCGTTCCACTTCATTCATTATTGATATGTGTTCAACTGGACTACTTGATCCTAGCTCGATGAGACACCACCGGAATGGCAGAGATAATCTGGGAAAAGTCCACAGTGAGAAAGAATGATTGGAGGGCTAAAAAATGTGCCATTAAAGGAAGAATGGAAATAAATGGCACTACTTAGCTGAAAGGAGAGAAAGCTGAGGAAAAGAGACACACTTGGTAACAGTCTTCGAATTTATTCTGAGACTTCCAACAGAAAGTAGAAGAGGTTAAAACCTGAGCATGCTGGTCAGCTGATGTATTAAATGCTAATATGTTAAACTCAAATTCCAAATTTTCAGGGGATAAAGTTAGACGGTATTTTCCAGACAAATGTCTGTGTATTACAAACAAGTTTGCAAAGCCACTGCTTTCCTGAGATTAACAGCAATTTTGCATGGTACTTTGATTGACGCAAATGCTCAATCACATTCAAATCAAAATAGGAGGAAGCTACTATTTTACATGGCTTCCTGTAGGACATATGCAATGGTATCCCAGAGGAGAAGGCAGGTTATGCAATGAATGAGCAGCTCTGCAAAACTGTGTTTATTTCGGAAGCATTTCCAGTAATTATTTGGGAAGGACTGAGAGAAGGAGCTGATAAGACATTCTCATGATTTAGTATTTTCATCACTGAAGTAACAATTAGATTTTAAATGAATTAGATTTTGGTTGCTATTTTATCCTCTTCATACAACTTAAGTAATGGGAGGGAAATGGAAACTTGCTTTACTAATATTAGGCTTCTTCCACTGCGTGCGTGTTTGCATGTGTGTGTGAAAGTGCTGGCTAATAAAGAAGCAGGATAGTTTCCTCTCCCTTACCATATTCTAGCCTCACTGGCAATTTAGTACAGTCCTAAACTTGTTTTAGGAGCCAGAATGGTCCAACTGTTTTCCAGATTTAAGGGATGGTAGAAAGACAGCCAATTCCCACTTCTTAGCAATGCTAAATGTTGCTCCAATTCATCTAATGAGTAAGTCAGACAAATAAGTCAACTGTGGTGACATTAGAAACCTTATTTTCTTCCCTTTTAAAGGGGAATGCTATAGAAATAAATGAGTTTCTAATAAGTTAAAATAAATAAAGGGTTCTTTCAGCATAAATATTTTAGAAATACTTCTCTGATTACAAACTTATTTGTTCTATATAAATACTCGTTCTTACATCTGATCATGAGTTAGCAGCATCTCTGATTTATGTGCCTTGCACATACCAAAAAATCCCATCTTCCTTATTTCCTTGCTAAATTCCTTATTCCTTCCTTATTTCCTATGCTACAGTATTTGCAAAATATACAAACAAAGACTTCAGTTAATAAGCTTTTCTATCAGCCGGTCCCGCTATAGAAAGGCCTTCTGCAGGAAAAGCATTCTGGCTTCTATACTGAGCTCTCAAGCACCCTGCCTTGCCACAAGTAGCTTTTAAACTTGAACCGGACATATTTATTTGTGTGTCACTACCACAAATCCTTTTCATGTTTACAGCTACTACACATCAGTTCTGTCATCCAAGTTCTGGAAACAGACTGGAAGCCTGGGTGTGAGTTAAGATACATGGAGCTTTTTCACAGCACTTTTGAAGCCAAAACCATGCAAGACTTTTTCCAATTTTACCATTCACTTCTCTGTTATGTTTGGCCTTCACCCTGTCCCGTCACCTTAAAAATGAAAACAGCATGTTCATTATTATTCATGAAAATTCATTGGATATGGAGAAAGTATCCCTTTTTTTCCCCCAACCATTCCATTTTTGTTTCTTTTGGGAAAGACTATGCTATTCTTTAGTCTGTTGAACTGATCTTTTGCCACTGAATTCACAGGAAGACAACCATCTGCATCAGCTTTACTGACTCTTATCTGTAGGATGGATAATTGAGAGGCCATCAACTCTGAGCCAAGTGCATGGTGCTGCTGCCCTGCCCAACTTCCCCCTCCTTTGGTACAAAATCACACACATGCTCTCGAAACCTGGGCAGCCATCCACGGTCCAGGCAGCTCCATCCTACAGGGTCCAAGGACCTCATGGCATGAACAGGGATGCTGTATGCTTACTTCTCAGCCAGCCTAGACTTCAATGTTGTTGTTTACAGGGCTCAGTACAACACATATCTGTTCTTGACTGGGCTTTACTGAATGCTGCTACAGTAAACATGCTTCTTTCTATTAGTGCTCCTCCTAATTATATGAATTGAGATGGTACATATTGCAGCTGACATAATATCATTGACCATTACCTTGTTATTCTCCTATGAGACAGACAGAAAATCCTATTCTATTTTAAATACCAGTAATCAAATTATATATTTGCATTCATCCTTTTGTAAACAATCTCCTGTCTCCTTACAGAAGAGAGATCTCCATCTGTTTGCTCATTCCTAGCTTTCCCATCTAGACCACCTCTGATAATTCTGCAATTGTATTTTGAGATGGGATGAGCAGTTCTGTTACCAATATGGAACCATTAGGAGACATTCTGGGAAATGCTTGTTGATATTTATGAAATCTGCATTTTATAATTCTGAATTTTACGTTTCTCTTGTATTTCTTAAGCATTCTAACATAGTGTTGTTTTCCGAAAGCTTTGCCCAGCTTAGAAGTTTTTATTGCCATGTCTAGTGTAGCCTCAAAAGTCTTTTCCTGAATGAAACAGTTAATTTAGAAATCTGCGAGTTCCAAGACATGTTTATCTTCTTTTTTCTAACATACCGTACTTTCCAGGTTTTGACACTAAACATCAACTTCTTTTATTGCTGTGTTGTCTCTTTTTGTGGTTTGCCTGATAATTCTGAATTTCCCCGTTGAAAGACTTCTCTTTGCCTGGACTAGTGGCTTGACTCCTGTGGCATATCTTAACCAGTTTATCTTTACATCTTGCTCTTTGGTCACCGTGCACATTTCTCCTGAGATTCCTTGTATAACAGAGTTATGTTGATGTAAACCTTCCCTTGCTGTGCGCTTGTATTACACAAACTCTTGCAGCCAAAACACAGATGTTACACAAAGACACAGAAGAAAAAAATTTCCCCCAAGCTCAGGGACAGGCTCTTAATCCCTTTGCCGTGAAGCTTCTGCCGCTGCCTCTGCTCGTGCTGCAGAACCCCCCTCTCCTGTCGGGGCTGGAGGCAAGTCTCTACGTGCACTGCCAAAAATCACAAAGGTGTGCGGGGATGCATGCTCTGTCTGAAGTGCACCACCCTGCATACACTGAAAGGCTTTAAGAGGGGCAGAAAACCTTTTACTTTCTATTATCTTTCTCAATTTATCATGCAGGAGAATCGTTTTAAAGACCCTGTATATCCCTTTCCACAGAAACCTGCTGCTGCTTTTTACTGGTATTGACCTCCAAAGATGCCGCATGTGATGACACAGGAAACTATGCCTGTGCATCATACTTCGTGTGAGGTTTTTTGGGAATGCAGTCAATTATTGTAAAAGTGTGCACATGCATATGTTAGAGTGGAACTACAGTACAGGAAAGTGATGCTCAGCACTAACCCAGACTTTCAATCCTGCTAATATCAGAGGGAAAAAAAAAAAAAAAAAAAAGTAGCTGTGAGTCTGGAGCATCTTCAGAGCTAGGCTGCGTTCATTGAGTGTCTAAAGCGAACCCAAAAGCCTCGCTGGAGGCAAGAAGGATCGAAAAGCCAGGGCTTATATCGACACCCAACCGTGAATCACTCCACGGAGCCTTCTGATTTCACCACTTTTTCTAAGCGGGCTTCGCCAGGCCACACCTTGAAGGGCAAATAACCGAAGGCGGGGAGGTGTGCCCTCGGCAGGCTCGGGGCGAACAATTCCCTTCTTCATCGCTTTGGGGTTTCTCCCTGCCCTGGCCACGCACACGGAGGACGCCTCCTCCTGCCGCCGCCCTCCTCAGCGCCGAGCACCGGGGGCGGCGCGGCCGGGGGCAGCCGCCGGTGCCCCGCGGCGGGACTGAGCCGTGCCGTGCGGGGCAGAGCCGCGCCGAGCCGTGCCGAGCGGGGCGGGGGCGCTGCGGGAGGTGGAGCCGCCTGCCCGCCGCGGGCCGGGGATGCGCTGAGGTGCGGCGGCGGGGCCGGGGCTTCCTCCCGCCCGCTTCGGGCGAGCACCTGGGCGCGGGGCGGGGGCGGCCCCCGGCCGGAGGAGGTCGGGCGGCGCTGAAGGGGGCCGAAGGGAGCGGGCAGGGCTGTGGGAGCGGAGCATGGAGCGCAGCTGCCGCCCCCCGCCGGAGCAGGAAGCGGTGGAAGCGTGGCTGGACGATCACTGCGACTTCGCCCGCTCCTACTTTGTTAGGAAAGCCACAAGGTAAGGCTGGTGAGGCGGCGGGCGGAGACAGAGCCTTCCTCGGCGGCGAGAGGTCGCTCCTCGGTTCCCCTTCGCTGTCCCCGAAGGAAAGAAAAAAGCCGTTCCCCCACCCCCACCCTCGAAAAGAGCAAAGACCGAAAGCAGCCGGCGGCGGCTCCGGGGCAGGCACCCCTGGGGGGCTCTCCTCGCCCCTTGGAGGCTGCCCTTGCCCCCGAGCAGCAGGCAGCGGGCTGCTCCCTGCCCGGCCCCGCCGGCCCGAGGGAAGCGCGGCGAAGCGCTGGGAGATGCCGGCCGGCCGGGAGGGGCAGCGAGGCGCTACTTGTCACCCCTAAACTGGGACTGTCCTTAAAGAGCGCAGCCGAAGCCCTGGCTCTGTAGGTGTAGGGGCCGAGACCAGCTGGGATTGGGATTGGGGCTGGGATTGGGATTGGGGCTCGCCATTCTGCAGCCGTCGTGGCCGGCAGGGGGCAGCGCGGAGCCGGGCTGCGGCGCAGGGCAGGCAGCGGCTGCGAGTTCCCCTGCGCCCGGGGGCGGCTGCTCCTCGCTTCCCGTCCTTCGGGTTTGGTTTTTGCCAAGAGCTAATGTAAAGATCCGAAGAGCTCATCTGGGCTTTCCCCCCTGGCCTGACATGCTGCCTTATGGAGATAAGACGAGGTATTTGCTCACCGTTGTCACACTTCAGCAGTGGGACTTCGAGTTGAAACTGAGTAAATTCAGCTATTTTTAGAAGTGGAGTCAGGTTTCCATTTTGAATATTTTCCGATAAACAAAGCAGTGGGGATGCTGAGCACAGGCAATCTGCGGCTCCCACGGTATATCTCAGTGGAGAGCTCGGGTTAGTAAGTCCTGTGGTTTGGTCCTTGGACACACCACCTCCGCGGGCTCTCCTCTCCTCTCCTATCCTCTCCTCTCCTCTCCTCTCCTCTCCATCTGCTCACTGCTGCTGATTTACTTCTTTCCCAAGTCACTTAGCAGGGATGGCTGCATTCTGAATGAGGCTTTGCTGCTGCTCCTCTCTGCATGGGATGGGGCGGTAAGAAGAGAAATCCCCATTAATAATTGACTCACAGCAAGCCAGAAGGCTTTGGGGGTCACCTGCTTTCTTGTGACCATCTGTCACACAGTCCCTCTTTCCTCTGCTGCTTCTTCCTTAGGTTGATTTAGCAGAAAGTAATAAAAAGTGCCCTTAAATAAGTCTTTAAAATGTTGAACTTTTAAAAAAGGCTGTGCATAGGTATAGCTGATGGAAGCGTTTAACTTTGATATTCTACAGAACACTAGTTCATGGTATATAACTGAAGGGTAGCTTATTTGCCCAGGAAATAGGGTGTTAGCAGCTTTGAGAAGTAGCATTTTATTAGTCCAGCTTGTCACACTTCCTTTGGAAACTGGAAGTAGTATTGAACAAATAGGAATGTTAATTAATAGTAACTGCTGTGTCAGATTTGTTCTCCCCTTGGAGGGGTTTGGTTAGTCTCTTTTCTCACGCTGCGGCAGCTTTGTGTTTGAGTAGGTCTGAAGCAGGCAGTAGTTCCCCAAATACAATCCAGTCATGTCTTCGTGACAGCAATGCCTCTGCATTTAGAGAAGGTTTTGCAGAAAAACTGTTGACTTGGAGTTGTTGCTTGGCAGTAATTGTGATGGTTTTATAGAGATGAAAACATTGTATTAGTTTTGAAACTATCTTCTCTGTTGTTTTGCATGGAGTGCCTTTTTTCTTTTTTTGTATTACTGTCTAAATAGCAAACTATAAATATTTAATAAGGAATGACTTTCATATGTTAGCTTGTATTTGATTAGGCAAGTTGTGAGTTACTCAATTGTATGGTTCAGGTTTTATTCACTGAAATGATACCCTGTAAACCTGATAAAATGCTTAATGTTCTACATTGTAGCGCTATTTTAGAGCTTAAAAAGGGGGGAAAAAAACCACAGCCCACTAACATTTAATGCTATGCTTTGTTTTAGTTGAAACTTTGTGCTACAGCAGTACGTTGAACAGACTATGCTGTGAATCTTTCGGTTAATTAGCATTAGATTTATTCTGTCATGTAAAACAATACTCCTTGAGCTAGTTCTTACTGTTTTCTAATCTTAATTTACTGCTGTTTTTTTGTCGTTACTGTTGTTGTTTTTTTTCTTCTTTTTAATATGCATAAGTCCTCACAGGTCCTGAAAGCAGTTGACCAAAAGTTAGTTACTGTGGTATCTTACAGAGCAGAGGCATATCTTGCATATCCACCTCCTCAACACTAGGCATAATTGCTAATGGCAAAAGTTTCTCTCTCTGTTTTTCAAATAGTCGCACGCAGGAACAGATCACCAGCTAAACCACTTACTACAGAGCAATACAAGCCCTTTCTGCTGATGATAATTGGCTTTGAGTCAGACCCTAATTTAGCAATTGCATTTTATGCTAGGCATTAATTTTTATATTTATATTTCTGTGTAATTAATTCATTCCTGCAGTGTTCTGTAATTCTGCCTCCAAAAATTGTTTGTAGAATTAGGTGTCTAATTAATACCAATAAAATAAATACTTTGGGTAGTCTTATGCTGCAGATTTTATTTATTTTTTAAGTATGGGAGTCATGTTTTATATTCATGGAGTGAGTGGTAACTTCTGTTTTGCATGCATCAGTTTCATGTTAGTATCAGTTTTCATCATTTAACTTACACATTTTCTGACAGGGTGGCACTTCAAAAGAAAGCATTTGCTTTTATTCATTTGTATTAATTGTTGTTTATAACGTGGGTGTGACAACTGGCAGAGTCGATAGGCTCACCAGTAGACACTCTGGATGCTCGGGGAGAAGGGCTGCAGGTCCTCTGGTTAATGACTGCTTTTGTCCTCACCCCTAAAATGTGTTGCAGGAGATAATTATATCCAAAGGGTTTACACCTTGTGTTTTGATCCTGCAAAGCCTCGAGGCTGACTGTGTCTGGAGGCAGGCCACATTGCTGCCTCCCTCAAGTCTCCGATGGCTAGGCGCGCCGACAAGTTCTGCAGTAAAGCTCCCATGATTGACTTCCACCTGCACAGCACAAGGTTGCAATCCCACAAGCATGTACAGATGAATAGCTTTAAATTTATCCCTCCTTTCAGTATGTGAACAAACTGCAATCCCAGAAGTAGGAAGCTACAGAATCAGTTATTTATTACTTTCTTTTGTACCAGGGAGACAAACGGTATACAGAGATAATATAAATAGCTATTATCCATGAAGTGCTACAGGCTGATCAAAGTGCAGAACAACAAAGGGGAAGTATGTCACCAGCACTCAGTGAAGTTTTATCGGAGATGAATTTGGTTCACTTAGGGATTCAGTCTGCTGGTTGGCAGACCTTCTGGCTGGAGGGTTTCTTACTGCACACTTAGGGGGTTCAAGAAGTCCTAAATGCCTGGCTCCTACTAAACTTAAGCAATATATTTTCTTGCTTTTTGTTTCAGCTCCTCTTGTTATTTTTCCTCTTTCAAAGTTTTAGAATTGCATATCATATTTTGGCTTCCCAGAAAGCAGAAAAGTCTTCAAGCAAAACAATACTTATTTTAGATTGCCTTGAGTTTACCCATAGTGTTGTTTAAAGACACTTTATAGCTCATGTTCAGAAGCTTTAAAGTATAATTTGATGTTATTGTCACAAAACTGTACTGCATTTACGACTGAATCTTGTTGCCGTTTTTGTCTTTCTAAAGTTCTATCATTCTGTATTTCCTTTAAAAAATAACCCATGCATTTTCACGGTCAAACTTTATACTTATTTTAACCCTCTGTGGAATACTTGTGTATTTCTAACTTCCTGCTTGTCCCTACTCTTACAGATATGAGAGGGATTCTCTTTTGGTGCTCTTTGCGATCACAAGCAGCAGGCTGCCAAAACAACCAAAGTAAAAATTCTTCTCGGTTAGAGACATCTGCATTGTTCCAGACAGTTTTTGTCTGGCTTCCTAAATGTATGGCACAACAGATATAAATTATTAAACCAACTCTCGTATGTCTCTCACTGGAAATAGGGTTATTTTGTTATAAATACATCTTGGCTTATTAAACCAGGCTGGGAAATATTTACAAATGAATTAAGGTGGGGTGGTTTTTGGAAAAATAAATGTCCTTAACAGCATGGTACTTCATAGTGCTTCACCGAGGATTCCAGAAGTGGCATTTACTGGGAACCTGCACTTTGCTGGAATTCAGAGATTGCACAATTTGAATATATCAATTACATTTATTACTTTGAAAATAACTCAAGTACAGTCGTTGTTTTTTCTTCTTGGTGGTTGGCGGACAATCAGTTTGTAATGTGCTGCCTGGTGTACTTAGGACACTTGCCTTCTAGTCTCCGTGTCTAGAGGGCTTTTCAAAAATGCCATTCCTTTTGAGCTGGCTATTTATGTTTAATCTCATAAATATTATCCGTAAGGATGTCCTTGCTTTGTTTGGTAATGTGTGCTTATTTTTTTCTAATTGAAAGGAAATTATTTTTTGAGCAAGTGTATGAAAATTCAGACTATCAAAGACATAAGTATATAAAATTTTCTGCACTGAAATGTGTTTTGGTCTAGCTTTTCTTAAAAAAAAAAATGGTTTATGGAAAAAATACTAATCCTAAGAATATACAAGTATGAGCCATATTCATCCTTAATGTGACCGTGGTAAGTAGGCAGTGGTTTTTAAACTTCTGTGATTGAAGGACCCCTTACAACTTTCCAGTGGAGGCACAGAATCCTATGCAAACTGTTCAAATATACTGAAAGTAGATTTGCTTTTCTAAGTTACTTGATGTGAAGCATTTACAAGTGGACGGCAGACCCACTGATTCTTTGGACCACGTCTAGAAAACCACAGGAAGCAGTGGTGTTAATGCAGGGATTTGAATGTTTTCTCCCACTTACCTCTATTAGATATTTACAGAAAGAAAGGAGTACAGAAAAAAAAAAAAGATTTCTATGAAATCTTAGAAAGCTTTCTTGTAGGTCTAACGATCTCCATAGTTATTTCATTTATAAATAGTCTCCATACCCTTTTGCATTTCTTGACAACTGCAAAGTACATCCCAAAATATTTTAATCTCCTGATTTCTTACCCTCCTGAATGTTTTTTGAATGTTATCCACGTTAATGAAGTTGTAAATGTGATTAAGTATTTTTGGCGTTTATTCTTGGAAATAAAGTTAGGTCTGAGCCTGAGTATTTTGGAAACAAAGTTTAAAACAGCAAATACTGGATACTGAAGAAAATATCATTTGAGAAACAGTTATAAATTGCTAGTAAGTGATTTCTATCTTTAATTCCCAAAAAGCTATAAGCTTTTCCTACACAAAATCTTTGGCATGAAGGTAAACTAGTCAGCAGATAGTACTGAGCATCTGCAAGAAGAACAAGTTTTTAGTACTTACTGTTTGCCTTAGGCAATCAAGAAACAAACAGGCATGTCAGCACATTAACTAAAATACTACTGGTGAACCTTAGTGGCCAGATAGAAAATAAGGTGGACTACAGTTAACATCTTCCTGCCTTCTTTGGGTTCAGGGTAACTTTAGTATTGTATTACAGTGCTTGTGGTAATACCGATAGGTGTTTGAAATTCATTTCCATTCTTGTTGCTGTTAATAGGATGAATTTAGAGAACAGGGTCTAAATTTATGGCAACGGGAAAGAAAGTGGAGTTGAGGTATATGTCACCCTTGTGGGAGACAAGGAAGTTAGACACCTTTCTTTTATTTTTAAAGTTGTAGAAGTTCGTGAAACTTTTATGTTGGGGATCTGTTGAATCTTCACAATTGCCAACTGCTTACATGAGGAGGAAATTCATGTCTTTGCACAGGATTAGTACAAAGACTACGGATATAAAATAAAAATACCACACCAATCTGTTTTTGAAGCTGAAGGGAGGCTTCTAGGGTGTAGAAATTTTGCTAGCTAACAAGCACAAGGATAAAATTCATGACATCACCTGTGATGTCGTCAGATCAAAGGAAGTACATTTAAATATCATAGCCTACATTCATGCTTATTTGAATGCTAGATTAAAGTTGAACTGTGTGGAGAATATACGATCCAGAGTAAGAAACAAAACCAGTTTAGACAATACATTCTTGACTTGAACTAATATGCAACAACCTGTTTTCATTTTCAGCGTTAAAGAGAAGGCATTTTGCTTTTTTCATGAATAAATATAATTAATAAAATCACAAAATACAAGTCTTTCTTTTCCTTACTGGCAAAGAAATGTATATTTATATGGAATGCATCTTGATTTATGAGATTTACTTTTTTTTAAAAAAAAAAAAAACAAGGGGGTTGGGGCAGCATTAAGTACAAAAGGAGCTATTTACAAAGTGCCAGAAAAGAAACCCTGATCAAATGGCCCTTGTGAATTACTCAATGGTTGTAATTTCACATTAGGTCTGGCACTGAAAATATAGCCACAAAATATATTTGCTTGGTAAAAGATTTATATTTTCCCATTTATTTGTGCATTATGGTGAACTCACCCCAGCACAGAGGGCCAGCCCAAAGCCTCTGCACCACTTAAATCCTACTTAACCCCTGTTTTGGGACTTTAAGTGGAACTGAACCAGTGCCTAAGATTTATGGGAAGTCTCCAGGCAGGTGTACACTTAACTTTTAATCAGTCATTCACCAAAGCCACTGGCATTGTGCTATTGCTTTCCACAACAAAACAATTAGATCCATGGTTATTTTTAAGATTTTTTTGAGTCTGCAATGAGAAGTAAACATTTGGAGGAGAAATAAAGGGTCATGTTTTAGAATTTGACCTTCAGTCTCTGAGGATTTACTGTGTCTTTCTTTATACTGTGAATAGAAAGTTCGTTTTAGGGAAGACAGCAATTCTTGTTAAAAGTTAGGCTTGCAGTTTTCTTAAAGAAAACGTGAAAATAGCTGAGAACAGTCTGTTAATGAGTTTCCTGTTTCTAATACTTTTGCTTCAAATAATAAATTGACCTCTGCCTCCTATTTTAAAAATAATATGAGCATCAGACAAGATTTATATTATTTCATAGCTCCAAAAAGTTATTTTACTCTTTCGTGACCATGATTTGAGTCCAGAATCAGAATTCTTCATTTAGATCTGTATTCGAATTGAAATCCATCGGACAACTTGCATGTTTAACATTAAATATAAGTTTATATATTTAACCAAGTTGTGCCCAAAAATTGACATCAACTTTAAGTTGTATTTTGTCTTCACAAATTGTTTGCCTACCACATAGGAATAGCACCTCTAGTAACTATAACTGGACAAGGGTTTAAGGAAAAGCAGTTATTGTCTCTCTTTTTTTTAGTTCATGTGTAAACTGTAAAAATGTGTTATTTTTAGTATTTCCGTTTAATGAGGCCTTGCACAGTTTTTTTAAATTTTTCCATAGCTAGAAAGGAGACAAAAACACTTCAAACATGATTGTGAAATAGGATGTACTAGAAACAAAATGGAAAGGCAAATTGAATATCCAAGATGCTTGTTGTGAATTTCATACTCATTTGTTAAAATTGAATAGATTTCAATTTGTTAACCCTTTAAATGATTTCTATATCTAAATTATGTCAAGACATGGGAAAGAAATTTGAAGACATCTAGTGGTTACATTAAGGAAAGCAATTGAGAAATAGATAACAGGCTAGGCTTGAAATATTGTTGACTTCAACACTAGCAGGATTAGGCCACAGGAACTCAGATACTCAAAAGCTGCCATTCTGTAGTAGACAAGTTTGGATTGAATCCCTCTCTTGAAGTGTATTATCAGTAACTGCTAGTTTAAATGAAAAACTAGCAAAACATTCTACACAACTGCTGAAATATTACATGTTGTATACCTGAACGATTTATGAGCAACAGAGAAAATGTATGGGAAGTTATTTGTTGTTTCACTAAAATCCATTCAACATTTGTTACTTTCATGGTACAGTAATTATTATGTATCTTTGTCCAAGATGAATAGGATGCAGCATACTATCATAGTTGCCTCTCAGTATTATTTTTGTGCTCTGTTTTTGCAGATTTTGTCCAACGATTCTAAATGCTTACTGAATGGTCACACGAGTATGGTCTTACATATGTGAACGTATGAGCAAAGCAACTATAATTTCGCTGTTACTCTTTAAACATCTTTACCAGGTGGTTTTGTTTTTTTTGCCTTTTTCTTTTTCTTTCTTTTTTTTTTTTGAGAAGTATGTGGTGTATTCTGAAGATAATCTCAAGGACACAAAGATGGGTGCAATAAATTATTTAACGTTACCAGTGTGTGAGTAGAATAGTAATTAGTGTCAGGTCAGCATGTTTTGATAAGTAAGGCACAGAAAAATCAAGCTGAGGTTCTTTTGAGGTATAACTGCTTGAACTGTCTCAAGCCATGTCTCCTCCTTGTGCCTATGTTTTCTCAACCACTGATTTTTTCTATTTTTGTTGCCTATTCAAATTGCAAACCTCTTGCTTCAAGGACAGTTCTACTTCCTATACAATCTTTAACACACCAGGGCCAGAGTCTTAGCTCTTCTGAAGTTCCTGAGTGATAATACAATGCAGATAATACGTGTGTAGTTGGATACAAGTGATTACAAAGAGGATCACACAATCTTTTTTTTTCCTTAAAATGTTTTATCTTCCATTGTATTTTCATCTGCTTCTCATCCCCTCTTGAAAATTCCTCTCAAATTTTATCATCTGCTGATGAGATCACCTGCCAAATTCAGCAGTCGGTATTATCATGATCCTTTGAAGTTGAGAGGAAAGACTGGAAGAAGTGACTAAAGAATGATTACTTCGTAGTTGTGCTTATGAACTCCGGAATAAATCATAGCTTGCTCAGGTGGAAGCTCATAGCGCAGTAAAAGACCATAGTGCAGAGAAGGATGTATGCAGCAAATGAGGAATGAGTGCAGATGTCTGTATCTCCTTAACCTGCAGTGACTAAAAAGCTTTGCTGTGATGGAAACATTGCATTGGTTTTAACTATCTGTGTAGATCACTATGAATCAGTATCTGCTCCTGTTTAACACACTGCTGTAACTTCTGAACTTACTTTCACCTTAACGTAATTTTTGCAAGGGTCTGGTCCTTACCGTCAGCTCTTAACAACGCCAATGCTTACTGAAGGCTACTTGTATGAATAGAGTGGTCACAAGTGTTTGTTTCTTCACGTAGTCCTTTCAAAATCACATCTTAGTCACATTTAGCACTTGTTACTAATTTCCAGTCACTTAGCTGTGGTTCAGTATGTGTCTGGTATCAGATACTTTGAGCTAGCCCCGTGCTGAGAAAATAGTTGTTTGTAATAATACTTGCCATACATTGTTAAATAGGATAGAAAGTCAACAAGCAAATGTACGTCAAGACTTCATCTCATAGATTTGAAATAGAGCTAGAATATGCCAGTTAATGTGAAATGCTAGTTCTTCCACCCATAACTGTATGAGTAAAACGAGCTAAATAGTTTCCTTGTTAGAAGAGGCATTCAGTAAAGGTCAGTGAACACTGTTCTTATTCCAGCTGAATTTGAGCAGCTTTCCTGTTGCCTAAACTAAAATGCCTAAATGGTTTGAAGTTGAAAACCATACTTTAAAATGCATAGCTAAGGATTTTTTTGTTGTTGTGAACCTACAGAGCTGTTTGAAAATTGCACACTGTGTTGGCAATTTATTGGACCATCATCTAAGGGACATTAAGGGGGAGAGGAATATGTTGCTTGTAATTATGCAGCTTCACATACAGTTCTGTTCAATGTCAAAGCATTGTATAAGTAATGCAGACAGCTAACAAGTAGCCAGTCCTTATTAAAGAAATGTAATTACTTTCACTGGAAAGGCTTTACAGTTATGTTGCACATCCCTCAACAACCTCCAGCAGATAGAGAAACATTAGAAATCTTATTTTACACAGTGAAAAGCCAAAAAGGTAAAAATTAAATTATTTCATGGCCACAGTGTGAGAATTGGTATTAGAATTCAGCATATATTGTTTTTACTGATTATTATTACTACAGTGTTAAAGCCAGAAGACATCATTACACAAAAGTAAAGAAGTAATAAAAAGGCAAGTTTCAAATGATAAACCAAATTTCTGCTTTAGCTTTTGTTTTGTCCATAAGGGGCACCTGAATCTTTTTCTGCCTTATGTCTTGTATCAACATACCCACCCATGTAAATTCAGTGTAAAACAGAGCTAACCAAAATGGTAGCATTTTATATTCTCACTTCCTCATGTGTAAATAAGCAGAAAATCAGATTACTCTAAAACTGCTGTCACTCAGCAATAGTACAGGTTCACACCGATCCGTTTCCAAACGTGCCTAGACAAATCACTGTACCTAATTGCTGGCTAGTTGAAGAAAGCTTCCATCTGGTTATATGTTATTACAGTCTCTTTTAAATCTTATTTTACATGGATGCCAGTCCTCTATGTTCAAAAATCAAGTCAGCATGCACAAATGTGAAACTGGCTCGGCTCACAAGCCCTGTTTTCAAACTATTGATCATTCTCTATTTACTTTTCTGTGTCTGAGACTTTACATGCACACGGCTCGTGTTTTCAGGTTTGTCTCTGAAGCCTTAGTGCTAGATGCTCAATTTTGTTTAGAAAAAGCTAAAATTTCCAAGTAATTGCTTCTGTTGAAGAATCAAACAAAAAGAACCCAAATAAAAAGCACATGTGATGACAAGTTATAAGCACTGATTTTAGAAGTTGTACTGTGCTTACTTAAAAAATTTTGCATTTTGTTCTCTTTCTTTTCTTAAGGATATTTTTGGTCATTTTCATTACTATTTTTTATTCTGCTTTCTCATTCAAGTTTAAAATGAAAAATCCAAATGTTATCAAATGCTAGCTTCTTATTTTGGCTCTCACTGAAACAGCTTTTGCAAGTGTGATTTTGCCCTGTGCAAATTATATTATGTATTTCAACAATACATGGTCGCAACTCCCACATCTGGTATTTATGCTGATTAAGTACTATCAAATAATCTTGTTAAAATCATAGTCTTAATAATAAATTAATTGCTCCTTATGTTTCTTCATTGTGTGAAGTATGTGGATGAGATGACTTCACAAAAAGTATATATTGCTGCTGTAATCAAGAAGGATCACTGGTAGCTTTTATGAATATACTTAAAAAGCAGAGTTTACTTCCTTTACTAATAAGTAGCTAAGCAATGAACCAAAACCCTTTGAGAATAACAATGGAATTTCATTGTGTTCTCTGGCACCATGTTTCCAGTAACTGGACTAGCTTTGTATTGCTGGGAAATTTATAATAGATGTTGACTGAGGTATATTACTGCTACGGTAAGCGCTGTTCCAGGAGCTTCATGGAAAATGTAAAAACAAGGAATGAAATTCTAGCTCGGTGGAACTCTGAGGCAAAACTCCCACTGCCTTAACTGTGTCCAGCATTTCATTCAGTGGTTTTGGACAAAGACCCTTACAACTCAAGACTCTCATCTTCAGAAGATTCACAGATGTGCATCACACACGTGATGTGTGACCACATTGACCGTTCAGCCTTGAAGGTCAGTGAGGCTATGAATGATATTACCCATCTGTGTAAGGTTTTGCATGATGATGAGGAAAAAAAATAGTCTACCTACTTATTCGGAGTTGCACTGGTGTGAATAAGAGAAGGACTTGGTTTCAGTGCTGTATTGAATGGGATCTGCCTCAAAAAAAAAAAAAACTTTTTTTTTGAGGTGGGGGCTAAATTATTAAGTAGTTCACAAAGAGGTGGGATGGGTACAGTAACATAATGACTTTCTCTTGCCCAAGTGCTCTCTTTACACTCACACTGTTTGCTAAATGAATTCAATTTTTCATAGTATGTTTTCCTACAGTTGAGGCCTCCAAATTGTATGTGATTGCAGAATCTGAGAAACTCTTTCACAACATAAGACAAATAAGTCTCCTGTTATGGACTGTTTCTTAATAAAGATAGTATTGGTGGATTTTAGATTTTAATCAGCTATATTACTCTGAATTAACAACTAACTTGCATCATTGCATTCTACAACATAGATGAAGCTGTTCCATAAGAAAAAAAGGCTATGTACTATCATTTACAAATTTAAGATATACTAATGCATGTAACTGATCAGAGGCTGACTAACCTGATTAATTTCCATGGTTTCATTCAGCTTCAGTCTTGAAATTCCTGTGGTCTGCTGAGCAAATAAAAAATATCCCAAATTTAAAATATGACCACCATGAAAGGCTTCCAGGAGATCAGACTTCTTAATAGGATATTTGCTGTTTGTAGGGCAAACATTATGTAATTCATAAAAAGCATTTCTTCTGAGAGCAGATCATGTGACAACGTTTCCTCACAGCATAAATGAAATTTAAAAAAAAAAAAAAAAAAAACGATTTTGGACAAGTAAATATTATAGTGATAAGAAAGTATAGTTGTGGGTTTTTTTTGATGTTGTATGTGTTTATGGATAATCCAAGATAGGCTGCATTTAGGGAGGATATAATTTAAGTGCTGGAGATTTAACATTAAAAATATATTTTAAAATTTTAGTATTAATTTTTAAACACTTCAAAAACATTATTTTGGGTTGAATTAGGCAATGAGTTTTATCCTCAAGGAACTTAAATGGGAGAGGTATGAAAACAACATGTTTTCATTGTTTTGAAGAGGTTTGAATTAGAAATATTCATGTTTCTTTCTGACAGTTTTTAAGCAAAGCTTGAATGTTGACTCAAACAGCATTTTTCATGAGTTGTGAGACAGCAGGGAAAAATAACTTAAAACAGTGGACAAACAACATAAGAACAACATAAAAATAGGAGAGGTTGCAGGTGCTTTGACAGAATTGAAGTTCAAAATTATCTCTTAAAACATTAAGAAATGGTCTAGAAAAATAGAATTAAAACAGAAAGCTTTGTTTTCACACACAATTTTATATATATATATATACACACACGCATCTTATAAATAATTCCATATCTTAGGAATGGGAAGGACTTGAACTTTTCAAGCACTAGATTATAGTGTAAACTTTTGATCTCCTGTATTCTGAAAGCTACAGAGTAAGCAGTCTTCCTCTGGCCTATTCATGTATTTCCTCTAGGTGGAAATAGTTTCCTTTGTACAGGGGATAAAACATTACAAACTTAACCTAGGCTAAGTGCTGCCTAAAACTGAAGAATATTGGTAAATATTGATACAGAGGACCTCTAAAGGTGCACTCATGTCCACTGTATGAATAAGTTTAGTTATCCTCTTTGCAGTGTCGTCTTCAAATATGTGTTAGTTCCTAAAGATTTTTAACATATATTATTTACTACACTTTATTTTTGTTTTACAGAGAAATGGTTAATGCATGGTTTGCTGAGAGAGTTCATACCATCCCTGTCTGCAAGGAGGGAACCAAGTCTCAGAGTGAATCCTGTGCTTGTCACCAGCCTGCCTGTGCTGAGACCACCAACTCTGGGACGCCAGCGAGGAAAATCTCTGCTTCTGAATTTGACAGACCCTTACGGCCTATTTTTGTCAAGGACTCAGTAGGAGCAGTGACCTTCCTCTCTGGCTCTGAAAAGAAGGAACAGATGCCTCTGCAATCTCCAAGGATTGGGACCAGTGGAGGGGATCAGTGCTCAAGGCTCTTAGAACTTGTGAAAGATATTTCTAGTCACTTGGATGTCACAGCACTTTGCCATAAAATTTTCCTACATATCCATGAGCTTATAGCAGCTGATCGCTATTCCCTGTTCTTGGTCTGCGAGGATAGCTCTAACGAGAAGTTTCTTGTAAGCAGACTGTTTGATGTGGCTGAAGGCTCCACCCTAGAAGAAGCTTCAAACAGCTGCATTCGCCTTGAGTGGAACAAGGGCATTGTGGGCCATGTGGCTGCTATCGGCCAGCCTCTGAACATCAAAAATGCGTATGAGGTAAACCAAGAAAATCTATCTTGAACAAATCTTGAAACTAGAAAAAGCTGATGTGATTTTGTCATTTTAGCCTATGTATTTGGAGCTTTGTTGACTTACACCAGTCAAGAGACAAACCTGACACCAAATTTCCCATTAGAATAGACATATTACACAAGCACACAGATGCAGAAACTTGTCGCTATGACTAATGCTAGAGGAATGGTAGCATCAAAATCAATTATTTAAGTTTGACAGTCAGATTTTCAGCCCCGTCTTAACCAGTTACGTACACACCAGTATTTACATTTCTAGCTTTGGACACATAAATGTTTATGTATAAGGACATAAGATACTTCCGCACCAAAATGAATGAAGTTATGAGCGTGAGTAACTATTTGCAAAACTACGGTCCTGAGACTGAAAATAATTTTGAGAAGTTTATCATATCTGGGGCACAAAGAGCAGGATCTGAATGAATAAGAACAGGGTGAGGCTTTGAACTGTATAGCAGTCTCCCAAATGAAATAATACTCTGCAATATGCATAACTTAATGCAAGGCTAGATGAAAAAAGAAAGAGAATCCAGCACTGGGAGAGGACCTGTCTTACACCTCCTCTTAACATCTTTTAATTCCAGGCTCTTTGGATATGCTGATTTTGTGCTTTGAATCTAGGGATGATGGAAAATTTAATTAACTAATACAAGCATAGAGAGCAAAAAATTACCACTTCTGATTGATCATCTCTTGGTTAATCTCAGCATGTTTACAGAATTGGGTACCATTACCAAGCACTATTCTTCAGAAGCAGCAAGGAGCACAGTATGATTGCATATGTTGTTTTAATTTTCAGCAAACACTTGCTTTTTCACAAAGTGCCTAAATATTTGTTGATATGTCTTCAATGGGGCATCACCTATCCTTGTATTTTAAAAGTTCTTCCTTGTATTGAGTCATCATGCTCAACTTGAAATCAATTACCAGAGAAAGAACAGCAGCTATACATATATTTATATTTTAGTGAGAATTAAAGTTTTATAACAACATTCAGCTGAAAAAAAAGACGTAAGCGAGTAAAAGCAAAAACATTAACCACTTTCATGAAATTTTGTTTTTCTTTGGCCATATGTCTTTCAGTATGTTTCTGTAATTTCCTTTTGATGATAAAAGCCATACTGGAGATAGTTATTCCATGCATAAATTCTTTATAATGATGGTCTAAGCTCAAGAAAGGCTTCTCCTAAAGTTGTTTGTTTTCTTGTTCTTTCTGTCAGTTGTATTTATCCACAGGCACTCATGTTCCACATAAATGTTTTGCTGTGTTTTTTTTTTCCTTTTAACCCACTCTGACAGTAACACCTTTATATAATTATTAACTGTTACCTAAGATAGCAAAGGTTCCATTACTAGCTAAGTCAGATACTGTACTTTTTTAACCTTTAAACCAGGGAAGAAAAAGAAACAGTCTTTAAGCAAGTAGTCAACTAATTATTTTTTTCTCCTATATCAGGATCCACGATTCAATGCAGAAGTCGACCAGATCACGGGGTATAAGACTCAGAGTATTCTTTGTATGCCAATAAAGAATCATAGGGAAGAGGTAAGTTGCAGTATTGGGTTCACTTCATGTAATACTGTTTCCAGCTATGCTAATTCTTTAAACTTTTATTAGCTGTCAGTCATTATCTTACAGCATAAACCCATATCTTAAAAAAAAAAAAAAGACTGTGTGCTTATGATTGCTTGGACTTTTAATTTTATCTTATCTAGTTCAGTAATGTAAGCCAAAGGGAATTGTCAAGAAGAGTTTAACCCCCAGATGCAGAAGTAGAATATATGAATTTAACTCCAGAAGTGCTGTTCATGGTTCCTGTACCTAGTATCTGTCAGCATTAAAATTCTCTGCGGGTTTATTGGTCTATCTCGGCACACAGTCAGATTGCAATTAAGAGTTACTGTGCTTCAGCTTGGGTTTTATCTAGGTTATGTTCTTGAGAGTACATAAATTATTTTTTATCATTGTATAGAAGGTTTTTACATTCTGTTAACTCAGCTCATAAGTAATAAATTAAGAAACACATTAAGTGCTTAAGATCAGGCATTGAAAACACATGGCGTTGATGTGATTTTGAGAAGTCATTGATAAGTCATGTAATGTAAAGTCAAATTACTTCAAATATGAAATAATGTGAACTCTTGCATGTAGTTCCCATCAGTGCTACTTCTCACAGAAGTTCTCCCTTCCTACCTGATACCCTCCCTGATACTATTGCAGTAGGGAGAATTCTTATTACAAACTTAGGTCTTCTAGCATTGACCAGCTCAAGAGTACATTCAGTGAAGACAAAGCACAAAACTGGGATCGAAAAAAAAGCAAGCACCACTGTTCTACTTAGGGAGGTAGTTAGGATTTCTTAATTTGTTTTTTTTTTTTTGTGTGTGTGTGTATTTTGTTTGGTTTTTGATCCTGACTGCAGTAGCCTTCAGGTACACCATCAGTTCTTAGGATGCTTGCACAGTGTAGGATTCCTTATAGAGTGCATCAGAGCTTTAAGATGGAGACTTTCTCTCCTGTAATTCCTTTATTCTTCAGAGTGTTTATCATTTGCTTCCAGAAAGTTCAAACTCCAAAACCAAATGCTGCCAAGATTGTTTTGAAGATATCATACGTTCTTTTTCTTGCTTTTCCATTTTCCATAAACTCTTGACTGAGTTCATTTGTTGAATCTTACTGTAGCTGATCCAGACAATCAGCCAGGATTTCCTTTCTTAACCTACTGCAAATTTTGGTTTAAAATGTTCTTTCAATTCTTCCAAGGACAGAACTTGAAATTGACTTGAGTTGACACTACCTTGCAGACAACGCTTCTAGTCTTCCTCTCCTAGTCCCAAGCCCACTTCGAAGTCTTCCCATTTCCAGCTGGCAGCAGCCACTGCTGGCCCTGGGCCAGCTGATGAGCAAATCAGATGCTGTGTGGAGCAGCGCTCCATGTCAGGCTGATGCAAGATTTTAAATTTCACCCACACCATCCCATTTTCTTTTTGTTGAATAGGAAAAAATGCTGTGTTCTATGTAATTGGGATCAGAAACGAAGTACAGGATCCTCGCTAGCCAGGGAACACGAAAGTGCTAACTTCTCGTTGGGCCTTTGCGGTAGGTAGGGGAAAGAATAAGAGCTGTAGTCTGTTGGTGAAACACACCATGACTTACAGGCTGAGTAAGCCTGCAATTGGCCGTATCTTCAGCTAGGTTTCTACTCCTAAGTGCATCAGCAAGTGGAAATGAAGCAGGGACATGTTTATTTTGAAAGCTTCAGCCAACGTGAAATTTGAAGAGTCTGTTACACTCACTCTTGTATGCAATAATTTGAAGGGGCTAAACTAGAAAATCCCTTTTAGGAAAGGATAACACTTATTTTTTTCCTGAATTTGAAGTCTATACTAGGAGGTTTTTGTTCCTCTCACCATAACAGTTTGGTGACATGCTTCTAGAGAGACTTTGGAGTCAGGGAATCAGCCTTTAATTTGCCATCTGCTTTTTCTGTTTAGAAAAAAAAAATCAGAATATGGGCTCCTCCCTGTGATAAATAAATAAATTCCCAAAGCCCCTCTAGAAATATGGAGGCTAGTGAATGCTTCCTTAGCCCAGGATGTCAGCAGTCACAGTCAAGAGATGATTCTGGAAAACATCCAAAAATAAACACTGAGAATGAGAAGCAACTGTGACTTTTTTGTATGTTTGCTTAGTATTGGTACTATTTTTTAAAACAAAAGAATAAGTAATTGAGATTAAGAAAATCTCATGCTGATTATTAAATCCTCTGGGCCGGCTGAAGTACGGAGATTTTTCCAGTAGATGTTTTTCACATTTTCCTGTATTTCCATGAGGCATGTGAGAAACCAACATCTCACTTAAAAATAACTACTAATAAGAAATTCCATAGATGAAAAGAAGAGCTCATAAAAAGGATTCAGGAAATAATAGTAATCTTAAAAGGGAAAAAAAAAATAGTGAAAATGAGTACCTCTGCACAGATGCGTACCAAAAACGGAATCCCATTCACTTGATAGCAGGACTCTTTTTCAGTCCCCTACTCGACCTATTCTTGCTGACAGAAATGTCAGAGAAACGTTGCATTTCAGATCCAGAAAATTCTGCTGATTATGTCATCTAAGATCAGATCATAGAAGCTTGTACAGTGCTAGCTTTGTAAAGAGTTTTCATTTTCCCATGAAAGACTGCAAATACAAACTGACTGAGCTTTGTATGCAGCTTTAGGGGCTTTGAACAAAGTTCTGGCACCTGTAAATCAGTGCTGTGCAAAGTCTAGTAACTAAACAAATTCCATCCATCCCATTATATGCCAAAAGATTGCCATGTGATGCTTTCTGTCATGCAGAGCTATATTATTTGTTGTTTGTAACCATTGAAGAACACAGTGAGGAAGACAGGCCTTGAGTAATCTGAATTGTCCTCTACTTAAAACAAACAACAAAATGGTTCTAAGTCAAATTATCTAAAGCTATCCATGTATTTAAAATTGTCTGAAGGTGAATGTGAAGCCATAGCAAAAACTCCATTTTCATCCTAAAAGATTTTCTCTTCTGTAGCAGCAAATAACTTTAAACATATTCACATCAATATATGCAATGTGTAGAGTTATCAAGACATCAATCAGACCTACTCTGTGTATCAGAGAATACCTCAAAACCTTCAAAACAGAGTGAATTATCATCCTCAGTAGTACAAAAAAAAATCCAGTGAAAAGTCAGTATTAGCCAGCTCATACCACAGCTATCAAGGCTATTTCTTTTACAAGAAAAAATGATATTGATGGTCACAGGATTTAGCTGTAGCTATTAATGCTAACCGTTTTAGTGCTATAGTGTTTATGCAGAAATCAGGGTTTTATCACTAGTGGCAGATCTAAGGTTGTGGCTGTTCACATCATGTATGTCAAAAAGCATTTTTGATGTGTCCTTAAACCTTCGATTTTTTTTCAGAAGCTCTAAATGCTACTGATTTGCCTTCTATAGTACCCTTAATGAAGTGAGTAAATGCACTAGCACTTTTCCCTGATTTTGCTTGGTCTTGGATTCAAAGACCCAGAAAAAGGACTATAGAAGTTGTTGCAAGTAATTATCACCTTAAGAATTTCTCCATCTGGTTTTGTAGACATTTGTAAACAAACACTCATTTTGAAGAAAAAATCTTACAGAACTGAATAGTGAATGGAAGTCATTAGCTTAAAGCAACTTGTGGAGTTATTGAGAACTGATACAAGGCTCAGTACAGCTCTCTGGTTTGGAATATCTGCAGAAGGGATGGTTCCTAACTGGAAGAGTCATCATAGCTGTAGTAGAAGCTGTACAGGAATGATACATATTTTTTTCCTTTATGCTGTGCAAAATAATTTCCATGAAATACTATTTTGGTTTAAATCTTATTAAAATCTGTAGGATTTTCTCATGTGGGGACTTCTAGTTGAATTAACCGAGACCTATCTCCCAGGCTCTGAGCCTGAAGTATGTAAAATTGAACTTCCCACTAATTGGCAAGGCAAATCTTCTGTTCTGGCAATGATCATTCCAATTGTTTAGTTGTGTTTTTTGTTGTTGTTGTTTTTTAATTTGCCCTAACCTCTCACTGGGAAGCTTTTCGGCATACATCAGGGTGGTATTCTGTTTACAACAGCCATTCAAAGTATCCTGTTGAACTTTATAAAAGATAACCAGGCATGTTATGGTTAGCCAACTACATTCTTTTTTCCCACAATGCCAACTTCAGGTACAACACATCACAGTGACTGCAGTATAGCCAAGCTACCTTGAAACAAACTACCTCCAGTTCCAGTAGCAGTCTTGCTGCAGGATTATGGAGATCAGTAATTTGCTGCTTGGAGGATTTTCAACTAATGCTGAGACGTATTATAGTAGCTAGACTGCTAGGAATCACACAGGCTACTGTTGGCAAGAACGGTAGAAGAGGATGTGAAAGTTTTGTTGATTAAAAATGAAAGTCTGTAAATAGAGGTCTGTCCCTATAGGATAGTTTTATAAGCCTGATTCAAAGATGTACAAAAGCAGGAGAGCAAAGTAAGCTTAAAACTACTCAGTCTGTCCTCTCATGTGGATATGTTCCTATCTTTAAAATGAGATAAAAGTTGAGTTTTTCTCTCCCTGTTACCATTCTTTGGCTTAATGTTATTTTTCTTCAGGTGCCAGCAAAATAATTTTTATTTATTTATTTATTCTCAGGACACAAAACGGTATTTTTAAATCAGCTAAAGTCAGAACCAACTAAAAAAGGCACTATCTCCCTGTAGAGCTGGAACAGCTTTCACAGAGTTAGGCCTGGAGTCCTAATGTTCAAAAAAAATGTAGCATGAAACAATACAGATAAAACTCATATCTCAGTCATCGTCTACTGAGAGACACTCCAGGTAGCCTGTTACTTTTAGAGGCAGGAGGCAGCTAACAGTAGAAAAGAGTGAAAATAATGTCCTCTGATAATTAGAAGAAATCTCTCATTGTAATGTGATCAGGTTTTATTAAACTGGATAACTGGTAGAGCTAGAGAGGAAAGGTTACAGAACAAGCAGCAGCACTGGAAGATTGCCTGTGTTGCCAGCAAGAGTAGAGTTAGGAGAGCTGTGTTCTGAGGTGGTAAAACAGGTACGGGTTCTGACTTAGTAATTGGTGGCTATTTTTTTCTCCTTTTTGGGGATTGACAGAGAACTATTCCATCATCAAAGCTGCTTTCTGTGTTCATGGCGTATGTCTGTCTTACGTCATTTGAATGGAAAATGACAAAGTGTTTGGTTTCTGATTCAAGGGGATTTTTTTCCACTGACTTTAAAGAAGGCTAGACTGAGGACTAAGGTCCTTTATATACAGCATGTTTGCTTCTGCCCACCCCTTTTGTACTTCCAATACAGCAAACCTGGATGAAGGCTCTTGCTAGGAGCTGTGTGACTAGTTTATACAACACCAACCTAGTCAGACTGGGAGTAAAGCTCATCAGTTTGTAGCACTTGACAGCTCGCTGGTTACTTTAGGGATTAGGACACAAGATTACAGGTCTCTAAATATAAGCAAATAATAATTACTGCAGTGTTTACTCTCCCTTAATCTTGGTTTTCTTCAGTCCATAGTACTTTCTTATGATTTTCTCTAGCAGTTATCCCCTTTCATGGCTGTTTTAGCCCCTTTCTGGCCTAGTAGTTTTGCCTTGGGTGAACAACAAGTATGCAGGATAATTCGGTAGGCATAGCAAGACAGTGACAAGTAAAAAGTATCTTTGCTTTAGTGCTACAGGACTCAGCTTTCAAGAAGGTTAATTTGGTGCCTGCTTGTAAAAGAAGTAATGAAAGATGAGATAATGTGCCTATGTAACTTAATACCTTTTTGTTAGACTGGAACAGAGCATTCATCAGTGAATCTTCAAGTGGGCTGTCATTTTTTTTGTGTGTGTTCTTCAGGATTTACAGAGAATGTTTTATTTCAGATATGAAGTAACATGTCTTCTTTATTGCCATAAAGATTTCACACTTTAATATAGCTGTTATATGAGTAAGTTTTCTGCATAGCTGAGCTCATAGTAGTTACAGTCACCTTTGATTCAAAATCTGTGCTGGTGTGAACGTAACTCCCAGATGGAGGGATCAGGCCTATTGTCTTTTCAGATTTGTTTATAGCAAGTTTAAAAAAAAATTAATTTTAGTGAATCCTAACAGTGTGAAAACCAAAAATGCAAGCCTGTGTTCTCCATGGCCTAAAATGCTTTCACATGATTAAGTTTTGTCCTAATTACATAATTACATTAGTAACAGGAACAAACCCTCCTGAGTTTTTACATCTCCTCCTAATTACCTGCTTGCAGGCAAGACTCCAGTGTCTAACTAATACACATCTTAGTGAAGTTTACTTGAATTTGTACTGATATAAATCAGAATAAGTCCAGAATCTGGACCAGCTTAATCTTTAAAACTGATAACTTTATATGAAAAATGACACATACTACAAAAGTCTCTTTCAAAGCTTAGGATGTCACTGAACAATGGAAAATATTTTGTCAACTGTTTTTTTTATAAAAAAGAAGTGTTTTATGCAGTTTGTCATCTGCATAAAATTTTTATCATCATCAAGACAAGCAGGATTTTTTTAGCAGGTTTACTCTCCTCATTACTCCTTCCCCCCCTCTATTAAAAGCTTTTATTGGAAGACCTTAATAAAGATACAAAAATGACCATTTCCATTGATGCACATGCCTTTTTTTTAATGTATGAGTAACCTGCAAGGCTAAATAGTCTTTTTGCTGTATTGGTATGGTACTTATACTGTTTTTTAGCTTTTTTAAGCACCACAGGCCTTCCTTTCATTGGCAGAGGTGTTTATGCACAATAAAAGTACTCACCTCTTAATTCTTAAACTCCGTAATGATGCCTCTGAACTCATCATAATTGTCTTCGCCCGTGCTGGACCAAAGCTGGAAAAAAATAAAAATAAAAAAATGAGAACCCCCAAAAAGACAGTGGTGTGGGAAAAGGTCTAATCATTAGTCTTTTCAGGTGCGGGTTAACGTAAAAGCATATATGATTATTAAAGGATTTCCTTACTATTCAAAGTCTGCTTTAGAAGTATATATGGCAGGTATATTGTTAGTATAGTGAGAATGTTCACTAGGTAAGAAGTTTTCCCTGAAGTCAAGGAGAAGTGAACTGTGGGAAGAACTGGGTTGTATGGAATGGACTTGACAGCTGAGCTTTATTTCAGATGGACATTTTTGAGCCCACAGTTGGCACTGATTCATGCTGCAGAACACTGACCTTGTAACATCAGTATTTTGGGAATGCTGGTGTGAGAGATGGCAAATTGTTGTCTTTTCCATTACAAAAACATAACTGTATCCTCTCCTTCAGTTTAGCAGTTATATGTTGAAATGATTAACAGCCAAGTACAGTTTTTTAAACATGCACACCACACAGTTTTCTTCTGATATTGTTTATCAAAAAAAGCAAGATGAAAAAATGCTGTCATTAACAACTTGCAATGGTCTTATACTACTTAGATTTCAAACAAAGCAAATTCTTTTGTTTTGTCAATCATTTACTTGAGATCTGACAAAAATGTCTGAAAAGAATCAAAAGCTTTGTATATACTTTATGGCTTCTTACCACGTACCCACTCATGTTACTGTACTTGGCTTCATCTGTTCTAGTAAATTCTAACCTCAGAGTTTACTGCACTGTAGATTTACTGGCCTTAACAGAAGAGGAGACTCAGCCATTTAAATAGATGTAACCATGTTAATTGTAATGAAGTGCAGGGTTTTAGTGAGTGACTTCTAGCTCTTCCCAGTTTCCAGCCTACGTCTCCTGCCTCTTGCTCTGGTGCTTATCCTCTGTTTCACTTCTGAGTGCCTTCCAGTTTTAGTGTGCTGTGAAGTGGCATGGTTAACGTGATTCAGAAGGGTACTTATATGGAAGTAAAAGGGTAAGTGTAGGATCCATGAAAAAGTTTAAACTAGCTTACAGGACAGAATGGTCGCTGCCAGCAAACAGATTAAATAACTGCAGTAAGGAATCTAGAGAAATACTATCCCAGTGAGTTATTTTTTTTTTTTGACTAAATGCTCCCTCTCTTCATACAGACTCACATGAAAGTCTCTTGAAATTCTCTTGTTTCCCCTGGTCTCTGAAAAACAGACCCAAATTACCACTAAGACATCTATGTTGACTATGTAAGAGCAAATCCAAAGCAGCCATACAGTTTCATTTCTCTGAAAATAGCAGAGTTGGAGCCTACGTTAGAAACAAATCAATACTAAACAAAAATCTGAATTTCATTTTTATCTTTATAAGTAATTTTGCTGTTTGCCAGGCAGATTGGTTTGCTGGGAGGCTCTCACCAGCATGCAGAATTGAACTCCGCAAAGACTGGCAGTAACAAAAGCATCGTTCTTCAGCTGTGTTGTACTCTCACATTCATTTTACGTTTCTTTTAAATCTAAACCAACATCTTTTATTGCAAAATCACATTTCCTGGCTAATTCTTTTCTGTGTAGAAAGTTGGAAAAGCACCAGTAGCTCAATCATCTCTATGGGACTGTTTTCTGTTCCGTAAGAAATCATATTTTAATCTCCCAATTCATGTAATTATGTCCAGAAACCTGAAATCAAATTTTATCACAGACTATTTCTACACTAAAAAAAGCATCATCTCAAAGCTTAACACAACGTAGACAGGACTTTATAAGAATAAAACTAGGTGTGTAATCTTGCCAGATTCCATTTTTTTACACTCAAATCCCAAAGCAGACAAGCCAACAAGCAAGTAAATAGAGCTGGTCTGTCAGTGTCTTTATAATTATTTCATAAAGTGTAGCAGATCTTTTTATAGTTCATGTAAATACTCTTTGTTACTATCTATGCTCTGATTTATGTGAGCAGCCTTAATTTATGAAGCCAGTTAGCTGCTATTCCTAATACATAGTGCATTTGAAATCTAAGGATTTAAGCCATGTGCCAGAAGCAGAAAGAACTACCCAAGGAAAAGTCTTTAATGTTGTTCAAGGCATATAGATTTGTTTCTTAGGTCTGTCACAGATGTCCTGTGAATGATGTTTTACCCTTGGCTTAGCTTCTTTAGCTGTAAAACAATCATTTATTTTTTCATATGTCTGGGAATAAAGTCCAATGACAGATTCCTTAAAAATGATCTAATTATTCCCTTTTGAATGCACTAGGTTGTTGGTGTGGCTCAAGCAATCAATAAGAAATCGGGAACTGGTGGGACTTTCACTGAACAAGACGAAAAGGTATAGAAGCTGGACATTTCTGTCTGTTCTGTTTTCATAGGGGATCAGGGGTTATATATGCTATTGCTTTTCACACTGATCAGACATCTTAAAGTTACTAAAAATTAATCACTGAAAAAGTAAGAATTCCTGGTAATATTGCAAAATTCTTTCCTTATAGAGCCACGAGAAATATGGATGTGACATAGTTTAATTTCTCTTTTCAGAATGGTATCTCTCATACATGTCAAATACAGGTTTACTCTACAGAGATGCACTGTAGGACAGTTCCATAGCTTATAATAGACATCATTTTTATGAAGTGATTATAGGTCTCTTGGCATCTCTGACAATACATATTTTGAGTATTAAAATTTACATAGTGATTATTTTCTAAATATTGCATCACTTCTTAATACAGCAATTAGAGGAAGAGAAAAGGCCATGGGTAAATTATAAATAATACATGAGATAATCAGTAGAGCAGACAGCACCTTGATTCCTAATTCTCCCAATGGAGTTGCTTTCCAGACATTTCCAGATTTCACATCTAGATTTGTAGAGCAAAAGAGGCTGCACAAAGGCTGAAGAAGTTGACTGAATTTTCAGCAGTAAAAATAAATAAGTAAATACCAGAATGTAATGTTCCCCTTTGAAAACTTTCCCCTTTAAAACAAAATGCATACTGAGTATTTGTGGGATATAAGAAGTAATCCCATTCAAATAAGGAAAAAAATTGTGGTTCCGCTATGTTAGCAGAATTTTATTTCCACTTCCCAACATAACAGAGGCTGATTGTCTGCACCAAGTTTTTCTAGGTAAAATCTGCATTATTGCAAGACGAGTTGATTCCTCTGTGCTGCTTCTTACCCCAATCCTACTTGTACCAGGATAAACTGGAAAGATAGTTAGTTTAAAAAGAGAGAAGAGATTCTTGAGGAAATAACAAATTATGAGTAACTGGAGGAAAAAAAAAAGGAATGTGAATGCCAAAAATAGCTTTAAATATCAATTAAGATTTCAAAGTGGAAAAAAAAAGTAGGAGCTTATCTTTGAACAGAGTTAAGATGCTGTGAGACGTTATCTTCATCAGATGCTTATGTTTATTTGTCTTCAGGATTTTGCTGCATATTTGGCATTTTGTGGAATTGTTCTTCATAATGCTCAATTGTATGAAACATCTTTGCTTGAAAACAGGCGTAATCAGGTATGATCTACAGGTTTGTCCCAAGAATACAAAAATTATGATGGTCAGCTAAAATCTGCACCTTTTCCTGTTATTTCTGTTATGGTAGCAATTCCTTGGCAATTTTTAATTACTCTAATACTGTGGAGCTCTAACTGCACTGAGAAGTAGCTTGGCAGATTTCAGCTCGGGCTGTGAAAAGTGGGCTGTGTGGGGGAAAACAGTAAAGCTACATGTCCAAAATTCATTCCATGTCAATATACTTGATACTGCCTGAAGTTATCCTGTGGCTCACTGTGTGTATTACACAGCCGGAGGCACGTATACTCCAGAAATTTCAGGTAAAATTATCCCTACAGCATGGCAGAGGTTATACAGATTGCTCTTTTAGTCTCCTACAACTATAAATAGTCACTAACAATATTTTCCATAATGATCAGACAGGAAACTAAATTTCCTAGAGGAATGTAATTCCTCCAATTATGTAATAAATTCCTCTAATAATGTAATAAGAATAGCCATCTATGTAACTGATGGGTTATTAACGCCATAGCCTTTATGGGTGGAATATCTCTCCCCTACATGATATGAAAAGTTCTTGGAGAAACAACTAGGCAGCAGTTGTTTTAATAGCATTCTGGTAGGTCTGAGTTTCCAAGTGACTATTGGTGTCTGTAAATTGGTACAAATTTGGATAATCTTTTCAAATTGGTTCCATGCTTCCTGTGGGGAAAAGGGAATATAATTTGACCACATCTAAGTAGCTAAGTCCTTCAACAGCAGCTTTGAAATATGGCAGCCTGGACCTAAATGATGTTTTCACCAAATGAGTTCGTTAAGCTCTGTTTGAATTACAACAGATAATAGTTGTGCTCAAAAGTCTTCAGTAATCTAAATATCACGGTTGATATTTTTACAATGCACACAAGAGCCATAGGAAACCATTAGGTTTCCTAAGGGCAAATTGCTGTGTGCTGTCTGGACTTCTCAAATTTCATTTGATCAACTGTTAATGTTGATCTGACCGGAAACATCAGACAACTAATTAGGCTATCTATTTTCTCCACCAAACTGGCTAATAATTCCTGTTGCCTTGCAGTCTGTATGACAGCCAAAGCTTAATTTTTGTCACAGACATGTGTTGATTTCCTTGATTCAGAGAAGAGGAGAAGAGTAGGAACTGTAATTATTGCTTACATCGCCATCAGTCAAATTTTCACAAAAGACTTTTTTTCCAGGTGCTTCTTGATCTTGCCAGCCTGATTTTTGAAGAGCAACAGTCTTTGGAAGTAATTCTGAAGAAGATAGCTGCCACTATAATATCTTTCATGCAGGTGCAGAGGTGTACCATCTTCATAGTGGATGAAGATTGTACTGTGAGTACATTTTCTTGGTTAAAAGTCAGAAGTGCTGGGAAGTCCCTGGGAGCGGTATTGGCTTCCCTCCATTCTGATTCAGTAGCATTTCAAACCTTCTTCCTCCCTGCCCTTGCTTTTATGGCATCCAGTCAGGGCAGGTGTTGATTTCAGAGGATTAGGTCTTTGTGTAGGCGAGGATGCCATTTTATGCAGTCATTTTGCATTACCTATTGGTAAGCTATGGCTCTAAGCTCTCTCCTGTGGCATAGATCTTGAATGTAGAACTTTTTTATAACTCATTTTATTGGCTACTGATGTAAGACAAAAAAAAAAAGGAAAAGGCTGGGTGAAAAACAATGTGGCTTTTACTTGATGTGCAGAATCAGTTTTGACTGTACTTTTTATTTCTTGAATATATCTCATCAGGGAGTATCTAAACAAGGTATCTGAAGAGAATCGTGGCCTCTCCCAAGATCCTGGCTCACTGAAGCAAAGCACATACTCCTTTCCTATCTGCCTACTTTTATTTCCTTTGTATTGAAAATAGGCTGCAGAACAAGAAGCAGGATGTTATGTTGCAATAATATTTCCCTGTATTTAAGAGAGTTATTCTTGCACAGGAATGTGGAAGAGGAATTTACATAATGTATGTATTCAGATATTCACACAGTCCCTGCAAGTCAGCCAAACTCTAGCACCTAGTTTCCAGTCTGTAGTTTGAATGCGTAGTACAGAGAGAATCTAATTTCTCTCTACGTTTAGGCTTCTCAAGTATAAAAAAAACTTATGTGAAAAGAAAGACAGAGATCTGTCAACCTGTTTAAAAGGCTTTGATGTCCTCACCTCCCCAAGCAAAGCAGTTATTATGCACTCCTGGTCTGGAACTGGATGAATGTTAAAATATGGAAGTTCTGTGCTAACAGGTAAATTTGGCACAGCTTATAAATACCGGCATTTCTTCTCAGAATGATCAGTAGAGATTCAAGACACTTCAGTGATATTTAAAGAAGATAATTATGTCATAGGAATCTGTACCATTGCTGCTAGATGTGAAATGAAATTAATTTTATACTTGTCTTTATTACAGAATAGGTGTTGATAATTGCCATGAGCATAAGCTTTTCAAATGAATATTACTACTCTAACTTATAACCACAATGATATATTAAAGTATCTTCTTGGTATTCCAGGATTCATTTTCTAGTGTGTTTCACATGGAATCTGAAGAATTAGAGGATTCAGCTGAAAACCTGAAGAGGTAAAACAATGAATTTAAGGGTTTTTTTTTCATCATGGGCGAATGTTGAAGAAATTATGCTTTTAATATAGGTTTTCATAATAAAGGACACAGTACCATGCCTTTCCACTGGGTGCCATGTATTTCTGCTGTGGAACAGGTTTTGCCCTGAAAAGTACATAGACAAATTGCCTTAAAAAGTTCACTCTGAGCAGAATAGGAGAACAAGGTCTGTTCTCTTCATTTTGTCAGGTCGAAGTACATAGTTGCATCTCAAGGTTATGCTGTGGAAATGTGCAAAACACGAGAAGTAAAAATCTAATTTCATGGGCTGCTCTAGAACTGGTCTGTAAGAAATCTATATAGGTGACTATGTTGTAGAGTTGACACAACCACATTAGTAGTTACCAAACGGTGTATAACCATATGATTTTAATCAAAAAAAAAAAGTAAAGTACTTTATAAAGAAGGATAAGCATTATTCTTATTTTATAGATAGGAAAGATGGATCAAAGAACATGACCAACGAAATCAAGAATAATGACTGATAGTTAGATTTTTAGGTCGTGTTCAAGAAACCACTAAGAATTTCAACTGGGAAGGATGGAAAGAAGTAGACATAATTGTATTAAAATACTCAGATTACATAGTTTCCAAATTTACTCTGAACCTTTGTATTTAAGTTTTGAAAATTACCGTCTTCATTACCTTTCTGTCATCACAAGAAGTTGTTTCAAATAGTGTCAAAAGAGTGAGAGACAGTTGTATCTAAAACACACTATGACAAATGTAGTGTCAGGAGAGAAAAATGGAAATTTCTATACCTCTTTGATCTTTTTTTTTTCAGTGAACATTTCTTATATGAAATTTAATTACATATATTTGAAAATGAACTTAAAAATATGTGGCTTAAGCAAATAAAAACCATTGAGATGTAGTAGGATTTCTAGACAACATACAGTCAGAAAGTTCAGAGGTACAAAATGGTACTAAGATCACAGAATAACTCTTTACTTCCTCTTCTATACTGTGGGAATGGCAGAGAGAGATTTTACCTTCCTATTCATTATCCCTTTCATGGTTACTAGTTAAGGCACTCAAAATGTAATTTACTGCTTGCATGGGTCATCAGTAAATTATTTCTCCTAACTGATAGGAAGGGAATGTTGGAACCTTAGCTGCATATCTGAATTTTGTTCATGGGACAGCACAGTTAATATGCCAAGGACTGTACTACGAGTCAGCAATTGGAGTTAGAACTTCTGCATTGTTTTAAGGTCACAATTTCAGGCAAACAAAAAAACATGACATGGATTAGATGGAAAGTATTATGTTACAAAATATAATTTCAGGCTTATTATGTAATCAGGGACCCTGAGTTAAACCCAGATCAGACTCGTTTTCAGAATTATGTGGTATTGCCTTGTATAACCAAGTTGGTGAAAAAATGAGAGAATAATTCTCTTCCTCAAACACGGTGAACATCCTTTGGATATACACTTACACCAGAAGGATAGCTAAAGTCGAGTCAAACGTCAGAGGAACTTGTTCAGGAGCTTGTTGGGAATAGGTGCATTATTAGGACATATGCCCTTCTCCAATGTTAGCAAAGGGGGCCAATAGAATTGAAATCCCTTAATTAATACATCGTGGCTGTATAAAGGAGATGATTGAAGGTATTTTCTGCCCCAATTTGGAAAAAAACACCTCTCTTTCAGGAACAGGATCCCCATGCAAATGATTGTTCTTTTACTTTTAGAACAAATCTGAAATAAAGTTAGGAGTAGGAAATTCACAAATGTTACCAGCTATACCCAGTCTAAAGAATATGCAAATTTCATCTATTGATTTTTCAAGTGTGTGAGATTTGAGAATAGTTTGTTTTCAGAGTTGTTTATTTCAATGCAAACTCAGTTGCTCATTCTTTATCCTTCATCTACATGAACGGAAACGATTTGTTTATTTCTTAAATTTGATGTTTGGTGTTAACATTTTGGAATGCTAAAGAAATGGTGTAGTGTATAAATTAATCCACTCTGTCATTTTGTGGTGGCAACTGGATTAGGGTACAAAATTTGAACTTAATTCCATTATATAGCTGTTGGTTATATCTTTCTTGGCCTTATCCATGTAAGATATTTACTGTTACCTGCTTTGCATAATGAAGTGTCCTGTTGTCATACTAAGCAGCTAAAAATAATATTTTTATCCCTTAGGGACTGTGATACAAACAAAATCAATTATATGTACGCTCAGTATGTCAAGAATACTATGGAGCCTCTCAACATCCCAGATGTCTGCAAAGATAGAAGATTTCCCTGGACAGTAAGTAAAATAAGCTTACATTTGAAATTCAGAATTGATTTTTTTCTGTCTACCTTTCAAATCTTTCTCGCTTTCCCCTCAGTATTTTTTTTTAATTTGATGGCCACAGTTAGAATTCCACAAACACAAAGGAAGGTACAATGTTTGCTTTATAAAATTCTTTATCAGTGAAGAAATGGTACAATACTCACACAGTGAGCAGGGTATTCCTATAGCCATTATTTAAAAAGGTTAACATTCATTTGTCAATAGAAACTGTGATGTGGAGAGCTTGCAGTGTATTCTCTGGGAAGCATTTAAGTGAAGAACAGCTGGAGGTTTTCACAGCAATTCTCTGTAGTTTACTGTGATTGTTGGGAAGCTCTCAAAAGTTCCTTCCGTTTCATTCCCTCCTTTCCCTTCTTGTTCTGGCAAAGATTAATGATATTTATGCCAGTTCTTTGCTGCTTTTGAGAAGGAACAATTTCACTTTTCTGTGAAAGATTTTGCTTCACACTTCATCAAGTGTGAGCTTGTGGTGTGGTGCACTACTGAACACAGATACTGGAGAACTAGGAGGGGAAGGTCACTTTGCAAAACTCAGATTACAATCAGGTTGTGTTCGAAGTCATCAACATAAAGTAAAATTGTAATTCTGTGTTTTCCTCTCAGTGCAGAAACTTGAAAAAAACTCTTCTTAATATAGGTAGGCCTGTTAGCCAGATGGGTTCAGAGAGAGAGTAAGAGGAGGGATAAGATTTGTCACGATCAGCAGGTTTTTATCAAACTCTTTGTTTTGTGTCACACAACCAAAAGTTCAGAAACAGTTCTGCTAGAAGGAATTTTGGATAATGTTTTTCACACAGTCACAGTGGCTGCATCTCCACCACTACGTAGGAGCAGTATCAAGGCTGGGTGGAGGCAAAATCTTTTGAAAGCTGACAAACCGTGGTATGTGGGAAATCCCAGGCGTACCTAGTAACCTAAAAACCCCAGCTTGTCTCTTTCTTTGGAGAACGTTCAACAGCATGCTTACTCACTTTATGAAAAGAACTTTGTGCTTTCTAAATGCATTGGCAGCCTCAGCTACCAACGTAGTGATGTGAGGCAGAAAAACAGCATGGGTTTCTTCACAGGAGAGCCCTGATGTTGCCTGCCTCAGGTTCAGGCTATCTATAAGGACAGGATTTAAGCCAAATGCTAAGATTCAGCAGCCATGCCTGTGTGTTTTTTTCCTGAACCAACAAAGTTAGGGTAGTAGAGACGAAGTTCAAGTATCTACAACACTCATTAAAACCATTTATGCCTATTCTTGTTTAGTCTCCTTCCTTTTCATTAATACTGGGACAAGTATATTTTTAAACACTGTACACTGGTCTTGTCCAATCCAGACAAGCTGGAGTTTCAGCGCACCTGAAATTTACCGTGAAACAGCAGGTTCTCCTTAAGGTAGCCGTAAACCAGTTTTCATGCAAACTTAACTTGGCGGTTCTCAACTGCCCCTGCTGGAGAGGTCTAGCAGGGAGAGATGCTGATTCCTAGCCTTTTTTTACAGCTTATTTCACAGGTACATCTTTTCAGCCTGCAGTTCAGAAACCAGCAAAATCCTACTCTTAAGTTGTTCCATCTAACCTGTTGATAATGGGCTACTAAATATTAAGTTCCTGGAGTCATGTAAAGTATCTGGCATGATATAATCCCTTCATCTTTTCTTCAAAGAATCATACTTCCTATTGCCATTTATAAGCATTATAGTGTTTGTGCATTAGCCTGCACAGAAAATCTTCAATCCCTTGCACAGGACAAGACGACAAAGCAACAGCAGTAAAAGCAAGCAAACAAACCAAAACACAAACAAACAAACAAACAAAAAAAACCACACAGCCAACCAAACAATCCCCCCCCCCCCCCCCCCAGCACTTTTGATCTGAAATATTAGTGCATACACATTTTTTGTGTCACATACAATTAGAGATTGGCCTTCATTTACTTCTCAGCAACTGCCGTATTATTCCAGGACCAAGAGCAACTGAACAGATCTAGGTCATTTGCTCACCAGATATTTGGTGTAGGTGTATTGTCGTTTTGTTCCCCCCTTTCACCTTCTCACTTCCTAGATTAAGTCAGTGTCCTTCTCTTGGGGCATGATAGCAAAAAATACATCCAGCCTAGCAATGATAAAAGGTCTTAGGAAGACTGTAGTATGTTCACCTAGTCAGAAAACTGGTCATTATTTGGATCATAACTTAGTCTCCACCACCAGACGTTTCATAACATCGCTGGGTTAATCAAGGTGTCTCAAATGAACCAAAAGGGTTTACAAAAATTTGTGTGTCACAAAATGCACAATTAGCTTAATGCTAGGTAGCTACTCCTGTTTTATGACATCTGTTCTTTGTGGCCATACTGTAAGTGAAGAAGATATGCTGGAAATAGAAGAAGTCAGTTACTTTCACAGCTCTTCACCTGATGAGAATAGAAAGGTGTCCTAAAGCCCAGCTGATCTCTTTTCAGCTGCACCAAGTCGAACACTTTGTCTTGGTGCAGAATTGTCATTTTTATGAAAGCAAAATGAAAGAACCTATTACAAAATTAACACATTTTTAGCACAATTACACAAGTCACTGGCAACTCTGATTATCAACTTTACCTGTATTATTATTATTCGCTAAATCTTGTATCAGATGTAATGTTTATTATACCATCCAGCCAAAGATGTGCAAACTCTTTGAAGACATGACTGCTTTTTGAAGGAAAATGTGAACCAAGAATAGCTGTAGGCCCCAGCTCTACATCATTTTCATTTCAGGCACCTAAGCATTAGTCTTAAAAATTGTAACTGTATTTTTGTTTGTTTGTTTAACAGAATGACAATGCAGAAAATGTAAATCAACACATAAAGAGTTTGCTGTGTACACCAATAAAAAATGGGAAAAAGAATAAGGTGATAGGTAGGTATCTTTACCAAAAGTATTTTTGTACTTGTCATAGCAATATTTCTGTGCTTCACAGTAAAGTCTCAGCAACGTGGAATCTAAACACAGGGGAAGAGACCCTTAATTATCATGCTTTCAACTAACAAGTCCATTGCAACCTTGCCTGTAAATTGCTTGCCTTACAAGTTACCAGCTACCTACAACTCTCCTGTGATATTTCATCATTTTCATAGCTTCATGCATTTGATAGTTTTCTATAAGTAAAATTATTTTCACTGTTTCCTTTTCAGAGAGTCAGATACCACTCTCACTGTTACAAGGCAGTGAAAGGAAGAGAAGATGTAAATCAGTAAATAAGCTCTGGGCTTTTAGGGAACAGAGGTGGTAGTACTCTGAAAGTATAGCATGTGGGAAGGCAAGCGGGCTGTGCATACGGTGACAGTTTTGCAAATAAGGTTTGGCTACAGAAAGATTCATACATGAGAAGGCTAAGTGCTATGCAGTATTGGTGCTATGAATTGCCCTTTAGAGTTGCCTGCTTCTACCAGCAGATTGCATAGGAAGGCTACAGTCCTATTACAAGACACTAAGTTTAAAAGCCCAAATCTACCTAGCACAAATACCTCTGCAGCATCTCCTTTGCTTTTTCTTGAACTTTTCTTCTTTTTTAAAGAATGCCCATAGTACCACTGGTTTCCTGTGGTAAAATTTTCATAAGTAGTTTGATGTCACTTAGGCCCACATAGGCCTAGATCCTTATGGAAACTTAAAAGCCTATTTATCTTTAGGTCCCTGAAAATATTTAGGTGGCCAGGGTCTGGATCCTCCAAGATGAAATAAATGCCTAAATTGTCTTGAGGATCTGGTCCTAACAATGATTCAGGGAATAAGCTTAATGAGTTTTAAGTCTTTCCATGAGTTTCAGATTCACCTTAGGCAAGAGGAGGATGATGCTTTTGAAGATTACCAGGTACTCCCTGTCCCATGAAGAGTAGAATGCGTGTCAGCCTACTATGCTGGCATCAGTAAGTTCCATGACCAAACAGAACATAAAATATATTAATTTCCAGATAGCAGTGTAAATCCAACTTCCTCACCTTTACAGAATTTGTCAAGAAAATGTTCCAAGATTGTATTTTTAATGGTCTTCACGTAATTGTGCTTGAGAATTATGGCAAAACCACATAATCAATGTATACAGTAAATACAAGATTCTTTTTCCATGAAGACAGCTCTTTTTTAATTCCTGAAGCAAAAAGAGAAGCATTGTCTTTACTAAATAGAGTTCTTTGAAATTTCTTCTTATATCAGCCTCCTCAATGATTTATTACTTTGTTTTCTGTATTTTACCAGACTCTAGAAGACCAAGATGAAAATTGAACTGTTGAACTTTAATGAGATTTGCTTCACTATGCTGTTAACTACTGATAAAAGTTACATCAGATCTCATGTGGAGTGTTTCTATTGTTGTGTTTTTGTCTTTTTTTTTCTGTGAAATTTCAAACTGAAAGTTTCAGTCAGGCAGCATTTTTAGGTGGGTTTTTCAAATCCGAGCAATTCTCAGTGAGAAATGTTCTTCAAAGTCCTTTCAGGTTTCACAGCCCACCTAATGTTCAAATCTTTAACAGGGCAACATCAAAAACTTGTTTCAGGGACAATACCCGTAGGTTCCTTTAACATACTGTATAAGAATATTTTGTCTCCCTTTTTTAAGATTAGTATACCCAAGACCAGAATTTGGAGAGTGGGGTGTGCAGAGGGGGCAGTGAGGGTAGGAAAAACCATCCACAGTAAAACCAAGCAAATCTTACTCGAAGAAGGATAAAAAGATTTTTTTTAACTCTCCTGACTTGTACATTTTTCAGATTTGTGTTGAAAACTTTATAGAATTTTTCTGTGGTTTTGTAAGTATGGCCCAATGAAAGAAATTTGAGTACCTTTACTTCTAACATATGGACCCCTGAATGCTTCTGGGACCCCTGAATGCTTTTGAAAAATGTTCCAGTTAAGAGTCTTAAATAGCACACGGCATATTTGTTGTAGTTTTCCCATTTTTAAAAGGCATTTATGTGTATCCAAATGCTGTGCCTTTTAAGAATTCATTTTCACTTGTGGCTTATTCACTGTTGAATCTGACTCTTGTGTTTGTTACATCACAGTTGCTATGGAAATAATTATTCTCTTAATTTGTTCTCTTAATTTGGAACTATGACTTTCACTGGGACAGTTATTTGCAACTGATCAGGAAAATATTAGCTTTTATCTTTAAAACTGCCAGTCCTTACACTTATGAGCGTGAAAAAGCGTTTGAATTTGCGTAAGACAGTAGTCGCTCTCACAGCATTTAGGACAAAGACGTTTTTACGATGCAGCTGCTTTAATTCATATTCTGATTTCTTAGCAAAAACTGCCATTTGCTAGGTGAAGCTAGATTGAGGTATATATGTGAATTTCCCTCTGCTTAAAACAAAGATTTAATCTGCAGGCATGGTAGAAGTTACCTGTCAAACCTCTCAATGGCAAGTGCACAGAAAAGTCTGGCACTAAACAGCAGAAATTATTAACAAAAAATAAACAGATGCATTCATCAGCAAAATCAACAAAAAAGTTAACAATCTGATTTCAATAGCATGCTTTTGGATGACTTCAGTAATCTTTGGAGCAGGCTGTAATCCAATCACATCCTCGTGGAGTCAGCAAATATATTTGAACTTCGAGCCTCAACTTGGCTATTTCTGTTTAGTTCATTTATTTTAAAAAATTTCCAGTACTGACTCAAACAAGAAATTGAAAACTCAGTGTACCAATGTTCTGACTTTCATAGATGTTCTTTTGGCATGCTGACAAAAATTTAATTAGCCTCCAAAGGACAAATCGTCTTTAGGGATTAAATCAACCTAGAATACTATTAATAATAAAAGTCAGGATGAAAACTACCCTAGAATTTCACCCAAATTTTTGGCTTATAAATCCTAATAAATGCTTTCGGGTTTACCAAGTAATGTATGATATTTTAGTATTTATTCTGTAATACAGTGAACTCACTCTAATGAACTTTGGGATGAAAAATTCTGTAGCACTACAATGTGTCACTTTAATGTATATCGGTGGTTTGTACTGTAGGCTAAACAGTCTTAGACCTAATTTTTCCCTTGACGTATCATACCATAGATGGTATTTTGGCAATTCTCTGTATTAATTCTTTAAATTTCTCTATCCTGACTTAGGGGTTTGCCAGCTTGTGAATAAGATGGAAGAAAATTCAGGCAAAATCAAGGCTTTCAACAGAAATGACGAAGAGTTCCTGGAAGCTTTTGTCATCTTTTGTGGCTTGGGGATCCAGAATACACAGATGTATGAAGCTGTAGAAAGAGCAATGGCCAAACAGATGGTGACATTAGAGGTAAGCTCAAAATCTAGGTGGTCTTAAATTGACACAAAACAGATCCTAACTTTCTCCAGACCTTGACTGTTCTACACAGAAGTGCAGCTACTCCCATGAATACTCAATAGAAATTGTTCTCCGCCATGAGAACAACATTTGGCCTGCTGAGTTGCACAGGATTTTCTTTGCTGGTTTCCGTATCTGACGGCAGACTATTTCATTTGGTGTTGTATTTTAACTTTACTCATGAGATTTAGTGGTGAACTGAACACATCTTTTCCTCTACATGAAGCTACGCATTGGCAGCATAGCTGGTTTGTTCAGTTGCGTAGGAAGAGGAAATGGTTTGGGGGATTAGGGGCTTCCTTTTCTTGTCTGAGGTTTTCTGTGATGATTTTGGCTCAGTCCTTTAGACAAACTGGTTTGGGGAGTAACAGCAGCGTTATTGTAGGTTTTCAGCAATTTCTTTGGAGTCAAAGACTCCATCAAACCATATCAAGATGAATGTCATCTGTCTAAGCCTTTGAATTGGTTACTGTTAAATTTAATAGCTGAAGAATGCTTTAGTCTGAGAAGTTGAATTACTCAGAGGTGATAGCTTGAGGCTGAAAGTGAAAAAATTGTAGACTTTGGATCTCCTAATATTCTTTATGTAAATAGAGTGTTTGCAGGTTTCCTAAAATGTGGGTTATATACCTGGTAGCCTCTAAAAGAAACGTTACTACTCTCAGATAAACCCATATTAAGTCATATTAAATAAAAAGATGGTAAAATTATTGTCAAAATAATTTAAGTTCTTTAAAAAGAAGCTGCCAGTTTACCTGGCAAATTAGCAATTCTCTGTCCTACTGTAGCACTTTATAGATAATATGTGAAGTCCACACCTATAAATTCCATAGTGGGAAAAATATTATAGGTTAATATATAAATTGGCTTCTTTAAAAAAAAAAAGTTATTCTTTAGATGCTAAAAAAAAAATCCATAACATTTTCATGTCCTGGGTTCTCACAGCTAAAAAACATGAGCTTATTTTGTTAATTTAAAACAAACATATTTTCTTTCAGACTTTTCTGCCAAGTTTCATTTAAGGCAAAACTTTCTTTTATGTCTGAATAAACTCCTGAAACGATTATTATGGCAACAATGTCAGGCTCGTAATTATAGCTGTTTCATGAATTATTTGTCTTTGAAAGTGGAGCATGAAAATTTTCCAAAGAGAAAATCAGAGTTCTTTGCTCATTTATAGAAACTATTTACATTTTCTTGGCCTAATTATCTCAAGAAGATTTTGTGCTGTGGGAGATCTGTAAAAGCTGCAGATATCTCCCCGTGTGCTTTTGGAGCTCCTTAAAACCGGAGCAGGCCCTGCATGGACACCAGATTTCATCAGCAAGTGCAACACAATGCAGCTGCAGACTGAAAAATTCTGCTTTAGTTAAAACCCTCCTTCTTTTATCACATTGTTCTTTTGTTTGTTCTAAGGTCTCCTTTTCTCTTTAGGTTCTCTCATACCATGCTTCTGCTGCAGAGGAGGAAACGAGGGAGCTGCAGGTAACAGCGGTAATTGAATTTTTTACTATTACTTTAGAAATATTTCATTGATGTAACAAAGAAGGGCAGTCCTTTACACAGACATGATCCCTACACATGTGGAAGCACATTTTCCAGAAATAAAAATTATAGTGAAGTTAACATTACAATGTACAGAGAGCTGCAATTACCTGAAAGCCAGAAATATAAATAGACACTGACATACTGACTGCCATTCTCGTGAGCTTAAATGACAGCAGCTGTTGGTGCAATAATACTACCAACTCACAATGATCAAGTATTTCAGAAGCAAACTCTTGTGATTTTTTTTTCGCAGCTAAGTCTGAATTTTGTATATTTTATATCTTTGGTATAGCTTTGTGGCCTAGGAACAGAATCAACAGCATGTGGCTGCTCTAATTTAAAGCCATAGCTTTCAAATACTTTTTAATTTGTGGACTCCTGAAAAGGTTAGATTGGAGGAGCAAAACCATACAGAGTTTCAACCTACTGACAATAGCTTTAGTTTTCTTCTTAATTACCCTACGATTACAGACCCTTGCCCTAAAAATCCACATGGTACAATCAGACAGTTAATATTCCTGCACTGTCTTTTAGTTGAATCAGTTAAGACTTCATTCCTAAAGCACAGAAAAGAGACCAATCCTGCTCTTTAAATATCTGCAGTCAGCATATACCCCTTCAGATACAGGATCATTGATCATTGCTACCTTTTTTTTTTTTGACTCTGTACTCACAAAATAGAATACAATGAAATGTTGGAACTATCAACATCTATTTTTCTTTTTTTTTTTTTCATGAAGCTATTTGATGTTTCTGTGCACTGAGAAAGTTACCAATACTTGAATAGAGATGGGGCCAAGTGAGTTTATAAATCAAGTCATTCATGTTAAAGACATCAGTTCACCTGTGCCTAATCTTAAGTTTTGAATAAGTAGTGACAAAGGCAGCACCTGCTACCCAAGTTGAAAAGCTAACCTTCTCACCTTAGATTCTCCTCTTAGTAATGGGAGAGAGACAGGTGATTCTAGAAATTAGCTCATAGCTAAGTCCGTTTTAAGTAAGAATTCAGGGAAATATGTAAGTGTGGCGATTCCTTTTGTATGCAGATGATTCTTTCCTTGAAATCTAACTTAAAATGTTAGTCGAGGGCAGGTGTAGAGACTTTTTTTTTGGGGGGGGGGGGGTAAACAAAGGCTTTACAAGAACTTCTGTGAACTTGTTGTGCTAGTATTTCCCTCTAATTAAGAATAACCTCCACAGTATTACTCTGTGTTGACTGTCTTCCCATTAACACTTCACAGTAAGATTTCAGTTTTGAAATCATCATGTGGAACACCTAACTAATACACACACCTCGCCTGAAGTGATAGACGGATGTTGCTCAGAGTTTGTTCCAGGCGTCAGATTGTACAACACTGATTTCATGTGTGCCGATGTGATCGAGGTGACACAGCAAGTCAGTACCCATAAAAGAGGCCCTTACTGGTAGCTAAAGCTAATGCACTGCATATTACAACTTCCGTTCTACTACTGAGCATCAGCTGATGAATGGTGATTTACTTGGCTCCAGAACTCTTATATCAAGCCAGCCAAAATAGATTAAGGTGGTCATTCTGGATATAACTTTGTGTGATTTGCTTTGTTTTGCTTTAAAATAATCTGATAGAACAGATTTTTTCACTTTCACCATTGCATCCGCATAGCACGAGTGTCCTATTGCATCAGTCACTGCTTTTGGGCGTGGATACTGTCTGCAACCTGTGCTCTATAATACAAAGCAAATGAAACAAAGTAAAATTTCGTTTTGCTACCACCCAATTACCACAATGATACCATATTTTCCTTAGCCTTCCTTTGGCTGCTAATGTATTTATGGAATTTGGGTTAGAAACTGTCTCGGTAGCCGGGCCCAAAGAGTCGTAGTGAATGGAGTTAAATCCAGCTGGAGGCCGGTCACTAGTGGAGTCCCCCAGGGCTCAGTACTGCGGCCAGTTCTCTTTAATGTCTTTATCGATGATCTGGATGAGAGGATCGAGTGCACCCTCAGTAAGTTTGCAGATGACACTAAGTTAGGTGCCTGTGTCGATCTGCTCGAGGGAAGGAAGGCTCTGCAGAAGGATCTGGATAGGCTGGACCGATGGGCTGAGGCCAACTGTATGAGGTTCAACAAGGCCAAGTGCTGGGTCCTGCACCTGGGGCGTAACAACCCCAAGCAGCGCTACAGGCTGGGAGGTGAGTGGTTGGAAAGCTGCCTGGCAGAGAAGGACTTGGGAGTCTTGGTTGATAGTTGGCTGAATATGAGCCAGCAGTGTGCTCAGGTGGCCAAGAAGGCCAACAGCATCCTGGCTTGTATCAGAAACCGTGTGGCCAGCAGGTCTAGGGAAGTGATTGTCCCGCTGTACTCGGCTCTGGTGAGGCTGCACCTCGAGTACTGTGTTCAGTTTTGGGCCCCTCACTACAAGAAGGACATCGAGGTGCTCGAGCGAGTCCAGAGAAGGGCAACGAAGCTGGTGAGGGGCCTGGAGAACAAGTCTTATGAGGAGCGGCTGAGGGAGCTGGGGTTGTTCAGCCTGGAGAAGAGGAAGCTCAGGGGCGACCTTATCCCACTCTCCAGGTACCTTAAAGGAGGCTGTAGCGAGGTGGGGGTTGGTCTGTTCTCCCAGGTGCCCGGTGACAGGACAAGGGGGAATGGGCTAAAGTTGTGCCAGGGGAGGCTTAGGTTGGATATTAGGAAGAACTTTACCGAAAGGGTTGTTAGGCATTGGAATGGGCTGCCCAGGGAAGTGGTTGAGTCGCCATCCCTGGAGGTCTTTAAAAGACGTTTAGATGTAGAACTTAGTGATATGGTTTAGTGGAGGACTTGTTAGTGTTAGATCGGAGGTTGGACTAGGTGATCTTGGAGGTCTCTTTCAACCTAAATGATTCTGTGATTCTGTGAAACCATTTTTGTTGCCCTTCCCGTCCATCACTAGTTCTAACTCAAGGTTAGCTTTGGTTTTCCCAGCTCCATCCTGGTATGCTTTGGTAATGTCCCTGCACTGATCCCAAGTAGCCCATCCCCGCTTCCTCTCTGTGTACTGCATGTCTTCATCTGAGCAAACTGAGGAGTTCCCTGTTCATCCATAAGGGCCTTTTACCATGCTTGCTTTACTTCTTGCATGTCAGAATGGACTGTTCTTGTGCTTGAGCAGATTTGCCTTGAAGGTAATGCCTTGGCATAAAATGAAGTTATAAGCTTTATCTGTAAGTTTTTCAATAATATAAGACATGTATTCAAAACTATTTTTATACTTAACCAGGTAATGAAATGGAGTCACTAAATTATTTGCTATTCATTGCTACTAATACAATCCCTATAGTAAGCAATAGTAATTAGAAAGTCACAATTATGCAAAAAGGGGAAATAACTGGCACTTTTTCTTTTCTTGACTATGTCATGCTGTTTATAATTTTCCTGAGGTGGAGAAACTGAGCAAGAGGTTGTAGTTTGGTCAGTGCTTACAGAAGCAGAGAATAGCTTAATAACTTGAAATTAAAATAGCTGATCAACTTTCATGCCGCAAAATGGGCGGGCAGATAGCTCTACTGGCTTTGGTAAGTAGAAGGGGAAATATCTAATCCAGTTAAATAACCCTTGAATAGCTATAGAGTGCAGGTTTTTTAAGTGTCATCTGAAATTAATTATTGCTGGGAAAGACAGGAGATCAAGGAAGGGAAAGATAAACTACAAATAAAATTAGAATGCAGGCATGAGAAGGTGTTCTGTTGAGCTACTACTGTGCTCTGAATTGTTTTTTGATTTTCCTCATGAAATATCAGGCTGCAGTTGCATTTTTTCAAAATTGTCATCAGATATCCTAAATGGCTGCATTATTTTCCACTGAGTATACAGGCTTGGTGGTTCTTTCCCATGCATGTGGGTGAAATACTACATGAGTCCAAACCAAAGGATGCAAAATTACTGGTACAAAAAAATATATATTAAAATGTTGGATTTTGTTCCTGTATAAATACTATTTTTCATAATCTTTCATGTCTTTCCAATTGTGATGCACAGAAAAGATAATAGCAAACTTAGGTGAAATAGAGACTGGTACACTTAGCTATGGGGAGAGCTGATTTGCCTCCTACACGTAACAGTACTTTAGATTATAACACGTACTTTCTTTTCAGTGTGCCAGCCTTCTAGGATACAGTTCCCCATGCTGGAGAAATGTTTTGTCCTAGAACTACAAAGCAGAAAGATAAACACTTATTTCTTTAGCCATCCCAGTTTTACCTGATTTTCTTTTAAACCATATTGAAGTAAACAACTGGAAGGAAGTAGTACTGAAAACTCCACCTTTTTATTTACTGAAAAAAATGATACTAATTTTATCTGATTCTAATCTATAACATAAGATATCATGTACGTGTTAACAAATTTAACATCTGTATTTTGAGGGGCAATCGATACATATACTCTGAATTTTATAACTAGAAAATGTAGAGCTGTGATACACAGATGTGTTGGAAGATTATTGATAATAGAAGTTACAGATTTTTAAAATTACAGTGTTGTTTTTTTTGCATGTCTACTTTAGAATTTCAAAGCAAAGATGTATAATTATACTCTAAATACATTAAAAACATCATTCAAGGGTTTTAAAGATTATCTGACCAGAGGTAAACCCTAATTTTTCAGGTATTTAGCCCTGAGAAAGCTGTAAACAGGTTCTGGCTACCGCAGTGCTGAATGTGGATTCTGCTAGGAATTCTTTGTTCTAACAAGTCTACGGTGATATATTTCCTCACCATTTTTAGAAAAACACCAACAGTTACAGATTTTGATGTCCGTACTTCCATAAAAACAAACTACATTGCTTAATTTTCTCAATCTCCCAATTTCATACATACTCTTAGTTATAATTTCTCTTAGGTGACTTAGGTAACAGACTGTTTGACCATGTAATCCTTTACTTATTCTCTTGATCTATGGAAAAAGTGTTTGTTAAATCTGAGAAGCAAATAAGACAGTGTTAAAGAAGAAAGGCTAATGAAAGATAAGTGAGAAGTACTTATGAGGTTTCAGCATAACATGAAGGTAAAATTTAGTATCTCACTACTTCTCTGTTGAAAAAGCAGATAGTTATGTTATGATTTCTCTTATGCTAAGTTTTATTCTCTTATTCTTCTCTAGGCTGCTGTAGTACCATCTGCACAATCTCTCAACCTAACTGACTTCAACTTCAGTGATTTTGAGCTATCGGATTTTGAAACAACACTGTGTACAATTCGAATGTTCACAGACCTCAATCTGGTGCAGAATTTCCAAATGAAACATGAGGTATAAAATCTGTCAGATGCTGCTTCACATAACGAGACAAATTAATGATTGGAAAATCAGGAGAATATTGAAACAAGCCTACAGTATATAAGTAATATAAGTGAAAACCTGTATTAAGGATTAGTTTCAAGCCATTTAAGGGCTATTATTACCAGAAACGGCGTAAAAGTCAGTAATGTGCCATAGTAAGAAAAAAGGGCAAATTTTTGTTCTTTACTGGCAGAGGAGTAGTGTTTAATGCCCGTGGAGTAATTATATTGTAGCTCATATTTGAAGAGACACACAGAGATACAAATTAATTTTAAAAATTCTGGGGAGAGAACTAACACTTTAGATTTAGGAAAGTTTGAATGATTAAGCTGATTTTCTCCAGAAAACAGAATATTGAGGAGGGAGATGTTAGCGACTTTTCAGTAAGTGAAAGACTGTTAAAAAGGGGACAGTAGTAAGGCTGTAAGAGAAGTAAATAGCTTAGTCTTTCCCCCACAAAAGATTAGATTAGATGTCAGGGGGGACTTTATATTTATGGAGATAGTAAAGACTGAAATAGATTACTTAAGTGGACTGTGAAAATTCCACTGGAGGCTTTTACCAATAGACCTAGTTGTAGATATGCATCTGTCCTTGGTGATCTAGACAGGTATTCTTATTTTGCCCTGGAGTTAGACTAGGTGATCTCTTAGGCCTCTTCCAGTCAATACACATGACTTCTATTAATAAAAGCATTCATTTATAAATGCTTTAATTTTTGCTCTTTATATTTTTTTGATAAAACCTCCAAAGCTTAGTATCAAAATGCAAGATTCATCTGGAGGACTCCATAGACAGATGAGTAAGGGAGAACAGGTATTTAATTTGTAGATCACCAGCTTACAGGACAATTTAAATGTGTAGAGTTTCAGGACAGAAAGCAGTACTATATTACCTAGTCTGATCTCTTGAATATCACAGTACTTAGTTTTACCTCTGTGGTAAGGCCAAGAACTTGTACTTCTTTAAGGGGTACGACCCAAAAGGAGGAGAGAGGGTGTAACTTCTAGTTCAGGGTGGAGCAATTCTGCTGGGTTTGAAACAACAAAATAGTACCGTGATAATAGATGTATAGGTACATATTATCGGTAGAAGCAAGAGAGCATTAACAGCTTTGAAGCTGCACCTCTGTCTTCCCATACTAGAGCTCAAGAAAACCGGCAGTAGCAAAATACTCCTTATTTGACAGTGGAAAGGCACAGAATACTGCTGTTTTTGTCTGTGCATAATTGTTCATCTGGATGAGTGACACTGGATTTTCATTTCTGCCACCTTTCACTAGGAACACTAAAAATCATCTTGAACAATCTAAGGCCAAGGTCCTCAGCCAGCATTTAACGTATAGCAGTATGCTGTACACATTTAAACCAAGGGATCTGCTTTAGTACACATCCAGTTACTCTCTGGCCTTCATGCCTTTCACTTTCTTAAAAGTAAAGTATAACCCACAACTAGTAATACATTTCTGTAAAACATCCAGGGCATACTTGCTTCCTTCATGAGAAAATACAACCCAGCAATATAGTAATTGCTATCTTTCTATCATACTTGCTTTCCAAAGTCCAAAACCACTTGTCTTTTGACAAGCTGATATGAGTGAAAAGCCACATGTTCATTATCAAAACAGCTCTTAAGAGAGTTCTGCAATTCAAAAATAAATGACATATGTTGTTACAAGCAAGCATTTTTTTCTCCCACTTAGCTCAATATAACTCAGTTTCTGAATTAACAACAGTTACTAACTAACATAACAGATACTAACGTTTAGCCAGTAGTAATAAAAAACAAAACCACAAGTGTTACATACTCAAGGAGAGGCTAAACTGGTGGTTGTAAGCACATTTTTATCTATGTTCACAAGAATGACATACACGTATGTTGTTATATTTGAACTTAATTGAGGTAAAAGGAAATTTTTCTGTATGAGAGTTTGCAAAACTATCTTGAGAAAAATTTGTTTTCCTAAAACGAATAAATGTTTAATATATTTACAGTTAACTATGTGATGCTGTTTCTTAAAGGTTCTCTGCAGATGGATTTTAAGCGTGAAGAAAAATTATCGGAAAAATGTTGCTTATCACAATTGGAGACATGCCTTTAATACAGCGCAGTGCATGTTTGCAGCTTTAAAATCTGGTAAAATTCAGGTATGTTTTGCTGTTTGTAGTTTAAGAACCTTCTGGCTAACTTCTGTAATAATGCAGAGTTCCAGTTGTCATGTTGTTAAGATGTTCATTCTTCTACAGGATTGCTAATGAAATCAAAAACTTCTGGCTTTAAATGCTTGGTTTATTCGGCTGTTGCCATGTTGTTATGTATCCAGTTTCAGCTAAATCCTCTGGAAATGTTCGGGTGGATGCTCCTAATAGAAATATCTCAAATAAAGCATGTATAGCATTATATCTTTTTTAAAAGTCAATGCTTGTGCTGCAAGCAAATCTACAAGCTGTAATAGAAAGGGACCAAAAGGACCACAAGAAGAGGAAATAAGTTTCATGATGCTTCCTTATAATCAGCATGTTTTGTTTGTTTGTTTGTTTTTAAGTTCATAAACAGAGCTGAATACAGCTGTAGACAAACAATAGGACATTTTTAGAAATAAAAATTTAAATGCTCATTTCGGTACCTTTGAACAATGTTTCAGCTTTCCACCTAAAAGTTTAATAATTTCAAAAACAGTCTAATCATTCTGTATTACAAATACTGAAGAGCCAGATGATCCCAAAAATAAGAAAAACTTGCATTCAAGACTTTTCCAAAATATGTTTTCAGGTTTACTTTTTATTTTTCTTGAAGAAAACAAAATGTTCCTGTTCATTTTGAATCAACATGTTTCTCAGTTGGATTACGGACAATTGTTACTACTTGGTTTATTAAGAGACAAAGGCAAAGACATTCACATTCCTTCTAGTTGGAAAAGAGTGGGACATGGTAGATTTGCTCTGTGTGCAGTATGGCAATCTCAGATGCTTCTGATAGCTTGCTTGCTATTTTTGGAATCCTGTCAGTCTCCACTGCAATTTCCATAAATTGTTTTATTCCTAACTGCATTGGATTCACTCCACTCTCATTTTCATGTCCTAGATTCTGGACTCAGAAATTGCATTGAACATTAGTCTCTCAATTTCCTTTCATCTGAGAGGAAAAACAAGCAGTAGGATGCACATCTTCCTAAGAGAAACATAAAATCAGTCATTTCCAAACTGCTCTGACTAGAGTAAGGACAGGCTGCATTATCTAGAAAGCAGACGCAATCCACAGAAGTTGTAACTGCTTGAAGAAAATCTGGATTTGGTTGTACACAGGGCACAGCCCCCCAGTGGCTGTGCTGTCACTAGCTGTTTTTCAAATTCCTGTCGTGACTGTTGTGCCTGCTATTCTCATCCCATTAAAAAAAAAATGCTGCATGAATATTGTAGTTTTGTCCAGCCTCTGTTTCTCACATTTAAGTAAATTTTCTATTCATTTCTATTGAACAATATGCAAGGTATGAAATAGTCATGAAAGAGAAACTGTAACCTCTCCACTAATCTTTGCTGAAGCTCCAGAATAAGCTTTTAGTAATGAATCTGATGTTGCTGAATTTTGTTTTTAATGGGTTTTGAACTTCTGTTAATTTATTTGCCCAGTGATCAATGCAGAGCATGCCATTTTTCCCTTTTGATTATTCCAAGGACATTTGTATTTTTTCTACTGGTTTAGGGAATGTAGCCTAACTTCCTTGAGGTTATATAGGAGCTGAACTAAAAGTAATGGAGCCAGAACTAAAAAAAAAATCAGGCCAATGCTGTCTTTTTGCTGGCAGGTGACATTACACAAGTCACTTCCTCTTCTACATCAGATTCCTCATCAGTAATATTGGGCTTGAGGATGTTAATTCTTTCTGAAAACTCATTGAGGCCTATGAGGAATGATTATTACTGTGCACCACTTCAGAGATAACCCCTTACTGTCAGCACACAATTTTATGTCTGTGGCCTCTTGGCCAGAGCTTATCACCTATGTGGGTGAAGACAAGATGGCAGATATAAAACACGCTGTGCAAAATAAATCCCTGTTGCAAAGGTAACTCACTTCTTGTATTTCTCTTTACATATAGAGCAAACTGACTGACTTAGAAACACTGGCTTTACTGATAGCAGCTCTAAGCCATGATTTAGATCACAGAGGAGTGAACAACTCCTACATACAAAGGTAAGTAGCCTGAAAGAAGTTAAATAAAAACAATCAAATACATAAAATCACAGAACTAAATTAAGTACAGTCTAATTGATTTGACAACGTGAGACTGTGCAAAGGAAGGTCTTTACATAGGAGTAAGTGCAAGAACAGCCTGAAACATTCAAGGCCAAAGACATGTAACCTCGCTGAGCTAGCTAACTGCGATGGCAGATGACCTGAACTCTTCGGAGACTGTGCAGGGGCAGCATCTTCCTGCTGCTGTTCCAGATGTCCCATCCCCCAGTTCCCACACAGAGATAGCAAAAGGTCCCAGCTTCTAAGCGACAGCATGACAAAAACGTGCAGCTTTTCAGATTGCTTGCTGCCCAGCCAGCTGTTCCCTATCTAGCCTGGGCCAGCCCAGAGCTGAGCTGTGCAGCCGTCCTGATGACACAGAGCGGTCACCACACCATTTTGGACTCCGATCATTTCACCCATGATTTAGCCATGGTTTTCCAGAATTCAAAGTTGATTTGGATAGGACACATATTTAAAACCACATTACAAATTTATGATTGGTTGGCATTATTTTGGGTTATCTATACTCTAACTTTGATCAAGTCTGAAATTACAGAAAAGCCTTTACAAAGCAAAAAGGCAAGATATATTTTAAAGCCTTGGAACAAAATATTTCACTAAATAATTAAACTAAACAATTAATAATAATTAAAATAATTAATAATTAAACTAAACAAAATATTTCAAATTGAAATTAGCAAAATAAAATCATCTGAACTCTTCTGAAATTCTCCATATTTTAATTTTTAACAAAAAAAAATATAATTTATCAATAGTTTCAGATCGGCACAAAATGTGTTTTTCAGTGAATTTAGTATTCACTTCAAATAACACTATACGATTCTTTGATTGAATAAATAGCTTGACTTAAAACATGATATAATGTTATTCCTGTGATATGGCAATGTGTCCTGCTCTGACCAGAGATGGGGAAAAGTTACCCAGAAACGTTTACTTGTATCTTTTTCTGGCAGAGCTGGAGAGTGGTTTTGAAGCTGCTTTTGGCAGAAGTGGTCAGCTGTTCTCGCTGTGTGTAAAATAAGATATTAGGGGAGGAAAAATTTGTTTCAGGCAGAGAATACTGAAAGGCTGAAAATAAGTAAGCTGAAGGAGAGCTCCTGCCTTTCAGATACATGTCAAAAATAACGCTAAGACCAATGGGTAAAGCAAAAAAAAAAAAAAAAAAAAAAAGGCCATAAAATTGAAAGAGTAACCTTTTTGTAGTTCCCTAATAGGGGAATCCAGCAGTAACTTGTAGCCTTGCAGTGATTAGAACTGGTTAGCTATTTTTTGCTTTATTTATTTAAAAATAAATTTCCTGGAAGACATCTGGAGATGCGTCATCTCCTCTCAAAAATGTCCTGGGAAAGTGTCATAGACAGCAAAATTTAACATTCATACATGCTGTAAAGCAGAAACGATTACAGCTGAATTCTTTTTCAACAAAACAGTTCCATGAATTTTGTTTTTAAATTCCACATGTAAATTAAATGAAAAGCAATTTTTTCTAGAAAAGGATCCCTTTTGTTTGCTCTTGGAAGCAGAGCAAGTGGGGACTTGGCATATGTTTTTTTTTTTTTCTTAAGCAACAGAGTTTCAAAAATTAAAATGGTCCTGGTAGCAGAAATTACAGGAAATGAACTGTTTAAAGGTCTTTTGTAGATATGCAGAGGTTTTGTTTTCCTTTTTTTTTCAAACCCACATGTAAAGTAGGCAAGCACAGAGTATGAAAACTGCATAACCAAACCACTGTGTTCTGAAAGCAGTGGTGTCCTTTGCCCTGGCTTGGTGGTTTAACAAAAATGCTGTGTAGTACAGAACTAGGAACTTGAGTTTATTTCCAGCACTTGTGTCTTCCCAGACAATCAGGGTCTGTAAGTACTGAGCAAGCTCTAGTTTGGTGCACTACTTGGGAAGATAACGTAAGATTTTTCTCACATATTTCTCTCTTCGATCAAGATGAACTTCAGGGACATAGCATGCATCCCATTTAACTCAATGGGAATTTCACTCAGCGTGCATTGGCACAGTCCTACAATTTGTTTTCTAACAGAAACACGCAAGCATATTTGCTATATATTTTCCTCTTGCAGTGGTCTCAGAGGAGGTGCTGGGCAGCCAGCCCATAATCCCGAGGGACTTGCATCCTTTAATCTCCCTTTGTGCGTTTTTGTTTGTCTTTCCATCTTTCTCTCCACATTTCTGTGCTTCTGAAATCCCTGGAGGCTCCTTTCATGGCTTTTGAGTTTCTGTGTGCATGTACTTTACATAGGGACTCAACCCTGCAACCACTTAGTCATGTGAATGATCCTTAACCATACCAAAAGTCTTATGGAACTGTACACTAAAACAGAATTTCTCACGTGATTAAACGTTTGTAGGTCAGATTATAATTAGAGTAATATTTTCAGGATAAGCAGCAAAACAGACTTCCAAGAGAATCTTGTTTTAGTTAAAGATATGAGATAACCGATGTGGGAACTGGGTTTGAAAATGAAGATAGAGTAGCAAAAGCTAAGAAAGTTATGCAATGAGGAAGAGGGGAAAATAAGAAATCCTCAGAGGAGGAATTTTATGTATTTTGTCTAAAGCTACTCAAACAGTAATTATTTTTTTTTCTAGACTAAACTTTAAATTCTGTATCCATGCACTTGGTTTTATGCTGTTTTTCCACTGCCTGTAGTACAACTGACATCTTGTTTCCCTTTTGGATTTTGCCCTGGACAAAGGGAAGGTAATGATACTGCAGTAGTCTGGTCGTGAGAATGGTGACGAAGTATCAGTACACTTGCTAGCCCAATAGGAAATTATCTGCTCAACATTTGGGGGCCTGCACCAGAGTCCATTGAGGCCAGCAGGAACTTACCCATTGACATCTGTGGGCTTTAGATCAGGTCTGCTTTATTACTTGCAAGTTCAGTATATATGATGAAATATGCCAGGCGGGTGTGCAAAATGATCAGAAACCAAAACTCACTTATATTCTGTTGGTGAAGAAACCTTTCTTGTTGCCTTTCCTTTTTGTGGAAGAACTCTGACCCCTTTACAAGACCTCGTTTTACATTCTCACTCCTTGCATGCAGCTGGTCTCTACAGGTAACAGAAGGCAGAAAACTAGAGTTGTCAGTGCTCTAAGTAACAGTGTTGTCTTTTTATCTGTACTCCTCCTGCATCTTTCCAAATATATTCATTTTGTTAGCCAGTCATACAGAAGGGAGAAAGGAACTGGTTAAAAACAAGCATTGGTGGGTGGGGATGAACGGCTAATAATAAGAGGACATTAAAAAGGAAATTATTTCTGGATGAGCATTATGTTTAATTTGATTTCTTGATCTGATTGGTGTTTTTGCTCTTCAGAAGTGAACATCCACTGGCTCAACTCTATTGCCACTCTATCATGGAGCATCACCATTTTGATCAATGCCTGATGATCCTGAATAGTCCAGTGAGTGCCTCGTTTTTGTGTATGCTGAAAGGAAACCATTCCCGATTTTAATTTTTATTTTTAGCTTTTGGATAAATTCCCGCTCTTATACATTCCTAAAGTGATCTGTATTCCTTTTCGGGTAAAAAAAAACAAATGCAGCAGTTTTGAGATCACAGTTCCATTTCTGAGGGCCACCAAACCTTTCCAACTGTTGCCTGATAAGGGAATTCTTGCTAATATCCTTGAATACCTGCCTCCTTCGACCAAAGGAAACAAAAAGCTTTGTTGCCATTTTCATGACCTCTTATGAACCACCAAACAAACCCAAGTTCTTGCTTTCATTTCAAAAAACATTCCGGCCTACACATACACAGAGCAGTCCTGATGAGACCAAACCAAACACTGCTTGATGTTTACATTCCAAAGTGAAGCCAAACCTAAGCTAAGTAAATATGCAAATAAAGCTACATTCTTCTATTATTAACTAATTCTAAGACCAGTTATTCATCATGCATGATCATTTCAAAGCTGTGTATCTCCAATGTTCGTTTCATATCACAGGTGTGATACTTCTGGCATCCTTTGTATTGCAATGATTCTCTCCTGTTCATACAGGAAAACATGGAAAAATGTGGAGGCAAGTTGCCATGTCACCAACTATATAGTGCTTTGGTTTGACCAGGGGCTGCTGATCTTGTCTTTCTATGTACTAGCTTGTTATTTATGTTGCTTCGTGAAAGGGGAGAGTTTTAATTTATGTGAGCTGTATAGGCAGATAGTGGAACCTGTTACCATTCCTGTGCTTAAGGGAAGGAGGAGGGAAAAGGAAAGAGAAATGCTCTGATACAACTGATGGCAAATTTATTTTTTATGAATGAAAGGGACTTAAAGGCTTTGCTGTTGCTCTGCCTGCAGTTTCATTTTGTAAAAGTCAGTTATGACGCTGTGCTGCACAGCTTTCTTTCTGCCATTACTCAAGAAGACTGGAATTTTTATTTTTAAATTGGGGAATCCTCAAAAGGAAGCAGATAAAAGAATGACAGCAGATACCAATAAGCAACTTGGAATGATTCAGTATCTAAGACAGATTTTAGCAAACTGGTGTGTTGTTGCCTGTTTTACCACTAACACTGATTTATTTTTTGTTGTTGTTTGTTTGTTTTGTAAAGGGAAATCAGATTCTCAGCAGCCTTTCCATTGAGGAATACAAGGCCACACTGAAAATGATAAAACAAGCCATTCTAGCCACAGACCTAGCACTATACATAAAGTAAGTCACAGGCAAGTTTGGCTGTGTAGTCACTGCTTGATATTTGTGTTGTGTCAGCACACTGTAAAATCTTTTAACTTCTTTTAAAGGAGGAGAGGAGAATTTTTTGAACTTCTAAGGAAGAAGCAATTTAATTGGGAAGATCCTATGCAGAAGGAGCTATTTTTGTAAGTAAATGCAGAATGGTTAAAAAGCCAATTAATATTAGGTGCTCAAGTTTCCATGCCATGTTGTTGTGAACTACATTAAAACCAGCAGATCTATGTGCTCTGGGTGTGTACAAACTGGTACAGGTGACACAGGTTGCTCCTTGGGTGTGAATTACCAAGCCTGCAGCCTATAATAATAAATTTTGTTAAGTAGCATGTGGAGTTACAGAAGCATTTCTGTTCTATAGGATTCCTATCTAAGTACCATGTTCTTTTGCTGTGGATACTTCATACTTAATAATTGAATTGTTGAAACCCATAACTAAAGATTCAGGACTGGAAGTTTGTTTTAAACGGATTCCTTACTGGAAGTGGAAATATATATAATATATATATATATATTATATATTCATATATATAGTCATATATATTATATATATATAAATAATAGAAAGACACTTTGTAATGCACAGCTAGAGAAAAGCAGGTTTACCTAGGCTGTCTCAGAAAGGAAGACTGTCCTATTTCAAATTCAGTGCTTTTAAAAACCTGTCTCACTTAGTCACATTCATGTCTTTCTCTGTTTCAGTCCTTGACCCTCATACCGTCGATAAAGATAGTAGTCTCTGTTAATGAGAGGAATAAATCATAGAATCACAGAATTATTCCAAGTTGGAAGGGACCCTCAGGGATCATTGAGTCCAACCCCTGGTTCCACACAGGGCCACCTAAAAATCAAACCCTGTGTCTGAGAGCATTGTCCAAAAGCTTCTTGAATTCCGCCAGGCTCAGTGCTGTGCCCACTGCCCTGAACAGACTGTCCCAGCTCCATGCCGTTCCCTTGGGTCCTGTCGCTGTCCCCAGAGAGCAGAGCTCAGCGCCTGCCCCTCCGCTCCCCTCGTCAGGGAGCTTCAGGCCACCATGAGGCTTCCCCTCAGCCTGCTCTGCTCAGGGCTGAACAAACCAAGGGGCCTCAGCTGCTCCTCACACATCTTCCCCTCCAGACCCTTCACCATCTTTGTAGCCCTCCTTTGGATGCTTTCTAATAGTTCTATGTCCTTCTTATGTTGTGGTACCCAAAACCATGCACAGTGCTTGAGGTGAGGCCACACCAGCACAGAGCAGAGCAGGACAATCCCTTCCCTCGCCCTGCTAGCAGTGCTAAGCCTGATGCATCCCAGGGTATGGTTGGTCCTTTTGGCTGCCGTGAATAAATGTGCTGTCTGTCCAGTTGCAAAATAGAATGAAACAGTTCATTTGATGTGAATCCACCAAAAGAATTGGTAGAGATTTGCTCGTTTCACACAGGTGAAAGGGTCTACCACATCAGCAAGCCTTGGACATCTTTATAACTTTGCTTTAATTTCACTTTTTTTTCTGACTTTGATTTCCTTGAAATTGGATATTCTATTTACTAATCACTTGGCTCGGTGTCTACATAAATTTCACAATATAGTAATTCATAGATTTCTTTTTTTTTTTTCTATAGAGCAATGCTGATGACTGCTTGTGATTTATCAGCCATAACCAAACCATGGCCAGTTCAGCAACGGGTATATGCTTAATTTTAAGACTTCCTAAATACAAACTCTGCATGACGTCTTCTGCTTCCTCCATCCAACCCATATTGCAAAGGCAAGGGTGGAACACAGAGCCTTAGGAAGCAGTCCTTCAAAGTGCTAAATGTGGATTGAAGACTTTCTCAGGTCTTTGCAGCAAAATCTGTGCATTTAGCTATGACAGCCTGTTAGTAGGTTAGTCTGAAGGTGAATCGTGGATCTCTGTATTTATGTAACATTTCAGTGTTACTACAAGGTAGTCAACTGATATGACAGTATTCAGTATCAGCTGGCCTTTCTCTATGTGGATTACTCCAGCTGTTACCAGTGGTAAGACACTTTTGTGCCATTTTCTCCAAGTTACTTTGTCAGAGTAATCATCAGAGTAAGTATCAGCACATGCATGTGTTTCTTCTGTGCACAGACCCATGTAAAGAAATCTAAAGGCTAGCTGTTATGTTGAAGATTTTCATTATGGGGAATCCCAATCTGATATATCCTAAGGAGACACAGAAAACTCAGGAAACAGTTTTGATCATAGGTAGCAAGCAAACTTTTATAGCTCTCAATGTATGAAATCTCTTGCAGATTGCTGAGCTTGTAGCTACCGAGTTCTTTGATCAGGGTGATAAAGAGCGGAAGGAACTCAACATAGAACCAACAGTAAGTGGAAGATCATATAGAATCACCTCTCTTTAAATGGCTTCTACAAATAGCACCTCACTTGCCTTTTAAAAGCCACCATTTCTGTCAGTGACCAGAATTTAGGACCAACTCCTTCCCTGTCTTCCTGGCCGTCAGTTTTCTTCTGTGGTTCCCAGACACCAGCACTATGTCATTATCTTTGAGCCAAAAGAACAGATAGCATTATCTCTTCTAAATCAGTATTATTAAATTGTCTAGGAAGTACATTCCTAAATTGGTACGTATTTGCAGCCTGTCCTAAATAAATAAGCTTTTCTATTCCTCTAGTCTGTCAGTCCAAAGACAACCTTCTAAGGCTAGTCATGCAGTCAAATTACCTGCATTATAACAAGTACTGATGCCTTGCTGTGTTGAGCTTGCTGTGTTTTTTAAGGTGCTGCTTTTTAATTTCAGACCCTTTGTTTCTGTTTCATCTTTAAATGCATTTAAACATAGAGCTTATTAAACATAGAGCTTATTTACTTCTTATTTGCAGGATTTAATGAACAGAGAGAAGAAAAACAAAATTCCAAGCATGCAGGTTGGATTCATTGATGCTGTTTGTTTGCAGCTGTATGAGGTATGGTGCCTTAGAACTGGAAATATCTAAAACCAGAACTGCTCAGTGTACCTTCTAATAGTTGCAGATATAAAATTAGAGCCAAATTTGTTGTAGTACCCAAGTTAGAAAGAAAAACAGATTACACACACACACACACATACATATATATATATATATATATATATATAAAATTGACTGCAATATCCAGTTGGAGAAATGATTATTTTAGTATTTACCATTAATGGTATGTTTGGCTGATTAATGTATATTGTTTTATTTTTTTTTAAATCCGGTAGTAATTGCTGTGTTCTGTGAACTGGTATTAGATCCCTGGGTTATATTTTGGATTCTGCCAGTGAGCTGCTGTGATCATTAGGGAAAGACAAAAACATCTAATGCTTTGCTATCTGTGGAAAGAATGGTATGCATGTACTGCACTGTTAAAGAGTGTTGTTTAAAAGTTCTATAGCATTCAGAATTTTTCATGCAAAAGGTGATATATGATACATATAAGAAATTTACCTGAGTTCAAAATTTCCCATCCATTTTTTTCTCTCTCATCACACACAAAAGGAGTGCATGAGAGCATTCATTAAAATGTTTTTCATCCTGGTCACAAACTGCATAAGTAAATACTTGGTCAGATAAAATGTGAAATAAATTATAATTCCTAACTTTTTAAAACCAGTAAAGCACTAGAGTGGAAGCTTGTCCACTGAGACTGTAGCAAGTGTTTTACAGGCAATGAGGTAAAAAAAAGAAAGGTGAGGAACAAATAGTCTAACTCTAATCTTAACCTTCCAATGGGAGGACGAAGGTGATTCAGTTTTTTCCCTTTTACACAGTAAATCCTTCTAAAAAGAATCCACATCCACCAGTTGGAAGAACACAAAGGTAGAGAGGAAGGAGGGAACTACTAGCTGCTGCCCCCTGTATGTTTCTGTGCTGTAAAAACGTTGTCAGGAAAATAAGGCAGCCTTTGCTGGGAAGCCTCAGAAAGCTGTCTCCAGTAGTAGCTAAGCTGCTGAAAGAAGACTAAGTAGCTGAGCAAAGGTACACATTATACAGATAGAAAATTCTTTGAATAGGATATCGGAACAAGTTTGAATGTCCACAGCTCCAGAGACTGTATAACTGTGCTTTATTTGCTGGGGAGAGCTTTACTTTCCCATTTATGAAAAGATCAGAAAACATTCAGTTATTTACTCTGAAGTATGCACTGCATCTCACATCAACAGTTACCAAATAATATTAGTACAAATTATACCTAGGTCTTGTACAGTTCCTGCAAGGAAATGAGGTGTGTGAGTAATTACTAGTGACTTAGTCCCTGCTTTTGTAACTGCAGCTTTGTTGTGCTGCAGTGAAGATAATCTAATTCCTGGTTGGCAGCCAAGAGCACCTACAAATGTTAGGAGTCTTCTCCTTTCTCTTCAATTGGGGAAGAAAGAATGAGATGCCATGCATACAGGAGGGGCTATAAGCATGTACATGTTGCCTCTTACAGCTTTCCACTTATCACTCCTATTTTTCATCCTGTCTCAAAGTCTGTCCTGAACAGGAATGACACATAGCAAGCTGGCAGTATCTGGGACTTTTTATAGGCTCAGAGTAGCCAGCACGCGTCCAAACTGGAGAGATAAGTGAGCGTGACATATCTGCAAGGGCAGAGAGCACTAAAGAGAATGGGGAGCGTATGAGGAAGTGACATAACCAGTAACAATAATGGTAAATCCAAGAAAAGGGCTACAGTGTGAGCTGACACACTGTTTATTTTAACTGGAGTACAGGTAGGGGATATCACCTGCTTACACAGATTTTAGTTCAATGAGTAATAAATGGTAAAACATAAGCAACTTCTATGTTACTTTGAAAATGAACAAGCACACATTTCACTCTCAAATATTATAATGCTAGAATGGCAAACAAGAAACAGGATTGTAACTACAGCGTTTTCACCAACTGTTTCTTAGCTTTAATCCAGTCAGTAGGAATTTGACAAACAATGCAGAGGTGAGTGTCCAGTGCAGCACTGCAAGTTTGTGACTTACCATGTTATTCAGAGTGGTTCAAATCCCAATGAACTGAAGCTGCGTGGCTTGTTTTAGACAGATAACCAGTGGAGTTATGCTAACTGATCTGTATGTCTTCCCTTTAAGTTCAGGAATCTGAAAAAAACAAATGTATGTTTCACTCTTCATTTTTTAATTGAAAAAATTGTACCATTTAGTAGTTGCTGTTTAGATATGTTCAGATATATAAATCAGGAATACTCAAGAGATACTTGAGAGCCCCATTCTTCTTATAGTGGTGTAAATCAAGAATAATTCTTTTAGGTCTACTGGAACTAATGACGCTGTCTAGAAAACCAAAAGGAGGAACTATGAAGATTTATACAAGTTGATAATTCACTAGAGTACCCATGTGAAATTCTGACTTTTGAAATATATATAGTGACCAGCAGAGGAACTAGGACTTTTCTCTACATACTTAACAGTCCTCATAGTAGTTCTAGAATCAGTGGTCTCACTCTTGCCCATACCTTGTAGTCCAGCACTGTCTGAACTATTAAACTCCCACTCCACGCTTCTGAATAGGGTGACTTCATTCCAGAAGTCAGCAGAACCCTTCATGCAAGGACCAAGCATCACTATCATGTGAGAATATGTATTCATCACTTCCATCAGAAAAACGCAAAAATGCTTATTCTTCTATTTAATTTTCAATTCCATATTTAAATACCAACCCAGTTTTCCTTCAGTCTGCTATACTGTCACAGCCACATCACGGAAAATACTTGATAGACTTCAGTTACAGCTGTTTCCCAGAGGCACCAAGTGCCAAATGGAATTTATCTATCAGGTGCTAATTGCCTTGAATTCAAATATTTCAGGGACGACTCCTCTGAATCAGTAGTGATGCCATCAGTGAATATGGTCACAGTGACTATAACTGCTCTGCATCTGATTCTGATTCCCATTCCAAGGTCATTTTTATGATGGCAGCCTTGCAGTATATAGAAAGGGCTGGCTTGCAAACAAAGTCCATCCATGGTACTTCACTAGGAATCCTGGACGGGTCATTTGTGCATAACACAACAAAATTAACATGGTTCCTCCTGCACCTGTGTATCATGTGCTGCACAGACACTGACATTCAGCCCAGTTTGCTGGGTAACTGTATTCATGTTTGAAGTGCAACGGGAAGCCTTCCTTAAATGTCAAAATACAAGTTCAGTTTCAGGTATAAATAGACCTCATATTTCAGTCATTCTGGTTGCTCTAATGGTCAACTTTAAGAACACTTTTGTTGTTGTTAAACTGTTTTACATGTTTTACAATTTATTTCAGGCCCTAACGCATGTATCAGAGGCCTGCTACCCTTTACTGGATGGCTGTAGGAAAAATAGGCAGAAATGGCAATCCTTAGCTGAACAACAAGAGAAGAATCTGATTAATGGAGAAAGCAATCAAGCCAAACGGAACTGAGATGCCGATTTAAAAACCACAAGCTTAAGTTCACATAGAAGACAGTAATAGGGGAGTACTGCATTTTACTAAACACTGTATGGATTTGGATTATGTTTTGCCACTGCTGTATTATTTTTCCACATTTCAAGATATAGCATGACCATGTATATGTCAAGGTTATATAAAGATCATATATTTCTTTTATTACATCTGAGTGAGATCAAAAAAGATCTGCAAAGTTAGCTTATGCTACCCTATTCCACAAGAAGGTACGAGTGCAGTTACTCGACTGTCTCTGAGAGCCTATTACTTTATAGATGTATATAGTTGTTCAGTGATCATGTTGTGGCCAGTATCTTAAAGACTACTGCATTTCGCACCTTTTTTCCTCTTCCAGTTTTGCTGTGTTAGGTTGTAAAAGAAATGAGTGGTCTTGCCTCCTCTCTTCCCAGAGGCTGTGAAGAAAGATTGGGACTAACTCTGGGGAGCTTAATCCAGCATATACTATGCTGACTTCTTTCAGGAGACAGAACTGGGCTTTGAAGTGAAATAGCCCCAGAAATTGTGTACCCAGTAGCTTTTTCATATGTTAAGAATGTCTTAGCAAATGTCTTGCATTTGGATGAATTTTTTAAAACCCTGTGAATTACTAGGCAATGGAGGACTTAGGAGTTATGTGGTACAAGTGTCATAATTATCCATGGATAATGGAAATTGCTTGTTGTTGATTAAATACAACATAACTGACAGGCTGCCTTGGAAGACTGATTCCTATAGAAGTCTGCAGGAAGCGAAAAGAGAAATGGAAGTTAAACAAGATCATTTTTATATGGTTTTAACTTCATTTTGAAGTTGAATTTAACATCATCATAACCAACAAACTAAATCACAGGCAGGAAAAGTGGAAGAGAATGTGACTGCAAGAGATGAAATCCGAATCAGAATGATGCAGGAATGGCATACTGCCAGTGACCATCAAGGACCAGTGCTATTATGAAATGGCTATGACCACTTTGAAGAAAATTTTATGTTAATATCTTTTTAAAATCATTTTTAGCAGCACTAGTTAATGTTATAAATGATCCACCATGTCTTAAAGGAATATGAAAAAAGAATACTGAAAGCAAATATATATCAGAATGCTACAGGGATTTACCAAAAGTAAGAATTAATTAACTTGCACTAGGAAAAGAAGGCATTGATATTTATTCAAATGAAGACGAATCATAAAAATTGTTTTGAATTGATCATTGGGAACCAATTCAAGAAAATATGCATGTAAGACAATCCTAAAAGAGTAGTACAAAGAGAGTACAATTGCTTTGGCTGGGCAGGATTAAGAGACTAATGTCAGCAATCTAAGATTGGTTAGTGGTTAAGTATAACTTCAGCTACATAGAGACAGAAAATGTTGATTTATTTATTTTTTTATCTGTAGTAAGGACTCTAGTTAAAATCAAAAAAAGTATAACGTAAAGGTCATACACTTAGTATCATACTTGAAGGACAGGAGTTATTTTGTATCACAGTAATCCAGAAAATTCTTGTTGGAAACTGCAATAAATTTGTCTTCCCCGGAGACTATCAATCTCACCTCTAGTAGCTGGTTAGAAAGACACCAAAAACAACCTCTCTTTATGCATTTAAATAAGCAATACCAGCAGCTAACAAAAAATGAAGCAAGTGCTTCAAAATGTTCCACAAAAAATGTTCCATTTTCAAAAAACGTAGAATAATGTATTCTTACATTTTGCAGCATTTCTGCCAACCTGTATTATTTGGCACTGATTAAATCCCATCTCAAATTTCTCTAATGACTACCAATAACATATTATTGCAGCTGTATTTGAAAACCTTTTTTTCTACAAAAGTATTTCTCCGATGGGGTTTTTGTTTTCTTTTTTTGGATTTTACAAGAAAGTATGGAATTCAACAGTAATTAAGAATTCTAGAGCTATTGTTATGCTGTGTTCCATATGTGTATTTATATGCATACACAGTACAATATATGTATGTAACAGGTCATAGACATGCTGAAAAATTACAGCATACTGCCCCCTCAGTCTCCCACCTCAAAAGAAATATAATGTTTTTAGGTACTTTTTGATAAATAGGAATCTTGCTTCAGGATTTGCATAGTCCTTGTATATTCTTTTCCTTGAATGTTTGAGATGCTGAACTATAATTATTATGTCAACTGAGGAAATACGTATTTAATATAAATATGAACAAAGTATATGTATATAAAGATGTATTCTTGCTGGTATGGTTGAGACTAGTAATTCATGGTGACAACACAGCAAATCAACTACGGTAGTATTACAGTGTAGTGATGTATCATTTACATTAAGGTTCCAGTATTATATTTCTTTGCTATATTGTGTGTTCAACAAAGCTTTATTATGATATATACTTGTAACTATTACAAAAGAATGCTGGATTCTTACCTTTGACTTGAAAAAAATGCACAAGTTGCATTTTTCAAAGGTTCACATAAAATGAACACAGTTATAGAGTATGTGCATATATTTAATTACATATTTGTACACACTTATCCCACAATCTCTTCCACTACAAAGATTGGAACATTCATAGAAATATAGTTCCTAGTAAATAAATCATTTAAATGTCACAATATACCTGTATCTGTATATATTTCTACAAAAACAAACCCTTTAACTACTGGTTATAGAATCTTAAGAGCATAGTTTGCTGTACTTTGTGAAAATTCAGAGAATAATCAAATTGCATATGTAGTGTTTCACTCTGCCTGAAGGCAAAGTCAAAGGGTGCTGGTTTTGTCTCATAGCTTTGTGTGGGCTGTTTGCAGGAAGTTTTATTTTATTTCATAGTGTAGATAGGTGACAATATGGAGAAAAAAAAAAAAGCCAGACTGTTTTTTGACTGAAATTCATTGCCTTCAGAATTTAAATCCAGCCATGCCGCTATCATAAATTTCATCATGAATTGTGTATCTGATTATTTTAGTCGGCTTTCAACCGTACTCTGCCCTAACTTACATTGTTTAGCTAAAGAAATCAAGCAGAAGATACAAGCAGAAACGGAGTTCAGCACTTTGTCAGTTCAGTCTTATGTCTGCTAAAGCTGTTGTGAACTTTGTTATTTAAGTCTTCGGGTAGAGAATTTGTCCCACTAATTTTTAATCCTAGTCTCAATTAAGACAAGTTATGATCCTACTTGTTCTCAGACATGCACATATATTCTTTTGAAGTCACTCCGCAGTGCAGGTTAATGCTTAAAATACACTTTTCTTTTTTTGTCCCCCTTCTGAAAAAAATACTTGTCATGTGTATTAACATATACAAAAATATTGATTAACCCTAGGTCTTCTAATTAAAAATAACAGTGAGGCTCTTAAGCTGCAGGTAGTACTTCTTTTCCCAGCAGGTTAGCCACACATCCAGTATTACCTGTGGAATATATAGGTTTTCTATTATCCACAAACGGTTTTTTTTGTTTTTTTTTTTTTTTAAAAAGAGACAAAAAACAATGTAAATTTGATTTTGGAGATGGAGTTGATTTTCAAGCAGTAGCAGTTTAAATTCAAGAGCAGATCACTCTCAGATCTGTGCAGAATGCAAATGCAAGTGGGCTAGTGATAAAAGTGAATAATCTCTTCCATTGATAACTAGCTGATCTCTCTTTAGAAGAGAGGGCTGAAGCCTGATTTTATGCATCACTTTCTGCCAACTGGGTGCATGTAAAGGTAAGTTTTTGGACTCCAACCCAATGCATTTTATCTGGTAGTGGCATGAACTACCAGTTTCAGAGCAGTCTTATTCTTGCATAAGATTTTTCAGAATTACTGAGTAACTGACTGTGCAACTTATTATACAGAAAGATTATGACAAGTCAGATCTACCCCTTAAAATTAGGGGATGTTCCCGGAGTGAATTGGTTCGTGTCCCTCACAGTTAAGCATGAGAAAATAGCACTGAGTGTTGATGAAAAAAATGCCTCACACTTTTAAAGGTTTTACAGAGACCTAAGCTTTCAGGTAAATTTTTACATTAGCTTTAGTTAAGAGTCTTGACTCTGCAATGCTGTAGGTTGATCTTCACATCAAATCACACACACTTTACATTCCACGAGGTTTCAGCTTTATTTCACACTCCCCTGCTCAGCATCTTCAGGGACTTGCACTAATTTGAGAGATAAGCTTGAACATTGGAGCTTGAATAAAAATCCGACTTTGGCCTGAGTATGAGAAATAACGAGGGCTGGACTTTTTGGGTTGGACTTTCACGGGAAGAAGAAACATCACAGAGTCCGGCCTGGTAGTTGGTGGTGACACTTGCTAAATACAGCAAATTGTGACTTCAAGATCCTTTATCTTTGTCATTGCTAGATGAATGGAAATTGCATAGGAAAGTTTATTTTCCACATAAAGTTTGTTTCCATAGAGAAACTCATATCTAAGTACCACTGTTTGTAAATGTATATTTATGTGACAATGCTATATAATAGCTAGTTTCCACTAACTTTCACAGCATGAGTTTGTCATGCCGGGGCCTAAGGTATGCTCAAGTGTCCATTTAAAGTCAATTATGTAATTTCAGTTTACCTCAGTGGGAGTTGGCTTGAGCTCAGTGGGAGACTGGATAGAAGGTGAAGGAATGGGTCAAATCCACCTTTTCTACCCATAAAGAGGAACCAAACTCCTACCCTTGGTAACACCTGCCTCACCTGCTCTTTACTGTATTCAGCTATTGCTGCTGATGCCTGAGGTACCTTACAGATGTAACCAAAGTTAGAATTTGAGCCCTCTGTGTATTCACGTGGCAGACACATGCACGTGTCTCTTGAAGAATGTAGTGTGAAATGCACTGTAAATAGTTTTAATATACATTTCTATTATAGTTTAATAAAAATCTCAATCACCGTCACTAGCCACTGAGTTTGTCCACTTGTATTCTTTTATCTTAAAAATATTTGAACAAATATATAGTTTCTGGGCACAGTATTTTTGTACTAGGTTAATTGGGTTACTCTGTATATAATGTTCTGCCTTTAAGTAGTCTTCTGAATGTTATGTGTTCTCGCTTGCTTCTGTCCTGTGACTACTTAGTAAAACTAGTTATATTACTTAAGAGAACCATTAGTCCTTCTTAATTGTACAGCTGATAGCGAATATGAGAGTCACGTTATTTTTGATGGTCAAACTGCTGCTTAGTTGCTTCCTCATTCTTCTTTTTGTACTGTTCTCATGCTTTTTAAAATAAAAAGGACAACGTCAAATAATTTTTACTGTTTGTTAGCTAGCATTATTGAGGTTAAATTTTCAACACCTCACTGTTGCCTGATTCAAGACATCACTTCTGCAAATGTATGTTTTATTGCATTTTTAATAACTTTTCTAGGGCCTAGAAATTCTGACAAGAACTTCACTATTAATATCAAGATACCTCTAACACAAGCACTACTTGACAGTGGGGTTTCTTTTAACAGCAAAAAATAATTTGCTGTTACTAACCACTAGAGAGCAGTGCAGCTACAATTGCTAGGAGCTGTCAGAAACCAGGTTAGTAGTAGGCAAATAAAACTGTTACACAGATCCATTTTCATCCTTTGTCCCTGGCTGTCAATTCCTAGGTAGCATATAAGAGAGATCGAAATAGTCAACCCAGTGACTTCCAACAAAACTGTGAAAATTTTATTCTTTACACCAAAAGCTGCATCATGTGCAAACTGCTGATCCCAGAAGTAAATCTAGACCGATGGGCTGCTTGGCACTGTTCTTTGGCTATTAGGTTCTCCACAGCAACACTTCTGGCTTGACTTTTTTTTTTAGCTCTAGGCAAAACCAACAAGTATGTACATCCCAGACAAACAACAGGCTCATTCAAAAAGTTATGAAGGGCCAGATTTAGTTCAGTACAAAACCCAAGCACTGTTTGCTCAAACCAACTGCAATTTTGTGAGTGCAACTGAACAACTGCCTGTGTATATCTACATATATCAAGTAACCATTTGCTGCTGGGACTCCAATCTTTCCACCCCAGTCACCAACCTAGGCATGCTCCTGCTTGGTGTTCACTGGCCTGCTGAATGAATTCATTTGGGAGAAATGGCACAGTTTTCAACAGGAATACTGCAACACATTCCTTACCCAACCCAGAAAAGAATATCACCTTGAACTAGGGTATTTTGTTGAAGAGGTGAAAAAGAATATTAGACTTGGTCTTTCACATCTTGCACGGTGATGACCATTTTTAAACAAAGGGAAAAGATGATAGCCCCTTCTTCCACCTTATTTTTAGTAACAGTGGTGACAGCTGTTGCTGACATGCACCAGTAAAGTCTCACTATTTAAGATCTATACAGAGTAGTTCAAATTATGAGTTTGCTGCAGTAGTAAGTTCAGGATCTAAATTTATGGAATCTAGCAGCCATCAAGTTTTTCAGCCCTTCAGAGGAGAGTAGCATTTCTCAGCACTTATGGAGCCATAACTTTAAAACTTGAATTTCAGTTGAAAAATACCACAAGTTACAAACACAGTAATTTTTCACTTCAGTATACTCAATTCAGATTTTTTTTGCAATATTTGGCTGCGTGTATTTCCCCCAGTATTTCCAACACTCTATTTTACTTAACACGGAAATTTATTTTTACTTTTCCTGAGAGATTAAATTGTTCTTCAGACAGCTGTATTATTTTCTGTTCTGAATTTGTACTGTCAAATAAAAATAAAATCCACTTTCCTGATGAAATATGAGGCTAAACAATTCGGCCTGCTATTGTCCTCCCAACAGTTCATAATGGCTGATAAATAGCTCTGTACTTTACATAGCTTTCTTTTCTTTAACATCATCAAAGATCTTTAACAAACACTGGGAGTAAAACACACGGTTAAATCATTCCACTAAGTTACACATGATTAGTTCACATACAAGCATTTTTTTTGAGCTTTTTTTTTTTTTTTTGTAGTAGTAGTAGTAGATCAAGTCACTGGCATATTATTTTATGACATAAATGGCTTTTTAATGTAAGGGAAGTTCAGTTCACAGATAAGTAGAGAGGTTAATTTGATCAAAGTCACACAAAATCTATTTCTTAGCTGGACAGAATTAAGATTTGGGTCCCAGTTCTGCTTTTACATAAGACATGAAGAAAAGAATGTTTTGTGTTGAAGACATCTTTCCCTTTCATTACACAAATGCTAAATTACCTGAGCTGTGTAGGGTGCTCCCTTGCTATTATGCTGAGCTCAGAAAAAATCCTTATTTTACAGATTGAGATTAGATCCGAGTCACTAATCCAGATAATCACAATAATCTTTTGTGGAGTTTGGAGCTGTATCATAGTCAAGAGAAAAAGTGTACAATCAGCAAACAGCTATGTTGAAATGAACCAAAAGGCCAGTTCAGATTTTGGAGAAACTGAAAAGATAGGTGCAGACTGTCAACACAGTACACTGTTAGCTCATTAACTCCTTCCCCAAATTTGGCTGCTACTAAGCATCTACCTGGAAAATACAGGATAAGAGTACTAAGATACATGTTTAAATCAAGCCTGACTCAAAGCCCTACAGGTCTACTGACATCAGTCTGTATGTGACAAGTGCCAAATGGCACTAATACTCAGAGATTTGTGTAACGTTTACTGGAGAAGCACGCTGTTATTTATATTGGCAATAGCTCAATATCGCTTCCTCTTCATTATGACTAGGCCAGATTCTACTGTTCTAGGTAATCCTAGGACACATTTTAGGGTACACTAGTAGATGAAGGAAATAACAGAGTTAGTATTTCTTTAAGAAAACCTTGCATTTTGCTTCTAGATTATTTTTTTTTAACCTCGAGCTTATTGTGAAGAAGCCTTTGCACTTCAGATCTCTCCAGTAGTCAACTCTCAAAAACATGCAGCGCTTCATGGAACAGAGCCATTACACACAAATTATAAAGGAGCATATACAGACACTTAGGAGTAAGTTTTAAGATCCACAGCCCACTATTAAATAATCAGACAGATGCATTCTATGCTCTGTGGAAATTTCTAAGTAATCTTCGAACGGTGAAGTTTCATGTTGAACAGGTTGCACAATCAGCAGTATCCAGATACTGCTTGAAACATTTGGGACCGGCCCTGTTTAGCATCTTCGCTGGTGACGCAGACAGTAGGATCGAGTGCACCCTCAGCAAGTTTGCCGATGACACCAAGCTGAGTGCTGTGGCTGACATGCAGGAGGGCAGGGTTGTCATCCAGAGGGACCTGGCAGGTGGGCCTGTGCAAACTTCATGAGATTCAACGCCAAGGGCAAGGCCCGGCAGCTGGGCTGGGGCAATCCCAAGCATAAATACAGGCTGGGTCGAGAACGGATTGAGAGCAGCCCTGAGGAGAAGGACCTGGGGGTGTTGGTGGATGAGAAGCTCAACATGAACGGGCAAGGTGCACTTGCAGCCCTGAAAACCAACCGTATCCTGGGCTGCATCAAAAGCAGTTTGGATAGCAGGGCAAGGGAGGTGATTCTCTGCCTCTGCTTTGCTCTCGTGAGGCCCCACCTGGCCTCAGGATGATCAAAGGGCTGGAACACCTCTCCTGTGAAGACAGGCTGAGAGAGCTAGGGTTGTTCAGCCTGGAGAAGAGAAGGCTCTGGGGAAACCTTACAGCGGCCTTCCAGTACCTAAAGGGGCCTACTGGAAAGCTGGGGAGGGACTCTGTCAGGGAGTGTAGGGGTAGGACAAGGGGGAATGGCTTTAAACTACAGGAGGGTAGGTTTAGATTAGATATAAGGAAGAAATTATTTACTATGAGGGTGGTGAGGCACTGGCACAGGTTGCCCAGAAAAAGCTGTGGATGCCCCATTCCTGGAGGTGTTCAAGGCCAGGCTGGACGAAGCCTTGGCCAACCTTATCTAGTGGGTGGCATCCCTTGCCCATGGCAGGGGGGTTGGACTAGATGATCTTTAAGGTCCCTTCCAACCCAAACCATTCTGTGATTCTACAAAACAAACAAACCAAGAGCCTACAACAACAACAAAACCAAAACAAAACAAAAACAAACTTAGCAAATGGGCAGGTGGAATCGGACAAAAGCTAGTTTGAGTATGATCTAATCCTGCTGCAGCACAACATCCAGTTACAATACATACTTGGAAATCGTTTATGGAAGAGATGGCATTAGTCAAGCTACATTGAACTCCTTATTGCTAAGCCACCCATAAGTTATCCTAAGGTTGGCTTTATTGACATAGAATTATGTTTACTATAGCCATATAAATATAAGTATTGTGGTTTAAATTCTCAGTCAAACTTCATGACAAGCGATCTAGATGCAATTAAATGACGTCAATGCCCAGCTATCCTTGCTATCCATTCACAGACATTTAGAAGATTCCTGTAATAGAAAACATGCAGAAACACTGCCAAATCAGTTCCCAATTACCTGACAGACATCAGTTCATCTGCATCATTTTAACAGGTATGAACAGACTCATATCTTTCTTAATATATATATATAACAACATTATATATAATAATATTTATATAAGTATATTACTTTTACGCTGGCCCCAAGCCAGTACCACTCTGTGGTAAAGCAGAGTTTTATTGTCCTTGCTAATTTTAGGCTGAACAACTTTAAGACAAGCCACTAAACAATAAATGGGATAGAGGAATGCAACCCACTGCAAAAGCATTTTTGCCACCCTGATCTTTGGAATCGCATTCTGAATTATCTTCATAATACAGCTTGATGTGTTTATCAGAGACGGGCATGATGAGATTGGCAAAGCAGTATAAGTTAATCATTGATTTCCATCCACCTCATTTAAAGATCAAACTTCAAAGTTAAGTTTGCCTTTTTCTAGTGTCCTACAGTTGGCAAACTGACTAAAGCCACAAATACAAGAATCCACACCTTTAGCTTTCAAGACTTTCATGCAACCAGCAATACTAAACAGATTTTTCAATGCAGCATCTAAACAAAAACTGTAGTTTTGAAATCTGCACAAGGAAAAGCTAGAAGAAGGGGAAAAAAAAAAGGGGGGGATAGTGAGATATTCCAACATTAAAAAAAAAATCTACAAAAACAATCTTAGTTATAATTTTAGAAGAGAAAAGAAAGCTTTTGCAGGAACTCAACTCTGAAGTGTACATAGCGTCATTCTTTTACATATAAGAAATCTGAAGTCAGATTGTAGCGTGTTAATAGTCCTAAGTAACTCATAAAGTGTGAGTTAAATCTCATAAAAATGCAGCTGCTGGTTCTGACACTGACATTCCACCACACCTCGGGAAGAACAGCTCCTTGTGCCATCAGTGCACACCAGCGGAGGGACCCCATATACTCATAAATATCAACCACCTGTGAGGTTCTTGCTTAACTAACACAGCCGTGGGGCTTATCTGAAGAGGATCCTAAGGATTCATACTCAGTGAAAAGAAACGCTAAGGAAGGGAAAATGGGGAAGAAATGAAGCAACAGGCTGTTAACGGAAAATTCAGGACCAACCAATTGCTGCTCCTATGGTGAAAAGGTTTAGAGCTGGCTGCTTAGCCTGACTTCTGAGGGAGGCCACAGAATCACAAGTGGGGAGAGGCAAACTGTGAGATAACTGACAGGAAAAGCACATCTGAGAGAAGTTCCTGCTAGTTTAGGATTCACTCCAGAAGACCCGCTCTCTTTTTCAAGGTTCAAGAGAATTGCTGGACTAAGTTGGATGCAGAAATTCATACATAATTTGTGGAACATCACTACTCTGAGTTTTGTTTTCAGAGCTTAAGAAGATGGTTTAAATGAGAAGAGCAATCAGCAATGATAATTTTGTTTAAATACATAGAAGATTACTTCAGATATTTTAACATTTCTTAAATGAAATTAATCACCAGGTTCTTGGAGAGAATACAGAACCCACCTAAAAGTTAGAAAAGCTCTCTTGAAGTGCTCAATAAGCAGTAGTTTCCTATTTGTTAGATTTCATATGGACCTGAAACAATGTGAATTAGAGACCTGTTGCCATTATTTAAATCATAGAATCATACAATCATTAAGGTTGGAAAAGACCTTCAAGATCATCTGGTCCAACCATCACCCTACTACCAATCTCATCACTAAACCATGTCCCTAAGCACTTAATAAAGTACTTTGAAAGTATCTATCTTTAAAAAAAAAAAAAATCCCAAAAAGTATTTCAATCTTTTCATATAAAAAATGCTCTATGCTATACATATGCACAAAAATTATATATACATACTCTTCTACATTGAACTGCTGCACAGCCTCAGTTATTTACTGGATTCAAGACAAGTGACTACACCATTGACAGAAAGAACATTTCTGCAAAGACTATAAAAAAGGGAGACTGTAAATCTGGTGAACTATAACCTGACATCATATTTTTGTTTACGCCTATGTACTACATAAATAATATAGATCGACAATGATAACTACAAAGGTCAAGAGATACTCCAATGCAATAAAAAAGAAGAAATAATCCAACTTAAAAACAGACACTCATCTTGGCCATTTTTGGAGCTGGCTGAAGAGTAAGATGGGTGTCCATGAGTAGCACAGCACTGGGCACGGGCTGTGATATTCTTTGAGACATCAAGTTGGGTTTTAGCAGGGTGCTAATACAACTACACATCTCCAACCTTAGAACTGGTTGATTTTTACCCAGTTCCAATCTCCAGACTAGCAGGTGTATATTTCCCTAAGTCAAATGACAGGATTATAAGAAGAAGGAAAGGGAGAGAAGAGGTAGCTGTTACAGGAAGAATGGCAGACTCTGCTTCTCCTTAGTCTTAGAGAGAATAAAAAGGCATTTATAAGATGAAAGACTGTGGCTACAAGGGATGGGAACTACAGTAGCTGGAACAGAGGAAGATGAGCGGACAAGCTGCAGCCTGAAGAGGACCCATGTCCACCACCCCAATCCTTGCCACTTGTGGGTAAACCTTCTCATGCAGAAAAGGGGTATGTCTGGGGGTTTCTGCTCTCCCCCAGATGCAGAACCCCTGGGGGTACAGCAACCTCCCAGGAACCATGCATTTGGCATATGACATTAGCATTGGTTTCAAAATGAAGCTGACTGGAGGGAAAAAACACAGTGTTCTGGTAACTAGCAAGTATCACTGGGTTGCACCTCAGTAAAACCTCTTGCTGCAGTCTGGAATCCACAGGTGGACAAGATTATGATAACATGGGGCTGTTAAAATTCATTAAGCAGAGCACAACCCCATCACCTGTGTGCTAAGCAAAATTCAGTTCAGCATTCAGGATTTACGTTTTGAAGCTAATAGACAGTAAAGCTAATGCCATCCATAAGAACAGCGTAATTATAATCCTAAATTTGCCACAGACAGATCTGGTACAGGCAAACTTGCTCAGTTTTAAGAAGAGCTATTGTGTGGGGAAGAAGCAGCTAGGTAAGGGTAGGCTCAAGTTCAGCATTATTCCTAAACAGACAAAACCTGGGACCTATGGAAATCAACCACATCAGGTATATTCACTTTGTGGCATCTTTTTCTGTTGTAGGAATGGGTAAAACACATAGCATTCACTGAGCATGTTATAATATAGACAATCTTTAGAAACTGCTCAGAATTTAAACTGAGTGAGCACATGAATACAGAATATCATCACAATTTTCATAGCTCAGCACTAGACAAGAAGAAAGTGAATAGTTTTCTGAAACTGCAGACACTCAGTAAATTCTCCACCCAACGTTTATTATGTAGAGTAGAACAGACTTCTGCCAATAGACAAGGTAGAGATTTGTGTTTGGTTTGTTGGGTAAACAGAGTTTCTCCAGCTGTATAGAGACTCTCCCTCAAGCGTGATGTTCTATACACCAGAGAGAGAAAATGTCAGTAAACTTTCTTAGCCTAATCATTACTTTCACTAGATAAACAATTTTTACTACAAGTCAAATAAGATGAAAAAAAAATGAATGGATTAATGATTGTTTATAAAGAAGTATAATAAAGATATTACCATCATTTTGGGCAATAAGGGAGAGATTCAGCAAGCAGTCTGGTCACGATTTGAAAATTTGATTAAACTACAGTAAACCTCTCCCTGACAAGATCAGCGCAACAGTTGAGCTTTAGCCAGCCACATCATCATGTAAATTGCTTTCATGATAAGCCAGTTTATAAATTCTCTTTGCAAAGCTCGGCTACTTCACGGAAGTCCTCCTACAGACAGAAAGATGGCATTTAATGGTGCTTGGAAAATAGACAGAAATGAAAACTATGAAAAATTCATGGAGACCATGGGTAAACCTTACTTTTCCAATGCCTTCTAAAAGCTTGATATTGCTATGGCTGACTCCAAACTCAAGCTTTCGGTGCACTACCTTCTGGCTAACTTGTCTTTTGCTGTTTGCTACTCTGTCCTAGTACACTGTCCTGCATTTATTTCCAAAAGATTCTACAGAGAGGGGAAAAGATTCTACAGAGAGGGGAAAAGATTCTACAGAGAGGTAGAAAAAGATTCTGATTTTAATTACTTTATTTTAAACAATCCAGCTAATTCCAGTAGAATTATTTCAGCAGAAGAATCTCTAAGACTTCTAAGATTACATTCATGGAAAATGTTCAGAGAATTTGAATGGTAAACTCTAAACAGAATTCTATACCAGGAATATTATTTTGATAACATAAAACTGGTTTAAAAATTAGGGAGGAAGGAAACCATTGGTCTTCAATTTTACAGAACACGCATGATTCAAGTCATTTTAACATGTGGATGCTTACTTTAAGCTTGTACAAATTGCCTGTAATATGGATATAAACAACTATTCCAGTTGGCTAGTGGTTTGTATTATATCTGTACTACTGAACACTGCCTCAGTAAAAGGTGGAGAAGAATAAAAATCTGGGTCAGAATGCTGGGCTAAGCTCAGCTGACCACATAAATGTCACGACAAAGATACAAATATGATGTTCTCTTTTGTGTTTTTTTTTTCCTGATTTATGTTAATTGATTTTTCCAGGTGTTAACATTATGAAAAGGAAGTTAGGAGCCCATGATAATCTGAAGATCACTATTCAACAAGATGGAAACAAATTTCTTGTCAAAGAATCAAGCAACTTCCGTACCATCGATATTGAATTCACTCTGGGAGTCAGCTTTGAATACAGTCTGGCTGATGGGACTGAACTTACTGTAAGATACTTTTTATATGATTATATATTTATTATATAGTAACAACTTTCTGAAGTACAATTTCAGGATTAATGACCTGTTTTCCTAGGTTCTAATTTAAATTTGACTTTTAAAGTCTGACTGTCCAGGAATGCCTGCAGCACATATACAAGATCACAAGTTAGTCTTAACTATTAATGGCTTAACACTGTAACAGGAAGCTCAGTGTTCTGTACAGTGCCCCAAAAGTAGAGTATCCAGCAATCTTCACATGCAGGAACCCAGGCACGTGCAATTTCGTATTTTATAATACTCAAGTACACCACCTAGAGTGTAGTGAGGGTATTGTAAGAAATTAACTATACAGAGAAAAGGTAAAATCAACTGAGCACTAAAAAAATTTAGTTTGACAAATAGGGAATTAAATAAACTATTAGTTTTATTAATATTTCATTTTTATAGCCTGTCCAACTATGTCATAAAAACTTGATTATACTGTTTTAATCTCTGCTCACCTTAAAGCACTCCTGCAGTCTTTAAATCAAATCAGATATCAGATATATATAAATCAAATCAAAATAAACACAGAATGCTGTGTTTATTGTAATATATATATATATTTCCCATCATAGGGTTCTTGGAATATGGAAGGAAACAAACTTGTAGGAACATTTACAAGAAAAGATAATGGAAAGGCACTCACAGCATACAGAGAAATCGTCGGTGATGAGCTCGTTCAGGTGAGTTAAGCAGTCACTTATGTGCAACTTAAACACATAACAACCTGAAAATAAGCTCATGTTCAGAGCTGTTTCGACAGTAGAAAGTATTTTCTTCAAGCCAAGTAACCTAATTTATCTTCAGTTAAAATCCTCAAGTCTAGTAATATATTAAAATTTAAAACTATAAAATAAAACTTTAAAATACGTGTTTTTTTTCCTACCCATGTAAACTGTATCTTATCAACACATTCTGACATCTCTGAATACAAGCTATATATAGAAGGTACATACATACTACATATATAGCGTACATAGTATATATACGGTATATATATAAGTATACATATACCTACTTTAGTGTGAGGGCCCTTTTCTGACTTCTAAAAGCGTTACTGCAGGAGCTCATACAGGATAATGTACTCAAGTGCCTGATAAATGCCCTTTTCAAACGACGGAAGGGGAAGCTCGAGACAAATGGGAAATGCCTCACTGATCTGCAGTAAAGCCAGAGACTGAAGTGAATCACAATGTTTCAGGATCCCTTCCACTAGCTGGACACAAACTTCTTAAAAATAAATAACCAGGTGTGAGATCTGAGATCAAAATCATACAGTCTAACCTTTCACATTTCTAAAAAAAAAAAAAAAAAAAAAGGCACTTGTTTAGAAATTTTATTGGGAATACAGCTCTTCAACACCTTGGTGTTTTTTTGTTTGTTTGTTTTGTTTTGTTTTAAGCCTCCAAAAATTGTTCAAATGTTTGCATGGGGAATTTATGGCTATTGTCAATAGGCTGCTTTCCTTACGTTCCTTTCCTCAGAGCCCTTACGAGGTCCTGTAGGCCCCACAATTAATTAAACTGCCTTTGCTGTTTCTCAATAGAATCTGTGAAATGAGATTTTATGAAAGCAGTCACTGATTTTTCTTCTTAATTTCTGAACAGACCTATGTGTATGAAGGAGTTGAAGCCAAGAGATTCTTCAAAAAGTGCTAAATTCTTCACCCAGAACAGCACTAGAACTGAAATCCAATGATAAAAGGCCATTTTTCTACATATACCCTGTTGTTTTTCCTTTTATCCCCTCACAGCACCTAAAAAGTTGTGATCACTTACTGCTACTGAAAACGTTTGTTTACATTTAGTGTTTTGCCTTGAATAAACAAAATTCTATTACAATTTGAAACAAATGCTTAAGTGTTATTTGTATGAAGTCCTACCTGACTGTAAAAGGCTGGCAAAATTATGTTCTATAATCAGAACCTAAATATTTTTGCACTGGTTTTTAAATGGTGACTTAGTTTCCTTACCATTATATTTATATTGATTAAAGGTTTCTCTGTGTACTGAGAATTGTGTAATAAGGATGGTAAAACTTACAAGAAACCTGGGAACCCCCAAGTCTCGAAAACTCTTATATGTAAATATAAATGCACAATAAATAAAAATATGGTCAGATAACACCTCTCACTTTGATGGTTCAAATGATATCTCTGATGCCTTGCTGATATCAATAGGAGTAATATCAAGCACTTGCTGATGATATACAGATATCTCACATAAAGCAGTTTCACTATATTTGTTTTTTAAAGTGTGGACATGCTTTTAAAACATACAGATTTGGAATTGTTCCAATACATTAGGGCTCAAAATCATTCTGTGTCAGGAAGAATGTCAGAAACTTTTTTTCAGGACATGAATAAAAATATTCAAGGTATCTTACCACGATAAAGAATGATTTCAGACAAAGCTGGCTTCAAGTAAGTACTGGTGCTTCTGATGGGTGACAAATACGTGTACCACGTTCTGCTCACATCACTCAGTCTGTAACTGCTGATTTCACCCCAGACTCAACTCCCTCGAGTCGCACTATTTCCTAGGGTTGGCAATAAAAATGCCTCTTGAGGGCCAGCTTTAGTCTAGATCTGCTGTGTCCCCATAACTAAGCCTCCCAGTGGCAATCCAGTCCTTGTCCCCGTGTCTGAAGGGCACCTTCTTCCAGCCCTGCATGGTCACTGACACAGCAGCAGAACACACCTGGGTGCTGCGGACACTTCTGTCCTGCAGCAAACATGCCCCAGGACTCTCTGCTTGTTTCTGAGCTCTTTACACCTTCCTCCTTCTGCTGTCACAGTGAGAAAAAGGCTGATCCACGCAAGGGCCTTGCTAAAAGGTTATACCTCCACGGGGACCTGAGGACAGCCCCGAGCTCTAACCCACAGCACGAGTGCAGCTGTAGTCTCTTACAGCACGTCAGCACACAATTGCCTGAGGATGGGAAGCAGCTGAATAGCCTTCTGCCGTCTGCTTATTCATATGCTGCTGGAGCTCCTGGTTTCAAATATCATTTCTTAACGGGCACATTTACACTTCTAATTCTTTGCTTGTTTGTTTGTTTGTTTTCTAATTCCTCTCGAAAATTATTCCACTGTTTTCTTGGCTCTCTTGGCTGTTTTTTTGCTGGGTAGAAAAGAGAATGTTCTTTCTTCAGTTATTTCTACAGCTAAAGCCTCTCCAGCCTATGCTTTTGTAGTCTTAAGGGTCTCAGAGCTCCCTCTAATGGCAAAAGGCTCTCATGACGCCAACTGGATTCGATTTCAGATTGGGGAGCACCATCCTTCGTCAAAACAATTCGGATTTTCTCCAGTCCCCAATATTGATTGTAAGAGATGTAAGATTGGAGAGCAAATGTACGAAAAGCTAAACAAAAGTACAGGATAATTACTAGGTAGGGTTTTTGTTTGTTTGTTTTTGTTTTGTTGTTGTTGTGGGGGGTATTTTTTTAAGTATTTGAGAAATTATTTTAGCAAATTCTAGATTACATACAAGGCCATTAACTGAATGGTACATTGATAGGAAGGAAGGGTGTGAGAAGCAACCTGAAGATATAAGTTTAAAAGTGTTCAACAACCTCATATACTTCAGACAGATGCAGGTGGCAGCTGTACTTGAAAAATAAGGAAAAAACAGTAAGATTCAGTCTCTAATACCTGAGGTAGGATCGACTACTGTATTCTGCACATAGCATTGCTTTTACTCTTGATGCAAGGCTAAAAGTGGTTAATAGCTCCAATGAAGATGCTTTTGTTTAGTATAATCACTAATTTCTAGTTACTCTTCTAGACAAAATGAAAAAAATTGCACTCCTTCCAACTCCGAGTGAATTGGCATGTTTGTCAGATGGCAGTACAGGCTGTGCAGCTTCGTTTCTTTGAATTTTTTTATGCAGTTGCATGCTGTGTAAAGCCCCCAGTGTGCATGAATTTCTCCACGATGGTTTAAGGCGTACAAGCTGCAACCGGCTTCCAAGAATAAGCACGTATCTTAAAACAACTTCCAGTTTCGCTGGGTATCTTCCCACCAAGATTTCCTAGAGGAGCCTTCAGCTTGCTCCAGCAAGCCACCCGCCCTCCACGAAGCTGACCCAGCAAGTGGGGAATGTTTATTTCCACACAAGTCCCTGTGCAGACTGACCGGAGCAGCCCTGGTACTTTGGCAGAAATGCCCGCCACGGGCTGACGGAGGCTCCCGCCGCGGGAGCTCCCTGCCAACGGCCACCAACGGCCACCAACCGCCACCAACGGTCACCACCCCCCGTCACGTGACGCGCCATCCCATCCCTCGGGTGTGGCCGCGCGGGGGCGTGGCGGCGGGGACGTGCGCTCGCCTCCCATTGGCTCCGCACGCGGAAGGGCTGCAGGCGCCTGCGCGCTGGGCACCGCCCCCGGCCCTTCCCGGAGCGGCGCGACAAGATGGCGGCGGCGGCGGCGGCGTCGCGGCGCCGGGAGCAGGCGGAGAGGGAGGCGGAGCGGGACGCGGCGGCGGTGCCGGCGCCGGCGCTGTCGGGGCAGTCGTACTGGCTGGACCTGTGGCTCTTCGTCCTCTTCGACCTGGCGCTCTTCGTGCTCATCTACCTGCTGCCCTGAGGTCGGGGGGGCCGCGGGGCGGGCCGGGGGTGCTGAGCCGAGCCCGTGCCGCGGGGAGCCCCTGACCCGGCGTCTCTGTGCCCCGCAGGGCCGCGGCCCCGGCGCTCGGCGCCTCACGGAGAGCAGCGGGACCCGCCCGGCAGGAGGCGGCCGTGGGGACGCCGCCGCTCGCACCTGGGGACCTCCGCCTGAGGCGGGAGCCGCGCCCGCCCTGCCCCGCGCTGTGCCTTCGGAGTCCGCGGGACGGCTCGGCTGCGCCTTGGTCGTTTGTGCCTGAATATTTATGATGCATACGTGAAAATGTGTATTCTTTGTAAAAAAGCGACCGAGAGGACAGACGATATTGACAATAAAACGCAGCTCTCACAGAGACGGGAATTGTAACTCAGGCCTTATTGCTTGAAAGACGAAGCGTACCTCTGCTGTCGTACTTTGGAGAAGTTGAGCGTGCTAGTATGTTGTTACCCGTTTGCCTGTTGTACCATTCTCTCTTTGTACCACAGTGTGTAGGAGATTCGTGCTTCAGCAGTTTCTGAGCTTTCTGGAACGTGGCAGCGGGTAGCAGTGGGTGCTGTCTGAGCACCCACTGACTGAGTCAGTTCTGAGCACCTTGCTATGAACAGTGAAGGAGGGAGCTTACGAGAAGAGCCTTCCTAGGCAGGTTACATGTGAAGTATGCTCCTCCCTATGTCTGTGAGCAGCTGTAAATAGTACCAGCCCTTCAACTTCCACATGCCCCATCAAAATTTGGTGTGTCTCTGACTATAACGAGGCCTTCAAAACAATGTTACGTTAAGGAATATCTCATGTGCTCAGGAGAAAGAAAAGGAAGCTGAGTACACAGAGTAAGATTTTTACCAGATAATCAGGTTTTGAGAAAGAAGGTCTTTAACTATGGGTGGAAGCAGTTCAGTTGCCTTGTGTATTTTTCCCTTGTAAATACCCTTAATTGTGAGAAGTATATATATTTTTTTTCCCAGGAATAAATACAAAATATAACTGGACTTCAGAGACTCAAGGATTCCAGCATCCTCTAACACATTGAGAAGAGGCTGCTATCAGGTTAAATAGGTTTCAGGTCATGAAAGTGGGTACACTTTTTTTTTTTATTATTCGTAAACAATTCTTCAGTTGACAGTAGCTTCAATTATATATCAGGTTTGTGTGTTCAGAAGTGAGCTTAAAGCTTTATACCTGTATCTGCTAGTATTTATGACATGGGTTGGTAGTACCTATGAACAAGTGGTTTCAGCATTCCTGATTCGGGCTAGAAAAAAGCTGAACTATGATTGCATTCTCACACAGAGGAAAATTGTTTTTTAACTTTTATTTCAAATGAGCCTATTAAAGAGACAAGTTTGCTACTGTTTTTTTCTCCAACATGATTTCATAGTGAAATCTCAAGGGAACAACCTACTAAGGAAGCACTGTAATCACTGTAATGTTCCATTTCTCTTTTGTAAGGCAGACTTGAGAAAAAATGTTGATTCAATCGACTTTAGAAGGTTAAAAGAAATCTCAAGCTATTCTGTAGTGATTTATTTTTTTCCCTTCAGCCAGGTCTGAAAGACAGGGTTTTACCTATCTCAGGAAACAAAGCTATCAAAGTACAGGCTTGTGATGCTTTGAGCTCAAGCTACTTCATACACCCCTGGAGTACCTAAATATACATATAAAAGCAAACTCCACTTCACTTCACTTACCCCTAACAGAGTAGCGCTATAAAGTATAACTAATCAAGCAGTTGTCACCAAATCTATGGAATTATGGTATTAAAATTGATTTATGCATTTCATAGGTATTTAGAAAGCTAAATAGCTTATTAACAAGCCAGTATTTAACAAAATGAATTTTACTTCAAATATGATAACAACCACCTTCTTTTCAAAGCTTACAAGCATTAGTATTAACCGTCATCGTTTAAAAATGTGGTTCTGGAAAGCCAGGGTATGGGGGTCTTGGTGTGGGTTTGGGTTTTGGTTTGTGTGTGGCATACAGAAAGAACAGAGACAAAGACATTTTAAGTTTTTAATCTGATAGTTTGAACAAGCAGAACTTTGCAAGAAAATAATTCTAAAGACTGAAAAATATATTAATTACAAGACTTGTTAATGTATTTACTGTTACAAAAATCATCTAGGCTCTTATACAAATCTATAGCCAGAAGGGGACATTTATAAAAAAATAAATAGGCACCCTAGGTAAGTCAAAACAAGTTATCACATATTCATTAGCAAATATTACATACATACACGGAGTGCAGAGTCAAATATAAAAACAAAGGTGCCTGAATTAGCTGTCTGTTTACTATTAAATACCTGGTAAACATGGGTCACCTAAGAAGTTGTCTGGTAAGATTGTTTCAAGCAAAGCAAGAAGACAGAAGTACATCTAAATTACTGCAGCTACTTTAAAAATAAGTTTACCAGTTGTGCTTACTGGAAACCAAGTTCATTGGCATCAGTAATAGGCATTCATATTGCTTTTTGTACAGAAGTATGAACATTGTTATGCATGTTTAAAAATAGCTGTTATTATTCACAGTTGTTGCTGTGCTATTTATACATAAAAATACTGTCATTTCAAATACAAGATTTTTGCAAACACTTTTTACAAATTATACATTATTTACAAATTCCATAATCTTTGTTTTTTACACAAGTATTAGAAGACAGTTTTACTTAACTGGCTATGTATATTATGTAACATGGCTGTAGGTACACTAGAAAAGATTAATTTACAAGTTTTGAAATCTTTCAAAAATACTACAATAAGGAATCTTCCAAGTTCTTACATGTTCAAGGCTTTTTTCCTCTATTCCACTGATTTGCTTACAAAAGGATAATTTCAAGTTGCTGTTTTCCAGCAACCATACCTAAACATGCATAATTCTTTGCACTATAAACTCTAGAATTCTTTCTCCAAGTGCTGAAATAAATTTTGATCAAGAAGACAAAAATAAGATTAATCTAAGATACCTGGTTTGTTGCATACCTCCTGTTCCAGTTTTATACTATAAGTTACAAGTAGTTTAAAACACTGACCTTAAAGAATAACCAAATGTGTAACTTGGTTAATCACGCTAAACAGTTTTCAACATTTTGTTGAAGCACTAAAACTCGCATAAGTTTTATAAACATTAAAAAAGCCTCTCTGACTAACAGTGCAAGCACAATCGTGTTTACCATGCATTTTTAGCCTGCTTGCATTATTTTCTTAACTAAAAGGCATTTACGTTTAGATGTCGTCAGCACCACCCCAATTTTAAGTTAACAGTAACACAAATAATTAAAAGGTTCAGCTTTTCCAGATTGTGTCAGGACTTCCTGACATTAATTCTAAATTACACATTGTGCAGTGTTACAACAGACTGGAACAGAACCCTAAGCCGATGCTTCTGATACCACAAGACGCAGGAGGTCATTTCTAACGCTCAGGGTTGCCAGGAGGGTAAAATCCTGTTCACCCTTCTTTTCTCCCACATCCTCACTGGTCCACGTGCTTTGCCCCAGCAGTCACTTAATACTTCCGTGCACTGATTTAACTTCCTAACCAAATAAATGCCAAATAAATCTGCTTTATTTCTGAAGTAAGTCAGGTTAGCAAAAGACACTGTAAATGCCAGACCTGCCAAAACAGCAGGGCAGAGTGCCAGAACAGAGAAAAAGAGGAACCTCTTCTTCTCATGCCACCTTAGTCTAAATGGCTGCAGGTTCAGTCAGACTTACCTGCTATTACAGTACTTAGCCATTTGTAGAACTGTTCCGAAGAGGGAAAAAACTGTCGGTAAAATTATGTCTGATCCCTGTTAAACATTGCTTAAAATGTCAAGCTGAAAAGATAGGAAGTTCAATAAATAGCAACACTGACTTTGTGTGCAACTGTAGAATAAATCAGAACAGAACATAAACAGCAAATATGCCTAAAGTACTTAGAGAGGCTACAGACAGGATGGAGGCTCACTCTTCACAAGGAGCCACATAGAGAAGACAAGGGGCAATGGGTAACAAGTTGCACCAGGAAAGACTTCATCTTGATCTAAGATTTTTTTTTATTTTTTTTTTTATTAACAGTGAGAACAATCAATCACTGGAACAACCTCCATAGGGACACACTTATCTAGCACCCTGTACAATCACATCCTGAAAGCCTCCAATAATAGAAAGTTTTCAAGGTTCAATGGGACAGGATGCTAGATAATCCTATCTAAGCTGCCTTTTCACAAGAAACGTTGGACCTGATTATCTTTCAAAGGTCCCTTCCAAGCTGGGCTGTTTTATGATTCCGTAATTCTAAAACCTTACCAAAATGCATATTTGACAGCTATATAATATATCCATATTTTAAAATTAGCATCCTATTTTCCTATACCAGTTTGTAGCTTATGTGGTTAAACTTAATTTGACTAAGTTAAAGTATATAGCTTATAGGGTGAACAAATCTCATAAATGTGTAAGTTTAAAAGTGTGTACAAACAGAGCAGGTATATTAATAGGATAACATTACTGCCATTTACTTGAATTCCCTTTAAAAATCTTACCTAGCACTTGCAAAACAAAACGGTTTGTAAAGAATTATCCTTAAGGCTTTTAAATAAGTTAGAAAATCTCTGGATAAACTTGTATTAAAGACACTTGAAGGTTTGCGAAAGCACAGACTCTCAGAGAAGTCAGCTGAAGAAACAACCTCCTGCTATCTATCAGGAAAATACTGCTCCGTTGTATTTACTGCATTATATATGGTAATACGTTTACCACTTTTGTTTGTTTAAGTATGTAGTGACCACAGTCTGAAGGAACACTTTTTAAACTGCAACTATTTAAATCTTAAAAAAAAAAATAAATCAGTAACATCTAGTTGATCCCACTGCTGTAAGATGCATACACCTAGAGGGACCATTTTCAACCTAAACTGTAGAAGATGAGACAAGTAACAGTGGTAAGCATTAAGGCAACTACAGTAATAAATCAAAGAACCGGAAGTTTAGCACCTCTTCTCCTCTGCTCACCTCCTATTTGCATATTCATTTACAGAGTCATAACCCCTAGGCAAAGTACAGCCAACTGGGTACCAACTTACACACAGAGATTCAAGGCTTGTGCCCATTTACAGACTATGTGAAATGCAACAGTCAGATCCAGATTTTTATTTTTATTTTTTTTAGCTCTATCTACTGCAATGTATGCCTTCTACATTTGCCTTGTACCTTTGCTCGGATGTAGGATGCCTGGGCTCATGAGTAGCATGGTAGGGAGCATTCAGTTCTACTCCAGCTGGTGATGGATGCTTTTCTTTGTGAAAGCTTCCACTGTCAGTAAAATACAGCTTGGGTCTCTGATGATATTTCATCCTGTATGTGTCAGTCATACAACTGTCTACTGAAAAATAAGTTGTTAGGGATACGCTGTCATTGCCATCCACATAGCCAGCACTTGGTCCCATATGACGAGATCCTTTCTTTAAGAAGTTCTCAGACACTGTCCAAAAGTCATTAACTGATAAGCTAGGTGGAGAATCCGGTTTATGAACAAACAACTCATTCCCTTGAAATGGCTCTTTGAGCCTTTGTTCGTTTGTAAATACATTTGCTTCTGATGCCGACTTTAAAGGTGTACCTGCTTGCCTTAATGGGTTATTTTGCAACGCTTCTGTCAGTTTTACATCAGCTGCTGAATTACTTTCTGATCCTGGCAAAACATTCAGAGCATATTTCTTTGGAGGTAAAGGGGGAGGAAGATTTTGGTAAACTGCTTCTGGCACCCAAAGAGCATCCGCCCTGCGGACTGGGTGCCCGGCATGCTCACAGGGAGGGGGCAGCACAACGGGCCTTTCCAGTGGGTTCTGTGGCACAGAAGCCAAAAACCCCATCTTGGGAACAAACATTCTTGCATGAAGAGGCTGCGGATGGGACGAGGAGTGAAAATCATTGTTGACTGGCTTCCTTCCACAGACGTTTTCTGTATAAGGGTGGGGTATGCCATCAGCACAATATACTGATACATTCATCTTCTCAAACCTGTCTGGATTAAGCCACTCTGAAGAATTCAGTTCGTTTGCCTTGTTCCTACTTTCTGACTTCACCACCTCTTTAAGAACTGGCTGTAGAGTTGATGATGGGAAAAGTTTCCTATTACTCTCAGGCATTTCAGCTCTAAAACACAAAAACAAAGAGGACATAAGTATCCATTAAAGCCAGGGTAACAATGGCAAATGATGCAAGCAACTTTTACAGTGACAGCCCTGGTAACACTGCCTAGGTATTCTTGAGCTGACATAAGCCATTTAATTAAAAGTTGCATTAAATCACTCCAAGCTTCTTTCATTTGAAAGGTACACTGTCCCCAGAAAACTTTGTGGGAGATTGAAAGAGTCATAATAAAGAAATTCCTTCAAGATACAGGACTGTATCAAGTATGAATTTGGTTTTCTTCTAAGCATCCTTGTGATTTGGGCTTATAATTCCATTTTTCAAATGCTAGGTGTTACTTCGGGGAGCTAAACTTGCATTTTGATTCTTGATTTTCAAGAGGTTCTGAGCACTTACAGTTCAAATCAGAAACAACAGGTATACTGCAGCAGCTTCTAAACAGACAATACCCCCTTCCTGGTTATTGCATTAACCACAAAATTGGTTAACCAATACTTGTTATATAATACAATTTCAAAACAAAAATATTAAAACCCATTGCTCCAGTAAGATGGCTTAAACTACATAAATTTGGTTCCATCCACTAAATAACAGAAACTCATTTTTTTTCCAAGAGCAAAGCTTTTATCCTTATAAATTACATAAAATGCAAGAGGCATTTTCTGTCAAAAAGTTTTAATACCTTAACTTCTTTAATTATACTTTAACAATACTTAATATTGATTACTATCACATTACAGAATTATTTTTTTTTTTAAATAATACTACATAGTAAATTAATACTAGTATTAGTTACCTCTTTACTGGAGGACTGGGCACCTGCAAATGTAATTCTGTTGGGAAATTAACGTGAGGTTTGTAGTTAGCTTCTGAACTGATGGGGTCCTTCCTCAATTCTGGGGGTGGAAAAATATTTTAAAATAAGCAGAAATACAGTCCAACTCCTTTGTGATTTCTTAGAGGTTATACACAAACAAAACACAACAAAACAAGAAATTTAATTCTTGTCAAGATCTGACAGAAGTCAAAATAACATTTTTGGAAAAAATTCTTCACAGAAGATCACATCTTATATTCATCCACAGTAATCTGAAGGAAATGTTCTCTCTCTTTTTTAAATGTTGCCAGAAAAGAGGTAATTATCACAATTTTGTTCACAATCCTATAGAGATGTTTTCAAAATTCATTTAATCTAATTACAAATACATTTTTCAAAAATAGTTTTTAATGAAAGCACCTTTATTCAGATATCCAAAATAAATTTTGTAATAATATATTACTACTTTTGAATTTTCACATGACTTATTAACAAATCAGAATGTATACTGTAAGAGTGGGGTTTTGCTTGTGTTTTGTTTCTTTGTTTGAGAAATGCATTATGCATCCTTGAAACATTTAAAAAATGCTAGAACTGTTACTTCTCCTACAATAACTGTACAGTTTGCAGAGATATGAAGCAGACAGAGAGCATTATCACTCACATGCCCTAAGCACACAACGTAAGAGTGCTCGGGCCAGCAGTACTACACACACTCTAAGAAGCTCCTTCTATTCACAGACAAAAGCAAAGAATTTTTCTCTAAAAATACACAATTTCTGAACAAAGCAGCTCCTAGTTAACAGTGAATAAAAGAAGCATTGAAGAATCCATGTTGACACCACACAGAAGAAAACACACTCTTGGCAAGTGACAAGCAATGGTCTTTCTGTTGGAAGATAGTTACTGTAAGTCTTCCTAATGCAATAATTGGTCCATTATAACCAGTCACCTGCTCTGCAGTCAATCAAAAGTTGTATTTTGTAAATGTATGGACTATATCCATACAACTACTTTGCTTATTTCAGAAAAAATGGCAATGTACTTCACAAAAGGCAGCCTACACTGCCTGAATTCCAGTGGAATGATCTGATTCAGCAGGCAGTACTAATTTACCCTGTCAGAAATTAGCTAACATAGGCTGTCCTCTTTTTATCAGCAAAAGCTATAAAAATTTGGTATCTATTCTTAACTGATGTAATCTTACTAAGTTTTTTTTTTTTTAATATATTATTTGCATGTTTTATTTTCCCCAGTTTTAAAGCCTTGGAAGCATTCTTTTGACTCATGAACTCATTTTTGACTTGAGTCAAAAACCCAACAGAGAAGAACTAAACTAAAAACTTTGGGGCAATGCTGGAGATTTACTTCAAGGGTCAGTATGTGCCCTATCTTTTAGCAGATAAAAGATTAAAGAAGTTAAATCTTTGACAAAGACACAGGTTGTAGAGGCTAAAAAGGCATATACCTGAAGAGACAAAGCCTTCAATACAGCTTTCCTTCGAGCCTTGAAACTAAAAAAAATTCTTGCTATTCCAGCATGGTAAACAGTACCACAACCCTAGAAAGAACACTTATGTGAAAACATGGTTACTGAATGCGCCCTTGTGACACTGGCAAGGGTCAAGTGACTAACCTGAAAGGAAGTTCGAAACTTCTCCAGCAGGCCATGACATCAGAGATAACTAACACTGAGGTAATCAAATAGAAAACATTTCATTCTGCTACAGATTTTAATGAACTATAAATCACTTTACTGAGAAAAGCACAGGCTCTGTCACATTAATTCCTGTGAATCATTTTCAGTTCAGTATTTAATCATAGACCCGTCTTCAGCATACAGTCTAGGAATAAATTAGTCAATTTAATTTTCTAGATTAACTGTGTCTGTAGCTAATGTTTTTAGCTTTAAGTCTTTGAATATACAGGTTTTTATACAAGAGCATTCCTACTTAAAAATCACATACAAATTGACCATACAACTGCTCTTTAATTCCAAAACCCGACTGATGTGAAGTGCATTCCAAGCCAAACTCTGAGGGAATTTAGCACGTCAAGTCCTTCCAAAAGGCAGTATCATAAATCTGTCAGGAGGAGGCAGCAAAGGGTAGTAAACTGTTTCTTTAGCATGCCCATGGCACACTCAACCAAAGCTGCTCAGCAATACCAGGTGATCTGTCTTCAGAATTCCAGCTAACTTAAAAATAGACGTGTTATTTTCTCTTCTGCTGACATGAGATCCATGCAAGGTTAAAACCAGGCACAGGCTCTATAGGGAATTTTGGCTCCAGATTCTTTGCAAACCCAAATATGGGACACATGAGCACTGTGCTCAGAGGCAGACTGACAACCTTATCATAACCTCTAAGCAGCTTACCAATAAGTAAAGGTAGCTCTGGTCTCTCAAATACAAACCAATCTTAAAAGATTTATCAACAGCAGTTTTCACAGCTGAATAGCCAATCTAGATTTGTAAAAAGACTAACACCCATTCTATAGCCAACAAGTAAAGCAAAAGTTTTTTCCTCTAATGACTTAATTTACATATACAGAACATTTGCACAATTCTGCAATGCCCAATTTCTGTACATTAAAAAAAAAAAATCAAATTCTTACTAATGTTTTAGCTGCATGTTTCCTGTAGTTTTGATTTCCTGATGAGTGTTTTTTATTGGTTTATTTTTTTTAAGTTGCCAATAAGAATGTCCTGTGGTAAATTCTTCTCCCTGAACACAGACTTTTTCTGTGTTCAGCTGAAATCACAGATGAACTTACTGGAAGCTTTGGAAATGTGGAACAAAAACAGTCCCAGAAAAGAAGGTAAACACATTATAATTTGTTTTAAAAATACTGTATTTTTAAAAATATATAAAAAATCATTTTATTGAATAAACTCTCCTTTTAGAGCAACATGCAGTTGTAAAACTTTTATTATATACTTTTTAGCACATTTTTTTTCCTTAGTTTTTAACATCCAGGCAAAATGAAAATACAGTTCTACTTTTTTTTTTTTTTAAATACTTGCACACGTGAGAGCTTAAGCAAGTTTTGAAGTGGAACAACTGTTACCAGAGAATATCAACTGTTATCCTCCCTTCATTATGATCTGCCCTTCCTATCAAGTTTATTGGGTCTTTGTTTTAAAATCTGAACCTTAACCTTTGCTTCGTTGCTTTTAAATTTCAAACTTCTTACATTCATAAAGTGAACAACAGAAATGAGAGTGCTTAAAATTTCAACCTTTGAGGGTTATTTGACTGCATTTGGAAACCTTTACAGTTTAGGATTTAGTTCTGAGGGTTTTTATTTGTCTTTCATCTGTCATTTATAGACACTCCAGAAAGACATTTGTTTGTTTCTGATTTGCATTAAGGAAAGTAAGTAGCTGTATGCTTCAATTCACTACTCAGTTCTTCAAACAAAATAGTCATATAGACTTACTGCATCAGAAAGGTTAACAACTGGATTTTCCCTTAGAAGCACATTTTAAATATTACTATAAATATATGTTTTTCCTAGGATGATATGTTTTCTTTTTCAGAAGTATGGTTTTCTGAAGTCACAAAGAATTAAAGGCAACCTGGGGATTGTTTCCATATTCACAAGAGCTTCTGAATGATTCAAGATTTCGGTTGAAATTGTCTCATACTAGTGACCTCAACAACTATTAACAGAAAAACCTCTGGATTTACGATATTAAAAACACCACTCTGCAAATGCAATGCAATTCTTTTCAAATGGAACGAATTATTAACTTAAGGCATTGATGCTGAGCACATCTTTTTTATTATCATTTAAATGAAGTCACTGAACAGGTAGCTTTTATCATTGCATCTTAAACAAGATTCCATAAAGCATTCAGCCCATTTGAATTACCATTTTATTTGACTGAACGGATAGTTCAAAAAGTACTCTGAACTTTGAAAAAAATAAAATCTAGAAAATACGGCTTCTAGGTTTAATTGCTGGCCATGTGGGACACTTGCTTTAGCGCAAGTTATCTACTGCTTACAAGTAGTGAAAGAAGCAGCCATTTGATCTACATAACCACTGTGTGATACGTTACTATCTTTAAAATGCTCTAACAATAAGTTTATTTTTGTAAGTCAAGGACAGAATTCCTGAACCACTGAACAGTAGCCTAATTCAGCTCCTGTTAAAATCGGGAACTGGCAAAGCACAGTTACGCAAACAGTGGGCATAATTAAAAGTTCATGGTTATTTTCCCAAGAAGAGACAAGAAGTTATTTTTTCAAGTTGCCAGGAGCAGCTAACAAACATTTCCTATGTTTTGTTCCTCTCTCAGAAAGGACTAGATATTTCCTTGTTAAAGTATCATTTTCTAGGAATCTATATAATGTTTACCTACCAGTTCTAGTTGTGGTCACAATACTCAGAACCATAATATAAGGCAATAAAACTGGTACCTGTAAATGACTACTACTGTTTTTCCTAAAGGTGTTCTGACACTTTTTACACAAGCAAGAAACCTATGTCTAAATCTTTAACCTTGGCCATGTACATAATCAAATTCTTCAGATTTCTTTTCAGCCCATTTATCATTTACAGTAAAAGTGGTTTTCCAAAACTCGCACACGTGAAAACTTCACATTTAATTTAGAATTATATATGGTTTTGTTACAAAACTACTCAAAAATTAGTGAAACAGAATTACTGAAAAGATGGGAATTTTACACCAATGCTTTATGACAATTATGTTTTATGATAACTGTGAGGATCACTTGGAATAGGTAACAGTTTTGAAGAAATATTTGTAACGTGATCAAAGTTTTAAATATAATCAAGTACAGTACACAGTAATCTCCAGAGAATACTTAGCAATAAATTGAAACATTGTTTGAACCCAACTATTTCTCATTCTGACAGCGTTTTTTGTATTTTCACTAGTGGCTTTTTTTCCTTTTTTGCTACCCCAGTGTTTATATACTTTCTTCCACTGGTAATGATAAAAAACAGTTATACTACAGAACTACAGTAGAAAAAATATCATACAAAACTAGATCTTTGCATTCCATGCCAAATTGGGTTTGAGGGCTTTTGTTTTTGTCAAAATGAAAAAAAAAGAAAAAACACCAAATTAGTTCTCTTTTTACAACCAAAAACTAATTGGAGTAACAATAACAAAGGGATGTGGCGAATGCATCACCTCTCTCAAATTTAAGTCTTAGAAGAATCTGTAGTGTACAATTCTCTGAAAAGTAGTATGATATCTATAAAAAAAATCAAACATTTCCTGGGGAAGTGTCTTAATATTTATTGCACCTCTTTGTACAAGCACTATTCCATTGTTCCAGCAACAGTAGATAATGATTTTGGCTGGCCTCATGCTGACCTATAATATTTATATGCCACGGCATTTATAAAAACCCAGCAGACATATTAGTATGTAAAAGGAAGTAGATTTCCTTATTACAAGTTGTTTCTTCCTGATATTGCTTCTTATCTTGAAGAAAGAGAAATGGTACCATAGCATACCCAGACATTTAAAAAAAAATCTTCCTTAGTATCCACTAAGAACACTCATGGAAATGGTTTTTTTTTTTGGAAAACACAGGGAATGAACAAAAGAACTGCATTTTCTTTTGACTTTTTTTGGGGGCGGGGGGGGGGGGGCGAGAGGGGGCATGGGAGATGGGCACAGTTGCTAAAAAAACATTAAATGGAGAAATACGTTCTCAAGCAGAATACAAGCAAAAGAAAATGAGATTCACATTTAACCATTTGCATTGGATTAAAAAGAAAATACTGATTAAAGGCAGTGAAAATGAATTACACTGAATGCCTTATATGCCAGCATAATGTCATCCAAAAATCATGAATACTGGTAAAAACTTGTGTTTCTGGTGCTTGTACAGGGAACCTACACCAGCCAGTAGCAGTTACACACTGGCACAAAACAGCCATCAACTCCATGCAAATTTTCTTGACCTAGGTACAGACAACATTACGTGTTGCCATTAAAATGATAACTTTTATACATTTTTCACTTTTATGAAATATCATGACAAATTTGCAGCAACATTATAAAATAAAAAAAAACCAGAAATCTATCCATCTCTTATGTGATATCAGTATGTTAGTATTACAATTTTGGTATATGTAAATTATTTCTAGAAAGCTTCTAATTCTTTATACAAGTTAAAATTCTTACCGTAAAAATTTCTGTTCTGCTGGGATACGGAATGTAACACATTTTCAGCTTTTCTGGTTGACAGGTTCTGCTCACTGTAAAATAAACACACACATAATTTGAAAGGTTCAACTCCTGCCATGTGATCACAAACATTACTTCCTTGAATGCATACAAGCATAAAAATTTTGCCTGTGTGAAACTTTGGTGCTTGTTATCATTACTGTCACATTTTTGACTAAAACGCTTTACAGAAGATACATAAAATAGCGAAGGTGGCACTTGAATACTTTTAACACACCTAACATGCATGATAGGCTGCAATGACGCAGATGAATTTAGGATGAACTGCATCCTTTAACACGGACAGTTGAAAAACATACAGTTTGTGAGGCTGGTGTATCCGTTTGTTCTGAAGATTGCACATGCCCTCTCATCCCAGCCCCACTGTAGAGGAGCAGGATGTCCACTATGCAATGCAGAAATAATCAAGACAATTTGTTATGTAGTATCACCTCGGTCTGCTTAATAAAGAGCTGATTTCCAAAGCTATCAACAACTTAACAGAGATGTGTCACTAGTGAGAAAAGAATACAAACTGCACTTTTTCCTCACCGCAAATAAAAACTTCAGAAAATTTTTAAAGAGTGCATACTAACAGAGATCACTGAGAAAGCACAACTGTTTAGAATATCATTTTTCTAGAGGAATAGATGATACTGGTCACATGATTCCATTTATTTGATTTTTTTCCCAATAATTACCACTTAGTGCAGCAAAAGAAAACTACCAATGTGGTAGTCTATTCCTATTTATCATCACTATCACCCATGTCCAAAACAAATTTTCAGTGCTAGTAGGTTACACCTTGATTATTTCAAAGTGAAACACCTATGCAGCAGCATCTATGAGAAGCTTGAATTCAGTGCAGAAATCTCTCAGCATTTTAAATACGTGAAACTTGTTAGCTAACATTCTAGCTTGTCTGTTTTCCTAGTTTCACATTTTGCTATTTATTGTTTTTATATTCATACTTTGTTGTAACAACAAAACTGATATTGACACTTGGTCTCTCACTTTTTCCTCAAACTGGAAGAAAACCAGAAGATAACAGTCACAGATGCAAGTGGAAAATTCAGCAGAGTTGTTAACTTTTGCTGTTCTAGTTAAGCAAAAAGTGTGCCTTACCAACCCTGACAGGGAGCTGACAAACACCCTGCTATTTCCTTCCTTCCCCCAAAGTAAAGCAGAGAAGATACATGGTGACAACTTTGCTATAAAAGACTCTTGTTATTGAAAGGACAGGAAAGTAAGAAAAACAGTGAAAGAAAAAGGCAGAAGGAACGTAAAAGGCAGGAAAACAAAAGTCATTTTTTTTCCACCTTGTCAAATAATTCAAGTAATTCCTTTGGATTCTGGTACTGATACTGCCAGTCAATTCTAAATACCAATCACATAAAATCTTTCGGAAGATTTTATTGGTCTAAAGTTTTATTGGTCACCCAATAAAACTGGAAAGTCCCAAGAAATCATGTGTATTTGGATAACGTATATTCTTTCTTTGACAAAAGGTTAAACAACAGTGTAAGCAGATTCCTAATGATTCAAGTTATTTACATTTATAAAAGTCTCTCATAAAAAAATACAAGGAATATTTGGTCGTCTCATTAAGTTACCTACTGGAGGACATATAAAAAAACATGGTTAAACTGTAGAAATCACTGTTCAAGGTAACTGTAGACACCACAATTAAAAACATGGTTTAAAGGGGCTGTACATGCATTTATTTGTATAATTATTCAAATATTCATATTTATTCATATCATTATTCAAATAAAGCCCATGAGGGTTTTGCATGGTGCAGTTCTGTTTAGTTGGCTGGGAGGTAAAGGAGCAGAGAGAGTGGTGAACAGATAAAGCATGGAATAAAAGTGTTTTAATTGGAAGTGGATACCACAGTCTCAGTCTCCCGTTCGGAAAGTCCATAAAACAGCCAGGTACACTAGGATCAGAAGAATACACCTCCCAAATACCACCATTTTTATCCTCTTTACTCTCTCCATAAGCACCTGCTGCTGGCTACTGGTGCAGACTGAAAGAACTCCAGATGAACCTTTGGTCCTGTCTTGGTAAGGCCATTTTTTTTGGCCTTATTTATAACTTCTGTATGCCAAATAAAATAATTCCCTAGGAAACTGAGAACTAAGCAAATGATTGTTTTTGCTTTCTTGCAGTACCAAAATAATCAGAGACATTTTATTTCACCCAGAAGGTGAATTCTGAATGTTTTAAATTAAAATTTTGCTTTGATAACTTTCTACATGCTTTGTGAAATACATTTTAAATTTTGCATCTCTACTTAGAGAAGTCAGAGCAGTTTCGTTCTTTGCACCTGCCACTCCCTTCCCCAGTAAGAAAAAAAAAACAGATGAAAACACGTATCCAAATCATGCTCAAATCTAGCAATCATTTGTGAATAAGCTTGGTCTAATAACTGTGCTTTTCCATTTTATGGATATAAACAAAATTCAGAATAAGAACATATAGATTCTAGTAGGAATGAATTTCTACATACAGTTTAAGACACACAATGCTGAAAACTGCATGCAGAAGGTTGACAACTTTATCTCACAGCACCATAGAATCATTTAAGTTGGAAGGGAGCTCAGGAGATCATCTAGTCCAACCCCCTGCTCAAGCAGGGTCAGCCAGAACAGGCACTGCTCAGGACCACATTCAGCCGCGTTAGGAGCATCTCTGCAGATGGAGACTCCAAAACCTCTCTGGACAGCATACTTGTTACTGCAATTCTTAGAAAGTTCAGTAAAATTTGGCTACTAACCATTCTTTTTTTTAAGCCAGTTTTAGTAATTTTACACTTCTCAGCAAAGATTTCAAACATCTCAACCAATTATCAAATGACCAATATACCTTAGGTGTTCTAGAAATCTAAATTTCAGAACAATGACTAGAAACAATACACAAGAGTCATCTACTGCCATTCCCATCTTTTCAGTAGGGGCCTGTCCATACAACTATTACAGATACGATTTGTACGGACAGTTCTATTCCATTGCAGGTAGCAAGTTACCCACAGCTTGAAACCCCTGTAATTAAAAAGTTGTAGCAATTATTTGAAATTAACACACCCTGCCCCTCAGCAGGGCTTCAAAGCTCTGGCTCAGCACCTTCCAAACAGAACTGAATACTGTTGAAGCCTCAGAGTGAAGGTAATATAAGACTCATATTTGCACTCATATTTCTAGATATATTGCTAGTTTTCTACATACATAGCCCAAAGACGTAAAGTTCCAGAAGTATACTTACTTGATTGTATATGGAACAACACACGAACATAGTAATTTATTTTTCTGTACAATCTATAGAAGTTCTTAAGAGAACTAGCATTACCTGCAGGAAGTGCCATCTTTAACGTTCTTGACCTCAGCTGGATTGATTCCTTCAGTAACAGGAGAGTCTGGATTTGCAGATCCATTGCTGATATGGTCACTGCTTTCATAACCAGATTCTGTTCTCTGGATCTGCCAGTTATCACCATGGATTTTTCTCTCTGCAAAGCCTTTGATTTTTTCAGCATTGCCTTTTCCCTCTGAATCCAAAGAGCTTCTACTTCCTGTATCCTGTTTCGTTTCATCTTCATATATAGTCATTAAACATTTCTGGATTTGGTTCTCTTTCGGCCAATGGTGAAAGCTCCGTTCTTTTTCATGTTTAGATTTACTGTTCGGAGTTGCCTTGTGCTTCGGGCTATGCTGTTTCTTCTCAGTCTCACTGAAAATGCTGTCTACATTTAGCGTCTCTCGCATGGGTTTCCAGCCTTTACTTCTGCTTCTGCTGCTGATGATACTTGCTTTGTCTCTAGAGTCTTGACTGCAGTCTGTATCATAGCCAGTGACACCATCAGTCCGGGTCCTAACCATCGGTTTCTCCCCAGCTGTAAAAGCTTCTGTTTTATTTGTTCCAAGCACCGGTACAGAAAGCTTTGCTTGGTGCGGTACACTGTCATGCTTATACGGTCCTCTTCCCTGGCTGCTGTATATGCGCTGATCAGTGCATTGTCTAAGTCCATTCCCAACTGGAGGAGATCCTGACTTAAAATTGGAACGATCTTCCCCAGTTAAATCTGGTAAGAAGGAAGAGGGAGAAAAAAAAAGCTGCATTAAAGTTCTCACAAATAATTTAACATACAACAAATAATATAACAAATATTATCACAGTTCATATTTTTCTTATATTATCTCAAATTCAGTACATGTTTCAGAACACTGCAAACTGAAAAACAAAGAAGAAAAAAAATCTTGGTGCTAAAACCTGTCTAAACCATTGATTCTCTGGTCATATTTTTAAAGTGTACCTCTTTGTCTCCCAGACTCTTTTCTTGGTCCTCTGTCAGCATCTTTTCGTAAAGATGAGAAGTTTTTCATATCAGCAGCTTTCTGAGCACACTCTCTGGATATGTCCTTTAGCCTGTCCTTTTGATCATTGTAAACTAACTTAGCTGCAAAAAATATATATTTTGCCAATTATCATTAATAAAAACTTACTCATGATCAAAATACACAATTGTATTTATGTACCATAACATTTATATTTTATCATTAACACTACTTAAAAAGATTAATGAATTATAAACCACAGATTCTTAAGAAAACAGAAGATGTATAGCATACATGTACGAGCATACAGATATCTCCAAGCAGTCCACTAAAGAGCGCTAATGAAAGCAACCAAAGCAGCATTACCTCAGGCATGTCTTAAAGGCGTGTCTTGTTAAGACTGAATACTCAAGCTATTTTCAAAGCACATACTATTTACCTCGACTTTTATGAATTATACTACAAAATTAATCCAAGTTTAACCTTGTCTAAATGTGAAGTGCTATTTTTTACTAAAACAGCAGTCACTGCTTAAGAACAACAAATTCCCCTTTTGGGTCATCACCTCATCAAAAAAAGTTATCAAGATGTGCATTCTGAAGTTTGATAAGGTTTAGCAATTCAACACTGAAAGACAGAAGGGAAACATCTCTCAAGTAAGAGAAGCCAACATCTCTCCCAGTATGGGAAGTTTGTAGCAAATGCACAGACACATAAGACAGCAGTCACTCCCCAGTATTGCTGCTTAAATAATTTTTGGTTGGTTGGTTTTGGAAGCCTGGTTTACTGACAGAATAGATTGTAAAATAGGTTAAAGGTGCCTTTTAAAAAAAATAATAATAATAAAAAAGTATTTTTCCCCCCAAACATAAACATCAGTTAATATACAGGATTAAAAATAATACCGCACATCACAATACTGTTGGGAAACAGTGTTCCACCAAACAGCCAATGACTTGCAGAGCCACATGCTCTACCAGATCAAATCGGTTTCAACTTTCTAATGAGCTTTTTAACTGACAATATGACTGGAAGGTATGAAGTTGTTGGAGAAAAGGATGCAGGCCTCAAGCAGCACTTTAGTACAGGAAGTATGAGGGATAGTTACGGCACCAATGTAAATATTTCATAATAAGCCACATATTGGGGTTGGGGGGGGAGGGAGGTACATACCTGGACCTCTACCGCCACTAGCCTGAATGTGGCTTCTGCTGAAGGCTGAATTATCTGGCTGAAGTTTTTTATTACTCCTTTGACTAGCGGAGTCTCCAATTCCATTCTCTTTCAAGTGGTCTGACTTAGGAGCAGAATGCTTCTCAAACCCTAACAAACAACATATCTATCTTTAGAATTACAGGCTTCCTAATTTAAATCTTCCAATGTGTAAATTCAAAACTAATTCTTAATTTAGGATTAAGAAAACAAAAAGAAACAAGCAACCCACCACAGTTCAATATGCTAGGCAGTAAGGTTTTGTAACATCTTGTACCCTGCCATATTTATAATGGCAGGCTGCAGTAGAATAGGCTCCACTCCTTCCCTGAAGCAGTGCATGTCCTATTGCGACTTATTATGTAAAGAGGATACATGTCAAATTCAATTGGTCTTTTACTTTACTTGTATGTTATATTTAAAGTTTAGAAAAAGTGCACGTGCATAGGCATATGGTAACACACACTCCAAATATATCTCTGTATTTGTATTAAGCTCTGGTAAAATGCTATAAAAAGCATTTTTTAAGCAGCATGGATGATTTTAAATTAATAATATTTTAAGCAGTTTTTTAAATGTACCAATACATGCTTAAGAACATTTGCATATACAAATACACTAGATTTTCTTCTGAAAGAACTACTTTACACATAACTTTAGTAATGACCAATCTTCAATAAAAAAATCCACTCCTTATCCACGTCTCAATTTGTATTCCCATATCAGACAAAACAGGCAGTTCCAGTATGAATTATGTATACTAATATTTTTTCTTTTGAGACCCTTTAGATAATTACTGATAAAAGTATTTAAGAACAAATCAGCTAATCCATTACCCCTCCTTATAATCCTCGTTTCATAATTCCTCATAGTTTATATCATTATTAAAAAAATGAATTACCTAAGTCTTCCCCATTTCCTCCTACTGTTTTGTTTGGAGACCAGTGAATAATCTGCTTTGGAGCATCTTCTGGAGATACAGCTGTGCCATCTGGGTTAGCATAAAATAGCAACAATGGCTGAAAGTGACATCGAATGCACCTGGAGACCACATCTTTCCATTTTGTTCCGATCTAAGAAAAAATAATCTTTCTGTATCAAAGCCATCAAAGAGAATTACAGAAAGAATAATTCAATCAACAGCAGGTAACCATGTCCTAATTCCAAAGGTACATTAAGATTCAACACTGCAGCATAAGTTCATGTAAATTGTGGCAAGAATCTAGAACCAGCATTACACTGGCTAACAACCAGAACATCAATTACTGATGGCTATATTTGCAGTGTTAAGTCTTTCATAAAAAGAATGAAAAGTTCAATAGTTGACAGGACATGCGTTAACATGAAGTATCTGGCATTTTTAAGTGGTGAAGTTAATTCTATAATTCATTTGTGAAAACTGATTTAGTAAACTAAAGGTTCACAAGAGACATTCATTTGACTTGTTTAAGTGTTGTGAGAGAAGAACACATTCTAGAAAACTGAAGATCACTAAACTTGGTAGCAGTAAAAACAGCATTTACCTCTTTTACATTAGCATCATCAAACAGCACCCATTTGCAACTCTTGGTGTGAAAGGCAAAGGCACAGTAATGTCGGCTTGTGTAGCAAATCATTCCCACAAGAAAAAGTTCACTATTTTTGGCATTTTCATCTGTAACCCTATAGAAGAGCTGTAAAGATATTTAATATTTTTAAATGCATGTAACACACTTACCCTTGATTTCTAGGCCAACTACTGGCACTCCACCAAGACAATTAGAATTAAATATCTTGTTGCATTATTCAGTTTTTCATTAATAATGATCTTTGCTCTTAATAGGTCTATTTTAACTTTTCTTTTTTTATATAGCTGTTTAGGCAAAATGGTAATGCTCTGGATTAATTCTACAAATTTCAAACTGAATATGATATTCTTAAATTTTCAACTAGGAATTTATCTATATTCCTCTTCATACTTAGGTATAAGACCAACACTTCTGACAAGACTTTTTCCTCTCAGAAAAACTACACTAGGCAGCACAGTATACAGAATGTTAGCCATAAATTTTGAAGTTAAATTGTGCTTATTTTTAAATACATATAATTACATACCCATATGTATATATGCATATATTTGTATTTACATAAGATTTATATAAAATTAAATTCTAGAATAAAGAATTAGTTTTAGGTCAGATACCCCAGGAAGATAAAGTTGTGTTGCCAGATTCCGCATAACCTCTTCTGTCAGGTCAGAGTGTTCTGAATCCCAGACTAAACCAATTGTCACAATTTCAGGGCAATTCATAAGAACACGACGAATTTTTATTTTTTGACCACAGTTACTCTAGAGAAGGGAAAAAAAAAGGGTGTGGTGACAAGGAAAACAAATATGTTAAAAGAAACCTCTAAGTTCCTTGTTGAGTTACCAGGCAAAACAAAACAACCCTCTGCAACTTATTCTAATTCTCAAATTGAATTATGATTTTTGTTTCTAACAATTTATAGGTAAAATTCTTCATCATCACTTTTTATGTTTTTAAAGTAAATACCATAAACACTGATGAAGGCTACAGTTAAACTTCTACATCCAATCACCACCCTAAAATAGAAATCTCTGAGCACATGCAAGTCACTGCCATGATTTTGTTACCCATACCCAGGAAATTTAGGGTTATTTCTATACTTTCTTATTCCCTTCTTGATGATTCCCAGATTAATAGTATTGATAAAGTATCATTTGAAGAAGAGAAGGATGAAGCAGAATAAACTAATGGAGACTTTTTTTTGGTTGATAAAAGTACAACATTATTCCAATTAAAGACAATTTTCTCAAGCTCTCAGTGTATATGAACGAAAGGTGCTTCATTCAAACAATACACTCGTTCAGGCTAATCAAAAGTACCTAGCTGTAGATTTAACATGGAGTGAAAGTACAGGCCTAATAACTCAACTTTCTAACTAGTTACTTACACATCCAGTACAAAGTTTATCTGTAACTGTAGCAACAGAATTAAAGGCAATCTTTCCCTAAGCTAGACTGCACTGAAGCGGCCAGAAGGAATCCTGCTTTTAGAGGAATACTTCAGCCTGATTTAACATCCTAAAGAGTTCTCCATTATACATTAACGAAAGTCACGGAACATCTTCGTTTACTTACAGGACACTTTCTGTAGTCATCAGCAGTATTTGCTGCCTGCAGCAATTCTGCAAACATTTCTGGCTTGAGACGCTCATGCCTCTCCATCATTCTTTCTACTTCATTACTGTAAAAAATTGTAAGAAAGGAGTTCCACAGTTATTTTCCATTTAAGAATAAACAGATTTCTACCAAGTCTCAACTAATCTTTTGCATAACAGGAAAAGACTCAGAGGTAAAACAGTAACAATGTATACTTTTTGTCAAACTCTTCCCCCAACATCTTGTTTTTGAAATCCAAATGTTACTTTGGGACACTATCTCAAAAGAACTCACTTTTAACTTACAGCATTTTTCTGGCATATTACTGGGAGTGTATATATACAAATTAAGACAAATACAAGAATAAAACCCCTTACCACAGGGCTGTGGTAGAAATGTAACGCACAAATTCCGTAAAAGGCAATGGGTCTGATGATGCTCCACAACTGCGGCATACACACTACAAAAATAAAGATCCTTTTGTTTTTACTTACTCATGACAGCAGAAACAAAGTATTTGTTAAAGCAATCAAATAATAGTCTGACCTGTTCATACAGTGTCATAGCAAACTTCTGATGAGAAATACAGGATTTTGAAGTGCACATATCTGTGTCACTGTTTGGCACTAGGTGAAAATGAATCCTCTCAAGGATATTTTCCTAAAAAGAAACAACAACATAAACTGATGAAGTCGGAATATATAAGCAATATTCCAGTTTAATACTCCAGCAATTATTCCTCTTAGCTCCAAACAGGCAACCTACAAGTTTAACATGTACTTAATTCTGTCCCTATTCACATTGAAGTGGATGGGAATTCTCTTCACTTAAAGGTTTTCAAACTTTAATATAACAAAAACAGCATTAAACAACAGTTATCCAACTCCAACTCTCCTAGCATGTGTTCTCTTATGAAGGCCATGAATCTTCATGAAGAAATACTAAGACAATATTAACATCATTGCATGCAATGCTTGAAAGATGTTTTGGATCAGGCCTCAGTCTCAGTTGTTCTTCACACTTGCACATTTTCTCTATGTATTTCCTGATCATGTTTAGCGTTTATGCCAACGCTATGAGTACTGCTGACAGAGGCCTGGAAAAAGCTTATAAATAGCACATGCCTTATCACATCCCCAGTCTTTTTAATGAAAAAGAAAAAAGGTACTATGATTGTCATTTGTTTGACCCCTGTATCGGCACAGCCATTTTTTTTTCTCTTTCGCCAAAAATACCAGAGGTAATGGGAGGAAGAAAATATAGGCAGATAATTCAGGTAGCAGATATTTTCAGGGGTCACAACACGTTCTGCTTAGACGAAGAACTGATGAGATTCCCTTTCCTGACTTCAATTCATTAGCCTGTCTGCAAACACTCAAAACAACTACTTTAAGGAGTTCTTCATTGGATTTTCCTATGTATTTGAAAATGCACCTGGCAGGTAGGTGTTCATTTGTGGGTTATTGCAGAGGTTGTTGAAAGCTGAAAGTAATCAAAGCAGCAAACATATTTTCTGTACCTGTTATATTTTTTATTAGGCTGAACAATTTTCATTGTTCAGAGGAGAGACCTCCCAGAGAAGTTTCTTCACCAGTGTCAATGTGACTTTGAGTCATCTTTTATGACCACAATAACCATTCACGCTTTTCAAAGAGAGACTTCATAAAAGCAGCAAGTAACTGCAGCAAGAGTTGAGATCTTCAAGTTTTTGTTCACTCTTGGATAAGATAATGGAAATCTCTTCTGCAGAGATGCCAGCGATGAGCTGGCTAGTTGAAATGGAACATCTTTCAACGGGTGTTAAGAGAACCCTTCTCTCCATCCAAAAATTTTTGGGAACGATTGAGAGTTACTTATCCTCCCTCACCTCCTGTAGTGATGATGTTTCACACACCCCTCTGTCTGAGACACAGAGTTAGGAAAGAAAGTATGGAGCAAATGCAAGACTACTCCATTTCACATTACTACTTACTGTGGGTGTCTCCATAAATTGACATGAACAAGATCAGCAGTATTATGCTACTTGTATCCTACCTGTGAGTCTAAATTTACCAAAACAATAAGCCAGGTTGGCATCCTTTCTATAAAGCTAACATAACCCTACTTGACTATTGTAAAGAATACTCACAAAGCATTCTGCTGCATCATCCATGAATCCAAGCTGGAAACGTTGTTCATCTTTAAAACTTTCCGCCAGGGCATGTCTCATATTATCTGACGGGAGTGCTTTTTCTCGACTGTGTTGAAATTGTGAAAATATTGCCTAGGAAGAAATATGATTACTCAGCTTAATTAGCCACTTAACTATGTACTGCAGCTCTATTCCAATAGATCAGTTCTTATGCAGCATGCCTAAACAGCAAATATAAAAAGCATGAATATATGCAAATTTACAAATGACTACTTTCTCTTGAAGTTACTCAAGTTCCATGTTCTCACCATCACTTGTTCAATTATAAAAAGTTAAGCTACCAAACGGAACTCTGATTCAGTAGGAAAAAAACACAAAGCATAAAAAATGCAAAAAGCAAGCCCTTCAGCTCCCAAAAGCAACACAAAACTTTGGTCTGTAATTATGCAGCTTTTTTAATTTGGCCACTGGAATAGTGGTTTATGCTTAAGTATCTCATCTTTACAGATCGTACGTATTTCTTAGGGGCACAATGTAATTTTACTTTAACATATAGCACTTATTTAATAATACATTTACATTACTATTTCAGACAGGATCATACCTTTATTAAAATGATGGATATGCAAAAAAAACTCCCATTATATAGAATGCTGAAAATCCTTGCTATTAAATTAACTATCTACTCAACCAGTGTATACAGCAAGACAAGAAAACGTGTCAATATTTGTAGTTCCAGAACATGAAAATAAACTGCATTTGATTTTTTCTTCATTTCCCAGAAGAGACAGTTGGCTACTACTTTTCTTTTTGGCAGATATGCATGTAAGTGACCTCATTATTTAGCAAGTAAGGAAGGCTGATTTTAAAAGAACTGAACGTTAAAATCCATTAAGTGGATAAGAAAACATTTGCAGACATTTAAGGGTGTATTCCACTCTCAAAAATTCTCTGAAGTCAAACTTCTGAGAAAAAAAGAAGAGAAACAAAGCACATCGGAAGAAGTCATGTAAAATATAAATAAGGATATTTATTCTTCACATAGGCCTCCTAGGTAAAAAAAAAAATAAATCTGTTGTACAGAAGGCAAAGAAGCAACAGACACCCAAAGTTTCAGTGCTAATAAAGTAGCGTTTTAAACATGATGCATTCCAGTATAAGTGCCTGCCAAATATTTAAAACTTCCCTCTCACGCCAGAAAGCATTTTAGCAGCCTCTATGTTCTAAATCCCACTCCAGCAGTACCCAGAAAAAAAAATCATATTTAACACATAGAACACCAATATTTTTTAAAAAGTGTTGAACAGAGTAAAACAGAACTTACTGGCTTAGCTAGTAAACTTACTAGTTTACACCATAGGCTCAGAAAAAGCCTAGAATAGCACTTACATAGGGGGAAAAAAAGTCAAATTCCTTTTGGAAAGGTTAAAAAAATACAAAAGACAAAACATTTTTTTATTTTTGAATAAGAAGGGTTAAAATAGCCCCAAACCATAAAAAAAAAACACAAACAAGTTGCTGAAATGCATCCTCATAGAGCACATACACCACATGAATATAAAAATGCCCCAGGTTCAGAACACAGAACAAACAGAATCACTCAACCAGCATCTCTAATAAGCCAAGAAAGCAAAACCAGTAGTGCACATAATGACTGAGGACAGATACTTCCAAATGAGTTAACTACAGTGGTGTTTCTGGTTCAATACCTAGGCTACTGGCCATACAGTTATAAAGAATGCAATTATGTCGTTAAAGCAATGACCAATTCAATTCTAACCAATTACAGAACAGGCAGCAATATGGCTTATCATTTATGTTGGGAACTTACCAAAACAGGAAGACATGACAGTCCAAGCAATGCAAAATATTCAGGTTTTGTAAGCCATTTAGAAAAACGGCACAAGAAAATGCATTATGGGAGTAATCAAACCTTCTAGAGCAGGTACTTGAGAGAATAAAGAAAATCACCAGTCCTAAATTGCAGTAGCCTTACAGAAGAGCTAAAGCTAGTGTGTTGTTTTGGGAGGTGACTTAAAGTGATGCAAAACCTATTTCACTTTGTACTGGAGCCCCAATAATTACAAAGGAAAAGGGTATTAAGGTACAGCAAATAGCAAGTTTAGCTTAGAAAAAAGCAGCCGGTCTTCACAAATGCACCATTGGCACAGACCAACTCATTACTTATGTTCATTTGCAACTTGACATGATATCTTCATGTTTCTGAGCATCTTAAAACTGCTACAGTATTTTTTTACTATGATTTTAGCAATGCGATTACTCACATAGAGAATGCAGTATACATACATTCCAGAAATTGCCACTATTCAATCTCTCTGAATTTCTGAAAGTCAGTTCCAATGCATCATTGAACAAGACGATATATGACCAGCACTTAATGTGTAATATGGGTCAAATCAAAAGGGATAGGCCACAAATCTTACTCCAGATTATCACATCAGACGTAAACATGACTTCTCGTACACACAACAATAAAAGATTATATCTAAAAATTTTATCTAAAAACAGAGGTGTGCCAAGTTATGGTTTGGACTTCATGTAGTAATAAGACCAAGTGTCCAGCACACAGAACAACATATAATATGCATGAAAACCCTGGTGAAACAGAAAGCCCCATTAAGTTCTGTGGAGTTAAAAGCTTGTAAAAAAGTTGGGAAAAAGCCTCAGGAAGCTGGTCTGAATATGAGTAGTTGCATCAAAACCTACTTCATCTTGTTTGTTTTTTAAAATGAACCATTTTATCCAAAGAAGTAAAATGACACCTTCTAGGAAAGCTATATTTGGGAAAAGAGAGACTAGTGGAGAGATCAGCCGTGCTATATCACAATCATGATAAACACTAAAATGGTTTGAAAAAACCTACACAGAATACATAGATTATACACCTCCTGAAAGACTAAGTATCACTGCAAATACTTCTTGCCTCAAAATGTTTATTCAGTAACAAAGTTTGGTCTGTAAAATGCCCTGTGAATAAACTCTAACTGGAAACACCTGACAAATACTTGGCTTATCCTTGCCTACAATTTAGTATAGTCAAAAACCACTTCCTTGATGAATTTCGTTTTTAAATAGTGTTGACCCTTTCAGCTCTCTCCATACAAGTGATTCTTGGTTCTGTATATAACTATACAGAAACCCTAACCATCTTTGTTGTCAGTAAAAGTAGAAAGTGCATATTACTAGAAGAACAAGCAAACAAAACAAAAACTCCTATGCATTTTTCATTGGGAATTTTATCCCAATGGAACATGAGATACGATGTTTACAGTTCTTCCCTGGTAACTGAAAGCAGCCAAATACCATTGCAGTAGAAATAGCAAGAACCTAACAGAAATCATTTGTTTCTAGACTTCAGATGAGTTACAAAACTGAAGTACGAGTTTTGTGTGCTGGTTAAGACTTGCAGATCTGACATACTTTTACAATTCTAAAATACTACCAGCATTCTTTAAATTTCTAGTACCTCTGCCTACCTTTCACTACCTACAAGCTAAACAATTAAGTTCTGTACAGTTACCATCAACTACTCAGAAAAAAGTCCTGAGACCTTATCAGTCAGTAATGTTATTGTACTCAAACACTGAAGTAAAGAACAAAAGCATTTGTATGTAGATAGAAAAAACAGATCTCTACAAGGTTTGCTAGAAATTTTCAATTAGGTTATAGTGTCTTAGACAACAGTCGCATGCTTAAGCAGACTGCAAATTTGTGTACTGTAATATTTCGCCTATAATACAAGAAAATATTTGTTACAAACATCTGCTACAAATGTCCTTAAATCTAAATTGTTTCTTTATACAAGTATGATTCAATCACAAGAATGAGACATTCTTATTAGACATATGAACGAAAAGGACGTAAAATTATCAGATCTCAGTAAAATTTTCTCCCTCATTTTTTAAGACGTATAGGGAGAAATGCATAATGATTCGTTCTAAAATTTTTATTCATTATTTACCTTTAAAGCACAAAATATGCATGCATCTCCCTGGCATACGTGTCCAGTTAAACCTCTCAAACTTCGTCGAAATATGTCAAGTTGCCATAAAACCTATAAAAGATGCACAGAAAATAAGTAATGCATTTTGAAAGCTCTACATTTAACACAATAACATGCACTAGATCTCTCTTCTTCCTCCTGATTTTACATAACATTTACAACATGAGCACCAGGACTGCTAAACGATGATCCTTTTCCATTAGCTTAGTCAATTTTGGAAGGTTTGCATTCACAACTCTTGTATAAAATGAAGATCTCATTTTTAAACTTTTGAAACAATGGCACTATATGTTGGAAATGCTGAAATGCTCTTTAGGAAACGAGAAGTAAGCTTAACTTTGTACAGAGAGTGCAGTAGTGTATCTTATGGCTTTACATAAGAGGAAAAAAGCTATGGGGTCTCATTTTTCCTCTCTCCCTCTTTCAAATAAAAGAGATGAAGACACGGAAACTGAATTGCTAGGTAAAATGTGAACAGCATTTCATTTTGCTCTCTTACTAAAAACTATCACTGAAATACATTTGTTTTTCCACAGCTCAAGATAATCCACTTGTGCTTTATCAGTTGCAAGTTTCTACTTTTTATTGTGTAGCTACTGTATATAAAGGTAACGTCAATTTAGTCGCACTATCCTGCTTTCAGTATCTACTATCTTAGTTGCACAATCAGTGCAGTAGTTCACAAAGTTGCCATAAAAAATAAATGCACAAAAATGAGTTCTTGAGAGACACTGTAACACAACAGTTGCAAATCCAGAAGAAAAATTTCTATCTATAAATATAAATGCTAAAATGAATTAGGATATTTTTGAAAAGGAATGTTAGAACATCACTTCTGAAGGTTGAACAAAGGAGAGAAAAGAAAGGAACACATTCCTCCTTTTAAAAGGGCAGTCACCAATCATCACCCACCATGTGATAAACAGCAGTATGTTGTAAAATACTAGGACTGTCTGAAAGCATAACTAAAAATGACTTAGGGTTTAATTTCAGGGCACCCTAGGGGAAACTACCAAAACTAAAGAAGAATATAGGTCATGCTGTTCTCATTAAATCCAACACAGCAAACTCATTCTACACAGCCTATTGTACGTTTTTGTTTTAAACCTATTTAGATACCACATTTATATGGCATTTGCATATCTCACCTCCTGTGTTCATATCTATACCATTTTTAAGACTTATTTTTGCTGTTGGATGGCTTTTTTTCACCTTTTTTTTTTTTTAAGGGAAGTCTATGCATCTATTAAGACCTCTGCCAGTTTGGCAAATAATTCTGTACAATTTGCAAACAACCAGGGCCAAAATCTAAGCATTACAACAAAATATACTCTTATACCCTCTATTTGCATATTTTTTATTTTTTTTTAAACTTCTACTTTTTTGATTTAAAAAGACCTAAAACTAAACTGCTGCTAGTATTCCGACTTGCAGACAACCTGGAAAGAATAGCACTTAATTATATCCCCATATTCCATCACAAATAGGCTTGTAAAAGACCAACTTTTATCATGCTAACATCACTGTACTATTAAACTATACTTAAGAGATCTAAACAGGCAACGCTTTTTTCAAATTAAAGTTCACAGAACAGTACATAGGCAATACTTGCAAGAATTTGACCTGTAACAGATATGCACATAGAGTAAAAAGATACTTAAGTCATATTTCTTTGGTATCAATTGTATCTCCTGCTCTACTAATTCCATAAGGCTTTCCTAAAATTAGAACCAAAGCTTTCAACTGCATGTGCATCTTCTGATATGCCCCCAGTGACACAATTTAATGTACTGATTCTGAGAAAACAGCATTTCAATAAAAATAGTATCCTATTCAATGCATGTAGTAGTACTAGCTGCTGCACGTTTAAAAAAAAAAAAAAAGTAAATTTGGTAGGTAATAAAAACACTATGTTTAACAAACATTGGTTTTAAAATTCAAACACTAAGTTTTAAAGTTATGAGTAATAAGCTGCCAAATATGAAAAGAAAGTTTTACTGTTATTCTTAATGTATGCAAGCAATATAACATGCTGTCATTTTTGGCAGAATTAAATATTTAACATTCACAATCAATTCCTTAAAATCAAATTCTAAATAAAATTATTCCCACCATTGTCTTTTTTCTGTGATAGCCACCTTTTACAGGAAAGTCAATTCCAGAAAGCAATAATATTCTGTCTCAATTCGCATCATTAAAAAGTTTAATACGTTGAGAACTGAATTTAACACCACTGGAAAACATGGTGTATTTTTCTGTAGAATGCACATACTGCAATACAAAAAATAATAAAAACAGCATTTCCAAGAGAACCCTTTCCCTGTTATGATCATCTAAGCTGCAACAAAACGAGAACTACTTAATAAATCAAAAAATTTTCTTACCTGAACAGCACTATTTAGAAAGCAGCTGTTTTGTCCTGGTTCATTTAATAAACCTTTTGTCGGGGCCAGGGACAATATACTTCCAGGCTGATAAACTTTTCCAAGGTTACCCCCAGGTTTCCTTAAAAATTTCACCCATGCCATTATCTTCCAGAGTTTATAATTGCACTATTTACACTTAAATATTTAAGGATATGATGGGTGCAAGGCAAAGAAGGTCCTAAGAGAATCACTGTAAAGTCATGACATTCCATTCAACCCTGTGTAACAGTAACCATTCAGGGGTTTAAGTCCTTATTCCAGGAGCAGCTGTCAGCAGTCTATCAGGATCAGTCTGTCAGTTAAAATATAACCACATAAAAGTTTTCAAATGAAACTTTCAAAAAAAAAGAAAAAAAAACATACGGTGTCCAGTTAAGGTTAAAATTCATTAAGGTTAAAATACATAAAAGTTATTTGAATAAAAGTTCTTATTAAGCAAGTTGCACAGTAATTGACTTCTTCTTCCAGGGATATCAATAAAGTATACTATAAATCATGAGTTGTATTATATCATGAGGTTATATATATCACAGAAATGGAAAACTCTTGACAGGCGTTATACTCCTATTTTCTGACTTGACAGGCATTATACTCCTCTTCTCTGACTTCCATCCATCTTTTTACTTTTAACTGTGGCCCACAAAATATATTCCAGTTTAGAAGACTCCATGTTTATCTCATTCTCTTTCAAGTGAATCTGAAATAGGAAAAAAATAATATAAAAACAGATTTTTCAAAAATGTTAAAGATCTAAATAAATAAGATGGCTGTAACAACCACTTAATATACAGGCAGATGCAATAATCAGGGAAGAAAAGAAGAAAATTTCCACTCCATAGTTTTCTCAAGACAGAAAAATTATTTTGTCTGTCATAATCAGTTATTTTCTAGTTTACTATACACCTCTAGAGACCACGATAAAGTTTGGATTCTGCTAACAATATGTAGCACAGCTTGTAAAAAGAACACATGACATGTGTTATTCTAACTTTGAATCTCAAAGCCTAATTAAAAGATTACCAAGAAATAAATATTTTTATTCTACACTTGAAAACCTAAGATGCTTTTGATTTCAGTATCCCAACAAATCACATGAACTTATGCCTGTTTTACGATTCTGAAGGTGTTATAGATGGATTCTCAGCTTTCAAAGTTTTGTACTACTTAGTAAACACTACAAAAATACGTCATTAATCTAGTTGCATTCGTAAAGCATCTAGAGAAACACAGCTAGAAGCAGAGCAAGAATGTTTCAATAGCAGTCCTAGACCAGTGACTGCCCCAATAACCAACTCCAAGATTCTCCAATTCCAACAGTAAGTCTCTCCTTGCTGAAGGCACGTATTTCCAGTTAAATGACTCATCGTCAAAAGCACATTTAAAGCCCATACAGTGATCCTCTCAGAACAATGGGTTATCCAATCAGTTTGGCATTATTACAACATCCATATACATACTTAAAGTAATAGCACAGAACAGAATAAATTTGAATGAACCAAAGCAATTACGACTACATATTTGGGGAAAAAAAAAAAAAAGGTGAAATATGGGCCTTCCACATCACAGACAACCTATTCACCTTAAATTTTACAAGCATGCAAGATACTAAAGATGTATCAGGGTACACAAAAACTTGCAGCTTTCTCACTATAATTTTTTCCACTATGAAAGCCTTTTCGGAATGGTGAGAAATTAAAAAAAAAACAGTAGTCCAACTAAAACAGATAATCTGGAAGATAACTTTGCCCAGCTCAGAGCTACCACCAACACATTCACATCAAGCAATTCTACTGCTCTCAAATATTGTATAGCTGGAACACCACAGAAACATACCACATGACTTTCAAACATAACTGCAGGAAGACTTGCACCCCTAAAACCCTTTAGTAAAAAGAAGCACTTATACTTGCTTGTATTGTTAAAAATCAATAACTGGAACATAACCAAAAGTCCCTTTTGCCCAGTGCATAATCAGATGTTTTCTGTTTGTTTACTGATGTTACTGCATCTCACCCGTAAGTAATTTGATTTAATAATACTGGAAATAGTAAGTGTGATTTGTGACAGCACTGAGCAAAGAATCTGAAATCTAACTGGAAACTGACCTTGACAGACTATCATGTGATTATTTTGTGTTCTTTATGTTCACTTCAATAAACCCAGAAAGGGAAAAAAGAAAAAAGATGCAGTGGGTAACTGTAAACACATATTAGTTTAAGATCTTATTAAAACCTTAAATTAAAGGGAGTATCAACTTCAAATTTTATTTCCACATGAAAGCCAAAGTTAAAGTGCTCCATAGCATAACAACTACTCTTCTGCAAAGGAGCAAACTCATAGAAAACAGGGACAGAGGTGAAGGTAAGAAAGGGTAAAATGAAGCTTAATACAGAAGATTAAAGATTGTCTCAAGTCAGGTATGCAGAGGTGGTAACAGATCCACATAACGCAAGTGAAAGAAAAATATTTTTAACAAATATTTTCATTAAAGTCTTGCTACAGTATATAAATAGAAAATAATGAATAAAGAGGAGCCAAGAAAAAAAAAGTGTATAACTGGTTATATATATATACACCCCCACACATATATAATACATATATATACACTAGGAGCCAGTATCTTGTATCAAAAACACCTAGTAATAGAAAGCATCGTTTTGATCAAAGTCTCCTGCTATCATGTGGAACTATAACTTTTAATCTCTAAAAATACAGATATAGATATAACTATGAATTTTAAAAAAAAATGAGAAAAGTCTTACACATTCAACTCTTTCAACTGTTAAAATAGTTTCTGCTGATTTCTGAATTAGTACTCCTATATCTATGCTAAAAAACTGACCTACTACATTTTTGTCACAGGGAAACTTCTTGAGTCCCCATTTTCCTGGCAATACAGAGTTCTCAATTTCACTTTACATCACTTTCCACATGGAGAAGATTGTACAGTCTTCTTCACCTTCCTGCTGTTGCCCTGGAAGACAAAGCTAAACGTAAGATGGACAATTTTTAGTAACCAGCAGTATCAAAACAGATACACTGAAGAGAAAAAAGAATGGAAAGTGTGGATCAGGAACAGCCTGGATGGCCTGCAGCAGCCATGAAGGAATTGAGTATTTGCACTCCACCGCATACCTGAAATGTCCCTCGCTGAGTTGCTACCTTTGACACATGGGTGCAACATGATAAACACGGGTCTGAACCAGAAGCACCAGACTTGCTGTCAGGGTCACCCAGCCTAAAGTGCCCTACTTAATACATCACACCTCACACCTCCAGAGCTGCTCCAACAGTGGAACTCCACCACCATTGCTGATTCAGCTAGCCTGTCCTCTGCTGTCTGCATTTCTGTGTAAATAGCACTCAGCCTAGAGCAGCTGAGTAATGTGGGAAGCACTAGATGGAAAGTAAGGTAGGCTATACATTAGTGCTAGAACACACAAGTTATATGCAAAAATAAATGTTTCTAGTATCTAAATTACAGGTGAAAACAGATCTTATGTATTCAACTACAAATGCACTGAGGAGGAGTCTGTGAAGTTGGACTACAGTTGGTTATTTAAAGAAAATCAAGAACAGACAAGAATCACACGATTCATCTTAGGCCAAAAAAAGAAAGTGAACACTTGTTCCATAAGTAAGTTACTTTCTCATCTGAAGAAAAGCCTAATGATATACCCAAAGTCACGTTAAGTTTGGGAAACATATGTGTTGTTCTTTTTAAATGCAAAAGTGAGATAGGGTTCTGTTTCACCCAGGTAGTAGCTAAAACAGACAGATGAAAAATGTAACATACTTAAAGAAATTTTACCTCTGTCAATTTCATTTCCAGCCCTGGGACATACTTACACCAATCGATAAGGACAGAAGAGCTTCCATCAATGTTTGTTTCTTAGCATATTTCAAGAACAATTTCACCATGCTTCTGAACAAGAGATTTATGCATCGATATGGAACAGGGGCAAAGGAACACCAGAACTCTGAATTTAAACTAGTCTATACTTTAACTGATAAGAAATACACACATTGTTTGGAAACAAAGTTCTTTCAGAACAATTCAGATAAGAAGCATTAATTCACTAATATTTTCAGGAAACGCATTTTGTTTTACATTTCATGGGTGTCCTAAGACAAACAGTGTATGCACTGAGTGAGCATTTAGGTGTTGGGATGGGTTTCAGAGAAGTTGCGATTCACTGCAGGAATTTTATAAAAATGGTTCTCTGCTAGCTCTCTGTTAATATCATATCACGTTAAGATGCTTCCTGTTTAATTTCACATCCACAAAGCTGTAAATACAAAGTATTTCAGCTATCACACCAGGTAAGTGCACACAAACCTATTTATGATAAGTAAAATTATATATTGCAGAAGACATTCATCGCATGGTTTTCATATGCAGACCAGATATCCATTTACCAGAGCACTGTGGTATTACAGTCATACGGCCTCTATTAAGAGCCCACAACATCAGTACACCTGTTCTAGAAAATTTCAATACAACACAAGAAGAATCAGAAGTGACTGCTTAAAAGTTATCCTTATGCAACCTTCTAAAATAACTCTCTATAAACGCGTTCTTTAAACTGCATATGTCAAACTAAACATCCCCCAGCAATTCAAGCATGAATCAATTTTAAAAGAAAAAAAAAAGTAAGAACGGTATATCAAATAGCTATTCATTTAAAAAATTTATCTTCAATTCCACTAGGACTTTGCACTGAATTGGCACCGGAGTCCCTTTGTTTTATTAACTGCTGTCCTTCTCCCCAGAAGTTGTCACACAAAACAAGTAACAGAAAGTAGGTGTGAAATAATCCTACCTCAACCCAGTTCTCTGGTCAACATGACCAACCAGTCCTACTCCGGGGTTGGAAATCCCACCAGCCTCTCTTCCTCCACTACCATTCTGTATCAAGTACACCGCATCACTTCTTATTTGCTAGCAAGGGGACCACTGTAGAAGAGCCTTCCAACTGTGCCGTGAGCGATGTGATTAACATCTGGCACATATTTGCTGTTGCAGCCTCTCCCTAAGGAGAGGAAAGTTTATAGTAGCATCTTGTTTTGAAATTTATGTTGTACAAATGTCTCTTAGCTTCTTTAACAGAAGAAAAACAAAAAAGCCAGGATCAAACAAAGCTGTTGTAGAGGATGCTGGCAAGGACACATGCTCTTTAGTCACAGCAAACTTAGCTTGATTTGGACCATCCACCAGGAGCATTATTCCTCTGCCAACAAGCCTGCTCTCGCTGGAAGCTGTTCCATAAACCAGAGAAGTGATGCTGCTGATCAGCCGTGGCTCCTTCCCCAGCCCACGAGGTTTAGATAAGCATTTTGATGACTGGGACACAGACCACTGACTCCTTTCATCTAAATTCAATATTCTCCAGGACTGTAATTAGGAGTTGAAGACTGTCCTTACACATCTGTGGTAAGCCAGTGTCACTAAGAGCACCAAAGCATTTATTAGCCACTGGGGTTTTGAAGTTCTTCGTTAAGTTCCTGGCTTGACAAAGGTGTGGGTGACTGATGATTGATCATAATTTGTCCAAACCACACAGAGTCTTCCAGAGCAGATATTTCATGCAGAGTTAAATGACATGCTATGGAAGAATTTTATCACCTGGGAATTAAAGAAATATTCTTGCCTTTCAGACTAAAGGGATCAGTTTTGGATGACTGTTCTCTACCAAAGCTGCTAAACAAAGGCTATGAACTTTTAAACCAACAGCCATTTATCAACTTATATTCTTCTACCTTGCCTAATTTTAGGCAACTGTTCTTTGGTCATCAATGATCCCATCAAGCACCAGGCTACCCTTAGTCATGCAGTCACACAGGAGAAAATATATATATGCCTGTCACAAATTTCACACGCTTACCTTTATAGCTTCCAGAACAAGAAATGCACTACTCTGCAAACAGCATGTTATCACCAGTTTTGTAGGTACACCCTAGGAATTAGGTAACTGTGGCTTGCACAGTCTTCTCAATGGAGGGAATAATACTATTAAATTAGCTTAGGAAATGGTACAATTACTATTTTACATAAACCACTTTCTACAAGTATATTTGGGTTTAGGCATTATTGGTATGCATTCAGTTAAAACCAGTGAGATAAACAGTTGGGTCTATGAACACTGGAGCTACCAGCCTGGCTCCTGGCAGCTGTCTCATAGCTGAACGAGCTCTCAGTTTTCTCCCTAGCCATGCAGCAGAGTTGGTATATACCCAACATCTCCTCACAACGTCTCTCTTCCAGCCAGCAGCCTATTGCCATGCACTCTGGAAGCACATCGTCATCGTTAAGACTTTATCCCTTCTGTCAAATTGGGTGGAAACCTGCCAACGGGTTCAAAAGTTGTTGACTGTGTCTGAAATTTGGCTGAAGAATAGTTATTTGCATCATCTCAGCCTCATTTTGCAACGCATCCCAGCGCGTTGCATAGATGAGTAATGACAAACCTTCCTGGTGCCCAGCACTAAGGTTACTTTCAAGTATCTCAGCTTTCTGCTTCTGCTGGCAGCTCACACCTCTGTGCTGAGCTTGGCAACCCACCCAATGGCCTGACAACTCTGGTAGATCAATTTCTAAACTGATACATGTCACAACTTAGGAATTCAGATAACAAAAATTTGGATGGAAGAGTGACTAAATGTATTGAAAAGAAGCAAACCTATGATGGGAAACCATCAGTTTTCTGTAGTGAGAATAGCATTGTTAGGACTGTGGTTGCTTTTTTTCTCCCACCAGAATGAAATCCATCAAAAATCTAACAACTTACAACACCAAAAAATTGAGTACTTGGAGTGTTTTCTGTGGTTTTAAAGCTTGTCATTTAAAATTGCCAACAGACCAAAAATCTTGATTTGTATTATGACGATACTGGAGGACACCATCTGTTTTCCCCCCACACACACAGACTTTTGGAAAAAAATCAGTGATGTTGCTTAAGAAAAAGAGTAGAAAAAGACAGAATTTTGGAATGAATAAAACTCTTATATCCCTCCAAATGTGACTAACTCATTTCTTTGGTCGCTGGACCAATCCCTGTCCCATTTCACCTTTAATACTGTGCTGAACTGTCTATGTCAGATCTCCTTTGCCATAATATACTCCATAACACACAGCTAATGCTGTTAGTAGTCCTCAGCCTGTTTTTGAAGGACACTATTTGCAAGAACTGAAGTTTTCAGTATCTGAAACATCAGACAGGGCAAAAACCCTTCGTTAACAGCACATATTTGCAACACAAACAACACTGTAAGACCAAAGTCACATCTCCCGCTGTGGCCATTAGCCCTGATTTTGTGGGCCATCTGCAAGTACAGCAGCCAGGGGTATCGGTTTGACACATTCTTTCTACCTTCCATCACTGACTCAAGAAGTCCTCCAGAGACAAAAATGGTATTTGACGGCCATTTCTTTAGAAATCCTTCTAACCAACCTCTAAAGATATTAAAACCAGACTTTTTTCTATTTTAAAGAAATTGCCTATTTCCAGTCCATTTAGCTATCCCTCACATGCCACATCACTGCTCCTGCATGTCATACTTCTGTGTGACTTTCAGGATGGGAGAACCGGAAGTATAGATGCTATCTCAGATGGCTTCTCTAAAAGGATACAATTTTTTCTTTAAGCTGTTCCAAGGAAAACTTTCCTGTTTGCATCTAGAAGAAAACAACAGGTTCACGGTTCAGCATTTCTGGGCTGTTACAACTAGGAACCAACTTTACTCAGAGTTCCCATTGTGGCTGTTTCTAAAGATCTGAAAGAATACAGGTTCCCAACATATGACACGAGCCAACATTTACAGTGAATCATCATGCACAGAAACTCTTAGTTAGACCGATGAATTCAGATGAAGCAGCAGAATAGAAGCAGTAGGAAAGAGAAGGCAGCAAAAAGTCTCAGCTGTAAGAAGTTTGGAACCCAAATGCCCTAGAGCAGCAAGTTACCTCTGAGTTCTCACACGAGCCCTTCTCCCTACTGAATTCAAGTATCAGCATACATTAAATACAAGACCGGTCAAGATGATCTCAAATCAATCTGAATGTGATGAAATCTCAGGAGTACTATTCCTGACTGTCCTCATAAACACCGTGAGACATATTATTAAACTAAACCACATATATTTTTGTTTCTCCATCTTCCCAATCCTTTATGATGTGTTTTCCTCAAAGATTACCACCTACTCCCTGAACCTCAGAAAGATAGAAAGTATCTTTACAAGGTATCTTGGAAAGGTTTGTTACCCTTACAGGGTTACAAACTGTAACTTTGCCTCTCAGATTTTGGAGTAAATGCTTGATAACTAATAGAAATGCAAAACACCAGGTTTTTGTTCCTCCCCCAAAAGCTTTCCGATTTCTTAAGCCACCAGGAAAAACTAAGTAACTGAATTACAAGGAAAGGTAATATAAGTATTATCTTTAATCCCACAAATGTTTAATTGACTTGATAAAAGCGAACGTTCAAAACATTTACATTTCACACATACAAGTCTGCACAAACCTATCTAAAACCCTTTTTTACATCTGTAACTCTGATCCAGTCCATCTCCCCTCTACACCCTCAGCACATCATCATTTAACCTGGCCCTGCCAAAATCCAACTTGTTTCTGCTTACGCCTAGAAAACATTTCTGAAGAACTCCTTGAAAGTGTTCCACTCTTATCCCTATGCCCATCAAGTGATTGTTTTACTGCACCCAGAGCCATCAGCTGAGGAACACCAATGAGCATCGCAACCAAGACTGTGGAAAGCAACGTAACTGACAAGCGATAGCACTGATGCTGTCCCTGAAGTCTCGTGGGTCTCACACCCAAACAATTCTGCCAGTAGTACATCATGCACGCTGTACGACTGGAAAATATTCCGCTCTATCAAGTTTTGATATGAAAATCAAGCACATTTTAGGTGTTTTTATCATCAGCATCCCCCTGTTCCAGGATAAGAACTTTTTACCGAAGTAATTTGATCTTTAAAGGAAAAAAACTGTAAAGACATCTTACATTGCAACAAGGCTAAGACAAGAGAACATCGTTTGTTATTTATTCAGACTAATTTCTATTCAGATTGTAACATGAGCTCTCCCTGCTTTGAGAGCCAAAGTCACCACTCTAACCGGAGCAGGACGGGATAACCACTGCGGCCGCAGGTGCGAGGGGGAAGGAGACGCGCACACACCATCAGTTAGGTAAAACACTACTCACATGACTAAGCTTCTGCTCTTAAAATAATCCTAGCAACTTCAAAGTCAAGCAAGAGGGAATTTTTTTTTTGCGTGCGCAGAATAAAGGATTAAGCAGAGACATGCAAAAGCCGCACTTATTTTGGGAAGGGAAAGAACGAGACGCGTTTCCTCAACAGCTTCTTCTCAAATATTTGCATCGAGAAATCACAGCGAGGGGCAGGCTCCGGCTCGGACGGGTTCCCGAGCAGTTTGCACGGGGTACCTGCCGGCTCCTGGTGCTCCACCGGCTGGGACCCGATCCCACTCGGAGCAGCCCCACGCCACCTGCGCTGGCATTTCCTGTTCCCAACAGCCTTCGAAAACACTCCCTAAAACCCCGCCGACGGGCAACGTGACTCCGGCGTTAAACATTAACCCCGCGCTCCGGCTCTGCCCGAGCCAGCAGCCCGGCACGGAACCCCCCCCCGGCTCCCCCAGCCCACCCCACTCCACCAGCGCCCACCTCGCTCAGCCCCGGCCCCGGCCGCCGCCTCCCGGCCGCTGAGGGGGCGCGCGGCGCCCTGAGGCGCGGCCGTTACCCCCCAACGGCCGGGCGCGCGACGCGGCCCCAGACGCGGCGGCGGGGGAACGACCGGCCCGCGGGGGTCCCCACTCCGCCGCTGCCCCCCGTGGGCGGGTGCGCGAGGGGACGGGGAGGCGGCTTTCCCCTTTCCCCCGTCCCCAGCCCCAAGCCGCGGCGCCCCCGCCTCGCCTCACCTCCCGGCCCCGCAGCTCCTCTCTCGCCCCCTCCCGGCGGGCGACTCCGGGCGCGGCCCCGCCCTCGCGGTAACTTTTCCTCCCTCCTCCGTCTACGCCGGGTCTCGCGCTCGCTCCTCCTCCGCGCCTGCGCGCTGCGCGAGCCGCCGTTTGCCCGCTCCCCCCACCCCTGGCAGGGGCGCGAGGCCGGCCGTTGGGCGGGTGCCAACCGCCGGCGCGCGCGGCGTGGTCTCGGCCGTTACCGCCCCTCAGGCCGGTGGCTGAGGGCAGGGGTAGCTGAGGCGAGGCTGGCGCTGAGGGCGTCGTTACCCCCCCACCCCCCTCCCCCCGGGAGGAGCCCCGAGGTAACCGGCCGGTTGCAGGCAGGAGGCCGGTGTTGGGGCTGCTCCAAACCGCTGGGTTTGGGAGTTAATCGCCTGGTAAAACGGACGGGGCAGCGGGTGTTTTTCCAGCAATTGTTTGTCAGGGCTGGCTGCTGGATGCCTGTCAGCACGCTTTGGCTCCACGCGAGGTGCCCGTGAAGTTACACAGGCACGGGGGTGCCTCTGGGATGAGGGCGGCTTTGATGACAGACCCCAAGCAAGTGTACGTGTATCCCAGAGCTGCCTTGCTTTTCAGTTCCACAGAGCTCAAAAAGATCCTACTTAGTATCACCTAAAGATCTGCCTTGGGGTCATCGCCCCAAAGTCATGTTCCCTATTATTTTTATCTGGTCTATTATTTTGGGGAGGGAGGAGTGTTTCCTTCTGTTATTTGCAAAAGGAATTGTATGTTGATAAATACTCGTGTTTCTAGTTTCTCAAGTACCTTAAGTAGTTTGCTGTTATTTTCTTGGATAAAGATGTAGATTTCATTAACACATTTCACTTCTAGGCTAGTAATGAAAATATAAGTGTTACCACACCCAGTACCAGTCTTTAGCACATGACTTTTTACATTCCCATTTTTCCAATTGCCTTTTTATGGTCTTTCAGGATTGGACAAGTGTTTATGTGTATGAATGCATGTTCACTTTTGCAATACCACCTTCTGCAATAAGTAAAGTCCTTTCCTTGTAAAGTTCACTTCCCTCACCTCCTTTAGATCATCCAGACTGCAGTAATGTTTTGCTCCAGAAGATACTGTGTGAAGCACAAGGCGCTGCATCAAATGAGTTCACTGCCTCATGTAAATGCTACACTTTTGTTCATCATTTATCCATTTTCATCAAAAAATCAATTTTAATCCATTTTGATCAGATTGGTTTTGCTAGTGTTTCTTCCATTATATTGCTAGTGTAAGAAGCTTGCTGGCAAAGGCAATTTTCTCAGTTTCACTGTCCAACATTTATTCTCAAGTAGCCAACTTTTTACTTCAAAAAATTATATATTTTGGGGAGAATTACAATTAAATTGTCCAAACTTTATATAGTTATATATATATATATATATACATACTTCTCAGTGATTTGGATAGTCACATTCATAAATTGGAGATCTTTAATATAAGATTAGTATAATTTTTTTTCTTAAGACTTTCAGATGTTATGGCCAATAATGTATATACTTTATGATTGCTTAACAGATACTTTTTACATTGTTCATGGTAACAGGTACAGTATATGTTTCCCAATTTTTGTGATTTTTGAAGGGAATATAATATTTGCTTCTCCTGTTGTCCTAAGATTCATACGGCATTTTGGCACAACAACCATGTTCTGATGTTTATGTAGACCTTCTTAGCTGTGCATTGATAGGTGTTTGAATCTCTAGTTTTCTGCAGAAATTTTAAAGTGAAGGCACATTAGAAGTCAGCATGTTAATATTACCATTAAAAACTCCACTTTTGTGTTAGTACACTTTGTTATGGTATATTTAAAAAAAACATTGTCCGTATCATTTTGGTTAGTATCTGTTTAGTCCTTGATCCCTGCATTACTTCTTTGCAAAGCCAGTCATGCAAAGGCGTCAGTGAATCCCAAACTAGCAATATGACTTCACTGCAACTATGACCTTATTTTGATATTTTTGCTTCTCCGTGCACTCTGCTTTCTCGTTTGCCTTTGCCCTTTTCCCCAGCACAGATTTGTTTTTCATTGCTAATCTTTTAGAAGTCCCTTAGGACATATACCGGTTTCTTCTGTTCTTTTTTCTCAGAGGAAATGTAGTCTGTGAGCTTTAATTATGGTATATTTTAAGATTTTCTACAAGGGGATCTTAATAGAGTCTTCCACACAGTACAGACCGAGAATGACACAGGTGTGGCACAGGAAGCCCCAAATGAACTAAAAGAAGAACTTTAAAATTAGAATAAATGGTGCAAGTGCAAAACAATGCCACAAGGGCAAGTGATTTCCTCTTGTAGTTGTCAGTACAGGATATGTGCTATGCATGATGCAGGGATGCAGAAAAATGTTTACATGTTTTTAGTACTGATGTTTATGTAAAGTTTGATAGTATTAATAACATATGTTGTTAAACAAGGGAGTTGACTGGACAGTTGAAAAGGTCTTAAACTCGGAGGAAAGGGATCCAGAGTAAACTAAAACAGGTATTCATAGTTCTACTCAGTAATCCAACCACTCGGTTTGGCTCCAGGCTAACTGACCAATATTAAGACTTTCAAAAGGCAGAAAGAATGATGTGGTTGATTGTGGGGAGGGGCACGAGGGTGACACAAAACACGCGGCTGGAAGAGAGTGGGAGAAAGACCATAACCAGATCCTTCAGCACATCCAGGAGGTTGGCTTTTTGCACATGTCCAATCCAGGGCAAAACATATTTATGGAAAGTTAGGTACTAAAGGAAAAATCTTATTTTTAGGAGGCATTCAAAGGTTTTAAAGTAATTGCATTAAATACTTTTTCTGAAAACTGCAGACATTATACTTCCTTTTCAGTGATGAATGAGCTGGAAATCTGTTTCAGAGCTACACGCAACATGGTATATTTTTGTGTTAGAATGTTTTTGTTCCAGAGTGATCCATACTGTTGTTGATGCTGGCTGATCAGATTCCTTCCTCTGAAATAATTTTATTGTCGTGTATTTTGTATACACAGTGTTTCTGTGAGCATGTTCATACCTTTAGCTTTACTGGAACACCTGTTCTCCATTTTCTTTTATATTTCTGAACACTTGGGATATCTTTACAACAGTCTTTTCAAACAGTTACTACCCTCCTCACGTTCCTATGATTTATGAAGACATTATGTCTGCCTCTAATTTTCTCAGGGGGATAGGAAACTAAATTTTGTTTTTTTAAAAAAAGTGATTTAAGTAATGTTTTATTGGGTAGCTAATAGATTTTGTCATGGTGCTCTTCTGCACCCATCTTTTTTCCTGTTTATAAGCTGATAATCACGTGAAATCAACTTTGTGTACTTAATGGAAACTGTGTCTGTACTTACGGGGGGCTTTTGCAAAAACTGAATTAGCAATAATACTAATGTATAGGATCTGAGGCAGAAGGTTCCACAAGAAGCTGTGATGCTTAACTAATTATTGAATACTTGATTTTCCATGTTCTCAAAGCCTTTGGGGAATTGTCAGATCACTTTTTGCCCAGGGAAGAGAAAAAACTTTCAAATTCCGAGACACTCATACAGTTATTTGTCTTCAGGAGCAGTGGTTTTCACTGAACACAGGTTAGCGCAGTGCACTTTATAATGCTGCAAGGGTTAGCTATTATAAGGAAAACAGGTTGGTAGGAAGGAGGGCCATATGGGAGTAAAGCAAACAAAAAATAAACAGTATTCTTGTTACTTAAAACATAAAATAATAATCATATGCATTTAGTAGGGAGGCTGAAAGGAAGTTTTAACAACATTTTAGTCCAACATCTGTTCTCTGGGTTGTTTTGGTCATCTGTTTTATCACAAAAAGATGCAAAACCAAGCAGAACAAGTAAAAAAAAAAAAAATCTCAAGCTTTCAGTAAGCTAAGTGAGGACACATTGCTTTGTGGGCAATTTACCTAGCTATGTTCCAGTCCTCGTGTTTCCCCTACCACGAGGACATACACCCACCACCTTTTCTTTTAGACATACTCTAGCAAAGTTTTCCTCTATGTAGCCTGTAGCAAGCAGTCACATGAAGCTTAGTCATCTGATTGCTCTCTCGTTCCCACATCCTGTATAGAGGCTAAAATTTACACACATACCCACATCCAAACAGGCTAGTGGAGCATTTCTTTAAAGACTCCTTTGGGCAGACGTGATTTTCAGTGAACTAGTTTCCCACTCCTTTTTTCATCCTACCTGGAATGCTATGTTTAAAAGGTATTTTGCTCTTAGAAACCTTTCTGGCTATGTTTCTGCTTGTGGACATGCTGCAGCCCTGCTTCGTTCATACAGCATCTGTGAGGAAGGGCTACATAAGAGCAAAACATGCAGAGCTGAGCTCAGAATGAGCAGAAATACAATTTGGGGGAAAAAAAAATAGAGAAGGAAGGTATGGAATAGTGATGACAAAATTAAAGGTGAAAAAGAAGAATGAAATAATGAAACAACGGTTACTATTGACAGTAAGAAGAGAAGGATGGGGAAAAATGAGGACATTAGAAGCCATGAATGAAAGAAAAATATTGATCTCATCTGAAGCAGCATCGCTTGGTTTTAGTCCTCAAAGTTCTAAATAAAGCTTCAGAAGCAATGAGAGTGTTAAGAAGGGTTGATTTATTTTAGCTAGGTTAAAAATACAAAACACAGGAGACTGCAAAAGAACTGAAATAGGCAAGCGTCACAGACTTACTGGGAGGAGCCTGCTGCATGCCATCTCATGAACATGCAACAACATCTCATGATTCTAAACCTCCAGTCGTTTGTTCTCCCTTCTCCAGTGAACTAGCTGTAGACAAGCTTTCATAGAGCACAAACACTCTATTTTTTAAGTTTCCTGACCTTAGGTGCAGGAGCAAACACAGTATGTTTTGCTCTTATTCACTGTGCACTATCCTATAAATGGATAGGATTTATAGACTATAAATTCTTTCCCAGTAGTTTTTCAAGCGCTAAGATATTCAATAGAGTGCCAGAAGCAATTTCACTGAAGTCATCTAGAATTTCACCCTGAGAGTAAGAAACATTGGTTTTCGTTCTTCTCCAGACCTACTGAAGACAATAGTCCTGAACAAGACCTGTGTGTGCATGGCTGTGTTCATTCTTTAGGAAGGAGGGAAAAAAGGAGGGGGGAGGGGGGCATATATCTTGGAAATGAAACATTTTCCTCTTAGATAATCCAGTTTCCAGTCCAACAATCTACCTCTGCGGGCCAACAATGCAACCGAAATCCTATCCTATTTTAGGCTGTTATGTTTTTAAAGTTGGTTCTTGAATTCCTGGAAAAGCAAAAGTATGAGAACCTTCTATGCATGCTGTACATGCCAGGCCCTTTTCTGAAACTGTGTCCTCATCAGGGTGCTTTAGCAAACAAAGTTTTAATGATGATCTTTGTTTGTCTTGCATGCGTCTTGCACAATCCTTTCAAATTTGTTTTAGTTCATTGCTTTTAGGATATAAGCCAATGGTGATGGGTGTCTGCAACAGGAAAAGAGAAGAATGAGAGGGATGATTCCTTAAAAAGTTCATTCCTAGAATTCACATAGACCATCTCTGGCTAACTTGAGCTTTCTGGGTGAAAACCAACATAAAGCAAAGCTAACGAAAAAAAAAAAAAAGCAATATTCAAAAGGTACAGAATAGAGTAATACAGAGGTTGTAGTTACATTATGTAATATGTACTGTCTCATTAAGAGTTTAAAATACATGTGATACCTCAGATAATAGAATGCAAAAGTGTTAGCAAATATTTCAAACAGTGATTTTGTCCTCTATGAGAAACTGAACACTGATTTAAAATATATGACTTGAGTCCTTGAGTCTCCACCTCAGTCTACACTTAAAGCAAAATTTGACAGGATTGTGTTATAGAACAGGCTGATTTAAAGGGAAAAAAAAAAAGCAGTTGATTTGTTAAGTGTTCTTTGTACTCGTTGTATCTCAGGATTTAGCTTGCTCATTTTCTTCTCTTATTTTAACCCTTTCTGAAGTTTCCAGAAAAGCTCCCAAAATAAAAATAGAGTTTCCAGTACAACATTAAAATGGTTAGCCCTACTTCTATGCACAGAATGAGCTGGTTTTCATTTGCAAACCACTAAGTTACTTAACAGGTGTAAATTGAGCCTATATTACTTTAGTTTGAACAAAAAAGAAATCCTGGTATTTGAAATGTATGGTGAATTTGTACTATTTGTACTGTGCTGAGACATCCATTCTTACTTCCCTTCCCAGAGCTAGGAACTGTCCAGTACTATGTTCTGCTGTTCCGGGAGTGTTGTCAGATAAATTAAAAGCCAGGCCAATACTAACTTCTCGTGAAAAACTCGTAGCCCTGGTTTTTTGATTCTGTTGTAACAGCATGTCACTACTCCTTTCCGGGCAAGTGAAGGAGGCATAGGAACTACTAGGTGCTCGAGTCAAGAGGAAGGGTTTTCTATGTGAGGCTCAGTGCTGAAATGAACATCTTGACTGCGAATAGTTTTCTGTAACATGGGCCTTACGTAGACAGGACTCTGTCTACATAACTTCTTTATAGAGGACAGACACCTTTTAGCTTCTGCTTGTAAAGATTTATTTAAAAAAAAAAATCTGGAGGATTAAAGAAAAAAGTTAAGGACACAGAAGTAAATAAGTTAAAACATCTTTTCACTAGATGGATCATGTCTGCTTTCTTTCTGTAATGCAATGGTTGCTTTTTGAGATGAACAAACTTGTTAAACTGAACAAGAGGGGAATTAGTAAATGAGTTGTCAGATGGGCAAAGAAATGCCTGAAAGGAAAGGTGGTGATGTGTTACACTGAATGGCAGGGGGGAGTTGTTAGAGCTCTGTCAAAAGATTGATGTTGAAACTGGTGTTGTTTAATATTTTCATTAGTGGTGCTGGCACAAAGAATAGAACTTGCTAATGAAATTTGTTGACATCAAACTTGGGAAACATTCCCAGTGGGGTGGTGTACTACCAGAATAATTGGATGACCTTGAGGAGTAGAGAAATAAAATGGGATAAAATACAGTTACACAAAGCACAAGGTCGGTGCTCAGGGACTAATAGCAAAGGCGCTCTGATATAAACTTAGAGCTTGTCAAATGGAAGATGAGGGAATTTGAAAGCATGGTCTGTAAACCACTGAGAGGGTGGCTGTGCACCACTGATTTGATGTTCCTGTGGAAAAGATGAACTCAGTCATAGGTAAATTCAGCCCTGTATTTTTTGTACAGATAAGGAGGTACTAATGCCACTTGTGGTACATGTGACTGGTGAAACTTTAGCTCTAAAACTGTGCACAGATTTGGAAGTGCACAATAATTTAATTGGACTTAGGAGAATTGTAAGAAAAAAAAAGCCCTATTAGAGGAGTGGACAGTAGTCTAAAGGAACTTGGGTTGTTTAGTTTAGCCACATGAAGCCTAAAAGACCTGACAGTCTTTGAATATCCTGGTTGCAGTAAATGTGGAAGGAAAGAAGGAAAGGAGGCCTGTTAAAAAAAAAAAAAAAAAAAAGTATGTTTTGTTAAGAAAATAACATCAACAGAGCATGAATTAGAAGTTAGAGAAAGTTTTTTGTTTTTAACTGATCAAGCCTCTAAAGCCTAGCAAGCTGAGAGAAAATATCCTCATTATAGGAATTATATGATACAATGATCTGTAATGTGCAAGGGACATGCATTAGAGCATGGAATTTGTTTTGTCCTGTGTTTCATCAAGCTGTAGGTAGAGCACGCTCAGGTCTGAAGTGTCCCGTGTATTAGCTGAAAGCAACCGTAGTCTAAACCAGACTGACACAGGAGGTAGAGAGAATTGTTAGATTTCTTCACTGTGTTGAAGGTGATGGATATGAGCGCTGTGCTGAACAGAGTGTGCTGCTAGTGGCTTTCCTTGCCTCTTAGAAGAGCAATGCTCCTGTGTCCACCTTAGAGAACCGTTGTGCTGCAGGGCTGCTTCACTGCTTCCTTCCCACTGATGGCTTCCGAATTCCCCATTGTCTGCTCCTGTGCCTATTTTGTAAGCTATAGCCACGTGAATGGTAAAATCATGAAATGAAATATATGGAGACTTTTTTGTTTTTATTTTGAATTCTGTGTAGTATCACTTTCTCTTCAGCAGCTGTGCATTAATGAAATGTATTTGTATCACACAAAATCCTGCCAGAAATTAAGTACATTCCATTATAGTTCAGTAATGCTTGATGTAGCTGGTCAGCTTGCTTTTCTTCCTATTTGAACAGCATGTTCTTATTTTTTTCCGTGCCAGCAAATAGTCGAAATGTTCTCATTAAGAACTTGAGGAATGACACATTGCTAGAATTTAAGTGCCAGGATTAAGCCTTATTTGGGTTCTTGACATACGATAGGTCGGCCTAGGAAGAGTCTGTCATGTCTCAAATGTTTGTTTATAGTCATTTGTAGTTATCTTGTGTAGTCATCGTTCAGTAATCTTGAGTGTAATGACTACAGTAACTACTGTTTAAAGTTAATATTTTGCCTAGCTTGAGTAACTTGGCTCGACAGGGGAACTTCACAATGGAAAAGGAAGTGGAGTGATACTCCCTAGATTACTGCATGACTGCAAGCCTTCCTCCTGTGGGAATTGCTAGCCTGCTGCTGTGTGCCATGTGAGATCTCCTTGCTCCTTATGCTGTCCCTTTAAGCCCTTCTCCATTGTTTTCCCTCTTCTGCTTCAGGGGAATTGGATGTATTTTCTTGAAAAAGCGTACCATCCTTATGAGAATGGGAAAGGGATTTGAAGCTTTTTTGGTTTTATCCTTGTCTTCTTTTTTTTTTCCAGTGTGTGTGTGTTTATGTTGAAGATGACTGTCTACGTGTCCCTCAGAACTCCAGAGAAATCCAGTTCTAAGTTATACCTTCCGCACAAAGCAGCCTGAGGGCATTCCTGCATTAATGAGTACAGCCAGCTCTGAACTGGCAAAGTTCAGGCTGTTCTTTGCACAAACTCCATCGAATATTTTAATCTCCATCTGCTTTTGAAAGAATAGCTGGCTCACAATATTCAGGCTTAATTTTACTCTTATGGTGATTTAAAAATCCTGTGCCTCTTAAAAGCATTACTGAAATTTGTCTCACAATGTCTCTGTCAAGTCGGGAAGTATTGCAAATGCTGCACCAGGTGTTTTGGATGAATAGTTTGTTCACAGGAAATACAGTTTCCATCTGAAATGAATTTGTACTGACTTTAGTTGATGGTTTTGGCCAAACATAACTGTAAGAAAGAAGTTATTTGGACTTCTTAAGAACTGCAGTTAACATCATTTTATTTAAAAACATCCCAAATACTAATTTGTTAATACTTACTTAAATCAGTTAAAATCTGTTCACTGTAGAATTATATCTTTTATTTCCAGTAAAATGAAAGCAGTATGTTTTTCTACCTGTAATGGTTGTGGTATTTGTTATGCACCTGGAATATTATGTGCATATTTGCGTAAACCTGTTTACTTCCTTTTTTTTTTTACCATAACATTTCTTGTTTTAGATTAAAAAAAAAAAAAAGTTATATAGCCTGCATTAGTATTTCTATTTAATTGGAAAGCTGAGGAATAAATTATATGTTCTGCCCAAAACCAGTCCATGACAAACCCCATACAAAGTTTGGATTTTTCGGACTATTTTTACCTGAGGCTCTTCTTGTGTTTTAATCAGTAAAGTGAATCTTTCACTTTTATTCATTTTTGTTGAACTTTGTATCATAATCACCACTTACTAAAACTGCCTTTGATATTCTGTGGGCTGATGTGTACTTAACATGTGGAAGGAACATAGTGAGCGTGGATGCAGGAGGGTGAGGTCTCACTGCACAGGATCAGGAGTCTTGCCAAAGGCGTAGCTGAGGTCAGGCTCTTGTGTTCCCTGCGGCGCCCATACTCTGCGTGGGAGGTTTTAAGTTAACCCTGGCTCTCTCTGGTTCTAACTTTTAAGTGTTGTTTTAATTTTAAGTGTTCTCGTTCACATGTGGAACTTGGCTTTCCTCTAGCTGCTCCCATAGTGGATATTTTTATGTAAATGAATAAACCTGTGTGCTAAAAACACTTGCTAGTACTGTTGTAGTACCTATGATTTGTCATGGTACTTATGATTTTTGTAGTACTCATGATTTTCATGAGACTGCCAGACAGTATTTCATAGGGCTCCTTGATCCTTCTTCCCTATTACTGAGCTTTGACAGTGCCTCGTAGAAGACATTTATAGAAATAAACTGGCTAAATGTGGGGTGAACTTTCTCACAAAGCTTTCCAGTTTCCAACAATAAGCCCCAAATTCATATCACATTGAAGCCATTATCTGTAGCAGGCATTTGTTTAATCCTGTTTTGAATTTATTAATACTTTTTGATCCACAGCATCCTGTAGCATCAAGTCCCATGACTAGACGTTTCTTGAAGAAGTATTCATTTGTTTAATTCTAAAGTTTGTTCCTTATCATTTTAAGAGTCAGTTTGTTCCTTAGGTATTGTCCCCTCCTCATTTTCTCCATACCATTTGTGGAGACCTCTGTCATAACTTCCTTTATTTGTTTGTAGACAGTGTAATTACCGTTTCCTTGCAGAGAAGTTTTCTTTGTCTCTTTCTGTGCTGAGGCTCCTCTCTTCTACCATGCTGACTTTTTTGGAGGGAAGGGTTAGAACTCTGTACTGGTTTATACTTAGTCTGAACACTTAGCCTGCAGCCTGTTTAAAATAAAGTATTTCCTTGGAAGAAAAAAAAAAAACACCCTTTCAGTTGCTCTTTAATTTCCTTTTAGTTAGAATATTTTATGTTCAATTTTCATTTCTTAAACTATATCAATATGCTGGCTGTATTTTATAACTGTTTAATTTATTATCATCTCTCTTCTCCATTCCAGTTACGTAAGAGCTCTGTGACTGCCATATTATGTATGAATAATTTGGAATATTTATTTGTTTTTGAACAGTATGTAGCCTCTGGGAATAATGAAGGGGACAGCACCACATGACTGTTAGCCATATGGGGATCTTCTGGTATTTCTGTCTAGGCCGCTAACAATTTATGGACCACAGATTAAGAAATTCTAACCCAACATGTATAGTATTTTATGCTTCACTTTCTTACAGTATTTCAAGAAGTGTATTTTTTCCTCCTGTCACAGAGGTGGTCTGGAATATTTTGTGCTGGTTAGTAATGCCATCTAAGAACTGAATTAGAGGGTTGTAGGTTCCAGGTTATTACTGCCTGCTCTGAAAATAAAAACAAAACTTGTAGATACAGGCTCATATTTTTCTCCACAGTTCTGTACAGTTTCCCAGAGTATTTCTGAGGCTTGATGAGGGTTGTTTGTACTTCATCATATGTACCATGCACAAACAACTGCATATGTGGTCAGCCCCAGCTCTGTAATCTAAAACATCCATTCGGATGCTGAACACGTAGTAGCTTAAGGTAATGGCATAAATTTCAATTACAAATACAGATTTGAGATGCAGTAAATGTAATGAATGGTGAAATTCTGCCTCCACAGAAATCAGAGCCAAAACCCTTGTTTGATTTCACTGGGATCAGAAATCCAGCTCCAATGTGCTTTTCCTGGCTATGATTGAAGCAAAGCCTATTAAGCTAATGAAAACACTGCAGTGCTTTGACACAATAGACTACTAATTCATTTCCACAATTGTCGGTTGTGCAGAATATACGGGAGGGCATGCTGACATATTTAAAGCACCTAAGAAGTGTGAATGCATTTAATAAATTATACATCCAAAGTACAATATTAGGTATAAACAAATAGTTTGGAGGCAGACAGTAATAAAGTAATTTAACATGAAGTGTTTGTTTCTTGGTACTGATGGTCTGTGTTACCAACAAATAGGAAACAAATCAGCTACAATTTTTGTTGAAAGGGGGAGAGAGACCATATCTTTTTTTTTTTTTTTTTAACCCATTTTTACAAACATTCGTTATACCAATCATAAACAAATAACACATCAGCAGAAATCAGCATCAGAGAGTCTCTGGCCTACTGGATTCAAGAAAGAATCTCCAATCACTTACTGTGTGTAGTACTTCTGAAGTTATTTCAGTGCTGCCAGTGTAGAATTTACATTTAAGCATAATTTGGCCTAATAACTTCAGCTAAGTAAAGTGAAGTACAAATATATAATTTTTTTGAGTCTGACCAAAGTATGTGGAATAGGGATGTCATTCTATCAGTAAGCATACTTTCAGGCCATAACTGTATAGGATTAAAATACAGACTCCTGATTACTGTTATTGCTGATAACAATTTATTGTCAATGCTGCATGCAGTAACGACCATGAACTTGGGCTTTTCATATCATAAAGGTTTTTAAGGTGCATATGTGTTTGTTTGGTTTTTTTAAGTTGTTACTACATTTTTACACACTGTGATCAGTGAGTATTTTGTGTAGGTTGGGAAATGGCAGATCTGTTTCCTCAGTTCACTGCATTGTTGATTAGAACATTGAAATGAATTTTAAAGTCTCTTTTATACTGCTGTAATGGATACCTTAATGTAAATAAAAATGAGGCCAAAAAAAGCTTTGGGAACAAAGACCTTTTAAGCTATATATTTACCCCTACTGCATTTCTGCCTTTTCATCACACCATTCAGTTCCCTTCTCTTTTGGAAGCAAATGTGAGTGTTGTGCGATAAAGTATATGTGCTGTTGTAAGCATATTTTCTAAAAATATTTGTATACCTGTTATTGTTTACATTTGTGTAAAGCTGTTGCTTATGTTTTTCCATTTAATTTATCTTTTCAGCTGTACTCCTTAGCTGCAGGAGCTTTTAGAAACACCACTGAAAAGGTAAATATGTCAATTGTTTTGTATATATCTTTCCAGACCTATAACTAAAAAAACTTTATTTTTTCACTTCAGAGCCATATCTTTGTCTAAAAAAATAATACAAATCTCGATATTTGAACTCCTTCATTATTTCTACCCAAAGCTAGTCTCCTGTTGTTGTAGGATACGTTTCAATTGCCATATAAGTTTCTCACAAAATAAATGCCTGTGCTGAAACTCACTGAAGTCATTAGAAAATCTTTGAATCCCCAGCTTTAACAAAAAATCTTCCTCTGTGGCAAAGGATTTTTTTTTTTTGGCAGAGAGGTTTGTTTATTGCAGCGAGACTTGCACAATAAGGCTGCATCTAGAGTGATGCAGCCAGGGAACATTCCTGGACACTGGCAGTTGATCCTCTGTGCTGCTGAATGCTTAGCACGTTGCGCAGTCCTCGCTTCTGCTAATTAACACGCTCCTAAACACTTCCCAGACGTGGTTCAAGAGGTTAATGTGGTCCAAGGCCTATTCCCAAAAGGTGGTTCATCAAAAGCCGCCCAATATTGGAATATTAAATAGTATGGTTGCACGCTTCTGTGTCAGTTGGCCTCAGTTTTAAAAATAGCAGTTCTGGGCACATTTGGCTTACTGGTATGTAGATAGTTCTATGGTAGTCAAGCTAGTAAAGCAGGAGGAACAGGGTTCTGCTGCAGTTGATAACTGTAGATAACTTTAATTAGAGGAACCAGATCAGAGATTATTTCTGAAGTCTCAGTTAGAATTTGAGGATGTAAGGACTGTCAGTAATTTCTAGCCTCATCTAATGCAGTTATTTGGACCATCAAATGAACACATGCATAGCAGACTCAGTGCTTCCAAAAAATCTTAAGCTTCCTGAGCCCTTCCTACTCCACTGGATCCTTGGATATATAGACAGTGAAAGTTACCATCATGTGTATTGCATAAGAAGCAAGGTGGCTTGCTCCACACATATAAGTTATCTTTACAGAGTATACAATAAATATGCTCTGTCCCTTGTTCATAGTCCTTGCTGTGTATATGCTATACACTGATGTTCTCATATTTCTATTCAAACAGAATGATAGCTTCTTGTGGCTTATAAAAAACAAGCTCGAGAACTTGTTTGCATTGCTCCTCACTATAGTTTTTTTCTTTAGCTTTTGCATTTTTAGGCTTGAAGAATTCATAATTTTTATCATTTTCCATATAATTATTGTACATTGTGCACAGTTAAGGTCCCAAAATTAATCCCCTGCTAGGAAAGTGTTCTCTGTCAATGAGGTTGTTTGGTTTTTTTTCCTTCACAAATTTGCTTATGACCTGTGCATTTGGCTGTGCAGTTTGCAGCCAAAATTATTTTACTTTAAAGTAATTTAAAGGTAATGGATGTCAATTTTCTGTGCCAACTACCTGCCTTGAAACCAGAATTGAAACATAGGAACCATTTTTACAGACACACATTTTAGCCACAAGAATGTAGGCAGAATTTTCTGTTGGTCTTTCCATTCTAAATCCATTCCAACATTCTTTTTTTTCAGTTGTCAAGATTCTTGCTGAAATATTCACTTTTGTAGGTCAACGCCAACAAACTTTTAGTAAGAAAAATATCTAGAAAAAGCATTATTTTACTTGCTTACCATCATCATCTTCTGTGGGTTTCATTTAGAGCTAAAATTTGATTAACATGTCACTATAGAGCTTGCAAAACTTTATGAATATTCTGATTTAAAGAAAAAATAGGTAGCTGAGTTATCCAGAAAGCTCTTGTTTGTTGTGTGCATGCTTAGAGACAATTATGCCCTGGAGAAGCATCTGGGATATATGAAAGGGGAGTCGCCTGTTGCTTGAAGCTGTTTCCTATTTCAAAACATACAAATTAAACTGTATGTTAGAATGTCCAACCTACAGATGTTGGATACTTATCAAACATGAAAGTATTTAGGAACAAGCAATTATTATACTAGTATTTTCCTCTTACCAGTATGTAGTTGTAACCTGAAAAATGACACTGAAGAACAGCACCTTTTTACTGATTTTGCCTACCTCCTTTGAAGTTATGGATGTAGTAAGAGTCCGATACTTGTATTTCTAAAATGTCAGAGTTTGCCAGCATATCAAGAACAAGAAAACTCACGTGCTTTTAAGTCCTAAAAGATATTATGGCTGTAGGGGGAAAGGTATATGACATTTCTTTCTATTAACAAATGCATTTGTGGTAACATAGCTCAATGAGACTAATTTGGTATGTTTGACGTGACCAGTCATTGGTAGGTTTTTTAGTTGTGATTAACAAACATTCTAGACTCATCCAGGAAATACCTTTGTACTTTTTCATACCAGTATGTAGTCTTTGTCATAGACAAATTTACTGCTTTTTCCGTAAACAAATCCATATGACAAGGACATTGATGTCCATAATTAAAGCTGAGTTAGAGAAGGAAAAGAAGAAAATGGTGTAACTTGCTGTCACCAAAGTAATGAATGACAAACATAACTTTGGCTGAAGAGTGATTGGGAAAAAAAAGGTTGGTTCCTCAGAGCTCTTCTCAAGCAGGCAGTACTAGGAGTGCACTGAGTGCACTGTCATGGCATTTTTCAATTGTTCTACCAGAATCAGCATATCTATCAAATCAAATTCGTTGATATTAGTGTCACTTTTTTTTTTTAAATCTTAATGCACATGTTCTGAAATGACTAGCAAAGATTTTACAAAAGTCGTAGTTTTTGGTGAAGTAAAAGAATATATAAACACAAGTACAAAATATTGCAGCCAATACTTGCCAGATTACTTTATTTACGTTATGTTAACAGATGAAATTAGATGCCAGAGAAGGGACATTGCATCAGACATTATGACTTATATGCCAGCTGCCAGGGAAAGATTTTATCAGTAGCCTTTAGTAGTATTTGGACCAAAAATACATGGATGTGCAGCTTTCAGCATTTTGTATGATATAGAGTGCAGCTTCTCTCACAGGTCCTCTGTTTCTGGAACAGTGTCGGAATCTGTAGGCTGAATGAATACTACAGGAATATTCTCAGACGTCCATCCTTTAGGAGTCCTATTGAAGGATCTTCTGGTAGCAAGAGGGTTTGCAAGGATCATGAATCTTGGATCATTTAGCATCAGCATATTAAAATCTGGTACCTTGAATTTAACCAGCTTTGATGCTCTCTCAAAACCACCAAAGGGAGTGGCAACTCTGTAGATATTAGAGAAATTAAATTAAAATGTGATTTAAAAAATATTTTTCTCCCAGGCATCAAAAGTATAGAAGCTATTTTAATGATAAAGATTTAATGTAATTTCTTGTTTACATTTTAACACCTTTGGGAAAAGTATGCTAATTGCTTTTCTGGCAAATTGTCTTTAATATCTGATAAATTTTCCCATAGATAAAGCCTTCTTCAGAGTTACCAATGGACAGAAAATCCGAGGGGAAAATAGCTGTTGCAAGAAAACCTTTTCATTGGTGAGTCACAGTTACTAAATTTATTTTGTTGGTAGTGTATTTCTAAGTCTGAAAATCATAATTCAGCACACTCTCCCTAGCAGGTAACTAGTTCAGGAAGTTCTAACCCCATTTTCTCCTATCCCCAGCAGCCTGTTCCTCCCACTAGACTATATTTCAGCATCACATTGTTGTACCAGCAAGAACGTATGTGGGATATGTGATACAATTGGGTCATTTATGTGATCTGCATTAAAACAAACAAACAAACAAACAAAAAACACACACAAAAAAAACCAAAACACACACTTCAAAGGAGAATTATTACAGCAATCTGTTTTTTATCATTATGTTGAAACAATTATAACAATACAAGTGAGGAGGCAGTGAAGTGTAATGTGAAGCAGAAAGGAACAGCCAAAGACAACAGTCTTTGGAAAGGAGGGGAATGGGTGAGGACTTCTTACTCTAGCTTTGTTCCTGAAGAAAATGTTTATGTAACTAAACCTTGAAACACTTGCTGAAATTGGTCCTAATTTGCAGCCAGTATTTTTCATGTTATTTAGATGTACGTGTTCCCTTGGATGGTAAGTCTGAGAAACTAAAAGATACGAATTACTAAGCAGGAACTGACTGCTACATGCAATTGCAGATATTTTTAAGCAACAGTATTAACATATACTTCCCTTAATTCTTTTTATTTATTTATTTTCAGATTTCTAGGCTGTAAAAAATTGAGGGGATGAGGGGGGAGGGAGAGGTCTCTCACTTTTTCCGGAATCCTTTGTATGAGCAAACATGAACAAACAGACATGTGCTTTGCATTTTGATTACCTGTAACTTTGTTGGGATATAGTCTGGCCAGTTAAGAGATGTAAGATTTTAAAATTACACATCAACACCTGACTTCTGCAAAGATACATATATAGTGGCATGTGAAAATGATTTTTTTAAATGGATTTCCTCTAGCCCTTGTAGGTTTTGTGTGTTTGATACCAAACAGATCTGCTGGTATATATTCCTACTGGCTCCAGGTATTATAGGTGAAGCCCAGAGAAATAATTACCAACAGAAACTAAAAGAGAGAAATTGAAGATCTGACTAAAATTTTCAACAAGGTAACTATGGATAAAACAAAACCTTTTTTGAATTAAGTGCACAAAAATAAAGAGATAGTGTTAATTCCAAAGGTCAATATTGCAAGATGTAAAAATCATGAAATTTCTGGGCATGCATATTTTGGGAGAGAAGAGGACAGCTTTGAATTAAGCTCTAAAACTCTCTCTCAATTGAAGATATGATTTTGCAGCAGTAACTAGTCCAGGCATTAAACTCTCTTGAGGTCAAAACTGAGTTCTTTATACAAAGTGCCTGTGGTGTCAAGCTTTTCTTGTCTTCTAGGTCACAGTGCCAAATTGGATACTGTATGATACTGATTAAAAATAATTGCTTGGTAATTGGCACAGAGTGAATGTAGTGATCTGCGTCTTACAGGATAATAAAGATTGTTTTAATTGCTGCTCTAATTAAGATACACAGTCTCACATTGTCGTAATATTTAATTCTCATCAATATGTAAATCAAAGGAATAATCAAGATGAATGGAACAGTAATAGCTGTATAAAATCCCAAACAATTCTATAGTGTTAAAATTCCTTCTTGTAGTACCTTTTGCTTTTATGTACAGGAATTTTCTGTAGGTAACAGAAACAAGAGTGTTCTACAGAAATTTAAATATATTTTGTGGGGAAAAAAAAAAACATGTTGTTCCTATATAAAATCTGGCCTCAGAGGGGCCATTCTTGCATGCTAGGCAGAAGCACATGGTAATCAACATAAAGGAGAGTATAGTAATTGGCTACTAGATGTTAATTTTCCTTTATAGCAGCAGTATATTTTTGTGAGCAATAACTTGTCTGACAACGTGCTGTCATAATGACCTCTGTTGTGTGGACATCAATTGTATCACTTGACCTCTGATTCACTGTATAGAAGCCTAAAACTTGTGTAAAAATTCCAGTAGTCACTGCTCATAATAAGGGCGGAAATGCTGGTTCAGAGCCATAGGAAGTGGCACAAGTATAAGAGACTGTTTAGTAATCACTTCGCATATTCCTAAAAAGTAGATGTGTGATTTAATGTTATCAGGCACAACCGTGTTTAACTGTTGTTTTAGTAGGGCTTCTTCTTTTTGTTCTTAGTCTGTTTTATTGAACATTGAATTGTCTCAGCATGGGAGACTAGTTGTTGATTTTGAAAGTTTGAAGAAATGTTTTAACTGTATTGGATTAACACCTTCTATTACATCGCATTATGAAAAACGCGAGTTTCACTGTTAAAAATGGGACTGTCATTCTGTGAACATTCTTCTTATTGTTAATTCTGTGCTAAAAGGAGACATAGGAACAGAGAACTTGACCCTGCAAAATACTCAGAGCTTCAGGGTAGCTTAATGCAAGATTTAATGCCAATTTCACAAAGGTATTTAGATGCTAAGGAACTGGCTAAGCATTGAGCTTCCACTAATCTCTCACATCATTTGGAGTTAGGCACCCAAAATTCCTTAGAGGATCTGGTTCTCAGCATTTTTACAACAGAGTTCAGAATCCATTAATCAATATAAGCAGAGCCCAGTCCAGATGGACCGGATTCCTGTAGTGTTTTTGAAACAGTAGTCTTTGGGAATTGAGAAAGCTGAGCAATAATTTATCTGGTAGGAGAGGCAGAACCAGTCAGACTTGCTTGTCTTATGTGAGCAAGATGTAGTGCTTTGTGTGTCATTCATAATCGTACCTTTGACATTTTATCCAGCTTCAGGAAAGCAGATGGAATAAAGGTACTAAATGAACTGGTATTACAAACTTCTCAACAAATGTTAATTTTCTAGTAAGAAATAAACCAACAAGAGGAAATCAGGTGACATGTCTCTGTTCTGGAGTATTTCTCTGCTAGCAGATTCATTTTCATCTAGGAGAGAAAGGGTAGCCTTGTCTCAAGAGTCTGTTACAGAAACCCTCCGAACCCAGCTTCTCTGAGCATGTACCCTGCCTAGTACTATCTGCAATTCAGCCATTGCTGGCTGCCTCACAGAAAGCCCTGCCTCAGAAGGAAAATGTGCTTATTGGTTGCTTCCAATGCTTCTTCCTTCATTGACCTGCCGGAATTGCAAGATCCATGCAGTGTAAAATGCCTACGAGACCTCAACTAATAGTTCTGTGAATTCCATAGTCCTGATTCTGCTACTGTTAAAGCCAATGACAAAAAAATTTGTATTGGTACTTGGTCCAGAGTTGCCATGTTGCTGGCAGTGGAGAAAAACAAACAAACAAACAAACAAAAAAACCCTGAGTGCTCTTGAGTACTGAGTAAACTTTTACGCCATGTTTGTGTGGGGCTGTTCGGACACAGCTGAGGTCCCTAGCTGCTAAAGTCATGTTGCTAGTTTGTCCTGGAACAAAGAAAACTGAAAGGAACCTGAATATGTCCAGGAAAGTCCAAGTGTCATTTTAACAGATACAAATGAATGAACTGGGTAGAATCTGAGGCCCGTTTCCTTTGGGAAGTCCTATGCATCACACTTACTGTTAACCACACCCCGTTCTGACTAACGATGACTGTACTAGTGTTTTGCAGGAGAAGAGACATAATGGCACTTTGTTGAATGATGAATCATGATAGAAAGCCTTGATTGATACCCTCACTGATAAAAAGAAAAAAGGCGTCATTATATCATACTTCGATTGTTTAATACACTATCATTTGCTTTCTCTCCAAGACTGCAATTAAAGAAATCAAGGATGCTGTGACCTAGATGCACAGAATAGCTTAGTATGATACAGACATAAAAGTCCAAGAGATACTTCACTCTACGCCCAAAACCCATAGGCTGCTAAGTTCCTGAGATGCCCGAAAGTTTTCCTTCTGCAAATGCTCAGATCTTACTTAGCTATATTGGCAGCTGCACCTATCTTATACCAAAACTCATCTGTGATTCTCTAATTAATAAAATCTTGCTTGAACTTCCACTCCTGAAAACACACAATATACTACTGCAGCAAGCTTTCAGTAAAAGCATTTTCACTCTACGACCATGGCTAGTACTGTTGAATCTCTGTCAAATAATAGCATGAACATGACCAGAGCTGTTTTGCAAGAGATGTCTTTGTAAGAATGGACCTAACTGCTCACATAGAATATTCCAAAGGGCTTGAAGCCCTTCATATTGAAGCACAAATGCTACCCAAAAATATAAATTTAATTGGATTAGACAGAGTATGAATCTTAGCCTAGACATCAGGCTGAACAACTAATAGCAGAGAGGTGTAGGTCTTGTTTTCTGCTTCTAAATATTTATTTACTTTACTGTAAGGAATAACTAAAGAAAGTACATGAAAAGATGTGGGAACTCAGATATAGACCCTGGTTTCTCTTTCTCCACGTGAGCTACTTAATTGTTCAGCTAGAGAAAAAAGATTGTTCAGCTGGAGAAGAAAAGATGGCCCTTTGGCCCAAATAAGTTTACTATTTTCTGTATTGTGGTACGAGTCTTAATAAGGGAAGTGAAATATGTTCCCACCTCTTCCTTGGAAGAGCCTGGAGCCAGGTTGTTATACTTCTTCTCAGGGTTTGACATTCCTTTAGAAATAAACCCAGGCTGGCCACATCCTAGGAAAATGCTCTTTCCAAAGAAATTAACCTTATTCCTGAGTATGCATTTTTAAAGAATACATGTGACCTCTGCTCTTTTTTTTGGAAAGGAAGCCCCTGATCTAGCCCTGACCTGAAGATAGGCAGTAATGATTAGGTGTTGATGGCCTTGACAAAGAGGAATTTAAGTCACATGAAGCATTCTCTGTAATGTTTTCTTTTGGCTAGCTTGACAGGTACAGTGTGCTGGTTGTACTGAATCCCATAACCAGTCACCCCACTCTCCTATGCATTTTTAGGAGTGTAGACACATAACTCATGGCTCTGAGATCCTCTCCAATAGGCTAGTATCTTGAACTGCAATTTTGCAAGTTCTTAATTTCTTTTGGATCTAGTTTTTCTTGCTATAAAACATAAGTCTGAGTGCATCGTATATATCAAACAGCTTTTTTAGGTTCACCAGGTATCCTTTTATTTTGCTGTGGATGTAGATTTTTTTTTTTTCAGTGAGGAGAGTGGTTGCTTTGTTTAAATATCATGGATTATATCTCTTGCATTTTCAATTTACCAGTTTCATAATCTGGATCTAGAATTGCATGCCAGTTTTTTTTTTTTTTATGGCAGTTCCAAGGATGAATATTTACCTTTCCCTTAAATGAATGCATATATGTTCAACAAATTTGGACTGTGGTGAACCATGGTTCTGCCATATCATACACAGAGCAAATCCTCATAGAAAGAAATCTGAACAGTTAGTGTTGTATAGAGGACAACTAACAGATTATGGGACAACAAAGCATCCAGAAATTCACAAAGAAGCTATCAGATACTGTCTCAAGACACATATCCCTATTAATGGAGCTTCTGTGCCCTGTCTGATTCTGTCTTTCAACAGTGATGACTTGTATGCTGGACTCAAAATCTCATTTGTGTGAGGGACTACTGATTCTGGCTCTATTTCTATGTATATATATGTTTGGCTTTTTTTTTGCTTTTTTTTTCTTCTTTTTCAGTTACAATAACCATAGTACATAAACTGTGCTGCTACTGTTCCAACATTGGCAGCTGTGGCTCATCTCTCTGACTTGTATCGTTATTTTGTTTGCTGACAAGAGTGTGCTACACACTTGTTATGTGTATTGCTGTTAGGAAGTAAAAATTAATGTAGTGTCTGCAGTGCCAACTTTGATGTTGTATTGTGGAGTTTTTTCTCCTTATACTCATAGTTGAGGCCTGCCTCTATGACAGGAATGTAAGTGATGTTTGTGGTGTTTATATTGCCATGCCTTTTTTCTTTCTTTCTTTTTTTTTTTTTTTAGTAGATTGCCATCTATTTGATGTTTTGACAAAGGGGTTTTGGTTTGTCTCAGGTGTCTGGAGCTCACCGGGGATCATTTAGTGAAAAATTGTCCATGACTTTGATATATAAAGATACTGTGAATGACTTGAATTAAAGCAAAGGACTTAAGAATGTGTTTTAAAACTTTCAAAGTATTTCCAAACTCACTATTGTCAATATATAAAGAAGTTCCACTGAAAGCCTCAGTATTCAGTATACTACCTACTATGCAAATAACTTCAGTGACAGATCCCCTTTTATTTCAAATGTTTTTTCAAGTCTGCTTGTAATGTTCCATCTGTTGATTTGTTACCAAAGGTTATCGAAGATGCAAAAAAAGTTAAATGTGGTAAAAAATGCAAGCTTCTAACTGTCTAGTCTGAGGGATTGGTAGATGGATAGAGTTCATTGTAGTATCATTGCCTAAAAATGTAAGCCTGTAGAGTGTGAGTTGTAAAATAAATAAGTAAATAAATAAAATTAATAAATAGAAAGGAAAAGTATATGTGGTTTGCATTACACTGTTTACAAGCCAAGTGTTTACTGAGAGTTTCCCTGGTAGGTTTTATGAGGTCATGATCCCGTACCTGCCAAAGTCAACAGGAATACTGTAGGCGTTGCTATATCCCATTTTTCACGTTTATTCAGTACACTGGATTCTGATACTTCTATTTCTCTGTTTTGTTTTGTTTGTTTGTTTTTCTTTTCTTTCTTTCTCTTTTTCATTCAATATTTTCAATAATTAATCTTATATTCTTGGTTCTAGAATTTAATTTTGGGTCCACACTTTGAGAGAAACTAGTTACCTTCTTAAAGCTCTTGTTTGCTACCTGTAATCTGTTTGTTCATGCTTATGGGCATACTTGCAAAAACAGGTCATGGGTCTTTTTACAGCCAGTGGATACATTTCATTTCATAGTAATTTTTCTCTGCTCCATAAAAGTCAGTGTTCACTCAAAATTACCTGTTAAAGCTCCTGTAGTCGGGCAGTTCTGGCTTTGCTTCAGGTTTAAAAAGTTTAGGATATAAAGCCTCCAGCAGCTCTGGATCATCCCTAATGGCTTCTATCCAAGGAGACTGATAATACTTTGGCACAGAAGTAGTGTTGAACTTTTCAGGAGGAATTTCTTTTAGTGGTCCAGAATATCCTGCAAGGAGATCAAGGTAAAACCAGTATAACAGTATATTGATTTTTCTGCTTTCTTACCATCATCCTATGTAAACAGGAAGTAATATACCATTATTTCACAGTTAGTTAAAGTGAACAATTGAATCAAGTGAGTTAACCAAAGCAACATAAAACCAGAAAACTCACAGGAGGTATTTGTAGCCTTTTAGATAACTGATCTGAAGTTATCTACTCTTCTTTTGAGGGTAAGTTTATTTTAGTTTTATTTAAGTTTGTTTCTATCATTATAAGCATCTATTTGAAAAAGGAGCACATCTACACAGACCTTGGGCTGAATTAACAATCAAATTTTAAAAACAGCCTTTTGGTTAAAAGTAAGATGATTCAATAGTCTTTGCGTGAGATTTACCAAAAACATTAAAAGGAGTTAGGGTCCCAGCCATTCTAGCAGACTTTTTGCCTCCCTTTGATGCTTTAAAATGTCCAACCTACTTGGCTCTTTGGTCCTTTTAATCATGTAAAAAAGTGAACAATCAGTGTTTTTTTTTTTTTTCTCTGTATAGTCATCTGAGAATCAGGCTCTGATCAGAATTTTACTAAACACGTGAATTCCTTATTCAGTGTGATTTCTTCTAAAGCCAAGTACAATATGGCACAAATAAACATAAGGGGAAAAAAGCCCAGACCTTACTGTGCAGTTTGAAGAATTAGAATCAGTTGAAGAATTAGAATCAGCAAGGGATTATTCTAACATATGAGTTTATAGTATTTATTTGAAAAACAAGGGAAATCTGTTTTCCTGTTTACCCTCACATGACATCTAGCTCTTTAAATTAATGCTGTTGCCTCTTGTAAGCTTAAAAAAAAAAAAAAAAAAAGCCCTGTGGTTTAGTAAATACTCCTTTCACCACGAATAAATATTTCTTGCCTAAAGAAAACTTGAAGATTTGTATCATATTTTAGCAATGGGAATTACCTCAGTTTGCATTGTATTTGGCCCATGGATGCAGAGAGCCTTAGCTGTCACTGACAGAGTAGCATTGACCTAGTTTACATAGACTGGAAAAGGTCTGCACAAAACATGCATTGAGTAATTCTGAACAAAGAATGAATTTGTAAAAACCACAGTCTGCTCATGGATAATTCATAAACAGGAAGAAGGGCTATATCACTGAATAAATTAATTAAAACAAATTAGCCTTCTCTAGTCTTTAAAGAATACAAATTAAGGCCTTCCTGTAGCTCACTGCTTTAAATAAAGACAACAGTACCCTCACAGTTAAGGACTTAAATAAAGCAGAACAGTGTATACAGCCAGGGGCAAATTCCAGTTTAAGTTACTTATCTGTAAAGGGTTCCAGCAAAACTTGCAATGACTTCAGATGTCCATTTACAGGTAATTAAACTACAATGGATATCTTTCAGATTGTTAAGCAGTGTGTTGTACATTAGAAACTAGGGTGTTGAAAAGTCAGTATATTAATCTGGTTTAAAGTCTGAGGATCTGTTTCTCAATGTTTATAAGATCAATAAATATATGAGCAGTCTCACTGGATAATAATGCATGCCTTCAGTTGAGGGAAAGGTAGTACAAAGGGCATATCAAATCGTTAAGAACGAACAGAAGCAACTAAACTGTACTGGTTTAAATTTCCATGGGAGATTCTGATTAATTATCTGACTCAATTTATGGATTTCTAATAGTAACTCTATTAATAAATTATTGATAATTATATTGTTTTAGAAAGAGCTCCTTCGTCTGCTGTGAGTTGGGTACTAAATGCATTTCATGTCTATAAATTCATCTATTACCTGGGGCAATGTTGTCAGGATGCGGTGGGCTCCGGGGATCAGGTGTGTTAGGAGGTGTCATTGGGGCATGCTGGGGAATTCCTTCAACACTGAGGCCATCCATTTTAACACCCTGCATGGGCTCTCCACGCTGCATTCAAACAGAAATAAATATCACTGATAGCACAGGCAAAAAATGAGTTCCTCTGTGATTCTCTGTTGAGGGATGGAATATTACTCCAGCTTACAGGCCAGATCTGAGACCCAGGGTATATTATCCAAAGGCATACTGTCCTGCTGTTAGGTACCCTTTTTGCTAGAAGCATTCCTCTGGATTTTCTGGCTGTTACCCAGAAGATGAAACAGTTTCACAACTTTCTTACAATGGCTATGTAAGCAAAAGAATAATTTATCAGTGTTAAGAATGGTATCACAGCACAATTTTAAATGTCTGTATTTCAAATGTGTGATGGCTTTATTCAAAGGATTGGGGGTGTTGGGAGCTAGAACAAGACTCCTGAAGCTTCGTTACCATCCAACTAAGTTTTCTGACCGTTTCCAAAATTGGGGATATTTGAATATTAATAGGTAGTCTAAGAAGAGATTTCATCCCATCTGCTGGTCATACCAGTCACCACTATATCTACCTGTGCCTGTGGGCTGTGTAGTTCACAGCAAAGAGTAAAGATGGTCACTTTGGCAGGGGGGCCCATAACATGTAGCCCATGGATCACTAGATGCTAGAAGTTGTGATGTGCCAGACAGGGCCCCCTTGCTGCCCAAAGATTCGAGAAATCTGGCAGGTTTAAGGCATATGAGTTTCAAGTCACTGATTCTTCAAAGGTTTTCTTCCTATATCAGTTGAAAATCCACTGCATTTGTTGAATTGCTTTTGTTTGGGCTTTTCTTTTCCTGTATTTATAATAGAAATAACAACTTCAGTGCAGGTCACTTTCTGGAGATTAACGATATGCTGTTATTTTCCACCCTCCTATTGGGTCATCAGTTCTAAGGAAACATCTAAAGGCTTAATCATTGTTGCATAAATATAGATGGGAGTCTCATAAGAAGTCAGTATCTTATTTTAGCTATGACACATAGGCTAAAAGTAATTTAAATATAGACAGTTCCAGAGTATGAGTTTCTTAAAGTAGGAAAGCAAAAAACTATACTTGTTTTAACCTGAAACATACAAATAAACAAAAAAGATCAAGGCAGTATGGTTTGGAGCAATCCTAAGATATGTTAGAAATATTAATTTTGGCAGCCAGAATCATAACGTTGGTGAAGATATCACCAGTAGTGGCTAAATAGGCATGTAAGGGAGTGGAACAGAAACCAGAGAGACATCATTTCTTCCCATGTCAGAATGTCATAATGACTGTGCAGTATGCATGTGTTTTTGTGGGAAATTCCAGGGAAGAAGTAAAGAGATCCTTCAGCATTTGGATTAGCAAGACAGTAGTAAATTACAAATGCATCTTACTTTCTGCTCCCAAAATCTCCTTATGAGATGCCATAAGACAAAAAAAATTCCGTGGAGTCAAAAAACTGCATTCATTTTATTGTTTCTTATTTAATTGCAAGTCTGTGTGTGTGTGTATATGGTTTCGTTAATAAAATTGAACATAGTTTGAGCAAAGCCATTGGTGCTTTACTGTTTGGTTCATCAATTATTCATTCCCTGTTTGTACCAGTACAAACTTTAGGTTTTATCATAACAATACGTTACATATAGTCACTATCTTTCTTATTCCAAGTGAAGTTTTTGATTAAAGAATTCAGTCAAAGTCTTTCTATGGTTTCTGTAGGGTTTGGATGCTAATATAATCGTAGAATCACACATGCGGGATTTAAAACAATAAAGACTTGAAATTGCAATGGAAGTAGAGGGGCTGCTTGCATGCTTTATTAGACTGGGCATGGAGTATTCATGCTTAAATAAATAAACCATTATAACATTGGAGAGCCAGATAAAATTTATGAATGTTTTTCTCCTTCTTTGTAGAGATTAAACAAAAAGTTTAGAAAGGTTTAAGTATTTCACAAAGGCAATAAATGAGACAAACGTCAGGTGCATTTAGTTCCAGCCATGAGGATTCCCAGGGTATCACTAGTGCTTTAACCCAGTTCCTGGGGGCCTAGTTCAGAGAATAATTGTCTTTCAGTGACAAGCTTCATCGTTTGTCCCCTTGCTGAGACAGGCAGGCAAGAAGTCTCAAAAATTTCTGTCATTTGAGAGTCACATAGCTGCCTGGCAACTACGTTGAGACCACCACCCTATTTTAATAAAAATACTGGTCACGTAAAAGAGACCGTCACTTCTCCCAACCTTTTGAATATCATTAACTAGTTAATTTTCAGTAATGTGCCCATTATTACAGGACAAGAACTCCGATCACTAGTAACCTGAATCAGATTTGTGTGAAAATTACTTGAATCTGATGTCCTGAAGTATTAAGGTCTTCAGATTTTTTTAATTTTTCTACAGAAGCCCAATAAGATACAAATGGCTCACTTCATATTAGCATTGTTGTAGTACAGTATTTTACTCTTATTCTTCCTGAAGCTACAAATAAATCAGGCACATAATGTACCATGAGCACCAAGGGAACCCCAGGCTAGTCTCACTGTGTTTCATTAATAAGTGCTTACAAATACTCACGTTTCTTGGCTTGTTTGCTACATAATGATAATTTTCATACGTGTATTTGTCAGACCTCCGCTGACGTCTCTTGAAGAGTCTTGCGCCTCTGTTGCTGAGTGTCGATAGTTCCTCTACCATGATATCTCTTGGGGTGCTGACCTTTTTTCCAAGGTTTAAGCTGGGTGAGACTGAAATACAATGGATAAATACATACCTCTGTTTTTTGTAAATGCCTGATGTCACGTACCCTACACCTGAAACCCAATAACACATCAGTGCATACTTATCTAATACACGAGGCAGCTTCATATGGTGTTAGTGAAATTAATCATTTTCTAGAATTTTGGAGCAGATTATAGAACACCACAAACCTGTTTTTCAAAGATGCTAAGCACCCCAAGCTCCAAATTTATTTCAGTTGAATGACATTCAGCTGTTCTGAAAATCAGGTCTATATTGTCCTGCACACAGACTAGTGAAAACTGGCTTCTGCTGAAACCAGGAACAAAATTCTATCTGACCTCAGCATTCCAAAATCAAACATTAAGTTAACTTTTTGTCCTGCACTGGGTAGATGAGCAGGTTGCTCCTTTTAAGCACAGCTACCAGTTTCTTATTGCTTAAAACATTTTATTATGAATTACTCTTTAAAACCCCGCTTTCTTCTGAAATCTAGGCTATTTTCTACTTTAAGAAGAGTTTGTATTAGAAAGTCTGTATTAAGCTGTATTTTTTGTTATTTTTAAAGAAACCTTCAAAATAAAACTTAAGGTGTTGAAAACGAGAGACAGAACAAATTACAACATGCTTTTAGGAAACGATAGATTTAGAATGTTTTATTTTTTATTCTCTCTAAGAGGAAAGTTACAAGCAAGTCTTCTTAAAATGACCCTATCAGATACTGAATTATTAGGTGCAGTATTAGTTTATTCACCGTTGAGGGATTTGAAAATGAAGGTACATAAGCAGAGGGAGAGGAGATCATTTGAGACTGTAAATAGAGAACACGGAATATCAGAAAGTACCGATCATCTCTGTGGTGATATTCTGGAGTTTGGGGTGCTGGTGGCAATGAGCAAGCTGAGTGACTGAACTCTCTCAATAGGTGTCCTCAACCTATAGACAAGGCTTGGACCTTGGAATACAGTAACTTCAACACTGAACAAACTATTTTTGTATTAACTTATTTCTGCTTAGAATTTAGTAGAATTGAACAAATGTAACAATAATTAGATCATATAGTAAAAACTGAATTTTCAAGAAAATCATTTCCTATTGCCACTTATATTAATATTTGCCATTTTATTAGTTGAAACTGTTCTCAGTTGATAAACTTCAGGAAGAAAAATGGGAAGGTGCAATATGCTTTGAGGATTATATCAAATAGGTGCAGTGTGTTTCTTTGATCCACTTATTCAGTATCGCATTCTGTTATTTCTTTAATAATAAGTCCTCCTATTGTTTACATATTCTAATAATCTACAGGATTTAAAACTATGAACTTCAACATACATTTTAATGCATTAAAACAAAATGAAAGCAAATTAGATGTAAAATACTGTATCTTGATTCCATGGCAAGCAGACTCCCAGTTTAATTAGCTGGATAGGTCCCTAATGTCAAAATTAATTTTGCATATGCTGGGGGAAAAAAATAAAAAGATGGTTTTATTTTTAGTTTCAGACTTTCATTTGGAGTACATGGCATATGTCTCCTAGTAACTTTATGATGGAAAAGCAATGTGGATTGCTTACATTTAGGAAAATGTAATAGAGATCAGTGCAATAACTATGTAGTCCAAGCTGTACAGGATTTCTACGTACTAAATCAAACAGGTTTGTGGCCGTGGAGTTCATCACTGTTGATCCACTTTTGTTCATACTTATTTCAGTCAAATGCTTGCAGTAGATTTCACTGGAGCAAGAGCAGGCTAACTGTATCATGAGCCGGAGCATGGACTTCTGCTTTAAAAATAGTACGCACAAAGAATCCTAACACCCTTCTGATATTTAAGGGGTAGCTACAAAACAGGGAGTTCTTAACATGGAAGAAAATGACTCAGCTTGTCCAATACAGCCATATCAGTGACAGATAGTGTTGGGGTTTTGGCTCTGTGGTTGAGATAAGTGCACTAGTTATTGGCCTGCAGCCTGAAATGTTGACCCACAACTCATATTTTGATGTTCTTATTTTTCAAGATTACTCCAGGGGCATGGACTGTTGAATGGTTTTATATTAGTAAGGGATGAGAAGTTTACCTTTCAGATCAGCAATATTTTCATGTAGAAAAAGCTTTTCTTCATTGTCTGCAGAGTGGTTAATATGTAAGTCCTAAGAGACTGGGGCGCCAAGATGATTGCAGTTCTCTATCCAAACCACTCAGTATTCTTCTGGGACATGCTGGATGTTAACTATTTTGGGCCTTGCTGTTCCCTTCCATACGTGCTGTTCTTGTTAATGTTTACTGTAGGCTCCAAGGTACTTTGTAACCTACAGTTGTGTACTATTGTGTGTCTAGTCAGCATCCCAGAAGCATAGGTGTTAAGTTTATTTGAATCCCCTGCCAACTAAAATCTAATCTGCTGTCTGGTTTTATAATGTGTCTAGGGATTGTTTCAGTGTCACTGCAGGAAAGGTGATGAAGAATGAGAAAAGGGGGACATTTAGAGGATGATAGGAAGAAAACATCTCCAAGTGCTCTTCATAAATGGGCATTCATACTGGAAGTTTAATTCGTAGTTCAATCCTCATCTTAACTTTCTAGTTTAATTTTTTTATTTGTTCTTGCCAAGCCCTCCCTATCCTGCCCTTAAAATCTTAACAGATTTCATTTAAATATAATTTATCTATTTTCTCCTGCATTCCCCCCAATCGCTTTTAATCTTCCAGTTTACAATCTTCTAAATACCTTCATCTGGATTATAAATTTTAATAATGAGCACTATAGTATATGATATAGTTTTTCATAGTATCAGAAATAAGAATTTGTAACTCCATCATAAAAGATCATTTAGCTACTGAAGAATTAATGTAAGAAATAGGACAGAACTAGACATGACATTTAAGTGTAATTGAATGCTAACGGCTTCCTCAAACATACATATATACATGTATACCTCAGCCAGTCAGACTTAGGAAATTTAAAATTAAGCAAAGTCAGCCAGAGAAAAAACAGGGGTTTAGGAAGGTGATCACATTCCTCTCTCTTCTAACACTGTAAGAGGGTTTACAGGTAGTGTCTATTACTGCAACATGTGGGGACATGTAGGATTTCACTAGAACACAAAGTCATGTACCACAGGTAGATGTGGGCTTTCAGTCATTACTAACCTAGCCCAGAACTGAGACACTGGTAAAAACTTGGATGACTTTGTATCTTATTCACAACTGTTTCTGCTTTTTTTTTTTTCTTTTTTTCTTTTACAAGGAGTTTAACTGTTTACCTGAAAGCATTATAATAAAAGGGGTTAAAATAAGAACATATCAGGTATACTTTCTGAGTGTCGTTACTAGCCACAGGGACTTGCACTACAGAATCTTCTATTACTGTTTACCTCTGTTAACACTGGAGAGTTTCATAGGTCTGTGAAATAAGGTAGGTTCTTTACTGGATGAAATTTAGTTTTCATGCAATTTCCAGGTACAGAATCTTCATTACTAATAGTGATGCAAAACCCAGAAAGACAGCAGTTTGTCTCAGGTTAAACTTGCTCAATTAACAATTAGGGGAAAAATAAATTCTCAAAAATTAAAAGAGCTGAATTTAGTCATTTAAAAAACAGATTTATCCCTGATTTTTCCAAGATCTGGTCCCAAAGAACTAGTGTATGCTTTGTCTCATTATGGCTTTGGTTATACTCTGTTTCTAAATTGGTTTCACTGAGCTTTTACAGTTATAAATTTCAGACTCTTATCACATAAATTTCATGTAATTTCTTTTTTTTTTTTTTAACGGTAAGTATCCCAGACATCCAAGACATAGAACTAGAACATACACTTAAAGAGTCTGTATTTGCCTTCAGTGGCCCTGTATCATACCATATCTTGTAGAATAAACTGTAGTATCTATGTGTATAAATCTAAACTTGACAGCAAATCTGATAATACATAAATAATGAAACCAAAGATAATGTAAAGTAAATGTAAGCATCAGCACAGATTATCCAGTAATTCCAATGATTTCCAGAACTGTATGGTACATTTATTAGTATTACTATGAACAGTAACATTTACCACATGAAATGCCTGGATCTAAACAAACATATGACAGACAGATTTTCTGCCATGAAAAGCTTACAGGCAATTTCAGGCACGTATAATACTTGGGTTTTCAGTGGGAAAAATAATGGAATTCTAATGAAATCTGTAAGGGCAGGCTGGGTTTCAGACTTAAGTGTGTGTTCAGTGGAGAATGGAAGGAGGGAAGAGGTATTTGCTTAGAAATAGAAAGTATAGAAAAAAGTATGAAAATATCAGGACTAGGACCAGCCACTGAAACTTGTAGCTTCTTTTTTTTCTGAATTCTTTAGGTATCTGGTCCTACTCTTCCTGCAATCAGACTGGTCAATTAGTGAGTACAAAAAACATCCCCAAATTCTTTGGAGCAAAAGACCCAAGGAAGATTTTCAGTACTGGAATGTAATGTCCAGTGTTTTTCCCATGTAGGCAGTATGATTATCAGAAAATCTAAATATTAACAGAGCTCCCTGTTGGTTGTTTTTGTTTGTGTTTTTTGTTTTGTTTTGTTTTTTTTCAGTGAGACTTGTGGGGTGTTTATCACTTATAAAAAATCGGTATTTTTCATAGATGATAAAAAACATTCATAGGGAGTATTGGAAAAATCTCCAAAAACATCCAGCACATACCAAGTGAAAGCCAGGAAGACTTGTATTCCCAGATGAGTTCATTGCTTCTGAAGGTGTCACACTAGAAGCCTACTTTTTTTTTAAGAACCCATTTTTGCAAATCAAGCTACCTTCTTATAAGTGTCTGCATTTTCATCAGTGCAACAACAGAAGAGTGGTGGCTATGCACTAGAGAAAATTGCCACATTTCTAGTAAATTTTGTTAGTTACAAAGATTAATTATGCATGGAAGGAACAGAGCTGTAAACAGTTGTTTCAAAATTTTATATCATTCTTATGAAAAAGCAAAGTGAAACAGAGCAAAAGAAGAGGATACAGACAGATCAGCATGTTTCTCAAATGATAGCCTTTTAAAATGGAATGAAGTCATGTTATTCACCCCAAATAATATTCTGAAAGGCTATCCTAGCAGAATGTACATCAGCTGTTAGATTACTTCATTCCTTCACAGCAGTTGTTCATCTGAAAATAGCTTTCAAATGAAAAGAGGCAACTACAAAAGGATTAGTTACCATAGGCAGCATGATACTCCCCCAAGATTATTTATGGCAAAACACCCAGAGACAAAGCTGTAAGAGAGTTAAACTCTGTGATTAAAAATATTTTAGGGAGGGCTAGAGGACAGTGCATATAGAGTAAGTTGGGTTCAGCGCTATACCATTTCTGTGTATTTCATCCATAATGGCTGATGCTTGTTGTTTCCTCTCTTTGACCATGGCAGAATGTGATAACATTGTGATTTTCTGATATGATTTTTCCTTGCTGAAAGAAAACACACATTTTTATATTGTTGAGCCAGCTTGCGGTAGTAAGCCAACTTTAATTTCTGATAGCATGTTTAGAATGGCTGAATACTGAATTTAGTTATACCTGATCTAGAAATACAGTGGTTTTAACTATGCAAAATGCACTGCAGTTTTTGCTTGCAGACAGATGCTAGGATGTATTCTGATGGATAGAAAGTTCCAAGGAATGAACTTTGAGTTGGATACACACATTTTGTAGCAAAATCAGTGTCAGCGATCTAGGCCTTCTCACATCTACACATTATATTAAAAGATTTAAATTCATAACTAATATTTTAATTATAGCTTACTGTATGTTTTCAGAAATGTTATTCTGATTTTTTTTTTTAATCTAATAAAGAATTTGAGGAACTAAATAAGATGCTCTGGCATCTTTAAAGAAAGTGCAAACTTGGTAAAAAAATAAACATCTTTTCAATTGCAGAGTCAAGAGGTTACATAAATGTCTTTTATCTGATAGTTTGTAGGACAGACAATGTCAAAATATTTCAGGAAACAATACACTTACCCTACTGTTTTGTTGTGCAGATAAAAGCGTTCTCAACCCTTTAGTTGAAGCTTCAGGAGTTAGTTATGAATGGGGATGACCTGCCTGGTCCAGGATGGTTTCTACCCTTGTGCTTGGATCTGCATGGTACCTAGTACCGAGACAAACTGGGGGCTGATCCTCTTCAAAGGGATTGGCATCCAGCTGACATCAACTAGTTATATATAGCATCAAACACTCCAGCCACTCATATCTTCCTGGCAAAAGAAGAGAACAGAAAAGATTCAGCTGCACCCACAACAAAGAGAGTTTATATCCCTTTCGGAGCTTATTGGAAGATTTAATGGAATGCTCCTCTCATACCCATACAGATCATCTCCTCATCACCTCTGAGAATAATAATCTCTATGTTATAACCAGGAAAGAGACATTTAAAAATAAGGTGTTAAATATATGGATGGGCAAGACTATCAGATGAGAATGGCATGGGCTAATCCTTAGTGAAAGATGAAACCGTGCTTCAATAGTAGCTGATAGCTAAAGTCAGTGGCAGATGGCTGATACACAAAGTCTGTTCTGAAAAAAAATGAGAATTTTTTCAGTATTATAAGTGGTAGGGAGTAATTGTCAGTATTATAAATATCTGGGAGTAATTTTTCAACAAGCACACATCTCTCAAACTGTTATTCAAAATCTTGTAATTTTCTTTGTGCATTAGGAGCAGAAATCTGCAGTAACTTGAAACTTCGTCATATTCAACATTCCAGGATACTGTTGTATCAGCTTGTCAAAGAAATGTGTGATATGTGGAGCACAAATATTACGTGACAGCAACCAACTTAGAACAGAAAGAAACAAGCAGAAAGAAACATTCCCCCCACAACCTGTTGTCTGAATGCTGATAACTGAATTATGGACAGTAACAACAAGATGAAGAAGCTTTTCTATTTCTTATTAGGATTTGGCTTTGCTCTATGAAGTTTCTATTTCTTCTGGAAAATTATGGTCTTTTTTGGCTTGGAGTATTGATCAGAAAATTGCTTGGATCCTGATATGACAGGAGAAAGGAATTCTGCCTGTAAATTGAATCTGGAGAGTGATAAAATACACCAACACAGTGTGCATAACTTTACAAGCAGCAAGCACTCTGAGGCAGATGTGAAGTATGTGCCTGATTTAATGTCCTGAAAGCATTTGTGTTCAACCAAAAAATTACTTTTTTTTTTCCCCCTCAAGATTTCTGTTCCTAGACTTAGCTTTGCAAAACGTTTTTCTGAGATCCTAGACATCTCTGCCCCAAAGAGAAGTTCATTCTAATCCTCACTATCACAATCTACCTGCTCTTTTTACCTGTCAGTAATTCTTTTCTCAGTTTTTTGTGCTTGGATCAGCTACTTAGGACAGTACCAGCAAACACAGTCAAAGTCTTGGTTGAATCTTATCAATTTCAAGATTGCTGTCCATCTGTTTGTCAGGAGGCCTTCAATGATTTCTCCAGCAAAGTGAAGGGAAAACTAGAGTGGATTTCTAGATACTCTTGAAATAAAAAATTAAGCCCCCCTTCTCTCTCCCACACAATAAGTGAATTAAAGAAGCATACAATGAACCTTTCAGTTCCTGTTATGTATTTGAGAAGAGAAGTTGCAGAATATGAGCAGGAAAGATAACGAAACTGAAGGGAAGACAGAACGATTTAATGCAAAGTATGTTACCGCATCCTGTTTTAATTCAACCCAAATAGTTCTTTTTTGCGTCCCCTGAAATCTTGACTGGCCAAAGCCATGTGCAAACCAAGTAGGCCTCACATTAAACGGGGAATTGAACCCTCAGAGGTCTCTTCCACTGTTAGTTACTCTGTAATTCAAGGCTTTTTTTTCCAAGACTTTCAGAAACTAGGCTGAGGTGATAAGAGCTACAAAGATGCGTGTCATCACAGAACATTTACTGAATTTTTACTTTTCATACATACAAGAAAGATGAGTGTTGCTTTAACTTACATTTTTCTTTTGGTATCAAAAGAGGAAAGTGTTGTAAAGGAAATAGATTTACATCTCTTTTATTCACCCCAAATATAAATGACTGAATCATCAGTTTCTAAGCACTAGCAGGATAATAAGCTGGTAGGAAACTACCAATATAAATTTATGAAACCAATTAATTTTCTTTATTTGACAGTAGTTGTTGGCCTATGATAGAAGGGGTAAGCAGTAGGCATAAATATTTTGACTTTTGTAAGGTTTTTGATAATATGCCACATTTCCTTAAGCAAGAACAAATGTTCTTTAAACTCCTACACAACTCATTGGAAACTTGTACTCTAGGAATTAGTGATTCACCACCAAGCTGTCAAATGAAATTGAGAGAGTCTGTCAAGGCTTCATGCTCATCAATGTTTTCATTAATAACTTCAGTGATGAAGCCAAGAATCTCGGTTAAGTGCCAACCTAGGAAAATTACAAGCAGTCTGCAGGAAAGAATTTAAACATTTAATTATCTTGATGAACGGGGAAAAAGTCAAACACAATTCAGAAGACCACATCCAAATGAAATTTTGAAGTGGACATTCAACCGATTGACACTTGTCTTTAAGCTTGAATTTTGAATCCAGGAAGACATACGAAGAGGCATCCCAAAGGTTGGGATTGCTATTGGAAATCCCCACTAGTCCAGGGTTTAGTCTGTTACGATTTCCATTTACTAGTTATTTGATAGAATAAAAAATACATGAGCAAGATGAATCATGCTTTTAGAGTATTGTACAAGCATGTACAATTATGCCATCTGTTACTTCTGGATAACTGCAAGCTCTTGAGAATGGTAGGATTCCCACTCAAAATTGCACTGAAAAATAGATGAAATTATTCAAAATCAGTGAAATTAACCTAAGAAATAAAATACAGATTAGTTGCATATAAGAAAGAAAAATCAACTTCAGAGGAAGAAACTAAGGAATAACTACACAAATAATGTGGCAGAAGTATTTACATTGAATCACAAAATAAATATTAGTTACTAGGGCAGTACAAAAAAAGGCAGATATTTTGAGCTATGTGAACAGAATACCAAAAGGATGATAGTCTCATTTTTCTGACACTGAGGAGCTGGAACATTTTGATTGTCATTAAATAAGATGTAAAGTTGTCAAGAACTGAATAAAATCCAGGCAACACATGCTAAGGATTATTACCTGTGAGGACAGAACAAAAGGATTTAGTTATTTTTTTAAATATATATATATATATATTATTTGTTTTTTTTTTTTTAAATATATTTCTAATATGCATGTCTTAAATGGAGAATTGTCCCACAGCATGGCATTTTTTTCCATGCTGTGGGACACTTCTCCATTTAGGACATGCATATTAGAAATATATTTTCCATTTGGGGTAGTGATTGGGCAGAGCTTGCTTTGTTCCTGGAGGCACAGCATTGCCTCTACTTCTCACTGAGAATGTTAAAATTGCCGCAGCATCCCCTGGGATGCTGTGTTACTGCTGAGATGGTTCTAGTTTCAGGAACAACAGATCTAGGCGCAACTTCTCCAGATTTATTGCTTATATATGACTCACACTTTCATGCTTTACTTCCAGTCTTTGAGAGTTAAAGGATTGTCATTTTGAAACAAAAACAAAAACAAGCAAACAAACAAACAAAACAAAACAAAACAAACAAACAAAAAACAGAAAGCTCAGAGCCTGATTTAATCCCAAGAGCTAAGGCCACAAACACAGGCCTGTACTGTCAAAGACTTAATCAGAGCCAGCAGCTGGCCAGGAAACTTTAATTTAGTGCATGCGTTTTCTGATGATTGCTAGTTGAAAACACACTCATTTCTATGGGTGGCCCTTTGCACGGTGAAGCTGACATATTGCTTGTTTTTTGTTTGGTTGGTTGGTTTTTTCTTTCATCAAGTGATGCAAGTCTTCACACTGCTTATAACAACATTGCAGTTTGACACAGTGTCACAAGCATGTATTAGGTCTGTGTGAGAAGCCCTTAAAGGGTGAAGCCTTGCCTCTTAAATGTTGCACACAGAGTATCTGTGTGTGTCTTTGTCAGGTTGATGTTTGTTTAGAAACAAGTCTTTTCTGTATTGCATTTAAATCTAGCTTCCTTTCTCCATATCCAGTGAATAGACTTAGATGCCTTCACTACAGTATTCAGCTGTCTGATTGTTTTTATTTTGTGAGCATTAGATACTGGTATTGTCCTTTTTAAAAAAGCAATAATAATTTGACTGCATATTACTTGTACATTATTACATTCCTACTCCAAAAGGGAGTTCAAAGCAAAAGCTCTAAATGGTAATTCTGTCAGAATATTAAGCTGCTTCTGTTTGCTGAAGAGTGCCAGGTATCAAGCTGGCAGACTATCTTAGGGCTTTTTTTTTTGGAAGGTAAAGAGGCAAATTTGAGTTTAAAATGTATTTTGTAATCATAAACTATGTGGTATGTTTTTAAAATATTTAAAGATGACAATCCAACTCAAACCTCAATGTATATCTGATTTATTTGAGCTCTATTGGATCTACTCATCCAGGTGATTAGTTGCACGCTTATTTTCCTAGTTTTGTTTCCAAATTCAACTATTCAGTCTGGACAGTGTCTTATACATAATGTGTTTTTAACTGCAAGGGGGGATGTGCATATGCAGACTTTTTTATGGTGTGCACTTCAGTCATGTTATCGGTTTTCTGTGAGTAGAAACTTTTTAAGGAAAGCTGGGATTCTAATGAATGCAGGAACTGGAAATTAGAAGGAATACTTTGAAACTTGGTATTAAATTCTGATATCTTAATAACATTGCTGCTCTGGCTTTTCTTTGCTGCTCTTCCCCAGTCCTGACTTAGAGAAAATATATATACCTTCTTCATAACCATTTATTTTTTTTCTATCTTTTCAGACAGCTACAAGCTTTTTAATTTTACCCAGTGATGCTGGTGGTGTTCATTTTGCAAGTATCTTTTCAATAGGAATTTCAGTTACTGAAATGCCATCAGATGACAAAAACGTTGGATGTAGCTCCTTTCTCACTTAAACTGCTGCGAATCAGAGGAGTCTTCATAAAGGATAGCTGAGAGCAGCTTCTCTTTGTGAGAGCAGAAATTGGTCCATAGTCGGGCATGGCTACCCCATACATGATAAGCATGTCATCATGATACCCAAACTAGTGTAGCCATAGAAGGGTTCAAACCTAACATTTCTCCAGTTTCACAGGCTAACTTTGAAGTGACTCCACTGATTAAGCAGTTCTATAACTCTTAAGGTTTCCTCAACCTGTTTCTGGTAAATTTAATCTGAAAAGTGGTTTAAAAGCTTCTCTCAACAACCAAATCTGAACATAATCATTATGCTTAAAATGTCACTGTGATTAACTTCTGTAAGTTTGGTGGTTTGAAACTAACTCAGAGAGGACAACGTCTTCTGTTATGAGCAGGGAAAGTTCCTTAATACCCGTTTTACAGTTCATCTGTTTGTCTTTAAGTCAGGACGGTGTGAAACCTTAAAAATAAACAAGAGTATAATATTCCACCACTTTAAAATCAACCTTAAAATGGTAAGTACTGTTAAACAAAGCTGAGAATAATCGGCTGGGAAAATAATTTGTGGCTTAAACAAAAATAACCCCCTGATCCTATCAATAAATACCTGCTCGATTTTATACTTTCTTGGATTTTTATGGGGTTATTATTCCAAGGACAAGATGAAACACAAGTTTCAGACGGCTTCAACTTGTAAGGTGATCTACAGGACAAAATAAAAGCTTCCAGAGCTAGAAACAAACTTGAACAGTTAGAAAGAGCATTTGAACTGGTTTTCTGTCCAATTGATATGTCCAAGCACGAGCAGTATCAAGCCTGTGTTTATTAAGTATGGCTTATATAGCTTTTCATGCTGAAATAATTTCAAAACTAAACATAAAAACTGCCAAACTGAGAATATCACCTGCATGTAAAGGCAGAGAAGTTGGAATTATGGCTAAGTAGGAGCACTGTGGCATGCGCTCACAAGGATTGTGTTGGCAGGAAATAGTCAATCAGAAAAAAAAAAATCAGGTGGCCAAATATTTTCTTAGGAAGAAGTTGGCAGGAAATCTCTGCTGTATAAAAAAAGCAGTACAAATAAGGTGGAAAAGCTTACTTTAGTGCTTCCTTTTTTTTTTTTTTTTCCACCCTTGAGAAAGAGAACAGTTATCAACATTTTGATTTACTTCAAAAACAGGCAGCCTGGCTGGCAGCCATAGCTAGCCCTGCTGTGAAAATATTTCTGTGGCTGATACTAATACTTCATGGTAACCATCACCATCCGGCAAGAAGCTCTCTATAGAAGGTTAACACACTAACTGTTTTATTACTGGCATTTCAGTTATTTTAAACACTTTTTTTCTTCCTGAAACAAATATATAAAGCGAGCATGTTTTCTGTAACATGTAAAATAAACAAATGAATATAGACGATACAAATAAAAGAAGCAAGACGTATTGCAAAGCCTTGGAATAAAGAAAAACAAATAATGTAAAACAGCTTCAGGAAGACTAATTATGAGAAACAAGTCATCAGTAGCCTTCTAGATTTCTCTGTTTTTCTGTACTGTTTTGCTAAAACCAGGTGTTCAGTATTGTTTCAGTTTGCTCCTCCATTGTTTGGTGCCCTGCACTGTTCATCATCTTGCCTTGGATCTCTGCATAGTACTTCAGTGGAGTTCTGGTTCCATGACCAATGTCAACATTCCTTTAGAGTCTCAGGTTTCATTAGTTACTTGTTCTAATTCTTTCCCCCAACTGGTAAATGTGTGTAAAACTTATTGGGATATATGTTTATTCATATATATATTTTTTAATCCAACTGAATTCTCCGTGAAAGAATACTGCCTTCTTCTATAACTACAAACTGTATCCAGAGGTCATCACCTTCCAAACTAGAATTTTCTTTTGTTTTCAGATTTCTTTGTCTTCATGAAGAATATAATCTAACATAACTTCTAATTACTACTCTCACAAGACTTTAGAATGGATCAGCATCCACTTGATTATAACCATTAACTGAAAAGTGTTTGCCTAAGCTTCCTTAAGGAAAGCAGCTAGGTGTTTGTTTGTTTGTTTGTTTGTTTCTAATAAAAAATGTCTTCCATCACTTTTATGAAATCCTTGGCAGAATTCTTCTCAGCACTGGAAATACAGAGACCAGATCATAGTACAGCCTTGCAGCTTCACAACCACATGGTGTGCCATATCATAAGTACTCAGGTTAAATATAAATTACATTTATGTTGGCAAATATTTTACCAGAATAAGTTATGATAACTAAAGTAGCAGCTAATGGAAGTTAGTCTTGGTTTGTTTGGTTGTTATTTTTTTTCATCAGATATTCCTTAATTTCCCTTTAAACATGTGCAAGTACAGTAGGACAAAGTGGGTTAAGTGAATTTAATAAATTCATAAATTTCATAAATTATTCTCATATCTGATATATTTTCCAAATATTTTTTCTAAGTGTATTTTCTATATGTTTTCTACTGTTTTACTGGTTCGTGGTCTGATATAAAAAATACTTGCTAACAAATTTACTTTGAATGTAACTTAAATTTCCTTCTTGGCTAGTAACACAAGCACTGTTATACCATTGGTGGATAATGCAACTTATGTACGGGTAAACTTGTGAGATGCAGAAGGTTAAGCTATAGGTTTAACTATAAGGTTAAGCTATAAAGTTAAGGTAGGTTCAAATTTTGCCTCTTCTGGCCCAGGAGGTAACTTGTGTGTGGTGAGGTAAGGGGGCATCCAGTACATCTACCAGGGTCTGGTTTCATTGGAGATACACAGCCTCTCTCCAAGCACATGACACTGTCTGCATGCCCAGAATGGGCTTTAGACTGCAAGTTCGCAGCAGGCTTCAGGACAAGCAATAGCTGTGCAGCTCCCAAGCCCTGTGTCTCTGGTTCCCTCTGTCATGCAGCAGTGAAACTGTCTGCAGCAGCTGTGTCACTGAGAGAGGAGCTTTCTCCAAGCCAGGCTGCCTGCACTCCCACAGCCCCTCACTGGAGTCGCAGTATTGAAGCATCTCTCTCCACACCGCCATGTCAGAGGGAGGGTGAAGAATATCACCCCTGAAGAGGCTGCTCTCCTTGCTGAATTGCAACCTGAAGTAGAAGAGACCCAGATAATTTGGTATCCCCTTTCTAAGTCACTGTGTAGGCTGTAATATAATTTCAAAAAGTGACCCCGTTGACTTAGTAGACCTGATCTAAAAATGCAAATCAAAGTTTCTTGTTGCAGACATTCATGAGTACCTATGACCAGGCACCTAGTCCTGTTTTACAGGAAAAATGGAGAAAATATGTGATATCCCTGCTGCCCTGAGGAAAAAATGTTACAGACGTTATAAGCCCTTGACTTGAGATGAGGCTATCCCGGAAACTTCAGCACAGTTCCAAAAGAAGTGTCATCTTAGGTAACAGTGGTTTCTTTCCAGACACTTGTTCATCTGGGTAGAGTTGCTTTTTGTAAGTGATTCAGATTAATGTCTCCAAGTATGGAAGAACTTGCAGTCCTGACAAAGGGCAAACATGTTAATGTTGCTTTACCCCCCGTTGTTTTGGGCAAGGCAGCTCTCGTTCTCGTTGGTATCACCAAGTTTTAGTTCTAAGTGTCACAGGGATGATACCGTTCTTTATAAAGCAGGAATAGAGATCATGTCATGCAGGGGGTGTTCTGCTGTTGGGTGTAGTATTTTTTCATTCTTCTTCCTTAATATGTTCCTGATACTATCCTCACAAGAATATTTTGCTGTAAATTAGAATAAACTAATGGAAATTGATTTATGATTTAAAGCAACTGAGGTCTACCTCAGTGGCACAGGTCCTGTTGACTTCAGAGACAGCAGGATCAAATCTCCTTTCAGAAACATGCGGCATATTTCAGTAAGTACATATTACATAACTTGCCCCACATTTCTTTCTCTTTTTAGTATCCCAGTGTTATGAAAATTATGTTCCCATTAATCATTATAGGTGCTCATCTTTTTATGTGAAAATAAATTATCCTCTGCTGCCCTTCCTGCACAGAAATATCTTTAAATGAAAACAAGTATATACACGGTTGGTTCAGGGAAGGGAGTGACAGCTAATGGGGGCTTTGTTACTGCAAAAGTATGAAACCAGGATTTGCGTCTGTACTCAGTGGATTGCAATGCTGTGTGGTAGTGTCATTTGCCAAATAAGATTTGCACTTTAGCACATGCATAGCTTCTTTGAATGTCAATGGAAACTGCATGCATTCATTGTAGGAAGACCTGCAGTTGAGTCTCAAGTAATATTGTATCCTACAGCCTATCCTATCATACTTGCTTCTGAAAATACTTTGGCTGGAAAAGCAGTACTTTCTAGAAAGCAGCTATACAACTGGCAAAACCATCAGGCCTTTAAAATCCTATTTAACATTGTCACTGACTTTACGGAGACTTTCCAGAAAGCGTTTGAAATCTAGAGGTCTAAAATTATGTATGCAGCACCATATTCAGGCTACAAAGCAGTGGGGCTGCTTTTAAGACATGATGTACATTTATGCATTTCATTGTTTTGGGGCCTCAGCACTTCCAAAAACTAAGTCATTTTTATTTATAAGCTTTGAACATTGATTTAGTGACTTATCCAAGACTTTGAATATAGAGGCTAAGTTATTTTTAGATGTCACAATGCAATACTGGGCAAAAGGACTTTTGAAGCAGAGATTACTGGTTACAAAACCACAAACATAGACCAGCATTTTTCAGTAACTGTCAATTCACCTTTTTATTCAGGATGTGACATTAATTGGGAAGACTGAAATAACAAGTTAAAGGCTGGTTAAAAGCTGATTGTAGATGATCCTCAGGGAACTAAATCTATATGCAGAGGTCAGTTTCCTCCAGCAGACAGATCTGAGGAATAATCACCCTCAGGATAGAGTGAATTTTCCTTTAAAGTAAGAAATGAGTTTGGGATTAATCATACATGGAAAATGAGTTTCTTATCTGACCTCGAAAGACAGATGAGTTTCTATGAATTTACATTGTTCTTGTGGAAGAGCACATATACATTTTGGAACATATGTATACAATACAAAAAAGACCAGAAGTTTTAGGGCAAACTAGGTTAATTTCATTCAGACAACAAAGTACTTAAGAATGAATCTTTTCTGCAGACCTCTTGAATTTTACAGTGAAAAATGATTATTTAGTGGAGGTAGCAGAAACTAAGAAGTCATCTAAATAAACTTTCTGGTCATCTTCAGCTGACAGTCACATGACTGGAGCAAGTTGTGTTCCTTTTACAACCATGCAAAATCTGCTGACGTTATGGGTATTAAATGTCAGTTAGCATCCAAGCTTGTGAAGTGGGCACACCTGGATGTGTTTTAAACGCTTTTTAGCTTTTAAAAAGTAGAGACTGCTTGTTTAATAGACACTATTTGTTTAATAGCAGAATGACTATTTGCTGATAAGGTGGCACTTGTAAAGCTCCAAGTCTACCCCTGATGTTTGTTAGGGTTCTTCCCAAGGTGTTTTTGTAATTAGGCAGAATCATTATTAGCAGAGAAGAAGGAGGGTGTGGTATTTGGTATGTTTTTTCAGAACCAGAAATAAGATGTAGACCCCATTTTTGGAGTTACAAGTTTGTCTGAACTTGCTTTCCATTTGGTGTTTTCATTATCAAAAAAGCTTAAGAATTTCTGTCTTGTTGCAGTTAATTTTGCTGAGGAAAACGATATGCCCCTGCTCACTAACAAAGCTACCTCTGTACTACCTCTGTATGAATATGGAGACTCTTCTTTCAGAAACTAAAGCCCAACTTGAAAAAAAAATCCCCCCCTCCTTTTTTTTTTCTATCCCACATTTAGGGAACCAGCTTCTGCACTGAGTGATGCAAATCCTTATCCTTAGCAACCATCTTTGGTGAATTTTCACAAAAAGTCAAAAAGTTGATGATGTTGCTCGTCTACTTTGTGACATTTCTGGAGCTTGGATATTTTCTGGTAATCCATTTAACTTTGAAGTTAATTGGAATACTTCATGGCTGAAATGTAGAAAGCATATAATTGACCAGATGTTTCTTTTGTAAAGTTAGCGCGAAAGAACTGAAATAGAAGTACCATTTCTTTGTTGCTGTGTCATCAAGATGTCTCATTACCTTATCTTTCAAAAGTTTTAATATTGTTCCCAAACAACTTTAAGAGACTCTTCTTGTCATGTGTAACCTCATTACATGAGAACGAATACCATATCATTCGCTTAAGCAAGTATGAGCTTTAAAACTGTAACACATCACGACTGAGGAAGTGTTACTGTATTATACCCTCCAAACGTACCTTTCAATTTGACCCCTATGAAGTGTGAAATATTACAATAGTTTTCATTTCACATCTACTATGCAGTGGTTTTGGGGATAATTTCTAGATTATCCTCTCAGTATTTCTTCCTTTTTTTTTTCTTTAGCTGTTAGTAGAGTCATCGACAAAAGACTCCACAGGGAGCATTTTGCCATACTAAGCACATATTTTAGAGTATTCATGAAAGGTATACAATAGCTTGGATGCTATTTTTACCAAGAATGAACAACAGCCTTGAAAGTAATATTTGCTGGATTCATACATTCAGATTGCAGCCTGGTCAGTTTGACCCTTTCATTTTTTTTTACAAAAATTAATTTATTCACTCCAAATAATTGTGAATTCAAGTACATAACTGTTAAGCATGGAGAATCAAAAATTAAGTATTGCTCCATATTTTGCTGTGCAAAGTTCCATCTGTGCATAGATGGCCACAAGAAGAAATAGTTTAAAATAGGACAAGGAATATTTCACTCTTAAGACATGCTTTATTCACTCTTAATGTTGTTGCTCTTACTTCTTTCTGCACAGATTCACTTAGCTTAGAGACATTCCGTGATTAATGGGCTTGTTAGCTGATTAATAGAAAATAAAACTCCTAGCATCTCATATTTTCCACTTTACAAGAGTCCAACCATGCCATAGATACTTTCCATTCTCAGTCTTGAGATCCTACAGAGGTGGAATTAAAACTCCTTACACTATATTGGAATACATCAAGGAATTGTACATGTGTGTTTCACTTTACTGAGTAATTTCTCCATTACTTTAGCCACACTGAATGTGGGCACTGTGCCCAGAGGAATAACACTTGCTCTACCAATGCTTTTGTATGCCTAAATTCAGATAAAGCTTATCTGTAAAATCAAATAGAAGCTGTTAGCACTTGCAGATTATTTACTTTTCCAAATTCCTCTTCTGCTTAGGACAGTGAACAGAACTAGAAGCAACAAGAAATTATTGAATGCAAAAGCAGTAATGCTTGTGTTGGAAGAGGTCTGGAACTTCAAGTTATCTTTACAGTTCCAACCTCCTTGAAAAATATACTGCAAGAATCAAAGTCCCTGGTGCAGGACTTGGAGCTTTCTGAATGGAGAACCAGAAGTGTAATGTTTATTTCCCCAGAAATTAAAGACTCCATTTCATCTGAACCCTGACAGAGGCTATTCTTAAATGCCATTTCACTAGGAAAAACAATGTGTATAACGTAGAGAATACAAAGGTACGAAGCGTGTTTGTTTGTTTGTTTGTTTTTCCCCCAAGGAAATATTTATCTTGATGCTCTGTTATTTGATTTAGGGCAAAACACCATGATCTGCAGTTATGGGATAGAAGGGGCGTGGATGACTGATATGTTTGGGGGGGGGGGGGGGGGACAGGTATAGTGTTTTTGCTTTTTTCCCTTGTTGGAAATTAAAATAAACAGGTATATAATATTATCGTTATCCTATTTGGAAGTGGAAGGTAACTGGGCATGCATGTCAAAGAAACTGGAAACACCAGTCTGCATGACTTTTGACATTTCACATAATGCGTTTTAATTATGCCAACTTCCTTTTCTTTCTCCCATCTATTTTGTGTCACTTACTCTTAGTATCTTGAGTGGAAATTGCTGATAGTTTATATTGTGTCTGCCGTGGCTGGAGCTTGTGAACATACATTTACATAAACTTACTATGGGTTTGCTAGTTACAGTAAATCTGTTCCTCACTACTTTGCTTTTAAGGGAGATTCATTAGTAATGGGTGTGTTGTTTTCCATTCGTGTTCTTTCTGTCGCTTTTTTCCAGAAGATTTCTGTCTCCAGGAATTGGCATTGCTAACTAATTAGAAAAGATTTTTTCTCTAAGGTTTTTGTTTACAGAAATACTCCACCATCAAATAGATGTTACCTGCGTTTATTATTATGCCACCTGCTTAGAAGCAGAGGTTAACTGTTAACTCAGCTTTGTTAGAAAGAAGTGGCAAGTTTGACAAGTTCTACCACTCATTTTCAAATTAATCATACAGCTTACTAAAGCACTTTTCAAGGAGTTACAAAAGAAACCCTTATGCCATCTGCAGTGACATAATTTTTTATGTATGTCACCTTCTCCCCAGGCTAATGTAAGAAACCCCTAGCATAAACATGCCCTGTGTTGATTAACTGCCTTCATTTGGTGCCTTTGAATATGACTGTATTGTTCTTTTCCTTTTAGTGGCACTGTTGAGCACCATGGCAACAACTGATTGTGTATTTTATGTTACTGTTACGATAGATACCAAAAAAACATGTGCTCCTTAGTAACAGACATCAAGATCATCAGAGTCTTAAGGCTGAAGACATTGCCAGTGATGACTGGGCACACTGGCTCATGGGGAATTTCACAGAATCTGATAATTTGGGTAGTTTTGGTTTGCTTTATAGAGATTTTAGGTGAGACTAGAGTTGTGGTATGGGAGAGGACAGTTGCTTCCATTATGATAACACAAATGGCAGACTCATCTTGTATTACTTCTGATTTTTTTTTAAACTAATCCTTCTACTGCCCTTTGAGGTTAATCCCTATTTGCCCTGCTATGATTACTGTCAGTAAACAACTCCAAAGCCTTACATTCTCTGTCACAGAAATTGGTGAATTCTGCCTGGCAGACTGGACCATAACTTTGTTGGTCTCTTGAATTATTGGATTGTTTCTTCAAAGGATTTGGAGCTTCCTTGACATTTCTTTTCTGAGCTGTAAGGATATAATTGTACTGGTTGTTAAGCATGTGCTACTACTATAAATAGTTAGTGGATTATAGGTGAAGGTAAGAGCCGGGTATGCCTGTGCTGAAGTCCATTGTCTCAACAGCCTTGGCCAATTCACGTGACCTTTCATTGTCTCATTTTCTTCCATTTGTAAAATGAGACAATGACATCAGTCCACACCATGGCATTGAGGTCAGGGGTAATTAGCTAGTATCTGTGTCGTGGTTATTAAATAGTGCAGCGTGAATACCTCATGTCTCTTCTTACTTATCTCAGACTAAAGTTTGGCATTTGAGTTCCAATTCTGCTGCAACATATATGTGGGCCAGCTAGAAATTACATCATTTGGCATTTGGTGTCCAGACTGATCTCCTCAAACTCTACCAGATCTTCTCTATTGAAATAGAGGCCTTGTCAGGGAGAGCATAGAGTATGTTAGATTTATGTGGATTGTGTACCATTGCCCTCTGTTGGACAGCACTAGACTTTGTTCAAGTGCTTATCTTGCTGTATGGGGCTTGAAAGTTGGACAGTGAAATAATGCACAAAACATTTGTTCAGGATTTTCAATGATTTTTGAGAAAGGTAATTGCTTTGTCGGTGCTTGTGCATGTTAGCATCTTCCCCTTCCACAGTCATTAACAAAGATTAGATTTCACTGTAAATAAAGATTTGCAAATAACTTTACATATCACTGCTCATGGATACTGATTTAGTAATTGTCCCTGCCTGATTTTTGTGTCAGACTCATCTGTGTCTTCATCAGCTAAAGAAACAGAAACAGCTGTAGCCAATCCCAACCAAACAGCACAGCTCAAGTTTTGGAAAGCTTGAGAGATGAAAAACGTGACAATATTTTTTAAGTAATGTTGAAGTATTTAGTGACAGAACAACTGTATTTTAGCAGACAATAAATGAAATTAACTAGTCAGTTTATTTATTGCAGCTAAGTACAGATGCATGTAGGGTCTTCACATTCCTGAATGTCTACAACATACTAGTCTACTTATCTGTTTTATAAAAGAGGCTAAAAAATAAATACAATCTCTTGGATTTTATTTTCCTATTGTCATGGATTGGTCAGGTCATAAAGTCTCCAGTGGCACAAGACGTCATGGAATAGCAAGTCTCTTTAGAGTACTGCTTAGCATTATTGCCTGCTAACCCGTCACAGCTGTTTTCTTGTACTCTTCCAACTGTCTTTCCGTTTGGGCTAGACATTAGATGATGTCTTTTGCTAAGGGCTTGTACAGGGCCATGTGTCTACGCAGGAACCAGAGTCAGGTGTCATAGATTGCACCAATCCCTAAAAATGCAGAGGGGAATTGCAAGCATGGGAAGCCACCACATCCTACAGTCCAATAAAATACTCTCTTTCTGTGTCTCTGTAACACATGATTTCTTGCATTTTTTTCCCTCTTGGTCTCTGCCTGTCTCAGACCTTCTGTGCTGTGAGCATTCTGTGTAGTTATAGGTGAGTGAACGTTACAATGCACTGCCTTTTTTAGCTTAAACGTGCTTTATCAGGAAGTATATATGCTTTGTGAAAAAATGTAATGCATCTCATGCACACTATAGTGTCTGAAAGAGAGATCATGAATAATGTCAAAGATTAAAAATGGGATAAAGTAATAAATACCAAAGTAAGACACAAACAGTCAAATTAATATCTGGGGAAAAGAAGTTACATTGTGCCTTGGAAATGTCCTTAATCCTCCATTACTGTAGTTGTGAACTAAATCACTTTCATGATCTCCACCCTGTGGTGCAGTTTATGGCAGAGCATTCAAAGAAGAAGTAGAAATTATTATAAAGGTCACAAGGAAAAATAAAGCTATTTTGCTACTGTTTGAATGTTATCCATCCAAACATCTACCAGCTGCCATCCAAGCCTGTACTTATATTGCCATTCATTTAAAATTAAATACAGAGGAGTCATATCTAACTGCAGTAATATACACCCAAAATACAGTGATCTGTATATAATTCTGCTAGGGTAAATAGCAGCTTATTAAAACTCAGAAAGGGATGACTTTTTAATGATCCCTTCCTCTGAGAAACCTCTGTGTCAATTTTGAAAAAATATCTGCCTAAAGCGCAAGATCTTTCTGGCTACCAAAATAACAGCAAACGTCTCTTCACTGTCCTTGGGTGGGTTATCTGTTTTGTTGCTTGTTCTCACCACAAGCAGAGAACTATCCGATCTGACCTCTGCAAACCTGGATAAGTTTGGAGTGACATAACTGTGTGTCCAGGGTCCTGGGGCTTTGTTACTCATGCTAGATCAAGTCTGGCTAGATGAGGAGCGTATTCAGGTTTCAGCCTTTAGTAAAAACCATTTACATGCCAAATGTTTCACAATATTTGTACTGAAGAGGTACCTGTACATGTAGAAAGAGAGAGATTCATAATCACCTGTCTTCCAGCACTCTCTACACCATCAAAAGCTCTTTGATTCTCATCTGTCCAAATAGCCTGTAGAATTAGCGTCCAGTCCACCTATTTTATACATGTATTTGTGGATGAATTGAAATGCTTTTTAAGAATTCCTCTCCACATTGATCACACAGGGGACCAAGACAATTCAGTCTTTAGCCTGAACAGAGACCCAGCTGAGGTACAATTCAGTCTTTAGCCTGAACAGAGACCCAGCTGAGGTAACTATCCATATTTCTGTACATTGAAAGTAGAGCAAGTTCCTAACTTGATATTAGAAAAGCTGGTTAATGCCCCTTACTATTTTGTCAGTCACATTTTTTGAAACAACAGGCTTCAAAATACTGCAGAACTGCTGACATCAGTTACTGGTAATGGATTGATGACCTGTTTTACTTTGTGGTCCTGCACGTTTCTCTGTGAGGTAAAATTCTCACATTGCTGACATCAGTGGTAAAGTAGTAAAGATTCCATAGTCTTAGCTGGGATCAGTCTTCTTCCATGTGGTCGAAGGATTTTTTGTTGCCTTATGTCCTGTTTTTGATGTTTCTTTCAACTACATTCTTTCTCAGGGCATACTTATTCAGTAGGTAGATTTATCCACCTCTACATTGATCTTATTTTGTTTGGCTATGACATGGATAGTGTCTTGAAGTTTTAAGTTGTTAGAGGAAGTAAAGAATGGTGGAGAATGCCACAGGAATAGTGGAGGAATTTTTTAACTTTCACCTAAGATGTGAAATGATGTGGAACCATAGGGGAGAATTTCTTGGAAGCCAGGAAGGTTGCCTATTTGTTTCTCACTGAAAAACAAAACAACACATCAGAGACTATTCACTTGTGCGCACAAGTAATTCACCACTGAGCTTCAATTTCAGCTCCGCATTCCAATAGGCAAACTATTTTAATAGCCCACAGATTGTGTTTAACTGTATATATTAACTGTCGTGAACAGGCCTGGAAATCAGAGTAGCTGATCAGCACCTGAGCAAATAGACCAGCTCAACCCCTGCAATTCCGTTCTTTACCCTTGATCTATATTGCTGCTGATTCTCTTTTGTTAAAGGTGTACGGATGAATGGAGACAGGGAGGCCGATTTCCTCTGCCTGGCTGCTACTGCACAGGCAGGGTAGAGCTCTTGGAAGGGAAGAGGAGTTTCTTTCCTCCACCCAGCACTGGAGGAGCAGGCAGATGGAGAGTGAGGCTAAGCCACTGTAACAGCTGGTAGCAACTGAAAGGAACATAAGCTAACATAGAGCATGAAACTTGTCTTAATTTAGGGACACTTTTCCTCTAGTTCAGCTCACTATGGCCAGACCAGGCCAATGCCAAAGCCAGTGGTAGTGTGAGAAATAAGGGAGTATATGGAGAGTGACACGAGCAGAGCAGCAGTATTTTCCTTTCTGAGGCTGGTTGCTACTTGTTGAGTGTAGCTCTAAAATCAAACAACACTCCAAAAGACAAAGCAAGAATGGAGACTGCTGCTTAAGCACAGAGCAGAGCACTACTGAGAAGCTAAAAAGGGAAAGAACCAAAGGTAACTAAAGGAAAGACAATCCTGTGGACTAAAAGTCCGCCTAAAGAAAAGGAAGGATCCTGCAGTGGGACTTATTTATGCACTTTTTAGGGTTAATCTGTCTCAAACTGACTTCCCTGTGCAAAATATTAGGCCTAATTTGTGAAATTCATATTTCTGTAAATGTTCAAAGCTCTTCCAGCATTTTTGATGGTCTTTTGCTAGGGGAAAGATGCTAGCAGATACAGTTCACATGCTTCTATCCCTAGTTGCTACACAAGTGATACACAGCATCACTTTCTTTATTTTTTAAGCTATTGCAAATTGCTGAAGTCAAGGGAGTTGCATTAAACGTTGAAAACCCTTTGTATAGCTAAGCTATTAAAATGCTACATTCAAGCTTTATTAGTTTCCCAAATTTTACATGCATCAATCATTTTTCTTGAGGGCACAACGCTGCTTGTTTTACCAATGCAAAAACTGATTTGTGATTCTTTAGGGCTATTCACATAAATAGTGGAAATCTGATCTGACTTTTCACAGCTAGATGGTAAGTGTTCATATCCTGCAGAACTGTTCACTGAATAGTCTGAACAGTGTCAAGACTGGATTCATAATTTATTCTCAATGTTTATTTATTTTTAAATAGCATGTGTCAATTAAGAATAAACAACAAGAGAATGCAGCAATACAGTCGTTCTGAGCAAACCTACAGGGAAAAAACAGGTTTAGATGCATGTAAGGTAGACAAATAATTATAGTGAACAGATGTTAGTTGCAGGTTTTTACTGTGGGGAGAAAAACATTCAAACAATAAAAACTGCTCTGGCCATATTATTTCACCTGGGTAGACTGTGCTTCACTCTATTTCCTTCCTCTGCTTACTTAGTATGAAAATGAAATTCTACCGAATGTGACATGCTGCCATTTGACCTGATGTTGATTTAAGCTTCTGGAAGCTCATAACAGCACGAGGTCACAGACAGGCAAAGTCAGTGAATCTAAAAATGGTGCAGAATAAAAGAGATTAGGCTTTACTTGGGTTCAGATTATTTAAAACAAACAGACAAGAATTTAGAGAAAACAAAATTGTGTTTCTCATCTGGTTGGTCAAATCACTTTATTAAATGATACAATTTACATCTCTGGCATGCACTCTCAAATAAAGTGTCCTTTGCAGTGAACAAAAAGCCTTTAGAAGTGAAAAGCCTTTAATAAAGATAATACAGTCTTTTGCTACTAGGCAGAAATGCAATGTGAATAGATATTTGGTTGTGTTAAAGCAAACCAAACTGAAAACAAACTGTGAACAAGAGTTGTGAACATCATCATCTAGCACAACTAAAGAAACTAAATTTTCAGTTATATTGTGTATTCAAATCCTTTGCATTTTGACAGAGACACCTCTGAGGGTGAACAGGAAAACTGCATTTAAAATATCAAGACTTTTTTTTCTCATTTATTGAGCAGATCTGTGCATTCAAAACCAAATGTAAGAAATACTTGTATTAATATATTCAGAACTCACACACAACAGTCACAACTACATGATAGAAAGATGCTCTGCTAGTGGAGGAATGGGGTGAAGAACAGAGAGTGAAAGATGCTGTGTGATTCTTCATAAAGCTCTGTATGCATTAACATTTCATTTAGTAGTCTGGGCCTGCTGCTTCCATTGAAATCAGTTCATTGTCTCAATCTGGTTTTAGCCTGATTTCCTTTGTAAACAAGGCTACGTGATCTGTCTGCATGCTTGTATTCATGTCTGCCCTCCCATTAACGCTTTTGAAAATGTTTGTTTTGTTTCCATGTTGCAGTGGAATAGATCTCAGAGGCAAACCATTGCCCCCAGACTTTGTAAAACTAGGCAGCTGAGTGGAGAATAGGCACCCTTAGCAGTGTCACTCTTGAGGGAAATTCTGCAGGGTGAACTCATCCCATATTAGACATCAACAAATCCATATGGGAAAGAGAACTAGTAATTCCTCAGCAGTAGGAAACAAAATCTGTAGTAGATCATGTTAAACACCCAAGTTAATCTATGATAAGATACAAATCCATAGGAAACTCAGCATTGTTAATTCTCATGTTCACAGAAGTACTTACTGATGAATCCCTTCTTACCAAGAGAAGAAAATTATCATGCTACATTTTCTTTTTTTCTTGGGACATTGAAAGAAAGTCAGTGATTCTGTCTGAAGCTCTCTGATTCTGCTTTTCTTACACGTTTAGTGCATATTTGGAAATTTTTTTAGAGCTTGGTTCTAAAGTATGATTTCCCACATTGATTGCTGTGTAATCACAGCATTAAATACTTCTTAATATCACGTTATATCAATTTTTTTGAAATATCAAAATTTAGAAATACTTATCAGAATTTTTAATGGCATGTACCTTAAAACTAAGCACACTTTTCATTCTATTAGACATAGGATCTTAGAATTCATAACATTAGTTTCAATGAGAATTCAATAGCTATGCACTTGATTCTGAGAATTAAAATAATTGCATTTGGTAAACATATGTCTCATTGCAAACTCATTAATCTGTTTTCTAGTTTAACAGTGTAAAGGATGAAGTTCAAAACAGAAACCTAAGCTTGACTTGGGTACAGGGAATCATTTTATTATTGTAATACAGACCACAGTTCAGCAAAATATGTAAGCATTATATAGTTTTCAGAATGTAGTCCTTCTGTGAAATACATGTACACTAGCATTTATTAACTACTTAAGGCTTTGATGACTTAGAATTATAAAGCATTACTGCTAAATCACAGTTATACTGAAATCAGGTGAAAACTTGACATGTATTTCCAGGGAAGTAGACCTGGATCCGAACACAGGTCCTTAAGGCTAATGGGACTACCACAGGCCCATTGGTTTCAGTGGAAATATTCCCAGTGGTGTCAAAAAAGGACATTATGGGGCCCTGCAGAGAAAAATGTAATTTTTTTTCTTTGTCAGGAAAATTTAATCCGATTATGCGAGTGTAACGACTCTAAGGTGCAAAGCTCATTTTCAGACGTACCATGGCAGCCTTGTTTGTATATTTTATCTAAATCATCTTTTCTTTACAAATTCAGAATTTGTGAAAGAAATTTGTAAGGTGCTATAGCAATATAATCCTAATTTAAAGATTTATAACTCCCATGTCTTCATTCCCTCAGTGGTAGAAAGGACTGATAGATTACAAGGAGATTTGTGTTTGACTAGAGAATTACTGCCAACTTAAACTCATTAAAGGTATATTTTGTGTGATTAGTTGCTCCTATAGGAAGTTCCAGCTCAGCTGAACTTGGTTTACTTTTCTTGTTTCTTTTATACCAATTATATTCTATAATTGTTATAATTGAAAACTGTTTGCAGATGGGAATGTTTTGTAATACGTTCTTTCTTATATACACGTTTCAGTTCTTTCTAATCTAACCACTTTATGCAGAGTTGACAACCTTAATGAAAATAGGAATGCTTAGCAGTGTTTCTAGTGTTTCTGCAGTAATTTTAGTTTGCGGTGCTTTACAGATCCTTGAAGAATGCCCCACAAAACGAGGAGGATGCAGAGCACTTTGTAAAGCTTGGGGTATTCATTTAATGCCTTAACAACACCTAAACTACCCAATAAGCTTGCAATATGTATATTTTAGACACATATTTCTATTGCTTCAATAAGCTAAAAATGCAAGATATGTATCACCAGCAACGATTATTTAGCATCTCTTCAGATCCATCAAGATAATTGTAGCCAACTGTCCAAATATTTGCTACTCATACTAGACTCATACCATGTAACACATATCATAAACCCTCTTTCACATACCACCTTCTACATAGAACAGGTATTATGCTTGATGAACAACTTATTTATGTCTTCTGAACTGAGAATACAAATCAAAAGCCCTCTAAACATTGAGCTACCTACATACTAGGAACAACTGCCCAGCCAGTCAAAGTACTAGATACTGTAGCAGTAAATGTTCAGCAAGTAGTGCATTTCACAGAGAAATAAAGGCTGTTCCAGCCTCTGTCTTGTTTGATAGTTTATTACAAAATTAACTTTCAATCCAGTTTAAATACAATCTAAATACTTTCTTCATCCCTGTTGTTGTTCAGATATCATGGTACTGGTCTCTATTAACAACACCGTTCTTCCCGTTGTGTTCAGATTATACAATTAGTTATAATATGCAAAACTTCATTGAAACTGTCATGAAATCCAACTGAAATGTATGCCTGCATGAGATCAGAGTATATCTACTTGTTGTAGAGATTCAGGTACCATGACCACAGATGTATTTTATATGTTACCATGGTATAATTATTCACTGATTTCCTTTCCTAGATTTTTTTTTTTTTAATGCAGTAAAGAAAACATAGGGCCAATAAGCCAGTGCTTCCCAATCTTCCATTTCCACTGGAACTTTCTCAAGTCTGGTTATACTAGTACCCTGGAACTCGGGTGTCTAGCATATCCAGAAAACCTACAAGACCTTGTCAAATACTTCTAGCCTTTAAAATGCCCTTATTTTCCTTTTTTTTTTTTTTCACATTATCTTAACCGCAAACACTTGTGCTGTCTCCATCTAAATCCTTTCTAGATTTTTGTATTGAGCACATGGTTGCCCACCTTCATAGCCACCCCCAAGAAATGTGTAATTTTGCCCTTTTACAAACAAAACTATCTTAGGTTAGGTGTAAAACTGAGTCTATTCTAGCAGCTGCTAGTCTTGCAGTCATATGAAAACTGTGCTCCATTCAATGTTGCCTCCTCGTTTCTTTAGTTCAGAGATGGTGAGGCCGGCAAGAAACTTTCCTTCTCCAACTCAAATCTAAGGCTTGTAAAGCTGGAAGAAGGGAGAATATGCCAGGCCCTTCTGCTGTTCATGTTGGACGCCTCCATCCCCTTGGCTGTGGATTGTAGTTTGAATCAGCTGTTGACACGCCATAGTCAGACCTGGAATCCATGGACATTATATCAGGATCTGTTCGGGACCGTTGGCTGCAGTAAGCATACTGCAACTGAGAGCCACCCTGCATGGTGGCATTCGGGACAGACAGGGAGCTTTTTTGGGGTGATATAATACCCGACTGCTTCCCTCCTAATAAGGCTACGCTACCACTTGGGGCTGGGGGCTCATAAGAAACTTTTTGTTTCCATTCATCTGGTGGCTCAGGAAGTGTTTTCCTGCGAGCAGCTGATACTACGTTAGCAGCAATGGATTCCTGCATACTTTGGGGCCCAAAAGCTTCATCCACTAGGCCAAGAGGGGATTTTGCTGCTGCTTCCCAGGGAGTCGGTCTCTTGCCAGGCCTGTCAGCTGCTGTATCTGGCTTGCTGAAGTAGTCAGGGGCAGGCTGAAATATAAGAGGAGAAGTAGGAGACATGGCTCGAGAAATAAATGCAGAAGGCCTCCCAGGAAGTGATAATGAGCGTCCACTGCTTCTTTCCTAGGAAAACAAAACACCAAATATAGCTGCAGTCATTAAACAACAAAAACAGAAGCCCCTTCTCTTCACTTCCAAACTGGAACAACAAACCCTGAAAGCGCATGATATCCTGGCAATCCCATTCTATATATATGGGTACTTTTTAATAATTAGGTGGAAAGAGATGTGATATTAGAAAGGGTGCAGAGGAAGAAGCAGGAAGAAAGACAGAGCAAACTGATTTTTTGAGGAAAGTCAATAAACCAAAGGCAGGATTTTGTTACTGAAAAAGTACAATTACATTAACAACTGTACAGCTTTTCTTCCATCTCCACTACTTAGCTAGTATGTCTTGTTCAGAAAAGACCATTCTTAATAATGAAAAAGGAAGTCATGTTGCAACAGTTCTTTCTGTGTTTACAAGATTCCCTCAAACATGCAGGCACAGTCTAATTTATTTGATTACAGGCTCTGTCCGGGACATCTGTCCAAGAACATATCTTTGGCAATCTCCTTTTAAGAAAGGAATTTCTTATTCTAAAATTATTGAACTTTGAATGAGAAGGGGTCAAAAATTAACATGGAAAATTAAAAGCATTAATGTAATCATTTCCTTAATACCCTTGCAGGACGCTACTTAACCTGGCTTCTTTAGAAGGCAGTGCCCTCAAAATTTCAGAACATTCTGACCCATTTATAGGAGCAATCCATTCATATTTGACAAATCCTAATCTTCTTAGTAATGCAGCACTTTGAAACAGAAACTCTGTTCGTGAGAAGGTTCTGCCCACAACAGTCTTCATTTGGCATACAAAACACATACAGCCTTTTCCCCAAACCAGACATGTTCCTTGTATTCGACAAATCACATTGTTCTTACTGAGAAGTGTCCATACATGTGGTTTGTAAACTAATTGATTTACACCCACTGATTCATATCCTGAGGTTTAAATGTCTTCAGCTCTGAAATCCTGTGTGAAATTCCGGGCTCTGTTGCCAAAGGCTGTGCTAAGATTTCATTCAAATGACATTGGCCTGTGTTACTTTTCCTAATTCCAAAAACTAAATTCCAAAACTTTGAATACTGTGAACATGATCGAGATACCAGTCAATAACTATACGATTATACAGGCAATAGCTAATCCTGCAAAGATTCACGCAGAAACATCATGTTTTATAGTTTTTTACATCACAAGATCTTGACACACTTAAGAAACTGAAATGACATTTACTTCACACAGGCTTTTATGTTATGTTTCAATATCAGCCTTGTAAATGAGAGATGAAAACTGAGAAAAAGACTACTGATTGCATTTTTTTCAGTCAGTCTGGTGGTGCACAGTCTGAATCTGCTGAGTGTGCAGAGACACAAAGAGGTTGCGAGTGATGCTTTACAACAGGACTATCATCTCACCACTTAGCTACAACCAGCCATTCCCAGTTTGCAGTTCCAGAGAGGAAATTCTCCAACATTACTAATCCTCCCCCCACATACTTCTGTCAAATTTGACAAATGAGCACAATTCATTTTTGAGAGTCTTCACTTATACCACAAGATTGTCAAGCATTAAAGATGTGGCTTACCAGATCGCCACATATAGACAGGTCCCATCAGGGTTCTTTAAGTTGGTAGCATATAAAAAGAAAAAGTGATCCATTTGGAAGGTAGATGAATGCAATATACAGAATTTTCTTTTTCCACATAGATGAAGTGATACACCATCAAGAATGGATTAAACCTTCTCCACATCTTCACCTAGCAAGAGTGTTTCTTCTCACTTGGAAAATAAGAGTCCAGATAACAGATCATGCCTGGGTACAAGAAGCGGCAGACCCAGATAGGTCTGTCAGAAAAATTCTCTTTCCTCTCATGTATTTCAGTTTCTTTCTTCACTGAATCCACAGAAACCAGCTTCTTCAGCATGTCTAATTACTGTATTTTGTTTAAATTGTCAGCAACAATAAATTTTTCAAAGGTGTGAAATCAAAGCAAATATGCAAAATGAGATGCACTTTCCATTAGAAAGTAATGGGATAACCTCAACCATGAAACTTAGAAGACGGGATGTACAGAGGGATGAAAAAGTTGATCAGACAGGTTCAGCTAGGTAGCCTACCTGTGTTAACTGCTCTCAGGATGATTCAAGATCATGGGCTGTGCTGAATAGAAAAACCTCCTTTTAATAGAGATTCCAGTTCTGAGCCCTGTCAGTACTTTGTAGGATCACAGAGATGCAGAGGGAAATGATACTGTTGAAGGAACTGTTGCATAAAATGGCTGGTATTTCAAGACAGTCAGATGAAACACTCTGTTTAGTCTGTCACGTTTAGAGAAAACCTCCAGAGTTCATCAAGTTGCAGAGGTATCTTTTTGGCCTAATCATCAGTAATAAAGCAGGAGCTGATTTTCTTTGACAGAATTTGATCAGAGAGCAATGAGTTAGGAAAAGTATTTCAGTACTATGTCAAACAAAATGTCCTGTTCTATTATGTTACGAGGACAGGAGCTTGTAAAAGCAGCAATACAGTATAGCCAAATAAAATGTTCACATTGTGGTGAGTTCTACAGTTTCTTAGTATGGGCGATATATCAGATTCAACAGAAAATCAAGATAATTAATGGAAAATAAGATACTATTCTGTGATGCTGGAAACTATTCCAGGGAGAACTTTGTTATTACATAAGGCAAAGAAAGGGAACTTACAGGGGAGAACTAAAATGACCTCCTAGAAAAACCCTCTGCATGAATCAGTCAATACAGTATAAAGGAGCTGGCACAGTTTTGACAGCCAAATTCAGGAAGAGTGTTTTACTGTCTTGATAATCTCTTTTGTCCTTAATTTGTAAGACATCAATGAACAAGTGTTTGTACTTCGAGTCATATCTATCCACAGTGCCTGTAATATCATGCAGATCGTAAGTTGAGCATGTAAGAGTTGCTGCAGAAAAAGCAGAATCTTGAATACTGATAATCTGGGGGATATTATTATATCTTTTCAGTTTCTCCATATTGAAAAAAAAAATCAAGTAATGTGAAATACTTTGGACATGGAAGATTTTAGTCTCATAGGAAATATAAATCTTTTCTCCTTTTAGTTCTGAGATTCTTCTCAGCTTTTGTGCAGTGTGGGTCTGCGTTTGACTAGAATGCTGGAAAGATGCAGTCAGTAAACTGGAACATCAGTAGTGTTTTGAGAATGAGGTTGGCTATACTAAAATTACTTGAACTCATTTTTTATTTCATTTTTATCTTTAGTTAGGCTCTCAGGGATAAAATGACTACGTAAGAGTCCAAGTAGTTCACACCCTCTCAAGAGATGAAGAACGTTTCATTATGTAACGATGGCTTTCCTTAGCTACAAAAGGGATTTACCCAGTGATCACTCTACAAGATGAAATTGTCTGTGATAGATTTTTTCCAATGAAATTCAATTTAGACTTCCAGGTAACTTGTAGCAACTGTTACAATTTATGTGGCCAGTGAGATATTGTGCCAATTTATCTGGAAAAATGTATTTCCTTAGAAGTTGATAAGTATTCTCTTTTTCTACTCAGAACCCCAGGAATAGTTATTTCAGGTCTTGTCCATTTTGCCAAATGACTATTTGCATTTGTTACTGCTGTCAATTTGCCAGAGTAACCTATGCATTTTTTTCATTGGTCTTCTGGATCTCACATAATCCTGTTAATTTCTGGACTTCATCTTCATAGCTATCATCAGAGAGTTAATTCTGATAGAAAAACAGAGCAAGTTACCCAAAGACTTGTTTCACTTGCCCCAGTGGACAGCTTTGTTAGGTGCTAAGTATCTTGTATGGAGACTAGTTACATAGGATACAGTGGACACATTCAGTAAGATCTTTATCACTGAAGATAATCAGTGATTACTTCATTCTGGATAGTTGTTCAACCCATATCTAAATCACAGCAACAAAATTTGTGCTGCAAGATCAAACTGATGACATATGGTACTGTCAGATGGATGATTCTCATCCGTAGGCAGTCCTTTAGCATACTTGGTCCTGTTTTGGTATTCCTGAACCAGTCAAATCTTCTCCTTTCCCACTTGGTAGCTTGTATTTAGATACAGTTCTGATATTAGGCTGCTTTTTAAGTCTAAAACGGCTGTGAAATTGGATATCCATTTCTTCCACATTTTATAAAGTAAGGATTAATCTCTACTTCTCTGAAGGAAGGACTAAATAATGTGAGTTTTTAACAGGTGTTTTTCAGATAGTGAAAGAACGAAATCTGTAAGGGAAAATAGTGCTCTAGATGATTTACCTGGAAAATGTCTGAAGTAAGTGGGAAGCACTTTGCCCATTCTGTAATGGTCAGAAAGAGTTGGAAGAAAAAGTTGAGAGAGAGACCCACTTTCTGAGATAATACCAACCTCCAGTTGTAGTGTTGTGTCTGGCTGTCTGGCTTTTGATAGGGAGGAAAAGTGGACCAATAATTTTTGAAGGAAGAGGGTCTTGTTGGAAGGAGCTGACACAATTCTCTACCCTTCCCAAATGGAAGAAATCATAACTGTGCTGAAGATGAGCAGAAGGGCATAAGAAGGTTTGAAGACTCTGGGGTCCCAAGAAGATAAAAATACATTTGACTAAAGTGAGCCTTAGTTATTTTAAATTACAGCATTCCTAAAATACATAGCAGTCATCATTATCTCCATTCCAGTAAGCTCAGGGAGAGCAAAACAACATTTTATATGAATTTTATCTTTACTAAATCTAGGAAAATTAAATATTAGTTTGGGCCTGAATCAATTCTGTTGAGCTTTGTAAAGTGGCTGCAGCTTGAAGCAGTTATAACCCATTGGATTCAGAAGGATATATTTCTAATTTTCTTGTCTCTTTTACAGAAAATTACAGAATTTCTTTCATCACCCTTGAAAGAAATATAGCAAATGCATCAGTTAAGTGCACTGTGCCATAATACCTTGGTGTTTACCTTAAGAGGGAGGAATTTAGTCTCTAAGTCTACTCACTAAGATTCTTATGGCAGTATCTATTGTAAGACAAGTAGTCTAATAGCAGCCTGCACAGCAGATTCTTGTGTACTTAGCTGAATAATTATATAGGCATTACATAGTGACATACTATTGGAATCGTTTATTTCGTTCAAAATTAGAATATTTCTACCTACTTCAACTTTATTCTAAAACTGAATAATCTTTGGCTTCAGAATACTTTTCTCCACATTTTTTCAGACTTTGTGGTAAATAGTTTTTATGTATTTGTAGAAAAGCATGTTTTTCTAAAATACAAGTGTGTCTCAAATGTAAGAACTGAGATATGATTAATATTGCCTTGTTGTCATTGTGCTTAATTTTCATTACCGGTAGTGGTGTTCCTACACTGAAAGCCTAGGTCTGAACATTTCTAAATACATAGCAGATCTGCTTCTGATATTCATAGACTACTTTTTATCAGAACTGTGGTGTTCAGCCTCTTTGAAATAACAAACAAAATGTGGAATTAAGGCAACATTTAATCACTACAATTCATCATTCATTTAGCAGACAACAGCAGCCAGGCATACTGATACTTTCATTTACTTTCCCTTCCTGTTTAATTATTGTAGATAAATCTTTTGATATGAGTGCACTAAAAGGAGTGCACAAACCCCTGATCATAAGTAAGACAGTGGTAAATATAAAGTGCAAATGAAGAATGATTATTCTACCCCTGTCTCCGTTAAGCTATAAGAAAATCGCAAGCAGAGTGTTAGAGATCTTCCATTCTTCTGCCCAGCAATCAGAATTGGGAAGGAAATTTCCCCAGAGAAGGGAAACATAAGTGATGTGCTACCAGAATTATTGAATTGTCACATATTGTATTACTGTACTGTTGTAAAACATTCATTACAGTACTGTACCAGCATTCAAAGTGCTGCAAAACAAAACAGAACCCTATACAGTGATTAATTTATGTTTTTCAATTGCCTGATGTGAACCTTTTCAGAGGGAAAGGTCTTTTCTAAAATAGCTGTTAAAGGGGAAGTGATTCTTAGCTGTCAAGAAAAGGAAAGGCAGTTCAGAGCTGTCCATTGCAATCACAGAACCCTAACAACAGCTACTGACTGCCCAGGTGTCTATGCAAACAGATTAAACTTCAGTGTTAGGTTAACATTGATTTAAAAATACAAACTGTTTATAAACTGGTCAGTGAAGCACACATTTATTGTACCACAAGTGCCTTTAGTACTTATGATCCGTGTATTAATAACTAGAACTAAAACAAATATAAAATTACTCCCCAAAGTAACTTTTTCAGTATAAATAAATGAATGTAAACACAGTACTTATGAAAATTCTGTGTACACATACATGTTTTCTCTTTCATTGTAAGGGGAAAGAGTGTGTATGTGTACCTCTGATTCAGTAATACTCAAATCAAAAACCTGTCATTTGGAACTTAATGATTTTTCAAATTTCTTGATAATTATGAAAAGCTGAAAGACAAAAATGCAATATTTGGTTTCATAACACAGTGCAAATATAAATGTCAAAAGTTAGAAAGATCTTTTTCACTTTACAGGCCAAATGGGAATGCAAAATGCTACTTAGTGAAGTGATTTCACAATAACTTTTTCTGTCTCAGGTGGTGCATCTTCTTAGTAAGGGAAAACTCTTCATATGTTTACCTTCTGAAACTGCCTTTTCACCAGTTAAGGGGACATAGATTAAAAAACTCTATTTATAGCTCATATATTATAAAGTTCATATATTAAAATGCTCTAGAAGTAGCTTGGGCTCTTAATATTCCATGTCTCAGTGAAACTCTGCAACACAGACACTCATCTGGTTGAGTCGCTTTAAAAAAATGATTTAGGTTTCTAAGTCATTATGGCATTTTTATTTTTGTCTTTTCATTTTAGTCATGGGCCTTAATCCCATATCAAAGCAGGTTCAAATCAGAGTTAACATTAGCATCTGGCTAATGTTTATACCAAAAGGGAACAAAGGAAAAGGAAGTGGTTAAAACAATTGGACTATTGCAAAATATGACTCTGTCTTTATAAAAAGCTCAGTGATGCATTTGTCATTTTGCTTTCTATCAGCTTGTAATTGCTACTTCAGTTAGAGATCAAACTCTTGAGAAAATGGTAGGACAAAATAAATAATACCTGATTTTTATATATTTTTATGTATATATCTCTTTCAAATCTTTCTTTCCATTTTTTTAAACAGAAAATAATTTCAGGTTTTTAATCTGATTTATAAATAGAAAGAAGACATGTTGATTATCTTATTGTAGCTTATTTTCATCTGAAAACACAATTTAAAAATTATATAATGAAAAAAAAAAATTCTCACCAAAATGCTGCCGGCTCTGGAGTAAATACTGCAGCTACTTTACAATGTAACTACCAAAAATTTGGAAGTAAAATTTAAAATCCTGGAAATAATTTATAGCAGGCAAAAGGAAACTTGTAAAATTGGAATGCATCATTTTTGTCTGTGGGGATGTTAATGACTGGAGAGACAGGGAGTCTTACCTGTCTGTAACAATTAAAGCCTTGTCAGTAGCTATATTAGGAATTGTAATAGATTAGAATCACATTATGACAAATTCTGTTTTTGACAATAAATTCCTTTTAGTTGTCAAGTAATGGTTGAACATAAAAATATAAAATTGGCCCTTTACTACTGCAGAACACCTACAGCACACATGGAACAGAAGCGAGAAGAGTGCTGCTAACCTCTCACTTGTTATTGCTCAGTTTGCTTCTGTGTCAATGAAAGAAAATTGGTGCTTTCTGTTGACATTTAATATTTATCAATATATGATTATAAAAATAAATACAATTATGTCTATAACAAGCAAATAGCTGAAACGTTTTTGGCAAAAGGCATCTTAGTTTTCCTTGGAAGAGACAGTTTATTTCTGGTAAGGAAGAATATTTGCTGCCACCTTCTGGACTTCAATATTACAGTTTCGAAGAAGGTCTTAGAACACGAAGCCTTGCTTACTTGTGGATAAAAGTTTGAAAAACAAGTGCAAAGTTGCTCCTAGTTTCCAACCTTTCTATTTTGTATTGTCAATTGAAGTGTTTAAAATTAGTATTAAATGAAGACTATGGATTTTTTTTCTAAAATCAAATCAAAACTATATTGAATATATTGTGATTCTTGAAGGTCATGGCACTATTGTTTCTGAACATTTCCAAATGAAAAGGTACATTATCCAGTTCCATATGATTTTCTTATCAAATATTCCAAAACAAACTCTTCAACCTTGTGGTTTTTTTTTCCTATTTATTTCATCCCGGATGATTCAACCATCTGACATACATTTTAACCAAGTGAACCCATATGGCTCAACAATTTCAAGGAATGAGAGTGGGGAAATGACAAAAAATTCTAGCCTCCTTTTCCTTGAAAAGCAGTACTACTACTTCATGCTTTAGAATTGTTCTGAGACTAATCCTCTTTGTGTCTGAAGTGTATTCAGACTTGCCTATTTATATCCAAGCTGAGAACCTTTCGGTAATTTTAGTTAATACTGGCTCAGCAGGAAAGTCAGGCTCAGTCAGTAGGAACACCTTATCTGTTACTCAGATAGTTCCTGAGGGCTCAGAACAGCACTGATATTCTGTTAGGCAGCGGGATTCTATTCGTTATTACAGCTCTAAGCTGCTGTATGTTGTGAAATGTCTGGGCACACACAGAAGAACAAGGAGACAGACCTTCTGCTTTCTCTGCCTGTGTAAACTGCAGGCTTTGTCCATCTCCACAGGCTGGAGAAGTCACTGAGGTGTACCACAGCTCCTGCACTTGCTGCACAGCTCAGTTTTCATTCACAAAAAAGTATTGTGCGCAGGGTATGGTGCATACCCATATCACAACACTGGGGCTGAACACAAGGCTGCACACTGACTGATCAGGACTGAGGTGCACTGCAGAGCATGTTGCCTCTTGGCAAAGCACCAGAGCTCCTGTTTGGCCCAAGCAGCTTCAAAGGGGAAAACACTTGATTTAAATACGGAGCAGCAAGAAGCAGAATTTCAACAGGGTGGAAGAAACAGGCGAGGGAAGGACAGAGAAGAGGCTGGACAAAACAAAACCAGGGTACAGGAATACTTGATGCAGAAGGAAAAACTGTATTCAGCACTGGCTTGGAGAGTGATGAGACTAGGTATTGATGGCCAAGATTCCCGAGTTTGGATGAGAAGATTAAGGAATAGAAAATTGACCTGTGTAGCTCGCAACGAGTCTACGATTTGGAGACCAGGACAAGAAGGAGATAAGATGAAGAAATGGGGCCATGAAGGCACATCGGGGGAAAAAAACCTGTGCTGACTACTGTGTACTTTCCTCTAGAGCTCCAGAGAAATTTAATCCCTGGAAGAATGGAGTTTGTCCTTCCTGGATCTCACTGATGTCAGAAAAGACTGCAGAGCCACACCAGAAAGCTGTGCCATCCTCCCAGTGGTGGCTCACAGCCAGATGTCAACATGCACTTGCTGCCATTTACTGTAGTAGCATGATGGCAATTGTTTGGGGTGGTTCAGGCTATGCTGGAGGACCTTGTTGGTTACAGTGTGCTATATGGTAGTTTTCTGGGGTTTGGTTTGTTTCAAAAAAACCCTTGGGTCTTAAACACACAAAGTTACCTTGAAACAATGCAAGTAAATTTGGAAGGTCAAATATTCAAAAGCATCATTGGCCAGTGCATATGCATTTTTATTACATTTCAGGGCTTCTGCCCCATCCAGTGCACTTTCAGGGTTTCTTTTAGCAAATACTATGATTATATGGTAAAGGAGTATATTGTGTGAAAGATGCTTTCACTGGGTGGATTTCAGTGCTGGTCACTCAGTATTCCCTTCTCTGGGCTTCCACCTGGAGACCTGTAACCTGTGAATACTCATGGACTGATGTTAAGGAGAACCATGCTTTCGATATATTGACTAGTTCTTATACTATGATCTGAAGATGCTGAATGTCTTGAACTGGACACCCAAGGCTACTGAGTTTCCTAATATCAATGCTTCCATCTTCATTTACTCATTTGTGAAATGCAGTGGTGTAAAAATGAATTACAGCTTCTGAATCAGTTGGATACTAACAAAAAAATCTATGAGGAAATAAATGATTCTGTATGAAGAGCATACTTTGAAGAGTGCACATTAGATAAGAAACGGTGCTAAGCACAGAACAGTGTCATTACAAATCCGTGAAGAGATATTCATCAGTTGAGCAGTACCATTCTGTGCCCTGAATTGAGTTAGGAGTTCTACGGGGAAAAAAAAAAAAAAGAAGAAAAAAAAAAAAAAGCAAGTGATGAGGTGATTACAGGTGTTTTTGTCACACAAATGCTTGAGAGGGCTGAAGTAAGGTGACACATTTGTTTCAAGTGCCTCATTTTGCAATCTAAACAGTAGTGTTTAAGACTGTTTTTTTTTTAATAATTTTATACACATAAGGGTCAGGCCCTGGCTTTGGTAGCTTTCCTTTAGCAGGACCAGGTTGGTCTAGTTTCCCTACCAAACCATCTCTCTGAAAGTAATCTTAGGATGAGGAAATACATCTGAAATGCTTACAGATGTGCAGCAGAGTACAGCACAACTGCAGATGTATATCAACATAACAAGTCATGTTGCTCCTTCTCATTTTGTGGAATCATTTGAATTTTTAATGGAAAGCCATCATGAAAAAAAAATAAATCTCATTTGTCGTACCTCTGCACTTTCTGATATCAGCCAAAGAAGAAGAAAGAAATTATGTGCCAGTGTTTTCTGAAGAAATTCACAGCCCACTTTTCAGTTCACAAAAGATTCTTAGGTAGCAAGGCTAGGACTGGCAGAAATACCCATATATATCTAAACGTGGTTATTTAACCAAAGAAAACAAAACTGCAGACAGATATTGAGGTTTTCTTGTCACCACATCTTCAACTATTTAAGGCTGCTTAAGCTCCAGTTTTAAGCTATAGACCTGATGTGGGAAAATTACCAAAATTCCAGGAAGAAATCTAAGTGCACCCAGATGCCCGTCCTTTAGTTTTGCTCCCAGTAGTAAAGCCATATACCAACAACAACCTGCACAGTGAGACTGTGAGAAGTAGCATTCTTACAGATCAAAGAAAAAATCAGTGGCAGTTATTGATGTTTTTCTCAATTAGGGAAAAAAAAAAAGTATATTTTCTCAAGAACTTTCTTTAAAATTTGAAAATATTTGTCTGTAGGTTGTTCCTGTACAGAAACCATTGATTCTGATATAAGTATACTGAATTCTTGGCTTTGAAAACAAGTAAAGCTCATAGTGAAATGAGTGAGAGTGGTGCTTCATGGCAGCCTTTGTAACCCAACATGTGTGACGGTGGTTTGGAGGGTATTTTATTTCCATAATGTTCCTCCTTTTCTTCTGTATGTTCTGCATTTCTTAAAATAGTCAAAGTCTCTTGTTTTGGGTTTATGTGGAAACATCAAGAGTAGCGATCCATCTGTTCCACAATTTAGTGTTTATGCCTAATTAGAAATGACCTGTTTACTTTTGTAGCAACGTATCTTTCCATTGTCAGAGTTATGTTTTTAAGATGTCTGTCTCAAATCATACAATATAATCAAGGATTCTTGTTTAAAAACACTACTGATATATTGATTACCCTGCACACAAAGCCTTCATCTACTTAGTCCATCTGTAAGCATGGTTTGGTAAGTTATTTTTCTCATTGCAGAATTTCCTCAGTCTAAGAGAGTGAACAGTTACTGTTAACAATATACTTCCATGTAACTTTGTGAAAATTTCACATGCATTAAAATTAAAAACATTTTGTCAAGATCATTACAGACAAGAATAGATTTTTTTCCTCTGAAAACCGCAGAGTAATGGGAGGCTTGATTAGCATGGTATAAAAAAATAAATAAAAAAGCTTTTGCTGGCCTTACTTAAGGAAGCCAGTGTTTAAACCATGGAAATATCATTATGTGGTTAGTCTTAGTTTGTAAAGGAAGAGCTCAAGTCTGTCTCCATAAAGATCCTTCCAACACATTCCACTTAGCTTCAGGATTACTGTTTTAATCATTTGACAAAAAACCTAAAGTGCTTCCTGTAGTAAGCATCCAGCCTGAAAAGCACTTGCCAAACATAACTCCTCCCTTATATAATTACATGCAAAAGTAAAGTTTAGGATAAAATAAGAGCAGTCATTGTCATGGGTACTATGAAGTTGTGAAGGTAGCACCAAGTGTGTCATGTAAATATCAGGTCACGTATTTTCCCAAGAAATCTACCAGCAGTAAGTTCAGAGCTTCTGAATCCACAGGTTTTTTAATATCTTGTCATCAAGTTTCTTCTTTGCATAACATTTCTTTTTCAAGCTGAGTAGATTCATTAAAAAATAACATTATGCCAAGCTGTGAAATTAAGGCTTGCACTTGCCGTGCCGAACTCACAAAGCGATCAGTGGAATCTCCTGGGTGTTTAACTTCAGGCAAAGTTGTATCATGGTTGGTTAAAAGAAAAAAAAAAGTAATATTGAAAGGGCAGATCTTTTTATAACCACTTGTTTTGTGTTCTGAAAGCTAGGAAATCTGGATAAGGATCCTGGAAAAAGAGAGGAGAAAGATTTTGCAAATTGTTAGTTGCAAAGAGTGCTGTTGTTTCACTGGTATTTCCCTACCTCATCGTGTACAGAGGATTCCCACAGAAAGGCTGGAGCAGCGGGACGTGCTGGAAAAGCTGGTCCTGTGTTGGGGTGTTGGCCCGGCTACGTGGTAAGCAGTGCTCCTCCCAGATCACCTCATCTGGTATCCAGTTCTCTTTACACTTGCATCCCACTGCTGATGGGCATTTCTCTCTACTATCTTTCATCAGAGTTCACTTCAGCACTTTCAAAAACTGTCGTGTATAGGAGCTATCTGGGATAATATGTTTGTACATCTTTTGCCTCTGAGAGCAAATGTCTATTGATAGGGTCAGCTTTTTTTTTTTTTTTAAGCTCGCTTTTCTCTTTTTCCTGGCCATTAACATTTCCATTTTTTCACAATACCTTTTTGTAAGTAGACGAAAAAAATCATGCCCAGTGATATGCGTGCTCTGTCATCCAAAAACAGTCTAGCAAATTTCAACAAAAGGCTTGAAGTTGTCAGTGCAAAATAATTAAGCCCTTCTTTCTGATCGTTTTCTTCTCTTGTACCTTCAGTATTTCATAAACCTGTGATAGATATTTTATCCTTTGCAGTCTCTGCTCTGGAGTTTTGCTTCTCTGCCACTTAGCAGTAACTTTCCTATATGAACCACATGCTAGCCTCTCACTTCCTAATTGCTAGAGCCTGGTGATACCTCAGCCTCATAGTATCCCTTTACTTCAAATACAAATTTGCATGAATTCTAGACATTCATTTTAGGGTGAATAGTAGCAGCACTCTGTCAAAAGGAAAACTCATTGCCGCATGATTGCTGTGGTGACAGCAAAATGGGTCACAACACTTTTAGGACTGATTTTATGTTTTGATTCTGTCTCAGATAAAGTTAGGTATATTTTGGGTCAGTGCAAGAAAACTTTGGACAAAAAATGAACTGAAACCTTTTGGTGGCTGATATTTTAATGGCATTGGCTTAATCTCATAGTGAATTGTCTGTGCATCTAGGAGAGAAATGAGCATTCCCTACTGCACACCTTGCTGTGAGTGTATTATAAAGTCCCAGTCCATCAGCCAGGTGCTTTTGGAATCAAGTGGCTTATTGTCACTGGATATTGTCACGTCTTAGGACACTGACAAAATTATTTCTTCCATAAGAGAGCAGAAAGCAAAAGGATGAGCCGTACTTTTAAGAGATGGTATTGTTTACTCTGTAAATGTTCCTACAGAAAAAAATATTTGAAATATCTTTCTGTTTGTTTCGAAATATGTTATCTTTTGCCAGTCAGGAACTTGGTAAGAGTAGTTTCCCTGGAGAAAGGGAGAGAAGCTAAACAGGTTTTTTTTCAATAAATAAATGTTGTTTCTTATTTTTGCTACAAAAATTTAACTTCTTATTTAAAAGCTATGCCTCTCCAAGACAAAACTTTTAAATTCGGGTTTTATAAAAAGCAGTTTATAACTGAATCATGGAAAAGCTGTCTCGAATGTGAGATCTAAGTTGTGTGGTGTATGGGCTCTAGTATGGGCTATAATCAAATGTGATAAATGCAACATAAAGAACAAATAGATCCTTTAATGTGAACATATTAGAAGTATTGTTATTAGGGGTGGCCTAAAATTCTATGGTATATATGCTTACAGAGTAAGCACAACAATTGCATTTTGGAGCTTTGTCATATTATATTAAAAATTCTAAAAACTTTTTGAAAAAAAAAATATAAAGGTTCATTTTTCTCTCATAGAAAAATTTCAGATGGCTCCTTTCTATGCAAACAGTCAATTTTCTTGCCATTGCATCTATGCTTAATGTCATCTTTACCTTTTAATTAGGACTCAAGGCAGTGAACAGCTTAATTTTCCTATAAATATCTGCTTCATGAGAGATTACACCTTGGATAAAACTGTTAATTTAAGTAGGCCAGTCTTCTGAAATATTAATAAGAATTACAGACTTACCTGATTGGTAAAAATCTTGAAGGCAAGTTGGATCCAAGCACTATGCATGTAGAATAGTGTATCTATAGGGTATTGAATTCAGACTTGGTCTTTGAATGGGATTTTCAAAAGATCTTGGTTGAATTAAGAGCACTACTGTCACTGGGGCTTTTGCTGTTAACTCATACTGATACCTTAAAAAGCCCTTCTGTCATTGCTATAGGCCATACAAAATACCTGTATTTGAGTAACAGCAAAAAATACAAATCTGATCAAGATCCAAATTTTTAACATAATTTCCTTTTCTTCTGTACAAGGTAAAGAGAAGATAGGCTAATAGCTTCATTCTGTACTGCAATCACAGAAGCTGATTATGTTTATAGTTGTCAACATGAATATTATTTAGACAACATCCTAAGTAAAATTGTGGTTTGTGCTGTTAATGAAAGAAATAGCTAAATGACTTTCAAGTTGATAATTAGAATAGTAATGCATATTATTTCTTACATGGAAGTGGCATGTAGGCATATACACATTAGATTTCAGTAATCCACACATTTCATACAGGATATTCAGGAGATGGTGACAATCTCCAAAAGTTACTGACCTGAGCGTGATAGAACCTGGTCACCATGCCAGGTAAGGCATACATCTTATCTTTGTGTTAACAAGATGTATCTTGTTAGTAGCCATGTGCATCAACCTCAACTCTTGTGGTGAAAGTACAAAACTGCTAAAAATCTCCACATTAGGGAAATATTCTTGAGGTGGTAAGGTGAACAAGTACAGAAGTGTGATTATAATTTGCAGGTGTATTTTACAAGAGGAGACTCTAGGTAAACACATGTAAGGCAACATGAGGCTGTCTGAAAGGGATTAGATTTCTGTGTATCTCTCTAGTAGCACAACCCTTATCTTTGGCAGGGTATCTTTATTCCAAGGGAGGAAGGAAAGAAGGAAGGAAGGGAGGGAGAAAAGGGAAGGGAAGGGAAGGGAAGGGAAGGGAAGGGAAGGGAAGGGAAGGGAACAGGAGAAGAGGAGGGTGAAGGAGAAGGAGAAGGAGAAGGGGAAAGGGAAAAGGAAAGGGAAAGGGAAAGGGAAAGGGAAAGGGGAAGGGGAAGGGGAAGGGGAAGGGGAAGGGGAAGGGGAAGGGGAAGGGGAAGGGGAAGGGGAAGGGGGGAAAAGGGAAGGGGGGAAAAGGGAAGGGGGGAAAAGGGAAGGAGAAAGGAGATTTCATATTAACAGAATTACATAGAAAACAGATTTCCCTTAAAAGATACTGTCAGTCTGTATATATAAGCGAAACAAAGCAAAACATAACAGGAAAAAACAACAACCAAACCAAAGAAAAGAAACCCAAACAGGCAGAGAAGAAAGGGACAAATTTAATGGTAGAAGAAAAATATAGATACTGACAGTGAAAAACGGATTGAAGGGATATCTCCAGAGGATTAAAATATTGCTACTCTGTTTCCAGGCAAATGTAGTGTAATTCTTTCTTGAGTTTTCCAAACAATTTTCTTCAAAATTTCCCATCCTTGTTCTGAATTTTAAGAGAGAGTTGGATCACTTGGTCATTTTCTTCTAATGCAGTGAGTATCCCAGTCCAAATATTAAAGGAGAGAGTGAGATTTTGGAGGTCCAAAATTCAAAGTGATTTTTGTTGACTTGATTCCAATCTGCGTTTTATATGTCCAACCAAATTATTATTTTTTTCAAACTTAATTGCTGTTTGAGTTACCTTCATGGGACCAAACTAAGGTGTTTTTTTCATACTGGGGAATGCTTTCTTCATTGAGACAGATAGTTCTACAAAATCTTTGTGCACCACTATGATATAAAAGAGCCATATTTGGGTCTGTAGCTTGCTGGATCATAACTTAAATATGCCAACAGATTCTGCTGCCTTTACTCACAGAGTGATGCTCTAGTCTTATTGCACTTCTCTAATCTTGTTGCACACGGGATGGATTTTGATACCCTTACTTGTGTCAAACAACGTTTTGTTTCAGACCCAGCACTACTGATGTAAACAAGACTCTTTACAGAATAACATGATAAACTGTTCAAATATAGGCCCTTGATTTCAGCAAGATGTATTCATTGCAATATTATACAGTAGGTTTCAAGACTACAGACTCTTAAGAATTTTCTACAGTAGCAGTATTTCAATCCTTTGTACCGAATACAAGAAGTAAAAGGTGAAAGTATAAGACCGGAGTAGAAAGATTTAAAGTGGGAAGAAGAACAGTAAATCCCAAAGTGAAATTAAGAAAATACGTATGACAAACCAATCGGAAGACATGGCAATATTTATGATTTACTGTTAAGTGCTGATTTTTGTGGCATATGCTACTCTGGTTGCAAGAATCTTAAATATATGTATCCCTTCAGTTCTCAGTCACTGTGCTTTCACAAGAAACTATTGCATTACATTGCAGCTGCAAAACCCATCTCACCTCTCTGACCAATATTTTTAATTTAGTAGTTTCTATGTTAAATGCTGGATTCAAGGCAAACTTTGGCTAAAAATAAGTCTGCGCTTGGGATGTCAGATTTCCCCAAAATAGGAAATCTTAGTGATTTTTCCAGCTGTCTTTCCACCTCCTTTAAATTATTCTTCTGCAGAACACTCTAGCATCTCTTATAGCACATTCTCTGTGAAATCACAGAGGCAATTCATGATTTTGGATCACAGCTGATCCACATAACTTACAAACTAAGCCCCTGACTGATCAATCAGATTTTTGTGGAAGGACCTTTGAGCCAGGACAGATTCTGACTGAATTCAGTGGGGCTCTGTGCATACCCAAAGGTCTATCCAGCTCTATTCTGCTAGTGATCAGTCAGAGTCTAATACTTTACCTATTTTATACTATGTATGTTAGTAATACATGTTAATATTAATATCATTTAATAAGGCACTTTAAAAAAAAAAAAAAAGTCCTCAAATCCCTAGGTCATTAGGACATAATTGGTGCAGGGGTCTGCTCCAATTGGTGCAGAAAGAAAGCTCTTTTCTATTAGTTTGACATACCAGGAATACTGCTTACTGTTGTTTGTGTTGTAGTCATCTTAAAGCAAAAACCTAGTGTCCTGCTTACTTAACACGATAGTGTGAATTTATTGCAGGATGTTATGTGTATAAAGCATCTGATATTATGCTTAAATATCCTAAAAATTTTTATCTATTTTGATTCCTTAAAAAAGTTCAAGTATTTTGGACCCAGATTTGAGGTGATACATCTGAAGTTATTAAGTAAGCTAAGGAATACTACTGGCACTCTTTGTGTGCCCAGTTACCACTGCAAACAATTAATGCATGGCAAGCAAAGTGGACACTAAGTTTCAGCTGTAAGGTTTACTCTTCAATAATTGATGGCTTCCACACCTGTGCAGTGACGCCAACTTTCTTTGCTGAAAATTTTGGCCTCGGAGCAGTAAACAAAGGGGAAGTGGTTTTTTCCGGCTTAGAAAATGCAGAGTAGCCTGTAGGTGAATAGGACTCATTTACTGGGGTAGAGGCATTTGACTGATATGAAGGCTGTGTACTGTAGGCTGGCACGGAGTATACTGAAGATGCCCGGGCGTTAGTAGGAGAGCCAGCACCAGGTGGTCGTAAAGACAGAGCTTGCTTTGAAGTAGGCAACTTTGATGTCTGCTTAACAGCTAGGCTTTCCTTAGTACTTGGAGGTTGAAAAGTAAATAAAGACGCATCAAGTTGGTAAGGTTGATGTTTCATAACATCCAAAGCATTGAGACCTTTCTTAGGTTTTCTTTTGGTATTTTTGGTAGCAGCAGCAGACTTAGAGGAAGGTTTGGTAGCAGCAAGAGGATAAGATGGGCTGTGGATGGGATTGTAAGCTACAGGTGGAGGTGCTCGGACATTAGATGAATATTTCCAAGAAGCTGGTAAAGATGGAGTTGGAGATGAGGCTCGTGCCATGTTTGCTTGCACAGTCTCTGAATCGACCACATACTTCTCCATTCGAGAGTGCCTTCTGGCAAATAGTTGTGCTCCTTTTCCACTCATAGCTGGTGGCATCTCAAAGGGCGTCTTTGTCTCTCCAGCACTTGGTGTGACTGGTGTCTTGGGTGTGTGGTTTGGACTCGCTAGCGTTGCCTGAGGCCCTTTGAAAGGACCAGAGAGGTTGAGAGTATTTGGGGGATTGGCAGAAGGAGAATGAGGATACTGTGGGGATTTGAGTGGCGCAGGGTACGCTGCCTGAGGTGAGGCTGGAGCTGGGAAAGAAGGAGCCTTGTTAGCAGCCGCAGCTGGAGGTGACCAAACGGGTGAAACTGGGGTACCAGCAGTAGGAGAGACCTTGACTGAAGGCTTTGGAGCAATAGGAGGAGGGGTCTTTTGTTTAGATGCTTGACTCTGCATAAAATTGCAAGCTTCTGCTCCCAAACTGAGGTAGTCTTCTTCAGGTCCTGACTCAAAACCAGCTCCAGTACCCTTTTTGCCTTCTGTGTTGTGTACGAGGGACAACAGGGCAGGATTAGGATTTACTTTGGGTGCTTCTTTGAAAGAGAACATAGGTTTTGATGTGCTTCTTCTCTTTGCCTCTTGCAATATCCCAGTTCTTTTGGCTGGCACGGCAATCCTTTCGTCTCTGGATGCTATGCGTTCGGTTGGCTCTGTGAGTGACCACACGATTGGCGCAGCTTTGCTTGTTGCAGGAGCTGATACAGGTCTGTAAAAATTCTCAGGCGGTGGGCTAATAGAGCAGTAGGGCGGGGGTGCTGGTATATCTGAAAGAGGACTAGTGACATTTCTTATGGGTGAAAATGGTGCAGCTGCTCGGTTTTGAACCCCAGAAGGGAAGGGTTTAGCTGTTCTATTCAAAGATGCTGCTTTTTGAGCTTCAGAAGACTGAAAAGAGAGGTTTGTGTCTGGTGCTAAGCCAAACCCATTTTGTTGTACAATTTTACCATGATTCTGGCTCACGTCTGTGTAACTTTTGCTTACGCAGGTCTGCTGTCTTGACATTTCTTCCTCTTTTGTTTGGTAGGCTGAAGAGCTTACTTTCTGGAAGTTCTCTGACATGGTGACTTCCCTTTGCTCCTCTGCGTGCACTGTGCGTGCCTTCATCTCCTCTTGCTCAGCTGTGATCTGATCCATTCTCTGCCGTCTCTTGGCAAACATGAGGGCCCCTTTACCTGTGCTTTCCGGAAGCGTCTGCATCTCGTCTCCACTTTTTGTCTTCTTTTCCACCTCAAGTAGACTGCTATCCCAATCAAATGTCACAATCTTGCCGTTGTTGTCAATGTCAGAAAAGAAATCTTCATCTATTTCTGACTCACTCGTTGCAAGCAAACTCACTTCAAAAGTGTTTTCTTTGTCCCCCTCTTCACCTTCACCTTCTTCACCCTCGTCTTCGTCACGTTCTAGCTCCCCAGTACCGTAGCTCACTAAAGTATATTTCCTTGCCCTTTGACGACGCTTCTTGAACATCAACACCCCCTTGGAATTGGGATTGGGAGCTGCTGTCAGCAGCAATGCAATACTTTTACATTTAGATTTGGCTTCTTTGACCTGCTTCTCTGACAGGCTCTCACTTCGCCGGAGTCCTATGGAAAGAATTGAAGTGCACATTTAATTGCATGCAGCCCACAAAAATGCAAGGAGTATATTAGCAAATAGTTACATGTCTGTCTATAGTGAAATTTACCTACTGTCCCTCTTCCCCGTATTAAAACATTTCTTTTCTTGTGCATGGAGAGTTTGTTATGCTGAAGCTTTGCCCACAGTAGCAACTGTGGTATAAATTCCCCACCCAGCATTCCTTAGTTAGAGGCACACCCATACAAATTCAAAGGGTACATCTCTTTCTTTGCTTCAACAGGAACATCACGTGTGTCCATTTCTAATTTCTTTGATTTTTATTCCTGTAAGTCATCTCAGCAGCAACAGCTGGACAGTATTTTCTTATTTATTCAATTCAAGTGTTTGACCACAGTTCCTAGGCTTACAGAAGAGATTCACAGCCAGCCAGGCCCATGTCTGCTTAACATCTGAGAGCAAATGAAATTGTGTGTTGTGTCTGATGGCGGTAGCAGCTTCTGTCATTTATGAGTTTATTTTACTCATATGCATTTCAGAATGTGTATAATTGATAAAAGTAGGTACCTTTATATGCATTAGCTATTTAAAAGCAAGTATATATCCACAGAGTCATTCAAAGAAACTATTAGCATCAACTTTCAGCCCCCTGGAAGACAGTGGGAGTTTGGCCCCACAGTACACAGTTGTAAAAATGTAAAGCAGGTTTCAGTCCTTTAACAAACTTAACTTGCCTGAAACATAATCCAAAATTGTGTAGGATATAACATCTCCAGAATATTTATTTTTAAAATGTGGCAAGAATGAATACACATTTAAAAACTGAATGGAGGAGGCTCAGCTAACTTGTCAAGAGTATTCACTACCATGCATCCGTAATATGTATTTCTTAAAGTATAAACTATTGGTTTTCATCAAGTCATGTGGAGCAAGAATATACACAGCTGTAAAGCTGATAGGTGCACTGTACGTCAGCATGACTGCCTCACTGGCCTCTCCCTTTTAAAAAGAAATAATTTAAAGCTGTTCCTGCCTAAATCAATGGTCCCCTTCCAGTTAAATTCAAAAGGAAAAAGTGTGCCTCTGATATATGAAAACAGAACAGTACATTATTTAATATCTTCTGCTAGCATAAATAAAGCAAACTGGTTAAAGAAAGCCCTGTGCTGTATTTTCTATTAATGATCCTTTTAGCTATGTCAGAGGATGGAGCCTGATACTTCTCCTATTAAAGAAACTTGGAGTTTTGCCATCATGCCAGATGACAGCATGACTAGACCAATGGCTCTCACAAGAACCTATAAAAGAGAAAAGAGCGCGGTGTCTGTACCAGCAATTTGTAGTATTTTATTTCAAGAGGGCCAAATCACGAAATCCTTGGCTCACTCCTTTGACAAGCCAAATGCTTACAATAGTTGCTGGAGACATTTTCCAAAAGTATAGCCTGTAGCATTAGAGTGACTCTGCAAACAGAAACGGTCACCCTTCAGCATGTAAGTTCCATGCTTTCAAATAAACTACTTGCATCAGCAGTGACTGTTTTGCTAGGAGGGGGATTCAGCAGATACTCGCAGTTTTGTGGAAAGCAAAAATTGAGACTCTTCATTTTAATAGTGTATCTTTTCCGAACTCATCCCTGTAATTACTTAATCAATAGATTGACAGAAGAAATATTAATCAGATAAATATAATCTGATAACTGTTTACAGATAAAATTTCTGCTGAGATAAAACACCTGTAATAAATATTCTTCTGTAGTTTAAACTTAAATGCTGTGTTATAGCTTTTAATTTTACAGAAACATGTCTTATATGTGTGGTATTTGCTGCATGCAGACTATTACCCCGTGATGGTTTTAATGTGTAGATTGTATTTTACAAATAATTATAAAAGCAAACATTTTTATAGGTAAAATTGTTGGTTCCTAATGATAATGTTTGCCACTAGCTTAGCAATAGTTGAGAATAACATAGTTGAGATGGGAAAAAGGCAGGATATGTCCTAATTGAAAGAAGAATATATCATGTAACACGTAATTTGTTCTGTATATTTTTGCCTCATTGGAAAAGCAGTGCAAGTAATTCACCGAGAAAGACAGGCACAGTCCCACAGCTGGTTCTAGCTACACAGCCAAAATGTAAAGTATGTGCACTCTTTTTATATGGTCCATTTAATATGCCAAAAATATGTGGATTCGATACAGACACTTAGGCATAAGTAACTGCTTAATCCACTTGCCAATAAGATACAAATGGTTATCATGCTAAAAATATGCTTACAGAGGAATTAGCAATGGGTTAGCAGGCTAATTCCAACACTGCATATAAAATAGCTTGTTGCTACAGTATATCATTGCATGCATTCAAGCAGCTTTGCCATACTGTTACTAAATCCCTGGACAGGATTCTTAACATTGTTGGGAAACACAAACAAACAACAAAAACAATAGAAAGGTCCCAAATTAATAAAATAATAAATGATTTTTACATATCTACACTCAACTGATACTGGATTCAATTTCAAGTGTACTTTCATGTAAATTTCTTGGACAGATTTTGGAGTTGACCTCTGGGTTTGGAGTCAGAAGAAATAGTTCACTTTACAGTCTAGAGAAGACTGACAAAACTGAAAGGATCATGTAACAGTTATACATATGCTAGTGTCTGTCAAAATCTCTTCTGCAGACAACATCAAGCTTTTCTAATAGCCTTTTTTATCAACTTTTTATTATCAAGAGCAGAAGCATGGCTTTGATTTTAGATGATGGAAATGACGACAAAGTTTTTGCTGTAAAAGGAGAAATCCACAGGATTCATTTAGATGTGTGCCAGCAACTTTTTTTTTCTTTTTTTTTAATATTCTACAGATTTCCTTTTAATGTACATGAGAAGCCCAGCAGAATTCATCCCTTTTTGGAGTTATAAGTCTATTTAGTTAGACAAAGTCATGAGATAATTTCAAAGTGGAAGTCTACCAAGCAAAATTATTCAGCACAGTTAAGGCATGGGTATACACTTGACTCATCAACAGGAACATTGCATTACCTTGAAAAAATACATAAAGCAAGAACAGAAACATTGTTTAGAAGACAAAGAGAGAGGGAAGTTAGAAAACTGCAGAAAACAGTCTAAACATTATTTTTCCTAATGTGATCTGAATTCTGAAAAGATGTTTCAAGTTACAAAAGATACCCTTAGGCAGTGTGAATGATTAGATGGGATATACTTACTTGCGTGCCTTGCCCTGTGCTTGAGAGGTCTGTGATCCCTTTCCGAGTGCTGGTTGTCTTCTCCCTGCTCTGTGCCTTCTGATGAGATTGCAAAGGAGAGGAGGGAAGGAGGTGCTTCTGACTGCCCTCCTTCCACTTGAGAATCAACACACCCCCTTTCAGCTAGAGACCTGGATGCTTCCTTCTCCCTGTCTGAACAGTCTAGGATCACCTCCACCCTGGGAATAGATGGAGCTGCACCTTGGATCCTCTTGACCTCTTTGCCACTAGAAAATTGGACTACTTTGCTTGACCACTGGATGTTGCCCTCTTTCACACCCAGGGGAATTGCAATTACAGGGCTAGTTCCATCTTCTTGTACAGTGGGTCCTCTCCCTGAAGGGGCGCATTTTTCTGCCTCTAGGAGAGTCACAGCAGGAGCATTGGTGCTCTTGTGACCGTCATTTGAGAGGGACAACTGCAACTCAACCATAGTGCCTGGCCTTCTTTCTTCTCTCTTCCCTCTGAGAGCAGACTCATCTGTCACAAGCACTTTGGAGGTGCCTATCACTTTAGGAGCAATTCTGTGGCTTTGTGTGGTCTGTTGTTTCATTTCAGAAAAGTGTATGTTGCTTTCTCCTGCTGCCTGGTGAGTCTCACTGTATATCTCTGTGATGCATAAGTCTCCATGGGGTATCTCTTTGGCTGTATTAATCTGTAGTGTAGCGCTCTCCCTATAGTCCTCATTTTTTATGTTATCATGCTTTCCATTTTCTCTTTCAGCACTCAAAGCTTCATTTATTCCACTGGAGGATCTGCACATACATAAACAAGTAATTCAAGAAATTAAGCTGCTGTAAGTACAGTAATTGTAAGTACAGTTACGGAAGCAACTTTTGTATAGTATTTTTCCCCTAACTTAATTGTGGTACCTGCAAGCAGGTCCAGTTAAGTAGAAGAATTTTCCCAGAATGTAGAGGTCTCAAATTAAAACATCTTTGTATATTCCAAAATTCTTCAAGTTAACAGTTCGGTAAGAGAGAAATTACATTATTGCTGTAGGATAATAACTATGATCCTACTACCATCCTTCTGCAGTATTGAATCATATCATTTCTAACATCAGTTTGCTTTCACAGACACATTTCTGTTATAGTGATGCTACTGAGGCTTCTAGGACAACACTTCTTCATCTTTCACGTGTGCATGAGAAAATTAACTTTGCATGACACCAGAACTGTGCTTTTTTTTTTTTTTTTGGTTCTGTAGCTATTACCACAACTTCTTTAGGCACCTTCCTCACACACAGTTGCTCTCTCAAGTAGTTTACTCTCTAAGGAACAGATAAGAACTGGAAGAGGATAAGAGGGAGGGAGGAAGGGAGAGGGAGGGGGTTGAATACTTAAAATACACATTCAAAGAATTCCTGTGAGAATCATCATCCATATATATCATGGAATAATTGAAACATTCTCAGCCTGTTCTGGTGATCCAATGAGACAGGTTACTGAAGCCAGACAATATTTCCTAGTTATGAAAAAAAACATATTTCTGACTGGCAAATATGACTTTGACTTCCTGAAGCCTACTGCGTACCTCACTAACTCCCTTTTTTGAACTATTTATTCCCCTGATCCATCTGGGCTGTGTCATTGGTTTTCTGACTCTTAGTGTACTCTCTAGCTTCCTCTTTCAGCAGTCTGAAAAGTAGTGACCATACTGACTATTTAGTAATTTAAGAATAAACCTTTTTCTGCACAAGACTGCAACATGCTATTAAGGCTTTCTGTAGACTAGAAGGTAGCAAAGCACTTTTTCAAATGAGGGGAGAGGTAGGTACCCTCAGTAAAGTATTCACATCAAGTACTATAGTGTTTTCCGAAATCAAAAGCAGGTCCCAACTATTCTGAAACTTTGGAACCCCCTACAAAGAAAGGCTGGAAGAAGTGACAGAAGAAATAAATCTGTCAGTATACTGAAGAAGCTTCAATAACACTTGCATTTCTTGCCATGTGGCATACTGTTTGTAGTAGTGTGTGTCTGCCTCAAATAGCATAAAATGTATAACATCCATTAAACTACATATGGAGCTACATAAAGGTCAGACAGATTTTGATTTAGGGAGCTCCTTGTGAGGGCTGCTGGATTCCATCATATTATGCTATTTGGGTGATCAGTTGCACTGCTCTTAAGTACAGATAAATTACAGAAATCCATAAACATTTCCATGTTGGATATGAGACTGGGGGTGGGTCAGCTAAATGTTAGCCTTTATTGGTAGCTGAGTGATTGTGTGTATGTATGAGAGAGAAAGATTTCCACCTTAAAAGGCCTTTGCTACTTATGGATATACTTCTACTCTATATAGACATAAATGTGTATCCATGTGTCAAGAAGCAGAATACTTGGTCTGATCTCTTTTTTGTTATTTATGATTGTTTTGTCAAATTATTATTTTTGTTTCAGGTCTTTCCAGCTCACTGCAAGAACAACATCCCTGGTATAATTCCAGGAAGGAAGCAGAACTCATGGAGTCAGCACAGCAGGGTTTGTCTCAGAGTCATGTTTTACTCCCTACATGGTGCATTTCATTTTGGTATGCATTGAGCGCACTCCCTGCCTACCCCTAGAAATTTTGTTTCTAGACTCAGCAGTAGCCCAGGAGTTGCTAACACTGATGTGAAAAGGGCAGGCTAGCTTTTCTGTCCCCACTCTCAATGTTTCCTGGATACACCTGTTCATCATTTGTTGGGAAGGTCAGTAATATGTTTCCCTACATGGCATCTGGAGGGTGCTTGCCCTGCAGGATGTCTCTTTCCTCTGATCCTGCAAACCAAAGATTTTGTGGGCATTGCTGGTCAGAAACTGACTGTGCTTTACAGGAGATCAGGAAAACTTTTTTAGACACCAAAGCCCCAGTAGCATTTCAAAAACTACTTTAAAAGCTAATTTTTCTACCCGTGAGTTCAGTAAGAGCCAAATTAGGTCAACAATAAATGCTTTTGAAAGTCTCGTCCTTTGTGTAAATACTTCAGGAACAGTCAGAAGCCTTCCAAGAAGAAATACTCTTCCCTACTATCGAAATAAGTTTGGATGCAGAGATTACCATTGGAATACCACTTTAATCAGGCATTATTCTTTCCTTATGATTTCTAGCCTTTTCATGAGATGGCTACTCAGGAAAGGAATGACTTGCTTCTCATTGTTCTCTAAGAGTGTGATAAGACACTTCCTGAAAAATCCTTCTGGTTGTGGTGTTGATGGGCTATTAACCACAAAGAGTGTGACAAGGGAGGAGAAGCATTTCAGTTCATTCTTCCCTGCCAGGGAAGATACTGACAGGAGGTACTGGGAGTTGGGGGTGATGAGCTGATGAGAAGAAATTCACAGATTCTTGTAGTTAATTCCTTTAGAATATTTTAGTCACTTTCAGAGCAAGCCAACTTGAGCAACAGTTGAGCAACTGCAATTTTCTTAAAATTTATAAGAAACACAGTTTCATTCCATGAAACACTGAAATACAGGTCATAAACACTCTGGTTTGATTCTGATTTTCGGGACACGTATTACTGTTCACCATACATTCAAGCAGAAGCAGTGGAGTGAATAGAAGTTGTGCAGGCACTTTCAGCTAGAGCATAATGTGGTTCATACCACTGAAATGTCAATTAAAGAGCAGCAGCAGACTAGGATTCAAAGCATATGGAATTATTTGTATGGCTGCAAAGTGGGCAGCCAGTCAGCCACAAATATAATTTTCACAAGTGCATTTCCAGTTGTCATGCTATGAATTAAAAACATTGGAATGCAGATATCACATGAGGAGTACTCAGATGATACACTGTTGAACCAGAAACAAGAGGTATGCACTATACAGAAGGTAAGCTGTAATGTTCAGCTATCACTGTTCCCCGATCTCACCACATTGATCCACTGCTTAGCCAAAAACAAGATGCACAGACAGGCCGTGCAAAATGTCTGTTATAAACAAAATGAATATTCTTTCAGAGCATTTTGTTTTGAAGGCAGATTGTGACTTCAAACTCCGAGACACTTCGGAAAAGTTTCCCTTACACAGGTTGCAGAAACCACAGGGGAATGTCACTTGCTTTTTTCGACATTCCTGGTAATCACAGGCAAGCGCCTTTTTGCAGCAGCGTCCTTTCAGCCTTTCCAGTGACACTGCTCTGTTAGCTGTTGTGATGAATCCTGGCCCTGTCTGTCCTCCTGCTTCTGCATGTGTGAAAGCAGATACAGGGAACTGCAGCAGTTCAACAGGGAGCCATAATTCCTTACAAGGAATGGGAAAGTCTAAGGTCTTTTCTTCCTCTTTTAACCCACGCTGAAGGCAGTTCAGACTTCATCTTATCTGAATGCACAAAGTTTGGGAAGAATGTGCTCACTGTTGGTGGTTCCCAACTCAGGACAGCATATGTTAAACTGATCACCATTACAGAACCCCCTAGGAGTAGACCGATATTCAGTAAGCAGTAATGCTTGCTTGCTCATAAATTCACATGAAGGTTCTCTACTCTAAGAAGCTCAAAGCATTTTCAAAGAAAAGTAAAATTCACTATCACCGATTTATAAATGGAGAAGCTGAGATCCAGAGAGCTGTAAGTGACTTGACCCACCTCATCTAGTGAAGCGATAACGGCTACAAAAATAGAACTCATGATTTCCAGACCTTCTCACCCTCCTGACTACTCACACATTTTGCCACCCAAGATGACCGTTTGCCATGTCATCATCAAGGCATATCTATGTAACACACTTTCTCCATCTATACAGCCTTTGCTTTTTGTAAGCCTCACTTCCCTATCTATGGGGAATAACAACACTTCACTACTTCAAAGGGGTGGAGAGAATAATTGAACTCAAGACTCTGCAGTATGCAGATACAGTAGTGGACACCTTGTAAGTAGCAAGGACAGTTAATAAGAAATAAAATTGTTATATTTGGAGACTGGATTCTTAATTCTGTGCCTGAACTGTGCTGTTTGAATTATATACCTTAATTCCGTCAGATCAAATACTCTGTCTTCTCTCCCTTTTCCATACCAACAGATTTACAGACACAAGTAAGAGAGCTATCAGAAGCTCACAGTAGAGGTCTGCAAAATGAGTGCATTCAACACCAGCATTTTCCACATGGTTCACCAAACAGAATCGCACCAAAGCATTGTGAGCATTCCTGTACCTCTTGATAAGCATCTGCAGGACGTCAGTCAAGCTTTCCATCAGAACAATAACTTCAGCATAGGTTAAGTCTCCACAGGGTTTGCCATTGATAGACACCACCTCATCCCCCTCACACAGGCCAGCCTTTGCTGCTTTGCTTTTGCTGCGAACCTACAACGAGTCAAAAACAAAATTCCAAATTGCACAATTAGTGTTTATTTGAAAACAGCAGCAATTATGTCCCCAACTTAATTTTATCTGTATGAAATGAAAGGATCAGTGTTATTGATCAAATACAAATTTCTGGTAACACAAATCAATAACTTGGCCCATTTGAGGTTAATACTGTTCTCAGTAATAACAAATACAAAAACTTCTGCTTTATTGAGCTTGTGAGCTAGATGTCAAGCAGGATGGACTTTTTTTTTTTTTTTTTGAAAAAAGAGAGACATGAAAGTTTGGGACAACAGTCAATCAGAGTCTAGCAGAAAGGCAAAAAAATCTCAGTAACTTCAAAATGGAAGACTACAAGAGCTGAAATCCAGGACAAGATTTCAAAAGAAGAGTGTATAACATCGGGCTACTCTAGGCAGAATGTCAACACCTGCATGCTGTTAGGGCTGTATGTATACGGATTTCTGATATACTGGACACTTTTCCTTAGGTGCCCAGCCACAGGTTTAGTTGCCAAATTATAAACATCCGAATCACTGAAGTCCTAAATCCATGTTTAGTCATATGAATAAGTTCCTTGATTTATTAAAAATTAAGACATGCCTGTTAGGGTTCAATCTTCACCATTAAGTACTCATTCAATAATCTAAGCAGCTTGGTTTTTGCTGTTTCACTCCTTTTTCCACTGGCAGCATGTTATAACTTATCATAGTTCGTGTATAACAAAGCCTAGAAGGCTTTAACACCACTCAAGGTATGCCATACAGTTGACTGCTATTTTTAAAGTACATATTTTACATATTTTAAAGTACATATTTGGCAAACAGTACATTATTATTAACCAGGATACTTGCAGGAGTATTTTAGAATGACACATACACATAAAAGGGTCGTCCTCGGGTTCTTTTCTCTGTATCTTTTATCTGTTTGTGTGAGTACTTTGGACTTAGACAATACTCAATTGATAGGTCAATACATTCTCCAATGTGTTACAATGATTAATAAAATCCTCAGGGTATTTTCTTGAAAATTTTATAGATGTAGCATAGCTCTATCACGCTCACAGCAGCAGTCAGTCCCCACTGACTCTAGGAGAGTTACTTCTGATATATACTGGTCCTGAGCATCTAGCAGTCCCAGTGACCTATGGAATTATCCCCAGTATCCTGATAGGCTAGGGCCTAGGAGCCATTTCTGGAGGCTATTTTGAAGTTTCTTGAAGTCAGAATAATGTGTAGAATGAAGAGTGAGACTGAACATATTTTTTTGTGGTGGGGACATAGATCTTTGTTGTTTCAATTTATGCATAGCTGTATGTCATATTATGGCTTTTTGAGCAGTGAAGAAACAGATGGCTGGTGCATACAGAAGCTGGTTACTACCTTGCAGGGGAGTTAACATTTACAAATATGGAGTGGTATGCTGCTGTGTTTATCTTCCCTTAGGCAAGAACATAAACATCCTTGTACTTTGGGAAGAAATGAGTTTAGACAGCCATTATTGTTGTGCTTCATATATGAGCTAGTATTTAGGTTAATTTTTTGTTATTGTTTTTTGAAATAGGAAGCTATGCTGTTAAAATTTTACAGGGCACCCCAGGCCTGAATATAAATATTTAATGTGGATGCTAGGAAGAATGTAGAGTGACCCTTTTTCTAAAGACATGTGAACAGTAATTGTAGCAACATGTGAATACAGTAATAGTGTAAGGTGATACCTATGATGTGAAAAGAAAACTTGTTTCTGTTTCTTTATTAAGTGTCTGAGAATATGGGGTCAGTTCTGCCATAGATTACTGTTACAGCTGTCTAAGGAGAGAAATTGTTACCCATTCCATAACTTCAGTGATTTATGTCAAAAAGTACATATGTACAATGTTAGTACATCTATATAAATTATATACAGCTCAAACAATTTCATTATTTTTTAACAGACTCCTTGGTAGCATTCAAAGAAAATAGACAAGGACATTGAACATCTTTTTACTGTTCTTGAAAGGGCCCTTCAGTCCCTTTTTCTGCCTCATGAATTGTTAAAAGATCACAAGTTGTGAGATACTTGGACCTTTGTAAGAAAACTCAACCCCTTCTTTGACTGGACATGCAGGAAAGAAATCGCTGTAAGTCACTATACGTCACTGTCTGGTTCCATTGCAGTTCATATGCATATTAGAGCAAATTTCCTATCCATATTATATTTCCAGGTTTATCCACATAAATCAAATCATTAACATGATTTTACCATCACAAGATCACACTGTGTGTGCTGTACCTATTAATGGTTCTCCTGACTGTATGTCAGCCTTTTTCTCAACCTCTCCCCAAGGCACCTGTGCCTCCTGAATTTGAACAATGTTAATGTAAGGTAACCTCAGTATTACCCTGTTTTTGGTGTTTCTGTTGGGGCAACAAAAGGGAGGAGAGAGCACTGACAAAAGATGAGCAAGGGATTGTATAGCATATTATAATAGTAAGTTATAGCAGGTTGCTGCTAGGATAGAAATACACCATCATCATTTGTATTGCTTTAGTCTCAGGATATGACCAGGTTGCTCAGCAATATGCAGACTGTCTTACCAGACAAGCTGTAATCATTTTGGATTTTGTTTATTTTTCTTCACTGGAAACCCACAAAAATGACAAAACTAATTTATTTGTGTAAACAATTTTTTTTCAGACTTCTGAAGAGAAAAAAAAAAGGATTTGTGGAAACTAGGATTTTCCTGGTAAAGGAGTTGCTTAATGAATGTTTTTCTCTCAAAGGAAGTTTTGGCAGGAAGCCTTTGGCCAGCTCACTGGGAAATGGAAGCTGCCTTTGTTACCAGAAATACAATTTGGCCACACAGGGGACAGTAAGACACCTTTACCTGCTTCTTGGGACCTTAAAGCAAGGCACATATGATGATGAAGCAGAAGAGATTCTTCCAAAAGCAGTGATTTCTGTTGCCATATACTGCAGCACAGGCTTCCCCAGTTACTTGTTGCCTGTCTGCTTTGGGATGGAGTTTTCCTTGGGAAGGACAGGTGTGGTTTTTCTCCCCATAATTTATGAATGGGATCTCACTACTAGAAAAATATGTTTGTAAAAACATTCTTATTTTTTCAGTACTTGCAGTACTGGCATAACACAGCAGAGCTGAGCCTGTACCGCTAGTGCTGAACCTGTCCAGACACCCAGCTGCTGCTGGGGAAAGTTGTACCACTTCAGCCCATTTTTCCCTGGTGCTCTCTGTGTTGCTTTTCTGCTCCCACCTCAGTCAGGACTCGTCCTTTTTATTATCACTGTTTATATTATATCAATAAACCAATATTGTATCAATATTGTTATTATTTATTACTCAAGGTGCATATCATGCTTTTATTAGACTGTTTTTTCTTCTAATCACAAAATTTCCAATGAAGTGGCAAAGGAACTATCTACTCCCAATTCCGAAAGTTTTGAGGAAATGATTTTCAAGGGTGTATCTGCATTGCAGCAGTACAGATCTTTCTTAGTCAATGTTGCACATGTTTTGCCCATAAGGAATTTTACATTTCTCATTTTTTAAGTCTTAAAGAGGTTGAATATTAAAAAAAAATACATAACTGGTGGTGGACAGCTCCTCGCTCCCTTCACCTGGTACCTCATCACATGCAGCTGCTGCAACAGGGTAGTAGGGCTCTCCAAGGGATTTTCAGGAGTCTGTAAAGACTTAGGCTAGAAACTGAGTAAGGCATCAGGAGGATCAGATCTTGGTTGTCAGCAGTTTGATTTAACGGGAACTTATTGGTGTGAAAAGCTGATAATAGAGAATGTGTTTCTCTCTATTTCTTTCCCTTGTGGAGGAAAAAGTAAGTGGCCTGGCAGCACCAGGAAGAAGCAAGGAACTGAGCCTGGGGCCTGCTGAGGTGCGGCTGTGGGTCTGGGTGTAGTGATGCACTGGTGAGAGGTAACACCCTAGAGGCACAGGTATGTGGGGGGAAAAGCGTGGTGTGGTAACTTACTGTGGGTTGGTGGTAGCTGCAGCCTGCTGCTGGTATTGGGGCAATCGTGGGTGCTTGCAGCAAGTGGCAATTTCAGTCAGATTCTTAACCAGCAAAAGATGGATAAATTGGGGGAATACGCTGTAGCTGTTCTTACACTAGTACACGGCAAAAGAGAGGTTTTGTAGAGAAAGACAATGCTGAGTGCCCAGCCTTCATGCTGTGTTCACTGCAGTGGATTTACTTTAGACGAGCTCTAGCGCTATTATGTGACCTGAAGTTCCCTTGCCAAGTACCATATATTAAATGTGCTCCTTTGATTTCATCTGAAAGCAGTTCAGTTTATACAACCCAAAGCTCTTCTGTGATACCAATCAACATGTGGTAAGAAAGGATAGCAAGGAAACTTGCTGCTGCAAAATGTAGCCCTGGTGAAGCTAAAAAGCTAAATTAGATGCGCATGTTATTTGTTGTGGGCTGCAAGTGAATGCACAGACAGCAACTGGGGCTCAGCTTACCAGCTGGTGATCTAAGTTGTGCATCTGAGCACTATAATATGCAGATCAGAATGCTGAGGTATGCTGAACCTGATAACCAGGTCATTGTAGTTTAATGCAAGGCAGTTGCAGTCATGGACACTCAGCAGTTGGTCCTCCAATTGCCCAACTAAGACGTGTATTGGAATACTTTATAGTGTTGTTTGTACCAGTGACTTCTTGGAACGATATCTAAATCTTATTTTGGTCTGCTGCTAGGAGTACAAACCTGTATGTGGGAAAAGTGTCTAGGTGGTGTGCTTCAGATATAGCTTGGCTGCGCATTTGCTCTGAATGAGAAGCGATGTCAGCATGAGCATAAGCCATTTAGCCTATTCCTTTATCTATTAAAAGTAAGACTTTTGTGGCTTTAAAACATACACAGAGATATTCTGAATTCAAAGAAAGCTTTCCAAAACTTATTATTCTCACAATTATTTACTGATCCTTTTCCAGCTTACTAGCAGCAAACAAATAACAGAAAATATTGTCATTGGATACAGTGGAAGTACATTTCCCCACAGTTTTTGGTTCCTTGCTCATACATCCGACGTTGTTTGTTTAATTGAAGGGTCAACTCTGGAAGACTGTCTTCAGTTGAATATCCTATCTAATTCCTGAAGCTTCTTCTGAACTGCTGCGTGGCTCAGACTTGAAGCCAGTGTCGTTGGACCTTATTTACACGTGTAAGTCCTCAGCGAAGCCACGGTTCAAGGTGTTGATCTTGAGCCTTTGATGGCTCAACATGTTTCATTATGATGAGACAAACATATGTTGCCCACAATAGCAGAGCTTACCAGGCAAATGGGACTTCTGTAGGTCAGCTGCTCGTCTTCGCTGTTGTTCGCTGCTTTAGTTACATCAGCTGCAAACTTTACCAGCAGTGACTTTGTGTTTTCTTTTAGACTGATGATTGAACATCAGTAGCAAAGGGGGGTTAACAGGGATTTGTCCTTGGACTACTGTTTTGCCCCTGTTGAATAATGATTTCCAATTTAAGGTTACTTTCTCAGATCTAATAACTAACCAGCTTTTAAAGCAGTATTTTTTGCTGCAGTAGTAATCAGTGCCCTTAGATGTCTTGCCATCATCAGAAATGCATAACTGTGTTTAAAAACTATCTGTTAAATAGGTCATTTTTAATGAAAATAATGATTAACCTTAATCTTGGGATTACAAATAACCCTTACATTGTATAGTCTCTTCAATCTCACTATTACCTAAGAGAGTAGCTTTGTTTAAATGTGCCTGGACTTGAGATCTTTAAATTTTTTCTCCCACAGAAGTGGTGACCTATTTTTTGTTTAGGAAAAAAAAATCAGTTTGGCATTTCCATTATACAGAAATTGTATAATAAATGTTATGTTTTATAAGTTGGTTCTATCTACCTGCAACATTGCAGGACTTTCTGCATGTAACAATAAGATTTTGGCATCTTAACTAAGGGCAACATAGTACTGCCACAATTAAATGCTTATCTGCTAGTTGTTATAATAAATTTAGTTAACTATCATGTTTCTCTTAAATATCTCTAAGGCCAGCATAAATAAGTTAATGTATTCAATACTTGGTTTAATTTTATTGAGCATTAGCTCATACTTTCCAGCAGTTACATTTCTCATTAATTGATTAGCTAGGCGTTAGTCATGAAGTTCAAGATCAGGGATCAAAGATCAGTGTTTCCTGTATACAGCCTTTAAAAAACAGGGAAAAAATAAAAATAAAAAAATAAAAAGCACTTTGCCTCTTCTATTAACAACCCTGCAGCAAAAGCAGAGGCTAGTAAATTTATTTAAATAGAATTAGTGATGTACAATGGTTTATTATGAACAGGAAGCAGAAGTATCGGAAGCAGAAGCACCGACTGCTGTAATTGCTAGTGTTTTTAACAGTATGAAATTAAGGAATTAAAAATAAAGTTACAAATGAATTCAGGTACGCTTTATCATAAATTGTAGGCCTAGGACTTTGCTGTATGACATTTATGCACGCAGAAGTCTTTTAGACACAAAAAGTAACTTTTAGTTAGAAAGCTTTTCATTTTTTAGACAGACAGAAACATCTGTACAGTAAGTTAGGCCTACCTGATAATAGGTTTGGATTTTGGGGGATCTCTCTAGATCTTTTAAGTACATTTCCCAACCTGACAGACGTCAGGCTGGTGAGCACTGATCTTGTTAAGACAAAATCTTGGGTCTCAGCTCACAAACAACTTAATGCAAAGCAGCATTTACTGGTGCTCCTCAGTCCAGAGCACCAGCCCTTTCAGCGACAGTGTTCTGACCCTTCCCAGGCAGCTGGTGGGACATATGTGAAATGCCCCGTAGTCACTCAATCAGTAGAGGCAGTGCAGTGACAAGCTCACCTCAGCTCTGTCCTTTTTCCTTTTTTTTTTTTTTTTTTTTTAGCCCAGGCTTACAATGAGAACAACCAAATGGAAATCCATCTTAATACTTTCTTTCCCATCCCCAAGCTTTGTCTTCAGGCAGTAGTTTTTCATTAATAAGAGCTATGCATATCACAAATCATAATATTATGGACTGTGTAAACTCAAGTCTTTAGAAAAAGGGGCCCTGTTTCTCCTTTGCTTCTAATACCTATTAGTACCCACACAAAAATTCAAATATGAGTTCTCTGTTCCCAAACAGTGAGGGGGAATTTGGGGGAATGTACGTAGAATTTGCACTCTAAGACTAGTGAAAGCATGCGGAAGTGTGTTAAATGATTAAGTTGAACAAAGATACTTCTACGCTATCTCCTGAATGGTTTTCCTGGGAGGAAGCATTGAATAATGAAATACGTTTGGCTTGCAAGGTAAGCACTGAAATATTTCCTTAACCAAATTCTTTCCAATAGCAGGATAATGATACTGGGAATTTGGCAGGTCTGCATACACTTTTTTGCTTCTGGTCTTAAGGAGAAGCTTCTAGACAGAACCACTGTTGTAGAGATTGCTTTTATGAATGTCTATAAAGTTAATTATCTTTCTAAATTATTTTTTTAAATGGGAAAATACAGCATTAGTGAGGTCAAAGGAGAAAAGAGTGCATTCAGGTATGTTTTTGTTAGTTACTGTTCTTTAGTGTCTGATACAATTCTTCAAGTGTCAGATTAAATCTAAATCTGAGTCCTTCCAGAAGATGAGGTAGGATATTGATCTTTGAGTTCATGGGAGTGCTGCCATTGATTATCACCAAGATCATCATTAGAAAAGTTGAACAGTGATATAATATTATGCTAGTTTATGGCAAAAGGTATGTGCTATAGGATGTTAAACTTCATAAAGTGAAGGTTCTTTCTAACTTTTAAAACCCATTGATCTAGTTTCCTGGAAGGTTTTGGGTTTGTTTACCAACCCACAGCTAAAGCAAAATTTGAATCATTGTTTATTCATGTAAAAATTCATGGGATATTCTTGCAGAGGGGTGATGGTATCATCTGATTATTAGTTATTGTATAACTCTGTCTCCAGTCAGTCCTCCTTTTGGTGAAATTACACTTCTTGAGTGCACTGGTTCAGTCTGCTAACTGTTGTCTCCTCCTTGCCATAATGTGAGAAGTACATATATAAAGGTACAGTTCTCCTGATGGTATTTTTGACAAATGCAGAAGAATCAATTTATTTGGTACAGCTTATATATACTGTTGTGGGAGGGTTAAAGAACATGTTTGACCAGATTTGTATTGATGGAGAACTTACTTCATTTGGAACCAGAAAGCAGACTAATCTCGGTGAAAAGAAAAGCTGGCTCAAATTCCCCAAAGCTATGCCTAATGTGCTAGTGTATCATCTTGCTAGTGGTTGCCTTTCTCTGGCAAAAATCCAAAGCTAGCAGCTGAAGAAGGAGTGAGATAATGACCTCTGAAATACTGATCTGCTATGCTGGCAACACAGCAAATTTCCCAATAGTGAGCTTGGGTACAGCACTTGAAGTCTGTTATTTGTTTTGTGCAACACTTCTACTGGATAGCCTAGCTAGCTGTGGATTATCCTTTTCTTGGGGCGTACTACTGTGTGCTTAGTAGCTGATGTGTCAAAACTAAAATGTTCTGCTGATTTTCACTAGTGCTGCTTGTGACTTGGTTCACGTATGACAAAGAGAGGAATGATGCTGCTGCCTCTCAACAGTGTGGCTGTGCCTTGTCTTGCTGTTTCCATTCTGCCTTTCTTTTTGTCCTGCTTGAATTGTGACTGGCTGTATGCTTTTTGAAATCCTAACCAACTTTGATTTCTTTGTGAACATTCTACCTATGCTCTCCTTTTTTTCTTCTTCTCTGTGCAGAGAGAGAATTCAATTGCCAATGCTTCTTTAGCTAGTGCTTTAGTACGTAAGCAGCATCAAAAGTCTTCTCACTCCAGTGCAGCTTACGGCCTGGAGAAAATAATTTCTGTGACGATTAAAGTTAAGAGAGGATATTATGGCCCAATAGAGATGAAAAACATAAATGTCTGTATCAACTGTTATGGAGCAGTTAGGTGGTAACAATGCAAGTACTACAATAGACAGTGCCTAACCTTGGTCTGAGCTCTTGTCATTGATACAGCAGTGGAAGCTGTACATGTGCACCATTAGTATGGTCTTAAGACCATACAATACGTGTTTCCAGCAGAAAGAGCAGCGCATTTCTTATACCAAAATTGCAACCAAAAGACAGGTAAATGAAAGGTGAAAAGCAAAATCTGCCACCTGAAAGTAAGTACTTATGGTGGTACTAAGATAATACTAGGATACATATACACTGTTTCAAAGAGAACAGCTTTTCTAGCATAGAGTTTTGAGAACTGCTGGTAGAAGAAGTAAAAAGTGTGTGAGAAGTAACTGAAAACTTGTGCACTTCCAGACCTGAAATTCAGTTTTTTTAAAAGGACAGCAACTTTTTTTTTGGAAAAAAAAAAAAAAAGGATTCTTCTTCTGTTCCTCCCTATAACTGTGATGGGGTGGGGAAAAAACTGGCCATATGCTTCCTCTTTGATTGGGAGATACTTGATAAGAGGTATTTTTAAGTCCATTCTATGGACATCATGCAGTGCTGTAATAAAGATGCGTGAGCTAGGTGCAGAACTAGAGAGTGAGATAACTGTACGAGGAAGATACTGAACAGGCATGCCTGAACCATGCCAGCAGCTGCCAGCCTCTAGGAAGAGTTGTTCCAGGTCCTTGGAGACAAATGGAGGGAAACAAAGAGTATACAGAAACTGAGGGTGGGGTGCTGGAGTCAGAGACTGTTCTTGGTGCTAAAATACATTCATATGGCTTTAACTGTCAACTAGAACAAATACATACTGTTAAGTGGTTTAGGAATGAGCTGTTTTAAATTTCTCAGGCAAAATTGTGGTGCCAAGGCAAGTTCCTTAGAAAAAGCATGTCACATCAACACGATTATAATTTTGCTTGATGGAGTAAATCTTGTTGGGAGAGCGCTCAAATATGCAGTCCTGTATTGAGCAATCTTCCATAGTCATTAATTGCATTTTTGTGATTCTAAGAGTCACTGCACCGACTACTTCATTAATGCTGTCAGAGCTGATACCAGAACGTTTAATTACTTGTGTCTATGCTTTTAAAACACTGAAACAGCACTCAGTTTTTCTAGGCCTCTGGCACTGAGTGCCATGTTCTGACAAAGAAAATCAGCATTAGCTGTCCAGAGGCCTTCTGAGACAGCTTTCAAAACTTCTGTATGTAAATTAAAGAGCAAAAGCTCCTACTGCTTTTGCAGCAGCATCATGTGTGAAATGTGCTGATGTGGACACTGCCTTTTTTTCAGTCATACATGACAGTGGGAACTGAGGTTCCAGACTCAGATCAGGATTAGAAGAAGAGCTGAAACTGGTGTTTTTGCTGTGATGAGCAGCTCATGAAGAACACCAGGTGACCACCATTCCTAGAGTGGATTACTGCAGGCAGAGCCTTGGCCTAACACGGTTTTAGTAAACTGGGTTACTGATTGCCATAGTCCAATATGGGAGAGCACGTTAATGGGAGAACAAGTGTGTGGATCCAGGTTGTACTATTTTGGCTAACAATTGGTAATTTTAAGCTGCAAAATCAGTTAGGATAAAATTTGCTCACATTTATCTGTGGTGGAGGTTGGATGGGCCATAATTCATTGTGACTGAAATTGGGGTTATGGACTCCAGACCCAAAGCTTGTCATGAGGTTTGCCTCAGGAGAACTGAGATTGGTTTGTGACTTTCAGCCGCAGCTAGTTTCCCTGTATCTCAGACCTATAAAACTGCATAATCTAGGATTAACTAATTTCTGAGGTGATGTTTATGAATGAGATTTGAGGCAGATTTGCAAGTCCCAGCTGTATCTGGTTACAGAGCATACACAGCTATAGATCTATACAGAACCTGATAATTTGCAGTTTTCTGCTTGGACAGCATTTGGCTGACCTGTGGCACAGACCTGCGCAACAGTAAAGTGTGCTTCATCCCAAAAGCATCTCTGGGAGAGTCAGACCACTCTCAGCATCTTCCTTGCTGTGGGTCAAAGATAGCAAGGAAGAGAAAAGACTCACTTTGAAGAAGAGAATAGACCATTACCCACTGGAATGTCATCGAGCATTGCGATAAAAATGGTGTTGAGAAGTATGAAAAAACCTTCCTGTCTTGGAGGGAGAATGGGGAGGTTGGAGGGAGTTTCCTGGAGCTCTTTGCATTTTCCTGAGTTTAATCCAAAGCATGTCTGTGTAATTTGATGTTTTGTCCTTTGACCTGCCTTTCAGACTAAGCAATATTGGGAGAGGGGAGACTACTTGAAGGGGCTGGGAGAACCTGCTTATTAATTAGTGACATACAGGCCATAAATCCATCCTACTAGCAGGTAAATGAGCCACTCAGCTACTAGCATGCATTTTGTCAAACCCACTCATTCCTAGGTTCATATCCTGTATCAATTACACTGTCCTATGTGGCTATCCCATCTCGTTTTCTCTCCTTTGGTCGTCTGCCCAAATTCTCTTGGGGGGTGGGGGGGACGACAGGCAGAAAGATGAAGGAGGAAGGGAGGATTCTCATTACAAATCTGGATAAGAGACAACACGTTTAATCCTTGGAGCAAAACTAGTCCAGTTGACAGTTAAAATGAAATCATTATTCACTCTCCTCAGTCCATTCCCAGAAATGGTATTGTTTATGACAATCCCTTACCATTATGTCATGGGTTTGCAAATATACAAGCATGGCATATGATCATCCGCCCAAAAGGAATAGCAAAGGCAGCAAGAAGAAACAAATGCCGTCTTGCAGGTTTCTGTTTCAGTGAGGGCTGTAGCTATCACTGTCAATGATGTCAAGGTTATACTGAAATGTGTGCCCAATGATGTATTTCTTGCTACTTGCCTCACTGCCTAGGCAGCAATTCAGTCAGCACCAGAAGGACTGTAAAGAGGTAACCAGAACCTTTGCCTCACTTCCAGTGGAGAAAGTAGTGTTTATTAAGAGAGCTTTCTGTTTGTACAATGTTTGGTACAATTGGGCCAGATCTCAAATTGCAGGGTATGGTGGCTTTGGGGACTTCCTAAGTACAAATGAATCAGAATGTTCAAAGAAACCTAATAGCAGGAGCAGCTGGGAAATGCAGCATCCAGATAATATACTTTAAACAGTTATTGTATTATGCACAAATAAAGAGGCCAGTGCCTGCTCTTAAAAGGAAAGCACAAAGCTTCAAGTCACAGAAGTGTGAATCAAACAGTGGCTCAAAGTCAGCTGAGAGCTCAATACAGGGACTGAGTTCCAGCTGCCATTACTTGAAGTCATCTTTAGCTGTGCTGTTCAGCTAAATAAAACATTGAGTTAGACTGAAGAAAATGGTCCTTGGTGCAAGCTGTTAGCTTTATTTACCAGGATTTCACATTAAACTCCACCATTTTACTCTCTTGAACTATTTATATTTCTTTCACTTTTCAAAATACCTCAACTAGACTTGAGCTTCTCTACTTCCTGAAAAGTTCTCTACTGAACAAATTTCAGAATTTCTTATTTCACTGGTTTACGCAAATTTCATTGACATTTCTCTGTTTCTTTGGTTGTTCATATCTTAGACAGTTCATGGAAATGAAGTGGTATTGGCTAATGGCTGCAGCCACGCAGTGAAGTCTCAGATGGATTTCCCAGAACTCACTAATATATCAAAATATATCACAAAACAAACAAATAAAAAGCATGCAAACTTAGTTACCAGTCTTCTAAGTTACTTAGTGTCCCTCGCACTTCATGGGTGATGTTTTGAAACAACCTTTCAAAACTGAGAGCAGCAACAGGCCTAGCCATGGTATTATTTAGGAAGGGAAGCTCTGCAAAACCAGGTTAATGTTTTGTGAATGTCAGTACATTCACAAAATACTTTCACATAGATGCCTCCCAGTGTCTTCTGCCTGTTGTCCTGGACAACCCCTTTTTGGTGACTCGTTGGGGAATTCAGATGTTCAACAGCCTCACCTCTCCCTGCTGGCTCAAATAAAGCTGGTCAGGAAAGCATTAGTAGTGGCTCAGGGGGTGGCTGTACACCATGCAAATGCATGCCTACCAGAGGAGGTCAGTGGTCTCATTCTGGGTTTGTTCTTACAACAGAGGAGGCACAGTTCCTGTGCTTGTGCTCGAGACCCTAATGAGGGGGAAAATAGTGGGTGAAGATTCTCAAGTGTTGTTTCCAGATCCTCCAGGGAACTAGGAGACAGGATTATTCCCTCTGTGGACTTTGCCACTAGTTATTTAGCCCTGCGCTTTCAATTAAACAATTAAAGTCCATAATCTGGCATGAAGATTTCCTTATCTGAATTTCAAATTTTTTCAAAATTTCTCTTAGTTTAATTTGAGTAAGCTTTAAAACAGTCATAGTTGAATTGATGCAAACCCTCAAATAAAATTCATCCTTCTTTTTCAGTGGCTTGTTCTAATATGGCTTTAACCCAAAACAATTATAAGAAAGTAGGAATAAGTATGTCTATTGCAAAGATTTACTTTGGCACCCCCTTGATACTTTCTTGCATAGGCAGACCTTGAACCCATTTGTCAGCTTGTGCATGTTTCATAAAATTGACATGGAGATCAGTATTCATCAGCTGCCTTTCAGCTCTCAAGTAAAATACAGTGTAAGGCTATATACCAGAATTCCAGTGTGGGGCCAACCAGAGTAAAAAATGAGGTATCTTGTAAGTAGAGCATGAGACTTGCAGTGGAACTAAAGACTGAAAGATCCTAGCACAGTCGTGTCCGAGCGAGTTTGACAGAGGTGCTGAGCTCTGTTTAGTGCTCCTGGACTTAGAGTGCTGCAGAATCAGGCCTATCCTTACAGTCTCCAGTTCAGGCATGCTGACGGAGTTGATGGCTTTTTCTTTCTTTGACTTTAGTTGAGAGAAAGTTGTCAGCATCTTCAAAAGCTGGACCAGGAGGATTTGTGTTCCCTCTGCCTTTTCCTTTCTGTGTATTCCCAAGAGAAATGTCTGCCTGAGAACTGGAAAAACTGCTACACTGACATGTGAGATTTCTGTTTGCTTGTTTTCGTCTGCCCTTCTGTCCTCAGTGCAAATGTTGGGCTTAACTCAGGGTAATCTTGCCCAGTCAGGCAGTCTGGGAAAGGCTGGCAGTTGTGTACGAAGGCAGGGGGAGGGGGAAAGAAAGGGTGTTATTTTGCAGAGCTGTAAATCCAGCACCTTTTGCCAGTGCTGCATTCTTTTTTTATTGCCTGTTTCTAAAAAGCTATTGCTGCAACAGCACTGACTGCAAACAAAATCTCTTTTACTCAAAGTTCATGACAGGTCATGCATTTTGCACATTTGTGGGACACTTGTAGAAGAACTGCAGAGCGCACTTTCCAAAACTTCAGTTTGAAATGCAACAGTTTCCATGTTGCCTGGCACTTCAATGTCAAAGAGATTTCTATTTTTAGAGAGAGATTCTACTCAAAGAGCTATATAAGGCTGTGCTGAGGAGATCATTACTTTTTTATATAATATAGGAGAAAACTTGTTACTTATTGGGAGAGAAAAAGGACCTGATTCTTCTGTGTAAAACTGGAAAAAAACAAACAAAGAAAAAAAAGATACTCTGCCTTGGATATCTTTTGTGGGGAGAGGGAACAGAAATCAGAACTGAAGACCCGGTATTTGTTTTTAATGTTATTCTAATTTATCACAAGTTCTTGAAAATATTGTTTTAGCCATTAAAAATGGTTAAGAAAGCTCTTTATTACAAGTGATGATGCAAGAGAGAAGGAATGGTTCCAAGCACGGTCTGGTGCCAAAAGACAGCTTACTGTGCAAACAGGTGACAGCACTGGGAAAACCCTGCAAGTTATCACCGTGTCCCACATGCGAAACTAGGTAAAATTTGATATTACAGATTCAGTACTTCCAGCTATGTTTTTGTTGTTGTTGTTATCCAGAGCACAAAGTGCACTTAAGCTGATTGAATGCTGCAGGAAAAAAAAAAAAAAAAAAGCAGACTAGTGTGGTGGCCTAAGAGTAGCTGTCACAGTCAACAGCAGAAGAAAGAAGCAGTGTCTAAAATCCTGGCTTTCAGCATGGCTTGCTAGGGAGCCTTATTCTGAAGCCTATTTTTTCCTGATGTAGAATCATTCAGCAAACACAACTCTGTGTTACTCTTAGTATCTAATTTTGTATGAATAGATAGGAAAAAGGTCTGAACAGAATTGGATAAAACCGTTCTCAATTAACTTTCTCAATGTCATTTCTGCCACTGTTTTAAGAGGACCATTTGGCTTCCAGGGAATACTATGTCAGTGAAGCAAGGGAGACTCTCAGGTCTGGCCAAGCTTTCGGAGGCAGCCCAGGTAACACTGGTTTTAGCAGCTGTTGGAAATGTTAGCACAGCAGTTAGGGCCAATATGGTTTTGCCTGAGTGAGGAGTAGATGAGGTAGTAGTGCTAAATTAAGGACGCTCATCCATTTCTGCTGCAGTCTGACATGGCTCCTAAAATGAATTCTAAATGGAGTCAGAACTGAACTGATTCTGGTCTTAACTTACCTTGGTTTTATATTTCTGTTTTTACATTGTCTAGCTAGCTGTGATATAACCTGTTTGACTTCAGGTGAATAAAATTATGTAGAGCCAGACTATTTGAACTAGGGGTGAAAAAAAAAAAAAAAAAAGGAATTGTTGTCTGCATTTCAGTAACATAAGAAAAGATAGTAAGCAGTCTTGTGTCACGCAGAAGGCAACACAAGCCAAATTAGTTGGTGGCAAAGCAGAAGCATAGGCATCAATTTCCAAATAGTCTGCACTAGGGAAATTTCTTATCCATCCAATGTATTGAACCAGGAACAGCAGGAGAAACAAAACACTCTGTTTTGACACTTGCTCTTCAGAAGTATCATTATCAATATTGAAATGTATTTTTTAAATTCTTTTGAATACGTTGACATGCTAGTCCTGGCATATTGTTAAAAGTACCAGAAGCAGTTTGAGTATATTGGGGAACCGCTGCTCTGGACAAACTACTGTGCCCACAGGTACCTTCTTAGATTTATTGGTGAAATCTGTTTCACATACTGTCTATCTTGGTTTTGAATATTGGGCAGGAACAGAACAACTGGATGACACTACTGGCATTGCAGGCATTTGTTATGTTGTGAATATAGGGTCTGCACTTAAAGGAAATAAATTAGAAAGAGATCATTAAGCTGGAGAGAAAGAGGTAAATTTTAACAGGTCTCTGCACTTTTCAACAGAGCAACACTGCCCCTAAGTGGCTGAGTTACCAGCAACGACAAAAAAATTGCTATCCACATAATTGGAGTGCTCATTTTAGTGCAAATGTGCCAGAGCAGTACACTATTACTTTTTATGACCAGAACATCTAGGAGCCACACGTGAGCTATAAAAAAAATGCAGGTAACTGGAGTAATTGCAAGGGATTAATCATGATAAACCTAATGAACTTGGTGATAATTTTACTATGTTGTTCTAAAAAAGGTCTTTTGCAATGTTTCATTCATTCCCAGAGCACCACAACAGAAACCAGCTCCTCATCCTTCCCTACCTGTGCAAAGAACTTACTTCTGCTTTGAGCTAAAATTTTCTCCTTCCTCTTTCCTAGGAAGTGCCTCTCTACCTTCCCTTGCCTCACTGAGAAAGCACACAAGAAATATTCCCGTGGCAGTCCTCTCTTCCTTCCTAAATGTCATCAGCACTGCTGGCTTACCCTGCAGCAAAGACACGTTCCTAATTTGATCCACTTCGCAGCTGTCTCAGACAGGAATCCCAGGCTGCCTCTTCCCAGTTCCTGAACAGTCTCCTTCTGGGGCTAAACAAATCTCTACACTGTCTCCTAAACGAGTAGCTGTTTAAGGCTGTAGAGGTTAATTCAGACCACTGTCTACTATGCATTCCCATGGCAGTGGACTTTATACTTTCCTTTTTATTAATAAACATAGCAATTGTATGATATTGAGAAGATACTTTTTAAAATGTTGTACATCTGGTCAGTCGGTTGCCTTAATATATTCTCAATTAACTTTTTCAGTGTCATTTCCACCACAGGTTTCATGAAGTAATTGTAAGATACCGTTTTCTACGCTCATATTAGTTTTCATTTTCTTATCTGTTGTACAGAGGAAGACTAGAACTGGTGACTACCAAATAAATGCAAATTTCCATTTCATGGATCCTAACTCTTTGATAACAGCATAAATCTATTACATAGTGTTACCATTTGTAAAATGTAATATGGGTGCATTAATATCATATAGATGCCTAATCCAAAAAAAAACAATAAAGGCCTATAAGCTCCAAGGTTAAATTCTGAGCTAGAGAAAGGCAAGTCTTAATTGAGCTAAACTATCTTTTTGTTTGTTTACAGTGAAGTATATAAACTTTCATCAGTCAAGCTTCTTATCCTACATCGGATGGGTATGTTGAAGAGAAAGTTGAAAGGGCTGAAAACAAAGGAGACGACTTCAGACCTGAAATTTTCATCCTCATTGACTGATCATCTAAAATGGTGAGTATAAGCTTTGCAGGATGCATATTTATTCATTCAAATGGGCTTTCTGTTTATTTTGCAAATACTTATTTGATATTAACTTCAACATTTGATTGAATACCATTAGAAAATTTGCAAAATTTTCTTCAACTTTAATGTTCATCTTGTGTGTGTCTCTAAATAAGCATACTTCTGTTTTCAGTGCATAATATTCTAATGTCAATAACGTATTCTGAAAAATAAAAGGAAAAAACTACTTAAAGGATATAATGAGGAAGGTGGGAAGCTCGAACTGTTCTTTAGAACTCTGAAAAAAACAATATTTTCCTTCTGAAATACTGCTGTAAAAGACAAATAAAATTGAGCAATGGCATTATGCTGTATACAAACACCATCAGTCTGTAAGTCGTGATTGTACAATGTTTTGATCATCAGGCCTCCTCTAAATAGCTGAAGGTTAGATCAGCAACACAAAATGCATAGTTACAGAAAACATCTGTATTTTGTTTGTGTATGTAAGCCTGAATTTAGTTAAGCATAAAGATTTGCTTGAAAAGCCACTAACTTCCAAAATATTTATAAACACATTACTAATCTTGGAGTCCTTTTGTGTTTATATGTTTTAGAAAAGTATTTGCCATAATAATAATTCTGAGAGTCCAAAACAAGAGGTGAAACAAACTAGATTAAAGAAATCAGACAAAGAAAATGTTAAATCATTTTTCTATTAGAGTATTTCTAAGTTTGTGAAAACTAATTGACCAGGCAAAGTCTGAAATTATTTTATTTATTTATTCATTTAATATTAAGATACTTAAGGTATTATAATGGTAGGAACAATTTAATGGGAAAGGATGAATGTTTATTAAAAAAAAAAAAAAATAGGAGGGAGGTCGATATATAGTCCCCAGCAGGAGTTGTGCATATCCTGTTGCCAGGAAGGTGAAGCTCAGAACTTTTTACAATCCCGTTGAATTGGCTAGCCACAGTATCAAGGAAAACTGCACAGTTTTTGTAAGGCCAGGTTTATGCGAGTATTACTCAAGCTCTTTATACTTGATTGTCTCGCTGTGACCAGACTGCAACACCTTTCAATTCTCAAGTATTCACCCTTTCAAAATTCTTGTCTCAGACTAAATAAAGATTTCTGATTATTTATTGGACAGTATGAACATTTCTTTCAAGAAGAGCAGAAGAGTCTTTTTGGGTTTGGATCCTGGATATTTTTTCCATACCACTCTCACAGATTTCACTGATTCTCTGTCTGACTTCAAAACGATGTTTAATGACTTCCTTTTGACAGTGTGTGTTTGTCTGTCATCTTATGTGTTTGTCATTAAAACTATATATATATATAAATCTTATATAATAAACACAAGGTAAATGTGGGAGATTGTTTGCCTTTCATCCCATTATTCTTGCTTTCCTGTGATATGGAAAGAAATATGATACAAATTATACTGGATTATCATAAAGCATATGTATAAAACCACAGCTGACACTATTAAAATTGTACTTTAACTACCGCCTCCATCTCTAGCTTTATGAACTTTTTTAAAGTATGGTAACTGACTACTATATGGTAGTTATAAAGAAAAACCATACATCAGAACTATACACGCTCAGTATATTTTGTTCTGAGATTGTACTGAAGAGTTGACTTTCATGTTAATCTGTGTAAATACTAAATGATTGGACAGGGCATCATGATTTTCTTGCATGAAGGAAGATCTTTTTTTTTTATTATTCTGAGAACCATGTTATATCTTTGAGAGCACCAAGATAAAAATGGTCCTCAATCATAGTCATGATAGTTTCAGCCACAGTGGGGTCACTCTCGAAGATAATAATTTAAAAAAAAAAAAGTATCAATATATAAATTTCCGTATTGTGGTGTGGATGCAAACCATATGTATGCTGTAACTAAAGGGAGGACAATAACTGATCTTGACAGGACTCCTTTAGGAGGTCTTGTGTCAAAATAGATAGTTGAAATAACTGATAGTGAGTACGAGCATAGCTGAAACTGTCATTCACCAGTCACATGAACAGCTGAGACGGAGAGGAAAGTTGACAGAAGGCTCCATGCATTTTATTAAGACAGTAAGAACAGTATTTGGGAAGAACAGAAAGGGACGAAAGACTGGTAACTACCAAGCAGGGAATGGACAGTGTTCAACATAGGCAAGTAAAGAGGATTTTCCAAAACATAGTCTGAATGTGGCTGCTTAAGCAGACTGGCAATATTAGTGAGGACTCTCACAGAACACAGCATATGGTAGTTGCTTAGAGTGACATCTATGGTTTTTTTTTTAAATGCACAAAACCAGCTCTCAGCGTAGAGTACTTGAGGATTACTGGTTGTTTTGTGTTAGCTGCCTCTTTTCAGCTTCTCTTGGCAAGTTACTGTGAACCTCAGAACATACGAAGTGGCAGTGTGACATTTTTTGTATATATTTGAACAGAGTGGGAAGTGCTCAACGAGCTGTTGAATTGGAATTTGCATGTTTGCAATGTGAAATTATGCTATTGGAATAGGTGTGATGATACTATCTCCAGCTGCTATCTTGAGATAAAAATATACTCGTCATTTTCACCTTGTTACTGCCCCTGTTGCTGTTGTTATACTTCTTATGAGCTCAGTGAGCTAAGTACCACTACATTATGTCATTACATCTTAAATACATCAAATATATTTAGATACAAGTCATACAGTTTTTTAGTAGAGTCTGTGCTGTACTGAAAATCCCTCTGTATACTAAACAGTTCAAAAAGCTGCTTGCACTTTTAAAATCTGAATCTATATATCGTGCTGATTAGCACTGTAAGGCCCAAGTATCTCTCTGAACAAGCTAGCTTAGTTATTAAAAGTAGAATGGTGAAATTCATTATTGCCTTTCAACCTCAAGTTTTATTACCTTATAGTAAGGTGATATGTTGCACTATTCTAGTGGGTTTTGAAGAGCTTGTCCAGAATATGTACTTTCCATTGCACTATATAGACACACCTGAAGTATTGGTTTCAGACATCAGCATCTCATTAGTTGTGTAGATACATTTGTAGTCAAAAAAGACTAAATCTCAGTTTATTCTTAAGTAAACACCATCAGATGAATGACTGACTAGCTTCTCATTTACTCTAAGGTCTGAAATCTGGGTGGAGTTTTAAACATTAAATGTTACTGAAGATCCAAGACCCTACATGTCTCAACTTCTTGACTGTTAATCATTTTTTGTACTACTTTTGCTTTGGTGAACACACAAACAGTACCCTTTGTACAAAGCAATATAATGTAGTTCAAATATTTTACTTTAATGAGATAATAACAAAGACCTTTACTCTAATTGCATGCAATTTTAATTGAAAGCTTTACTGCTAGTACAAAGCTTAATTCTTTTTTTAAGAAACAGATGAGACTATTGTTTTATTATTACAGGTTTTCCCAGTCAGTTTATATTACTGTTTGTCAAGACAAGTTAAATTGTTTCCTAGTGGCTTTGCTCTCATCTAAGACAGTAGAGGGCAGTGAATCCACTACACAGAAAGTGTGATAATAGGATCATTTTTCTCTATCCTAACAATCACATTTCCTAGACATTCCCTATCAGAAATGGCCCTTGTTGGGCACATACAAAGTAAATTACAGACCTGTGTAGATACCATGATGGTTTTTGGTTTTGTTGTTTTTTGTTGTTGTTGTTTTGTTTTGTTTTGTTTTGTTTTTTACTTAATAGGCCCAATACAGGCACAATTAGATGAACTATGTTTATTTTTTTGCGCAACTGTTACTTGCAGACCAGAGTACTGTTTGCTACCCTGCATACATATTGTAAAACTATCCTATGAGTTTTTAGTAGTTGTCTTTTTATGTTGCAAAAGAGAAACATGGCAGCGAGAAAGAAAGGGAGATAAGGCCAAAATTAAAACTCAAAGTAGTACTGAAGACACAAAAATTATATTCCCTGCAGCTACAGTTCTGGGTGGTGCAATTTTCCGTATCTGAATATTTTTTGACAGAAGTGAAGTATGAGAAGTTGTTCAGTTAGGTGGGGTAAAAAAAAATCAAAACCAAAACAAATCAAACAAAACAAAAATGAAAAAAAGGAAAGCTTGAGACTTTTCCTCATGAAAATACAGACATTTTCTCCAAAATACTGACTATAAATCTCAGTCTTACAAAGAGCAATATTTAGATGTGAAATATTCCAGCAGCTATATTAAAAGCCATCCTAAAATAAGTTATGATAGAGGTATAACCTCATTCTAAAACATTCTTCATATTGTCCATTAAAAGTATTGCTACTTTTCAGTCCATACCATTTTCATATTTCCTAATATGATTTTTAGAGTCCCATTAGACTAACAATAAGAACCAGAAGTTTGATATTTATTTACAAACCTGCAGACCTAGCTGAGATTGGAACTTTTTTTTTTTTAAATTCATTCTCACTGAATCGATTATGATACAGCAATTTTTGTGCTGCTGTGCCACCTGACATGTTATTTGGTGTGGGGTCATAAGGACTTTCACCAGAGCTCGTTAGGTAGGAAATGATCCCCTTGGAATTGAAAATTGGCTGTTATCATTAATGACAGACTTCCTGTGAGTTTCTCTATCTGTTGTACAAAGCATACCACACTTTATTGCTACAGGATTCCATCTTTGATAAGAAAACTATTAATGCTGTGCTCAGAGAAACCAGTGAAGAGTTTTTGTTACAACCCTTTCAAGTCATTTATCATTGTATTGGCGGGACTTTGTAAGGCTAGATGCTTAAGAAAGTTATATGTTTTTTAAAAAGTAATATTCTACTTTGAGGCTAGAGGGCTATTTCAAGCAGAATTGTAGGCTTATGCCATGAATCCACTCCTAACACTTTTTCTGTTAATTGTTTAGTGAAGAAATAGTATACACTAATTGGCTGATGATAGCCCACTGGGTGTGACTGCTGGTGTTATAAAGAGCCATGTTTGGAATGATCTGGAAAATGGAAGATAAAAAGTGAAGTTATAAAGTTTGTTACATTAAAACAAACTCCTCTACTTGGGAAAGAGAAAATGAATTTATAAAAACAAGAAGAGAAGTATCTTGCTGGCGCTGGCTCTTTTGCAGAAGTTCTGGGGGTCATTTAGTGTGTTTATAAACTAAATAAGGGAAGACTACAGGTTCAGGAGGTTTTTAGGGGTTGTTGTTTTTTTTGTTGTTGTTCCTTAAAGAAACAGGGAAACACGATACTGGGCCGCATTAATAGGACAACTCAATCTGTAGAACATAGGAGGTAATTATTCATCTTTATTTGGCACGGTGAGTGCTCTGTCAAGTTCAGAAGGGTTTGGGCAAATTGGAGATGGTCCAAAGTAGGCCAGCAAGGATGCTAAAAGAGTTAGAAAGCATGACCTATGAGGAAGCTGTGAAGGAATTTAGTGTACTCAGTCTTTCTTTTTGGAGGGGGGAAAAAAAAAAAAACAGCTATAGAGTTGGGTGGGAAGACTTAACCTCTTCACAACAGAAAACTTATCAAGAAGGCAGCACATTTGTTTGATCTTCTATATAGGGTAAGAAGTAGCAAGAAATCAACTTTGCAGCAAATAAAATTTAGATTTACATCTTAAATATTTCTAAGAGCAATGAAAGAGTTAACCTAGGAGTCCTGGAATTTCCTTCACTGGAGGGTTTTAGAAGAGTTTAAGCAAACTTCTGTCAGGAATGGACTAAGACCATTTAATCCTTAAGGCGAGAAGCTGTTTTTCAGTGATTTTTCAAGTGAATTTTTACTCTGATTACAAGTCGTAATTCATGATGACTGCAATTTGACAGACTGAAATTGCAAGAGGTCATAAGCATAGTGGGTAGATACGGGGTGATTTCACAGGAAATCAGTGCAGTATGTAATCTCTTGAGGTGCAAGCAGCCCCTTACATCTATAACGAATGTTAGCATCTACCTAAATAACTTTACAGGAAAGAAGAAAAACTAGCCTGGAGGCAAGTTTAAAGGACCTTATCAAATCTGTAGTTGCCACAGTAACAGAAAAGGCCATACAGAGAAACATGTCTTGAATTGTACTCTAAACATAGCCATAGAGTTTCATCTTTGACGTTCTTAGAGAGAAAGAGTGCATTTAACATGAATTTTTGAAAATAATAGTCAAAGCAGGACCACTTTACCTCTGTGTCTGAGAAAATAGCATGAAAGAAGATTAATGCAATCCTCTCTGTAGTAATTTAGCATGGAACTCTTTGGACTCCTTAAGCTCTGCACTGATTTTACAAAAGAAGGCAGCAGCCAAAGAAGAGTGTATAATATGATCTCTCCCATCCTGTTTGGGGCAATGTAGGAAGCTACGTTCTGTGCTAGTGGGGATCCAGTAGTCATCTTACAAAGATTACTCCACTTGCTTTAACAAACCTACTGGTGACTGTGACAAGGTCTGGTTATGAAAGATAAGAATCATAAAGCTCCCAGAGTCTGTATCAGAACCTTTCATCTAGGCTCATCTGGCAAAATTGATCTCAGAACACAATGTAATTACCTTTTAAAGTATGGCTAATATGAGCTAGGTGGCAGAATGATTTAATGAACTTAAATTCTTAAAACTTAACTTAAATTCTTATAACTTAAAAACTCTTCTGACCCAAATTTATACCTAAATAGACAGTCTGGAGTGAATTTTGACCTCAGCCTAATCCCTTGCAAATGCTTGTTCGCCTTGCATTTGGAGAATGCTTCAGCATTATGAGTCACCTCTACTGAGGAGGCTCTACACTAAAAGAGCAGATCAGGACTGAAATATCAAGGGGAAGACAGGCACACACCCCAAAAAAAACTTCTGGTAGTCTCTTGTTTTTACTACAGTTATGCAGGGAAATGTAAGAGAAAAACAAAATGCTTCCTGCCATGGGTAACACAAGGTCAATAACTGTTTGGTTAGCACAGCTTTCTATTCACTTGATCTGCATCTAGACTTGCTCTGAGAAGCCTTGTGTTAGAACAGCAGCGCTGGCATCCTATTTGGACTGTCTAGTACAAAAATGTCATGACATTTTCTAAAAAACTAGTGATACATGTAGATAGTCTTTGCATATGTATAAACAAACTATAGCTTCAGCTCTGTGGAATAAGTTTGGGAATGTTATGTTCCTGCCCCTGAAGTATACACAGATACGTATGGACCATGAAATGGTAGGGAAAACTCTTTCCCTACAAATAAATACGACTAGTGTAGAGATTTATACTTCATCCATCTCTATACTCCAGGTTTTCCTTAAACTCCTGATATGAAAAGGTAACAATCTGTGTATTTAGAAGTATAGCATACAATAATAAGGGAGAATTTGCAACAATTCAACAGAGGAATTAGAACTTTCCAGCAAGAGAATTTCCTGTTAATGATCACCATCAGATTCACGGCATTTAGTCTTCTTTCTTCTATACTTCTGCTCCTCATTTTTTCTGTAATTCTCAAAATGCATGATGACCCATGCCAGCCACCACACTTTCTCCAAATATCTTTGTTTTCTGCCAAGTCTCCCCTTATGCACAAAACGGCAATTACTTGGTCATATTTTAGTACCTATTTTAATTCAGAAACTTGGGTGGTGGGGGTCACAAAAAATGTCTGCTTTGCTTTTAACTCAAATTCTAGGCAAAGTGATTCAGTTGAGATTTGTGAGCTCCTCTCCATCCACTCTGTTGTTCAACTCAGAAAGTTATTCTGGTCTCAAACACCGTGGATCACCAAAAATGAATACTATCGAAACAACTGCTTGTACTCTGTAATATCCTAGCATAGCTCTTTCTGGAGTTTCTCCTAGGGTTGATTTTCCACTGCAAAAGAGGATTTTAAAGATGTAGGAAAGGGTGCTAGCTTTGTTTTTTATTTCTGTGGAAAATGTGGGAGGGCATGAGGATAATGGCAGCTCATTTTTTTTGTGTCCAAATATAAGCTTGTCCCTACATTCAATACACATGTCCTGGCCTTGCAGAAACGAATGAGTAAGATAAGGAAAGCAATGTCATGACAACAGTCTCCCTATCACCAAACATAAGCTGGTATGCGAAAACCTTTCCATCCAAAGTTAAAAGGGTTTTTAATTATAAATTATTTAATTAGCATTCAAAGGAAATATGAAAAGTTTAAGCCAATTTTGACTATTCTACAATATTGTGCTGAGAAGAACTGAGAGTGAGTCCTTCAGATTGTGATCTGAAAAATTATTCCACTTTCTTCTGGAGCAACATTTGCTCTCTGCACCTCACTCTTGCCTGCTGTCACACTCAAATGAGATGAAGTGAGAAATCTTGAACACAGATACTAGGAAGCATTTTTACGATTAATCATTCTAAAAAAGAAGCATCTGATTCTGAGTGAACTGAAGTTATGGGAGAAATCAAAAAAGAGATGACATCCTAGATCAGGGCTATATCTTAACATAAACAAATCACTCTCCTATTTCTTTTGGAACTCTGCTGTCCCAAGCCAGCTATGAGAACAAACAAGACATTAGTTATATTTCCCAGTATAAAAGTCCCTTAAGGCAGCCTACTGGGAAAAGTGGGTCTGAAAACCACTGGCATTGTCTCAGCCTAAGCTATCGGTTTTGTGATGAATTAAAAAGGACAGCATTCTAATTTTAGTAAGTTTTAAGTAGAATTGTGAGAACTCAAAAGAGATTGAGTTTGCTCACTCATAGAGAAATGACTGTTAGTTTTTTGTTTGTTTGTTTGTTTTTTCTTTAGAGGAAGCTTATTAGATGAATATTGATTAGGGCATTGGCACACATTCTACAGTGTGTTCTGCAGAGAAGGAGATCGTCGAAGGGCAAACAGCAGGTGTGATTCCTTTCCATCTCTTAGTAGAGCCTGAGAAAGAGGAGTTGCAAGTAGATTCAGATCTAGCAGGAAGCTCAGCAGCCTTCAGAGGCTATGAAGTGGCAACTATAGTAAGCCATCTATTGGAAAATATCCCTTTACTCAGATTTTGCTTGCAATATAAACATTTCCATTACTTTCCACTTTAAGTGTCTCTAGTTATTTCTGTTGAATCAGCAGTATTTTTTTGTTAAAAAGAAATGACTCGACCCTGTAACAAAACAGTCCCCACTGTTTTTCCTTCTTCTGTTTAGCTGAAATTTGCAGGCTTGTTCTGCAAACACAGACTTCAGCATTTCCAAAAGCTAAAGGTCAGCCTGAAATCTCACAGCACACTTACTGTATAACAGCCAAGCAAGGAAATGTTCAAAAAGTCTTTGGAGAACATTATCCTAAAATATGAAGTTACAGTAACTTCAGTCCCATGAGCCTCATGGCCTTTTTTGTACCTTGGGATCTCCAAATAAAGCAGATTAACCGATCATTTTTGTAATTCTTCCTTTTTCCACAAAAATGGAAATAAGTGAACCTATAGCATCTAATTGGGTGTTTTGAACAGATTGGATTATAATTTAATTTAATGTTGAGGGTAAGTTTTTCCTCAGACTATTTTTAACCTCAAATGCCTTATTTTGTGATAAACAAAAAGATTTGTAAACAGATTATGTATTGAACACATATTTTAATATTCTACAGTTAAAGTGGATGGTTTTAGCAGCGCTACCTGTCCTGTGCAATTCTGTTATTAGGGAACACACCATAATCTCCCAGGTCCCAAATAAGTGATTTACCCTGATGATAAAGAAATTTATTAACTCTTTTTTACTGCTTATGGCTGCTTAAACCTATCAGGGAGAGTTTCTTGCTCAAGTAAGTATAGAAAAATATAAGTGTGAGGGCACCCACATACCATTTCCAATCACTACAATTGTTGTAGAAAAGCAAATGCTTCCAACAAATCTGCTTAGAATTGGACCTGACTCAATGCTGATTCTTCCAAAGCTGCCTATAAAAATATATTCTAATTCCAATCAAAGTTACTCATATTCTGAGTTTCAAGAAAGTGGGACTTAATATTTACTCTACATAATATTCTCAAAAAAATGAGGAAAGGAAAAGGAAAGAAAGGAAAAGGAAAGGAAAGGAAAAAGAAAAAAAAATGAGAGAAGAGAAGAGAAAAGAGAAGAGAAAATGGTCCTTCAAATCAATGTAAGACATATTCCTTCACTAGGAAATTGTATTGAATGGATCTCAGTAGTACTTGGACAATGTTTAGTGAAGTGGGAAAATGAACCAGAGAAAGCAGGTCCCCATAAAACTGCTGTCTGTTTCCCAAACAAGTGGGATTCGGTTTGTTGAGGGCCCCTGGTTCCTCTTGGTACACTAAAGCTCAACAGCAGATGAATAAGGAAATCATGTGAAGGAGTAAAGCATGTTGGAAAACTTTAATGACATTATATACAAAAGTCCTCCTTACCTCACTGGTGTGTTTCTGTGTTTGTTTTTCTCTCCAGATAAATTAGATATAAACAAACAGATTGCAATATGGGGAAAAGCATGCAATGGCTACAATGGGAACAGAATCCACCCTGTGTACTGTAGTTTCACATTCTAATTAGAGATGTGTAAACAATTCTTTCCAAACTTTTGTATGAGCTTCCATTCTGATAATTTTCAGTGCTTAAACAATTGTAGTTAACATTACTTGCTGCCCATGTTTTCATATGTAACTGTGCTGTCCTGGTACTCAGCTTTAGAAATAGCAGTGCTGTAAGTTCCTCTGAAAAGATTGTCCAGCTTTATATCCTCAGCAGTGGTTGCCAGTTAATGTGTGCAGGGGTCTTCAGAGACTTCAGCTGGAGCTCTAGACCTTTGAGTTTCTATCATCGCAACTGTAAAAGATAAACTTATGATTGGCATACAGAACGTGCCAGCCCGGATCTAAGATGTAGCACTTGTGTAAATCCACAGGTAGCTAAGACAGCCATATGCTAGGATGCTGGACAGAAGGCATGATTCTAGATCTCTCTGATGTAAAACTTTTAGCTGGACTCTATAGAAAGTGATAGATATATAAGATTAAGTCAGTCATGTTTAATGTTTTACATCTGTGTTACACTTTGAAAGTTTAAGACAACTCAGTTCTTGGTATCTCTTTTTTCTCTGACAGTGGACTACAGTTCCCTGTGTAAGGCTAAGGTAATTAACTGTTACCATTTTAGCATCATTATATCATTTTTGCCTACTCATTAGAGCCTTCTGCTTCTAGGAATTCCTTCACACAGCAATATTTCATCTTTTACCATGTTTATCTTTTATGTCCATGATATCGTTAGCATATTCAACATTGTATTATGATAATAATCTTTTGTTGTTGTTAATTTTAACCAATGTCTCCTAGAAACAAAAAAGAAAACAGTCACATCTTAATGTGGTCTAGAAGATGAAAGAAAATGGCTGACTGCCAGGTCTCTGAGCACAGTCTCTAGGTAGTTGATTTGTTCTAGCTTGGACTAAGTCCACGCAACAAAATGTTGTTGGCAGGACTGTTTTGGCTAGAATTATTAAAAAAGAAAAAAACACCTTTCCTCCCTGAGGTAAGTACACTAGGAAACAGCAATATAGATGTCACTATATTGTCCTAAAATTTCTTTCAGTGACACGGTTTGAGCAGCTCACAGAAGGTGCCACTATGCCACAGAGAAACTTGGAGAAATCCACTGGCACACTTAACGCTGAAACATCTGTGGGGACTGAGCTCTTCTGCTTTAGAGAGACCCAAAATTTAAGGGCTGTTTACTGTCCTACCCATGGTAAAAGTAGGGCTTTTTTTGAGGTTCCCAGTCCAGAGAGGTCAGCAATGTCACTGCCCCTTAGCTGAAGATATGGAGCTGATTGACCATTTTCCTCAGCAACTGATGGCCCATGTGAGTTGCACAAGACAGAGGATGCTTATGAGGCTTATAGCTTACACCTTACCCATTTGAGTTGGAGAGGATTTCAGTATCCAGGACTGGTAGTGTGGCACTATAGTTAACACAAAGAATAGGGAAGAAGCCAACATAGAATAAGGGGTAGGAGGAACTAAGGTGACCCAGGCCTTAATTCTATATTATATGGACAAAAGAAAGATTATTCTTCCCACACAGAAAGTAGTAATGCCTATGTAGTCAGCTGTAATGCCTATGCAATCAGCTGCTTCAGTGCTTATGCACTGGTGAATGAAAGAGCTAAGTGCAGCCCCTATTATAAATTTCCTTTCTGAAGCCCAAGTGCCTCCCAGAGAAGAACAATTTTGGATTTTTGCATGTTCATTCACCTCTGGCCTTCTCAGAACTTCCTTTCTAAGCCATTGATTTTTCCCTAGGTTCTTACACACTGAGAGAGACTTGACAGGACCTGGTGTTTAGGACCTGTTTGTGTGAATGTCAATCCAGAACAAGAAGTTCTGAGAGACTTGCAAAATAAAGAATTAATACATTAAGCTGACCAGTTCAGACTTCAGGACTGGGTCTAGGAGGAAGGTAGAAAGTAAACTTATGGTTTTTTAAAGAAGCCATAAACTGAAAGTGGAATAGAAAATATGTTGAGGTTATTTTAAGCTGCACACTCTTGTAAGAAATATGTTATTTTTGTGCCATGGGTTTCTGTACATGAACCCATCTCTGAACATTAAGGAGCAATGATACGGTCTTCCTGCTACTGCTCTGATGAACAGTCTGTGGGAAATAACCATTGTGTTTCCTTTGAGTTTTCTTTTTCCACAACTCCATTTCTAAATCCTATGAAGAAGTTGTAGGAATGAATCCTCTAAATACTCATGGCAGTGGTGACAAAACACTTCTGTACCTGAGTGGCTCCAGATTTTAACTGTAGAAACCTACATTTTTGGTGTTATTATCATCTCTGGGACTCAGCATTTCCCCAGTGGCCTCTGAGAGGCTGTTTTGTGCTTTCTGTTCCGTCCTGTTCCTTCTCTAGTATGTACAGAAGTTTAACACTTGAAATCAATTTAGCAAATTAAATTTAGAACTCAAGCTGTGATTCTCTAGCAAAAGGGAAAAAAAATAGCCTTCTGTTTCAGATACTGAGATGTGCTCATTGGACTGGTATAACAAATACCACCAGCATTAAGTTGTATGGTCTCATATGGTCATATGAAAATGCTCTCTTTTGTGGCAATTGAATCCATATAAAGAAATTTTGGCTTCCTTTGGCTCTATTTTATGTTTCACTGTTTCACAGGAATGTAATTATGTACAGGCTGACAGTTATATATGCTGTGGTTCAGCCAAGTATTTCAGCATGAATCTAATTCTAAGCAGATAGTCTTTGCATTAATTAACGCTTATCTGTTTATACAAATTATGTGCTTGAGCACTCTGCTGGGTTATTACAGCATGTCATATGCCACTTCTGGCTGTGAAGGTAGATAGGAATCAGTGTGTATGAGTTGTAGAGTCAGCCCCAAAAGATCTGGAAAAAAAAAATTCTCATAGTTTTTAAGAAAAATATTCTCTCATATACATGTGCACAGCACAACTGTCCAGGTCCTGTTGATCACTTATTTATATTTTTACAGGTAATGCACATACATTATTGAATGTATATGCTATAATTGCTGCTGTATAGCATGTGGAAAGATACTTGTACTATAAAATTGACTAATGCTAATGTTTAAGAGATCAAATATTATGATACATTAATACTAGCAGTTTTATCTTGTGCACATGTTCAGAAGAGGAAGGTAGATATTATAATTATCCTTCCTTTAAATATGAACTCTTTAATATGTAGCTTTTATAGCTTCACATTTGAAAGTCACAAGCATGTCAGTGAAAACTTAAGTTTTGCCTTCTGTGTACATATCCATGTAAACAATTTGCATGCTTAGAAATTCACATTGAATTTGAATGAATTAAAAGAAATATCCTGCCAAAATTCAATTAAAATTGCTCTGTTTCACTTGGTTCCCCATGAAAACTGAAGAAACAACAAAGCCATTTCAGGCTCATTTGAAACTGAGTGAAGGTTCTCCTTGCTTGCTTATTTGTGGAAAGTTTGGGGCTACTATATGCTGTGCAGTCTACTATGGATATTTGGCATTCCTTCAGGTGATCCCCACAGGAACATTTGTTTCCCACAGAAAGTGAAACCACAATTTTAAAAACAGTATTAAATTACTTTTCTGTTTTTAAAGTGGTTTTTACAATTTTTTAAATCTAGAATTCAACATTCAGACAAGGTTACCAGCTGTTTACACTGACAGAAAATTAGTAAGATTGAATTGCTCTCCAGGACTCATAATGGGTTCCTGTCTCATAATTCAATGAAAGGAAGTATTTTTGCAGCTAGAATTTGAACTACTAGAGGATCAACTGATTTTATACACTGTATTGTAATTGTAGTGGCAGCACTATGCTTAGGACTTCTTGTATGAGGAATTTGCTTTGAGTCGGGGATAATTTGCACTTCACAACCTTGAGGAAACACACATATACTTATGGACAGGTGACAAATCAGAAAATCTCTGTTTTGGTCAGTGTTTTATCAATTAAGTCTTCTGCCGGCATCATCTTCTTTAAAGAAAAGGATTCTGTGTCTGATGACTTTTTGTGTTCAAGATAATTTCTGTGCCTGTTGTTAATATATTTAGACACTGAGATTTTACTCTGTGTGCTGTAATTAGTCTACACTGGTTTGGAAGTGGATTTTTATTGAAAGTTATCGCCAATGGATATCCACTTTGAAAGTCAGAAAAGCATAGAACAGTATCTGGTGCTCTCAAGTAAGAAAATGGCATTCAGCGTGTTTCATAACTTGGAGCTAGAAACACCAACTATAATAAATTAGGTATTATGATCATGTTGAAGGATCACTTGCACATTATTTGATCTGTTTTATACTTACTCTGGATTCTTATTGAAAGGACTGAATATTCAACAGTGATGATTCCTTGGTGGGTTAGGGATCTCTGGAGACTTTAACCTGTGGAAATGCTTTGTTTCTTTATCTGTATTTGATCAGAACGACTGCTTTAGAAGTAAGGAAGAGGGGATTGGGAATTTAAATGGAATCAAAAAACTATGAACATCAAGGATTCACTAACTTCTCATAAAGTGTATGTGAAAGCCTGAGAGAGAAAGACAAGAACCAAAACAAGATTTCTTTTGATCTCTAAAAAAGAAAACTGCAACGGTAAAGGTAGTGATCACCCACAGGGAAAGAGAATCCACAAAAGGTGGTCTGTTCTGTGGGTTTAGGTATCACTATGATAACGTGGCTAGGTTGTAGTTTGTCTTCTGTTGAACAGCCTTGTATCAAACTCATGGATCTAGTCTTAAAATGGGCACTAAATCCAGAATAGTTCCTCACAATTCCACTGAAATGATTGTACAGTTGCTTGTGGTGACAGTTGTGTGTTGCCTTCTTTTTCTTCTGCTTCTTTTTTTTTTTTCTTTTTTCATGACTTGTCCAATTCCCCAAAAAGCTTCAAGTTTTGTTCTTGCATTTTTTGGTCTTTTTTTTTTTTTTTTTCCTCCTCTCCCTTCTATGGCAGCTACTTTGGGGGGGGTACAGGAATAGCCACTGATTTGAAGTATATGATTTCATCTCCTTATAACCCCAAGAAAGATAAAAGGCCACTTACTTCTGAAGAAAAAGAGAGTGGGAAAGCTCAGCTTATAGGAAGAGATGGTTTTGTTCTTGGTTTTAAAAGGAAAATTACTTTGCTCCTCATTCAGGAGGAATGTTTGTGTTTGCAGTAATTGTTCTTGTTGACAGCACATACAATTGATGTTGTGGGAGAGCACAGAGGAAGATCTCTGCTTTTATAAAGAAAATACTGAATGTTTCCTTCTTGCCTAACTCAAGTCACTAGTCAGGCAAAGCTTCACACAGCCTCCATGCTTTCTCCTCTGTATGTCTCATGTATGAAGCAAACTAAGAAGGAGCAAAATGGATTATCTTTACTCCTTTCTGATACTGAAATTCTCAGTATATATGCTAGGATTTTTCTGTTCTACTTTAAAAGATATCTAGACAGAACACATATAAGTTATATATAGAATAAACGTTCCACAAAAGGGCTCTTCCTTAAAGGAATAAATGTGGCGATTCATACTTTGTTCTTGATCTTGTTTTTGATCTAGCTCCTAGTGTACTTCTCAGTTCTGTACCTGGTTTGTGGCTTAAATTCTGATAGAGAGACAATGTTTAAGAAAATGTGACCAACATAAAGATGAGTTAGTGTAGTCTTAGTAAAGGCTTTTTGTGTTTTTGAGGAGAGTAGGCAATATACCAGTGCAGGGTTACAAAGATGAACTTGTTTCATGTGGCTTTAATCAAATCTGGGATGCCTGGAATTAAGGGTCATCACCCTGCGAGGCACCTTGAGAAGAATTGCTGTTTCAAATAAGGCCATTGCTGACATGAATGTGGACTGAAAGTTATGCTTTGTTAGAAACCAGGCATAACAACCAAACCAAACAAAACCAGAAAGAAAAGAAAGAAAACCCACATATCAACAGAATATCTCAATTTATATTGTCGAGTAATTTATAGTACTTTAAAGAAAGAAGATCATGTCATTGTCCAAGAAAACAAGTAATTTAACTTGTACAAGCACATCTAATATATTATACAGTAATGATTCCCAACAGTTCTCCAGCTAAGCCATACTTGAAAAAATTGGCAAGATTTATTCTCTGCTGTATCCACTTCATCCTGCTCCCAAAGTTTGCTGCAGCATCCTCCTGCCTCTGCTGCCTGCAGAGGCTGCCCTGCTGACTGCAGCAATAGCACTGATCTTAGGCTAATCGATCTGTTTCAACCAGCTCCTGTATCCCTCCATTGTGCTCCCCAGTTCTCCCTGTTCCAAGACTGTAATTCAAGGGCATGTGAAGCAACCTTGTGCTAAACTGTATGGCATGACAACCTTCATACCATGGGGCTCCATGGTGTGTATGGCATTGCAACATGCTAGACCCCCTGTGCAGAGCCACAGCTCATTAAGCACCACAAATATCTTCCAGGAAAGAACTCATTTTAGGTAGCTGATAGATCATGGTGCATTGCTCTCACTGTATTCTAATGGGGAGTAGATAAGGATTAGTCAAAACTAATTTGATCCAGATTTTGCATTCAATTTTGCCTTCTGAAATAAGAATAATAATAAAATTAAAAAAAAAAAAAAAGTTGGACATGTACAGCTTAAAACAATGTAGTTTTGCTGCGTCATGGGTAATTATTGTTCACTTGTTGCCTAGCTATCTTGAGTACAAACAAACAATCCATTGAAGGTAGGCATCATTCTGGATGGTGGGAAGGGCTAAAGTATTGTTCTTGAGGACTGTAATAAGCAGATGAAAATAGGTTCTGACACATTATCCTAGACTGTTCTGGGACAAAGCTACCCTTGTTTTTTGGTGAAAAAGTGTATCACTTGTTGTAGGATTGAAAAAATAAGCTCATCCAAGAAAAAAAGCTCAAAGATAAGACTGCAATAACACATGACAGCCCTCTGTGTAATGCTTCTACCAAGCTCTACAGTGTCTGGTTGCTTGTGAAAGAGGATGGTTGTTCTGCAAGGCCAGGAGCAGACTTCCTCACAGTGACCACAGGAGAGTTAACAGCATGGTTACCAGCAGGTCTTAATAAAGAAATTTCTGTATGCTTTCCCCACTGCATCCCTGTGAGATTTAAATTCAAGTTTCACAGAGAACTGGAACCCTGACGTTTCCAGTTAGCTCTCTTAATATGAAAGATTTGATGATGAAGAAAGGAGGTCAGAAAAAGGACAGAGGGGAAGCAAAGGATCTAGGTGAGGCCAAATGACAGTTACACATCTAGAATTCATTGGGTTCCAAATCTCTAATAGTTCAAAGTGGAACATTTAAATTTACCTTTACATAATGTGGGACAGAGAGAAAACAGAAGGAAATTGACAAACATCTTCCCAGTATTTTCACTTATTTACCATTTTAAGGAAGCTATCATGCACACTGTGTTGAGAAAGCCTCAGCCATGCCTGAGTGTTTTGTTCTTTGCTAGGAATGACGTTGCTAGTGCTGGTGTCGGTCAGCTTGTCCAAACTATTTTCACTGTGCAGTACGAATGCTCTGGGCATATGAAAGCCAGTGGCTTATGTCATGGGATGTCATAGGCCTCACTTGTGCTGGGTAGCATAATGTTCTAAGTACAAGCACGTAAAATACTCCAGAGCACATCTGTGGACTCTTATTTTCCAAATTTAGTTGCATAGGAGGAATTGTAACTTTTTTTTTTTCCAGAGCACTGAATATAATACAGACCTTTGAAATTGCGTGCTTAGAACATCTATGCTGTATGAGAATTTGATACACTGACTTTAAATTTATATAGCTTACTATTTTGTGTACAAGTGTACACAATCAGTAGTACTAGCAAATTCTGTCTGAAAGGTAGCTGCAAACAGACTGCTCTTTTTAAGAGTCTAATGGACCTTTTACAATCATCATTATGGACAGCCAGTGAGTCTGCAATCTAATACTGAGCAGGGAAAGAAGCTTTTTGTCATTTTGAATCAGCTTGCAGTTACATTATCAAACCCAAACAAAGCAATCTAAACAAACAAAAAAAGTAAATTCCTAAATAGGACAAGACGGTTACATTGGTTAATGCTGTAGTATTCTATGTGCTGTAGATTGCCAGGGTATGTTTTTGCTTTTACTTCTCCCTGCCAAGCTTAGTCAAATGCTGAAGCATACCGTAATTGGATATTTCTATTTGTAAAGAGCTATAGGTAATTTTTGCTTGGAACTAGCAACATTAATTGTTTTTCATATCAATCCTTTTCAAAGATGAGTTTAGCTGATGGTTGTTTGAATGCATAATCTGTAAACTAATCCCATTCCATTTTTATGTGTATACTGTATTATTCTGTGACGTGACTGGTTAAGTAGTTTATGTTTTGGGACGTAAAAGTGCTTACATGACTGTTTCTAAAGCTGTTTTATTTTGTGTGTGTGTGTGTGTGAGGGGGAGAAATGATATTAAGATTCTTTTAGAAAAGAATTTAGCTTATTAAAAAAAATGGGCATATCTTCAAAGCTATCTCAACTGTACAGATGTGTTCTTGTTATACAGTCCAAATAGTTTTCTTAGACCCCCCACCCGCTGGCTGAAGTAAACTTGCTCAGCTGCATAAATGAAAAAGAATGTCATACTGAGTATCTTTGAAGGTTTGTGAACCAAATTTAATCTACTGTCATTATCATTTATATCTTCTCATGCACACAGTATGTGTAGCAAAGTAGTTAAAATATTTAAATTGTTCTTCCATGTTTGATAAACTTCACAATCTTAGAATTGTCTTCATCATGTAACGTGGCTTCCCACTACCTTTATGCAGAACAGTTTATTTGAAATATGCCTGAGTAATTCGTTTCCTTAAAACACCTAAGAGAAAGGAATGGGAAATGTCAAAAAAGATGTGTATATTCCAATAAGAATTAAAGAGTGAGGAAGCACAATAGAGCTGTTCACATGGTGGGAATTTCCTTTAAAAAAAAAAAAAAAAAAGAAAAAAAACCACGACCCTAATATCACAGATATTTGATATTTGTGGAAGGAAAGAGGAAAAGGACCAAAAAGACAAGGGGGGACTAGAATAAAGCAGGGGAACACCCAGCTTAAGAGGTAGCTAAGCCTAAGCAATGCAAGGTGTTTGAAGAAGGATTTTTAGACAAAGATTATTTAGAAGGGGATTGTTCATGGACAGAAGTTGTAATCTCATATGTCTGTATTCAGGAAGAAATTGGAGCAGCACACTGCAGGTGTTAAGAATATGGGGAGGGATGAGGGAGAGGTGAGAGATTAGATGAGACTCTGATTGGAAAATGTGTTCAGAGCTGATCCACTTAATATTTCGGATGTGATGAAAGGCAGATTTGCAGATGAAGAATGGTAGTGTGAAACCCAAGGTCATACATATTAAAAAAAAAAAAAAAAAAAAAGACTGTTATCTGACTTTTAAGCTTAGATCCTGGCCTGTAATGCTAAATAGGGCTATCCTGTGTGGACCCTTAACTCATCCCTACGTTTCATCGGTTCTTTCTGTCTCCTACAGTCAATGATCTTTGGAACCAGGTCTTCCACTGGAGCTCTTTCGCATAATTCCATTGACAGTAATCACTTCTACTGATCACATTAATAGAAAAGCTAAACATGTTTCTAAAATGAGTTTACTGGAACACTCCTGGGCCCATGCCAAAGTCCCAATATCCAAAACCCTCAAAATCCATGGGTGCAAAATTTTACAGCAATCTTATCCATATTGCCAAAGTCACAAATGCGTCAAGATAGGAATTTTGAATATTATTTCTGACTTTTTTATTTGGATTCCATTTTTAGTTCTTTGGGAGTACACAATTGGTCAGACATTTTGATTATTAATACCTATTGCAACTCTTGTTCTGTGTCAGGCTGTTTTGTGTCCGAAGTAATTACTGCGAATAGACAGCAAGGTTTGAAACCAGCCATGCTGTCTCTTGCAATTTTAATTTTAGACATATCTTATCTTGGCCATATCTTGCATTTGTACTATCAAAAATGGACTAGTTTGCCATTTGGCATTTTTGCTGCTGGCATGATTTAGATATTTGTCAGCACCGTTGGTCCATAACCCAAAAAGGCATTACTGTAGACAACAACAAAAAAAATCTCGCAACCACTTTTAGTTTCTGCATATGATTGCAAAAAAGCAAAGAAGTGAACATTTTAGATTGTGAGCATGAAAATTTTCCTCTAGAAGAATTAGCTGTTAGGTTTTCTTCCATAATGAATTGCTTATATCCTAGGGCTCAGGATGTTAACCTTTGTTGTAGGAATTCACATTTGAGAATGGAACCCATTTAAGAGCACATTTATATTTATTACTTTGAACTAACAGAAGTATTCTCACCAGTATTTCATTCTCATGAATCCTGAAGTACATACAGGACTGTTTTTTACTGCTTTTTTAAATAGGAGTGTTTAGGCCTCCAAAATTTACCGAGCTGGAGTTTTGGTGGTGCTGTGTGCAATTTTATGTTGGTAGGAGCTGAGGATGCTAAATAATGCACAGGACAGTTCAGAAACTCCTAGAATGGAGCACTAAGAGGAGGCAGCACTGAGAAAGGGAATAGGACTTCACTTTCAAATTGCAAGTTTGTCCAGTGTGCTTTTTCATTCAAACATAACTACTTACAAAATGTACCGTCAAATGAAAGACATCCAAGCAGTAGGTAAATATATTCTTATGTGCTGGTGTCAATTACGAGTGATACTTTGTCACTTGCACCCAGTTTCCTCCTAAATCTCTGGCTTTTGTGTGGAGTTCGATGCCTGTTATAAACTAAAATCTGATATTTGCTTGCTGATGAATACCTAAAAACTAATGCTGATAAATACGTAAACACTGCTGAACAAATTAAATCTACAGTCTTCAGGAAATGCTCAGGATGCTTCCTTTTAAATATGAAAATATGTCTCATTAAATCAATTAGTTACCACTCAGAGGAAAAATAATCTGGAGTATCTGAAGGTATTAGTAGACTATTTGGTTATATCTACTCGATTAAGGTTATTTCCTGCCCAATAGTTCAGACAGGATATTTTGAAAATCCAAAGTCATTCTTCTAGAGCAACCGCTGCCCTCTCTGCGGGGGTTCAGCAGGAGTCCTCAGCAGAAGAGGGAAACAAGGGTTTGCTCACAGTCCTGTATTCTCATGCTGTTGCTTCTGTTTTCCTTTCATCCAGAAACTAAGGCAGCACTTCCTCAGTCTGTAGGAAATCAGTGCCTTGCTGCATCACCACCTGCTATGGGTCCTGAAAAATTACCAGTGTCAAATGAACCAAGATGGGCCAGTGCCACACATGCAGTCCTAGATGTAATCAAGTCCAAGACGTTGTAACTGTGCAATGCAATGGCTCGTGTTAGACACCAGTGATAAGTCAATATACTGTTACGCAAATCTGTGAAGACTGATTTCTGTGGTCGTAGCCATTTCTGATTTAGGGGGCCTGTTTATTGTACTTGTTTGCTTAGTTCTGCTGATGTAATCTAATTCAATTTAACTGAATTATTTCCTTCTTTCCTGTCTGCTGCCAGCCTTCTCCCTCCCTCAGCTCCCTGGCAGCCAGGCCCAGGATAGGCCTTTAAAGGAGCACAGACTCTCTTTTGCAGTCTTTTGTGATACCAATCCTGTTGCTATCAGGTAGAGCGCTGGCTCAGAAGCGGGGAATCTCCTGTGCCTCTTGGCCTCCCACCCCCAGCAGCAGCGCCCTTGCCCTCCCCTACCAGATACCAACCAGGAGGCCCTCACACAGAACAAACAGCACGGTAGTACACTAGCAGCAGCAACAACAGTTTCATACTTCTTCCCCACATCTTTTCACCTCACATCTTTTTAAAATGTGAGATCTGCAAAACAAGTTTTCAAAAAATCCATTAAAATTACCTTAATTCTAAAATTCTGTCTGCCCACAATCTACTGCAAGGGTAAATTATGGCTGCAACTTTAGGTCTCTCATCACAAAGGTACCTCATAAAGCAACAGCAGTGCTTGAAGTGCACTGTACAGCCTAGAACAATCTGAAGGTATGCAAGATTATTGGGTTCTCCCAAAAATGAATGTTTGCGATACATACATGAACCGTGTTTGGCCGGGACTTTCTCAGCTGATCAGGCATTAGCAAGGTAGAAGGGAGTGATGAGGGTTTTGAAGCAATTTTTCTTTTAAAATCTAGCTTTGAAGACTACAAGATATTTTACCTATATTTAGAAGAAGATTCAATTTCAATTAGTCTCATAGCAGTTTGAAATGTTCGGCATTTTACTGTAAACTTCCTAGGAATAGGAATTCACATACAGAGACAATCTTGCCAAAATAGTGATCTGTTTTTACTTTCAAGATGTGAAACTCCCATTGAAATCACTTGGTTGCTTTCTGTTAACTTCAGCCTCACTTGGCTCAGTCTTAGAGAAACACTGAGGAAAAAGTTTATAGTGCTACAAGTGGGAAAATCAAAAAAAAAAATCATCTTAAATTACAATTAAAAAAATCAGCTCTTTTGCAAACTTTAATTTATACAAATGGCCATGCACTATCACACACACTTTTGTACATGCACTTTCACATCAAAATGTGAACCTCTAACAGTTGTTTAAGTGAACACAGAAATATATGTGCATTAAGGACAAAGTAATTAAAAATCTTAAAATATATTAACACCTTTCTGTTGTGACTGATGAATTACTGTCTTTGTTTAGAGTGGAAAAACTGTAAACTATTGATGCAGAATATTCTTTGGACTACACAGTAAGAAGTGTCTTGATATGAAGCAACTGACTTACTCCATGAAGTTTTATTCATTTACGATGTCCTATAACTTTAAGGCAAAATGGTGTTTTTTGCTATATTGTGTTCCCCTCCAGATGGTTTCTACAGAATTTTGGCAACCACATGCAATGATTATTGTGGTTGCCCTTCTAATCTCACACACTTTAGACAAGCCATATCCTTACAAAAATATTACAGACTGTTCAGCAGATCTTTAACTATCAAACTGTGTTTGACTGTCACATTAAATAGAATATCCTGACCCCATTGCCTGGGGTTTAGATAAAAACATTGAAACACTTAGCTATTTAAAGAGTGGACTATATACCAGATTTTTCTAGTAGTTCACTGTGCTGCGTACCTACTTCTCCTGCTAGAGCAGCAATAGCTAAACAGCTAGAGCAGAGCTTAAAAAAAAATGCTTCTCTCCATATCTTGCATGAAACACTTGCTAAACACTCAGCATCCCTCACCCAGCCATCGCATCTTTAAAATACATAATACATCAGCTAGCATGTACTTTTTCTATGCATATTCCTAATGTTAACAGTCACAAGCACTATTAAAAATTAGTTTTGAGGCATAACACCAGTTTCCCACTTGTAAATAAAAAATAGGATACTTGAATGTTGCAGCACACAGAAAAGCAGAACTTTAAGTGACATGATGGAGATGTGATTTCATGCATCAATTTGTAAAATCTAAGATGGGGTTTATAATGAAAGAATACAACGATCACTTGAGTACTGCCTCGTGCTTTCTGATCAGCCTCCCCTTTGAATAGCACAGTAAACAAAAGTTACAAGGTATAAGACTGCCTCTTTCACATCTTTGTGCTATGCCAAAAATTTCAGTTGCTTAATCATAAACAATAACAGAAGTTTAAGGTGAAAAGGGCTTTTTTCTGTCCTAACTTTACTATTGTATCCTTTAAGCTGTCAGGGGAGAGAACAATAAAAGAAATAAAACAATAATATTTACTTGTAGCATTTATAGTCTCGAATGTCCACAGCATAGCCATTTATGTAATTAAAGTAGCTTCATGTCAAATAATTTTATTACTGTGAACAGTTGGACTTACAGTGTTGGGGTTTTGAGGAAGTTCCAAGAAGCTGAAGTATGTGGGGCGCAGTGGAAGAGCTGCACTATCTGTGCATAGCTGAGTGAGTGATGATTCCCAAGTTTGCTGCATGTTTTTGGCAGTCAGTGATTTGCATCGGTGGGTGTAGGAGCTCACTTTAAGGCCAGACCAGAATAAAGTAAATGTAAAGTTTGCATTTGAAAGGAGAATTCTGTCTCATCTGTAGAACGGAGAGTAACGGTAAATGCTTTATTTTTCCTGACCTTTTTCCCCTTCCCTTTAAAACATTACTGTATTACGTTGATTTACAACATTCTGAAAAATGCGATATTTTCCACTTTAAATCTATCCTTACTGTGCCCCAAACAGAAGATAATTGGGTTTGGTTTTATTAAAATCCTTTCTGAACTTTTTACACTGTAGCTATTCCTCTCAAATGAGTCATACAATAACCATTCCCAGTTTGTAGCCAGTTCTCCAAAGAAGCAGAAGAAAAAAGAAACAACTTCCTTTTAAGGGAATGAGACCTGTTTGTAATGATAAACCTCTTTCCATTTCTATTTGAAGACATTCTCCATAACCCAAGAATTGATAGTTATAAAAACACTACCTACTTTATTTGGATTACAAAAACACTCATAGCTATAGAACATTGTTTAATGTTAGCCTAAAGCATCTGTATATACAGTCACACGTAGGAGTATTGTTGAAATTACATGTGATATGTCAAAGGAGCATCTAGTTTATCAGAAATCTGTAAGAAACAGCCTGGAAATTGTTTAGTTTCATTTTACTTAATGTTTAAATGAGTGAGTTTAAACAAAGAAGTATTTAATATTTATGTGTAAAGAAAACAGTTCAAGTGTATGTAATTGTATAAGCAAGCTAACAGCAATTTCTGTTCGAGTGTGGTACAATTCCCAAAAATCATCATACTACATGAATGCTGGAGTATTCACCTGTTCCTAGAATTTGGGAAAACAATTATATGACATTGCAACAATTGCTAAAACCTCTGAAAACCCCTGCTTTTTAAAAGCAGCTATTTGTACATCTACTGAATTTCCATCTTTAGGAACTGTAACTGCTGTTTAGGTGCCTTCAATATGTATTTCATTTTCAAACTGACTGCGGTCCTTCCAAGGTTCTTCTATTAGCCTTGCAACTAGGAAGTAAAAGTTCCTCTGATACCATATGAAAAAAGATAGAAACATTAAAACATTAGGATTGCTTGGGTTTTTTCCTCTTCTGGATGGAATAATTTTGCAATCGAGAACATGCAGAAATGTATTCTACTTGTAATGTAGGCTGTAACTCAGGTGGGAACCAGTCTTCAGAATCTAGTAGTGTAAGAAAAAGAGCACATGGCGTTACTTGCAGTAATTTTTTAAAAGTTGGCAAGAAAGCCATGATTATTTTTTATTTTTTTAAGATATCTGACCATGGGTATTTTTTTCAGGATATTAATTTTAATTGTGTAAAATGGGTGTTATTGCATACAAATTAAAATATTTAATTGGAAGTGCTACTTGGATGGGAAATTGGAATAGAAATACAAACGAGCTAAGGGTTGAAGGGGAAAAGAACTGATATTAAATTCAGATGCAAGAGTAGAGATGAATTAAGTTGTATTGCAATCCATTTAGCTCTGAACCCTGACACTATAGTTTATTAGAGAGGTGGAGACAACAGAATTCTTTGTGACACAGATTTGTATTACCAGAGGAGCTACAGCAGACTTCTTCTGTGTTGTTAAAATAAATTAATCAAAACCAGCAGGGGAGCGTTCTTGAATTACAATGGTTGCATTATTAAGGATCTGTAAAGACTGAGTTTTTAAGGAAATCCAAGAGGCATGTAGCTTGGGAAAGAGACAGTTGGTTTTTAATGCTGCCATTTTTAACAATTCTGGAGTAATAAAAGAGACTGAGTATTGTTTCAAGCAGATCTTTGGCATACATTTTCTATTCATTTAATTATCTTTCTGAAATATTATTATGATGTACTAACCCAAGCATAATATGGCAGCTCTCATTCCACTCTAAAGTGCTTTAATGACATTTGGCCAAAATCTGTGCCAGCTTGAAGACATGTCAGCTATCTTGCAGATGCAGCTGTACACACAGAAGTCTGCAGTCCACACATTCATGAAATGCAGCTGTCCTATGCCAGAGCACCACTGTATGTGTGTCTTTTAGGAGGTAAAGTAATATTTTCCAAATAAAACTCTCAAAACAGGAAGGGGCATGGGGTAACTAATGTAATCAGATCCAAGGCACAACTTGGAATTTGGTTGGGACACTGTAAGTAGTCTCTCTCCTACAAATAGACTTTAAAAAGTAAAATGATTGCAGGTGGTCAGACCTGCCAGGCGCACATTTCCTGCTAGGGTCACTCAGGGGCTGGCCTAGCAGGGACCCTGGCGTGTACTGAATGCACAGCAGTAACTTTCTGCAACACTCTGGTTTTGTCAAGAAGGAAGGGCCTCGAAAAAGGAGATGGCAATTTGAAGTGGTATTATTTCACTTTGAAGCACAGTTATTTGTTGCAGCATAGGTGTACTTTGTATAAAAGCATTCCGCTAGATATGAAAGACAACAATCACTGCTGTTGCTAGTATTCCTATTAAGTGATGTCTGGCTTACAAAATATCAGTCAACTGTGGTCTACCAATGAGACAGTCACACACAGGAGATGTATGGGTACATCTCCATTTCCTGAAGACAAGGAACCGAAGTGTGAAAGTGCTTCTGCATTACCTATTATTATGTAATGGAAGAGCACAAGTAAAAAGCTTAGTGTTTTTTAAAGGCATCATATTTTCTGTGCATTATAACTTTACTAAGCTTCCAGAAGCATTAAATCCAATTAATGGGGACAAAACCTAGGACAAAATCCTACTTGTTTAATTAATTTCAATTGACTCTGGATTTTGCTGCTAATGAACCTTCCCATTTTAAGACCTTAAAGATCTAAAATCTGCTAAGAGTATGATCATTCTGAAGAATACTGTGTTACTCCAAATTACAAGTATGTTCTCGCCTGTGACCTTCCTTTATGCCTCCTGGACTTTGTTGAAAATGCACTACAGTTCTTCTAGCGCAGCTCCATCACCTTCTCTATTGTTATGCTGCAGAGTAATGGCCTATTCTGTAGAGTTACTGAAATAGAAGTTAGAACTTGAAGTCACGATAGACTTCTGTTCTTTTCCTCATCTTCCAAAACAATAAATTGTAGAAATAACAATTAAGAAAGATAATTGAAAAATGCTCTGGGACTAAAATAAAAGAAGATTTTCAAATCTTACTCAGATGTTAGAATAATAATGAGTTTTAAAATTTTTTCTGAAAATAATAACAAAAGAAACAAGCATATGCAAATGAGCAGGATAGTCTTGTCTCTATCAAACATCTGGAAAACATAAGCACACATAAAAGAACTACCCTTTCTAAGGATTTAATTTAATAACTCATCCCGTTTGAGAAGATTAACATGTGGCTATAAAATACCTACTTGTCATTCAGAATATTTCATCCGAACATAGTTTTTTGACAGCTCTACGGTTATATGACTTTAGGACAAAAGCATTCCTTTTCATTTTGCAAGGCTTCTGTTATTCCAGCTTTGTTGCAATCTAACTCAGTTGCATTGTTACAGCCATATGGAACCTCTGAGTAACTTTGATTAGATAAATCTGGAACTGTGACAGATCTTCATGATTTGGTCTTGAGACTGAACACAGCCTTTGCTACAGAAGCAAACAACAAAAAAAATGTATTTTGTACTGAGTTAAGAGGCACTTTTTGTAAATACATGTGAAATTAAGGGATTGGCAGCTGCTAAAACAAAATCCTTCATGTATTATTTCCCTTTAGATCTGTGGAAACTCCCAACAGAGGTCAAATACTAGCTTAAAAAGATGAGACACATAGAGAACAGGAAATGGAAATCATTCTATCTTCTCCTCTCATAGGCATTCTTCTGCTTTCAGCATTTACTAGTGAAAGAAGAAATAATCTGAAGGAATATCTGACAATATGACAGTATGTTGTTCATGAAGGATTGTTAGAAGGAGTTTCAGGAAACCTGTGGTAATGGCAGCCAGCCCTGATCTGCAGCACTCTTCCAAATGCCAAACACCAAAGAAAGGGAATAGAGGCTAGGAGGAACCTGTGAAGGCACAGCTAGAAACCAAAAAGTTATTTATATGGATCGGTTCTGTATTTTGGATTTGTTTCTTGAGCAAGTGCTTCCCTATGATTCACATTACCTCGTGCATTGGAAATTGATGGGTGATGCAATTACCTAACTCATGGCACTGTTTCTAGCTCTCTTTAAGAAACCTTTAGAGTCAGATGCGAATTTCAGCGTACTGTTGATTAAAGAAGTCATTTAAAGATCAACTGAAAAGTGGCATTTTAAGCAATTGAAGAGCAATGTAGAAATGTGCAGTGCTCTCTTTCACATGAAAGAAATAATCTGACTCAGATTGCCTCAGAAAAGTTATAACTTTGTTGACACTGCTCTTATTAATACAATTTTGAGGGACAGGGCCTGCTATATGAATTGCTGGTATCTTCTCAAGTTTCTCTGGGAAGCATACTTTTTAAGGATTGCATAGTCTTTAATCAGATGTCATAGGTCAGTGCCTTCATAAATTGAATTTGGTGTCAGAATCAGTGTTCAGTTTCCTCTTCTCTTTATTATTTTGCCCTGAAACTTACCTTTTTCATATTAACTTAAGCCTAATAAGTAATTTAAAGAAAACACTTCAGCAAGAGCATATTCACGTCACTGTATCAGAGGCAACTGTTTTTCAGTTCTTTCCTTTTTGTATGGAAGAAACCAGGAAGCTGCATGTTGAAATAAACTTTATCTCTGGCCTGAGAGCATGTTGCAAATGTAAAATTAGAGAAATCAAGAAAGATCATGGAAGCTTTTAAATGAAACTAACTCAGTTGGACCAACATAGGTTTTGCTTTAAGTGATGTGTAGCTATAATGTGAGGTTGTGCAAATCCCTAAGGGATTGTTCCTTTCTGTAGTGCTATAAAAGTATAAAAACAGAGGGAATTTTGCAGTATATCATTTCCTCTCCCAGTAAGGTGTACAACAATGCTACAATACAAAAGGGAGTAGATGTCACTAAGAAACCTATTGGCACAGTATTTCCACCATGTGCAGAATGAAGAACTTCTCCAGGTATTAAACTCAGTCCCACAATCTGTGGATTACAAAAAATCCTAATATCATAAGAAGCTGTTGATGCCAGAGAGCTCAGGTCTCATCTGAAGGCTCACTCATCATGATTTGGTGGAAACCAATGAGAGGAAGCTTTTTAGTTGGGTAACAGACAAGCAAGAGACATTGCATAGAACCGGAGCAATAGGTAGCTGCCTCTGCATGGTTTGTAGAGGTAAAGCTGTGACCGTCAGCATGATTCATCCAGTCATTGCAATAAATGTTGTTCCTTGTTTTAGATGCAGCACACAAAAAATGGAATTATGAACATTTTACAGCCTTGAAAAAATGCTTGGGTCTAGAGCAGTAAAAGGCTTTGGGGAGACATTTAGTTTGGCTCTTATTTTAGATGAGTTTGATTGCCGTGTTGTAGCCTACAACACTTGAAAATAAAATATTTTTCGTAAGAGGAAGGGATCCTTCCCACCCTGTTCAGTTTCAGCTGAGATTGTGCTAAAACCTGGTCCAGTCACTGCCTCTCTATTTTTATCCCTGGACCCAGCGGCTGGTGAACTGTGCCAGGGATTAATTCTTCAGAGCTGGCTGATGCAGGAACCCAGAAGGCCTAAATTCAAGCCTGATTTGAACAGGCCAATGCATCTTTAGTTTTCTCTTGAGTCAATTAGCACCCAATATCAATTTGTGCTAATTTGTAGTCCCTGCAACTTTTCCAGGCCTCTTATGCAAATCAGGATTGGAAGCAAACAACAACTGAATGACCCAGGAGGGTGGTACGGGGCTCAGCACCATTGTTCTCAGGCAGAGCATTTCAGTGCTCCATTTGTTCAAGTAGTAACACTAAAAAAAATATCAGGCCACAAAGATGACCATCTCCTTGGGCTTAATTATCATACCCTTCGTACTGTTCTTGCCTGTATAGAAAAAGAGGCATGCAAGGTCCTCTCGCTAGATTTAGATTCACTTCATTGTTTTTCACTGTTGCTGTAAATATAGATGAAGAAAGCTGTAAGTCTGAGAGTTTGGGAAATATTTGCGTCTGTGGATTGGCAAGATGTTTTAAAGTCAAATCATTTTGTAGTCACAGACTGTGCCGTTTAATTCAGAAATCTTTTGGTAACATTATGTTGGGAATCTGGGAAGTGACTTAAAAATCTAGCACATGTAGGAGCTGAATGAGGGCTTTTCAAGGAAAGATGCAGTCATGGAAAAATATGTTGGATCAGACTTATAGTGATCTCTTAATTTCAAAATATTCAAGTAAAAATGGGCAGAAGCTGAAAAACTCAGGTGGACTTCCAACATCCCTAGCTGTTCAAGGATGCATCTTTAGAAGGGCTAGTATTGCAGGCTGAAGTCATGACAAAAATTAAGGGAGGGAAAAGGAAAAGCAAGATAATGAGGAATTTAGAAGAGAAGAAAAAAAAAATACTTCAAAGTTCAGATTAAATTGTATACAAGACCTGGGAGACTTCTTAAGTTTTCCATTGCTCCCAGCCCTGGCCCTTCTCATACTGGGCTGGAAGAAACTTAGGTTTGATATAATGCTTGTTTTTTTTACTCTCTTTTGTTATTTCACTACATGTATTACATAGTAGTGTGTAATGTTAAATGATTATATGATGAAAAACAGATAATGATTTTTTCTTTCTTTAAAGGATTATGTCTGCTTCTTTCTTAAGGCCTTCTGAAATATTTCTTTTTTAGTTACATTAAAAAAAAATTGTGACCTAATTATAGTATTACAAAATCACAAATCAAACCCTAGTACAAATTTATGGGGCCCTCCTTCAAGAGATTATATTCTGTTTGTATGCAGGGCTTAATAAGTAGATGTGACAGGAAGAACTGAAATGGCTTGAAAAAAGCAATGAGGGATGTAGAGCTTGATTAATTGGATAATATGTGATTCTTGATTTGTTTACATATTTACCTTGAATGAATTAATTCTACACTTTGAAATTACTCAGTCTGAGAGTTGCTGAACTGAACAATACTCAACAGCTCCAGTAAGAAAATACTAAATCTAACAACCAAAATTTCTCAAAGGTGTATCTTTCTTTACATTCAGCTACCTGTGATTTTGGGGACTGTGAATAATAGCACCATCTAGTGATAATCAATAATATGTCAGTATCATGAAAAGGTCATTATTCAGCCTGGATGTAATTGCACGCTGCTAATTCACTTAGCAATGGGATTTGGGCACTTGAAAAGGAAAAGTGCTCTAGATGTGATTTCTATCTCAGTTTAATGACTAGTATCTTCCTCATGATACCCCTAAATATGCACAGCACATCTAAATGCAGACTTTGGCTGACAGTATGGATCCCATGAAATAAAACTTTAAAAATAACATTTTGCTTCATAAACAAATGGCTCAATTTTATTAGGCATTATTATAACAAACCTTCCCACAAGTTTGTGAATTACTTGTTTTGTAGTGATCAGCATAATAGATTCATTCCTCTGAATGAAAATTTAGGTGAAACCATGCTAATTAGCTAGGTATCTTTTTTTTTTCTTTTTTTTTTCATACAAGTCAACAATTCTAAAACCTTGGGTTTTCCACAGTGAGGGGTGTGGAACAGCTGCTTCTCTGTAAGGGTCTTAGACATTAAACAATGCTATATTTTAGACTTTGCTTAAAATATCCTTGATTAATGATAGCTTTTTCTAATTTGAAGAGTTTTATAAGCAGGTCTTACACTATGCATTCGGGGAGTATTCTTTCCAGTGTGCAGGGAGATAATTATGAATATATGATAATATATAAAGCTATTTATCCTTTCAGATTATTTCCATATGCATCCTCTGTAATTAAATCAGTGGCTTATGGCAGCTAGTCTTTGAAGTTCTCTCTGCAGAATAGGAAAATGTAATTTGTGGAACAAAATGCTGATCAGTGTATTCCAGCCACATCTGTTATGCTCTAGTAGTTCAGAGATTTCAGCGATGAGAGAGTTCTTGCAAAGCAGAAGGTTTCTTTTATTTATTTCAGTCCAGAGGTCTGGAAGTGACAGGCACTATTCTAACCAAGCAACAAGGTTTAAATTCTTAGGCATTGTTTGGCCTCAATTTTCAGTGAGTTCACTGAAAGCAATGCTTAAGTAAGTAGCTGTATTTCTATATTCAAATAAAAGTACTTCTGAGAGAATCGTAAGAGAAAGCAGAGAAAGAATTTCTTGCAGAGAAGAAGGATTTAAGTTTGTATAGACAGATAAATAGAGATATGTCTTCAGGAGCACTAGTGTTAGTGGTTGAGTAAAGCTAATAAAACTCATGACAGTGAATCCCCTTGAATACGGTAGATCCAGGAAACACAGGCATAGGCAACCACTATAATTACCATTGCACAATTCTCCATTTGGATGCTTTTCTTCTGGAAGAAAAGCAGGTTTTTGCAGGACACTTAGAGCCTTTCCAAAGTGATGCCAGTTCAACTGTTGAAAATGCATCTGCAAGTTAGGTGTGCCAACTCAAGGAGTCACTGTCTGCTTTGTCCAGCCACAGCTGTGCATGCTGAAAAGGTTGCCACCCAGAGCTGCTTGGCACTCCTCTCTTTCCTCCTCCCTGTGCTAAGGTGGATGTTTCCACACTTCAAATCATGTAGATGAGCTGCTCTAATGATTGGTCCCTAAGCTCTTGGTCAAAATGAGGTGAGTTAGCAAAGCCCTGGTATATACATTGTTTAAGAAATACCAGCCTATTTCAACTGACACAAACCTATTTGCAGAGCTGAAGGAAGCAAGAGGGCAGTTACAAGTAGTCCCTTCAACCAATAAAAGTTTGCAACTGAGAGATATGTCCACAGCCTAAATTCCCTCCTTAGCTTACACCGATACTGTATGCCCATCAGTAAGTGTCTCAAGTATCTAGTAATGTCAGTCGAATACCTTTTATTAGCAATCATTTCACTTTCTTATAAATTGGCAAACTGAAATGTCTTCAACTCAGAAGTGTATCTTGGTGCTTACAAAGACTTCCAAGACAGCTTGGAAGTAAAATATACAATTACCAAATAAATCAAAAAAAAAAAAAAAAAAAAGTTACATTATTCAACAGTGTTACTGGAATACCCTGAAGTCTGTTTTTATTAAGTTTCTTTTTTTTCCTTTGAAGGGAATTACTTCTGCTAGACAAAGAATATTGTAGGAAATAGATCTCTAGCAAAAGCTGCTACACCCTTCCCAATGAGGATTTTTATTCATAATATCTGCTTCTAATTAAATATCTATCCTATATAATACATCTTAACACTCAATCCTTTGCCCTTTAAGGTCAATGGCAATTTGCCCATTGAGTTCATGGGAAAAAATGCAACTGCTTTGTTAAGGAGTCCTTTATAGTAATTTCAGCTGTTTGGTTTTTAAAACAAAGATTCTTCTCTTCCACCTTTGCCTACAGACAACAAGCGGTTCCTGGTACTCCTTGTGCAACAGTACTAGGAAAGGGGAATTTGGTGTTACAAAATTATGCTCGCTTGTCGTTCAGTTTGTTTTTCTTTTTTACTATCGAGTACTGCAATGGACATATGATTGTCTTCCTTTTTTTTTTTTAGAAACTTTCTTTCTTGAAATTCTGTATTGTAGCCATTCATGACATACATGACATGTTTATGTATATAGAGAACATACGAAATGAAACCATCAAGACAGATGATCCATATAGAAAACTGTAACTTATCTACTTTGCTCAGAGTTTTGACCCACCAACGGTTCATCTGCTAATGAATTGTAATAAAAAACATGTTTACAAAAACCAAAGTATCCAGCTTCCTAAATGGGACCATATTTCTGAAATTTACTTACAAAAAGACAAGTTTATAAAATAACAATTCCACAACTGCACTGTCCAGGATGACGTAACTCTTTTGAAGGAGAAGGTTACCCATGCTTCAGTTGCCCCAACCCAGATGTAGCAAGGAGATACCAAACAAAGAAGGAAATTTAAAGGATTCAAAATATGTTTCTATGGAAGTAGAAAGATTTGTAGGCAGTGCTTCCCTGCTAAACAAGAGAAGAAGATCCTGTACTGTGCCCAGAAATGCAGCACATAGAGAGCTCAGGGTATGAGCCTATCAACTCTGGAGAGCTTAAAACCAGTTTTTCGTTGCAATTTTCCTTCCACATAAGCAACAAATAAAGCAGCCACTTCACTCTTCTTAGCACCCCATTGGGAGTAAGGTGCTGAGGTGTTTTGAAGATTTTTGGCTTTCATGCTCAACACCATGTTATATTGGCAGGTAACCAAAGGATAACACTTTTTTTTTTTTTGGTGCATGCTGAAGTGTTTCAGTCTAAACGTGCGTTAGCGTCTTCCTAACATCCACACTGCTTATGGACTGCAGATTCTAATGAAATGGGACAGATGGGAAAAATTACAGAAAAGGAAAAAGAAATCCACTGTGTAACTTGTGTACATTAGGTCTGAAATTTAAAACCTTCAAGCTGATATCCAGGGCTTTTCTTTAATGCCTGTTCTGTTCCAGCTAACAAACAGTACTGGTTGCAATCTAAATGTTATCATTTTTGTCCACAGTTAATTCCCTGCACAGAATTGTTCCTTTTAAAGTAGAAGCTATCTCTGTGAATCAGTCTCACTTTATAGAGTGCTAAGCATTTAACCCATGAAATATGGTCCCTAACACAGATTTCTGCTCTAGAAAGTAAATCTGAAGCACGCTGAGATTGGAAGAAAGCCCTCTATGATTTGCATAAATTGCTTGCAGTATCCTCTCCATCAATCTGACACAATCCTAAAGGGTTTTGTAAACAGCATTTCCTGTTGTGATATTTTACTGTGAACTTGGCCAAAAGTCTTACTATTACATTCACATTCACAATAAGAATGCAATGGCAGAAAATACAGAACAATGAAATATAATAATGTCATGCAGTGTACTTTAAATGTTTCCAGCAAAGAACCTAAACAATGGGGCAAAGCTCTGTACAAAGCAACTAATCTGATTTAGTAGGAATACACTGTTTGTTTTTTTTAACTTGTTCGGTTTAAATCAGTGTGAATTGTGTCGTTCATTCTATTCCATTGAAAACTCTCCTAGCATGAGAGTTGGGAAAGTATCTGTTAGAAACAAACACAGAATACTTCCATGTATCCAAAGCATGCTTGTATTTGTCTAAATACTGTGGAAAGCATGCCAAAACCAGCTTGGTATGTAGTTCTGTATATCTAAAATAGGGTGTACAATCATGTGCTGGTTCAGCCTGCAGCTTTTAAACAACTAGATGGGACTTCAGTACTAAACATTTCCACTGGCACAATAGCTGGAACGCAAAAGTTTGGAGCTAGAAAATGCAGAGCCCTAACCTTGGGAAGTGAATATAAGCCTTTGCTGGTAAAGGTGTATAAAGTTTTCTTTCCTAGTTATTTTTCTGTTTCTAACTAGCAATGAGAGCTTTTCAGGAACAGTTACTCAGCAGTGGTGTATTTTAGTTAGATTTTGTGAAACTTAATTTGTTCCTTCATTTTGCAAAATAAATTCACCTAACCTCTGCAAAGTCCAAGTTCTTCCCTTTCTTTCAATGGAAGTTTTGTCATTTACTTAGAAGCTGAACTGTGTCATCTGAACAGACGCAAAAAATGTTATCAGCTGTTAAATTGGGTCAGGGCCCATAAAGGATTCAAAATCCTCTCAGGAAAAGATAGGAAAAAAAAAAAAAAAAACTTTCCACATAACTCTTCATGTGAAAGAATATGTAAATATGCCTTACAGGGTTTCCTGAATATCAGCAAATACAGGCTGTGTCAGATGGTCTGAAGAGTGAATTTGAGAATAAGAGCCTGTCCAGGCTGCGAAAACAAACTATGTTTGGAAATGTATTAGCTAGCAAATTTAAACAAACAGTTTTAAATGCAGTCCAAGTAAGGCAAGTTGTGTTTAAAATCTTGTAGGTTAACTCTAAACTCCCCTCCTTTGCAGCCAAAGTTCAGCTAGCATGTTTTAAACATGGCTTGCTCTGTCTGCATTAGCATGAAGTTGTATTCAAATTCTATTTAAAATGTCCATTGATACAAATAAGGAACCATCAGCAGGGTCACGTTAGTACACTACTGAGCCTTTACACTGCATCTATGCATCTTCTTTTCAAACACACTAACGTACAGTAAGATCTTACTTGACTATGCATTAACTAGTATATTTTCAGAATCTAATGGCACCAAAGTACCAACTCCAACTCAGAGATGATTTCTAATGTCATCTGGAGATGGCCCGAAACAAAGTGGTTATTTCCTGCGTCTCCTGCATCTCAGGAGGAACATGGTGCTCGTAGATCATCAGTGCAGAGGCAAGCAGGCAAACAAAAAAACTGCTTCGGCAACTGATGGTTTGTACTCATCTGTGTGACGTGGTATTTAAATGAGCTGGGAGCACAGGTATAACACCAAATGTATTTGCCGTGTCTCAGCTAGGATGTAGCAAGCAGAACCTCAGCTGCTGCTAACCCCGTGTTTCTACCTGGCATTTTGGGCACACGTCAGTGATGAAAATGTAGGAGAATGACAGTGACTTAAAAGTGTTTTCTTAACTCTAGTGGCACTGATGTACTTTGTGGGTGGGCCAACTGTGCGCTGACATACCTCTCGTGCATGTGCCAGTGGCATGCTTTGCCTTACCTCAGGATCAAAAGCATAACTGTGCTAACATACCCTATACTGTATTTTTTCTCTACTAGAATTAAGTGTAAAGGTCAACTTGATGAAAGTCTCTTGGGCTTGTTCCGCATGTGTCAAGTTTTTCAGATAATCACAGGAAGAAAGCCAAACAACCACACTAGAGCCCACCTCTGTATGCATCTGACATTAACTGATCAAATTCAGACATCAGCGTTTCACACTGATGGTTGAGGTTGTTGCCAAGTCTTTGAGTTTCTCTTTCAGTTTCAGGTTCCATTGAATCCGAAATGATGAAACTGAGACTTGAATTGAAATCAGAGAGTTCTCATGGACAAGTGCACAGGTCCAAAATGACAAAGCAGCCAGTTGTCACATGTCATTACTAAGGCAAGGGTAAAGCTACTATCTGTGCAGCAGTAGCAGTCCATTTAAGAAATTGGCAAAATAGTCACAAAATGTACATGTTTTGCATGAAGCCTAGTTGAAGCCATTGGATTTGAACTGTGAATTATCAAAGTATTTCACAGAATTAATTAGGACTATAGTTAACATTTACAGGAGAATGGAAATGGCATGATATTTTGCATGTTCCAACATAAAAGAACATCCATCGAAATAGAGCAAAGGTTTTCAGGGTGCAAAACCACACTGAGTTTCAAAACAGTTCCAAAAAACAAAAACAAATTAGTTTCAAAGTGTCCATTAAGTTCTTTGAAATAACTTGAAATTTTAGAGGATAGGCAGTATAATTGTAATTATGCACTGGCAAACTGGTATGGTAGAAATTAAAGGAGGGGAAATGTTACCATTCTGTTTTTCTAAAAAATTAGTTGAAAAAGTTGCTGAAAAATTACATGAAGTTTATTAGCACTTTAAAAAAAACGTGTTTCTCTATATTAGACAATATTCTGCCATTGATGAATCAGGGAGAGATGAGAATACTCTCAAAGATATAAAATAGGACAACATGATTCCCTTTGAAGATGTAGTTTTTGCTGACGTATGTAGAAATATAGCTGTGTTGATCAGAATATAGACATATTTACCAGAGTACTTCTAGACCTGACGTGATTTGAAATCACTAACAAATGAGGCACCACTCTGAGTAACATCAGTTTCTTCAGTGTCTTAAGCATAATTGATCATAAGGATTTGTAAGCATCTGCTCGTTTTTACTTTTAGGATACCAATATGAGAAAGAGAACTGAATTTCCTTTGAAGTGGTTAGAGGTCTAAGTGATGGAACTTACCACCCTTGAATACTAGAAATATTCAGTTAATTTCCCAAACTTTAGTTAGCAAGACTTTGACAAATATAAACAATGAGTTCATCAAATTGCTGCTTGGTGTAGGTAATGAATATGCTGAACATCGCGTACTTCTGTTGCAACCAGGTAATGTAATGGAGTTACACTATGGTTGAATTATAAATCAGTCATCTATAGACAACTACATTAAATTATCTGTTGCCAGAGAGGTGCTTCTTAAAGGATATAGCTGCGCTATATGTAAGAGATGGTATTGTTAAGTGTTAGTAGGAACATTAACAGGACTTTATTTCAAATGCTAGTCCAGAAAATCACCCATGATTTTGTAAATACAGTTTTTATATATTTTATAAATTAAAAACTGCAAAGATATTTACATGGAAAAATGTCCATGATATTGAGAAAAATAAGCATTCTTTCATGTATGTTATAGTGGAAACAGAAGGGACATCACATGTCACTTTGCTCTTATATATCTGGAATTCTTAACCATCTAGGGTCACTGTTATATTGAGATTTCCAAACCGTTTCCTGCTTTGGAAAAGGTACTCTATCGTGCTACACTGACATGTTTTATTGTTGTTGTACATGCACAGCACAAGTGATACAACCACCGTTTTCCTTTGTTTAGTACTCCCAATTACCTTTTTTATTTCCAGAACATTCGTTTATTAGATAGCTTTCTTTAGCACAGTGTCCCCTTTGACAGTGCATTTAAAAGATATTTTTTAGTTCATTTTGATGTATTTGGACATATAAAGATTATGCAAACTATTTTTAATGGACAATTTTTTTTGTGAACTGTTTACAATAGCAGACTTAACAAAATAAGTTGATCTAAGGATCCACGGTTCGAGTTGGGGGGTGGGTAAGCATTTTGTATGCTTCTATGGAAAAAGAGTCAAATGTTTTTAAAAACTGCACGTTCTGAATAAGAGTTATAAATAGACAAAGCAACGTGATACTTTACGATAGTTCAAAAAAATCTCCATTTGTTGCAATCTCACAATTAACAAATTATGGAGATGTCTTGAACCTAATTTAATGGTTTGAAAATTCTTTGCAGATGAAAATTTCCTATTTTATGTGCTGGTGAGAAAATACACCACAAGATATTTCTTGGGAAGGCAAAAGGCTTCTTTCTCTCTGTTAACACTTAGCATGATAATGGTAGATGGCACTTTATACTACAATCTCATTGATTTTAGTGGGAATGCTACTTGCCTATACAGTTTAAGAGCTGGGCAAGAAACAAACAATTTTTCTACACTTTTCTTGTTAAAAATGACAAAACAATATTTTCAAAAAGCAGTCATAAGCCAAACTGGTAAAAGTTGCTTCTGGTAGTGAACTGCAATGACTTATTTCATTAGCTTTAAAAATAGTGTATTTCCTTTACCAAGTGTAGATAAGTGTGAATTTGGGATTTTTGTATCCTGCCACAATTTCATGGATTGTCTCACTTCCCCCCGTGTTACTTCCCTCTCCCCTTTAGATCCATATCACAACCCCTGCTCTGCTTATGACTGGGGCCTGAGTGCAGTTCAGCAGCTGTGCAGGGGTATATTGCGCTCAGGCTGTGTTCAGCAACAACGAGAGCAACCCCTCACAGCTTTCCTGCTGAGCTGAGATACCGAAAGAGAAATACACGCTTCTGACGAAATCTGCGTTGGTGTAAATTGGCAATGACCCTTCGGTTCCATGGAGCTACATTAATATGCACTAGTGCAGAAGCTGAACCTTAAACTTAAAAAAAAAAACGTGTTTGGAAAACACTACCTTTGGATCTCGGAGCCAGCAGGAAAATCACTGTGCAATAGCTGTGTAATTGTTTAATCTTTCATGTGTTATTAGTTTCAGTTTTCATGGATACTGGAAGAAAAGCTGAAAACATTGCCTCTCCCCAAAAAGGGTCACACAGTGCCTAGCTGCAACCAATCCACCATGCTTATAACACATACATGCTGATAGACATGTACTCTTACAAAGTATTGTATTGACCTGTTGATTGGTTTCATTTTCAAGAAAACAAACTCATGCTTTGTTCTTTTTCTAAAAATAGATATACTTGTTTCCTAAATTTTGATATTGCCATTAGAAAAAGGGAAAAGTCACAACTGTTACCATGTCTCTAGTTCTCAAGCTCCAAATTTTGGTGGTAAAAGGGAAACGAGACTTAAGTGCTGCTGTTTAGGATGTGAATATGAAAAAAAAGTATCTGGTGTGGACTGTAGTTGCCAGAAAAACTAAAGTTTATTCATAATCTTGTGTTCAAATTACTGTGATTTTTTGGTTTTAGTTTTACATAATCAAGGGCAGTTGCCTTTCACTGTTTCTTACAATTTTTGAAGTTCTAGCTATAAATTTTCACTAGATGGCAGGACTCCACTGTTATCTATTATCAGTGGCTTTACTTGTGAAGCAACAGTTGCCTATCGGTAGAAAAAAAAATTTAAACATGTTCAAGTTTTGCAAAATATTAGAACAAGCCTAAAACTTTAACAATAATAAAAAAATGATACATAAACTCAATAAAAATAATTCTCTTACTGAATATGATTAATATTATAGACTTAACTGAAAATAATAGTGAAAGATGTTCTTTTCTTGACAGAGGAACTACAAGGACCTTCTTTTATAAGATGACGTAGATTTACACATACTGTTCTGCTATTTGTGAAAAAAAGTTAACTGATCCAGTAAATTAGATGTAACTAGTTAATAAGTATATTGACAGCTTAAAAAGTTAGAGCTTAAACGGCTGAACTACTGATCTAAAATAATATATTAAAATACAAAGAAAAATTAACACTCAGTGTACTGGAACTACCAAGATACTAAAAGGTGATCTGCAAATCCCTAGACATCTTGTCTCTCTGCCTATTTTTCTAGCCTAAGGCATATTTTAATCTCTCTCAATTTAAGAAGGGAGAATTGTATGGTGAGCAGTCCCAGTACTGTTTCAGCCAATGGTATTTTGCTGATCCCAGAGCTCTGGACAAAATTTGTCCCCCTTGTCTAGGAAAACAGAACACAGCTCCATACAGTTACATAAGCCTCAATAACCATGACAAATCTTCATTGTTGCAATGGCATGAGCAATGATTTTTAGCAGCGCTACTTTTTAAAGTATTATTTTTTAACTCGGGGTTACCAATTCTCCAGGGACTTACTTCAGTTTATTCTGAACTTCTGCTATCTCTTTTGCTTTCTTTTTATCCATGAAGATAATTTATGAAGCATTCAGTAATTTTCAATGTTGTTCATGAAATATAAAAGGAAATGTTTGGCTTCTGTTAAAGCTGCTCCTAAGACCAGCTAACTTTCCAAAAACAGAGATAACTCAGTGTAATGCTTTCCGGGATTCCCAAAATAGTAAGAACATTTTCTCATGATAAAGCTGTATTTATTCTATGCTTAGAGAAGAGAAGTATCATAAATAGATGACTGAAACAGCATTTCCTAATATGAGATTCAGTGTTGCGATATGCTGAGAACATTCAAATCATACAGTGAGTTGAATAGGAGCTGAAAGGCATACAACACCTCACAGTTTCAAAACTTTTACATTCAAGACAATGTTTGCAATACCTGTTAACTATCTAAATGTAATCATCCCTTTTATTGAAACGAACACAATCAGCACCTGTAGAATCTCTGCAAAATGTGTGAGCACATTCAAACAAGCATCACAATACAACCCACAGCAACAATTTCACCCAAGGCAGTATATATTTAACAAACTGTTCTCTTCACACGTGTTCACAAAACACTGACATCTTTCTCTCATGATCCTACCTTGGCGATTTGCAAAGGCTGCTTTTGCTCCTTGCCACCTTGCAATCTAAAGCCCCAAGGCGCCCCTCCAGTCATAGCAATGCAGATGTAATCCCCTGTGCCCATTTTCCTGGTGCAGTTAGGCAGCATTCATTTACAGAAGAACATGAAAAATTTGTCTTGCAGATGTTCAGCGAGCCTGAGGTTTGTCTGCCAGGCAGAGCTGGAGACCCAGAGCACCACACTGTTGCTGCTGCTGTGTACTGCACTAGCAAATGTAGTCATTCAGAAGAATGTAAGAGCTCTCTCAGACCAAGGGCACAGCCCACTCTTTCGTCAGATTCCTACGCTCAGCCCACCTTCAAAGTAAAGTAAGTAACGCTGAGGAAACGCACACAAAGAGACCCGGCCATGAGACAGAAAAGGCTGTATTTAAACTTGAGTCTCTTGTGACAGCTAAATCAAAACAACAGCAGAAAAACAACAGCAGAAAGAAGTGTACATTTCCCAGTGATGATTTAGGACATAAGTTTACTTTAATAAATGGTGCCAGACATTTTAAACTCTAATTTACCCACTTCTTGCATTCATACTCCAAACAAAGAAGAAAGCAGAATCTCAAGTGAAACATCATGTACATCCTCTGAATTAATGATACACTTAGATTGAAAGCTCTTTTTAGGATTTTCATCTCTACCCTGTACACACTTTCTGCGGCACTGTAGGTATGCCAAAAAAAAAAAAAAAAAAAGGAAAAGCTTTTTAATGTCCCAGTCCTGGAATTGCTTCTTTTGCTGGTACTCTCTAGCCCCAGCATATTGAAGCATGCACTGCTATTTAGCAATGACCTGAAGCATTATTGGACCGTAATAATGCCTGTTCTTATGCCTTTCCCACCATGGAAGGGAAGAGGATTAGTGGAATGAGATATCAATTCACTCTAATGATGCTATCAAGAGATGATTTGCATTGTAAGGTAGCCTTATCATAAGCATGAATAAAAATGATTCAGTGAGAAATTAATTAGCCACTGCATTACAAGACCTGGGTGCAATTCTGTTCCCGGTTCTGACTTAAGGTAGTCTAACTGTAGACAGCTGAGCTCCTGCAGATCTAGTTGGAGTGGTTTAAAAGGTGCCTGTACAAAGTGGGTTTGGTTGGTTGGCTCTAGGTCTTCAGAGATGCCAGGGCAATGGGAAACACTTGGCGTTTAAGTTACATGACTTTGCATTTAAGTAGCTGGTAACTGTTGAGGGTTTAAACCTAGGCCTGTGCCCTTCGTCAGGAATCTAAAAGGTACTAAGGTAACTCAAAGACTGGGTGGAGACAGGCTCCCTAATCAAACAGAGGAAAATGTCACTCTCTAAATGTCAGGATTTAATGGAAGAAAGAGTGTTTTCTTTTACTGCTTGCAAGTCAAAGGCTCTGGCAAAAGAAGCACAGTGTGACTTATAATTAAATATTTTTAAAAGATACTACCAGAGAAGCCATACTCAGAAAGGGAATGGTCTTTGAAGGAGCTTTGCTAGACGACATCTGAGTGAAAAAGCCTGACTTAGAATAACTCAGTTCAAGAGGGCTAGCTGCTCCTTACTATCTCGTGCAATGTTGATCTGTTGCTATAGCAGATGCTTTTTAGTTTTTCCCTAAGCAAAATCTTGCTTTAGACAAAATTGTCTCCTTTTGCTTACTAATGAAAATTCTTACAGATAATCTTGTGACAGTAAAATTCTTAAGCATGTAGCTGCAAAAAATGCTCTACAGCACTCTGGTAAATACAAAAATACTCTTGCTTTATTTTGTTTTTTACAGAAAATGAACCTTATAATGCATCAACCCTTCAAATGTTATAAATTTCTGGGCAGATTTATGTTTTTAATTACTAGGGTGCTTTTGTATTTAGTTTGTATTAGGCTCTTTTTTATCATTTTGGTAAAAAAAGGATAATCAAATCTGATCCCTGTTTACGAACGCCTCCAAATACTTGTAGAAAAAGCTTCCCAAAGAAAAAGCTACCCAAAGCTTCCTATGTCCTAATCTCTAACAAATAATGGTCCATAGGCATTAACAACTCCCATTTGCCATATATGACTTTCTTAAATGCTTATGCCTCAGCATATCTTGCTTTTTAATAGTAGTCTTATCTTCTTGTACATTCTCTGCCTCCTTTGGGATTTCTAAATGCTGGTCAGAAATTGGACACATCATCATTAAAATTGGAGTCATTCATGGGGTTTATGACATTTTGGTTTCTATTTGGTCTCTATAACACAAATAAATAGCATCAATTCAGAGATTTGAAGACCACTGAAAAATTTAAAGTTAACAGCAAACACAGCCACTTAACCATTGCCCTCATCTCCATCGTTTTCTCTAAAACCAAAAGATCCGAGTGTAGGCAACAACTGATAAAAATTCGGTGTGACAAAACTCAACTTTATCAACTCAGCAAGTTACAAATGCCAACATTCATCTGTGCCAAAATACAGACAAAGATTTGGCTTGAATCTGATCTTCTATGATAAGATCTTTATGAAAAAAAAAAATCTAGGTCAAACCCCCAGCTGCCCATCTGCTTTCAAGAACTGCCAGTACGAAATTCTAGCACGTTAGCACTGATGAGCTCTGGTAAACTTAAAGTAGCTAAGTAACAGTACTTAGACTTCAGTGAGGCCATATATCCTGAAATGTTGTCTCTGATAGAGGGTAAAAAATGATTGCTCAGGAAAAAGAACATGAACATGGAAAATGTACACTAGTTTCCTCAGGCGGCCTGCAGTGACTAGCACTCAAGAAATTCCTCAGCCAGATGCAGTTCCTTTGTATTTAGTAACAGTTATAAATTTCTTTTCTATGAACTTTTCCAGTCTCCTCTTGAGCCCACATAACTTTTAGTATTTATAGCTGATTGTAGGAAGTCATCCCTAACTATACTGTGACATTAAAAAAAATCACCTCTTGTTTGAATCTGGATCCTACAGATTTGTCTGACATCCCCTGCTTCTTGTGTCAGACACTGAACAAGCAATCTCCAGCTACCAAGTGTATTTGTAATGTTTTCCACTTACTTTATAGATATCTGTCATATCCACCTCAGTCATCTACTTTCAAGGGAAGACAAATAGGATAATTAGTCATTCTTTATACAGAAGCTCTCATACCTTTCATTATCCTTGCTGTCTTTCTCTATACCCTTCTTGAGGCAGGGTCTGGAACACCACACAGTCATCTGACTGCAGAAAAAGTTGGGATTTATACAATAACACGATGACATTATCTGTTTTCTTTTCTCATTTCTAACTCTGGCATTGCTAACACTTGATCTGCTTTTTCAGCTGCCAATGAGTTGATGCTTTCATGGAACTATCTTTTAAAATCTTAAAATCTTGTCTGATACTAATCAGTTCAAAGCTCATTGTTTTATATGTGAATTAATGGTTTATTTTTTTTTCTCCAACATGCATCACCTTATACTTATAAGCCATGTTACAGTATGGCTGTTTAGTTTTCTTACAAGCCTTTGGTGAAGGAATTTGTTGAAAGCCTTTTGTAAATCCAAGATCAATCAGATCACCCTTATCCACATGTTTTTTGATCCCCTCAAAGGATAGCCTTACGTTTGCGAGGTAGGACTTCCTTTTATGAAAACTGTTTTAACTCTTCCCAGATAAGTCATATTTATCCAGATGTCCACTGTTCTTTATTATAGTTTCCACCTATTTGTTTTTTGTAGATATTGGACTGACAGGCTTGTTTTCTGAATCTCTCTTGGAACATTTTTGTTAAAAAATGACACTCTGTAGTCTCAGGTAACAAGGCACTTTTAAGTAAGTCATCTGTTGCAGCTTCAAATTCTTTAAAACTCCGTGTGATCTCAGTGACTATTTCATTTTGTTTGCCTACAATCACCTACAGACACTTGTCCATATAGATTCTTACGATAATAATCATTTATGATTCTGAACAGTTTTACTATCAGTGGATTTACCTAAAATCTAATGTATATCAACCAGTTCTGTCTTCTGGATTCAGAAGACATTCCAGCAACATGAAAAGAAATAAGACGTATGCTACGTTTCATTCCACAATAAAAGAGAAGCTGTCATTTCAGCTACAGTTTCCTACAAAATTACCCTAGGTCTGTGGATTCTTTAAAAATGCAAACCTTTCCACCCATTCCTTAGTAATGAGAAATAGAGAGAGGGAAAGAGGATATCATGATCTCTAATTTATAGGCAGCATTTTAGTGCTGTAAATACCTGAATGGTAAGGTTTTCTCCTTTTTAACATTTCATTCTTTTCCTATCTGATTCTTTTCACATAAAATCAACATAGGCTAGTTCCCTAAAAATGTCCATTCTAACAACTTTCAAGTAGATTCTAACTGTATCATCTGTAAATAATTTAATAAACTACACAATTTATTGTAGTATGTGATTTTAGCCAAATGAGAGAATCAGCAGGGAAAAAAGAGAAGAAAAGAAAAGAAAAGAAAAGAAAAGAAAAGAAAAGAAAAGAAAAGAAAAGAAAAGAAAAGAAAAGAAAAGAAAAGAAAAGAAAAGAAAAGAAAAGAAAAGAAAAGAAAAGAAAAGAAAAGAAAAGAAAAGAAAAGAAAAGAAAAGAAAAGAAAAGAAAAGAAAAGAAAAGAAAAGAAAAGAAAAGAAAAGAAAAGAAAAGAAAAGAAAAGAAAAGAAAAGAAAAGAAAAAAGAAAAGAAAAGAAAAGAAAAGAAAAGAAAAGAAAAGAAAAGAAAAGAAAAGAAAAGAAAAGAAAAGAAAAGAAAAGAAAAGAAAAGAAAAGAAAAGAAAAGAAAAGAAAAGAAAAGAAAAGAAAAGAAAAGAAAAGAAAAGAAAAGAAAAGAAAAGAAAAGAAAAGAAAAGAAAAGAAAAAAGAAAAGAAACATTGTCAGTGCTTTTTGTTTTGTTTTCTTAATTACACAGGGAAAAAAAATACATAGTTTAATGGAACAAAAGATAAAATCACAGCCATACCACTTGAGAAAACAGTCTCTTCCAAAATGAATTGAAAATGGCGTCATCTAACAGATCCCTTCAAATGAGATTTTAAAATAAAGTGGTTTCTGCAAACTAAGAGTAGTGTAAGGCAATGCAGTCTACGTTATTATCCTGAATCACTGCCTAATAACATTTCTTGTTTAGTAGTAATACAATTAAGTAGTTGTGTAAAATAAAAGCAAATTCTGAATGCAAAGATAAATTCCATTTTCCGCAAACCTTGTAGAAGTCGAAAAAATATTCTGCTTAATTCCTAGGCTTAATTTTTATTCTACTGACTTCAGAAGAAACAAGAAACAGAGCCACATGGAAAGGATTTAATTTTTAGAAAAAGATTTAAATGATGGACAAAGTGAATGAAATATGTTGAAGGAAGGTTTAAGCTGCACAGTGCTAGCAAACTTTCATTAAAGCTGATTGCTCCTCATTTTCCCCCCATCAAGTTTCTCTTGTCCTACAAGAAAATATAATAGAATCCAGATGTTTGATGGCATGAGGAACTTAGCTGTGCACTGCAAGATAAATAGGGTTTGCTGACTGAAAGTACAGACATGTAAAGGTACAGTAAAACAGCAATACCAAGCTCTTAGTGAGTAGAAAAGAAATAAAAGATAAAACAATAACATACTTATTAGATACCTTTAAGGCCAGACTGGAAAGCCCTGCCCATGCTCGTAAGAGGCCTGAGCATTTTCTCATTGGTAAAGGTAAAGGCTTCAAATTTTAATCCCTAATGTGGATTATTAAGCTAGATATTGTGTAGTGGTTGGAATTTCACAACTATTCCTTTGTTGTTGTCGTTGTTTCCCCAGTTTGAAGAATGGCAAATGAAGTACAGTAGAAGAAGCAGAGAAATGTCCTGAATCTGACTCTGGTGTGAAAAAACACTTTCTCAGAAACATTAAGTAAATGTGATGATGATTTAAAACCTGAGATAATTCTTCTTCTAAACTGAAGTACATGGGGTTGCACCGTCACTTTCTGAAAAGCTGTAAGTCTGCAATCTGCCAAGTGTAAGGGGCAATGCTGAACAGTTCTCAGCCACACTTCCCTCAAAGGCGGAAAAATAATCAGTTATTGTTCTGTGCTGGAAACAAATTACCTCAACTCCACACCAGCTCAGCTAAGGTTAACGAAGTTTTAGATACTGAGGAAGGGTCAAACCTTTGCCTGTTTATCTTTCCACTACCTCTTTGTTCCCTGTATTTTTCTTAGTGGAATGAGTAATAGTAACTCTAGCCACAAGAAGAACTTTATTAATGTAGATAGCCCATGCAGAGGAGTAAGAACTCTGTTCCTCTTGGTGGTAGACTTCACCATAGTCACAATCATGCATTTTGTTATTGAGTTAATGTAAAACTGTGAACTGATTGCATACACAGTTAATGCCAGACATTGTTGAGAAGTGTGTTAGATCACACTCGTAGCATTTATGGATGGTTCACTAAGAAGACAACATAAGTCAACTGAGTTCAGCTGCAGATAGAAAGTTGTCCATGCAACTACCAGGAGGTTTTTCTCTAAGCAATTATGTTAGTGGGAGTCATTCTTGTTGCAATAGTATTATTATTATGGTTTTAGGAGCAATTGTGAAAAAAAAAAAACAACAAAAATACGGCTTGGTCCTACAAACTAGAAACTAAGTTAATATCCTTGAGTATTACTGATTGATAACACAGTGAGTAGAAATTCATACAGAGAGAGCTCCCTTGTAACTCTGCAATTCACCATGCCAGGATGCAGATCAGTGAAGATCTGCTTTCTAAGTTTATGCATAGGTGGCAATATGCCACAGACTCTCTATAGTCAAAGACTGGTCACCATTAAATACAGTGAATAAAGATGTATTGATAACTTGAGTTTGGAGAACATATCTCTGATGTTTGTTTGGTCTTTGTCCTACCTGTTCCTACCCCAAGCCACTTCCAGATACTCAGGAAGTATATTCTTGAACTGCTGATGGAAGAGAAGCAGACATTTCTTGTTTTTGTTTTTCCTGGCCTAATAAGGTCTTTTGAGAAGACTTTTGAGCCTCCAGGTGTATGCACGGGGCCTCACCATGTCCCAGCGGCACACTACAATAGGAGCCAGATTTCCTTTCCTACTTTCTGCCACTCACTTGTGTTGTCCAGGCAATTTGGAAGTACAGGTGGTCTTGAGGAACCCAAAGGGCCTTGGGAAAGGAAGGAGCTGTTTAGAAATATATAGAAAGACAAGGATTTTTGAATATACAGAAGAATCATCAAGCAAAATAGCTACAAAGGCCCCTCAAGATTTCGTTGTGAGTCAAAAGTAAAACACATTCACTGCAAGACTTGTGAACATGGACAAAATTTCTGCAACATAGGAGTAACATTTTAGTTAATGTTGAAGTAAGGGTTTGGGCTAGAATTTGTGTTTCCAGGTATCATTCCACTGTTTTTTAGTTATCACTATATTTTAATAAGGAAGAACTCTTTTTCTCCTGGGATTTGGGGATACTCTTAAGTGCCTATCTCTATTTCATTTTGACTCTCAGGAGATGGGATGACTACATTTTGGCTAGAGTAGTTGGGAAAATCCTGATAAAAGATTCTAAATCAAAAAGAAAACTATCTGTGGTATTTTCTTACTGGTTTTGGCAGGGAAAAGTTGCATCATGTTCTTTTTAATAGTTTACAGGAATCAAAACTGTATGTTCTGTGCAAAAGCTTCTTGGTCTTGAATAGAACTCTTATGTAAGTAGATGTTCTGTGTTTATCTGAATTCCTCAACTCTGCCATAATGCTTTACCCTGTTCTTTGAATTGTCATTTAAAGATAGGAGTTAATTAATACAGCATCTTTTGTCTATCAATTCACCTTAGGCAGTCAGCTTTTCTAATCTCCCTTCTTCCTACTGAAAAGAACCCACTGCAAACATTTCATGCCTACTTTTGGACTAAACAAAAATATCATACTGAACTTTTCTGATGTACTACAGTGGCATAAATCAAGAGTAACCATATTGCATTCAGTTGGAAAATAGATTTTAATCATAGCTGAGCTAAGAATTCGGCCCTAGTGGTGTATTTGAAATGATGAAAACTTTGCACTGAAGATTGAAAAGATCTTGAAGATTTAACATCAATTTGATGAATATTCACCTGCATTAAATTTCATTTTCTTTTGAAACTTGTTTCATGTTAGCCAGCATAAAAGTGATTAATTCCCTTTGACTAGTTGCTTTTAAAAAGCACAATGAATAATTACATGTATTGCTCAAGTCTAGCATAAAAATCAACAATTTTTGCATTGCAGTGTAAATCAGGCATTGCTGAAAGGCTTCCACTTGAAAGGCTCACCGGATTGAATTTATCAGTACTAAAAATAAGAATAGGAGAAGCAGAGGAACGATTGTGTTATAACGCAGTATGGGCCTCAGGAAATATGAGTTCCGTTTTTACACTTGCAAATTTACATTTAAGTTTTGGTCTGGACCTTTAAAATGGGGAAAATACCTAATCCACGGTATAAACTTGAGCAATCTGTTTGAACTTCTGAACATCTCAGTGGGTGGTTCGATAATTTGTGTCCTTCTGTAGTACCCCATTCTTCCTTCTTTCCTCTGCACAAACTAGGCTGTAAGCTTTGTAAGGCAGTTTCTAACAGGACTTTACAAATACAGTGAAGTATTTTGTTTGGTGTCTGCCCCAGTGAGTCTGATGTTTGTGGTTCAAACTAGAGCATCTAGCAAGAGGACTGTTCATAAAGAGTTGCCACGGCATCAAGTTCTATCTGCATAAGGCTACCAGCATTTCTTTCTCTGTCTCTGGATGGTTCTGGTTAGATTTTTACCAGAGAAACAATAACAACAAATAGGATACAACAAAGACCCTCACGCATGAAATCTTACCCCCATGCAAATAACTGCAATAGATAAAAAGCAATCCTTCATTCCTGGCTATATGAACAAGAATTCCAGCTCTCTGCTTTGATAACTAACTCCTTGCCAAATGGAGCACATTAGAAAAAAAAATGTCCTCCAAAATCACCTTGATGTTTAACTCCTGCTGATCCTTTCCTGTGGTGCTGCATCTTCTTGCCAGAAACCAGTTTCCAGACTTCTCAGCTCCTTCAGTCTTTACAAAGGCTTCTGCTTTTGGTGCTAATCTACCGCTTAACTGGTATTGGCATGGATTTGCTGGCTTTCCAGACAACTGCCAACATCTGCAAATCCTGGACAACTGTTTTTTGTGTACCCACAGAGCAAATCTAGTATGCATGCTGCGAGACCTACTGTAATGTAGAATGTTGGTCCTGTCCTTTCTTATTTTATGCCAGCAGCATCTCCTACCCCTTTGTTGGATCTATCGTATACGGATAATGTGACAGATTTGTTTATTTAATTCTGATTTTCTTTGATTTAATTCTGAAGTGGGTTTGTTGGTTTATTTTTGGTGACAGGAAAAGAATCAAATAGTTGATATGAGAGGTATCTAAATGTCCCCCAAACAGTATTTTGAAAAATAAATACTCTTGTAAAAAATACTGATATTTGTTACAAATGACAGATCAATTTCCTTTACTGCTGTCTAGTACCTATATTATTTTTCAATGCTCGGGTAGAAGATTTTTTGCTCCTATATTAATAGTGGTGTAAAGCAGAAAGACAGTGAATGTGAGTGAGAATAAACACAAAAGCATTGGCATCTTAGGTGCTTTCCTAGTGATTTTGAAAAGCTGTCTTTCTTATACAATATATTCAGTCAACAGTTATGTCAGTACATTCAGCAGTAGTGTCAGTACTAACAAATAGAAATGAACTTAACACTGTTGGTGATACCAACTGAGCAGAGAAACGGAATTACCTAAGTTTCTGTAGGCAATTGATTATATGTAACAAATATGACTTACTAATAACAGTAGAAATATACTCGGTTTCCTTTTTATGACAGTACACTTATTAGAGTATTCTTTCTAGCAATACTCCACTAACACATCAGAAATTTTATACATGGGCAGGAAACAAAATGAAAGCCAATGGAAGTAAAGCTAATTCAGATGCTTTTGAATGTAAAAGTGAAATGTATCTAAGTTTGAGAAATTCCATACATTCATCAGGCAGACAGGGAGAGGATCACATAACTTTCTGCTGTCCTTTCTCAGACTGTCACTGATGGCTTAATGTTTATTCACAGTGCTTCATATATCATACATTATTCATCGGATTTTAATGAGAAGTTCTCTGTTTTTTATGTTAGAGTTTGTTATGTAGCAATTACAGCAGGGTAATCAAGTCTTGAGTTCTTTTCTTTAAGATCTAGTACTGCGATCTTCCACTTTCATGCATCTTAGACAGTACTAAATTAATTAAAAATTATAATTGAAATTCTCCAACTGAAACATCACAGCAGTTTTCTCAGAACACTGAATCTATCTCCTGTAAATGTTCCAGATCGAGTTGCAAGAATGCTGATTTCATTAGAAAACCAAAATAGCAACAGCCAGGGGAAGGAGAGGAGCCTTGCAGGTTTCAGATACTGAAAAATCAAGAGGCCCGAACTAGCCAGAAAATCCTGGCTAAAAGGCTGCTAAAGAAGCAGCCACAGTGAGTTTTCTAAAGCATGTGCACTTTTGTAATGTTTGACTTGAACAGAACTGGTGGACCTTAGAGCATTTTATAATTATTTCTATCTTACTGAGTTTCAGAGAAAGTGGTTTTAGGTCATAGAGACCAAGCTAACAAGAAATCACAAACTTGGCTTTAAGGCAAGTGCCCTATTACCAAGACCCAGAGTGAGTCTCCTAGGTAAATAATAGCATTAAATACTTGCATATCGTGTTTTGCCTGTAAGCATAATTTTATATTTTGCAAATATGCCAGTAAGCTTTATCAACACTCTTTGAAGTAAGCAAGAATTGGATTGTCCTCTGTAATGGTTGATTTTTGTCCTCTGTTGGGGGGAGCCAGGGACCGTGAAGACAAAAGGGTCTGTCACTGGGGATTGACCAGTTGCCAGTGACATTTAAAGAGGGTTGGGACTGGGAGGGAATGACACACTCCCAGTCCTTCCTCTCCTCTGCCAATGCAGAGTATAAGAAATGCAGCCATTTCTAGGGTGGAACAATGCAGCTGCTCAAAGGCAACCAGCAATTGTACAAGTGCAACAAAATTGCACAGTTTACAATAGGAAACAGAGAGTAATATTCAGTTTAAATGAATTTGCAGAAGAATTCAAATAGACAGACTATAATTTTATCACTTGGAATTTCAGCAAGGTGCTGGGATTTACACTTTTATTCATCTAAAATATTTGGGAAACTATAATGAATGTCAGGACCTTTTATTCTGAAAGCAGCCTGAGGTAGAACAGCCTTGACCACTGTGGAGCAGTAGGTCTGTACTTAGTGGGAAGGAAAAGGGAGAATTGCTTGCACGATCCATGTGCTCAGCAATTCTTAACTGTGTCTCAGTGGCCCCTCTGGCCAGACGTGATTTTGGTTTTGGGTACTCTGACCAACTGCTTCTTTAGTGTCTGATATTGCAGAAAAAAGGGTAAGGAATTTTCTTCCTTTACTGTGGCCCCATGAAATAGGACTAATAGACAGTGGATAGTCACTGTAGGAAGTACCTAACTAACACCAGTTGTTTAGGAGAAAATTATGTAGCAACGAATGTATGCCCAGCATTTTAACACTACTGAATTATTTTCCCTATATAACAGCAGCTAGATCAGTATAATATTCTAAAAACCCTTTGCTGTCTGTGTTTTTATTTTATATAGGGCTGTGTTTAAAGGCTGTAATCCAATAATATTTTCTGACTGCCACTGAGATTATTTAACAAAGAGATCAGTATTCACTTCTGTTGTAACCCTATATATGTTTTTAGTGTGCTTGGTTTTTTATATTAGAAATGCAACTGAGTCACAACACTGATCCGTTTCTTCTTTCGGTAGGGTGCTGTTTCCTGAAATATTACATCTTTCCTTTTTCTCACATTTTTTTAGGCTAACCTCATCATCACACTTTTTTTCTTTCCTGAAAAAAAAAAAAAAACAAACATGGTCCCTTCCATATTTGATTGTTTTTTAAAGTTTTCTTTTGTTTTAAACAAAAACGCAACCTTTGTAAATATGCATTTTCATTTTGCTTGCGAAGTGCTTTACAGCAAACCATAAATTGTTCTCCATAGATCTTAACTATATAGAAGACAAAACATTAGAGAAGATATTTGAGTATATGTAAGCAACACAGGAAAAATAAAGGCAACTTTATATGTAAATAGCTTTAGGACCCTTCTGATGTTATCAAAACCAAACCTGTTGTTATGTCTACAGGACATACAAATGAAATTAAGAGGAGAAAAAAAAACATTATCAAAACCAACAAAAAGTCTTCTAGTATGTAGAACCTTTGGAGTTGTTTGAACTATTCCTTGTGATGAAATAGTCTTTTCTTTAAATAACATACCCAATATTGTCTACATCTTCCCTTACAGAATAGTTTAGAATATATTTGATAGATAATATTTCATCTAGCACTGAACTGCAGATACTTGTCTTGTCACAGCTATATGTTAACGCAATCAATGTTAACTGTTGCAAAATTTGTAGTATAGCTATCACCAGGAGAGATAACATGTCTGTATCTCATGCATCACAGTACTGTTCTCAGTCTTCCTGGCAGCTTGTGCTAAGGGTGTATTTTAAAGATATTCTCTAAATGAAAAGGTTAGGTAAGGATTTAGTTTTCCCTGAAACATTCATTATCTTAATGCAGTGTGCTATGACATAGAGATACGGAGTTCTGCACAGTTTGTCTGTGAGGGGCTTCTGTAGGCCACTGGTAGTTATTTCAGGGAATAGATCAATCCCAAATAATTATTAATCCCAAATAATTCTCCTATGAAGAAAAGCTGAGAGAGCTGGGGCTGTTCAGCCTAAAGAAGAGAAGGCTCCAGTGATGGAGAGCAACTTTTTGCTCAGTCAGATAATGACAGGACAAGGGGGAATAGTTTTAAACTAAAAGAGAGGAGATTTAGATTAGATGTTAGGAGGAAATTCTTCACTCACAGGGTGGTGAGGCACTGGCACAGGTTGCCCAGAGAAGCTGTGGATGCCCCATCCCTGGAGGTGTTCAAGGCCAGGCTGGACAAGGCCTTGGGCAACCTTATCTAGTGGGTGGTGTCCCTGCCTATGGCAGGGGGGTTGGAACTGGATGGCCTTTGAGGTCCCTTCCAACCCAAGCTGTTCTATGGCTCTATGAATTAAAGTCATTACGTCATTCCCCTTCCCCCTCCCAAAAAAGAAAAAAAAAAGAAAAGAAAAAAGAAAAAAAGGTCTCTGAAAGATTTGAGTTACTCTTCTTTGGGTTCTGAGTTAGTTTGTTTGGGTTCTGTAACCAGTATCTCCCAAGGTGATGGAAGACTGTTTTCTTTGTTTCAGAACTAATAAAAAAAAAAATCTGAAAACTTTAAATTAGAGATTTCGGTGGCAGAGGATTTGTTATTTTTTTAATTGGGATGAAAAAAAGCATCTAGATTTAGACAAATTCCTCTACTGACTTCACCAACGCTAACTCCAAATTAGGTCTTAAGTAAATCAAGTTAGTTCTCAGTAGTGTTGTATAGGTACAACTTCAGGATGAACCGACTTTTTAACCTACAAGATCTTCATTACTGATGATGATAGAGAAGAAATCAGTCTGATTCATAGATTTTATGGTAAAGTTTAATTAAAACTTTTAACTAAATTAAATTTAAACTAAATTAACTAAATTAAATTAAAACATTTAACTAAAATGAAGTGGCAACAGTTTAGTGATATTGCAACGTCATTTTTATGAAATTACTTTCCAGATCAGTAACGCACTTAAATCTTTAATGATTTCCACATTTTTGAAATTGATGACGTTGAATAACTTTCAGTGTTTATAGGTGGAAACTGCAGATAAATATTACTCATAGCTTCAAAACATCAGGACCATGACATGCTGGGTACATTTTGTTTCAGCATTCCACACTAATGGCAGATGGAAGCCAAGCTGTGACCTCCAAAAAAGAGGTGTTTTGATCCATTTCCAGAACTGGCCTGAAATGGGGGAAGAACGGGCAATGGCATAGCTTCTGTATATGATCTGTTGCTGATCTCCTCTTTCAGCTTCACTAGAGCTGATTTCAGGGAGGAGAAATCTGATAGTAAGTATTCAGTGGCCAAGTAAGTGCAAGGCTCTTCTGTGCTGAATTATCCACAGCTGCTTACTGTTAATAGCTGCAAGCTAGACACAACAGGGCTGGCGGGACAAGTGACTTGCCAGTCTCCACAGCAAAATAGGGGATGTCCAAACTTAGCGTTGTTATTTTCCTCTCAGTGGCATGGTATTTCAAAACAATTCTGTGTAACTGAAGGTGATTGTATGCGTCCATATAACCAGCAAAAGAGCGAGGGACAACGGGTGAAACGGCAGCGCGACGATGAAAGGCATCGCTTTGCATCTTGCTTATGAAAGAGTCACTGATACTCCGCAGCCAAAACCACATGCAGTTTAACTGATGCTTGTCACCTCCTGGACCAAGTTTTCCGTTCTGGTTAGACAAGAGTGAGAGATTGGAAAAGTTTGAGCAGAATATCCAACAGCATTAATTCCAGTAACATCTAGAAAATCAGTTTATGCTATTCAGTGGTGAGTCCAGCCCTGGAGAGCAAGTACAAAGCCTCATTGGGACTCGTTCTTGCCTCTTTGTGTTGCCTATGGAGGCTTCTTCCAAGTCTGTCATGTAAAGGATGCCCCTCTATTTTTGCCATCTATTTCAAAGACGTTATTTTTCCATAATTATTTTGTATAGTAATGAATGTTTTTGACAATCTTGTCTCACTACTGAGATTTAGCTCCATATAAAGCTATTCAATCCCAAAACGTACTTGCAAAAGCCTTAATGAGGTTGTAGAACAGACACTAAGGATGAGGCCTATGAAGCCTGAACTCCATGTAGACTTGAATTCTGAAGCTGTCTTTTAATTGAATGACTTTTTGTTTTTCTTTTGCTAATTGTCTGCCTTTTTTTTTTTTTTTTTTTAACCTCAGCACCATGAAGATTGCTCGTTTTTTTGACTGGAAAGAACAGGCAAACTTCACCAGCACATCTTCCTTGTGTTACTCCCGTGTTTCTACTTTGTTAATTAGAAAACCACTGATTCTGTGCTGTAACCAAGGCAGTGTTTTTAATTGTGCTCGGACAGTAACTCAAACCAGAGCAGGCAAACAGGTAAGGTACCTGTGTCGTGTTTCACTCTGGATATACAGGAGGCATAATTTTGTGTCTCTAAATACATGCATACGTATTGCCGCAGATGGACATTTTAAAAGCACACGTGAGGAAAAGTGCTTGCATTTTTAGTGCTTGTCTGTGTTTAAAGAGGAATCGTGTCCCCGTACAGCAGGACAATGCCGAATCAGAGCCCCCGTCCCACTGCCACAGCCCCCCCACAGCTCCCCCCATCCGGCCGCAGCGGGCCGGGCTCTGCTGCGCGCACTGCGCAGGCGCAGCCGGCGGGGCCGGGCGCGCTCCCGGCGGCGGAGGGGGGGGGAGCGGCGGCGGCGCGCGCGGGTTCGGACGTGGCACTCGGCTGAGCGGCGGCGCGCGCGGGCGTGCGGGGGCTGCACGCGGCGCCCAGGTAACGGCCCTAACGGTCCTAACGGCCGCGCGGGGGGGCAAGGGGAGGGGGGGGGCTGCGGTGAGTGCCCGCACGGGTGCCGGGGCCGGAGGGGGGCGGTGGCGGCGCGCAGGTGCCGGGCGGGTCCCGAGCGGGGCTCGGGGAACTTAAGTCTGTGCTTTGCGAGGTTCCTCCAGGTGTGTGCTATAGGAGTAAAGAGTGAGGGTGCGGCTGTGTGCCGTCCTGGTCCTGCCTCTGTGTGGGTGTGGAGGTACGCATGGCAAACGCTGTTTGCCCAGCGGAGGTTGCAGCATGCCCTGGGGAGGGATAGCACCGCTTCCTAGGTGCATCGTCACGGTGCCTCTGCAGAAATACAGAGCTAATAGCTCTATTTCGGGTACCGGACAGCGTGGCCTTTTATTTTTAACTCTGTTGTCCTGCCTCTGTGTGCACACGAGGGGATTTTACAGTTTCACAGAGATAGCGGGGCAGTGGAGTGCGGTGTAGGTACAGCAGTCCTCTGAGGAATGCTGCCAACCTGTGCTGGGGTAGCAGTAAGTTGTGGAGAGGTGTTTGCGTCAGTGCTGTTCTTCAGGCCATGGGGTGTAAGGTTACTTGGCGTTGAGGAAGACAAAATCTTATTTTGTCCTTTTATGTAATGACACTGTAGTAAACAAACCCGGGGGAAGCTCTCAGTGTAGTTGATCCTCTGATCTTTCTCATGCCATTTCCAGAATGAATCCGTATGTCTCTTGTCAGAACCTGATCACTAAAATCTTAAGGGATCTGCTTCTATTGGTACCTCGGATGTTGTCTCCAAACCAGTTGCATTGCGTGTTTCTATATGTATGTATCTGAGAAGGGATTAAATATGCTCAGTGCTAAGTAGAATCTGGAACTGTGTTGGATAAGCTTGCGTTGCCCTCCCTGTGTGTGGTTCAGAGTTCCTGTCTCTCTCCAGCACAACCTCTGTGTGTTTGTGGTGCCTGTGGGAAGTTCGACGTGGCAAGACTTTGTGTGGCTGTGTGTGAGGAAGCTGTGGGGGGAGTCGTTTCCCATGGATGCTGTCACAGTTAAAGGTGTTGGCTGCTGCAGCTGCCTCAAAGTGCAAATCTCTTCCTTTTTATATATTTAAAATACATATGCATTTATACCAGTGTGTAGGTTGTGTAGGTAATTTGGTGCTGATTTACTGTTTTGGAGTAAAAGACTCACACTGTCATGTCTCTTCTGATGGGGGCAAGGGAGGGAAGAAAGTATGGCTGGCAGCAAAAAGTCCCTCTGTGTAAATATTTTTCCCCTTTTCCTATGCTTACCTTCTTAACTAAGAAATGGGAGAAACCCCCTAAGCTTGCCCACCCAAAGCAGATTAATGCTTCAGTCAAGAAATCTTACGGCACTCTGAGGAGTGTGTGGCTTCGTGCCACGAGCAGTGTGTGAGGAGGGCTGGGCCTTGCACCCAGCTCCAAGTAGCTTCTTGTCTGACATGACAGATCAGTAAAACTTTCTTTTTTTTTTTTCAGAAATGTATGTTTAATAAGAGAAGCCAAGAGGTGGGTTTTGTGATGAGCATAGCTTTTCTGTACTGAAATGTGTCAGTGCAGCGTGAATTTGTCTATTTTGTGGTTTCGTAGGTGTGTCTGATTTAGATGGTACCTTCATGCGTGCTGCTGGATTGCAGTTCCTGATCCAGTCTGCATCACCTCATGCTGCAATCCAAGGAATGTGAAATATAGGTGGCTGGCAAAGCTATTTCAAAGGAACGTTTAGCATATGAAATGCTGGTTTAGGTAATGGATCTCTAGTTCTTTGGGGATGCCCTAGTTGGGGCTTCACAGAAGCACCAAATGCTCGCTCAGATCCTCATCATTTCTCAAAACACTTTTAATTTGGTTTTAAAGAAAGCTAGTGGAATTCCGGTTTTCTTAAATTCAACATGCAATCAAAAGTGAAGAATCTTTCTTACTTACAAAAGTGAAAGTTGGCAATCAAGGCTGCAGAGTGTACAACGTCAGTTACTTTTCAGATCCCTTGGTTGAAAGTGCTCTGTATTTGAAAACTGGTCATGTAAAATACAGTCATCTGGTTTAGCAGTGTAGCATTCATCAGATGTTTATGGTTTCTGAAAGTTTCCTAGAAGTATCTTGGAATATCAGGAAAGAGATTAAATGTCTTGTGAATGTCCTCATCATCAGAAAACTTCTTTTGATTGCTTTTAGTCAAATTCTGGTGTTTTATTGTGTTTTATTGTTGTTCTTTTTTTTTTTTTCTTTCTCTGAAAACAACAGAATCAAGATGTGAAAGCTTAGGTAAAAGATGCCTGGTAACAGTTTGGACAGCGTATAGTACTGCTGAGGCCGTACTGCCCTCAGAGAACAGCCTCTCACTTGTGGAATGCCTTGTGCTCCATTTCATCACACTACAGAGTCCTTTAGTGTAAAAGCCTGCTCAGGTCTGGGCCAGTAATGTGGAAGACAGCTGGAAATAGGTTCTCTGTCCATCCTGTAATTTATTCACAGTTTTACCAGCACTGAAAGCAAGCTTTTACTCACTTGCTGGGAGTAGGGATGATGTAGAAGGTTTGATGAGGAGCTGGTGCTATGTTCCATACCCCATCTAAAACGAGTCTGCTGGCATTGGAGAAGGATTTGCTAGGAGTTCTGTTCTCTAGTCACTCTGCTTTTCCTGATTTTTTCAAAGTACCTGGTATCTGGCATGTGGGACTTACTGTCTATTTTGCGGGTGTAGCAGAAGTCTAGTTTTTCCCTGTGAAGAGAACAATTTGAGATGTTTTCTTCCACCTATACATCCTTTAGTTACAGTTTTTCTCTTGCTTGGGAGAGGTGAATCCTGTTCAGATAAATTCAGTGAATTGTTTGAATTTAGGCAGTGATAAGGAAAGTAACCAACCAGTTGCAGTCAAATAAAAGCATCGTTTTCCCCTGACCTCCAAATCCATTTTTACCTCCAGGTTTGTTTTAGGTCTTTTTGGAAGCGTAATTCTCAGCCTTTTAAAATGTCCAAAGAATGAAGAGTAGTAGCAGGTGTCTCTTTGTCTTTTGCAGATCATTAAGGAGGACGCCATACTTGGAGTAAGAATATTGTCATCATGAGTCAACAAGGTTATGTTGCAGCTCCTCTGTATTCCCAATACCAGCCAAGAGTGCGAGGCTTTTCTACAAGTTTTGGACCACCTAATTCTTCACTTCATTATGGGCATTAGGGCAATCCTAACTCCTCATAAGCAGCGCCTCAACCAGGTATGAAATTGGCTTAAAATATGTTTTCAGTCTGCTTTTTTGTGATGTTTTTTTGTATCTCTTTTGGTGTTTTGCATCTCTTCATCATACTTATGTCAACACACGGTGCTCAGCTATACGCTGCTGATGCATAAGGATCCTGCCCCGGCTTTGCTTGTGTTACTGTTTGTGCCCAGGTGTTGACGTAAGATGCCCGGTAGTGGGATTCTGACCTCTGAGTGTGAATTCCATTGTCCGGGAAGCAGTAGGCACCAGTGCTCAACGCTGTGCTGTGATTAACCTAATACAGGTGTTAATACAGACAACAACAACAAAATTCTGGGAATAAAGAAATGTTTCTCAACTCCTGTGTGTTAATGGCAAGCAAGGTTTTCAGAAATGGGTTGTATTCTTTGCAGTAGGACCTGTGTCCAACCAGGTTCCTGAGCGTAAATGTGCTTATAAATACAGGTTGATGTTTTACTGCTTAAGCTTGCTTGCTTGGTGACATGTTTGGATAATGCTCGGTAAGTGGAGCCCATCTGCTTTCTGACCACTTAGGGGATGGTTACTTTCCATGAGGAAAGGGAACTTGGGTAGCTTTTACATGCAGATGGCTTGTTTGCTGTTTACAAATGAAATCATGTTACAGATAATATAATTTGACATCCAAAAGATAAACTGGACTGTTACTGTCTCTCCTTTCTGTTTCATTCATTTTAACTTGGTATGTGGCTTCAGATTTTTCAAGAAGTATAATAAGTGAGACTATGGTGGCTGAGATCTTAAAAACAAAACATCAACAAAAGAAATTTGAGAGCATAGAACTGAAGCCCATTTTGCTGGTCTAATTTCAGTGAACTGGTCTAATTTCAGCGAACTCTAGGCATACTAAACTTGTGAATCGGAACGGTGGGAAATATCCCAAAAGTAAGATTCCCTCTTCCTTCATTAAGTCTATTAACACACCTAGGAAAAATAGGGAGGAAAGAGAGGGATCACTTCAATATGACTTCACAGAGGAAAATGACAGTTAAGATAGTAAAGATGTCTGAATTACTTTTTTAATACCAGTCAGATTATGGTAACTTATGTTAAACTCAATATTTGTGATTGGGTAGGGTAATAACAGAACCAAATATCCAACTGCTTGTTTGTTGTTTTTTTTTTTGTTTTATATATAAAATATTCTTTTTAAAGACAGCAGGAGTTGTTACTTTAACCCAATGCTAAATGTAGTCAGAATTACTTCTGGTAATTGGCTTATTAGAATGCTAGGAAAAAATACCAGTTTAGGTGCCAAACAAATTTTTGATGTTAGATTAATTTAAATGAAAATAATTCAGGAAATAAAGATTGAAAAACTGTTTATTCAACAGTGGTTCTTACATAAATTATAATCCCTTTATAGTTGATGTTCTAGATCTGAATTAACCCTTCTTAGCATAGATTTACCGGACCTGCATATGGAAGCAGCATTGGTGTTGTGTTTTTGTGGTTTTCTTTTTTTTTAAGATTGTTCCAAACTTTCTGACGAGGTCTCTGAAAGCAAAGGGATCTCATGCTTCTCCCTACAAAAGTAAGCAGGTGATAGGGAACTTCAGTATCCCAAATCGGACTGGAGGGTCTGTTTCTCCATTCTTGATTCTTCCTTACTGTCCCTCTTGGCTTCTTTTGCTGGAAAGTTGCCAACTACTGGTTGGTTCCTTTTTTGCTGTCTTTTTCATATCTGCTTCTATAGCTGACCAAAAATCTTTCCTTTCTTACAGAAAGGCTGAGGTTAGAAGGGACCTTTGGGGGTCATCTTGTCCCGTTCCCCCCCCCCCCCCCCCCCCACTCAAGTAGGGCCACCTGGAGCTGCTATTCTTATTGTTAGAGCAGGGCTGTACACTTGTAATTTTTGATGATCATGTGCTTTTTTTTTTTTAAGGATTCTTACATAAAAGTGCTTCTTGTCTGGCAGGTATGTCAAAATCAACTGTGCCTCTTGGATCTTTTGCTCCCGTTGGGCCTCCACCACCTGGTACACATCAGTTCAGCCAGACCAACTTCCAGAACGGGCTCAGTGCAGCAGGACAGCCAACGCACAGGTGACTTTCAAGAACTAATACATGAGATCTATCTAAGTTATTTGACCTCTCTTTGGCTGTTTCACTGGCATTTAAGTATGTCATCCCTTTTATCTTCAGCAGTTCTGACCTACTCCAGTTCTGAACTGGATCTTCTAGTTCAGTTCTCTGTGATGTCAAGCTGCTAGATCATGCAGTATAATCTATAATCTCATCAATTCAATTTCTAGAACAAGTCAGGTCTTTATCGTGAGTTGTTTGTTTTATTTTTAACTATTATTTCTGCTTGAACCTTAGACTCATTGCTTAAAAGCAGCAGTTAGGTGTTATATTGAAGTGCTCTTCAGGGAGCACTTATAAGTTGGTTTTTTTTTAGTTATTTTCAGATTTCTTAATTCTCCTTTGTTGTGAGGTACCAAGAAGTTGTTATTTAAAAATTAATAGTTGCTGGTGAGTTTTGACTAGAAGCTGGTACATGTCTATATAGCTGTAGGTTTTTTCCCCTCTCTTGCCTTTGCTTCATTGCTGTGGGATCACAGCCAAGGATCTGTAGGGTACTTTAAAGACATCTTATAATGCAGGTTTGGTATAATTTTTCAGATGGATGACTGTTGCTCTTTTGCTTGGTCAGTTAGTCTGAGATTAATCATGAAGAATTTAAGTGTTGTTTTCCTGCCTCCAGAACTTACAGGAAGAAGTGAAGGAGATAGGAGTGGGGGAGGGAGAAAACTAGGGACAGGTTGAAGCTGTAAAAATGAATCTTGGAAAAATTATGGTATGAGGGGATGAAAGGATAGGGTGGACAAGCTTGATTACAGAGTGGTTGTATTGCAGGGTGGGTTGTAAGTGCGTAAATGCATGTAACTCTTAATTCTGTCAATTGTTAATTATTTTGCTGATCTCCCATGAGTGACAAAATTAGAGTTTGTGTACCTATAGCTGTTTTAGCTTTAGTGAACTTAATTTCATGTAACAACATTCTTGTTTCAGTTGACTGAAGCTTTACTCTGTTTCTGTGCTTGTTTAGTTGTGGTGAAGTTATCTGTGTTCAGGTAAAGCCATGCATATGTTTTATGAGGCATCAGAATAGGAAAGCCTGTTGTCTGTGTGTTACAACTGTGTAAAGAGGACTCACAGAGACTGGTCATCTGTTGTTTTTTAAAAAAAAAAAAAGTGTACAAATGGACAGGGAGAAGCAGTGGTTGTTCTGAAAACAAGGAAAATGAAAGTCAAGGTGACATGACCAGCCCAGCAAAATACTGATTCTCTTCCCTAAGTTTTGGTCACTGTCCTGACAGCTACACGCCTGTTGTTTTTACCTGATTTTGGTTTTACCTGATCTTGTTTTATTCCTGAACTGCTGAGAGCTGCTATTCTGGGAAAGGAAATCTTATCAAAATTTCAAGGAAAGTAAATTCTTCTCTTGATATACCTAGGACTATCCTCAGTTTTTAAAATGGTTGTAGATAAAACAATGTAGATATCTGGGAGATAGCCTGAGATCTCATTTGATCAGAATGAAATAGTGCCACGTGTTACCTCTTCCTTTTTTTCAGTTCTTTCTCTTGCCTTTATGCTTTCCTGTGTCTGGTAACCATGGAGCAGTTTTTCCCCACCTTCATCCTCCTCTTCCCTCTATAACTGATAAGTCCTTAACAGTTTCTCTGTCCATTGCCCTCTCTTTGCAGATATTCTCTGAATACTCTTCATTCATCCCTGATAGGGGAGCTTCCTTCATAAGCATGGAAAGGGGATGGAGGGATGTGCTAAGTTCAGAAGCTTCAGTTTCTTAATCTTCAAGCTTTCATATAGTCTCTGTCTCTTCTCCATGGAATACTCAAGCTTCTTTGTTTCTAATAAGTATACAAACAAACACGTTCGAAAAAATGCATTCTCTCTTTGTGCTTCATGACTATTTTAACAAAAATATACTTTTTCTGAGCAGAACATGACAATTCTCTGGAAAGTTTGTTCAACCTAATTAATTGTTTCAGCACCACCCTCGAGAAGGTATTGGACCTTCTGGGATTATGACTGGTTGATGTAGTTCCTTGCATAACCGCACTCATTTTTCCCTTCAGGTTTTAAGGCCCTCCACCTCCAAACAATACAGGACCTTTCTATCCTCCCTACAGTCATCAGTCACAGCCAGCCTACCCAAATACTGCATCCACTTCATCTACAACACAATTTGCTAACCAGCTCAACAGCATGCAGATAAATAGCTACGGTAATCATTTTTATCTGTTTGACTTTTTCCTGAGTTAAAGCTATTAAGTCTATAATAATTAGAAACTTAATGAACTTGTATACAAGCAGATATTCTTTCCCACTATCACTTGCTCAAGTTCTTACATTTTTATTCTCATCCTGTTTTTTAATCAGTGTTCTTGAGTTAGTTCTGAACCAAAATTTGTTGAACCTTCCATACATGTTGGTTACCTTATCTGTTATTTCTCATTATTTGTTGATGCTGGCAGCGACAGCCAAGACACGATCAATAATATACAGGCATTGTTTTGTTTTTCTCAGCTTTTTATAGTTTCTCTCTTATCTTATTCTTTTTTGCCCAAAACTTAGTTTTGTTTTTCAAAAAAAACTTAGTTTAGTTTTTCATCTAAATTTTGTTTGCATTTAATTTGGGGTTAAAACTAAAACATGGGGCAAAGATGTGATCATGTGATTCTTCCACATAAATTGCTTCCCATCAGTAATTTTCTGTCTGGCTATATCTGCTTTTTCTGAGTATTTCCTGGTCAAATTTACCATTTGACTGGAAAGCAGTGGAATTTAGTTAGCATCTTGTCTCTCTGTGGCCAGGGCATTTATGAGGATGAGTTTGCTAAACTAAGGTCATTTTAGTGGCTGATATCATCGTAAGATATGTGTAAAGATGAACTTTTCAGTTCAGGCTGCACTGATGCTATATCATTGTTCCTTCTCTGACTTGACAGGTTACTAACTTGAGTTTAATGAAAGTTGTGTAACTGCCAGGGGTCTGACTCTCCATTTGCACAATGGCTTGTGAAAACTTGGTTCTTCACCTTAGAAAAAATAACTTTGACTTGAATTCAGTCTTGGTGTACTGAACTGCAAGTGCACAATTAAGTCAGATAGTTCTATACAGGATGAAATGTGGCCCAGCACCTCTACAGCAGCACTTCATATTCAGCTGTTTCAGCACTTCATATGCAGCAACTCATGTTATTTAGAGCAAAAAGAATTATTTTTCTTCCTGCCTTTGTTACGTTGCCTCCAGCAACAATTTTGTAACGTTCTTGCTTATCTTGTTACATGCGGGAATGTTGAGATACCCTTCAGAGCACTGAAGACATGGGGTCTTTATAGTTATGCCCCTATGTTGGGTTTTATTCTTCTGATTTTTGCTTAGAGGTACGGCTAAGTTGGTGTAACTTGACCGAGCACTGAAATTCATGGCTTGTTATGCTGCTGGATCAATGTTTGTGTGTACCAGTGGAGAACCTGAGCATGGTTTGCATGTGACACTTTTTTCAGTTCACAAGTCTGACAGAAGATACATTTTAGTATTTGTTTATTAACATTAGTCCTTTTGCTCCAAACCTAATTTGCTATTTTTTTTAGCATTCTTGAAAATTAATTTGACATAGGTCTTTTGGGGGATGTTTGACTAAAAATGCAGGTTTTGTAAAGTAAAGAACACGTACAGATTTTAAGTCTCAAAAAGAAAACCACTTGCAGGGTCGTCTTAATTCTAATTGGAATCTGGATCTTACAAACAACAAACTATTCCTCATCAGTGTGTGCAAAATAATTTCCACACATTTCATCTTTTAACATCAAAACCAGAAGTTGGTTGTAAAACAGATTGAGTGGGTTTAACTTTCATTAGTTTGTCATGGTGAAATGGGAAGACCAAACAAACAAAAAAAATACTACATAAGAGAAATTGATTATTAAGCCAAAAGGAATGTTGTTTCACATTAAGAATTTAAATATTATATCAAAAGCCAATAGTGATTTATGTGTATTCTCTTCAAGAATTATTGAAGGCTGGCCTCCTTCTCCCTTTCCCCACCCACCCCAGCTGTAGGGTTTTATTGAAAATAGAGCTGAAGGAAATAAAATTGAACATCTGAGTCAGTTCATACTTCAACTGTGAGGTCTGATTTGTTTTATGAACAGACATTCATGATCTGCTTAATGAAGCATGTCAGTATGTAACTCAATATTCCTTGTATGTTACAAATATATGGAGTAAAAATAGAATGTCATTCACACAGAGTTAGTACGTTGTCATTTTTGACTCATTTGATAAATAATTTCGTGCTCAGGTCCTGGCACTACTCCGAGCTCTCATACATCTTCTGGGCATCCAGCATCTTTTCAGTGTCCACAGCCAACACCTCCAACGCAGCAGCAAATGGCCTTGCCACCTGGATCACAGGTTCCTCCACCAGCAAATAATTTGTGGCCTTTGTGCTCAGCCTTCGTTGCCTACTATGGCCAGACAAGATGGGATCCCTGGATCTGGTTCCCCAAATCCTAACTTGCAACAGCTTCCACGACAGCCTCCAGGGCCTGGATATCGTCCTCAGCAAGGTAAAGAATGATGTTTGGTATCTAATTGAAAACAAACAAACAAATGTATTGAGAATCACTGGTGGAACTGCGACCACTCACAACTGATGTTCTGCTGCCTTGGAAAAATGAAAATTTAACCGCCTTTTTGTAGAATGGAAGTTGTTATTGCCTGTCAGTGCATTCAAGGTAGGATATAGTTTTGCTCAAAAGTTCATCGCTCTATTGAGAACTTAACAAGAAAAAGGAGATTGATTTGTATCAGAAACAATGTGTGTTTAGTATTGGGTAAGGGTACAACATGTTGTAGAAAGGAGTCATATACTCCTTTTTAGATACTCCTCTTTACTATAGCAATAAAGATTTGTAATTGAATACAAAGAGTGTGCTTTAATCTTACCTGTCACAAGTGAGTAAAACAGCTGGCTTTTTAATTGTCTAACTAGGCTGGTTTGCATTGACTGATGTTAATAGGGAGATTCTCACAGATGCAACTGGAACACTGGAATCAAGGGCTACAAGCTTTACAGAAGAGACAGGCAGGAAAGGAGGGGCAGGGATGTTGAGAAATGGATAGGTTGCACAGAGCTGGCTCTGAGAAACAGCCACAGACGGGCTGAAAGCATGTGGGTAAAGGTTAAGGACCAGACCCATAAAGGACACCTTGTGGTTGGCATCTCCTACAGACTGCCTGATCAAAGGGAGCCTGCTGATGAGGCCTTCCTGCTTCAGCTGCAACAAGCATCATACACACAGGCACCTGTCCTGATGGGTGGCTGCTTCAACCACCTGGATTTCTGCTGGGAAAGCCACACAGCAGGCTGTAAGTTATCCAGGAGATTCCTGGAGTGCATTGAGGATAATTTCCTCGTCCAGGTATTAGGCAACCCAACCTGAGAAGTGTTACTGGACCTGGTGCTCACCAATGCAGATGAACCTGTTAAAGATGTTAAAGGGATTATTAATAAATTAATATAGATATTAAGGGATTATGGAGGTAACTGGCCAGAAAAGAAAGGCCAAGAAGAGTGTAACACCCTCTGATAAATGAGAAGGAAGAACTGATAACAAGGGACATGGAGAAGGCTGAGGTATTCAACAACTTTGCTTCAGTCTTCACTGCCAGTCAGGTTTCCCATACACATCTCTCAAATTCTTGAACCTCAAGGCGGGGGCTGGGGGAGCAGAGTCCCTCCCACAGTAAGCAAAGAGCAGGTTCAAGACCACCTGATGGAACTGAACAGGTACAAGTCTATGGGGCCCGATGCTGTGCATCCCAGGGTCCTGAGGGAACTGGCTGATGTCATTGCCAAGCCACTCTTCATCATGTGTGAAAAGTCCTGGCAGTCAGGTTAAGTTCCTGGTGACTGGAAAAAGGGAAGCATCGCTCTCCTTTTTAAAAAAGGATGGAAAGGAGGACCCAGGGAACTACAGGCCTCACCTATAGAGCCTCAACTCTGTGTTTGGGAAGTTCATGGAACAGATCCTCCTGGAAGCAGTGTCAAGGAACATGCAAGACAAGGAGCTGTCTGAGACAGCCAGCACAGCTTCACCAAGGGCAAATCCTGCCTGACCAATCTGGTGGGTTTCTGGTGGATGAAAAGTTCAACATGAACCTTCAGTACCTGCTTGCAGCCCAGAAGGCCAACTGCATCCTGGGCCGCATCCACAGAGGTGAGGCCAGCAGGTCAAGGGAGGGAATGAGGCCCAACTTGGAGTGCTGCATCCAGGTCTGGGCCCCCATCACAAGAACGATGTGGATCTGTTAGAGCTGGTCCAGAGGAGGGCTGTGAGGGTGATGAGAGGGCTGGAGCACCTCTGCTGTGAAGAAAGGCTGAGAGAGCTGGGGCTGTTCAGCCTGGAGAAGAGGAGGCTCCAGGGAGACCTCACTGCAGCCTTTCAGTACTTAAAGGGGGCTTATAAAAAAGGTGGAGAGTGACTTTTTATAAAGGAAGATAGTGATAGGACAAAGAGGAATGATTTTGAACTAAAAGAGTGAAGATTTAAAGGAAATTCTTCACTCTGAAGGTGCTGAGGCACTGGAACAAGTGGAGTCCCTGCCTGTGGCAGGGGGGTTGGAACTGGAATGTCTGTAAGGTCCGTTCCAACAAAAGCCGTTCTATGAAAGGCCTGGGTTGAGTAGCTGTAATAACCTCTACCAGCAATCCTACTTTGCTATATAATAGCAAAAACTTTAATTATACTCAAAAAATATAACTGAAAAATTTTGGAACTAGAGTTGTCACACCTAGCTTTATGTTTACCTTTAAATACCTTACCTGCATGAGCTAAAATAACCCATTTCTTGTACTTGCTGAAAACAGAAAGGAAGAAGTTGCATTTAGCAGAAGTAAGAATGATTTGTATGGCAAAAAACTGATGTTAAAATTGATAACAGAACTTAAATACTTTATATCAATGGTCATTTGTAACTGTGCAGCAAACTATGGCCCTCAGATGGCAGGATATCAACTGTCTTATCCTGGTGCCTTTCCTGGAGGTCCAGCACAGCTCTCTGGTCCGCAGCAGAAGCAGCTTGGTCCTGACTCTGTTCCAAGCCCAGTAAGTAATGTGGCACTAATGTTTTATGAAAGTAAATTTCTGCTCCATTTAATGCCATTGCATTTACATGGCTTGGTTTACAGGTTATGTTGCAATTTTTGTATAGTCTTTTAACTACGTGGGCTTTTTACTTTGTGTCGTCAGTTTGGAATAAGTGAGTAGTACATAGTGCTAGGTTTAGAACTGAAGAGGCTTTATAACTTTAGCTGATACAGGACATACCCACAACTCAGAGGACGTTAATAGGAATTCCCAACAAAGTTCTCCTTATGACAGTAAGGAGTAATGGGAGATTACTTGCATTCTCTGCAGCTGGTCACCTTTCCTTTCCACTCCAGAAAGATCCAAGGCTTAAACTTAGTAACAGGTAGACGCCTAAAGTAGGACTGGTGCAGAGCACAGGTATGTGAACTCTAAAATTGCAAACATGGAAAAGCTGAGAAGTCCCATGCTCAAAAGCAATGTCACTGTTTGTAGGAGTTCCACAGGCAACCAGAACTATTTGCTTGAGCATCTTTCCACCCTTGTAAGGATTTCAGTAGCTCAGAGTATACATAATGCTTAAGCTTCCTACAGGTTCAGAAGGCTCTGAAGTTGAAGCCTGCCTTAATGTGCACTGGTGGGACAAAGCCTCTTCTTTTTAGAATTGTGTTAGAGGAAAAATAAAACAAGATATGGATTGTCAATCTTTCTTGAATAAAGTAGTCTAATTATTACCCAAAGGAATAACTTGTCAGATGTAGGCTCTGTTTAACTTGTTTGGTTTTTTTATTGGAAACAGCTCATCAAAGTGGGGGGGGGGAAATGTGCTGAGCTCATGGGGAAAGCACACTGATGCACGCACTTACACAGGTTTTGGCAATCAGCTGAACACATTAAAAGGTCCTTGGAGAGTCAGGATTCGTGAAGCAGGCTATCTTGTAGCTTTGACACAGGACTTTCTACTTAGGTGCATTAACCACCACACTGTAAGCTTGTCTGGATGAAGGAATCTTCCATTCCTCTACTAGTACTCTGAAGCAGTACTGCTGTACAGGAAAGGGTTTGTGTTTTACTGGGAGGGGGAAAAATCACTTGTGTAAAATCCTTATCCTGTCTAGTAGGGTGTAGCTTTGCTTCCTTATACTGGGATTTTCCTTTGTTTTATCCAGTGATGGTTTTACTGAAAAACTGAAAATATCTTGGAAAAATGCTTTTTTTTTTTGTAATCATTTAGAGGTTAGTGTAACAACTGCAATTGCCACCATTGTGTGCGTTTTTTTCTTTTAACCACAAAAAAAAAACACCTAAGCGAATTTCTGTATAATTAGCAAATGTAGGTAATAGTGCCCTGAATAGGCTGACCATTCTCAGTGTTTCAGTGTGGTGCTTTTACTTAAGAAGTACAAAATCATCTTGTATAATAAGTTTAGGAAAAAAAAAGGCATCAGGGGAGCGGGAGGTCTGGCACAAAAGCGTGGACTGATGTCTTGTTTCAATTACACATGTAGAATAAACAGCCTTGACTATGACAGTGTTGTTAAAATAGGTTAAAAGGTTTGTTTTAGCAGCACAGAGAGGATCAAAATGACATGTTTAAAAGAAACATGATCTGGGTCAATGTCTGCAAAGGGCAAAAAGCTAACTCAGAATGAGGAGTAAGTATGACCATGTGTATTTCTCTTGTTATATTTACATTATACAATTACAGTAGTGTTGCCAGATAAATTTACTTCTTATCTGTAGCCATTGTTGATTTATATTTTCTTACATATGTTAGAGGTTGATATGTTCTCTGACAACAGCTATGAAAACTAGCATCTGGGCTTTGTCAACAATTATTTCCAAGAACAATGATATATTTAGGTCAGTTAACTGCAGAATACCATGGTGCATTGATCCTTTGCAGAGCCAAGTCTTGAAAGTGGTTTGCTTCTTTCAGCCAGCAGACCTTTTTAGAACAAAGCCTTTTTCCCTTCTAATGCAAGAGTTAGTGATAAGTATACAAGCCAAGCAGGCAGGGAAAAGTAATCAAGCAGAAGATATAACAAGCTCCAAGGAATGTATTGTGTATTTAAATCGCAATAAAAAAACTTTAAGGAGAATGAAAATGTTACAGGCTGTAGATTAATTCCAGTGTGTTAGGAAATACCTCTTGGACAATGATCAATAGACTCCATGCTGACTAATTTTGTTTTTCTTCTGTTTGCTTTCCAGCAGAGGCTTCTGAAGTTCCCCAGCTATTATTAGAATTTCGTGTGCAGTGTAAAGATACAATTGCATGGGATACAAGCAGCAGTGGCAAAGGCAGTTTCAGAAATTCTCTGCCTCCTTCTTCTTTCTCACAGCTGTTAGGCTACACACTGAAATTGATTGCTGAAAAGATAACTCCTTTGAGGATGAGAAGGAATAGTGGTATCGTCTCAGTGATCCAGTTCATGGTGTGGACCAATATACCCATTTATATAACTTCAGTTGTACCCTGAAAAGTATCAAACTTAAGCATGAGCGACTGCAGAAGTGACAGTATAGAAAGTGTACACAAAGGGAATTTGTTAAGTAGTAAAGCCAGTTTCATGAGCATTTCATGAAAATAATTAACTAGTCTTCAACCAGAATAAACCTGCACATGATTAGAGCTGCTTCACCAGAAGTTTCTGTGATTGCTCTCCTTTACTTTTTTTTCTAGGAGGAAGCTCACAACATGGTAGTATGACTCAGGGAATGAAAACACTCAGTTCCAGGGTTGACATACTACCTCGTGGCCAGACAGGCTTTTCTTGAGGATTGAAATTACTACCTTCTAAATTGCAGTGCTGACATATAGCTCAGCTAGGAACGTGGTACTCTCCGTAGCTTATCATTCACTTTTTAACCATCCTGTGCACAGAGCCTAGTGGGCAGGAATTGAGGGCCAACCCCTCCCACTATTGCAATCAGATGAATTACCCACACATTCATTTATTAAGAACAGCATTTGGCACAATTATGGCCATACAAAAGATAACCTGGTATATGTGACATCTGAGTAAGGTGATGCAACCTGTTATCACTTAAGTTTGATCTTGGAGCTTGGAAGGCCAGATTCAGTAACAAGGCTTATTTAACACAACCACTCTATTCAGTTTGCTGGCTAGACTCTCCTGAAAATGTCTGACTCCAGCAGTCAACATGCTTTGAACAACTCCCTTGTTCAGTGTATATAGGTATGGTCAACCCCTATGGGTAGTGTTACCTCTGCAGAGTTCCAACAGGCAACTGTAGCTGTGAGTTACACTGCTCAGCTGTGTCTATATAGTTTTCTAGTTTTTAACTATCCTAGAAGTTTGTATGTGATGGGTTTATTGCACCTCTGTATGAGACAATAATTTTACTTGGTCTAACTCTTTATGGATGTAGCTGAATCCATGGCCAACCTTTCTCACACTGTTCTTGGTTCTTATTCATCAGATTCAAGTAATTGAAAATGACAAAGCTTCTAGGGGAGGGCAGATCTATGCTACAAACACAAGAGGACAGGTTCCTCCTCTTGTCACTACAGACTGTGTAATCCAAGATCAAGGTAACTGTCCCTGTTACTGCTTTGGGGGAAATGAAATAAATATATGTATATATGATTAAATTCCCACAGTTGTCACCTGAAAATGGTGCTTCTTACTCTAAATTGGACATAAAATGGGAAAATTGCTCCCAGGTGTGTGTGTGGGGTGGAAGCAGAGGGGGGAGAACTGAGTTCTTAAACTTTTGGTTAATTCCAGTGAAAGCTGTGAGATCACCTTGCCCTCACCTTTTCTGCCCTTTCTGGAATTTAAAGTAATATGCATAATTGACACAACTTCTTAACGTAAACTTTTTCAAGGTTTTCAAGTAAAAAGCCCTCTTCAGATTCTTCTGAAATTTTAAAAGATGGATGCTATAAAAAGCACTGACTCTAGCATCGTTGTGTTTTAAGATAAGAATTTTGGAAAATTCTATTCAAACCATAGGGACATAGTATGAGCCTGTCTAGTTGGCTTAGTGTTTTTGTTTGGCTAGTGTACCTCCATTTGCTTCAGCCTAGACCCTGTAAGTACCATACTGTGTGCTCCTGACAGCAGACTTGATACTTCAATATAGATAAAACTGATGGTATCATTTAGTCCAGCATTAATTGATCAGCGCTTGGATAAGCTATACAAAACATATGAACACATCAAGATTTTTGAACATTATCTGAGAATGGGATAATGCAGTTCTAATGAACAAAGAAATTCCTCTCAAGAAACTGAACAGATCTGCAGCCTGATGGTTTAAAGAAAAAAAAAAAAAAGGAACATAAGGTAGTTTCTGAACTGCTTGGACTTCCAGTGCTCTTGTCTGCAGTGCAGAACGCAGTTTCTCATTGAGGGAACTGAGCTAAGTGTGCTACAAAAAATAGGGTAGTGATTTTAGCACACTGTATCTTGCAGGATATACGAGCATAGTCATGTTAACACTGGTATCCTACCTTCTGAATTAGAGCTAGCTCATTAGCGTGGTCTTGACAGTATCAGTTTGCTGCATTTTCTTATATACAGTGTTGACGTTCTCACTGGGGATTTCATCCATATTATTTCCTTTTAACGCCTCAGATATGGATATTTTCAAATTAATCTCCATTGAGAGAGATATAACAATTGTGCTTTTTTTCTTGATACTTTTAAATCTCTTCAGTAAATCTTAATTTTAAATCTCTTCATTAAATTCAAACAGCAAGAAAAGGTTTGCCTACAGGGGGAGGCAGTGGGCTGATACATAAGATGGGCAGAAGCTTCCATGGAAGAACAAAAAGCATGTATTTAACTTAGCATATGCTCTTGTTGTTTTTTTGTTGTTGTTTTTCTGGTTTGTCTTTAGGACAGGCAGATTGCACAGTGAAAGACTGATAAAAGCATGCTTTGTTGGGTGTTCTAGGCCATGCCAGCCCTCGTTATATCTGATGTACTACCTACTGCTTCCCGTCGTCTTCAGATATGGCCAAACAGGCTCGCATTCCACTGGCAGCTGTCATCCAGCCTTTTGCTATTGTTCTGCAAAATGAGGTGAGGACTAACAGAATATTAGTCCCTTGTGGTTTTGCCTCCTAAACGTTAATGACTTCTCTGGTGGGGTGGGGTGGGAGTGTGTCTTATCTATGACTGTGAAGGAGTTAGAGTAGAGAGGTAGCTGCAGAAGTCTATGAGTTGCACTTGGGTCATGATGCAACTTCGAGGGATAAAAATCTTTGAAAAGGTACAAGAGTGGTAATTATGTAATCTGAACTAGCAGGTTCCTGGTGTTGCCCCAACTACCTCTACTTTATGCCGTGACTGGCAGCTGCTAGAATTACATAACTATAGGCAAAGACATTAAAAGAGGATAGCCCTGAACAGTATCAACAGAGGCTAAATTCATTTTACTACATGAATAGTTACGTTCAAAAAATCTCATTTTTCCATTTTGTTTTTTACAAAATAAAGAGGAAGATAAAGGTATTTTTCTACTTGGGTGAACTGAGTCATAGAAAGCAGAGAAATGTAACTACCCATTTTTGGCAGTTATTTGGAGACACTAACCTAATCAATATTTTTTCTCACATTGCCATCTACGACAGCCCCTCCTATTCTAAGCATAGCCCTAGTTCATTTGCAAAATAATTCTGCAGATTGTCAGTGTCCTATGATCTCAGGATGGTTGTTAACACAGGTACACGGTTTCCTGGCATCCCCAGTGGGTTGCATCTGTAGCAGGGATACGACCAGTTTGCAAGTGCAGCTTGTAACTGCATCATCTGTAGGGCTGTCCTTTCTTGTTCTTAACTGCCTGCCTTCTTCTTTGTGCAGCTTCTAAATTCTGCAACAAAGGTCTGTAGACGGCATTTCCTTTTCACGTGCAATGCTAATTTACTTTCAGAGCATTGTTTGCTGCAAAAAAAAAATATAATGTGGGGATCTCACATAAGTTATAATATGTGATTGTGTCTTCAGAAACTCCCTCACAAAACATGCACAGAAAAGCCTAATTAAAATTGCACAGACTTTCAGTGTTTGGTTTTTGCAGTCATTGATTTTCTTCAACTTTGTTTTATTGCTTGTAAATTCTTTGTTTTTTGGTCTTTTTTTTTTGAAGAATAAGTTGGAAAAAAGCAGATGTTGTTCTTTATCTGGATGGATAACTTCCAATCCAACAGAATTCTGTAGTTTGAATTAAGATTTTTATCTTAGCAGGGAAGATAACTACATAGTTATCTTCTCTGGGGTCCACAGGGAAATAGGGTATATTACTTATAGTTCTGCAGATAGCAAGTCTCACCATTTGTCTGCTAGACAGCAATTTTGGGTTTCATTCCAGCTCCTGAGGGGAATGTGCGGACTTGGCTTGCTGCCCCCTGCATTTTCTCCTAGATGAAACTCCTGCTGTTGCTTCCCCACTCCTTCACCTTACCAGACAGCCTTTGCTATTTAGTCCCCTTTACCCCTCTTCTGTGCCCACATGGTTCTGCTGTCACGTTGGCTCCTCATTTGCATGTCTTTCAGTCTGCTTCCAGTCACTTATGCTTCCCATACATGGCTTCTCTGTCTCCTGTACAGCGTTTGGACGAGCGATCAAGTTGCTTAAATCGAAATCTCTTCTGCATATGTAAATTAGCAGTATGTACAAACATTTGGCCAAGTTCAGGAGGATTTTTCCATTGTTGGCAAAAAAGAAATGTACGCAGTGACCCCCTGGTTCTGAAGAATTAGTGTTCTCAAGCTGTTGGAAAGGTTAGCAGAATTCATTAATCTGTAAAGAGCAGTGTTTTTTCCCTAGCTTCTTTATCGGAAGAGGCTAAAAAACTTAAGTCTGAAAAATGTCTCTCAAAATTGGCTAAAATCCAGTGTGGAAAATTTCAGTCTAAACAGTTGTAGCTTGGTAAAGTTTTAAAGAACTGAAGAGATGGTGTTACAGTAGGAAGTGCTGGGGAGTCTTAGCTGAGGCAGTTTTTCCAAGGCTTGCCTATGACATGTCTTCATTGCTGCTGCCAAAATAAGATCTTACCCTTAAGATCTAAAAAAAAAAAAAGTCTTCCATATGGGATTTATAACCACTTCAATTCTGAAAAGCTACTTAATTTGAAGGAACTGGGCTTTTTATGGAGGTAAAATATATTCAAGTGCTTATTTGTGTTTCTGAATTTCCTACTATGGTGCTTTCTGCCTGGAACTAGTGACTGCAAGGCACGGGAAGATTTTCCCTTCAGGATGTCTATCCTATCTCGCGGATGCCTTTAAGTGCCTATTAACAAGGCCAGCAGGTGATGCTCATCACATGTTACAGGGCTCTGTACAGTGGGAATCTGTCTAATCTCTTGATAAACAGCATGTTATATATAGTAACATCACGATTTTTTTCTTGCCTTTTAATGAATAATATCAATTCATTCATCTTTGTTGCAGCTTCAGCTGCAGACATGCCTCCATTGCTAGTATACAGAGCACTAGCACCAAGTGAGTTTCAATTCTGTTCCTTTCCAAAGGAGGAAAAAAAAAGAATGGCTACAAGGATTTAGTGGACCATGGCTGTGAAATGCCCACAAATACTTTGTGCAGCTGGAAATATGATTAGGAACAGCTGAGAAACAGACATCTTAATTGAACTGTAAGGACTTTAGCAAACCCACACACTATACAAAATCCATTATGATGCACGTCTTTCTGCGTTAGTAAAGCTGTATTTGAAAAGTCACGGGCTTCCATGGTCATTCAAGTGACTGATAGTCTTATGAGTATTCCATAAACATAACTCTTACTTGACTGGCGTTTTGCTCTCATCACCGCTTATAGTTGAGGATGAATTTGAAATAGTTCATAGATATATTTGCATGTTAGAATCACAGAATATCCCGAGTTGGAAGGGACCCATAAGGATCATCAAGTCCAACTCCTGGCACCACACAGGTCTGCCCAAAAGTTTAGACCATGTGACTAAGTGCACAGTCCAAACACTTCTTAAATTCAGACAGGTTTGGTGCAGTGACTACTTGACTCGGGAGCCTGTTCCAGTGTGCGACCACCCTTTCAGTGAAGAACCTCTTCCTGATGTCCAGCCTAAACTTCCCCTGCCTCAGCTTAACACCGTTCCCACGGGTCCTGTCACTGGTGATAACGGAGAATAGGCCACCTGCCCCTCCACTCCCTCTCGCGAGGAAGTTGTAGACTGCGATGAGGTCCCCCCTCAGCCTCCTCTTCTCCAGGCTGAACAGGCCAAGTGACCTCAGCCGCTCCTCATACGTCTTCCCCTCTAGGCCCTTCACCATCTTCGTTGCCCTCCTCTGGAGGCTCTCCAACAGTTTAATGTCCTTTTTGTACTGTGGTGCCCAGAACTGCACACAGTACTTGAGGTGAGGCCGCACCATCGCAGAGTAGAACGGGACAGTCACTTCCCTCGACCAACTAGCAATGCCGTGCTTGATGCACCCCAGGATACAGTTGGCCCTCCTGGCTGCCACTGATGTTCAGTGGTTTGTTGCCATAGAATGTATGTGACTCTCTTTCTATGCCATTACTGTACTAGGTCAGTTAGAAACAATGGGAAAAACTTACTGTGCTTCCAGATAATTTGAGGGTACAGCACGGTCTTCAGATGTCTTGTTCTTCCTTTCTCCGATCCTGAGTGTGGGTTTAGATTTACTGAGGGCAGTTGTTTGCTTGTTTACTTATTTTCTTTCTTAATTGAACACATTCACTGTTTTGGTGGATGACTTGTAAGCAGTGGTGTTACATGTTGGTACACCTTGGTGGGTTATGCACTTGGGTTAGAATCTCCTGCTGGCTTTACATTGTAACCAACAGAGGGATTTGTTGAACTGTTCTTGCCTGTGCAGGCAGCAGGAGGGAATGCCTGAGAGATTTTTCATTTATAGTAAATGGACACAAGGGTATAGGAAAAGGTAACTGGGGTCCTACAGGTGTATGTGTAGTCAAGATTATAGTCATCACTTTGAGTCAATTGGATTTTGATCTTTGAGGATTTGTTTCCTTTGACACAAGGGGTGGAGTTAAAAAATCCTGGGATCTTTTCCAAATAAAAAGTTTAATTAAGTTTAGTATTATTTCTCAGAAATATTCCTTCCAGTCTGGAGGTCCAGCCTGGACAAAGATAATTCAGCGTTTCAGCATGTCTGAAAGGTAGATTTAAGTTTTTCAGTCACTGTGGGTTCTTTTGGGGAAAGTGGAGCATCTACACATACAGGATGGTGTTCTGTCTCCAAAAGTCATTTGGGAATGCTAGCATACAATGGGAATAAGGTTGTTTTTTTTTTCCTTCCCAAAATAGGGTCTGAGGGAAAAAAAAGGACAAGAAATACACAAACGTGAACAGGGGCATTTTTGGAAGATGTGTGCAAAAGATATCCATGTGTCCAGTAAAGAATGGGATACAAGCTACCCCTGTGGGAGAAAAGAAGAACACAAAGGAAAATCAACACAGTGCTAGGTAAGGGTGTTAAAACAACCCATGCATGCCTTTGAATCAGTGCAGTGTTTCAGAAAAAAAAAAATACAGGATTTGTTCCTTCAAAGAGAAGGAATCTTGAAAAATTACAGAAATGTAATGGAATGAGAAGATAAAGATGCTGTGGCTTTATATACTGCTAAAAAAAGCCCCATGCAATTGAGACTCTGTGGCATGGTGGTGTGTCCGAGAAGTTCCATAACACCTAGAAGTTTGGAAATTCTCAGTAGAGAGGACGCAAGAGCAACGTAAGTGAATACAAAGAAAGGCATAAAAATACACCAGTAGGCTGCAATATCAATCCTCAGATCAAGGGAGGAAAGCTGAATTCCTCAACAATTGATAGTTGAGAGTAAGGAAAGATCTAGTACAGCTAAGATGCCAGATTGCAGGTGCTCACCTGTAACCTGGTGCAACTGCACCCCGAGAACATTCTCATTTATGGCAGCCATTTATGGAAAACTTAAATAGATGTCATACTGGCCTTGCTGAAGAAAAACTCAAGACGGTGGGTTTGCGTCAGTAGTGGTAAGTCACAAGTGAGAACTAATTTAAGACACAAGTAGAGACTGTTTAGTAGAGATCACTGACTGCTTGTGTTTGATGTCCTAAGAACAGCCAGGTTAGTAACACTTAGCACATGGACACCGAGCTTCGGAAGAGCAGAGCAAGTGAAATGAGAGAATTCAGAAAGGCCCTTGAGTTGAAAGAGAGGCAACCTCCATGGAGGGTGCACAGTCTCTCATAGATTTCAAATGACAAAAAGCCTTCCACAGCCAATCTAGAAAACTGTAGACTAGCGAACTTTACATGCATGCTGTATATCATTAGAAACTAAGGTCGTTAGAACATTCATGCCTCCTCACCCCTGGCTGGTGACTTAACAGCTTTAGATGTTTCTGAATCTTTATCTATACTAAGTCTTCATTTATTATTTCTCAAAAATAACAGTTCATTTTCACTCCCCTGATTTGGATGATCTATGAAAAGTATTTGTTTGTTGTAGATTTTGACAATACAGTATCATTGTTTGACAGAATTTATTTTTAGTCCACCAGTGCTTTAGCAACGGTCTATAAAAATAAACCAGCGCTCACAGTTATCATTATGGACAAAGCTGTACGTGAATTTGTTTTGGAGATGTGCGAATGTTTCCAGAGCCTGAATAAACCATGTGATCTTGGTTTAACATTTAATACCGCCTGCTTAAAAAGTTAGTTAAATGAGTATTTCAAGTTTTAAAATCAAATATAAACAACTCCAAAAATATATGTAGTTTTAAATATTAAAATATCTAGAATGACTTTCTTTCTTGTTCCTTAGTAGTTTTGTGTTGTCACTCTCTACAATGTTATTTCTTATTTATTTGTTATTTCTTCATAGAAATATTCAGTGGTGGGAAACTATTATTTCACGTTTCTCCTCAGTAGATTAACAAGTTAGAAAGATAAAACTGGAATGGAATTACTTCTCAGAAATTCTGGTGTTCATGAGCTGAAAGCCATTTAACCATTTCAGAAGAGTACTGAGATATGATGGTGGCCAGTGCAGCTGAACTGCTTGGAAAGCGATGTGTTTGTTTTTTTTTTACAGGGATGATAGCGCATTTCCTAGGTAGAGCTGTGCAGTACTGTAAGGTTAGCAGAAACTACTGACTGAGTGAGGTGGATAACTAGCAGGTGATGCAGTGTTACAAAATCTCTCTTCGGTTTCAAGAACAAAGTAAGAGTATGAATTTTCATTTAGACCAAGACTGTTCAGTGGGTTTGAAACAAGTCATTCAAATGTTGAGTAAATTTGAAGAATTCAGGGAAATCCCTACACTCTTGTGATCTACTGTGAGGACTCAGATTCTGTAGTTCGTATTCGGTGACCAGTAAGTATGGCAAGCAGGCTGTACCTTTAGTTGGAAACACATTTTCATATAGGCACATGTATTTATTAATGGTTCCGTGCTTGTGCAGAGCTTTGGTTTGAGGGGACTGAGGAACACTTAGATTGCAGGCAGTACAAAATGATTTAATGGAAATACCTTACTGATTCTTCCTTTCCATTAGGGATGCGTTAAAAAGCACAGATTGCAGAGCAGAAGTGCTCACTGATAGCATCTACCCACCGTAAAAAGCCATCACTTTATTTTACCTTTTGATTTTTAGTTACTTACTTGCAGGAGGACGTTCCACAGTATTGTGTGAAAGACTAGCTAATTTAAGGGCTTTTGATGAGGGATTCTATCAAAAGACTTTTAAAAAGCAAAGAGCAAAATACATTATATCAACTAGGTCATGCTTGCCTGCATGCTGGCTGACTCTTGACAGAACTCAATAGATTGTGTCATGACATCCCTCTGCAAGAGCCACATCAACTCTTCCTCTGTATGTCCTGTTCATTGGTGTGTCTTTTTATGTTCTCCTCCATTGTAATATCTACCAATCTGCTTTCTGTGGAAGCAAGACTTGCTGGTCCGTAGCTCTAGGATCGCCCAGAAGTTCTTTGTAAAGTTTCTTTTTATATTGGTGCCTTCTTTACTTTTGGGCGCTGAAGCTCATGTAAGCAATTGGTTTTATGCAGTTCAGCAATTTTGCACTGTGAGTCTTTTTAGATGAGAATTACATGATTAGGCAGTAAAATTATCCTTACTACTAGAAGGATTTTTTTAAATAGCAGAAGATGATAGCAAAAAAAAAAAAACTTTCTGAAGGAAAGGCTCCGAAAGAGCTGGGCATTTGTTTTGCTCTGCTGTCTCTTTTGAAATATCGTTTTCAGTGTTGGCTTGTAAATTTGTAATCCTCATATGGGACTTGACATAACTGAGATTTCACTTCATATCCACCACTAGTGGAAATGAAACGTCAGGGCTTATTGAATGTTTCATGACCTTTTTCCTTTGTGTAAACTACATATGACTCTTTATATTGAAATTATTCAAAATTGTTGTGTTTGTAGACAATACTGGACTTTTCCTCTCCATTGTGGGTAACAAAGCCTTCCTCCTCTCAAATGAGTACTCCACAGCAGAAAGAGCAGCAGTTGACCAGTGAAGAGATAATGTTTTGCTATCTCTGAATAGTAACTAGGGCATACTGCATTGCGTGCTGTGCAGTTCTCTGGATTGTCAAAGATCCAGCAGTGTCCGACTTTTGTCGATGTGTTTTGGGCATACTTTCAAAGTAATCTGTGCCTGTTGTCATGTTCTTCTAAAACATGGTGAGTGTGTGATGTAACTTAATAGTTAGGATGGGGTCTGACTATGTTGAAATGCTTCTTCACCCTCCAGGAATGGGGAGCTATTGAGTGGTCTGTACAGCAGAGTTCACTGCCTCTGTTTAAACTTCCAGAGATGGAAGTCAGTGGACCAGAAAGAAAGCACGTGTACCCGTACTGCCTTGTAGATTCCAACTAGGCCAGTTAGCTTAGAGATAGGGCCATGCTACAGGACATTCCTCCACGTTCTTAGGACTGCCTTGGTATTTTTACAACTAATCCATTGTTGAGCTATTTGGAACAGTCAGTCCATGTAGAAACTGTACGGGTAGCATAAGCTTGTATCCTGAACTGATTACTGTCTATCTGCTCTGTTAAATGTGAGCCTTAACATTATTATTTCCTCCATTTTTCAGATGTTAAAACATGTTAACAGGGATGCTTTGGAACACCTTCAATTGAGAGGGAACTGCGAAACTCTGGTCTTGTGGTTCTGAGTACGCCTGGAATCTGGAAAAGAGTTGTTGAACCTTGTTGCTCTTTCAGTGCTTTTTTTTTTTTTTCCCTTCCTCCTACTGACTAGCTCCAGGTTAATGTTGTGGTTTTTTGTATAGCACTCTGGGGTGCCTGACTATCCCATGCATGGTATAGAGAGCCCAGAACTTGTATGCATCTCCAGGTGCCTTACCTCGACAGCTTTATATCACTCGGGAGGCCAGTGCCTGTGAGCTAGGTTTTGCAGTGCCTAATTTAGAGATGCATAAATCCTGTGTTAGATAAGGCTTTCTTCATGGAGTATGCCCAGCGCTAGTCTGCATTTGGTAGTAAAGCATTTGGAATTGGATTGCTTCCCAAGACTTCATCTTCTAGGAGAAAGTTTTTGTTAGCCTATTGGGCTGTCACTACACGGTGTAACAAGAATGTAGAGCCAAAGTTAGCAAAGGTTTTGGCAGCATAGCTTTTCCTAATTCAAGTAAATTTCCTTATTTATTTTTTCCCATTTTTGTTTTTAGTGTACACTTTAAAATACTCTTCATACTTCTGTAGCGTGTTCCATGCATCGTTGTTGTTACAGTAAGGACTTAATTCTGAAAGAGATGGGGACAGTGACTTGGAAAATTGACATTCATATATACCTTATTCATATTTTAATCAGAATCCCTGATTAATTTGTGCAGTCTTGAAAGGTTAGACTGGGAAAAGTGCATTTCTAAAGATTTAGGTTACGATGATGTAATTAGTTTCTGATAAGTTGGAAACCATCTATTCTCCAGAATGGTCATGGCAGAAGAAAAACCTGACTAAGCACCAGTAAATATCGAGGGGAAAGAGGGAATTAAAAAAATAATAATCATAGCCACTTAACTTGTTTCACCAACAAAAATTACACTTGTAAAAAAATTACTTTGGCTGTTGCTAGATACATCTGTAACTCAAAATAGCTCTTCGAATGCCACTTGACATTCTGTGGGTGCGTTTTCCTCTACAGGCTGCATGTTGCTCTCCTGAAATGGTGTTTGTCTCCTCTTATGCACTGGCCAAAGTTGACCATAGCAACAGCAGTAAATTAAACATTGTAAGACTGCGAGCTCTAACATTAAGCCTGCAGGGATGTTACTCAGTTACCTTGGAAACTTCAGAGTCAGCACACCCTGGTATTTAGTTAGTTCAGGATGAAAAGCTTTATTTTGCTTTTTAAACTGAAGCTATTCTTGCATGTTCGGTTTATGCATATTTTATTTATCTGTCCAGTAGTACAGAATCATAGTCTGAATGGAACAATGTAATGTATGTAATTTCAAAGGGTAAAGAAGTTTTTATTAAACTGAATAGGAAGCTGATGTTGTTTGATCTTATTTATTTGTATTATTTTAATGTTTAGATTTATCCTCAGTATCAAAGTGTTATTTGGATGTATGGACATGCTGCATCTCAAGTGAAGGTCAGCAGCATAAGGCTATATCCAGGGCCTAATCATAATAGCAGGCTCTAACGCCGTCCTGTAGGAAAATAGGGGAGACTAAGCCTTCTACAGATGTCCCTTTATTCTGTGAGAAGGGATCCTTCTCTTCTTGTAGGACAGGAAATAAATGTGAAGGAGGGGCTGCTTTTTTGTTTAGTGTTTGACAGAATCGGGTAATCTGTGCTTGCTAAATAGATGCAGAGATGATCTCCTCAACCCTAGAGTACAGGAGCAATAGTACAGGTTTTTGTCCTTCCCAGGACTGCTTAGCTCATAGCTCTCTGCACAGCCCCTTACTTGTTATATTCAGCAGCAGCTTAATCTTCAAATAAAAGAGAGGAGTGTAGCTGCATACAAACACTCTTACTGTTGGGAGATCCTGGAGTCTGCCTGAAGCATCCAGCTATCACAGCAGTGAAAGTATTCATGGAAGGGAGACTCAGAATATAAACACTCCTACTTGATGTTATATTTTTAAAATAACAGCTAGTTTTGCTACCGACCTTCAAAGCTAAGCTTCTGTATCATGGAAAGGACTTAAAAAGGATATTAAACTCACCCCAAATATCCTTGCTTCAGAGATTAAGATATCCTGTGCTGCTTTTTGTTCACATAATAATAATTCTCCTTATTCTTTCTAAGTATTCCTCTAATAGAGGCAAGTGACCAGCTAGAGTTGGCTTGTGATTGTAGCATGACACTTCAGGTATTCTCACTTCTTTCTGATTTCAATGGAAGTAAATTAACTAGCCCTAGAGGCATGTTTACTACTTACCTGCTGGCCTTCTTGAACAATGTTAAGCAGAACTATTTTATACACCTTGAATTAAAACACCTGTAAGCTTGGCTTAAAAAGTCACAGCAATACCTTCTAACAAAAGAAAGAAACAGCTCCAGGTTTTTGAGAAGGAAAGAAACCCTCCATTCAACAGACCTTTCATGCTGTAAATCTAAAATCAGTAATATACTTTTCTCTCAAATGCTGACAAAAATTATATGTATACATTGTCTACTTACCTGTGTGTGTGTGTGCATGTCTGTACAAAATAACAAAAGAACCCCATCTGTTTGGCCACTGAAGTTGACAGTAGGCCACAATGATCCTGAAATCCATTTAGGTTTTGGTTTTGTTCTTTCTGCAAAGGTTTGAATAACACTGGCAATGCTCTCCTGTGGCAGAAATTCATCCAGAATCGTTGCTTAAGAGATTACAACACTATACTTAGATTTATTTACAAACTTAAATATTTGCTCCCTAAACCTAGAGCTGCATGTTCCCTGAGCCCTGTTTGGTGAGTTGCCTGATTGGCTATCCTTAGGATATTCTAGAGCATGTTAGAAACAGTCACAGCTGTGTTTGTGAAAAGTGGTCGTTGGCCACTCTAAAACAGAATTGATCTGCCAGTTTATCCATTATATTTGCAGGTAATGGGTTGTGCCTGTATTTTAAACTGTGGTGTTAGATTTATTGTGTATTTAGCAATCCTGAAAACTTTTGTGTGTGTAAACTAACACTGATGTGACCATACAAAGCATGTAGAGACCAGACCTGTCAAGAAGTCAGTAGTAATAGTATTTAGAGCCCAAATTCTGTCTGCTGTTTTGAAGATACTTCAGGGCTTTCCTGCAGTGATCTGCAGAAAAATGAAATGCTTTGCTAATTTCATTTGCTTCTGTAAAATATGTCACTATCTCTTATTTCATTTTCTGCTTGAATGAATGTCAAGCCAGACCTATTAAATCAGAATGCCTTCTCATGGAAAATCAAACTCCTGATTTTGTGAAACTTCTGTTATCAATAAAGCTAGACTACCTCCTCTTGTAACTACTAACATTTCTGTAGAAAAGGTACCTTAAATTTGTCTTATTTTTCTATGGTTTTACAACTAATGTGACAATGCCAAAAAAAATCTCAGACAACACCTGCAGTGCTGGGCCATCTGTGATACTGATGTGTGGGAAATGGAGCTGTGGATTAGTCCAGGCATGAACCAGTATCCTCTCATGTGATTTAACACGTGCATGTCACCCTCAGCAGCACTAAGAGGGGGCTGAGCTGCCCTAGGGTAGCTTTGTCTCCTACTCCTTCCATTGTTCTCACCTTGTGCATGTGCCTCTGCACCAGCTTGTGCTTTTGCTGATGAGTATAGGTGTATCTCTCTGGACTGAGAGATGGTCCTGCTTGAGATCTGATTCTTTAAAGTGTTAACATTTTGAAAGTCTGTTGTTCAGCACAGTTTCTTGATTATCCAATTTCACGCTTCTGCTTATATCAACAGTTAATCCTGGCTGCTGACCTTCACTTGAGATGTAGCATGTCTGTACATCCAAATAACAGTCACCACTTCAAAGCTGAGAAGTGCTGGAGAGAGCTGACTTGTTAACAGTTGGTATTCCCAACCTGGCATCATGACCAGAAGAAATTGTGTCTCTATTAAGCCTGGATATTAAACTTTTTTCCCTTTTTCTGCCACCAGTATGATATGGAAGTTCTAAAGAAGTAAGCTACCTACTTCTGGGTTTTCTTCGTGTCAAAATTTTATCAGTATTTCATGTGTTTCCCCCATACTCAAACTTCTTTAAATCCTTCTAATTTTGATTAGAGCAGCCTGCATTTGCAATCTTCATGCTGCTAGCTCTATTCAGTAAGTTGCAGCGTTCCCCTTAAAAAGAGAATGCTGACTGAATAAATATTTTGTGGATAGTCTGACCTATGATTCACTGATATCAATGACTAGCTTTCTGTTGATTTTGGTACATGCTGGATCTTATTCCCTGTGCAGTGCCAACTTGAAGCTCACCTACCGTGTCCCGGTATTTTTCATGCTACCATGTATGTAGGTGAATGTTTGGCCTGGGTGGGAAGGATTTTTGAACAAGAAGGTTTGAACATACTCTCTGCATTTCACTGCAATCTGTAAAAATCAGGTTAGAGCTAAGAGAGATTGCATTACGGGGTTGACACTTCAGCCGTGCTGCATTATGCAAACAAATAAAATAGATGAAAAAGCACTATTACAGAAAATACTTGAACCTGCTGTGACCTTTGTAGAGGACGCAGTACAGACTGGCTCAAGTCATATCAGCTGAGGAGGCTGATAGTGTTCAACATCCAAAAATCAAGAATCAGCAAAGTTGTTTCAGACTTCAGAGGGAATTGCTTCTGATAAAAGACAGTAGGAACATCACAAAGGGAAATGCTTTCCTGACATTTTAATGTGAACCAGTAAAGCAACTCAAAACCCGGGGATTGTTTGTTGACTGGTTAATCTTTCTCAAAAGCAATCTGTGATGGTATAATAAAAGAGAACAAAATGCTTCAACAGTCCTAGAAAACACAGGCAGTTTGGTTCATGACCTAGGGTTGGGGTTTTTTCTTTATCACCCCCCCCCCTCCAAAATAGTGCTACATTTCAAAGTTCTTTCTGATTATCCTGTGGACTTTTTCTTCATCTCTCTACTGTACAAATGAAGCACAAGATTTGCATGGGGCGGTGGTACTAACCTTGGCCAACAATCATCTCCTCTGATCATTAGAAAGTTATATTGTGTAGCCTCTCTTAAAATGCTCATATAAATATTTTAATAATCAGACTTACATGAATGTCAATGTAAATAATAACTCTAGAAACACTGCCTTTCTGGGTTTTGTTGCCCTGCACAGCTTGTCTGTGGGATGAATTGTCTGAATTGAGTAACTGGTAGTTGTGTCTTTATTTCAGATAATCAGTTGTGCAAATACAGTGTGTTTAATGTTCGCTGTACTGAAGTATAAAAATGTTTTATCTGCTAGCGTACTGTAGAGTGTAATTTTAAGGAACTATCACAGTATAAGCCATCAAGAGATATGTATCCGTGCAGCTTTCCAAACCTGTGAGATAATCTTCCTTTAGAAACAAATAGCCCTCATCTAAACACGTCAATTAACTAGTCTCCTGAAATCTCAGATACTAAATATGGTTCTCTCATGGGATGTGCTTTCAAAATCATTTGTACTGAGATAATTTGCAGTTGAACAGGCAATTTGTCATGTATAGTATACGGTGTAACGTTGCAGTGAGCAGCTCTCTCTGTAAACCGGTAAAGTTCTTCAAAAGTATATGGAAAAAATGGTGGCAAATTGCTCATCTTGCAGGGAAGAGGAGGAAGGGATTGTGATAGAGATACTGATGTAATTGAAAATTGCACTCCTGGTACGAGTTTTCATGTTCCTCTTGGACGTAGCCAGATTTGCAAGTTGTGTGGGTCTCATTTCAATACACGTTCCTGTCATTTCAGTGCTGGGGCGTTAAACACATTCAAATGATGATGGAGTCAAACTGTGGGCAAAAATATTGCTCCTAATGCAGATTCATCAGGTACTAATAGGGTGTATGTTGTGGGGGGCTTGGAGTCCACGCTGGCTGTGAGGCAAAGGCATTTTGCCTTACATTGCATGTGGAGATTCGACTTGCAGCACAGTTACAAAAGGTTTTCTTGTAGCCCAGTCTATGTATGTGAGTCTGGCAATGAAAACAGATGGTGTATATTTTTCAGTTTGTCGTGTGATAAATAGCTAGTTCTCTTCACCGTTTGCATATGCCTCTTTTTCATTCTCCAGAGACTCTCTTCTGATTTTCTCTTCAGAATGCTTTTCCAGAGATGTGCCATGATGAACTTGAGCTTCATCACAGTCCTTGTTCCTACACTTATAATTTCCAGCTGTGGCCCTGATCCTGCAATATGAATACAGTGATACTCTGCAGGCATCACAGGGAACCCTCAGGAGTGGGTCAGGTCTTCGTTTTTATAGCAAGCAATAGTAATTCAGCTCTCTGAGACTTTAAAGCACAGGTTATAGTCCCTTTGGAAATTTTTATGGATGTATTTCATCTTGGAGCGGTGCCACCAATGCCTATCTATTGCTCTGTGATACAGTTCTGACTCCAGAGAGATGTTCTGGCTGAAATATTTCCAAAATAACTCTTGCTATTCCAGCTATATTTGGACTAATAGTGAGATAAGTTATAGTTTATCAGATCAGCTTTCAGGGCTTGCACTGTAGTGGGGCCCGGAGGCTTCAGAGAAGGGAAAGTTTATGCAGGTCTCCCACAGCATTTCCCATCTCTACTGCCCAATCCCCTTTAACATAAAACCATACTGTTCTGCCCCCCAGTGCAGCTGATTCTTTCTGCCTCTCCAGTCCTTCAGTGTACATAAAAAGAATCTATTTTACGAGGTCATATTTATCCTACTGAGTAGTAGTAGTTTTAGTCATTGGTTTTGATAAATATTTATAATTTGATAGTGCTGGAAAGCTGACAATCAATGCCTACGTGTCCAGTTTTGTGAGGACTGTCCCTGTTCTCAGTCAGGTGATCCAAACAGGTAAATTGGGGAAAGGATTTTGAGGAGATAAAGGAGTAGGAGAGGTGCAAGAACAAAACACACAAATACAGCAAATGTTCAAATAGTTATGGTAGATACCTAAATTGATTCATTTATTATTTGTAGAAAATTACGGGAAGAGAGAAGGAAAATGCTGATAGTTTATAGTTGGAGAAGCAAAAGAAAAAGGAGTACTGCACTGGTTTCCAAAAAAAAAAAAAAAAGGAATCTAAGTTTTGTGGATTTTATCTTAATCCCCTCCTTCTGTGAAAGTTTGCCACTGACTTCCATGGGACCGTAAACAGATCTCTTTATCTTCTGGTGTACAGTGACATCTACAGAGAGTGAAGTACAGGCTGTGGAGCATAGAAAGCAGGGCTTTCCCATTTAGCACCATTTCTTTTGGGCCGTGGATGGCAACAGTTTTTGTTTTATGTATTCATTAGTGTAGACTTGTTTCTCTTTTTTTGCTTTTTAAACGCTTGTATGTTATTTATCTTTGTAAATTCCTATAAGATCTAGGTATTAAAAAGAAAAAAAAAAGTTTTTTGACTCCGATGGAAATTGACAGTTGGAAATGTAATAGCAGTTTACACACCCAAACAGAAATGAATTTGTCGTAACAACTGTGTTGTGAAGAAGTAGGTTTGGATGATTTCAGTCTGAGTCTTTATTCAGAAATTATCATATAAAATGGTTTATTATTAGATATGTTCATTAGTGATGTAATGGTTTAAATTAATTTAAGAAAATACTGAAAGGTAAATGAACATTTCACGTTAAGAAATCAAAAAACAGGGCTTTTTTTTTCAAGATTTTTCTGTTAGACAAAATCCTTTAGTCTATTGCATGCATTTCTTGGTTAGGCTTAACTTCATTGATTTTGGGTTTTGTTTTGTTTTAAAGTTTTTGCAAGTTTATTAGAAACTAAAAATAGCCAGCCTCTGCAGTATGATTGTATTGATATTTTATCTTTTATTTCTCTACATAAGATTGGAATACAGTTTTTGTAAAACTTGACAGCATATTATAACTTCATGCACTGCACATAGTCTCAGTGACTTCAAGAAGACCATTTGATGCAGAAAGTTAAACATACGTGCAGATCTTAGTAACGCTTAGGCTACTAGGGCTCTAAAACTGCATTACAAAAAGACTTTGTAATAAGTAAATTTTTTAATGAAGCTAAAGGGAGACGAAAGATAAATATTTCCACTCCAGAAATGGAAAGACAATGAAAAAAAATTATATTTTTATTTCTGCTGTCATTAAAAAGGTAATTTATTAAGTATGTATAAGAATGTTGATACCTAGGCTCTGAACTTTATGGCATTTATTTTTATGATTTTTCTTATTCATGCTTTATAGGTAAAGATCTTAATTTTAATAAGGTATTTCAAAATATGATCATTTGAGGGTAATTTTTCTTTGCTCTTGAATAACATTAAGTGTATTAGAACAGGGTTTAAAATCACTAAAAAATGTGTATAAATGCATCGGGTGTTGTGTAAGGGTGTCTTTTTTTCCCTACCTGTTCAGATACTGTATTATGGCAAGCCAGATTCAGGCCTCATTAAATTAATACAGCAGAATGATAATCAGAAAATTGCCAAATAATGAACAAAATCCAGAAGTTCTAAAACTTAAGTTATTGTGGCTAGTGTGCAGGTTTTATAGCCAAGGCTCTCGTGTCTGCAAAATGACCCTGATAATTTGCCAGCTGACATTGTGTTAATTTGTGTTAAACTCAATTTTCATAGAAGAAAGAACATGAAGCAATGTATTACCTCAGTGGAGCGGGAGGAATCACTTAAAACCCATGTAGTAAAATCTACTCGTATGTACAAAGTTCTCGGCAAAAAGCATCAAATCCTTTGGAGAAATAAATAAGTAAAATAATTGTCTCTGTAAAATAATAAACATTAAAATACATGTAAGCAGTGAATGCTAGAAGGACATGTATGATTCTCTAGGTATTCAAAGACTCTTATGCTCCAATAAAAGATAAAAGTATATAATAGATTAAATATGTCCATTCCATAAGAGACAATAATTTTAAATAAGTGAATATGCTAGTGGAAAAGTTTTAGCGTTCAAGGGTTGTCAGCATTCTTCGTCTTGTAGAGATTATAATGGGGCCCAACTCTGGATTTATTTTCTTACTCTTACAGTCAGAGATTTTTAGTTAGGGTTGAAGGGAGTAAGGAAAAAAGAAAAAATAAAAACCACGTTTGTTTATGCTCCATAGAGTTTCACAAATAATTGAACAAACTTCCATTTGTGCAGTGGTTTCAAGTATGACTTTTCTAACATAAATTACAATTACAGGAATCTTTCAATTGCTGCACAGTTATTACTGCAAGAGGCATCTGGAAAATGTCTTCCATTAGCTGTGGTTTTTGGCAGAGGCTATAAGCAAGCATGGTCAGTGTAATTAAGCTGACAAGTGTTCGAGATACTGTATTTGTTTACTGTGTGTTCTTTCCTTCAGTAAATATTAGTATTTCTTCTAAATCTTCTACTCTGGCTGGTGACCCTAACAGCATTAAACCTTAGTATAGCATGTAACACAGCAGCATTAGGGGGAAGGGCATTTAATTGAAAATATTAGAAGCTTTCTTAGTAACTACCTGTTTGGGATAGCTGTATGCAATTGGTGAGTATCAACAAATTTCTTTGAGAAAAGCTCAATCTGATAGAGAAGGCGAAATACCTGACCCCAGCAGATTTCTCCCTTGTGAGCTATAAAAATCCTTTGCTGGAGAAAGTCAGCCTAGAGCCCTGAACTTCCAATGCTTTCAAAGTTTTGTAGGCTCTTTGTATGGATCCTTTATTTCTTTCTGATAAATACCAAAATAAGGAGCTTGCGAGCTTGAAAATTAAGTTCTTTAGGGGACCTATGAGGTTGAACCAGCTGTACTGGCGAATTTGGATAAATGCTGAACAACCATTTCTTGGTCAGGTGAAATCTAACAAGTGTTAAGGCTGAGCAGCAGCTTTCTAGCTCACTTTATTTGGTTTCAAGTTTGCAGTGCTTTTTATAACTTCATGTACCTCTTCATTTAGACACCTCTTTATGTTGTAAACCATGGTGAGACTGGACCAATCTGATGTAACAGGTGCAAAGCTTGCATGTGTCCCTTCATGCAGTTTATTGAAGGTGGAAGAAGGTATCAGTGTGGATTTTGCAATTGTGTAAACGATGGTAAGTGATATTTCTCTGATCTGTGATTCATACAAATTCCATAAAACTAAAAAGGAACCGTATCCCTGAAATGATTTTCCTGACTAGCTGACTTGAAAATAGTTTAGTGAGATGCAGTAGCAAGGGCTATTTCACAAATTAAAAAAAAAAATAGTAAAAATACTTAAAACACTTCTTCTTCAGTTCAATGTTTAAAAATAAATATAAGAAAAAATAATGCTAAACCATGAATTCCAAGTCCAGTCTGTTATGGTCAAAAGCTTATTTTAAAATATTATGTCAGCATAGGATACAAAGCTGCTTGTATTGCTAACCAAAAGCAACTTTTGTGTAGAGAAATTAACTTCTTGAAGAAGTCTAAATGTTCAGCAAAGAATTATTTAGAACCATGTTAGACTAGTCCTGGCCACGACTGTGGATACAGTGGTTAAATAGCCTATTAATCTTCCTGTGACAAGTGTTGGTTTTCACAGAAGATACCATGCCATATTTGTTCAAGTGTGCTGCATGTGACTCATAACTGTTCTTGTGCTCTTGGCTAAATCCCAGATCTTTGCCAGAAGTAGCCTTTCTAGACATTTGTATCAAGTTGGATTTCCTCAGCTGGATCACAGTGGTATAGTGCTTTCCCTAATACAGTAATCTTTTCAACTCTGAAACGTGAACCTTGACAGGCTCATTCCAACTTCTTTTCTGCCTGGGGCTCAGATGTTTGTGCAAGCATAGCAGATAACAAATTTCCTAGTTTGTTAGCAATTTAAGCTCTCATAAAGAGAAATTTGAATGTGTTATGAACATTTTAAGAAAGACATTTCAATTGCAGTATCATTTTCAATCATGCTTTGTATCCGTAGTGTCTTTTATCTAAATTGGAAAGCACTTAAAAACATTAATGAGACCTTAAAATGCCCCAAAAACTAGGTAGATACTCTGCATCCCCTGCTTTTAACAGGCAGAAATATAAAAAATAACATTCTAAGTGTGTATTGATTGAGGAAAAAAGCTAAAATCCAGAGGTGACTCTTCCTAGTGTGACTAGCCATTAGACTAGCTGCCTGTAACTTGGTGGAGGAAAACAACTTGGTTTCTTAATGCTTGCTTTGGAGTTCTACATCCTTTATCTACAGCTACAGAAGGTTCCCGATGTGATGGACTGAAGGCAGCTTGCTGTACAGTAGGCCAGGTTTGTGAACATTGCAGAGCTGTTTCCAGTGAAGTCGTAATGTTGCACAAAGCAGCACAGGCTTTAGGAAAAGTGCTGTTTTTAACTCTGGTGATGTGAATTAAGCTTTGAGTAGATGGTATCTTTCTAATCTTTCTAACAAAATAGCCATCATTTAATCTGTAGCCTGAGGATAGCAGACTCCTGCCTGTGGAAATAACCTGGGTCAGTTTTACCTACTCAAGCTTAACAAGAGTAGAGATAGGAGAAAATTGACATTCATGGGGGAATATGCCATATTCTCCAAATACAAGAGGAGCTGACATTACTAGAATGTTGTGAGGTTTGTTTGTTTTCTTAAATCAGTGTGAAGAAAAAGCATTATAACCTGTCTAAGTGTTTACACACCTCCTTGATCAATAACAGAGGTGCCTATGTCACCACTTGGTAACTATTGAAAGGAGTTGTTGGGTTGCTCCTCTCCACACTGTAAACATTTTTTTTCCTGCTCTTGTATTGGTTTTTAGTCCCGCCACTCTTCTTTCAACATCTGGACCACATTGGCTGATGGGTAGACCATTATGAAAGACCTGAGCTATCTCTGGGATCATATGAATACGTTGCTACTTCAGATTATTGCCGAGTGAGTATTTCCAATACACAAAATAATTTATGATTTTATGTCAATACAAACAAAATCCTTTAAATACCTATGTTAGAGTAAATGCACTTATAAGCTGAATATCCAAGCTGAATGTCCAAGAACATTTTAGAAAATGTACAGATATGGAGGATTTAAGCTTACAATAACATTTTGCTCTTTTGTGCTGGAGACTAGCAACTAACAGTAATAAATAGTGTCTCAAAGTCATGGTTCACAAGTCTTCAACTGAGGTGCTGGTTTGGTCCTTGGAAACATTTAGAGGATGTTCAGAAGTTATAGTTCAAATTCTGTGATGTGGTGTTGCTTTTTAGCTGCATGACTTACTAATTTTGCAGACAGACATGCACCTGAATTGTCTTCTCAGCTTTTCAAACCTTAGCATGGGAATTTGAATCTTTTCTTGGCATGAGTAGTTTTAGTGTTCTGACCAGTAAGTTATAATGGAATGGGTTCTCTGTCCTAATACTAAATTAGTTAAGAACTTGGTCCAAAGTCTACTCAAGCCACTGGAAGTATTTGTAGTTGATTTTATTAGATAACTGTATTTTGTACTTCCCAAAGCACAAATTATTTAAGTTTTTCAAACTTTTTTACAAAATTTTTCAAAATTCCTAGCGTGACCTCACCTGCCCACAGCATGGACATATTTTTTGGTCATTTCTGAAAGTGGGTGGAATTTTCTTTCCATCAGTGGAATGCGGATATGATAAAATTGGGAAAGGTGGTTCAATCCAACAAAGCCTTGAAGTAGTACAAGTAACTTCCTCAGACCATCAGATTATTGCTGGCGTACAAAGAAATGAACAGGTTGTTTAATTCTGGCCTCTCACAGGGGTACTGCTTCAAAGTCCAGTGAAATCCCTGAGACTGCCTTTAGAGATTCCATTGACATCTGCATTAGACCTCAGGACAGGAGAGAACTCAGTGGCTGTAGTGGGGCATTATAGAAATAGCGTGGGATCCTCGCTGTAGCTTTGCTGCTTTCTGCAGCTAAGCTTTTGAAAATGTGTATACTGAATAGCTCCATGCCATTTTCACAGTTCTTTTTCTCTATGTGTAACCCTGTGTTCATCATCACAGTCTTGCTTTCAGTGCAGTGAATTTGCCATACAGTTTAAATGAGGAAGCTTCTGTGATAAGCCATCCAGCATGGTTTGTCTTCTTATTGCAAAGACCTGTTCCATAGATTCAGCAGAATGTTACAAAAAATAAATCTCTGATAAAATCAACACTCACACTGGAAACGTTAAGTCATTGAATTTTAGAGAAGTTAACATTATTTTGTAATTATTTTCTCATTTTGCTCCAAGTTAGAAAAGTTTAGTTCTTTTATAAATCAGTTTAAGACCAGAACTGAAAAGCCATTTCCTTTTGCGCTTATCAAATGACAAGGATGAACAGCTACAAAAAATGTTAACAAATAGCAGCTGTTTTGCATTATTGTGCTCCTGCTAAGCGGATGTGGCAAGAGCACAAGTTCTCATTTCTGCCATATATTTGTCAGAAATTATGCAGGAATTCTTTATAAATAGTGATGTGCTATGAGAGTTCAGAAAGTAGTGTTTGATATGTTTTTTGAAACTAGAATCCAAATACAGAAAACAGAACAGGTTTTAAAAATACTGTCTGGTTTTAGTTGACAAGAGTTAATCTTGATTTACATAATTCAAATGAAGTGAGATCAAGGGTATAATGTTTAATTTTATGTGTTCCAAGGATATGACTGTGAATAAGTCATAACTCAAGGATTAGATGATTTTTTCTTAGGTGGAGTTTTCTGCGGTTTATTTGTAATTAGTATAATTTGGTAAGTGGTCAGAAGTCTCTATATGAAGGCAGTGAAATAGCATCTATAACTATAATGGAAAAGTTGTCCTGAATTTGACACCAGGTAATGACCACTACTCATCTTAATGAAAATTAGAAAAACTGAACTTAAGTGTATGGCTAGGCCCATGATGATAGAGTACTATGTGCACTCTATATGATCTTCCTGGGTACATCTGTAAGCATTACATTGCTTTGTTTATTAACAAAATAAAACAATCATCATCTTGTTAGTTACAGAAGCTTGGTCAGTAGTGTATATCACAATATGTATGCTACTTACATGTCTCTTATGTACAACTGTGGCTAAGAAGCTGTGCCAAAAGGAATCCATACCAGTCTGAGTCACTGCTCTGTATGTAGCAGTTGGATACATTGAGCATTACACTCTAGTGCTTTAATTATCTTACAGAAAATCAGCTTATTCCTGAAAGTACAGTTTTCTTATCTTTCCAGAGCGTACTAGGGCATGAGAAAGCAAGACAGAGAGGATGCAGACGAACACTTAGTGCTACTAAGGACTGAAGTATTTTAATTCTAGTTCAGTACCTAAGTCACATTTTCTGTTTCCAGATTGGTTAGAAATTGCTTAACAGTTTTTAGAGGCAAATGTTAACAAAAACTGAATTTAAGCATTCCTGTTAACAAAATGGTATTGCGTAAGCATATATGGAATACAGAAACAAATTTGTTTAAACACTTGATTTCCAATAGAAAATGCTAGTGTTTCATCTTATCTAATAAACTGTTACCCTTTACATATTTTATTCTATTAGGATCTATTTTCCAGTAGTACAGTTTTATTGCAAGAATGGTGCTTACCCAATACATGCCATCTTTCTGTAATAATTACTCTTTCTAATTCATAGCATTTTTCAAATGACTAAACACAGTATTTAGATTGCCTTATGGTACGTTTTGTAAATCTTTTTGACATAACAGGACACTGTCTAATTTTCCCTGTGAATATTTTTTTCCGTAGAATAACAAGCCTCCAAATCCACCAGCTTATATCTTCATGATTGATGTATCATACAGAAATATAAACAGTGGCCTAGTTAAACTCATATGTGAGGAACTGAAGACTCTGCTAGATAAGCTTCCAAGGTAAAGAAACATACGTGTGTTTTGCTTAATGTACCATACTGCAGTTTTCAAGAAGCTATGCATGTTGACAGGTAAAACCAAGAAAGTACAAAAAATGACAAAATTTACAATACAGGCATTTTTGAGGTGACCAAAAGTTAATTTTAAAATTGCTGGCGGTTTTTGAAAAACTTACATTGATATCTGGGTTTACTATATGAACAGGAATGTGTTGTACTGATTGAACATGTAGCATTCTTTCTTTTCTTTTCCTGTACTGAACTCTAGTGGTGTTACCAGCTAAGTCTCAGCTTGTAGTTTTGACTTTACTTGCTGTAGTTCTGTTTACTGCAGTGCTGCTTTTCTTGTTAGATTAAGCAGAGAAATACCACAAACCAGAATCTCAAGACAGTAAAGTCTCTCTAAAGCCAGTGTTGGTGGGTTGTATCTTTAGCTCTTTTTTGTTAATCAGCAGAACTCTTAGCTTGCTTTGTTGTGAGATTTTTCTACCCTGGTATGTATCTGAGAGGGGAGCAAATCTTGTAGGCAGCTGACATTCTGTTAAATATGGCATGTTTGCAATGTCAGTATTAAACGTGTAGTAGTACTATTACTACTGATCTGTAGTAATCACAGTATATTACTTTAGTGTAGTTTCGTGTAGTTTTTAGTATATGTTTAGTGCAGTTTTCATTAACATTTAAGTAATGTCGACAGTTAAATGAAAGCAGTGGAAGTCAGACTGAAAAAATTAAGTAGACAAGGTGTTTCTTAGTTGAGGCACATGAAAGGATTGAAGAGCATACAGAAAGAAAATGCATTCCAAATAACAGTATTTGTAGAGGGAGAACAGGCTTAAGAAACAGAGGGAGCAAAGTGAGGAAGAGTGGGAGACAAGATCCTTGAGATAATCTGGAACATGTTAAAAATCTTTTTATCCTATGTGCTTGTTGGATCTCTGTGCATGAAAGAAATTCCAGTTCAGGGTGGGGAGTTAGTTTTTCAGATGCCCATGTAAGACCATCCCTTGAGCACTTCGTCATTGAAGATTACACTGGAGACACGAGTGTTTGATACTGTCCTGCACATATCTCAGAGCTTTCTATCAGGAGTGGTCATGACTCTGAAGATAATAAAAGGCCGTGAGCATAGTAGCAAAAAACAATTGGCAGTTTAGGAACACCTAGTCTTGAATAGAGAAAGTAAAGGAAAAATGAAAGCAAGTGTATCTACATCACAAGAAATAACATACTCGTTTCCTCACAAGCACTCTGTAGGTATCTGCTGCTAAATACCCTGTTTGCATGGACAAAGTTTTCATGTCCACTGAAAAAAGCAGGATAAATAAATAAATAAAGGGCAGGCCCATGGGTTTCTTCAGAGTGGTCTGTTGCCTTTAAACAATATGAATTAAAAATAATCAGGCACTCACTCCACCAGCATTTGTGGTGAAATTTTTATTTTGGTGCTAAGACATGAACTTCACTGTGTGTTCATTTTCTGTTGCTGAAGAAAGACACCTGCAAAAATATTCTGCTGTTATCACATGAGGTGAAAACATCATGCTGGGAATTCACCCTGTGCTCAGATTTCCGGGAGCCCAAAGTCTTTAAGAGGAAAGACTTCTGGTTAACAGAGCAATGTATGTAACAAAAAGGCCACTGGTGTAGCGGCTTGTGGCAGGTAAGCCTGTGAGAATGGCTGAGAAGTGAGAAGTTAAAGCTAGCAAATAAAGGATTAAGTTAGGTGTCTAGAGACTTTGTGTTAAAAGGGCTTTAAGCTTCTGCAGATTTGCAGCACAGCAGAAAACACATTATTTGCTTGCTAGAAGTTTTAGGGCAGACACTTTCAAATTTAGATGTTCTAAACCATAACACTGATTCTCAATTTAGAGAAATACAGAGAAATATGTTTACAGAAATTGTGCTCCTGACCTCAGAAAATCAGGCTGTTTGTACCAGTATGATTTTTAGACATATAACTTAAAAACATTTCAGTACATTTGATTCAGACATCTCATTCTGAGATGTTAAAAAGAACTAAGTGTGTTAGCTGCACAGGCAATCAGCTGCTGTGTTTGACAAGTGATCTTTAAAACAATGATAGAAGAAATCAAATTGTTTAAAGTGTGCAGACTGCCAGACTGTAAGGAGCAGTGTCTGATGAAATTGTCCCAAATACCCGCTGTGTAAAAGTGTTGGAACCAGTAGGATGACGCAGCTATTTCTCCTTGAAGTAAAGTGCTGTATGTGCCTAAAGTTAGTAATAACTTGTCCTGAATGCTCCCTGTTAATCACGTTACTTAGAAAATAGTAGTGTCTGATTGCTAGGAGTGATTAGAGACTTGCATTCAGAAAGGATGCATCTATTTGAGTTAGAGGATCTTGGAGAGATTATTTAAAATGCTTCTTTACGGAATGTGTTCACACCGAATACTGGTTTGTTTTAAATTAAAGGTAGCCCCTTTCTCATCCAGCTGTTTCCACAAAACAGGAATGGTGGATTAGCATTCTTTATTGACACGAGTGTTAAAGATTGTAGACATGAAAAATCGTTTCCCTCCCAAGCTCAAGGTTTTAGATGAAGCTTGTAAAACTAAGAGAATGTGCTATTTTAGAGTTAATTAAGACTAATTTTTGGAATACGATTGCCTTTTACTAAACTTAGGGCTGCAAACCTGGTCTCATTAGTCTTATTAATGATACTGCTACTAATGACACAGTAACTAGTGCTTAAGGGAGTTACCTCCTGAAAAACAGCTCCTGAGCTCGCTGCTTGCAGTGCTCTTGCAGGTGTAGCTCATGGCAGCAGTTTGTGAGCTTTAGTTGGCCTGGAACACACTAGGAATAACGAGAAATTTCTATAGTACATTTTCTGCATGATGCACAGCTGAGGGATCCAAGACCTTTTGCTGCTTAAAAGCAGTCCTGGCAAAGCAGAAGATCGAGCCACCAAACTCTGAAAGTCACCAGACATTCATTATTCAAGCCTAGTAACTGTTCTCTCCAGGCATTGATCATTAGTGTCACTGAATTACAATGTATTCTAAATAAAGCTGATTTTCTGATTGTGTCTTGTAAAGGATTGTCCTATTCTCTCTTTTCCATGTTTTGAAGACATGGTCTATTCTTTATCTTAGATACTCTTGCCTGCTTGAATGGGATGCGCAGTTGATAGGGTTGACTTTAATATATATTAAAAAATAAAATGAAATTACAACAGTTGATTTAATATGGTTGTTTTAATTTGACCTGAGGCAAAGACTGGGGCAATTACATCTGGTTGGTTGTTTGCTTTGTTGCTCCCAGTACAGATAATGATCTGAAAGCAGCCCTGTATTTCAAAGGAATGCTTTCATTGCAAGGCCAGAGTTTCAAAATTATAACCACTTGTTTTTTGTTTTTCTCACAGAGAAGAGCAAGAAGAATCCTCAGCAATTCGAGTTGCTTTTGTCACTTATGACAAGGTCCTCCACTTCTTTAATGTACAAAGTAACTTAGCTCAGCCTCAGATGATGGTGGTCTCGGATGTTGGAGTTTTTGTTCCTTTGCTGGATGGTTTCCTTGTTAACTCTCAGAAATCACGATCTGTTGTTAACAAGTAAAGTACAATAATTCCATATCTGAATAAGAGTTGAATGCTTAGAATAGGCATTTTCCCTTTAGTCAATTGTGTTACAGGGTTTTGGAGGATGCATGAATTTGTTGAAATGCTTTACAAATCAGCAGATGCATCAAGTCCTGTATTTCCACCTCTGAGGGGAAGCAAAAGTGGTAGCAGCAACTCGCAATGCTGAATCTGAAAGCCTGTTTAGACCAGCTGTGAGCCAGGCATCTTCAACTCTGCTTTGTCAGAAGTGGGAGGGCGGGTTGCAGCTTTGTGCCATGTTGCATGTTTTTCCTGGTTTTCCTCCTATATATGTGATGCACACCTAGCTATGACCTAAAGACTTTTAAGTCTTTATCCATACCAGAACTCCTTTATTTTTAGCTATTTTTGATTTAATGCATGTTCCTTTATGTTATCAGCTTTGCAATAATGCATTTCAATAGAATTTTAAAATTCATGTTTCATTTTATTCTGGCTGGAATCCTAAGAAATCAAAATTTTTTAAGTGTAAACTTGCATGGTAAAGAACATCCTCTATGAAGACTTGGTATGTCACATATTTGGGGATTATCCCAAATACGCTAACCAGTTGAGACACTGAACCTTTCTTCTTTCATAGCTTGTTGGACCAGATTCCAGAGATGTTTGCAGACACTAATGAGAGTGAGACCATCTTTGCTCCTGTTATCCAGGTTGGCATGGAGGCACTAAAGGTTAGAACGTTCCTCTCTGTAAAAGTAGTTCTTTAATTAGGACAAGACTTGATAACCTGCAGTTTGCTAAAGACCAGTGCCAAATCCTTCTACAATTCAAGTAGCTTTCTGTATGTCAGGGATATCCCTTGAAATGCTGGCATTTCTGTGGAGCGATGCCAATTAAAAGAATGACACCATGATCCACCACAAGATTTGCAGGGGCAGAAAACAGTCAGTGGTGCTTTAAAATAGTTGATTTATCTGTGAGCTGTGTACAAATAGATCTCAAACTTTGAGTAGATAAAGTGAGCCAAAATTACACAGCGTCTGTCAAGTCCGTTTCTTAAATATTTATTTCTTCTTACGCATAGTAGTAAAAGGTATGTGTGCAAAATAGATATACATTTGGTTACCACTTCTATCAAAATGTTCTTTCCCAGTATTTGACTTCTACAAAACAAACTTAACACCCATAAATGTAAATTTCCTTTTGATGTTGTTCCTATAAAAAAAAGCACTTCTCAAATAAACGTTTTATTTAACTTGTATTTTAAAGTTATAAGTTGCAAGGATGTTCCCTGTGAATTATTAATATGCATATACATGTTTTCAAGAAAATAACTCATCTGAAAAGAGTAAAATGTATTCCTCTTTGAGATTAATAATTTTTTAGAAATCATATATGCATTTTAGACACATTGTCAAAAGCAGCGTCAGTAATTCTTGATGTGTATTATGACTGGTGGTAAGTCAATCTTGCATTCTTTACACACTACTTTTTAAGAGTAATTGAAGAAATTGGCATTCATGATTAAAGATAACTGTGCTATTAGGGGTGAGATTCAGCTCTGTTAAAAGTAAGATACTGTCTTTGATTGCATTTCTGCCATAGCAAGCAAATTCCTTGTTTTCCCAGAATGCCATGGCTTATTTTGAAATGTGGAGTATCTGGTGGACATCTTAAGATCTGGAGGGGAAGCAGTACCGGAGCCTGTTTGTGTTGGTAGTCTCAGGTATTGCATTTCTAAACTAGATGTGTGGTTAAGCCTGGAGCAGGAAAAGGGCAAATGCCTCCTTCCTTCCTTTCACTTTCACCCAACTTCTTCAGTGCTTAAGGACTTCAGAATTCTGAAGACTAATCAATTTTCATTCCTATCAGCTGTCTCAATATCAAGTGAAAAACTGGATTTTGTAAATTTTGGTGGAAGAGCTTGTTAGCAATACAAAGATGCCTGTGGTACTGCTACCATTGCTGTTTTCTTCTTTGGAATTGAAGGTTTTTTGTCAGCAGTTTGCCATCCCAGTTTGCAAATCCTATGGCCTCATTAGAGTTCTAGATAACAATTGAAAACTTGAGTAAAACCAGCATTTACTTTATTTCTTAGTGACAGGAGTTAATGTTAATCACAAGTTTTGCTGCTCTGCATTTTAGTGTAGTTTGAATGTGGAATCTAGTCCAGGAATGTAATTGTCGTTCTTCTCTAAAAATACAATGGATAGCAGTGCACCCAAACTGAAAGAATCTTCTGTTAAATTACATTTCCTTTTAATTTATCCAATTTAGTGTTTTTACCTTTTATCCTTGTTGCTTGTTGCATAATGCTTGTATCTAACTGAAATGTCTCTAGGAGAGGTATTTCTAGTTTTTCCCATCAAGATTTTAGCGTCCAGTGTAGGAATTAGTGTACTGGTGCATCATCCAAAGGATCTATGTTAGACTAAGTTATTTACTGACATAAAATTCCCGGTTTGTTTTGGGACTTCACTTCCATCAAGTGTAAAGACTAAATGAATGATTTGGCTCTTAAGAACTTTTGCAGAAAGTTTGCACTGTGCTTAGAGACACCACAGCATATGAAAATTAGGCTTGTTTATCTGAGAAGTAGAATACGGTCAATAGTCAAATAGTCAATACGGTGTCTTTGCAACAGGCTGCAGAAAGTGCTGGAAAATTGTTTATCTTCCATTCTTCATTGCCAACTGCAGAAACACCAGGGAAGCTGAGAAACAGAGATGACAAAAAACTACTCAATACAGATAAAGAAAAGGTATTTTCTACTTGGAGTTCACAAGGGACTGCTATTACACTGAACTCCTCTAGTATAGAGCCTTGGTCTTTTTCACTTCTTTTCTTTTACAAAGAATTGTTGATTAAATATATAATATTCCCATATTATACTGTGCCCTGATGATTTAGATATAGAGAATAAATATATAGGTATTGGCCCTACAAGAACTCCGAGGCTGAAGTATGGTCGAGCAGCAACACCCATTAGTAAAGGAAATCGACCAGCTGCAAATAATTCCACCCACCAAGAGCTTTTGCTACCTGCTAGGTGTGATTTAGTTCTACAAGATCAGACTGAGTGTTCAGTGTTTATAAGTGGAATGTATGAGCAGGGACAACACGATTACAATCAAATCGATGTCTCATTTTTATTTTTCATTTGGGTATTTGGATTGTGATTGGCTACCGACAGTATCTAATGTTATCACATTTGTATTTTTTTAATTCTGTGCAGACACTCTTCCAGCCTCAAGTAAATTATTACGAGATTTTAGCCAGGGATTGCGTGGCTAACGGCTGCTGTGTGAATTTGTACCTCTTCCCAAATCAGTACGTGGACATACCCTCCCTGGGTCGTCACAATGTACAATGTTCCTCCAGTGTACAAGTACAACAATTTCCAGGTAAGTGATGCAAGTTTCTTACCTGTCAGATAGTAACACCTGGGGATTGGTTGTTTTTATTTCAAAGCATTCTTTGACAGCGTGAAAGTAGAGCGACTCTAGAAAAATTATTTATAAACCCCGGGGGGTAAAATTCAAATGTATAAACAGCAGATCAGGCTCAAATAGGTATCTTGAGACCATAATTTTACTTCTACATAAGCTGGTTGTTATCTTAAAATTAAACCCACTTACCTACATATGGTGACATCTGAGCAGGGTAGTCAATTACTCCTGCATTTACAGTTTAAAATGCTTATGATAAAGACACTCCTCCCCAAAAGAAAAGCCATAACAACACTCGTTTGTTTAACATTTCATGGGAATCTTTATGGGGGATAGGGGACTTTCTCCGTGTCATCAGCTGATCTGCAAAACCATTTTTTGCTAAGTGAACAAAGCTACTCTAATTTTTAAAGCTGTACCACAAAATCCCAGCTAGCCTGCAAGGGTAGGTGCAAGGACGGACATTACTGGAGACAGGTTTGATTGAAAGGAATTCTGCTTGTCCAAGCCTAGTGATGAATTAACGGTGGATACTTGCACATCTGTGTTTCTGTTAATAAAGCAGCAACTGGCATTTCTTGACAATTTTAAAAGAAAAGAGATGTTATTTGTGAAAAGATTTGATGGGGGGAGGGCAGGGGCAGATTACACAGCGGGCTGGCGGAGTGTTGGATTTCTGCTGGTTTGCTGCCACCCCGTGGTGAACTGCACCTTGTGCTTTGTGCTGTCAGCTCAATTCAGATAGCCCCGTTCCTCACCTACCTCAGGAAGGACATAGAAAAAAAGACCGGCTTCGATGCGATAATGAGGGTTCGGACAAGTACAGGTAACGGTACCCGTTGGGAATGAAAATAAATATGCATGCATATGAGAATATATAACTATAAATAATACAGAGCTAGAAGTGCTCGAACAGATCACTCGCAACATCAGGCTTCCTGTTTTAACTTCATTATGTGCCTTTTGAACAGTATAGACTGGTAAAATGAGTGTGCCCTTACTGTATATACCTACTTAAATCTGCAAATACAGTTAAGGTTTCTGATCACTATGCATGCGTCCTGAAATGCAAATAAGTTGTACAAAAGAGAGAGTCGTTGCTGGACACTTATATGTTCTTTCATTACTTCAAATGAAATTACTGTTCCTACTTTTCGACCAATCATTCTTGCCTCAAATGCAAGTATTTGAGAAATACAAACACACAAAACCGCCAAGTGGACAGCGCAAAAGGTTCTGGGGCGTCTCTGAGCTGCAGCACCACTTCATGGCCCATCAGAACAGCTTCACTTTGTCCTCACAGTGGCTGTTGACTGAGGCTGCACACCCCTGAGGAGAAATGGTTCCCATTTTAGTAAGCACAACTGAATGATCAAAAAAGAAGTCACAAAATAATGTCACTTGTACCTGTTATTTTTAAATAAAATAAGGTTTGTTTGTTTGTTCTAATCTGGCTACAGGCTTCAGGACTACTGACTTCTTTGGTGCCATTTACATGAACAACACCACAGGTGTAGAAATGGCAGCAGTTGACTGTGACAAGGCAGTGATGGTAGAGTTCAAAGATGATGACAAACTGAATGAAGACAGTGGCGCCTTAATTCAGGTAAAAAAAACTTAATGACATGCCATGTCTTGAAATTGTGAGTAAGAACTTTCACAGCCATAATAATAATAAAAAAAAAAAGTTATGCCGTAGCACTGAGGCGAGGAAGCTACAGCTTGCACAGACTCTGGTGTCATAGTACTACTAATAAAGTAAGTTTTCAGTTAACTAGCCAAAGATTGCTACCTTGCAATGCCAGGCTGTTCCAAAACTAAAGAAATCTGTGCTTCCCTTCTTATTCTTATTCCCTCAGTAATAGTTCCTGGAAATGCAGATTAGGCAATAATTAAAACTGGCATTTCTCTGCCAAATTGCCAACACGTGTGATATGCCTGTGCCTAACAAAAGATGTGCCCCAACTAACAGCAGATAACGTGAGGTTGCTATTTACTGTTCTAGGTATTTTGTCATGACATTTTTCTTTTATTAACGGCAGAAAATGTTACAACTTGCAAGGTTTTGAACTTAAGCTATGGAATTACCTGAACTTTCATTTCTGCTCTGCTTAGCTTTTATCTTGCATCTATAAATACACTTCATAGGCTAGCAGTTAATCCTTGTACAAATACAGTACTGTGGAACATCCAGTTTGGTATGTCTGCCGTCACTTCCTGGAGTGGTGCTGCAGCAGTGACAGGGAAAGTGCGTGCCATGTAGATATTGTGTTTACCTGGCTTCCCTGTGACAGAGACATGTGGCAGATCCAGTGCATGTCTGACTACAGTCACCTGCAGTTGGTGTTTGCCCTGCAGACTTCAGTTTGTAGCTGTAGACAAGATGATGAGATTCTTTTTTGATTGTGGTGGTAGGAAACAAGCACGTGCCAGCAAAATGTTAGCAGTCAGGAAAGCTTGAGCTCAGTTCCTTTACTTTCCATACTTGGAAAAGGGTTTTCCCAAATGCCAACATTATATTGAAGCAGAATTGGAGTCATAAGCAAATTTTTAAATTATCCCTCCAATTTTAATATCTAAGTCAATGGAAGGGACGAGATACAGGGGCGGGGTTAAAAGGACTTCATGTCACTTCGTAATCAATTTATCCATGTAAGAAGACCCACTTGACTTTTCAAGATTACTAACTTTTTGTGTTGCTGATAACAGGATGAGCAGATACTTCTCAGCAAGCTTCTGATGTCTGGTATGGTGTCTTTTCAGTTACGTTCCTTTGGGGCACTCTTCTTAATAGCACGTTCAAGTATTACACAATTACAAGGGATGCTTTACAGATTTCCAGTCAGTGGTCTCTTGTTTTCAGATGATACCATCAGTATGTAGCAAATGAGAGAGTAATAAGCCTTTCAATCAGTCATATATTTATATACTTTTATGTCATTTATATACTTTTAAGGCTAATAATTTTTATAATGCATTAATCTACTTCCACAAAATGTGCAGGTATGTTGTTCCTCTAGTTCATTAATGCTGAAGCAGCACTACCAGGCTGGGCTGTCCTTGGGCATAATTACATGCCTTTTATGCACTAAGTGGTGGCTCTTACACAATGGAAGCTTTGAGGATCGACTTTTTGTTTTAAACTCAAAATGAATGGTAATTGGCTCATCTGTGTTGCAGTGTGCTGTCCTTTACACATCAATAAGTGGACAAAGAAGACTGTGCATACACGATATCGGTTTAAACTGTAGCTCCCAGTTAGCTGATGTCTACAAGCCTTGAGAGACTGACGCACTTATCAACTTCTTTGCTAAGTCAGATAAAGTTATAACAGATTGGTTTTGTTTCCTTTTTGCTTTCTCTAGGGGTGGAGGAAGAGGAAGGTAGGAGAGATGAAGTGATTGCCTAGTGGGAAATCATGTTTTGTAACTTGCTATTCCAAGCCCGAGCAATTTGCAACTCTATTACAAAATAGGAAAGAGAACTAGATTATGTATGTAGATATACATGCCATAAAAATAATGCGGGGGAAGGTAGCTAGAAGCAGGTAATGCACAAAAGTGTATAGGCATTTTTTTTTGAAGATTAATAAGCATCCTCTAAAATGATACAGGAAAGACTGAAAAAGCACCCATAGAGGTGAATTTTACTACTTTAAAAACTAATTCAAAACTAGCAAAATATAGATACTTTAAGTGTGTCTGTTATTAACATAATCTTTTGTTCTTCTGTATTTGTAGCTTTTAAAGCTATTCTAAGCCAACACCTAAAGACGGTCAGAGAGATCCTGGTCGATCAGACGGCTCACATGCTGGCGTGTTACCGCAAGAACTGTGCCAGCCCGCCGGCAGTAAGCCAGGTAAGGACCTCCCTGCGTAAGTCAGGCTACTGCAGCAGAGGAACAACCACCCCTGTAATGTCAGCAGTACCAGAAAGGGAAATTTCAGGACATACCTCTCATTTTTTCATCTTCTTTCAAGTCTGATTAATGGCAGGTTTGATTCAATGGCAGCAATTGCAGCATGTGGAGGCTGTTGTTCTGGGACAAATAGCAGTGCCATTGAGGAAGCTGATTATCATGCTCATACCAGACGGATAGGACAGCTGTTTTTCTTCCTGCTGAAATTATGTACTAATTCACAAAAGTTTTCATTTTTTTTTCTTCTTACACTGTTAAAAAAGTTAGTATTTTGATTTTTGACAATAACAGTCTTAATTGTCAAAGTTGAAAATGTGAGAAATACTCTGTAGCCAATAACATAGGCGCAGGTGAGGATCTCAGTTGAGAGGAGGCTGAAAGAATTTTAGTAGATAAGATAGGCTAATGAGCATGTGTAAGGAAGCCAAAAGGATTTTAGTAAATAAGACAGGTAAGGGACATGTGCTACATCTTCCGCTACCTATTGTGCAAAGAAACTGAAGCAGGAAATTCTGCGATTCCTCACGAAAAACAGTTCCTGATAGAAAACAGGAAACACATTTCAAGAACCAACTGAAACCGAATCTGCAGTTTAAGCAGAAGCTGAGAAGCTTATGGGTCTGCGCTGAGATAAGCGGTCAGCCAGCGGTGACGAGGAAGACTCACTAATCTTCATCCCCACGACCCCCAGCGACCACTACCAGAAAACACTGCGCAAGCGTGGATAGGAGGAATCTATGAAAATGACTCCCTGGAACTAATTTTAATACAAAGCGGGGATAGGTCTTGCATATGTATAGGCGTCTCGAGAAACTTCATGCATTTGTAACTCTTCACCACATATAACCAAGACAAGTGCCACGTTGGGGTGTTCACAACTTTGGTGGGACTACCCCCGTGCCGCCCAGCGCTGAATAAACATACCTACTTTACAATCTTACTGATTGTGGAGTTTGCTTTCCGCATGTCACAGACACTTTTTAGTTTTTCCCTAAGCAAAATCTTGCTTTAGACAAAATTGTCTCCTTTTGCTTACTAATGAAAATTCTTATAGATAGTCTTGTGACAGTAAAATTCTTAAGCATGTAGCTGCAAAAAATGCTCTACAGCACTCTGGTAAATACAAAAAAACTCCTGCTTTATTTTGTTTTTTACAGAAAATGAACCTTATAATGCATCAACCCTTCAAATGTTATAAATTTCTGGGCAAATTTATGTTTTTAATTATTACTAGGGTGCTTTTGTATTTAGTTTGTATTAGGCTCTTTTTTATCATTTTGGTAAAAAAAGGATAATCAAATCTGATCCCTGTTTACGAACACCTCCAAGTACTTGTAGAAAAAGCTTCCCAAAGAAAAAGCTACCCAAAGCTTCCTATGTCCTAATCTCTAACAAATAATGGTCCGTAGGCATTAACAACTCCCATTTGCCATATATGACTTTCTTAAATGCTTATGCCTCAGCATATCTTGCTTTTTAATAGTAGTCTTATCTTCTTGTACATTCTCTGCCTCCTTTGGGATTTCTAAATGCTGGTCAGAAATTGGACACATCATCATTAAAATTGGAGTCATTCATGGGGTTTATGACACTTTGGTTTCTATGTGGTCTCTATAGCACAAATAAATAGCATCAATTCAGAGAGTTGAAGACCACTGAAAAATTTAAAGTTAACAGCAAACACTGCTGCCCACTCTTGGCTCTCGATCCCTGAGGTCATTCTACTTATTCGTTATTAGGCAATGTTTTGTGATCATCTGAGGGAACTGGAACCATGATCCATTTATTTTTCCAGTGCATGGAGAAGCAAACACAGTGCTGATGTCTGCCTATTCATTGCACCTTACGTGGAAGGGTGAAATCAGGTCTGAACACTTTTTTCCTGCATGGGAGTGGCCATACAGTTGTCATCTTTCAAGCAGGTGTACATACACCGTGAACAGATAAAACTGCAGGAGGACATACCTGCTCTCCAAGAGCACCGCTGGGGTTTTGCCTTCCCTCTGATATGTTACCTAACGCGGACAGAGAACAATCCGTGCACCCCCCCCAAGGAGAAGTCACACAGTCACAGGAGTTCTGGGAGCCACACTTTTCCAGATGTGACTCCTTCCCTGTCCAGTATTCACTATTCTAGTGACTCCACAAGGTGCCTGTAGACACATATCAGAGGAGAGTTTGCAGGCAACGCCCCCTTATCAGACTGCTAGAACATAGCATGTCCCTGGCAGATACTGTTCCAAAATAGCACAGACACGTCATTAGTCAGGTGGTACTTCAGCTGAGGAAGTAATACGTTCCTATAGGTTAACAAAAAGATGTTTCTACCTAAAGGAACTAGCAATAGGCTCCAAGACTATCAAACATGGTCAATCTGACAGTCAATCTTCCTTTTTACAGTAAGATATATAGGATACATTGTTTACCTATTCTGAGTTGCAACATGATCAAAAGCTGCTCATGGAAGGGCATCCTGGCATTGTTATTAGGCGTACAAAGTTATTACTCTTGCTAAATGTGTTCCTCTGACTTCAGTTGTATGGGTCCCTGGTATTTCCATGCAAGTTTTGCCATGCCACAAGGACAGCAATGCTGACTGCTCTACTTCAAAAAGGCCCTTAGGTCAACAACACAACATCAAGAGAGCAAATGTAGGATGATTTTCAAGCATCTCTTAATACCTAGCAGTACCAGGATTTTGTTTAGCAGGGTGAGAAAGGTTTGCAAATGGCACTGACCAGAGCATTCTGCACTCTAATAACTGTGAAGTGTGTGTTCACGCATGAAAACTGCTAAGACCACCTCTTTTTCTATTAAAATGCTACCAGTTATAACAACAAAAAAAAAAAAATAGGCTCTCCTTTTTTTGGCTTTTATGTTTGTTTGTTTCAACCTCACATTTAACAAACTCCTCACCTGATCGCTGCTCAAGACTGAAATCATCTCTGGTCGTTTTAGTTTCCTTTTAATGAAGAGCGAAGCGCATGCTTCACTTGTGAAAACTGCGAGAACAACCTTAAAGAACACTTGTTGTAAGCAATTTCATTCTGAATATTCATTCATGGAAACCACACTGCCTTCATGTACTCAAGTGCAAATAGCCCCTGCTATTTGGGTCCATACTCTAACTGGTCTGTCCGCTGTTCTTTTAGGTCAGCACGGATCCCATCTATGACATCTATGACACAAAACAGCTCTGTGTTTACATCTGACCACCACACAATTGTGCTATTTATGGTTTATCTCTGCCTATCAACAGAACAATTATGACAACAGTAAAGAAATACATTTAAGCATCGTATGAATCATTAGGATGATTGTAACACATTCAGGTCTGACCACACAAGCATAATTGTTTCCACCGAAGGCAAATTCAGCCATTAGAGAACCTTATTCATCCAATCCAGCAGCTTAGGCAGGACTGCATCTTTGTATCGCTGGAGCAAGGAGCCCTCCACCTGTTCTGACTACATCTGTTTGCTTCCGCGGTGTACAGATATTTGTCAGATGGGCATTGCGTGACGCTCAACATGCATCTCGCATGCCATCAATATATAGATCTTGCACACAGTTTGCACACCACCAGTGCTGATAACAGCAGAATAATGTGTCAGTACCCCACATTCATCACACTGATTAAATGCATAAAATGCCCTCACTGTCCTTGGGTAGAATGAACTGTAAATCACAGTGCAGGGAAGGGAACTGCTGCACAGTTCCTGAAAGATGCCAGCATTCATGTCCATTTTCACCATTTTCTCCACAAACAGGTATGTAACTGGTCACATCCATCCGTTCTTGTTGCCACCACCATGGCAACATGATCCATCATAGAGTTGTTTGTTCCACTACATCACTTCAGTTGTATTGTATTTATTACCCACTCATTGAATGCCCTGCGACCTGTGTTGCAAGAAATGCCTAATAGTTGTTTCCTGTTCATCTCAGTCATTCCGCATCACCTGGACACTTTGTCATCCCTCTGCTCATTTATGTAGGTGTTGAGGGGGGAAAAAAGTCTTAGCCTGTCCATCTCTCTACTGTGAGAACTGGTGAGAAATTCCAACAATTTTCTTCTTTTAAATACTCATAGCGTTTACAGATATTTAATGTATAGTTAAATCATTAAGTGTGCCAGAGCTAGCCATTCTCCTTCTAAATCCTGCTGACAAGTTAAAGGGACAAGAAATTGTACTGAAAGTGTTAATCTCATATGCATGGTAAAAACACACAAAAATACACATATAACATCCCAAATTGATGGAAAAAGCCCTTGAGAGACTGCAAGTGCATTCATCTTATTTAAAAACTCAGGAAATGAATGTGTAAGACTAAGAAAATGCTTATAGCACACTTACATACAGTCCTGATGAGTGATGAAATCAAACATTGCCTTTCCCGAAGTGCAGAAACCGTGGTGGCCTTGACACCAGATCTCCGATCACATTTCTAAGAATGGAGGAACTTTAACTTCTCCCATCCTCCGGTTTTGTTTTGTTTTCCTAGAGCTGTCTTCTGGCTGATCTAGTCCGGAACACCTGCAACGTGTGAGAAAAAGTACTTTAGTGCAAATATGTCACTGATGTTTTGAGGCTTTAGCAGAGCAGGACGCGTTATGCCGCTACTGGGAGCAAGCCGCCTGCCCTAGCCTTCGTGATTTTGTCGTTCTGTGAGTTACACGTACGGGGGGAGCTACCGACCCGGCCCCGGCTCCCGCCCGCCGCGGCTCCCCTCAGAGCGGCCGCCGAGCGCGGCCCGGCCCTGCCCTGCCGCCGCCGGCCGCTGGGGGCTCCCTCCGCCGCGGCGGGCCCGCCATTGTCGGGGCATGGAGGGCGAGAGCACGTCGGCCCTGCTCTCGGGCTTCGTCTTCGGCGCCCTGGCCTTCCAGCACCTCAGCACCGACTCGGACACGGTGCGTGCCGCGGGGCCGGGCCGGGGGCCGCGCGGGGCGGGGAAGGGCGGCGGGGCCGGGCGGGCTGCCCGCCGCCATGTCGCAGCCCGCCTCCGGCCTGCCCCGCGCCGCCTGCGGGACCGCGGCCGGGCCCGGGCGCTGCCGAGGCCCCGCCGCAGTAACGCCGGGAATTGGGGGCTTTTTGTCGGGGAAGGCACGAGGAGGCGGCCCGAGGAGGGGTGCAGCCATACCATAGCCCTGCTGCTCCTGCAGCGGCTGATAAAAGTTGTGGGGTGAGCCCTGGACAGCACATGCCCAACCCCACACTCCTCGGGTTTGAATAAAAATATAAGGGATGGCAAACACTCGAGTACACCTTAACTTTTTCTTTCCCCTTACCTACTTGCATCTGTTTACAAATGAATGAGAACCTGCTTCGTTTAAAAAAAACAGACAGCAACAGCTTTTTTCTCCACCTAACACGTTTCTAGTTACTGTTAATATCAGAGCAGCTCTGCTAACATGAACTTACCTTTTTTCCCCTAAAAAGGAAGGATTTCTCCTCGGAGATGTGAAAGGCGAAGCCAAGAACAGCATTACTGACTCACAGATGGACGATGTTGAAGTGGTTTACACTATCGGTCAGTGCACCCACACCTCTAATAGCGCTCTGATGTCAGGGCATATATGGCTACATGCATCTGCTAGATCCTGGGGGCCCCATTAACACCAAAATACACACACCAAGTTCATTTTACAACACTTCAATTGCTGAAAAAAATTGATCTGAAAAAGTTGAAGGTTTAAACAGAAATATGAGTTTTTAACTCCTTGATTAGCTGTTCTTTGCCAGTCTTCTCACATTACAAATAACACAGGGTTTAGACTTCCTCTTTGTCTTAGCTATGTCACTTCACCCCTGCTCAACTACAATTGCCTGGCAGAAACTTGGCATATTTCAGTGATGTGAACTCTAATGCATTAGTACCTATTTCAAAATTTGCAGCTCATAAAATACTTCATGTGAATGATGCAAATTATAAATTTCATGTATTATTCATATCAAATATGTATTTGATATTCATATCAAATATGTATTTTGCCTTAAAATTGTCACTGCATTGGGAGTAGATGCATGTATTACAGTAGCCCTTAAAAACAATGAGTATACACAAATTTAACCCGCTTCTTTTAAAATACTGTCAATAGATCAAGAAAAAGAACCATCTAATACAGCATGTCTTCTTTCCAACTTTACTGAAAGCACTGTAGAGAGAATTCATGCCTCATTTTCCTTTTTTACCCCGGGACACAATTAAGGAAGGTGTGACACTTCCCTCTACTCAATTTCACTGCTGAACAAAAAGTATGGGGATTTTTTTTTGTGGTGCCCCTAGTCATATTACACAGATTTTCACACAGGCAGAGTTAGTTGCTTCATATTTTTTGGAGTTCTATTTATTTTGCTAGATTTATTTTGCTAACTTGTGAAAATGAATATAGTGGAGAATTTGTGTAAAGAAAAGCTTTTTCAAATGCCATCACCTACCCTCTTTTCTGGTAGTCAATTTTTTTTTCTGGTAGTCAATTTCCCAGTTCTGATCATATACCCTTTTTCCAGCCTCATTTTCCTAGCTACCAGCATCTGTGCTTTGTTGCAAAGTAACTTAAGTGAACTGTTTCATATTGCATTCTGTTCCTGTAGTCAACAGGAAAGGGAGGGAAAAACAAAATAGCAAGTGTGATTCTGCACTTGACAAAACCAAAATGTATCAAATATACATAACTTATGTAAGTGGTTCCCCTTTCCATTTGAAGAAACTTTGTTACACTTGTTTCCTTTCTTAAGATTAAGAAGATAGCTTGAGATTAAGTAGATAATTGGATATAAAGAAAGTTCTTCCTTGTTCCTTTTAACAATTCACATGACAGCATACATAAGAATGTACATCTTGAGCTGACAAACACAAAGTAATATTGCTTTCTCATTTCAGATATACAGAAGCATATACCATGCCACCAGTTGTTCAGGTGAGAATTTTAAGTAAAAAGATATGGAAACAATATTAACCCTAATTTTAGCTCTACAGAAAGTTAAACTTGTCTTACGTGATGGAAAAAATCACGGAGCTGTAACAATGAATGCAGGGTCAGCACCATGGAATTACAGATGCAAAATGCCTTATGTTAATTTTACATTGGATCTACAAGCTTTCTTCGTGTTTGTCTCTAAGTAAAATGCAGGTATGGTGCACCACATTCTAGTGAGTGCTGCAGAACTGTATAAGCTACAGAATGATGTCAAACTGCTGCACAAAAAGCAATGATTGCTTTTCTAAAAGAACACATCCTGACCCCTAAGCCTGTAAGAAGAGAAAAAACAAATGCAGAGCTCTAAGTAGGGCAGAAGAAAAACACACAAGTCCCACGTCAGGAGTCATTTCACAGACCAGTAGTATTTTGAGTTCTATCATAAATAGGAACACAGCTGTGCAGGTTTACTCCCTGTAAGAGGAAAATTGCGACATGATTCCCCTCTCAAATCTTCCTAAAAATTAAGAAATCAAGATACCGCTAGAGAGGCGCTTCGTGTCAGATTGAAGGCATTTTTTGTAGTTGTGACTCAAGTATACAGATGTCACCTTTGTGTCCCAGTAGCACTGATGCCAGAAGAGCATCTGTGCTGTTAACAAGACCACCTCAACAGCTATTTGAGCAAACAGCAATGAAAGTAAGGGCAGTCCTACCACAGAGGCTGTGTCAGCACAACTTTAATGGCTTCTTTCCCTCCAGTACACCTAAGGCAAGATGACTGCCAAATCACTTGGAAATAATTACTTCCTACAGTAACATTTTGTCCTAATTGTCATAATTTTCTTCTAGCTTTTATAATTCTGCAGGAGAACTGAACAAACCAGCCCTGAAGAAAATACTATCTGGCTGTAAGAAGGTATTTTATTTTCAAATCTAACACATACCACAGGGCCACCTTAGATTTTGAGGCTTGTTCTGATCAGTGGTATTAAACTATTCCATCTTGTATCTAATCCCTCATACTACTTGTCAAGGCACCTGCATTATTTATCCCCCTAAAGAATACTACCCATTCAGGTTATCTTTGACTAAAGTTTGCCTCTCTGTATTATCGCAACTTGATTTTTTCGTATTAATTTCTCAAGTGAATTCTTAAAACCTTCCAAAGGAATTCCACCAATTTCTAGGTTGAGATCAATTGAGGTCAGCTCACTCCACTGGTTAAGCACCACGTGAACAAAATCATGTACTGTTTTCTCCGTACGATGTTTTACAAGGGGAAGAAGTAGAAGCTGGAAAGCAGCAAACAGCTAAATAGTCAAACCAAGTTTGCAGACTTATAAGATTGAGCCAAACCTCAGTAAACAAGCCAATTCAGTAGATTTCACAAGGATAAAAACTGTCATACCTAGAAGATATACTTGTCGTATAAGAATAGAAACTGTCATACCTAGAAAATAGTCTTGGATGCTTTAAGAATTGAAAGTATCTCCTTATGTGTACAGGAGAGTTCACACTCATGAATCTTACTGGACCCTCCAATTTGCTTTGTTATGGCATGCAAGGACATTAAAGAATAGTACTGATGAGTTTTCTTCTGTCTGCAGAACGTAATAGGATGGTACAAATTCAGACGCAACACAGACCAGATGATGACATTCCGAGAAAGACTTCTCCATAAGAATTTACAGTCCCACCTATCAAACCAGGGCCTTGTATTCCTTCTGTTAACTTCTAGCGTGATGACAGAAAGTTGTTCAACTTACAGACTGGAACATGCCTTACACCGGCCACAAGAAGGGTAATCAGTTTGTTCTCTAGTTATGACAAAGCTGTTAAATATTATATACACTATGATTTGACCTTTTTTATTTGACTTTTTTTTTAGTTGCAACTGGATTACTATTAATAATAGTTTTTTCTCTAGAAAGCGTTAAAAGTTAGTTTTTTTTATACTGGTAGAGCCCTTACAGGCACAGCTGAAGCCTCACCCTCAAGTTCTGTTCAAGAACTTACTGATTAGCAAGCAATAGGACAAGAGGAAATTGCCTCAACTTGTACCAGAGGAGGTTTAGGTTAGAAAGCAGAAAAACAGGAAAAACTTTGACTGAAAGGGTTGTGAAGCATTGAAACAAGCTGCCAAGGCAAGCGCTTGACTCACCATCCTTGGAGGTATTTAAAAAGATAGATACATACAGTGCTTAGGGTCATGGTTTTGTGGTAGACTTGGCAGTACTAGATTAACGGTTGAATCTGATCTTAGCGGTCTTTCCCAACCAAAATGATCCCATGAATCCAAAGACTTGCCATTATAATCATGTGCAGTGCCAGCACTGGACTGCCAACTCATTTACACAATAACCGTTATTGGTGAAATCATTATTTCACCAAACAGGTAACTGTTCAGTTTTCATCTTTATGTGTAAGTGAAGATGTATTAAATTGCTCATTGAACTATTTCAAGCTGTTGGTAGCTTTTAATCAGCTTTAGAGGTATCACCACTCACTGCTAACATGCTACATTTAACAAAGTACTGTGTTACTATACAACTGACATTCAAAAGCAGGGAAAAAAAATCTACACAGGCAGTGCTTTAAGTCTCCTCTCTTGCAGGATTTGTTTGGACTCAGTGATCTGTGATACCACTTTCAGCAACAGTTAATGCTGTATGCCCCTGGTTGCGATGCTTACTGTGTGGGGACATTCACCTACTCAAAAGGCGTTGAAACATTTTTTCATACTTATGCTTTTTAAGTCTTTTTCAGAAAGTCCCCTTGGTGGTTACCAACTTGGGTATGGCTGAACAGCAAGGTTACAGAACAGTGTCTGGTTCCTGCATATCTTCTGGCTTTGTGAGAGCAGTGAGACAACACAGGTACAATACGCAACTTACATACCAGTATCCGTAGCTTTCCAGTAAGGCTGGCATAACCACTTGCTTTAGTTATTCCCAAGTGCCTCTACTGACAGCACAGCTACACCCTGCTCACTTCATTTCCTGCAGTTACCAGCCTTGGCAAGCAACTTAGAAATTAGTTGAGCCATGTGCTTTGCAGAGAGAACAGTCTCAAAACTGGCACCGAGTGCTGAGCTAACCTACATAAGGTAACTGGAACTGATATCTCAGTGACAGTGCATGTGAAATGATACAGTCCTGTTAGAACAGGAGAGCCCATCCAGATTTTTAGCCTGGAAAGAGCAGTTCATACCTAACTTTTAACTCAAACTAAAGCTCCGGGTTACTTCTTGAGCCTCCTAGTTTTATGCATTCGCCAGTAGCCAGCACCATCTTCACTTAATTCACATCTTGTGAGTAAAACCTTTAAGAAGTCTACCTCAGGAATTGCTAATTCTAAATCAAACTAATGAATAAAGACCTAACGCATCTTTCTGGATTGAAGCTCCTTGAAAGTGAACACTAGTATCCATTTAAATCATTAGTTTTGAATTATACAATTTGTTCTTTGTCTGCAGGTCAGACTTCTTTTATGAAGATGGATCCTTACAAGAGGTTCATAAGATAAATGAGATGTATGCCACCTTGCAGGAGGAGCTGAAGGTCAGTCAAGTATATCTGCTGGTACAGGTATTTTCACTACTACTATAAAATAAAGCAAAGGGCATAGCATCCTGCAATAAGTCAAACAAAGCTAATTCATCAAACAAAAGATCCGCAAGTTCTTGGCTGTACTTTATCTTCTCAGAGACAAGTTTCTATTCAATCAACTTAATCAATAAATCCTTAGGGACACTAAAAATTCCTCAAAGTAGGATTGTTCCTAGGGTGTGGCCTGTACTTTGCTCCCATTTACCCAAAAGTTCTGTAGGAAGTAAAACACATGGCATCTGGTACAAACAAGGTTTCAGTTCTTATCTTCAAAACCAGCCTCAAGCTTCTCATTTCAGCTTTTCAATACTCTGTGTTTAGCACGAGCAACAGTAGCTTTAAGGTGTTTGCTACAACACTAAATTCAATTTACGTGCATGCAGTTAATCCCAAAATGGAACTTTCCTTGCAGAATATATGCTCTACAGTAGAAGTCAGCGAACGATCTGTAGAGAAACTCCTAGCAGAGGTGAGCCAATTGAAAGAAGAAATAAAGAGAAAAAAGCAACACAAAAACTCTTCAGGTAAGTTATATCCAGTGCTAATATTCATAAGACTGCCAAGTTTAATTTCATTGGCGTCAGCAGAAAACACTCAAGCTTGAAGCCACCAGAACAAAACTGGTACAAGTTTGAGAGGGTCTTCAACTCTAGCATTTGTTTTTTCAGGGGAGAAACAAAATCACCCAGAAGAGCCCAAGGAAAATGTTTTGCTTTGTCAGGCACTGCAAACATATTTCCCCAATTCTGGGCTTCAGACATGTATTGTTTCCTTCAAAGGAAGAAGGATATCCAAGAATTGCTGTAAGACAGACCATAATATTAATATCATGGACAAACTGACTCTCATGGTAGAGGAAAAGGACTTCCCTGAACCTGAAACAAGACAATTTAGCAAGCGCAAAGTCAAAGGGACCACCACAGGACCGAAGTCTTTTAAGAAATCCAGATCCCTGCAGCTTCACCAAAAGTTACTTCAAGATCAGGAGGACAGCGACCAGGAAAAGAAACTTACACTGAGTAGCACTGAAACAGATGAGGAGGTGCTGGAGAAACTGAAAGATATAAACGAATACCCACACTCTCCCACTTTCTGATGACTTAACAGCTTCCCCAAACATATTTGCACAAAAAGCTACTGCCAGCATATTAAAGTAACATACCAGTTTATAGCACTGCAGGGATGGAAACAGCTTACTGAATCTTTGTCAAGTACAAAGGTTTATTTTAATGCATTAATTCTGTTTGGCATAAGTTGAGCAGAGTCCAAATCACATTCCCTCATTTGGCCTTCCAGAGTTAAGCCTGTATTTTCTCTCTCTCAGGGTTTTAAGACTACACTAGCAGGGCGTTAGCAGTCATGTCACATACTGCCTCCGTGATACAACCTCAAGGTGCTGCAGAAGAACCCAAGGCCACGCCATCAGTGAGCCTCACCTCAGCAGAAGCCGATGCCAAGAACGTCAGATCCAAGGCAACATCCTGAGGAATAGCTGTTTACATATAGAGCCAAAGTCTTAATATTTTCTCCTATCAGTAGCTCTCCAGCATTCTATTTCCCCCTTCCAATTGAGGGAAGGAAAAAGGAGCGAACTTGAGCAAGACTTTTGATAACTTCAGTGGTCCACACAGCTGGGGATTTGTGCCATCCCGCTAGGCATTCATTATTCCTTCCAACAAGTTCAGAGACTTGACGCTGCAACTGACCACCCTTCAGTCAGTGATGCAGTACAGCAACCAGTGACATTCCCAATAAAGAATTACGTAAGCAGTACGTTTAGTTTTATTGTTTATTTCTTTACAGTATATAACTCTCAATACTTAACATTACAAATTTTGGGGTCTGTAAGAAATGATGTGTTCTTAAACATAACTGGCATAAATCCTGTAAGAAAATAAGATGAGTGGTTTTTTTCTTAAATCAATGGTAAGCTTGACTTACCAAACACCCAAGGAAGTATAATGATACTTACCAAGTACCTGAGCTCTTTTAATGGTTTTTGAAATTTCCTTCTGCTTCTTGTTACACAAGCCTAAAGAAAAAACATTTTTAGGCTCCTGACTTGAACAATAACTCGGTAATAAGTTAAGGGACTAAATCATTTAGTTGCAAATCCTTCTAGTTTTGTCCGAGTCTTCCTATAAAAACTCATGTGTGCCTATACAAACTGCTAAAATACAGAAAATAATTAATTTAATTTCTTCAAGTCTACTCATGAATATAAAGGCTTCAAAAATGTGTATTATCAGTAGTAATGACTTGTGTAAACGTATCTAATAAAATCTGACCTAAGCACTAAAAGACTTTAACATCAAATAGTAAATAGGATTTAATTTCACATACCTGTTAAATGCCTGCCATAAATGCGGCCAGTATATGGAGATACAAACTGGGACAGAAGCTATTAAAAGAGAGGAATATCAGTTCGTGTTACTTGTAGCTCAGAGAAGCTTCAGCATATTTTATTCCTCGCATTACATTTTTAATATTTGGAACTGTTTCTTACAGAGCTTAGTTTTCCCAGACAGGGGAACAAGGACAGCTTGGACGTCCATAGCATCCTGCATGCCACAACATTTAAGTCACAGTAAAGCAGAATTAGAACAAAGCACTCCTTTTCAAGGACACCAAGCTTCATATCTGTATATATAGGCCCAGGGGGCTGAAGAGGTTCCATGACACTACTTCACCCTTTCCTGTGAACTTCCTCGCCCAGTTATCCTTGGGCTGCTGCCTCCCACCCTTTGAGCACAAGCACGTTACCTTTGTTATCTAAGCACACCTTTTCAGAGTACTCACCTGAACGTTCTTGTAGTCCACCTTTATCCCACACAAGACACACTTTTTAGGAGGTTCTTTATAAGGATTCTCCATTTCTATGGGCTGTAATTAGACAATTATTAACAAGCTGCAACACTGCAGGTAAGTGATCAGTTTGTACTTGTTTTAATCTACGCCATAAAAAAAACAGAAAGTGCCTTAACAACAGTGAGGATATTTAGCACAAGTGACATTTCTCAAGCATTAATATGAGCGCAGCTGTCTTCACCTACAGTTGTCAAATGCACTGCATGGTACCTAACAGCCTAAAAATCCATATTCCACACAACTACATGATCAATGCTATCCCAACTGCCAATGTGACCAATCAATTATAGTCATCATTAAGATGAAAGTTACGCCTACTATTTAGCAGAGAGTATCTACATAGAACAGTAACAGAATAGCACTGACTACTCCTGAAAAGCTCCTTCTAAGACCACTCCAAGGGAAGCGTCCCAGGTCTGCTCGTGCCATCCTTTAAGGAGGATGTTGGACCCACTCCTGCGCCCTGAGGAGCCGCTCTCAGCTTCTGAGCACACCTGGCACCAGCACAAAAAAGCTTCGCTGCTCCAGCAACGTAGGTTACCCTTGTGCATGTGAAGAGACTTATTTCACAAGTTACGCTAGAGAGGAACATGTCTGCTGGCAACAGCCACCACACCAGTGAGGCCCGCTAAGTGTTTTCTGAGGTAGTCACAGAAAAACACTTCAACACTTGGTTTGTGCGTGAGCTACGGAAACAGCGATATTAAGCAACGACAATCACGACAGCAGACCGTGTCTCTGCAGTTACTTGCATTATTGACACCGCACCGTAAATTCAGGAGGCAATCACAAGCGCACCACCTGCAGCGGCCGGTGCTGCAAGGCTTCCCTCGCCCAGAAGGGCGCCAGGCACGGAGCACCGAGGCGCTGCGCCGCCTGCTTCTGCCGTTAGCCCCCCCCCGCCGGCGGGCTAACGCTCGCTCAGGGTTACGAGGCGCCGCGTGCAGCCGCCCGCACCGAGGCGCAGCCCTTACCTGGTCGGGGCCGGGCAGCGCCTGCTGCTGCAGGAGGCGGCGAGGCCCTTCCCCCCGCGGGGCTGCAGGGGACAGAGACAAGGCCGTGAGCAGCGGCAGGGCAGGGGGGGCCCCGAGCCACCCGCCCCGAGCCCCCCCCCCCTCTCACCCGGCGCCCAGCTCCGCCGCGCCACGGCGGCCGCCAACCCCCGTGCCGCCATCTTGTTCCCACAGCCGGCACCGCTACGTCACTTCCTGCCCACCGCAGCTCCCGCCCGAGTCTCTCGCCAATCGGAAATGCGATCCTCTGGCCAATGGAAGCGTGGTCTGCCCGGTCTGAGGGCGGCGATTGGTCGCTGTCTCGTCACGTGGTCGCATTTCTCTCCCCGCGCCCCCGGAAGTGGTGGCAGATGGGAGTGGTGGGCGCTGCGCTCCTCATGGAGCCGCCAGCCGGGCCCCGCTGATGGCCGAGCCCCCGCTCGCCGTGCGGAGGAGGAGCCGCCTCGGCTCCGCTCCCAAACGGAGCCGGCCCCCGGCGGGGCCCAGCGCTGCCTGCTCGCCGCTGGCTCTCAAGAGAGCGAACACCGGGGGTGAGGGGGTGCCAGCACAGAGGCCGGTACGGGGGGGAACGGGAAAGAGAAAGGGGGATGGCGGCGTGCAAGAAGGGGTCTGCTGGGGCTTCGGGTGGCTCCAGAAAAACCTCATTGTCATCGCTTACCTGTATTAGGTTCCATCCCCTCACAAGCACCCGTTCCTTAAAGCTTAACTATTTCTTGCACAAATTAAGGATAGTGCTTTATTGCATGAGAAATTGCATCGTGGTTCTGTGGCGTGCGCCTGATGCTTCATCCGCGAAGTTGTGCCGCTTTGTTACCCCACGGTGCTAATGCTTGCTGTTCTATTTCCCTAGTATTGCAATGATAGTGAAGAGGATATGTTTGGAGACTACAACAGCTTTTGCGAAGATGATTCTCTGCTGGCTCAAGTTCTTGACACGGAGCACACGCGTCCACGGGATGCAGAGACAGACGTGAAAGCAGCTGGAGAGTTCGTACTTGAGGGTCTTCCATCAGGAATTGACCAAAGAAAGCAAGATAATTCTTCCGCTTCAGAAACAGGTGTCATATGTGGAGGGGATACAGAGCATGGCTTCCAAACGCCTGAAAATGACCCACTGGATAACAAAGAGGACCTGGGTGATTCTCTTTTAGATGAATTGCCTTCATCGCAACTTTTGTATTTTGCAGAAATGCGTCAGCCTTCTACTGGTTCTGAGAGATCTGCAGGCACAAAAAAGATAGACATGAGCAAGTGTTCCTCCTTAGACAAAATCTGGAGGGCATCATCTCCTTGTCCTGATTCTGAACACAAGAACAGAAGTACAGAATTTTCTAGTGATTTGAAGTCTGATTCATGTAAAAATACGAGCCTTAAGGATCATCTAAAAAATGCTTTGACTGAAAATGCTAAAGCTCAGACTCTGAAGGTCTCAAAAACCAAGCAGCTTAAAGAAGCTATTTTATCTGAAGAGATTTGTGTAGCTAGGAAAGCTATTGGATCATCTTCTGTCGATATAGGCCCTTTTTATGGATTACCCAGTAAAGTTAAAGATCTCTTCTGGCAGCTTCGGGGGATTGAAACACTTTATGGTAATACAACAAATGGTTTCTTCAAAATGAGCATTTGTACTGTGAGTGAAGTGTTTCCCGACTTCATTCCTATGGTGTGCAGTTATTTCTTTAGGCCTGTCTTTCTGTCTGTTCCTGGCACAAATATTTAAGTTAAAATATTTTCAGGTATACCAGTAAGATGGTTTAATACCACCCGTTGCATGGGAAAAGCTTAAGTGATGTCATCTCTCCACAGGTGTAACGATAAGAAAGTTAAGGCAGTAGCTAGACCATTTCAGAAGGAGGTTCTTTTTCATTAGGTAAGAGGAGGTTGATGTGGCTTATGGAAATACTTTTTGTGAGAGATTTGAGAAGATGAGGGATTTGAAGGCTGGATCTCTGAAAGTTTGTCGCATTTCGGTGAAGTGAAGTTCTCAAGCACAAAACTAGTGTTTTTCATAGAGTGCAGGCAAAGAGCCGTAGGGGATCAATATCCCCTTAACTGTTGGCAATGATTCTTCTTTAATTTTGCAGAATGGCAGCATGATTGCTTAACATTAGAATGTCTACAGCAGAGGAAGAATTTGATATACTCGTTGCCAACCAGTGGTGGAAAAACACTTGTTGCTGAAATTTTAATTCTCCAAGAGTTACTCTGCATGCAGAAGGATGTTCTGATGATCCTGCCATATGTTGCCATTGTCCAAGAAAAGGTCTGGAAACAGTGTTCTTGGTATTGTTTGTCTTGTGCAATGTGCCTTGTTAACATGGCTGACTTTAATAATAATTTAATAATAATGGTTGGAAAATGTGTTGTGCGTGAACACCTCTACAGAAGTGACTGGCTTCTCTTTTAAGTGCTGCTCTGAGACAGTTATTTTCTGATAAAACAGATTATGCTTATCACTTCCAGATGCTGAGTGATACGATAAGAAATGTGCTGATTCTTTAAGTAGCAGTGTGCTGCCGTGTCACCTGATTTTCTGGTCTTTTATCAGTGTTTTCTGCTGTCTACCCGGCCGGAGAAATCACTTTGTAATAAAAACAGATCTAAAGAAAACGAGTTAGAGAACAGTTTTAACTCAAGCTTGATCAAATTTGCAGAGAGTTAAACTTTTCAACTTTCAAGGGAAAGTTCTTGTAGCTAATATTTTCATTTCCTTAAACAGTTCATTTGGATGTGGGTAGGTTAAATGCACACTGAATTCTTGAAACAGGCCTAAAGTTCAAACTGAGTGTGAGTTTGTTCTGTAACTGACGTTGTTTTTGTTTTGTTTTGTTTTTTAATAGGTTTGGGGCTTATCAAACTTCGGGATAGAATTAGGTTTCCTCGTTGAAGAATACGCAGGAAGTAAAGGACGATTTCCACCCATCAAGAGAAGATGTAAAAAGTCCCTCTATATTGCTACAATAGAAAAAGGGCATATGCTAGTGAATTCCTTGATTGAAACAGATCGAATTGGTGACCTTGGTCTTGTTGTGGTGGATGAGGTAGGTTACAATGAGGTGGTGAGGTTACAATGTGGTGGATGAAGTAGATTATAAGATTTGGCTTAATTAGCAAGGAGTGCTGTTTGAATTGATTGGTTTAGTTTTAAGTGCCTATTGTGTCATAAGTTGTGTAACTTTGTTACTGCAGGGGTACTTAGAGTCAGGAAAGTTGAACTGTAACCAATGCCTGTGTGCTGAATGTTATTTTTCATTAACAGAAGCATTTGTTTCTACATCAGAGCCATAGACCCTATGTTCCCGTGTTGGTTGACCGTGAAATTAACTCTTTCTCAATTTGGTTCTATGCAATAACAGAACAGAGAGGGGAAAAAAAAGCCATTTTGAGTTGTTTGCTATATGTTTTACCCATTTCTGTGTTCTTTGTAGAGAATTTTGCAACACACTAATACTCGTCCCTTTTTGCTTTCCTTTCTGTCTGCAGTTGCATATGCTTGGTGAGGGAAGTCGTGGAGCAACTCTGGAAATGACTCTTGCAAAAATACTCTACACAAGTAGTAAGTCATGTCTGCAGTCAGCGTCACTAAAATATCGTAGTGCAGTCATCTCTAGAGTCAAGTCTTGGCTTTGTTTTCTAGTTGGTCTTGGCTGCTTTTGAAAAATGTGGCATGTTCATGCTTTAACAGCGTTGACTGTTTTGACCGCTAGAGATGTTTTACCCTGTAATGATGGGCTGAGTGTTCTTGAAACTTTTCTGATACTTCTCTGAGAAATCCTGAGTATTGTCAAATGTCTCCATTTCTTCGTAGGAGCCCTTTAGCCATTGCAATTAAATGGATTCCTTTTTTATGTTTACGTCTCAGGTAATATTTCTTAGCTATATCACCATGAAACCTGCCACTTTGGCATTTAAAAATAAATACTAACAATAAATAAGCAGGCTTGTGAGTTAAATATTGAGTAGAAGTGTTTAAAATTGTGAGCACAGTAACAAACTCATCTCAACTTCTGTTTTACAGAAAGCACACACATTGTTGGAATGAGTGCGACTTTAAATAATGTTGGAGACCTCCAAAAGTTCCTGCAAGCGGAGTACTACACTAAAAATTTTAGACCGGTCAGTACACGAGATACTGTGAAGTAGTATATGTTTTTAGCTTTAAAATTACAGCAGTTCTGTGTTTTCAAAAATCAAGTAATACACATGCTAATGCTTGTAGTTGTCCTAACAGAAAACCTTTTTCTATTTATGTTTTGCGATGTGCTTAGTGTATTGTATATGTACAAATGTAAGTACCTTTATAAAGTTGTGACAAACAATTTCTCATTTTAAGCCAAATTCTAAAATAGTGGGTTAAATCATTGCAGTTCCCTTGATAGACATGCAGTCTGGACTACCGGTGTGTGAGTGCTGATGCTGAGAACTGTTTATGAATACTACATGTGATACATGTCATATTCGTAGCTATAATTAGACACTTATTTTGTCAGGGCAGGTAATTAGATCTATTTATTTCAAAAAAAATCTTTGTGGGGTGGAGTGCACACTTGTATGCATGCAAGTAATTGGTGTATGAATTGTGATGCTTACGAAAAAAACACATCAGCTGCACATCAGCAATAGCTTAATGTTTAGAGCTGGTTTGGTAATTCAGTATTTCTGTTTCTGGCTTAAATCTGCCTAGGTAGAATTAAAGGAATACATAAAGATCAGAGACACAATTTATGAAGTAGACAGCAAAGCAGAAAATGGCTTTACTTTTTCACGTCTCCTGAATTTCAAGGTAAAATCTAAATTCCTTAGAACTATGGTTAGAAAAAACATTAATTGATTTGTTTACAGTGCTTTCATAAAAGAAACTACAAATGAACTATCACATCAGAGCAATGCCTATTACAAAGAAAATGGTAGGCTTGTGGGACAAAGAAGTCCTTTAAGATACTTAACCCTATTTTAGCTGTCTTTTTTTTTTTTTTAACTGCTCTTAAGGTAGATGGTAGGGGTTTCTTCAGTATTTTCACATGTGAGGAGCAATGGACTTGAGAATTCCAGATCAGTAAATGCTGTAGATTTTCTCAGCAGCGTATCACTTTTAAATAACAGTTAAATATATGTATAAGCTTATTACTGCCTTACAGGGATTTACTCTAACCTTAAGAGTGGTGGGTGAGGGTAAACTGCCACTAGCGCAAGCAACGTGGCTAATGTCAATAAAAGTTGTGGTATTAAGGAGAAAAATGATGAGCATTTGATTCTTGCATTGCTGTATCCCCCCAGTTAAAGCTGGATCTTTTGATACACTGTAAATTAACAAATCGGGAGAACTTAATCCTACAGAATCTTGCATTTAACTCACCTTAAAGCAAATGGAAATATCCTAGTGAAGGCAAGGAGATACTGAGTAGTTGCTGAATTTAGGACTTGAATTCTAAGTTTTAAAAATAAACATATGTCAATCTGTTTATGATAGTATTCTAGTAATCTGAAGAAAGCAGATCCTGACCACATCATTGCACTGGTCACTGAAGTTATTCCAAAATATTCCTGCCTAATCTTTTGTCCGACTAAAAAGAACTGTGAAAATGTGGCTTCAATGGTGTGCAAGTACCTGAACAAGTACGTTTCTCATGGTTTTTTATTATATGTGGAATAATTCACCAGAACTTGGGATTTATCTTCACTAGTATGAAAGTGTCTTTCCCTGGTGATGACAAGTAAATACTTGGGTGAATATAGAATCATGTTAAGTTAGTAACTGGGTAAATGATAGGGAACTAATCATTAGTGAACTAGTGTTTTAGAGAAACAATTTTTCAACAAATTATTTGATCAAGGAATAAATAGAGGACAAATAATTAAAAAGAAAAGCATACTGAAACCATCTAACCTTGTGTCCTATTGGCACTGGTCTTCTCTGCAAGCTGCTTAGCAAACACATTTTCTTTATAGCCCTGCGTTTGGACATGTATGTCACCAGCTGAACATGTAATTACTGAGTTCCATACATATGTACAGGATGAAAACTCTAAGCTAGGCTTCATTAACAAAAGAAATTGAGATATGCGTTTGGTTTCATACAAGCCTGGTTTGATATAATAGTCCATAAAAGTTTAGATTGTGTGTAGGAGGAAATTATATTCATTACTCAAATTCCCTCACCACCAAACTTGGAGCCATTGTTACGTCTGTAATTTTCCCTATCAGCTGATATTGGCCCTCTGTTTTTCAATGCATCTTATATACCACCTGGTCATTATTTAATGCCTTCTGTACCAGTGCTTCCAAACAATACAAGATTTCTGTTGTGGGTAACTTAAGTTTCTACTTGCATCTTACTAATTTAGGGATATCAGAAAAATCTCCAACCTCAGATGTCTAGTTACAGGAATACGTAAGGAGCAGAATTACAGTAAACCTGCCTGCATTAATAACTGAAGTGGTTATTGATTGATCAAAGTCTAAAAAAATATATAAATAATGCTTTTCATTCTCAAAGAGAATTTAGATCTCACAGGGAGAAGGAGAAACAAGACCTCATTAAGGACCTAAAGAACATTGGGAATGGAAGTATCTGTCCTGTTTTGAAGCAAACAATACCTTTTGGTGTTGCCTATCACCATAGTGGACTTACAAATGATGAAAGAAAGAGTATAGAGGAAGCATATTCTAGAGGTGTCCTGTGTCTTCTTGCTTGCACAGCTACATTAGCTGCTGGAGTCAACTTGCCAGCTAGAAGGTTAGTCACCCCAAAACATTACATGTTTTCATTAAATCTTGTTTAAAAAAATATATACCTGCATATATATATATATATATATATATATATATATGCAGGTATATATATATAATATATATATATTTCAAACTTTATATATATATATGCAGGTATATATTTTTATATATATATAAAGTTTGAAATATCACTGCTGCATGAAGTATGTTCAAGGTATTATTAGGAAACTTCAGGAGGAACTAATTCCATACGTTCAGCTCGAGACAAGTGAAAAATTTGCATTTCTAATTAGGAGATGTGAATCGATAGCAAGTCCCTTAGAATGCATAGTTGAGGAACACTTTCCTAAACAGATGAAGTATTGAGAAATTCTTCAGTAACCAGTAATTTTACCCAGAAGAATAACGAAGTCATAGTGCTTCTTAAATGCTTTCCTAAGAACAACATTTAAATCCTAAAGTAAGTCTTTCCTAAGGGGATAACTTTTAAATGTTTTACCATTTGTGTGCATGTATATTTGAATAATACATCTGAGGGGGGAGAACCTAATTTTCATACAGATAACTGTGGTTTGTTTTCAGCATTGCTGACTCTAGGGTGTTGCACATGTTTTCATAGGGGTTACTTTCTATCTCGGTGGTTTTCAGTCTTTCGCTCAAACCTTGCACTAGATACAAAGGCTCTGCAGCAAGTAACTGAAATGGATTATGATTCCAACTTCAAGTTGTTAAACATTGTTCATTTGCACATACATTGAAACAATCACACTTAATTTTGCTTAACTTAGCTGCTAAGCATGAAACATATCCAGAGAATGTATTTGTAAGATACTGATTTCAGCTTTAATAATTTAAATATGAAGCATGACTTATCAAGGTGGTTTTTGTTTTAATACAGGGTTATTTTGAGAGCGCCTTATGTTGCTAATGATTTCCTGAAGAAGAACCAATACAAACAAATGATTGGCAGGGCTGGTCGAGCTGGTATTGACAACGCTGGTGAAAGCATTCTCATAGTGCAGGAAAAAGACAAGCATTTGGTAACTTTAACAAAGCTGGTGGTGATTTAAGTCCTTGGATTAAGCTGGTGGGATAAACAGGTGGAGCTGCACTCTTTAGCCTAATTTCTGTGGACTTACTGTTCTAAGTGTTTGACTTATGTAATGATAACTTTTAATTGCCTTGGTTCATACATGGTTTGTTTTCAGGCATTAGCTGAAATGTTAGATGTCTACAGTTACTTTCTTTATAAGCAGAATCATGAGTATCAGTGCTTGAAAAGGATGGTTTATAACTATTGCATGAATATTTCTTCTCTACTAATATATCTCTCGGGACTTTTTTAGGTTCAAGATTTAGTTACCAGTCCTTTGGAGAACTGTTACAGCAATCTTCTACCGGAGTTCACCAAGGGAATGCAGAACCTGTTGTTATCTTTGGTTGGATTGAGGGTATCGGTAAACTCTTCTGAGCAGTTTAAATTCTTGGGGAATGTGATAAACACAATATCTGATTGTACAGGAAAACCAGATATTTTCAACAGTTAAACTTAACAGAATTTCAGCACAGCTTCTCTTCAGATGACAGGCACAAAGCTGGGATTAGTATTTTTTAGCCTAAGTTAAAAAAATCATGATGCAAAGTGACATTTGCCCAATGTGGACAAGGCCAAAATTACAGGTTTTTTTAATACTTCATTTCTGGTACTATATTCTAAAAATCGAAATTGGCAACAGTGAAAACAAATGAATATAATGGGGTACGTAGAATAATAAACAGCTGAATATAAGGTCCTGTCAGATCAGTGATAGACTGTCTCTTTTATTTGTCATATAGTTCCATACAAACATTTTATTAATATGATAGCTAGATGTCCCTTAGTGAGTAAATTGTTTTGAATAGCTTATGCTTTGTTACACATAATGACACGTTTACACATGCTAATAGCTTGCAAAATTTATACAGATTGCAGTTACCCAAGAGGAAGTATACAATTTTTTGTGCCATACATTGCTGGGTGTTCAGCAGCAGCTGTTGTCTAAGGAGAAGAGTCTCTCAGAGTTGGTTAAAGATGGGCTAGAAAGTCTAATAGAAAAAGGACTCCTAACAGTAAAAATAATGGAGAAGGACCAAAATTCCAAAACTGCATTAGCAATCACACGGTTGGGTAAAGCTGCATATAAAGGTAAGACGTCTTTTATCTTTCATCAAACTTGTAATCTCAAACGTAGCTGCATTTAACATAGCATCCTGTCTTCTCTTTGAAAAGGCAATGAAAAAAAATGCTCCTACCATGCTAGTTCAGTTACTACATAATGTAGTGGACTGAAAATGGGTATTATCAAGTGTTACGTGACTGAATTTTACAGGATGGAATTCCAACAACATCCTTCACAAGGAGAATCAAACCAGAACTGTATCAAAATTAATGGTTTAATTTTATTTAGTGTTTGGAATAAAAATGATTGCCTTTCTCATTTTACAATTAATTCTTACAAGTAGATATTGTGAGGTATGTTAATTTTTTTAGCCTAGAAGGGAATAAGAGGCAAAGGAATTATATGGCTTCTAGTCTGAATGTAATGCAAAAATTATACCAGGAAGTATGGTTTTCCATCTCATAGCGCAAAGATGTAGGGCAAGGAAAGTGATTGTAACAGGACAAAACTCATATTTCTTGAATCTATGAGACTTTGGGGAGTTAGTTAAAGCCAAGAGAATTCGAATGTTCCAAAAACATACAAAATGGGCATGTATGTGGAAATCAGTGACTTGCTTTCCTCGGTTCCCTTTCATGAATAATGATAAATGACAACAAATATTTAGTCTACTTTTTTTCTTTCTTAACTTAGATGGTGTAAAGCAAGTGGGTTTTTTTGGAAAACAAAGAAGTGACTCTGAGTGAAAACCTATTGTGCTTTACTCTGTATGCCTGCCTACAATTGCCATACATTGTGTGCTTATTCTAGGGTCTATAGACTTGTCGTACTGCAATCTTCTTTACAAAGAATTGAAGAAAGGTTTGGAAGGGCTGGTTCTTGAGAGCAGTCTTCATCTTCTCTATCTGGCAACTCCATATGATATGGTTTCTAACTGTAGCCCAAATTGGATGATATACTTGAGACAGGTGAGAATTAACTTTCAAATGTGGATCAGGGCATGCATTAATGCAGCATAGTGAATTTTGAAAGTGTCTACACACATAGAATGTAATTAGTAGGGTAATGCTTTCAAAAGGTAAAACCATTACTGTGTTTTCAGTCACAGTACAGAACTGCTTTCCTTTTTCTCAGAAATGTAAATTACTTTGTGAATCACCGTTTTGTCCTTTTTGTGAGACACAGTATCATGAAACATCTTTTTCTGACATCTCAAATCTTGACTCTAACTTCAATGCTAGCCTTACCATAACCAGAAGGATTAATCTTGAACAAGAATTTCCTATAAACTAGTTATCCTTGTCCTGCAAGGAAAGCGTAGTTAAATGAGCCACTTTTACCTTCTGATGCTCTACCATTGCATCTTTAATTTTGGAAGCAAAATCTGCTAGTGAATGTGAAGCCTTAATCCTTATGGTTTCTATATCTGAGTCTACTGCTCAACTCAATCATAACTGCAATGATTATCTCCATGGGCAGTACCTACCTACAAACTACTGTGCTTACATGCACTGTAAAAATACAGATCTTACTGTAGTCCTGTGTGCTCTGCAAGATCCACCCATAATCCAAGTACCCGGTTCCTTGAAGTGTAGTATGCTGGGGGTATCATTAAAATCTGCATAACTAAGTTTCTTACGATGTGGTACTCAAGAGTTTGATAGTTAAAAGCAAAAAATTTGCTGTTTTGACTGCAGAGAAGTCTACCTAGTGTTCAATTATATATCTGCTGAAAAGCATTGTTTTACTTGAAGTAATAGACATCTGATTTCTGTAACATGCTGCATAAGGGAACTAAATATCTGTGAATTTTAAATGAAATTATCCTGGAGTCTGCAGAGCAGCTGTTAAACCTGGAGAACAGGAAAAAAATATGCTTTTTTTTTGTTATGGACATAGTTGTTTCTGAAATATTTGGTGAGGCTGAAACTGATCTTTTGTTTCATAAGCTGCTATTAGCATTTATAAAAATTTGGGGGCAGACATGAAATTCAGGTGATATTGATGTAGATGACATAACTTGAAAAATTGCTACTGTAAATAAAAGAGTGACTGTTAGTTCTCTAGGGCCTGTAATTTGTTTGTCTTGATTTTTATATAAATACAGAAGTAAATATCTGTAGAAAAGAAGGAGAGGAACATGATGCTGTCTGCAGCTTATAATGAAGTAATGTATGTATTTAAACATACAGAATCTTTTTATGCATATCCACCAGCAGTTTATCAGCTGAACACATCTGTATATGTAGCTTTAAACCAGTGTAGTTAAAGGTGGAAAAAGTATTAATGTTTGTAATTCATGGAGGAAAAAGGAAAGCGAATTTACATATCTGCCTGTAGGTGGTATAAATTATAGACAAATTGGATGCAGAATACTTTTTAAAGCTAATTATAGCACTTACACCTTGTCTGAAGCTGTTCTGATTTGTAACATTTAACTTCTAATGAGTTATTACAAAGAAATGATTTTGACTGTAGTCAATCTTTCTTTAGTTCAATCAGCTAAGTGCAGCAGAGCAAACAGTAGCAGATATGGTGGGAGTACCTGAAAGCTTTATTGCAAAAAAGGCTTCTGGTCAAGCCATCAGAAAGGTAGGCTGGATGTTTCTTACACCTAAGAGAATAGTGTAGTCTTTTAATTTGACTGTTTAGAAATGTTAGATTACTTTTCTGAAAGTATTTGTTAATTACTAGTGTTCTTTTACACATTAACTTCTTCTTAACCTCATCTTTTTTTTTTCTTCTTCTTTAATGTACTAGGGTTTAGCATAAATACCCCTATTTTAGAGATGTGAAGGAACAGAGATGAAAAAACTTGATCCTTAAAGAATTAGCAGCAAGTCTTGAACTTGATATGGGTACTGAGATCTAACTTGTTTTATTCCTAGAATGTGGACAGTGCTTCTGTAAACAGGCTCTACCTGACATTTATCCTATATACCTTACTGAAAGAGACCAACATATGGAGCGTTTCAGAAAAATTTAATCTGTCCCGAGGGTATGTTCAGAATCTCCTTACCTCTGCTGCCTCGTTTGCTTCTTGTGTTCTACATTTCTGTGAGGTAATGTGTTATATATCCCAATATTTTCTTTGGTATTCGTTTTGCAAAATGTGTAGTTTCCTTCTGTTAGGTTAGAATGTAATGCAGGCATTGTATTTCACCTCTCTTGTGCAAAACTATACGTTTCCTGTCGAGAAAAGCATGCTAGTGCAATGACATGTTTCTGGTATTAACAGTAGGTTTTATGGACTGAAAAGGAAAATATAACTACTGTACAGGTCATTCATCGGTGTCATAAAGTGCTGTTGATTGAAGAGCTGATAAGTGTGCCTCTGAGAGATAAGGCCATCTGGTTGTAAAATGTCATTGCAGGAGAAGAGTTGCCTTGGCTGGTTCTTGTTTTCTTTCTCGTTTGAAATAATGCATCTATTGTCCTTCAGAACTCTCCCAGCTTTAGCTGAGGAGTGCTAAATAAAACTTTGCAACTAGCTGGAAGGATAACAAACTAGAGCTTTCCTGCTTCTAAAAAGGCCAGGTGCATGCTCTAGCAGAGCTCTAACAGTTGTACCTGCAAGTATAGAACTTGGGATCAATTTCTGCATGTAAGTACTTTTTTCTGTGTTTAAGTTAATTTTTATTTTTAACTGTTCTTGTCTCAGCAGGAACTGGAGGAATTTTGGGTTTACAAAGCCCTGCTGACAGAACTTACCAAGCACTTGACGTACTGCGTTAAGACAGAACTCATTCCGCTGATGGAGGTAGCAGGGGTTCTAGAGGTAAGGAAACCCCATCTTGTACATCTTAAATGTTAACTTTAATGCTAAGTGTTACCCTCATTGAGGTGTCTCTGGAGGACCAGCTAGTATTTTATTCAGAATGGGCATCATGCAGGTATCCCACAAGAGTCCTGGAGGTCAGGGGAAAAGGGTCTGACTGTTTGGGAAACGTGAGCGGGAGCCAGTCACGTTTTTCTTCTGCCTGCTACTGCAGCAAGCGTGAAAACTGTATTTGCTTAATAGTTTTGAAATGTCTGCTCAATTGGAAAACAGAGCCCGGGTCGTGATTCTTTTGTGATAGAGTAGGAAGATGATCACAGAAATACGTCAAGTTCTATTGGGAACTTAAGCTTTTATGTTCACTAAAGCTGCTACATGTATTTTAGATAAGAAACATAACCAGTCTGACCTGAGGACTCCCATTCAAGTAGAAAAATATATTGGGGCCTCAGTGCGAGGCTGTGAGTCATTACTGGACATCTTTTCAAAAGGCTCTGTCTTTTCTATCCAGCATACTCTAGAAATTAGTTAGCAAACCACTGAATTTGGAGGCTGTGAATTCTTATGCTGAAAAGTTAAACAACGAAGACCTCAGACTTGATGCTTCATATATGAAATTGACTGAATTTGATGCAAAGGGGAAAGAAAGGCTTATTCTGTCGCTTAAAGTCTGTAAGGGCTTGGACAGCGTGATTCTGCTGAAGTTGTATCGTATAGGTTGCTCTGGACGTTTATTGTTCTCATCAAGTTACTTCTGTACTGGAATTTAAACTGTGCTGACAAATGATGTTTGTAGCAGACAGTCTGTAACCTTGAGCAGGCATGATTTGCATAGGTTTCTGTAGAGGGAACTGATAAAATCAATGGTTTTCTTACCATAGTGAATGAGAAATTAATGATGATTTTCTTAGACAGTTCCCAAAGAACAGTCTGTAATCTTTCCATGAGATCACTCACTCACAGGGAGTGGTTCTAGGCCATCAGTCATGCTGTGCATCCAACTGCAAAATAGTACAAAAAATATTTTCTGGCAATCAGTGGGTATTTTCTGTGAAATTAATGACACTTCGCATCACTGAATGCTCATAGTCCTTAGTCACCATGGAGGAAGATACTGTACTGTCTGTAAGCCTTTCTGTTGGATGCTTTTAAAAAAAACATAAGCCATCAGTTACATTTCTTTCTATTACTTGGTGTCTTGCAAATAAGAGGCAAAAGGTAATAGATGAAATACGTGAAGGCAGTGTTCCACTTGTTCATCAAATGAGAATTAATATATCACTCATTCCAGTAGAGCCATGAGATTACCAAACGGTCTTATAAGTAGCCTAGAAATGCATTTGTACTTCACATTCTAGCACTGTATGTTTTGCACAATTTCCCCCAGAGACCCTCTGTTTGGTCAATACTGTTCATAGCTGCATTGCATCCTGATACCACAATGGGACCAAGCCAAGTAAAGAGAAGCAGATCACAGACACTACCATGCTGGTCATAGTCATCAAATTCAAGAGAATCTCTCCTGTTCTTGTGAACTCACAGCCACGACTTGGCACAAAACTATTAAAAAAATCTGTTGACTGAAGGAAAACACCTTGAACAGGAAAGTATAGTCTTTTCAGGACTTCTGTGGAAGCTCAGAAGACTGCGTTGCAAGTTGCAGAAAAATAGGGGCAAGGTGTCTCAGACAAAATCAGCTTTTCTTTGATTTTGATCTCCAAAGAGTGCAAGGCAGTCATTCATGTCACTGACAGCAAATTCAGAAAACATGACCAAAATAGAGGCTGGCAGAAACAAATTTGTCCAGGTGCAGAGGAAATGATGCTTGGGTTTACTCAGAACTGGGTAAGGTTAGCAGGGAGTAAATCCTATGTGCAAGTAGGTACTTCTGGGGGGGGGGTGGATTAAGGATCCTTAGTGCCAGTTTTAGTGAGTTTTGGTATTCATGGCAAGATCAATCAAAGAGAACTGGATTTATGTAAAAGATGAAATGTTTGAGGTGGATGCAGAGATTGGGACTCTGAGGGTTCTTATTGCCTGTTCTAATAACTTAACACTATTATTCGCTTGCAGGCACGAGCTAAACAGCTTTATAATGCAGGGTACAAAACCTTAGCACACTTAGCAAATGCAAATCCAGAAACTCTGGTGAAGACGATTGAGCATTTGTCACGACGTCAAGCCAAGCAAATTGTTTCATCTGCAAAGGTAAGCAAGAAGGTTCAAAGAAACTGCTCCAGGAATTCCACATTTCAAAAATGGATGTTTGAATGACGTGAGAAGAAAGTGTAGGATTTGGCTTAGCACTTGTGGACATTTGTGATGCCAACATTGATCAGTATTAGTATAGTGAAGTATTTTATTGACCGTATCATTTGTCTAAGATAGTTACAAGAGAGGAGTTAATTCAGCAATCGCTGGCCTTCGAGCACATGAATGACAGGCAAATAGAAATTTCCTTAAACCAGTTCACTTTTATACAGGATAGTGGGGAGTTGTCTTCAGCAGGCAAGCAAAAACCAGAAATGTTTTGATAGGTGGTCTGAAACACTAAGTAGTGCAACATCTTGGTATTAGTACATGAGAAAACACGTTCCGGGAGGCAAAGGTTCTGCAGTCCTGTTAGCAGCAGCATTTTTTGATTCATTTTTCAAGACCAGATACAAGCCTGGAAAGCAGTGTTGGTGTTCTGTCCTAAAATTATAGCAAATAATTGTATTCATTTCCTAATGATTTGATTGTTATTTCAGATGCTGCTGACTGAGAAAGCTGAGGCTTTACAAGAAGAAGTAGAACTCCTCTTAAAGGTGCCTACAGATATCCCAGGGACTTCCTGACCAATTCAGTCATTAAAAAAAAAAAATCATGATTTCAAATATTTGAATGTTTTAGCTTTGTCCTGTGTAAATGTACTGTAAATATAATAAATATTTAATGTCTTTTATATACGTCATATTCATATGCATTTTGAATTAAAAATATTTTTTGCAAAGTTGCATTCATTTGAAGGTTTTTATTAACCACCTCTTCAGCATTAGACCAGAATAAAAAAAAATGTGCTATTAAAATCATTCTTAATACATGGTTCCAGGAACATCTGGGGGAGTGCACTAAGTAGTGGTGTGTACTTGGTCCTAGAGCTTGGGTTCACAGATGGCTTAAAAAGCAGAGTAGAAAATGCCTAAGCTTGGCAGAAGATTTGAACACCCATGTATGAGTGAACTACTTCAATACTCCTTCAGGCAGGAATCCCTGTGTTCCAGGAGTAGCTAATGGAGTGAAGTAGAGCTGTAGTTGTAATGCAGGAGTGCCAGAGTTGCTCAGGGAATTGTAGCTACTATCTAGTCTAACCATTTTTTAACAGATCGGAACACCAAATTACTACTCAGTCTCTGTAAATGCCTGAAGAGGTAATTTATTAAGGGTGTTTCTGCAGAAGCCTTCTAAATAGTTTAAATTTGCTTTAAAGGTTTTTAAATTTCATTGTTGCATATGAAGACTGACTTTCTAAGTCAATAGCAGAAGCCATATAAACAGAAGTAGCTTGAAAAAATGCCTGAAACATTCAGTTGTGACACAGTAAACTCCTTTTCAAACCTGGTGTGTAGTGCATGACAATGTTTAAGTGCTTCACATGAAGAGTGACTTGAAAGCTATGATGGACGGATGGGTTGAGTCATGGTAGCTTTTGTCAATATAAGCTTAAACTTAACCTATAGAGTTCCTTTGTGGAATCAGCCAGCCCCTCCGGCTAAAGGAAACCTGAGGCAAACCTTAAACAAAAACATTAAATAACTTGGTCTTGTAGTCAGCTCTTCCCTAGTGTGCAATTGTGTTGGGATTCCAGAGATAAATGGGAATTATTTTAAATCCCAGTGGCGTTTGCGGTGAAGGACTGGATAAGGTGGAACTCCGCTGCAAAAAAGTTGCGAATAAATGATATAAGTGTTTCGTTGCTGGATTAGAGAAGCAATGGTTTGTTAGCAATTGAGTAAATACTTTGTGTTAGCCTTTCTTTTGACAGAAACATGCCTCTAACACCAGAATTCTGATAGTTTGTAATGGCTTAGGAGTTTTAATAAACGAAAGTGTATGCTTTGAGTATTAAAACAGGCTGAGAACTTCAGCTGCCCTCTTTAGGGGAATGTGAGTTATTTCCACAGCTAGATAGGTGGTGCCTGGGGGGAATACCACTGCTGATGCTTGAGGCTCCGTGACACATGGTTTTGGGAACACCAGAACACGTTAAGTTGGTTCTTACGGTAAGATGGAGCTGTCCCCCAGGTGCAGCAGTAATTTTTGCCATGGCCTGAGGTTGTCTAAGCATGTCTCTGCCTGCCTTGCCCTTCTCATTAGGTGAAATGTTTGATTAAATTGTTATCAACATTTCTCTATCAGTTTATGTGAAATACCTTTAAAAGGGGAGATGCTCATTCAAGCAGAATTCTGTTTGTTCTGAGTTGTGTGTTCTACTTCACAGGCATCTGGGGAAATTTTAGTTATGCTTTTAAGACCTGGCCAGCTGCTCTAAAGGCTTATTGGTTTGCTTCACTGATTCTGAAACTTGAAACAGTCTTGCATGCAACTTCGTAATGAAGGAATTAAAAAATTAAGGAGTGTTACATGTTTCTCTGAGTTAACGCAATAACAGATGTGGAAATAATCTCATAAATCCTTACCCAAACACTTAATGGGAAATGAACCTCTGCCACAATGATCGTTACATACCATGAAAGCACAAACATACAAAATGAGCATGCCCTTTCAATTTTTATGGTGAAGGGGATCAGCAAGGGGTAGATGTTGGGAGGCTGGCTGCAGCTGGGTCACTAACTCGCTGTCCTCACTTGCACCTGGCGGTGACAACCAGCACTGGGCCAAGCTCAGCTGTTGAGACGTGTGCCCAGGAACGGGGTCGAGGACTTCACACCTACACATACCTCTTGGAGAATGGTGGCAGGAGTTTGTGGTGGGAGCAAGCAGGTGCCTTCAGGCCTCAGTTAATGCTAGTTGGGGAAGAAAAAGGGCAGGCGTTGGTCACCTCTGCTGCTCAGCTTCTGCAGGCTGGGCTGTGCCATCACGACTCCCACAGGATTTCCGTGACTAGTTGTTTAAGTGAATGGAACTGAGGTGCTTTGCACTAACACTTGTGCAACACGTAACTTATTTTCCTGAAATCATGCCATTAATCAAAGCAGTACACATTTCAGATTGCATTCCCTTTCTTCAGTACTTACAGAGTGGGAATTAAATGCTCTTCCAGAACAGCTTTCTTACCTGGGTGGAGACAGGTGAGGAACAAACAAACAGGTGCTGATCACGGTGTTTGTGTGCTGCTGGCTGCTGCCAAATGATTTTTCTGGGCCAAGCAGTGCATTGGTGCCTGAAATGGAGGACGATGTGCAGGTGTAAGGAGAGGTCCACATGGGGTGGATGAAGGCACGTCATCAGCAGCTGTGCTGTGGGAAGGCCTGCGCCAGGATGGGGTCAGGACGTTTTGGAAGGCAGGGGTTTTCCCTTGGTTCAAAGAGATGGTTCCGTCCTAAGGCTTCTGTAAAAAGAGGAAGGAGCAAGGATGATGACCTCGTCTATGTGAAATCATGCTCGATGCTTCAAAGCTGAGGTAGGTCAGAAGCATGTACTCAGCTGGATGTCCCTGACAATTTCATCATACCCCCCCTGTGGGGTGAACAAACCAACCTTCAGGTTGCAGCTGGGGCGGAATGTGTTCAGCCTGAAAACCTCAGCGAGTATTTCTTAAACTTGACATCCACCTACCCTACTGTTAAGGTGTCAGCCCGGGGGTGGCAGCAGCTTGCATAAGCACCTCGATAGCTCTGTCCCTGCTCTTGATTCCAGGCTTTGTGTGCATGAGCTTGGTCTTTGCTCACATAGAGAAATTCTCCAGCTACTTAATTCAAGGATTTGTGGCACAAAATGGGGACAGCAAGGAGTGACATGAAAATAACACGGGAGGTCTTTGAGATAGGTAACCTGTTTTCTCAATCATTTAAGAAAGAGAAAGTTTTCAAGTGTGTAGTCTGCTCTTGCAACTTTTTTTTTTTCTCACTGAGGCTTCTCAGGAAGAAAAAGAGATTAAACGCTAATCTGATGCCACCAGCTCTGCTCACCTGCATAAATGCTGCAATGCCCCCAAGCTGTTTGCCTTCTGCACAGGGTATTCTTCCCTTCTGAATTCCCCTTGTGCGTACATATACGTAAGTGGAGGTGAGCGCCACACCGGCCCCATGGCAGGGCTGGCATGGAGCTGCTGTGAGCAGCAAGGAAGGGCTTAGGGCACGTCCTGGCTCTAGTTCACAGTGAAGTGCTCTGCCTAAACTTCCACGCGTGGCAAATGCCTCTGTACCCACCTCCCTTAATTTCCAAGATTTAATAATGCGCATAACGCAAATGTGATGTGAAAAATGTCCAAATCAGTGATAGAGCTTGCTGTTGAATCCTTGTACAGCTGTACTTCGCAGCTACAGGCTTTTGTGGGCCAGCAAAAGGACAGCACACGCTGGACCTGTCGTACCCACTGTATGCTCTCCGCGGATTGCACCCAAACCGCCTGAAACACCAGTCCTACCCCTACGTTGTGAGAAACACGGAGCGGTGGCAGGAGGCTGGAAGTGCCTCTTTCCAACGTGTTTTTGGAGACTGAGGGGGGAGCAGTGGATTGCAGCAGAAGGAGCAGTGCACAGGCTGCGCCCCAGCTGCACACCATTAACATCTCTGCAGCGGTCACCCCGATGTGCCGTGCTGCCACAGCTCGTTGCGCTCGGCCACGTTCCTGAAGCCATGCGGGGCCAGGCAGCTGCTGCAACACCCCAAGGTGCAGGGACTGATCCTCCAGCAGGCACTGGCACTGTGACTCGACCCAGCGGCCAAGGCACGTCCCGGGTGACATACCCCGAAATTGGCAGCGTTACTGTGGCCGTGATACCGGGAGAGGAGTGTCGCGGGTGTTTCCGCTCTGGCCAAGCCGTGGGCGTGTTTATGAAAGCGCTGATGTGGTCTGGTCGCTCTTGTTGTGCTGGCAGCTCACTTCACATCGTGGAAAACCAAAAGCAGGCGTGTGGGCTGCGTGCGTCTGTGTCCCAGCGCACAGCCGAGCTCCGGCACGGGGTAGCGCAGGAGGAAGAGGAGGGCGAGGAGGATGCTGGCGCCGCTGCTGCTGCTGCTGGCTGTGCCGCTGTGGCAGGCGGCAGAGCTGCGGCTGGGGCTGCGGGGCAGCCCCCGTGGGACGGTGAGCCCAGCCTTCCTCTCCCTCACCCTGGACGCCAGCCTGGCCCGCGAGCCGCGCTTCATCACCTTGCTCAGGTGAGCCCCGGCAGCCCCCCCTCCGGCCACCCTGTGGGGCTGGGCACCAGCTGGTAGCGGGGGGCGATGGTGGCAGGAGCAATGGTGGCACAGGTGATGGGGGGGGGCGTGGGGGGCGAGGAGGAGCAAGGCAGTGGCTGCTGTGTGCAGCCAGCTCTGCGGGATAGAAGCGATCGGAGCCTTCCAGCAGCTTCACAAACATCCGGCAGGGCATCACTGCAACACATGCCGAGGAGGCTTTGTCAGCAATGAGGTTAGATGCAGAGATCCAAAAACCAAAGCCCCCCCCCCGCCCCCTGCCTTTATTTTTTCCCATTAGTAACTCCTGGAGCAGTTCAGGGGACTGCCAGGTGATGCCTGCTCCTTCAGCTCCAACTCTGCCTTTTCTTCCCTCCTCTCACTCTGCTATTTCACACTCTCTTCCTTTTGATTCAACTTCTTGTTTTCTTTTCGGAAGCTATTTCATTTCTTTCCTTCTCGTCCTCCCCCCGGTCCCATTTTTCAGCTCTGCCTTACTCCTCCAGAGCCGGAAGGCACCCCCAGCTTTATCTGAACACAGCTCTGGATGCTGTCCTGGCCGCGGCGGTGCCACCCGGGGAGCAGGAAGTACTTGGTGGCCCCGTATCTGCTGGGCGTCCCCGCAGGGCGAGATAGGGCTGCTGCCAGCCCAGGCAGCGCTGCCGCGCGTGGTTCCTCTGGCACGGGCGGGTGCTGGAGCCGCACGTCCCATGCAGCTTTTGTTTCACTTGAACGCTGGTTTTGGTGCAAAACCCATCCATTTGGTGGTTGCTCAAGGGAATAGGGAGCGATGGTGCACAGCCAGCCTGAGGTCCCCTTTCTGGTGGGTCAGGCGTCCCTCTGAGTGCTGGCGATGCTTCGCCTCAATGTGGGGGCCACCCATGACGTTCAGCTGGCTTCTCGCTGCCCTGTCCGCAGCAACCCCAAGCTGCACACCCTGGCCAGAGGGCTCTCCCCCGGATTCCTGAGGTTCGGTGGCACCAGCACGGATTTCCTCATCTTCGATCCCCACAAGGATTCGACTTTGGAGGAGAAAATCCTCTCAGAACTCCAGGCTGAGGAAGGTAAGGGCTAGACGGGATGCGAGGCTGATTTCTGCAGGCTGCGTGGGCTCCACCTCTCGGCACCGCTGCGCCTTGGGCTCCTGTCTTCCTCTTGTGCTGCACCTCATCCCTCCTTCTCCTGCCAGGGTACAACGTGAGCTCGGAGGACACAAAATGCCTCTGCTGACTCGTGCTGGCGTCACCCCGGTGCCAGGCAAAGCGGTCAGCAGAGGAAGCAGCTCCGTATCGCCCGAGCACAGGGCAGCTGCCAGCCCTGCTGCCGCTGGGGTTTCCGCACGGCGCTCTGGCAGAAATAGTTGGCCAGGGCGCAGCCACCACGAAGCACGGCGGGGTCTTTATTCCTGTCCAGCTCCTTAAATTGGGCAATATACATACATATGCATAATATATATATTTTGTATAGGTACAGTACATATATATATAAACTATGTATAGACAGCAAGCCAGCCGCCTTTTTCTATACGGTTAATGTACCAATGGTGGAAGCAGAGGTGCGTTGTGCAGACACGGATGCCCGCTGTTCAACCCCGTACAAACCACTGCTGTTTCTGCGTGATGGGCAAGGCTCTTTGCACCTTTTGCCCTTGCCGTGCAGACGATGGCTCTGTTGCTCCCACCCTCCTCCCGCCCTGCAGGTGCCTGTGGAGCACAGCCTGGCTTCGCTGCGGTGCAGGAGCTGCTGCTCGCCCAGTGGCCCGGCCAGGAGAAGTTGCTCCTCACAGAGCATTCCCGGAAGAAGCACAAAAACACCACCATTACAGGTAAGGTTTTGATGGATTTACGCAGTGGGGCTTATAACCGGGGGGGGTGCAGGTCTCCGTCCTGTGGTGAAAGGGTGGTGGCTGCCTGTGCCTCCTCCCCACAGGGCACACGCTGGACATCCTCCATGGCTTCGCCAACTGCTCCGGCTTCCACCTGGTGTTCGGGCTCAATGCCCTGCTGCGGCGGCATGGCCGGGAGTGGGACAGCTCCAACGCCGGGCAGCTGCTGGGCTACTGCGCCCGGCGCGGCTACAACCTCTCCTGGGAGCTGGGCAACGGTGAGTGCCGCCACAAGCACTCCTTAGGCACGGACGGGCCCTGAAGCCGGCACGGGTGCTGATGGGCGCGTCCTCACCAGAGCCCAACAGCTTCAAGAAGAAGTCGGGCATCTACATCGACGGCTCCCAGCTGGGGCGGGATTTCATCCACCTGCGCCGGCTCCTGAGCCAGCACCCGCTGTACCGGCACGCCAAGCTGTACGGCCCCGACGTGGGGCAGCCCCGCAAGCACACCCAGCGCCTGCTCAGGAGGTAGGGGGCACCTCGGCCCCTCGCGGGGGCACACGCTGCCCGCTCACAACCCGTAGTAAGGCTGCAGAAAGAGTAAGAGCCCACACGGAAGTCACTGTGAGGGCAGCACTGATGTCCTCCAGGGACACCGCAGCCACCGGGGCTGGGAGGGCTGGCAGGCGGTTATGGCCAATCGCCAGCACCAGCTATAACCCTCTTTTCTGCCCCAAACCCGCCTGGGCTGCAGCTTCCTGAAATCCGGAGGGAAGGTGATCGACTCCGTCACCTGGCACCAGTAAGTACCCCCAGCTGCTGCTGCCACTCTGCTTGTTGCCTTTTTTTTTTTTCTCTCTTTTTTTAAATAAAGCAGCAATCTGCACGTATTAATGGGACGAGTCGGCAGGTCCTGGGCGTCTCTGCAAACTGCTTTGCAGTGTTTGAGGGAGTGCATTTTGGTGCGCAGACCCCAAAGCCATGCCAGGGTTTGCAGCGTGGGCGTAGTAGAGGGGAATGCAATGCGTGCAAGGTCATTTTGCTTGCTAACCATGTTTTACTGATAAAAAGAGAAGTGGGATGGGGAAAAGTGACAGCAGGGCAGCTTTGCTTCTTCATTCAGCAGGCAGAGCTGGGTCACAGCTCTCCCCATTGCACAGAAAGTTCTGCAGCCTGCTGGTGTATGTCGCGTGTCAGCGGGTTCAAAGTGCGTCCCCAGTCTGCCGGGCACACCACAGGACAGCGTCGCATGTGGCTGGGGCTTGCACTGAGAGCAGGTACCAGTGTTTGTATTTCCCCTTCATTTCAGCTGTCTTTTTCCCACTTCCAGTTACTATGTGGACGGACGAAGCGCCACGAGGGAGGATTTCTTGAGCCCCGCAGTGCTGGACACCTTTGCCACAGCTGTGCGCGATGTCCTGGAGGTGCCCACTCCTCTTAAATCCTTCCCATGTTTGGCTTCCAGGGGCTTTGCACAGAAACTGCACTAACGTGCAAAGACTTACAGGGATCCTCAGAGCTCTGCTGCTGCTGACAGCGCAGAGCAGAAACACTACTTCTAGTGAGAGTAACAACAGCTGCAAAGAGCACAAGCAGGCGTTCGGCCAAAGTGCAGCGCTGACCACCTCAGCAGCCCAAACCTGACCTCTCGCCTTTTTCTCCCCCTTCCCCACGACACCGCACAGATCGTGGCTGCGACAGTGCCCGGCAAGAAGGTTTGGCTGGGCGAGACCAGCTCGGCGTACGGCGGGGGAGCCCCCCAGCTCTCCAACACCTACCTGGCCGGCTTCATGTGAGTCGTGGCGGGGCACCCGCGAGTGCTGCTGCTGCTGCACCAGCCTCCGGTGCCACCTGTGCCTGGTTTCTGGCAGGTGGCTGGACAAGCTGGGGCTCGCGGCCAGGCAGGGGATCGACGTGGTGATGAGGCAGGTTTTCTTCGGGGCCGGCAGCTATCACCTGGTGGACGCCAGCTTTGAGCCCTTGCCAGTGCGTACACGGTGAGGCGTGCACTGGGAGTGTGAATGTGCGGGCGTGCGGGGACAGAAGCCGGATGGTTTTGCAACAAGGCAGCAACGGATCTTGGGGGATATTCACAAATATCTGTGCTGGTGCCTACAGTGAGCTCGCACTTGAGTGTGAAGCACTGTGCTAAATACACGTGCAAGATGGTACTGCGATGAGGTTTTAGCACAGCGGGGACCAGTTTTCGGGACGCGATGCCCTGACGTGTATCCCAGTGCCGCTGCAGCTGGCAGGGTGTTTCGATGCGGTGCTTTGGTTCGAGCACCGCTCAGGGGAGAAACAAGCAGCTTGTAGCCGGAAGTGATAGGAGGTGTTATGGTAAATTACACCAGGAGTGACAGCCAAAACAATGTGAAGTTGGGGTGGGTAGCCAGAACAATGGGAAAAGTCGCTTCCCCAGGCTGGTGGGGAGTCAGGGGAGAAGCTCGGCAGCTTTCCTTCCAGGTGCCAAAAACCCAAGCTGCACCCTGGGCAGAAGGAGCTCCCAGAGGTGACACGATAAGGAAAGTGACTGCAAACATAGCATGAGACGTGGAGACAGGGTTTTGTTTTCACCTGTGCTGTTTGTGCAGTTGTGAATGTATACGGTGGAAAAACTTGGTAAAGAAAAAAAACTATGAGGGGAAAACACTGCCGGAAAAAGGAATGCTGGACGGAGAGGTGTGTGTGTGTGCTGCAGGCCAGCGGGTGCTGATTTCTCTCCTGTTCCCGCAGGACTACTGGCTGTCGCTGCTGTACAAGAGGCTGGTGGGCACCAGAGTGCTGGAGGCCAGCGTGGCAGGAGCAGACGCACGGCGCCTGCGGGTCTACCTGCACTGCACCAACCCCCAGCAGTAAGGATGGGTGAAATTGCCCCAAAACAGCATCCCAGGCCAGCGGCAAAGGGAAAACGTGCAGGTGCGTGTGGTTTCTCCAAAAGCTCTTCATCTCCTGACGGCCGCTGTGCTTGCCTCTCATCCTACAGCCCCAAGTACCGGGAGGGGGACGTGACGCTGTTTGCCTTGAACCTCTACAACGTGAGCCAGAGCTTGCAGCTACCCAAGCAGTTGTGGAGCAAGCAGGTGGACCAGTACCTCCTGCTGCCCCATGGCAAGGAGAGCATCCTGTCCAGGTGAGCGGGCATCCTCCCTCGCGGCACGGGCCGAGTAGAGTGCAGGTGGACTCTGAAACCTCACCTTGTTTGGCGGGCAAGTGAAAACATATCAAAACAACGACAGAAAAAGCGATGTTAACTTTTCTCCCTCAAGCTGTGACTTGCATTACATCAGGTCTCCTAAAATCAGGCTCGCTAGGACGAGCTGGCAGTCCCCTGGTGTCAGTCCCCTGCTGCCCACATCCCATGCCCTTTGCACACCAGCAGGTGCCCTGCTATCCCACACGCCTGCTGCTGGTGCCTGGCAGGAAAACGGGTTGGTGGCGGGGGTCTCGGTGGCTTCTTGTGGTGCTGGCACTGAGGCTTCAGCACAGGCCCTGCTCTGTGGGCACAGAAGATAGCTCAGCAGTTGCCGGCAAGGAAAAGCAGCTTGGGTTGGCTCTTTTCAAAGCCTGCTCTGCTGTCACCCTCACTACAGGAAAACAGGGAACATTTAATTCCCTTGCTTGTGCGGGGGCTGCGAGCAACCCCTCACAGAGGGAGCACGGCAGGCGCTGTGTGGGAAGCACTGTTTGTTCTTGGGCTATTTGTCGCGTGTGGCTCCGGGCACGTTTGCTTGCATCCAGAGCCAGGGATACCACTGGCGAGCCTGGCTGCAACGTTGCACGGGTGCCTCGGCAGGAGGGTGCAGCTGAACGGCCGCCTGCTGCAGATGGTGGACAAGGAGACGCTGCCCACGCTCCACGAGGCCGCCCTGGCCCCCGGCAGCGCGCTTGGCCTGCCCGCCTTCTCCTACGGCTTCTACGTGATCAGGAACGCCAAGGCAATCGCGTGCATCTAAGTGCGCAGGGGGCACAGGACCTGTCGGGACGCTCAGTGCGGTGCCACACGTCTTTCCTCGGCTGGGAGGCCGCAGTCACAAGATGGAGCTGTGGCCCCACGTTCTCCAAAGCCTCTGCTTTGCTTTGTTTGCTCGCACACAGCGAGGTTTTGCTCAACATCGTCAGCACCCTGAGAGCTCAGCAGGCTGAAAACACACACACTGTATTTCCCTTCTTAAGCTCAAAAAGGACGCTACCAGCTCCACGGGGTTTAAGAGCAAAGGGCTGGCTTGTGTTTCCTGAGAAAGCTGTGCACCTCCCAGCAGACGGATGTACTTTGGGAGGCGTGATTAAAAGTGCACCATAAAAAGGTTATATTTAACCACAGTTTGTGAAAGGAGTGTTTGCCTATACAGCGTGTGTGTGTTGTGTGAAGGCCTAGCCACCAGGAAGTGATACACAGCAAAAATGTGAATGGGAAAGGCTGCGTTTGTGTACACTGTCCACATTCAAAATGAGTGCACGGAGCACAAAATGAGGGGGAAAGTCTCACGTTGTCAATATCAAGTTGTTGATGTATTGTTGTTATTGCTGCATAAGCTACAATTTAGAAACAAAAGTTGATGGTTGCCTGGTAGCTTCTTTCTAAAACTTTCTAACAGGTTTGTTTCAATGCTTCTTACTTTTATATCTGAAGATTTTGAATAAACTCAATTTATATTAGCTTTTTGCAATTTTCTGTTTTGTTTTGTTTAAGATTACTGATATCACGGAACTCCCCGCATTTCTTTTGGTTGCAAATCAGCTGCCGTTTAGGTGACTTTCACCACGCATATCCAGGTAAATAAAAATGTCAGAGATCCTGCCCAGCTGGGGTTGTTTAATATCTGCTGGCTCTGCAGCCTGCCTCAGGTGTAACGTGTGCTGGCGACATGCAGCAATCACAAGGAGGGGCAGAGGGGGGTACCAGCATGGAGCTGACGGCTTCCCAAGCTTTGCCCTGCTGCGATGGTTCCTCCTCTGAGCGTACAGGCGCAGTTCTGCAGCAGGTTTTGCAGCAGGTGCTACAGCAGACAGAGTTACACGTTAGGTGCTGTGAAGATGGTGGAGAATTCTCTTTGCTTAAGGCACTGGCATCCCTGCACTCCTTCCCTCTAAATTGCATAGACCTTGGCAGCCTGACCTTGACAGAGTATCTGCAAACCTTTGCCAGGCCCTGACCCATGGGTATCACTCGCACACATTCCTACGTCCTTTTTCGTTTCTGATATGGAAGGTAGGGTTACTCATGGCGGCTTTACTGTGAATCAGTTCCGGTAAGGTGGAGTCACTTGAGTCATGTGAAAACAAGGAAACTGAGTAATTCTGGAAAGCTTTTACTGCAGATACTCTACCACGCAGCATCAACTTTTATGGCTCCGTCCAAAGCTCCTGTCCCAGTTTAGGCATTAACTCTGATAAGGTGATGGGAGAGCAAAGTGAACAAGGTCGCAGACCCAGCAGCCCGTTACGAAACGATCCAGAAGCCCTTTATGAAACCACAGATGCCTGTTACCGACAGCCTGGGAGCTGCTGCCTGAGCGCGCGCACTTCGTGTGTGGAGCGTGAAGGAATGTGACAGCGTTACGGACTCGGGGCACGCTCTGTGGCAGAGGGCAGCAGGCAGGCTTTCAGTGAGGCGCAGTCACTAACGGCTAAGGGAACGGCTGCTCTTGCAGGCGCTGTTGCCGTTAGAGCCGTTAAGGGCCGCTAAGGGCCGTTAGCCCCCCAACATGGCCGCCGCCCGGAGCGGGGTGGAGGAGCACTGCGCATGCGCGGCACCGCGCGGCAGCGCCCCGCCGGAAGCGCTTCCGCCGGCGGCAAGATGGCGGCGCTGCTGTGGCGGCTGGGCCGGGCCTGGTGCAGCCCCCGCGCCGCCCGCCCGGCCCTGGCGGCCGCCGCCGCCGTTTGGCCGCCGCCGTTCCGCCCCGCCGCCGTTCCTCCGGGCCCGCGGCGGCCGTTGAGCTTCTCGGCGGCCGAGCTGGTGCGCGCCGCGCCCGGGCGGCTGCGGCCGTACCTGCGCCTCATGCGCCTGCACCAGCCCGCCGGTGAGCGGCGGGGCGGGGCGGGGCGGTAGCCATGGCGACGCGGCGGCCAATGGGGCGGGGGCGCGGTAGCCATGGCGACGCGGTGCCCATGGCGACGCGGTTGCCGTGGCGACGCAGCATCCGCGGCCTTCGGCCCCCCCCGGCCGCCGCGTTGCCCTGAGGCCCTGTCCCCGCCTGCCCGCAGGGACGTGGCTGCTGTACCTGCCCTGCGCCTGGAGCATCGGGCTGGCGGCCGAGCCGGGCTGCCCGCCCGACTGGCAGACGCTGGCCCTCTTCGGCGCCGGGGCCGTGCTCATGCGTGGGGCCGGCTGCACCATCAACGACATGTGGGACCGCGACTACGACAAGAAGGTGGGGGGACGCGCGAGGAGGCGCGGGGCTAGCGGGCAGCTCCTGGTGCTCGAGGAGGGGAGGTGCTGGGTGTTCTGCACAGGGCGCGTCCTCTGAGCTCCTCGCCAAGGGCAGGCGCAGGGCTGCAGGCAGGTCTGGTTTTCTCCAACTCGAGACGTTCCTCCCTGTCACCATCCGAGACGCCCGCAACTCCTTTGTCTACGTTTCCTCCCGGGGTGGTTGAAATCATGTTGTTTTATACGACGCTCCTGCGCAGGGCTGCAGTAAGTCTCCTAGAGTGCTCACTTCCACATAAGCTGTGCGTTGCTGTCAGCAACGTGCAGTGCTTGATCAAAAGAAGTTTATCTTTCAACTCTTCTCTGCATGACAGAGCCCAAGTGATGAGACGAGACCCAGGTGATAAGACAAGGGGAAATGGCCTCAGGTTGCGTCAAGGGAGGTTTAGGTTGAATATTATTAGAAATTTCTTTACTGAAAGGGTTGTACGGCTCTGGAGTGGGCTCCCCAGGGACATGCTTGAGTCACCATCCTGGCGTCTTTCGAGGAACGTGTAGATGTAGAACCTAGTAGCGTGGTTTAGTGGGGGACTTGTCAATGCTAGGTTAAAGGTTGGACTAAATGCTCTTAAAGGTCTTTGCCAACCTGGATGATTCTATAAAAATAAATAACCCTTTCTTCTAAACTTAGTTATCATCTACCCTTTCCTTTATATTTTCAGGAGCAGGAAGGCCTTGGTTATTGTTAATTTCCGCATGAGAATGGCCGTTGACAGAATCATGCCCAAGCGTGTACTAATCCTCTTTGTGGTGTTGCATTTCCTCCTCCCTCTTGTTCAGTAGAAGGAAATAAACAGGAGGCAGTGCTGGGTGTCAGACGCTGACATGCACAGGGGCGTACGCTCGGCGGGGAGGATCCCAGTGAGCTATTGGCTTATTTTCTTTTCTGATCCTATGTTTTTTCTTTCACTTTGGGTATTGGCCATGGCAAAGTGCCAGGATAGTGAGTGACTGTGCTCTGTGAAGTCTTCCGTCCAGCGCCGGTGTATTTATTCTGTTAGAAAGCAATAAATCCATATGGGTTTTGTGGTGTCTTTGGATGGTTTAGGGTTCAGAGGTTATTAGCAGCTACTTGTGCTATGAAGGTTGCTGGGGTATGCAATCAGCAAGATGGAATTCACGTGGTAATACGTGCATTTGTGCATGAATGTGATGTAGTTAAACATAAAGGCTCAAACATTCCCGTAGCAGCACTTGGTTACACACCTCAACAGGCAATCTTCTTAACAAGCCAGCTGGCGGCTGGGGCGGGAGCAGGACGTTGGCTTGTGCTGCTGGTCGCAGTTTGGGGGTGGTTTTTTACAATACTAGGTATTTGATTTTTTTTTTCTATTTTTTTTAATTAAAATGGAAGACGCCATGTCAGGTAATGATTTGCAGTAGAGTTGGTCACAGAAATGCTTTCTGTGGCCAACTCTACTGCACATCATTAATTAAGAGTGTATTTAAACTGCATAAGCAGTATTTGAAGTTTGGCTTAAATTATTTAGTAGTAGGGGGAGAACGTACTAAGGGAGTATACTTAAGGTGACATTATTAAAGCATATGCAGAATCCTTTATACATTTTTAGTATTCTATAAAAAGTTGGCGATCAAACCTCCCCAAATAGACTTCACATCGTGTCTAAATGCATTTTTTTTTTCCTGTTGTTATTGTGGGATGGATTTTGTTACTTGTTTGTTCAGATTATTGTCACCTTCAGCAGGTAACTCATCATTCATTTAGGTTTAAAAGTATTTTCCAACATTTGTTCCTTCTTTCAGTTGGCTTTGCATGATTTCTCTACTCCTGACAGACATCCTAAACTCCACTGCATCCCACCTAGGGTTAAAATAATTGTCCTGTTGCATGCCAGTGGTGTGACTTGAACTTTTAGGATACGTTTGAATGCATTAGGTTGCACTTCGTGTTAACGCTATTCCTTCCATGTTTAGGTTGCAAGGACAGCAAGCAGGCCCCTGGCAGCTGGAGAAATCTCCACTTTTCAGTCCTTCATTTTTCTCGGGGGACAGCTCAGCCTGGCTCTCTGTGTGCTTCTGTGTCTGAATTACTACAGGTGACGTACACGTTATCTTCTGTTTCTTAGAATTGCGTTCCTGGTCCGGAGGTAAGCCCAAAGATTTTGACCAGCAAACATGCTGGGGGCAGAGGAGTTTTAGCCATGGAAGTCAAGTAGTCAGTTTGGTACTGTGTACCAGCTCTTTAGACCTGTGATCTTTAGACCAGCAAACAAGTCTGGTACTTCTTACAGTATCGTTCTGGGAGCAGCCTCCTTGTCTCTTGTGGTCTCCTACCCTCTGATGAAGAGAATCACGTATTGGCCACAGTTAGTTTTGGGTGAGTTGGAAATCTTTTTAGTTTTCTTCTTCTTCCGATCTAGCTTTTGGGAAGTTTCACATACCGGTTAGTAATTGAACTTCAGCAGTCTGGTTTTATGTAAGTTTATATTAAAATAACAATGCTCTGCAAACAAAATTCTGCCATGCCAGAAGCTTCTTAAGCAGTAGTTTAACAAAATTAAGCAGGAGCTGCGTTGTAATGTTTTCGTTCATAAACAATCCCTTCTCTTGTAGTGTCGAGAGAGAGAATAAATGCTTGTAGCTTGAGAGCTGGCCGTACTTTAAGAGTTGTCTCAAAACCTGTCTTAACTCTTGGCCTTCCCACTCCAGCTGTCTTCAGCTTTGTCAGCCAGAACTGCCTTTTCCAGTGTGGAAGCACCACGGTTGGCTGCTGTGAGCTCTTTTGCAGTCAGCTTTACCGACATCAAAGCATTTTAACTTCAGACGCGTTGTTGGAGTGCACTGCAATAGTTCTGTGCCAATGCTTCCTTAGGATAATGAAACCATATTTAAACGGGGGAAAAATGCGTGGCACTGCGCATTTCTCCTTAGATCTCCAGGGTATTTAATGTCAAATTACTTGGGATTTGTTACCTGACTGAAACTCCGTGCTAGGAAATAGGGATGCCGGGATTGTAGCAACAGCTGCAGATGTAACATATGCTTGAAGAAATGATACTGAGTTCTGTACGTGTAATTTAGACTGGTCCTGGCACCTTCTTAACTATCTTTGTTCCACTCTCCCTGTTTTTAGGACTTACTTTTAACTGGGGAGCCCTTCTTGGGTGGTCTGCCATCCAAGGGTCCTGCGACTGGTCCGTGTGTTTGCCCTTGTACCTGGCTGGAGTCATGTGGACGCTGGTGTACGACACCATCTACGCGCACCAGGTAGAGCAGCAGTGGGAAACTTTTCAGACCGGTGTATGTTTGCTTGCTTAATTTACAGCTTTGGTCTTGAGCAGCACTAACACGCAGGTGAGCACCACAGAACATCCACCCTTGGACCTTTCATTGCTCTGTAAATATTTTATGTAGCGGGCAGAAGGCCGCAAGTGAAATGCGTTTTGTGTGCCCATGCATCCGCGCTGTGTCAATAACTGCACAGCTGGTATTAACTGTTAGCGGCCAACCCAGCTCTGAGGACCAGCCTTTTAATTTATAGCTTAACCCAGGGACCTACAAATACACTCAATTGAGGTTGCTGTTAACAGCTGTGGGAAACTTGAGATGGGCCCCCCATTTTACTTTCCTTACCAAGTAACGGTTGGATTGCAGATCTTCTGCTAATTGTTCCTTTCCCTCTAGGACAAGAGGGATGACATCCTTATCGGCGTGAAGTCCACGGCGTTACAGTTCAAGGAAGATACAAAGCGGTGGCTCAGTGGCTTCAGCATGGCAATGCTTGTGGGCTTGTGCGTGGCGGGGATGAATTGTAACCAGACTTTCCCTTACTACTCAGCCGTGGCTGCCGTGGGCGCTCACCTAGCACACCAGGTTTGATGGATTCATTTATACTTTCTCCACGTGGAAACTCTTGATAAGAAATCATAGTGCTTTTCGGCCCCTGGCTGAAAATTCTCCAAGTACACCGAAAAAAAAAAAAGAATCCTGTAAATTTTTGAAAAAATCATTTAAAGTCTTCTGACAAAGGCTTGCTTCTCCCAAGTACCTTTTGCAGAACTCTTTTGAGGAGACGTCTGGGTTCACAGCCTTGTAGTGACGGTTAGTCTATGGGAGGAGTAATTGCTGGCCTTCATAAGTCAGTGATAGCGCTGCGAGCAGTAAAACCGTCAGCAGTCTGAGAAGTTAAATGTGGGATTAACATGTAACTTGCCACGCAAGGGACAGCCTGATGGGTGTTTTACAGCCCCTGTCACCTGAGCAGCGCTTTAACGGGGGAGCTCCCACAGCTCGTAGATACCAAACATTAATCATGCCTGCAGGTTACAACATTTTTGCGGCGCTGTGCTCTGGTACTTGTCAGCCACCGCTTTTCACAGGGTTTGATCTTGGAAATCTGTGGAGGAAAGTGTACTACGTTCCCCCACCTTATCATTGAGACCTGGAATTGCCAGAGTGGCCTTGCATGGCAGTTTTGGCACAAATGGAAATCACTTTCCTGCAGAGAGGATTTTTCTTGGTGAGGAGACAGAATGTGAGGGGCAAGGAGTCACAGAATCACAGAATCATCTAGGTTGGAAGAGACCTCCAAGATCCCCTTGTCCAACCTCTGACCTAACACTAACAAGTCCTCCACTAAACCATATCACTAAGCTCTACATCTAAACGTCTTTTAAAGACCTCCAGGGATGGCAACTCAACCACTTCCCTGGGCAGCCCATTCCAATGCCTCACAACCCTTTCCATAAAGAAGTTCTTCCTAATATCCAACCTAAACCTCCCCTGGCGCAACTTTAGTGTGTGACGATTCTCTAGATTACCCAAGTTGTAAGAGCAGCCCTGTTCCGTGTACCACAGAGCAGCTTCTCTTTGAGTGCATGTTTTAATATTACTTCTGCCTAGGCATTTGCATGCTTATCTTCATGTTCAAGACATCAAAGATCTGCTGACTGACTGAGTTTAGAAAGCTGAATAAGCCATGTAAGGTGCCCCTTCCTCAACTTAACTAGTTTGTGCCTGAGGCAGAGGAATTTGGGTCACGAAGATGTCCAATTCCTGTACTGCTGAAGAAGTTCCTGAACAGAAAACTAAGCTGCCTTACGTGCTTCGCGTCTGTGAAGGTTCATCTCATGGCTTGGCCGCTGTTGGGTTTCACTCATCCATTTAGTGTTTTCACTTCCGTATGCCTGATAGGCAGGCAGGCTTTTAAGGGTGTGAAAAAACATCGTGTTTTAGAGGTTTGCAGACTAGGTTTCAGATAGTTTAATCAGAACCCACCCCCCTTATCTCTGTACAAGTGCAAACAGCAGAGGAATGTGTTTCCTAGGGAAGCTTTAATTTCTTTCATTTCAAAGTGTTTTCTTTCAACATCTTGAGGGGGTAAACGGCAGGGTCAGAGTTTTTGGGAGGTGTCTCTCTATGAATCCTTTCACTCGTGTTGTTTAACACGTCCTTTTGCCGTCCCTGACGAAAGACTTCTGCACCCAGTTTCATTTCCAGCACTGTCTTTCGGTAACTCTGCTCTTGCACTGTGTGCTGTTGGCACCTCGAGCTGGGAGTCCCAGCGGCTGCTCGCAGGTGTTGGGGTCCCTCTTTGCAGGGCAGATGTAGCTATGCGGCCAGCAGCACCTGGGCAGGACAGGGCAGCCTCTTGCTCTGCTGCTTTCCCTCCCCTGCCTTGTTTTCAGGGAAGCACGGGCAGTGCTTTCTAGCAGACAAAGGAAGGGTGCAGGCACGCACTTGATTTTTTTTTATTGAAGTTCCTGTTGACGAGTTAGCTGCCTTTCTGCCGAGGAAGGTCTCCAAAAGACTTTTTACACATTCAGATATTTTTACAGCTTTTATTACGCAACTGCACCCAGGAGTATTTAGATTGTTCATGCTGTGATTCACTGGGAGGTTCCAGGAGTTGGGTTCATGTCCAGTCCTTTGCTCTTCTGCTGCATGTTGAATAAATCTGTCAGGTAAACATGGATGCCAGTCATGAACCATCCCTTGCAACTACAGAGTATTCCTGTTTCTTCTGGAGCTAACAATAGGGTTTAGAACCTGAAGGTTTTGAAATTACAGCCCTTCTCCTGTCTTTTTGAGATGTGTCAAATATTTCTGTGTCCGTAAATAGTAATACTGGAATGTTTATACTGTGCTTTTGCAGATTTACACTTTGGACATAGACAAGCCTGAAGACTGCTGGAAGAAATTTGCTTCGAATCGTACTGTAGGAGTTCTGCTCTTCGTAGGGATCGTGCTTGGAAATCTCTGTAAAAGACAAGAGTCGAAAACTGTACAAGAGCCTTTAGAAAGCAGGTAGTCGAAATTGTTAACGATACTGATGTTTTAGTCTGGCTCAAATGAATATTCTCCAAGAGGGGAAAACACTTTTAACGTGACTCTTTGTGGTTTATCCTATTTATTTATAGAAGTTGGTGAAAATGTTCTTCTTTTTTTTTTCTTAAAAAAAGAACAAACAAAAAACAAAGCCAAGCAAATCTTGTTTTTGACTGTCTTACAATGTAAGCTGTGATTACTCATGAATGAAGCAAGTGAAGCTTCTGTGTTGGTCCTATGTAGTACAAGGAAACTCCTGACTGGCTCTCAAGAAGTGAGCCCGGCATTTTATACAGAGCAAGACAGATGTCTCTTAGTGACAGGACTTGGGAAAATGCAAAAAGATTTCAGCATGTAAATAAAATCTGGCTGTACATGTTTGGTGTTGTGATTTATTGCATGAAGAAATTGCAGTTTGGGTTGGAGCTTGTTGTGTGAAATAATTGTGATAGCAGCTTTTATCCTGAGATGTCTGGATGCAGTCTGGTCTCCGTCCATGAGGTCCAGAATATGAACAAGTCGATAGAAAAGTTTTTAAGACTCCCTTTTGTTCTTGGTCTGACTGCTGGGCACTAGCGGCCCATGGAAACTGAGGTGAGCTCATTTATCGGGAACAATCTGCATGCAGACTGCCGGCTTAACAAACCAGCACATTCCAGAACTAATGCCAAGTGTTTGCATGCTGGTGGTTGACTCTAAGGTAGGAACTCATCTTGCCAAGTGAATCTCATTTCCTCCTTCTAATTCTAATCCTTTAACCTTCTGCTTCTTCTTTCTATTTCTGCTCATACAGGAGTAACTGGTTTGTTAGGAGGAGGACTATAAGCAGTAACAATAGCAACTGCAGGCTAATTACAGATCTCTGTACCTTTCCCTGCCCTCTACCATTTTATGCTTGGTTGGTTATGCAATTTGTCTGCTGGTTACACTTTTCCTTGCCTCCTGGTGTCCTCTGCATTGTGGGATTAATTGCTGTGGAGGGAGCGACAGGCACGCCTGTTCCAGGAAAACAAAACACAGCCGAGACCAAGAGAGGGGAGCTGCTCTAGTTCTGAAGGTGAGCGTCATGTAAGTTATTTAGACAGCTGTGGCTAAGAGACATTTGAGTCCAGAGCTGTACGTTCAGGGGTTGTCAAATTCAGCTTGACTGGTGCTGGTGGACAGATCAAGAAGTTGCGGTTGCAGCCCAAGGAGACAGCTCACAGTGGGTCAGGGGCTTTGGTCACAGGAGATCCTTCCTGGAGCTGTGCTGTGGTTGGTCCTGCACACTTCTTCCTTGTTGTGTGTGCTTTGTGACGCTTTGTTTATTGTCTTTTGGGCTTCTCTCACTATTTGGACACAACATAAAATATTTTTTGAACAAGCCAGAAAGAAGACCATTCAGGTTGACTGCATATGAAGTAGAAATATGTGAAGAGGTTAGTAAGCATAGCTCTCGCAAGCAATCAGAGGCTTCTTTTGTTCTTACACGGAAGTTCTTAAGCAGGGTTTATAAATTTTCACTGGTACTAAGTTAAAGGACAGCACTTTAAAAATGAAGGATAGTTAAGTTTCTGAACAATTATGTGACAGAGCTGCATTCTGTACAGGCAGAAACGAATGCGTCCGGCTTCATGTTGAACCTGGGTTACGAGGCATTTACTAGTAATATCCAAGTCTAATTAATATCTTTAAGTGTCTTAATATTTGTAGCAGTACCTTAGAGAGAACGTGGCAAAAGTTATGTGTTTCTAACATACTAACGTGTCTTCACGTGGCTTGGATTTGAGAAGAGCTCACATTTTGTAGCACCTGTGGACTGTCTCATGTCCATCTGCCTGTGGCAACTTGGCACAAGCAAGCGTTTGTCTTGTAATAAGAAGAAGAACAAGGTGTAGCAACGCAGGGTAAAGATTCAAATATCACACCAGTCCTAAACCTAGAAATCATTGCGCGTCTTCTGTTGGAGTTCTCCAAAATCATCTCCAAATGCCTTTTGCTGGCTAAAATGCCATTTGTATCTGCTGGCAGTTATATGTGCATCTCTCTTCTGTTCTCAAGGTATTCTTTTCTGTGCTTCACAAACGCAATCTCAGCTGTATTTAAATACAATTTGCTAAAAAAGTCTCCCCCACATCCACCTCTAAGCAGCAGGGTTAGCTGTTGTGGTTTCACGCAAATAAACACTGCTCCCTGGCAGCCTTCTTGCCGGTGTCAGATGTTGTTTCTCCCCTTTCTTTTGCAAAGTTTCCCCTGCAGGGGCATGGACAAGGAGCGCGTCTCTGAGGGCAGGAAGGTCGGCTGTGCCTCCCGAGAGCCAGGGCTGGAGGTTGCTCAGCAAAGCAGCCAGGGCGGCTTCCAACCCAAAGGTTGTCCCCGGTGCGCTCCCCGCGTTGGAGAGCAGCACCAGCTCATGCACACTGGGGCAGACAGTGCCTGGACTTTGCTATTTGCATGCTGCTTGCAAAAGAAGGCATCTCCCAGTCCAAGGAGGCCAGAATTTTCCCTGCCTCTGTCTGGGGAAAACACATGCTGCGGGTGTGGAGCCAAGGAGGGGTGTGGTGCAGGGGACAGGGGACAGATAGGGTGGTGGGGTCGGTCTTGGCACCAGCCCTGGGTATTAGGATCTTGGGGCGAGGAGAATTGCTTCCTTGCCAGAGGCGTTGGAGCCTCCCCAGGGGTGAGCCCCGCCTCACTGAGGCACCATGCTGCACTGCTGGGACAAGGGACGGTATGGCCAAGGGGAGTGGGAGGGTGGGGGGACAGGTCCTTGTTTTCCTGGTCAGCAGGAGCAGGAGCAGGGCTGGGAACCTGCTTCTGATCGTATCGGTGTGGGGAAGATGCCCTCAGCCATCACAACAAAGCCAACAGGAGAGGTGAGGCTGTTAGCAGCTATGAATAACGTTGGCCTGCCATGGGCTGAAGGCTGCTGGAGTACTGCAGGGTGAGCGGCCGGGGTGTTTTAGGTACCTTTGCTGAATTATACAGGAAAATGCAAGGAAAGAGTGCGCTGCATAGCACCTCTCTTTTGCTGAATGCTGCTGGTAAGGAAACACACACAATGTCTGTGCCCCCAGGCAGGTGGCTGCACGCACCAGGCTGTGCTCAAGCCAAACAGGAAGAAGGCTAGCAAAAGAAATAAAACAATAAAAAAAGGTGTAAAAGAGCCACGGTCAAAGTGTAAAAATACAGCTCCAATGTTTTTGACACCCAGCGGAAATCGGGGCCGCAGGGAACAACCAAGCGATGCCCAACCACAAACATGTGCGAGGTGCTCCTCCGAAGGGGAGGGACCGTCACCGAGCCGTGCCCTGCGGCCAGTGCAGCTAGTGGAAAAATCACCCCTCTGCATGCTCGCCCCACGGCACCTTCCTGTTTTTGTTTGTTTGTTTTCATCCTGGACTGCTGTCCAGGCCTCGGAGGTGGAGGAAGGGACGAGACATTAGCTGGGGATAACACAGCACAGGGGCTGAGGCGGGGGGAGCCTGATGGCAACACTGGGTGGCCACCTGTGGGGAGGACTGCCTTGTGTCCCGCCCCAGTTGCCAAATATTTCGAAGACGGGGAATTTCCCAGCTTCATCAGGTCTTGTTCGGCCCCAGAGGCTGCCAGTGGGCTTCACACAGTGCGGCCCCCTCTGCGCACCCCATCAAACGAAGCTGCTCCTCGTGACCGCAGAGCCTGGGCTTGGCGTAACCCCAAGTGGGAGGCAGCACAGAGGAGGAAGGCAGCTCTGCCCATGCCTGGTTTTGGAGGAGATCGGAGGCTCCTGGAGGTGTTGTTTCAAGGGAGATGAGGACCTGGGTGGGGAACAGGGAGCTGGCTGCAGACAGGGCAGGGGGAGGACAGCGCAGATCCCATCACGTCCCAGTGCTGCCTGATGTGGGGCTGAGCGAGGGGAGGGCTGTGGCTGCTCAGATGGAGACATCGGGGGCATGGGGTGGTGACCCCGATGACACCCGTGGGCCACGGTGGTTTGCAGGGAGAAGTTGGAGGAAAACAGCCCGGGGTGCTCCTCACTGTCCTGGAGCGCGTCCTTGGGGTTTGAGGGAAGGGACGGGGAAGAAGCCTCTCCCAGGGACTCGGATGAGGTGTGCGCAGCCGCCTCCGGTTTAACGAGCTGCAGGCTGTGGTTTCACACGGGGAGGGGAAAGAAGCACCCTGCACTGCACGTGGGCTCGGCCCCCCCCCCCCGGCTCCCCGCCACCGTTGCCTCCCATCTCTCCCTGCTCAGCACTGCTGCCAATAAGAGCCTGCAGGAGACAGAAAGCCAGGCACTCACCCTTCGCCCAGCTGCTCCGCACACACCAGGGACGCCAGCCACAACTGAGGCTGCTCCACAGAAGGTTGGTTCCCTGGTGGCATGAAAATATGAAATGCTCCCTACCCTAGAAGGATTGGATAACAAGGCAAAAATTACATATGTATACTTTTTTCTCTTTTTTTTTTTTTAATTCTTTTTTCCTCTGCTCAGTAATGCTGGGGGATTTAATCTTAATGCAAACTATTTGCTACATCCTACTTGGGGGAAAAGGGGATGCTTTTAACAAGCTATGTGCTAAATCTGCTTTATGGGCAGGTCACTTCTGGCTTGCCACTTTCTCCTGTTACTACGAGCATATAAATGTACCAGGGGAATCTGTGCAACTCTTTGCTCTCTTTTTAAACCGGGCTCCCTGCTTTTTCTTAGCGTGTGCTGCAGAGCAAGCCCCTCTTATGGGGGATGCTGAGGTTTGTAGCTGCAAATGTTTTCGGGCAGACCCCACAGTGCGTGCGGGAGGAAGCTGCTCTCCTGTCCAAAGGCTGACTGCTGCAGCTTGTCGCTTTTGTGTGTTTCTGCCCGTTCTTGTTGTGCTCTTCCTGCCCTTTTTGGTTGGATGTGGCTTTGGTGGCAAGAGTATCTTCCTGTGGCAGTGTCTGCATTGCTGTTTCCAGCTTGGAGAGGAGAACGCACACGAGGATCACTGATACAGGGAATGATGTGGGGCTGCAAAAGTGCAAGGGTGTGCGGGCATTTGTCTGTTGCTGGGCACATTTCCGAGGGATCACAGCTGCTCCGCCAGCAGTGCTGCTACGCGCATTTCGGTTTCTGTTCTGGATGCTGAGGTCAGTGGGGCTGCTCCTTGAAGCCGCGCCCCTCTCGGTAGCTGAGGAAAGGAAAATAAATTTATAGCAAATGGCCTTGGGATATGTGAGCCCAGTGCCTTTGTGGTTCCTTCCCCCTTGCTCTCCTTGTGCATACTGAGATGAACTTTCCCTAGAGGCACAGCTTTTTTTCTGTGGTTATCCAAGCAAAACACGTGCCGTGCAGCACAAGCCCACACTGATTTTTGTCATACCTGAGGCTCATTTCCTCCGGGAGCTGCCGGAGAGCAAGGAGCAGGGTTCAGACCTAGGACACGGTGCCAAGTTCCTGCATTTCTGGCTCTGCTGGGAGCAAACGTGCGGCCACAGCAGCTTCCTACACGCTTTGTGTGCTCACCGAGGTGCTCTGCCGAGGGATACCTGTCGTGCAGCCGGGGGTCCCGTGGCCCTGACGCCCTGCCCTGAGGCCGTGCCGCTGACCGCTCTCTTCCCCTCCTTTTCCTTCCCAGCTCACACCACTCAGTGCCACAGTCGGCGATGGCCGCTCCCACCGTGGTGACCATGCAGCCCCAGTATGTGGTGGCTGGGCCCAGCGTGTCCAGGGCCATGTGGCAGACGGGGCTGATGGACTGCTGCACCGACTGCGGTGTCTGTGAGTACCGGTGGGGCCAGGGGCCGCTCGGTGGTGGCGTGGCAGGGGCTCATGGTGGTTCTCCCCCTTGCAGGCTGCTGTGGGACGTTCTGCTTCCCCTGCCTGGGCTGCCAGGTGGCCGGGGACATGAACGAGTGCTGCCTCTGTGGGACCAGCGTGGCCATGAGGACCCTGTATCGCACCCGATACAACATCCCGGTCAGTGTGGGCGCAGGTGGTGGGCTCCCTTTTCCCCCCCGTTTTCTCTCAATCCTCACGGCCGGCCGTGGCCCCGGCTCGGCACCCTTCACCATGGCTCGCATCTTGCCTCTGGCAACAGCCAAGCTCAGAGAGCCACTGCTTGGCCCCTGTGTCCCTGTCAGGAAGAGCCCTGAAAGCACCGGGGTCGCACCGGTGCTGCACAGGATAGCAGCTTGGTGTGGGTGCCAGGGAAATGCGGGCGTTTGCGCACATTAAATGTTTCAGAGCTTTTCTTCCCACTGGCGGTGAAAGGACTTGATGTGTGACTTTCCCCCCCTGCCTCGGGCGGGGAAGCCAACAGATAAGTCCCTGTCGGAGTTCCGGGGTAAGCAGTTCCTTGTCCCTTCCTATCTTATCTCCTTCTGGCAAGCCTGCCCAGTCCTGCAGCCAGCGCAGCCGTTGCTGCTGAACCATGCACTTTTTAAAACGTCCTCTGCTCCGGGGTCAGAACTGAACCGTGATGGAAAAGACATGTAGTGTGGAGTGCAACTAACCTTTTCTTTGCTGGAATGTGGTTTTGGGGAAGCTCTGGCTCCTAATACATGCCTTTCTTGCAGGGCTCCATTTGTTCCGACTACTGCATCACTCTCTGGTGTCCCGTGTGCTCTGTGTGCCAGATCAAAAGGGACATCAACAAGAGGAAAGAGCTGGGCATCTTCTGGTCAGCGCCCCTCTTCTCCCTGAACCATGGAGGCATCGTGCACGTCCATGGCCTGAGCGGGACAAGCGTGTGGCCGCAGCAGGCTGCTGTCAGCCCGTCCTCACCTCCTGTCCCTTCGCTTACAGATACCGTGGAGACCATACCGCCCGCTCCCCACAGGAAGGTGGCTGCGGACTGCCCATGAGTGTCACCCCTCAGCCCCTCACTAACGGCCCCAATAAAGAGCAATGTGTGCCTTGCCTGCTGTGTGCTTGTTGCCTCCCTGCATCGTCCCTCTCTACCGCATGGATGCATTTCCACCCGGGTTCTACTCCTTTTCCCTTTTATAGACTATTTTAAATGTGTGTAGGGTGTCTGCTGAGATGTCAGACGTGGGCTGGCTTCTGGGTCTCTTTGTGGTGCTGGCGCTGAACTTCCCCACGAGTGCAGGTACTTCACCTGCCTGCAGCAGCAACAGAAAAGCGAATGTGCTAGGGTCCCGGCAGCTTCTTCCTTTTGGGAGGCCGTGGGACTTGCCCTCTGAAACGATGCTTCTGACCCGAAGGCAGCTGAGGGGAGGCAGCGGAGAGGTGCCTTCCCCCCTGCTCCCATCACTTTCAGAGGGGGGTTTGCCCTGTGGGTCTCTGCAGGCACTTGTGGGCTTGTGGAGCCTGAATGCGGCCTCCCCTTCTCCGAAGGCCGCTGCTGGGCACTGCTGGGCACGGCGGCGCAGGCACAAAGGCGGCCGGCATGGGGAGTGGCGAGGGCCGGCAGCGGAGACGTTGCGCAAGTGGGGTGCGTGCAGCCCGGCCTGCAGCTGGGCCGGGAGGAGCAGAGGTTGGCAGCGCCCGGTGCATATAAGGGACGTGAGTGGACAAAGGAAGCACGGCTCTGGGAGAAGGTTGGCTCTGCAGGTGCGTGTGGCTGGGGGGGCTTTGGGGTGAAATGGTGGAAAATCGGGGCTGAAGTGGTGATAATGGAAACTGCGGTGATCCCGCGTTGGACATGAGCAGGGGGCGGTGGTCCCGGGGCTGCATGTTCAGTGTGCCCAGTGCCCACCGGTGTGCTAGCTGAGGGCACGTCCCTGCCCTAGGGAGCAGCCCCAAGGCTGTGGAGGCCGTGGACCTCAGGTGGGTTTGTTACAGGGTTCATTATGGAGCTCATTATGGGGGGCAGCTGGGTGTGGGGAGGAGGAGGAGGTGTTGTGCTGTTGGGGGAGGATGGGAGCGCAGGGGCTCCTGCGGTGCTGGGGAGCTGAGGAAGAGGAGGCACCTGGCGAGGAAGGTAAGTGAGCAAGGAGGGGCAGGAGCTGGTGGCTAGGCTTGGAGCAGTGGAGAGGGAGATGGGAAACGTGCTGTCTTCCAGCCCCCTGGGGAAGGAGGGTTAGACGGGGAGAGGCAGAGCGGGTGAGGCCCCAGTGGAGCAGTGCCCAGAGACGTGGCCCCTGGGCTGGGGCAGTGAGGGCTGCAGCCTCCTTTCCTCCTGGCCAACCTTCTCCTCAGGACGCCGTCTGCCCGTGCAGCTCTGTCGATGGCCTCCCACCATGTGGTCACCACCCAGCCCTTGGGCTCGATGGCAGCCCCGCAGAGGAATGACTGGCAGACAGGGCTGATGGACTGCTGCTCCGACTGCGGCGTCTGTGAGTAGGCCCTGGGTGGGCTGGTGGAGGGTCTGGGGGATGTGGGGCATGTGTCGAGCGTGGGGTGTCCCCATGTCTCTCACAGGTATCTGCGGGACCTTCTGCTACCCCTGCCTGGGCTGCCAGGTGGCCGGGGACATGAACGAGTGCTGCCTCTGCGGGCCCAGCGTGGCCATGAGGACCCTGTATCGCACCAGATACAACATCCCGGTCAGTGCGGGTGTGGGGAGGAGCACCGTGTGTCCCTGGGGGACTGGAGACGCACAAGGCCACGTCTCCCCGGGTCGGGGTTGTTTGTACGACGGGTCCTTCTTGGCAGGGCTCCATCATGGATGACTACTTCTCCGTCCTGTGCTGCCCCTGGTGCTCTCTCTGCCAGCTGAAGAGGGATATTAACCGGAGGAAAGAACAGGGCACCTTCTGGTGAGTTGGCCTCTTTGCCCAGCTCCGCGCGCATTCCCTGAGCCTCCCTTCCTGCCACGACTGACCTAGCGCATCCCCGTCCCATCTCTCAGCCTCCTCTGCCCTCCCTTGCAGATGCTGCTGCCCGGGCTGTGGAGTCGATGCTGCCCTCGCATTTCTGGTCTGTGCAATGGGGGTTTCAGTGTTCTTGCACAGATCCCCCCTTCCCTTGGTAACGCGGTCAATAAAGAACAGTGCTTGCCCTTACTTGCATGTGTTTGCATTTATTTACTTTGTGGTTTTAGCTTTATTATTTCCCGGTGTCCTGCTGTGACACCAGAGGACAGCATGCTGCTTTGTGCTGTGTGTTCAGAGCAACACTGAGCACACCAGAGGAAGATCTCTTGCAGATCTGCACCAGGACGGGACCAGCCCAAGAAACTCAGCAGTGGGAAAAACTGAAGTGAAACAAAACCCAAGCCAATGCTGCTGCGGCCATCTCAGCTTCTCCTCCATGCACGCCACAGTGTGGCCACTGGCAGGGCCTGTGACAGCATCGATGGGGAAGCGATGGTGGCAGGGTGGGGGGACTGTGGTCCAGCCTGCCATCTTCATGAACCTCCTGAGGAACCACGGTGCTGAGAGCCCACTGGGAGCTGCTGCTGCGTGGGGTGAGACGTCCTGGTGTCTGGCGTCAGACTGGGGGCTTGAGGAGTTTGGGGGAAAACCTCATGTAATTGGGGGCTGCCTTGCTACACCACGGCTTTGAGCAGGTGCTGGATTTACTCAGTAACCTGTCATGGGTCAGAAAAGGTAATTCTGAGGCTGGGGTTGGCTCTGCAGAAGAGTGCTGGTGGCTCTGGTCTGTTTCAGCTTTGCTGCTTTTCAGAGAAATTGGCATGTTTTTTGTGTTCTCCCAGAGGTCAAGCTGGCTGTGGTACCATCAGCTGCATAGCCTGGGGAGGCCACATCATTGCCTCAGCGAGCTGGCAGCACCCAGGGTCTGGGACTCCAAGGCCACCCACCCGTGTGCCAGTGACAGGTGAGAGCTGTGTCCCTGTCATGGGGTTCCTGCAGACCCCTGTCCCATCTCACCAGCACCAAGGTCTCCTCGGGGCTCTTCTCCCCTCTGGGCCATGCTTGCAGAGGCCCAGCTTAGCTCTGCCTGTCTTTGCTGCAGGATGGGTGTCATGGCTATGGGCTGAGAGGGTTTCCCCACCCGTGGGTGGGAGAAGGTGGTGACTGTGGGTGTGTAGGTTTCTGTAATATGCAAGGACACAAAGGCTTGGTTTCTGTAGTTTTATTACGAATTGCCACCCCTAAAGCAAGCACATACTTACTTTTATGCGTACTTATATATATATATATATACACATTTATATATATATATATGCACACCACTCAAGGTGTTACCAGTATGGCACGGATCAGACCACTTCCAGGACTGGGACAGCTGAAGACAGAAAAGCTTCTCATCACTGGATGATGCTTGTGACAGCATCCACCATCAGCAGGCGTCCCCTGAGAGGATCCCGCCTGTCCTGGAGATCTACAGAGAAGCTCCTCTTGTGTAAATATTGAGTTATTTTTATACCACGTTGGTGCTAATACCTAAAGGAGATGTAGGATAGTGTAGATCAGCTAATCCTGATTGATGACAAACTAGCCTGCAGGGAAAACAGGCGTTTGTTTGTTGGTTATCGGGGATTCTCTATTCTGTGCTCATCAAAGATGTCTCACTCCCTGCTGAGCTTGCCAGGCATGCCTTGGGCTTCCGGTGCAGTAGCTACGTTTCTTCATGTTTTAGTCTGCTCTTGTGGGGGGAAATGAGACTGGTGGCTGCGGAGGGCATGGGCACCTAGTGGAAGGGGCTGGGCGTCTGTCGGGCAGTGCTGTGCCCCCTGCATCTCTGAGCAACCGCTTTTGTTCCTTCAAATGTACGAAGGACATGTCGCTGCCTCAGGACCCCGCCTTGTGGCCACGCTTGTGCTGTTCAGTCTCAGCCCGTGGGTTTCGGTGCCGTTACGGCCCCAGCTAACAGGCGCTGCGGCGGGGCTGCAGCTCCAGCTAGCGGACGTGCCGCATCAGAGGTGCCCTGCCCTGTACCACCGGTGGTCGTTGGCAGCTCCAACCCATCTCAGCTGTCTTTCCACAGCTCAGGTTAGGTGCACAATCGCACCCTGCTGAAGCTCCACAGTCTACCTCATGGCCGATCTAGCCTCTTACAGTTCCACAGCTGGACACTCTACCTTCTTTCAATATAAGATGACTTGTGCTACTCTTTGTTCCGGTTTTGACCACCCGGCTGTTGGGATATGTGATGCTCCTAATGCTTACGTACCTGTCTCATCGATCATCTGTCTCGAGGAAGTCATACCTGAAGGGTGCGGCTTAGTTCCATCTCCACCTAATGGATGATCCTTCCTCTTACAAGATAAGCGAAGGGCTGCTTCAATAAAAGCTCGTTCTTGTTCTAAACTAATTCAAGCTCCAGCTCATTTGTTGCAATCTGGCCTGTGGCCAAGGTCGTGAATCAATCACTGTCATAACTTCATATTAATATGGACTGTCAGAATTGTGCAAAGGTGGCGTAAGTATTGGACAATTAAGGCGGTAACTATTCCAGGCAATGAGTGCACGTGGGAAAGGGGAAAGTGCCTTTTTGCCCATCTCGAACACTTTATTCAGCCTGGTGCATGCCACTTTCTCCCCTGAGGGTCTGCATGCCTGCCCCGACACCCTCCCCCCTCCCTCGCCTGCCTGGTCCCCAAAACCAAAAAAGTGGAGCCACTTTCTGAGGTCCACCAGCACAGGACTGAGCCTCCGCTTTCAGGCACTGAAAATGCAGCACTGGGTCTTTGGCCAGGCTTCACAAACACTACATGGGGCCTTGCTTTTGGAGCCCCCCAAAAAACATCTCACAGAGCTCATTTTAGGGATCCTGAAGTGCGGTGCCAGGCCTTGCTTTCCTGCTTTGAAAATGTAGTGCTTAGTCTCCATTTTCAAGCAGGAACAAAGATAGGACTGACTGACTTAGGTGTTTTTTTTGAGTCTCCAAACCATGGCACTAGGCCCTGCTTTTCTGCTGTGAAAAGGTGGGACTTAAGTCTCCAGTTTTGGCCCCTAAATGTAGCACTTTGCCTCCATTTTCAAGCAGGAAAAAGATAGGGCTTAGCTACTTTTCTGAGTGCCGAACCATGGCACTTAAGCCTCCATTTTCCATCAGAGACTGGAGGGCTTAGGCAGTAGGGAAGTTTCAGCAATTCCCCCACCCTCTGGCTTGCAGCTCGCTCTCCAGCCCCAAAAGGCAGCGCTGGCTCTCCATTTCCAACCTCTGAAAACGAACGACTCAGCCTTGTTTCCAGAGCCCCAAAACCATGCGACTCAGCCTGCGCTTTCAGGCCCTGAACACGCATGACTCGGCCTCTGCTCAAGATCCAGAAACACACCTTTGGGAGGGGGGGGTGCAACTGAGCCCCCAAAACCACCCAAGGAGCTGCTTGCCAAGACCCACAGCACAGCACCCCCGCCACCCCGGGCTCCGCCGCTGATGCCTTCCCCCCCCGGTACCCCCAATCGCAGCAGGTTCGTACAAAAAGATTTATTAAAAAACCGGCCCGACACCACTACAGCAGGACACTGCCACACGGGGCTTCAACACAGGACGCGCGCTACGGTACAGAGGGAGGGGCGTAAAACAAAGCGATCGGTAAGCATCGTGGTTAAGAAATAAGACGGTGTGAAAGCCATTTTGCCTTAACAAGCACTCAATTAAACTTCAGGGGGACCCCACGGCTTACTTCCCATCATGGACTTGATACAAAAATTAGTCTGAACTGCTATTAGCAGGCAGCATGTGCCGCCCCAAATGACTCTTCCCATGAGAAAATACTGCTGCTGCACCTAGGAGAAAGAAAAGAGAGGAACAAGTCATTCTGTGCCAACTGACAGCAGGCAGAACAGCTTTTTCTTTCTTTTTTATTAACAGAAAACTGCTTTTTAGATACCCCTATGTCCCACTCTACGTAAATATGGTATATCAACATTAATCGTGTAAATATATGCTTTTTAAAATTAAAGCTGAACAGGAGAGTCCATGAGCTGGAAATCCACATGTGCGCCAATGTTTAAGGCAAGCTTTTCATCGTAAGCTGTGAATTTACTGACAAAACGCTTCTAGTCTCAGATGTTGCGAGACATCTCAGATACCTGTAACCACCACCAAAAGCTACTCTGGTGGACGGACCTTTCCGGCCCAAAAGGTTGCGTTTAGGAATTGTGCCGACCCACTATAGAGTATTATTAGCTTATCCGTTAAGAAAATACAACTAGAAGAAAAGGTTACATCGACTACTATAGTAGGATTGTGCTCAGAAGCTAAGGAGAAGTCGACACAACAGGAATTCAGCTCAAGAACTTCTTGCAATTACTGCTACCATGTCTATAAATGGGAAAAGCAAGCATTAAAATAGATTAATAAAATATAAAATTAAGACTGGAAAATCCAGAGACAAGCTGTATCCTTAGAAGAACAAAGTTAAAATTATTCAGTAAGCTGACGTATTTAACCATTACTGGGCCTGTAAAAAATGCATTAAAATTACATTACATATAGTTTTAAAAGCAAAGAAATAAGTGAAGGCAAAGCTTGAAGTATCCATTTTATTTTATAATGCTGATACAGGATGTTGGAAGAGACCATACCAAACGGCAGCATTCGAGAGCGTGAGCATCTCGTACCCTGTCCGCATTGAGCGGGCCTGTGAGAATCGTGAAGTCAGCGCGACACAGGGCCTGCAATGAAGTTCCCGCTGGCGGGTACAAACAAGGTATAATGTCAGAGTTAGTAGGCAATATTGTTTCGCTGCAATTCCTTAATTTGTACCCATTAGCAGTACTTTACCTGTTAACTTTACTGACTTGTTAATTATAGGGCAAAAGGCAAAAGCTTAAGAGCACCTGTGTTACATATCTTCAAAGTCATTACGTTACATTACGGTAAGCACGTCTGGGTGCTGTGAAATTTTAAAGCATTAATCATTACAATAGCTTACGCAATAGATTTGAAAAATTACTATTAAGTACAAAATCAGGTTGCAGGTACATAGTCAGGACATACCTGTTCAGGGTAAGTTGCGAACGGAATAATTTAGTATGGTTTGTAGCTATTTTGATGACCACCTCGCCGAGATACTTTCCCATAACCACTCTGCTGATCTAAACACAACAGAAAGCCGTCAGATGGGAAGCTCCGGGGGCGGCCGTGTTTCAGGAGGAAACATCAACGCCACCAGCTAAGGCAGCTTTCAGAGCCAGCTTCCCGCACCCCGACACCTCAGCAGCATCAAGCTGCTCACAACGGTTTTCATCCTACCCACAGCTCCAGCCTCCCCAGAACATAACGATTTTACGCTCACCCCTTCAAAAGCATGTGGGAGAAAACAAACACATTCACAAAAATGCTAGGCTATTCCCAAATTGTGAGTAGTTATTGGCACGCTAAGGCAGAACAAATTTACCAAGGGATCAGGAGGAAAACACCCCCCAAAAAAAAACTCCCCCCACTATTTTGCAGGAGTGTATAATTGTGCAGCTGCTGGTCCATCCCCAAATTCTGATTACGGCCATATCACCTCTGTGCTAACTACAGTCTTCTGAAGACGGGTAACTTAACGATGTATGACGCAGCCACTGCTGGACTCAAATTTGTGTTCTATTCTCGGCCAAGACAGCCCCTTCGTGAGCCTGAACAGTCTGCAGAGCACGTTTGTAAGGAGACAGCTGAGGCAGGTGTGCTCTCTGACCATCTAAAAGTGAGGTGTGCATTAGGAAGCCGACGGGCACCTTCCCCTGCCACCAGGAGAGGCAATACTCCATCTCCCCGGCACCCCGGAAAGGATGAGGCTTTCCAGGCAGTACCACAGCCTGACTGCACAACGGATGTGCACAAGCACCTGACTTGGTGTGACACAAAAGCTGGGGACAGAGGGGCACTGGAAACCAGCACACCAAGGACCTCACACGTAAGAGGAATGCTGCTAAGCTAGCTGAAAACCTAAACCAATATGCTTTTAAAGACAGTTTGGTGTTTGTTTGTTTTTTGTATTTGTGTCAGCAATTTTCTTTCCAACAGCAGGGCTTTTCACAAGAAGTTCGGTACTTACTGCTATAGTCACCATATCCGTAGTAGTTGTTGTAACCAGTGTAGTCGTATCCTCCGTAACCTCCGTACCCTTGGCTGTTGTAGCCATAGTTCCCATACCCCTGATTCCAGTAGCTGCTGTATCCCTGGTTCCAGTTTTGACTGGGGCCTGCAACACAGCGTGCCAGAACTCAGAACTGCAGGAGACTTGCTTTCGCTCAAGCAAGCCCCTCGACGTCTTATACCACGCCAGTGCAAACTTACCGCCGCCTCTTCCTCGAGCTCTTCCGACAAATCCTCCTCTGCTCCCCCACTGCTGCTGCTGCTGGTACTGTTCCTTTGACATGGCTACTTTTATTTCACACTGGAAAAGGAAAGTTGACATCAGATCCGATTCGCAGCAACAATCTTCACCAAGAATTCCTAAGCTTACGGAACGTTAAGCGGAAAATAAAATTTGGTCACCCCGGTGCTCTTCCTGGGAACAAAATGCAGAGCTTACACTCTTCAACTTGAGCATTGCTGAAAGACACTGACATTGTAAAGACTTTTCAAGTTCCCCACCTTCCTGTCAGTAGAACCAATTCTGAAAAACAACACTTGTTTCATTGTATTTCTTTCTGTTTTAACTTTAGAACAGACCTCTGAGGTATTTATTTGGGAAAAGCAAACTCAGCTCTGAGCTACAAAAGTATCGTTGCGTTTTGCTCAGTTCCCAAAGCTTCCACTGCATATCCATCCCACGAGGAAGAGGCCGGCTACAAATTGAGTTTGGGTTACAAGGTTTAATTTTAAACACATTTCTGAAGGAAGGTAACTTCCAACAGGAAAGCCTAGCTTCCCATTTCAGTTCAGTTCCGGAAGCACTCTAAGATAAATTGGCATTTTGCCTAAACAACAGAGTATTTCCAGATTAAACACTCCAGTGACTTGATTAAAGATCCAGTGACTTGGAAAGCGTGGTTAAACCTCCCGGAGCAGATGAGTGAGGCAGCACCCAGGGCACACCGCCAGACAACCTGGGAGCGTCAGAGCCAACAACCACGCTGCTGCCAGCCCTCTCCCCACAGGGCGTGCAGAACAAAACGTCACGGGAAGACCCCTCAGCTCATAGGCTTTCTGTAACCAATTACTAGCACCTCTAGAAATGCTTCATAGGTTTAGCACAACATGAGAGAAATAAAGCTTATAGGTATTTTCAGACTATTCTTCAAAACCAGCCAGAAATGATCATGTAATTCACTCTACTGTCAGTGTTCAGTTTCTCTAGGAAAAAAGTCACCTACTTTACTAAGCCCAACGTTGTGGTATTTCTTTTCCATTATTTTCTTCACTGGTTCCTCCTCCTTGAAAGTAATGAAGCAAAATCCACGCCTCTTGTTAGTTTTGTTGTCCATGGGGAGCTCTATAGACTCAACCTGGTAGAGAACAGTTGTGTTACATTTTATCCTGCCATTTGCACGACTTGAAAACATTTCTAACAGCTCGTATTTGCCAAATAAAATTATTTCAACTAGAATACGATAGTGTGCTTTCATCGCAGGGCTTTACGTTAGTCGATGCAAATCAGCATCACTACATCCATCATCACTGACATTGTGAACACGATTATCATCACTAGAAATTATGTTCCTAACTGCGTAAGTGACTGCTTTCATCTAACTCATCACTTGCCTGCTCCGGAGCTCTAACGGATCATGCTGCACAAGGAGTATTTTACTCGTGCTGGATAAGTACTCTCAATCTGATTTACAGTTATGTCAGTTAGGACGGGGCTAAACTAGGTGTTTCCACCCTTGAGCAGAGCTAAATCTTCAAGCTTTGTATGAAGAACGTCTATCTTTGCAAAAAAACATAGTTCTGCTCGTTCATCACGCTACTAAAATTGTTTGTTGAACAGGACAAATGATACTGTTCAACACCTAACTGCAAACACAAAGTTCTCCTTGCAAGTGGCACGGGAGGATTTGGCCTAAGGAAATAGTTGTTGTAGCCTCTGGTACAGGCCACCAGGCAGGTATTGGAAAACCCAGCTCCCCGACAGCTGAGCTGTCATGACCTGATGCTGGCAACACCTTACAATAAGTAGAGAAGCTGCTGCCAACTCCCATCACCCTTACCAAGCTCCTACAGGGCAGCTTTTAAGCTCCGAGGTGGTATTTTGTGACAGTCCGCCTGCACCACCAAAATGGGGGACAGAGAGAGAGACAGAATATAGAGTTGCAGAGAATTTCAGAAAACTGCCTGAATCCCTGCCACAGCAGATGAGCTGGCCTGCCTGAAGAGCATCTCAGCCAGCTAACCCAGGCAGCATGCTCCGAAACCGTGCCTCCCACGCCTGCCTTGCTCAAGACATTCAGGCATCCCGCAGATCAGGTCCCAAGTCTCTGATGTGCCCCAGCTCCTCCTTCCAATAACCCCGTCCACATTACCAACCCATGCAAATCCCAGCCTCCACGTGATACCCTTATTGTTAAGATTCTGAGAAGCAAAACACGTGGAATTACACTGGCTGTTAAGCTTACCGTAGCTTCAAACAAGACTGAGTTTGGGAGCTGTTTTTAATTACCGATTTTTGAAGAGCGAGCAATTTATTTTGCCACGTACCTCACCAAAACCTCCAAAGTATTCCCGTATTTTCTCTTCAGGTGTGTCTGGAGATAAGCCCCCAACAAAAATCTTTTTGACGGGTTCTTTTGTTTTCATGGCTTTAGCTCTTTTAGGATCAATGACCTTCCCATTCAGCTTGTGTTCTTTCTGGTCCATGACCTGTGGAAAATTAAAACAAGACCTTATTCACAGTTCAAGCTAAATGTTTCACGGGAGTTTTGAGCAAGGCTCAGCTAATTCATACTTGAGCTTTGGTAATGCTAGCACTTCAGCGGCAATATTTTTATTCCAATGATTATTTGTTCCACAAACCCAAACAGTTGCATGATTTTGATCACTGTCCACTGACACAGACGGTTCTACTAAAGCCTTTAAGGAATAACCTGCAGCCACTTATCACCCAAGGAAATACGGACATAACATTTCCCAGAAAGCACTGCACAATCCCCTCCTCCCCTCCTCCCACCTCATAAAGTAAAGAAGGGTTTTATCTGTGCCTTAGATACCACCAAAGATCAACGAAGGTGACAAATCTTCTGGGTGCTACATCAGCAGCACTTTAGAAAGGCTAACGCCTAATTTTTGCTAGAATAATGCCCAAATGCATCAAAGCCACCGACCCCACTGCAGGGGTCACCCTGCAGCTCTGGAACACGAGGACTTGGCGCACTTTTAGCATCACCACTTCCCTGGCGGTAGGCAGCAGGTGTATTATACATGGTAGTTTCGAATTGCACAAGGCCAGTGGGTTGCAGCACGTTCCCCTGCAAGTACCCAAAGGCCTATTCTGGGAGCCGCTGCTGCTCCCGGCCGCTGTGGCACGACTAAGTGTGGGAAAAGAACATTTCCATAAGCAGCATCTTAAATAGGTTGCATCCCAAAATCATCTGTAACAGGTTATGTGCAAATAACTATGTGTGCAGTCACCTGAGTGCTGCACCTTTGCGGACTACAATTTAAGGTGCCATTTGATCACATTAATATTACCTTATCTACGCTCTCCGATTCTTTAAAGAGTACAAAGCCGAAGCCTCTCGATCGCCCAGTGATGGGGTCTAACTTCAGAGTGCAGTCTACAACTTCGCCAAATTTAGAGAAATAGTCCTTCAGGTCTTTCTTTGTAGTGTCCCAGCTAAGGCCGCCAATGAACATTTTCCTGTTGAGACAAGAAGGTTAGCCCGTTAAGACACTTCACCTAAGATCCCACGCCATCAAGCTGTACGAGCTCAGCTGCCTTACATAAGGAGTAGCAGGGCTTTATCAGTGACACCCCAGGCGCGCATAGGAGGCCCCGCACTTTTCGACACGTTGCTGAAACGATCCTGGCCAGAACAGATACAGGCCTGCAGGCATGCGCAGCCTTCCGCTGCAGTTGTTTACGTCACTACCCCAAGAAGCCGCAAGGAGCGATGTAAAGGTGTACTGCTACCTCCCTGCAACCCCGTCGCTACTGACCCACAGGCTTAACCCACACGGGTCTCTGCGAAGCCCCCCACAGCTGTTTGTGAAGCAGAGGCAGGACCGATACATGTCTAAGGCAGCAGGGGTACCCAGGAGCACTGACACACTCGCCTGGAATGCACGCATGCCAGCACGAGTACACCAAAAAACAAATAAAAAAGCGCAGTCGAGTCCGCTTCCCCATAAAGGTGTAAAAAAGCTAAGTATTGGATGCTCAAAGCTAACTTTTCCTCCCCAAAACATGATATAAACAGCTGGCATAATCCAAACCAATCCCCAGAACAACTTCCCTACAGACTGTTTACAGGAGCCGTGCTGCTGGGAAAACGGGTACGAAAGGTACCTTTAGTCATGACTTTTAATTACACAAGCACGCTGGAAGCTTGGATTCAAATCATGACCGTCTGGAAACAGCAGTGTGGCACAAAAAATTCAGGCACTGCTGCACCGCTGAAGGAAATGCTTGACGACTTGCATCAACTGAAAATCAAGCCAACGAGCGCAGGAATGCAATGCCCTAGTCATCAGGCACGAGGCTTATGCTCTCATTCAGAGAGGATTCGTTTTGAGATGATCTCTTCTAATGCTGATAAAGAAGATTTTATGACAGGCTCAGAACTGAAAGGTATGATCCACTGAAATGTGTAAAAACGTGTTCTCCGAAGCTCTGCCGATTTATTTCACAATGACACGCACTGTTTTCAGACAACCTGCGCAAGCACCCAAGCGCGCTTCCATCTCCTGCACGTGCCGCACACACACAGGCATCCCTGCTCCGATCGCGCTGCACTTCCACAGGTCCAGCCCTCTCAAACCCAAGCTGTTCATCTGAACTCACCCCAAGCCTCGCTGAACTGGCTGTGCTCTTACGAAATAAACAGGAAGGTTCAGCTTCTGACAAATGTCTCGAACCTCCAGACGCAGCAGGGCTCAGAAGCTTCATCTGTTTCCACATGAAGTTTTTCCATCTATCAACAGGAGCACCAATCCCCCATAGCTTTATTCACCTCTCCCATTAGTTCCAGCTCTCTTTTCTCCAAAAAGCACTGGATGCCCTACCTTGGCGACCTCTTACTGTTTTTGGGAGTGACATGAGCAAATGGACCATGCTAGTAAAACGGTAGCCTCCGACCAGCAGGGTTCAGTCATCCAAAGAAAGCCTGGTATCATTAACAGTCATCCTGTTTGTTGTCGTGTGTTTTTTCTAAGCAGCAAAACACAACACACGCCGAGGATGCAGCATCGTATTTCTGACACATGGGAGATACTGACACTGGAGCAGTTCCTGTAGAACGTACACGGGCTTCATGCCGTACAAAACATCCCTTTTACAGCTGTCAGCAGAACAATTAACACAAACTACAAAACCCTGCTTTCTATCACTACGTTCACGACCCAAACCAGGAGTTTGAAATTCCTGCCCTTCTGAAGGATTTCCCCAGCACCGCGCAAAAACTGAATGTGTGACTGCAGTCACGGAGCAGCAAAACCTAATTGCTCCAGCTTTCCACTACAGCAAAAGTTTTTCAGCTCCACTGCAAAACTGAGGCCAAAGCAAGGCTACAACACCAACAGTACCACAAATGACAATTACGAGCCGTGCCACCGTACTGTCAAAACCTAGTGAAACACGCGTCCTTTCCAAACCACGGCTTGGCTGGTTGAAGTCACATCAGTGCACGTTTTTCCAAAATAGGTCACCAGAAGGGCACTGGCCAAGCTTTCAAGCTTCGGACATAGCTAAACTGAGCATACACAGAAGCAGTGACTGGCTGTGGCCTTTCTCCAGATGCCTGATCGGGATGTTTCCCAGCAGTTGCCAACTTAGGGATATCTGAGTACAAAGATCGTACCTGGGAAAAATTGAGGGTGCACTCAGTTGCTGAAAATCCTGTCTCTAATTCCTAATGTAAAGGAACCACTATCATACCTCCATCCAGCAACTACTGAGGGCACGCTGTCTTCCCTCTGCCTCCAAGAGCTGTCAAAAACAGTTTCCCATACAGTGTTACCAACAAGTGACAGGTCAAAAACTATTCTCTCATGGGCTGAAAGACTGAACTCAACTACAAGCCGACGTACACTACAGTGTACTCAGTGCCCCGCATCACCACACCACGCAGTGACAACTCCTCAGAGGCTGTGCTGACTCAAAAAAAAGCGTACGTCCTCATGCAACCCTTCGATAGGTAAAGGCAGAACAAATATGAAAATGGTGACAGAACTTAAAGTGAGGTACTTAAGGTAGGAAGAAGTGAGGATAACATCTAGGCTCCCATGAGCACTGGGAAAGCACTCAAAACACGTTCCTGTTGCGTCTCCGCACTGTCAGCAACACCCTGGTTTATTACAAAAGGGGAGGCTTCTCTGCAAGTCCTGACAGGACACACACAGCTACTGCTCCTTTATTCAGTTTTTATTTTCTGCCTTGAAAAAACACACTTGCTGCCTGAGTTTCACAGCAGCACGACAGGCACCAGCACGGAGCGGCAGCCCGTCCTGGAACTGGATCTATTCTACATGAACTTCACCTGCTGTAGGAAGGCTGCTCTCTGCCCCCTGCCAAGCACCAGACTTTGGGGAGATGAAAAACCGCATTCGTTCTGCGCTTAAACTCGTCACCTACGGCACAGTCCTGCGCTGGGAGTTTCGTGGGCTCGCTGACAAGAGCCCACCTCGTGGCGCGAGCCAGAAGAGCAATACGCGTTACGGCCCCCCAAGCCCACGGTCCCTTCCCCTCTCTTTAGGGCTGCCGGAGGAGAAATGGCAGAGGGTGGCACGAAGCCTGGCGACGCTGCTCCGGCCATCGCTTCTCCGTCACAGAGCGCCGCGCCTTAACTTCCCGCAGCAGCAGCAGCAGCATCCTCCGAGGGAACGAGGAAATAAACAAACCCCCCAACTTGGCCGGGGCCGAAGCTTCCCGGCTCGGAGCGGGCCGCCCGGGGGGAGCCACGACCGCGGGGCGCCGCCGCTCACCCCTCGTCCTCCTCGTTCTTGCTGGCGTCGATCTTGGCTCCCTCCGACTCGCCCCCGCCGCCGCCGCCGCCGCCAGCCCCGTCGGCGCCCCCCGCGCCGGCCCCCGGCAGCCCCTCGGGCTGTTCCGGCTGCTCCGCCGGGCCGCCCCCGCCGCCGGCCGCGTCCACGGCGAACTGCTGCTCCGACATGGCGCCGCCGCCGCCCCCGGCTCCGCTTCCCCGCCGCGGCGCCGGCCCCGGTGGCGGCCCCGGCCCGAGCCCTCCGCCCGCCGCCCGCTCGTCTTAATGGCGCCGACGCCGAGCCAGCCTAAAATGGCGGGCGGAAGGGGCGCCGCGCCGCCCCACGTGACGCCATGGCGGCGGCAGGGCCCGGCCCGCCTCAGGCAGCTCCCGGGGAGCGGGAGGAGACCCCGCGCTGCTCCCTCGGAAACTGTGAGGGGAATTAAGAGCGAAGGAAGCTTAGAAAAGCGTTTACGCTATGGGTGGAAGGCAGAGGCAGGGCTGGAGGCTGGTTTCTAGACGCAAGAGGTCCCTGCACGGACAGGGAAGCAGTGCCTTCATCTGTCAGTCCCCTTCCTTCAGTCACAAATAGAAGTGCAAAGTTGGTTCTGATCTGGAACGACTGGAGCTTCAACTCTTGCCACCTATTTAAGATAAAGCCTCTCCTCCTGTACAGCCTCCTCCACTGCCACAATAGCCCAGAAGCAGACTCCTTCTTTAAAAGATGTGAGATGGGTACTGCTAGGGACCTAGTCCCCTCCTCTAACGCTAATTAAGTCTACAATCCTTACATTTAAGGCATACTCAAAATAGGGGCTGCACACCCACCTTTGTCTTAAGCCACATCTGCTGTCCAGCACTGCTCTTGCCTTTTTACACAAGGAAGAAAATCAGGTTATACATAACTACATGCACCTCACTCCACAGCCAATGTCAGGACTACATTCACTTCGGGAAGCATTTATTAAGAGAATCCTTTAACATGAAATTATACAAATAAAAGTTTGTATAAACACACGTCCACGTTGTGTCATAACATGAATGGCAAAAAGAAAGTAAAAACCATAAAAGAAAACTAGCCGGCCGCTATATACAGTTGGACACAGTTGTGTCGTACACTAAAAGTCTTTACAAAATAGTCATTTCCTCTCACGAAGACCACCCTCCGCTCGCACACAATGCTCTGCAAGATGGCTTTGCTGCAGCATCTCCACCTAAAAAACCAAGACAAAATGCATGTCAGAACTCCGCAAGGTACTACAAGAATCGTTAAAAGGTCCATTTTCATGAACTGCTTTAAGTCTTCTATATATTCCTTTCGTCACTGTTAAAGATCATATGCATATTTCCTAAGGTAACACCACGTTTTGTTACCCGTCAAAAATTTGTCTTCCCAAATCTAGCCACTTGGCCCATTCAGGAAGCTGTTCCAGAACTACGCATATCCCAATTTTATGGTTAATCAGGTTCTGAACCAGGTTTTCCACTGGAAACACCGCCAAGAAGGGGTTTCCCAATCATGTGCTTATCCGCCTCAGCAACAGCTGCGCAAAGGCAAATCAGATCTCATTTTACTTCCAACGGTCCACGTGCATATGATCTTTAATGTCTTTCCAGATTTAAAAGTTCGTTTTGGTTTGCAGATTTCACTATTAGCTATAAAAAGAAAAAAGCAAGCATTAAATCTTAAACAATGCACACTTAAAATGAGGTTCCACAATTGAAATACAACACTAAACAGAAGACCAAATGATTAAGCTGTAAAGGCATTTATGTACTTTAACTCCTGTAAAAAACCATTTAAGTTAAGACACTTAAATCTCCAAAAAGATTAAAAAAGAAGCCAAAGTCTGAAGTTTTCCACTTTAATCTTTACGCTGGTACATGAAGTTGGAAGAGACCATACCACAGGACAGCGTTTTCTGGTGTATGCCTTGCGCTCTGCCTGCAACGTGCGACCCCAGAGATAGACGTGGTCAGGGTGACACACGGCCTGCAATGAAGTTCCCGCTGGCGGGTACAAACAAGGTATAATGTCAGAGTTAGAAGACAACATTCTTGTTTTCCTTAAGTTGTACCCATTTCAGTACTTTACCTGTTAATACTTCTAATAAGTTTAATTATTCCTCTAGACCACCTGGTACACAACACAAAACAGAAAAACTCTTATGTTTTTCTGAAGTACTAAAGAAGATAAAGTCACATTTTTACAAAGTTAAAGATCTATAGACACGGTAGGCAAAGCTGGTTTTAAAAAAAAGTATTTTAAGTTAACAAAAAAGTTTAATTAAAGAAAAAGTCACGCTACGCAAGATTTTACTCTTCATTTGTCTATTGATCTTTAAATTAGATTAGGCATACTTAGAGTGGACCTCGCACTCATGTACACACCTCTTTCCTCAAGGACTAGGTACTGCTTTAGTATGGCTGGTAGTTGTTTTGGTGATTGCCGCCACCACGGGATGCTTTTCCATACGTGCTTTGTTGACCTGTACATGAAAACAAGGGGGGAAATGCCATGAAAATTAACATCCTACTCAGTCATCTCTAGTCCTCCCGTACAGGCCACCACCCCAGAAAGGTCTGCTCTTTTTCAAGCCATGCTGCCTTCAGAGCAAGAGCTGTTGCAGAACAGCATATGAGAGGACCCCATTTCAAGATCCATGCAATTGTTATCTTGAAGGAGATTTAAGCTATTTACCACTGTAATCTGTGTATCCCGGCCCATATCCGTAATTGGGATAGTTGTACCCAGAGTAGTCATATCCTCCATAGCCACTGTAGCTTTGATCACTGTAAGCGCTATTGTAGTTTCCATATCCTTGATCGTAATAGTTATTAAATCCTTGATTCCAGTTTTGTCCCTGACCTGAAAACAAACGTACAAGTTGTTAAGTTGGCTAACTTCTCACTCCTCTCATAGGGCACTTTTACTTGCAATTTTTCAGTGCCACAACTATTACTTCCAAGAACCCTCTTGCCTACCAACACAAAAAAATTCCTAAAAAAAATGATTGCTTTCAGTTGGCTACCAGAGATGTGTTTTAAGACACAATCACCCATGAAAACATTAGGAGAAAGAGCACACAAGTCCTGCTCATAAACAATTCAGCAGAAAACAGAAAAAATGAAACCAAGCCATGTACAACAGCAGCACCTACCATAAGCCTTCTCTTTTTAGATCATCAATTAAATGAACAAAGTTATAACACACGAGAGACTTTACTGCATTACTTAGGGCTGCTTGACTTTTGAAACCTGACATGCAACAACCTGTAACAATTGCTGGCTTGTCTCCTCTTTCGAAAGTGACTGCCCCTTTAACCAGCATGATTTTTGACCCAGGAGGAGACCAACAGTGCATCTCTTCACACAAAAGGACAACTGCACTTTGCATTGAGCTAGGCTGTGGAAAGTAGGTCTACTAAAAAATATCCTACATCTCACTTGCCCTTCGACTGCTTCAATGCAAGCCAAGATTCTTTAGCTTCCAAAAGCTATTACAACCACCAAAATTGAATCTACCACATTTACTAAGAGGTTTCTTTTTAAACACGAGTTCTGCATGCAACCCAAAAACTGTACATAGCTGCAAACACCTTAATCTTCGATACATGTACACAAATTCCAATATCCAAAATACTCACCCCGTCCACGCCCCCTTCCACCACCTCGTCCACCAGAAGCATTGCTTTTTCCTCCTTTCTGTTGCTGCTGCTGTTGCCTGTACACCTCTTTGGGCTGTGCTACTTTGATCTCACACTGTTAAGACAGAAAGCCTCATGCTCAGAAAGGATATCAAGACCTTTCTGTCAGCTGCTTTCACGAAAGCCAACAGAGTGCTTATTTCACAAGCTTGCAAAGAGAGCATCCCTACCTTGCCTGAACCAATTTGATGGTATCTGCTTTCTAGTAGCTTCTTGACTGGCTCTTCATCCGTGTATGTAATAAAGCAGAAACCCCTCCTCTCGTTCGTCTTGGTGTCCATGGGAAGCTCAATGTTTTCAATCTGAAATTACAAGTACATATCAATTACAGGTCATCTGCAACCAACTTTTTGTGCTACCAGAGCCATTCATCAGTCCAACACCCATGCTAAAAAGAGCTTTCAAAGGTTATCTCACTAGTTTTAGTGGTAATAACTAGTTGCACTTATAATGGTGGGATTACCTGACCACAGTCAGGACCACCTACTATGGACATTCAGCTGCAGGGTCGTAAGGTTGCACCAGGGGAACTAATACAGCTACAGCTATCGCAGCTATTGACAGCTGCAGTTAGCCTACCACGCCAGTCACAGCTATTGATGAACGCAGACTTTTCACAACCACAGAGAGGGATGCTTTCTCATTTTAAGGAGAGACCCTGCTCACTCGCCAAAATTCTTCTGTCTTAAGACAGGGACAACGCTCACTTGAAAGCTTTTTATTAGCACACTGCTACACCGTACCTCGCCAAAAGCACCGAAGTACTCCTTTATCTGTTCTTCCGACGTATCCGGGCTCAGCCCACCAACAAACACCTTTTTCGGCGGCTCCTTCCCCTTGAGGGCTTTTGCTCTCTTGGGGTCTATTAGCTTCCCGTCCAGTTTGTGCTCCTTCAGTTCCAGGACCTGGGGGAAGAAGGCTCTCAGGAGGGGGCGGCGGCCGGGCCCCGACCCGCCGGGCGGCGCCGTGCCCACCCCACGCACCTTCTCCACGCTGGCCGCGTCCTTGAAGAGCACGAACCCGAAGCCGCGGGAGCGCCCGGTCACCGGGTCCGTCTTGATGGTGCAGTCCACGACCTCGCCGAAGCGGGACAGGTACTCGGTCAGGTCCTTCTTGCTGGTGTCCCAGCTCAGGCCGCCGATGAACATCTTCCTGCGGGGCCACGGGAGGGGGGCGGGGTTAACGGGGCATGCCGCGCTCCCATTGGCTGCCGGGGACGTCGCTCCGCCTGAGCGACACCCGCCGCCCCGCCCCGCCTCGCCCCCTCCCACCCCCGCCCCGCCCCCGCCCCGGCAGGCCACGCCCCCCTCCCCACAACACCGCCCCCCCCCCGCGTGAGGCGGGATGGGGGAGGGCCGGGGGGGGGGGGGGGAGCGCTGTGCGAGGCGGCCCCCGCCCCCCCGCCCGTACCCGTCGTCCTGCTGGTTCTTGCTGGCGTTGATCTTGGAGCCCTCGGCGAACTCCTCCGGGCCGCCGCTCATCTCGGTGGCGTCCTCCATGGCGGGGGCTGCTGCGAGGGGGAGGCTCGGCGGAGACCCGCTCGGCGCAGAAAATGGCGGCGGAAGAGAGCCGGGCGCCGCCCGCCCCGCCCTTATATAGCCGCGGCGGCAGCCAATCAGCGCCGCCCGCCGCGCGCCGCCGCACAGCGCCCCCCGGCGGCGCCCGCCCGCATCGCGCCCCCCGCGCTCCACCCCCCCCCCCTCCGCGCTCCCTCCCCGCCGCCTCCCGCCGCCATGGGCGTGCTGCCGGTGCCGGCCGGGGTGCGCGCCATCCTGCTGGACGTGGAGGGCACCACCACCCCCATCGCCTTCGTGCAGGTGGCGGCGGGGCGGGGGGGCCTGCTGGGGGCCGGGGGGGGCTGGGGGCTTTTGGGGGTTCGGGGCGGGGTTGGGGGTTCGGGGGGGTTTGGGGCTTTTAAGGGATTTGGGTGGGTTTTAGCGATTTGGGGGGGTTCTGGTGGTCCGGGGGGTTTTGGGGGTTTTAAGTGGTTTTGGTGGGTTTTAGCGATGTGGGTGGGTTTGAGGGTTTTTAATTGATTTTGGTGGGTTTTAGTGATTTGGGTGGTTTGGGGGGTTTGGGGGTTTTTAATTGATTTTGGTGAGTTTTAGTGGTTTGGGGGGGAGTTGGGGGGGCTTGGTGGTTTTAAGTGATTTTGGTGGGTTTTAGCAGTTTGAGGGGGTTTGGTTGATTTGGGGGGGCTTGGTGATACGGGTACTTTTTGACAATTTGGAGCGGTTTAGCGGTTGTGGGTTTCAGCAGTTTGGGTGGGTTTTGGTGAGTTGGGGGGGGGCTTAAATGATTTTGGTGGGTTTTAGCAGTTCGGGGGGATGATTTGGGGGATTTTTGGTGATGTGGGTGCTTTCTGGTAGTCTGGGGGGTTTCAGCGGTTGTGGATTTTAGCGGTTTGGGTAGATTTTGGTGCTCTGGGTGGTTTGGGGGGGTTTAAGTGATTTTGGTGGGTTTTAGTGGTTTGGATGGGTTTGGGGGGTTTTGGGGGTTTTAAGTCGTTTTGGAGGATTTTAGCAATTTGGGTGGGTTTGGGTGATTTGGGTGGTTTTTAGCGATGTGAGCGCTTTATAGTGATTTGGGGCGTTTTAGTGGTTGTGGTGGGTTTTCGCAGTTTGGAGGGGTTTGGGCGATCTGTGTGGTTTTGGAGGGTTTTAGCGATTCTGGTGCTCACTAGCGATTTGGGTGGTTGTTAGCAACGTGGGTGGGGGTTGGCGATGTGGGTGCTTTCTGGCTGTCGGGGCGTATTTTCGGAGACTTGGCTGTTCTTTGGCTCCGACCTTACCGGGTTTACCGCCCCGGTGCTGCGGGGCGGCGCCGTGCTCGGCCCTGGTCGCGGCCCCGCCGGGCGGCGGGGGGCTGAGGGCGCGGGTTGCCGTGTGCCCGCAGGAGACCTTGTTCCCCTACGTCAGAGACAACCTGAGGGACTACCTGCGCGCCCACTGGGAGGAGGAGGAGTGCCAGCGGGACGTCGGCCTCCTGAGGAAGCAGGTGGGGCCGCCGCACCGCCTCACGCCTCGCCGCGCCCTCGGCGAGGCCTCGGGTCCCCCCCAAAACAAACCCGGCCCCCCTCTTTGCCCCCGCGCAGGCCCAGGAGGACGCCGGCCTGGACGGAGCCGTGCCGATCCCCTTGGAGAGCGGAAGCGGGGACGAGGAGCTGGAGCGGGTGATCCAGGCTGTGGTGGACAACGTGCTCTGGCAGATGGCTCTGGACAGAAAGACCACGGCGCTCAAACAGCTGCAGGGACACATGTGGCGGGCAGCCTACACCACGGGGCACGTGAAAGGAGAGTGAGTAACCCCAGAGCGAAAGCTTTGCCGGCGCAGGGTGCCCCGCTCCCGGGTGCCTATGAGCAGCGTTGCTGTGCCAAGGCCCTGCTACCTGCCCCGGGTATGGACCTAAGCGGGATTAGGGCCCTGTGGCAAGTGCTTTTGCTTCCAGCTTTTTGCTTTCCAGCTTGAGCCAGGCCACCGCTGTCGTGGAACCGACTGCAGGCGTTTCATTTCCAAACCCGGTCAGGCAGTGAAACACAACCCTGTTGGGCTTAATCTGAGCCCTGAGTTGCAGTTATGTTTTGGAACAAGCCCAGAACGAGCCGGGATGGCAGGAGTAGCAACCTCGGCTGCCTGTGGGTGAGGTCCTTCCAGCTGTTTCCTTCCTGCTTTGTCTCTTACCTGGGCATTTTCTGCCTTTCCACATCTTACTGCCTTCAGGCTCTTCTTTACAGTTCAGCCACAACACAAGGGTGCAGAAGTAGGTACCACTGCATTTAAGGCCAAGCTCCTTGTTTATGCCCAGAGATGCTTGGTCAAAACTATGCATTTCAAATTCCTAAGGAAGCAAAATAAACCCTTATGTTCATGAAGCGTTTTCTCAAAGCAAGTGCGAGGAAGAATAGCTCAACCAAAAAAGTAAACATCCACCAGAGAAAGCAACACAAAACAGAAAAGCGAGTCAAGAGGGACAGCCATCCTGGGGTTTGTTTTATAAACAGGGAGAATTATCTCAAAGTGGCCCAAAATCGTTGGGTTTAGCTTTGCTGCCTGGCGGCATCCAAGGGGTGAGGTTTGCAGGTGCTGTACAGCAGCCTCAAAAGATTTTCATCTGGTACCAGACACACAATAATAAGTAACCATAAAAAAAGTGAATGAGTTGTTTTTTTTTATTTTATTTCTTTAATAGATAACACAGCAAGGCAGTGACCATATGGTTGAGAAACTGGAGAGGAAGGGGCCAGCTGGTTGCCACAAGTCTGCACAGCTCTCCGTCCCACACCCCCTTGTGCATCTGCTGGGAGTCCCAACTCCTCAGGCTTTCGGGCGCTCAGGTCTCCTTTTCAGGACAGCGCCTTTGGGCCTTGGCTCAGGAGGCCACGCAGAGCTGTGCAGTGCTGCTGTTTGGGCTTGGATTAAAGCTAGGTTCCTGGAGGATCACTCCTCCGGCATCTCTCTCCATCCGTCTGCCACATCCAACTCAGAGCCCTTTAAAACAAAGTCCCTTTGGAAACGGTGCCTGGCTCAAGGTGTGTCCCCAGGTGCCTCTGGCTTTGTCCTCACCTCCTGCCCTGTTCTGCTTCAGAGTCTTCGAGGACGTGGTGCCAGCCATCCGGAAGTGGAGGGAAGCCGGCATGAAGGTCTACATCTACTCCTCAGGCAGCGTCGAAGCCCAGAAGCTTCTGTTCGGATACTCTACAGAAGGTGATATCCTAGAGGTAGATAACCTTATCGTCTTCCCTGCAGCTTCTCCGCCTGCAGAGCAGTCCCCTCCCAGGACCGCTCTTGCTGTAACGCTTTGTCAGCCAAATTTCAGATGGAAAAAATCTGAAACCTGTGCCATACAAGTCCCCTCTGCTCTGGCCAGTCCTGCAGAAAAAAAGCAGGCTGAGCTGTGAGGCTGAACCTGCCATCACTACAGCAGGAAGGGAAGGAATCACCGCTCAGCAGCGAGGTTTAGCTCTGCTCTTCGCACAGTGTCCAGCAACTGCCTTTGTTTTCCTCTTGTCTTTCAGCTCTTCGATGGCCACTTTGATACCAAAATAGGCCCCAAGGTAGAAAGCGAGAGCTACAGGAGGATCGCCGCAAGTATAGGATGCGCCACTAACAACATCCTCTTCCTGACCGACGTCCCTCGAGGTAGGTGGCCTGCCAGCCCCTCTGGCTCTCACGGGAGGGAGGCGCTGGCTGGACACGCGCTGCCAACTTGTCACAGCACCCCAGAAACGCTGCAGACCGTCCGGCTGGCCACTGCTATGCTCCTTCCTTAAGCGTTCAGGCTCTCAAACAGCAGCAGGATAGCTGGGTGCGACACCGTGCAATGAGAGAAAATAGGTCAGGTAGAAAACCTGCCCTTGCCCCAGGAAGCAAGGAGAGCCTGTTAAAGCGGAGCATTTGCTGAAGCTGTTGGCGTGCCCCATTTACAAATGGGGTCAGTAGTTTTCTTGGCCCTGCTTGGCTTCCCCTGGGAACAGACAGCGTCTGCTCTCCTGCCACGTGGCGTGCCCAGTGCTTGGTGCTGTCTGCCACTCACGTCGCGCACAGCAGCAGGGAAATGTAGATCCTGGCTCCATCCCCTCGCGTTACGCCACAGCTGTAGTCGCCCACAGGAGGTCAGCCAGGAGCCGTTCGGTCTCCAGAGCCCTGCAGTGCCACGTGCAAACGCGGCTCTGTCAGTCTCAGCCTTCAAGAATACTTTTTTAGGGGCTCTTCGTGCCTTAAAGACCCTCATGTGGAGAAGGCACTGAGCACATCTCCACGCTCCCACTCTCTGTTTCAGAAGCGAACGCAGCCGAGGAAGCGGACACTCACGTGGCTGTGGTGATCAGACCCGGCAATGCAGGACTGACGGACGATGAGAAATCCTATTACAGCCTCATCTCATCTTTCACTGAACTTTTCCTGCCTTCCTCCACTTAGGGAAAGCAGTGCGTGCAGAAAAGGCTGTGCTCCAGCTGAATTGTCCTCGTGTAACTTTAGGTGATACTGTCCTTAATCAGAATTTACTATCAAACCCACATCATGTATTGGACCCACGACTAGTGCAGGTATGGATGGAAAGTACGGTGTGGGGTTCCTTGTGCAGGACGTTTTGGCTGCCACAGAGAAAGCCAGCCCTTGGTGCAGGCAAGCTCTTTAGACCAGGAGTGACTTGAATCTTGGCTACACCCACAGCAGGTCCTAGGTACAAAACAGCACGCCTTGTGTCTGGGTGCTGCTAAAACAGCCAGCCTAGAGACCAAAGCAGAGTGAATAGTAAAAATTACATTCCTTAAAAACTAAATTCTAGCCTCACCTCACGCTGCTGCCGGGTGGTGCTGGGCTACAGGATCCCACCAGCTGAGCCCTGACATCGGCTTGGCTGCGTTTCTGAAGCGTCTCCCTTAGTGCTAACTGGTGAGCTCCTCCTCAGTAGCGGCACCACTCTCAGCATAGCATGGGTCAGCTCTGAGCAGACCTTGGCAAACAACTGCTGTTGAGGGCCACATCCTGCTGTATTTAAAGAGAATCAAACCCTAGATCTTTTCACCCACCCTACCTAAATCGTGCCAATTTATAGCAGTGGTCATGGAGCTTTTCCTCACGTAGCCAATAAAGACACATCTTTGCTTTCATTGTGTTTACTATTCCAGTATTTAGCCTTGCTATCTATCATCAGTGAGCCCAGCACCTAAAGGCAATTGTTTGTTTTTAGTTGTGTTTTTTTTTTTAACACTGGGTTTTTTCTGCTTTCGCCGTCCCTGGTCCATTTTATGGTGGCAGACAAGCCTGTCCTGCAGAGGAAGCAGCGTTACCTCCCTGCCCAGCCCGTGATTGCTGCAGGGACTTGGCGAGAGCCACAGCGAGGTTAAACCGAGCCATGGCAGAGGCACTCTGACACCTTGCTGCTGGCACCTGGTGCACGGGCATCACTTGCTGCTTACTCGTGTCCGTGCGGCTGTGCTGGAGATTGCCCTCATGGCTCTGGCAACCAACTGGCCGGAGCAGACCAGCAACATGTGCGTGCCGCCTCCCCGAGCCCTGCTGCGCATCCACAGCTGGCCCTGCTGAGGCTGCGGCGGGGAGAATGAGCGAGAGAAAAGCATGGGGGGAGGGAACCACCTCATCCCAGCACTGCCCTTCTCAAACTCTCGGTGGCAGCTGTGAGGCATCTAGTCCGACTGCCTCTCTGGGCTGCGTGAGCTTCCTCTTAGAAAGAGCCTGCTAATTAGCACCGTTACAATCAGTGTGCCTGCATGGCTGAATAGTCCCTGGCTTTGTATAGTGTTAATTTGCATCATGACGGTGTAAACGCCTTCTGTTTTGCCTTTGCCCTCATAAAGCTATGCATGGGATAGGGGACAAAAATAAAACTCACTTTCTCCATAAAAGCACTTTATTGAGTGGTCATGTTTCAGTGTATATCGGTTGTTATTTAGTTGTACTGAAATGTGCTTTTAGAAATACTGTAAGAAATGTACAGAGTTATCACCAAAAACCTGAAGTTCAGTTTGGATTGCATATAGGAAAAGGAAAAACAAACCACAAACATCATCTCATGTTTTCTTTGTTAAAATTATTACAAAATATAAAATGATAAACTGAAAGTAGTAATTGATTTAGGAAAAAAAAACCTACAGTGGGCTATTTACAGTAAAACACACTTAAAGCACTGCTCTGTGCTCCCTCTGCATCCAGTGTGTCGGGGGACGACACGCAGCCTCAACACCTCCCTCCCTGAATGTGGCTTTTGGCCCAAGAAGGATCAAGGAGGGGGCTGGCTGAACTCTCCCTTTATGCTGGTTTAGACAGAAGTTTTTCTTGACCATTTCTCCTTGCCGGATTAGCCCCTGACCTTTGCAGAGCACTGTACACCCTCGTGCCCTTTCCGTTTCTGTCGGAAATGCCATGGTACGGTAAGAGTTCCCCTTCAAACACCTCGCCACCATTTTCATTTCTGCTGCTTTTCCTGTAGGGGCGATGAGATGCCCCGTGTCAGCTCAGACAGGAGAGCCTGAGGAAAATGGAAAATGTCTCCCATCCATCCCCTGCCTGGCCAATCCAGCAGCCTCCCCAGGCTCAGGGGTTTTCAGATACAGGCTTTGGGCTCCTGCTTTCTCTTTGCCCACAGACCATCTTGGCTGTAGGAAGTTTCTTGTTGTTATATTTCCATCAGCCTTTGAATTCAAGCTCCACCTGGAGGGTACAACAAAGCTACTCTTGCTTTTGGTGACTCAGCTCTGAGAAAAGGTCCAGTTAATTCCACGTCCCCAAGGAGGGAGAAGCTCGCGTGGTTGTGCGGGTTCCATCCAGCACCTGCCATCCCCAGGCCGAGGCCCCCAGCCTCCAGGGCAGCACTGCCCCCAAGTCCTCTCAGGAAAACTGGCCACATGGAGAGGTTTGGATCCCACGCAGGGCTGAAGTGTGTCTGAAGTTTGACTTCTAAGTGCATAAGGACCAAGAAAAAAAAAAAAACAACCAGCCACCCTCTGCCCCATAAAATCCACTTGCAATGATTCCATTTTCACTGCAGGCTTTTCCCCCCCTCTGCGAACAACCAAAAAAAAAAAAGCTTTTAAAATATTACACGATATGTAGTGGATACACTAAACACTTAAAAGAGCAGCCTCTTCCGGGTCATCTTTAGAGCACACAGCCATTCCCATCTTACTTCAGCACCTTGTTTCCGTCAGTCCCCACTGTGGTGTCCGCAACACCACACCTTGCACAGCGCTCCCGTGTGCCCCCTCCTCGGGCCTGGGCACCGCAGTCCTCCCTGCTGCCAGGCACGCCTGGTCGCAGCGTGGTGTCTCCCCAACCCTGCTGCGCCTTCTGCTGCTTTCCAGGATGGAAGAAAGGCCCCACCTGCTCGCCGTAAGTGCCGGTCCCTTTGGGTCGGATTCGCAGTCCAGAAGAAACGGCCACTGTGCTTATGCTACCAGGTTACGCCTGTCAGCTCAGCGGCCAAGAAAACAACGCAGTAAGACATGAAAGGTGCAGCCCAGTGACATCTGAGGACTCTGCGCCCAGAGAGGTTTGTTTCCTTCATCTCCTTTCCAGGAGCCGTGCCTACCTCGGAAGGGCATTGCGAGGACTGGCCGTTGAACATCTTCAGCATCAAGAGCGCGACAGAGTTGCTGACAAAGTCCCTGGTAGCACTAATCAAACACCTCGTGCTCTCTGGCACCGCGGTTCAGAAAGAACCCTCTTCCAGCAGGCAGCTGCTTTTGTGTGGCTCTTAATGAGACAGCCACTCTCAGAGCCCTTTGGCAATACGATCATGATTGCACGTGGAAAACAAACTCATCAAAACAAGTGTAAATGAGGTCATGTCGAACCATGGGACCGCGCCTGCCTCCCTCCCCCCTGCCAGAGGACAGGCTACACCTGATCTGTCTGGTACTCAGAGGCTTCCGACAGGCTTTCAGAAAAGCTCAGAAAGTTTTCCTGGTACTCAGAGCAAACGATCTCGAATCTGTAGTGCCTGAACTCCACTGCAAACGTGCCGAAGTAGCACAGGAAGCACATCACCAGGCCCCACTGGATCCTGGCAGCGTGCATGTGGATGCCCTGAGCCATCAGGATGAAATCTGGAAGAGGTAAGTCAAGGAAAACATCCTGGGAAAGCTTGTGGGAGCAGAGATATCAGCCAGGATGGGAGAAAGCCAACAGGAAGATAATAAAATGTTGACCATCAGAGCCACCAGGATGACAGTCGACCCACCCCATCAGACAAGCAGCACATCCCTGTAAAACAGAGGCAGCAAAACGAACAGATCACAGATTCATGCCTTGAAAACCATCTCAGCAGTGTTCCTAGATGCTCTGAGCTCCTAGGGTGGATGTGAGAAGAACCAGCATTCCCTGCTGCAAGGAGAGTCGGACACCACGATACCCGGCTTGCCACAGAGCAGGACCAAAGGATACAGAGCACCACGCAGAGGGTGATGCTGGCTGACAGGGCGACCCGTGGGATCCCCACTTTCCGTCCCTCGTTCTTCAGGTTGATCTTGAGGGTGAGGGCAGACTGGATCCAGCACGCCAGAGTCCCAAAGCCGAAGGTCAGCGATGTACCCACGTTGTGGATCTCCTCATCGTTTGAAAGCTAGGAGGAAACAGAACAGTGATTGCCTGGACAAAACAGGAATCATCTGCTAGTTACCTTGGGTTGCTGCCGAGGTGGGACAGAGGAGAGCGAGCACCACTGGGGTGTCAGACAGTGATGCTGTACCACTTCTGGCAGAGGTGGGTGGTGTGAGATAACCAAGATGAGTTGACAGCTGTCACAGTCGAGCAGATCTTCTGCCCAAAACCAGGCACAGTGGAAAACCCAGTCACCCGGCGACTGCCCCTGCAGCCCCCTGACAAGAGCCACCTACGCAAAGCTCAGGACCACGTACTTCCCTGACTTGACGTGATGGCCAGGGCAGGCAAGGACAACGCGCTGGGCTCTTGTTCAGCTCCCTGCAGCGGCAGGGAACTGCGGCCCCCCATGCCAGCTGCACAGGGCAGCGCTGCCTGGTGCGGGGGGCGGCCAGAGCCCTGTCACCTCTGTTGTACTCATGTTTGGGACAGTTTCTCCCACCAAAAGGCTGCCTGGGCATTCCCTCTCCCATCCACCCTCGAGCGTTAGGGCTAGAAGCAACAGGAGCCCAGCCCCTCTGGAGTGCAAGTGCTTTTCCGTCCCTCAGCTGCCATCTCTCACGGGGATTAATAACTGTGCAGTGCTGTAAGAGAAAGGGACAGCCATGCTCCATGAGCAGGTTTGCAAAGAGATCCCTCCAGGATGCAAACACATTCAGAAAGCCCACTATGGATAAGGCTTGGGCCCAACATTTTCCCTCTTCCCTCTGAGGCTCTTCCAGAAAAGAAACCATCAGCCCATAATTCCTCCCTGCAGCCTTGATTCCTATTCTCCGATTTAACCAATTCCCATCAAACAATCCCCAATCTACAAAATAACTAACCAGTCACCCTGCCTCCACTGATTCGTCCCCTCTCCTCCCTACCCTGTTTTTTTTTTTCCCCCCTCCAGAAAGGGCAGGTTCAAATGATGGTAGATGCAAAAATAGGATAGAGCTGTTTTTCCCAAGGCAGCCTGCACTGCATGGGACTTGTAGCCTTCATGTCCCTCTAAAACATCCCATCTGTAATTTTCTAGCAATGTGATTTAACGCCACATTCAGCTCTGCAGTCAGGCAGGGAAAAACACAGACTAAAGTCTCATTACCATATGCTTTCATGGTTTGGCACAAGATCTAAGAAAGAATACAGCTAACAAGAAGTGGATTATCAGTCCAAAAATTTATAATCATGACTGACTCAAAATACCCACTTTTCAAGAATGAGCATTTGCTCTGAGGGGGAGAAAAAAGGAACAAGATGTTGAAACTGCTTCCTTGTGCCTAGTTCCCATAACAAAGACATCCTTCTCACACCTAGATGTGGTTCTTACAAAGGCCTCGCAGTTCCTGTCTGGGAATCTCTCATGAAAAAGCAAACCTACAAGTTTTTGGCTTGGGATGTGGAGTTAGCAAGAGGTCCAGAATAACCAAGTGAGCTCACGCCTCATTCAAAAACAAACAAACAAAGACAAAAAAGAGAAAACTGTGGATGACACAACGTTCCAGCAATCGCTCCACAACCCAAACAGCTGCTCACCCCCCACAGAACAAGCATTTTTTCCTGTATTAGCAGGAATGCCATCTCCCTTCCTGCAAAGTCAGTTGAGATTCTCTGCAACCCTGACCATTCCCAGTTCCCGGCAGCTGGGGCCCTGCACTTCCATCCCGGTAAGAGGCAGGGTATCAGGACAGCAGCAGGACAGGGACACCCACGCGACCCACTGGCTCTACCGCCTTGATTTTCGCTGCAGCCCTGACAGACACAGCCTGGTGGTGACGGTGGATGCGCAACCCCACCGAGCAGGCCGTGGAGCTGACAGCTTGATTGTTTGCAACGATTGTGTTGCAGAATGGGTGGAGAATTACAGGGACCTCAGCCAGGCCCCCGTCACACCAGGGAGAGAGGCAGTGTTTCTCTGCCGCATCTCTCTCGCGGCCAGTCTGAGGACAAGCAGGAGATGGATTTAACCAACACAGTTTTGGGTGAAGGACGTTAAGCTGCCTGCTAGCTCTGTACAGGCAGCTGTGCATCTGCTAGCACAGATGCAGCTGCAAACTTCCAGCTCCGTCCGATTACCCACGACCATCTGCACCAAACCCCAGGGCTCAGGAGATTCAGGAGGCTCCCTGCACTGGCTCTCAGCAGGTCAAGCATGCGTGAAATACATGAAAAATCACGTCCCTTCATCTCCACACATCGCTGGAGCCCCTGTAGGGGCAGGCAGAGGTGGCAGAGCGGGTACAAGGAGCGTTGGGGTGCAGCCAGGCATGTGTAACTCAAGGACCCGGGCAAATCCTCTCAGCCTGCAGGAGCTCATGACACAGACCCATACCTGAAAGTTGCCGAGTAAGGTCATCCCAAATGAGGCCAAGCACAACGCCACCAGGCCGCTGACGTTCAGCCACGGGTTCAGCACCTTCGGCTTCAGCTGAATGAAGCGCAGGACAGCGACGACAAGCGCTGAGAAAGAAAGAGAGAAGGCAAGGTGGGTCATTCGTGGTGGTTGTAACGTGCTGCAGCAGCTACCTCGCCGGGGCTCACAGAGCCTTCAGCCTCCTCGCACCCAGAGGCAGGGCTCACTGAGCTCTCCTGGAGGAGCAACACCAAACCCCGGCCCTGCGAGAGAACCCACCAGCACCACACTGGTATTTCTGCGGGTTTCAGTATCTCTCGTCCTCCCCTGCAATGAGCAGTAGGCGCCACGAACATCACGAAATCTTTCAAGCGTTACCCAAGCTGACCAAAGCAAGTGGCCCAGAATATTGCACGAATTCTCTGCGAAGATGGGAAGAGCAGCCCACTCCAACTCCCAATTCACCAAAGCGCTGTGATATCTCAGGACACATGATATACAGGATACATGATATATCAGGGGATATGATATAACCCCAGGAGATATTCACATTGTGTATTCCTGCCCTCCCCAGGGAACACTGCATGGAACAACACGGAAAGCCAGGCAATCTGCCTTCATCCGGGATTCAAAGTAGACCACTGCAAAGCAAGGTAGTTGAGAAGGGAAATTTGCCGGTTGCTGCCAAACACCTAACTGCTACGATCAAACAGACGGTATGCAGGTCATGTTGCTGTAAATCGTCTCTGTTTGCAAGTTACACCTACACTATCCACAAAAATACAGTATAAACCAAAACCATGGTTTAGGAAAATAAGCACACTGTAAGTGAAAAATACCCAGCTTTATCCCAACTGCACAAGATGTTGGAATTTAGTGTCTCACCATTGGCTCTGAATCCCTGAATGCAAGAGAGCTTCGCTGCCCACAGAAGTAAGTTTTCTGGCTTTCATCCTCACCTCGTTGCCTGGGACAGACACCCTCTGACTACTTGGGCTCACCTGCAGGAGCTTTTTCTGTTATATCTACAGGACAAGTTCCTTACAAAACAGGTATCACTCCCCCTGAAACTGCACGAGCTTTTCCCAAAACACTGACAGGAATAACAAAAGGGAATTAGAAAGTCACCTTCCTGTTTTACCTGCAAAACCATGTCATTCTGATGTTCCAGTAAAGCCAATGCTTCTAGCAGCAAAGGCTTGGACACAGCCCAAGCCAACAGAGGCACAAGCCAGAGGCAGCTATCAGAAGCACCCAGCGCAACAGAGGAACCCAACCTGCTGCAGCCAGCCTGGCTACGTCCAGAAAGCAGAGATGCCGTGACAACAGATTTGCAGTCTAGAAAGACCGCCTGCTTTCATTTCTTCTTGCAGCTGTGCAATGGAAGCGCACGGTACAACTGGGCTCCAAAAAGTTGTGCGTCTTCTGTTTGCCTGCCCTTCTTCACAGCACCTGCAGAAGCCCGAAGCCTGCCCTCGCGCTCAAGCGACTGCCGTCCTCACACCGACCCAGACCACAGGGATCCACAGGCAGCATCCAGCCAGGTCCTGCCCTTCCATAAAGCCCACGGACCGGTGGGACCCGGTGCAGACCCACAGGGGCTGCCTGGACAAAGCGGCCAGCAGAAACGTGCAGGCCCTTGCCTGGAGGCGGCGGAGAAGGCAGGCACCGATTCACTGGTGTCAAGCAGCCACCTCCACCTAACTGAGACCCTGGCTTGATGTGGAAAACGAGGTCTGACCTTGAAATGAAACCACGCACAGAAACAAATGGTAAGGATGCATACAGTCCTCCCTGAAGCGATATTTGAAAATAAGCCAGTTCATATCAGGGTTCACGACTGAACTCATCTCACTAGGTTTTACATGATATAAGCCTCATTTTCATTACATCAGACTGAAGTTGTTAAGGCATCTTGTACATGCACAAGACTGGATTCATCCCAAAGCTCAACTCAACCCAATTTCTCAGGTTTCCGGAAGGAAACATTATGCCTTTCACAGGAAGCAGCGGTGGAAAAAGCAAAGCTGGCAGCACCAAAAAGTGTCCCATATAGGGAAAAGGTAAATGCAAGTGCTACTAAAGAACAGCAATTCCAAGTTAAAATAATGACTTATTGGCCCATTTAAGTTTGGGATCATTTCTTCAAAATAAGTAAAAGTGTAAGTAATAAACAGTTTTAAGACCCTAATGCAGGTATCTTTTGCCAGCGTTTGTACATTTCAGGTATTCCTTCTATTCGTGATGTTTCACTCTTACATCTGCTGCTGGAAAAAGCCAGTCAACTTGGGTTGTTTCAGTAACGGAATTTGGGAAGAGGTGGGGTGGGGAGACTCCGGCCCAGGCAATATTTTGCACAGTCAGTTTCTGCACTTCCCAGTATTCCCGTGCCATTATCTCACACGTGCAGCAAATACCAGAAATCCAACACACAGTGAGAAACAGTCACAACTGATTCAAGGCTGAGATAATTAAAAATATGAGGATAAATCAGAAACCAGTAAATCTCAAATGCATCCAGCCTCATACTGTCTTTCTACAGCTGAAGACAGAACAACCCTGGCTTAATCAGTAGCAATCACAGCTTAAAGGATTTCACATCAGCCTATCCAAGAACAATACATCTCGGATACTACTTACGTTCCAATGACTTCTTACAACCAATTTTGAGAGAGAAAGAAACATTCTCCTTGTGATTCCTACCTAGAAATGCTGCCATGTTCATGACTTGGCTAAACACGCAGCTGGCAGGAGGAGCGTCACCTGCAATACTTTGAAAACACAAAGCATATTGTTGTAACTCCAGGGCGGCAAAGGCGTACAAATAACAACTGTTAATCAGAGCAGTAATTGGAAGGAAATCACGCACTCACCTTATATAAGGTGGTCTTTTGGAACCAGGCTTCCTACGAGACATAAGTGCACAGGAACCAAGATTCAAGATTTTCTTTCCCATTTAACTTTTATCGTTTAATTATCATGTAGAAACAACTAACTGAAAGTAAAACCCACAGCCACCTCTTACCTCTCTGGTACATTTAGTGCAATAATTTTGTTATCTTCCACTGCTATAAAGTACCTGTCAAAAAACAAAGAAGATGAAAACCTCATTCTGGCTTCTATTCCCAATATCACTCCAACTACCCAGTGAGTGCCTCAGAGCACACTGGCACTAGGTCAGGCAAAATCAGGAGCTGCCAGAGGCAAACCCTTCTCTCTGCTTAAGCAGGCGGTTTTGCTCTCTACTCTTTTCCCAGCCCAGCTATGTGCCCGTCTTTGTGCTACACCTGTTTTGCATGGCCAGGTAGAGAGTCAGGGTCACTGAACTGAGCTGGATTAAAGATAACCACCCAGGGAAACGTTTTCATTTTTAATCTGAAGCCTTGGATTCATCTGGTTCACTCTGCTCCCCGCACAAAAGCCATTTTACCAGCAGTAGGGGTCAGACAAGCAGCTTAAGCTGCTCCTGCTGCTGAAAAACAACATCCCCCAACGCGTGGCCGAAGCCATCACCTACGATACAGCCCCCCTCGGGCTGAGCACCACTGCTGATCACACACTGCTCTCGGATTCACGCTGCACTTGTCTGCCTGCGTGCACGGGGAGAGCCCAGCTCAGGGAAACGCACGCCTCGTGCCTTTTGTTAAGAAGGGCCGGCGAGAAAGCAAGGCGTCAGCACGAAGCTGCCGACAGGCTGTCCGTACAGGGCTGCACGCTGTGCATTTGGACTCTGCGCCCCAAAGCGGGGCCCGAACGCTCCTCCCAGAGCTCTGCTGAGTCATTTACTGAAAAGGCGAGGAAGGGGAACGTCTCCGTTTGTGCCTCTTGTTTTTCAGGCGGCTCCCAGCAGCACGTGCCAAAAGGAAGGCAGGGTCAGGAACTTGGCTCGGGGAGCCCAAAACCTCAAGGAAACACATGTGCTCCTCCACAGACTGGCCCCTGCCCCTACCACATGTCATTCCTGCCCCCCAGTAACTCGAGGACAAAGCAACCCCAAAAGACTCCCCACTGAAACGCAGCCCACGCCGCAGCAGCACTTCAGACTGCCCGGGGCTAACTTGCTATCTCAAATAACCAGCAGGAGGTAACTTACACTATCCATAATCCGGCTGACGTAAACAGGGTAAACACAAGAGGCAAAAACATCCACACGCTGCATTTCTTCCCGTCCATACCTGCTAGAAACAAAGTGCAAAGTAAAAACAAAGGAAAGAGGGCAGAGGCACCCAGCTCCCTTGCCCCCCCTCAATGTTGAAAGCAGCAAGAGCACCCAGCTGAAGGCACCACAGGTGCCGAAGCACCCTGACATCAACCTCCTCAGGTTAAGCCTGGAGCGTGGCGGGGAGACTTTCAGACACGCCTATGGAACCGGGGTGGTTTTCCAGGTGTTTTCCTTCGGCAGCTCGCACAAGGTCACTCCAGCAGACACGCAGCCCTAGCTGCCTGCTCCTTCCCGGAGGCAGACGGCAGCGCAGCCTCCTTCCCAGGGTCGTTACCCATTCCACACATGCTGTCTGGGCATGGCCTGCGGCGTGGAGGGAGACGGGTGCATGTGCTCTCTCCCCACTGCCACAAAGCACACGGCCAGCTCCCACCCTGGCCACAGCCAAAGCGTTTGGCAGCGCCAGAAGCAGAGCCAAGCCCAAGCACCGGCACCAGAGCTCTGCCAGGAGGAGGCACAAGAAACAGGACCAGGTCCTGATGTGTTGGTGCTGCGCGGGGCAGACAGATGCCATGCACACCTCCCGGGAGGAAGCACTCGTCCTGCAGGCAAGGTCCCACTGGATGAGGATCTGAGACGACAGGGCTGTGCCTGCAGCACATGCAATCCAGGAACGCCGTGGTGCTGCTGCGCTGCACATACCCGCCTCCGACGCCCAGTCCAATACCTCCTCACGCTCCGCCGTCCTCTGCCAGTGTTCCTCCAGGCACCGGCGCTGCTGAGGGACGCAAACCGAAAGTGAACGACACGAGGCTCCCTGCTCCAGCGCCTGCTTTTCTTTCCCTAGAGCGGCAGCAGCACATCGGCTGTGCCGGCTTCCCTGCACCCTGCGCGTCACCTGGTGGGGGCACAGAACTGCACCGGGGGGCTCGCTGCACCCCGAGCCTCGCACAAAACCATCAGCCTCAAGCGAGGCTAAACCACAAACCACGTAAATGACAGGCAAGCTATCGAACAAGGTTCCCCCCAGCCCGGGAGCAGGAAGAATTGCATACAGAGAGCACAAAGCCACGCAAGCATTACGTACGTCAATATAAAAGGCAGGCAGCCCCAGCGCACACAGATCCTGGTCACGGTGCAGCAGACCAGAAGGAATCGTCTGTGCGGGTGGGCTGGATTCCCCCACCCATCTCGTCTCTGCTCCTTGCCCTCCGTGAAGGACGCGCAAAGCTCTTGGCAGGGCGGTTTCCCCCCGGCCCCTGCTGCAGCAGCCGCAGCTGTTCTGCGAGCGGTGCCCTTGCCTTTTTCTCCTGCAGCCCATAAATATGCAGCGGCATCCTGAGGCAGGTGGCAGCGTCCCTGCCACAGCCTGGCAGCACTGTTCCGAACTGCTGGTGCCCCGTAGCTGCAGCTGAGCTCCTCGATCCCGTCCTGGCCACAGGGGAGCAGGCAGGCAGATGTTAGTTCCCATCACAGCCCTCATTTATTCTGTGAGGTAATTACTGCTAACACAGCTCTCCTGCTTTCTACTGCGGCGGTTGGACTACAGCAAGGTAACACAGTTCCTTCAGGTCAGAGACAGCAGGTCTTATTACTCTTCCCCCTTGGGAAGGTACAAAGGATTCACGTACGCCATAAAAGCAAACACCAGAAAGAACACTTATCTTCATTAACGGGTTACCACAGCTCCTCACGTGCCAGCATGCCTCCCTGCCACGGCATCACAGCCTTCGTGAGCTACTTCAGCATTGTCTGTTGCGGGGAGAGGGAGGTGACATAGGGCTTGTCCCTCAGGGCAGGGCAGGGAGGCAGCACGCAGAGATGGGGGCTGCACTCCATGATTGGGGAAGGACGTCGCTGCCATCCAAACCCTCCAGACAGGCTCCATGTCGAGGCATGGGCACACATACCCTCTGCTGCACCCATGCAGGGAGGACTCACAGGCAGTGGTTGGACCAGACACCTTATAACGCCCTCCATTGTCATGTCCCACGCGTGCCTGGAGAAGTTCAGCCATTCCCGCGTGCCCAGAGGACGGTTTGAACTCAGGACTCTGCACCTGGACACGGCTCATTGGCTCCCCGCTGCGTTATCCGGGTGCAGAAATAATTACACATCACCTCACCTCCTTCCGAAGGCTGGCCCGCACCAACCCCGCCTAGCTCCGTGCTGGTGGCCAACGGAGCCCATTCGCAGCCGCTGCCTTCGGGTTAACCCGCTCGTGTCTCACGTTCCTGTCTCCAGGCGCGGAGACCCCCTTGCGTGCTAAGACCAGCATCTCCACCAGCATCAGGGGTAAGAAGGAGGAATCCAGTCGACAGCCTCCCTTGCAGCTGAGCCAAAATAAAACGCCAAAAGCAGTGGGAAAATAACCCTAAATTCTCCCTGGGAAAAGCAGAAATCATTTCTTTGAAAGTTAGTTGCTCCGTGGGGATGATGCCAAGCCAACCTTCCCCTCCACAGCTCTGTTCTGCCTTGCTGCCGGCACCAGGGGTGCCAAATCTGAGCCATCAGTTCAGCCATCTCCGCAGGCCCATATTTTCCCAAATAAACACATTTGGGAGGTGTCTGGGAATTGCACACACCCATTGGCCTTCTGGTTTTTGAAGCTTGCAGAGAAGGAAAGCCTCCGGCAACCAAAAGGCCTTGTGGTGCCACAGACTCCCAGGGCTGAAACAGACGTGCTTTGGGCACCCCTCCTGACACACAGCCTCGTGCTGGCACCACAAACGTGCTTTGGGCACCCCTCCTGACACACAGCCTCACACCAGCACCACAGAAACCCCGCCAAGGCGCACTCCTGCCGCAGGACAGGGCGCGCAGCTGCAGAGGCTTTGGCACTGGCGGAGGATGTGCTGGAGATTTCTCTCAGCGTAGGCTTCCTCTCCCACCTCCACTCCCATCCTCCCGCCTCAGTGCTCAGCCCTTGGCTCTGCTTTCATTGCCGCTGCCCCACGGCACCCCCCAGCAGTTAAGCTCCCATCCCGCTAACACACTCCCGTCAGGTACAGCGGGTGGTGGCGCAGCTCGTCAGGGCTCGCCCAGGGGAGCACCCTCGTGTCACCTGCCAGGCACCGCTGGGGGCCCCTCCTCACGCTGCTTTTGCCCACAGACGTGGACGTGAGGAAGGGCAGGCACGGCCGCCTCGGCAGCGGAGCGGTACGGCTTTATGAAGTTATGAAACACACCGGTGCGTTTCGAGGGCCCGTACGCAAGCGGCACGATGATGATGATGATGATAAGCTGCAGCAGCGTGCCCGCATGCCCCGGCACCAGGCCACAGAGCATTTTGGAGAACGGCCGCGGAGCCAAAAGCAGGGGGAGGAGGCGGCGGCCGCCCGCCCGCCCCACGCGCCGAGCCAGGCGGCAGCAGCCAGCACGGCTCGCCCCGCCGCGGCTCTCTGTCGCGACACCGTCGCGATGGGAAGCAGCCCTGGCGGTTTCTCGCCCGTTTCACGAGCTGCGAACCCCATCCAGCGGGGGCCTCGGGGCCGGCCGAGCGCCGGTGCCCGTGGTGGGCGGAGGGGCAGGCACCCGGCACCCCCCGTCCCCTCAGCGCTGCCACCGGCCGCGGTTCCTACCTGAGGAGAGGGCGGCGGCGGCTCCGTTCCCGGCCGAGGCTGGGAGGGAGGCAAGGAAGGAGGCAGGGAAAGAGGTAGGGAGGGAAGGAGGGGGCCGGGCTGGTGCCGTCCCCGCCCCGGCCAGGCGGGGCCCCGCCATGAGGCGCGGCTGGGGACCCGCACCCCTCCGGCGGGCAGCCCCAGCACCCCGGGGGTGAACGCGGGGCTGAACGCACCAGCAGCGGGCCCAGCGAGGGCCCCCCTTGCGACATAAAAGTGCGCTGGGGGGGCTAACACGGGCAGGAGGAGCCTGGCCTTGCACAACCCTCAGCGTGCAGCGGCCGAGGCTGCAACTGCCCCGTGGAGCCGGCACCGAGTGGCAGCGCCCGGCCCGGCGGCTCCGCCACAAAGGGAAGCCCGGCAGCTACCAGAAACCGCCTGAGTCACTTCAGCTCCGCCGCCAGCCCAAGCTGGAAGGGAAACGAGGCGGCAGATGGGCAGTTAAAGCAGCTTCGTTTTCAGTAAACTTCGCGTTCGAGACGTTTTGTTCACAGGAGCGCTTTCTGGAGCAGATGGCGTCCCTCAGAGCGCTGGTGCCGGCAGGCTCGCTGAAGACCTTTCAGAAATTAAAATTCACGGCTTCAACGAAGCCACCAGCGCGACCGGGGCGGTGCGGCACGTGGGTGCCCTGCTGTTGAGCGGCATCCCTCGGCAGCGCAGTGCCTGTCTCCCTTGCCAAACGGTCCCGAAGCCCTCCGCGAGCTCACCTGGCCCTGCCTCCATGGCCTTCTCCTTCCCTGCCTCGATCCCCACCTCCAGACGTGGGTTGTGGAGGGGGGCAGGCAGAGGGGGACCCCCCCAAACCCCTGTGGTTGGGGTTTGGCATCCACTTGCTGCAGGACTTGTCCCACCCCAGTCCCTGCTGAGTTTTTCCTGCTGGGCGACTGGGAATGTGCCTGGCAAGTTGCCCAGCCCGGAACAGGGACCAGCTCCAACGCACACAAATGTTCAAAATTACAGCTTTGCTTTGTCATTAATTAATATTTCCTCCTCCCGATGCCTTACAGTGCATGGGCGTTCCCTATCCACAGTCAACCACATCAGTGCTCCCACTGGGGATCAAACTGCACGTCCACCTTCTTCCCACGACAGAGGGAAGATACTTTTCGTGTGAAATAGAGGACTTCACAGGGTGAATGCGTCCTGGCAGATCACCCGCAGCCCAGCAAGAAGCGAAGGGAACCCCTCTAACTGCGGTCCTCCCAGGGGCAATTCAGCCATTGCAAACTTGCTGTGGTTTTGGTGGGCTGTTTCTTCAGGGAAAAGGGGTAAACAGAGGGAAGGAAGAAAAGGGAATTGCTCTGCATTTGTTTTCATTCCTGGGAAACGCATGTGTTCTGAAAATAGATGTACCAACTGGTCGTCCTGTCCTGCTCCGTTCTGTGCCGAAGCTGGCGCGGGGCCTGGCAAGAAACGTCGCCCACTCAGCACTGGGGGTGGGAGGAAGGGGCCAGGGATCGCTCAGAGCTGCGACACGGGCTAAATACAGCGCCCGAGCAACTGTTTCTCAGTTTAAGTGATAACCCTTATTTCATTAGCCAGATCATCTCTCATCAAAGCCATCTGTTCCTTCATCCAGCTTTTAAAATATTTTGATAGACTTCATTTCTCCAAATGCCCCGCTGCTAAACATACACCGTCTGAGCATGTGCACCCTCTGCACGGTGGCAACAGGCATGCCTGAGATTTGCCAGAGGGGCCATTGCCTGCAAAATGCCCCCTCTCACGTGCAAAATATCCCCAGATCCCAGCCCTCCAAGACAAGGCACTCCCTCTTCCCAAAAGCTCTGGATACCAGCCGGCTTCAGCTCTGGGACTGGGCACTGCTGAGCCAGAGCCACGAACGGAGCTGGGGCACGTGGGTGCAAGTTAGCAAATGGCTCCTTTATCGCTGGGCTCTGCTCCTGCTCCTCTTCGCATTAAAGGAAGATCTTGAGGATCCCTCCTGCCTCCCAGCACTGCATTTTTTGACCAGCTCCACCATGTGAGTCCTTGCAGAAAAACTGGAGTTGAAGGAGCACAAGCTGACACTTCAGGCATTTGATAGAGGACCTTCTCAGTTTCTGAAAGACGTTTCTTTGCATACTTCCAGTTTTTTATTTATTTGTTTATTTATTTTCAAAATCACGGTTAACTTGCAAATGGTTTCAAAGTCTCAGATCCCTGAGTCCCACTGGAACTGGTGTTGCCACTGCACTCTTACACTTCCAAGAAAAACATGTATTACCTTGGTATAATTTCAGGTAGTCAGACTGAAAACAGCCTGTGTCTCTTTGCAGGGCCAGTTACTCTTCTTACAGCACATACTTGACAAGAATCAGCTTAGGGAAGTCCAAGCAATAGCAGCACAAAAGAAAAAAACATCTAAAACATGATAAAGATCAACAGGAAGATGTGTATGTAAGCTGCCATGAAGCGCATTCACTGCAGTTCTCCAGCCAGGAAGCTACACAAACAACATGATGGAAGAACCATTAAGGTGAGGCATTTGCCTCTTTCCCACTTTGCTCCTACACTCACACATCATGTCCAAGCCCATCTCTGGCATCAGTCTGAAGGCTTTATGCTGCTCTCCACCAGCCCATCAAGCCCTCGGAGAGGGAAGCAGCGCTCCCCACGCTGCTGTGTTTCCAACCAGCAGGTGAGAAGCCTCCCAGGCCCGTACGGAGGCACAGTAAGGGGCGGCAGGGAGAAGCCTCCCACCACACTGTGTAATTCCAGCAAACGGCCCAACTACACTGGGATTTTCACATGTGAGAACTTGCCATGGTGTCCTTTCAAGCTTAAGACAGCTTTAAATTTCTGTTCCCCTCCTTATCAGCGTGGCAACTGAGCCAAAAGCAATCCAGTCTCGTGGGGCCCTTCTGTGTGCTAACAGCCCTCTTTCCCCCACGGAGGAATGCACAAACATGGAGGGGGCAGATACTTTGGAAACGCTGCACCCAGAGAATACCTGGAAATGCCAAGTGAAACACTGCTGTGCTTCTGACGTATGCTGCATGAAGCCCTTCGTTTCTGGAGACATTTCCGAACAAAGCACAGCAGCCCGTCTAATCATAACTGTTTATTGTAAATCACTCAAGAGTTTACACAACATTAATGGCAAAGTAACACTGTTAAAACACCTGCTGGATGAAATACAGAATAAAGACAACTCTTTAATATTATATGGCATCATTTGGAAAACAAGAAACAAGAAAAAAAGAATTGATTTTAAATTGCGTGGCTTTGTTTTTTAATTCTACATCTTTCCTGAAAATATCTGGGCCCGAGTCTCACTTAGCTCGAGATCACTGCCCTGCCCGGGGCATGCGGCCGAGTGGCCCCGAAGTGAGCACTCCCTCTGCGAGGGACAAGGCGGTGACCTGCTTTATAAATGAAAATCATGCCCTCTATCTTCGAAAGTGCTCCAGTGCTGACAGTACAAAGCCTCTCTCCTGCACTGGCTAACATCTAACACAAAGGGCTCTATGTCCCATTCCACATGCTTTTTTTTTTCTTTTTTTTTTTTTTCTTTTTTTTCCTTTTTAATCAAGGCAACTGTTAAATGTTAAATTCAGAAGCTACATAACTGTCTTTATATTTTGCTCAGAAACCAATGGATGTTGCATGCAGCTGAAACATTAGTAGAGACTGACTTCGATCAAGGTCGGTTTTCAAAGACCTGCTAGTCAAAGGCAGAAAAAGAAATTAAGAGGCCTCTTGTGCAAAAGGAGCTAAAATATGCATGCATCAATGGCCATGACTGATTAGAATATAACTCAGGTCTCCGAACATCGAAACCAAAGCTTTATTTGGCTTAAGACATTGTTGAGCTCTGTACCGTTACAAATTACAATGTATATGCGACAACAAAGGAATCATCTCAACATAGCATCAGTTTGTATTTTGGCCTGTATAGAGACTAATCTTCAACACAAAAGCCTGCTCAGCAATAAATGGTTTTTGTATTTAGCAAAGACAGCAGCGCGTTGGTCTGGCTAACAGGGCTAACAAAAAGAAGAAAGCAGATTTTCAAACTAACGTCAAACTGATCTTCGGCCGATTACTTGCCTTGGACATCCTGTTTTCCATGGTGCTGTTACTGGTCCTTGCCGTCAGTTTGTAGCTGACACGGCACATTGGGCCCTGCCCCGGCCTCTCCAAGAATCGTGTCTCAAAAGAATATTTGATTAAGAGTAGAAACAAATTCTCCCCTCACTGCACTTTAAAAAGGTAGTTAGTCCCTCCAACCTGCCACATTTACCATGAACGAGCAAATTGCAATGTATTTCAGACATGAACTACAGTGACTAAAATCAAATCTCTCTCCTGTTTTAACTCTAATATTAAATAATATAGAACATTTTTACACTTAATAGTCTGAAGTTTGGACATAAAACAACTAATAAAGACAAAAAAGCTGCGGCCGAACCTGTGGAATAAATTCGGCTCAACTGACAAAACTAATTTTAAACCAGAGGAAAAGAACTCCAACCGGCGCGTGCAAGCAGGGGGTGCCCACACGCGCACACCAGCGCTGCCGCAGGGAGAAGCGCTGCTCTTCAAGCACTGCCATCTCCAGTCCTTTCCTTGCGCGCCTGGATCATCTCCTTCGGAGCCTGCTTCCGGTCGGTGACCAACCCCAACCAAAACATGAAGTCAATGAACCAGGTGGTGGGGTTGAACTTCAGGCCCAGCTCGCTGGCGGAGTAGTCGAAGGGGAAGGTGTGGTGGTAGTTGTGGAAACCCTCACCTGGGAAACAGAGAGGGAGTTACAAGACTGTGTGGCCGGCACGCTGATGAATTCAGGACCGTGCTGGGGTGGGACATCCCAAGCCCCGTTTTCAAAGTCCTGACCCCGTGCAGGTTATGCTGCATCCCTGGCTATGGGAGATCTATGGGAAAGACCCCTGACCGCCCCCATTTTAGAGCTTTTGACTTTCCCTCCCTGGCAGGAAGGGGCATTTCCCATTCCAAACACTCAGAGATGAAAAGGAGAACTGCTTCAAGAAGGGATACTGACAACTGAACAAGAAGCAGAGCATTCTTCGGCAGAACAGGGGAAGACTTCCTTGAGGATGTGCAGCCTCCTCCAAGCCCTGGCTCAAAGCAGTGGCCAGCTGCAGGTGCCCACAAACCCCAACCAGCCTGCAGCAGGACGAGATTTTGCTCTGAGTTTGCAGATCTCTGTGGGGGGCTACAGCACCTACCAATGGCTCCCAGAGTGACAAAGGTGTTCTGCCTGGGGTTGATGTACTTGTCGTACGGGCGGTTGCCGTACATGTGCGCGGCGCTGTTGACCAGCCAGGTGACGTTGAGGGAGATGGTGTACCGGAGGATGGAGGCAAGGAAGTAGGCGTTCCACAGACTCTCGCCCCACAGGTACCACGGCACAAAGGTGGGGATCACAAAGCACATCAGCACGACCGAGCTCTTGTAATACCTGCGGGGAAACAAAAGGACACCATTACCTTGGTGGGGACGACGGCAGGGGAACGAGGGGATATCAGGAGGCACAGGTCCGACAGAAACCCCTGGCATAACCTGGGCCAGCCCCATAACCTCTCTGAGCTCCGCACTCCTGGCTGTTTTGCAGAAGAACTTGAACAGAGCCAAGGAGCCCTGGAGAGACTGCTTTGAATGGGACTGCTCCAAGCAAGGCGCCAGTGCCTTCAGAGCATTTATCTGCTGTGGTAATCCTGGCCAGGCCGGAACAGTCTGAACCCAAGACATCCACATCTACTGACTGGTATCTACTGAGGGCAGGCATCCTTCTCGTACCAAGCCTTGCTAGTGCTCAGCACCACAGGCAACTACCAAGAGCTAGGAGGGACAGCTGCTGCCATTCTTGTCCTCTCTAAAGCAGTGACACGAGTACTCACCCGCACCGAAAAGTGCCAGGAGATGTGTAAGGGAGAAGTGCCAGGTAAGGAACAGCTATGACTATTAGGATGCTATGGAAAGATGGCAGAAAAAGAACTGCTGCTAATTCAGGACCCACTCCAAAAACAGAGGAAAAAGCTCGACCCAGAAGAACATTCTTGCATGTCTAACTGAAATGATGTCTCAGTAGACTGTAGCTGTATCCAGTTCTTTGGAGCTTGAGATGTTTGTTTTTTGTTTGTTGTTTTACAAGAGAAACTATGTTAATGTGTCAGAAGCAGCGTTAGGGAAAAAAATTGCTAGTGGTCCCTATTGTTACCTTTCAGCATCATTCACACTGTGGATGTTTCCAAGCAATACCTAGAAACGCTTACTGGAAGCAACCTGCTATTAGCAAGCCAGCACTCGGCTTTTCACTTCCGAGAGGCTGTCCTGCTACCCTGCCACCCTGCTCTCCCCAGCCTCGGAAGGCAGACGCCTCGGCAGTTCGCAGCTGCAACAGCCTTTGTCAAGGAGGAACACGAAGCCGAGTTCCTCGTCGGCAGCCAGGCCAGTGTGCCACTGGCTCGGCATCAGAAAAGTCACCTCTTCCGCCAAAAGCAGTTGATGTGGCAGGGACCAGGGCTGCTTTTTAGTCTCTGCCTTTGTGCGGCTGTCAGGGCTCTCAGCGAGGAATGTATGTGCCTTCATGGACTGCTGCCCGCAGCTGGGAGGACTAAATGGAAGGCTTTGATGGGGATAAAAAAAGAGAGACTGCGCATGCAATGGAGTGTGCCCCAGCTCTGCCAGCATGAACGCTGCCAACTCTTGCCTGGGCTTCCAGAGGATGAACTGGGTACTGCAGGGGAAGGAGCCACACAGCAGCAGGGAAATTTTCAACACTCTGCTGTTGCAATGACACCAGTTTACAATTCAAAATGCAAAGAGAGCCACAAACCCTGAAGCAGCAGGTAACGCTGGGGCTCAACAGCTGAGGCCCAGTCCCGGAGCAAAAACCTCAAGACCAGCACCTGAAGTCCTGGGGAAGTTCAGCGCTGGCTGCAAACCCGGCACCCGGGCACACCTAAGAGCCTGCAGCTGCCAACAGACCACCCGCTGTTTTTTCTGTGCTGTCAAAAAGACCACTTCGGCCTCATAAAAGGAGGAACCTGAATTTTTCTTCTAAGGGAAAGGAAGCCCTACATTCAAATCCCAAGCCCTGGCATTTGCTGAAACACAACTTCCCTGCACAAAACTGCCACCATCGCTACGCAACGTTTGCAGCACAACCAAGGCAGCAGAGCCTGCTTCTCGTGGGCTGCTGTTGTCTTGGTAAAGGTAACAACACAGCCAAGAGGTGCTGCAGCAAACCGCAAGGGAGCCTTTGCAAACACCTACTGCTGACAGAGCCAACAAATGACAACACAGAGGGCAGTGAATTCCTCCCTCCTGCAGCAACTCGAATGCAGGGAACATTCTGTGCACAGCTTACTCTAATGCAAAGGCGAGACAGATTTCAGGACTCGGCCAGCTGCTTCCCTCACCCAGAAAATGCTCACAAATAGGCGAATGTGGTCTGCAGAGCACCTGTACCAAACGCTTGCTGTCAGGGAGCATCTTCCATTTCCACCTACTATGCAGTTACTCACACAGAGAACACAGCGTGCTGCTCAATTCCCACCTCTCACAGAGCATGTAGCAAGCTGAACCTGGTCTGCGCTAATTCTCAGGGGCAATAACTAATGCTGTGCAGGATGACAGTCCTGTGAGAGGAAGCACTCGGTCTGCGCTGGCCACAGATGGCTTTGCAGAACGAGAGGTGCACTTCTGCATTACAGCAGGTAGCGACTACAGCCTTTACTCCACTGATCAAAGGAGAAGGCCAAGAGCCCAGCAGCCTCTGCTGTGGCTGTTTTCACAGCCAGCCTTGGCTTTCTGGAAAAGGATGAGGACAGGGCACGCTGCTTGCGCAGCGCAGCTGGCCAAGACAGGCCGCAAGCAGGAGGCGCACAGCCACAACTGCAGCCCTGCTGCCTGCCATCAGGGTGGCAGTGATCTCCCGGGGGAGAAAGAGGACAGGCAACAACAAGGAAGAAGCCACCATGAGGCGGTCAGGACCCCTCCACCCTGTGCCACACGATGGCCATGCGCTCCCACTCACTTTCTTTGGAACCTGACAACGGGGTCATCCAACAGGTCAGTGAAATCCAGTTTTCTCCCCTTCTCGATGACGTCCCGGTGCTTGCGCACAAACAGCCAGCCGATGTGGGAGAAGAAGAAGCCACGGCGGGCATTGTGCGGGTCTGCGTCCGTCTCCGAGTACTTGTGGTGCACGCGGTGGTCTCGGCTCCACTCGTAGATGTCGTTCTGCAGAGAGAGCACAGCGGGGTGAGAGGAGAGAGGCCCCAGCTCCTTGCATGCACGGGAACAGCAACCAGTTTGGAGGGATGAGTCTCTCACAGTAAAACTTCCATTTAAATGACTGCTCTGTCTGCAGGGGTGTGTGCGAGAGTACGAGGCTGAGACGTCAAAGGAAACGTGCCTACTTTTTGGGAAGCCAAGTCTTGCATTTAGAGCTAGGCCAGAATAAAAGCCTCAGACCCACAACACCAGATCAGCATCGGATCCAGATCAGATTTGGAGCGAGGCTTTCTGAAATTATTCAGCTGAAGGGATTTCAGCCTCCCAGTTTTCTCTGCAGGACGCACTGCCTATCACTGCCTGAGCAGTGATGCTCAGCTGCTACCACAGGGAATCGTAAGCGTGCGCAACACTTGGAAAACTCTGGCCATACACTCATCTGTGAATTCAGTTGCATCGAACAAAGAAAAAAAAAGCTATTTAATACCTGGATCTACAACACTGTGAACTTCAACCACAGAATGCTTAGCGGAGTGCCCTTTCCTGTGTTTTTTCCACCTTTGCACAGGCAGGGAGGGACCCAAACAGTGATACCCAAAGAAAGAAGGCTTTGGGTTGGAACAGCAGTAGCACCCACAACCACCAACCACAGCAGCTTCACACCCAGAACTGAGGAAACCCTCTGCGGTGTCTGCGAAGAACCGCAGAGCAGCAGCCATCGAGGCAGAGGACGCCCTGCAGGACACAGCAAACCCAGGCTAACGACAGCTCTGCACGTTTGTATTTTGTGAGACCCAAGCCCTGTGCTGAAAGCATAATGGAAATCACTGCTCATTCTCTCAGCTGCCAACATTGAGAGAAAGCACCAAGGCCACCCGAGCTGCTGAACAACTCCAGGAACAACTGAAAATAACAACCGAATAGCCCGGCTCAAACGCACCAGAGTTCGATGGCAGCATTGCAAAGGCGCTGTCTGCAAGAGACCACAAGAGCCAGGTGAGGAACAAACACCCACTGCCCAAGAAAGCGAATTGAGCTGAGCAAAGCAAACTGAAGGAAGCCACCAAGCTCCTCAGGGAGAGCAAGGGCAGATCTTCACCTTGCTGCCATTTTATTTTTTCCCCTGCAGAGAAATGAAAGGGAATGAAAGCCACTGCATTGCTTCAAGTGTCAGATGTATACTTCAGGGGCGGTATCCAGAGCACTAGGAGATGCTAAGATCAAGGCATTTAAAACCAACTAGGCTTATGTGAGAAGCACACACCTAGGAAAGGTCCTCTTTCTTAACCAGAAATGATATTTTCAATGAGATTATCGATCAGCTTGTCATAAGAGCACTTGATAAAATTATTTGTGGCACAGCAGGTAACCAGGTCAAAGCAATGATACTGTGAGAAATTAACTTGGCTTCTCACACCACAGCAAACACCTGCAGGGCTGGCAAAAATGTGATTCCCCAGATGAAAGCGCAAGGAAGCTGTGAAACAACCGAATCACATGTAATTAAAACCACAAAGGCTAAGAGCAAATAAAGGCCAGAGGCCAGAACCGTTGGCAATAAATACACCAACAACTGGAGCGCCACGCATGTAACTGCGAGCACATTAATAGCAACCATTTTTCAGGAAGGTGTCGCTCTCGATGAAGTTTCAGGTAAACGCAGGAGTGAAACCCCCTCCGAAGCAGCACGACAGCATCATGCTGTGACAGTGACACGGACATGAGGTTTCGTTAGCAGGCCCCTTAATAAATCTGCAGACCCAAACGTGATGACACACTTGGGCCGCATCACAAAGTCAATGCGCTCACATGAAATTGCAAACAGCCCCTGCAGCTGTGGACAGGTGCTCTCTGGTTTCACAGGGACAGCCAGGAGGGACGGTGCAACGACACTTAGCTGGGGAGAAACCACCACGTCCCAGCTGAGATGCTGCCCCTGCCCTTCGAGAAGGCAGCCTCCAGGGCTGCTCCAATGCTACCACTTCCTCCCAAAGCCTACAGGAGGGAGACGGACCGGAAAACTGGCTCGCTGCCTGTTTGTGGTGGTGCCAGCAGGCTTGGGCAGGCAATTGGTGTCACGGTAGCTAGAACAGGCTTCAGACTACTTCAGACTGAGAACAGGTGACTCGGCCTTCCACTTTCCTTCTGAAGGGCACAAAGGTAGCTTGAAGCCACCTTGAAGTACTTACTGCCTCGGAACCGTACCATGTCCTCAGCCAAAAGCGATGAGGAGGCCAACAGAGCCAAGAGCCAAATCCAGGGGAGCAGAAGGCAATGCCGCTGCAGCGTTCAGGCTCACTGCAATCCAGCTTGGCACATTCATTGGAATTACTCATGAAAGATAAGATCTGCTGTAAAACAGGAGTACAGTACCAGGGGGTTCTTCAAAACTCCAGACACTTGTTTAACACGCTGAGCAAAGGGTTTGTAAAGCTCTGCAAGGAACAGAGCAGCACAAAGTGGCTGGAATACGGCTCAGAATAAACGGGGGCTGCGAGTCAAATGGGACATATCCCCATATTCAAACAAAAGCGTTGTGCTCTTTGTAAGGTGTAAAGGGACCAATGGGATTAATACCCTGCACCTTAGGAAGAAGATAAATCAAAGATGATAAATGAGCAGTACGGAAGCGGGTAAAGGGACTCCCTTCATCCTCTGTTGAGGTACATGAAATCATCCAAACGTATTGGAGGGAAAAAGGTAAAAACGTGGTATGCAGTGCCACAACAGGTTACAGCAGCTGAGCTAGATAGTGTAATGCTAACACAGATGCATAGATCTGTTTTGAACAGCCAAAGGAACAACTACATTCACACCATGGAAATCCTGGTTCTGGGCTACCTCCTACCACCAGCTGAACGTTACAAAAAGATTTTGAAGTCTGATATTGCCTATCAGGAAGTACAAAGCTAGTAACACACTTCTTTGCAAATGTATTTAAATTCTACTGCCAAAAAAAGCGGCATCAAACAGAGATAAATTAAGACTGTGTGAAAGGATGCCCGCTCTCCTTTCTGGGCACGTGAAAAACTCCAACTGCCTGGCTGGACAAAGAGACCTCATTATGCAGACGTATTTGCATGAGGTCGTCCCTTACACAAGTTTCTACATAGTCCTCTAAAGCAAGGGGCCTGGCCTGGGTAAGAGAAGCTGCTGAGACCCTGATCTGGGCACATTCAACTTGGTCCTTCAATAACTGTTGCTCCTGGACTGTCTGTTAATTATTGTGTGTGCAGTGCGAGGGGCTCTGCATCCGCTAAGCCAACACCGTGCGTCATCAGCAAACGTCTTTTTGCTGATAATATACATATGTATTGCTTTTGATGTCTCTAAGCTGAAGGGATCTCTGCACAGGAGGTAAAGCTGCCAGGAGGCCAAGAATCAGGACAGGCAACCACTATCCCACCTGGAAAGCCATGGAGTTAGCTGCAGCCAGAAAGATCCGCAGGGGCAGCTTGGCTTTGTAGGAACGGTGGCTCCACAAGCGATGCGCACCGGCCGTCACACCCAGGGCTGTCACCAGGAAACAGAAATAGGCTGAAAGACAAAAAGAAAAGGAAAGGTGTGCCAGGGGCCAGCTGTCCTTAGTACTGCGTTCTTTGCTGTAAAGCTGCTCCTTGCCCCTGCTTGTCCACGCCTGCAGGGACGCTCAGGAGATGAGGGGAGGATCTCAGCCCAGCTCTCCCCAGCAGCCCCGGGATGCGGCATTTCCCCTCCCACCCCTTCCCGCTTCTCTGGTGTGATGCTCAGCGGAGTTTGGCAGCACGGAAGCACCATGCCGTGATGCATTTACACACAGTGTGCCTTCGCCAAGTACAGGGGAGCGAGGGTTCTTCGCTCGTCTCAGAAGAGCAGCGACAGCTCTCCGAAGGGGACACTGCCAGCCTCCTCCAGACAGGTCTTTGCTCAAGTCCCATCTGCCAGCTAACTGAGGAGCATCACCTCCCGCCCCCACAATTGCAAGCCATGTCAGAGTTTCCACAATAAAAACTTTTCCCATCATCAGGAGCTCCAGTCGGTCACATGAACACAGCAGGAAGACCCGCATTCACAGCCTCCCTCAGCTTCTGGAACTGCCTTTCCGTAACCACCAAGTTGGCCAAGGAAACTTGTGTGGAGCATTTTTTCAGACGGCCAACGCAGCAAGGAAGCAGCTCTGTTCCTTCTGTACCACACCGGCTGTGGGCTCGACACTGCCATGGCACATGCATGCTGCAGTGTGCCCCGTGCTGAAAATAACACCGCCACCAACGATGAAGGCAGCAGCGCTGCATCTCCCCTTCCTGTCCCACAGCTCCAGCTGGCCAAGCTCACCTTGAAGTATTTATACAAATCACAAATGAACTGGACCACTTCAGCGACTCCCAGTCAGGCTGCCCAGCTGCCATGACAGTAGACTCTTAACGTCTCCTTCCAAAAGAAGCATTGATTTCTCACACTGTGACCTGAAATGAGTTTGCATGGTGTAAGGTGACGTGCTGTTTGCCCAGGGCAGCCTGCCACCTGAAACACACGTGCTGCTTTAACCAAAACGTGTCTAATTCAAACATCTAGGTAGAGTTCCTGGAACAAAAAGGGGAAACCCTGTCTGTGAAAGGGGGGGTTTACTTGTGTCGATCTGCACAACAGCAGGCAACCCTGACAGGCGGACAGTGGAAAGAAAGGAATCTTCGGTCAGCTTTTTCCAGTACTTAATGTACAACAGCTATCTGTGCAAAATGAAAATTAAAATCTCCACGCATAGGTGGGTGCCTACTGTGTCCCTCTATCCAATCCCAACTCATACTGCTGGTACTTACAGTGTTGGAAGACAAAATACAGTCAGAAGGCACTTGGTAGAAAAAATGGCACCCGTATTTGATGCTGATTGTCACCCCTGCAGACCAAAGAAGTAAATGGACCTTACCCACGCTGCTGGTGGATCCTTAGAAACAGCTTTACCCAGACTGCCTCACGTTATGTACATGTCCAGGGTTCATCTCCCGCACAGCACACCAGAGCCTTTCTCACAAACTCAACACACAAAAGGAGCTGGAAAGATCCTAGTAAAGATGGAACGTCCCTTAAAACCTGCTTTCGATTCCGTCTCTGAGGAGGTCTTTCCCTTCCCAGCAGGCTGCAGCGTTCGCACTACTCCCAGAAAAGGTTCAGCTGTGCAGGCCAGTGTGGCGCTGAAGTCTGTTGCCAAATCCAGACTCGTGCCTGCTTCCCGAAGGGAGGTACCCAAAGGCACTAAAAAACACACACGCTCCCTGTGTGGTATTTCCACTTTTTGCTTGACAACGCTCAGATCAGTAATGACGCGGACACCACAACTACCTCGCGCTCCAGTTTCCTCTCGCTGCCCTGACACGTGCCCTGTCACGGCAAGGACACCGACTTGTCTTACACAATGCAGGGAAACCCATCCTGTCATTTTCTGTATGTGATACGGAGCCGGGTCGGGCTGGTGAAGCAACGATGTGGCAGGAACATCACAAAATAGAGCCTTTCAAATTGCTCAGATGACTGCAATTGTGGGAAGAGATCTGTGACACACCGAATACTGACATCCAGGCAACACAGAAATATTAAGGCTATAGTCCTGAATCATCAGAAGAACATATTGTCTGTGGGTTTTTCGCTTGTTAACCTCATGCTAGTCCTAGGGACTGAAATCGCGTCTTCACCTGTCTCTTCTTTTCAGGGGACTTGGTATTTCGAGAGCACCCTCCTTGTGAATCCCATTTTCTAGCCTACCGTTAATGGAGACAGAGGTATCGCCAAAAAGAATAGCTTGCTGGGCCTTCCGTAGCACAAAGGGAAGCTGGAATGGCTGGGCTTTGTACCCACGCAGCATGCCTCTTCTTTGGCTTTGCAGGGGAGGAATCGCAACAGCAGGAACTTTCCTAAAATAAATCCCAAGGGCTGAAGCGTCCCCAGGAAAAAAAATAACAAAAAACCCACCTCAGGAGTTCAGTGACCAGAGCGGACGCAAATCCTGTTGGACAAACGCACCGAACAGTGAGACCAGATTGCTGTGGTTCTGGCAGGAATTAGGGTGCCTGAGAATGTCACTTGGCCACTAATCCCTGCCAAGGAGTGGCCAGCGCGGTTTATTATCGCCTTTCTCATCCATCATGCAGGAGGTCCGGCAGGAGCGCTTCCAGCCGCGAGCTCGTGTGCCGCAGTGGACACACAACGCTTCGGAAGAGGGGAAGGATAACAAGCAGTGAGTGAGCCGTACGATGGGACAAAGGAGAGAAGCCGAGGAGAGGACAGGAGATGAAGAGGGAGCGGAGGTTCAAGCACTGTGAGCACAGGGAGCCGGCAGGTTGCTAGGCTCCAAGTACGCGGTGCCTCTGCACAGATGCTATTTATGGGAACGCGCCAGAATCAATAGGCAGAAGATTTTTATTCAACATGCTTATTAATGACCTGAAACAAAGGCAAACAGCATATTAATTACAACTGCAGAGGATGCTAAATTCGGAGCAGCAGTGAGAGAGCTAAGAAACACAAAAGGATCCATGCAGAAAAGGCTCGAATAAAGAATCTGCCTGGATAGAAAAAAGCAAAGCGATGAAGCTCTGGGGCCACAAGCACAGACAGGGATCTGCAGTGAGGATGAAATGCTTGGGGAAGCAGACACCTGCAAGGATGATCACCACCAGCACATGAAATATTCTGAGCTTGCCACACGATAGGGCAGCGAGACATCACTGGGATGCAGAACAGCAGGCGCAGGGGTATCATTTCACCGTCAGGGAGAAGCACGGCAAACTACACCAGGCAAATTGTTTAAAAATGGATGGGATGGGAGACCAGCAGTGTAAAGCATTTGGGTCAGCTTTCTCAGAACAGCTCATCACTCCCGTGGCCAGATTTCCAGAAAACCCGTGTTACATCAAGCAGCAAACCCCTCTGAAAATCTGTGCGTCTGAGGGGCCAACCTCTAGGAAGACTGGGGATATTGCCACAGTTTGTGGCACCTCCAGAGGCATCAGAAAACCACCCTCTGCTCTAAGTGGTGGCTTAAATCGGAGCAAATCTCTCCCCCTGAGAATTCCAAGTCTGTTGTGTGTTTAACATCACAATTTGAACTTGTTTTCTTTCCCAGAGCACACTGGAGATGGGACACGTATCTACGGGTAGCGAATCCAGAGGATTACTGAGGGCTTTGGACCTTTACCTGGCTGAAAAAAAGAAACAGCAAATGAACCTAAACAAGAAATCCAAGGGGCACCGGGTGAACTCTGCACGTCTGAACAGACAACGCTGGCTGCTGAAAGGGGTGAAATGGCTGGCCATCCTCCTCAGACACAGATTTCAAGGAGGCACCGCATCAGGGAGCAACCATCCACACGCCGCCAATGTCAAACATAACCCAGTTGCACGGAGCAAATGGCAATCATCTCTGAGGGACACGGCAGCGGATATAAAAATAGTAGTTGGGAGACAAAAATCAATAGCGTGTCCACAGCGGTGCTGCTGTCGATAGAGAAATGGGCTGCAGCATGCAGGACAAGGCTCGGTGATGCCTCCTGTGGGGCAGCAACACTCGTCGGACCGCTGAGCGCTGCCCCGGCCTCCCCGTGCCGCTGCACAACAAAGCCCTCTCGTGACATGATGCTGTTTGGTGGAAATATTCCTTCTGTGGGAAAGCCTTGGGGAAACCTGCATGAGCAAGCCTGGCAAAACGTTTGCATCTCAGCGCGGGCCGTTTTCACCCCCCCCGCTGCGGGGGCCGGAGAGCTGTGTGGGGAGGGGTGCCACAGCCTGACTTGTTAGCGTCAGTTGCAACGTGAGGGTTAAAACTAACAGGGATGGACACGCAACATTTGCGAATTTACACGCTGACATTTACCTCAGCTTATTGAGCCAGAGCAAAATTGCTTGCAAGGGAATTTTAATAATCGACTGCATAAAAGTCAAGGTCTTCCATCAGGCTACAAGAACTGCATGAGAAATACAAACAGCAAGTTGCTCAAGCACAGGGTGAGCGCTGCAAAGCTGACTGATGGCTATAAATATGTAACAGTTCTGTACCTCACGGTTAGGATTTTTTCCCTTTCTAAAAATTACATCACATCTGCATATCCTCCATCCGCCTTCTGTTCCTCACTTGTGGGTGTCTGCTGTTGTTCACGGGCAGGTTTTGGACTAATGCACGACTACTGCCCAAATGAGGGAAAGTACATGGACACTCCTAGCTCACACCGGGGTTATCCAGCTCCCGCTGCCATCCACTTCAGCAGTCACCCAGAGCCACCACTTAACGGCTCACACAGATAGCGGGGCGAAAACACCCCTGCCTCAACACCAGGGCTCAGTCCACAAACACAACCAGTAAACTCACTTCACGCAGTCTGGTACCACCAGACTTTGTTGCACCACCATTCGATGATGCTAAGCTTTGGGATATTTGTGTTTCAAATGCTGTGTCTGCTGTCAGGGCCAGCCCAACACGCTGTATTATCAGGTCTGGGTTTGAGGATCAGTTCTCCAGACAGCCCTGGAGAACTCTGCCTCTGCAGCTGGGAGACACGAGGAGCAGTAACGCAGCACTTAATCCACGTCACCCTCTGAGGAAGGCTGGTGTCCTGACCTGGGACTGCAATTACTAAGGGGGGAAAGCTTCCCACCGCGGCCCCCGCCAAGAAGCGTTAAGTTGCCGTGGCCCGGGGTCTCCGCGTACAGACAGAGCGAAAAGGCCATCGGCTGTTCGCTGAGCCCTGCCAGCTGTCAAAGGCTGGCATCAAAAGCACTGTGGGCTGGACTCAAACCAGCAGCCGAGAATTAAAAAGCACCAATTCCCCGAGCCGCCTGCTGGGAAGTGCACGCCAGCTCTCAGGGGAGCCACGCATTCGTGTGAAGAGCAAACGTGTGAAATCTCAGGCCAGGAGCGGGTTCATCTAAAATTAGATTTGCACATTCTCTGAGCTGCTCTAAATCGAACCAAGAGAGAAAAAGAGAAGATGAAACGCATCAAAAGGAAGAGGGGAGGCAGTTTGGAGCTGCAAAGCAGGTGAGTTTGGCAGTGGCAGGGTGGAGGAGCTCCAGAAGAAGATGTCTGTCGCGCCCCCTTGGCCCCACCATCGCCAGTCCAAGACACCCAGTTTGCCTCCGTCTGGATGCACATGCCTGCGTACGCATTTTCAGGAACGCTCCCCAGAGCCAGCGCTTTTGGCTGAGTATACAAAAGGCTTTATTCCGGTTGGAATAGCAGAAACGTTCACATTGACAACTGCGGCCAAAGTGACATAAATAAAGCCAAGAGAGCAGTGGGAAGTGCGGATGACAGCAAGTATTCCAGAGAACGCTATAATTCCCCTAGGAAGCACACACAGATTCCCTGAACTCACCAGCAACTGAAGATTGCCTTAAGACGCCGAACAGTTTCTATGTATTTTTAGATCAAAAGAGAAGGCTGGGAGATGCTTTGATTTCTGATTTCTCTGAAATTTGTGATGCTTCTGTGTGGCCTCTCTCGGCTCAGCTGGATCCCGCGTCATCACAAAACCATCGGCAGATTTCACTTCTCCCCCAGTGACCTCACTGCTGTCCTCAATCCGCAGGCTGGCAAGGGCTCCGCTGGCCTGCAAGTACTCTAGAAACACTGACGAAGAGCTAGCATTGATTTTCTCTTGTTCCTCAAACATGGAAGGAAAGGAAGTGTGTACTCCAGCCATTAGCAGAGGGCTCCAGAGACTGGCCTTGGGCGTGCAGCCCTGCCCTGAGGAACCAGGGGCAGAGGACGCCAGCCTCCCCCTCTGCGCCAAAGGCGAAGGACTCCACGGCTCCTGCGAGCAGCTGGCAGCGATGCCTGCTTATGGCAGCAGCACGGCCGACGGCAGCAGGGAGCCGACGGCCTGCAGACACCACCATGACTACGTGCTTTGGTTCAGGACTAGGGGAGCATTTTCCACACCAACAGCATGGTGAGCTCTGGAAAGAAGTTACAACCTGATGGCGCTGGCCACTACCGAAATCCAATAAAATGCAAAAACCCTTCATACACCCTCCATCCCCTAGAATAATAAGGTGTTTCTGGTGTTTTCGTAAGGCGTGCTGCCATTTCCAGTTGGCGCTGTGATCCAGCAGGTGTCTGTTTCCCATTTCCAGCACTCTGGAAGGCTTTCTGACCAAGCAACTGCAGGCTGGGAAGATTCAGCGGTTCATCTCCTGCTATGGCCTGTCCCAAAACTCAAGCTCAGCCCTTTGCATTTACAGTCACTGCCCTACCGCCAGCCCCTCCTCCTCTTGGAAAAACACAGTTCTCCTCCACAAAGAGAGGGCTCAGAGCCCTGCCAGGCAGCCACAGCAGCCCACATCAGGTTTCTGCCTTGTTCAGACTGTTCTGACAGTCCCTGCAGGACAAGAAATTGCTTGGCTTCAATTACAACATCAGTGCTAATTACAAGTGCAACCGTAATTGCAGGGAGGGAAGGCGCAGCGGCAGCGATGAGGATGCATACCAAGTTCTGCTGGGTGAGCCCAGCGGAGTGAGCAGTGCTTCTCCCTCCATGAAAGCAACCGCAGGAAGCCCAGACAAGCCGGTCTGCGTGGTTGGTGCCGCTCTGCCTGGTGGCACGTCAGGCTCTGCCCACTAGCAGCTCCATCGCTCACTGCCCTGCATATTCTGCCCAGCTGCAAGAACGTGTTTGGAGTGCCTGAAACGCTCCTGCTGAGAGCAAAACGACGGAGGGCCCACGCAGCATGCACACAGGCACAAGATGCTTTCTCCAGTCCTTCACCACGTTCACGGTGCGTATGTGACACGCAGCACACAAAACAGAGGAAAACAAAAAGGAATCAACAGTGCAAGGGGGTGAGATCCAGACAGGAAACAAATAAACGCACTTAAAGCTGAATCTGGGGAAGTTCACAGGTAAGACTGTAAGCAATCACCTCCAGCAACAGCCAGAGCAGGCGAGGAGCGAATGTTGGGGAAGGGAAAACATCTGAGCGGCAGGAACATGTCCTGCAGCAGCGCACCTCGGAGCAGGGCGGTCTCTGCTGAGACGAAGGCGAGGAAAGGTGGTTTCGCCCAGTAAATCCCTCCTACCAAGGCAGCCTTGGATACCTCCTCACAGAATTTTAAGAGAAAAGCAGTCACTACCTGTTTGCTGACCCAAAATCTTGCCTGCAAGAAATTGCCCGAGTATAACCACCACAGAACCCCCAGGGTGCTCCTGGCGGAGCGGCAGCAGGAGAGACAGCACAAGTTTAAATCAAGCGCCTCCAATCCACGCCTGAAACGCAGGCGGCACCTCCATGTCCTGCTTCCAGAGAGGTCTCGGAGGTACAGAGTGCAGCTCCCCTGGAGCCAGCATTTCTATGTACAACCACCCGTGTGGAGCTCCTAGCGCACCGGGAGCCTCCCTCAGTGAGCACGCCGCGCACAGGAGCGCTACCGACCAAAACCGTTTCACACCCGACGAGCCAGCAGATGGCACTCAAGAACACACACGGCTTCTGAACCTTGCAAGACCGATAAAACTCGCATCTGCAGCGCACAGCAGCAACATGTGCCTCCTGGCGCGGGTCGCCTACCAGCAGGGCTGAGGAGGAGGAGGCGATGATGGCAGAGCCCTGCAGGCACCACGCTGACCCCCGGGGCCCACTGGCTTTCAGCCCCCGTGTGATGGGATGTCCTGAACGACACGAAAAGCAGTGGCAAACCTCGCCTCCCGCGTGGGCACGAGGCCATAACTTTCCCTGTTGCAGGATGTCAAAGGGACTTTTTGTGCTGTTTAACTAACCCAGGCACTGGCTGGGCATTTGGCGGGGAGCGCCGGCTGGTCACTTAACGGCCCGTTCCAGGCTTATGGAAGGGATGCGACCTGCCACACGCGCTGTGGACCCCTCCGCACAAGTTCATGTCCATAAACAGACGCGATAGTGCCCAGCAAGTGCTGCTGAAACCACACCGACGGCTGAACACACCCCTGGGGGCCCCAGGAACTGCAGCGAAGGACAGGAAGGGGCTGGCAGAGCAGGGGTCGTATCCAAGGTGCAGCACTAGTTCCAAGGAGGCAGCAGGAAACCCAAAAGCTGGCATTTTAAGCGGTGTAAGCATGCATCCCTCGAGAGATAACCCAATTCCCAGTGCTCTCCAGGCAGCCTGGCGGTATTACACAGAGCTAGTGGGGATCCCGTCTGCAGCCCCAGCTGCGCGTGGGGTTCGATGAGCTGTAACGCCTGCCTCCACGTGCTTATGCAGGAAGCAACGGGAACAGAGGAGCACAGATAATCCTGAGCAAACACCCAGCCAAGCCTTCTCTTGCCAGCTTTTTTTCCGTTGTCTATTACGTATGGCTGGACGAGTGTCAATAAATTACCAGTGGAAATGGGTCCTGCTGAGCACGCACTTTGGCTAGGACAGCTGTTTTTGAGGTGGCACAGCGGTGCTGGTGCATCAGGGACGACCAAGCGGGTTCGCTAAGGGAAAAGCGTGCCCTGCGTTGTGCAGGCAGCACCCAGCCCAGCCCAGCCGAGTGCTTCCTGAGCTACAGACGTCCCTGAGGAAGATAAATAAGAAACCAGGCAGGCGCTGGTGAGCCACCGACTGCTGCCCGCATCCTGCCACGCACCAGTGAGGCCAAGTTCATTAACCTGAGCAACAACAACGCTGCTGTTGTCTACCCCTGCCTCCAGCGCGATGCCACACACTTTAGCTGTAGATATTCTGCAGGAGGTGCTGTATTTTACTTCGCCCACCGCTCCGGATGGCTGGACTCAGCATGCTTGCTCCCTGCTGAAGAGCCCCTGTGAAACTGCCCAGCCAGCTCCTGCAAAAACTTTTCAGTCTGCTGTTGGGTGGCTGTTAAAAATAACAGCATCGAGAAACGGGAGAGAGAAAGGGATTAAGTTGCAAAGTCGTCGAGATCTGTTTATTATTTAGCATCTCTGCAAAGTCACCCAGAAAAAAAAATACCTTGAAGGATGGAGGGCTGAAGCTGGTCATTCAACCCTTCGGCTCCTGCCTTTAGGAGCTTCATAATTAAGACTGAGCAGAATCAGAGAAGATTTCAACGCATTTTCTCAGAAAGGCCACAAGGATAAGAGAAAGCCCACCTGCCACACACTGGGGGACCAAAAAGGGTTGAAAGCAGGGTGCAGGTGACGCGCCCAAGCCACGCAGCTTGGCCGGGCTCTGCCGGTCCCCCTGCCACAGCCGAGGCCAGCCGTGACGGGGAGGGGGACGGAAGGCAGGGGGGGACACGATGGCCCTAAAACCCTCCTCAGAGTGTGTGCGCCTGAGGGTTCGGGGCTGGTGTGAAGCGGGGGGCTACTCCGGAAGGCAGCTCCCCTCCGCAGACCCACGAACGGTTCCCCGGCTGAAAACTTGTGCGCGGCTGGTAACTGACGGCCGCCTTCACCTCCGGGCGCAACAGACCCGCTCCGCCAGTTCCTCGGGCTTCACCGCGGGGAGCGCAGAACGGCAGGAGCCGGACCCACGGGAAAAAAAAATATAAAAAAATAAAAAAATCGGGAATCCTTCAAGCAGGCAGCGCATCCCCGATCCCCGCGGCTGTCGGCTTCTGCCGGTGGTCGCCTCCCGCCGCCCGCTGCCCGCAGAGCCCCTCTGCCCGGGTCGGCGCCGACTCCCCCGGCCCCTCACGCCCCCCACCTCCGCCGAGGCCGGCGCTGCCGCCCCCCCCCAGCCGAGCCGCGCCGGCTTTCGGCCGACAAAGGCGGAACAAAAGCGGCCGGGGGGGGCCCTTCGCGCAGCCCCCGGCCCCCGGCGCCCCCCGCCCCCGGCAGCCGGACTCACCCCAGAGCAGGGTGAGGAGCTGCGCCCTCGGCACCAGGCTGAGCGCGTAGACGGCGCCCAGGTGCAGCAGCCCCATGAGCACCACGTTGCGCCACACGATGGCCTGCCCGCCGCCCGCCGCCATCTCGCCGCCGCGCTCCCAGCGACACGGGGGGGGCGGCGGCGGCGGCGGCGGAGACCGCGCAGCGCGGACGGGGGGCGCCTCGGGGCGGCCGCTCCGCTCCGCTCCGCTCCTCGCCGCCGCCGCCTCCTCCTCCTCCTGCTGCTTCCTCCCCTCCTCCTGCTTCTCCTGCTCCTGCTCCTGCTGCCCCTGCTCCGCGGCTCTCCCGCACCGCGCGGCGGGGGGTGGGCGGGCGGGCGGCGGGAGGAGTCGGCAGCCGGCCCCGCATAGCGACAGCCAATGGCCGCCGCCCGGCGCGGCGCTGAGGGGGAGAGAGCCCGGCGGCCGCCGCTGGGGGTGCAGCGGGCTGCCCTCAGGGCGGTCCCGGCGCGTGCCCCTGAGGCTCCCGGCGGCTGCTCCTCCGGGGTCCCAACGGTCTCCCCTCGGGGCTCCAACGGCCGCCCCTGACGGTCCCAAGAGCTGCCCCTCAGGGTGGTCCCAATGGGCTTCCCTCAGGGCTTCAGTGGTCACCCCTGAAGGTCCCAACGGTCTCCACATGGAGCTCCCACAGCTGCCCATCAGGGGCCCAGTGGCTGCCCCTCAGGGTGGTCCGAGCGGGCTCCCCTCAGGGTGCCAACAGCTGCCCCTCGGGGTCCCAGCAGCCACCCCTCACGGTGGTCCCAATGGCCGCCCCTGAGGGTCCCAACAGGCTCCCTCCCCTCAGGGCTCCAACGCCTGCCCCTCGGGGTCCCAACGGCCACTGGTATTATTAACAGCCCCAGGAGGGGCCGCGCTGAGGGGCAGGGCGTTGTGAGGGGGCACAAGCCCGCAGGGTGGTGACATTTATCAGGCTGTGGGTAGTGAGGGTGAGAGGAGATGTGACATCCTTTCAGGACTCGGGTTGGGGGCAGGCAGGAGGGAGGACTGAGCCGTTCAATGATTTTTCCATCTCTTGGCAGCTGGGAGCAGAAAGAACCTCTACGTGCTGGCTGCTGTGGTGCAGGAGGAGACCCTCAGGCTTCCAAGAGTAAACAGCACCACTTGTCCTGCCCATGCCATATGCAGACGGGTACAGTGCCATCAGTGTTTAATGGAGGAAGGTCAGACTCAGGGCGAGCACAACGGGAACGCTACCAGGCAGCAAGGGAGTACAGCATGCAGGGAGCACAGCTCTAAGAACCCAGGTGAAAGCACTCGCCCTGACCCAGCTTATGTGGGCTCAGGATGGATGTCGGTCTTCCACACTTGCACAGGTGAATAGTGGCTCCTGAAGGCCAGCAACTAACAACCACAAACAGTCCTGCCACCCTGGCAAGAGGCAAACACACCAGGAAACTACTTGTGATGTGTGAGTGGAGCATGTCACTGCTCCCCTGATCCCAGAAATCACCACTCAAGCAGCAGAGCTTTGGTGTCAGCCCCTGCTCACTGTGGTGACTGTGAGCAACAGTACAATTTGGGAGCCCCTGGCTTTTAAAAAGTTACCAGGCTGCCTTGGTCATGACATAGGGGCCATGTGGAGCAGACAGAGACCTGCACTGCCTTGCTAAGCTGTGGCTCACAGCAGGAGATGCAAAGAAAAGACTTTGCAAATCTGACTGTCATCTCTGTGAGCCAGAAGTGCCTAAAGAAGAAAACCAAATAGCTGCAAGCAAAGCAACACACATGAAATGGAATTTTCTTTGTAAATGCCCCAGGGTTCATATTCTCAAAAGAGCAAAGGAAATACAAAACACAAAACAAAACAAAGTAGCCTGAGTGTGATTCAGAAATTTGTGATATGAATTGCCTGGTTTTGTCAGCTGCACTTAGCGGAAAACATGTGGTGGCTGCACACACGCTGGAAATGAGAACTGAGGCCGGTGTTCAGAGGGACATGTTAGAGTTTTCCCCTCCTTTGGGCATCTTGCATTTGCTGGCAACCCAGCCAGACTTTCTGCTGAATGGTGCCTTGCTGACCTGAGCAAGACACTGGCCTGTTAGCACAGGCACCTCCTGCCCCTGTGCACATATCCTCCTCCAGCCTCCCCAGCAAGAGAAACCCCCGTGTGTTGTGTTGGGCCCCGTGGCAGCGTGTGGGTGCCTGTCCTGGTGATGGAGTCACTGTGGGTCCCCACAGAAAGCCAGTGAAAGTGGCTCCTGTGGGGCGAAGGCTAGGGACACGGACCCTGGCGAGCGATACTGGTATGAAGCACATGAGCATGCTGTGCTAATTAATTACTAACTACACCTCCTGAGGCAACTGAATCAGCAGAGAGCATATAATTAAGCCCCAGATTGTTTCTGATATATTTTAAACATTCTTCTAGAATTCTCCACCTGGAAAGAAGAAAGAGGACAGCAACAATGAAAGTTGGCAGATGATTTGTGGGGACACCGTGAGTGTCATTTTAATGCTACTGCTGCCTGCTACCAGCATATTTCTGCTATTTAAAACATTGACAAGATTGACCTCATTTTTTTTTTCCTTCTCTCTTGTTGTGAAAAATTAAGCAGTGTCCACAGAGCATTTTTCAAATTAAGGGCTTAAGTGGTAGAGTAGGAAACAAAGCCTAGGACATCGGCGGGATGAGAAATATATGTTCACTATGTACATATTGAAATGCTTCCAGTGCCACAGGGCAGCAGGTTCCTGAGAAGCCTCCTTCATACAGTACAGGGCAGTCGCAGACCTAGGGGCAAGGTCGTCTGTCGCTGCTGTCCTGGGGCACTCCTGGAGAAATGCTTGGAATGAGACACGCTTCCGTCTCTGAAGCTCATGGGAATTGTAATCAGGTTCGCCTCTGCTGAGTGGGGCTCGCGTTAAACACGTCCCTGTCTCCTGCCTGCCCATGCGGGGACAGACCTCTGACCTGCAGGACCCCCAGAGAGCCCAAGGAACACCTGACCTGCCATGCAGCGAGGCAAGGCCAGGGGCTTAGTGCTGCACCTCCCTGCATCACATCAAAACTCTTCCTACTATCGGTGTAGGTTCCTCAGAGTACTTGCCAAGTGCCCTCGGCTCTCATTCAAGGCTGAGCGACTCAACTCGGCCCCGGCAGCCCCTGCAGGGGAGGGAGGAGCAGTCAGCCGGCCCCAGCAGCCTGTTTGGCCTGGCCACAGGCAAGCTGCCCTCGAAAAGGTGCTCCCTCACCTCCTGGGTGCTGGGGGAAACAGCTACGGCAGCGGAGCCCCCCTTTCCTTCTCTCTCAGTAGCCCAGGCAGCCTGGCATATGCTCCCTTCTGCAAATCCACATTCCCAATCTGTGTGTTGGGGAACGATGTGATCGGAAAGGCACAACACAGAACAAGTCTGATGTAAACACTGCACGGGCTGCAAGTGCTGCAGAGATTAAAAGACAATCCCCAGCATTCACGCCTAATGCTGACCTTGGGCTCCTGCCAGCCAAAACAAGATAAATCCATTACAGAGGTCTACAGGCAGAAAAAGGGTTTTGCTCTGTTACTTGTGTGTTCTGCCCAGGGCCAGCACGTACCCTTGTACCACCCCCCTGAGCTCCCAGTCCGGTGGCCTCGGCAGTGGGAGAAAACTCCACTAACGCTGCCCTTACTGCACAATCTCCTGCCAAGGGTCTTGTGGGGATGGCGATGCCTGTGGCAGTGAGGTACTGCCTGCTGTCAGAGGCCGCCAGACAACAAACACCCCTGCAGATTACATGCTTAGATTTTCCTTCTGTCTCTTTTTAGTTTTACTCGCAGCAACCACAAGTAGCCTGATCGGTGTTAATGCCACAGTATAAATCTATTCTCACTTGGTAAAATGAAAGTTGGGCTATTTGGGGCCAAATTCTGCTACCAGTGTAAATTGGCAGAGCTTCATTGCCTTCTGTAAACCAAGCTGGCCATTTGCATTTGTGATATCAGACGGGTGGCAAATTGCTTGGCATTCCTTGAAGGTAAAACAGACGGCAGCGTAACTGATGGACAATTACTGTTCATCTCAGCTGCTCTCGGAAGAGAAGCAGCAGATTTTTGCATCCACTCCTGTGTTGTAAGGGGCAGTGCAGCTTTCTAGCCGTGAGCTTGAGAGGATGGCCCAGCTTTAATTCTGGCAGCTCACGGCCCATTTCTTCCCACTACTTCTAAGTCTTCTTACTTCTCGCTGGCTTCCAGTCAGCCTCTGTGCTTGTAGCCCTCTGCATTTTCAGGTTACCTCGTGCTCTGCTGCTTCTCATTCGCCAGGTGAACAAGCAATGTTTATTCAGCCTCTTCCCTTTAAACTAACTCCTCAGTCCCCAAAAGGCAGCAGCTTTCCAAGCTGCCCAGATCCCATTTTGCTTCCCTTTCCCTACAGAACAGTTCATCACAGAAGCATCAGCGCTGCCCAGCATAGCTGCTTTGCATCATACTGAGGTCTTTTTATTCCCACCTCCCTTTGGATTTATTCTTTTTAAAAATTTGCTCCTCAGTTTAACCTATCAACCAAACGGGACAGCCTAAGAGGTCTGGGAGGAGCCTGGCTCTTTTAAACCTCGAACTGAGGTGTGGGGGTCAGCAATCCTCTGGCCAGTTTCCTCCGAGGGACACTTGTTGATGCTGAAGCTCAGCGCACCAGTCCCCTCAGCAGCTGAGATCCTGCACCAGAAAGTTGCAGGATCGGATTTATTCTGGCCACGTGCTGGGGCCAGATTTATTAAGTGCATGGATAAATTAAGCAGGGTACCTTCAAGCCCTTCTGAATGCCAAGAGCAGAACACAAACTACTTGTAACGGTGCTAAGAAACCTATAACCTAGATTAATGAGAAGAAAATTAGTCCTATGGCTTTTTAAACTCCTGAAACAAAGGGACTCCAGTTCAATGCTTTATGTTCCCCAATTATAAGAGCTTATGAGGTCAGCAAATACTGGAAAGGAAATTAGATTAAGCTCAATTTTGTGAGAGGAACAGAACTGTTGTCCCTGACAAATCTATAACTCATTATCGGTTTAAAGTCACAGAAATTGTCTGTGAATTGCATTATTTGTAATATTTCTTGCGATCTTCACTGCCAAATCTGATTTCCACAGACACAGACTCTAGGTATTTTCATGAGAAGCAGCTTCGCACAGGCCAAGTCCTGTTAATCTTTTTTTCTTCCAAACTGGACAATTCCTTCCTCCAACTGTTCTTCCTAGACATGGCACACTTGTTTGAAATGTTTAAAACTTAAATCCAGCTCCAACTGAGCTGCAACACCCACCCCACCGCTCTTGTTACTGGCCAGCAGAAGCTTGGCTGCAGTTTCCCAGCACAGCACGTACTCGCGGTGCAAACTTGCAGGGGACTGCAAGAAACAATTGGCATCTTGTTTACACAGGGAATATCTACCTCACCGTACAGGTGGCTTAAGCCACTCGGCATTATTTCTGCTCTTAGCCTTTGAAAAATGCATGCAGATGCGTTCAGAATCCTTGAAATGTAAACATCTCAGTGTAAATGTTAAGCAGGGCTTTTTCATGATCCATGCGATATCAACATACCCTTGTATCTCTGAAGCAAGATAAAGCTGCCCTACTGTAATCCAGGTTCAAACTCTCCAAGTTGCACTTCATCAAGACACATTTTAATAAATTAATGTTTATTGAAAATATCACAGTAGCCTCTATTTTGCTCAGTTTCCCCTGTGCAAAATTAAGCTATTTAACATGTAAATTGTTATAACAGATTTGCAAGCAGCTTCATAAAATGAAAGACCAAATACACTTATAATAGGATCAGACTCTTTAATCTGGTGGATAAGGAACAGTGGGGTGCAGGGGAAGAATCTGTTTTAGGGTCTGATACACAACCTATCTTTTTGTTTTCACACATACATCTGTTATTAAAAGCCGCTGTTTAGCAGTATAACATGCATCTAAAAACTGACAATACGGGGTATCATCCATTAAATACACTATTTGTAGACCAATCATTAAGGATGAGGAAACGATTAAAATAAAAAGAAAAGCACCAGGGCTCCAAGGCCCGCCTAAAATATTCTGCAGGGAGAGTGTAATGCCATTTGTCAGCGCTCTACTGCAACATGCCGTGAGGACTAGCGTTTGGTCCGTTTCTTGCATGTTTGCTGTAGAAATGCACTTCTTTGGATAAGCCTCCATCGCGGGCTTTGCAAGTGCAGGGTTTCTTCAGACACCCAACTTATTGGCCTGGGTGAGGACAACTTTCAGAACGGGCATGAAAGCCGAGGTCTCACTGAAGTTGCTGGTGCTGACTATGTGCGTGTGGATGTTCAGTCCTTCCATGTAGTTGCGGGTTTCGATGCTCTTCACAATGTTGTGCAAGCCGCTGATGATGGTTGGAGAGAGCTGTAAGGAAGCCAGACAAGGCAGCTCAGCACGGAGAAAAAGTAACAGTGCTAGAACAACTAAAGTTCTGAAAAAGTAACAGTGCTAGCTAGTCCTGAGTGCAATCTCTGGCCCTCAAGGAGGTGCAGGAATTAGGTCCTTGATTTAAGGATAGCAACCTTTGGAGGTGCTCCACCCTGGGCACAGCTGCTGGCAAGTGCGACAGCAGCTTTCAGGCAGAAGATAGCACTACATACATACTAAGAGATATAAAGCCAGTCTGTTATTCTACCAGAGACCTTCTGGAAGCCTTTGGAAAACATACCAGATCTTCAAACTTCTGACTTCCAATCAACTCTGTGAGCCTTGGATGTCTGCAACATTTTTTTTTTTTTTTTTTGACTCCAGGTTGCATGCATCTCAGATTCCCTACTGGGAGTGGGGAAACTGTTGTCCGATTCTGCCAGCTTGGGACTGGGACCCTCCTGACGCAATCCCCCTACTGCCTACTGCAAGGGGCTCTGCCCTCAGTCCCTGCACAGGGCCATAAACACTGTGACCCCACAACACTGCCAAGTCTGCACAGGCACATCTGAAGCACGCTTGCGGAAATGAACAGTCAGTGGCTACATACTGCAAAGGGGGCCACGCCAATTCCTAGCCATAGCCTGCAGTATCCGATGGAGGGTGAAATGTTAAAAAAAAAAACCACAAAACACAAACTTACTGTCTGTTCCCTAAGTTTATCGTATAGACATTCAAGGCGTTTATTCGCATCATCTAGTTTTCTTTTGGTTTGCTGCAAAAGAAAAACACATTAAAAACTAGCAACAGCAAGGACACCATTCTGAGCTGATTCCACTGCAAAGAAGTCCGTGTAACCCATCAAATTCCTTGGCTGAAAATATTTTGTTAACACGTAATTTTAACTCTTCTCTGTACTTTTCTCCCCTGGTTTTGCTAGGAAAGACCAGATGATATGACTGCAGTTCTCCACCTACAACTGTTCTCATGATCTATCAGGTATAGTAAGCTTTACAGGTACATCCAAAGGGACACCTGCAAACCCCGCAGATATAGCTGGTGTGCCAAGTGACAAAAGCAGCAGGAGCATTGTTTTATGGTTCACTGGCAAAGCACTGTAACAGTTGGAAAAAATATTACTGGAATTAAATATCTAATGACGTCACAGAGAGCTTAGGGGCACATGCAGTCATTGAAGCCTGAGTATGCACAATTCCATTATCATTTACAGCAAATTCTAGCTGTATTTTTCATTATATGACTAGTAAAACCAAAAACTTGTTTATAAGTTTTCACTGTCAACAGAAAAACTAATAGCCTAACCGTAACTGTTCTTAAAGATTCTTTCTGCTTCCATGATAGTGAACCACCCACTGGTGTCTCTGGGATGACCTTGTCACAAAAGACTATTAAAATAATCCCATTAAATTTCACATGGAGTGCCACTGCAACTGCTAGGGAAATGCATTTTTTTCCACTTGTTTTTACAAACAGCTACGGAAATAAAAGATTTTAGTCCAAAATAACGAGAAACAGCAGAAATAAATCATCCAGGTTACAATTACAAAAGCAAAAAGAAGTAGAAGGTCAATAGCAGTAGAACTGGTATCAGTGCACGTAAGTACTGGAACTTTCTCCTCCGTCAGTACACACATCAATACATCTTCATCTAGGGTAGTGCCATCCTTCCTGGCTACTGGGACATTTTCCCTCGGTTAAGTAATTGCAGAGAGAAAACAGAAGTCAGGGAATGCTCTAGCTCAGGTGTAAAGACAGGCTGGTGGCTGCCTGCTGTGCCAGAAATTAGGGGAAGCTGCTTGGATGGCAAAGGGCATAGAGGAGAACACAGGCCACAGATCTCTCGTGCCACTTGTGCAAGTCCCCTCAGCAGTGGCTATGTTGTCAAGGGACTGAGGCACGTACAGAAAGAGCATGCTAGGAACAGCTAAGGAACGGCCTTTTGGACTTTGTAATGCCCTCGGATACATGACCTTCCTACATTTCTTTCAAAACCTGTGAAAAGACCCATGAGTTTACTTGATTTTACAAATGGCTAAGGAAAGGAAAAATAAATTGCGTTCCATATGCAGCAAGACATCTCTCCAGCCACAGGAAATTAGGCACAAGTTGAAGTTGTTTGTTCTCCTGACTCTCTGCTTCCCATTCCAGCCCTAAGCAGTAACGCTCTTCATGTACCCATTTTCCCCTTTGGTATACAACGACTGAGCAGTGCCTGCGCATGTGCCGACAACAACTGATGGAAACAGTCAGGGCAGCGTTTCTCAGCGCCACGTGCCAGGAACACTCGCTCTGCCTAAGAACAAAGACTGAACAAGAAGCAAGGAAGCAAATTGTGTTGGCAGAGCAGAAAAGCAATCCCTGAGTACAGATGTGAACTGAATGCTTTTGTCTTTGTTGTGTGTCTAGGAGAAGAGGGAAGACTCATTCAAGGAATAAAAGGTCAGAGGGCCCCCTGCAGTATCTGGCTTCTATCCCTCTGTTCTACAAGGTAACTTTTAAAAACAGGATTTTGAGCAATCAAATGCTGTTGAACCTTATGGGCTGCATCCAAAGCAGGGTTTATGGCCTCTAAAAAGCTCTGCAAAGGAGGAATCAGGTGAGTCCACCCTGAAACTGTTGCGCTGAGACCCAAGGGGGAAGGAAGTACCTGCAAACATCAAGTCAAAACTAGAGAGCCAGCTGAAATGGTACAGCAGACCTAACGCTAGTGGCGTCGAATGCCCAATATACTCCCACAGCCACGGAGCTCTCTGACAGCTTGGCTCCTGGTAGCACAGAAGAGTGAGTCTGGGCTGCTGACCGAGCACAGGGAGCGCCCTCCTGACGCCCCCAGCCTTCACCATCCACCCTTCAGCATGCAGCAGGCGCGAGGTGAACCGTCAGCATCTGGGCCGCGGGGCAGTGTGTTCTTCACTGACTGCTGGAGATAAATGAGAAGCTTGGAGATGGATGGCTCGCTCAGAACGAACCGACTGCCACAGGATATGTTTTTCCTGTCCAGCTCCAGTGGCTGTGTTACAGCTCATAACCTTCCACTCCTCAGCTACCCGTTGTTTCCTGCAGCGGGTTATCACCAACAAGATCTCCTTGGCTGTGAACAGCACCACTGTGCTCTGCCCATGCTGAGGACAACAAGAAACCACAGCGAAGCTGCCTGGGCAGCTGGGCTGTCAGCAGGGCTGCGCTCTGCCCCCAAATTCCCACATGCCCCTTGTACGTGGCTTTTCTGCACATTGCTTGTGGCTGCTCAAAGCAGCCTTCTGACGGGCTGTGACGGCCAGCCTAGCTGAAGCTACCAGTGCATGCTCCTCAACACAGGGACACTCTGGGAACACTGCAGAGACTTACTGGATCAGAGGCAGACAGCAGGCACCGCTGGATAAGAGCTTCAAACGTGGTCTTCAGAATAAGGTGCTCCTCAGGGATGGGCTTCTTGGTTATCTTCTCTGTTGGCAGTGCCTGCACGTGCTAAGAAACAGAGCAAGTCAGGCTTCCCAGGTCACTCTGCTACCATACGTCCTTTTTAACTAAACCCGGTTGCACTACTAGCCAGCTTGGCACAACTTCTACCTCTTCCCTGCGGGTGCGTGGAGGTGACATGATGAGCATCTGCTGCCACTCCCTCTGGAGAGCAGCGCAGTTGCAAAGGAAACAGCTCGTTACTCCATATTACTAGTGAATTAACTGCACAGAGAGCAGCTAGGTGGAAGCTACAGGAGCCAAAGGCCATCATGGCACAAAACTAGTGCTTAAGAACTCTGCAGAGCACGCCTGAAGTACAGCAAGCCTCCCATCCCACAGGCCTCTGCTGACATCCAAACCCCCAGCGCCAAACAGCGGGGTCACGTTACCTGGATGGCGTTGCCAATTGGGGCCCCCGGAGCCCCCTCGGTGCTGGGTTTGGAGACAGCGGGAGGAACGATGCACGGCCCCAGGGGCTGGGGGGCAGGCGGGTAGGGGCCCTGCAGCGCCGGCTGCCCCGCGGGGAGCTGCGAAGCCTGGAAGCTGGGAGCGCCCGCGGGCGGTGCCGGAGCCTGCTGCATCTGAGACTGCGGGTCTGCCAGCGGGGTCATGATGGGCGACGTGATGGGGACAGGGGGCATGAAGTTATCGGGGACCTGGGGAAGAAGGAACAGCGTCAACACTGCTGGTGGCAGAGCACAGCATCCAGCTCCCACCGACTTCCCCACGCCAGCACCTGGGAGCTCGGCCAGGTGGGGTGCTGAGCCCCTGCTGTACAGGGTGATACCCCACATCGATGGCGATACAGAATCCCCTTCCTCTGGTGGCAGCTGCATGCAAAGAACCACCTACACCTATATCCGTTCTTACCATTGGTCATTATATTTAGATTTTTGTGTCTTGCTTTCCAGACTACTTTTCTGCCCATGCAGTACGTAGGTCACAGCTAGCAACACGCACCGAGAAAGCTTCTGAAAGGCTTTCAAGCTTCTGGCAAACAGGTTTTCACTGAGACAGATTATGAGCGCAGTTCAGATTTGTCCCTGAGCATCAGCCAGTCTTTACTTGTGGATATTTTGGAAACATTTGGTAGAGAGAAGAGACAAGAAAATGAGCTGCTAGTCTCTGCTACAAATCTCCTGGGAATCCAAACGAAAAGGAGAGCTCCCATGCCTATAAGCATGTTTCTTTGGGTGTGCACAGAGAAAATGAACTATTACAGAACACTGAACGCGACCCTGAAGGAATGATGCCAGAACTAATCTAGTGGTTTGCGACAGCAAGAAACATATTCCCATTACTGCATCACCACCACTTATAGTGAATCACAATGGTAGAGCAAAATAGTAAATCCTTAGTTATGGAGAAAACAGTTGCAAATTAGTCTGTTGGATGAAATGTGAGACAGTCCCGCTTTTTTACGATAGCCTATGTAGTGTCATTTTGTAATAGTCCATCTCTACCTCACGCAGTGGACATGAGCATAACAAGTGTACGAACATTTCAGACAGGGTTGCTCAACACTCACCTGGGCAATGGGACTAAACACGGCTCCTCCTTTGGAGGGGAGCCGACCCCCAAGCCCCGGCTGTGGCAGAAATTGTGGCCGTGATGCGCACACAGCAGCAGCAAAGGCCCTGTTCACAGAAGGATTTTTCTCAAGCCCTCAGGTCTGGCAGTTGTTCTCACTAACAACTCTTCCCCTCCTACCCAAGAACCTGAAGGCCTGAAAGGCAGCACACTGCCTGTAGGACATGTCCCAGCACTGGGGGCAGCCAGGAGCACTCAAAACACCCCTGGTCTATCCTCCAATAGCTTCAAAATCAGCTGCAGAGACCAGAACCCCAGGCTCACAGGAGACTTCTGCTCTCGCCTTGGCACAGACCTTATCTTGCCTGCTCCAGCTTTTTTTCCTTGTGATGAACACTTCACATACTCCAGACTGTCTTGCTTCCCAACAGCACCTGCAAGTGATGCTGACTGCTGGGGAGATAGGCAAGACGAAAGCAGCACCAGGGGATGAAAAGGCTCACTGCTCTATGCCAACCATCCCCAGTTATTTTGTCCTGCTACGATCTAAATTGTTTTTACAGAACTACATTGTCTGTACCACGAAAATTATCTTACTTTTAGCAGATCTCTCAGGGTCCACCCCTTAATCAGGATAAATTTCTTTCAGCTCCAGCATCGTCAGTAATCTATAACAATTTGCACAGCCTCATCATTTTGCTTAAGTATCATCCCTGGAAAAACTCATCTGCTTTACTGCAATGAACATAGTTCAAGGTATTCTCTTCATTCAAACCAGAATCAATGCTGTTATCAACAACAGCAACTCTAGCACAAAATCACCATCCCTAGAGGCCTAACCATTTTGAGAGAGATACCACATAGTGCAAACGCATGAAGGCCATGTTCTGTTCACAAGGCGTGGCCTTAGTTTGCAGCTAACCCTTCTTTTTCCTTCTCCTGCCAACAAGCTTCCCAAGAGCAGGTTAAATTACTGCTTTTGAAATGGTCAGCACTCAATTGTTTCGAGGCAGGACTTCCCAGACTGAATACCTTTTTCTTCTTCGCAGCCCTGTTCAGGGCAGGAGGGTCATTCCAGCCGTTCTGAGGCCCTGGGACAGAAAGAAAACAGAGACCGTGAGTACCTCAGAGACGGTGCTGCCTCTGAGCCCAGCCAGGCTGGCTCCCTGCCGCAGCTCTACCAGCAGAGCCTCTTTTTTAAATAGCACGTCTCTTGCCAGATAACTGCTTTAAACAGATGGACCCTGTGAAAAGGCAGGCACTTGCCTACCGTGGCCCAAACACAGCTCTGCCACACAGACCGCCTGTGTTAAGACAACGTGACGGTTACCTGCGAAGGTTTCTCCTACCCATATGACATTAGTCATCGGTACTTTTTTCATACATGTTCCCCAGCAACACAACACGGTAATTACAGGCATAAGAGGCAAGGGGAGCCTTAAACATTTCCAGCCCAGATCACCCAGCCACCGCGGAGACACACGGAGCCATAAAGCCAGGTTTCCCCCACCAGCGATAGCAGGTTTATGGGTGCTTTGCGCCCTGCAAGCAGAGCAGGGCTGCTGGATCAAGGTGACCAAATCTAGCCTGGTCCAACACGGCCAATTTGTTCTGAGCTGAAGAACAACAGAGGACGTCTGAGCAGATTCACTCCCAGGCCGGGGCTGTGTTCTGTGCCAAACCTTTTGCTCCTCAAGCACAGCACGCTCAGCGTTAGCGCGTTAGACATGGGTCCCGTCTCAGCGCAGAGCACGTGCCATCGGGACCACAGCATTTTCTGTCAGCTTTACCGTGGGCTCGACAAGCCATCAGGATTTATTGCACAAAGCCACAAAAAGCCCAAACCAACCCCTTGCCCAATGGACTTTTTCACCACAGCGTTTTTCACTTAGCAAATGATCAATTCACCTCAGACAGCAGAACATAACACCACTGCAGAATTCGTTTAAGCGATCTGAAATTTCGTTTTCTCCTGTGCTTTTGTTGAACAAGTTTCACATCCAGAGCACGTTGGTGGGGTAAATGAAAAACAAATTAAACCCCCTTTCACATCTGGTTTCTTGTGAACCAAAGGCAGTACCAGCGTCCCTGGGGCTCTGCTCCTCCCTATCGCCAAAATCCCTTCCCAGAGTATTTCTGATACAGGAAGTCTAACTTCTGCAGTGCTGATAGTGCTAGCACATTAAGAAAACCTCCCAGTCTGATATTAATTTCCTGGAATAATTTGCTTTAAAAAAAAAAAAAAGGCAAAACAGCATTTGATTCTGTGGTTAAAAACTCCGGATATGTTGTTATTGGTTTTAATTAAGGAATTAAAGTTTGACTTGATTAAATTGTAATTGGCAAACAGCATTGCACTTAATGTTCTCCGAGAAACGTATGCATTATTGATGTTTGTTCAATTAATTTCACGTAGTGGCTGTAATCATTTTCAGCGTAAGAGGTACCTAGTTCACCTGCCAGGGGAGAGGCCTGGTCTTGAGCTGGTAGGTTTTCTGCAGATAAAACGCAAAGAGAACCAAAAAAAGAAGTTTTTCTTCAAAACTAGTAAGACAATCTGCCTGTAATTTTAAATGAGCGATTTAGTTTCAATAAGCATGAGAAGTCAGGAGAAAAACGCCTAACTTAATTAAAATGTCAATTGAGAGACAGGAGTCATTTGACGAACCCACCCTGTGAAATTGCTTTTGTCTGTCTACCCCGAAAACAAATCCCTTCCTCTCGCCATGCAGTAAAACAGTGTTTCTAGTCACTTCTAAGAGAAGTTGCGGAGTCCTGGCCCACTTCTTTATCTCTTCCTGTGTTCTCATCTTCTATTCCTGCAGGCCAGCACAACTGACAGACCATTACTCTTAGCAACCATCTTCTCACCAGCACTTTACCATTGCAGAAAGTTTTTCAGGAGATGTTTTGAGGGTTTGACTTCAAGGTGGATGTCACCTACTTTCCTGAGTCAAGGCTCTCGTCTGTACCTTGGAGATGCAGGAGCCTTACACCTGTGCGAAAAGATGCTCTGCCTGCTGGCCAAGCAACAAACCCAGATGGCACCACAGAGCGAACACATTGTTCACCATTTCCAAGAGAAGAGAAACACCAGGATTTAACAATTCTTGTCCCTGATGTTGGTCTGATGTGCTTGTAGCTCTGCTGCAAACATGTCCCTTAGCTCACAATATGAACAAGATTCAAGACTCTGAAAACTACAACTCCCTTCAAAGCGGGTTCAAAGAGATGCTGAAAATGAAAATAAAGATGGGCTTAGTTGCTGACTGGAGCTCTAAGTATGGCCTGACATCCTAAGTTTGTATACACTTGCAAAAAATCTGAGATCTTAATAGAACTGCTTATTTTTAAGTGCATCTCTAAACCCAAACCAGTTCACAGGCTGGGTGCTATTCAAGACTCCAAATTTCAGATCATTTTCCCAGCCACCCTTAATGAATCGCATTTGCAAAGTGAAACCTGATGTTCCTGGACCAGACCACCACAAAACCCAGAAGCACAGCACTCCAAAGCCATGACCAGCGCAGCTACATGCTTTGCATCACAACAGACAGAGTTACAGCTAAGATTTATTGCTGCAGTTCTGGGGGATCTTATACCAAGGCACCTTGCCCTGAGCAGTGTTGCTTTTCTGGAAGACGTGTTGCTGGCGAAGCATATAAAGCCTAGACACACTAATTGCAGCATTTACGCAGCAAGTTTTTTTTTCCCCTTCCTATTTATGTGTTTTTTGAAAGGAGTAATGTATAAATGAGAAGCAGACAGAGCGTGCTTGTTGGGTACCTCTACCTTCTCGGCAGCTCTCTAGCTGCAGGCAGTGGCTGCGTGCCAGTAGCCCGGTCCTGGCACACGTCGCAGTGCCCTGAAGCCCACCCCTGCCACACAGCCCTGGAAATCACACTCCAGCTGGGTTCCTGAGGGCCTGGCGCCTCGTGCCAGCTGCCTTCTCCCCACGGCTATGGGGAGAAATGCAAACAGCGCTGGCGGTTTCTCCGAACAATGTACAAAAAGCACAGCACAGTCAGCTCTTCAGTTTGGAAGGAAACATGGCAAGGCAACGCTGATCATGACTACTTCAACTTCCCTTCTATTACAGTGGCCGAGGACAGATGTGTGAGACCGCAGCCAATGTGAATTGCACAAGGGTGTTACAAATAGGCCGCTGTCATCCTTGCTGTCCGTTGTTTCTACTGCTGGGGAAGCAGAGAGCCTCCCCTGCTGAGCGCGCACCACGGATCACAGCACCGCGCCGTCAATGCCACAAACCTCGTGAGCGACCACCTCCAACGTGCCTGCCAGTGACGCAAGCACAGTAGTAAAACGGGTAAAAACAAACAGTTTTCTTGCTCTCTGCATCTATTTGGAGGTGCAGGAGCAATGCTGTCTGCATTATCGCGTGCTGCTCCAACCCCTAGGCCCAGGACTCCTTCCAACAACTCTTCCTCTACATTTTCACTAATCCCTCCGGCTTAGAGATTCACGTCTGAGTCGTCCCATAATGAAGGGATGAGGGAGGTCCCAGTAGGGTATCTGCAAGGGTAACAGAGGACACCAAGCGTGGCTGCAGGATGGAGGGAAAACACCTCTTCCCCGCCTCACAGCCCCGAAGGCTGCCCCACTGCGCTCCTTTGTGTTTCTTACTGGAGCACATTTCTGCCAAAAACACGTGCCTGTGCGCAAAGGCAGTGTGCTCACGTTGTGCTGCCAGCCTCCAGCAGCACCTACTCACAGGTCTGCTGCCAACGCCAAGGCAAGATGCCTCTTCTGCACTGCGTCACCCCAACGACAGGGAGTCACAGTGGGGTCCTCAGGGCCAGCCAGTCAGCGCCCCTGAAACATCCCTCAGATCCTGCCTAACATCCCCTCTGCTCCTAAGTCTGGTCCTTGACTCTCCAGCTGGACCCCTGGATGTGAAGCACGTTTCCTGCAAGGCCCGACGTACACCAAGCTGCTGTTTTAACAGGGCTGCCAGCCAAGAGACAGATTTGTTAAACTCAGCAAGGTCAGTGTCCCACAGCAAGCACAAATACATTCCGGCAGTCCCGAGGGCCGCCAGGAGACATCGCTCCTCACCTTGGTGTGTGCTCAAACATGCTCTTAGGGCCAGCCACGCACAGCTGCTTCTGATTAACATTTGGGAAAGAGGCCATGTAAAAGCATTTCTAAATCACTTCCGATTATCTTTTAAGGTATTGACGGCTACAGTAAACCCCATTGTGCTACGTGGCTAGGGGAAAAAAAAAAAAGTGAGCTGATGCCACAGGAAATGCCATTTGAATTAAACACGCTGCCAGTCCTGGGCTTGACCGGCTGCTCACAAAACAGGGACAAGCTGACCAATTCCATTTGCAGAAGCGTTCTGCGAGAATAACTGGGACTTGCTCTGCAGCAATTACGAGAACTCGCTCATTTTTCTCTTTCGCTCAGCAGGTGGCAGGTTTTGGTGCCAGCCTCAGGAGGTTAATGCTGCGCCACCACCCATCCGCTGGATACGACAGCCTCCTAAGGAGGCGATGCTGGAGCACCACGTCCTGGGCCAGACGCAAGCTGTGCGCATACAGGGAGGTCTCACTGGCACAAGGCAGACCCAACCCGATCAGGAAGCCCTGGCTGCAGCGACACGACTGTAGCATCACCAGATGCACAGAGACAATGACAGGTGGTTTAGAAATGCTTTCAACTGGCACAAGCCAACTTGGTACAGAGCATTCACAAGGCAGTGTGCACACAGGTATGTGAGTTACCGAGCTAATAAACCCGCCCCCTCCCCGCCTGCCCCCCGTCCAAGCGCAGACCTGTTCTCTGGGATGCAGGAAGGTCACTGGCTGCAGGCAGAGTACCTGTTGGTCCAGTAGGCAATGCATAAGCCACAGAAGTTGCTGGAAGTCCTGGCCTGCCATGCTGAAAGGATGCACCAGAAGGAGGGAGGGGGAAGGATGAGGCAGGGTTGGGGCCGGTGGGGGAGGGCTGAGGCTGCCCCGGGTACAGCGGGGCGGGCGCAGGGTGGGCAGGGGCAGAGGGCAGGTAGGGAGGGGTGGTGTTAGTGGCAGGGTTCGGGTAAGAGGCTGAAGCAGGGGCAGAGAGAGGCTGCTGAGGCTGATAGAGAGCTGGTCCCCCCGTTCCGAAAGAGTACTGCTGTGTGGCCTGATACGCTACAAACGGAGAAAAGAAGAGATTCGGTCAGTAATTCAGGACAAAGGGGCACGTTTTCTCTGCTTCCTGCCCCTTCCCCCCTCAGACCAAAGCCTGGTGCTCTCAGCACTGCCAGCCAGCTGAGAACCGCTCCCAACCTCAGCCTCGCACTGGGAGCCAAGAGGGAGGATGGCCTCGGCTGCAGGGAGCCCCCTTCTCCTCCTCCCCTGAGCCACCATGCCGCTCAGCAGGGTTCTGGACCGCTGCAGTCCCCACGGTGCCTCTTGGAAGGGTTTGCATCAACGGCAAGCCTATGCCCAGGAAGTGAACCACATCCTCGGGGAGCCAATGCAAGCTCACAGCCTTTCACCGGGGGCCCCGCAGCTCTTCAACTTCACTGTCTCTTCTCCACCCATCTCTTGAGGTCACCTCAGGAGATTCTGGCCAAAAAGCATCGGACTGGCTTGGTCTAAACCCTCCCAATGCCAAGGAGGGGGCTGGCTGCCCCCAGTAACGTTCCCCATTATCACCTGGCCAGTCCAGCTGGGCAGGAGGGAGAGGGGAGCTGCAGCTACTCACTCTGCGGGTACGCGGGCCGGGCCCCTGCTTGCGAGTACATGCTGTACGCTGAGGACGCGGCTGGCTGCGGCGCGCTGGGGTTAACGGCTCCCGGCATGATGAATCCTGGAGGAGGTGGGTTGTCTCCCTGTGAGACGAGGAAAAAGCATGGGGGGAGGTAAGATTTAGTCAGTGATGGTCAGCAGCGCCGAAGCAGAACCGTAACGAAATCATCAGTTCACAGTAAAGAGGCCTGAAGCCACCTTCCCTGAAAAGCCACCGGCACAGGGGCAAACACTTGCGTGACACAAAGCACAGCCGGCACGTGCAGCGCGACTTCAGCAGCAGCAGAGGAGCACACAGCTTCCTGCTCGAGGCAGAGCTCCTCGCCAGCACTGCCTGCCGCTCAGCGAGCCTGAGAGAGCCCTGCCATCCACGGCTTTCAACTGAATGACTTTCACGTTAACTCTGATGCGTCACAGGACAGAGGAGGGAGAAAAAACGTATTGTCACACTTGAAATATCCCAGTGTGGGGCAAGGACTGGACTCAGATCACCCTGAGCTACCATGTGAGGCCTGCCAGAGCCACTCATCTGGGTGAAGGTGAAAAAATGAATTTTTTTTTTTAAACAAAAATGTACAACAGAGGATGCAGAGGAGCAAAATCTGCGTACAGTGAAAGCTGCTGCTCCTTCCGCCTATCCGCGCCAGACTGCGTCAAGCACGCAGCCTGCACCGGGGGACTTACGGGGTGGAGCAGGGGCTCAGAGAGGAGTAATGAAGGTTATACCTGTGTGTCAGAGGGACATCCTGCAGGAGGATGGCTGGGAAGGGCAGTGGGAGTTTTGTTACTCCAGGTAGTGACAGTAGGGGCAATTCTAACCTGAATTGAACAAAGAAACACCAATCATGGAAAACAAAACATTAAGAAAGTCTAAAGGGTTTCACAAACCGAGATGCAAAGAAGTGAACAGAGAAAGGTTTGCATGCTGGCACTTCCAACAAAGCCAAAAAAAATCACACAGGAAGGAGAAAAAATGCATTCAAGACTGCTGAAATCACCGTGCACTGGAGCCGAAGTGAATCACAGAGTGAAGATGAAGCACAGTGAAGAGGAAGCTACAAAAGGCTGTGGAGCGAGTGCAGTGTTACATGTGCCAGCGAAGCTGGGTTTGCCCACAACATGACTACTGCTAAGCCCTTTTATCACGTACTCCTATCGCAGAAGCTCCCATCAGGCTACTGCATGGCACTGAGCATCGCTAACCACAGCTGGAAATCACAAATCCTTTGTTACATTCAAACGTACTGCTTCACACAAAGCATTTAAATTGAGCTTCTGATGCATTAAAGAAGGTAAAAACTGAAACTAAGCTCTTGCACAGGCACAAACATCTTAATGCTAACTGCTTCTCCGTGAGCGCAGGCAGAAGGAAAGCTCAAACAACTTCGGTGTGTCTTTCTCTAACCCTGCGCAGTGCCAAGGCCAACGCTGCCATCAGCTGTACAACAGCTGCTGTGAACGTCTGCATAAGGCTTTTAACCCTGGAGTTAGCTAAAACATTTGTCCACCCTCCACCATTTGTGCATTTTTATTTGAAAAAAATGAAAATCGGTGTGAAATCCTCTGCCAAAAGGAAATGGAAGTTTAACGATATGTTCCTATTACGGACAACAATTACAGAAATGCCGCCTCAAGCTGGAACAAGCCAGTATGACAGAGGGAGTTAGGAGACTCTTATCAAGTAGAGACAGAGCGCTGATGGCATTAAACTAGGATGCTACTTAGTGTCTTTGCTAACTACGGTGCTTTGTGCAAATTAATTAAAGCAAGAAGCCTTGGGCCCCTTACCAAGGTCAGTCTCCTAATAAGAGAGTGAGCCTGTCTTAAGAAACTGGTAGAAACTGGTCCTGTGGATGGACAAGAGCCAAGGAGTCTGTGCAAAGACAAGAGGTCAACCAGCGGTGACGAGTCAATCTTCATCGCCAAGACCCCCGACGACCACCACCAGGATACACTGCGCAAGCGCAGATGGGAGGAGTTTATGGAAATGACTCCTTGGAACTAATTTTAATATGAAGCAGGGACAGATTATGAATATGTACAGGCTCGTCGTGAAACTTCATGCATACGTAACTCTTTGCTGCATATAACCATGGCAAATTGCTGCATCAGGTGCGCATGACTTTGGTGGGACTACCCCCCGTGCTGCCCAGTGCTGCATAAACATACCTACTTTACAATCTTATTGATTGTGGAGTCTGTTTTCCGCAAGTCAAAAATACCCACTTGCTTAAAAGGGGGGAAAAAAAAAATCAACCAAGAAATAATAAGACTTAAGTATGTAATTTGTTTCCATTCTGGTTCACCAACACATCACTGGGCACCTCTTGGACCTGTCCCTGTCTGCTGCAAGCCCTTCCTGTAGCTCATGCTGAGCACAAAGCCAAGAGCACAGAGGGCAAATCCCTCACTGTGCTCCAGGGCCTGTGATACTTGCAGGCTTTTAATCATGTGCTCAGCTTTCTTAAATAATAGCTTGAGGCATTTGGGAGACAGGAGGAGAAATGGGGGACTGTGTTGTGAAAAGCATTGCTAAGCTCATGCCATCTAGAGGCAAGGTGCTGTTTTCCACAGCCAAAAGGGAACCGCAGCATCGCTTCTCATTGCAGCTCATTGCTTACAGGAAGGGAGGTCAGACAGGCAGCGCAGAATAGCCGAGTTCATTATTAGCAGCAATGCATTTAACATCAGATACAATTGTGTTAGCAAGGTAACGCTGTACAAACAGGATGAAGGCTTTGTCCCTTCAGAAGGCTGCCTTGTTAACACCCTCAAGAGAAGGCGAAGGCACCCCCAGTCATTAAGAAGGAGAGAACAAAGCCCACCTCCCCACCTCGTCCCAGCCGTTCTCCCATCGTGCCCGCATTTTTCTGTGCTCCACGTGCAGCGACACGCCTGCGCCTGCGCCTGCACCCGCCTCCTCTGCACATGGCCAAGAGCCACACCATGAGTGCAACTCTGCTCTGCAAAAAGCTGTGGCCGGCATCCCGCCTCCTAGCCTGATGAGCGCCATCCTCAGCCTGCAGGTAAAACCAGGGCACCTGCCTCCCCAGTCCTCCTCTTCATCCCGGCACAGCTCCCAGCCCCCACAGTCCCACACTCACCTGGTCTTTCTTCTGGCACAGCTGACGCTCAGCCCAGGCCTGCTACCATCCCAACTGCTGCCCATGCTACCTACACTCCCCTTAAGCATGGTCAGGAGGGCTTTTCAAACTCATCTTCAAACCCAGGCTACTTGACAAGGTGTGAGGGACATTTCCAGATGAGGAATAAATAAGGTATCCGCACTGATTGAAGAGCGGCACCTATCATTTCTCCCCCAGGTTGCTTGGAAGGTGCATCTTAGAGCCCCAGCATGGCCCAAGAGAACGGAAAACAAAGTGCCCTCTGCATCATGCTCCAGAACCCAAGCACGATGTCTTGCAGCAACTGCCAAAAACCAATTACCTGTTGGTAATACTGCTGTACTGGGGCCTGAGGCCCTTGCATCTGCCCTGCCACAGGGCCAGCTCGTCCTTTGGGCATGGGCTGTCTGTCGTACGGTGCCTTGACGGCCTCCTGTCTCACCGGCAGCTCCCCTTGGGCTCTGCAAAGCCTGTCCCGTAACAGCACGATGTTTGGCTGCGGACAGAGGACAAGGAAAGAAGGTTAACTGCACTGCCCACCACCCAGTGCATCCCACCGAGCAGCTGACCAGCCACACGCCAACGAGCTGCCTCCAAGAAGCCTGCTCTGCTTTACTGGACTGGAATCCATCTTTCCTGCAGGAGAAAGGCAGCTGCTACTGGGCCAGCCTTACTGCCATTGGGAAGCCTGCACCTGCTTCCCACCTCAGGCTGCATCGCTCCCAAGCCAGCCTGCCTATTAATACCGGCTGATGGAAGAGGGGAAAATGAAAGAAAGCAAAGAAGCAAGTACCGAGGTACACATGTACCCGGTTTGTACCAGCGATGACAGCCTTGTTGGCAGACAGTGGCTGCAAGGATGAGGCTAAGAAACAAAGATGGAGAAGAACAAGGCCATGCTGCCAGCTCAGCAAGGTCAACAGCCTGACCACCACACTGAGGAGTTTTTCGAAAGGCAGTTTTGCAGGTGAACACTGCACTACACAGAGATCTTTGCTTGCTCAAAGTGTGCCTGTTAACAGTGAGGGGGGAGCAAGAAGCCCAGAGGCCACATACCTGGTTGGTGCTGGCGGGCAGGAAGGTCAGAGCTGCAGCAATGCTGCCCTGGGCAGCCAGGAGGTTGGCGTACTGGCTCATCTTCTCAGCCAGAAGGGCCCCCACAGCATTCGGGTCCACAGCCTGGGTGAGCTGCACAGCCTTGCGCAGGATCACGACTTTCTCTATTAAATCCTAGGAGGTCAGGACAAAGGAAACAAGAAATGAGAACAAGAGCCAACCCATTCCTCAGCAGCCCTACAGGATCCTTCTCACCCGATGAGAAGTCCGGGCCAAGTGCAGGTTTGCTGGATGGACACCCCTGTGCGCAACGTGGGACAACAACAGCAAACAGCAACTGTGCACCAAGTGCCTTCAAATGGCAAAGCTGTGTCAGCTACATCTCAATGCCAAAAGAATAAGGTTATTAAACAGGATCTCAGGGCCCTAGCAGCATTGAGCACGTGCACCAGAAGAATATTCTTTTGTAAAAACTTCTGGTGAGAGCAGTGAGCCTGGATGGAAAGCTTCACACCCATCACCACTGTCAGAGTAGGGCTATTCAAGCTGGGGCGCTTTTTATCTGTTTGCAGCATTTGACTAAGTCAGTTCTTAACCACCTGAATCAAAAGCATCTAACACTTGCACTGGGAGACTTGTCTATGGCTTTCTGGCTGTTACTGTGAGGATGGTTTTCCCAGTATTCACCAGGAATGCTCCCTGTCTTGCCTTCCTTGTACATCCCCAACTACCGGAGGTGCTCTGGGCTGGGTTTCTACCTAGTGCTAAGTTACAGAAACATGTTCCTGGTAGTTTTCTCATCTTCTCCTATTTTCTTCCTCTAACTACATTATATTGCAAGGTACTGCAAATACTCATTTGCCATCATTCAAATCTAATGATGGATTTAAAAGAGTGCACCACAAAGGATTTCAACAATACTTCGCTAATAAGGAGTGTTGACTGACTATTCAGTAATAGACTTGCGTTTGTCCTAACAAATCAGTACTTCAAAAAAGGCAAGTAAAAAAATTATCACAAAACCCACCAGCTTGTAGGACTTTCAGCTGTTTCTTACCATAGTTAACAAGCACACCAATTATGACTGTTATTTTTCAATATTACTGAGAGAGCAAAACAACGGAATCAAAATGTAAATTCACATTGAAGTCAAGTCTAACAAAGCCACCACATCCAAGAGATGGGTAAGAACTTTTCAGTTTGCAAGTGGAGAGAAAAAAATAAAGTAATATCCAAATTACTCCAGTCCCTTTAATTTTCTAAAGATAGAGAATTACAGCATGATCAGGTAGAATTACTTTGAGTACTTTCTAAAACTTGTCCTTCAAAGGCTGTGAACAGATGGAAGAAACTAAGATTACACTATAAAATAAATTACTCAATAATTGCTTCATTTCACTGTCATCAATCCTCCTATTCCCCCAAGATATTTGCTATATGTGATGTATTTCACTGCTGGAAACCAAACCTTGTATATGCAAACCCCTAGAGACAACGTTCATGAGAACCCTCCTACAGTTTTTCTCTACGTTTAAATCACATTTATTAGATTTCTCCCCCTTAATATTTAAGCCATCTATTCCAGAAGCAAAAACGTACAAGTATACACCTATTGCAGAAGATGTGACCATTCCAAGTCACTTCTTTACAAACGCACTCTAGGCCCTCAGACTTCCCATGGGCCTCTTATATAGAGAGCGTGTTAGCCCGACCCCACAAAGAACAGAACAAGACCCCAAGGCCAATGTGTTTCACCAAGTAATTTCTGATACCATATATACTTGTTGTTTCTACTAAAACCACCCATTCCAGAAGCAAAAGTTTGCATCTTGGTAGGCAAGTAAGATAAGTTTCATCAAAACTCTACACAGGCCATTTGATTTAAGCACCATAGGATCTCCACCTGTTACTTCCAACCTCTTTCTTCACAGCAATACCAACCTGAAGAGACAAGGGGCTGTTTCCATCCTGAGCTTTGGTCCAGCAGGCAACAAGCTTTTCCACATTGCCGGCACAGATGTAACAGAGACAGGCCTGCGTCTGCAGAAGGCTGTCCCCCTCGCTCTCCAGCCTGTTACCCAGGAGATCTAAGGAAAACAGGAGCAAAGATGATGCTTGTTAACCACCTCGCAGATCTCCCCATTGCTACTGGCACACAGGAAGCTTTCAACACCTGTTGTGCATCTCCTTAGCACCACGAGAAGAAATATTGCCTCTGGGCTCCATCTGTGAGGACATACTCCAGTGTCCAGCACAGGTCACCTCAGAGGGAGCTCATGTCGTGGCAGCAAGGACTTGCTAAGTGCCTGCAAACCTGAGACACATCAGAGAGGGCAGTCCACCAGCTGACATGACAGAGGACAAGAGGCTGGGGCATCATCACCCTCTCTATCACCTGCTTTTTGTGGATCCTCACCCAGAACAGTGAGCACATGACTGCCAAGGAACTGCGAGCAAAGCTGTCAAAATGCTCAGGGCTTGTGTGTGCTAAAACACATCTGTACAGCTCGACAGACACCGTGGCTGACATCTGAGAGGCACACAAGCATCGGACATGTAACTATTGGCAATAAAACTTCCTTATGGATTGCGCAAACCTGGCCAACTGCCTGCCACACAGCACACGAGAAGGCAGGCATGCTAACTGCTCAGTGCCTGGGAAAGAGCGCATCTTCCCCCAAGTCAAAACACTGTCAGTAAAGAGCGAAGAGCTTTTCTAAAACATTTCCGCCTGTGCCCCATGGAGAAACACTCCAGGAGACTGATCCCTTGGCTGGGACACCTGTCACATCAACTTTGTCAGAACCCATTTTGAAATGGAGACCAGCGGCTGTGCACAGAAGGCGGTGCACAAACACAGCTGCTCAGAGTTTGGGGCCCAGAAAAACAGGGAACATACAAGAAATACAGTACCCCAGAGGTTCCTCTCCTCCTCTGCAATGGTACTGAAGAACTGCATGACCCATCAAAGAAGCTAGTGAGGCATTACAATAATTTACCTGAAGGGAAAAAACAACGGCGAAGTGTAGTTTTTGCAGTAAGTGGGATAAATATCATTCGTCTGTAAAGCATCCTTACCACAAAGGGCTGCAAATTCATCCGGCCTGGCATAAGTGAGCACAGCAGCCAAAGCCTCTCTCCAATTCTGCAGGTCACAAGACTGCACGATCTCCTTCCAGTTCTTTGTTACGACTGCAGTGATGAGCTGGGGCCAACGGAGAGAGACCACAGTTAAGATCTTGGTAGGATTTCCTTTTTTATTTTCTTATTTTTTTTTCTTTTTTTCCCAGTACAGTGTAATTTCTATCTACTGATTGACTTATTCCCACTGCATCTGAGCTGGCTGTGGTAACCTGACCCTTCACTCACGCACACAGGCTGTCTGTCCACAACCCCTGAAAGTGAAATTCCAGTTTCTTCTGTCTCAGACTCCGCCTCCAGTTACTCTGCTTCAGACAAAAGACAGGCTTGGCAGCTGTGCTTGAGTCTAGTGAACAATGCCCTTGTCATGCCAAGAGTTCAAGCTCAGAAACAGCTGAACAAGCACTAAGGGCGCAGTTTGGGCCAGAAAAGAAACACCACCACCTGAACAACAACTACAAGGTCGTAACAACAAGGTTATCGCATACTTGTTAGCACAGGCAGAGATAACTGGTCAGCTCTCCATAAAAACACCTTTCTCTAAAGGATGAACTCAATAAAGCACACATTTCCCACCCGGTATCAAGTTCTCTTTTGTTTAGACCAAATGCAGCAAAGAAGCTGGGGGGAAGAAACCCTGCCGAGTGTTAATACTCGAGATTCTCCTCTTGTCATACTAGAAATGCAAACTTTCCCCATCTCAAACTGGCTCACAGATGGTGACCAACAAAATTCCACCTAGGGGCTGGCTGCAGCTTGTGAGGCTGGGTGCTCTAACTGCCCAAATGACCGTGCTGTGTGGCAGTCAGTCCTGCTCCAGGAAACTACTTCAGCAGCTGCCCGGTTTATAGGCTGCCTCCTGCTACTGCATCAAACACCTTTCTTTGCCAGTGGACTGCTGAAGAGTAACAGGAACTTTCTCCCCTCCTGTAAAAGCAGCCATCCTTGCTAGACACCAACTGTCCTGTGCTCTTCTAAGGCCACTTTTCCCGTCTCATCTTTCTTTTGCTAGTCACGTCAGTACTCACAAAGGAAGATTTAGAAGAGCAGCGTCAGCAGTCCCTAGCATAGCAGAAATCTGACAAGAATCAATAACTGGTTGGCCCTAACACGCTGTCTCCTGCACACAGCAGCAGCGTGCTCAGATTACCTTGTATATACTTAGCTACCTTCTGTGCACGCAGCGAAACAAAGCATCAGCAAAATCTGTTCAGATTGATCCCAGGCATTACTTAAAGCTTTTGGCACTGAGCACAGATCCTGCACAGCACCTGAAAACATGTCAGGAGACTGAAGAGTACACTGTTTAAGATATTTATCAGTGAGAATCTACTAGTGTACGTGCATCTCAGAGATACTGAAAACAAGGTGAAGAACACTGTGATATCCATGCACTGTGCCTCTTCTCTCCTTATCAATCAAATATATTTAAAAAAAATCCTTTTGCTCTGAGACACTGTGGAAAACTGGAATACATATTAGCTTCCCACAGAAACAAACCTGTGAGATAGCAAGAAAACTTATAAGGTGAAAAGGGGGTTGTCAGGGGTCTAGGTGCAGGTTGTTTCTTAGCTGAAAATACATACCCTGGTGATTTTGCTCTGCATCTTCACAAAGTACTTTTCCTGTGTCCTAGAAAGCAACTCTTGTCCGCCTGCGATGGCCAAGATAATGGCATCAGCCATGCGGTTATCGTGCAAGCAGAGATCTACTGCGCTCTCAAAGTTACCAGTCAGCAAAGCTTGGGTAATCAAGCCATCCACATCTGCAAGAGAGCAGTGCCTTTTCAGACCATGGCAGAAGAGTCACCTAGAAATGCAACAGCTGGTGATTCAGTCCAGCTCTACAACACTGCACAACTTTCTCTGCAAAGCAGCCTGTCCCACACAAGTACTTCGAGGGATGCTCCAGGTTCATCTCCAGTCACACTGTGGTCACAGGACGATCAGGTGGGACACTGTCAAGCATCACTTACCTTGCTGCAGAGCAAGATGCTGGTACTTCACAGGCAGCATTTTTCTAAACGACCTCTGAAACAACTCCCCTGCATACATTACTGGAAACAAAGTGAAACCTAGACAGGGTTTGGATGGCTTCTGTGTTACTCAAGATCCCCTGGAAGCTTCTTTACAAACAGCGAGGTTAACACGCTTCATGCCTGACCAGGTGCACGTTCTTTTATGGTAAGTGTAATCCCTCTCAGAGTAGCCACATTACAGCAATGGGGTACATGAGTGCTTTACACTTCCTTCCCTGCACTAAAGCGGTATTTGCAGCGGTCTCGAGACTGCTGTGCAATGAATGGCGTAACAGAGGCCAGTCATGATAATCCTTCATCATCTATGCAGAAATTTCCTTCTCACTGGAACACCAGTAGCAACATTATTATTTATAAACATCAGCACATACAAGGAAATTGTTACCCCCGCCCTTCTCTCTTCTTTTTTTTTTTTTTTTTTTTACCTCCACTGACAGAGATGTTAAATGTCTTCTTTGCAGATCCCAAATCTTCAGTTTCTTGCTTATTGTCTTTCACTCTCTAAGAGAAAGAAAAAGCAAGTTTTTTGAGATTATGTACACACTTGGAATGCATACATGCATCTTTAAACAATATGGCTCTTGCACTAGAAGTTAAGGTAGACCTTCATCTGCCAGTCCCCTAAGAGGTCATTGGTTTTGAAGGAGAGAACATTATTACCTGTCATTTGTTATAAAAGTGCTTCAGCACATGGAATCAACTTCTCCCAGTGCCTGCACCAAGTCAGCTCCTAAGTCAAGACTTCTCACAGTGTGCTTATTAAAAGATCTCTAGTGTATGTAAATGTACCATTACAAAAGCTCTGATCTCTCTGAACAGACCATTTTTTTTTTAAACAAAAGATACCAAGGGGAAAAAAGCAGCGAAACCCCCAGATTTACCACCACTGAAGGCTTACGCATGCGTAAGTATGCCTGCCTGGCGACCACAAAAACCACCAAGCAGACACCTGGATCCTGGGTACTGCTTTGCACAGGTGCACCCTGCCCACACACACACACACACACAACCTCTCAAAGCAAAACAACCACAAAATCAGATATTCTCCTTTCCCTCCTATTCCACCTCCAGTCCCCACCAAGAAGAGCCTCCCATAATGCTGCACAGGTTTCATTTTGCTCCATGCAGAGTTTCAGCTCATCCTCCAAACACCTGCATTAGGCACACACCCCAGTTTAACAAACACATGAACGCGTGCTTCACTTTGAACACGGAAGTTCAGAGTGCTCTACACAGGCTTAAGTACTTTGCTGGATCAGTACAAGATTGCTCAGCAGATGGAAGCTTCTGTAAGGCTCCCCCAGGAATTAAGATGGAGGTCATTATTGGCAAGCTTTGGAATTCAGGGATTTTCAACACCTCTCCTCAATTTATAATACCAAGAACCAAGTCTCTCTCCACCATAAATTGTGCAAAAAATGGTCTCCTCTGGCGTAAGTCAGCGTGCCAGCACATGCAGTGGAAGTTGAAGAGGAAAGGCCTGGTAAGAACTCCCTGCTTACATGCTGATTCGTGAAACAATACTGGAGAGGATGAACAACAGGCACACAGCTGACAGAGCATTAGGAGCAGGGAGGCAAAGCTGCAACAAGCATTATGTTTGGCTCATGAGAGAGGCAGTCTGCAAAATTAATTTGCTGTCGGATGTTGCATGACGCATGGTTGATATCAGTGGAGAGCATGTTGTGGCTGGGCCCATTCACTTCACGTATGTGACAGCACTCCCTCGTGCATCATCCGTGGCTCCAGGCCAACCTCACAAATATTTACCAGCCATGCTGTCAGGCTACGGTTGTGTTTGGCTGGGAAGTTTCTCTTAGGAGAGATTGGTTATGAGGTATCTTGTAAATCACGTATGGTGAAAACCTCGTGCGGTCAGATACATGGGTTCACCGCTACAGACTGACAAACTAACAATCAAGCACGCCAGCTAAAGACAGCTCGATTTTGGTGTCCTTAACACGCTGTTACGTGGAGTTGACAGCTGCGCTGATCCAACACGTGAGCCCTTAACCACCATCCAGGCCCCAAGCACAACTCCACTGGGAAGCTCACGCAACGCTGCAAATCAACATTGCTGGGCTAACAGCTCAAATTCTACCCTACGAGGGAGACTGATATTTTCAGTGCTATTAACCTCATGCAACACAGGTTGGGTCCTTAGTTCAAATCACGGACCTGTACGTGAAAACAGCGCTGTTCAGACAGGCAGAAGCGAACAAAAGCTGCAGGAAGCACTGGTGTGGAGCACAAAATGCCCACAATAAACCTGGCCGAACTGTTGCAACAGAGTTAAGAGAGCTAACTACTGAAGACCGATACTCCCTGTTCAGGTGCAAATGGGCTGGCACCCAGTGGAAGAAACTAGTATTTCCCCTTTCCGCCAATACCACAGCTACATCTCTGCAAAGGGCTCTGTCTAGAAGCAGAGCAGTAATAAGTTGACTGCTCAGTAACTTATCAACCAGAGGGAAAGGAGAAAGCAGTGATAAAAGACAAAAAAATGAGGAATGCATGAGAGTTGTGGCAGCAGATCATTTAGTATGTGTTAGCTGAACGTCAGAGTGAAAATTATGGCAGATGATGGTCCTTGGGTCTGGTGCTGACTGGACTGTTAGGTAATGAACACATTCTTCACTGTGACCAAAACCTGTCTGCGTGATGCCTGCGACTGATGAGAAAAACCCGTGGAGCTTAACAAGAGCCCACATTGTACTCATTCTCAATAACTTCTTGTATTTCCAGAAACCCTCAGCAGCAGGAAAAAGCAACAAGATGAAATGCTCTTAATAGTGGTGAAGTAAATATACAGTAGGCCAACAGGGTTAGTCTAGAGGACAACAGATACCTCTCCCAAGAACAGCTCCTCTGCAGCCTGGCCTTCATCCCTCTCGTTCGGTACAGATGCATCAGATTCTGCGGGAGCCTTCAGCAGAGAGAAGATGCCATAAAATAAAAAGAGCCAGCAGAAGAGAAAGAAATACTCTGCACTGCAGAGAACAGCCACCTTCCAACCGATAGTCAGAGCCAGTCTGCAAAGCAGTGAAATGCATTGGCAGTACATATGCAAATACGACAAACGTGGTAGAGGCCTCAATTTCCTTGCTCTTCACTACTGCACAGTATCTTTCAATCTTAAACACCTGAAAATGTGCAGCAAATCTTTTTTCCCCATTAGGCCGCTACAGATGATATCCAGGATGCATAGGGCACAAGAACAACACTCCCCACGGTGGACTCAGGCTGTTACTACAGGCAGTGCCTGCATGATGAGAATCTGTCAGGCAGGGCAGTGTTACAGAACCAACTCTTGGTCCTGTTTTGTTTTTTGTTAAGCCCGGGGAAGGTGCTGTTCTTGACACCAGCTGCCAAGCAGCAAGGCTCTGTCCTACCTCATGGACAGCAAAGTGCAATGGTGGGTGGGACGTGGGCAGCAAAAGGAAAGTACGGGGACATCCTTGAGACCTTTCACCAAAACCCGTGACTGACAGCCCATTGTTAGAAAACGGGAGGAGGTTTGAGCAGAGAAAAGCAGTCCTGTATTCTACACAGGTACCTTCATCCTACTTAATGTAGGAAATTGTCCTGTGCTGACTTATTTCTGACTGACTCACTCTGTCTGGGACAGTTACCAAGCAGAAAGGAAAGTTATTCTTACTTTGCACATTACGATGGCATTATAAAACTACATGAAGAGTTGAACACATACGTCTTTGCTTACCTCTCCCAATTCACCGTCTGCATGACCCCCTTTATTCAGAGCTGACGTAATCTAAAAAGAACAACCAAGATTTATTAAGTAAGAGCCCGTTTATTTTAGGGACAGACTTCTCACCAAACTCGTCAACTGTACAACTGGCAAACGTAGCTACTTTGCTGCTTGCACAACAGTTAACATGAAGCTAGAGCCATTTCCTTTCCCAGCCTGGTGATGGATTTACTGCTAAGCCCTGTGTACCCCAAGCTCTGGTGGAAACAACAACTTCTCTATGCCTTTAAAGGTTTAATTGTTAACTCGAGGGCCTCAAACCTCACTAGAGCTGCTGGAAACCACAGTAATAAAAATATTATCGGAGCATACAAGAAAAAACCCTCTGTCTGCACTGATTAGGGAAAACGAAACGGTGACAACCTTGCTGGAACAGGGAACTGGCCAGGAAGCTGTGGTTTCAAGCACAGCAGGCATATGGCCTCGGGGTAGAACTTTCTAAGGTACAGAGGAGTTAAATCCCCAGCTTTTACTGCTTTTAAAGGCAAATCAAGACTCCAGATTCGTTTTGGGGCCCTCAAAATGCCAATTTCATGTACAGAGTTTAAAACACACACAAAAAAAAACACATTAGTTGGGCATCTAGAAGCCTGGATTTAGTAATGCTGCTAATAATCATCTATTGCCTTGAATTTAGCAAGTTGTATTTTACCCCCATAGGCTGGTTTTCACACACAAAAAAGCTCAAATAGCTAGGGATAATTTTCTGTTTTTTAATCATTAGTATACAACAGAAAGGAGAAAACCAGGACTTGACTCACATATAACAATCCCAGCTTTTCAAAATACTAAAGTACAACACCAGTTCTTACTAACTGATTCCAAGAAGCTGAAGTCACTGGCTTTATTTTATTTTTTTAAGCTTTTCCCACTCTATCAGTAAGATGAAAAGCAAGTTGTGATTCAGGAAAATGATGGGCTAAGTCCAGCATCTCAGGCCACTCAATTCAGTCGCGTCCAGCTCTTCCCCATGGGCAGTGCCCATCAACCCAAGAGCAACAGTGGCAGTGGACTCCAGTCTGCCCCCACGGTACCACCGCCACTCCATCTGCAGAAGCAGGACCAAGTTGCACCTGAGTATTTTAACTGCAAGCTGCTTTCAGAAGACAGGATTTGTCTTGTGCTTGTCTTTGAGTCACACTACAAAAATCTAGACGCTGAGGACAAACTGTTACAGACAATGTAATGTTTTTGCTAATCATAATGAGTTTGGCCTGGAAGCCATTTAATTCATAAACATGATGCCATGTTCACAGAGCCACTCTTTCAAAACAAACATTAGATTGATACAACGGAACTGAGTCACACACTCAAATATCCATTGAATCAGAACTGATAAAGCATTAGACAGTTCCTGGGTACAGCACTGCCAGCAGCTAGGAGCCAAAATGCACAGCAAGTATCCCCGTGTACCACTAAGATAACAATGTTCTTCCATCTTGGAAGAAAACTCCACCCCTAAGAAGTACAAATTCCTTCCTGTAACCCAGTCTGCCTTTCCAAATGTAGTCACGTGTGATCTTTGTTTTCTTTTTTCCTAAAACCAAAAGTCATCCCCCATAAAAAGGGACTATCCTGGATTAGCAAAGTAGTTAATGAAACACTGAAGAGTGCTTGCATGTTCTTTGACCAGAAAGCCTAAAACCAGAGAAGATTCAGTGATACTACAAAATCAAGATGTCATGTATCAACAAAGTCACACGAACTGTAACAACAGATATCAAAGCTTTGGATGGGTGAAAATTTCCCATCAGCAAGGGACACTCAGATGTAAACAGGCCTCTGAAGTATGTCGGGTGCTTTGAAATTCTTATTGTACAACCATATTGCAAGATGACATAGCTAATAAAACCCAGAGGAAACCGCAAGCGCTGTAAAAATATCAGAATTACTCAAGGTTTCTAGTACCTCTGGAACAAAGGAATTCCTCAAATAACACAAATATTCAAGTCAGCCTTGTTTACACAGAGAATCCAGCACCACTGGTCTTACAGCTATTAGGAAAGCTGCAGTGCTGACAAATACTGTCTGATGAGAAACACACTGAAAATAGCGTGGTATAAAAAAGTTTCACGTATGGAACAGCTTGTGGATTACCGGCAGTGGCTCTTGCAGTCCCACACGTAAATGATTACATCAATTGTACTTGGCAGATACAGCCATCAGCAGCAAAGCATTTAACACAAGCACAACTTCCAGGCACATTTACCTTATTCCTCAGATCATCCTTCCTGTATCCCAACAGCTCAAGATATTTAGCACGTGAATCTTCTTCAAAATTCACCTTAAATAAAAGTTACAAAGAGTATATTTCAATTCATCATTTCCACACCCTCACCCAGCTGGCTTTTCACTTGACTGGAACAGTGACTGTGAATACTAAGAGAGGGAAAAAAACCAAAAAAACACGACAAAGGTTTCAGTGAGCTGGACAGCTGAGCAGGTAAGCACGGCTTCAATCTGGTTAATGGAGGTTAACTGTCTGCAAATCTGCTTCACCCAGGAACTTCTAAATATTCACAGCAACCAGTGAAAAGCAGGCACAAAGATGTAGTGAGAGGGGATGACTAAAACACAGAACACCTTTCGCAAGCCGTGACTTCTCCTATGGTGTCCCAAGGGCCCTGACCCTGGGACCCTCATTCTTCTGTTGAGCCACCCCTACCAACAGGGCTTAACGAGCACCATTCCCCCAGTCTGCACTTTCTGTTCCTATCTCCTCTCTGCTAGGACACTGTAACATGCAGAATAAACCATTTCTGCACTGGCTTTCCAGGTCCATGGGGAACTCCTGGACTGCTGTCATTGTTACCTTTAAGAAAGCCCACACATTCTTCTCAAAGTCAGCCTGGGCCATGTCAATTTTCTTCTGGCAGTAGCTGATGAAGCCTTCGGACTGCACAGCCTCCTGCAGCTGGTTGGAGCGCACCAGGAACTCCTTCTCTGTAACAACCTGGCTCACGTAGACGTAGTGACGCTGCTGCTGCTGATCGATGCCTGGCTGCTGCTGAGGCTTGGCGTTCTCAAATGTAACCAACTTGCCTCCAAACTGGAATTGAGGACACATGTGAAAATACAAGTATATGCAAACAAACTATGCACACGCACATACATCTGCATGCTTTTGTTTAATGCATATATGCTTATCATTCAATGGACAAACGTTCCTGGCATCAGCTCATGGTGTTCTTCCACCAGCACATGATGCTATGCAATGAAGAAGCTTGCTGGTAAGCGTGTGCACATTCAAGTGGGCTTATAAACACAACTATTCCTATGCCTTTTTTCCCCCTCAGGCTGAGGACCTGGTCTAGGAACTCCTGAGAAATCTGTCTGCACAGTGGCCAGCATAAACAGTTACTCTCATGTTACTGCAACATTGTACTGGTTACTGTTGGGATACAGTTCATTCTCTTCATAGCCACCCATATGATGCTATGTTTTGGCTTTTTTGTGCCCAAAACAGCGTTGATAATGCATCCACGTTTTAGTTGTCGCTGGACAGTGCTTACACAGCATCGAGGTCTTTTGTTTCTTAGGCTGCCCTGCCAGCGAGGAGGCTGGGGGTGCAGAAGGAGCTGGCAGGGGACACAGCTGACCCAGACTGCCCAAAGGGATATCCCGTAACATATGGTGTCATGCTCAGCAATAAAAGCTGGGGTAAAGGAAGAGGAAATGGTGGTAGGAACAGGAACATTCCAAGTTATGGCATTTCCCAAAAAAAGAAAATCTTCTTGCCCATCCCATTTGCAGGGCAACCAGTGAGCAGCTACATGAAGCCTGGCTGCCTACTGGGGTAAACGTAGAACACGCTAAAGGATCCTATGCATCATTAAATACATGCTCGAGCATGATGCGTACCCTGCTTGTGGCAGCTAGTTTACGGTTTGAAAGTCTACTGAGAGATTGGCAGTGAACGGCCTCATCATATGGAAAGAAATCCAAAGGGGAAAAAAAGTGGAAGGGGCTTATGTTATTTCAGTTTACAGCTCCAAGCTGATTTAGACATGGGTGAGATAATGAATAAGCAGACACACACTGCTGAAAATCGGGTAGTATTTTGGAAATACATTTCATGTATTCAATACAGAAATCCATTTCAAGTGGACTGCTTAAAATCTGCAGGAGCTCTCTTGGGAAATGGCCTCTGAGTCACAAAAACAAGCCCTTAGTGGAGCTGAAGAGCAGGTGACTCTGCTCTTATGAAAAGCAGGGCCTCGCCAGGCCAGCAACCGCAGAGGAGCCTTGGCCTGCGTGCTGCTACAGAGACTCCAGCTACCTCCATTAGGGCTGAGTTATTTTTCTCTGCAACGAGACACAATACCTTCAAGCTGCACTGAAGACTCAGCTACTTGCCCAACTTATTGCCCCCACCCCCCAAATACACATTTTTTTTTGATTCTAAGCAAACACCACGGAAATAAAAGCAAAGCCTTAGTTCCCAAAACAGAAAAAAACAAGCGCCTGGTGGGAACACAGGGCTTCCCAGTTGCTTTTTCCCAAGCATTTTTTTGTCATGTTTTTGCTGGCTTGCTGTCCCAAGCGCTCACTCCAGATGTTCCCACAAGCACCTCAGCCACCACAGCACTCTGGGCAAGTTCTCACAAGGTGGAGCATGATGACCAATTCCCCTCTTCCAGACGTACTTTGCAGGTGCTACCGCTGTCTCGCTCCCTGCCCGGCCAGCTTTGGCCCCTGCTTACCGAGAACGATGCTCCCACGGGTCGCCGGATCCATTTGGGTGGTTTCTTTAGGGGCAGAACGACGCTCTGTGGGGCAGTCTGCTGGGGAAGCTGCAGGGGCGGGAGGGGCTGTCCTGTACCAAATGGATCCAGGTTCCCAAACGAGGACGAAAGCTTTGACAAAAATAAAAAAAGGGGGGGTAAAATTCTGAGACGCCATCTCCAATAAGCCAAACAGCATCATTTTTTTGCACTGGATTAGTCCTCCTGCAAACACAGGGTTGCAACACCCCCTGAAGGTTTCCCCGAGCCCATGCTTTTTCCTCTTCCCATCCACTTTCTCAGCTGCGTGCTTCTCAATACCTGGTCCACTTGCTTCTGCCTCAACCCGTCCGTGCTGCCTCCCATAATGGAGTAAACGCTGATCCGCCCGTCGAACGAAGCGGCAGACAGGACGGCAGGGTTTCTGGGACACCACTGGATGTCAAAGCACCACTGCGTGTTGGTTGGCAACTCATACAGCACCTGGGCAACAAAACCAAAGTCCTACATATCAGAGCTTTTAGGAAACACCATGAGCAGCAACAGCATCTTTCTGGCTGCCCTGAGAACAAGCTGCTCTTCTTGCTCCCCAGCAGCCTCCACATTACCCGTACACACTGACAGTGGGCAGGATGTGACGATCAGAGGAGATTACCACACACCGCTGCTTTATTTCCTCCTCCCATTAAATTTTCTGTTTAATTCACACACGACCAGCTAGGCAGGCTGCATATGCCTGTGCTGTGTGTGCAGCTACTGACTTTTGGGGGATAACTGGGAAAGTTAAAACCTGCACTCTGAGTAGACGGTCTCTCCTGCCCTGGAACAGAAAAGCCTACTGCTACAGGAGGCATTTAACCACAAATTAAGAAATTGTTTTTCGCCTAACAATTTTTTGCTGAAGAAACAAAATGGTAGCTGCCTTGCTGTCTCCTAGGAAACACTTTTACTTTAAATAAAAACATGTGGTATGAATCATCCAAATGTAAAGCCTTCTTAGCAGCACAGCATCCAGCTTAGATCACACATTTACCACCCCCACTTTTTGTCTTACTCAGCTTTTGTACTTCACCCATGTCTGAATTTTGGAAACACGTATCTCCCTGTCCGCCAGGATTGTCTTGCCTACACTGCAGGCAAGAAGCCCTCCAACAGTGTCACGGTCTGGGGGCAAACACTCACGTGGTCTGTAAAGAGGATCCACTCAGTTTAGTGATGTCCATATCTATCCCTTGTGAGACAGATAAATTTTCTGGACTACTAAATACTGCAGAAAAGCAGTAGGGACCCACGTGTAAGATTAGCTACACCAGGAAGCAGTCTTGCAGCACCAAAACAAGCTCAGGAGGTGCATGTATCAACCACAAGTAAACATGGAGAAACACCCCACAGCAGCATAATTCCTAGGACTGCGAACAAAGATCCATCCCCGGCTCCTTCCCCTTCTCAAACAGTGAAAATGCAGGGAAGCACATACTGCGAGAATGGGTAAAACAGCATGAGAAAAATCAATGGCTTTTAAAAATGCTCCTTTACACATGCCACTGTGCAATCTCCAAAGAGACTGAAACTTTAGTAAGTTGTGTGAATACAATACCTCGCCCGTGTTAGGGTTGGAGCACAGAATTTTAGCATCCTTCCCACAGCTAAGCAGCAGCTCTGAATCTGCCATACTCCAAGCAATGGCCAAGATACCCCTGTGTGAAAAGTCACAACCAAGTAACAGATTAATATAAATGAAAAATGGTAACACAGAGCATGTGTTTAAGTGAGTTGGTACTGTATCTGAGCATTCCACCTCAAAATGCCCTCCCCCCTCCTCCCTGTTATAAGAAGCTGTTAAATGTTATCAGCATTTGATATATCGAAATAGATGCTATTTTCTGCATGAGTAGCTCTAAAGGTCCAGCCACCATATATGAAAATTGAATTCAACACTCTCTGTAGGAGAATGTCGATACCAGTGTACCAGAAGGGTGTGTTTGCCTTTACAGCGTGTGCAAACCTGTAGTTTTTTTTTTTTTTTTTTTTAAAGCAAGCTTCTGCTACTTCTTTGAACTCCAGCTCCCTCTTGTACAGCATAAAACAAATCAGGAATCATTTTTTTTCAGGAGGAAGGCGTTTTTAATGTGAGGCCTGGTCCCTTCCAATCCGCAGGCCCCGTAAACGGAAGCCTTTCCGGCTTTTCTCATACCTTGTGTGGCTTTCCAAAACACGCAGTGGCGAGGAGGCAAATCTAAGGTCCCACATCTGAATCACGGGCAACCTGTCGTCCTCCGAGGCCAGGACCATCTGGGTAGCAACATCGGGGTGCCATGCCAGGCCAGAGCAGTGCATCTGAAGGATAACATTGTGCCACAGCACAGGGTAACTAAACAGCGCTAGAGAACAGAAGACAACCAGCCTAAACAGGTCTAAGCATGAGGAAAACAGGGTTTTCAGGTAAGTGCCAATTTGTGGCTGTATTTCCGGGCATTGTTTCTGACTGCACTCAACGTGGGATGCTCTCCTTGTTTCCATTAGCAAGGAGAGCTGCAGTTAGCTCCCCAAGGCTCTCTCAAGCAGGTGACTTCATACTGTCTCGTTCAAATCCTATGTTTTAATCTAAGAACATTGTAAAAGCATCCATACAGAGCTTTTTTGCTAACTTTAACTTCCATTGATATTTTAACAAAAGCCATCACTAGACAGAGATTATCATTGTGGGAACATCCCATCACAACCCACAATCACACGATGAAGCCAGCCTATTGTGCTGCTATTATGTCAGGGACCAGATATGTAAAACATGGAGTTAGGAAGCTTACCAGAATCAGAGCACAGTGACCAAGCAGCTATTTCAGGAGCGCACATGTCAATATCATTATGAGCTCTTGGTGATTCTTCAAGGTTTTTACCTTACCCAATTACAAACATGCAGAATTATACATGGAGTTCATCCTCCACAAGCTCAACAGGCTCTCTTCTGTATTTACAGCATGGCAGGGGCAGGCATGGTGATTTTGAGCATAGGGAGGCAGCATCCTCTGTAACCTACTCATGGCTGACAACCCCTCTGTGGTGCTCTCCATCACCAAGATCTGCCCTTGCCAAGCTCTAATGGTGAAGGGCAAGCCCTCTGCACGTACACAGCCTTCTAAGAGCACTGCCTGACGTTCATCGTGTTGTAAAGAACTGGAGCGAGCACCACGATCTCTGTGTCATGTATAGAAGGAGCGCCCCGTGCCAAGAGACACCCTGTAGCTCCCCGCACATCTCCTCACGCGAGCTAACTCACCCGGTTGTTGTGGTCACTGACTTTGATGATGGGTTCGTTCTTCCTGAGATCCCACACGGTGGCTCGGCCACTGGGGCTGGCAGATGCCAGGATGTGCTGGACTTGCCTGTTCCAGGCGATACAGCTGATGTCCTCGAGAGGCTGCCGGGCACACAGAACAGCCTGTCACACCCTTAACAAAGCAAGGCCTCAAAAGGCTTTCTTTTTGGGCCCCACTATATAACATGTTTGCAAGGAGATTCACCACAGGTACTGCGAGTATTCTGCTTTCCTACATACACCTGCTGCAGGGTAGAGCCCCTGAAAAAACTGTCAATGTAGAAAATCCTACACTGAGATCCTTAACAAAAGCAAGGTTCCCAAAATATCCACGTGATAATGAAGTACCCATCGCAAACAAAGTATCCACACTAACAGTTTTAAACTAGAAATCTTTAAACTCCAGATTTCTGCTCATTCTATTTCCTCACTTCATTGCCTCCAACTTACCACGCAGTAGTAGTACACTGATTTTCCAGTAACTACAAAGTTCTTGCATAATTTCCTAACAAGAGCTGCATAAAGTACATGCTTTTAAACAACTTCCTCTCATTCTTCCAGCTCCTTCACAAGACAAAGGACAAAAAGCTATTTTCTTCCCCAGAGATCTTTGAAGAGAGGCTAAATGCCGTCACCCAAACGCTCCTTGAAACACAGAAATGTAACTGCCAACCCTACTGCCTCATCTTCTCCCTTTTCAGCAGCTGCTTCTAGTCTTACTTGTGTTTTCCCTCAGTCTCTGCCTTTGTGGTCTTCAGATACAAACATGCAGTGAAACACACAAAGGCAGACTAGATGAGATTCATCCTGTGTGCAGTGGCTATGGATATTTAAAAAATGGTGTAACCAGAGAGACTCTGCTTGTTAGTACTTACTACTTGATAAAACGCAACATTATTCTAAGACTAGAAGGGGTACTTTTAAAAATATAATTTATTTAAAATTGTGCCACATGAAGACATCAAGCAATGCTTGTGCAGCCAGTGAGAACTGCAGTTCTGGAGTGGTCTGCACATCCCACGTTGCTGCAGGGGAATGACAGCAGCTTGCTCCTTGCAGGGGCTGCACATGATGGTACTGACCGACACAGCACTCGAGCTGTGCTCCCAGAAAGGCAGCAGTGGTTGGTCACCCTTGTATGAAGCCGGGCAAAAAATCTCCGTTAGCCATAATGGAAGCCAAAACACGGTGCTGTCATAACTGACGTGCTACCGTACACGTTCACTGACAGCTACTTCAGCTGCAGCTATAGAGCTCTCCTGAAGGGACACGGGCTCCTGCCATAACAGAGGCACATCACACGAACAAAAATACCTGCTTTTCAAACCCCACAGACTAATAAAAGCCCATTGCAAGCACCAAAAGCCCAGTTTTCTTGACCTTTCAGGAAGCCACTGGGGAACAATATGCGGTAAAGCAACATATTTTTACTTACATTAATAGGAAACAACTGTTGTACAAGGACTCTAACAATCAGCGACAGAAACACAGTTCATCACTAACTACAATTAATTGCTTTCTATCATATGTCTCTTTTTTCCGTATAGCTTCTAAAGTTGATTTTAATGAGCTCGCAACATAAATGACATTCATGCTTTTCATTAATTTACAGTATTTAAGAAATACCGATCTAGTACCTGCGTCTTCACTCCTGGAGTCATCGGCGTGGCAAAATTATTCAAGTCCCAGATATAGATTTCAGACTCATTAGCACCAGAGGCCACCAGATTAGTCTGTAAGACACATTAACAGACGCTAATAGTATTTCCAGCATCAGCTTTCAGAGTCTTAGCTGCTGGGAAGCATCAGATGGATAAGACGGTGCCAATTTCTCATACGAGCTCAGGATATAGCCTTTGGTTCACAAAGAGCAGCTTAAGGAAAATAAAAGCAATGTTTGAGATTGCAGATAGCGCTGAGTTAATTAAAAAACATACACGGAGACAGACTGGCATGCCAACAGCCAAATTTCTGTTTTCCTGATCGCTCCCCCCCATGGCAATCGCCCATGAGGAGGCTGCACAGCGGCCAGAAGAGCGGTGCCATTTGCAGGACGGGGCAGACAGGGAGGCAGTGCTGCAGCTCTCACTGCTGCAGCCAGGATGCGACAGTCTGGGTGGGAAGGCGCGAGCAGGAGCCGCTGGATGCCCTTTGATCGCATCCCACGTCTGCTGACCAGCAAGTCCCGTCTTCATGAGGGACAGGAGAGGAGAGGAAACCATTCGAGAAGACACAATGAACAAAGGATGGCCTTGCTGAAAGCAAGTGTCCAGGGACAAAAGTGCTATTTAGGAAAGGAAATCGACTCAATTCCCTCGCAGCTGGAGGGGGCTGAAGAAAAACCAAGCCACTGTATCTACAAGGAACTAAACTCTCATTAACGATGGAGCAAGCTTGCCGATTTCGAGAGCTGTTCTGCCTCAAGAGACCATGTCACAGTGTGTTTGTTCTGCCTCCCTTTTCCAGGGAGGAGATTTAGAGATGTTGATGCCATCTCCCAAAAGGGGACACCTTAAATTGAATGTCACCAGAACAAAAGCGTGACAGCCCAGAAAAACGTCACAAGGACAAAATCAGCACATCCTATGGGAACTGAAAGGGGAGACTGGTTAAAACAGCACAGAAAACCACCTCTATTTTACACTGAGGCTGAGCTAAAAACTCCTGCAACATTGACAACATCAAATTATGAGGGGAAGGAATCAACTGGACACCTACAAGTCTTCATTCCCTCTCCCGAGATGCCAGAAACAGGACAGATTTTTACTAATGAAGATGCGAAGAGCAGGTTTAGGTCGACCTTCTCAAGGGCTGATAAAGGTACAGATACGTATAAGGTAATAACTTGTTCAGACATGCCACTCATCCATGTCTGTACATGTCAAACAGCAGAAAACCTACCTGGAACATGTTGACGTCAAGTGCTCTCACGGGTCCCGTGTGCTTGTCTTTCTGGGCAATGATGACTTCGGTGTCTCCAGCTATGATTTTGGCTGGGTCATACAGAATGACATTCCCGTTCTCGCCCCCAGCGATCAGGACTCCGGAGACTCGCTCGCCTGCGGTCATGCTGTGCGGCCCCCAGATCAGCTTGTGGTACCTGCAAGACAGACACCCACAGGCTACAACCATCCACCGTCAGCTCAACGTAGCCCATTTTTACTCTGCAGGCAAACCTCTGCTACATGTGGCCAACTGTTCGTGCAAGGGAGAGAAAATTGGTGGAGCTATTAAAAGATTGCAAATCCTTTTCCTTGTAGGTGCTCCTGGAAGGGCAAACTTTCATCTGTTGTGCTGGGTGCGCAGTGAGTGGCTCGCTCACAACAGACACGTGTCACTTGGACTGCAATCGAGTTTCCAGGCTGAACTGCAAGAACTAAATATACTTCCGGAGATGTTTTCAAACCATTGTGTCCATCCACAAAAAAGAAGAAATTACTTCAGCTCCAACTTGTTAAAAAATCAAGACAGCATTCCTATGTATTCAGCCATGCAAAGCATGATATTCTTCCGCATGAAGCGCCACACTGTCACACGGCAGGTGTTACACGAGCAGAATGCAAACCCACACGCTCTGGAAGGTGGTGACGAGTTGCTTGAGCCTTCACTGTGTTACTGCTGAACTCTTGGCTTTCTCTGGATTACCTGTGACTGATTTCTTCACAGCACATCAAGCTCGGCATATTAAAATATATACTGGGGAAGGCCAGACAAAGAGCATATGCTGGCTGCCGAATACTGTAAGCACCAAGTGCTCAGCAGCTCAGTGTCAGTGGTCACTGTCCCGCTACAGCATCCAGATTACAGTAATGGTGCGCTCATCCACACCACAAACCAAAATGGCCATCTCTCTGGGTACACTGATTTTTGTAGTTCCGCATGTAACTACAAAAGGGGTGAGTAACAGGCTATCAGGGCACTAGCATTACACCACCAGCAAGATTCAACATGTAAATAACCTAAAAGAAAGCAGAAAAGGATGAAGAACAAAACCCAGAGTTAACTGCGCCAGTACTTTCCTCTTGCCCTTTGCTCTTTCCAAGATAAAGAGTGGTTCTACAGAAGCAGCGTCACATTTTCCACAGGAGGACAGTTAACAAAACTTCTTGCTGAATTCATCTTTTCTGGATTTGTTCGCCCAGCCGTTTTCATTTGCTGTACACCAAAATATAACCTGACATATACTTTATAAGCTAAGGTATGGGTTGTGGTCTTAAAAAAAAAAAAAAAAAAGACAACAAAAACCTCCTTTGCAATGTTGCAATGCGTCTTCTGGGGGCAAAGTCAAACACTTGTGCTGTTCACAAAGAGAAGCACTTCTAAAGGAGCTCTACATCCTCCTGGCCATAGCAGGTGGGTTCTGAAAGTCAGTAAAGCAAACGCCACTTGGCAAGCTTTGACTAATCTCAGTCACATTTAAAGCAAGGGAGAAAAAATCCCAGGGGCTCAATGTCATCACTCTGCCCTCAGTACATCAGCAAGGAGCATCAGCACCAGCTCTCCCACAGCTCAGGCGTAAGGCAGTCCGGGCCTGTGCTGGCTGTTCCTTCCCCAGCCCTGCGTATCAGAAGAGAAACAACTGCAGGGCAGGGATTGTGAGCCACAGCAGCAGCCAGGGAAAGTGTTGCTGCAGGACTGACAGCGGCCCTACGCCTCATGCTTCCTCCTGCAAAAGCCACTGTAACTGTTACTTATCCGAATCTGGAGAACATCCTGAAACAGGGCCACAACCTTACTGTGCGCAAATGCAGCAAAGACCTCATTTCAATCCCTCCTCATCTACTAAAAGGCAAGACCTAACTTCTAAGGCCCCAAGAAACTGCATTTGGTAAAAATCTCACAAAAGAATCTTAGATCTTTAGGCCTTGAAGTTACTGCTCAAGAATTGAAAATATAGCCCCACTTATGTGGCTGTAATGATGTCCTTCAGCAGAGCTTCTGTCCTCAACAACCGCAGCCAAACCCCACGCATCAGCCCTTCAGCGCAAACCACGTGCGACAACCCCGCCGCTCACCTGTGAGAGGAGGAGAAGGTGGCACAGGACTTCATATCCAGCGAAGGGTCTGCTAAGTCCAGCTCGAATATTTCCAGGGAAGCACTCGTGCTGAAGGTTGCATCCAGCTGCTGGGCCGATGTACCTGCAAAGGAGCGGGCTCATCAGTGAGATAAAGATGCTATGCAGAAGAGCAGCTCCAAAAGCAGCATTAAAAAAATCACGCTTGCAAAAAGGGCTCTGAGAAGCGGTCAGACTTCTGTTTGAGTTACTTAGACTTCTATGTAAGTCTCTTCTCTACGGTTGCCTTCAGCGGGTTTTTTACCCAGCACGAATAGGAAAAGCTTTGGGAGAACGTTCATCTTTCCCTGAGGACGGACAGAAACCCACGGCAAGCGGCAGATAAGCAACATGGGGTACTGTCCCAGCAATTCGGGTTGCTATCACCTTACCCTGGCACAAAAGAGAGGAAACTCATTGTCGCCTACAGATTGCCTCCCAGAAGAGCTAACTGCTACACCTTTCAGTTATAAGCATTTTACAGCTGGAGGCCCGCTAACACCGGCTTCATGAAACTCACCCGTGGCCAGATAAATGGGGTGCTGCTCGGCAGGGCTCCATGCCTGCATGGCAGTGCGGTCAACCTCCTTCAGCTTCATTTTGCTGGAAAAAAAAATAATGAAAAGATAAAGATGAAGCGGAGGAGGGCGCTGAGAGCGGTCGCGTTAGGGGATGCCAGGAGTTGGTTTCTTTAGGGGATGGGAGGAAGAGGGTGTTCGTGGCGGGGTGATGCTTAAAAAAGGGGGGGAAAGGGGTGTTTGTGGGAGATAAATAAAGAGGATCAAAGCCTGAAGCCGCCCCAAAAAGAGGGGTATAACGGGGAGGAAAGCCCCGCCGCTCCAGGCGTGATTTCCGAGGGGGATTTGGGGTAAAAAAAAGGGGAAAATGGGGGCCGTGCCGGCTCTCACCCGTCCCGGGCCCGCTCCAACGTGGCAGCCCCGGCGCCGCCTCCCGTTTCCGGGCGCTGCCGGCGCCTTCCGGGCGGTGACCGGGGGAGCTCCGCCTCTGCTCCCGCGGGGACCGGGCTCCTCCTTCAGCCGGGGCCTGGCGACAAGGGACAAGGGGAAAAGGGGCGTCAGCGAGGGGCGCGGAAGGGGGGGGGGCACGGGGTGAGGGGAGCCGCCGTCCTCAGCTCGACAGCGGTCGTCACGGCGTGTCGGGATGTGAACAGCAGTGAGGCTCATCATCGGACAGCGGCTCGGAGGGATTAGTTTTTTTATTGGGTTTTAGCGGGGTGTTTGTGAACCTTTTCGCACCCCGCAGCGCGGCGCGACTCGGACCCATAGCGCTGCCCGCACCCTCCTGCGGCGCGGCGGGAAAGAGAACGACTCCCTCCCGCCCCGCTATATATAGGGGAGGGGGGCCGCGCCGCTATTGGCTGCCGCGAGCAGCGCTCGCCATTGGTCGCCCAGCGGCCCTGCGGATTGGCCCCTTCGCTGGCTTCACGCCACCCTCTCTCCCTCCTCCAACGGGCGAACGGCGGCTGCTGAGTGAAGGCCCGTCAGCCAATAGCGAAGAGGGACGCGGAAGCGGGTGCGCGGCAGCGGCCAATGGTGTGGGGCGGCCGCGAGGAGGGAAGGAAGGGAAGGGCGGGAGCGCGGGCTGTGCTTCCGCCAGCAGCATGGCGCTGGGCCCAGCTGCGCCTGGAGGCGGGCTCACGCAGCCAGGGCAGGCCCGGGGGCCGCTAACCGTCCTGGCAAGGCGCCTGGGACTCCCCGAGCACCGATCCTGTGTCACCTCCGCCCAGCTGTTAAGGAGAAACCTGAACGTAGCAGTTGGACGCACAAAAATAAAAGCAGTTTTTACTTGGCAGGAAAAAACCCACAGGCTCTCCTAACTGGCTCGTATTCCCCAGCGACACCCAGTAACGTACCACGGCAAGGGTGGGTCACGCGCTTCCTCCCCAAAGAGGCTGAAGACGCCCCAAACTGCACATCAAAACAGTGCCTCGTGTCCTACTAACAAGCAGCCAAAGTCTCCCCAAAAAGATTTACCTGCAAGTTTGGCCCAGGTCCTGCAACCAGATCTGCATGGCACCCTGCTATCCCCAAGGATGTGGCAGACGGGCTCAGTGGTCCGGCCTTGCGGATTTTTCTTTGCTCAACTCTTGTCCTGCAAACACTACATTTTTTCATCAAAGTTTTTCTTATTTTTTATTTTTTTTTAATTAAAAAAAAAGACATCGAAATACGCTAACAACCCAGAGTTTATCTCTGGTAGGATTCAATCGCATATTGGGAAGTCAAGCCAGTACCTGCATCGCAAGAGAGCCTAGTGATAACAGATGTATTGATTTTGATACTTCAGTGCAGTTCTTTAGTATGTATTCGTCAGTGCTGAAGGAAAGGAGTACAAAAAAGTGTTTACAGAATAGTATAAATGTTTATTTTTCTTTGTGATTTATCTGACTGTTTTATTTTTACAATATAGAAAAGTGTATTCTTTGAATAGGTCTAGTAAATATAAATTTAATTTTTCTACTTTCAGATGTAAACAGAACTAGAAAATGAACCCTTGCCCCATTCCCAATTATTTTTATGTAACTGGATGGGCTTGACTGTAAATCTTGTCCAGCAGTTTGATTCAAATGGCTAAGGAAGTACAAAACCCAATCCATACGTATCATACCAGGGAGAGGGGAGAGAGGAATCCCAGCTTAATATTGGAGAAAGCTTGTTCAAAGTAAAACCGAAAAAACTAAGAGCATTTGATTGCACCTTCAAAGTCTTTACAAGTAAAATATTCTCAAGCAATGCCATCATACATAATTACAACTGTAATCTAAATTTCACAAGTGTTTCTGCACACTGTATATAAATACACATCACAAAAGGTGCAATTTAGAGTAAGACACAGAATATATACAAAATTAACATGGATTGAAGTCTAAACAAAAGAAGGCATATTGCAATCTGTTTAAAAAATAATGTACGTAGTTATTACTTTATTCACTTACACTAATTTACATTTATACAAATCTTACTGGACATACTATGTTAGCTCACTAGAAGTAAACTGAGTATCTGCCCTATCTACATGTAAAGTTACTGTACTGACTTTTAATAAACCCAAGTCTTAATTATGGAAAGAAAGTAGTTACTTACATGAGAGATGGATTCCTTTTTCAGAGATTTGCACTATCAGACTTGCGGTTTATGCTGAGGGAGATGCTTCTACCAGGCAGAGCCCTTCAGACGGTGACCAGCAGGACACCAAACTGGCACACCTCCCAGGGCCTTCATGCTCCCGAGCCATGCTGGGGAGGGGGGCACAAGGAAGCATGGAGGACAAAGGGCCTTTTGCTCACCACGCAGGGCCACAGGGTGAAGACAGGGAGCAGAAGCCTCTTCCTGTCCTATTGCCGTCAAACACACCCGTAGGTGCTCGGCTCTGCTGCACGTTTGCCTGGCCCCTATCTTTTCCCAGCTTATCCTCGCCAGAAAACCTCGAGGAAGAGCTCTGCCACATCTCTGTGTTTACAGTTTTACATGAAGAATGCAAATCCTTTTTGGAAAAAAAAGAAAAGCCATCTTGTTCAGGCAGCAATGAGACAGTTATTAAAATTGTTATTGACATTCACATTAGGTAAGTAACCTACCACGTTGATTTTGCAAATGTATTCTACTATCAGAAACGTGATCTGAGATGGCCTGTAACAAATACTGAAGAAAATCCCCTGCTCCAATCTACACAGAGCTCTAAGGTGATTTGTGTGTTATGTTGGTATATTTTCCTCCTTTTTGGATCAAAGGATCCATAGATCTATTTTGGCAGCAACCTTGATTCTGCACTAGCATCCTCCCCCATCACAGCACTGTCATTCTAAACAACACTTAAAAAACCCTTACGCCAAATAAACCACCAAGATACTGAGAAGCAGCATCATGGTAACACACAACCAGGCTGAATGTAACCTCCACCTGTGGTCACAGGTCAGTTAAAAGCCAGATTGTCTCAAGTCCTCATTAAGACAACTGTGGCTCCATGGTCTCCTGTGACCTCAGCTTCTCAGGCTTAAACACTTCTCCAGGGCAACAGCTTCACCCTAGAAAACACAACGGACTGCACATCCCTACCTGCAGCGAGGGATTAGGCTCCTGCAGGCCTCTGAACACAGAGCTTCACCCAAGCAACAGCACCTACCTGCTGCACAGTCAGCTAACACCATACGCTGGGCAGACAGCTTGGCACTGTGGCACAGCTGCTCTTCCTCACTTTCAAGAGCAGGCCACTGTCAGCCTCTGAGTTCCACCTTAAAATACACCTGAGCCCTCATCCATGATCATATAAAAAAATTCCCAATTATCCAGTTTGCCTCCAAATTCCTTGGGGTCTGCTCAAGCGAGATTCTCAACCACTTGTCCAACACTAGACCTGCAAGCAATCCCCGTGTACTCGCCTGCATATTTCACGCTGCTCTGTGCACTGAAGAAGCATGCAGTGTTACGTCCTACATATGGGTACCACCTTCCAGTTAGATGCTCATTTCCAGACGTTGCCTTTTAGAACTAACTTCGACACACAGATACCTCTTCATTATGAGCCTGTTGCCAAAAGTGTCATCTGGTTCTTGCCATCATCTGCATTTTCCTGTACACACAACGCAATGCAACTCCATATACTGTAAATAATATATATTATAATCATTTATATATGCCCTTCAGGCAATTATTTTGAGGGAAAGGGGAGAAAACAGCTATTTTTTTTTCCCTTAAGAAACCCACGTTAAAAGCTGTACATCAGGAAGAAAAATTGACCTTTAGGCATCATCTTACATAGAAGAGGATTTAGTTAAATTTAAAAGGCTCTAAATCTTGATATAAAATATTTTCTTGTTTCATCTTCCGCAAATCAATTTAAAACAAGCACCAAATTAACGAGTATTATTAAATCCTCTATGCCAAACCAAAGTGTCCCTGTGCCTTAAGTGTTCTGTTCAGTCCACTTCATTGTGGCTCTTGTGCACGCGTCAGCAGTTCATGGCACAAGGGTCACTTTTGGACTTGCCAGCAGAGTTAATCACTCTCATCAAACAGCGTCCAAACTCCTCCAGGATCATGCGCTCTGCCGCAGCTTTCGACTTGCCCAACTTCTCGGCTTGCTCAGCCTGCGCGAGAAGACATTCGCAAGTTGCATCGGCCACCTCCTTGGTTACAAATGTAAAGGGCAGCCTGAAACAAACAGAAAACCAAAGAACCCACTCACTCCAACAGGCAGCGAACAAGGCACAGCAGCAGTCAAATGAACAGACAGGCTGTTGTGTTCAGTGCCTGTCTCCACTGAGAAACATGGTAAAGCCCATTTTGACCTGCCCAGGTACACAGAACAATTCTCCAGCTTTCAGTGTACGGGCGGCTCAAGGTTTACAACCACCCAGTAAACGCGACATGCATACTTCATGGCTCCTGGCAGCACATGGGCAACCATGCTTAGTTACACGCTTGAACATAGCCAAATGTGGCACACACTAGATTTACAGGAAACAAAGCTGTGTGAGCAAAACGCTCCAGTTGCCCGAGTGCTCCTGGTCCTACAGCTTAGGTAACATTCGAAGATGACAGGGATATACTTGTTGTGTATCCAAAAAAACACATTAGAACCAGACAAAATCGCGAGCTGCGTTAACTTACTTCCCCCCACCACTGCTGAGTGCTGGTGTTGGCCTTGTTAGGAGATCTGAGATCTGGGAAGATAACTTGGTCTTCGCAGCCGTCTGCTGCTGGACCCTAACTTCGGCAGCATCCGCTAAATGCATCAATGTCTTTCGCTCTGGGCTTTCTTCAAAATTTTTGCAGCCAATGCATTTGCATATGGAAGAACACATGATTTTTGCCTGAAAGAAACAAACAGAACGTGAGAAGCCTGTCACAGTTTTGACACCCTTAAGGACCACCCACAGGGGAAAGGTGATCTTGTTTTAGTCTGTTTGCAATTAGCCACTAGCAGAAATCCTCAGGTAGTTGTCCTCTCTTTAAATTCAAGGTGAGGTGCCTTCCCAGAATTTATACTTGAATCCAGTGCAAATGAACAGTATCCCACTCATGCCCTTCTTTCCCAATCTGCTGTTTTCAGCAGAATTTAAGTGGTTAAACTATGAGACAGGTCAGTCTGCCACTGTCTCTGCATCCGTAGAGCGATCAGTTATCTGATGCAACACAAACTTTTGACTTTGGCTTCCACACACGTTCCATCCCGGAGTGTCTCTGCAATGCTGCAATAACTACTTGAGCTCCGAGGGACATGATGCAGTAGGTTTCTTTTGAAAATATTGCTCTTCAGTAAAGGAGAGCTCCAAGCCTGTGTTCAGAGTTATTACATGTTTTAAAATTAAACTCAGATGACAGAAGTGATCAATCTTGCAAAACACATGGCTTTCTACGTGTAAACTGCTGGAAGAAAAGAGAGACCCAAAACTATTATTGCAACATGAAAAAGAGCAAAAGACAAAGCACAGCAGCAAAACCGCAGCACTGAAAGGAAGAACCAGCATCTTTAAGATGAGAGAATACTTCTTACCTCGTAACATTCACAGTAGTTTTTGAGGCATCCCGAGCGTTTACAGTTACACCCTTTGCTGTGTCGCCGGTCTGATTCTCCTTCCTTTCCTTTACCTATTTTGGGCTTGAAGGCTTCAGGGTTTCTGTCAAGGCAGGCCTGTCAAGGCAGATCCAAAGGGTCAAACAATGCATGCAGGGAGTAGAAATTACAGATGCAACGCAACAGCTTACATCTTGCACTGGTGGGAGATCAGGGTGTTACACACCCACCCGGCCCCATGCCGTGGCTTCGGAAGACACCAGCTACTTCTTTCACTCCAGCTATCTTTGAAGCAAACTAAAAGGCCTGCTGTCCAATCACGGCGCTAACTCAGCAACACACCCAAATATATACGAGCAGGAACAGGCTCTTTCCTTCCATGACATCAGAAAGAGGAAAAAAAAAAAAAAAAAGACCCCTCACCTTTATTGCTTTTTGCCTATCATTTTCATGGTCCAGGTTGTTGTAACAGTTTGTACAGTTGCAGTTATTGCAGAATTCACCATTTGCAAAGCAATCGCAGTACCTGAAACGGAAGATAGACAAGGCATTTGTAAACATGACCGTTACCTTGGCGCTACTACTGTTGGCAGCACCAGCCGTTTCTGGTCTGGTGACCATGCATATGCACTGATGAACACCTGAGTCACCCTATGCTGAGCTCCACATGGACAAGGTGTCTGTCTGAGCTGATGTTCAGACAGCTCAGGTCCTCAAAGCAGCACAAGAAGCTAATAGGGCTTGGTTCCATGGCAGTCCTTGGGTGGTTATCCTCATAGACAGTTCCTGACCCTGCTGGTTCAAGTTAGCTTTAGGAGCTCTCATACAGTCAAAACGAAGAGCAACTGATTGCAACAGTAAGTTAACAGGCAACCTGACATCTCACAGGACTAACACAGCGAGGAACATTTTTTGGTAGCTATGCCCAGAAGCTATTGTCAGCTGTGAAGTAAGGCAGAGTTAAAGAAAGAATGAGAGAAAAGCAGGGATGGAAGAAGAGATTATGATTAACAAGTACATCTCAGACTTTGAAGCATGGGTAACTGGAAAGGATCTGAATAAGGATAAAACCGCCATTATTGGAGACTTTCTAAAGGGGAAAGGATGTAAATAAGAAGCAGCAAAATACCAACAGGAATAACCTACCGCATCACCTTTTCTCTTCTGCACCTGTGCTACCTCCCACCAAAAACAAGATCCCATCACCCTGTGGGTCTGATACATGGAAATACACCACATTCATCCTCAGCTCAGACATGATTTCACACCATGAGAAACTCTGACAGGTTCCAGTGCTCCCAGTACCACTTCCAACAATAGTTGATGGAAATTGCTGATCCTTTTCAGCTGATCTTCAAATACTATTGGGAATCTATGTTCATTTTTAGGAGCCTAAATCCCTTGCCAAACTGACTTCCACTTCCTGTCATTTGCCTCGGGCAACACTGCAAGAAGTAGATTAGGGCTGCCCTGGATGCCACTAGAACCCTCCATCTGGTCAAATTGCATTTTGGTGATTTTTAGCATCCTGAATGGTCCCAGGGATGAACTACATAAAATGTGTTAACAACTTGTAATAGCTCTCCTTTCTCTGCTGCTTAAAATTCAGCATTGCAACGGTCCTAGATTTCAAAACAAACAGCACTGGCATGGCATCAATCCAGAGCACCACTGAACAAATCACCTTGGAGTTTTCTTCTTTGTAGAATGGGCTATGTAGCCATCTGCAACATTCATTTGGGAAAAGTAACTCCCCTTACAGACACATGAAGTATGACTACTGGTGAGAAAGCACCTTTGCCAGAACAAGTTAGCTGTTTGCTCTGCAATGCCTAGCCACTTAAAGATATAATTACAATAATGCACCAGAACAGCACATTCCCAAACAGCATTCTAAAGGTGGCAGCACCTGTGGAAGCCTAACAGCATTCTTGCTGGTGCAAGACATGAGCAACAATGCCGTTATTCTCTCAGAGTTTCCAGAGCATTCAAGAGCCAAAGACTAAAATCTGTGGAAAACTCCAGGCATCTAACGGATATTTGGCACCATGAAGACAACACCTTATGTTGTAAGAGGAAAGAAAGGCTAAACAAAGGAACAGCTAGACATCTTCCTGTTTACCCTGTCTGCTCTGCAACAAGCAATTTTGAGACTAGGCAGTATAGGGCATACCTTCCCACACAGGTGTGGGGTCTATTACATGAAAAGATATCCAAACTGCAAAGTTCAAACACATTTCTTAACGAGGGTTCAGACACTACTTCATCATTTTGTCTTGGAGAAGCGCACCAATGATTTCCTCTTCATTGAGTAACATTCCATGAAGCACAGACCAATTTTATTATCTCCTTCTGATATGGTCCAGAAATCCACATCCTGAATTTGCTTGAGGCAAGGAACTTAAATTCCTCAACTTAAAATGCTTTTACGTCAAATTGTTACAAACACGCTCGATAAAACAGCAAAAGATTTCATGAAGATGATCGAGCCTTAGACCTAGCAGTTAAGAATCGCTTGCCCATTCAAATGTTTAAAACAAACAAACCAACTATCCCTGCAACCCAACCCAACCAACCATAAAAAAAAAACATAACAGCCCAATTTTGCTGAAGTACTTCATACAGCATGGCATTACTCAAGGGATTTGCAAAAGCACAGTAGATGCCCACTGATGATACTGTGGGATGTCATGTCACTCACAGCAATACTGCAACTCCAGCTGCTGAGTGGAATTGGCTCTACCACACACAAGGGCACATTATGAACACTAACATTATGAAACGCTAGGGTCCATACAGCTCACGAGTTACATGAAGGCACGTGCACTGTGACATCTCCACCAGTGTCACCAGCAGCTTTAAATGACAATCTAGACATAACATTTCTGACATACTTAAAAACACTACTTTTTGATTCTTGGCATAAATATGGTGTCAAGGATAAGGCTTAACAACAAACAAGATGTACTTACAATTTCAAACATAGAGACTTTGTACAATTGCAAGGCTTCCGGGGGCGATTTGCAGATTCAGAAGGAATAATTCTGTAGAGGGGGGAAAAATGCATCTATTTATACACTATTTATACATCTATTGCATCTATTGATACACAAAACGCATCTATTTATACACACACAGTTTTATTAGTTTCAGTTTCTTCCTATTTTAAATTCAAGTAAACGGTTGATGAAAATTCTGAAAAGTCTTTATGTTCCCTTACCATTAGGTTCTTGGCTGACGTAAGTAACTATTATATATAGTGTATTTCCAACCCAGAAAAAGCTGGGTTATTTGTTGCAAATCTGTCTACATGTCTTAAGTAGAAATGAAGCTTAAAGCTAGAGGATGCACTACAACTGCAAATGGCAGTCAGAGAAAACTTCCCCAGAACCTGTCGTCACGCAACGGGACTAGGTCCAAAAAAGGTTCATAGATTAAGATCATGCCTTTACTTTTGAACAGCAACAACAAAATTGACTAAACCTAGAACAATGGGCAAGCAAGCCAAAACACGGCATTCAGCTCAAAGATGAGTTTTATATCAAACACAGGCTTTAACTGCTCTTAAAAGCTAGGATTTTGTGTCATTAATCGCTTTTGATGAGATTCATTCCATCCCTATCCAGCAATTTCTGCACATAATACCAGGGAGATTAAATCAAACCCATTCATTTGGATAGCTGCATCTGGATTAAGGATTAGTTTGCATCACAGTTTAGGTTGCAGCAACAAAAAGCACCTTGGCGTACGCAATTTCCAACAAATAATAACGCAAAAGGACAGTGCAGAACAGCTAAAAGCTGGCTGGGTCAATGCAGGGAAAATATCCCACGTTAGCTGTTATTTTCATCTTTAAAGTGAAAATACAATATTGAGAACAAATAAACAAACCAAAGCCTCCTATTATGAACCATTTTGGGCTTGAGATGCATTTTGAGGCTTGGTTGGATTTGTTTGTGCTTAGCATCTTGCTCCTGTATCGACCAGTACCTCTTTCCAGCAATGTGGAAAAATAGCTCAAGCCTGTAGCTCCCAGGCTCTGATGCAAAATGAAGCACAAACATCAACAAAATTTCAGGTCAACTTTCTGCCATAGGAATTGAAAACAAAAACAAAGATGGTGGAGGGAGCTACAATAGCTTTGATCAGGAGGGTAGTTCAGTTATTAGTTAGATGCATGTCCTTTAGTCAGAATTATTAACCTCAACACAGTATACTTGATGTCCTTAGAAATCCCACAAAACCCAACATCTGAGTCCCTGCCTTTATTTATAATAGCACTGAAAAAAGTCTGTAAATTCATCAGCCTATACTGCAGGTTTGCTGTCCTTTTTTTTTTTTTTTTTTTTAAACTCTTTGCAAAATACTCACCCATTAAATGGTAGCCGTGCTTGGGACTGAATACTAGATGTCCCTGTGAAGCCAGTGTTGCTTGCTATAGATACATATGACGACTGCTGTAACTAACAAAACAAAAAGGTAATGTGTAACATGAAATAAATTAAAGCATGCTCAAGAGGACTTGTACTAAGTATTTTAATTAGCTTTCCAGATACTGTTATAAAAAATAATATGCTTGCAAGCACAGATTTAGAAATTTGCAGAACTTGGACCAGGCAACAAGGTCAAGTCTTCGTATTTAACAAAACCCCAGTATTTTAGATGATATTTTTGTTCTTTAACAGTGTCTACAGACATACGGATAACACAAACGTTCAGACCACAAACAGTTCCAGCTCCTGAAAACACACATCTCACTCTTGTTTTCTTAAGCATCCCTGACTGCCAACAGATCAGGATCACTTTCTGCACAAATGACTATAGTAGCCCCTTTCACCTACAAGCCCCTTATTACTTAACTAAAACAAAATTATTTACATCCTGACTTTTCTTCGTATCTGGACCCACACATTGCTTTTCATATTAAGTAAAAGGAACCACCCCTAAGAACCTGCTAGGTGACACTGTTTTGGGCTACCTTTTTTTTCTACCTACATACAGCTCTTTTCTCCTGCTAAGATCGGTTTTGAAGACAGACTGGCACTTAAGATGTGGACCTACGGTGGACAGCCTGAAGGAGACAGGTTGTGTCTAGAACACCAAATGTCTGAGTAGTTTTCCAAAAAACCTGTATTCTTCACTTTAAGAGAACATTTGGGCAAGTGCACAGGAAGGATGCAATACAAGTGTTTTTAGGGACAAATAGCAGCTTTAACAAAACCAAAAGGGATCCAAAGAATAAGGTTGATACTGGTGATGCCACAGGCTGACTGAATTCTTGTCTGAACAGACTGGCTAGTCAGCTTTCAGCAGGGGGTTTCATTTATTCTTCTTTTCATTCTCAGCATTGGCCAGATTTTGACAAAGCGTACAACCAACCCCTACACCTTGGCTGGAGAGCAAGGACTTCTAACTGGAAGGCAATATGTTTCATAACAGCACTACTTTCTTACTTATCTCTGGGTTAAGACTGTACCTGTGTGACATACTGAGCTGGAAGGACTGCATAGCCGACGTTTCCTGTGCCAGGTGCTGGTGCCAGGACAGTGCCTGGGGGAAGGTTGGTGAGGTTGGGCTGTATCTGTGGCAGTGGAGTGGCTGGCATAATAAGTCTTTGTTGGGGCTGACTGGTAGTGACTATCTGGGAGGTTGGGTTGATTGGTTTGGGCACCACCTGGAAAGAAAGTCTTGATGAAATCTTGCCCCCCCCTTTTTTTTTTTTGTTCAGAATGCACTTCTATTAATAGAACATTTCACGATGGTGCTGAAATTGGACTTTTTAATACAGCTGACAAGCCAGTAATATGCCTTTTACATTCAGCTTACCTGTTTCACAGTCTGGGCCGGCACTATGGGAACAGACATCCGCACTGGGGTCGCATTCACCACCACTGGCTTTGCTGCAATCAAGACATAACATTACATTAACACGCATTATTCACTCAGCACAGAGTTGAGTCAAGACTTTCATATGCAGAGAATCCAAAGACACCGACTACTGCAACTACGCTGAGAGTAACTGACCAAACTCCTAACAGGCAACACTTATGCCAAAACACCACCTACATGAACAGTTATGTGCACAAGAGTGCAGGCATATGTTTAGCAGCTATGGTTTAAAAATCAGTTTGGGTGCAGAGCCCCTCTGGACACTCAATTTTTTTTGCCAAGAGGACACTAAAATACTACAGCTTGGTTTCAGATCGTTGATTCCGTCACAGCTCCGGAAAGCATGGACAGGAACCATCAGAAACATTTGGCACTTCTAATGCATTTTGTATTGAAGGATCTTCACATTGCAGTAGTTTTGTCAGGACGTACGTGGGCTCTCATGACTTCCCACTTCTCATACTGAGAAACTGGGACTTGCCACAAGTCACCCCCATGCTGATAAGCTAGTTGAAAGCAACAGAAAATGCTGCAGGGATTCAGGCCCAATGACAAAACCATTTGACACAGAGGAGCATTTCCACATACAAACCTGAGGTAGCAGGAGAACACAAAACCTTTCAAAACCTACCACAAACTCGGACACATCTGGCAGTCTTGAAAATTTCTATTATGTAACTATTTAAATCCTCAAAAACCAAACAAAGGATTAAAAACTTAGTTCAGACACCACATCAGCACCGGCACTTACCCTGTTGGAGAGGCTGTGTATTTGTACTGGGATTTTGACTGGCCGACTGGGTTGAACTATTGGCTGTTGTGGCAGTAACGAGTCTGACGTAATGGAACTTGCTTCCAGGTACCTGAATCTGCTGAACATTGGGTGCAGTTGCCAAGGGAATAATTGTCTTAAATTGAGATGTACCCACTCCTCCTACAGTAATGGTCTGCACTGCTGATTTCACAGCCTATTAAGCCAATACAGAGAGCATAAAGTTACTTTTACAAAGGCAGAAAGAACAGCAGCATGTCTATTCCTCCATGCGTTAGTGAGGAACTCTTTGATCCATGAGCATCCATGAGAAGTCAGTTATCCCCATTTTTTGCTTTCCAGAGTAAAAAAGAGACGCAAACGGATACAATGCCAGCCAAAGCTTGGTGCAAAGCAAACTCTGTTCTGTTTTCAATTCTTTACAGCAAACTCCCGAGTAAACTAATATTTGAAAGAGTAGGATGACTCAGTCTGCTTCCCAAGATACAGTGCATGCCAAATTAGACTTCAGCTGACTAAGGAGAACATTGCTCACTTTGTATTCAAAATCAAGCTGAGGACAAAACTAAAAATATTCTTATTAATAAAAACACGCAGTAAGAACTCCTTGCAGAACTGTTTGTGCTGGACTGCAGCACGATTAATCTGTGTGTACAGATACATCCTGTTGGACACAGTTTATGATGAACACACACAAGTCACTGTGCAGCCCTCGAGGTGCAAATGGAACAGAATCCATAAACTGATCGCTGAAGAGATGACAAAGTGGGCAGGCTGTGAAATGAGAGAAGCAAGAACAATGAACCGCAGCAAAACAAATTTACTAAATAATAAATGCCAAAAGGAGAAAGAAGTGGATTTTGGCAGACCTGTGCTGCCGCACAGCTGGGGTAGCAGTACATCTCAAATTCACAATACTTCAGCTTTGCAATTTCTCTCAAACGACAAACTGATAACAAGTCCATGTCTATTATTTTTATAAACATCCATAACTGTACGGGCTTGATAGCAGCCCTTTTACCATTCTTTCTGATGACCTCAAATGCGAGTTTATTCCTCTTCTTTCTCCTTTTATCCGACTTCTTTTGGAGTTCAGCTTTTTATTATCAGAATCTCTTAAAAACTGATATTAAATCTATCATGTACATTTGAACTAAGTTCTAACGTTAAATTTGATACAGTGATATGACTTGATATAACATTTTCCTAGCTTCCCAGCTTTGAACACCTACAAGAATGAAATCTCATTTCACACACACTTGACTGGAAATATAAGCTCACTCTTTTATGTAAGTTTTCCCTGGGATAACTTTTTTTTTTTTTTTCCTAAATAAATATATCGAAACCTCAGGAACTCAGACCAATTGGAAACAAGCACTGTTTGCAAGCACACTCACAGCGACACTCACAGGGAAACCAGCTTGGGCAAAGCTCCCTCTAGCACATGAATTTCTGACTGCTGTCCAAAGACAACCGGGAAAACTGTAAAATTTAAGTGACAGCTCTTCAAAGGGTATCTTCTTGAGCCCTGTGATGACAAGGGAAACCCTTATGTTGTTTCAGATAGCTTTCAATCAGATCTCAATATACCTACCACCCAGGAATCTCAGTTCTGTCACTTCGAGTGCTTGCATTAGAATGATTTCATATTTTAAAAAACATTTTAAACAGACAGTCTTGCCAGCTTTACTCCGAAATATCAAATCATGCTGGTGCCTACGTCTCCTTATCACCATTCCCATTATCACATGCCATGCTAAGACAAGACTAGTAAAATCTCTCTGAGCCTCTGGCCTTTTGCAGTGCATGCTACTGTGTCCGCTACCTGAGCTATGTCCACCTTGCTCATTTACACTCATACACATTCCTGTGTATTTACCAAAACAGGAATACAGAGATTCAGATAGAAAAAGATTCCCCTAAGATAAAAAAGGAGGGATAAAATAAAAACTGTAGTTTGATAGACTACTCAGTTCTGTCTCGTCTTCCATTAATGGAAGGCAACTTATCCAAGCTCACAGGGAGAACCTTAAAATTTTTCTAGAAATGAGACAGATGGAATTATTGACTTAAATTCTGTAGGTCTCAGACCACAGTGTCTTGGTTACGCAGACGTTTACCACAAGAATATGAACTCCATTGTTGCAAGCCTCAGAAACACCCAGGAAGCAGCCCTAGTTAGTGGTATACAAACAGTGTTCATTGGTGGAAAAGAACCAACCACTCCAGGAATTCTTCCTACCGGCACAGGGTGCCTTTCAGATGACTTGGGAGATTTAATACGCAGAGACGAGAACATGCCCCAAGTGGGGCTTCTCCGGCTTGGGCACCTGCTTTCTAAGTGCGCGTGCCCTTGAGTGTGCTGCCAATAGTTGGCAGCCCTCCATGGGAGGAGCGCCTGCTCCTCCGGGCAATGCTTCTGCCAACTCTTAAGCAAATGCTGCTACAAGAACACCTTGGGACTGCCAGTTTGCAGTTCAGCACCCTAGATTCTCACGAGCATGAGATGAGACGCAGACACGCTAGAAATTAAACGAAAGTCAGTCTGTACCTGCGCGGTTGTGTGGTTGACTATGGCCTTCCCAGGGGAGGAGGGTGCTGACTGCTGCACTGTGAGGATCTGCTGTCCTAACGCTACATTCAGTGGGACGCCCACCGTCTTCTGGGGGGAGTTGGGAGGCTGGGAGGCCACTGACACCACTGTTAGCTGCTTGGCAAAACAAAGAAGCAGTTTAAATTTCTGAGCAGCATGCAAGACCCTGTACATAAACGTCCCCCTCCTCGTGAGAGAGGTACAGTTCTCCCACAGTAGCTCAAGTTCTTCCTGCGAACAAGGGCGCTGTATTCAGTCACAACTCACACGGCCTGACTGTGCAAGCACAGCACGTAGATATGTTAGAAACTTCAAGGCGTTGCCGGTTTCCAGCACAGAAAGTCCCATGCAGACAGCTAGCACTGCTTCTCTTTTCCTTACGCCCCCAAACTCTGTACACTCAGACTGAGCATTGTCAGGACAGATTTCTGAGTTACAGCTTTCTAATCAGCACCGTGACTGTTTCATGATAAAGGGAAGCTTTAGAGGAGGGTAGTGGAAAGGAAAAACAATCTCACTTTATGCTATTAATTCAGCCAAAACATAAGAGCTTCATAAGTATTTTTCAACTTTATTTCATTTTTTTTCTTTCCGATATCTTTTACTTTCTGATTCCTGTAACGATCCAGTTTTCTGACCAGATTTCTGCAGAGCGCATCATTTGAATACTCTATTCTAAACAACCACAACCCTTCCAAGGTCAGTTTTCAACTTCTTTTTAAAATTCCTACTTCAAGTTTTAACAAAAAGAAACCCAGCTTTTGAAACCATTTGTTTTTAAAAGATACTTAGAATTATTTATCTACAGTGAACTCAAGAGGTAGCGCAAAGTCTTTTCACTCCCACTCATCTATTAATTTTTATTATAAGATTTACTTAACACCTTCCCTGCAATGCTTTTCCCAGCAATATTTCTGAAACACAAATCCTCTGCTGTTTGTCTAACTCTCCGTAGCTAAAAGCACATCCAAAACAAGAAAATCTTAATTCTTGTGCTAGTTTTCATACCTGCTACTTAGTTTGCATGCATTATACATCTTGGTTCCCCTCCCTAACAATCATCCTTTCTCCAGTAATATTCCTATTCTCAAGGCAATTTTAATCAGGTCTAAAATCCCAGCTTCGCCGTGATGCTTGTCTGCATTGCATGAGTTATCTTCCTATCAATTGCCTGCCTGTGCCAATCTCCGGTTCTATCAAGGATCACTGCCAATCTCATTTATGTCAGACAAGACTAGAGAAGACTAAATTATCTATGCAGCACCAGGCAACAGTTAGTAAATGTTAACCTATTAACATAACCAAGGTCTCCTCTTAAACAGCCTGTTGAATTTTTATGAATGCATTTAAAGACAAAAAAAGGGATTATTTGAGCGCTTGGCTAGGGGAGAACAGCTGCTCTGGGAATGGATGCTGAGGGAATGGCAAGAAGTGACAGGAATGGGAAATTAATGCAGTACCACGTATTTACTTAAAACCACATTAAAGGAGACGGCTGAAAAACCTAGTGTAGGCCATTAACGCAGAGCGTAGTGCCACGCAACAGAGACTCTGGAGTGGCAGGATCACAGACAGCTCGTAGCCAAGACTCAAACACAGAGCTCCATTCAGATCACTTTGCAGCAAGGACGGGAGGGCTGCAGCCAGAATGGGGTCCTTACCTTATTGGGGGATTTGAGTGGTGAGATAGCTATTTTATTCGGTGTCTGTTGTGTTGTTGTACTCAAAGAGGATCCAATAACTCCAGTCTCAGAGATCGTTATTGTCTTTGGTGGTGTTCCTGGAGCAGACTGTGAAAGAACCCTGCCTATAATCAACAAAGACACGGTCAGCTTCAGTATCCCCTTTTAGAACTTGTAAAGCTCAAGTTTTCCCTGGTTAGCACGCTGTTGATCCTTGCCTCTGAGGGTACCTTACCTACCAGGAAGGACAGTGGAACTCCTTAACTTAGATTCAGAAAGAAAGCAGAAACAATCTGTGTTACCACAAATGAAGAAACAGTTTTCTCAGGCTTAATAAAACTGACATTTACTTTGAGCTTTCTGAGGCATCCAGCTGGTAATTCTTGAAAGCCAGCACAGCATCCCCAGGCACGCATCCCTCCAATACACCTGCGCTGCACACACTCAGCCAGCTGGCAGCATGCTACCAAGTCCCTGGGCTGCTGCCAGTGTTCAGAAAAACTGTGAATTGGGAAGGGGTGGAGGGGCACTTCCCTTTAATACTCTGCCAGCAGAAACGAGCTCTATGACAGTGACCACCAAAAAGGTGCTTGGTGTCTCTCTACATTCAACTTTGACTTTTTTTCATTCTGTTTGTGCTGGTGGTTGGCTTTTTCACTGCCTAACACAATATATGATACTCCTGTGAAAATATGCACGGAGGTATAACTCCCCATACAATCTGCTTTTGCAATAGCAAAGAAGCTTAAACATCAAAAACAGCGGCTCCAAATCACAAAATCAGCCTCATGAATACTGCAAAACTGCAAGAGCAGAAAATAGATTTTTCTTCATACTTTTAAGTTGCTTTCCAAAGAGCGTTTGACCACTGAGCCTTCCTCTGCTGCACTTTGGCTCAGATGTGTGTTTCTGTCACAGCCTATCTCTCAGCAATTCTCTCATATATATCAAAATATAAGAAAAAGCAGTGTAACTTTGCCATCCAGAACCAACTGGTGACATGAAAATTGGGTCAACTGCAACTAACATGATCAAGCACCATCCACATAGAAAGCTGCCCTCCTCTGAGGTCTACATGCTCTGAGATAACCCTCACTTGTGTGCAGCCTAAATAACAGCATGCTTGGTTGCTAAAGCCACATGCAACCCGAAAATGTCACTATCTGTGGGAATTTTACCATCTTCAGTATTCAGTGCTGCTAGTTTTGTTTTTTCCTGGTGATAGCTTTCCCTTTCTCACTGCATCCCCTCTGCGCTCCTTGGCATCAGCTTCCTAAACAGAATCTGGCTGCTTATATTGACAATCCTTGCAAAATTACAACTGGCACCTCAGTTTTCAGAAATGTCCAGGCAATTACAAGTATCTATCGGATTGAGAAAAACACACACACACAATCTAAACAGAACACACATGTGCTACACCTTCCATAAAGCAATACCAACCTCTCTCAGCTGGTAAGCTGTACTGGCGGTTTGGGGTTGCGAGAGGAAAGGAAGATGTTTAGGAAGACTTCACTTAGACAAGCATCTTCACCTCGCCAGCTCAGGGAAAAGTACTTGTTATTCTCCAGCTTATTGATTGAAAAGCTGGAAGCTTATTTCTTTAATAACACATTTGCTAGTCAATATGATGCAGATCTGTTGTGACCTGCACGTTTCTTTTCACTCTGCAGGCAACAAGCTTTAGAAGTCTAATGGAACAATAAACTCTTGCAAAAACTATTTCTGTTGTGGTTCTTTAACTGTTTGTCAGTTTTCACGTACTGCCAAATGAAAAGGTAATGCCTCTTGAAGTGGCTTGTTTGTTTTTGAAACACACAAAAACCTTAGTTCAGATGCATATGCACAACGTTTTACAACTAGCACAAATCCTGGTTCCGTAAGGACTTAACACATTCATATGTGGAAAATATTTTAGGCCTGCTGGGAGGGGGTCAGTCTGGAAACAGATAGACATCCTTTAAAGCTCTGAAGGTGACTGGCTTTCCAGGTGCGTCCTTTGGAAATAATTTGCGTGCCTTAAATGTTACCTGCATACAACTCCCCCACGCCAAAATCAAATGATTCAAGTCTAATTCATCTAAATGAGCAAAGTGTAAGGTTACTGACCACTACGGGGCCCCTCGCTACAAGAAGGACATGGAGGTGCTCGAGAGAGTCCAGAGAAGGGCAACGAAGCTGGTGAGGGGTCTGGAGAAGAACTCTCACGAGGAGCGGCTGAGGGAGCTAGGGTTGTTCAGCCTGGAGAAGAGGAGGCTCAGGGGAGACCTCATCGCTCTCTCCAGGTACCTTAAAGGAGGCTGTAGAGAGGTGGGGGTTGGTCTATTCTCCCACGTGCCTGGTGACAGGACGAGGGGGAATGGGCTAAAGTTGCGCCAGGGGAGGTTTAGGTTGGATATTAGGAAGAACTTCTTTACCGAAAGTGTTCTTAGGCATTGGAATGGGCTGCCCAGGGAAGCGGTTGAGTCACCATCCCTGGAGGTCTTTAAAAGACGTTTAGATGTAGAGCTTAGTGATATGGTTTAGTGGAGGACTTGGTAGCGTTACGTCAGAGGTTGAATTAGGTGATCTTGGAGGTCTCTTCCAACCTAAATGATTCTGTGATAACATTTATCTGCTTCTATCTACATCAAAATCTTTGTTGATTTTTCCCCCAATTGCTTGAGGTGTTAAAACGGAAACTATAATAAAAATCAACACAGGAAAAAAAAAAACCTACAATTGCCATCTCTTTGAATAACCTTAAAAAATCATAAAGCAAAACAAGTCAAGTAAGTACAACCTGCAATGACTGGTGACACTTGAGTGGTCTGCCCTGTAACGGCTTTGCTATTGATTGGTTTTGCAAAGATCAGCTTGGTGATCACTGGGCCAGAAGTTGGGGTTCGGGTCTTCTTCGCAATCTGAAAGACGGATAAAAAAATTCTCAAATAACTTGAGTGTTTTGGATCTAAATCATCATGTTAACGACATCATACAAGATAGAGTGCAATATTCACAGACAGAATAATTCATCATCTCACACTTTACCTCCATTTCTCATGTTGGAGAGAACTGGGTTATCATCTATGCCTCTTGAGAGAGCCAGCCACCAAAGCAGGACAGCCAAACCCCTCACAGCTATCTCATAAGATATCCCTGAACAAACATACCTCACTTTCAAGGCGCCTTATTATTGTCCTGAAAATATTTCTCACATGTGGCCTGCCTATGTAAAAAATATTCAAGTTAAAAGCCAAGTCTCAAAATTTCAAGTTTAAAAAAAAAGTTACTTTTTCAGCCACCCAGGACATAAACTTGCTCCTTGAGTCACTTAAATGAGACTACTACAGCTCTGAAATGTTTCTTCACTGCTCTGAAACATTTCTTCACCTGTTCTGACATAGCAGCACACTCCTACCCTGCAAATGGGAAAAGAGAACGTGGATCATCAGCCCCTGAAATTTTTGGACATGGGCTAGCCAAAAGCAAATCAGTACATCCAGGCCCAAGAGTAGGGGGCCATGTGTCCCTTCTGTGACATCTCCCCTCTGAAGTGCAGCTGGACCAGGGACAGGTACGTGCAATTCAATGATACGGACTGCTTCAACTTAAAGGCTTTTTCAGCAGGGCTTGGTAACGAGGACAATCAGAACATTTTCCTCCCTTCTCCACACTGAAGGGGCAGCTACCAGATGCGTTTATCCCAACCGTTTCTATACCCTGGCATGCAGGCGTGGAAAATTCAACTTAGAGGTGACTTCTTTCAAAGATTGCTTTAAACCACCAACTCTCGAGGCTGCCAGCAGATGAGGGCAAGCATTAGGATCTTCTCCTGTAAGCAATACTGTACTCAGACCCGCAGATGAGCCCCGTCCTGCCTCACCTCTGCCCCACGTGCCTGTGTGCATCCCACAGGCACCGGCCACCACCTGCAGCAAGGTCACAGAGGCATGAGATGGCATCAACATGGGGAGCCACATCGATATTGCACATCTGTTGCTTTTACTCAAACGAGCAAGCAGAGAAACCTTACACATGGAGACAAATACAGAAATGACAGCTACTTTCAACAGCCTGAGAAAGAAGCAATTGCTTAAATGAAGCAATCAAATAGGCTGGATGTTGTGGTTTCCTACACAAAAACCCTATTTATAGCATTTGCTGACTGCAAACACCTCCTTTACAGTAGCGCGACGCCAAAGCATTGCAAGTGGTCGGCAATGTGCAACAAATCCAGCAGGCTGCCCGCAGAGAGGGTGCGTGAGGCTGGTTGGGCTGCCTGCAGCATGCTGGCAGCACAGCTGGGGAAGCCCCCGGATGGCACCACAGCTCCTGGCCTCGCACCGACAGCAAACCCCGCACTGCGTGCCCGAGTTGTGCCCGGCTGAGGCCAAGGGCCCCCAGGCAGCTCCGACCCTGGGCAGCGCCAGATTGGAGATTGCCATGCTGTTGAAATTAATCCTAATCCTGCTACAAATTATCACCGTAATTTACCTGCTATTGCTTCTAGTCGCTGAAGCAAGGGCAAAGTCTGGCTCAGAACATGGCCAACACCTAGCAGGAACAGTGAGCGCTCAAACAGCAGCAGCAGTTTCCCAGTAACAGTCATTATCCATGCTTAAATTACTTGCATAAACACTTACAAAATACCAGCCAACTGTTACCATCAAGTATCTCAGGGCAAAGTAAAAATCCCAGAACAAGAGCTGGTCAACACAAGTAGCCCTGCTTCAAGGGGGCTCAACTTGCGATACCCTTCTCAGATATTTTTTTTTTTGGAAAACTGATGGACTGGGAAGCAGAAGCTCTACATTTTCTAAGAAATGACTGAACTCCCGCAGGCTTTCAGAAACGTGGCGAAAAACCGGCATACTTTCCCTCGGCCCTGCAGCACGGGCAGCCCCACTGGCTGCCTCTTGGCAGCGAGCCCTTCTGGAGCATCGATAGCCCCAGTGTCTGCCAGAGCCTCCCAGGATAAGGTGGGAAGCTCATTACCTGTTTCAGTAGAGACTGGAGACACCAGAGGAAATAATCAAGGTGACAGAATGTCCTCTCAGTGCTTCAGCAAGAGCAACTTCTCTGGAGCCCTCTGTCACTGCCTGTACTAATCACAAGGAGGTCACCATTATTCCTTTTTGCCTATGTAAGCTAAGCACGCTCTCGGAAAGTTGCTTCGAATTAGACTGCAGAAGTATTTCATAGGGCAAAGAGCTCTTCCCTAAGAAAATTATTAATTTAAGAAGCACACAGCAGCCTTCTTCCCCCTGCAGAAAGGAAAAGCTTAATGTGCAAGCATCTTTATTTCAAGGGTTAATTTGTGTCTCCCTAAGCTCTTCCCACTAAACAAGATGAACAAGTGTACTTCCATGACCAGCCTGCCTTCAACTGTCAAGCAACGTGATATTATTACAGAAAAAGGCACTCGCATACCTTGAATTTACTGCGGGCTAGGAAAAGCCACAGCCACTTACCACAAAGGAGCTAACATAGTATAAATCCACTCCCTAGATGACCTCATGGGAGCTCCTCCATGCAGCCACACCCTATGTAATTTTTACTTGGCATAATAGGAAAAGAATCACAGAGTCTGGAAATAGAAGACAACAGCCTACTTGAGAGAAGATAATAAGGACCCTGAGTCAGGAGCAGAGATTTGCTGTGGGCTTAGGGAGTGCGCGAGTTTATTTTCCCACAGTGAAACAAAGCCACACTGATGGTGCCGCAGTTGTCTTGCCACAGTAGCTACAGACATGTAGATGTAACCACTGAAATGCGGAGCCAGCTACCACATCGAGACAAGTTCAGGTTGGAGCAGCTCAGTCGCAGCAGTGGCGATGGGTCTGGACCTCTGCTTCTCACACAAGCGCCAGGTAGTATGCCAGCACATCATGCTTTTTAAGCCTGCATGCAAGCAGAGTCCCAGGCTGAAAACATGTGCTGGCCAAATTGTTTTGTCCACACGTGCAGGGCAGTGGTTTCTACTATATCATGACGAACTGTCCAGATCTACAGAAGGTCTACAGAAGGGAGAGCAATAAACCTCTTACTACAGAAGCCCGAGGTCCCACTGTGTTTTACACCCCACAGCTTCATACCTCTAACATTGCAGTCAGAGAGGGAGCAGGATTCCAAGGCACGTTTTGCAGAACTCTATCAATTCTGCCTTTTCTCAAGTGCTGAGATCTCAAGTGTCACAATTAGATTCCAGTAAGACAAAAGGATTTTATTTTTGACCTGCAAAGCCCCTACAACATTGATAATGTGAGGAGAACTGTACAGAGCTCGTATCCACCTAAGCCTCACCTTTTATCAATTCTTTTTTTCAGCACGAAGTCGAACTGCTGTGCTGCCTTGCATCTGAAACAACTGTTTCACATGAGTTAAGTTACACAAGACCCTTGGGAAGCAGGGAAGCATTCACTACTTCCTTTTCCACTCAGGAGGTGCCAAGAAGGCACTGAAAGGTTGAGAGGCTCGTCAGGATCATGGGGTTAACACATGACATCATTTTCTAAGTGTGGGTTACCTCCCCTGTCATCTATGATAGAGTAAGATCGTGAATCTCTCACCTAGCCTCATATATCCTTTTGATAATTAAGTAATTTCCTGCAGGGAGACGTACTGTCTAGGAGTTGCACATGTAGTTCTTTCCTGCAGTATCGGTCACTTTTAACAAACTGAACTCTGCCTTCTTGCTTTTCATTTCTACTTCCTCATCTCCTTATAGGGGAAAAAAAAAAGGAATATCAGGCATTAACAATTCATTCCATTTTGCAAAAGAAAGCAAAGATTTAACAGAAAGACCATAACAAACAAATTCAACCCAACTGCAATTAAATGGATTAACAAAGGGATGCAAGCCCATTTATAATGGGTTGTATTAAGGAACCTGTAGAATTCCTCCTGACAAACAGATATCAATCACTGAGTCAGTTTCTCAGTCACTGATGGCACAGGTAATCTCATGGAAGCAAAAGCTCATTGCAGTTATTTTCTTAATATTATACTGTTTCATTTATGTACTAGTTGGCAGTAACTGAAGCCAGTAGGAAATGATCCACTCTTACACGTTCCTGTGTTGACATCGCTTTTTCGAAAACTGTAATGACAACTGTATCATTAACAATGGAAGGCACAAAAACAGGAGCCACATACAGGGTGCACAGATAAATTGAAAATGGTCCTAACTATTAAACATTTTTGTCTGGAGATAAGACACAGCAACAAAGGAGGGGAAAGCAGATACCGGTGCAGGGATCATCTGCTGATTTAAAACAAACTACCTGGACAGTTGCTTATGTGTGCTTACCACAAAATGCTAGCTGGGGAACTTACCAGTGCTCATGGTATGCTTAAAAGTAGCATGAAAAGTTACTTGAAAAATTTCAAGTGTAGGAAATTTGTTTTCATTTGTGTACTTTCAGTTTCCTTTCTCATCTCACTAATTTCAATAATCATTTTCCATCATAACCTGCACTGAGTTCTAGTTTCTCTTCACAGTCATCTAGAAAGAAGTTGCTCACATTTAGTTCTGCCACACATCAGATGAAAATCAGGCCCTTTCATTAATAACTTGTGTCTTTACAACACCTTTTCAGATCCCATCAGATTCTCTCTGTTTTCAGTTATCTCCAGATCCATGCCTGAGTTGGGAAACAGCGCTTAGAGACATCCAGCTTACAATCCTGTCTAGTTGATCAATATCTATTGATAAGCTTAAGCAGATTTGAGGCAGACGAGATGTACCTTTCTGTTACTTCTCAAATACTGTACGGTTCTTTGGAGACTTTATTTATAACAAGCTCAATGCAAGAGGCAGAAGCTACTTGATCATAAAAGAGGAAAGCCGTGCACATTCTGAATAAAGAAATGGCAGGCATAAAGAGTTCAATTCAGTATTCTGAAAGCATGTAGAATTTATTTTTATCAAATGAAAATAATGGGAAAGCTCTCTTTAATGAATTTTGATAGCTCACTTTCTCTGAGGCAAACTCTAAATTCCTAGACAGTAGCTAGAGGTAGAAGACATTAAGACTGTAAATGCCTACACAGATGAAAAAGCAGGCCAAGAGCAGCACTGTGCTTTTATACAAGGAATGAATGCGAAGGCTGAAAGCAACCGCGCGCCAGTCAGCGAAGGAAGCAGACAACAGTTGCACCAACAGAATTATTTTAAAGAGGTTTCATCAGCATAACTCACTTTACCTGTACTGTTTTTAATTGCTGGGTCTGCAAAACAGAAGGCTGGGCGGCAGTATTTATCAGTTGACTTCCTTGCGTCAAAGCTGAGACACCAACAACAGGTTTCACTTCTGACCGGCCTCCGATAACAACTTTGATCTGCTGGCCTTGTACCTTCGAGTCTCCGGCTTGGCCTTGGGACGCAGCCTTCTGTGCCTGCGGGAGCTGGCTGTGGGGCAATGCTAAAACAATGGGTTGGCCAGACTTGCCCAAAGTTGTTACGATGAGCTTTTGCCCGTCTGGTTTAATACTCTGATTGCCTATTTTAAGGTCGGCAGTCTTGTTCAAAAAAATCTGATTGGCTGAGATAGTGACCGGGGTCTGAGCACCAAGTTTATGGAGGCCACTTTGAAAGGCAGGCTTTACTATCGAGTTTCCCTCCGTTTTGGCAGTTGCGGTGTTCACCGCTGCATCGCCTGAGTGATTACTGGGCGCAGTAACCGGTTCTGCGGTGACTGGGGCTGTAGTCGTAGTTGAAGAGTCACCAGTGGAACTTATATTCACTATTTCTTCCAGTTCTGTTTCCATTGGAATAGAATCTCCCATCGGTGATGACACAATAACTGCCTCGATGCCGTCATCTTCCACCAGCGTTATCCCGGTGTCCATTATTTCCTCAGGGAGCAAGCTGTTCACTTCTGCTGAAACCACCTCCATTGTAGCAGTTTTGGCAGTGGTGACTAGAGCAGGTACTGCAAAAAAAAGGAGAAAAAAAAAAAGAGAAGTGAGTGATTTCCAGAAAATAGACATTTTGCAAAGCTTTATGAATGACATCACCAAAAAAAGAAAATGTAGTAGCAGAAATTTTTGACAACTAACCCATTTAGCTGGATTTAATTACACCAAGAATTTATATCAAAGCTCTTCAATATGATCCATTAAAGTCAAATAAAGGTGTCAACTTCCTGTTGTTTACCAATCCACTCTTGGCAATTTTGTATGCCTAGAGAAAGTGTTCCCCCCGAGACACGGTATGTTGTTCACAGAGATTTAAGCTTACTGAGATATAAAGCAGGAGGTAAAAAGCTTTGCAAATCCAATAGACAATGACGACTTTTGTCATACACGTCAACATCTACTAGCAAGGTATCTTGCCTCAGCGACTTGATTCCCAGAGCTGAAGTAATGGGGTTCATCCTTGTCTAAACCCTCATTTCAGAAACATCAGGCAAACAAACAGCTGCCGGGTAAGGGGCTGTATTTACCCCAGAAGCCAGACGCAGGAGCAAGCTAAAGCCCTGCCCTTCCAAGGTGAACGTCCATTCCTCTCTGCTAGCACGGAGAAATGCAACTCAGTTTTTCTTTTTATACTTGCAAGATAACATAGAGCCCCAACTCAAAACGCTTCCTAAAAGCCAAACAATTACTACCCTGTCTGAATGCTAACAGGATTTTTTTGCGTGGATTAATGAGAGGACCAACTCAGATAACAAATCCACAGTTAGTTTCAGAGCCCGAGTCAGTTCCCACTTGAGAAACCTTAAGGACAGTGCTGGGAGCAGCTGCATCCACCGTGGCCACTGAAACCGCATCCCTGCCAGAGGCTGCACACAGCACCTCAATGAAGCTTTTCCTCCATTCGCTGACCCCTCAGCATGCTCGGGCACTGCATGGGTGAGTACACAGCACGGATATACGTACTCCACACACCCTCAAGTGCCCATGATACGCGCACGAGGAGAAGATGCCCACAAATCCAGCTTCCTTCTTCCTAGGAAAAGCTGACTGAGTTCCTTGTGCTTCAGTGACATTCATAAGTCAGGAACCACGCTGCTGAAAATGCAGCCCCACCGCTGTGGTAACAAAGACCGACCCTGTGGCTCGACTTGCGCCTAGGACAGCTGTGTTGTGTCCAACAACTTAAGGCTTGTGCCTTAAGCCGTACCGCTTGGAGCTCATCTGCACAGAAACCCATCACTGCTTCTGCTCTCCGAGAAGGAACCAAGGGCTGGGATCCACAAGTTAGGCTCTTAGGGTCAACTACAATCCAAGTAATGATTGCTTCCATGTTTGAGAAGGAGGGCATCATGTAAATCAGACAGCGGAAAAACCAATTCGATAAAGACAAATTATTTCAAACAATATTGTTTTAAGTAGCATTTCTAAGTGCTATTCCCTAGAAGAAAGGCCATTCTTAGTATATTTTAGCAGTATAAACAGAACACACTGCTTATATGTATTTAAACAGTTATACAGTTCAAAAGGAACTTATTTATATTCTTTATTCTTACCATTTGGTTATGCTACAAACCAGTAGACGGTTGCTAAATACCTCTATCTCTTTGAAAAAAATGAAATGGAAACACAACAGAGTCAGGATTTTAAACAGAACTCTGAGTTCTAACCTCCCGCATATCAAAATGCAGAGGGAAAAGAAATACGTTGCTTCAAGTCAGGCATTAAGACCTGTAAGTTAAAAGAAAAGAAACATTACATGTGGTTGGAATAACAGTTTACAGCCATCAACACTGAAAGATTCTTGAGGTATGAGGTCTTACCGCTTTACAGATGGCTTTCATTACTGTATTTAGGCTCGTGTCATCAAAAACAGCAAGAAAATGAAAACACAAACGTACCTCGCTTGTTTGATTTCTTTGTTTATTAGACAGAACTAAAATAGATGCACAAAATGAAATGACGAAAATCTTGTCCTACCTGCATAAGAAGCTGCTGTCATCAAAAGCCACTTCAACATCCAAGCACATCGTATTTTTAGGTATTTACCCAGGATTTCTCAACCACTCAGCTGTTTACTTTTGCAAATGTTTTTATAGCAAACATACTGTTTCCATTTTTTCAGCTCCTCTACTGAAATGTTTTCCAATAATAAAAGGTCACCAAACTCTTAACATTCTAACGGATCTGAGATCTTCAAGCAAGCACAGAAAATACACTGCTATTTTCACTAGATTTCCAAGTTTCTTTGGCTTCACCAACTACACTTGGAATCACTTGGCCTTGCCAGAGCTGTACCTACACCTCCAAAAAGGACGCATCAGTAAGCATTTAGTTGTTTGTAGCTGACAACCAAACGAAAACCTACACCAAAGAAGTGGGTAAGCATACCATCAGATTGAAGAACTCCCCCAAGACTGTATGGTCAGTTTCACAAACAGATCATTTCAGGCCACAGAACAATGGTCATGCAACAAATTAAAAGCTCTCCTAGAAAGTTATGTAAAGAAGATTGCTTTAATAGAAGACTCTAGCCCAGTACAGCTCAGGACATGAAATTAGCTAAATATGCACCAAAAATAGTAAAGTAAATAAACAGAGAAAAATTAGGGACTAAAGTGCATCATCAGCAAGGTTTGGCAGCAATGACTTCATCGAATTACTTTCTGTCACCTTCTACTGAGACAGCAGACAGCAGTTAGGAGGGCAGCAGGGACCAAAGACCAGCTCAAGTGGCCCACCCCTGCCCATCTGTCTGACGGCACAGACCTACACCTGATATTCAGAGGAAAGAAAATAGAGAACAACTTGAACCTTGCTGTTGCCCGACCTCACACTCCAATACTCCTGAATGCTGTATTTGTTTCTAAAAGGTCTTATTAAAAAAACGATCACCACGTTCCTATCAATATAACTTCATGAAGGTTAAAAGAGATTTCTAAGTAGGAGGATCAACACGTGATGACATCGGCAAAACGCAGAATGGAGATAAGGGTTCTGACAGGTACCTGTGAACTTCGATCTATTTTCTCCTTTTCTTTGCCAGTATGCCAATGCACAATCTTCAGGAAAGTAACCGTGTTAAGTATTGAGTGCTATTATTACACCTTTGTTGTGAAAACATGCAGATCTATCATGTTAAACAGGAAAAAAACACATATCAAAGCAATGGGCAGAGTAAAACAGTGAAAACATGCAGATCTATCATGTTGAACAGGAAAAAAACATCAAAACAATGGGCAGAGTTAAACAGTGGTGTGGAAAGCAGTCAGCAAGAAGGCAGTGTAATGCCCGTGTGCCCCAGTATGCAGGCACAGCTCGTTGCCCCTCCAGCAGCGCCAGCTGGGTAAGAACAGCTGAGCTCCCAGTCTGCACAGCCAGCAGCGAGGGCTCTGCACTGTGAGGAGAACTGTCCAGGGGAAAAATAAATGCTCTGACAGGAAGGCTGAGAGACCAGGATGTCTGGGGTGCAGCTGCAGCAATGCCCTGTGCACAAGCTCTCGCCTGGAAGTGGAAAGTGAAGCCCTAACCCAAAAGCTTCATTAAGGCATCACATCCGACACAGCCCCTGGTGGCAGGGATGGCTCTGGGGTTTCCAGATGTGCTGCCCACGAAGCGAACCAAATGGCAAGCAAGCACCCCTGCCAGGCACAGCGGCCACCTGAAGGTGGAGCAGAGCTGTGTGCTGAGGTGCAGCGCTGTTCGGAGCCAGCAAGTGCAAATACCTTTGGGTTCTTGAGCTATGGACTGCAAAAGCCTTCCAAGAGGAGGAACGATGAAACACCCGAGTGAAGTCCTACCCTGATGAGGTGACCGCCGGTACAATCATCCAAGGGACAAACGGCACGGGGACTTGTACCATCTGTACAACTAACTGCTATAAAACTAGCTTGTGCATCACTCACCACGAGCAGATGCCAATATGACCGTACATTATTGCAAGTTTCTTCCTGAAGGGTGAAAAACAGGATACAGTTTAGAAGGTCCTGAACCAGAAAATAGACTGCTCTGAATCCTTGCAGTGGCAGAGTTACAAGCGTCTCCGCAGCCCCTTGGCACCGCCACGGCTTTTCCAAAGGTCTGTAAAGTTCACAAACGATTGTTACCTTCCTACTGAGGGCTGGCTGATACCAAAGGGGTAACATTTTGAGTGCTTGGCCTCTGCAAAGGAATGTGGCAACACCAACGCTTCTCTGCCAAATAGAGGTGCAACGGGGGAACTGTCTGCAGGCTGCACCTCATATTTCAGGATTTTACAACTCCAAACCCTCGCAATATTTGTATAAAGTTACAATATTAAAATCAGTATATTCCTAGTATGCTGATCTATTAAGAGTTAAAAGAAATAATAATCTATTTCTACATCCACTTAATCGAACAGAGGCAAGAGCAGGAGGAAGCAGTGGAAATACAGAATGAATCCTTGATGATTACGGTTCACAATTTTTAAGTTATTCACTTGGGAAATGTGAGATACTTCCAGCCACATGCAATTAAAATTTAGGTGCTTAAACGCTTCTCAATTTTTCAGCTTTGGCTCACGCACACTTTTCAATAGCAGCAATCTCAAAATTCCACAAGGCTGCCGAGCTGAATGTATTTTTTTTGCCTTAATACCTAGAGATTAAGCAGTGTAAAATTACTCGGCATTGACTAGTTGGATGCTGCCACAAAAAAAAGAGATCCAAGTACCCCTCAGTGGAAAAATGCAGAAGCCATTCCTCCACCTGCTCCCACTCCCCTTCCTCAACTTCCAGCACGTGGCACGGAGGCAGAAAACAAGCATCGTGCACTTCAACTGTGGAAGTAAGCTTTCCATGCTGCGGTCACTGACATATAAAAAGAGTGACAGGGACAGATAAAGAACAGCAAGCCAAAAAGCACACCAAGGAACAGAAACTGTTCTGCACAGACTTGCTTAAAAAAGAGCACAAAAACGCAATCAACAACACAAATCTCTTTGCTTGAAGTTGAGTAAAATTCATCTTCTATTCGCCTTGAAACAGGAGTGTTTTATCAAGACAGATGAAATACACTGCCTTTACTAGAAAGCCTTGATCTGACGGTACCCACAGCTTCAGAAGCGACACACGCAACGTGACCACCCCCCCTTTCCTTCTCCACAACCGCTCCGATGCAAACAGGCTGATGGGCTCAGCTGTCCTGCGACCTGTAGCTGTTTTCTCCACATCAGACTGAGTTCTCCCACACAAGGCATCACAGTGAGCTACCGCAGAAATTAGATTACACACACACGGAGCACAAAAGCAATTTTCACAACAAAACTAACAAAGACCTTCGACATAGTACATGACCAAAAATCCCCATGAGTCAGAAACCCTTTCATGTGAAACAGAAGCTAGAAAGAAAGGGGAAAAAGCCACAGCCAAGTTTTTGATGAAAACAGTATGTCACATACGTTGTCAGCGCCTGACTTACATTACATGTACACATGTGCTTTCTAAAAGACCATCACTTCAAAACCCTCAGGTATCTCACCTGGATTGGACAGCCCCTTTTCACCACAAGAAGAAAGCATCGTATGGCCCAAATGCTCCTTCAGTTATGAAACCAGACGAGCAAAGAAGAAGGCACTAGCCGTGGCTGATTACAAAGAGGTATTACGCAGCACTACTGAAAAAGCCATGCCAGACTCTTCTCTCCTGAGTTAATCCTAACCAGAAAACCCAGCCACTTACAGGTTACGCTACTTTCCTAGGCATGGCCCACACACTAGTCACACATCCATTAAGAAGGTGGCCGAAATCTAGGCCGTTTTACTAACGCTAGTCTGCATCTCGTGCCCAATCTGCATTTCCAACTTGCATACACAAATAGTTTGTTCCCCTCGGTCCACACTTTCAGTGTTGGCTGTTGGTGGCTCACTGCAAGTGTAAGACATGCACTCCTGCCTGGTTCTGAGGACGATCGTGGACCAGCTGATGAGAAAGCCGCTCCACAAGAAGGGCTCAGTGCCCGTAAGGGGCTCACCCTCGCTGTGGCTACAGCAAGTCCGGGGCACGCTCGGGAGCAAAGCCGTTCCTGATATGTGAACCCTGCGAACACAACAGGGCCCCATGTTGCAGAACAACACTGATACGTGCTTATTTGACAGCTGAGTGGCATGTCCATGTTAAGAAGGCTCAAACAGAGAATGAAATAATTAGGACAGCTCTTCATGCTCCCATTACCAACAAACAGAAGTGTGCATGGGATCGACCACTGAAGTAGGTTCTGTATGGATCTGTATGCCCTCCTTTCCTCTTAGAAGGGAACCACTGGGTAGGTTGCTTCAGCATGATAAGGCTCAACCCTGCCTGTTTAGCCAGCTGCTTACTGCAACCCTGGAGGAAAGAACGGGGCACTTCTAACATTTATTGCAGCACAACACTTCAAAGCGGTTCAGTTTGCTTTCTGTAATGGGAAACAACATTCTACTTCCAAGTAGAGCTTCAATGCAAACTAAAAATAAAATGGAAACCAAAAATCAGAACACTTCCCTTCACCCTTCCCTTGGCTTGCACAGCATAGCCCTCGTTTTCATGACACACAACAGCACCAATTCAGAGAAACAGAACTTCACAGGTGTTCTTATGATCACTAAATACGCTCCAAAGGTGTTGCTGCATGAACAGTCTGAGTTTCCTGTCTGTAGAATCTGGGTCTGTACATTTAACGAAGCATTTCTAACCTTAGGTTCCATGCAAACTTTGTGGTGAGACCAAAAGAAATACCCTGAAACTAACATGAACATACTTGAGTTTTGTGAATATTTAGGAGTCCGAAAGTAAAGCATGAACAATCTGACGTCAAAATGACTATGTCCATAGTGAACTTAGCTTGACCGGAAAACTACCAGAGAAGTGAAATCTATAGGCCCCAGAAACGCAGATTTGAGAAAAGTGCTTCTTCTCAGTCTGTTAAATATAGTTGGAAATTGGTCTTGCTTTCCAAGTTCAGACTACGGCAGAATTCAGACCCCACAGTGCTATCGCCCCAAACACGCAGCAAAACGAGGAGCGTGGAAGCTGCCGTTTAAGGCTTGATAGCGAGTTCCCCACAGACTCATAAGAGGTGTTATCACGCTGAGCACCTTTGCAGGGCAGACCTGCTGCCAACAGTTCCTGCACGAGTTCATGTTAGCACTTTACGTATGTGCAAAGGTTCATCACAACAGCACTGGAAACCACCAACTTTACTGAGGCTTTGCGAACGGGGAAGAGTGACGATGAGGCAGTACATCACACGGGTACTTGAGCACCTTTGCCCAGTCAGAAGGCTAAGTACGCTACACTGTTTATTCTAACGCAAATTAAACCACGCGTAACGCTGATTTCACTTCCAGAAATACTCTACAACACAGCACAATGAAGCATTTTGTACTGAAAACTTTATTCCTTACGTGTCCTATGCAATCATTTGAGTCTTTTCTGGCAATAATTTGCCCCAAACCCACACACCTACCTGCAGATCTCAGCAGCTGCCACAGGACTAAGCATGACAACTTCACAAGTACAGAAGTGTACTCGCTCACAGGACTGAGCTGAAGATAAATAGCTTGCCTGCAGGCAAACCATGACTAGGTCTTGGTGCCAAAAACACCGTTACCCCTCCCTCCCACTTCAATCTCTAGATAAAAGACCTCCAAATTGCTTTTGAAAGAAACTTATTTGAATAACCAGGATTGTACAGTATCTGACTGGCTTTTGTGCCAGTCTTAATCACATTAAGATTTTGAGACAAAATACCAATCCAATAGGTGAAATGAGAATTTTAGCAAAATCTTGGTTTCTTTTCCACTTCCAATGCAAGCTTCTCACACTCCTGAAGATGGCATCACAAAAGGTCCCAGAGCTTCTATACATATAACACAAACACCAACTGCTAAGTTTTCTCAAGTATCCGTATGAAACCCATGTAGTAGAGAAGCTTTTGCAAGCCGCTGGTTCCTACTTTTGCAGTCGGAGATGAGCACTGTCACGCGGGGCAAGACACAGAGCTGGCTGTGCACAAGGAGCCCGCTGCGGCAGGTTGTGTGCCGTGACTCAGCACTGCACCAACAAACCGTCCCACGGGGTGGCCTTGCCGTGCTGCGCCACCGTCCGTGATAAAGATGCCCGAGGTGCCCAGAAGAAGCCGGCACCCTGCGATGTCCCGCCAGAGCCCAGCGCAGGTTGGGCTCCGCAACAGCTCTGCCTCAAACCAAGGTCCACAACGCCAATGCCTGGCTGCAACAGCAGACTGTAAGTGACGGCAAGACGAGATTGTGTGTAGTCACACAGCTCTTATTTTTTGCCAGTTGTTCCAACAGACAAGGTAAAAATTCCCCTGTAGCCTCCCTCCTTTCCATTTTCTGCTTCTCCCCAGTAGAGCCCATACCTCATATACAACAGGTAATTTTTTCTTCACAGGCAACTCGAGTAATAACCTTTCCTCCCTCCTGTAGATGTTAAACCGACTACAGCCTCCTTAGTGCCAGCGCTGCAGGCAGTTCGCAGCACCAGCACCAACCCATTCTGTGTAGGAGACAAAAAACCCAAAATGCTGCTACTTTGTTTAAAGTTCTGGACATTACCCCAGCAAACAGAACAACCTTAGTTCAAGAAAAGCTGGAATTAACAGTATAAAAATCCAAGGCTTGTAGTTCCCACAGATTGCCGCCTTCTGGCTAGTGCCAGGGACACGGAATAGCAGCCCATGCAACACAGAAACAAGCCACAGGTCAGGAGGAGGCGACAAGGTCACTTGCTGGTGTAAGGTGCTTTCAAGAGCAAAAAAATCTTAGAGAAACCATTTTATCAGGTCATTTTATACAACAAAGCAAGACAAAGAACATGCGAACTCACTTCCTTAGATGCAAGAATACAGCAAATCTTTTTGCCCACTAAGTACAGCACACATCAACTGTTCCAGGTCACCAAAACTCACAAAGTTCAATGGTGCAAAAAGAGGGAAAACGCACTTCTAAACAGACTCTTGACAGTCAAAATCTTTCCTCTCATTTGCCAGCAAAGCTTTCAGGGAAGCATATGTATAGCCAAGATTTGGCCGGTACTATATCATCACATTTAAGACCATGACTGCGTGTAGGCAATCTCAGGGTACTACACAATTTGCCCAATTATTTGCAACCCCTCTATTCTGCCACTGCTTCAACAACGGGCAAAGGAGCCTCATTCATTTTATGCATTCCCCGTTTCCTTACTCCCTTTTCTGCTTCATGTTTTGTCTTCAAAATTGCAGGGTTTGTTTTGTTGTAAAGCAGAGAACTACAAAATCACCCAGCACTGCATTTTTATTTTTTTTTTCAACAGAGGGTCTTTTGTTTCAGCTTACTGGACTGGAGATGGCCTTAAAAATACGTGTCTCAAAAACAGCATTCCTAAGAAAGCTAAAATTAACAAAGATAAGAGAAAAAATTACTAATCTAAGCCTGCAAACTCAGTATGTTTGTATATGTAACAACAAAGTGAAAACAAATCGTGATGACATGGTAAAAAAAAAAAAAGTACCCATGTGGAACAGATAAAATAATGTCCATTCTCTTTGCCATTGTCTACAGAAGACAAGATAGAGGGAATTGGTCTGCATCCTTCCCAGAGGAACACAGTTCTAGATTTATCAAATACCATGCCAATGCAAATTATTGTACAAAAAAACCACCTTGCTCCTTACCAAATGCTTATTACATAATGCGGGTAAGTAGCAGTTTTTTTTTCATCAGCTGCAAGGAACACCAAGAAAAAAAAAAATCAGGTGTTATATCTAAGGAGACATTTCATGTTCTTCGCCATAAATTCATCCGGCTATAGGCACAAAATTCAAAATAAAGGTTCCCAAGGCAACCGTAATTCACTCGAGGCGCAGCAGCCCCTTCCCAGACTGCATGGTCTGCTGCGCACCACACCTGCCACGGTGCCCTGTGCAGTCCCACTGCGGACAAGGTGTGCCTCGCGGCAACTTGTACACCTTGGAAGTCACCCACCTCGGGCCCACGGCATGCGACAGCTTTACACTGCACACTTCAACTATGCTGGTTCATTCATTTTTAATGGGGGGAAAGATTAGGCTCACATCCCTCTCAAGAGGTGCTAGCCATTTTCTTAAGAAGGGCTTGAGGAAAAAATTGAATCCACTTGCCCACTCAGCAATCACGAGGAGATCCTTCTTCCCTTGGCAAGTTGTGGGTCATGTCGGCTTCCATTATGATTTCAAAAGGAACACCAGTAGCAAAAAAAACCCTTATTTGTCAACAAACTGGCAATTGTCTACTAAGCACCTGCTCCTATTTCTCTTACATTAATAACGCAAAACATCAGAGGAATATCTTTTCATGGTTATTTCAAATATCATCTTTTGCAAATTTGATCACTGTGTGGCATGTCACCGTCAGCATTACTTGGTTATATTCCCAGTCCCCACACCGTCACTACTACTCAAGCTCTCCTGTCCTCCTTTGGCATCTGCCCATCCATTTCCCTCCCAACACGCTCCCCCGTAGCTGCAGGGACGGAACAGATCAAGGAACGGAGCTGGGTTAGATCCAGCCTTCCAAACCCAACCCGAGGCTGTCGCAGCCCTCCTTTCTCCAACTGCTGATGCTGGGGTCCAACAGGCCTCTGGCAAAGCCGTTGCCACATGCTAACCCAGCAGGACCCCACTCCCCTGAGCCACGAACGGATACGGCCAGGTCAGTGTATGGGACAGGTCAGCTCAGAAGCTGTGAGTGCCAGAGGCACAGCAAGAAACTTCGCCCAAGCACGTGACCCAGCTGGACTGGGGTCCCAGGGAAGCCCAGCGATCTCCCTTCCTCCCTGCCCCTCGCAGCTTGGCATTGATACTCCCTGCACAGCTTGTGCTTGGAGACGGGGATGCTTCAGCTCGGCGCCACCTTGCAGCAAAAAAGTCAGTTCCAAGCAAGCAAGAGCAGCAGGAGAGGGCAGCGCAACCAAGTCCTTCCGTGGTGGCAGGCCGTACAGTGACAGGCTGCCTGTCCCACATTTGCTCCAGCTTCCAACCAAGCCCGGGTCGGGATTCATGCAGATCACTCTTTTGGCGCGTGGTCTACGTGTAGCTGCCTAAATGCTTATGCGGCATAAGAGAAAGGGAAAGCATGCAAGAGGAATGAACCGACAGGGAGAAGCTGAGCCATCAGCAGCAAGTAGTGCTGTGAACATGCATAGGCATGTGTTCCAAGCCTCCTAAAGAAATGGGAGAGTAATATATAGAAAAAAAAAGGTAAAACAAATGCAAAACTATGAAAGCTGGCAGGAAATCTCTGCCCAGACACTGCAATATTTACAATTAACTATGTTTTCTAACAGAAAGCTTTTACTGCTTTGCAGATTTGGTCTCTTGTTTCATTTAAGAGAAATAAAAGTGAGAGGGGGGTGAAAAGAGCAGATTAAATTATATAGGCAGTCATGAGACCACTGGGATTTTTTTTGGTAAAACTAATATTGAAACAAGAGAACCCAGGAAAACCAGAAGATGACTTATCCCAAGAACATCAGATTCATCTAAAGAGGCTTGTAAAACCTTCTTCAGAAAGGCTTCATGTGTCCATTAGCACACTGCAGTTACCTCAAGGAAGAACAGAAACAAGCAGGGGATAAACAGACAGGGGGGCTGTGTATGTACCTGGAACTCGTAGTACAGATGACCCAGAAGTAGGGATGGAGCTCTGACCAGAGCGGGAACGTCTTTGAGAGCAGAAGTACAGCTTGCAAAGGGCAGTGACACACATGGAGGAGCTCAGGAGCTGCCAGTCTGTACCTGGGTCTGGAACATCAGAAATGTGGACCTGTCGTGCTGCATAGCTACGTGTCTCACTGCCAATCGAGGGGTTATTCTGGATGTCTTCTTTTTTCCCATGTAAGACAAATGTTTCTGTTTTCTAACACTATAAAGCTAGCCAGCCCGGTTGTAGGCTGTCCTGGGAACCCCATGCTGCTTTGCAGGTTTTCTAAGTGGCAGAGTAATCCAAGCTACTAAAGAGTAAGGCCTGCTAAAACACAAGCCCTAGAAGCAAACCTTTTAGACCTTTTTCTACTTCTCTCTGGGAGGTCCTGCAGCTAAGAAGAAAAAAAACCCAGGAGATTCTCTCCTGGGCATTTGTAATGAACTCCACCACTGCAATACACAGATTCTTTAGGACATTAGAAAGCATTTTTAAGCACATCTGAAGTAGGAAAGGACCACCTCTATATTATAGGAAGGGAACAGAGCACAAACAGAAGCGAGTGACATAAAAAAAACACAGTTTGTTGCAGAAGCAGAGCTCAACAACCCTCTGTAGTGTGCCTTGCTACGTCTCCCATAAAATATTTTTGAAACAAGCATAAAGGAAATGAAACCAAGGGGCTTAGACTGAGCGCTTTCCAAAATCTAAAAGAAGGTGATAGCTGTACACGTGAGGTGTCAGCATCTCTGAGGCCGGAATCCTCCAGCACTGTCCATCGCCACACTTCCAGCTGACCTGTGGTTAGCAGATCCTCAACCCGAAACCAGGGATTGCTTTTTCTGAGAAACCAAGCTGAACCGCTCAGTGTTCAATAACAGGCTGTCAGGGCTTGAACGCGCACACAAGTGTAAGCAAAACAAACAACACTAGATAGTTCTTGATACGTAATCTCAACAATTAGCCTTGCATAACCAACTTCTGAAACCGATAGCACTACAGGAAGCACGAAGGACGTTTTTAAGCCATGAAGCTGCCGGGGCTGCCCTCTCCAGCAGTGTCCCCGGCAGCCCTGAGGAGCGCTTCGCCCACAGCACAGCGCCGGCTCCCATCTCCGCTCCGTCGCCCAACGCACATCCGCACGGGGCACGCACTCAGCAGCTTCTCCTTGCCGGGGCGCGCACGCAGCGGGTGTTTTGGGGAAGGACAGGCTGCTGCGTTTTGTTGGGGGGGGGGGGGGGGGGTCCCTCCACGGAAGATCCCTGCCACGGAGGAGGCACTGGAGCTAGCAGCCGCCTGGGGCTGCCCCCGCTGTGCCCCCAAAGCAGGGTGAGGGGACAGCCCGAGGCACCGCGTTTTTACCACCCCCAGCCCGATGTTGTGCTGCTCCTCGCCCCCTAGAGACCACCCCCGGCCCCCCCGGAGTCCGCCCCCGGCCCTTCAGCGCCTCGGCCCCCCTCAGACAAAGGCCGGGCCCCGGGAGGCACCGGGCGGGCACCGGCTCCTCCCCGCCGGCCCGGCCGGGGCCCTGCAGCCTCCCGGGGCCGCCTGAGGAGCCGCGACCCACCGCCGCGAGCCCCTAACGGCCACCGACGGCCGGCTCCCCCCCCCCCCCGGCCCGGGGCCTCACCTCGGCGGCGCGGGGGTGGCCGGGAGCCGCCGGCCCCGTTTCGAAAGCTCCGCCATTTTCCGCCCGGCCCCGCCGCACCTGCCCCGGCCCCGGGGGGGGCCTCCCCCTCCCCGCAGCCCCTCACGGAGCGCCCCGCACCGGCGGAGGGGCCCCCGGGGGCCGAGCCTGCGCCCTGCCGCCGGCTGTCAGCGCTCCGCCGCCACAGGGCTCTGCCTTCCCGCCCCCCGCGCTCACCGGGCGGCCGCTGCCCTTCTTCCTCCTCCTCCTCCTCCTCCTCCTCTTGCTCCGTTCCGCTCCGCCGTCCCCCGCCGCCGCCCCGCTCCCCCCGCCGCGGCGCCCGGCGGCGCCCGCCCGCCCGCCGCGGCCGCGTTTGTTCAAAATCACGCGCCCCGCGCCGTTCCCCCGCCGCATCCCATAATACTCCGCCGCGCCGCCCTGGCAACCGGCGCCGCCGCGCTCCCGCCCCCGGCCGCGGGGCTCCATGGGCGCGGGGAGGAGGAGGAGGAGGGCGGCGGGGCTACAAGATGGCGGCGGCGGCGCGGCAGGAGCTGGCGCAGCTCATGAACTCCAGCGGCTCCCACAAGGACCTGGCGGGCAAGTGAGTGCCGGGGGTCGGGCCCCTCAGCGGGGACGCCGAGGGGGAGGTCGTTCTTGTGGAGGGGGGCTCCAGGAGCGGGGCGGGGTGGCGGCTGGGGCCCTGCAGCCGCGGTTTGTGAGGAAAAAGAAGGGGAAAAAAGGGGGTTTTACCTCAGGGTTTGGTCGTTTTCTGCTTGTTTTTCATTTTTGACCGAGGCTCTGTGCTGCCCTAGTGTGGGTGGCCCGTTGGGGCCGCGCGGCGAGTTCAGGGCCGGGTCCTTCGGGACGCCAGTAAGCCTTCATTTTATTTTATTTTACTTTATTTTATTACTTAACTATTTATTCTATTTCTTTTTTTATATTATTATTATTTATTTTTCCCTTTCCTCCTTTAATTTACACGCATGTTTTTGGTGCTGCTACTTGCTCTGTGATTTTTCACGTGGATTTTTTTCTTTTCCCTGAGAGTAGGCTGTGAAGCTGCTCAGTTAGAGTAAAATTTCCTCACTCCCTGACTACCTCTTTCTTCCTGGAGGAATTCTTTCTTCTTTCCCTTTTGGAGTTTCATGTTTAAAAAAAAAATTTTTTTTTCAGAATACCCAATAATATCTAAGCTGTCTCTTGAGGAAAACACTTTAAACATTTTTACATTTCAGATATTTTTTGCCTCTCTTGAGTAGTAGACGTCCTCAGGTTAAAGCCCAGAGTTGCACTGGCCTTTCGAACCATGAGAACAAAAAACTTAACACTTAAAAATGCATATTTTCTGCGTGCATTTGTCTCAGGGGACCAGAACCTGCTACTAACTTCCAAATTCCACCGCAGTTTCTCATTTTCACTGAATGTGGCAGTTTAAACCTTTGCTTAATATAAGTAATGTTATTCCACAAGGGTTACAGTTTTCTTTACTTATTCTGTACCACCTCTTTTTGGCAAAAGAAAACTGCACTATTGTAGGGATATATAAATAAACTTTAAAAAAAAAACACCTTTAATTGCACAAATAATAAGAGATAAGAAGATGATTGGCTACATTATTGATGCTTTTGGCCTGGGTTTCGGTAAGAGTCAGATACCAATTTCAGGTGAACGTGCCTGGCACTTGAATGTCAATGCTTTGGAAAATATCCACCTCACAGGTAGAGAGAATAAAAGCAGGAGGAAGGCTCAGGTAGAAAATAAGCAGAGCAGTGGAAGCGGTGAGTGAAAATGTCATCCCAGATGTTTTTTATTTTTCTCCTATGGACAGATATCGTCAAATATTGGAAAAAGCAATTCAGCTGGTGGGTGTAGAACAACTTGAAGCTTTGAAAGCTTTTGTGGAAGCAAGTAAGTGCTTTTGGTATAATTGGTTGCAAACTGAGTGAAAGCCAGACGTACATGGGATCACATTTGTTACGTCTCCAAGAGGTTACATGAAGACATTATTTCTTGGTCCTATTGGAACTTAAAAATTATTAGGAAAGGAACCATCAGCACCATGCTCAAAAGTTGAGGAAAGATGTAAGATTTCTAAGTTAGTATAACTTTCCAACCTGTCTGTGTGACAGTGTCTGAAGGTAAAATCCAAGTAAGCTCTGAATGCTAAAATGGATACTGGATGTTTAGCAGTCTTTGAACTAACAAACTCCTTCTTCAGTCTCAAATTAGCTTGGAAAGCAATCAGAAGAAATGGTTAGGTGTTTTTGTGTTGTATTGGATACTTGGCCTATTGATTACCTCTAAATTATACCTGTTGTATTTTTTTTTAAAAATTGTGAATAAACATAGTGCAATTTAGCCTAAGGGTTTATTTTGTCCAAGATATTTCTAATCTCCTATTGAGAACAGTGATTCTGAATTAATTGTTTTTAAAAACTATAAATCAGAGTGAGAAACGGGTTATTTGTTATCTGTTAGGTGTTAGAACTCTGACCTCTAGTGTTGCTGAAGGAATAAAATTCATCTTTAGAACAAACAACGCTGCTTCACTGATACACAGATGTAAAATTTTGAATTACTTCAATAAATAAGTAAATGATTGAAAGGCTAGGGATTGCTTACAATGAAGGCACTAATGAGCATTGTGTCCATCTTACGTTTTTCTTCCATGCATTTCTGAACCAGTGGTGAACGAAAATGTCAGTCTAGTGATCTCACGTCAGCTGCTGACAGATTTCTGTACCCATCTTCCGAGTCTTCCCGACAGCACAGCCAAAGATATATACCACTTCACCTTGGAGAAGATACAACCTAGAGTTATTTCGTTTGAAGAGCAGGTGAGAAATCCAGTGACAATGGGTTTTGGTTTGCAGGCTTTTTTTCCTCTCAACTTCTAACTATTTTTAAGTCTTTAAAAATACTGGTCAAAACAGACATTCCTACTTTGAGTCCATTTTTCATTCCTTTACATGTGAAAGGAGATAAATGCAGGGAGTATTTAGAACCATGCAGAGAATACCGACATTGTGTCTTATCAGGATGCCAGGCATATAACTCTTGTGTTGCCAGAAAGTGTCTTCTTACAGTGAAACAGCGCTTGAGCAACTGGAGGCACTGTCCTGAGACTGACTGGTACTCATTGTATTGCATTGTACCCAACCCGGGGACAGGCCGGTGATGGAAGGACTGAATCATTTTGACAAGCAGCTGTTTTTTAATAAAAAAACAACAACAACAAAACATATTTGTAGATATGTATGCTTATATTTAAGCCAAAATCGCTTTACTGGGGGAAAAAATACTCTTGAAATTCCCATTCTGCAGTTACTTATGTGAAAAGCCTGTGCGATCTAATATTAGAGGAGAAAAAGCAGTTTGTCATGATTTGTCTTTTTGCCTTCACCCGTGTTAAGCAGCTTTTGCTCTATATCTTAACTGAACTCGCTTTGTAGAATCATTTAGGGTGGAAAAGGCCTCTAAGATCATCTAGTCCAGCCTTTAACCTAGCACTGCCATACTTTCCCATATGTTACAATGATTATGCATAAATTACATCCTCAACATAACGTCTTTTTTTAATGTTTTTATAGAACCCTGATTCTACCACTTAGAGTTTACCTGCTGACAGCTGCTCTACAAAGGTGAAGCTTCAGAGCTAGGATCTAATCATAGTTCACCTCATTTGTATCTCTCCAGCCTGATATGAGGTGTAACTGCAAGAAATGCATTATGAATCTTGGTGTTCTAGTTGTCAAAAACCTTATTTCATCTTTAAAAGTTTGGTAAGAGAGAACTACTTACTATTCCCTGAACACCGACTCCCTTTATCTAGTTGCAAGGTCATTAGGAAATACTTCAAATCAGCACTCATATTTAAACCGTACGGTCTTAAGGACTTGATGGGGGAATTGAAAACCTTCATGTCAGAAGAGTTGTATCTGTGCAGGTTGCTGTGGTATTGAGAGGTGGAGAGGAATGTACAAACGACGAAAAGGACTGTGAACGTTAACTCCAAACCATTCAACTGTTACAGCGTTTGCTAGTGGCTTTTATTATTGCCTAGGTTGCTTCAATAAGGCAACATCTCGCATCCATCTATGAGAAAGAAGAAGACTGGAGGAATGCTGCACAAGTGTTGGTGGGGATCCCTTTGGAAACGGGGCAAAAGTAAGTACTGTGCTAGACGTTGTTCTACCTTGTATAGTATACTTTTTCACTGCTTAGTGAACTGTACCGGTGAGTGGGAATTTTGGGGTTTTATATTCTCTTGGAGTTTAGGTAGTTTAGGCTAAAGTACTTTCTAGACGATGCAAGTGTAGCTTGATGGCTGTTGCTTGCAGTAATCATTCTTGTCTGTCAAAACACTGCTCTGGAAGTGTTTCATTATTTATTAGATGTTGACAATGTCTGTGCAAGTTCTTAGAAATGTTGGCTTCTACAGTTCAAAATGAAGACATAATTTGAAATTTGATATTAGCTTTTTTTTCAAGTGTAAAACCCTTACTGTTATTTTTCTTGGCTGTCCTTTCTGTTCTTTCTCAATTTGTATGTAGAAAGAGTTGCAGTAGGTTTTACCCATTCAGCTCCTATTTATTCCACTGCAAATTTGCCTTCTACCTCCAAGCGGCTCCTTGTTCATGGCAAGTTTTCATCCCATTAGAAACCCATTTCTTTTGTTGTTTGTAGGAGCCAGATTTAAGTTAGCCTTCATCTCAAATTTCTGTACTCTGAACAGAGGGCACTAATTTTGGATTTAGGGAAGATGAAAGCATGGTAAAGCAAAAGCTGCCAAGTGCTTAAGAAGCATAATATACCTTTAGAACAGGAAAGAACAGAGGTAGTAGCGGAGCGTCACTGAGCACTCTTTTCTGTTTTGCTGCAGACAGTACAATGTAGATTATAAACTGGAGACCTACCTGAAAATTGCCAGGCTGTATCTGGAAGATGATGACCCAGTTCAAGCAGAAGCTTATATTAATCGAGCTTCCCTGCTTCAGAATGAATCAACTAATGAGCAACTGCAAATCCATTATAAGGTTGTATAACTTTGAGTTCTCTGTCTAAAGGGAAATGATTCTACACGGAGATGGTTATTAGACAGTGCCTCACAAAAAGAAACAAAGGGAAAAGCTTCTAAATGACCTTGGGAACAGGAGAGCTCCATCTTAGCAATAGTTAGGTAGCTGATTCCTTAAAATCTCGAGAGAAACCCATGAAGGCTGCTATGTGCCAGCTCTAGTGGCTCAGAATAACTGAGTTTTACTTGATAATATTGTCCCCTACCTTTGTAAGTCTAAGGGGAAACAAAATCACGTACAGTATTGGAAACGGTTGATTTTTTTCCCCCCAGCAGTAAATAAATAGCAAGTACCATCTGTGAAAATAGTTTTCAGTCCAAAACAGTCAATTAATTTACCTTTTTGCTTATTGAACAATTTACTGTGTTTAGAATTTGGACACTAATTTCCCAAATGAAATTGAATTGAATAAAATGAAAATGAAATTTTAGTAACTGTGATTGACAGCGATTGGTCTAATGTGACAGTACCAATCAAGTGGTTTAAAAGGGGCCTTGTGAAGTTCTTCAACACAGCAGATGTGACAAGAGTTGCAATTTAGAGTATGAGATTTTAGTTTGTTTTTCCCTTTTTCCTTACACACATCTCATGTTACCTTTTAAAGTGCATATTGGGTGGGAAATATAATGATTAGAATACATTAGAATAGCAAAAAAATGTAAAGAAGTATCAGGTGCTGATACAGCTTTTGAGAGAAAAGCAAACACGTGAAAAACAGGATTGACTAAGTGCTAGCTGTTAATGTCACTAGTGAAGGGAAAGCTTAGGTAACTATCAGCTGTATAGTATTTCATTCGCTTTGTTTTTAGACATATGCAGAGTTTAGCATGTGAACAGCACTGGAAAAGGCCTTTTCAGTCATCTGCTGTGTTACTTGGTTTGTCAAGGCCTCACGTAAGCTAAGCATTTCAAGACAGATTTGCTGATGATTCATTAAAGCAATGTTTATGGGAGCTGACAATTGATAATGCAGGAATTACAGCAAATGCAAATTATGCTATGTAAAACTAACTGCCCCATGTTACATGTTAGTTTTCTGTTACTCAGACATATTTTCTTTCTAGGTTTGCTACGCTCGAGTTCTTGATTACAGAAGGAAGTTTATTGAGGCTGCCCAAAGATACAATGAGCTGTCCTATAAGAGCATAGTCCACGAAAGTGAGCGACTGGAGGCACTGAAGCATGCTTTGCATTGTACTATTCTAGCATCAGCAGGTAAAATGCATGTTTTGTTTTTGTGCTGGAGATCCCATGCACACGTTGCATATTCCTGAAGCAACTCAGCGTGTGCATTATATGTGGGGACTGATGGAGGAATCCAGAATTGTGAACACTGTCAATTATCTCCTGGCATTCTTTTAACTCGGTGTGGGAGTACTTGCACTTTTGCCAGTGATAAGGTGCCATCTTGCCTAAAGATGCAAAAATAAGTGTCAAACAGCATGCTGGAACTGAAAGCAGCTGAGTCCTCTCTGCTGGAGCTTTGGTGATTAATTATCTCTATTGAAAAAGACAACTTTTTTGTTGTTTACTTGTAAATTCTGAATTCTGTGGTGGCGGTTTATGAGCATTCTTCTTGACTCTCCTAGGACAGCAGCGTTCTCGCATGCTTGCTACGCTTTTCAAGGATGAAAGATGCCAGCAGCTTGCAGCCTATGGGATCTTGGAGAAAATGTATCTCGACCGAATTATACGTGGAAACCAACTGCAGGAGTTTGCAGCTATGCTAATGCCTCACCAGAAGGCAACTACAGCCGATGGTAAGCATTTCTTTGATGCATCCTAATGCTGCTTGTTCATCTAGCATTGTCTGTTGCGGTCTCCAGGTGTGATAGAAAAGAACACAGTATTGTTTGTGATTGTGATTTCCTGGATTGTTACCCTCATGAGCACAGTTGTAGAGTAAAGCTTCTTAGTCTCATCTTTTGTCATTGGCTACTAAGATTTTGAAATTCTCTTCTAGAAACGTAGTTCTAAAAAGCTAACTTTTCTGTCCATTTCAAGTCCTTCTCACTAACACACTCTCCCAGTAGTTCTAGCCTTGACTCTTGCCTCACTCTACATGAGTTAGAACTGAAGAAGCTCAAAAGGACAGAGAGTGGATAGGATGCTTAGAAATGTGACTTGCATGAGGTAGAACCGCTGGAAATTGTTCTAGGTCATGAAAAGTCTGCATTTGAACTTCTTCCTGACTGTTGACAGATTGTGGTGGCATGATGGGGACTTCATGTGGTCTCCGAATTGTTTTCTGATCTGTCACACTGACACCTTAATACCTTTATTCTTCCTGGAACATCTGAACAGTGATAAACTGTGCAAAGTAATGACTTCAGCAGAATCCTAAATAGGCCGGTCTCAGTTTCCTGAATGAGAACAAGGAAGTGAAATACCTCTTCAACTGGCAAGCCTGCCTAGTAAACAATGCAAAAATATACAAAATGTGAATTTACAAAAAGTAAAAAAAAGGACAGAAAAACAGTTCTGTTCTAATATCAGAGGTGAGAACTACTTAAAGGAACTTCCTATGAGTAAGCTGCAGTCTTCCTCAAGTCAATCTGTTCTTTGTCCATGACCTGTACTGTTTATCTTTTAAGTTGAAGAATACAGGTTAGCTGATAATGAAAAAGATGCCTATCTTTGGCTGTATGTTATGAGGCAAATGAGTCAAATCAAGAGCAGACAAACAGGATGAGGGTTTCTTATCTCAGGGGCTTAGATGAAGCTTCTAAGTGCTGCTAAGGATTGGGGGGGGGGGGATGATTTTGTTACCATTGGGCAACCATCCAACCATCCCTCAGCTTAGATGCTGGGTCTTGTAGCAAAAGGAATATCTCCATTTCATTATTCTGGAAATTTAACTAAAATGGTTAAAGCTGCCTGTCTCAAAAAATTAACCACATGGAATCCATTACTCTTTCCTTTTTGGTGGCATATGCTGATGCAAGGCAAAGAGACACACTTGAATGTTCTGCACATGCAACCTTTAAAAAAAAAACCCACACTTCCCATCTGTTTTAAAATACAAACCAAATACTTGATTCATATTAATTTAACTGTTGTCTCATCCAACCCTTAAGGTTCCAGTATTCTGGACAGAGCTGTTATAGAACACAATTTGCTATCTGCAAGCAAACTTTACAACAACATTACTTTCGAAGAGCTTGGAGCATTACTAGAGATCCCTGCAGCTAAGGTATTGTTTTTTCTACACTTTTTTTTAAAACAAACAAAAAGCAACAAGCTACCTCAGAGACATGACAAGAACAACTCTAGTAAATAATAGAATAAATAGTTAAGGAATAGGAAATCATTAAATAGTCAATACTAGACATATGAAAAAAATTAGCATACTTCATGAGAAAAGGTACAGAATATGGAATAGACAATTGGACACTTTCTGTAGGGTGTCCTCCTCCCCATGTATAGAGATGATGAAAAACCTACAGGAATTGTCAGAACCATATTCATTTTTCATTTCTTCCAGAACAGAGCAGCTACCTAACACATTTCTCTCTCTATCATTTCAGGCAGAGAAGATAGCTTCTCAGATGATAACTGAGGGCCGCATGAATGGATTCATTGATCAGATTGATGGAATCGTTCACTTTGAGAGTAAGTTGGAGTACAGGATTTCCGTTGGCATCATTCAGAATCACCTTTTCTCAAGCTGCTGTCTGACAATACAAGAAAATTACAGTTTGTCGAAAGTGAGCTCGCTGTGTCTCGCTATGGCCAGGAGGTAGCAGAGCTTGCCCTAGCAGAGGACCACACTTCACCCATCCCTGTTACACAGTTACACATTCCCTTACCTACAGGAAAGTGTGAATGGATTCTGTCAGTCTGCTGTAGGAACATGTTCAGCAAGAAGTTCTCTGCTCACTTTTCCTTTGCAAGGCAGGAGTTAGGCTTGTAACAGACAGCCAGAATCATTGTAGCTTTTGATACAGAAGTTGAACACAATGTAGCTGCAAGGAAGGCTTTGCCTGTGAGGTAGGTGGGGGCAGTGCCACAGGAGGAGGTTGCAGTTGAACAGACGGGGAATTACCAGGACTGACTTGGTTTTGTATGGTTCCCTTCTGCAGCTCGCGAAGCTCTGCCAACTTGGGACAAGCAGATCCAGTCACTGTGTTTCCAGGTTAACAACCTGCTGGAGAAGATCAGTCAGACAGCCCCGGAGTGGACAGCGCAGGCGATGGAGGCTCAAATGGCTCAGTGACTGTGCCGCCGTGGCCTGAGGGGAGGCAGTCGCCTGCTGTGCTGGAGGAAGCGAGCTGAGCAGGGCTGGGAACTGAGTGAATGGCCTGCCTTCACAGCCACACCTCTTGTTTTCACTCCGGCTTAGGACACAATTAGGCGATACTGTGTTTGGCGTGAGAGTCCGCCTGTCCTCTGAGCATAGGATGATGCTGTTGCTGCCCCTGCATTGCACTCTGCTGCGCTGAAAGCTGTGGTTTCCACATAGAAGAAACTGTCACGTCTGCAGCAAGCTGGGGTTTTGGTTTATTTAATGTTATTTGGTTTTCCACTGTATTGCTATAGCTTTGTAGCCCATTTCTTCCTATGGTGCTTATCCCACTGTGAAAAATGCAAGTGCCATGTTTCTTTTAGTTGTAACTATTCTAATAAAGGCTGCAGTGAGCCACTTGGTTTAAGTGTTGGAGGGACCTTGCTTTTTTTCCCCCCCTCCGAAGCAGTAACTTGAAGGAACTCTGGTATTTGGAAACGTTGCTTTTTGCCCCTGAAAATATAAACTGAGCAAGTGGTTCTGTTTTTCCTTTGTGCAACGCAGGTCTTCAACCCTAACTGAAGAAAACAAGGGCCCTTCTGCATAGGTGCTGCAGGGCACAGAACTAGAACTCTGTGGCATCCTGTGGGCTACAGGTGGCTGTAGAAAAAAGCTGGGGTAGTGGCCAGTGTTCTACAGGGAGCTTGTTGCAGTGACATGGCCAATGATGAGAACATAAAATCGAGTACGGGAAGCCAAGCATGCTCTCTTTTCTTCTCTAGGTTAGCATGAGGTGGTAAATCAGCAAAGGTATCGTTAGTGTTTCTGGAGCTGCAGCTGTAGCAGGAGCCTGTCACACAAAGCATTAAACACCTGAAACGGGAAGGGTGGTGCAGGTCAGTTGTACACACTGAGATACACCCAGCATAGGAAGCGCTGTGTGCTTAATGCTGCTGACACGAATGGCTCAGAGCAAATAAGCATCAAGTGTCATGCCTATGAATTATGTCACAACTGGCTTGCGCTTACTGCTGCAGCAATGTTTCTTATGCTTCTTACTGAATCACAAAAAGCATGATGCTATGGCCCAGCTCTCAGAGTTTTTAATGGTATAAAATGAGTTTGTTAGCCTTTCTGCTCTGCCTGAGCTCAACAACACAGTGTGTGGTGTCTGTTCCACATATGTACAGCCCTGTAATATTCTGTGTAGCCAATGAGCTCTCACTGTGGGAGTCAATTTTACTGGCACTACTCAGCCATTGTCTTAGAGCTGCTATGTGTAGAGGCCAGGCAACATGGCCGTTCTTTGATGGCTCTTGTGATATTTGTTGTGTGATTCACATCCACGCGGTCTGCTGATACACAAGTCTTAACGTGCAGTCTGCTGGCAAGGTTTTGACAGAGCTCTTCTGATACTGGAGAGCCAAGAGCAAGTTCCATGAAGAGCTGTTTCCTATCTAGAGGTTAGATTTTTAGTCTTAGATCATTGTGTTCAAACTGCAATTCCAGTTTTCGTGAGAGTTCTCTTAGCTTGTTTTTATATTTCAGTAATAACTTTCTATGAGTTATCAGTTAATATTCATACTCTTTTGTCTCAAAACCCAGAGGATGTTGGTTCTCAACATACCAGTCAAAAGGTTTTACCAAATCCACAGCTAGAATGCCTTGATTCTTGTTTTGCTTTCTTTGGCATATTTATTCATAGAGAGTTGTATTGCTGTTAGATTTTTTTTTTTTTAGAACATTCTGGAGCTGGTGAATGATGATAACATCCTTTAGTTTATCTAGTTTAAGCTGAGTGGTGGCAGAGCTGATGTGGGAACAGGGGGAAGCTGCCCGCTTTACAAAGTTCCTCTAAGAAAGCAGAGGTGGGAGATTTTCCAGATCCTTGTCACAGATGGTGTTTGGATGGCTGTTGCCCTTCACTGTGGGGTGACTTCATCCAGTAGAAGTGTCTCAGTCTACTGGAGATGTGTTTGGGTACTCCATTTGCTTGCATGCGATACCCACAAGGGTCATTTTTCTTTTATAAAATAGCTTCCTGTGTTACCCTCCAACAGTGCAGATGTATTTAACGTATCGGCTACAGGTAAGATGCTGGGTACTTCACTAGGTGGCAGTAGAAGCCCAGCTGACCAAGAACAAATCCTGACTGTCTGCATCTTTGCTGCACTCCTTTTTCCAAGTCAGCATCATCAGAACTTAGACCTGGCCTTGCCTAATCACTGGATAAATGATTTTATCTGCAGGTGACCTTTAAGGTTGTTCTTTAAAACTTTCCCAAATTTTTAATGCCTACTGCAGTGGGGCAAAGAAAAAAACTGATGTAGACAATGTAAGACAATTTGATGCACAGTCAGAGTATCAGCAGAGGAAAAATATATCCTTGCAAATTGGTGATTAGGCTTTTGATCAGTTCAGTGAAGTGCAAGGAGTTACCTTATACCCCAGATGTGAACTACTGAGTTGTGTGGTAAACTCACTCCTCTAGCTAGTCGCACCATTACAGCTTGACAGTTTAGGTATAACCTCGGTTAACAACTGTTCTGGGGAGGATCCGTCATCACTGCCTCAGTGCTTTAAAGTGGTTCGTTGTTTGCATAGCTTATCCACCAAGTATCGCTTATGTTTGTATTTGATTCCATTTACATTCTTATTGGCCCTTCAGAACTTCAGTGACCCATCCAACATACGTTGCTTATAGATTTGGGTTGAGTTAGATGCACAATTGTCTGTTTAATTCTACAAGGAAATGAACTTGCACTTTTGCAATAACAATAATTTAGCCCTATTGCAACAGAACATTTGTTGCCAAGATTTCCCTCATTTCACTGTTCCCATCTGGGAGAAAAAGCAATTTCAGAACCATCAGAATTTGAAAGGAACAGTTGTACAGAGCCACTATTTCCAAAACAAAGACAACCACAAAGGATTTGCTTGGCACTGGAACTGATGTAGAAAAGATAGCGACTGGAAAATTTTCTGTTTGCTAATAGTAAGTATCTTATATAACTTTTTTTTCCTAGAAGAGTCAAGCAGTGATAGTGACATTCACAAAATATTAATACACTTTCCAAATCTTTTTCCATTTCTGCTGTTGATATCAAAAGATGTGACAAACATTGACTCTGCAGAGGCTTTTGAGCTTTCTTCTTTTCGTGCTGCTGGGATTTGCATTCAGTCAATCACCTATCTAGCTTCATACCTCAGATCCTTTCCAAATCATTTGCTGTTTACAGAAGCAGAGAGAGCTGGGTGACGAGGCCAGAAGAGCGCTGCCTCAGATTCTCCAGCATGCCCCTGGTGAGTGGGCCCCAGCACCGGGAGCAGCATCAGCTGCAGCTGGGATTCTGTCAGGTCTGGCTGTGCTCCCTGCTGCCACTGCCCCGCTCAGATCTGCGCTGCACACAGTCTTGTTGCTCAGACTTCTAGACCAAACCTAAGCTCAGTGCTGCGTTGTGTGATGCAGGTGTAGCCTGTGGCAATTCTTTTTACCTTGTAATAGTTGCTGTTGTGTCATCTGTGCAGGAAAGCCTTGGTGGGGGAAAGTCAAGACAGCCCCCAAATGCAGTGTTTAAACGATTGAGTGCGGGCAGTTCTGTTTGCAAGACGTAGTTCAGTTTCCTGTAGACTGCCCTTGTAATAGAGCGCGCTGCAAGTTATTAACCTGGAGTTTCAGGGCAAACCTCCAGCAAGAAAGGGAGTTTCAGGATGGCAAGGTAAGGCTGACAGCACATCTCCACTTCAAATAATTTCACAGCAGCAAGTAGCTGCTACGGAATCAGGTTATTTGATACAGGAAAGAACGCAGAAAGCATGCTGACTGCTAAACTTGTGATTACATCATCTAGATGTATAGGGAGAGGTGGCTCACTTTAAGGTACCTTGCCTCCGTGATCCAATAATAAGCTATCATTTGAGTTTACGATTATATTATTTCCTGTGCAATTGTTGTTAGTTCAACTGCTTCAGACAAATGAGCAAATGGGTAGTACCATCAATGGGTGTCAATTTTCAAGGAAAGGGAGAGTATTTTGACCACACATTTTCAAGTGAAATTACTTCTGATTGTTGAAAGTGGTACTGCCTGAGAACTTTATCTTAGGTACAGAACTACAAATATAGTCACCGTTAGTCTGGTGCCAGGGTTGGTGGTTTTTATTTTATTTATGAAACAATTTCATTTGTGCAAAGGAAGTCACAATGACTTCTGCCCACAGCTGTTCTCTTGGGAGCATGTCTTCTGCAGCATGGAGGTGGGTAAGCCATGCATATGAATTCCAATTTAGGGCGTTTGCTACCTCAGAAGACAGCTCTAAAAAAACACAACAGGATGTGTTCAAAGCTAGTTCGTGCAATATTTTCTCTCCCAGTGGACCAGAGTGAGTGACTTCTGGAAAGCAAGAGATGGGTGCCTTGAAACCTTTTTGAAACAGAGAGCCAGGTGACTAGCTCTAGGCTGAAAACAGAAGTGGTCTTTGGTGGTCAACAACAGCATGTGAACAGGGGCAATGCTAATCCCTCTGAGCCCGAACCACACTGCTGGCTGAGGTGTGTGTATCTTTCTCGTTTTAGCCACAGCCTACCCTAATGCAGCCAAAATGAGCAGCTCCCCACTAGATGGAGAGCTGGGCACACAGCTGTTGCAGGGGCTCTTCTGGATAACAAGCACATTTCCAGTTGGGTATTGCAATTAAACTGAGTTCGTCCTTAGTGATCACAGAAGAAAGAAGTCCTCAGCCTCCAAGCCTTTTAGATTTCTGGGCCTTTACATGTATTCAGATCGCATTACGCGGCATGCGCAGGTGGGTCATTGCACAGCAGAGTGAATTTTTTCTCCAATAGGTGAAAAAGGCACAAGGACAGGATATGGTATCAAGGAACAAATATTCCCCCTGAGTTTTACAGGCTGATTAAAGGGAACATGTAACATTATTTACAAGTAGTTTGCGTAACTGAACTTGGGGTTCTTGAGATTGTGTTGGTTTTATGGTTTGCTCCAGCAGAAGCTTAGTTCCCTTTAATTATGGAGATCTGGTAAAAACAACTTCTAAGAAAACCCTTCAAAATGGTGCAAACCATGCATTAGGAAGACAACCCCCCCCCCCCCAATAACTTTTTCCATGAAAAAAACACATGAAAGGAAGCTTAGAGGTCTTAGATTTTCTCTCTAAGAAAGCTTAAAGATCTCTTCTAACACATGACATTTTTTCTATGTAATGACTTTTTTCTTTATAATTACTCAACTATTTTTTTTCACTGCATGAAGTATTTCATACGAGGAAAAAAAAAATGATCGGATTAAGAAGGCTAGGCTGGGATATGGTCAGTCATCTTCAGTTGATGCTTGATGACTGTACAACATCTATTTCATTGCAGCAGCAAAGAATTAAAAGTATAACCATTTATCTAGAAAAAAAAAAAAAGGATCAAACCACTTATAGAACCCAGCTTTACTAGTAAATAGACTGTAGAAAACAGTCTGGATAACTAAACCAATTCCAGCCCTCCCTATGCTGCTCTACGTAGAAAATTTCTATGGTTACAGGAACTAAAACTATGGCTGTCATTCTTGCAAAAAAAAAAACACTTTTTTTTTTTAGTGGAAAAGTAAGCATATTCAGACAGCTTAAAGTTTCACTACCAATCATTATTTTATTTAACTTCTCTTCTAGATTCCTGAGATATCTAACAGCTAAAAGTTAAAACAGTAATAAAAATGCAAATAGATAGTTTGACAGTACTTTTATGCAGTACAGGCTAATAAAACAGCAGCATTTATGTTTGTACACCTCCCTCTCATGTCCTAGCAAGTATTAGTGTAGATTAAGTCACTATTGATGAGCTGCGCAATTTATAACAACAAAAAAAAACAATTTTTATTACCTGTTCAGTACGAACAGCAAAGTACATTACAACAACCTTAACAGTATTTTATGGCTTGAAAAAGCTAAGACATTATGTTTTAACATCTGATAAAGGATGAATAATAAAATACCACTTACCTCTCCCAATCCCAAGAAGCTGAATCATAGTCTAAAGAAGCATATTTCAGACAAGTTATTTGCATTTTTCTCCATCTGCTTTTAGTGATTGTTCCCCCCTGCTAACTCACTGCTAATCAGTGCTTTGATTGAGCCAAATTCCTTGAAGTTTATATAAGCTTGTATGGTAGGTAGACTTTTCTTAGGTTGAGTTAGTATATTGTTCTTTGTTCTGCCTTAGAAATTAAGTTTTTTTTTAATTGTTATTACTTTCATTATTGTATTAAGCTTTTTTCATGCAATAGATATTTAGTCATTTTTTCTAAAGTTCTAGGAACAAGTACTTTTCACAGATATTATATACAGATATTTATTATGCTCTTGGCTTTTTTTGTTTGTTTGCTTTGTTTTTTGTAAAAAGAGAAGGCAATTTCATAATCCAGAGTATTTTACTGTGTGGGTATCATTAGCTGGTTAGCTGCTGAATAGCTTTAGGTTTACTACAAGGTACTTTGATCCTTATTGCTGTGCTCAGTATATCTGTGGGAGAACTGACAATATGCCACTTGTAAGCGTTGATTTGGAGGATGTGTTTGTCCATAATAAGGGAAGGTCTCAAGTCTTCAACATGTTCTGCTATAGTTATTTTTAATTAAAGAAGTAGTTTATTGACTATCCTGAGTTGGTTCAAGTGCATTTTGTTAATGAGATTGTTTGGCTATGCAGCAAGCTAGCTCACCATGTGCCTTACAAGCCTAGTGGTTTCTGCTAAACTCCACCATTAAAAAAACTTAATGCAGTGTGTGTAGTAGAGAAAGCTGTCTCCTTTCAAGTTTTTAGTATTTGCTGCTTCTTGGTTTCATTAGCGCAAAACCTGTGTACAGTCTCATCTGCTTTCTAACAGGAAAGACAAACTCTGCTTTCGTCACAAAGCAAAGGTTACCGTCACGACAATTTGTATTCCCCCACTGTCCAGGCAGAAACAGGTTGCCAGCGTTTTTATTATGGCTAAACAAAAAGTGCTTCCTAATTTCCTTTTTGTGTGCTACCATACTCCAAAAGAAGTAAGTGACAAAGCATTTTACAGCACGGTGTAAGTGGAAGGTTTTGGGGGAATGATTGAAGAAATTGCGTGTTATGGAAACTACACAGCTCAAGGAGAGGTTCGGCATGGTTATCTTTTAGTTGGCTCTCGAGTGCTGCAATCATCATTTCAACTTCTACATGCTTGAGGGTACATACACATTTCCATTTTTGTTTGTAGGAGACTTCAGAGAGTGATACTTGAATATATGATCATTTCTGGATACCACGCACTGCAGTGCTGCAGAGACTTTGCTTTTAAACCATGCAGTTACATACCTGAGCTCCATTAAACTGCCACTGAGTGTTTTAAAAAGCCAGTAAGCATGAAGACTGCATTACCCTGCATACTCGGTGTAGCTTGACTCTGCTCTATAGAGACAGTCTAAGTTCTTGCCCCAGGTATAAAATCTGAGTGAAATGGTAAGGTGTGGTATGCTGCAGTTATTGTTCTGTAATGATTTCATAGGCTCATAACTCAGTGTCAGCTGTAATCCTCTGCTCTGAAGTACAGGAAATCATCACTCCTTACAGTTCCTGCTCTTGATCTTGTCACTCCTGGGCATGGCATTCTGTTGTGCTTCCTTTTAGCCTTTAGTGTCATGGGCAGCAGCATGACTGCTTTTTTTGTTCTTTGAATTAGCATATGCACAATCTGGAGAGATATGATTGTGGTCCATACCTTCACTTTACAGTGATGGATAAAAGTGGCAAAAAATAGAAGAGCTCCTGAAGATGTTTTGGTTTTGAAGCACTACAGTCTTTGTAAAATGATGTTATCCCTCGAACTTTCTCTAAGCCTATAGTACTTGTTTTCTTGTCACCTGCTTTATGAAGGTAAGTGACACCCTGAGATAGGAGTCCTGTCACTCCCCAGCTGAGTAGCCAGGCCTCTTGCAAACTACATGTGTACATTTAATAATCACAGAGACTTAAATTAAGATTTAGAAACATTGCAGAGTAAAAATGGAACAAGTTGGTGGTTGTCTGTTCCCAGGTGTGATGTGTTGCTGTTTTCAACTGTGTTACAGCACTACAGGGGCTTTAAACATAGATATGGTGTGATATAATTTTAAGCTGTAAATGAATACAAGTACCAGAAAAAAGAGGAGGGAACAACATTCAAGGCTATATTGTAGTGGGAGGCCAGGTGCTGGAACAATTCAAAATCTTCTCTATAAAGAAGCTTACTGAGCTGTTATTGAGAGCTTAATATCAGGTTATTTCTGTGCTAGAACGTTTAAAATTCTCTAAAAACACCTGTAGGCAGGCCTGATCGTAGTTCGTAAGTTTAGTTTGGTACAAAGAATGAATGAAGATAAAAGGTTGTGGGTAACACAACCAGTTAAACAACTGCAAAACCTAATTCTTTGCTGAAGAGTTTTTTATGAAGTTATTAAGAATAGAAGTTGCATATAACACTGAAGTTGTAGTTGGACATCACACCTGTCCTTCTGCTTAAAGCAGAAGGAACTGAGAGATGGGGATGGAAAGCTAGAGTTGCCTTTGTAAGTCTCCTTTATGAGCTGCTGACTAATGGTTTTGACCTATTGGGTTTTGCTAATAGAGCTCAGTAACTGTTCCCCTTGCCTCAGGGCATCTTCTCTTATCCGAGGGCCTTTTTGCTGTCATGCAGAATAGAGACTAAAAGAAGGGAAGATGAGTATGAAGGTCCCTGGAGGTGGTGGCTGGGAACTGAGGATGCATTTGCAGCCAGTAGGGCTGGTATGGCCACGCAGAGGGCCTGAAAAGTAGGTTTGTACTGCAGGGGCAGCTGGACGCCCAAGATGGGACCAGAAGGCCTCGTGCTGGTCTGTGCAACTGGTGCTGCAGCTTCTGCCACAAGAATCCCTAGTTACCTGCTCCACGTTTGATGTTATTTTTGTAGGTGGTGATTTTAGCTGAAATGTACCTTTGGGTGGTAAGTGGTGTTTCTCTGCCTAGTGGGATGTGCGGTGAGCCGGAAGAGGAGCATTGTTCAGCGCACCAGGAGCTCAGATTATCTCAGAGCTCATCGGTAGGCTTGCTAGCCTGTCCATAGTGCCAGGGAAGATAGATGAGAAGTCAAACAAGATTCACTCAATAAAGAATTAGAGGCTGGGAAGGTGGTAGTGTAATTCAGCCTGGCTTAAAGGAAAGCAGTTGCTGGCAAAGAAGCCACATGATGTCTCTTCAGTAGAAGCATTCAGCTTGGAAAAAAATAATTGTGCAGGTGTAATAGGTTTGGGAAAAAAGAGGTACTCAGCATCGCAGGAGTTGGTGATTTGCAAGTGCTAGCTGTTCCCAGCCGGCTGGCCAAGAGAGAACTGATCTCATTCTAGCTGTTGATTAAGGAATCGTTACCTGCTGCAGGCTTTTGTCAGAAACAGCCACAGCTCAGCATTTGTGTTTGCAGCCTGCAAGTAAATAGAATAAATTGGTGGATGCTGCGCTACAGTGAGGATGTGCTGGTAGGCAAGATGGTCTGGATGCAGGTGAGTCACTAAAGCAAAAAAGACCTTAAAATGGGTGCGTGCAAAGTTAGACACAGATATGCAAGTGTGTCATTGCTTCTTAGTTTGCATGTTAGCCCCAGCAAAGCCATTGAGAGAAATAACCCTGACATTTTGATACCTCTTTTAAAGGGGATATTGAAGTGCTGGGGCAACACATCAAAGCCAAGTCAGACTGATTTATTTTTTGTGCTTAAAAAAATAAGGAAATGCCTTTTGGGGAGGACCTGAGGAACTTTTGCTGTTGAATTTTTTCAAAAACGGTCCCTGGAGTCTCTGTGTTACAATACTTTTTCTTTCCTGGAAAGGATGTTTACGGAAGTAGGGTGAGAGATGCAATAACAAATGGGTAGAAGTTAGAAACATGCAACTGTAACTAGAAAATAAGGCTGCAGTTCCTAAAAGCAGGAAAAGGGTAGACTTCCACTTTTTCCTTTGCTGAAATCCAGACTGGCAGGTTTGCTGGAAAGTGTTTGTCAGCTAATGCTGACTGAGTTTAGCCCAGAGGTAGCGGAGAAATGCCAGGGTCTGATCTGCAGGAGGTCAGACATGATGACCTAATGGTCTGATCAGGCCTGCAGATTTCTGAAGCTGTTTGAAGGTGAAAAACTTCAGGAACTGCGAGGGAAGTAAGCTTGTGGGCAGGACTGCTGATAAACGGAGCAGGTGGAGCTGGCCCTGCATGTATGCTGTGAGGAATGGCTTCACGTGAGGCTGGAGAGCACGGATTCTGCAGTCGCTAGCACTGGGTAGATGGCTTTTTCTGGGCCTTGCTTTACCTGCGATCCTTTAATTGTTGTGTAGCTTTCTGCTGGCTTACTTGAACTCAAATGTCTTGCTAGGAGACAGCTCTAAGCCAGCTGCTACCTGTTCCTGAGGGTCTGAAGCAATTAGGATGGTTAGAGGGGAAGATGGTTAAAGGCTTCACCGGTGCTCTGCCAAGCTGAGCGGTGCTCTTTGTTTCTCACACTCACAGACTTGGCAGGCATTTTCTTCCTTTGTTGACACATTGCAATTGCTTCTGGCTGCTGTCAGCATAGATTGCGGTATTAACTTGTATTATGGTAAGAGGGAATTGATGCAAATGCTGAGCTCTCTCTCACCGGTACGCTACTGTCATTCCTCAAGCTGCTGGGACTAGCAGAATAAGTCGTTCCATTCCCCCAGGTGAGAGATGTTCCTTCTGGTGGAGGAAGCCCCTCGATTTAGCTGGATTGATAATCCAGAGAGGAGCAGGATGTCTTCTTTGTGTTTCCATGAGTTAAATGTGGTACCTGGAAGGGAGTTTGTTACTTCTGTCATATTTGAAGGGCTTCAAAGATTAAACATGGGTTCTGTCTCGCAGCAACTACAACTAGGCTGTGGCAGGTGTGCAGGCCTTTGCTGGCACCTGCAGATCTCGCACAGGTTGTTGGCCTGGCTGTTCTACACTGAGCATGGACACGTAATGCAGCTTGGAGTCAGTGCTTGGTAAATTTAACACAAGCTGTAACTGCCCTCCGAGCTGCTGTCGCAGACTTTACCATTAAAGAACATGTCTGGGGCAGTGAGAGCTCCTTCTTCTTACTGACATTCATTTTTGAAAGTTAATTCTTTGAAATACTTTCCAAAATGGGCAGTTGATTTAAAAAAAAAAAAAAAATTATGAAAGTAAGGTCATCAGTCTTCATGCAGAAGACCAGGCAGTACCGAGCTGTAACTGGTGCTGTAATTGACTACTTGTGCTGTAACAAACTCGATTTGTTCTCATGGGGGTGACCAGAGGGCTTCATGCAACACGGCGCAGCTTTGCAGCTGCTTTTCTCCTATGTGCTGGCCTTGCGAGACAGAAAGTTGGTGGTGCTGCACCCGGGTGAGAACTGCTGTACTCAAAGGCTGTCAGATGAATAGCGTGCTGTAAAAGCAGTGCCTCTTTTGCAGGCGGTAGGGTTATGAACCTGGGTTATGAGCCGTGCTGGCAGAGCTGTGAGGGTGCCCTAGCCCTCCAACCCATGCGAGGGACTCCTCCGCAGGACGGGGAGGGCACCTGGCTTGAGGTAGCAGAGCTGTAACCGTGAAAGCTGGTGTTGTGTAAAAGGGGAGCTCGTGTTGGCACTGCTTCCACAGAACTGTGCTGAAGTTTGAGTGGTTGAGCAGTTTCTCAGTGCAATGGACCGCAGAAAGCAGAAGCTACTTAGGGAACCCAGTGCAGCTCTCCTGCCTGATTACCTGGTGATACAAAGGTCTGCAGTGAAATGGCATCCGTTTGGGTACCTGAAATGTTTCGTGATCTACATCCCATTAAAAAGTTACCCTTTAAACTGGCGAGTTGTTTTGGTGCGTGCCCTAAGGAATCAATTGCATGCAGTGTTGTTTTAGCTTGTGATAAAAGCTTTTCTTTACTGCTGTGCATGGGACATGTTTTATTCATGCTTTCCAGGTGGTTTTGATTTCCTGGAAAGAGTTGTGCGTGGTGACCCAGAGAGCTACCTGAAATCTAGATGGCAGCTCCACTACTGCAATGGCAATAAAAATGGGTAGGTTTCCCTCAAGAGCAGCCAAATCCTGTGGTGGAAGATTCCACTGCAGGGGAAGGCTGTGACTACAGGATGTGGTGAGCAGTTCTGGCATGTTCTCCCTCTGCAGGAGGTGGCAGCGGCTCCCTGGGACCTGTGAAGGGAGGGACGAGACAAGAAGCCGTGCTGCCCCTTGCTGCAAGGTACTGTCTTCAGCTTTTGCCTTATTAGACAGGCAGTTGGCAGAATGGGGGTTTGCTTCAAGCCTTGCCTTCACTTGAAGTGTCTGAGCTGCAAACAATTGCATACTGTAGAAGCATACAAGCTATTTTGAAAAGAGAGGCAGGACAACATCCCACAAAATGTTGAACTGTTATACCAAATTTGTTGGATGTGCTCAGTTAAGGGTAGCCTTTGTATCTCTTCATTGTACTAGGATGCAATTAATTTGTGCATGGCTTAGAGCAGCTCTAATTGCTTTGAAACTTCCGAGCTGCCTTCTCTAAGTGTGGTTATAGCAGCTGATTAGTAAAAGTCTGAATCAGGGCAGCAGAAGTACTTCTAAAAGCAGCAAGAACAGCGCCCAGCACAGGGGAATGTCTTGCAGAAGAGATGAAAATTTCCCTAGAAAACTTACTTGTTAAAATTGCTGTCAGACTTTGACCTCACTGCATTGCTTCCTGCCGGCAGCAGCTCATCAGCTTCACAGGAGCTGAACTTGTTTCCCACGAGTGACAGTAGGAATCGCCTCGTAAGGTTCTGGTCTCTGCAGGCTGCGCCTACTCTTCAACTCCTGTTTTAAAACTGAGCAACTTCTCCTCTGCAGCAAAACCTGAGCAACGCTGCTTAATTCTCAGATTCTTGCCACTTCACCACATGGGTTGTTCTTAGCGTGTGATTTGCAGTGGTGTTGCAGTTTGGTTTTGGCACTCGCACAGATTAGGCGTAATCTTGCTGAATGCTTGAGAACCCTCCAGGCCGGTGCGTTAGGGAGTCTCAGGAAGAGACTACAGGTTGCTGAGCTGGGACTATAAAAAAAAAAAAACCCTTTCTTAAGCATATTGAATAACTTTTATTCAAAACCTAATGTCTCCTCTATCAAACATCTTCCTGGTGGTTTGTGAGAATGTTTATGTAGCTTGTTAGGCAGTCATGTATTTGTGTTAGCTGGAAAATGCCCTGCAGGAATATCTCTAGCATTGGAGGGAAAATTGCTGCGTTATGCTGGTCCCTGGTGGCACCTTCTGGGCTTGAAATTCCTGTGAGGAAGGCTTGAGAGAAGGCTCGGCAGGAGTGTTTGTGTTCCAATACCTGGAGGCAGGAATTAGGCTGTGCTCTTCTATAGGTTCCTCTTCAGAAAAGATGATGATCTGTTTAGACAAGAAAAAAATTATAGAAGGCAGGCAAGATGTATGTAAAAGTTTAGGATCCCTTGGGGGTTTGAATTTTTCAGCCTTGCTGGGTTTGGAGACGGCTCCTGGAAGGAGCAGCCGGAGGCTGTGATGGGAGGCCACACAAAGCCCTGTACAGGCAATTCTCGGAGGCGAAATGCAACTGTGTCCCAAGCCCCATAATGCCAGGGGCTTGGGTGAGGGAGGAGGTGTGCCCAGGTCCTGCAATGCTAGTTCACAGCTCTGGGGAGTTGATATTGGGCCACCTGATGGGTGTGTTCCTTACCCAGGAGGGTGCTGGTTTTCTTACTTGACTGCGGAGGAAGACAACATCATGGATTTGATGTGCGTATTCCTTTCAGCAGCATTTGGTGGGCAAGATGAATGTCGTACATAGCACAATTCCCCTGGCCATGACAGTTTCAGCTGCATGCTCCCGAGGGTAACAGTTCCCCTGAGAATTAGTCATGCTCCAAATGTAGGTGTGGTACTCAGACCTCTGTAAGTGGTTAAGCCCTTCTGTAGATTTTCAAAATGAGCTACAGATGTGTTCACATGGATGGAAAAAATACTTGTGTTGGTGGTAACAGTTTTACTACAGCATGTGATGGTACATGAGTGCTGTCACTTGAGACTACAAGGGAAAAAAGCTAGCCTATGCATGTCAAAATAGAGAGAACGGGACCAAGCTGGGTTCCTCCCCTTGTCTCAGAGTATGTTACTGTGTATGAATGATTTTCTGGGGCTGTCCCAGTCATTGCTTTAACTTGTGAGTAATAAAAATGTTCTTGAGGATGCTTCCCTTATTATGAGAGCTTGCACTCTGACCCCTTGGAAAGTGCCCTTTCATCTCTTACAGCCGGCTGACCTTCTGGATTAAATGCACTTCAGCCAATTAGTTGTTGAGTTTTTTTCTCCGCTTACTTGTGATGGCTAACTCTTGGGAGATGTTTTTCCTTTCTACGCTGCTAGTGATCTAATAAAAAGCAGCTGCATGTTATTAATGGTTTGATATCATCTGTCTTGTTAGAAGAAAGAGAGCAACAGGGGAAGCTAGCTGCCGTGTGCCTGCCGATGCGCTTGCTCTGCCTGGCTGCATGGGTGTGCAAGTAGCCGCCTTGGCAGATGCTGATTTTCGGGCCAAAAGGCTAGAGAGAGAAGTTAATTTGGCTCCTGTGTGCAACACACAGTATGTTGAGAAAGCAGAGCCACTAGGGCTCCGTGATGCTCGGGGCTGTGCTTGAGCTCAAGTCAGTTGATGAGAGCACTGGCGGTATGGGACATGAGAAGCCCAGCCTCGCAAGGAGGTATTTGAGGTAGTAGTATATAAAATCAGCCAGAAGGAGCTTGAAGCAAGAGCTCATATTCAGCTGAGGTCTCCGCAGCAGTTCCTTGTCAGAGGCGAGAAGGAAGATGTATGTCACAGCTGTGACTGTGCTGCCTTTGGTGTAGGGGGCAGTGTTCCTCCCAGGTGAAAGGAAAGGATCTTCTCTGCTTATGGCAATATAGACTTCCCTTGAGTCGTGGAGTACCAGGAAACAGGTACTGAAGGCAGCTGTAATGAAGATAATGACTGGATATGTAGGGTTTGGTATTTGGTTTTAGCAGCAGGAATTATTTCAATGCTTGCAGCTGAAGAAACTGTTATTCCTTTCAAGTGTCCCCCAGTTAGCTTCTGATTGAGGGAAGCAGAACAGAGCTGCGCCTGTGGTGGAATGGATGGCCCAAAAAAAGAGATGGAGACATGCAGACACCATTCCCTCTTATGTGCCTTCAGTCAAGCGTACTGCCTCACTAATTACGTAGCTGGTTGTTGGGGGCTGGAATTGGCGGTGCTGGAGCTGAGGCTCCTGCAGAGCGCCTCAGCGTGCCTTCAGCACTTGCACCATCTAAGTGGGATGGATGGAGCAGGGAAATGAACTCCCAGGGGAATACAGCACGAGCCAGATGGATTAATGATGCGTCTCCATGAACGGCTGTCTGTTGAAGGGGGGGGATTTCTGTTGGCAGGGCACGTGATTGCGTGTACGTGCTCGTGAGGCACAGATTGGCAGCTTTTCTCCTGGTATCCCGGGCAGTACAAAACCTTGTGCTTGCCAAGTCCAGGGGTGTAGGGCTTCCCAACAGACCCGTTTAGGTGTCAGTTCTGAAAATTGCTCTGTTCATGCCATTTTGATCCCAAGTACTGGGGTGTTGCAGCCATGCAATTTGAATTCAAACGTGATAAAGGATGATGTTTAGTGAGCTGGTACTAATGAATTGGTATTAGGGAGCTGTCCTGCTCACCTGTACTGCTTTCATGTTTACCCCGATGCCATTTACTACCATGTTTTCTCATGCTGCCTGTGTGCAGCAGAGTAGGAGCAGTCTCTGCCCGTTAAAACTGCCACAAATCTCATAGACTGCACATGTGACAGATCTAAATATACATTTAGGTAAAATATATAACACAGCTGCTAGGCAATTTATTTTCACCAGCGGAAAGATGATATGCCAAGGTGGTGGTGAAATGTCAAGTGAATTATGGGGTTTGTCCTCTTACTTGTGAAAACAAATTGTATATTCTATAATCTGAAACAGATGAGTTCCTAATTATGTGCTCTTGGTCTTTGATTTACTAGTCGGGTTATCTACAAGCCAAAACACTGGCAGATTTACCCTAGTTGCTCTGGAATGGAATGAGTAAAAGGGCAAACATTAGGCAGAGTATTTCATTTTTTAACGAGCTATCCTGGTTCCTTGCTAGGCTTTAATCTTTTGCCCACAAGATTAACTCTTTTGTGGATAGTATCAGCCACTCCATTCTGATTTGTTTTCGGTATTAATCATCAACCCTGTAGAGTCTGCGTTCAGCTTACATCCATGGGCTGCCTCCCGCCCCCCTGGGCTGTGTGGCTTGGTCCTGGGCAGGTCGGGCCCTGCTGCAGAGCGGCACCGGGGCTGCAGAAGCAGCCAGGAACCGAGTGGCATCTGGGTACATGGGGCCTTGCATCTCTGGAGAGCTGCACGCTGTCGGAGGTGATATCCCAGCACTAGCCCCTTGCTGCTCACAGCAGCACTGGCGTGGAACTTCCCTGAACATGTGATGGTTTCTAGCGGGGTTTCACCCTCTTGCTCTGCTCTTGTGCTGGAATTTTGTGCTTAATCAAGCGCCAAAATTTTCTGTAAAGAGGTAAATTTGGAGTCAGATGTGGGTTTCTTAGCAACAGTTTGGGTGATTGTGGCCAGTATGAAAATCTGGCATTTCCCTGGCTTTTGCTGCTTGCCGCTTGCGGGTGCGGTCTGTGTTCAGAGAGCGACAATGCTCTGTGTGTGGGCTTCCAGTGTCAGAGAAATGCTTCAGCACCTAAAATGACCAATAGAAATGGTTGGTGTGGGTTAGTAAAGAAGACCTGAAAAAAGCTAAATGTAAGGACCATGTGTTAACATCCCAGTGTACGTGATTCTTCTAGTAGATATGACATTATACATGATATATTTGAAGCAACAAAAACCTAAACCAGAAACCCTATGGTGCTACTCAGCATCAAGTAACCCAACAACAACGCGATGCTATTTCGGGCGTCGTTTTCTTGCAAGATTAGTTCAGGCACTGACAATTGCAATAAGGGTTGTTGTGTGAGAATGAGGAGGTGCTAACCTTTAACAGAGTGTATTTTAGTGAAAGTTACATCAATAATCTGGCCTCAGGGATTCAAAAGGGACCCTGCAGGTGGGCCAAGTGTCAGAAGTTAGTGAGCACCGATACTGTGCGGGACAAAATGATTACTGTTTTCTTCTCTGCTGATGCTCCAGCCTGGCACTGCTTCCTTCTGGCATCTTAATGTGTTTTAGCGTTTGATTCGTTACCTAGCTCAGCTATGCAATGAATATATAGGCACGTAGCTTTTGTACTGGTTATTCTTTTATTGGTACAAAACTTATAAAAAGGCAACAAATCTATCTCTGAAGATTTGTTTAAGTAAAAAGCCAATTATTTGGTAAGTCTGTATGAGTTTTGTCTGTAAGGGTAAAATTATAAACATAGATTACTGGATTTGCTCATGGTTGTGTAAAAACAGATGAACACAACTTGATATTTTCTACAACTTGATACAATCTACAGTCCGTCTGTTTCTGACTGAAGTCAGCTTGTGTTTCTCATGTCCTCAAGTGAATCGCCATTCAACTTTCTTGTCCCTTTCTTAGTAATTGAGAAGGAAGGTTCAGATGCAGCTGACTGATGGCTGCGAGCACAAGGTTGAGAAAAGCTCTCCAAATGTGTTAAGACCTTTGTTGTCACCCTGTGCTTTTCAGTTACCATGAAAAGGGCTGGGTGAGCGCAGCTGTTCAGCCTGTGATCACAGTTGCAAGGCTGGGGTGCTTTCTTGCTTGAGTGCTTGTTCTTGAGGTCAGCAGAGACCTTCCTGCCTGTCTGCTTTCAGTTTCTTTTCCCTGCCAGTTTCAATGGCCCTGTAAGCCACAAGTGGCATGTATTAATAGCAGGACCAGGAGAAGCCTCCCAGTTTCTGTCTCTGGTTGTGTTGTGGAGGACATTAAGGCATGCAACATCCCTTGTGAAAATGAGTTAAATTAGTTTGTGTGGAAAGAAATCGTACTGTGCTTTGAGCAAGCACTAGGAATGCCTTGAGTTCCACGGCCCTGGGACATGATGGGGCATGCGGTTTAGACAGCCACAGGGATGTAACATGGTTTTACCCAGTCTTGTCCAGCTTGTTTGTTGAGAGCTTTGGGGTTTTGTTGCTTTTTTTCCTAACAGTCAGTCTCCTGTTGAAGTTGAAATCCCTATATACACCCTAATTGTACCTGGCACTCTGGTCAGGTCAGTCTAGAAACCTGCTTTGCTTTTCTGCTATCACGTGTAAGACCCTCCAGAAGCTTCCCTGTGTTAGGGAAAGTGCAGCAAGGCATCCTCAGATGTCCTGAGAGTGTCTGATGAAGCAGAGAGGGCCACCACATCGCAGAGTGCTAGTCTTTGAGGGGCTTCAGGCAAGAAGAGCTGGTTAGCTGTGCACCTTGAGGTGATCATCCTTCCTCCAGGTGGAAAAAAACACTGTCCAGAGGTGAGCAGTAGTTGTCAGAAATTTGTACAGGGCATGACCAAACTTTCCAGAAGACCGTGGAAAAAGCAGTGCTCCTCGTGCTCTACGGGGATTTGGAACCTTCTTTGGTGTGCTTTGTCTTGTAGTGCTGACAAGATCTTAGCTCTTACTAATAGTGTCAAGGAATAATCATAGAATGGCCTGGGTTGAAACGGACCTTAAAGATCATCTAGTTTCAACCCCCCTGCTCTGGGCAGGGTTGGCAACCCAGCTGCCCGCAGCCCCATCCAGCCTGGCCTTGAATGCCTTCAGGGATAGGGCATCCACAATCTCTCTGGGCAACCTGTGCCAGTGCCTCACCAGCCTCTAATGTATATATGTAATAATGTATAAAACTGTAATGTAATAATTACAACTGTATTGTAATGTAATACAGTACAACTGTAACTGTACTGTAATAATGTATAAAACTGTACAAGCATGCCTTCCTTCTCTTAAATAAAAGTAAATCTGTTAGCTTCTAGGGGTTTTCTTTTTCTTGAGAAGTGGTTTTCACCACGAAAAAGCCGTGCTGCCATGGGTTCCTCAGCACCAGGGTAATTTGACAGGAGTTCGTTGCTGTGGTGGTGGATGCTTGCTGCTACAGCCATGTGAATAACTGCTGTTTAGGCAAATTACCAACAGATATAGAATGAACGGTTGCACTTCTCAAAAAAAGGAGGAAATAGCAACAGGGCATCTAATTAAAGTGGTGATCTTGTCATGTGACGCGGGGCAAGGAAATGTGCTGAAAGCTGAAGTAGAAAGAGCTGGCTATGGGAGAAAAAGGAGTGAAATAGAGCCTCTTGCTGCATTTGCCTTCTAAAAAATTAGCTGCAGTTGTCTGTGTAATACTACCCTGGCTGTGGTCTGACAATCACCATTTGTTCCAAGGCAATCTATTTCTCTCCTGGAACTTATCCTCCCTGAGTAAATCTGAGTGGGTATTTATATAAGTTTGCATCATGAATTTATTTTCACACCATAAACAAGTACCCCAAGGCAAGCTTGTGGATAGTGTCAAGGAAAAATAGTTGGACAGGAAGAAATGCCACATCTCCCTGTAGAAAGAGCCATCTTGAAGAAAGAGTTCCTTTCGTAAGGTGTGAACGCTTCAATGTATAGAGGGCTGTAATTTGAAATTCACTTTTTGTTTTACAGGGATATGCCCACTAGTTTTTGCTGGACGTTACTCTATAAATTAAAAAATAACTTGAAGTTTTCACAGCAAATTACTTTACTTAACTGAGATTTTACACTTGTTAAGCTTTGAGGCCAGTGAGTTTTCTCTGGATTGCAGCAGGATCAGATATTCCACACTATGCCATGTGGCTTTTCTCTTGCCCTGACACTAGATGTCAGGGAGTGAATCAGGCAATGAGAGCAACCAGCAGTGTGGTCCCTGTACACAAAACACAAAAGCAGATGCTTTGTGTTTTCCTGCCAGGTGGGAGGAGATCAGGTGGCATAGTCCTGTGGGTTTCTTTTAGACTTGAAATCAAGGACGCCATGAATTGGAGCAGATGGAAATATTTTACCTGCTCAGAAGGATGCATGTTTCAAATGGACATATGCAAATGTAGCCATTGAAATTCTCAGCTTGGTGGCCATGGTTCCAGAGACGTTTATATTTAACACCCATTAGTTCAAATGCAAGTTGCGTAGCTGCACTGAACAGCTGAGGATCAAGCTGTGCGTGAAACCTGAGTGTAACCTTGAAAGAGAAGCAGTAAGTCTCCATCCTCAGGCAGACCTAAGCACAGGAGGTGTGTCTGAGGACACGAAGCCTAGGGTGAGGCACAGGTCAGGCTGATCCCATGGGCCAAGTACGGTGTCTGCTCTACAATTGCATATAAGTATTCCTCTGAAGACTTTACATTGTGGGGATCTAAGTTTTCAATCTATGTGCAGGGCAGCCATTAAGATTTTCACGTTGAAGGATTCCAGTTTGGTCTTAATTCAAATTCTTATCAAAAAGATTTTAGCCAAATTAATTACCTGTTTTCTGGAATGGGTTCTAGAATAGCACCATAACACTTCCTGTACCAGTGGTAAACTTCCTTTGAAATTAAATACCTTTGCTATTAAAAAAAACAAAACATCACAAAATGTCTAAAAGTTGTGACATGTTTTTTATTGATGCATAAAGAGCAAAGCTTAAATCTTTCTTATGCTCAGGTGCTGAATTTAAAAATGCTTTCAAAAATAAATCTTCAGTGGAGATCTGATAAAACACCTCCTCTGCAGTCAGTCGGATTCATAAAATGTGTTAGGCAGACGTTCTTAGCTAAAACAAATGTAAAATATTTGTTATCAGGCAGGGGCAAGGCTAACTGTGTGCACTTGTGAAGACTTCTACTGTTTTGTTCTGCTTGACTGAGACCTCTGCCAAACCATCGTGGTTTGTGCCCGTGTAGCTGTTAGCAATGTTTCTGGCAGTGATCCTCTGTGGATTGGTACCGACTCAGGATATTCTGTGGTTCTGTGAAAGAACGAAACGGTGAACCCGTTTGTAATACCTGTGGTTCTAATGCAACTTCATCTGCAAGCCATAGCTAGGTAACTGTAGGTGCCCAGGTCTTTTATGTATGTTCTTGGCAGGTCCAGGACATGCTGATGAATATTTTTTCCCTACTGCTTTCCTTAGCTAACAAGACACCCCAATAAATATTTGCCCCGTTTGCTCTCTATCATACAACAGAAGGTTATTTGTAGGAACTTTAAATGTTTGAGCATGAAGGTGTGAAGTCATGGATTTCCCATCAGAGTGATGCATCTGCTCCCACTGTAGTGGTTGGGTGTTGCGATCCATATCCAGCTCTCTGAACAGCTGGAAGGCCGCTGTATCATTGCTTCATTTTTCAAAAAGAACTGAGAAACAGCAAATAGTGTCCTGGAGTTTTCATACTGTTTCTTCAGATATGGAGCCCAGAGACTGCCAAAATTTGGAGAGACAGGTCACAAATCCTGTGGCTGAACTAGAGGTGCTTTTGTCCTTGGTGTCTGTCCTTTCCTCCCTGACATCTTCTCTTAGTAACTGCAATCGTGTGTTGAAATACAACTTACTGTAGTCTAGAAATGAGAGTTGGAATTCATGTTTTTCATTTATGTAAACTATCTCATCTCAAACTTACACATCACATCTATGTGTATTGTTACTTAAGTTTGCCCACTTGTGTTTTTGTTTGTAAAAAGCACTGAGTAAAACAGTCGTGCTCTCTGTCTCTCTGTTAAATAATGAAAAATGACTTGGGTTGCAATTGCACAGGTACGTGTTGCATTGCAACCCATCTCCTAGAGGTGCATGTTGTGTGGGGCTAATGTCTAGTGATGTTTGGTGAGGCCCAAACCAGCACAGGGGGAAGTACCACCAAGGCTTTGTGTGCCCATTGTGACAAAAGTGCAAAGTTGGTGCTTAATAGGAGAAACTGTGGGCTACAGCAATGGCAACTTTTTCCATGATCCTGGGAGCACTGCAAATTTCAGCCCTGTTTCTGTTTGGTAATGGTCAGATAGGTAGAGGTAATTTTTGAGCAAATGTAATTGCACCAAAAATGTGCTTTCAGAAGAACTGTTGTGGAGCAGGGAAATGGTTAAGTTTGTGTCAGATTTCATCCCCTTAGTGAGATTTCATCCTTGTGTACCTTTGAACTTCACTTCATTCATGCAGGCTTAATGCAGCAAATGTCAGTTACCAAAGGATTAGCACTTTGATCTGTCACAAGCATGTGACAGCAATTGCCCAGCGTTGACAACTGCACAATAATTGATAGTGGTCTAGGGTGTCAATAATATTGCAGAGCTGGGGAAGCTTCAGTGCTGGCACTTATTGGCACTTGGACTCCGCTTGTTTTGAACAGTTGCTCTGCACTCACTTAAAATATTGTTTTATTTCATTTTTTCCATACACGACAGCAAAATAATCTGTCAAATGTTTGCATTCTACTAATCGCATTGCAGAATGGACTTGTCACCTGGAGCTGTCGCTCCTGCCCCTGCCTGCTGATCTCTGTGGCGTGGTGCTCCTCAGTTCAGAGCTGCAGATGGGCTTGATGTCGCAGCTCTGGGGCTGCTGGCGGTTGGGGTCTTCCACTCTTTCTTTGTTTTCGAACCAACATTCCCCAGCCTGCCAGCTGTGAGCAGTGAACCTGCTCTTCAGCCCCCTCCCCTTCCATTTGGGTTTAACGCCTGGGGTCTGAGGGGCCTGGGATCTGAGCTCCTCTCTTAGGGGATGTGTAGACTCTGAGAAGAGCCAGCTTGAACTGTTCTCTGCTGGAACCAGGAGGAAACCTATAGATAATAACACCCGGGAAGACTGTTCACTGGCTCTGATGGAAAAATGTGACACGTCCTCCTTTATCTGGGGGTGAGCTATCTCAGGCACTTACTTGTTGGGACTGAGTCGCTGTATCTGAGCGATGCCACAGAACTTTCACCTGTGGATGCTGCGTGCTTCTCATCGGCTCTGCAGGTGTCTCCAAGATAAGTTCTTCTAAATCACAGGCCTGGAGAAAACTGTCTGCTTCCAGACCTTTTAAAGTTTTATTTCTTTTTAGGAAAACAAGTGCTCTTAAGCTTTTGAGGAACGCACCAGTTGTTAGGCAGGATTACCAACTTACGTTGTGTGTTTTGCCCTTACTGGTGTCCCTCTGTGTGTGACCTGCAGTTGTAAGGACAAGAGAGCAATGACTGCTTCAGACCCTGGGCCTGAAACACTACCTGGAGAAAGCTGTTGGTTTCTGGAGAGTGGAAGACAAAAAGGTATTAGTGAGTGCTTCACAACTGAAGATGAAATCGACTTTTACCCTCTTTTTCTGCCTGACAGGGATTTCCCCGACATTGTACCACATTTGCGTTCAGATGGGACAGGCAGATGCTTCCTTTTCCCATGTTTGGCAGCAGTACAATTAAGGGCATTAAGGCTCATTAAGGACAGTGTGCTCTGGCCTTGCTGCTGAGCATCCTGGACTGAGCATTTGTGCACCCGTGCAATTAGGTCAATAGGGGGAGACCGATGGTGGGTCACAAAAAAAAATTGAGAAGCGATGGGGAGAGGTGAGCGCTAAGGTCAGACGTACCGCTTTGGCAAACAGTTGTCTCTGTGCGGAAGGGGTGGAGTGGGCCAGTGCTAGAACGTGGAGGTGGGACCATCTCTGACCTCGCTGTAGAACAATAGTGCTAATGGAAACACAGCTCGAGTACTGGGGACTACGTGCAGTGGTGGCTGGAACGAGTGCTGGAGGTGCTCGTGGAGGTGTGGTCCCCAGGAAGAAGCCTGAATTCTTCTGCAGACGGCATGGATCTCTTGCTGCTGCTGCAGCTGCACTGTGGTCAGAATGGCGTGCAAAAGGAGAAGGGGTTATGTAAGGGAAGGGCTTGGGCCCTGCGTGCTGCTACGGCAGGTGGTTCAGGTGGTTTTGGCAATTGCAGGTATTTGCGAAGGGAACAGATGACAAAAGCCATGTGTTCAGGAAGGGAACAGTCCCACAGTTCATGCTCCTGCTAGGACAAGTTCCTATTGTTCAATTCCTTTAAGTCATTTCTTAGGTGGGCCGGGAAGGCATGCTGGCAAAAATGTTGACACCGGAGGGTATTTGCCCAATGTTTTTTTCCCTCAGAGGTTGTATGTTATCATCAAGTTGATTGTGTTAAAGCTAAATCTGTGTGCATCGTTCAGCATAGGAAATGACTTAGTAAAGGTCACTTAAACTGCTGTTGTTGGCTCCTCGCTTAAATCTCCTTTGCAAGGCTTAGTGTTTTAGAAAGTTGGCTACCAAACTGTTAATATCTACGTAAGCGTTTTTGTCCTGTTTGGCTGCTCTTCTGTTTGGAGAGACTCTTTTCTCTGTAGCATTTGCTGGAACACACTTCAAGGGCTTCACTGATCCTGAAGGAGTTTACTTAGTTTGGAACAAGCCTTCTGTGAGGCACGCTCATATCCAACAGGAAGAGCATCATGAGGAGAGTATGTTGTGTGCACATGTTCCTGGCAGCGCTTGGTATGTCGGAGCTTTGCTGTTGGCAACTTTGTGCACAGAATGGGGCTAAAAAAAGTTGGATAGAAGTTGTTTATTGGATGAAAGAGGGATAAGAGTTGTTCTGATGCTTTTGTAGCCTAGGAGAGCTTACTTCACATGAAAATCCAAGCCCTGGAAAACTCAAGTTTTACCTTTCAGCTTGGTCGGGAAAGGGAGATGGTGCAGCAGTCAACAAGCCAAGTGTGAAACAGCGACTGCGTGGTCTGGTGCTGCTGCAGCTCTGACGCCGAGTGATTGTGCCACTCGAAGTGAGTGTCAAGCAGGGACTGTGCCTGCCTGCCTTGTCCTAATGTATCCAAACTCTGGGGGGAGACCGTGATGTAGCTAGTACAAATGGACAAGGATAAATAGGAAAAGGGAGTATTTTTCTCCTTGCAGTGTGACAACTACTGTTGTCACAGTCCTTAAAACATAAATTCTTAAAAGCTTTCTGTCTGGAGTTAAACAGGTCTGCACTCAGGTTGGCATTAAGGTTTCTGGGCTGTGCAAGCAAAAGCTAACAGTAATCCTGTTTTCTGCTGTTTAGAAACCTTTCTTGTGGAAAATAGACCCTTTTTGAAGGCAGTAAGTTTTGCTTGTGGAGACAATGAGCAAAAATAACTGCTGTGCTGCCCAAGTGCATTTGAAATTTCAGATTTGTTTCCTTTTGGAGTTATTTATTATTCATCTGAGTGGAGCAGTTCTGAAACAAGATCTGTTTAGGGAACACCTGGCGTCCACTCGAGCAAGAATAAAAACCAAGAAGAGAAAAGAATGGTTTGTACAGCGTAACAGTGGTGGTGCTTTGAGATGCTCCAGTGGACTTCTGTGTCTTGAGTGCAGCCTTTCATGTTACCTTTGGCTGCACTCACTTAGCTGCAGCCTCTACCTTTTGTCTTGTTTGGCTGTTCTTCTGTTTCAAGGGATTTATTTATTTTTTTCCTCTGTATGAATTGGCTGGGATCCACTTCAAGGGCTTATTGATCATGATGGAGTTTAGTTGGTTTGGAACAAGCCTGGGGCGGGGCATGCTCATAAGGTGCTTCCTTCAGTTAATGGTCTGCAGATCATAATTTCCTTTTATCTGCTTCCCCTGTAAACTGGCTGTGGCCAGGTTTCTCCCAGTTTCTGCTTGCTCCTGCAGCTCCAGCACGGTCTGAGGGTGCAGTGAACCCCATCCCCTCTCGGGGATGACAGGCGACTGGCGAGCGAGGCTTGTTTTATCAGGAGGTCTGCCAAATTCCCAGGATGTGTGAGCTTTGGAAACTATACAGAAATGCCTCTTGACCGATCCTTTGCCAGTACTAAGCTCAAATCATTTCATTCAAGCTTTTTTTTTTCCTTGGTGAAGAACATGAAAAGACAAGTCTCCTCTCCTCTGCCTCTTGTTAATTTTTCAAGAGATTTCTTCAATTTCACAATTAAGCGAAAGCTCTTTAGTGTGCTGAGGATTTAGAGAACTACGACGTGCAGCAGCCGCTCCCAGCCCCCAAGTGGAGTGCTTTTCTGTTGGAAGTGGGACTGGTTTTGTGGTACGGGCTTGGGGGCCACTGTACCCGGAATCGATGGTGGCCCTGTTCACCTGGTGGCTGTATGCGTGTCCCTGGTGCTGCCCTCGCAAATCCTTCTGCTGCCAATGACCAACAGCCAGAATGGAGCCCTCTGACACCTGCAAACACCACACGAGGTCAGAGCTGCCCCACCACCACCTCGGGTGGTGCCAGTTTTGGGCTGTGCCATGGGTTGAGCAGCTCTGTTGGGGATGCAAAGTGCTGAGGCGATGGCCTGTGAGGCCAAGGGGCTTTGGGGACCTCTGCTGATGCCTGTGAGGTGAGGAGGGAGCCTGGCCTGAGCCTTTTTTTTTTTTTTTTTAAGTCAGGTAGTAAGGCAGGACCGAGGTGAGTCAGTTCGGGGAAATCTTGTGGGCCGTTGTTGTCTCCTGCTTCGTCATTTTGAAGCTGAATGCTGTGGTGCTCTTCTGGCACATGCATCAACCAGAGTGTTCTGGTGAGTGCTGTTTTAACGAACCAAAGGGACACCCCCCTGCCTTGAAGGGCTCTGTGTTGGCCTCCCAGCCACGCAGGGCGTTAGGAAGTTACAAGGACACTGTCCCAGCACGGAGCTGCAGGTGGGTGGGCAGGGTGGCAGCTTGGTGAGAGCCTGGGGCTGACTTCCCTAAAATGAGCACGTCTGTTATGTACAGTGCCGTTCATTGCAGATGAATATGCTGAGCTTCTTTTCTCCAGAAGGAACAATGCTGGGGTCCTGGAGGTGTGAAGAATCAGGTCTTTGTGATCGGCAGCAGCTGACTCACTTGTGACAAGTGGAAGGCATGGGTTTTCCCAGCCAGCAGGATAAATGAGGACACTGTGTGTTCTGCTGGCATCTTGTGTGCCATGCAGCATGCCTGGGTGACACATGCTGGATGGAAAAATTCAGTGCCACAAGAGATGAGTTGATCCCTTTCGTGCCGTGGCTCACATCTTGCCACTGGATACAATGTTTGGGGCTTTACTCATTGCCAATCCGTAACTTCCTTCCATTACTTTACATTTTGGAGAAGACTTAGCTGTTGTCTGAAACATGAGTACATATTTCTGCTTGTTGAATAGTTTAGTTTTTGCTGTTTGTTTTTTTCCGCTGATACTGAGACTGTTTAATGGGATATTGTTTTTTACCGTTCTTAATTAAACTTATTCTGCCAATTAGAACTAAGCTATATTGATGTCCCTATGTTTATAAGTACATTAGGTGGAACCAGAAATATTTAATAATGGTTTGGCTGAAAGGCACTTCTCTGCCTTGAGGGGGGATGTAAGAGAGTTCATCTTCCTGAACATCACCCAGCAGCTGCAGCCATTTTGATACTGAGCTTGTCTGTGCAGTTTCTCTTCCCTTTTCTGACAGAATTGATCCTTCTCTTCTTGGCCTGTCCTCAAGTTCTGACTCCTCCTCGGGCTGCAACACGAGGTGCACCCTACCGAGTTACTCCTGCTTGTGCTGTGAGGTGATGCTGCCTGTTGAGACTTCCTGAGACTGAAGAGTAGCTTTTAGGTTACTGACTTCTGGGCTGTACGTTGGGCCACAGTATCCAGGACTTGATGAGAATGTGTTTAGTGAGAGTTTCTCTTGCCAAAATTTGGGATGTGCTGGCTTATTTTGTTCTGCACAGGTGCTCAGTGGTCTGCTTTTGGCTTGGCCAAGGCAGCTTTATGGGGAATTGTGACTGCCCGGGGTCTGTAGCTGATAATGGTAGACCTGTAGTAAGGATGCTTCCTTTTTGACTCTACAGAACACCCCGCTTTAGCTTGTAGTAGTTCCTCTCCCTGACTTTAGCATGTTGGGTATGTGTGTGGCACTAATTGGCGTAACGCGTTTGTGTGCGTAAATGGAGATGCATGTCCAGCAACAGCAGATGGATGTGAGGCTGCGCTTTTCAACTTCAGCACCATCTGTTCAGCTTGGCCTTGTTTGGAGACAAGCATTTGGTGGCATACTGGCATGTCCTCTGCTTGCATGAGGGAGGTACTGGGGGCTGCAGACAGCCAGGCCATTGCTGCAGCATCTTCAGGCAGAGAGGGGAGAAGGGCAACATGAGCTTTGCTAGCAGTGAGCAGTTTCTGAAGGGAGACAAAAGGCTGGCAGAAGTTGGAAACATGAAAGAGATGCTGCTGGTCGGTTTGCTATTTTATGAATGTCCCAGTTGCAAGGGAGTTAACCAGCAATTTTGTTGAGCTGGTTGAATGGTGTGCTGTTCACAGAATCACAGAATCATCGAGGTTGGAAGGGACCTCCAAGATCACCGAGTCCAACCTCTGACCCAACACTAACAAGTCCTCCACTAAACCATATCACTAAGCTCTACATCTAAACATCTTTTAAAGACCTCCAGGGATGGTGACTCAGCCGCTTCCCTGGGCAGCCCATTCCAATGCCTAACAACCCTTTTGGTAAAGAAGTTCTTCCTAATATCCAACCTAAACATCCCCTGGCACAACTTTAACCCATTCCCCCTCGTCCTGTCACCAGGCACGTGGGAGAACAGACCAACCCCCACCTCGCTACAGCCTCCTTTAAGGTACCTGGAGAGAGCGATAAGGTCGCCCCTGAGCCTCCTCTTCTCCAGGCTGAACAACCCCAGCTCCCTCAGCCGCTCCTCGTGAGACTTGTTCTCCAGACCCCTCACCAGCTTCGTTGCTCTTCTCTGGACTCTCTCGAACACCTCCATGTCCTTCTTGTAGTGAGGGCCCGAAACTGAACACAGTACTTGAGGTGCCTTTCATAAACCCATGCTGACTGGGCCTGATTGCCTGGTTGCCCTGCAAGTGCCGCGTGATGACACTCCAGATAATCTGCTCCATGAGGTTCCCCGGCACCAAAGTCAGACTGACAGGCCTACAGTTTTCCAGGTCCATCCTCCAGCCCTTCTTGTAGATGGGCATCACATTTGCTAGCTGCCAGTTGACTGGGAATTCCCCTGATAGCCAGGGGACTACTGATAAGTGTTGGAAAGCGGCTTGGCCAGCTCTTCCGCCAGTTCTCTCAGTACCCTCGGGTGGATCCCATCCGGCCCCATCGACTTGCATACATCTAAGTGCTGTAGCGGGTCGCCAACCATTTCCTCGTGGATTATGAGGGCCACATTCTGCTCCCCATCCCCTTCCACCAGCTCAGGGTACTGGGTATCCAGAGAACAACTGGTCTTGCTGCTAAAGACTGGGGCAAAGGCGGCATTAAGCACCTCAGCCTGCCACTGTAGGGATGGAGGAAAACACCACCTGCACTCCCGCTCCACCTACTAATCATGCCAGTCCCCTCAATTCTGGCCTGATAGCCTTCAGGCTTCTCTCAGCAATTTCATCACTATCTGGATGATAGGCCTGGACTATCAAAATAGGATAGTAATCAGGGGGGCGAACCAGTTTAGGAAGGTTTCTGGCAATGTCCCTGACCCAGGCCCCAGGGAGGCAGCAGACTTCCCTACAGGTAGGGTCAGGCCGACATACAGGGCCCTCTGTTCCCCTGAGAAGGGAGTCGCCTACAACAATCACCCTTCTTTCTTTCTTAGTGGAGGCAGCCTTGAGGCTTGGAGATGACTTCCTCGCCCTAGGCATCCTCCTGGGTAGACTTAACCTCATCCTCACCCATCAGTCTCTCAAGCTCCGAGGCCTCAAACCTGTTGTGTAAGGGCACCTGGGAAGGCAAGGCCGGTAGGGAGGGGGACTCCCTGTGACGCCGAGCAGTGACTTGTTTCCATTCCCCCTCACCTCCTAAGGCCCCTCCCTCTGCCCGACAGCAACAGGGCAGGGGGTCCACCACTGTTTGGGGTGTCTCACCCCGGTGCCTTTCCCTCAGGCCTTGCAGGGAGTTGCCCCACAGGTCTGTCTCCTGCTCACACTCCCTGATAGCCTTTAACCTCTCCACCTCCCCCTTGAGCTCCGCCACCAGGCTGAGCAGGTCATCCACCTGCTCACACCTCACACACACGGTGTCTCTGCCACCCTCTGATAGCAGCTACAGGCTCAGGCACTCCCTGCCTCCAGAGACCTGAACTGCCGCATTTTTGAGCGGGCAGTCAGTCTGGGTCGCCACAGGCTTTCTAGAAAGAGCTTTCTGCCTAGTGCAGACCATGGCGGTTTAGCTGTAGGTAGCCAGCCGGTAGATGAGCTGTTCCCCTGAGCGGGGAGGGATGCTCTGCCCTGTCCGAGCGCGCCCTGCCCGCACGAAGTGCCGTGCCGTGCTCTGTTTGCCCGCCCTGGTCGCCGCGCTCCCCAGGGGCCGCCTTTGAACGGCCGGGGAGGGGGCACTGCCCACTCTGCCCACGGCTCGTCAGCCTCCCTCACGAGGGCTGCCGGGGCCTGGCGGCTCCCTCGGCTGCCTCGAGTGGCCTCGATGCCGGAAAAAATGTCCTGCCTGCCTCGATCCCCTGCTCCGCTGCAGAACGCATCTGCCCCAGAGTCGATCGGCTTGGTGAGAGTTGCGTGTGTTCAGAAAAATAGCCAGCATCTGCAGTTGCACACCACCATCCATCTGAAATGACTGGTGGAATTGGGTCTCATTGAGTCTCTGAGATCTGAGCCATGCTGAAGCACTCGTCATGCTGTATCACTCTAGTGTTCGATACAATGGCAGGGGCACTTAGAAATGTGGGAGGCTGATTGGCCTCAGGTTTTGTCAAACCGCAGGTGACTTTGCTCTTGAATTCTGTTTGACACACATGCGCGCCCAGAAGAGTACCAAAACCACCCTCAAAGAAAAACAAGCTTTCAAAGTACATTTTAAAAAACATTGTGTTACCAGTGTGCTAGAAGACAGCACTCTGAGAAGTACAGGGCTGTCGCAGGCAACGTTGCCAAGTGTCTTAAGCAAGCGTGAAGTTGCTGGTAACATAGGGGAACTTGTTAGGAGGTCCTTGCACAGACATTTTGACTCAAGACCGTTTCAGCATCATGTATAGAATAAGGCATGAGAATGCATATTTGGTGTAGATCACACTAAAATAAACAGTATTTAGGGGACCATTAGGCTCAGCTGAATCTCTTTGCTATTCTGCAGCTAGAAAGAATTAAAATTGTAATGAAAACTTGTGGAAATTAAAGTATTTTTCCTTTGTCCACCTCCCAAATCTTTCCGCTCCAGGCAAGTTATGCACAGGAAACCTTTTTTCCAGGACCTTGTGGAAAACAGAGAACGAAGCCAATCAACTGGATAGCTTGTTTGGAGCAGGCAGCGAGCCAGCTGTAGGGCACTCCAAACTGTTTGCAAATGTAAGCTGCTGTCTGCATGCATGTGCAAACAGGTAATGGGAGGTTCGGTGTTTCCACACCAACTTTCTGCTTGATGCCGTGGAACTGAATTTCCTGGTGGCCATGTACTACTGGAAACTTAAATCATGGTCTCTTTTTAGGAATCTTTAGTTCTGACTGCACGAGCTCTGCTTAAAATGTGGAAGTGATATGGTAAAAGATGTTACTGCTTCTGGTTTCCTTTTTGATTAAGCCAGAAAATAATTACTATTGTAAAATAAAATCCACGTCTTGTTTTTTAACTGATATTTTTGTCTTTTCCATTGAGAGATGCAGATTGTCACCAGATGTGATGCTTTTGATCTACTGCTGTAAAATGTGGACTGAGTGGGGAGTGAGCAATAATGTATAAAATATAAATTGGTGACAACATAAAATTACTTAGGTTATTTAACATTGGAGGGACTGCACCAAGAAAAAGAGGCAAGAATGATGGTAGAATAAAACGCAGTATAGGCAAGTTTTGTTTCAGATCTTACTGTTATAGGCACTTTGTTGTTGTTGTTTTAGAAGAATGAAGGCAATCTCCTCACTGCATATGTAACTTAAAAATTCTGAGGTTCTTTTTGGTAAAGCAACATGGATTCACACAGACGTCTAAAACTGTCTATCGCTAGTACCAAGGAGACCTTTCCATTTTGTGTTACTTGATTATGTTTTTGTCATCAGACAGGAGCTATGAAAAAGACTGGACTGTTCATGTGCTGACAAGACTTTTGATTTTGTCCTTTTAAAAAGAAAGGGGAAATAAGGTAGCTTCACATGAGGTTTCCTGTGTGTGAGAATGCCATGTCTCAGGAGTGTGTTAGCCGAGGTGTCTCTCTGAATGCCTGCTGACTTAGACTTTCACTGAATGTTTTAGTGGTGGGTGCAGCTTTTTGCTTTATTTTCCCACCATTGTTTCTGCTTGGCCAAAAGTGAGGCGAAATTACATGGACATGGGGACAGCCGACCACAAAAAAGAGGCACAATTTCCCTGGGTTCTGGCAGGGTGACGTCTGGACGGCGAGTTGCTACAAGCCTCGTAGGGCTGGACCTGCATGTGTCGAATGGGGACAATGGCGTTTCTGTGTCCCAGCTACTCCATGATGCTTCCTGTGTCGCACTGGGACCGAAGCCAGCCTGCCCCAGGAGCCCTGTGTTGCATTGAGACTTCTCTTGGTGGTAGCTCCACGAAAACACAGCGAGAGAAGGCAGATGGCTTGAGGGATGGGGTATGTGACACTTGGCATTACTTGCAGCAGAGCTGAGTGGTCACCCTCAGGGTGAATCGATAGACTGCTTGCCATGCTCTGCAGCTTGTCCCGTGCAGTGAATGAGACCCTTAGCAAAGGGAGCTCTCTGCTGAACCAGAATACAAGAGCCCTGGTGATACAGCTGCTGGAGGCAGCTGTACAGCCCAAGGTCTAGCAAATGAGCAGTTTAAAGTGATCTTACACACCTAAAAGTAGAATATAATTCTTGTAATGGAAGTGGATGGCAGGAGAAAAGCTTGAAGAAAGCTTGAGAAAAGTTTGAGATTATCTGAAGTGTGTTAATTGCTTTGGTTGCCTGCTTTGGGCTGTGGGACAGTGACAGATGTACTGCAGGCCTGGTCATATGCCCAAGGCGCTCGGGCTGACTCACTCCAAGAGCATGTCAGTTGAATGCTGTGTGTAGTGGCAGTGGCTGTCAGACAGAAGCTGAATGGGCTGGGTGAAAAAAACTCCGCTATCTAAATGTGAGTCCTGGCCCTGGGAAGGTGGCTTCCGAAGCAGGCTAAAATATTGTCTTAACATTTGAAACAGGTATTAAGGGTTAAGTGCATTTATCAAGTGCACGTGATGATTTTCACCCTTGATGTCTGGCATGCTGTTTAGGCATGGGCTGAAGATCTGAAAGAAGGTGCAGTCTGGATTTCGTAGCCTGGGTTTCAGGGGCACTGAGGTCTGAGACTTGGCTGATCAGCAAGCAGTAGACACCAGCTTCCCATTGAATCGTTCATGGTGTGAGCAGAATTTCTGTCCAGTTACCTGTCCAACCTGATGTGTTGGACCTGTCTGCTCCTTGAGGCTGACATTTTAATGGTTTAGCTCCATTAACTCCCAAATTCATATGCTGGTCTTCTGCAGGAACTCTGGTAGTATTTGCTAAATCTGGAGAGCGGAGAAAGAAATAAATCTATTGTCTTAAAAAAAAAGTTTGACCTTAAGGTCCTTCAAACTGTACTGAGGTCAAGGCCGAATCTTCTATCATGCTTTTCACAAAGACTTGGGGTTTGGCTTCATCGCTGGCAATAGAAGTGCTGTTTCTGCACTGCAGTCATGTAGAATTAATTCTTCTTGTCAATTCCTCGTCCTGTCTTTGTTACATGATGGGCTTTCATCACCCTGTTTCCTGAGTGCTTGCTGGCTTTGTTACTGCTCAGAGATTTGTTGAAGTATTCTTTCTCTCCATGTCAGATATAGGGTAAAAGTTCAGACAAACGGCCAAACTTTTAAAGCAAATAAATCCTGTATGCTGTGTTTGCTCTATATTCCAGCAAATATCCTCTAAATAAGTAACGTGGGATTTTGTATTGCAGGTGCCAAATTAAATAAGTGGTGAAAAACGTTGAGTGGTATGACCAAGGGAGCAGTGTTTTCTCAGAAGATGTGAAAACAGGCAAAAAACCAGAAAAAGTTCCCTCCAGTAGGGCTCACTAATCATCTTTGAGTGAAACAAGCTGCTCAGATCAAAAAGAGGCAGGCTGAGATGGTGCCCTCCAAAGGGATACAGGTGAGCCTGGGAGCTGATCTTATGAGAGAAAGGTAAAGAAAAGCTTTATGTTCAGCCATGTAAGGCAATGTGTTGAGGAATTCTAGGCTTCATAGCATTCCCTGTCTCATACTTATTAAAAAAAAAAAAGCTGACTTTTTTCTGCACCTGCGTGAAAAAGAAGTCTATTAAACATAGTTGTGATCTCCTACAGCCTGACTTGTGAAGGATTTATTTGGTCTTCAATTTTTAACTTGCATGCTTTCAGTATCTTTCTACATTAACAGTCCTGTTAAAATATGTATCCGGGCAGGTGTGACAGCGGGTTTTATAGAAGGCTTATGTAGGCATGGCTTTCAAATGGCAGCCTCACCTAAAACCTGTGGGCTGCCTCAGGAGAAAGCTGACACCCTCTAATATCACACCTTGGAGCTCTGTATAACACGTGTGTAAAATTAGTGTGCTTTACAAAGGGGGGAAGGGCAAACTATTTCAGAAATGCATATTTTTACAGACTTTTTATTGTATCCTTTCACCTGTAAAGCTATGTGCTTGATACTTGAGGAACCAAGTGGTTTACACATCAGAGGAAGAGAGGGAAGAAGTGTGGAAAATAGCTTTCCTGGACACAAAGATGTGAGATCTGCTGTTTTTGGATGTACTAATTAACAATGTGGTGCTGACGGTTGTGGCTGTGGTAGAAATCCTTCCCTTTCCAGGGGTCCCTGTCTTCCTCTGATGGCAGTACTGGCACACAGCTTTCTGCTTCTCTGAGTTTGTTTTGTAACTTCAAAATGCTATTCTACGTGTGTTGCCTTTGCGATTAAATTACTATGTTAAGTTGAATATTTGGGGACCTTCTTAGTATCCAGCTGCAAGATGGAGCATGATGTCAAAACCACTCCTGCATTGCGAGGCTGTGAGGAGTCAGTAGGCAGCCTTGTTGGGGAAATGGGCAAACTTAACTTTTCTCAGGAAAACAACAGAAATATGTCACAAACCTGGCCAAAAGCAGTCAGAGGTGCATATACATAACCAAGCTAACACGATTGTTTATAAAGCTTGCTTGATGACACTAGGGTGGTGGAACAGAATGCGTTGGGCATGGGCAAGGTGAGAGAGAACTGTGGTTTTCAGCAACCAGCTGGGTGTCTTTATGATCCTAAGATTTACTGGTGTTTGGCTTGTTACAGCTCCCTTGTTCTGTCAGATGTTATAGATGGCTCATGCTTCCAGAGATTTTTCTACTACATTCTGCTTCTGATGCAAACACGAAAGATAAGGTGTGTTTGGGGGGGATTTGTTTAAAAACAGACCAAAAAAATAAAGCACCGAGAAAAAGGATATATGCTGCTTTATTTGTCTTCATCCGTATGATAGCATGCATAGTATGTGCCAGCAAATCATCTCATTAGAAAAATCATGAAATGACACTAGGATGGGAAGAGAAGTTGGCAGGCCTTTTAGATCTGCTGTTGCTGGGTTCTACTCCCTCCCAATAAGGAGCGAGGGCTGTTTTCCTGCAGGTTGGGAAGTGTAAGGGGCTCTGTCTGGTTCTTAGTGACTGTATGGGATCCGAGCGGTGCCCCTAATGTCTGTACAGGGCTTCGTCTGTCAAGTAACCCTTCCTGAGCTGCTGTTGTGGAACTGCTTGGGGTTAGTGGGACAATTGAGCCGTGAGCAAGGGCTCCCTGGTGCAGAGCCCGTGGGCAGCTGCCCGGTCTCAGTGAGAGCAAGCTCACTCTGCCTTTGTTTACAAACAGAACACATGCAGGTGCTCCAGAATTCAGGGCACTGCGTGATGGATTTCAAGGGGACGGAGAGGACTGCTATAACGTTAGAAGAAGACTTAGAAGAAGTGTTGGAGGAAAGATCAGTGTGTGTACATGTCGGCTTTTCCCGCTGGCGCTGCTATCAAGATGACAATTATCTCCTTCCTTTGATCCTAAATAAGGACTAGGGGCATGTTTTTGTTACAGCACTTGTGACATCTTTAAAATGATCCAACTGACCGATTTGATATTCTCCTAGCTGTGGAGCATGATTCACATTTTGTCTGTTTGCCCTTAGACTGTTGTGTTCATGGTTTGAGACTGCAAATGATAACCAAGGTGCAAGCTACTGATAAATTACCATAGAAAGGGAGTAAAAGGTCTGAGAAATCACGTGGAAGAAAAATTGCGGTGTTTCTCTTCTACTGTAAAAAGAAGGTCCATCATTTAAACTGTAAGTTCCTTTTTTCTTTCTTTAGTATTAATAGCTTTTATTTCTGATTGCTCTCAGCACAGCTAAGCTGTTCATTCTGGTGTCTGTTCTCCAGAGGCCTTCCTGCTGGGGAAACTTGTTTTATGGTAAGTTGTTACCTCCGAGAAAGGAAATTTTATGTTCGCGTTAGTGTTCATGCTTTTTCTGAGTGTGTATGGATAAGAAGCAAAGAAATGTTCCCTTTACACTCCTGTTCTTCATTATTGCACGTTTCCACTGTTGAATGCTTCAGTTTAAGTACTTGTATGTTGTGGTGTTCCTCTGGGTCTGTACCAGGGCGCTGACATGGTATGTGAGTCCTTCACAGCACTTCACCAGTGATCTACACTCTGGAGATAGGAAGAATATACGTGAGACATGAGGCCTGGGTACTCGGTGATGGGATGTGCGCTCCCAGGACGGTGTTAGCAGGCCTAGGCAGTTGTTGGAATTGCAGAGTTTGGGGTCTGTGTGCTAGCTGTGTCCTGTGATGGGAGGGTCCCCAGGCCGAGTTTAGCCCCGGCCTAGCTCTAGAGCCGTAAGAGACCATGAGGTGCTTATATGGCTGCTCACTCTCTTGTTTTGGGTCAGAGCTGCTCGTTGGCTGACTTGGGTGCTGCAGACAACCCACGTCCTGTGCAGTCTCATGTTGCTGGCTGAAACAGTGGTTGCTGCTGAGGCAAAAAGACCTAGCTGTTCAACTGTCATGGTGGTTGTACATTTGCAGCCTGAAGTTTCCAGCCCTGGGAAGGCAATTACGAAAAGAAGCCATTTGGTTTTTGAACGCCTTCTTTAGTTAACCACTTGGAGGCATTTTAAGCTTCGTGCATTAAAGTTCATTTGGTTGGATGCCAAGCCAAATCAACAGCTCTGCGTACAGTTAATGGCTTGCTGGTTGTGCTCCTCGGTGGATTAGTGTGTGCTCTCTGGATGAATTCTTCCACCTTGATATGCCTGTACAGGTCTGCCTTACCAGGATGTTACAAGGGCGAGCTTAACCAAGGAAGAGGAAAATGGCACAAAAAAGCCCTGTCCTGCGGTCAAAGCAGAGGGTGGGCAGTGTGGTCTGCCCAGTTCCAGGCCGGTGCGGTGTGGGTGTGACTGTAGTGACCTGTTAAAATCCACCAAGTGCATAGGTACGCAAACTGAGCTGCTTGGTGCTCGCCAGGTGAGATCCAGCCTCTGAGCTGTACCACAGGTGGGTGTCTCACGGGAAGCCAGGGGAATCTGGTGCTAGATGAGCTGCTGAGAAGCTGATTTATCAGCTACATTTCTGAGGCGTTGACACAGGAGGCTTGAACAGCGTCTGTAAGGGTGGCACGGTCTCTCCTTAACGACAAAAGCAGCGTGGGGAGGAAGAAGGTGTTTATGGACATTTCCCGAGGGTTTCAGTTTTTAACTGCCTCCGTATTCTAAAAGCTTTCTATTCCAAGCATCCTTCCTCCATAGATCTTCCTGAAGTAGCAGCAGCTCTTAAGGGATGGATGAATGTTCCCAAGGCCTTGATACGCGAGAGGTTGGCCAGGCTGGCCTGCAGTCAGTTCTCCCCCTGGCCTCGAGCAGGCTGGACGCAGGGTGCGGGTGGCTGATGGGAGAGGGCAGCACATCTGTCCTTGGCTGGCATTAACTCTTCCACTTGGGGGCTTGCAGTGCAGTGTGCTGCTCCTGTCAGGTCCCATCTGCGTCTGCTTTCCCAAAACACAGGCAAGACCAGTTGCAGTGTCATTGAGAGCCGAGATTGTTCTTGGGCAGAACATCTTGTACCAGTTTTGCTGTCACTTGACACCCTGGTGATGAGATCAATGACATCCAATTCAGCTTGTATGTACTTAGGCAAGCCCTAAAGTGGGATTGCAAGGATTACTTCTTTCCCCGAAGCTGCTGACAGACTTTGTCGTGGGTTCTCCCCAGGCAGTGCTTTTGGAAGACTCACTCTGAAGTGGGCGTAGCTGGTGCTAGAGCAACACCAAGGCTTCTCCCCTGGTGCTTGAGGAGGATTTACTGTGGCCTGCCTTCCAAGCTGAGGCCAGACAAATCATTGCTGTTTGTTAAGTAGTAGCTGAATTCTCTGTACCTGTTGTATATTTTATTTGAAGTGTCAGTGTCAAGGTTTGTTGGCATGCACGCTCATGTTTTCTATGTCACAATTTTCATGCAGTTCTAGGAATTTTTTGAAAATTCCTAGGTAAGTGTAAAGAAGACGTATACATTTTCCTCTGACTGTCATCTTCATTGCAAACATTTATGCAAACAGGATCTGCTCTGAAAAGTGTTCTGAAAGTTTGGGACGATCTTAATTCCAAATCCCTTCGTGTTACTGGAAGAGAAGTGCGTGTATCTGTCATTGCACAGAAGGCCTGCAGAAATGCAAACTATTTACCCAACTGTCTGTGATGCTGATAAATAACACTGTACTGCCAAAGAGGTTCTTGGGGGTAAGTCTAAAGCCGAGGGACTTGTTTTCACCAATATTTATAGGGAAACCTTATGACTTGCTTCAGCAACTGGGATATGCTTCTTGGTTTGGTGTGTTGTGCATTTGCCAGTTGCAGCTTGAATGGCAGTTGTTTAGGAACTTGGTAAGTTTGGTATTGATTTTGGGGCATGGAAACAGTTTCTATGAGCTAAGTTATCTGCTAACTCTGCTCATGTGAGCAGTTTTTAAATGATATTCTGTGTACTATTAGGGCTGTATCTGAGCATTGCACGTTCTCGCTTGTGTTTTCAGCTTGTCAGGTAATCCCATTGCACTGAGTAAAACTGCATTTGGTCTGGGATGCTGAGCACAGGTTTTTCCCTTTGTTTTTGACCTCAGGCCCACAGGGGGCCACTGGAGAAGAAGGCTGCGAACAAATGACAGCTTGCTAGTACAGCAAGCTCTGGTGCCGCACCGAGCATCTGCTGTAAGGCGGGCCTATTTGACATTCTGGGTGCTGGGGCACAGGTTGTTACCAGCTCCTCTCCCTGCTTGGTTCAGCAGCACAGGCAGCAGCTGGCGAGGTCTGGTGCAGGTTTAACTCTCTAGTGGCTTCTGAATGCGCGCTGCATTAAGTGTGCATCAAAAACATAATTTTACTCAGCGTGTTTTATCCCTTTTGTAACCTGTGGGTGACCTGGATCCTAAATCCTTTGGTCAGCATCTGAATGACTTCCAGAATGCAGGATGTGTGAAAAGGAACAGCAGCAAAGTGCAGCTGGTTCTGATGGGGCTGAGTGGCTGTTTTAGAAAAGGAAGGGCTGAGCAGCGCCGAGCGATGATGCCATCGGTTTGTCCAGAGCTGACAGGGCAGTACAGCCAGACAATAACTGCCCCCTTGATGACCCGTGGTATATGTGGAGGCAGCCTTTCATCTCTCATCCCTGCGCTGCCCAGACGGATAGCTGGAGGTTATGGGTTGCTGTTTCTCCCCAGGATGTTTTACTGCACAGCCGGGCACTGGCAGCTAATAAATCATAGACAGGAATATCTTTCTTCCCTCAGATTGAGTCTGGGCTGCTTTGCTGTTTGGTAAAAGAGCTGAGACTCAGTACCCTCCAATATTATTGGAGGTTCCATTGCTGCCTAACGTGCTGTTACACCTAGCTTGTCCCTTTGCAATTCATGTGAGGTTTTACAATTACTTTTCCCAAAGCTGCACGGTGAGGTTATGGCGGTAGATAAGCAGGTCAAGTGAAATGCAAAAGGAATGGCAGGTGGTATTTTTCTTGGCCTCTTAAAACCTTACACCTGATGACAGCTTTGAAGCCTGAAATTGGCCACTTATGCGAAATAGACTTCAAAAATAGTTGAAGGATATAGCTGAGTGATCACGCTTTTCTTCCCTGCAGGTGCATGGAGTTGGTTGTTGTTTGCCTGGTAACTCTTGAGCTGTCATGGAAGTCATTTTAAAGTCACATCCATAACGAGTCGTTTGGGTTTTGAGAGCTTTAGGGGGCACTGGGTTTAGTTTGTTCTGTGTTTCTTACAGTGACTTAGGATGTAACATAACTAGGTTCTAACCTCCTCTAGCCACAGAGTAGTTCAAGTATATGCAAAGGAGCAGCATCTCCCATTGCTGTGGCGTGTTACCAGGACAGGAGAAAAGGGATGGCAACCTGGTGGTGCCCACAGGCTGCGTGCTGTGCTGAACAAAGCTGCTGCTGGAGGTCAGCACTCTGCCCTCTCAAAGGCTTATGGCAGTTAACCTGATGGACACTCCGTGTGTGCAGTGAAAATCTAGTAGGCAAAGAGGCTTTTGCCTCTCGTTCTCCTTTGGGAACAGTTGGAGCTACATCTTGGCTTGTTGCACAGCAGAATGCTTGGACTCGATGTTGTGGTGATGCAGTGTGCTGCTGCAGAACAATTATAGGTAATAGCACAGAGCAATCATAGAAATCAACTGAAGCAGGAGCTCAATACACAGAGCTCTAAACCCTTCATATATTCAGGCACCGCAATAGGCAACCCACTGCTGAATGACCCTTCCCTTTCACTGCAATGGAAGTAGGAAATTGCAGACATGAAGATGAGTTGCTTTCATGTGAGAAAAGCCTTCTCTGTTACAGAGATGGCATTGAGGTTTTCAGCTTGCAATAAACTGCAATTTAAGTCACTGTACAAGAAGTACTGTTTATGCTGTTCATCCTCTAGTCTAATATTGCATGTGATCTTAATTGCAATGTGATTTTTAATCTGTAGGCAAGCTTCCTGTCTCCTGATGGTAGCAGTCTGAACCCTTGCTTCAGGGAAGGGAATGTCTTGGCTGGTAATTACTCTGGAGACAGTCTCGAGCTGTTGGTTTTGTGCCTTTCACAGAGATGAAGAGTGATTTTCCTCCATATATGTTCCATAAATACACCAGCAGCCTCAGCCGAGCTCAGTTCCCCCGTGATCTGCTCCGTTACCCTTGCTCTTGTTCCCACCACCCTCCAATCCCCTGGTGCCCCTCTGGAGCTGAGCACTGACTGCGAAGAGGGGTGGGAACAGCAGCACAATGTTGCAAATAACAGTACAGGAGTGCTGTTCATTTTGCATGCTTCCCGTCTCTAGAAGAGTGTGCTCCTTTCAGTGGCACATGGAAGCGTAGTGTGCTCTCATAGCGAGGTGAGAACAAGCTGCTGATGAAACTTGCTTGGCTTGGAGACACAGGGAATCAGACCCCAAATCATTCATAAGTGAAGGCATCAGTCCCGTTGCTTAGTCCAGGCTGTGGTTTCTGAAACTGACTTAAACCTGCTGATTATTCTCCGATGCTGGATGTAGCTTTGTTGCATTTCTTGCGGCTGTAGGCTGTTTGCCTCTCTGTTCTCCCTGTTCTGAAACCTAAGAGATTGCCTGCAAGTATTTTTCCATGAATAAATTGTAGGTTTGGGGAAAAAATAAATAAGGTGAAATGTAGTTGCTGTTGGTTTTCATTCTGCCTCTGCGAAAAGGGAAATAGGAGCAAAACACATTCTTCAGGTCACATACACGTGGCAGTTGTCCGCTGGCAGTGTCCAGCAGCCCCTGTAATGATCAGCCTGGGTTCTCTGGCTTGCCATTGCTCCTTGGGGGGCTCGGGCTCCCTTGCCAGGCTGAAACCAATTAGGTGCATGTGTGGTATGTAAACAGTTTGGTACTGATACTTTTCTGTAAACTGGAACTAAAATAAATGCTCGAATATTGACATGCTTCAGAAGAAGTAATTCTCAATTTTTTAAACTTACTCCACGCTTATTGGTCTGGAAACTGTTACCAATATATCTTCTGAGATTTAAAAATCATGTAAAACACTGTGTATTTGACAAGATTTTTCTCCTTATAAACATGGTGCAAAAGGGGAGTGTTTGCTTGCTGAAGGTCAGTTGATTTACAAAGGTTACCCTGCTTGTAAGGGATTCTTCTTGCGCATATGCACTTGTGCTGGGCCAGATGTGGGTGGCCCGCTCTGATTAAATGGGTAAGCAGGCTGCTCAGTAAACAGCTTGAGTGCTGTCTCAAAGCATCTTAAAAATAAGTCACGTAACATTTCCTCCTGAGTATAGCCCAGTCTTTGGAAGTTCTACTTCAGTTGTCTACTTGCACTTAGTGTACTGCAGCAACATCTCTGAAGCGTTACTGGGGAGAAAAACCCACATTGCTTCAGCAGCACTGCAAGTGTTAGGGGTTTTAATCTCTCTTGGCGAACTTTTCCCTTCACCTTGTGTTTCCACAGCCCACCCTCACTTGAAATGGGCAGCACGAGCCAGGTTACCAGGATATTAACGCAGTGCTGCCCCCGCAGCAGCCTTAGATGACTTGTTCATCCCTGTAATTTTCCTTTCAGCATTCCCCACGCTCACGCAGAAGGCTGTGAGCAGCTGGCAGCTGTCTCTTCAGACATAGCAAGGCATTACTGTTTGCACACCTCTGGTGATTGACGCGATGATCGTTTCATGGTTTCAGGATATATCAAAATACAGGTAACTTAGCACCTTTTTTAGTGAGGGAGGTGAGTACCAAGATGGTGCTTCATGAGCCCGCTGCGAACACCTGGAATTACTGCTGCATGTATCGGGCTTGTCCCTCCCTGTTTATAGACCTGCGGGCAGGGCTTGCGTGCACCCTGCGTGATTCACGTTTGCTGAGCTACCTGGATTAGTTTGTGCCTCAGGTTCCTGCAGACACGGCGTGGGTTTGAAGCACAGATCGCTGGATCTGACACGGATGCAAAATTTGGGCCCCCTGGGGCCTCTAAAGCTAAAGGCCTCTTTAGCTTCGTAGGCTTACAGGGTGCTCTTCCACGGGGTTGCCGAGCCTTTCAGCAAGCTGGCCAGATTTTTGGGGCTCTCTCTTCTGCGAGTCTCATCACCCATTTGTCCCACAGGTTGTTTGCTTTCCACGGGGACAGGAGTACAAAGTAGGGACTGAGAGGGAAGGTTCAGTGTTGCAGTAGTTAAGCCTCGTGAAATGTAGCTGAGAAACAAAGCACAAGCTGTTGGGGAAGAAAACAAACTGCCTTTATATCAGTTTAGTGGCACCAGTTGAAAAGTGTTTTAAATGAATACAGTGTAAGTTGATTTAAGATTAATTTAATCACAGTGATTTAAAACCGAAGATCAAAATGCTTTCTGTCAGACTGCCGTCAAGTTGGTACAATTTATCTGGACTCTTGTTTGTTTAGTCGTTATGGTATTTGCAGCTGTTCTTGCTTTGCTTTATTTTAGGAGCTTGCATCTGCTCGGGGACGTGCTGCCCCTCATTCAGGATGGATGCTGCCTTCCACCTTCCCTCCCGCTCACAGCTGTGGTAGGATGGCCTCGGAAGCAGGTGACAGCTGGGGCTGGGTACAAGGAAGGTGCTGGGAGCCACCATGCTGGTGCAGTTAGCAGGTGAAACCCAGAAGTTGTCTTTGCTGTGTTCATAGAGCTTGTGGGAGGCACAGGTTTGTGCTGAGGCAGTGTGATGCTTTGGCTGGGCCAGGGTTACACGACAGGGGCTTGGCAAACATGGTTCAGAAATGTTAGAATTAAATATGTTGAATCTGTTAGAATTGAAATCAGTGAATCTAAACCACACCTATTGTCCTTAAGGTGAAGCTGTAAGACCCCTAGGTATGTTAGGGCTTAGTGTCATCTGGGGGAATAAATAGGAAGTATACCTATTTATATCAGCTGGGAAATGTACATTATGGTCTGTCTGGTGTTTTTTTTATTTTTTTTTTTATTTTTCACTTCTCAGACAATGAGGCAGGAGCCAGGGTGAAAATGTAACTTGTTACTGGTTAAAGTAAGTAACCTTAAAAGCAGTAACCTTCCTCATAGCTTCAGTAACCAAGTCCTTCTCTGACTTAAAGAACAGCAGGTTTAATTATTAAAGCATAAGGAAGGCTTCCAGATAAGGAAGAAAAGTTACCGTGACTTGGAAGCCACTGGTTTTTAGTACCAGTGGCTACAAAGCTTTATAAGATTGTCTCATTCAGAAGCACGTGGTTAGAATATCGGTTTGCTTGTGGGAAACTTCAGTTCTTTGTACAACTGAAAGGACAAATTCTTTACCAGTTCTGTCATCTGTTTTCCATTTTGTATTTTTCATGTTATGATTCAGACAAAAGTATTTTTGAAAGGGTAAAAAGTCAGCAATTAATATTTGACAAACCATGACTCAAATCCATTAAGATTCATACATTAAATGAGAAGTACCACTCTAGACTGTTTTTATTACTGAGAAATGTTTTGAGTAGTTTTTTAGTGTTGCCTTAGCCCCGAAATAAGTTGATAGAATCTGAGACCGCTCTCAGTTTGAGACTGAGAAATATTGCTGCACTTCCAGAAATCGAGAGGACTCTAATTGGCAGAACGAGAAAATGCCAGATGTGTTTCCCAACTCCTTTTTTTTTTTTTTTTTAAACCTGACAAAAAACAGTTTGCTAGAGTGGGTGCCCTCTCTGTGCGCTTCAGCTCCAGCATTTTACAGAAGAGCCTCAGTGCTAAGGAGAAGCAGGGGGTGAGGATCTGGGCAGGCGAGGTGTCACAGCCCGGCACGTGCTGCTGCCTTGCTCCGAGGACTTGGCACCCACCATGCGAGGCGGTGAGTGGGACCCCGGGAGCCCTCCCTGGCTGCTTTACTGGTGCTTTACACCATCCTACGCTGTTGTATGGGATGAGGGCTCTGGCCAGCTCTTCCCCAGCAAGGAGCTGTGGGGCAGCAGTGCCCGCGTAGGCAGAGGTAGCTGCTGGCAAGGAGGAGCGTGGTCGTGGCCTGGTGTTAAGGAAGGCTGAGTAACTTTAGCGTGTCCACAAAGTGCCTAGTGCGAGGTCTATCGCACGTGTTAGTAGCATTTGGCAATCTTCAATTGGGTTGAGATCTTCAGATGGATTTTCCTCCACAGTAAGTTGCTCTGCTCTATTTCTTAGTAACGTACCCCAGTGTTCTGAATGAGAGAGCAATTGTCTTTTGCATTGACAGTGCGCAGTTGGTAGCGTTTTATTGAGTCACTTTAGTTCCCCAAGATATGGAATCATATTTGCCATGTTCCTTGACTTATGTTTGCTACCACAAAAACGAGAGTGGACAGATTTTTTTTTAAACTGGGCAAGTTGATGCAAGACAGGACCAATTGTAAATGTAACTCAGAGAGATCTGAAATGGCTGACACGATCTTTGCAAGATGTTGATCGGGAGTTGGAACATCTGCAGCTGCACTAGTGTAATGGTATAAAGCATCATTTGTCTCTTACACTGTAGGTCATTTTGCCTGATGCTGAAGTTGATGTAGCTTATGTTAGCAGTATTAGTCACTATTGGAATCCAGTTTCGAGGTATTTTGGATCCTGGATTCCCTGCCATGCAAACTGTTGTCCATGTAACGGAAATAGGGTTAAATATTTCCTTTATTAAAGGACAGCTGCCTAGTTGCCTGTGTTGAAAAACAAACCTAGGGGATTACACTGCTGCGGCATAATAAATTCTCCTGAGCTGAAGGAACTTAGTCTGTATAGGTTGAAGTGGGATTTCAGATTTTGCAACCTCATCAGTATCATGCTTGCGCTGGACAGTGTCATTTGTTTACTTCAAAACCATGTGCAATTTTAAAATAAAAATTCAGTAGGTAGGATGCTAAATGCCACTTGTCCATTATTTAAAAGGACTTAAACCTCTGAGCTGATTTGGTCAAGTTAGCTAAATTTTCTTCAGTTGTATTTGTACAGCTAAAAATACTGTATTGTACAATTAAGGGGGAAAAATGTTGCATTTCTTCTCATGAAGATAAAGTTACTCAAGTGATTAGGAATTAAAATATTTTACCTATATTTCGGTAAAAATGTTTTAGCTTGTTTCTACAGCAGGCAGTTAGTTGAAACCCAGCAGACCACACCACATCTTCATTCATTTCCTCAAGCGGTTACCTGTGGGTAGATCTGAAAACCAGATATGAGAAATATGTTTTCTAAAGGTGTCTTCTGATAATGAACTGTGCTGGCAGTTTGGCATGATAGTAGTGGGTGACCTGCTTTGTCTGTAAGGTGTCCCCAGGAATTACACCTCTCATTATCACAAATGGGCGTTTCGTAACTCATGTGCTACGTTAAAACACGTGCCCGGGGAACAGGTTGGGCTTGAAACAAGGTAATTTATTTGTTTGATGTCAGCTTTGAGTGTTTGTCACCATGTCTCATGTCACTTTCTGGATGTAACTTATGGAAACCAAGCGTGTTCCTTTATGTACAATGGCGCGGGAAGAAGTGATGAGTATAAATTTACAACTTAAAACTCAGCATCGTTTAGTAATAGGGAGATAAGTTTGCAAAATCTGCATAGCTATTAGAAATAAAAGATTTTTGAGTGCAGAGCTCTTGGTAACCTGTTGCAAGTTGGCTTTTGGAAACTGAGTAGGCTTTGTGATCCGAGTGTAACTTGGGAGTTAAATGAGTATCACATCAGGGCATGGTTTGGATGCCCACGGGGGGAGTGCAGGCAGCAGCCAAACGGAGTCTGCCCTGCAGGTAGGGGGAGCATTTTCGGCTCTTCTCCCTCTCTGATAAACTTGGGCAGCTGTCACTGAACTGCAGCTGACTCGTGCATCTTCTTCAGACACCCCCTGTCAGTTTGGCTAAGTCACACTACCCTTTCTATCGCAGCTCACAATCTAAGCCATGGATATTGCAGTGAAAAGAAAAACAACTGAACAAGCAAATGATGGATTCTGAGATGAGATCATTGCGGAAAATAATGAGCAACTCCTTTCAGAGATGAAATACTACCCTAATCCAGCCATCTTCTGGTTGTCATAGCTGAGTTAGTATTGCCCAGGAGGTTGTGTGATCAGTGCTGCAGTGCAGTCTCGTGCCTGCTAAACACTCCAGTAAGGGACACAAGTGATTTAGTTCCGCTCATTTATTACATGCTTGCAGCCACCTTAGGCAGAGAGATGACAGTCAGGGCAATGTGCTGTGCAGGTGGTGCTCAGGCAGCACAGGCAAGTCAGTGTGAACAGAGGACACCAATAAAAGCGGAAGGGCCAAAACCCATCTCACCCTGGCTGAGCAGCGTGGCGGGACGTGAGAAGGCCCTCGCTGCTGCGGCCTCTGCACAGCAGGATCCCCAGGAAAGGAGAAGGCCCTCTGAGGACAGTAGGTGAGTGAAACGGTTGGACTCTGCAGGGACGAAGTTGACCTCAGGGCCTTGCTGTCCCTTGTGCCGAAGCTGAGTGCTCCGCAGATTCCCTCTTCTGTGCAGCAGCACGGGAAATTGTGCTGGTGGTTCTTGCAGTCTGCCCCTCGGCCCCGCTGGATGGAGCACCTGCCACGGTCCCTCTTCTTCCCCAGGCAGCAGCTGCTCTTGCAGTAGTGCACTCCGGAGAGAGGAGGTTTCTTAAACACGGCTTTAGCTCGTCTCGGCTCAGATGCTTGCTTCATGACTGTTCTAGGAATACTGGACACAGCTCTGGTCTTATAGAATCCACTAAAGCCAAAGGTACTGAGCATCAGTGAAAATCAGAGGAGCCTGCGCTTGAAATACTCCTTTTCCAAAGAACCAGTGTATTACATACCTTGTTTGAAATTACGTACTCCTGCCTTGGTGCTGTGGGATGCTGTAACTGGAGGCCATGCTAACCCTGAAGTAGCAGTTGCCATTTCTGCAGATGCTCACAGAAGTTGGAGAAGTTCAGACCACTAATCTTGGGAAGGTTGAGAAAGAGGAATTTGAAAAAAGCCTTGCTGGTGCCACAGGCTAGTGAGGCTTTCAGAAGTGATGCTGAACTATGGGTTCGTTTTAAAAGCCTTGGTTTACCTTTTTCTTAAAGGTGAGGTTGAATTTGATCTGTTTGGAGAGGGCAATTGAAAGATGATTCAAGGTATCTGCGACTCTGGTATTAGTGTTTTAGCGGCTTGCTTGCACTGCAAACTGCTGAGGCAGTGGATGCGTGGCTGTGATCCCACTGATGTGCATGCCAGCAGCTCGGCCGCGGTACCAGGCATCTGATGGCTCCTTCGAGCAGAGCTCTGGGGGTGCCCTTGGTTGGTGGTGGCAGCCATGGAGGGAGACTTTCTTGCTGTACAAGTAGTGAGTGGATCATAAAAATTACATGCAGGAGCTTGTAGGGAAGCTGTCAGCTGCTGTGGAGGCCCTGTGCTGGGCTGAGTGATGCTAAATAATGTTGGCGAAATATTGTTGCTGACTTAAAAACAAACAAACAAAAAAAAACACAACAAAACCAAACCCAGGAGGCCTGGAGGCTGATCTTGCAGATATTTGTCTGTATATTCTTCCTAACTTGAGAAGTCATTTATCACCAGGAGTAGCTGCAAACGGAGCTGGGAGAGCTGCCCAGCAAATGGCCCAGGACTGGGACACTGATGTGTGCATCTGCATGGGGTGTAGCTGAAGGAGCAAGTGAAGCAAGCAGCGTGTTGGTGCAGCTGTTCCATGTCGAGGAAACCACAGCCACCCAACTTTGGTTTTCACCTGCTGGGAGGTGAGGCCAGCTGTGCTACCTATGCTTCGGTAACAGTATGTTCCAGGTAAACCCCACGAGAGTGCTAGTGTTCATTTCTAGCTGTTACGTGAAGGACAGCTGTAAAGTTGCTGTTGATGCCACCAGACCGGTGAACTTGTGGCCCGTCAGCAGAAGGCTGTCCCTAATGTGCCTCCTCATCACAGGCGTGCTCAGTGCTCGGCTGGGAAGGACCAGCAGGCTCCTGGCTGCACAGCGGCACCAGGCTCCGGAGGAGGACTGCCATCAAGTCACATTTTCTTCAAGCAGCATTGCCTCTTCACAGTGAGCAAGAGTGATTAACGCTTGGTTGTTGAGTGGGGAGGAAAATACTGTGCAGAATGTAATTACACTGCTATACAACATGCTTTCATTTCAAGACCGATCTTCTACTTGCTTTCTTCTTATGGCACAAGCGGTAGAGAACCTGGTCTGAAAAGTAAGGTCAGAATATCTGCAGGATGCACTAAGCTGTCCAGTTCATTTTAGATGAAGAGCACATTTGTTGCACAGTGTATGTATCGTGCTTTTACAATTTCTGCTGTAAGCACTTGGCTTGTTTGAATCTTGTCACAGAGTGGCCAGTGGGTAAGAGCGCAATATACATGGCTAAGCAGTTCCCTTTTCCTCTTTCCAAATTTCCAAAAAGCAGAGCACTGGAGTAGTTTTGACTTAAGGATCAGGGTCGCACTTGTGCTAGGTTTATAAGTTTACTTTTCTCTGCATTTTCAGCAAAAAATCCATGGCCTCTTTTGTCAAGGTGGCTGTAACATTTGGGAGGAATGCTGAGCCCTTATGTTCCCGTAAGTGAGCCATGTCTTGCACCAGATTGCCTTGATGGTCTTGCACTTCCTCAGGCAGAGTTAGAACCATATAAAAGTTGTCCACTTCCTTTTGACAGTTAAAGCATCTGCTTCTCCTCTGTTAATCGAAGGCTACTCTTTGAGCAGGCAGGCAGTCCCTATGCAGTATGAAGACTGTTTTCCCAGACAGAGTTTTTTCCCCACAAAGTGAGGTGATTGTAGTGGTACCAAGAGGAGCATTCCTTACTTCATCTTTGCCTCCGTCAGGTGAATATGTTTGTACTTTAGGCCATGGGATTGTATGAATAAACAATGAAAGACAAAAGGATTCCAGATGAAACTGAGGCCGTGCAGTTTTGCTTGCTTAGAAGCCAACTGTCAGCTCCACTTCAGTATGTGGCTGCACTTAGATGCCCTTTAACACTGAGAATTTGTGTGGCTTCTGGGTCTGGGAAACGTACTGACGCGTGGTGTTGCACAGCCTATTCAGGTTTGCGGCAGAAGGGGAAACTCCACTGTGAGGTTTTTCAGTACCCCGGGCTGTACCTGTCACCAGTATGTGTTCTCAGTTAATGAGGCCTTCAGCGCTTTATCACAGAAATCGAAAAGGCATCGTTTGCACAAGGTAGGTAACTGTGGAACATGTTGATACTTGGCAGCTGGATGTTAACTAGCTGTGACCAGCCATGGTGGAGTAAATGGCTGGCCTTGCTTGAGGTTCTGGGGAAAAAAGTTGTTTTTATGAGTTCAGAAATGATCAGCTAGTTGTCAGAAATGTGCTGGAGGGTGTGAAACGGTCATTTTGGTTGAGGATTGTTAGGAGCTGGGACTTGTTTTGGTCTTGGTATTGGGTTTGTCCGCTTGTGGGGATAGCCCAAGTAGAAACCAACTGTATTTTGGGTAACAATTACTGTTTGCTGCAGTACGCCTGATCATTGCGGTGCACGCTGTGGCTTAGGTTCATCTTCACTGCTTGCCCTTCCTGCTTGGTGATGGAATTGCTTTCTGGTGGCAGAGATCATAAAGTACTTCCAGAAAGTGACGATATGAGGAGCTTTGGCTGAACTGGAAGCACAAATTGTCTGCAAAAAAGCAGCAGCTGAAAGTCGCGATTTTTCCTTGTCTGCCTGCACGTGAACAGCTTGCTCAAGGAGTGGTGCTTAGACCTTTGAAGCACTGGTGTCCCTGTCATTGCTATATTTGCTGTGTTTCAGATGGCTGCACTTTTTCATCCCGTGCGTGAAGGATAACATCACCTCGCCATTTGGCCTTCTGTGTCTGACTAAAACCACCGCTGTGAGCACGTAGACCAGTGTGCAGTGCTGCCCTTGTCGCCTGTCGCCACATGGAGAAATGTCATTTTCCAACTTGTCATTTCAGGGGTGAGCGAGGGTGCAGGGGGAGAACACCAGAGAGGACTGCAGGGAGAGGCAAGGAAATAAGACGGTAAAATGATCCCGGTGGCATTGTAGACCAAGGGAGTAGTCTGAGTGTTTTATCACGTCATGAAAACCTCCCCTCTTTCGTGTTAGGGTTTGTTTATATACGTACTAAAAATGGAAATGAAAACAAACTGAGCTTTGCAATATTTCTGAAAATCTCTCAGAATTTCTTGTCTAGTACTGGAGTAGTATAGTAGTACTATTTTTCACCTCCAATCCATGCCTCTCTGAACTAACGGAGTCTTTCCATCCCACTCTTGTCAGTGAAATCAAATCCATTTACTTGATGGAAAAGCTGTGAACTAAAAGCACCCAAGGGAAATCCTTCCTAAAAGTTCTGAAAACAAAATGGAATCAGATATAAAAGCATTGTTGCTCATTGAATTACAGCCATCCTGCACATATTATCAAACAATTACAGTTTTTCAGAATACACTTTATTTAAAAGCAAGTCAAATGAAATGGTTTACTTCTGTGTCCAGGTCATCTCTTTGCTGTCAGTGACGTTCTGAGTGGCTTCACCTCATTCAGCCCTTGCTCATCCCCAGATGTGCCATATTTCATCTCACACACAAAAAGTGCTTAGGAAAGATGTTTGCATAAAACTGAAGAGCCACCATAAAGTACAAAAAATATTTGCATTCAGTCTGTGAAGGATAGAAAAATTATTTGAAAATAACATTCATGAAAGCAACTGCAGTAAGTTCTTGACTTCTCACCCTGGCTCCTCGAGGGATACCTGCAAAACCCTTGTGAAACGAGACTGGGAACTAAAATTCGTAACTGAATACTAAAAAGCAGAGACAGAGTAGGCTTGCTGGATGCTCCGTTACAGTTTTGCTGTTGGCTGCTCCTGGTAACATGAATGCTAATGGCGTTTTGCTCACCTTTGAGGACAAAACACTTATTCCTTTCTTTCTGCTAACAAGTTTTCCACTTGCTAATGACAGTTTTATTTTTTTTCAGCAGAGATCCAATTGATTACTATAATCGCATTGTGCTAAAACCAAATGTGATTTCCTTGTAGTAGATCTTGCTTTGCTACTTAAACATATGAAGCCAAACTTACCATTTTTTTCTCTCACAGTTATTCTCTTTACAAGCCCTATATTTCTTAATGGTGGTGATGACATATTAACCCTAATTCAGAGAAACACTTTCTGGTACAGAGAGAGGTCTTCAGCTGGTGAAGAGCATTTTCTCTTTTAGCTTCATTGAACCCACGGTGGTGGGTAAGGCCATTTAAAATATTTCTAAAAACACGATTTAACCAGCTACAGTGAAGGGTGGTTAGACAGGAGGCCTGCCAGTCCTACGGAGCACTGTGTGCAACTATGGTACCATTCCACAGCACTGGACTACAGAAATCACAGGCAAAATGAGGATAAGAAGCCATGAGGTCTGTACTATGTGTTTAACAGGTGGCCAGGGGCTGAATCAAACACAGGAGGAAATGCTCGCCTGTCGTCTCATCTGTGCTCAGCGGGAGTGTGTGAACAAGCACGAGGACACGCTGTGGGATGGATGTAGTAGCCGGGCACAGCTGTGAAGTGAAGAGGTAGGAAGTGTGTGGAGGGTGGGAGGAGGGTGGGGATGCTTGGGGAAAAAGTCAGAAAAGGCACTTAGGTCCACATTCCCATTCCGACTTGAAGATCATCTGCACGTCCCTGAGGTACATGTGATGCATGGTGGTCTGTACAGTGAAGCTCTCCCAAAAGCCAAAGCCCTCTGTGCCATAGCATATAACAAACGTCCTTGCATCATATTGTGTGTTCCACTACTTCACGTGGTAATGTGCTTTCATCTCCTGTTCTGTGCATCTTAAGCTGTTTTTACCCAATGGAGAGGTTTATCTTGTGCCCATTTGTTTGTGTGTTATGCAAAATTTGTTCCGTAGCTATCTTGGATCCTTAATTTCCCAATGTCCTTACTCATTTTTTGTTCTCTTATTGCTTGGGGACCACATGCAGTGAGTACCTTGCTATGGTATCTCTGGAGGTATGGCAATGAGTTTACTGAAATGGAATATGTTCTTGATACAATGTTAGGTAACTAACAGTCTGTCGATGTTGAAGGACTTGAACTGTTATGGTGAGTGTTGTAATCTCTTAGATGTGTGTATTTTCTCTCTGTTTCCTGTAATGGTGGGGTGTTCTGGGCGGTCAGCTGGTGAGAGGCGGTGGTTTCACAAATACTGTTGAGAAGTACAATGCTGGTGGCTCTGGGGAGGAATCGAGCAGAAGTATCAGAACTGGGATTTTGCAGTCAGTATGTCTGAAATGAAAGGTGATGCTGTCTCCAGCTAAACTTAAAGGTATTTCATGGATGCGACTGGACAGTAGTAAAAACAGCTCCTGCGTCTCCTCAAAACCATGGTCCGTGTAGTGCATCTGCATCCCTCCTTCGGAAGCCCCTTCCAGTGTCCCAGCTGCCAGCACCATTTAATAACTGGGGTGCTGGCGTGAGCAGGTGCCTACAGAGAGAGCTGGGAGGCGGCTGTGTGGGACCTCCTGCCCTGCCCCAGTGTCTGTGAGCTGCGTAGAGTTGAGTCACTGAGCCGCCCTCTTCGTATCAGTGCTTATCTCAGGAGGAGACGTGCTGGAAGGTGCTGCCTTTGTGCCAAACCGTTTCTCAGGCCAGGGTTCTTGAATGCAAAATGGTATCCAGTTCTCACTTGCTTTTGTGAGACTCACTTTACGCCGTGTAGTTGGGCCAGTACTGGGCTTCTTTTTCCTACCTGCTTCCATGCCATCTGAAAAACACCTAATATGGGAAAAAGTGATGAAGGCTTACCCCATGTATTTTTTCTGCTGGGAATGGTTCTTAAATGAGTGAGCCGTCTCTGATTTTTATGGTCTGTGTAAAAGCTGGCAAGGCGTTATTTGCTTGTGCCTTCCACAACTGCTTGAAGTGAGATGAGGTGCGTCCCCTGATCTGATGAGATGGGTTGCACAGTCCAAATTCCTCTGTACTTCGCTGTGAGTGGGTGACTTCATCCTGTTCCTCTGCAGAAGAAAACGCAGGAAAGAAAGCACTGTGCCAGAATCTCTGAGCACCCTGCCTGGATATTGAACAGTCACCTTACGTAGCGTGTAAGCTTTTTGTTGCTTCCTAATGGAAGCACAACATGTTGGGCATTGTAGCAACAGAGAGCCATTGTCCTGCTGAGCTTAAGTTGAAACAGATGTGTTACAAGTAGGGGAGGAAGAAAAAGACCCAGCATAGCAGCTTGGGTTGCCCAGATTCGCTTGGCTGGCAGGAACTTGGACTCAAACTCCAATCTCATGGCCCCTAGCTCATTGCTTTTCTTGGGCTGGATCCCGTTCTCTGTTTATATCACTTGTGGCATCTGTGTCAGTTCTGAGAATTGCCAGTTAGGTGCTCGAGAAGACCTTAATGGGACATACTGCAATTGCCGTGGGGATATCCAGAAGCAAGCAATGCCACAGTTAGGTTTTTGGAAGGGGAAGGTAACAGTGAGTTTTCTTAACATCAAGATTTGCTGAAATATCCTAGTCATGAGTCTTATTTGGGCCATGACTTCTGTGCAAGGCTCAGTAGCAATGGCTTTCCAGTCTGGGACATGTTTTTCTACTCTGCATTTTTCAGCTCCGTTGTCATGTTATTGCAGCACCTTGCTGCTGTCTGGGGATGCAGGATGGCTGTGCCAAACCACGCCATTGTCGTTTTGTAGCTGGGCCAGGAATGAGTGTGGCCTTAAAAAAATAATAAAAATTAAAAACACACATTAAAAAAATAAAAAATCCCACACTAATCACAATACCATTGCATTTTCTCTTGCATCTGACCCTGCAAGTCTGCTAAGCAGGAAGGCTCAGGTTGCCTTAAGGCCCGGGTCTGTGTTTGACATCTAGGCTCTGGCCGAGAACTAGAAATGTTTTTGGCAGCCTCCCTGCAAGAGATTTGAGTCCTGCTGTGGGCTCAGTCGTCCATGAGGCGCACCCTGGTTCCACAGCAAGTTTCTTGTTTTCTCATGCAGCCAGCTGGGCTTTCATCCTGCTCTGTAGTCCTGTGTATGGCCACATTTGGCTAGTGAGGGGCTTGAGGGGACAGCGGGGGCTGGATGAGGTGGCCCTCACTAAGTGTTATAATCACCTGGGTCCCCCCACAGGTGCAGGAGGAGCCTTGTCTCTTTGTGCCCAACAGCAAGTTGTACCTCAAGAAGCCAGGCGTTCACAGAACCGAGTGTATTGGGGCAGCAGGCTGAGCCCTTTTGGTATTGTCATATCTGTTCAAAGCCTTTCTGGATTTTTTTTCCCCAGTCTGTTAATGCTATAGATTTTTGTTAATCGATGCCTTACCGGAGAGAAGCTTTTAGTTTCCTAGGGCTGCCAACTTTGTGTGAAAGGCTTGCTGGAAATGAGGCAAATGATGCAAATGCTATTAGCCTCCTAGACATTATTTACACTGCAAATGCTCCTTGCTGGTCTCCTAAATAGATATTTTCTGGTTCTTTGGTGGTCTTCTGAACTACTTGGCCACAAACAGAGGTGAACAGATCTCTAGCAGCAAAGATACAGGGTCAGAACAGATGTTTGAGATGATGAGGTGCATAAAAGAGACACTGAAATTTCTGTAGGGTATATCTCTTAACGCTTTAAAGACTTGCATAATTGCCCCACACGAGCACAATCCTTCGGAGTTAACGTGTTGATAGTCACCTGTTAGGTAAATGTTACTCCTAACTGGACGTTTTCAGTTTTTAAGTCTCAGTAGTAGCTGCTGGGATTTAGTGTATCTTGTTATTCGCTTGTTGATGCCTTAGTGTGCTGATGCCTGGCACAGAGACGCACAGTGTAAGGCAGGTGTGAGTCCCTGGCAACCTCTGTCAGAACTCTCTCTTGTTTTTTCAACAGTTCTTGTACAGTCTGAGTGCTGGAGTGCTGTGCTGATTTGGAAATGCTCTTCCCCATCAAGGATGAAAGGTGGCACCATCCCTCGTGATGAGGAAGAGTGTATGACTGAGGCTCTCCTGGGAGCAGCGGGTGAGATGCTTCTTGTGGAAACAGCAGGTGCTGTTGTCTTATCTCCAGTTCGGGGTCTGGAGATCTGCCACGGGAGGCTTCTCCTGCGGCCCTGGCGGAGCAGGGGAGCAGTTGTTCCACCCGGGAGCATGGGTGGCTCCTCATTCCCACCCATGGTTTGCCTGAGAGGGACCACAGATCATCTCTGTTTGTGGTGTGTGCTGCGAAAATGCGATGAGATTTCTCAGCCTGTATTCCAGGTCCTTTGTGTATGTTTTTAACACAAATGTAACCAGTTCTGGCTCAATTGCTTGAGGAAATACTGGGGTTGAACTGTGAGAGGTCTGTATGTAATCCGTCCTGGCTCGTAGTAATTGCCACCTACTTTCACCTTCTTGACTTGGAAGTCTTGCTCTGAGTACCTGAGGAAGTGTTATGGAACTATGGCTGTTTGAGATACAGGATTGTCTGTTGTATCTCAGGATGCTACTGACTGAGTGGAAGAGCAAGGGGTGACACGGCACTGCTGTGCCTCCTGGTAATACTGCGTCTGCTGCTGGAGCTGTCTGTCACTTGAATCCCTTGTTGGAATGTGGAGAGCTTAAGTGGGGGGCTCTGAAAGCTCCCAGAACAAATAGTAGGGCGGATTGGATGGGAAGCAGCTGTCAGGCAGTGCTCAAACACTCCGTGGGTGAGGCAGGAGCTGTGGCTGTGTGTGCTGGCTCTTAGCTCTGTGCTACAGCACGGCACATAGTTGGTGCCCAACCCGGGGCTCCTGGGTGATGCTTTGAGCGCTGCTAGCTGGCCTGCTGCAGAAGGCAGTTGTGCTGGCTTTTCCTTTGTGCATTGTGCACCATTGTGCAATGGAGACAGCGAGACCTGATTTGCAGAACTGAGAAGTAACTTGGATGTGAAAGCTGAAGCGCGGCAGGAAGTGTCCGTGAGACTTGAGAGAAGGCAAACTGTTACCAAAAGCCACCTGAGCTCTGGTGCTAAGCAGGGTAAGCTACACAGAGGGGTAAAATTGATAATATAACTGGAAACGCTTGTGGTAGTAGGATGGCAGATGTTGTCAGCCCCTGCAGACATCTCTCCTTGAAGGAAGTGCCGATGGATGTGCCAGGAAAGCCCTGAAATCATTGCAGCCTGAGGCTTGCAGACCCCGTCCTGTGAGCAGATCTCTGCCTTTACCGAAGCTCCAGGGGCTGAGTGAGGTTCCCCTGGTGTACAGCATGCTGGTGATGGGGGCTCCAGGTCTGTGTGTCACCCGGGCATTAGGTACCCGTGGTACCTCACCTGTGACACGGGCTGTTGTGACATGATGTGATGGGACTAGAGGGGGCACTTGGACCCGCAGGCATGGACGGATGTGGAAAGATGAGGGACGTGTGGCCTGGGGAATGCTGTGCTCGGTTCTAAGGTACTGTGCAAGCCTTGACAGGAGCAATCCTCTCACAGGGGCTTTCTTGGGTGAATTCAAGGCATTTTAGCAGTCATCTTTGGTGACTCGTTCCTTAAAATAATCCTTCAGCACGAGGGAACTGAGCTGTTCCCTTCCATCACCCTTGCCTACTCGGGCTCACTCATCACACGTGCTCACTAACAACAGCTGACCAAGGAACGTGTATGTGGTGTTTTTTTCAATGCCTTACACACACCTTTTAAAAGAAATTTTCTCATCTGTCCCTGGTGACTGAGCCTGTTTCCTATGCAGGGGAGCACTTGGTGAGCAATTTGCTTGACAGTTGTTTCCCTAGCTTTTCCAGTAGCTATCGGTAGTGATCCGCCCATATTTCTCTCTGCACTGTTTCCCTTTTCCTCTTAAATGACGCAGGCTGCGTGATGAGGCATGTCACTCATCAGAGTGGCAGTCAGGCCTGTCGGGACTGCCCCCGGGGAACCCCTGTCTGTTATGTGCTGGCTGGTTTGTCACATTGCCCCCTCTCCCGTGCCGCCACGCTGAAATGCAGAGTAATGCCTCTGTTCGCTTTTTCAGGGCTTCCTTCCTAAAATGCAGACGTTTCCTTCATCCACAGAGCTGTTTGAGATGCTGCCTTGTACCCCTCTGTACTTGTTCTTCACTGACGTAACATAACCACAGCTGTCTGGGGCGATGCTTTGTCGCAGATAGCAGCAGAAGTCAGTGCTGTCATAAACTGGGACTCAAAGGATTTTACAAGGACTCAAACTGTGCCTCATGCAATAGCTGTACCTGTACATTTGCTGTAAGAGCTTTCTGGTACAAGGAAGCAGAGGGAGGCGTCCGGTATCACCCCAGGAAATTTCCTGAGGTGTTCTCAGGTTTCTCTCCAGAGATGAGCTCAGAGCTGGATGAGTGAGGGCCCTCCAGCCAGGCTTGGTGGGGGAGACTGCCCAGTGGGAGCGGTGGGGACAGTGAAATACAGACACCGTGACACTTGTACAGCTTGGCTGCTGAGGCTGTACCGAATTCTTTACCCACTGACATAACTCTGTGAGATTCATCACATTTGATGCATTTATTCCTGCAGTTGGGTTCACCGCGGGGTGCTGTTTTTCCCTTGTAAATTTAGTGCTGCTTTACAGGGTGGATGTTTCTATTTTCCGTCCCACCTATTAACTATTTTCCACCCCACCTATTAAGAGGCATGTAAACTGGAGCTCCTGTTTGCTTATGATGTCTAAGAACATGTCTTCACTGACTAGCAACTTGAGAAGATTGCTGGGCCAGTGGTGAGGTGCTCCAAGTATTTGTGGGTAGTTTTTTTTCTGCTGCTTATTGAAAGAGGAGTTGCTCAGAGCTGGTGTCTGCGAGAACGAGGTGAGACAATGCAGACTGTAACCGTACTGTTTGGTTCTGCTTAAAGCATTGATGTATTTTAAATGCGTCTGCAAAATAAATCCTGACACTTAACGGCTTCTCTCTTGCTAGGTGCTTTGTCTTGTGTTCGTGTAGTGCATTTTTTGAACGTCAGGGTATAGTAACAGAGTACTCTGGTTGCAGTAGGTGTAGCCAGAATTATCTTCTCACCAGGATTTTGTACTACAGTCTTTGTTTCTGGTCATTCTGCAGGTAGGATATTATCTTTTCTTACACTGACTAGTCAAAGAAATATTAAATGCCTCATCTAAACAGAAAAAAAGACGATGAGCTTAAACAGACCAAAAACAATAATAGTGATGTTAATACTATTAATTGGTCTTCTGACTTGTGGGTATTGTGCAGCTGACTTCAACATTTTTTCAGATGCTGAGTACTGCATAGAAGTGTTTTTAACTGAAGGCACAATTTGTGACTAACGTATCTCCAGGCTTGAAGATGCTAGTCTTAAAGCAAGAGACCAAGTACTTTTTAATGCAGATTGAAGTCATTAATGTTGACAGGATGGCTTTCCTGATAAACAAGCTGAATTCACTAAGGAAGTTAGACCTCCATGTTGTTACTTGATTTCTCAATGTCTCGATATAAACTGACACCAACTCTGAAATTTCAGCTGTGTAACTTTCGGTTTTGTTCAAAGCACAAAATATCTGCAGTTGTTGTATCAGGTAGTGCAGACTGGAGATTTCTGTAATGAGCTTGAGCAAAGTGGAAAATACCAAGCTGGGTTCCAGTTTCTCCATGCAAGCCACCTCGTTCTTTTAATGCCAGTACCTAAAAGTAGTTCTTACTGTGTGGGCCATTTGGGGAGAAACTGGCTGTCTCTTGTTTGTTAATAAATGCTCCCTGCTTCGAGTGTTCACCAAAAAAAGAGAGAGAAAAGCAGCAAACAAAACATGGTGAGGGTGCTGGGGAGGCACGCAGAGGTGGGGAGGATTGGAGCTGTGCTGTCTGCAGTCTGGTGCGTGCTGTGATGGCTGGCTCGAGCCCACCGTCAGCGCTGGGTTTCCTGCCTGCTGACTTCCCACGTCTACTCGACATGGGATTTGTTTAAACTGAAACACTTTCAGGTTGAACATATGTGATACCAAAAATGAACTGTACAAAGGCTGTGCACCAAGCCTTTTCTATTGTAACAGAGTCTGTTTTAATACCAGGCTGCTGCGGCTGCAAAATGGGCAACTGAAGAGGTTTATGAAATGTGTGGCACAACAGAAGTGCTGCAGTATAGCTCTTAATTTTTAAAGGGAAGAAATCCTTCTTTGCACTGTCAGTGTTCATAAAAGGGACAGGCAAGGACACTCCTTACCCATGGGGATTTCAGCTTGTAGGAAGATACCCTTCTTTCTGTTGTTATTTACAAAATAATAAAAAAAAATAGCGTATCACCAAGGGCTTTGCAAAGTGTTCATTGGCAGTTTAGGCAGACAGCCCATGAAATGTGTAGATTTGAAAATTTTATCCGATGTAGAAGGGAAGAGAAGTAAGGTGTTCAGTTGTAAAATGCTTTGTCCAGTGTCCAGAATTGTTTTTGTTAGTTACTTCAAGCTCTGATTTGTGTTAACTCAGGTTTCACTGTTAGAATGGCTGCAGTGGCAAGTTTTCCTTAATTTTACTCCTTCCTGTGTGCTACCACCCCTTGCAGGGATGCGTGTCCATGTGTCCTGTGCTTCTGAACAAAGATACAGGGTCAGTTACCCTTCTCCTGCCTGGCAAGCCCAAATGAAATTTTCTGTATGGCTGGGAAAACATGCCACGTTTATGCTAGTAAGGGCTAATTCCTAAGTAATCTTGGAGCAATATTGTAAGAACTTGAGGAAATCAAAGCCAAGTGTCGTAAAATCCGATCTAATCTAGGATCCTGTCAGCAGCCTTGTGAAAGAATCAAATCCCATACTTGCTGAGCGCTGAAAAAAAAATTAGGTTTAAAGCTTTCTGTTAGTGTACCTTGTTGTTTCTGCACTTCTACATGGCTCTGTTGTGCCAGGAATTGCCACTACATCTATTAAAGCTCTATCCTGCGGCTCCTGACAGCTTTCCAGTTCTGAGGGCTGTGTGGAGGTGAGGACTTGGCATGCACCTGACAGGGGTCACCATTGTTGGTTTCCTCAGCCAGGTCATAGTTGAATCAGCTTCCTTTTGTGTGTCCAGTTTAACTTCATTTGCTATTCATGTTTTCGGTATGACTCTAGACTCAGCAATCTGGACTCGAAGGAAGTAGATGAGATAAAATTGGGCTTGTATTAAAGTACGAGTTCCCCGCTCGATAGCAACATCCAACCTAAACACTATGTTCATCTGAGCACTTACACAGAAAGGGGGAGGAAGGCGATGGAAAAGCTTTCTTGGGAAGACAGCATTATGGATCTCCCCTCTGTGGCGTGCACATCTTGAGTCCTACGTTAGTCACACTTAACTAGACCAGAAAACGGAATGCGCAGATAGGAAGTGCTGTGTTGTTGTGTGCCCCTAAAAGTTGCAGCGGCAGTTCAGTTACCAAGAACAGGGGTGGAAAAAGTGGTAAGGCAGGGGAATGAGGAAATGTAGCAACTGGTGAGGAGGCGCAGGTGTCTCGGTGGCTGTGGGCTTTTGAGATTTAAAAAAAAAAATTAAAAAAAATCCCTGCTGGACAGCGCAATCCTGGTAGCTTTGATAGCTTTAAAGATGCACAAAGTTCTCCAGACACTCCTGATACCACCTGCGTAGTGCTCAGTGGTGTCAAGTACTTTGTTGCGTGTTCAGGGAGGACCTCGCACTTCTCAGTCAGTTCTCAGAGGTGTCAGTTCTGGGTCCTGTCTCTAAGCACACCCGAACTACCACGTGAGGCTGCAGAAGCAACTCGTCTTGCTGTGACTCGCTCTGCAGCCCGGTTTCCAAAAGCCCCGGGGCTGTGTGCACGTGGCTGCGGGCTTTCTGCTGTGCTCGATAGGGGCTTCGTGTGGCCAGCAGCCCTGGCTGCCCTCCCGCTCGCTTCCTGCCTGCCGCCGTGCCTAGCGAGTGCATTGTGCTGCTCTCCTCTCGCTTCGGCGGCTGGAAACTTCCCCGGGGTTACTTCTCTTCTGTGAGAGCAGCACAGTAGCAGAACAGCCATTTCCTACAACCTAAACAAGAGGCCTTGTGTGCTGATGTGGCTGCTGTTCAAGTCAAGGGAAGGCGCGGATCGATGGAGACCAAAGTTACGCAAGTGCCCGACTTAGGTCTCTCTACAGTGTCAGTTACTGCAATGCATAAAGCCCGGCTCCCACGTGCGCAGGCACCTCATGGGAGCAGCCACGTTCCTTGATGGTGGAAGGCTTCCCAGGCCATTAAAAAAATGTTTCTTGTAGCATGTCATTCTGGCTGTTTTCCCCGTGCACCGGTGTTTGGCAGGTGCCCAAGCCGAAGGCCGGCACAGGCAGCCTGCTGTGCGCCTGTTGCGTTCTGTCCCCCTCGTCAGCTGAGGGTTGTGCGTGGTTACCTTCCCCCTGAGTGGCCATGTAGACCTGGATGCTCTGGTTACTCTCCTAAAAAAAGAAAAAAACAAAACCAGCAAAGTCACAGCAAGACGAGTTGTTTCCCCAGCCTTGTGTGGCTGCTGGGACGAGGTGCCTGCCGCTGTGGTGCAGTGTGCTGTCCCCCAGGCTGGGACTGCTCTTGGCCTCACCCCTGCGCTCGGAAGAGGGATGGTGGGAATGGCTGTGCTCTGCCTTGTCCCCGTCTTATCTGTCTGGGCTTTCTTCCCAGGGACGGAGCAGGGACCAGCCCTTGTGCTCAGCAGCTTGCACAGTTCTCACTTCTGGCTGCTCGCTCAGACAAGCTAGGAGGGTGAGCAAAGTGCCTTCGGTATTCCCCTTCGTACACCAGTACTGGGGCCGGCTGCTGTGTAGGAGGGTCTTTGTACTTACTGCAGCATTGCTGAGAGGTAGAGGTCAGCATTGGGATTCACTCTGGACAATCAAACACCTTCCTAGATGTTTTTTTGTTAGAAGCAGAAGCTGCTCCATTGCAGTGGCATTCCTGCTGCAAGCTGTAGCTTATTGGGAGTTCGAGTGTGTAAATGTTCATCCCTCATCCACTTAAAAACTTCATAGTCTGTGGAATTTGTTAGATAACTGGTTGCCTTCGGAAGGCTGTGACTAATTGTTGTAGTAGCAGGGATTTTTTAGTGCTGCTGTGCTGGGTGCAGCTGGGACCAGCAGACACAGAACTGCAAGAAATGGGCGATGGGAGGGAAGCCTGTGCGAGTGTGCCTGGGCCTGTCTGTGCTGCACGTGCATCAGTGCTGAATTCTGGGTCATGCAGGAAGACTTCTCTAGTTTATTCCACAAACCTGTCGGCTCCAGCCGTCAGAACCCCCCAGCCTGACGTGAAAGTGGCAGCGCTTGGTTGTGAGGACGCACGGTGCGTGGGGCCCCGCTTAGGCTCGAAGGGGTAATGTTGTGCTGCAGCAAAGTACTATTATTAGGAATTGTTTCTTCGGACTTTATTGCAGCGTGGTGTTAGAAACTTGGTGTCCTGAAGGGGATTTGGAAGAAGAGACCTGTCACCAGGCCCCCGTGGGCTCTTTGCCTACACAGGGGGCAGCTGGGGTTTGCCAGAGGGGCCCTGCTCCCACCTGGAAGCGGTGCAGCAGGGCTGTGAGGTGCTGGGCTGGCTGAGGCCACGCATCCTCCGCCTTCTTCCCGAGCACGGTGAGAAGCGCAGCACCGTCTCACGCTCACTGAGGCACGTGGGAGCAGGGAAGAGCGGTGTCATTCACTGCTCCCGAACCCCAGCTCCTGCTGCAGTTTCTATCCAAATTCCCGCTATGAGTTGGAGTTTGCAGCCCAGTCGGGCTTGCGGAGGTGGCGCGCAGCCCCGTGGGGGTCCCCCGCAGCCCTCCGCCGGCTCCGCACGAGGTCACTTCTCCCTCCCGGTCCTTGCTCAGCAGGGCTGCAGGCCGGGAGTCAGCGCCACGAAAATGGGTTTCCGTTGACCGGGGAGGCGTTGCAGGCAGGGGAAAAAAAAAAAAAAAGAAACAAAAAAAAAAAAAAAACAAAAACGGGGGAGGGAAGGGAAAAAATTTGCGTTGGGTCACAGGGCGTCTGGGTGTCAGCTGGCTGCTGCGTGCGGCGGGAGGGGAGCCCCTCGGCGCAGGACGGGGCAGCAGCGGTGAGCGGCGCCGGGCGCCTCGGAGCCGCGCGTGGGGAGGGAGCCGGGATCGCCCCGCCGGGATCGCCCCGCACGGCAGCGGCGGCGCTGCTCCGGGGCCGCCAATGAAATCCGAAACCCGGGGCTGCGTCTGAGGGCCGGCCCTGGGAGGCCGCCCCAGCCTCCCGACCCTATATTTACGCACCCGCACGGCCGGAGCCGCGCTTCCCAACTTTTCGGGGCGCTCCTCGTCCGGCGGCCGGGAGCTGGAGCTGGGGCTGCGGGAGCCCGGATCCGCCGAGCGCTGGCGGGAGGGGGAAGGAAAGGCGGCCCGGAGCGCGGGCGAGCTAAAACGAGCCGTGGCCGCTTCCCGGGCCGGCTCGGGAAGCCGCCGCGTTGATGGGTGAGAGCGCCGGCCCCGCCCGGGGCAGGTAGGAGTCCTTGCCCGGGGAGCTCGCCGCGGCCAGGAGCGGGGTAAGGTGGCTCGGCGCTGCCCCGGGGCTCGCTGGCAGGAGGGCACGGTGCTGGCCGGCCCGGCGCGGTGCGGTGCGGTGCGTGCGGGCAGCCCGAGCGTGGCCGCGTGCTGCCACATCCGCAGCCAGCAGCGTGCCTCTCGGCCGGGCGCGGGGGTGCGGGCACAGCGGGCGGGATCGCAGGGCTCGTGGCTTCAACGGGAATAAAAGCCCTTTGTGCTTTCTGCAGTGCCCACGGTGATGTTCGTCTCGGGATTTGCGCTGGTTGTCCCAACGTCTTCTTTTCTTCTCCAGAACTGCCTGTAGCAGGCTTTCAGACGTGACATGCCCACTGGGACAGGCTTCACAATAAGCACTTTGATTTTAATCGCCAAAGAGTTAGGCAATCTTCAGTGCATTTGAGTTACTGAGCGGATTTCTTTTTTAAGATAAGGCAGTAGTCATCCTTGTTTTCCTCATCATTTGGGCTTGCAGGGAATATTTATCTGTCTGTATTTGTTCCAGTAACATGCAGGCAGTTGCCGATGGGGGTGGGGGTGCATTCTTTTTCAGCCGTGGTGAGTAGTAAATAAATCGTGTTCAGCGTTAGAGACATTGTACAATAGGTAAGCGGAAATAAACTGCGGGGCCTTTTTTAGGTAGGTGTCCTTGTCCTGCATAGGGAGAAATAAGAAACCAAATTAATTCCCTGTGTAAGCGTAGTGACTGTAATACTTGGAATTTGTGTAACGTGAATCTGAATTGTGTTTGTGTTAAGAAGCATGGTTGCTGGGAGAAGACAATAACTCTGAGATATCAGCTGTCACCAAGGTGCTGTTCGGTTAGGTGTTCGTGTAGGGGAGCAGTTCTGTACCTGTGAGATGACGGTGTCTTCCTGTGCATTTGGGGGGAAAGGTTTCCCCTTGAACTAAGAGTTAAGGGAGGGTGTTGTGGCTATGCAAGGGGCAAAGCATCCTGTCGCTGCCAAAATCAGTTTAGTACCATGTTGTACTCGCGGGAGGTGCACAGAAGTATGAGCAGAGGGAAAGACAGAGTGAAGTTTGATCTCCAGTCCCTGTGAAAATCTTGTGCTCTGGCAAGTCCTGTTATTGCAAAAGGCATCCTTCAGTATGTGATACAGTGGCTTGAGTTAAAAATAAATGTGCTTAGAACTTGTGTTTCTTCATGCATGATGCCTAAAGTTTTGTCTGCCTCTTGTTTGGTTTGTGGTCTTGTCTCCCAGCTGCTTTTTCTTCACATGGTCTTTTCTTGGCTTTCATTTCCTGATAAGATAAGGAGAGTTAGCTCTGGAATAAAGAGTGTGCCCACACACACAGACAAACTTCGGCTGCCTTGTGGCTGAGCAGACTGCACGTTAGCTGTCAGACATAAAGGAAAGGACAAGCCATCTTCTCAAACTCTAAGACAAGGAACACAGTGAAGGAAAACATGGGGTGTAGGAATGCTGTATTCGCTGTCTGGTAGGTGGCTTCTGTGATGCCGAGGACTCCAGGCAGAACAGGTGGCTGATATTGCTGGACTGCAAGGAAACAGATTTCTGTAGAGTTTGTTACTCCCCTGTCAGTTTGGGCAGGAATAGACATAGGAGGTGGCTGGTGGTGCGACGAGCTGCGTGCTGAGAGACCTGTTCCTGTTCTGCAGCCTCTTGCACGCATCCTTGCTCTTCCCTTCTGCTCGGTAATTTTGCTGCTTCCTTTTGGGTGGTCAAAGTGTGGATGGTAAGAACTAGAGAGAAGCTGTGTGTTAATTTTGTATTGAATGGACTACAGATAGAAAATGAACCATAGGAGTCCTTGACTAGCTCCCAATAAAGCTAGGCAACTTCTTCCAGAAAGAGATGGTTTTGCTAACAGGAAGTCACTTGACACTCTCAACCCAACATTCTGCAGTATACTCGCTCGGTGTCATTATCAGTCTGAAAGTATGTGCTTTACTACTTGTTTTATTTGTTTGTCTTTAGCTACCTGCTTTGTTAGCTCTGGTGCTTATTAGCTCTTTGTATGTTCAATAGCCTTCTTCTTTCAAATTTCTGCTTCATCTGAACTGCTGCCTTGCTCTTGGCCTTTGTTTTTTGTAGAAGTGAAAATCCCAGTTCCTTCATTACATTTGGAGGTCGTTTATTCTACTCTTGAAGTGGTTTCCAGTTTTCTGACATGCTTCTCAATGTTTGAATACCTTCACTGGAGGTAGCACTTGAGGTGCAGTCTCGTCGAATCCAGAGACGTAACAACCTTTATATTGCAATTTTCTTTCTCCTCGTTAAATTGCCTTGCAATGGCACAAGTCAGGGGGCAGTTGTGTTGAGCGGGGCCCTCGGCTGATGTTGCAGAAGGATGCTCTCAGGTACTGTCAGCTCTTGGCAGCCCGTGCGACGTTGGGCCAGAAGGCGCTGGCTGGTGCCCAGACAGCCGTCTGTCCGTCGCCTTTCCTGTTCACAATTAACCGCTTCCCTGGTACTCGTCACCTGCACGGGTTTTCAGCCACTGTCTTATTTTTGCTTCTAAGCCGTCGGCTGAGCAGCAAAATAAGGTATTTCCCCTGAGAGCAGAAACCACCTGCACCGGGAAGGTTCTTCATTTGCAGTCACGCTCTGTGACTGGGCTGTTAACTGTTGATTTCGCGTTGTCTGCCTGGCTCAGCTTGTGTCTTGTTGGCCTTCTGGACCAAAACATTGCGCTCCCCAAGCCTCCAGGGGCCTCCGGGGAGCCCACGAGCACCCTGCTTTCAGCTATAAGCAGCTCGTGTTGTTCCTTGCAGCCCTGCTTTGTTCTGAGGGGCTTGTGTGTGCTGCGGCTCACCAAGACAAACCTGCGTTGAATTCCTCAGCAATGCTTATGGAGTTTTTTGTCATGAAATACCATCTGTTTTCTTATGTTTAGTTCTGCGCAGTAAGGTATTATATCAGTTATGAGCAGTACCTCTTTAGAAAAGACAGGTTTCACACCTGTTGCTTCCGAGAATTAACCAGTTAATTCCCGTCCTTTTCCTACAGTTGCCCATGGTTTTAGAGCAGCTCGAAGTTGTATCTGGCTTGGCGTTCTTTGCCTGCCACACCGAACAGCCATTATGTGTTAAAAAAGTCAAAATGCAAGAAAAGTGACGTAGGGCCACGTGCGTTACCAAGGGCTATGGGAAGGCTGTGAAGGGGCCGCTTGGGCCCTTCTCTGCCAGGACAAGAACACCAGGGTGTATCTGAAGGCAGTGGTGGTGCGTTCAAAACAAATGAAAGGAGGTAGGACTGCACACAAGTAAGATGTAAATAAGGTCTAATTAAGATGCACAGATGCTTGCTGGAAAATGTTGTGGTTAGTAAAGGGAAAACCCAGGTTCCAGGGGTAGCTTGCTGAAAGTGACATTCTGTGCTTGTGTTATTTCTGCTTGGCCCCGAGGTTTAACCTCAGCCCCTCAGAGATGGCACGCGGGGCTGGAGAGATGACTTCTGTCCCCTCCTAGGCGCCCATTTGCTCCGTCACGATCCTGTTTTGTCTGGACGTTACTTAACTAGGGGAAAAAAATAACCTGGTATTCTGTTTGGTGCTCGATGGAAGGAAACTGAAGGACCACAGCAGACCGTCGCTTGCCTTGCTTCATTCAGAGCTGCATGGACATTAGGTTGGGTAAGAAGTGGTGTTGGTGAGCACGCTGAGATGACCGTTTGCACTTGTGATTTTTGAAGGCTGCAGCCTTGTCTGAGCAGTGTTGCAGGGATGAGTGTTTAGAAAGTGAATCCCACGAGCGAGTCCCGTGTGCTGGGGCAGAGCAGAGCTTGGAAGCCTGCCGCGGGTTCCTTGGGTAGGCAGTCCTTCTCCGTGCGCCCTGCTGGCACCTTGGTGGGGTGTCCCAGTGGGAAATGAAGAAGCTGAAGCGCTCTGCACGCCAGCACCCAGGAAAGGAGAGCACTGCAGACAGTCAGGCACGGCTTCGTGTGTGTGAGGCCACTGCTGCGTTGCTGGAGCAAGAAAGGTGCTGCAGAGGCTGCAGATGAGATTTGCTTCTCATTCTTCAACTCTTACTCCGTGGATCAGCTGGATGTGGGTACAGCTTGCAACAGCCAAAGTGGCTCATGATTCTTTCAGTATTTTGAGGGGGAAAAAAAGTTCAAGGAAATCTCTAAGCCTTAAGAAACGTTGCTTTCTATGGTAATTCCAAGATCTTCTTGCTACCGTGACTATATTTAGGACTGGCTACTTGAGTCAATTATTACTGTAATGGAGCACTAATCCTGTTCACTTTACCTGCTCGGGCTGGGAACGGGGAATTGCAGTTATCAATACAGAGCACAGTGTGAAGCTCCTCTGTCCTGCTTCCTCTCGGAGCATACCAGACAGAGGAGTAGGTAAATGCAGACGTACCAAGGAGATGAAGGCAAACTTGTGAAAGCTTTTTTTTTTTTTTTTTTACTGATACCATCGCTCAGTTATCTAAGTATTGTCTTGGAAAGTGCTGTGCCATTTGTGGACTTAGTGGTATTATTCTGCGTGAGATGATGAAGGAAAAAGCTGTACTGTACATCTCTTTCTAGTTATCAGCTCCCTGTCCCAGTATTTGGGCTGTTCAGGAAAGCTGGAGCGAGCAGCGTGCTTGTTGTGTAAGCTTTTTTATTTTGGAGCTCCCGGACGCTTCCTTCAAGGCCTTGGGTGTCCAGCGGCGCTCTGTGTGGGTCAGCTTGTGTGTGCATCTACTGCGGGGGACGCGTGCGAAGCTTTTACCTCCCAGCCGCAGCTGAGATCAAAATTGCAGGTCCCAAGCGTGGGTAGTTGCTGCTAAGTGGTCTTGCAAAACGCAGTGAGAAATCCTGCAGGCTGGAAAGAAGCTCTGTCTCTGGCAGTTGCAATATTTGTGCAGCTGCTCCCACTTTTTTTTTTTTTTTAATTTAAGTTTTAAGCAGCGAGCAAAATTAGGGAGAGGTGTTAGAGGACTTGTCTGGAGAAAGAAAACTTGCTGTGCCTTTTTGTTTGGACATAGTGACACGCCTCATTTTTTTTTTTTAAGGGCTATGAGCCCTTCCTTAGGTTTGCAAGTTAAAAGCCTGCTTAGGTTTTGTCTTTAAGCAGAGCTAAAGGCGATCTGCTAGCATCAGAGGTTTGCGGATGGGCTTTGTGTTACTGTACTCCCTGTAGTAATCTGGGAGCTTAATCAGCAGCATTGCTGGAGCCTGAGGTGTTTTGATCCCAGTAACTTTTGATGTAAATTTTGTGGAGTTGAGAAATGAATGGTAAAAGTCCTGGTCAAAAGGCTTAATCTGACAAGTTCTGCCCTGTGGCCAAAAAGGAAGTTTCAGAAAGAAATCGTAGCAGCAACACCACCTGCTAGTCACTAACTGGTTGCAAGCCTGGGGATTAACTTTGTTCGTATGCATGGTGAAATATCATTCACCGTCTGCTCTAAGACGGTCTTATTTGCAGTGCCATTTGCTGTTTTTTTTAAATTAAAAATAAAGCATGCATATAACTCTGTTACATGGCAGTCTGAAGCCTTGAAGGTTCAATTTTAAACACAGTTGAGGTACAAGTACCTCAAAAGTTGATGAAATAACTTTAAATTATTAAGTCATTAGCATGGAAAAGGATTTCGAGCTTTTATGAAACTTTTCCTTGTCCCTGTGTTTGAGGAGCTTTAAGCCCAAACCTTTGAAATAATTTGATGCAAGAAATGTAAGCTTGCTTTGGTTTCCAGCAGCCGTGGATTTAGATGGAGGAAAAAAGCTTGAGAACTTGAACCCTGAACCTTTTTTAATAAAAAAAGGCAAATGAGGAGTGATAATCAAAACCATTTCAAGTGAGTTGAATGGCTTGTATGCTTGCACTTGGAGCAGGAGCCCAATTCAGAGGAGATGGCTGTAAAATACGAAGGAAACAAGTTAGATATCTGAAAGACTGGTTCGTTGTACCAGAAACTCTTCTTCCCGAGGCAGTACAGCAGTACTCACATTGGAGACACTTAAATTCATCCTCCAGGAATGTGTAAGAAAGGATAGTTAACATACATTTGTGTAGAGATTTATGACTTTATGCTAGCAGGCTTTCCTAGGGTGGGCTTTCCTCTCAGGGGACACGACTGAAAATGTTGCCGGTGGCTGGAAGAGGGCACTGCTGAAAGTCACAGTTTTAAATAATCGACACTTGAGGAGAAGACCATAGATCTGGGGGTAAGCAGAGGAGACCAGGTGCCTTTGGGTTGCTTTCTCATCCGCGTGAGCTGCCAGGAGCGTGGTGAGATGCTTCAGCCTCTGTCCGCAGGAGGGAATTGCAGCCAGTGGGTGTGAGAGGGCAGCTTTGATCTCTGTTCGTAAAGGCACCGGGCGGCTCGACATGCTGCAGGGAGACAACTGCGTCAGGGGTAAGGCAGGGGTACCTGTCTGTGTAGCCTCCCTGAGCAAAGCGGGATGCCAAAGAACACCTCTAGCAGGGAGGAGCTCCTGGGAAGCCCTGGGGTGCTGGGCTGGGGTGCAGGGAGCTACTGACACAGCTGCTTGATGGTGCTTTTGCACTCCTGGGAAGTAACTGCGTGGCCAGCTCCTGCAAGGCTTCAGGAGCCATGGCTCTCGGCCGCCGCCAGGAAAGGGCTGAAGCAGCCTGTTGAGCACGCACCACATGGCACGCTCGGTGTCAAGACTCGTTATCACGTAACGAGATTAAGCCTTGGTGCAACAGCGCTGTGCAGTGCAGGCTCGCCTGGGTGGCTGGGGAAGCGCACCGCAGGAGCTGGGCACGGGGCGATCCTCCGCGAGCGTCAGCAAAGAAGCTGTAAATGCTGAGACCGCCGGCAGACGTTGGCAGGTTATTTGATGTTGTCGCTCCCGGGATGCTGCTTCGGAGGGCTTCGTCGCCCAGCATGAGCAGGAGGGCTCTGAAACGTGAGTTTGACCATGCTTTATTTTCTTAGGGAGGGACAGAAGAGGGTGCTTAGCCAGAAGGACGCATTAGTTACTATTACTCTGCATGTGTCTGTGCAGTAAATAACCTGTACCTTGTGTCCAGTAAGTAGAGACAAATCGCTGTGCAACGCCTAGTGGAAGTACCCAGCGAAGGAAATCATTACTGGTCCGTGCTGTTACATCAAATGCTGAGGGAGTCCAGGACAAGGAAATGCTAACAAAAAGGTCACGCTACTACCGTGGCAGGAGAAAAACCAGAGTAATGGGCTGAAGCAGTGCTGCTGAGGGATTTTGTGGACGAGCTTTGTGGCGCTCAGTCCCTTTTCTGAGGTTCTGACTAACAGGCAGGAGTCAGGGAGGCAGTGCCGCGGGCAGGTAGGGCAGGCGGGGAGCAGCTCCCGTTTCTCTGGCAGACCGATGGTCTGATGAGTGCTGCTGGACGGCTCCGCTGTAGCCAGAGCAATTGGGTTGTGTTGACAGGTGGGACAGGTGAGGAAGGAGAAGCTCATTATTTCTCAAATGGTTAGATGGATTTTTTTAAACTTTTAACCTGGGAGTTGATTAAAAGCTTTCACCTGGCACTTAACTCTGTGTTGGATGTCCTTGCTGCCTTGTGACATGGAGGCACCCTGGGTTTCAGCCCTGAAAGCAGAGATGTGCACCTCCAGCCTGCCCAGGGTGGGCAGCGGGGCTCTGGTGCCTGGGGAGCGTGCTTCCTGGGGGTGATGCTGCTCGCAGCACGCCTTCGCCGCTGCAACTCCCACCATCCGAGCTGAAAGGGTGAAAACACCTTGCTCGGGTAACTGCTCGCCTTCGTGGCATTGCAAGGAGTGTCACTGGGAAGCACAGAGGGCTGTTCATAGCTGCAGCAGCCTAGGCAGGTGGCTGGATGGGGTGCAGATGAAGCAATGCTCAGTGCCCGGGGCATGTGCTGCTGCTTCGCTGGGAGGGTGCTTGAGGCTGGCTGGGAGTGCTTTCCTCAGGCCAAAACTGATGCAGCATGACTGCCCAACGTGGCTCTTGGGGCAGGGCAGGGGGCAACTGTGATAGCTGTCCTAACATTTACCATGCAATCGTTTCCCTCCTTCCCTCCTTCCTTCCAGTTCTGCATCAACGTTGTTCTTGTTTTGTACTTCTTTCTTGGAGAAAAAGTGCATCTACACTTGCCTGCCCAATGCTTTGGAGGGCAGTGAGATAGAGGAGGTTTTCATTTATATCGCAATATGAGGCTGTTCTTGCCTGTGATCTACCTTTTTGTGGTTGTAAGGAGTAAAGAGATGGCTGGCCTTGTGAAGAACCCAAGGGATCCTGGAGTTGCCTGGGAGGATGAAAACCAAATAATAAACACATCCAAAATCCCTCTTTATGAGGAAATCACGGACAGTTGGAGCCAGTGCTCGAATGCTGGCTGTGGTGTACCACCAGCACAGCTAAACGGATGGCCGCAGGCTTTGGGGTGCCCACTTGGCGAATATTGAGTGTAGAACTGGTGGCAGCAAGGTCCTTTGCCAATCAGCGTGGAGTTAATGTCCGTGCCCAGAAGGAGGATGAAAACGTGAGCTCAGAAAAGAGCTGAGAGCGCTGCTGGACATCTGGGAAAAGGGGATGCTCCGCTGTGTTTTTAGAAGCAGGCAGACGCACAGCTTTTGGGCATCTGGTATAGATGACTAGCAATGAAAGGGCTCAAGTCTCATTGCAAAAATGAAGAGAGGAGTTATTGGAAATGAGAAATAAATCTGCACCAAATAGGCCTGTTCAACAAGCTTTCTTTATATTTGCAAGCCAGGAGGCTTGAATGGCTCTTCTGGTTTTTCAGCCTGGATGCCTAGACACATTGCTTGGAAACTGATATGAGCAAACAGTTTGTTCTGGGGCTCGTGTAAAGCGGAACAAAAAGAAGCTGTTGTGTTTCTTGGCTAGTCCATCATGTGCACAATTTTTTGAGACGATTAAGGTAGGAAAAAGTAAAGTGCTATGGAAATCGTGACATGGTCCTGCAATTTCTCCCCTCTTTAACCGGCCTATTAAACTTTTACAGAGCTCTTTAGAGAGCGCCTTTGAGTGGCAACTTGTGATATTTTTGGTGGTGCTGAAAGATCTCTTGAGAGAGAGACTGGTTTTGCTGAAAGCTTGTAGAAAATGTACTGCTTTCGGCCAGGTCTTCATCAGGAGGGTGCTGCCCAGACGGAAGGTGGCTGTCAGCTGTCCTGGGACGAAAGCATATGGGCTGAAACTGCAGGTGGCTGGAGTGAGCTGAACTTTGTGGAAACGACAGGGGTTTTGCTGACCCTGTTTAGCGCTAGTATGCTGTCGTGCAGCATCGTAAAACTAGCAGCTTCTTGGGTTTAAATTGCCTTGAAATGTAGAAGCAATACCAATTTACTGTTAACCAGCATCTTTTGTTGAGGGATTTGGCATGCTGCTGCATCATGAGGATGGCTGTTTGAACTGCGAAGCTTGTGGAGCAGGGATCGGAGGTGCAGAAGGTGAACCCATTTCATGTGGTAGGTCTGCTGGAGCCAGCACAGTCATCTTAAAGCCTCTGAAATTGCAACGGGAAATCAGGAAAAAGTCTCATCCTTAAGGCTGATGCTCCTACAGGACAGGACTGAGTTTGCTTGACGAGCAGGTGATACTCAGCCAAGAAGGCGGGGATGTGCTGCGGTGTGCCCGTCTCTGTGTGCAGAAATCAGGGCTGCTTTGTCCTGGGGATCCTGAAAACAGTGCCCTGGGCCCGGCACGGCCAGCTCCTGCTGATGGCATCTCGGTTTTGCGTGTGCTGTGAGTTCATTACAGCTTCGTCAGTTAACTTGGCGTTGTTCCTGGGGCTATGACATGAAACCTGTGGATACAGAATCGTGATGCCTCACTGCCATGTATTTGGCTGTAGGTACTTCATCACTATTTGGAAGAGCTTATTTGAGAGCTCTGATGCTTTGCTGCCCATGTGTATTTTGTGACAGCCATGGATTTGTGAGGAGATGAGTGAAGGCGGCCGTGATACATGGAGTAGGGACCCGCAGTCTTGTCCTCTGGGAATGGGCTGCAGAAGTGCAAAGGGTGCTGCAAGAGCAGTCAGGCATTGCCAGCCTGTACAGAAGCCATACCTCCCTGAGAAGTGCTCGTGAATTACTTTAAACATACGTCATCCTCTCTGTGTGTAGAAACAAGAAATGTATATGGAAGCCATTTGCAGGCTGGGAGAGAGCAGGGGTGGAAATCCACGTTACAAAAACAAATAATTGCCCTGGCTCTCCAGGCCTTCCAACCCCTTTGGTTTACCCAGGCTGGCACTTCTTCGGCGTGTTTGCTTGCTGGTAATAGTGGCACACATCCGCGCTGCCATGACGCGCAGCTGCTGGGCTCCGCAAGGCCTCTGCGGGAAGGAAGTGGTGGATGCCAGCAGCCTGCCAGTGAACGCTTGCATGAAAATAAATGGTCTCTATCAGTCAGGAAACAGACCCTGCATCGCCTTATTGATCACAGACATCCAGCGCAACCAAATGGAGCTCTGGATTTTATCTTTCTTGCAGAATTCAAGAAAACGCTGTTGGATAGCCCAGGGTGGCACTGGATGAAAACGTTGCGTTAATTTGGGCATTGGGGGCAGCACAACACAAAGGGAAATGAACTCCAGATGCTCTGGTGTGTTGTGGGGGCTTGTGAATTGTCTCAAATGCAGCAGCGAGTTGCTGAACTGAAACTGCCAGGTTTTTGGTGCTTAAAGTGAATCCCTTGTCTCAGCTGGCCATCCATAATTCCCCATTCTCCCTTTGGAACACCGCGATGTTTTAAAAGCCACGCAAATAGCCTTAAGCATCAGCAAGTTTCAAAGTATGCCGTGAATGATTCAGTCATTACTCTGTAGTAATTAATTCACAGCTCAGGTCGTCAGGATAACTTGTGCTTTTTTTTTTTTTGCACAGTTATGCTAATACTGCTGTCATTTTCTGCAGCTAAAATAGAGAAGCCGTTCTTCAGACATGTTTTATTGCTATCGAAGTACAATGTACTCTTGCGATGCCATTATAAGAGCTATTTTTTATTATTTTTCTGGAGAGCCAGATTTTGGCTGGTCCCCTTGTGGGTGTGCAGGGCTGGCAAGTTTTTAATGACGATGATGAGAGCAAGTTCTCTGGAGACAACAGGAGGCCAGGAAGCGTCCAAGCATCTGTGTGTTGGGAGGCTACCTGCGAGCTCGTTCTAACAACAGCGGACCAGAAGGAATAACATTGCTTGGCAGGAAGGGGACAACTCTGTGAGAGCTTCACCAACAGGTTTGGGGTGAACTGGTGTGATTTTTCCTCGAAAAAAGGCTTCCATTTATATTGTGTTAGCCTGTCCTGGAACCCTGTGAAAGAGACAGAGAAGAATTGCTGAGAAAAATACAGCGTGTTAGCATGAAACGGGAACCAGGGAAAGGGAACGTCGATGTTGACCTAACAGGGAGCTGAGAAACACGGAGCGTGCTTTTAGACCCTTGGAAGGATTGTTCCAGTTGTTTGTGTCAATCTGCAGGCTGAAAGAGGAAAACTTCTGCACACTGTCTTGCAAATAAGGACTAAATTCCATGTCCTTCAGGGAATATAGGAAGAAAAATTACTTCAGCGGTTCAAAGGTGATAAAAAAGTAAAAAGCTGTATACTGCTGTTTGGTCCATCACTCGTTTTCACGTCTTCGTATGCTGAAATTCTTGGTTTTGACCTGTTCGGATTAGGCACTGTCTTTGTGCAAACCGCTGTAAAAGCAGTTTTGACTTCGGGGTGTTTTCTTACACACCAAAGAGAATAATAAGCAGGGAGGGATACTGAGATGCTTCATCCTGAACCTTTGTGCTTTCATCCAGTCAGGATGGCATTTAAATCTGTGGTTTGAGAAATCGTGCTGCCCTCGCCCCACTGGGGGACTTACACTTGCTGGGCTCTTGCTGGGGTGTGGGGGGCTGCTTTGCGCGTCTCTTGCCTCCCCGGGGGGCTGCCCGCCTGCTCACACGTGCTGTGGGAAGGTGACTCTGCTGCACTGGAGGGTTGCCGGTGGGCACGGCTGGCTGATTCCATGAACCTTACCTGCCTCAGTGAGCTGATGTTAGTCATCCTTCCCTTCCAGCCGTCGTTCCCCTGGCTGTTTGCACCCTTGAAACGTTTTCGGAATGCTTCGTGTTCTTTTCTTGGCTGTCGCGGCGTCAGTCCAGCCAAATGCTCGTCTTCATTCCTCTGCCCTGAATGCCTTCCAAGTTGTCTCTGTCTCCGGGGGAGAAAAATCAAACTCAGAAAAGAAGCTGATAATACGTTGGTATGATGTATTGTTTTCCATATTGAATGGGAGAGCAAGCTTGCAAATCATTTGTTACATATTACCAGAGTTAGGAATCGGTAATGAAGAAAGAGACCAATGCTTACTCTATACTACTTTCAGGCTCTTTTTCATCAGCAAAGATAAGTTGCATTTTTGAAATGTGAATCTCACAAGAAATAGGCTGGAGTAGCCGTGTCCTTTGTTCTGTGTGATTCTTGCAGTTCTTCTGAGCATCGCATGGTCTTTTCCTAAAGTTACTCTTCTATCCAGGAGCAACTGCTGTTTTAGGATCGGAAGGAAAACTCCGGAATAGCTTGGGCAAAGTCTGCAGTTTTATAAAATGTTTCACCGCTTCCAAATGACCACTGTTAAAGCCTTCTCTTCAGGGGTGCCGAGACAGCTTGCTAAGGTTCTGCTTTGCAGATTGAAGCTTGAAATGCTTGTTAGGAAAACGTTTATTGCAGGGCTGCTTGAAAGGCAAAGCCCTGTGAAAATGAGGGCCGCGAGGTGAGTGATGAGGAGCTGGATGCTCCCCAGGCTGCAGACGCGAGGTCTGTGCCCGGTACCCTGGGCTCCTCAGCAACCTTGGGAGGGCTTGCACCACTCGGAGCGTTGCTGGTGCCCTTCCTGCCCTGTGTGAGGGAAACTATGCGGAGCTGCCATCAGGATGCTAAAGCAGCTGTGTTCGGCAACAATGTCTTGAAAGCTGTTCCTCTTAAAGCTCTTTCTGTATTTTCCATTCCATCAGGTGCTATGCTCTTTGTCACGGGCTTTTTGCTTTCACCAGCAGAAACTTGCCCATTTTTGTGGGTATTTTCTATTTCTAAACTGTAATTCAAATAACCTGAGATTAGATTTTAGTACATACACTGGTTGTTTTCCAGAGAGAAGAACTGGAAGTCATGTTGAAAATATTTTACTTTCATAATGTGTGCATGTGTCTAGACTTCCTTTTGTCTGCCCGCTGCAGTGACATCTTCTCAGTTGTCTTCTGTCTTCCTTTTGCTGTGTGTGGTTTGTAATTCAGTAATAAAGATAAACTGTGGCTTAGTCCTCCGTGTGAACCGTGACACGGACACGATCAGATTGCCACCCGCATGTCCCTGGATGAAGGGCAGTGCTGGGTGTGCAGGGAGGAGGCACTGTGCAAAACTGTTTGCCACCTTTCAGTGCTGCTGGTTTCCCATTTCTAGGAGTTGTTCAATGTTCCCACTGGATGTTAGCTGCGTCAGGGCTGGTCAACCACTTCCCCAAAGAATTTGGCACCAGAAAACAACCATTCGTGTAATTGTAACTGTTACTGGCAGCTTGTCACCTCTTGTGATTTATAGATTTTTTTAATTGAAGTGCAGCAAGGCTTGATTTTCAGCACGTATTGTAAGCTAGCATCTAATATAAGTAATAACACTGTGTGTTGAATTTTCAGGTGTTAGGATGTTTCTGAAACCATCGGTTTTAATGAAAAGCAGGACTTGAAATCAAATTTGAGATGATAAGATAGTTAGAAAGCTGTGGGGTTTGGAACAAGCTTCAGTAGGGTTCGGTAGGAATGTGATCATAATTGTGCTTTAACAACCTTAAAATGATGCTATTCATCTTCTCAGGAACTGTTCTGCATAGTTGAACTTGTACATGAATCTGGCAGTAAATCACATACAAGGATTTATTACCAGGTAGCAACTTCAAGTGATCACCATGATAAATGTCTGCTGCTTTGTTTATATTGTTGTTCATTTAAAATCCTGCGTAAATCTTGCCTCTGTAATACTGTGGAGGAGCTGCTATCTTTTTTTTTTCTACCAGTATTCACTTATCTTCTCGGCAGAAAGAGCTGGTTGTGAGGCTGTCCTCAGTCTTGGAGTCCTCTCCTGTAATTATTGTGTGGTGGTGCACTAGTGGCAGACTCGGTGTCAGCGATAGGTTGGGTGTCAGGCTCACTTGTCCCCTGACAAAAGTCGATCTTTTCAGAGAGGTTCTCATCCTCACTCTGTGATGGCTTCAGGATAGAAAAGGCAGTAATCAGGCTCTAAAATGACTGCTTCTGTTTTGCTTCAGAGTTTCTTCTCTGTACTTGTACTGTGGTTGCATCTCGCAGAATTAGCGGTCCGGAGCAAATACCCCGGGGAAGGTGAAGTGCTTCTCTTCAATGCCTTTTTCAGACTGCTACAAAACAGTCCCTAAGTATTTCAGGGTTGGAAAACCAATTAAAACGGAGAGGGTCTGGCTGTTCTTGTTTGTGTATTCTCTTCTCCTCCTTCTGTGCGTCATTCCTCAGTGACAGGTCCATTGGGCAAGTACCCTGATGTCGGCGTAGCCTTGCACCAGCATCTGCAAAGATGTGTGCAGTGCTAGATCCTGTCAGTCTGCTGACAGGATGGCAGGTCGAAATGTCCTCATGGGGTAGTGGATAAGTCTTTCTGGGATTGCCAGACAAGTCCGTTCTTAGCTCACTTACTGCCCTCCTTGGGAAAAATGAGCCACTTCACTGTGTGTGTGTGTGTGTTAAAACCCTTTACTTTGATGGGGTTTGAACATGCATGCTACTCATCCACCTGCGGTTTTTCAGATGGGGAAAATGAACCCAGGCCTCTCTTACTGGTACTAATTGCTTCAAAATGGGAATCTTTATAGCTTGGCCAAGAATTTGCAAAGAACAATTGGGGTTGTTCCAAGTGAAATTTTTCAGTGCTTTGCTTAGTGTGAAACAGCAGAGATGCAGCAAAACATGTTAGCAAACAAAAAAACCACACTGCTTATTTGATGTTGTCCCATTTGCCCCAGTGGAATTGTCAGGTGGTGTCAGCCGTAGGGATAACTTCGATGCTATCTACAGTGACCTGATGGTACTGACGAAGATGAAGTAAAAGCAGAAGTTTTCTTGGTGGTTTAGCTCTACGTACTCTGGTTTTATCTTTAAAGCCAACTGTGTTCTACAGCCAGCCATGAGTAACTGTAAAAAATGCTTTGTACAGGATTTAGGATGCCCAAGCCCTGAGAAGAATCTCATCTGCCCCACACTGATGAAAGATGAGCAAGATCCATCAGAACCTTGATAGTACAGGGGTGTGTGTGGGGGAAGTTCAAGAGCAAAGGGGTGGCATGTCTCGAGTTTTTCAAGATCTTTCCAGGAATGAATCCCAGTATTTCCCTGTCTTGTCAACAAAGAAAGCAGTTTGCGCTGTTGAGAGCTAGGTTAGCTACCAATGCCCATTTGTATTTTGTCATCTGAGCTATGAGTCCGGTAGAGTGGCAAACCTCAGAAAATGAAATGATTGACCTCAAGAGATTCATACAAAATTCCTTATGGAAATGAATTTCTTGAATATGTCTGAAAGAAAAAAAAAAAATTCAGAGGCTTTGAGCTGTGTTTCCTGCACAAACAAAAGTATCGCACCGCACCAATTAAGCAATGATGTTATTTGCTGAATGCATCCAGATCTGCACAACACGAGGCTGTTACTTCATAGCTACAGGATTTTGAGGGACAGCTTCTGGTATATCTGGCGTTATCATCCCTGATCAGATCTTTTTGTTGCTCCTTTTATCCCTTGAAAAGAATGCAGGGCTGAGTATTGCCTTTTAATGCACTTGTAACTTGCAGTTTGTGCCTGCTTTACCCAGGCCAACCAATGCTGCAAAGTTCCTGTGTATGTTTAAAAACAGCTTATCCCAGGAAGGCAGATAAAAAGCAGTAACTTGTTGCCCATATGTGATAATTTCACCTGTAGTAAAACTCATGCTGCTGCGGAGCATTCTCTGGAAGCCCTTTGTGTGAGAAGCCGTTTGAGAGCAGCCTTCTCCTTCCTCCCAGTTCTGGTGGAGGATCCAGCTGTCTTCATTCAGCACCTTGCTGTCTTGCAATCGGATTGGCATGGAAAGGAGGAAATGTTCCCAACGTGCAGGTAGCTTTCCAGCAGTACGAGAATTGGGGAGTTTTGGAAACGATCAACTTCTTTAAATACCTATCCAGAATTATCATCCATGTGAAAAGAGCTCTGTATGGTTTGATTGGTAATTCATTTGTCCTAGTCTTACTTGTCATATTTTGGTGAGTAGTCGTACTGAAGTGTAAATATGTTTAATTAGCAATGGACATTAGAAGACCAGTAATTAAAGAGAGAAAGTGTTGTAGTAATCAGCAAATATTAGGGAAAGAGATGACCTGAAAAATTTGCATCCTACCTCAGAAGTTCCCAAGTCAGAGCAACTTAATGCAGAGCTTACTGATCAGTCTAGTTCCTATCCAACTGTACCGAAGGATGGAGCTTTGAAGGAGAATTCTTCCACGTTAAAAAAACTCCCAATGTGTGCAAGTATTTTCAGAATGGATAAACCTGGGAAGCTGAGTTTTAAGTGTGTGCTTTTAGTGTTTTGGCCTCAGTCAATGGTACGTTAATGTTCAAGGACAAACGAAGCCTTCAGGAAGCTGAGCACATACCCTGTTTCAGTCTGTGTTTGTGGTCCCCAACAGCAATTAGAGAACAAAGCTGCCCACACCTGGGGGAGGGTACGGGTTATTTTCACAGCAGTAACCCGCAGTTACATGAGCAGCGTATGCCCAGAGGTTGTGTTTCTGTGCTGTGACTACTCCAATAACGCAATGAGCAGGGTTTACACTCTGGTGGCAGAGAGCGAGGGCTGTGAGTGCTCATACTTTCAGTTTCTCTTGGTTAAATAAGCTCGTAGGATTTGGTCTGTCTTGGGGGGTGCTGGGAAACGGATGGATTTGGTCCTTTGGTCTTGGGCTTCCTGGGGCCGCCGGTACTTAGAGGTGTACATTCTTTCCCCTTTCGTCTAATTTCCTCCCTTTGAAGTGGGGATCAGGCTTCCATTGAAAGCAGAAGTTGTCCAGATACATGACACACGAACATCTGACTTCGTTTGAGGGTACATGAAAGGCTTTTATTACTTTCCTTTAACGTTTCTGCCTCATAATATCATCCTAAATCACACTATGGAATGAAATCACAGTAGTTGCCTCCCCGACCCCCTTTGTGTTGTAGCAAGCTTAGTGCTTTATGTACAGGATCTTTCAGGGCCTAGCTGAGATTCCGGCTGCATTGTCCTTCATGTGTCTGGAAAAGGGCTGCATCATCTGTGTCCAATTTAGCTGAGCTGGAATGCCGGAAACGGGTTTTCTTTCCTGAAGAAATGTAACTGCAAGTGTGTTGCGAGTGAAAGCACCGATCTGGAGTTGTTCCTCTGTTTATGTACAGCGGAGAGGGTTTCCAAGGTTCAGCCGCTTTTATCTATTGATAGGTTATGGTCCCCATCTCTGTGGCATGGAGGAGCCGTGCTGCTGCCCTGCGCTCTCTGCACGGTTTGGCATGGTGACCTGAAGCCCGCTGCAGCCGGCCACCCCTGCCGGCTTCTCGCGTGTCCTATCAAAAGGCGCTCGGTGAGGTTTGCTCTCTTAATACTGTGTGTTTGGGCTCGTAGGCTGGCCTCGGTGGAGGATGCTGGTAGATGTTACGGCTCTGTTACGATGCCTTATCACAAACAGCAAACGAATTAATTTCGTTTTTTGTTTCGCTGAAGCACGTGGCAAATTTCAACATCTTGAGGCGAACTTCTCTAAAAGAAATTGTAGAATTTCAGAAGTGAGTTGGCATGTGGAAGCATTGGTGTGGTTTTGTATGTGTTTCCTCCAGATTCCTTTGCCAGCTCATTGCCAGGAAAGCTGAATGCCATCAACAAAGTAAGTCTGACATCTGTCAGCTTGATTGCTTCTCGTTCTGTCAAATCGGAACATTTTATGCATAAAGCTATTTCTGATTCTTTAGAAACTTTCTAGGTTTTTGATGGTTTTGTTAGGGAAATGTAAGGTCAAAGAATCTTGCTGTTTACTCTTACAGTGTTGAAGCAGCACTGGTGATTTTAGGTCTTGTAAAAGACCTGTAGGAATAATGAAAACAGAAATGTGGAGAAATAACAAAGCCTTTCAAGAGCTAATGCAGAAACGAAAACTCAAGTCACAAGAAAGAATAACGACAGCATCTGTTCTGCCAACTCCCAAGTACTAACTTCTTTTTTTCTAGAAGATAAGCTGAAAAATCTTAGGGAAGCCTGCATCTGCTCTGATTAAACTTGGTTCTTAAATTTTGGTAAGTGATGAATCAAGCTGGTCTAAACAAGTCAACTTTTATGAATCAAATCACCTCCTATAGGGTTGCTATCGAGAAATTTTGACTTCTAACTTGGAAGAACAACTGTATGCAAAGATGATGAAATATTCGGAGGAGAGAAGTGGTAGCTAACAATCTGATGTCAGTGAAACTATGTTGCTTGTAGTAGGTAAGATTTTTCGTGACTGCAATTTCTTAATGAAGTATAGTATAGTATATAGTATATATACTGTATATAGTATATGTGCTATATATATATACACACACTATATATATATATATAGTATAGTATATAATGAAGATGCATTCCAGACACCCAGTACTTAAATAAAAACCATGGCTAGTCTGGAGCATTTAGGACCCCCTGGAATGGCTTCAGACCTGTTTTTTTGGTGTCCACGTGTGCACAATCAGTGTGCCTGCCTGCATGCCTTCTCTGTTCTCTCTCAAATCATTAGCTTATCAAGGTCAAGTGGCTGCAGAGTAGAAGTGCATGCTGTTCGGGTTGCACATGCAGAGAGAAGTCAAGTATGAAGTTCTTAAAAGAATGGATTAATCTAAGTACCTTACACTGGCTTTTCTGTGATCTCTTCTAGAGGTTGGCTGTAAGTAGAATTCCATGGGAAATGTTGTATGTAATGAATGGGTTTAAAATAGCAAAAGTCACAGCTGAAGCTTTTTCCCAGCTCTGCTGCACTGGGCTTGTGTATGGAATAACCTGTGGTGCTGATGACTGCATTTCTCATGTACTTAGCAGTCACCTCACATAATTCATACTTTCCAGAAAGCACTGTATTTTACAAAAATAAATCTTCTCTCTATGTGTTTAGACGAGTAAGGGAGCTGTTTGAATTTGCAAGGCACTGATTTAAACTTCTGTTGTAATCCTGCACTGATAAAACACGTTGCTTTTGAAATTCAGGGTTGTGTTGGTACAGGTGATAGATAACGTAAAGGTTACAAGTGTGAAAATATGATCTTCTGAAAATGAATATTTTTTGAAATGACAATTGTGACACTTGCTGTAGATGACAGAGGGAAAAACTATATATTCTATGAAAGGAACATGATTTAGTCCTATTTTTCTTCACCGGTGACCACTGAAGAGATGGGGAAGGGCAGACAGTGACTGCACGTGCATTGCTGAGGGCAGCTGAAAATCCAGGAGCACGCAGGGACCTCAGCCAGCAGCAGTGCTGGAGCCCTTGGCACAGCAAAAGGAGCGCGTCTGGGCAGCGACCCTTGTCCTCAGGCCACATGCTCTTGGCAAGTTGTGAACTGGGGTCTGCGGTTAGCTTGTACCCATCTGTAATATCCATAGGAGTGTGCTTGCTTTCCCCCCTCCTGTAATTTACTGCTTCTAATGCCATGCTGGAAATTGCAATGAGCTTTTATTCAGTCATGATCAAGGATGTAATTTGCAAGTGCGGGGAACAAGTGCATTAGCCAGCTGAGCAAAGCAGGAGCTCATTTACAGAGAATGCCATTGCATTAAAATCATAATTGTATGCAACTCTGTCACTGAGCATCGTGATGCATTACTGTGCTAGCCGGTGCCTTTCGGTGACTCCCCAAGAACCTGAATCCCTTCCTGAGGCCATACATGATCTGAACGTGCTTGTCTGCCCACTCACAAATTTAGGGAAGAACAAAAAGCGTAGCCCAAATGCTGGTTAACGTAGGTTGTTACAAAAAGGAAACGTGTATCTTGGAGGTATGTTGGCAGTGTTTTCACAGCTAGTCCTGAAAAACTAGGAACAGAACAAGAAATGTTTACCTTAGAGGTTAAGTGTAGCCAAGCGGTGTGCATCTCTCCTGGCTCTCAATTGTTTACTTGATGGAGGATATAATGTTCTCTTTGCTTTCTCTTTTGGTTGAACAATGCTGGAGAAAGGTGTTTACGTGGGTTTTTGCTAGATTTCAGGTGGCTGAAGATAACCAGGTCATTGCTGAAAAGGCTCTTGACTTCTGTCCTACTTCTTCCTTGCTCCATGAGCAAATGAGCGTGGGGAGGATGGCAGTGTGCAGCTAGGCTCGGCATCGTGCACACTTCACAGGCAGTATATGTAGTCGCCAGAGACACGTGTGAACACAAAAAAATGAACTCACCTTCTCTAAAAGCCTTTGGCTATGGGATATGGGAACAGAGCCTGAAGATTGTGGGTGTGATACGGCAGAGATGCATCTTTGGCTTCATTAGTTCTTTAGGCACTGGTTGGAAGAGGAGATGCTACCATCCTTGCACAGGTTGACCTTACAAAGGACAAGGACCATGTGAATTTGGACAGTTCCTACATGAGAATGACTTTGAGAGTCTAGGGAGTGGGAGTCAGAGGCTGGCTGAGGAAGGTGGAGACAGTATTAGCGTGGAGCTTTAATGAAAAGGGCCGTGAAGTAGTAGTGCTTAGTTAGCAGTATTGCAGCATCACTTATCTTCTGCTGAAACAGCTGAGGTAGTTAGTACGGCAGACTCAAAGCTGCTTTCTTTAATATACAGGGGGGATTTTAGACTCCAATTCTAGTTTTCTAATTCCTAATACAAACTTGGTTTTAAAGTAACTGAAATGTGAATTCTGTAAGTATGAATTAATGCTTTCCTGGGCAGAAGTTGGAAATAGCAACTACAAAATAATGGAGCTTATTTTGTGTTGGCGCTCTCAGTGGAAAGACACACATCTGCTTTCAAAAACGTTGGCTATATTGTCTCCAGTTTTGTAGCATGGAAACTTGTCAGCATGGTTCATGTTTTCAAGTGGCAGAGGCAATTACCTTTTACATAAAACATTTCTGAAAAGCTCTAGAACTAGACTGATTTCTGCTCAGAAGTCTATTGGAAATTGAGGTCCTGCTGGGGTTGGCCTGCAGAGAGGACACAACTGTTTGTTCCACTTCGGAGAGGAGCAGGAATGGAAGGAGATGCACCCCCGAGGGTGCCAAGCCTGACCCTTTGGTTCTGACCTGCCTGAATTTGTAGTCCTGAGACCAAGCCAAGAAACAAACTGCCTGACTCATCACCTGTGTACAGCACACGCCTGCCTCTTTACCCCCAGCATGGCTCCCACTGAGGCCCCCAGGAGAAGATTGCTGCTGCTCTGAACCTGGGTATGTAGGGACCAATGTCCAGCTGGGTCTGCAGCCACAGAAGCACAGCCCCAGCCTCTGCTGTGGCCAGCCAGCGCCTGCTGCAGCGCTGGGACTTCACGGGGGCTGTGCTTGCTCTGAACAAGAGATGGACTTCAAGTGCAGTGCAGGCAGCACATGTTCCTCTTATGCTCTGGCAACCACAAACCCTTTTTGCAGGACCTGTGTGCTCCTTCGTTTTAGAAGAATTTTTTCCTCTCCCCCATCTTTCTTCATGGGTTCTTATTCCCATGTTGCATGAATGGGGCTCCATGTTGACTCATCCTCTGTTTTTTTTTTTTTTTTTTTCCTAAGGAGAACATGGGTTAAAAGCATGGAGGGAGCAGTTAATTGCAGCAGCTTTGGGTGAAGGCTTTTGCTGCTGTTGACAAACTAAGATTTTTTTTCCCACCTGCCCGCATACTTAGTGAATGTAATTTATAACATCTTAATTCTCTTGGTCAATTCTGCAAGGAACACCTAAAGCCTGAGCTGCTTTGAGAATAGGAGGACAACATGGCCAGTCCCACTGTGTTGGTTTTCCTAAAAGAGCATGCAGCCTAGTCACTGTCAGAGAGCTGCTGACATCCTCACTTGATGCTTTTGGTCATCAGTCTTTTAGAACGAGGAGTAGTGCCAGAAATTATTTTTATACTTTTAGAAATGATTTGCTGAGATCATGTTTGGACCCAACTCTTGATCAATTCTTTTGTAAGCTAGTCCTGTAAATGCTCAAGTGTTTACCAGTGACATATGTGAATTAAGTTGTTTTTAAGCTGTCCTCGTGATCACTTTCTCCATGTGAAGTATGAAGTTGTAAACAGGATTTGGGGTTTTCCAGTTTCAGCTGCTCTGGGCAGCATAGCCCATTGGTTGGGAGCGACATCTGGGAGCTGGAGTATCTTTTTGCTGTTCCAGATGCAGCCTTTGACTTTCTCCCTGACCTTTTCGCTGCTCAGCATTGCCACTTGAGGCTTGCCAGCCATTCTGCATTTCTTTGTCCATCTTGCATCACTTGACCCTTCAGCTACCAGAGGCTCTTCTCCATCTTGTCTCTTGTTCTGTGTGCTTCTCCAGATGGTTACAGCTGACTTCCTGCTGTGTGCAGTTTCTCTGTAGCATTGCCACTTTTACAGAATAAGACACCTGAAGTGGAAGCCCAGGCGGAAACCAGGAAGATGAGGGACTGCTCTGCTTTCATCATGCCTTTACTTCCATCACACTGGCAGCAGCAACCTTGTCTCACCACCGTGTGCTGCAATGTGAGGAAAAACCTGAGGACGTGATGTGTGCATAACAAGTAACATGCAGAAGCATAACAGAGGTGCTGTTAGCCTTCTAAGTTCCTTGTGAAACTTTAAAAACTCTTCTTTGTGGTGTGACTCTTGGTAATGGCTGCTAAATCACAATATTCCAACCACCTACACTTGAGAGTAGCGAGCCAGGCGGATTGTCTGCAAGGACATGCCAGTTTCCTGGCCTTCTACAGGTGGGGTCCTTCTTGACTCAGAAGTAGGCAGCTGGATTAGGAAGTGGTGAGACTAAAGCACCACTTGGAGCTGTCAGAAGAGTCTGTAATGGACGGGGGCTCTTAGCTGTGCACCTTTCCTATGCCTCCTGCTGCCACAACAGTAATGTAGGGACAAAAAAGCATCTATCTGAAGATTGCTGTTTGCCTTTAAACAGCAGAAATTTAGCCTATGACAAGTGCCCAAAATACAGCGTGGCCACATGATGCTGTAGTCACAGAAGTGCTGCAGTTGCTTTGCTTTATGTAACAGGAATTGACAGGTTCTGGGGATGCTCGGGAAGACATCAGGTTACCCAGCTGTGCTTTCTACCAGGGAAACTGAACATCTGGCCTGCTTGGGTTTCCTACACGCCAGCTTGGGCAGGGGGCTATCCTGAATACATTAAGGCAAAAGGATTTTGAAGGTGATTTTTTCCAGGGTCATTCTGAAGGGAATTTAGTAGTCACAGTTTCCATTGTACTTTGGTAGCAGTTGAATACCTTCAAGTAGTCTTGAAAAATCCTCTGGTGCCCTTTTATTTGTGCTAGATATAGTTGTGCTTGAATTCCTGTAAATAAACTGCACGCTGATAATAGAAGTTGAGCCAGTGTAAGAGGATGTGTAGGGTGGTTCTGGCACTGAATGCAGCTCAGGCACTCAAGTGTTACCTTGGACCAAGAGCTCCATGTCTTGGCAGAAGTATTGGATCTTGGTTTGGGAACAGCTCCCTGAGTGCGCTGCAAAGTAGTGCAGTCTTCCATTGGCTTCACTGGGCTCTGCATCAGGCCTTGTCTAATCTGACCGATGATACAGCTTTCACATTTTTTTTTCCTGCCCGAGAAGTAATTATTTAGGCCTTGGAAGTGAAATTCTTTCAAGCTAAATATTGTCAGCCTGTCCCTGATAGGACAGAACTGGGAAGGGGGAGTTCAGAAGGGCCGGATGTGTCTGTGATGAGGAGCGTTAGTGCCAGTAGCACAGCAGCAGTGGCTGACACACGTGTGCCTGTGCTGCTGCGGAGATTTGGGTGTCTTAACATGTGTTACGAGTAAGATAACCATTGCTGGTGTTTTCAGACACTGAAAGGTATCAAAGTTGTTATTCAACCAGGTTAAATGGAGAAAAATCAAAAGAAAATGCTCTGCTCAGAGGCAGCGCTCCATACCTGAAAGAAGCTGATAACCTTCAGCTTGGGCACTTAGACTCTAGGTAGCTCATGGGAAATAAGCAGAGAGGAAGCCAGAGTTAGGCATTGCTTGGAAAATGAGGTATATCCCTTCATGTAAGGGTGGAAGTATCAAAATGCCATTTCATACATTTGTGTCACAAAGATCATTATGAATTTGGCACGCAGGCAGGCACAAATAGGGGAAGGGAACAGGCCTGTGTCAGACTGCAGGAGGGCGGGTTTGGGCTAGTGCTTGGGCAGCTTGGTGCCCCGACCTGGTTCGGACCAGGCTGAGCACGGGCTTCAAGGGAGCTGCTGCGGCGTGTGAGGGATGGAGAAGGCTCGCTGGAAGCAAAAGCTGATGCAGCTTTGCGTGCTGGAAGTGTGCCAGCTGGGCCATGAGAAACTTGAGGGGGAATAAAATCACACAGCAAGATCAGGGTTCCGTGCCAAACATCTTGGTGCAGTCCGGGGGTTGCATTGCGACTGGGTTTGTCGTGCTGTAATAACTTTCTCTGATGATTTCCTGGCAAAGGGCTGGGACTTGGGGGAGCTGCCAAGTCCTGTGTTTCCCCGTGTCCGTATGACAGCAGGAGATCTTGCCCACAGCCAGCCCAGAGTGAACGGACTGCGCAGGATTTGTCCAGCTCTGCTCGTTCCCTACGCTGGAGGCAGGCCACGTCGGTGGCGCTAGCTCTGGCGGAAGGCATGAGCTGTGTTTCCCATTCAGAAGATGGGTTTGAGGAATACGCTTCTTTAGCGCTTGAAAACGTAGTGGCTTTCTGCCTGGTCTCATGGGAGCGAGAGGACTCGCAGTGTGTTGATATAATTCCACACGTGTTCATGTGTTATTTACATGCTGTTTGCACCTCGCTGTTCCCTGCAGCACTGCCAGCACCCTGATATTTCTGCAGTTTGTTTTTATGATCTTGGTGTTGAAGCAGCTGTAAAAACAACTGGTGAAAGTGAGCCAGCTGCTGGAATTTGTGATTCAGTCTGGTTTGTTGTAGGCAGACTCTGAAAGCAAAGGAGTGGTGGAAAACAACAACAACAAAAAATGTAGTCTTGTGTCTAAATATAATAATGTGCACCAAAAACAGGTCAGGTGGCTGAAATTAACTGCTGAAGAGAATCAGAATCACTGATAAAAGAAATAATATGGCGGTTGTGTACAGAAAGTGTCTCAGGATATAATATAGCATTAATCTAAAGGAAATCTTACCACTACCTGCAAGGACTTACTGCTTGGAGACTGCTCTTGCACCTCGTGTGTTTTAGCGTTACAGAAAAGGGTTGATAGATTTATCAGCAAGGAGGCACAGATCAATCAACACGTTGGCTGTCTAGCTGAAATGCGCATACTTGGCTTGTGTCCTGGTGTCAGCACCAGTGCCGTGTCTGGGTGGAGTGGAGCAGCAAGGCACCTTCCAGCCCGGGGTTTCATAGGCGGTTGGATGCGTGTTTGTGGTCCAGGTGCAGTAGGGACCTGGCTTCCTTCGCAGTGCGCCAAGAGAAGAAGTCGCTGTGCTTAAACTCCTCCTTCTCTCCTCCCTCCAGGCCGGCCTGGGCAGCAGAGGTGGATTGGGATTTTCTGCAGGTGCATAGCAAGGAGCAGGGAATGGCCCGTGGAAATCATTTTGTCCTGTTCTAAGTTGTAACAACCTACCTGCTGGCTGCAATGCTTTCCTTAAAATGGTTGCCAGTTGGCTTCCTGAGGACGTGAGCTGGAGAGCTGCTTCTCCCCATCTGCTTTGCCCCCCCAAAAGCCAGCAGTGTCTGAGAGATTTCTGCTGGGATGGAGAAACTCTGAGTACTTGTTAGGTGCATTTTCTGTCAGAGAGGGTGGCCTCGTGTGGGACAGGTAGGTCCGTCCTGGTTCCTGACACCCCCACTGCATGTGGGTGATGAGCAGAGGCAGGGTGTGAGCCTGTCTTGAAAACCTGCCACGTGTGCGTGAGGTCATATATTGAAGATGATCCAGTCGTTGCTTGTTGCAAATAACTTCAGGTGAACCCCAAAGAGGCAGGAGACCCATTTTCTTTTCTGCTTCTGAGATGGCCACCAAGCGATTGAAGTTCTGATATTGCACTTTGCAGCAAAAACTGTGGTGCAGAGCAGGCGCGTTAAGGGTTGTAACCACAGGGGGCAGCTTCCAAGAGCCAGCCCAAAGCAGGGGTGGAGTAAAAGGCTGAGCTCAGTTACAACAAGCGGCAGTGGAACCACGGCAGAGACAGCAGCTGGGGCAGCTGTTCCAAAGGGGGATAAGTGTGAAGGGTAGGAAGAAAGGAACCAAAGGAAAAACATGCTGAAAAACATCCCTGGCTGGAAGCTGTCATTCTCCAGTTATTTCCGCTTGCTTTCTTACAATTGCTATTCATTTCACATTGATGTAGCAATATCCAGACAAAAACTGGTGCTAATTGTCAAAGGGATCGTCTACTCTATCAAGTGGATGTGTATCCCCATTCCTCATGTTCCTTAAAAGCCAAGCACAAACCTCTGCACCGTTGGTACCTGTTAGTGTGTTCGTTAACAGCCTTGTTTCTATCAGGGAACGGAGCAGGAGTGCTGGGCGCAAAGTCACCAATATCTTTTGCCAAAGTCACAACAGAAAGCTTGTGTCTAGATATTCCTAGTCAGAAACATCTCCTGCTTGCAGGGTCTGGGTTATTTTGTTCTTTTTCTACCCGGGTGTGTAGAAACAACAAAAGTCCTTAGGCAGCCAGCCTGCCCAGGCACTAGCAGCTGTGCAGGTTCCCGGCTGGGCAAGGATGGCTGCTGGTGGTTGTCCAGGAGAAGAAAGAGGTTGTCTTTCAGGCACTCAGACACTGAAATTTCACCGTTCATTTTGCACGCTGGCGCTTTTGTGGTTTTGGTTGCATTTTATTCTGTTTAAGTATATGCAATTTGGCACACTTGGGTCTCAGTTGGACTTGTATTTCAACTGAGAATATCACAACGTGCAACCGAGAAAATCTTGATTTTTTTGAGCTCTAAACTTGGTAAGGTATCAGGAGAAGCCTTTTGACCATCAAGATTTAGCATGTGACTACACAGTTGTATGTAAAATATCCGTCTAGAATGTCTGTGACTGTCCAGATATGGTAACAAGTATAGTTTTAACAAGTCAAAAAGCCACTTGAAAATTTGTCAGTTCAATTCCACCCTTCAGCGCTGGTTTGGACACGTCTCACGCCTCGAGTTGATGCACTAACATTTTGTATGATTGGCAAAATGTCTGTAAAGAGGCACAGCTGGACACACCGATTTCAGCCATGGGGTTGGTTATAGCATGGGATATGCAGCTATTTTTTATATTTACTGTCCACAATACCAGTGACAATAGTTAAAAAATAAAAGAAAATAAAATAAAAACAGAAGCCTTATTATATGGTGTGATAAAGCCTGTCAGGGAATATTAAGAGGTTTGTCTGGCAGCGGGAAGCATCCTGCCTTCCTTGGTATGAAGACGTACTCTTAGTTCATTCCTTCTCAGTGCCTGTAATCCAGCAGCACTCAGTGTGAGAAATAGCTGATGTCTTCTTCTGCCTGCGAAGATATTATACGCTGTAGTTGAAGCAATTTTTGCCTCTTGGCTGCTTTTAAACAACTCATTTCATTGTTGTTGCTGTCTCCTATAGGTGAGCAGTACTCACACAGCTGATGGGTGCTTGTATGAGAGTAAGCAGTCAGATGGTAAATGCCTTGCTAGCACTCTCTGGTAGTCAGGGCATGTTCATTTCTCAGCTGTGTTGAAAGGAACAGCTTTCTGCTGGGCTCATGATCTGATTCTTTTTCCTTTTCCCCTTCCTTTCTCATCAGGAGAGTTGCCCAGGCCCAGTATGGACGAACACACTGGCCCTGCAGAGAGTCCTCCTCCGAGCCGTGGGCGGCACAGTGCCTTTAAGTGTGGGTGGCTGCGGAAGCAAGGAGGCTTCGTCAAGACCTGGCACACGCGCTGGTTTGTTCTCAAGGGGGACCAGCTGTACTATTTCAAAGACGAAGATGAAACCAAGCCATTGGTAAGTGAAAGGAGGAGATGGGATGGGAGGTGGGGGAGAGAACTAAGTTCGTACGAGCAGATTTGTCTCACATTTCAAGAAACCTCTCCATCTCTGTCACAGACTCAATACAACTTGAGATTTTGTTGGCAGTGACCACAGAACAGAGTCAGGCCTTGGCAATTAACATGGTTCTCCAACCACACTTGCTTCTAAAGCTTCCTTTTCAGGTCAGGTTTTCTCATCGCAGCATTTTTAAGGGAGCATAGTCCAAATTAAGTTCAAGTAGTAAAAATCGGTCCGATGCGCTTACTTGAGTCAGATGAATACACTGTATTTTAAAGGTACTGCTTATTTTTCTGCTGTTTAAAATCTTGGAGTACCACAGCTTTGTGCCTTCCTGGATAGGAAATCCCCTAAGAGTGCAGCCTGAATACATTGCCATCTGTAGCGTGGAATAGACTTGTGTCTGCTGCCTGCTTCTGTGGTGGTAATTTACTGCTCCTTAATGTTCATCTACTTTGCTATTTATTTAGCTTTTTTACAGGCATGCTTTAGGGCTGTCTGTCTCTAGAGTGCCATAAGAACAGAGTAAATAACTCTTGCCGCTCAGCCTAGGGCAGCTCTGAGCCACTGTGATAATAAGCTGAGAGACCTTGCGCTAGCACCTGCAGGAGTATGGTAGTCCTAGCTGTTAATCATCTCGTGATGTTAGAAAATGCTCTGAGAATTACATCTGTGCAGATACTCAAACATATGATCCTATGCATATTATTGATGCCTACTAAATTTTTGATGGTATGCGTTTATGGAGATTTAGCGGTTAGTTCAGAGATGTCAGACCTACCTAATCCAGCGTCCTGCATGGCACAGGCCGTGACAATTCATCAAGCTTTGCAGCCTGCATTAAGGTGCATGTGTTAAGAAAACCATTCGGTCTTCAGGTAATTGTTCCCAGAGAAGGTTCTTGTACAAGCAGCTTTCAGAGCACCGATTTCACATGGCAGCCTTAGTAGCTGTTGACCCTTAAAAGTATGCCAGGCTGTATAGGTTGATTAAATAACCCATGGCAAGTTTATGCTTTACACGTTTGTGAATATCCAATAAGTAATAATTTCTGGGGAATCAAATGTATCTTTCACTATAGTTATTTTGGTAATGAAGAGTTTGAAAAGCGGACATCAAAATAAAAGTGTGTATGAGCCAGAGGCTGGAATTCAGGAAGTACAGCTCTTCTTCATAGCACTTGACATCTGGCAATATGTTTAGATGCATTTGAGGATTTTGTCGCTTACTGAGAGGTGTCAAAAAGCATGGAGCATCGTACAGCACTAGGAACCCCAAATTGTTTTCATCTCTCTGCCACTGACCAGTGGGATGACCTCAGAAGATGCTATTAACCTTGCTGCTTTCCTTTTGTGAAATGGAGGTGGTTATTCCAGTCTTTGGATTGCTTTGATAAGTTTGGTAGCAGTTGATTAAATAGCTGATAGTTTGCTTGAGTTTTCCACTTTAATCTGAAGTAGTTTATAAAGATACGTACAGATGAAAAGGTTTAAAGAAAAAACAAGTGCTACCAGCAGTATAATTTAAAATATTCTGCTAGGCTTGGAAGATGAATGAACCCCAGCCCAAATTGAGGGTCAGTCAGATGGTACATGTGTGTCGCTGAAATATGTCCCACGTTGGATGCCAGGTACAGAAGGGTGTTTTTCCCATTAACTACGTATAAGGATCTGCTGCATTCACTTTGACAAGAAAATTGATGTGACCTTGTAGGAACCCTGGTGTTCTTGCAGTGAAGAACTAAAGCGAAGAAGTCAACTGACAGCATGAATTTCCAGTGCGTGAGGAGGTCATTAGGAGATGGAGAGCAGCATTTTGCCGTTATTATATTGGCAGCGTACTGTGGCGTCTGTGTTTAGGACGAATACCTGTTTCTTCACTACTGGATTGCACAGTCTGCATACAGTACAGCCACACATTTAGACAGTAATGGGATTAATGGGATGGAAGACAGTTCAAAGGGTGGTTTTTTTTTTTTTTCCCAAGTCAGATTGTAGTTTGTATTTTGCATTTTTTTTTTTTTTGCTTGTGCTTGGAAGCAGGCAAAGAGGTATGGTTCCTGGTCCTGGGGAATGCTCTATTTCGTGCGTGCATTTATAGAAGATGGAAGAACGTGGGTAGGAGTGGACAGGGCAAGCCACTGAGTTTATCTGCATAGCCCTATTGCGAATTTGGGAAATGCAGGTTCCAGTTTGTGGTGTGAATTTAGTGAATGCCTGAGAACCAGTCTGCTTTAAATTTTGGGCTTGGGTCCTATCCATTCCGCACCAAAAATTACACCGTGACATTTGTATGTGTGGAAGTGAAGGAGATGTAAATGAAACTGAATTTCAGAAAAATAGGATTGCCTGTCAGATTTTAATCTAGGAGTGACTGTATGTTGCGTTAAGGGCTGTAGCCAGTTAACTGTTACGGGTCTGGTCGGATTCAGGGTACTGAACTATCAAGGTCAAGGATTCACCAAGAACGTAGCACGCCCTCACTCTAGTTGCGTTCTGTGAGAACTATCACGGCTAGGAACAATGCAATTAAATGCAATTTATTACTGCAACAGGTACACACAGGTTCTTTGGATTGCCAGCGATAATTTACTGTCTGCAAAAGCAAGCTAGCATGTGTGAAATACACAGATACACAGCCTGGCTATTAACGTGTTAAAAGGCACAAAGACTCTATAGAGATTTCTGTTTCCCCTGAGACGCCCAGAATAACCAAGTATTCAAATCTTAAACTACGGCGTCTCAGTGGGGGGGGGAAGAGAGGCTCAGCCTGTCGACTGATTCCAGAAGTCAGAAGGTATCCCTCGTGATGGTATCTTCCCTAACATCCCCTTTCTCTTAAGCCAATCTATATTATTTTCTATCTTTTAGGTGGAGCTTGAGTGACTCTGGTCAGGCATATCTTGGTTATGATTGCTGAAAAGTTTGCTTGCTTTTGTTTAAAGGTATAGGCTCTGAGAAATTCAGAGTGCCTGCTCAGTGAGGGGTGGTCACACCTCGGAGGCGGGTAGCTTTTGGGATAGAGGTGTGTTTTGGTATTATAATGATATTATAATGAGCAAAAGTTCACTAGAGTACAGCATTTTGTCAAAAATATGGCAGGTTGTTGGTTCAGGATAGCAAATGTGCAGCTTATCGGTCTCGGTGTGCACAAGAACAATCGAGTCCCCCTCTTGTCACAGAGCCTAGCTGTGGTGTCTCCGCTCTGCTCTACGCTCCGTCCTGTTCCTTAGAGTCAGCACACAGGTTCCCCCAGTGCGATAGCATCTAAGGTTGGAAGCCTAGGGAACGCTTAGGTAGTGCAGCTACACTCCACCCTGAAAGCCTTTTCAATGCCGTACATTTTCTTTAAAATGTGAATATTAGTTTAATTTTCCTTAACAAGGAATTTTTGGCAATTACTCCACACTGTATGAAGGGAGTAAAGAAAATAAATAATATCTGCTTATGTCGACACTCTAACTGAATGGTTTCCACTTTGTGAAGCATGCTCATTTGCTGTTAGAAATATAAGCAGCTACAGCATGCTGTAGTGAATATATGTGTATGTCTCCTTGGTATCAGACTATTACATTTGAGTCATTAGCTGTCGGTAGGGAAAGGTCTCTGCTAACGTGTATCAGCTGCCTGCAGGGGCACAGAGCTACTGAAGGAGAGCAGAGGAAAAAGAAGCAATACATGCCTGTTATTCTTCTAGTCAAGGTCAGTGAATTTTCATTGATTGCTTATTATCATCAAACACAATCTTACCCTTGTAATATTTTATCAGTAAGAACAGCAGCTGTCTTGTGCGCTGATATCCTTGCAGTGTCTCAGGGGATCCGGCAAGGATGGCAATTCCATTTAGTGGAGATGCAGGTAGGGATAGCAAATTGATCTAGGTACTTCCAGAAGACAAAGTGAAGAAGTGAGCAAGCCTATAACATATGAAGAAATCTGACTTCTGATGATTCTGCGTAGTGTTTTCCCTCTTGGAGGTGGTTCAGGGTATCGTGTTGTTGGTTCTCTGCTAGTCACCGTACTCCTGACAGCCCATTCTGCTTTAGGAAGCCAGCATTAAGCTGGATCTGAAGGTCACCTATCCGGCTTGAAATATGGGCAGCTGAGAAAATCAGCATTTAGCAGTCCCTCTTTCACAGTACAGCTGTTGTCTATTGGCAGCTGATGAAAATGTCTGTCCTGCTTTCCCCTCTGCCCAGGGTTAACTTGGGTGGTTGGGTGAGCAGTGGGATGGAACTTGCAGGTGCAATAGCTGTGGGGCAGCTCTGCTGTCACACAGCCCTGGTGTTATGTGCTGAGGACATGAGGTTTGGGATCAAAGCGAGGTAACCTGTCTGGATGGAGCAGCACTGATATGGGGCTGTAAATGAACCAGAACAGGCAAGTTCACTCACTCTCAACTGTTTTAGGCACCTGTTTAGTTGCCACTGTACAGTTGTGGCCTATGTGGTTTTATGGAATTGAATTTGAGGTGTGTAATGAGATCCCAAAGAACTGTGAACTTTGGCCTTCAGGAAATACTTGTTGGTGTGTGCCTGAAAGTTGAGGTTGATCTGCGCTTTCAGTAGATAACCCGTCCTGAACTTCCTGGTGTGCGGTTTTTATCCTCTAGGTCTTATTATGCTCCTCATTTTTTGGCTTAAGTAATGCTTAACAGCGTTCATTTGCTCACAGGATCTTAGCCAGATCCTGGCAAGGAACAGTAGGTAGGAATGCTAAGGTGTAAACCTTAAACTTGGGATTTGAGTGTCTTTGGAAACTGAATAACTGTCTGCTGGAATCTTAAGTACAGGTAACCACCGTCTGCCTGTAAGGGGAAGACCGGTGTACAAACAGAATATTTTAAAGTACTGCTTTCTGGCAAAATATGCGTGCTTCATTTAATCCGATTTGTGTGGAGCAAAAAGAACCACCACGGGCAGCCAATTCCATTTATTGGCATTAACAGGATACAAGTGACAAAATTTTGTTACGTTTTTTAATATAAAACAAAGCTTGGAATGAATGCGTTAAATAGAAACCAGTGTGATAATTATCAAAATGGAAACAGAGTCTGTCAGTAGGGGAAATCTCTCAGTATGAGTATCGGATACGATGAAAAATAGAACATGGTGCCTTTTACAAGTTAAAAAGGAATGGATAATGTTGCAGGGCAGATAGGAAAACTTAATTGTACGTGCACGTTAGAACCGCATCACGAGAAATGGCTGTCTGTCCCTGTTACCTGGAGGATTTTTGGTAAGGAGCATGAGAGTTTGATTTGCCTTGGTCCTCGTCTTTGGATATCCACAGGAACCAGCTTGAGTGTAAATACAGAACAGCAGCGTCGCAAGCACAGCAGCTGCTCCGCAGGTTGCTTGGGTGGCGAGAGCGGCTCCTCGCTCGCGTGCAGGGGAGGAGGATGTGCAGCACCCACCCTCTGCACGCCTCGCTGCTTGGGTCTTGCTCAAAGACCTCTGGCCAACTGTGAATGGAAAATTAATCAAGCAGTCATGCAGATGTCACAAGAAACCCAGGGTTTTGACAGAGCAAGCACGCTTCTTGGCAATTCCACCAAAAATTCAATGTGCAGAACTAAATTATATGGGATTTTCCTGAGATGACCAGTGATGCTCCCTGATTATGAAGAGGTTCACCAGAAAGGCTTTCTAGTACTGAATACTGATTTGGGAGGGTGATGAATTCACAACTGTTGAAAAAAAAGAAAATTCCCCACCTTTCTCCTCCATCCCCCTCAACAAAATAAAACTAAAACAAACAAAAAAGCACAACAAAACTGTAAAATACACTTGAACCTGTTCCTATGGATGGAGTGGAACGGAAGGACACCGTGTTGGATGCTGGATGAAGATTTTAACAAAGCCAAATGCCCTGGTGTACTGCAAATACAGTCAGCTGCCAACAACTTCTCTAACAGTAACATGCTCCAGGGCATTCCTGATCAAAGGCTGCCAGCTGGGCCTGCTGAATTTTGTCTAAAATACCAAGTAAAGAGCAAATAGCAACCCCATTTTTCGGATGTTTGAAGGGGTCTCGTTGTAAGTGGCTCTGTCCCCACTTGCATACTTGGTGCTGGTGGAGCGCTTGTTCTGGGGCCGTGAGCGCTGCAGGCCGCAGCAGAGCGTGGTGCCGAGCTCCGTGCAGCTGCAGCCCGGTTGCTCTCACTCTCCTGTTGTTGTTCTGTCAGCCAGAGCGTGAACTCGCCCTTATTTCCTTTCCCTGCATGGCTTTTGACTTCGCTCACTGCAGAAAGGTACCGCTCCTTTCAGCTTTGAATGCGTCGTGCAAACTTGGAACACATTTTGGGTTAGCTCCGTGTTCCTGATGTCGTGATTTTTCCTGTTTCTTGAAACACTTAGTTGAAGGAAGAGAAGCCTCTATGAGACATGTCTTTCTATTTAGGGCAAGTGCATTTTTTTCCTTTCTCATCATTCTTGGTCTTCATTCACTGAACATAAGGTCTCAAGTTTTAAATCAAGTTGTTAACCCTCTGACTAGATGAGTTTCAGAATAGACGAGGAGGGCTGCATCCTGTCTGATGCGAGTAGCGGAATCTCCTGTTCTCCTTGGCTTGTTTTCTACCTGAGAAAACCAGGTAAAACCTGGCATGGCTGCAGGTGAAGCAATCTAAGGACTGGTCCCTTTCACACAGCAAATGGCCATGGTGGCTGGTTGATGCTGAAAGTGAAGTGAAAGCCCCAAAACTGCTTGGGGCCTTTTTTTATGAGTTTTCTGGGAATGGCTTCACAAGCGCATGAATATAAGTGGGCTTGAGCATCTTGGGCAGTGAAGTTTCGGGAATACAGAGGTGGTTATGGAGGGATGGCTCTTAGCCTGCACGTACAGTAGAAAGTTCTGCCATTTCTAATGCTGTGCCTTGAAGTTTGTCGGTTGGCCGTTGCTGCAGGTTTCAAGGATTTATTTGTAGATATGCTTTTTTCACCACAGTGATTTACATCAGTGCTATTAAAGGTATAATATGTTTTGTCAGTAGATACCCATGGGAATTTTGTACTAAAGAATTCAGGGTGATAAAGCAAAGTATTTTGAAACCGTGGTGTTTCTGATGCCATCGCTCTGTTGTTTGGGAAAGGTTTCTCAAATTCACACGATTGAATTTCTGTCCTGGGCCTGAGATGAATATCCACAAACTCGTTCACTGAGGTGCTCAGCTGGGAGGTGATCAGATTCCAGCTTTAATCCCCTCTTCTGCTTCTTTCAGACCAAAAATGTGGGCCTGAGTTTTCAATAATTCTTGGTTTTGTTCTGTTCCTTTGAAACACTTTGGAGGCCTTGGGTTTGGCCCTGTGGGAGCATTAAATATTCTCACAGGAAGAAAAAAGGTGTCTCGTCCAGCATTAAGTCCCAGATGAACTATAGGAGTGCCACTAAAGGCTGCACAGAGTCACGGGTTCTGTGCCAGGTTCAGACAATTCTTGCTCAGTGGTTTGCCCCTGACTGGTGCTGATAGAAATTCACTTTTCCCTTGGAGATGGTTTGTAGGATTTAGTGCAGTGCAAGAAGTGTTCAGTCTTACTTCATCAGCTTGGCATGTAGCTGCTGCGTTAATGTCTGTCCCTGTAGTGGTGACATCTGCAAACCACAGCCTGTTCCTGCAGCCATCCCTTCAGCTCCCTGCATACCTCATTTCACAGGGCTTGCAGCTCTTCCTTCTCCCTTGGTTTCCATGGATGTCTCAGGTGCAGCCTTCATCCTTCCTGCGCAGAATAATGAACAGCTGATCCCACATGAGAGCCTACATGGCAGGCACTGCAGCCCCAGCTCCTCTCCCAGAGCGAGAGAGTTTGGGAGCGAGAGATTGGGGAGAATGTCTGTGTTTCCAACCTTCTCTGTCTTTGTTCGATCCAAACTGAGAAGTGAGTCTTTTGGTAAATATTTTTCAATAGAACAAAGCACAAACCCTCATGGTGTCAGTGGAGAATGTTAGCACCACTGCCCATGTGTGCGCACAGAGCTAAAGCTCTCGAGTACGCTACCATGTGTTGTGTAAACTGGGTATAATTACACTCAGCCAGCAGCTGCTGCTAGACTGGAAAAAATAGGCACTCTAATAAGTCATCCAGTAGCCAGCAGTTTAATTTCGGTTCTTGGTGGCCAGTGCATCTGTGTCTCCCTGACATTCGCTGTACTGCCCCCTGTCTCTTTGAGGGAGTGTGCAGCTAGCTTGGTGTAAAATCCTGCCAGCTGTGTTTTCAAGCCTGCCCGATCAGATTGCAGGACATTTGGTCAACTCCTAACTTGGAGCTGGTGCAGTCAGCTTCCAGCATAGCACGTGCTGTTAAACCAATGTTCAAGGTGTGCAAAAGTTTAATTTGTGTTGGGTTATCTCACGCAGGCCATAGTTAAACATCCCTATTCAAAGAAATTCTACCTGTGTGTTGTGGTTTAACCCTGCCGGCAGCTAAGCACCACACAGCCGTTCGCTCACCCTCCCCCCTCCCTCTCTGGGATGGGGGAGAGAAACGGGAAAGTGAAGCCGGTGAGTTGAGATAAAGACAGTTTATTAAGACAGGAATATAATAATAATAACAATAATAATAATAATAGTGATAATGATAATAGTATTAATAATAATAATGTGTAAAAAACAAGTGATGCACAATGCAATTGCTCACCACCCGCTGACCGATGCCCAGCCTATCCCCGAGCAGCCGGCCCCCCCACCCCGGCCAGCCACCCCTATATATTGTTTAGCATGACGTCAGATGGTATGGAATACCCCTTTGGCCAGTTTGGGTCAGCTGTCCTGGGTCTGTCCCCTCCCAGCTCCTGCTGCACCCCCAGCCTGCTCGCTGGCAGGACAGAGCGAGAAGCCGAAAAGTCCTTGGCCTGGTGTAAGCACTGCTCCGCAACAATTAAAACATCAGCATGTTATCAGCGCTCTTCTCATCCTAATCCAAAACATAGCACCCTACCAGCTACTAGGAGGAAAATTAACTCTGTCCTAGCTGAAACCAGGACAGTGCGCTTGCTTATTTCTCACATACTGCTAAGGGACCTCTTCCACGCAGTTGCTGTAGTAACCAAGGACTAATAATTTTTTTAGCAGCATTTGTACAAGTCCATTGATTTCAGCTCTGTTCAGCAGGACTGTGTAAATGCTCTTCTCTGTGAACATGATGGAAAATGACCTGGATCCTATGCAAGCTCAAAGGGTGAAGGCATGCTATGTAATACCGATGCTGCGGATGAAAGACCTTCCTGAATGTGGTTGTTATTAGGGCCTTTGGGTTGCCACATGTGCCCTAGCAAGCTGAGGCAGACCTCTGCAATCCCCTTGTACAGAACAAGTTCATGAGAGTGGCCGTCACAGGGGGTTTGGTGTTGGCAGCCTCACAACAGGGGCCAAGGGCTGAATGGTGATGGAAGCAGCTAAATTAACTTCCCCTGCTGGAGGGCCATCCTCTTAAGCAGACTTAGCACAAAAGTTGGACTAACAAAAGCACTCTCTGTTACTGCTAGGGCTGCTGAATAAAACCCATTACACTCCGTCACTGCCTGTGCAACTACCCACAAAGAGCTCCTGCTCTGAGTAGCTGCAGTGTCTCCAAGAAAAAGCAAATGCTTTGAGCTCCTGAACGGTGACCAGAAGCACAGAGGCAGTGGTGAGGACTTGCACAGCCCGGGCACATGTTTCAGAAGCCTGTTGACACGAACTGAACGCTACTGCAATGCGGGTCGTGGACAAACAGACATGAGGCTGTGATTTAAGCAGCAGGCTGATGCTTTAGGGCAAACGTGCTGGTCTCTGTTACTCTGACGAATGGCTGCTCCAGCCTAGGGACAGTACTTGGCACTTTAAGGATGTGGAGCAATTAAAAACTTGCATATCTGTGTCCTATATCTACTACAGTAAGCAATGCATTGGTCGTTTTGCTGGAATGTGCATAGACACCCCCCAGCCCCTGTTCCCAACTCGGTCTTCGGTGAGGACAAATCCTTTTTTTCTCTTCCCTGTTTAATTGGAGCTTTCGTATCCTAAAAATGCACATGAAATAGCACAAGTGCTCTAGGAGGGTGCAAAAAAGTGAGTGAGCAGCCAGAAAAAACGTGGAAGTGTTTATCTGTATTGGAGCCCAGGGAGCATGTGGGAGGCTTGCAGGTTTTTTCCTTTTCCTTGCCTCAAGTGCACTAAGTAATGCCGCACATCTGAAGAAAAGGGTTAATATTTACGGGGAGAAAAGATGTTGTGGAAGAATTGGGGACTGCCATTGGTATGAAATTTACCACATGCCACTTTGCTGCCGAGTATTGAGGTGCCAGAGTTCCTCCCCAGGCCTATGAAGGATAGCTGTCCTGTTGTGTACCAGCGATAAATGCCACTCTGTCTAGCTTCTGCAAGCCAAAATATATTTAGCAAATGACTTACAGGTAAACTGAAAACTAGGTGGTTGCTCAGTTCATTTTGATAAAATCTGCCCTTTCTAATACAGAATCAGTAACCATGGAGAGCCCGAGAGCGAGCCTCCCAGCTTTTCCTGATCCCCGTGGTTTAGGGCAGTATTACCTCTTTGTCTTTAGTCTCAAGTCCAACATAAAAAAACGAGTTTCCTGTGAGACAGAAGCTGTGCTACGTAAATTTTTACAGAAGTGTAGAAGTTGTGCATTACAAAAATCTCCATTTCGACAGGGGTAAGATTGCCTAAAGAAACATTTTGAGAAAGTGCCTCATAAGAAACACTGCCATAATCGGTCGGTGTTAGTTGCAACTCCCATTAGTGATTTGGTGAAAAGGATAAAGAGGAGATGGATCTGTGACACCTGCTGAGCTCAGGTGAGGCGTAAGGCAGCGTTGGGCAAGGAGAGGAGATGCAGCAAAGCAAAGCTCGTTTGCTGTAACCTTCCTTGAGCTGTTCTTGGGATCAATCTCACGAGCATCCAAAGTGCTGCATTTCTTTTAAGGGGAGAAATTGGCGGAATGGAGAAAACGGAGAATTTCCATATGATATCAGAGCTCTTGTGTCCCCAGGTATCTTGCCAGGAATGGAAGGCTACTCGGGGAGGAAGCTTAGCACAACGTGTGTAACAGCGGGCTCCCAAAGCAATGCCCTTTGCTATGAGAATTCACGGATTAGTCTGGAAGGAGTCCAGCGTTAGATTTCATTCACAGCCTAGGTTGTAAAACATTTATGTTGTGTTTAACTAGCCTCAGATCAACAGAAGATCTTTTTCCTTTTGCTTCCTGGGTTTGATTGTTATTCCAGGTGTGTTTCTTAATTTTCTTTCTGTATTTATATAATGTCATTTATATAACCAGCACTATCTGGGAAAAGGAGGTACTAGCCACAGCTGAAAAATAAAGCATACAGAGCCTCTGTGTCAGCCTTTCTGATACACTGAAGTTTTTGGCTTACAATTTTCTGGCTGATTGCCTCATTTCTGAAGAGGTGAGGTGGAGGGAACAGGGAAAAATAAATCTTCAGTACTTTATAATGTGACAGTAAGAAGAAATGCTTACAATACATTTCTTCCCGCTGGCTCACACCAGGACACAAGTAAAACCTACCATTTTACGAGCAACTCAGCTGTTCTCAGCCAGTTGCAGTCAGGAGCTCACGTACCTTGTGCTGCGGAGATGCCAGGGAGGAAATGGTGGGCTTTTTTTTCCCCCTTAAAATAGTCTCCCAATTCTACTGAAGCACTTGCTTCAATCAAGAGAGTTAATGACCTTCTGGAGCAGACACTGGAGCTGTCGCTGGCTCTTGGCGGCTGCAGCTCGGTCTCTGGTGAAGGAGCAGGTCCCGGCTCTTGGTGCTGTGCTGCCCACACCACTCGGACGTGGGAGCACCGCAGCCCTGCTTTCCCCAGCCGTGCACTCAGGGGTTTGGGATCAGCGCGTTATGACCCTGCGTTTTGGGGGCTGTTTCTCACAAGGAGTGTGAATGTGTTTGTGATTGTGAGGAACACCGTGCATCCCATTCCAAAAGCATAAGTGTGGGTCAGTGTTTGTTTTAGTTGTGTAATAGCTGGTCCAGTAAACAGCGATTATTTTGATGTCCCTTTGCTGCATCGGGAAGAAGTATCCCATTAACTGAGTGAAGAAAACATCTACTGCTCTGAATTCTCAAATGGCTGGTCTAATATCTAAATCGGGGCATTTAACATGGCGAATAAAGCTAATTAGTCGATTTAGCTGCCACAAAGCACAGAGCAGTACAATGAAGACACCCACTCTTGGCTGATGTTGGCAGCACAGCTGTATTCTTGTACTTTTTTGATAGGTTGACTTGAATGCTAAGTAAAGTACGCATTTCTTACCAAGTGTTTAACTAAGCAGAATGAAGGTCTGCTGGGTTGGATTGTTGCTGCTTTTCACCATTTCCCAGAAGATGACAGCACTCTCGCCGTTACCTGGGTCCTGATGAAAATCCCAACATCACGTTAAAAATGCCTGTGAGCGCGCTGCTGTTCTTGGAACCCCAATGGAGCAGTTTGGCCCAACATGAGCGGCATGGGCCTGTGCCACAGATGTCTCTCTCCTTGTCCTTTCCATTGCCGGGGTCCTGCCCATTCTGCTGCCTCTGCGTGTGTCTGGGTGATAAGGGGTCTCTGTCAGCAGTCTGTGGTGTGCTACAAGGACACCGAAACACAGGACTTCTGTCAAGACCATCTTTTCTTCAAAAAGCTTGACTTCAGCATGCTTCTGCTTGGCTCCTCCTCATCCCATCGCACTGTGCTCCCAGAGAAGAGCAGAGCTGAGGAAATGGAGGAGGGGGGCAGGGATGAAGAGCCCTCCAGGACCGTCTGCATGTGGCTTGTGCTGGCAATATCCACCTGTCAGGTCTGGGGCATCCACGTCTGCGGGGTGTGGATGAGGGATTTCCATCGCCCCCGTCCTGCTGTGTCTGTGCTGCTGGAGGGGGAGCACTGCTGGAAAGGCAAGAGGAGATGAAGGGTGCCCAGTACTGGGATCCCAGTGGGAAACTGGTTGTGGGCCATTAGTACAAGCATGAACCGGTCTGGCTGATGTTTGTCACTTGGCAGTGCCAGGGGTGCAAGCAGGGAGAATTCGGAGAGGCTACACATGGTGTGCAGAGCTGCACTGTCTTCCCGATGAGGGCCTTGGATGTGATGCTGCGGCAGTTGGGAGTGCAAGCGTTAGACCTTGGGAGGGCAGGTGAAGTGGTCAGAGGGGCCTGAAGGAGAAATACTAGCTGTGGTGTGTACGCTCCAAGACAGTAACCCGAGATGGAGAGAAGAGCGTGTTAAACGAGCGGCTAGAGAACAGGACCAGGGCTTCACAGCAGGTGCGGGGAGGAAGAGCTTGACTTGCAGGACCAAAGGAGCTGGTAAGAAATCCATGAATCTGTTAACCACCGTTCCTGACATTCTCTGTTTTCTTCAGAGGATAATTATTTGCTGGCATTATTTTGCCTGGCTCAGCTTGTGAGACTCAGTGTACATCTGCAAATGGCATTAACTTCTCTGTTTGGCTTGCAGAGCTTTCTCATAAAAGACTGTAGCCACTATTGTTTTTAAAACCCTAGGCAGTTCACAGTGGAGCTCGGGAAGATGTGCTCTGTGGATGGTACAGGAACAAAGGGGCTTTTTTTTACACAATTCTCTTGAGCTCTCAGTGTGTAGATGCTTTTAAATTAGTGTTTGACAATAGAATAATAATGTTGAATAAATGAGACGACAAAATGCCAAAAGATTTCTGAGACATTAGAACAATGCATATGGTTCTCGCCCATCAGTGGTAACGCCAGCAATGGAACAAATGGCTGCTAAAGAATGGAACCAGCTGAAGGGGAAAAAAAAAAACAACTATTCTCCTATGAACTGTGTCCAGCAGGTCCCCAGTGTGTCGCAAACATCCAGGGAGAGCATAAAGGCTTTTCATGTAGGGTGGCTGCGAACAATAGATGCTATCCAGGAAAGAACTGGTGCGCGTGATGGAGTTCACTACTGTGTGGGTAGCCAGCGAGAAGGTGGCTTGAGGGAAGTGTCTATTAAGTGCTTAAAGAAAGCTGTGATCAGCAGCCTTGGGAGATGCTGAGCACATCAGGGTTCAGCAGGAGAGATGTTTGTAGGGACAAGTACTGCAAGGTGGCTGCCTTTTCTCACCTGACCCCAAAGGCGACGATGCTGTTATCTCAGTGAGTAGAGCCTATGTTCTCCTGACAAGTGCTCTGCTATATCAGAAGTGTCCAAGTGCTTGCAGATGGAAGTAGACAAAAATTTGGGTTTTTCTTTGCATCCAGCAACACGTTGTCTGCACAAAACACAACGAAGCTGCAGGTGCTGACAGCGCTGTGAATCAGAAGACAAACAGGGAAACAGCCTGAGGAAGACTTGGGCTTACTGCTGCTCTGTGCACGTGGGAAGCTGAAGCACAGCACAGCCTCGGAGGGGTTATAAATAAAACACTGAGCAGCTACAGGAAAAAATGGAGTGAGAGCGGAGAGAGGAGGACCACAGGCAATGAAGTAGCCTGTGCTCAAGTGCACGCTTGAAAATTCAGAGGACTTTTTATGTGGGCGTCTGTTTTGCTTGCTTCCCAGCAGAGGGATGGCCTGCCTGCCCAGCGGCCGCCTGTGCCCAGGTCGCCTCCAGCAGCAGTCCCTGGCAAAGCACTCATCCCGTGGAGCTTTGCCTGCCACCACTGTTGCAGGGACCTGGTAGCTGAAAGCCACTCGGGGGGTTGTGAATATTTCAGTGTTTCAGGAGGTAAACGTATGTCTTTGCTTTTCCAGAGAGAGCAGATGTTCCATCACTTCACTGGCTCTAGGTACAGTTTCATTTCCTTAATCTGTATTGCACTAGTTTTCCAGCTGCATATAAATACCTTAGTCATGTCTGCTGATACAGCTAAAATGTCGTTTTTTCTGGGTGGCGGGGCCTTAAGAAAAAAAAAAGGTATCTTTTTCATTTTAAGGCAATTTAGGTCATAACAATGATTGGTGCGTTAGTGGGAAATGCCTTAAAACCAGTTATAAACGCAGATCCTGGCTTTTAGATTTATTTATTTTTTAAAATAAGTTTGTAACAGGCTGGTAGGTACTCCTGCAGTGCGCTGCTGGGCACAGACCCTGGCGTTATGTGTCAAGCAGGGGCACTCGCAGTGCTGCCGTGGGACTCGTGAGTTCAGAGGTGCGCCGAGGTGGGCGGCTGGGCAAGTTTTCATTGGCACCAACACCCGGCAAGGTCTGAAAAGTGCCTTGCCTTTTTTATTATGCTGGGCAGCAGTAGCTGGGGGATGCGAAAACAGATTGTGTAATGGCTGAGCTCAGTCCCCAGGCAGCGGTGTGTGGCAGCTGGAAGGTCGGCTACGGCTGTTTTGCTGGGGACTTGTGCAAGCAGGGGTAGGGGAGGCAGGGTGCTGACAACCAGCAGGAGGGGAGTGGAGTGCAGGTGACAGCAGTTGTGTACGGAGAGTGACGGGTCTTACTTACCTGATTGCCTTCTCAAGCAGCAGCTGTGTCACCAAGGGCCGCTTAAAAGCGGGGCTTCAGCTGCCGGCCGTGCAGGTATTGCGCTGACCTCCTGTGCCTGAGGCTTGCAGCGAGTGCTAGCGCCTTCAGCTTGGGGCTTGGCTTCTCTGCAAGGCTCTCAGAAGAGTGTGCTTCTGAACCGGCTTGGCGATGGAGGAGGGATAAGGTTCTCAACACGGCTGGAGGAACGTGCGCTTCAGGTGAGCGTGAGGCTCATTTGGCAGAAACCCGGGTGCCTTTGTCACTTAGCGCCGATGGCAAGTCCCACCTCGCCTAACCCTGTAGGTTTGGTTGTTTGTCAGGTATCTGAATGGACGGAGAGCTTCCAGACTAACTTCAGAGTGTCCCCTGATATGTGGCTTCTTGAATAAAAAGAAGCTTGGGCAGTCTTTGGTGGGGAGCAGGCGCATGTATCCCCAAAGGAATTGCCTTGGTTTGCAGTTGTCAGATGTTGTTCGATTATCCACAGTTAATTTTAGTGTATGCATAACTTAATAAACACAATAAAATGCACAACATATGTGAAAGCAGCTAGAGATATCACTTTATGTAGGATTTGAAAAGAAGTTTCAAATACTTTGAAGATAGTATAGTTATAGATGTATATGGATAGTTACCTGTGGATTAAGGCCACAAAAGGATGCAAGGGTGCTGAGAGGGACACAGGTTTGTGTCTAAGCAAGCCATGGGGTCTGCCTGGGTTGTGTGTTATGGAAGTTAAGTTTCTTTGTTGTTGTGTGCCCTGGGCCTGTGTTTTTTTAGGAAAACAGAGAAAACAGTGCTGCAGAAAAAGGAATGAAAATCGTATGTATTCAATTCTTGCCTGCACAAGCACACCAAGCAATCCTGTGAAAAATGAGCAAAGAAATTAGTTTTTCCATTCACCTGGAAGAACTTGAAACTACCAAGTCGGGTTCTTAAAGACACTTTCTAGTCTGTGGGATACGTTTGGTATGGAACAAGGAGCACTGAGCTTCCCACGGCTGTGGAAATTCAAGGGCACTGTGCCACATGGGCAGGGATGCCGTGAAAGCTGCAATTACTCATTGCTGCCCAGCTTCTCTTATCCAGGCGCACAGTGGTGGAAATGTAAAACAAAACAAAAACACAAAAAAAAAACATCCTCCAGACCAGAGATCTGGAGGCACTTAGAGCATGGCCGTGCTTCGTTGCTTTGCTGAGAGGCTGGGTGAGGAGGAAGGCTTCCTGTGACTCCCTCACAGGCGGGAAGGGTTGGGAACAGCGGTGGGACGTGCTGGACATTGTGTGCCCTCCCAGACTTGTTTGAGTAGGTTTTCAGGTAACTGTGAGGTACTTTCAGACAACACATAGTGCTTTTCATCTCAGGATTGTTCATTATTTTAGTACAGACAATACCTATGCTGTGCCATTTCAGCAAATTCTGAAACTGAGGGCTGATTTTTGCCCAGAGAGAAGAGTGGACAACAGAGTAACATTCAAATTTATTCCTGTTTATCCCAACATTGTTCATAACCTTTATGGAAATGCTGTGTATCACTTAAAATGCCAAGAGTGGAATGAAAATTGTGCTATTGCTTTGTACAGGAGTTTTCTCAGAAATGCAAACACGATTGATGTCTGCCAGCCAAACATTTTGTAAGGAATGTACCACCCCCTGTTGAATTCTACAGGATCACTTTGTCAAACCCTAAAACACAAATCCGTACAAACTCTGTGGGTTTTCTAGAAGGATCTCCTGTCCTGCATCATTAAAACAGAGAGCGAGTGAGCATGGGTGACAGCTCCCAACAGTTTTGCATCAAGAAAGAAACAGTCCCAATAAATTAGACGACTGTTGCTGTTCCTCTTCTGCAGCACAAAATCCAGCTTGCTGGGGCAGAATGTGTGGCTGTGCACTGCCTCGATGAGGCTCGTGGCAGGATGCCCAAGATAATGGAGCAGCAGCAGGGACGGAGCCTGCTATGGGGCTTAACCCAATGGGCAAATCGGGTCCAAGGTGTGGAGGCACGACTGGGCTTGAAGTGCCCAGCTGGACACAGTGACTGTGTGACCACTGAGGCTGTTCTGGGGAGGAGGCGAGTGCTGAAAATGACTTGGCTGTATCATCAGCCCTGAGGCTGCAGCGGGTAATTAAAATACATTAATATGGCTTTAACGATGGGAAAATTAAGATCGTCTTCATTTGAAGAAAGCACTTGATCACAGGGGGATGACCCTGTATTTTAGAAAGGTCCTGTGGAATTAAGCTAGAAGCTTTTTTTGAGGGTGTGCTGAGGTGCCCGCCGTGTTGGCAAGCAGACAGAAGCTGGAGTTTGAGCAGTGGCCTGCCTTTGGAGGACTCCTCCAGGCAGTCAAAACTCACAGTTCACTTTTTTTACTCATAAAGTACATATTTCCCAAAATGTAATGAAAGTGTAATAAGTAATATTACGCTTCAGAACCTGAAGTCCAAGGACAGGCAGTGAATACATCTTGGTCTTGTTTCCGTTCCTGGATTGCTGTTTGAGTAACAAGCCTGCCCTTGCGCACTGTTTCCTAGGGAATTCACTTGTCTTTGCTTCTGGCTATCAGCTCCTTCAGCTGGTTGTTTGCGTTTTGGTTGGACACATAGCCAAGCTGGGTGCAGAGGGTCCAAGTAAAGATATCGGTGACTTGGAGATCACAGGTGGTATTTTAATGGCAACAGCACCAAGTGCAGCTCTCAGTAGTGGTGTGTTACTTTGCTCTTTACTTTTTTTTACTGTGTCTTTTGAATCCCACTTTCAGTATCGTATTAAAGACTTCAGCAGGCCTTATTTTCTCTGCCTGGCTTTACCAAGAAGCATTGCTATGTAGAAAGAACAAGAACTGAATATGGAAAGCACTGAGATGTTGACAAAATAAAAGGGCTTTCTTCCCCATACAAAACATAGGCTGTCTTCCACCTTGCTTTCTAATACCAGAAATATTTTTTGGCCCTGCGGTCATTAGCAGCCCCCTTACCTACGCATGTTTTTTACAGTGTAATTAGAGGCTTGTGGGTAGCCAGTGAGGAAGGTGAGGTAGGCAGCCTTCACAGGGACTGTTCCCTCGTTGTAAAGTGAAGATGGCAAGTTGCTAACAAGGGACCTGTTCCCTGTAATCTCACGTAATCCCTTGTGTGCATTAGGCTAATACCGATATCAGGTCAGCGTCGAGTGGCCTGAGGGAAGCAGTGCTGGAGTATTCCCAATCCCATACTCATTCTAAATGATGAAAATGTTGCCTTGAAATTCCCCAACTATTAGGGATGGTAAGCAGTTCAGCGATAATTGCTTCTGTCCACAGCCTGACCCTTGCACACTGCTCTATCTATCGTGATGAGCTTTTTAATGATCTTTCTCTTTTCCCATTTCAAGGGAATTTCAACGCTGTAGGAGGTCTGTGCCCATTAAAAGGGCCCATCATGGTGACTTTTGTCTCCCTTCCTTTTATTTACTTGGATCTGGTACAAGTGACGCCTGGCTCCTCAAGCAACAAAATGAATAGCTCACAGGAGAGCCTTGTTAGTCTTTAAATGAAAATAATTGGGTTCTTTTAGCCTATTAGTGCTTAAGAATAGCCTGCTCTAAGTCCATTACCCCTGGGATAAAGGCCGTATTTGCAGCTGAAGGAGCAGCATGTACAACACGGCTAGCTGCTAAGGAAAGCAGCTTTCGGAGTTCTCCACCAAGCCCAGTGCGGTGGCTCGTGGAGCAGGTGAAAACTGAATGACCCCAAACTGCACTCTTGAAATGCTCTTTGCTCCCCAGCTGGCAGTCGGAAAACACTTCCAGAACAGACTGGGGCTTTCTGGAGTTGCTCTCCTGCCCTCTCTGGCTCGGACCGCCAGCACCATGGGAAAGGCAGCCTGCTGGGGCCCAGTCTGCGAGGGCAGTGCTCAGAGCAGGCGCCCATCACATCCAGGGAAGCAGCCAGCCCCAGCTGTGCACGGCAGGATGGAGGTGGGCAGAGACACGGGTTAGATGCACCGTCTGCCCTGTTGTCCTCGCTGCAGCAAAGGGCAAGCTGCTTTGCTGGCCAAGGGAGCAGTTGGTTGCCAAAAAGTGGTGAACTGCAGGAGTTGGTGCTGGCAGAGGATGACTGAAAGCACAACCTGGGGAGCGAAATGTGGTAACTGGCCGCCGGGAGTGTGATTTGAAGCACCTGCCTCAGTATGTTGCTGCTGGCTTTTTTCAGGCTTTGCCTTGCTGGAGCCCGGAGCTACGTCTGGAAAGTGAACCGGTCCTGACCCTGGGGTCTCGGTTGGCAGTGGGCTTTTCCTGGCTTTGAGAAGTGGGTGGTTAATAATTGGTAAAAATCTAAATGCTGAAACACACCTGCTTTTGCTTGCTCTGATATCCACCATCTTCCTTTGCCACGTATCTTTGTTGTAAAGATGTTGCACAGGACAGCGGAGATCTGGACAGACCGAAACTCTTCTGCCGCTAGCGTGATGCTAATAATAATGAGCAGCAGAAGCCCAAAAATCCTGGCAGTGTCCCTAATGTGAGGCGGTGTCCCACCCTTTACGTGGAGCTTGTAGCTGTCTCAGTTTAATAATAGAGAGAAGAATCCCACCAGGCTGATAGCGGCTGTCAGTCGTTTGACTGGCACTCGCATTTAACAGGCCTCTTGGCCAGAGAGATGTTAGGCCTTGTCTGTATGTTACGGAGCAGCTGTGTGTCAGTTAACGTGCACTGAAGCTCAGTCGGGAGGGCTGTGCCTCGAATATCAAGCAGGAGCGTTTGGAGGCTTTGGTGCCTGCATTGCTTTTCCTGGATGATAAAGCAGTTTGTGTTTGGAAGTAATTTTCTTTATCCTAAATTCTTCTCAGCACTTGCTGCTTGTTAGTCTTTGCATAAATGAGAACACGAGCCTTTATCTTACACTCAGGAGGGGGGTCATCAAATTGTAGCAAAAATGTGTGTTTGAAAATGGACATCTGCTTGATCCCATGGAGTGGAGTAATACCACATCGGTTGGCCTTCTCACCTTTAAAGAAAAGAAACAAATAAAACTTAGCCTGGAGCAATCACGGACAGAAACTCTCCTTCGGAGAAGGAAAGGAGGTTGTCTAGGGGTGAGGTTCCTCATTTAGAGCTGTGGAAAGGTTCTCCTTTGTCCTTGTGCTAAGTGTGTTTGGGGGCAGACCCTCTTCAGCAGGGCTCCAGCAGCGTGTTGTGGCAGCAGAAATGATGGTCGCTCTCTTTGCTCCACGTAGGTCCAAGCCTCTCACAGGCACCTCTGCTGGCGGAGGCAGAAAATGAGGCCGAACCAAGGACTTGTGACCTCAGGAACAAGGCTCTCAGTGCCTCTTACCATGGGAGTAGTTTTTCATAAATCTTCATAAAATAAAAATCTATATTTTTTTTCCCCACAAATGCTGAATTGCAGGTTAACCCCATCCAACTCGGGAATCATGCTGTGAGTGTTGGTGTACCTCTTGGGCTTCTGCGTGGCACGGTCAGAAGTATCGTCAGCAACTGCCCTCCCTGCTCCCTGTATCTGTCCGGCCGCACGGAGGGAGTAACCCCGTTGGTTTCCTGTATTTCCTTGACAGCGCTGTGTTAAAATGTAAAAATTATCAGAATTGGAGTAGGAAACTAATGAAGAGAGCAGCAAAGTCATAGATATGAGATGATGATGATTGTCAAAACCTATGCTAATATTTTACAGCTTAATTTGATCGATGTAACAGTTAAAACAGCAGCCTTGAACAGAATGCTTTTGTGAACAAGGTGATTTATCTCAGCAAATGTGTTCACATAAATGTTTTAAAACAAAAGGACAGATAAATCTGTCTGGAGCCCACACGTGGTAGAGCTGCCAAACCTGCCACCTGTTAAAGATTTTAATGACCTGTTCTGTATTTAATGGAAAAAGTCAAATTAACGCTGTCATTAGCCTTTGCTGAGACTTCCCTCATCTCAGGAGCTCAGAGATAGCATTTAACACGTGCCTCTCAGTGGAGCAGCTCTGCTCTTCTAATTAAACAGCAGCAAGCTGGCAAACCGAGTGCGGTAGGTGCTGTAAGAAGGGCTTGGGGCTCTTCTGTGGCAGCAGGAGAAGGGCTCACCTCTCTGCCCCTCTCTGGGGCAGCCTGTTGTAACAGGGAAGGAAGAGGCTTTTGCAGCATTGCGGACGCAAAACAGGTGCCCAGGGAAGCGTGGCATCCCCTGAGAAGCTGCAGAAGATTTACATGCTGGTTTTTTTTTTTTTTTGCTGTTTTGTTTTACCATTGGCAAGTTAAATGTGTGTTGTAAGGGCCTTAGGTTGCCATCTCAGGTTTTGCTTATTGTGAAGAACATAGGAAAATGGATTCTAGTGTGAATCCCCACTCTTTTCCATCCAGGAGTATAGGGGAGGCTTGGTTCCTTGTTCGTCCTTCCCTGCCTGTGATTTCTCACCCAGGAATGCTTTCCACATCCAACACTCAGGTGCAGCTAAGCTAGGTGGTGACCAGACCAAAGCTGTCTGGTGTTGCAGAAGGGATGTAAGGCAGGAAGGTGCTGTAAAAAGTCAAAGCCAGGAGGACAGGAGATGGAATAGTAAGGGAGAAAGCTGTACGGAGAGTTGTGCGGTACTTGGGGAAACTTGGCTGGAGCATCCACAGAGCTTTTAAAGACAAACAGGGATTGTTGAGAAGAAGACGACTGGGAGAGAGGTGAAGCCATGGTGACAGTGGGCATAATTCAAGTTCTTGAGGTTTTGACTGACACAAGACAACTGCTCTCTGCTCACATCAATGCTGATGTAGTGGTATCGCTGTGTTCATTTGGCAAAGTCGGTGTCCGTGTTTCCTCATGAGCTCGTACGTGTGCCTGTCTGTGAGGACTTGCTGGCTCAGTGCGTAGTGCTCAGTGCGTGCCCCTCAGCAGCAGGGCTGTTTGTGTTAGCCTGGGGATTCCTTGTGCCTGATGTCAGAAATGGGCTCCTGCCATTTGCGTGGGGATCGGGCATGGGCAATAATGGCTGTTAGTTACCAGTGCTGGACTTGCAAAACTGAATCCTTAAAGTAAAATATTAAAAACTCATTAAGTACCTTCACTGCGTATTCCCACTTCAAGAGATTTTGAAGGAGCTTTTTCCCAAGGGCTCAAATGTGAGACGGGAATTGCGGAGCTTTCCCATTGGTCTTCTGGCTGACCACCAGCTCCCATCAGACAGAACCAGGTGGCAGTTTTCACAAGCAACCTCTACATTTGGGATGCCCACTCCCCTTTTCTCACAGCATCCTGATCGCTACCTCGCTCTCCCGTGATGACCCCTTTCTCCAGCTGCAGTCAGAGTGCTCAGACGGCTGATATCAGCTGTTTTTTGTTCTTGGCCAGTGGAAAGGACCCTTTCCAGCAACAGCTTGAGGCAGGGAACCATCCGGTGGCCTGAGCGCTGCTGGTTGTTTGCCAGAAAATCTGCTGTTTGCTTTCTGTTCACCCGCTGTGGGAGCTTTGTCTTGGTTTCTCCGCTGACATAAATTGCGGTTCATCCTCCCTGTTGGTGAGGGATATTGCAGGCTGTCTCGCAGACTTCCATGGTCATTTATATTTTGGTAATTTATTAAAATAGCAACATGGAATCTAAGCTATTTATATGAATATAGCATGGAACAGAGCAGCTGCTGCAGTGCAGTTAATTACACTGGCCTCCAGTCACCCCAAATCCATTTTTACCCAAGTCAGTCTGGCACTTGGCGAGGTCCCCTGGCAGGTCTGTAGGAAGCTTGCCACACTCCTGCGGGGAAGCAGATCAGCCGTGTTTTGGTCCTTAAATGCCCGAAGCCACAGCAACCCCCTGTACGGTCAACCGTGTTGGGCTACTGTGGCCCCTGGGCGCGCTGCTTGACCTGCAGCAGCTCCCGCTTAACTTGGTGGAGATCCCTAATTACTGAAATTAGGGGATGTCTGCCGCTCTTGGTTCTTACACAGTTAGTCTTCTACGCATTCTTTTTGAAAAGCATGTGTTGCAGGGATACTATTCTCAGCAGACTGACAGAAATGAACTGACAACCCTTTACTTTTCTCACATTGAAACCTGCAAAACCTTGCTTGCATTCCCCAGAGCAATTCCCCCCCTTCTTCTCCAAATGGCAAAGCACTAAGGCATACTCAGCTACAGCACCACGCAGTAACCTCCTGATGACACTGTGTGTTTATGCTCTCCAGATTTGCAGATGATGTTGTACAAGTGTGTTCCAATTGATAGATACTTCTGTAGTGTCTCTTGTGCCCAAGAGCCTAGTGTTTAGAAGACCACCTTATGTTTTGTCTAAAGCATCTGCTTTCCATGGCAAATTCAGGATGTTGAAGTACCACGTCAGTGTTTTATGGACTCGTGTTCATCCAGTAATGAAGTTTGCTCTAGTTAGTAAATTTACTTTTAATCAGCCAAAATTCCCTGCTCAATATTTAAGCTGCCTATTAAAAATGTTTAAGGATACTTTTCAAAACCAAAATACATGGAGAAAGGAACAACTAGGTCTCACATCAAAGCTATAGAAATGTGCAATCTGGTTCAGGTATAAAGATGAGAAACTACCTGAGAAGTCCAGTTTTAAATTAGAGAAGGTGTCACAGAACAGAAGAAACAGGCTAGTTTGCTTTGAATTCAATAAAAAAAAAATGGAAAAAAAAACATGCCATACGCAAATTGTACAGCTGGAGAAGCAACCTGTAATCAGCAAATGGTGTTTTTTGTTGGCGTTAATTGTTCAGGTAGCTCAGAAGACCCCAGACTCCCAGAGATGGGCTCACTGCTAATGAGCAGCGCTGCTAATGAGTGTCCTCCCTCAGACAAGTGCCTCACACCAGCTGCCCGGAAGCAAAGTGGGATGTGTAAATGTTTCTGTGGTATTTGCAGTGCAGTAGTATTTCTAAGCTGTGCTTGTAAACATTTATTATCTAGACAAAATATAAACAGCACATAGATATTAAAACAACAAGCCATGTAGACATTAAAAAAACCTGGAAGAGATGGATAACCCTTGCTGTTAAGCCCTAATATTTTTTCACATGAAAGTGCAGTTCATTCTTTAATGAAAAAGTGAATGATGATAACTTTATAGGATAGATCAACTCCCCTGGAATGTGCTTGCTAGCTGAAAGCAAACAAGAACATTTGCACAGGAAAGAGAAGAATCAGTCAGTGGAAGCGTCTGCCACTTCTCTGACCACTTGCTGAGAAAGTCGTTTCTGCAATTGGCAGGTCCCCTGCAGCAGCGTGAACCTCTGCTACTGACTGACCTGGGAACGCCGTGCCCGCTAGCAGGGTGCTTGGCAGCATGCGGCTTCCTTGGAAAGGAGCTGCGTGTGGTGGAATTGTAAGGGCTTTCACTTCTCACATTCAGCATGGAAATCCAGCAAACAAACACAATCCAAACAGCCTTGAATCATCCCTTGTCTCCAGATGAGAACAGTTAGGAGTTAATGATTCCCGTTAAGTATGTGCCTTCGTCTGCTTCTGAAACACTTTGGTGCTGAAGACCCTGCAGTTCAGCTCTTGACTGTTTCACGTCCTGTTCACATTGGACTTAAGGAACAGAGGTGGTCGCCTGTATGTAAGTGACAGCCAAACGAGGTTTCTTCTGAAAAAAGGCAGCAGGTGAACCTGAACAGGTTCAGGCTGAGGCTGCTGTGGTTCAGAGGGGATTGTCCATGCTCTTTGTTGCCACCCTGGGGGACAGAAGACAGCATTTGTCACTGATAATTAGTTATCTGGTGCCTTTTATGGTGTGCCAGGTCTTGCCAGTCTGCTCTGAAAGGCCTCTGTAATGATGCACCTATTTCTTTTCTGTGTTGTTTTCCAACAAGGTATTGCAGTTAGTGTTTCTACAGATTCTTACACTGTTTTCCCCCTAAATTAGTCCTCCCACAGTGTGAAAGCATAATGCACTTGATTATCATTAGCATTCTCGTAATTTTAAATGTTTTTCTTTCCATCATGGACTCGATCCTGATTCTTTCATTCAGCCATGGGCGTTTAGCCAAGGAAAGAGCATAAATTATATTGGCGTTACCCATGGAGGTAAGGCAGCTGCATGCAGTGACTACTGGTTCCCCACCTTTTCAAAACAAGATAAGAACCAAGATGGAGTAGACAGTTCAGTTTTAGGGCCTTTTTTTTTTGTTGTTGTTTTGTTTGTTTTTTTCTGCCTCTGAATCCTCTTGAAAAATGTTTAGTTCAATATTTAATGACTGACTTGGTTTTTCACCTGTTCAATCATACATGCTGCATTATATCTCTGCTGCTGTTTCTGTCAAGGCTGTCACCGGAGAGCTCTGTGTATAAACATGAGGCTGTACTTGAAACTGTCTGCTGCCAAATACCATCCTTTCAGGCAATAATTGAGGTTGAGGCCCCGATATTCTCCGGACTACAAGTCAGTAAATTTTCTTTGCAAAAGGTCTGTAAGACGTGTTCCCCAGCATTCTGATGCAATAAAAAGCATTGTGCTGGCTTTTTTCTTTGGTGGTCAATATAAAAAAAAAAAAAGAGAGAATAGTTATATCTAATAAGCTAAATTTCTGCTTGGAAGGAAGATATTCTAGAGGTAAGATTGTTCCATAATTGCCTCTGTCCTCTACAGTAATACCTAAATACAGTAATTGTTGCCTATTGAGCAAAACCTAATGAAACCTAATTTTATCAAAACTTTCACACATGGATCTAATTAGGTGCTCCCATGGGTGTTACTCATGAATTTTCTCACCCCAGTGCCTCGCACCCTTCTGTGATGAGCTTGGGAAAGAAGAGGAAGGGGAGGAGCAGAGTTCCTTGCAGAAGCTGCTGACATTTAGGTGAATATGCTCATTCGCTAGGGAGAAGCCAGGAGAGCAGGGGTAAAACAGAGGTGTTAAAGCTTCGTGAGATGCCACAGAAAATCATCCTTGGATGGAAAAGCTGTTTCATGTAGATTCAAGATTTGTCTGAGTCCCTTAGAATAGCAGGCAGAATGGAGGGGGTGGGAGGACAGGGTGTTAAGGCTTCCTTTCACCAGGAAGGTAGTGGTTAGTGCTGAGAAATAGATGTAGAAAGAGAAAAAGCTTGTAATAATTTCAGATGGAGTCAGGAGATGGTCATTCTTCTCGCTTTCCCTTACTGGAGAAAAAAAATCCAGAGGCATACAATGTGTGAGTCTCAGTTTTTAGGGAAGCAGAGTCTTCTGTGGTGTTACAGCTTAATTTGGTGTCACCTTGCTGTCTCTTGGGGAACAAAAAGGAGTTTAGTTGTTTTTTTAGTGGCTGCTCAAGCCAATATTGTTTTGTTCTATGGGCAAGAACTGTATGTTGGGCAGAGAGAGGTGCTGAACCATAAAGCAAGGTATGGCAGCAGAGAAATGTACAGGATCTTTACACATACCCTAATCCCGTTGTAGGGAAATGGACAGCTCTCTCTGTTAGGTCAGGATACGTGTTTTGGTGCTTGTTACCATGCAAACAGTACGTGTGGTATTAACCTCTGTGGAAGTGAATTTGCTTCTTGATTAGAAAATTAAGCAAAAAGCTTAGACTTTAACCTTTTCTTAAGTAAAGGAAAGGTCCCCTTTATAGATCTCCTTGGGGAATTTCTGGGAACTGAACAGCAACTCTCATTCTTCCACAGAAACAAACCGGAGTAATGTGTTAGCGTAGTGGGAGGAGAAAATGTCAAATGCAATGGAATTTATGCCAGAAAAACTTATACTATCTGTTGACCCCATTTTATCCAACCAACTCTATTTCTTCTGCAGTTTCTCTGTCTGTCTGCGTTCCTGGTGTGTTACGTCCCCCTCCTCAGTGTGCCTCTAGCACGGCAGCATTTTTTTGTCTCTCGCATTGCACACTGCGCAAGTATGGCTGGCTACAAAACTGCAAGATGGTGGCTGCATTACCTGCAGTCCATTGATCCAGAGATCTGTTTACTTAGCTGGTATTAAGATCATCATACTTCAATGCAGAACATCTGGCTCCTTCATTCTTATGGTAATTAGATCTGTGGTGACTGTTACTTGTTCCCGTTGTCATACTGTTTGTTGTTCTGTGCGCCAGGAAACCGGACGTGCTGTGCATTGTGCACTGCAAGTTCTGTACGGTTCATATTGAGTAAAACCTCTTTCCATTACGCAGTGTTTGGCAAAGGGACTGAAAACCCGTAACGCACGTAGGGATCCCTGTACAGAGCTACTTCCCCTGTGCAGTGGAGAAGTGCTCCAAAGCTGCCCCAGTGCCTCGCTGGGGCAAGCAGTGAGCGCGCTCGTGGTTGAAACCTTTTGGGCTCGGTGGCGGTAACTGCCCGCCTGCCGCTTTGTCGCTCAGCACTCACACCGAACGAGCCGATATGTGATGGCTGCAGGTTTTTTCCTGGCAGGGAAAAAACGTTGGAAACTTTTGCTGCCAAAGCAACACAGGCACTTCTGCAATGTGGTTAACCAAGCTGTAGCAGCAGACAGAGGAAGAAACCTTGTGAAGATCCTCTGAGTCCACTGCGACTGCACAAAGGTATCAGAAAACTCCTGGGAAGCTTCCCACAAAACAAAACACACAGAATTAAACACAGCATTTGGTTGCAAGAGGAAAGAGAATGTAGTAATCTTTGATAAATCTTGTTGATAGAAGTTGGAAGGGCGAGGAGAACACCTGATAGGAGCGACTGCTGATAATGTGGACTTGAAGTAGCTTTTTCTAAGGGGTGGCAGGACAAGCTGTAAGGGAGCATGCAGACTGGTTGAGCCTTGTAGAAGTGGGTTAGCATAAATGCCAGAAACACATCTGGGCAAGAAAGCAGTTCACTTCCTCATGTATCAACAAGCTTTTTGAGTAAAATCCCTCCAGATGTATAGAAAATCAGGTATTTGTAGTCAGCATCTTGGAGGGCATGGGAACTCCTTTCCCATCAGCTTCCCTGGGAGCAATGGAGTCCCTCTTGGACACGGGTGATGAGTGTGGGGTAAAACCTCCCAGGTGAGGCTGTAGTACTGCGATCCTAAGCCAAAGTGGGTTTATGTCATTCTTGCTGCACTGCAGTATTTTGGCAAGCACATCATTAAGTGGGCCTTCAGTTAGAGGCTGAGTATATGCAGATCTTAAACTTTCTTGAAACTTCTTTTATTCTATATGCAATATAAAACTAAGCTTTAACTAGTTGAAGCTTTGCAGCTCCAACAGCCCATGGTCCTCCGCATATGTGTTTAGAAAAACATATATGTGTATTTCACATGCTTCAATGTTTCCAACAGTAGTTTTAAAAATACTAAAATATATTAGCAATTGAGAGCATGTTTTCTTTTTAAATAAGAGCAGTGTCCTGTATGGTGTTGCTGAGATCGCTTCAAATAAATGTAGCTGCCATGTGGGATTTAGGCTTTGCATTCTAGTAGGGGAAGTAAGTTTCATCTGTAGAACAAAAGAGCTGAAGTTACAAATATTATGACTGTTTTGTTCTTAGGTTCTTAAAAGTCTGTCATTATGACAGCTCACTGTGAAATAAATATTGAAGGGATTGTACATCAAAGAATCAGAAAGCATCACATTGTAATGAGACTGCATGCGTACAGCTAATGAATTCACAGCCAATTTAAGTGCAGTTTTCATTTACTGACTCATAAATTGATTTTAGGTTACAGTGCTGTAGGCTAGGTCTCCTTAATTTTGTGTTTTTTTGTTTAATTGAATAACATGGTGTGTAATTACCGTAAGTATGTTTATGTATTCACCGACACAAGCTCCTGAGCCACTGAAATTTGCTCCAGAGCGAAGACTCCGTTCTGCTCATCCCATGATGCATGTAGAGCTTTTTTCGATAGAAACAGTTCAAGCTGGAAATTACAATGGGCAGCAAAATTATACCAGTCATAATGGTTTATGGCGTGTGACATAAAGTACGTGTTGTAAACAGTGCTTTTTAAAGTTACATATTCTTTGGGTTAATTCTTCTATTTGGTTTTGAATTCTCTGTTGTGAGAAGGCTGTCTCATGTTCCTTGTCCTGTTTCCACCAGTTGGCAGTCCTGCTCTTAGTGAAGGTCATAGCAGTGAATGCATCAAACCAACCCCTTCAGTCTCAGATAAGTGTCCTCTGCAGCACACTTAGGTCTGAGTGGTACAAAAATCTGCATGGTATTAAAAGCCTAACAGATGGGTGGGGAAAAAAAAAGGTTATAGCTATTACTGAATGCCTTTGTTAATTAAGGTGTTCTATGATGTTGGCTTTTTGGATAATCCCTCCTCAGTCTTGCTTTGGAAATCAGCTGGCCAGGAGCAATAACATGCGTTCATGTATGCTGCTGCCAAAAAGAAAAAAAAGGAAGCATTTGTCTATCCAAAGTCAGGTAGCAGTTTTGATCCCCTATTTGATGTTGCTTTTTTCCTTAGGGTACCATCTTTCTGCCTGGCAACAGAGTAATTGAGCACCCCTGCAATGAAGAAAGTCCAGGGAAGTTCCTTTTTGAAGTTGTTCCAGGTAGGATATTCTGCTCCTTGTACAAACTGTTTGCACTTGTATTCTCAGTGACGAATGGCTACATCTGTTCAGCCAGAACAGAAGCTGAAGGTGATTAATGATTCAATTTAAGGAAAAAAAAATTGGTTAATTTGTTAATACTCTGATTCATGTATTTTTTTCACTTACCTCTGGGCAGCATAGGAAAACAATGTGGTTTTTGTTTGTCAGTGTAAAGTATGATTGCTTTGCAGCCAGGTGTTGTGGCATCAAGTGGAATACAGGCAGTACAAGTGTATTGTGCAATTATTTCAGATGGTATTGGATGTCACAAAATGGAGCTTCTACTGGCAATAAAGGGATCAGTTACTTGGCAGCAACAGCTTCTCAGAGTAGCCTGTGGTCTGATGGCACCGGTAGCAGCACCTAATGTTGCTACCCTGTCCCTGGGGGTGGATAACAACACCGAGCATTGCTGCTTTGAAACCTAAACTTGTTTTTAGCGTGGCTTTTCTTGTTTATGTTTTTCTGGGAGTGGGTTTGTCTAAAGAATGTTACCCTGCCAACTGAGTGGTACTCCTAACTGCCTGTATTACTGGAGTGATTTGATAAGTGTCTCCACATCTGGTTAGCCCACTGTGTTTATTCAATATATTCTCTTAATCCCCATATTACCTTCCAGTGTAGTTTCCCATTATGGCTATTTAAAATGGTGAATTGTAGATAATGTTTATTGAAATCGATCTCTATGCTCTTGCTCTTAAACCCAGTGGATGTGAACTTAAAAACTTGTCGTGACGAATATGTGGAGATTTTGATATATTGTGAAGTGCAAGAAATAGGAAATACACTTCCAAGTTAAGGAGGCCACTCACTCATCAGGTAAGGAGGAGCAGAGCAAAGTCGAATTCGCAGCCGCAGCTCAACACAGAGTGCCTTTTGTTTTGTACGTAGTAAGGAATCCGACTATGACAGCTGTGTTCTGTAAGGGGTAAGTATGTGAAGAAAAGGAGCGTGGTATCTGTTTTTGAGGTTTCCTTAACGCTCACCCCAGCTTGAATCGATCATATTTTTAAGTTTTTCCCTGTGTTCTCTATCTTATGTGTTGTTCAAAGTACCGAGGTAAACCTGTTAACTTTACAAGCCTGGGGTCAACTCTAATCTTGATTCCACTGAGAAGTGTTGAGAGTTGGTTTCCATTGAATAAGCGCCTTCCTTTTGCAGAACGTGCCGAATGCGTTCGGACCGATTTCCAGGCAACATGGGATTTGCACTCAGTCATTTCATAGGTGAAGCTTATCTTTCTTCTGGGGGTTGTAGGCAGGAGAGAGAGAAGCAAGGCTGTCAGCATTGCTGAAGCACAGTGCCTGCCCTGTGGGACCAGAGCAGAGCAGCAGAAGCAGGCTGGCACTGAGCTTGGTGCTGTTGCACCCGCTCCTCCTGAAGGACATTGCCAGGGGAGAAGCAGTCTCTGTTTCTGCTGCAGCTAGAAGGTGCTGCCGAAGAAATGCCAGCTGTGCATCTGGCTGATGACAGGGTAGTAGGAAATAGTATGGGGTTATGGCTACAACAGCCAAATACTTTGAAGGCAGGCCCTTCTGTGCGTCTTGTAGCACCTTCTGAAGTGCTTGCTCATTCTGTGTGTGAAGCTGCCCCAAGCAGCACCGATTCCCCTGGCATGTGCAGAGCACATTTGGAGGCCAGGCCTTGCCACTGAGTTGGAATGCCTGTTTGTTGCCTACGTTGCAGAAAGCTTCCAGAAAACACCGTGTGTTTTCCTGTTCTTGAGGTGCCGGGACACTGTTAAGCCTCAGGCATCATCTGTGTTACTTCCTTTCCCATAATTGACTGCTCTTCGCTGGTTTTCGGAGTGCCAGCAGCTCTCAGGACATTTCCTGCCGGCCTGAACTCTTATGTGCCCAACGTGCTGAAGATCAGATAGCGTTCCTACCTATCTGGGTTTGTTAGCTCGCTTTTCATTCCGAGTATGAGGTTTTGAAAGTGTTTAAGGTAGGAGTGCTATACTTATTGTTTGCCCTCTGGTAATGACTCTGCAGCTGTAGTGACACTGGAGCAGTTGTTCTGGGGAGATACTGTGCCATGGGGTCGTGACAAAAATTTAAGTCTTCAGTAGCTCAAAATAAAACTGAGACACGGACTGATCAGGAAGGCATCCTAGTGCCCATGGAAGCATTGTCAGCTGTATGTTAAGCGGACACAAAGTGAGTTTTCCTCCTGCTGTTGTGTCACCCTTACTGCTAAAGGCAGTGCCGTCAGTGCTTCGTAAGGGAGCTGCTTGTCACCAGGGTGCTCGTGGGGACTCAACGTGAACGTTGGTTGTAGAGGTAGATGGCAACGATGGGACGTGGTTTAATGGATATAACTGTGAAAAATATATTGTAGCCAACATTCTCTTCAGCATTTCTTAACTTTTGTGTGAGAAAACAGCTACGTAGCAACAAGATCTACTTGCTGGGATTTTTCTTTTGTCAGTCTAGCTGAACCTCGTGTTAAATGTATGGCACTGAGGCTCACGCTCTTCTTGGAATGGCGCTTTATAATCCCAAAGGCAGCAGTGACAAGTCCTCTTTTTGTCTATCACATCAGTGGGTGGCCTGTGTGTGTGTTTGTTTATTGGAAATACATGCAAATCATTTTGGGAATGCATGTGGGAGTTGGTTTATACTATGAAACTAATTCTCTTTGTATGGCCGTCTGTGAAGATGAATGAAAGAAATGTATGTGTGGAGACAAATGCCTTCTAGTTTTGTTGGTGCTGTAATTAAAATACAGATGCTTGAATTTGCATTTTCAAAACATTCTGTTCATTCCTTAAGCCGTGACATTATTTAACACTTGATTTTTTTTTTCCCCCTGATCTGATGAAGATACTCGACAGGAATGAAACCATATCTTGTACAGCGTGGGGCCAGGCTGCTCCGCTGTGCTGGCGTTTTCTGCACCGGAGTCGGTGTGACCACCAGGTGATTAATGACTTGGGTTATTAACAGCCTCCCTCGTGCTCAGGGGAATGTTTCATTTCAGTTGTGGTGGTGGCTGCTGAGCAGGGGTTAAATAGTGACTGGATGGGATGGAAATGAGAAGTCCCCGTTGTCTTCAGAAAGGCACTTTGTAGAACCCGAAGTATCGCAGTCCAGCACCAGTGTCTCTGAACTCATTGCTACTTGGGTAGAACTGAGTTACCAGGTCACTTGATGGGGAACAAATGAGAAAATCGGTCATCTGTATTAAAGCAACTTCAGTGACAAATCCTTCCAGTTTATATGCTGCCATGGTAATGTTTCTGAAGATGCAACAACTTGCATGCCCCTCAAATTTTCCTTTGTGACTGAAAATCATTGTTGTACTTAGATCTCGAGGGTTACTCAGGCTGTTCTGCAGGAGCTGTAGTATGGCAGGGAAGTCGCTTGGCTCTGCTGCTGCTTCTCTCTGGACCTGTGGTTCTGCTGATCTCGTGTCTGTACAGCTCCGGGGCTGTCTCCCTACCCCCAGAACATGGGGCCTTTCTTGAGCCGTGGATGGTGGGGACTGCAGAGAGCAGGAAGTACCTCAGCACTGTACGCTCCACGTGCTCACAGGTTGGTTTGTCAGGCCCAAGAGCTGTGGCCAGGAAAAGAGGCTGGAAAGTGCTGCTGGAGAATTGCACTGCTCCTGTTCCTGCGCACGGGTTCTGCACGAACATCTTTTCAGAAAGCAGCTACTGTGTGACGATGGGCAGTGAAAGCATTGTTTCCTCCTGTGGTGCGAAGTGAAATCAGGCCAAACAGATTGCCCCAGTGACACAGTTTCAGCTGCTTCAAGAGGAAAGAAACGCTGGATATAAGTCTAAATAGGACATGCTTAAAATATTTAAGCTACTTTCCTGAATGCTTTATCTGGACAGAGTGTTAACCAAAAGCAGTTTCTCCAGACTGCCACACGCCAGCCTGTCTCAGGACTCACTGTGGCACTCCAGCAGTGTTTGTCTCTGATGCTGATCAAACATTTGGCTGCTGTTACATCTCAGCTTCCCTCGTAAGAATCATTTTCAGGTAATTTAGGAGTAGGTTTTGCAGATCAGTGTTAGGAGAGTCCTCCCAGATGCTATCTTGGAGAGTGCCCTACTGAGTAGTTTTACATTATTTTGGAGGACTTCAGTTGCTGCTGCTCCCAGCCTGTCAGAGCTGCTTGCTGCTCTCTTCTGGCTTGAGATTCCTGTGCTCAGCTTTCCCAGAACAGTGAGCAGTATTTCATCAGTTTTCTAGGTTGGCTGTATGGACTTGTGAGGTCTTGGAATACAGAGCATTTCCCCAAAGCCCATGGCTTTATTAGAGAATCTCTGTAAGGAAGTGAAATATTAATTCCCAGGACTTTGAAATCATTAAAATGATTTTTTTATTAGTCAGAAAAAAGAGGTGTCCACAGGCCTTTTTCTTTCTTTCTGTCATCTTCTTTTTTAATTGCATACCATCTGGCAAATGGAGTTTCCTGCAGACTGACTGTTCTGGTAGGGAGCATGAAGTGGGTTTGAGTTTTGGTTTTTTTAGGGTCCTTTACGTAAAAGGATGGGTTAGAAATTATTTTGCTGCTACTGCTGCAGCAGGCTTTCCTTCCTCAAAACTAATTATATTTATTTCCGGTTCCAAAGGACAAGGCTTTCACTCTTTTAGAAGAGCCATTTTATTTTTAATTCAGCTGAGATGCCGTAGGTCTTGCGCACTGATGGCAGGGATCAGGAGGGAGCTGGTTTCTGTCTGTACATGTCGCTCTGATTCCACTGCTGCCAAACAGGCCCTTGAGCCTCTGCCAGCGTGTCGTGAGGTTTCAGAAGATAAACGGCTGCCAGTGCGTTGTAAGTTATTAAAAACCCTCTCGTTCCCTGTTGATACACGGTGCTTGGCAGATAAACCCTCTGAGAATTTCACTATGGGTTCTTGAGCATCTGAAACGGGAAGGCTGCAGAAGGTGGGAATTCGTGCCACCTGGAGATGGGTAGAGGTTTCCATCAGGGGCCCATCGGGGTCTGGAGTGTGTGGATTTCCCCAGTTCACTTGTGTGCCTTTAGCAGGAAAAAAAAGTCAAAACAGGATTTAAATATGAATGCTTTTTTTGGTTATACAGACAATTTTTTTTTTTTGCTCCCATATACCTTAACAGCTTGGATACTGATTATTAATTAACTGGATTGTCTTAATTGGTTGAGCTACAATGCATGGTCTCTCAGTGTTTTGGAAGCACCATACAGTTTCCTTCTGTAATGTGTGCAAGAACAGTGCAGATCTTCAGATGCTAAGTGCTGCTTCCAGACCTACTGCTGTTATTTTTAAGATGTGCTGCTGTTTTTAAGACACTTAAAAATTACACTTGCTTTGACTTGCTGTATCCCATAAATGCGTTCTGCAGACTCTGTTTCAGTGCCATTCTCTTCTGCTATCAGTGCTTCATGGTCCTCGAGGTCATGGCACAGCAGGATTTCTGCAGGACTGCAAAGGTTGGACTTGACACAGAGGTACCAAACAGGCCAGATGGTTAGGTGACACGTTGCAACGACTGACAAAATTAAATCTCAAATCTAAGGGATGGAAACATTTTAGAAGGTTTTGAACCCCAATGTTTGGAAGAAGAGCTGTTTGCTTTCCATAAGGACTTAAACCTGAGAGGAATAAGGGGTGAGAGCTCCCTGCATAATGTCCTCTCTCAGGAGTAAATTCCGTGTCCGAGGTGGGGGTATGTCCCTGCGTACTGCAAGTAGTTTTTCTGGAGGCTTAGCAGAGTGTTAGGAATGCAGTACACTGAATAAATTCCCTCCTTTGGGCCTCAGGAGAAAAAAGTGTTGGTGTACAGAGCAGTTTCTCACCCCATTGAGGAGGGGGAAAAAATGAAAAAAGCCTTTCCATAGCGCGCACACCCACTAGCACTGAGATGCTCTCACCACACGTGCTCTCATGCAGATGCTCTGTATTCCATTCACCCTAAGCATGGCTAACCAACAATTGATTCCCTTCTCTGTAGCATATAAAACCCAAAGGCTGTGTATAAAACCAGTCGGCTTTGGCTTGTTCCCTGCGCTGAATTCCTGTCTCCTACTGGTATGACCCTGGTGGATTTAATTGGCGCTGCCGCGAAGATGAATGCCTCCCCCTGCACGCTCTGACAGCCAGCAGTGCCTCTTCATTAGTTGTCAGGAGCACAGGACCCCAAGGGCATTGCTGATACTGCCAGCTGAACTAATTGTGCCTCTGATATCTTCTGGAGGGAGCAGCCAGGCTGTTTAATCAAACGGGCACCAGCCTTACTGTCCAGAGGAATCTCTATAGCGGTGTATTGCGCTAGCGCAGCTGTGAGCACTATTCTCTTCCCATTGAAGGTCTCCTGAATGCAGTGCTGGCCTTATTAGTGCAGTGCTTTCTCAGAATCTCAGAAATGTGGTTTGTAGGCAGCCACCTTGCTGTGTGCTGATGGGGTGGCATGCTCTGTCTTGCTCTCAGCCTGCAAAGGAAGCTGTAACAAACCTAACCCGCTTTTTTAAGCGACCCTTGGAAATGCGTAGAGTCAGAGAGCCAGAGAAAGGGAGCTGGCTAAAGGCTGATGGTGTTGGCGCTGGGGGAGCGTGCTCTTTTCTGTCCTGAGCAGCAGTCATTGTGATGCTCAGATACTTGACATGCACATAATAGGTTTGCTTCCTCCATAGTTTTCTGAGAAATAAAACTCAAACCTTCCCAGTTCCTACAGCTCTGTGAAATGAGGTGCAGGTCGTGCCATCTGGCTTCTGCACTGCCATCATAAAATCTGCTAATTTCAAGCTCAGTTCCCTACAGGTCAATGCATAAAATAAACTTTTTTAGCTATGTTTTTTCCTGCATTTGTTGTCATGACTACTGAGGAACACTGGGGGAAGGCACTGAGCTGAAAAATACCTGATTTTTGTCCCAGGTTCAGCAGTGACTGACTTGGTGACATTGAACCAAGTCCCTACTCCTTTGTACCCTTGTGTCCACATGACTTTGAGGTGATACCTGCATACCTGCAAGAAGTAACATCCTTGCATGTTAATGATGTTCTGGAAATGTAAACCTGAACTAATGGTAAAAGTAAAGTTTGTGTCATTTATGCTGGGAGGTTAGGAGGAGACAAAAGGCAAGGAGTGTGACACATTTTTGCTGCATCATGTGAGTAGTTTCACTCCATCTCCTTCATATGGAAGATCCTCGCATGATATCACATCTGTTTGAAGAATAATATTGGGGTTACTCAGTCTAGGGCTACTGAAGAATTACAAAAAAAAAAAAAAAAAGGTCCTGGCTATCCCACAAGGGGAGATGTTCCACCTTTTTGCATTTGGAAGATGTAATCCCTTTTTCTGGTAGAACTCCAGCACTTCTATCTAACATAGAAAAGCCTGAAATATATGATTTAATTACCAATCTCTACTGAAATATAGAAAAATTAATTCATAGATTTCGTGGTCAGCCTTAAAATTAACCTGGTAGAAATCAGGGTAGTTTAGTTCACCTGCTTTTAAAACCATAGGAACTAAATCTAGATGTGAGAGATATTTAGAACCCTTATCTAAATGTCTTCTGTGAAGCATGCAGTACGTGCAGAATAGGCACGTTACCTGCACTCATATGGCTTGGCTGTGTAACTGAAGCCTCTGAAACATGAGCCATCAGAAATCTGAGTAAATGAAGCCTGCTATCATGAACCCTTTATTTTATCTTTGTGAATGAGTACAGAGTATAGGTTGAAAGTGTGTATATTTACAACAGTAGCAGTACTACTGCCTGCTTTCTGAACGCCATTGCCTTGCCAAGGTCTTTTTTTGAGAGCGGGTGGTGGATGAAGTGCTCGTGGAAACTCCTGAACACATGTAGCTTTCATTGACCTTCCTGCAAAGCAATGTCACTTTATTTTCAATCATCTGTTCTCAATGGCATTAATTTCACGTGGCAGAATGCTGCATGACTGCTCTGCACGTGTGCAGATTGTTTGCATCGCTATGCCTTGAGTGAAATGTGGGATATGAAATTGAGGTTAAAAAAATGATTTTCAATTGCTGCTTCTACTTCAGAAGCAGACTGCTTATACTTGGCCCTGCTCAACATCTGATGCACATGATCTGATGCACTTGTTTCATAGGTGAGGTTAGCCGTGCTGATCATTTTGACACGCTTCTTTCTCTGTGTGACCCACCGGTGTCACTCTGCATGTTGTCTGCTACTTAGAAGAGTTTGGGACACCTCCAAAAGCCATGTAGCATAGAACAAACTTACAAGCCAGGTTTGTGGTACACATCTTCCACCATCAGTATACCTGGGTATGGGATTTGCTCTTAGGGGGGAAGGTGTAGCTCATATCACAGAAGTTGTGCTTGAGGACACTGCTTATTCCTACTCCATTTTAAAAGGCACAGCAGGGATGAATTTCAGCACCTCAGCACTGTAGCTGGCACTTGAGTTTGACCAGAAATGGCTCTTGGTAGTACTGTGTGGGGCTGAAGGTAAATTAGGCCCCAGCTCTGTGGTTTGAATGAGTTGTGAAGGTACAGCAGAGATTCAGAAATCTCTGTGTTGTGATCATTAACTATGTGCCGTGGACACACCTTTGTGTTTCCCAGTAGAAAATCACGTGTTGTGATACTTCTGGGCTTTCCAGGTGTGTCAAGGCAAACCTTATGTCTCAGAAGAAATACCATTACTTGTATCTCCATAACGCCAATAGTAGGCTGAACAGCTACTAGCTTCAGTTAGTTTTTGTTGTTGTTGTTGTTGTTTTTTTTAATGGTTCATTCATGTCCCTCTAGTGGTGGCAGCAAAAACTCCAGTGAAGTGATAGACACTTCTGTGTTGAACACCCTGTGCAGGGCTTTCACGTTTACCTTGTTTCATGTCAGCAGCACGCAGAAGATACAGCTTGAGACTTAATGTTTCCAAAAAATGGTATGAAGTGGAAAGGAAAGGTGGTGCTAGGAAAAATCGGAGGCAGGAGAGGCAAAATAGGAGGGTCTGCATCCTCAAAATGGTAATGCCTAGCACCTAGCATATCTGAGCAGAAATGGGCTTGTTTTCCTGAAGTTTCCTGATCTTAAAGCAAGTTTGTTTCATGTTTTCTCATGTGCTTGGATGTTGCTGCCTGATCTCATCCTCCGTCCTGTGGCTGTAAGAGGCTCGGAGGTCTTCTGGTCTTCATCCAGTCCTTCTGCAGGCTGTTTTTGTCTTCCCTCTGTCCCACTGCTGGTGCTTGGGGAACCCTGATTCTTATTTAAATAAAGTCGCTTCTTTCTTGCCTTTCAGCCGTGCGTTAGAGAAGTGTAACAAAATTTGAAGCCCGTGGTGAGTGCAAGGCCCTTGCTAGTCTTAGTTTATTGAGTCCAGCTGTCAGATCTAAGGCTGAAGAGCAGAATTTCCACCTCGCAGCTGCCAGTTTGAGTTTATTCATGTACTGGTACTTGGTGTTGATTTGCTGTGCAGGGTGGTGAAAGCCGGGCTAGCCTGACACATGCCCTCTGACAGCAAAGGGGAACCTTTCTCTGGGACAGGAACGGCTCTGCACAGGATGCTGCATTGTCTGTCCTCTGCAGGCCCAGCTTGAGCTGCTACCTCTGGAGATGTACATCTCTGCTGGTCACATTGTGTGTCTTTTATAAAGCTAGTGGGTACAACTGGTGGCCAGATCGTCGTCTTCCGTGCTGTATTTCAGATCAGCATGATGTTAAGTGAGTGGTTAGCTTTTGTTTTCTGGCAGAAATTCTGAGGAGGAGCATGTGATTGATGCACGCCTGTGAAGAGAGAGCTTCAAATGGTAAGCCCAAGGTCAACTGTCAGGTCTTAATGAAGCCTGACGTGATGATTAGTGCAGGAATAGCGTCAAGGAGCAGCGCTGGATGGTGTTAAGTCGACTTCTGCTTCAGACTGAGCAGGCTTTCCAGTGGGAGGAGGTGAGGGCTGCTCTCGAGGCAGGACCCCAAGAAGATCCGCTCTGTAAAGGGCTCCTTTCAGGGGCAATTAGGGAAAATGTGACAGCCTCGTCAGCCAGCCTGCTGTGTGCCAGCGGGGAGGAGGGAGAAGGAAAGCACCCGGGGAAGGCTGATCTTTGCAGTGTGCCAACTGCGGCGGGGCCTGTGAGGAAGACGCCATCTGCTACCACTTGGCATAGCTTGGTCTGAGCACAGAGCACATTATTGTCCTTGACTTTGGCGGGAGGAGCTGGCACCGAGCCCGCGGGTGCTGCCCCCGGGAAGGGGCGCCGTGGCCACGACACGGCAGCAGCGTGGGCACTGCGTAAGAGGGACGGGGAGCCTCGGGCACCGCGGGGTGTTGCTGAGAAGCGACATGCTTGGCCGGGAGTGAGTGCATCCTACTCGCCTGGGGGGCTGTCCAGGGGCTCCCAGACCGTGGTGGAGTAGTGGGCCTGTCAAGGACAGCGACACCAGTAGCGCTTCTGGAAATGTTCAAGGGTAATAACAAGAGGTTTGTGCAGCCTGATGAGGAAGAGCTGGCTCCGTGGAGGCCTTGCTGGACTTGGACAAGATGAGCTGAACCGGGGATGGTTTCCTCCAGGACAGAGCACTGCAGCCCTGGGCCTTACGAGCCCTGGGCCTTGCGCTTTGTGCTGCATGCAGGTCACTGTCATCTCTAATGTCACCTTGCTTCCTGGGGGCAGAAGAGAGGAGCAAGGTCCTCAGCAAAAAGCTTGGGCAAAGTGCCGAAGCCATCAGGTAGAGCTTTGCTCAGCTACGTGAATAAAATGATGGGGGGGGGGGGGGGACACAGTGCTTTGTGCTGCAGGCAAGACAAACCCAAAACTCAGGGTCTGAGAGACAAGAGTGGCTGGAGCTGAGGAGAATGAATAGTGGAAAGAAATGCTGGGCTACCAAAAAGACATGTGAAACAAGTGTTTGCTCTGGAGGAAATGAAATAATTTGGGCTGTACCCTTCTCATTTCCTTATCAATGGAAAGTCGAGTCGAGCTGTGCTAAACAGCAAAAGAACCACCATGGTATAAATGCCTTTTTGCAGTGCTGCAGAGGAGTGCTTGCAAAATGGTGAAGGATAACCCCAGCAGGATGAGCAGCCTGCGATTTATTATGGGCCCGTGATGGATAAAAGCACACTTAGCTTCCATCTGTTCTGTTTTGGATGATGGCTCCAGAGAGGTCATGGCTTTGGCAGTGATCGATATTTGAAACCAAGGCCATTTTTAGCTGTTCCAAAATGTTTTCCTACTCTGTTTGTTGGACGTCCATTTCTCTGAATGATACGTTCTGCCAGATGCATCACAGGTGTTGGTTAGCTGCAAACGTTAGTTAATGTGAGGCTCTCCTCCCTGTCTCCCCCTCTTCCACTGCTGAGCTTGCTGTAGAAGGGAAGGGGAGGGGAATAGGTAGATATTTTGGCACACTTCAGGTAGGTTTACTTCTGCTTTCCTGGAAATATATGCATAATTTTCTTGTGTTTTGTAACTGTGAAGTATTATACAGAGTGAGTGCAGCTTGAATAATAAAGAACCCAGATGTTCATCTCCACCGTGATACGAGAAAGGGATTACCGACCAATGCAGTGTGTTTCCTATGATGGCTGAGCTGCAAACATCTCTTTTTTATGTTTGTGCTACCTCATGAACAAAAGCAGGCATCCAAGTGTGCCTTCTATAGTTCTACTTTAATTAAAAGTGAAGTGGGAGTACAGAAAGCCGTGCCCCAGGCATGGTGGTAGCACTCAGCAGCAATTCTTCTGAGTGAGAGGAAAGCAGCACGGGCGGTCAGAGAGGCCAGGGTGCTGCCAGGGGAAGTTGTCACAGCAGCAGGAGCCGGGACGAGGGACGAGCGTGGCTTTCCCCAGAGGTTTGTTCTTTCTGCGTGTGCCAAGTGGCACTTGTTATGGATCCATGTTTTGCACAAATGAGTGCAGATCCACTTATTGTGGTTCCATGTTAATCATCGTAGATTTCTTTTCTGATACTGAACCAGCATTTATGTAAAATGCTGTAATTCCTCTGTTCGCTCTGAATGCAGATTTGGGGTTCTCCTTTAAAATCCTTGTCAAAGGCGAGTTAGACATCAGTGCAAGAAAACCTATTTAAAGAATCCCCAAAGGCTTTTTACATGCCAGTCCTTTTCAAGCCATGTTGTTTGTCTGAGAAGTGGGATCTTGTACAGAAGGTGCTGTAGTATGTGTATGTGTGTATGTTGATTTACTGTGTTTTGGGTACAGCTTTGTCCATGCATGCAGATGGTGGGAGAAGAAAAATGTGAAATTCATTATCCACTTGACAGGGCTTTTGATCTCATGGGACTCCTACGTACCTCCGTGATAAAACCACACTTCAAATAGGTTTGGCAGAGCGTGTCAACACCACTGCTGGGATAACGTAGGTTTAATGTCCTCAGAGTACCATTAAGTACTGTTAGATCTGCAGCTTTTTTTTTTGATGCATCAGCTCTTTTAATTCCTTTTCTGTTTTGACAGCATCAATTACATATCAACACGTTATTTAAAATAAATAGATGGGGAATACTCCCTTGCAAATGCCCTGAAGATCCAGTTGTGTTCATAAGTTGCCTTGCTCTGACAAAGGCTGGGGAGAGTTTTAATAAGGCTTTTATTCCATAGTAATTAAATAATGTCTGACTGATGACACCATAACTCAACAGATTAAATTGCAGTGTGGAAATGTATAATGTGTCCTGTGGAGATGCACGTCAGTAATGAGGAGAGCTGGGTGGTATGTGGCACCCCCTCAGACCGTGTCAGCCCTGGGTAAAGCGCCTGGGCTGCAGAGTCTGAGAGTGGGGCAGTCATGTGTAACGTGTTGTTTGAGGTGTGTTACATTTCTTGGGCTGTAGGCAGAACTGAGACAAATGCAACATTATTGAGGTATGTGAATTTTACCTTAAAACCATCACTGTAATTGGTTACCATCCTTCTCCTTTGTATTTTTATTTTTTAAAACAGGTGGCTCATATGGTTCAGCATCTGACTAAAGTCTTTTCCACAAGGATGTGGACATTTTCAGCCTTGGTGTAGGCAGAGTTCATCCTTGGCAGTCTCTTGTGCTTAACCTGTTTCTGAAGAGGAAAGGTAAAGATTAACTGCTGCACTTAGCCCTTCATCTTGCCCTTTCCACCTTCGGGGGCACAGCTTGCTGCTAAGGAAAGCATCAAGGTTTTGCACAGCCCTGTTGTTCAGCAAACTACATGTTCCCTTTACTAGTAAGGTGGGAATTGGTTTGTGTGAGGTGGTGAGATCTACGCAGTGTGGACTGTCGCGGTAAGTTGAGTGGCTGCTGTCACTTATGTACTGAAGTGCCTAATCTTGGGCAGCTCTTAAACAAAATGAGGTTGAATCCCAGGCTGGATTTTTGTGCATCAGAAACGGTGGTGCCTGACCTCTCATGATGCTCCCCAGCAATATTTTCTTCTGCGGAGTGACAGAGAACTCCCTCCTAATAGGCATTGCCAAACAGGCTTATCTAATGGCCTTTGTCTGTGCTTAAAATGAATCCAAAAGCATAAAGAGATCAGCTTCTCCAAATCTGTTTATTCCTTGTGCTGAGGTGGGTGACCGAGCAGTAGATAAAGACGTCTCAGACAAACAGAGCTGGTATGCAGGCTGATCTCTGCCCTGACACGGTGCCAGGCACCGAGCTGAGAGCACCACTTGTTGCTGCAGCTCCACTTCCTTGATGAGTCTGCATCCTGTGGCATTGGAGCGGTACTGGAGCCGGGCCCTTGGCTGTTCCTCTACTCAGTGGCTTTTTCCGAAAGGAATCGCCATCCCCTTTCCATCTCTGACATGTTCCCTCTCCTGCACTGTGCTCCCTTTGCACCAGCTGAGGTCCCCAAGAGCTGGTGCGGATGCTGTGTGCTGGCTTTCAGGGAGGCCTTGAAATTGAGGGAATTTCACAGTGGGTGTGACAGCGAGGTTAATGCAATTAATATTCCCTTTCCATTGTGATATCCCGTGCCGGGTGATGCAACCCAAGAGCACGGCAGTGCTGCCCTCTGCAGCCCCCCGTTGTGCTGGCCACAGGAGGCAGCGGAGTGGCTTTTAGGGCAGCCTGGTGCAGAGGAGGCTGGAAAGCTGCCTGTCCAACGTGCCTGCTGCCCAACCTGGCGGCCCCTGGCGAGTGCTTATGCATGGCAGCGATCACAGTGTAGTACTAGTCTGGAATAAAATGATCCTGGGAGAACGGGCAGGGTGTCCATGTGTCTGGACCGTGCACTAGGGTGACGTTGTGAAGAGGAGGTAGGATTGCTATGCATTTCCCACAGCAGCAACTCTGAACGGGCTGCAGAACAGTGGTTAGATCTCGAGATGACTTCAGACAAACCCCTTCCTGCTCTGTTTTTGTTCCCACATAGGGCAGTCAAGTCAGCTTAACTCAGTGCCTGACATGCACAAGGAATGTGGCCTTCTGCCACGAGGTATACTTAGCTTCCTCACCTCTATTTTCCGGTGTTAGTAGTTGCAGTGTGTATCTATCCTACGTGATATGATGAGCATCACTCAGGTAAAGATGCTCCTCTTCAAAGCTGAAACTTTTGTTTGACACGTGTTTATGCGGTCTAAGCAAATTGAAGTCACCCTGCATTTTGTTTGTTGTAAATGAGAAGAGTTTGGCCTCAGTGTCATTCAATTGAAACCCACCCCGACAACGTAGTGAACTTTCCAACGAATTGTGCCAAGTCCTGTGGATGTCTGTGTGAGCACTTGGAGGAACTGAGCCGGGCCTCGACTGTCAAGTCGGGGAATTCAGTTTTGATCCAAGGAGGTCATCCAGGATGGCAGTTCATTTCCAGGGAAATTACATTTCCTGCTGGTGTATGGCAGGACTCTAAAACTTATGGCAGGCATCTAAATCTGTGTGGAATTTAAAAAAAAAAAAAAAAAAAAAAAAGCAGTCTAGGAAGAGAAAGTAAATATATAAACAGTTTCTTGAATTTGCATTTAAATTACAACTTACATAGAAATTATAAAAATCACTGATTATGCAAGCAACAGGCTTTCATGTGTGAACGTGATGATAACTTAAAGTTTCAATGAGCTGCTTGCTCTCTCCTCATTTAGTTTATATGCAATGCTTTCCAGTTATTTCCTTTGTAGCCAGCTGGGCCCTAAGATGCTGCCTGTGTTACTGTGTAACTACAAAACCAGGTGTAGTGGTGCTGTGCGAATGACACGCAGGCCTCCTGTTTTCTGGGGCTGCTTGAACACTGCTGTATTCTGGAGGACGTGTATGAATTGCTGCCACTGCTCTGCATGATGAAAAGCTCTCGGCTAGCTGTTCCAGCCCCTGAAGCGTGGCTTCTGACTCGTTGCCCTCATCTTTCTGTTAGTGCTGGGAAAAAGCTGGACTTTGAGTTTTGCAACAGGCACAAGCACAAGAGCTGTGCTGCACCCCGTGGTCGCAGCGTTTCTGTCTTGAGTACGGGGCTCTTACCCACGTGCTTTGACTCGTGCAGCTGTGTCAGAAAAGACTCCCTTGAATACCTTGCTTTGGGGGAAAAAAAAAAAAAAAATAAAAGAGAGAATGAAGTGTTCCACCTTGTATTAACACATTGCAAAAGGAGCTTCTGCTGACGAGGGATGATTCACTCCTCTGGCAGCAGAGAAGCGCCCACATGCAGTTATTCCAGGTTGCTGAATGCCAAGCGCTCGCCGTGGTGGTTGACCTTAATCTGTGTGTAACTGGGAGTACTTGGAAGTCTGGCCCCAAATGGCTTCCATCCATTTCAGAAGTACTTCTGATTTTTATTCTTTGCCCATTCCAGAAGGAAAGGTTTGAATAATCAGTGGTTAGGGTTGAATGTTAGAGATACTTGGCTAGCTAGTATTTCACCTGTGTGATGTCAGGAAGGCATCAAGAAGTGCCTATTGCTAATGGCTAGTCAAAAAGAAGCAGAGAGGACTGAGGAGGGGGAATACCAGTTGTTTTGGGCCTCCTTGTCATCTGACAATCTCCGGCTGTGTCGGGCTGTGCTGCTGTGAAATGTCTTCCAAAGAGAGCAGCGTTTGCCAAAAGCAACTTCTTGGTGGAGATGGATCAACATTTGTATCAGCGCACCAAAGTGTTTTATAAATTATACTATTATAATAAATCAGTCCTGTTGCAAAGAGGTTTTGTGCTCCTGCACCTTGTGGGGAGGTGTATGGTAGGCTTGTTCCTATTGTTAGTGAGCAGCATTCTCTTACTTAGCTAAGGAGCAATGTGTATTAGATATATATAAGAGGTGTATAAGAGAATATAAGAGCTGTATAACTAAAAGATAGTTTCACTAATGTGAAGGGGAAATAGTCCATGTGGGTTGATTTTACTTGTGACTGGCTCACTGATTCCAGCAACCATTTACAAGAAGAAAGTTCCCAAAGACTTCAATATTTTCATGCAGTTTATTTTCTTTCCTCCTTTTGTCCTCCTTTTTTTTTTTTTTTTTCTATCTACCAGAAACATTTATGACCTCTGTCTGGCAAACCACCCCAGTTACTAGGAATTTTGCAGTGGTACATCTGACTCCTGAGACTGGTGGCAAAATTCCCAGCAGCTGTAAACAAGATTGCAGCCTGATGATGACAGGATGTTGTGGAAAATACCGCAATGCCTTGAAATTGGAAAGGGGATTTTAGGTTGAAAATTCCTAAGTCTCCAACTGGAATTTAGCTGTAGTAGCCATGTTTAAACACCCCCCTCTCCCCTGTGTGAATGTGCTTGGGGGAGTCATCACAACGACTTGAATAAGTGCATGTGGTCAGGAAGTCTGTTCCAGATTTGATCCAAATGCCCTATATGTAATAAGATACACCACAGCTCTGGGAGTATGTTCTCAAGTGTAAAATCAAACAATAATATTCAAAGTTAGTCTTTTGTTCTTTGCAGATTTCATTGCGTTACTGCACTGCATGAATACAATAAGAAGCCCACAGTAATGTGCTCTCTAAGCTTGCCCATTGCTTGTTATAAAGTTTAAAAAAAAAAAACGTGAGGTTGAGTTACCTCTGAAAGGTGTTGACCTTTACATAAGAACAATACCTATAATCTGACTTTTGCTGGCTTGAAACTGATCCTCTTTAATTGACTTAGAGTACTTCTTTCAAAGATCGGATCCTGTTTCAGCGATAAGCTATTTAATAATGAAAACATCTACAGAGCGTGTCTTTGCTGTGTAGAGGCATGTGTGTATGCAAATGCAAGCATGTGTACTCGGCATTGCATATTGATATACATGTGGACGTGGTTAAAAGAAAACTTTCTCCTTTGTGAGGCCAGAATTTCTGCGTCATACCAATAAAAACCATCTACAGCGTGACAGCCTTTGGAAACATCAGACACCCCATGCACAGTAAGAACTCTTCCAAACCTGCCCTTACCTTCTACGCAGAAATCCTCTGGGGAAAGCTCTCCTGCCTGTCTGACACATACCTAACACTTCACGGTTCTGTATATAATGCAAGATTTTTATCCTAGACAAAGGAATGTTTTTTTCTTTAAAGCACAGACTTTGGATTAGATAGAAATCGTCTCATTTTAAGATAAGGAAACTCGTGTAGTTGGATCTTAATAAAATGTTTGTCAGTTATTGAAATGCCACCTTAAAGTTAATGTAGCTTTCCTCGTTGCCCGCACCTGAAAACATGATGCCGGTCTCTTTTTGGGATTATTTTTAAGAAATTACAGAGATTGCAGGTTTTCCCTGCGGTATGTGAGCAGCTGGAATGTTTCAGGGGGTCAGTATAAAAACAGCGCTGTTTAGGTCCTGTAAGCAGCCCGTGCACTGGAGTTCTGTGCTCTGTGAAATCCCATCAGTGTGTCCCGTGGGGCTCGGCCGAAGATGAACTTACTGTTCCCTTAATGTCAGGAAGCAGAAGAAAAAGGGCATTCATGTACAAACGCTTTCTGCTCTGACTTGAGTCTTTTATTTTTTTCCGAGATGATTTAGTGGTAGTGACTTAATGACTTCAAACAGCACTCCAACTGCTGCCAGTCCGCCCTAGATAACATAACCTATCTGCTCGATGACTGATGGCAGTGATCAGATTCACTTTGTTACCGATGAGGCAACTGGGAGCCTGTAGGCAAAGGTGTAGGTGAGAATGGCAGGCAGCAAAATCACTCTGCCTCAGGTTCAGGACGCTGCAGCTGCTCTGTTGTGTGAAGAGCGGGGAAGATTTGGGGGTATTTGTAGTTTCTGGGTGGCGTGATGCTACACTGGGGTGTACAGCACACTTCAGGCCCTCGCTGTCTTCAGAAGCTACTTCTGGAGGGGCCGGGTGAAGAGGGCACTTTTCCGAGTGTGTGTGATCATAAGTGAAACTCCTTTAAATTGCTTCCATGCTGTTGCTGAAGCATACTGCCAAGCAGCTACTGCTTGTGTCTTGGGCTTCCCTGCTGAGTACCGCGCGTACACCAAAAAGTGAAAGGGGCTAGCACCCAGGAAGTTGTTAGGAAGCCCTCCGGTCTCCTAAACAGATGGAATGTGCTTTTATTTTTCCCCACTGAGAAGCAGAAAGCGTGTACCTGTGTGCCGCGGCCGCTGTCAAAGTTCTGGGTGCAGTTTTGGGTTGCGGGACGAGCTGCGGGAACGGCTGCTCCCGGCTGCACGCTGGGCTTGGACATCGTGCAGCTGCTGCTGCCCTACGCTCTGGTGGAAGCAGGTAGGAGGAAAGAAACCCAGCGGATGCTTCACTGGATTATTTCACTGTGAATTTATATAGAGCTATTTGTTTCAGAAACAATAGGCAGGGAAAGCTCCAGCTGAGTTATTGTCTTTGTGGCCACCAACACAGAACTGAAAGGTGCAGCAGCCACGGAGAAGCCATGTCACAGAGGGAGCCTCCACCTGCATGCAAGCAGGCAGGTCTTCACCCTGCACTGTACAAAATGGCTCAGCCTTCTAGGTAATTGCTACACAGCTATCCCTCCAAAACGTATGACAGCAGCTAAAAACCCTCCCCCTCCAATATATTCATCACAGTATAATTGTGATTGGGGTGATTATCTGTGTTTTGTTTTTTTTTTTTTTTTTAATGCTTTCAACTGCATCTGCTTGTTATTTCTCTCTAGGAGATGGGTATGAAACCGTGTTTTGTTCCTGGGGTAAGAACGTAGGATAAAGATCTGGCAGGGAGAAAGTACTTTCTTCAGCGCTGTGTAAATGCTAGCTCGGTCCTTCTGAGACCAGTGTTCCTTGACAAATGAAAGTAGCAGTGCTCTAGCATAGGAGATGTTCCTAAGGACGTTTAGATTGGCAAAAGGATATTCTGGTTTCTGAGAGAGGAAGTCCACATCTGCAAGCTGTGGTGGCAAATGGCCACTTGCATTTCCCCAAAGCTGAAATTCTTGGAGGCTGTTGGAAGGTTTTACATTAACTCGGAAAGCAAATAAAAGTGGAATTCAACTCGTGTTGCTAGCTGGAAAGTTAATTCCTTCAGTGTTTTAATGCATAATGACTGACTATGAGCCCAGTTGGATTTGTGGGACATTTGCACGCACAACTGACACATCTGCAGCTTCCCAGTGCAGTCAGACCCCCATGTTTGCGACTGGCGTTGCAGGCGCGGGAGCAAAACAAGCATCCTGTGGCTTTGTCTCCAGGCTTGCACTGACAGAGTCACAGCGCAGCAACAGAAAGCTTTCACGCAGGATAGACGATGCCAGCTTAAGGGGCTGCATGACAGCTGGGTTTTCTCAGTTGATTGATTAAAACATTTTTAAAGAACTAAAGTTCTGAAGGAGTTTGTTGTGCCACATACCTCAGTTTTACTGAGTGAAAGATTTAAAGTCAAGCAGCACAAGGGAGATAAGGCATGTGCCTCACGGCTGGATTTCTGTAACCGTCTGGAGTAATTCCTGTGAGGCCATTGGGGTCCTTAGGTGGGCACAGGCCCAGTTTGAGTTTATTTCATAGGGTGTTATTGACAGTGCAAGTTCTGTTCGGAGAGCTGCTGAAGCAGCTGTTAGAGCCACGGTGCTTGTTACCCACAAGCACTGGGCAGCCCCGGTTCATGTAATCGCAGGTTCTGGGTGCAGCGAGACCTTTCCTTTCCGCCCCAGAAGGGATCTAGACGCACGTGCGTGACTGCTGCTTGGACTGGACTGGGTTAGTGTGCCCTGGGAGGGAAGCCTTGTAAATCACATTTCTTTGGAAAATGACTTGGATGCGTTTTGGGTAGGTGACAGCACACAGAGAGAGATTAGTGCTTGTCAAGAAAAATGAATGGATTTACATATGGAACATGGGAACCCTCCAAAACTGAATTGAAAGAAGTGTTGCCTACCTCCACGAATCGGTCGGGGAAGATAGGGCGAGCATATGCCCTCATACCTAGCATTGCTTAGGCAGTTAACGCAGCTTAGGGTGACTGCCCTTGGACCAAGCCATCTGCTGCTCGCTCCTGCAGAAGCCCCTACTCACGTGGACCCTGGGAGGAGAAGTAGCGACAACGAACAAAGAGTTAATAAATCCAACAGGAAATCTGCGTGAGGAGGGTCAGCACGGAACCAGTGCTTCTTCCCAGAAGCAGCTAGGAATTTGTGAAAGCCAGAAAAAGCCCACTCTTGTAATTGGAGCACTGGGACCTAAAACCTGGGAGGTAATGCAATTTGTAGTTCAATTGAGAACTCCAAGTCAACAGAGAACAAGCCAAGATGGGAGACTGAATTATCTATAAAACTGCCTGTGCAAAGTGATTTCCTTTCTTCTTCCAAAAATGTAACAAACATATGTTAAAAATACAATTTTCTTTCATTCTTGAATCATCAGCGACTGAAACGAATCACATAAAAATCCTCAGTACTGGAGAGACAGTATTGTTGCGGCTCTGCTACTTGAATTAGCCGAACTTGTTCTGTGCAGGGAAGCAGAGAGGTCACGAAGCAGGGCAAGACATGTAAAGCCAGAATCCTCTTGGTCCCTGTTCAGAGAGGTGGCTGCTTTTTTTTAAAGCTATGAGAAAGGGTCTGATGTGTCAGCTGTGCATTGACCATCCGAAGCGATGGCAGTTAGTTATTCATAAGCTTGAACTTGGAAGCTGCAGTGAGATAAAATTGCCCATCTACGTTGATAGGGTTATTTCTTCCTGCTGATGTGTTGGAGGTTTATATTTACTGTAGTGTATGAAGACAGGAGTTTGTGTGCATTTCCACAGACATCAAATTATGCACAAGAATGTAGAAGATGATAAAATATTAGACTTGGCTACTTACTATAACTAGCTAGTCCAGTCTGCTCAGTATTGCTGAAGCCTTCACTGAGATTGGTGGGTTGCTTTTAGTAAGGTTTTTAATGAAAATGCCAAGCTGGAAAGTCAAAATTAAATATTTCAGTAATGCACATGTTTTAGAACAATAATTAGAAAAAGAATGATGTGCTGCATTTCTTTGTAGGAGAGACAGGACTTTTGTAAGTATTCTCATTGTGCCTGATATCCTTGTTCCACTGGTGCTCTCAGCAGAGGACGGGAATTGCGAACTGTTCGTCTCTCTGTCCTCTGCTACTTTGGGACTGCCCCCGGAAACCCAAGAGGTACTGGTCTGGTTTTCCTGGATGAATAATGAAGAAAAATAGTGTCCATCTGTTGTTTGTGAAAAATTTGGATGGGGAAATGCTGATTTATGCACAGTCAAAGAATGGATCAACTTTGGCAAGGGACGGTGAGGAGCCGTGCACCCATGGGCTTGCAGCTGCCCGGGGAAGCTTTACACCCAGTTTGTTCTCACCAGAAGGCAGTTTGTTTTCCTTGGCTGTTGCAATCCTGTCCTCCTGCACACAGCAGCACGTTCCCAGTTGCTGGGGGGCCCAGGCAGGTGTGCAGGTGTCCGCGCTTGTGCACAAACGTGTGCAGGGTGTGGGACTTGTGTGAGATGCTGGCTGGGAGCCGGCATTTGCTCTATCCCAGAGCACGTCTCCAAGAGAGGTGATCACAACCCTTGGTATAGTCCCTAAAAGCTGGGCATCGCTTCTGTCTTAAATGGGTCCTATTTTTATTCCCTATTCATCTCCTTTTCGCCTACTTGCATGTCCGGAGTGGTGGTAGCAAGGCTGTCTTTACCAACGGTGGCTTTTCTTTTGTCCTAGTACTTGCCTTCCGCGCAACTGAACACAGCACAGCTGTCAGTGCTGCTCCAGCTCTTGCTACACGCAGCCCAGGAGCACGCTACCTGAGACTCTCAGGCCCTTGGTGTCGTGTGATGGTCTAGCTTTCTGCCAGAAAGCGTGCAGTGAGAACCGATTCCTGGTGCCTGTGTGGAGATACAACTGAAGTTAAAGGGAACTGCGCTCCCTGTTTTCACATTAAAGAGCACTTCTATTTGCATTTTGGTTGTAGTTTCTGCTTGGTTGTCCAGGTTTTTGACCATTCTCCCCTTCAGGATGGCCATGTAGAAGGAAGCTGGGGCTACCTGATGGCCTGGAGACTCCAGTGCTCAGGACTGTCATGTCCCAGCGCTGTCGTTTGTGAGCGCTGTGGGGGCAGCGTGGAAGCAGCACTGACTGTCCAGTTTGTTGGCATTAATTCTGGAAACTGTTAACATTTTTCTGGGTGTGCAGTGTGGTTATTATGCCTGGTTTGTAACTGACGGCATGAAGAGAGGCAATTCAATGAGCCTGTTCCCCAAAAAGGTCCCAGAACCAGCACGAGCTCTCGCTCCATGCTGAAGAAGCAGAAGAAGCCAAGGCGCTGCCAAGCTGTTGCCTGCCTGCGCCATCGGTACGGGTGCTGCGAGCGGTGCTTGGTCGGGCTTCATGACGGCACTTCTGTGGGCATCCTGTCTTCATGTGTCTGCCCCAGATTAATTTCCCAAGCACCCCAAGTGAAATGTTTTCTGTTTCTCTGAGCAAAATCTGATGCAGAGTGAGCTTTAACACTGGGCCTGTAGAACCAGTAAAGCGTGAGCGAGTAAACGCAAATATTCATTAGTGGGGGACGTTTCCATTTTGTACTGAACAGGAGAAAAATAGGTCTTGGAGGGGACAGTGGTGTGCTGGAAGTATGCTGAGTAGTCGGCGAGCATTATCACATGCCCTGTGTTCTGCTTGGGTGACCGCATGCCTTACAACACTCCTCCTTCCTGCTGCTGCTGCCTTCCCTCTGCTCAGGCCCTCGTCTTCCTCTACACCTGCTCGTTCCTGGAGCCTGTTGCTTTACTCCCGTTTGTAGTTTGCATCCCACGTTTTCTTATGAAGTGAAATGTATGCTAAGACATGTCTGGTTTAGGCACCCTTTAGTAGTTCTTCTAGTGAGCACTAAGCATAATTCCAAGTGCTGATATTGATGATTAGCAGATGTTTTCCCCACCCACAGATAGCTTTCCGATTCTCCCCCGGGCTGAACTCCACCTTTTTGGGGGCTGCCTTTGCACGGTGAAGTAACTTACTGTGTACAGCATCTAGGAATATTTTTTTTGGTGATTTCTGCCAAGGCTGTGTAAGTGCTCTCCAAATTCTGGCTTCTGTCAGACTGACTTACTGTGGTTTGACACAGAAATTAGTTGAACATTTTTTCCATGAGCTTCTGGAGAACATGTACCAAGTCATCGTCATAGTATGCAGTCAACTTTTATGAAGAATTAAGAAGGCTGTTTTTTTTTTTTTTTTTTTTTTTAAGGAATGCATTTCTCACTTTAATGAGATGGAAAAATACCTTTGTGTAAGAAGAGCTTGTTCCCAGGGCCACAAGGACCTTTCCATTCATCCTTGGGCAGAAGTGAAGACAATCAAATGAAAGTTAAAGCACCAAATGCAAATGTTAGTGGTGCTGCAAACTGTATACATTTGCCTTTGGTAATTTGACTGCTGGGAAACACAGGTGAACCTGCCTTTTTACCTGAAATTCTACACAGGGAGCACATTTCTGTTGGAAGCAAGTCATTGAGTTCCAGCTGAGTTTTTATGCTGGGGTTGGTGGGTACCCATGGCAGGAGCTTTTGGAGTCCCACAATGACTGACGACAGGCAGAAGCATCCTAACAGCCATTAGGATGCCTGTCCCTCCCTGCAGAACGACGTGCATCAGCAAAAGCTGGAGGCATGCGTGCTTTGTACAGATTTTGTGCCCAGATGCCCCAGTTGGCCCTGGGCCTGAGAGGAAAACCATTTTTGGGGTGATAACATGGTGAGCGTCTGGTAACACCGCTGCCTGGGAACACCACCGCCAGTGCTCTCCCTTTGCCCCCCTGTGAGAAATGCCAGAGCTGCCTGCATGTGTGAGGTCGGGAGGAGGGACTGTGCGATGCAGAATGACTGCTCCTCTGCCTGATTGCGTTTTGGGGAAAAGAAAGGGATATTTTGGTCCCTTGACTACAAGAACTAGATGAAATGTTACAGCTTACTAATAGCACCAGCAGGACAGCGTGAGTTTTTATGACGAGGAATCCCAGGGAACAGTGAGTATTCAGTATTCAATATGTTCAGAAGAGGCATTTCCCTTGTGACCTGTAGTGCTTCTCGTTTTGGTCATGGTATTTTGGAAACTTCATTTGAGGTCGCAGAGGTTCCCGAGTACTGTCTGCTCGTGATGGACGAATTGTTCCAGGGTGCAACTGCCGCAGCCGTCGCTCTGCGGGGCTGGGCTTGTGCCTTCCTGCAGGCACTCTGAGATGGAGGGAGTTCATATGGTACACTGTGCTCTGTCTGTATATGCATCTAAAAATCCCATTTTAATTAGGACATGAGTGTAGAAGGCTGTTCTGAAGCAGCATAATGCCTTGCAGATGTCCAGGAGGTGGAGCTGGTAATAGTTGTGCTTACGGAGTCGGTCACATTTCACTCCCAGGGAAAGAGGATCTTGCCTGCCCAGCCTGGCAGCTGGCTGCCAGCCCTGATGTGCGCGAGGAGCTGGGCAAGCGGGTGTTCCGGCTGGGCAATCTCTGCGCAGAACGACCTGCCTGCAGCGGTGTAGCTGCAAAGCACGTCAGCCTGCACTCGTGATGACCGTATGGATCATGGGACTGAAAGAAAGTCACCAAAAAGCTGAGTATGTTTTGCACATACACGGGATAAACTTTGTATTTTTCTGAAGATGCTGAACACAGGGACCAGACCAGAGGCAGCAGCATGCTGTCTGATGTGGCATGTCTGTTCCTGTTCCCAGAGCTGCTTCTGCTCTTGATGTGTCATATATGAAGCCATGACTGCCCATACAAAACTGGCCCAAAAAAGGGGAAGTCATCCACTTAGGGACGCATTTTTCCCATAAGCCCTCGACCTTTAATCTTAATAACTGTAAACAACCCTTGACCTGGGAAAATCTTTTCATTTTCTTGTTCTTCCCCTTCAAGTGTGGGAAGAGAAGTCCCACTCCTTAACCTTTGCACAAGCACGCATTAATCTAATTTCCTACCCATCATGACCTACTGATTTGAAAATTGCAGCTACAATTAATTTGATTTTTCTTTCTACGTTTCTATGTGATGTTTTTTCTGTTACCCTTATTCGTGTTTTAGGTTCAGTGGTGGTTCGTTAACCCTGAGTTGCAAATACGAGCTGCAGAGCAAGCAGATTGTTGTCATTTCAGCTCATCAGATGTCCGCACATCAGGAGAGGTTATTGCATGTACACGGGGGAGATCAGAGCTGTCCCCTTTTGGTCCTTCCACTTCTTGGGAGGCCTCAGCCGATTGCTGTTGGCTCCCTACATTGGCCTGCTCAGCAGAGCAGAGCCACTGTAGCAGAATGCCTGTAGCAGTGTTTGCTGATGTTTTGGTCTAGTTCTCCATAATTCTAGCTCCAGGACTGATTCATCAGAGGAGTCACGGTGGTTTTCAGCAGCTGGATGAAAGCAGGCAGCCTGAGCAGCAGCAGCAGCCTTGTGGGTACAGCAGCATGGGCTGAAACCAGCCTGTGTGCTCTCTGCAGGGCTCGGCGTTGCTCACTTTGCCAGCTGATTTAAAAAAAAAAAAAAAAAAAAAAAAAAGTTACCATCCTCTGCGCCCTGCTGCTGCACTTACCCTGGCATGGTGTTTCGGAAGGCAGCAGAGGCATACCAACGCATTAGCAGGCACCTCAAGTTTGCTGCGCTCTCAGACAGCAGATCTAATCTGAGCATCGCATCTGAGACGTGAGACAGCCAGCAGATCCACGCTTAGTCACACGTTTAGCTTTGATCTTCATTCACTTAATTGAAAAAATTAAGGTGGAATTAAATGGATGATGTGAGAAGAAAAGTGTTTTATATTGCTGTAAGGAATGCTGTAAGCTGCGGTTAAGCTGTCGAGCGAAATGGCAGTAGGTGGGGTGAGCAGCAGCTGCTACTGGTTTTGCTTCAATCCATTAAGAGCTAATGTTCAGATTTCAGGAGATGCTTAAGAGATGTTGTTACAAGAGATGCCCTATGAAAATCAGAAGTTTATGTTGCTTGAAATTTAAAAAATAAAATATATCTATGTATGTTTATGGGTGATGATGGGCAGTTGACACACGTCTTTAAAAAAACAAAAAAACAAACAGCTCTGAACTCCAGAGTTGCACACCTCTCCAAAGAGGGGAAGAAAGCTGACTTCTTTTCTTCTGTATCTTCCATTGTTAAAGGCTCAGTCAAAAATGTTTGTTTTGAGCATAATCCTAGCAGGCCTTGGATTAGCACAATACCTTGAACTCCCCGTCGCCGCAGAGCATAACATCTTTTCCCATGCCTATGTTTAATTGCTGCAAATCCAGCAGTTCCCACGGCTTGCTATGAATTCTTTCCAGTAAAATTGCTGAATCTCAGAATTAAAGCCATCAAAAATGGCATCTGTGAAAGTAATGAATCCTACGTCTTTATAAATCCTAAGTGATTTGAGGTTGCTTCCTTAACTGTTTTCCATCTTCTACCTTGCCTTGCGTGTTTTTTGATTTTTTTTTTACTTTTTTTTTTTGTAGCAGTCTGCTCTCCCATCTGCAAGAAATAATGTTTTTCTGAAGAGTTTATTGTTTAGTTTATAAGGAGAGCATCAACACAAAGACGGACTGTCTTATGCTTGCATTAGAAGCATGCCTTTTTCTTCAAAGGTGAGCCTGAGTCAAAATATTTTCCACAGCTCATTTCAAAATGTGGACAAGTTTACAGTTATGAAATTCTCATGACTGGTGAGCATAACCTAACTGTGCTGACCCCATGGTATGGGTGGGCACATTGCCTTCACTAAGCTTCATTGGCTACATTTGAAGAGAAGCAAATGTAAGTAAAGAGAAGTTTTAAATAGCAAACTGGGTATTGAAATGTATTAAAAGGAAATTTTGCCAAAAGGTTGATTTTAATAACATGATAGCTGCTGATTTAGATGATGATTTCTTCATAGTTGCAAACAGAAATCTACACAGAAAATTCGACAGCATCGAGCTGACTCCATGAACAGATCACTGCACTGCTGAGGATAAAAAAAAAAAAAAGGCAAGGTTCTGTAGTTGTCTTGCATGTGTATGAAAAAGGAACAATTGGGTGGGGAAATCTGACCTGTACTCTTTGAGAACAGCAGTGCAGGGATATGTTTGTTCTTCCTCTGAAGTGAAACAAGACATCCCAGGGAGGTTACTCTGTCCCCTCTTGCTTTTCTTTTAAAGTAAATAAAATCAACTCGTGCTTCCTAGAACTGCTATGGGAAATCTTTTTCCCAGTGGATGCAGAGGTTAAGAAAGTGATTGAATGAGGTGCCAATTAACAAAAAAAAAAATACACCCCTACCAATAGCAATTAGGTGAGTAATAAATGATTGTGCAGGGCTTTCATTTTCTAAGAACTATTCAGTTGTGTTCAATAATCGTATTTTAAAGTGAAGAAATAATTTACTGGCTCTCTTAGGGAGATGTAGGCATCTCAACACTACCTTATATTCTTCTGTACTTGCTTTCCCTAAGAACCACGTACAGTTGAATTTAGTCATAAACTAGCTAGGAATTAAGTGATGGATAAGGAAGGAATAACTACTGGTGACATTTTGCTTGGATACTAGACAGTCCCTAATTCGCTGGAGAACCTATTCCACGTTGGTTTTCTTTCTGTCAGCTCTTTGTGTATTAGCTTTCAGCAGAAAAAGCTTTTCAGCAGAGGAGCGAGCGGACAGCGAGTTGCTAGTCCTGCAGGTCAGTGTAGGTGTGTGCTTGGCTGCTAGCTAAGTAGGGGCGATGGGATGCTGCAAGGTGGGCGTGGGAGGAGAAGGAAGTATGGTAATTTTACAAATGGTTTTTGCATGATCGAGGATGTTAAAAGATGCAGGAGAGCCTTTCAGTTGTTTGTTTTTTTTTTTTTTCTTCTCTTCTTTCTGCACTTTTCCCAGTGCTGTAAAGCACAACTCTGACAACATGCTTGTCAACTTACCATGGACCCAGGTCCTTTCAGCTCCTTTGGCTCTTTTAATATTCGAGTGAAATCAAGTGAGCCACTTGCTGCCTAATTGCTTTAATTTGCATGCTGATCAACTCAAGTGATAGTAACTGAGTTTGAAAAGCACTCTGAGCCGTTGGGATGGGAGGCAGGTAACATCTGTGTTAACACCACTTTCTCAATGCATAGTCCGTGTCTTGGAGCATCTCACATTACAAAGGCTTTTCCACAGAGTCACAAAAACAAGAAAATTTGCTCACCCTGCCTGGCCCAGGCTGTCTGCCTCACAGCACCTGGGCAGCTCCTTGCTGGGGACTGATCCTGCGGCACTCCCGTGTGCCTGCAGCTCAGAGCAGCCATCTGAGATAGAGCTGCTGGCCGTGGTGCTCTGCACACTGTAATCTTGGCGGGGTTATTTCCCTAGCTAGAAAAGGACATAGCACCCCATTGGAACGTGGCGTTTTCTTACACCAATTAAGACAAACTGCTCAATAAAGAGAATATAAGGTCACTTTTGCTTTGAACGGATGCGTCAGACCCTTAAACGTTGCTACCAATTAGTTGCCTTCGTGGTAAGGAGACAGCTTTTGTAATGTAGCTGTTCTGGGGTAGGCGGGGGACTCCTGCCTACCTGCAGCCTTCGTTTTGCCTTGTGTGCTCTTGATGACACTGCGGTGTGGACTGCTGCATAGGCCTTCCTGTGACTGAGCCGAGGCGGTCTCCAACTTCTTTTCTTCTCCTGAATCATGACTGTGTTTTTTCATGGGAATCCTGGAAAGATAAGATGAAAGGCGATGTAGACAAAGGCCTATTTAAAAATAAGGCATGCTTTTCATCATCGAAGGTTTTTCTCCTGAAATCTTAGAAACGGCTGCCTGTAATCATGTGGTGTTTTCTCAAAGCAGACGACTTTCACCAACAAACTTGGCTTAGGCTGTCTTGTAGAGCAGCCAGAGGAGAGGTAATATTTACCAGATTTGACATGGGAGGTCAGTGGGAATGTAAATAGAGTAGTCCTTCAAAAGACAGCGAAGTCAGAGCAATCATCCTGCAGCTTTGACAAATTTACTAACATCTGTTCCGGTGCCATTTCTGCTGCACAGACCTGCCATTAACTGCGGAGAGGAGAGGGTTTTAATTAACCGAGCAGATTGACATGCAAAACTTCGATAAGATTGTGCCATCTGGGTGGGTTATATCTACAGTTCTCACCACAGCTTCCTGGATTGGGGTCTACTTGAGCAATGCCCTAGTGAGTCTCAGGAAGACGCCCCGATGCTCGCACAGCCGCGTTGGTGAGGGTTTCGCATAGTCCTGAACAACAATGACACTGAGATTAATAAGCAGCAAAACAAAACCCACGTTGCTGATAGATGAGTTCCCTGCTAGCAATGTGTCACTGGGTTCGTACAAATTCAGCAGCTCAGGAGATTGCTTCTTAATTCAGATGGAAATTGATAAATAAAGTCTTGCTGTGTTGTAAATGCATAATGCGTGGAGTATATTCAGCTTATGCTTTAGTATTTGTCATCTCGTCAAGTTGTAATAGATTGGAGCAGGGTGTTTAGTGTGGTGAGATGTGGTTATAAATAAGAGGCTTTTATAGGTTCAGAGAAAATCTTTACGCACTTTAATTGTGTAGACAGGTTCAATTCCCAGGAAGGTCATGAGGGAAATCAATTGATAATTTTAATCCCAGATCCATTTGATTTAAGTTTTTGAAACGTGCTGAGCCAACTTTTTCATGTGGCAGTGTTTCTGCTGAAGCAGCAGGTGTGTTGCGTCTGCGGTGGTGCTGGAGCTGGGCTCCCCCTTGTACGGTGACGAAGTGCCTGGTGAACAGACAAAGCCTTTTGGGAGCTGGTGCTGCTACGCTGGTTCTGCTTACAGTTGTCTGAAATCCCAGGGAGCCCGGTCTGTCACCTTTCTCTGTAAAATAAATGCATACTTCATTCAAAAATGAATTAAAAGCTTCAAAAAAGCATGGGTTCTGAGCAAGCCTTTTAAGCTCAGGTAACTACTTACCAGTTTGCCAGTGCTCTCATCTCTGAGTGAGATGGTTTTCTTTCTGCTTTAATACATGAGCTGATACTAAGAGCTGATAGAACAGGCAGAATGCTCTCTGCCTCCTGCCTGTTCCGCTACAGGAAGGTGTGTCAAATGTTGCAGGAACCTGAAGGAAACTCTTGTCAGGAATTCACGAAGTGTCTGAGAAGTCAGAGCGGCTCCGTAGGAGGCCATGGATAACAATCTAGCAGTCTGGCTGGAGGGCAGGAAAGTAGCTTCAGTCTCTGTCTCACTTGATAATGGCAGTGGGTAAAACCAGTAACTCTTACTTTGCTTTTTGGGTGTCCAGTTTCTTCAGAATCCAGGGGCGAGGAATTGGGTTGTCTTTTCCAGCTGGACCGCCTCTTGTTGAAGCGGCAGCAGCCTTGTTGCAGGCTGCCCTGGCAAATGCCCGCAGCTTGTGCCGCTGTTGTCTGGGGTGTTCAGTACTCGCTGTGCTGCAGGAATGCGTGGAGCTCTTCCAGTTTGTGTAATGGGAGGGTGTCGACTAATGCTGGCGTTTATAAATCCTGGTTATACCTGCTTATAGGTCATCGGAGCGCATGGACGGGCACTGGATTATTTGTAGGTGCTGTGGGTCTGGCTGGAATGCCATGCCCGTGTATGCATTTTGTATGGATGGGCGTGAAAAAGAAAGCCATGTGAGCACCAAATGAAGTTGTGCGTTGCCAGGTGTATCTATAAATCCAGGGAAGGGGGTAGAAAAGGATACATGAAATAAAGGAAACACTTCTCAATGTGAGCGCACATCTGCAGTCTGGAAAATGTTGCATTTGTAGCAATAATGTGAAACTCCTTTGTGCTTTTGAAGTACTTGTGCTCTAGCTGAAATTATTTGTTTTTGCAGGACATAACTGACCCCATGCATTGTACAGCGGTGCAGAGCTGTCTGAAGGCTGCCCCTCACTGTGCAGCCCCGCTGGTTGGTGAGGTCTTGGTTACCTCCCTGTCGGGAAGTGGCACTGGCTGCTTCCAAATGTTCTTAACCTGTCATACGTCCTGAGTGTTGGCGTGTAAGGCATGGGTATGTACAGAATACTTGAGCCAAGATGTTGTGGGTGCTTGTCCCTGTGGGTTGTGTGTGTCTATGTATGCTTGTCTGTGTCAGGCAGGGAGAATGATGCTGCTTTGCATCATTAACACAGAGCTGGCTTTGATTTTACTGAGTTCCTCCAAGTTCCTGTCATGCTTGTAACAGACACAGATTTACAAAGGCCTTCAAGGTGCCTCAGCTTCTTGGCAGTCAGTAAGGATTGCTCGTTTCAGGGTGAAAGGGAGGCAGAATTGTGCTTTATCTCCTTGGAAAAATGTGCTCTTGAGGGCCATAGAGGAAGAGGTTATCCAAACGGTTTAAGACCATGCTGAACTAGGACATCTATCATATTTGTTCGTGGGTGATGACAGAATAAAAAGTCAAGGTTTGTTCTCCTCAAGGAGGGAGCAAAGCAGCACCTTGCATCCCCATCCAGGTGCAAGAGGGTTGCAGCCAACCTGCTGCACAGGTCAGCGAGGCACAGCACCCCTAAATACCACCGGGGCCGTAAGGCTCTCCCCAAACCTCCCTTGTGTGCAAAATACATCCTTGGCTGCATGCTGGCAACAAGCCTGGATGCTTTCTGACAGGGCTGTGCTCCGAACGTGTTTCAGTCCCACCCTTTGGAGGACGCTCACAGCTTCTTCTCCCCAGGCGGGACCAACCAAAGAAGCAGGGGGCTGCTGAGTAGCTGCGAAGAGGTGCAGAGCGAGCGCCTCGCTCAAGCAGCTGCAGAAATGGCCATGCAGGTAGGGAGGAGGCTCTTTGAGGCTGTAAACTTGGGATTCTCAGTGCAAACCATGTTAGGCACGAGATAACAGCTGTCCCCTGCCTTTGCTGTGGGGCAGGGCTTGTCTGGTGGGGGCACCTCTGTGCTGGGCAGGGCAGGTGGGCCTTTGTTACCTCGAGTCCAGCGGTGTAAGGAGCAGCACTGGAGTGAGCAGAGGCTGGGGAATCCAGGCATTACACTGCTGTTCTGGAGCTGCCCTTCTCTGGTCTCCTAGGTGTTTCGCTGCTGCCTCGGTACATTTGTTTTGCTATCTGTGGAAAGGAGAGAAAAATATTTATCCGCTTATTGTAGCCTAGAGGAATAATCTGTTTATGTTTATGCAACTCCTTTCTCAAAAGTATTTTATTGGCATTAGCTACAGGAATGTCTGTTCTCTGCATCTGGTCCCCTGAAGAGAGTAGTTAATACTCAGTTGACCCTTATTATTTTAGGACTTAGCTACAAAGTAAATGGAAAATGAGTGAGTTTTTACTACCACTCTTCTGTGTCTGCTTACAAACTAAACAAAAGCACTTCTGTGTACGAAGGTGAGATTTCTGCCTTCTTACCGTATTTTTCCCCTGGCCCTTTCTCAAAGTTGGATCAGTGTGAAGTACAGAAATTTAACTTTGCCTTCCAGCCTGCTTGGGTCCATGCTTCTGGAACACCCTTCTGGTCCTAGCTGGCAGGTTGCAGCTGGTGTCTGTCTGTGAACTGGGAAATGGTGGTGCACAACCAATTCTTGGCCTGTTGCTGCTGTGCTCTCCTGGAAGCCCTGGCATATAAAAAACCATGTGTCACGCCATGCCATGGTGAGAAAACAGCCGTGGCTGGCCTCCTGACGAAGGCCCAGTTACACAGCATAGGGCAGGTCTCCTCTGGGACCAGTGCTGTGATTCATCGCGACTACCAGGATCCAGATGTGCGATCTAACACAGATGTTAATATTTTATACGTTAGCTGTAAGTCACAGTTTTCTTGAGGACCTTGAAAGGTCCTGCAGACAAAGCACTTTGGAGGAAACGTTTTCACCAGCTCAGCAGAACAGTGGTTATCGCCCTCCAAGCTGGGATCGCCCAACAGAAATGGTATTGTTGCAAAGTGCCTGTGGGCTGGCAGGTAACACAAGACCCACCCAGAAGTTTTAAGAGAGCGGAGGCTCAACATGCCTCTTCTCCTGTAACAACTCCTGTCCAGAGCAAGATGCAATCCTCTTCCACGCGTGCCCTGCCCTTGCCTCTTGCGCTGACCTGGCTGCCAGAGCTGCTGCCGATGGCAGTCCTGTTTTGGGATGCTTCCCCAGCAGGAGCAAGACGCCCGTCCCAGCTCACTGGAGCTGTGGCCTTCCAGACTTCCTAGTTTGAGAAGAAAGCTTCAACACACACAGAAATTAGAAGACAAGTGAAGGAACAATGTGTTGTTTAAAGTACAAAAGAATGACTCGTTTGTTTCAAGGTGATTTCAGTGTTTGTAACTCCTGATTCATAACTGGGGTTGCACTGTTGGGTCTTGTAGAGGAGCTGTACTGCCCCGTGGGCACGCCTCACTGGGCTGTTGGAGGAGAACTTGCTGGGAAACAAACCTTGCAGGAAACAGCAACCTGTGCTTTTGCTGCTCCCTAACAGCAGAGAATTTGAGGAGTTATGCTTTCCATTCAAGAGAGCAAGATTAGTGCTTTTTCTGGCTCTCCTAGAGGGTTGTTTTTCATGATCAAACCTCAAAACTACGTTCTTCTTCAGAACTTCTGCTTATTTTCTCGTCTCCTCTCTGGATTTGAAACCTTGGTGCTGCTGTCACCAGTGTTTCACTGTGGTGTGGAGGAAGACTCAGGCAGAACAAGCATTTGGGCTCTTCTCAGCTTATAATGGTCTATTTTGATTAATCACCTAATGTACCAAAGTCCATACTCTATGTCAAACAAGGTACTCGTGGCACACATACGTAAAGCATCAAGCTGCTGCTTTTGAGAATATACTGGAGGATCCATCAGGTTTCCTGTGCTCTCCCTGACTTCAAGCTAGTGTGACTGCATAATACATTTTGAATCTACATCTAAGCTTTCTGAATTCCCTATTTAATTAATAATTTTGTGTTTACTTTGTTTAAAAACCAAGTAAATAACAGCTGGTGTTTGCTTATGTCAGGAGGACAAATGAATTACACAAACACCATACTTTCTCAGCATCAAAACTGAAAATGAGTTAATGTCTGAAGGGCCATTGGCGTACTAATATGTGTTTATAAACCTGTGTGTTTCAAAGTAACAGATACAAGGGGAAAAAAGAAAAGATGTTGTAACAGATTTCAGCAGAAACAAAAAATTCTTCCAGACCTGCTATAACATTTCTCATGCTTCCTGTTTCCCCTAGGAATAAGCTCTTTGAGAAGTAGCATATTTTGGCAATTCCTTCTTGTGACCTAGCTCCTGGAGAGAGTTTGTCTAAGCTGCAGGGCAGGAGGGCAGCCAAAAATGTAATTGGGCAAGTTAAACAGTTGTGCAGCTGAGAGCCCTTCATGTGGTACAGCTGACCGAAGCTTCCATGAGAAGATCTTGGTATGTCATACGAGTTATTTGGGCATCCCTCTGGGTTGCGAATACAAACCCCCAAACATGCACACCTGCAGAGGAAGACTCATTTCTTACGTATCAGCTGAATTGGATTTGGCCTGTGGTGCAGTTGGAAGGAAGCGAAGGAAAGAGCTTGGGAAGATTTATTCCTGTGTTCAATATGTAAAACCAGATGCTGCATCTGTATCTCACAGGAAATCATTTCTGTGCCCAATTCTCATTTTCTGTGATTGCAATCTCCTCTCCCTTTTGGTATGTCCTTCAGTTTGCTGTTCTAGTCCTGCCTGTGACTGACTTTTCACCCACCCCCAGAATGCGTGTAGCCCAGTTGCATCCTGTGGAGTAATCAGAAAACCAGTTTGGTTTCTCATAGGAACTTCTGGTAATGCCCGTCATCCCAGTGCATTTCTTTTAGTAATTTTAAGGGCCAAGTTGCCAGCTTTACTTCCAATAGAGATTGCACTTCACTGACAATGAGAGACTTGTGGATTATTTAGAGGGCAGATCCAAATCAGGACATCCCCACGTCATCTAGGAGCTTTTAACAGAGGACCCAATGTGCTCTTGTCACATGAAATTCACAAAGCAGTTGGGGAGTGCTCTGTATTTTTAGGATTCCTCCTCAGCATTCTTCTATGGATACCCACATGGTTTAGCTGTCCTCCTTCATACTTCCTTCTTTGATGTGTCTGTGCTCATATTATTAAACGTATGACATAAAGCACAAGGGATCCACCGGACAGCCAAATTTACAGCAGTGTATGATCCTTATGATTCGTGTCTCTGGGTGTTGCTGTCTTTACACATGGGTGTAGCACTGCTGGCACCCCTGAGCACATTCCTGCCTTAAATCCCACTGAAACGTGCACAATGAAAAAAATTGCTTTCTGAGGTCACATGAAGCATTACAAATAATCCCGGAGTGCTCAGTTATGGTCTCTGCAGTAATAAGGAAGGATCTTTTCATAGGGATGTTGGAAACTTGAAGCAAATACTTTAAGTAGCATACCCTGGACCTAAGAGGCAGAGCAGAAGTGACTAACCAGTTGGTGTGATCGGGTAATAACATGGAACTGTGCTCTGCGTTGTGCTCTGCACCTTTCATGGATGATTAATCTTCATTTTTTGGTGCTGTTATCCTCCCGAAGTCATGCTCCCAGCGCATGTGAAATGAAAGACAAGGACTGGCCGAGGGGCAGCAGGGCTTCGCAGAGCTGCTTCTGCTTTACGATGAGTGAAGAGCGTATGTGAAATAGGCAGTTGTGTGGAGAGGCTGGTGACAGAACACCCCGTGCTCTTCAGAGGCCCCTTTTTAAGCCAAGATGCTCCTTCATGTGTGCCCAGCTCTTGCCCTTTGCAGTAGCCTCAGCTAGGTCATTCATGTGCAAAGCGTGGCCCTCCAGTGTGTTACAGGATAACCGCAGAGGTGAGTGTTGGAAACGTGCCCTGGTTTGCCTCTAGGTCTGTGATGCGCAGTATATCCAAATGAAGAAAAACTCATGGTCTGTAACAACTTGCTGCTTTGGTCGCAGTTAAGAAAACAGCAGTGCCTTCCCAGGCAGTGGGTGTTGTTTCTGCTGGCGCGCTCTTGGCCCCAGCACATCTCCACCCCAGTCCCGCCCCAGCACCAAGGGGGGTGGCAGCGCTCTGGGGGGTTTAGGTGGATGTTCAGGAGGAATTGTCTCTGGAGGGTTTCAGCAGCAGCACTTCCAGTGGCAGATCGCTAATCCTCGCTGTGATGCGGTTCAGCCGTCTGCAGGGCAGCAGCAGTAGCAGTCTTGTTGCCAGTTCAGTACTGAACTCCTCCAAATCTTGGCAAACCCGGTCCTGCGTTTCCACTCTTTCCCTACGCAGTGTGAGCCAACGCCTGACTGCTCAGGCAGAAGCTGCCTGCCGGATGCTCGTGTCACTCTGCCCGTGATGTCCTCCCGCCGGAGCAGCTGCAGAAAGCTGGCTGCTGGTCTGTAACGCTCGGAGCCCTCCCGTTACCCCGGGCAGGAGGGGAGAACCGCGGAGCACCGCGGAAGGCGGTATCGAGCTGGATCCTTGCTCGGCGTGGCTGCAAGAGGCCGCGGCCCGGGGCCACATCCATCCGGACGGGAGCGTTCCCCCCGGCACGGGTAGGGGCAGGGGTGTAGCATCGGGGGATGACGTACTGGGAGGGGAATGTTCCCCTCCTCTGGTGGCTTGACTGGGTGCAGCTGGGCCTCAAGTGTGTTTTAAAGTATTTTCTCATTAGGGTCAACTTATGGGAAGTAGCAGATGGCAGAGTGAGGCTAAATTAGTGAGAGACGTGTGCTCTGTTAATGCTCTTTCTCTGTATAAACAATAGCTGGAGAGTGAAGCAGGAATGAAGACGCTGTTGTGTTTGTGTCTGCCTCTGCTGCTAAGTAGATGCAGAGGTCTACAGCATGTTTTGTCAGCAATGAAAAAGAGTAGGAGGAATTTGCCAGTCCTCCCACAAGGGAGGAAATATTGCAGCTCTCCTCTCCTTGCAACAAAAATAAAAGTGCTTGAAAGCACGTGAGGGAAAGAAAAACGCAGAGACAATTCTACATTAACAGCCAAACAGACCATATACTGTTGATCTCTTACGTTTCAGCTTCTTCATATGAAAATCGATGAAACTAAGAATATTACAAACAGCATTTCTGCTCTGCTGTTCCCAGAAACTCTCCAACTTCCTAGTGTTTGAATCCGTCCTAAAATATGGGTTTGAAATATGTGTATCTTTCTCTCACAGCTGTGCGTGTGTATGTACATAAACGTAAACGCACAAATACAGCCCTGAACAGCTGCTTATGGAAAGCTTCTCTGCCAGTGGCAGTTTCTTTATGGAAGTGAAGAAATAACTTTTCCTGCAAATTTATGGTGCCTGAGGAAGTCTCAGAGTAAAGATATAGATGTCACCTTCTCGGTGGTGTACATTATGATAGAGAGGGGAATCCTTGATGTTTTTACAGAGTAACGTCGGCTGGGCAGTGATCAGCCCCAACTCTCAGCATGGTTCAGACGTCCCCGCGTGCTGCCGGGTGAACTCTGGTGTCTGCCTCACGACCGAAGCAACCACCAGGAGATGGATTTTAGCTTTACCAGCCATTTATAATGCCACAAACAATTGTTGCCAGCAGCTGCCTGCATCTTCTCACTTCTCAGCTTATTTGCTACGTCTGCCTGCATGCAGCAGTGTAAAAGTGTGCCAGTCTGGTGTACGCTGATGGGGAGTTTTGCATCTAAATATGCTCCTGGGATCCCAGCTTGGACGTTGGCAGCAGCACTGGTGTTGGTGTCTGAAATGATATTTTTGCAGCCTTCGTCTTCAGTGATTGTTCTCAAGCCACAGCAGTGAGAATCTTGGCAAAATAATTACCTCGGATTTCTGTCCTGCACTTTGCAACCTGGGCTGTGTGCTTCCATGTGCAGTGTCCCTGTGGGTCGCTTTCCGTGCTTTTCCACAGACCTTACCGACAGCCCTGCAGGACGGACCCTCCTGTTACCACCCTCCTGGTGTGTTAGCTGGTACCAAATCCTGCTCCGGCTCCCATGCCGGTGTTAACTCCGTGGTGGAAGCAGGTGTTAAGACTATTAGAAAAACAAACACAAAACTGTAAAACCCAACAATGTGAAACATTGTTTTTCAGCAGGGCAGACAGATCCCTGAACAACTTGGAGACTACTTACTAAGGAGATATACTTCCTCCAGGGATCTTTATCATAAAAGCAGCTTAAGTGACTCACTCTTTCCCTGAGGACATTCTTAAAACAACTCCACTCATTTTGTCTCTGAGTGGTCAGAAAGAAGGATTTATTTTTTGCTGTCCTTCAAAGAAAAAAAAGAAAGGGAGGGGGGGAACTCTGTTTAAAAAAGTCAGCAGCCATATTTCCAGGAAAATCTGGGCTGTATTTAATCCTAAAGGTCTGCATGCAGCTCCCTAACGCATGGGCTGACTGGCACTATGTTCACTCAAGCAAGTGCTTCAGCGAAAAATTCAGCACTATTTTTAGTTCTCTTACAACAAACCACTTGATTGTAAGGCCCGGGGAGCTGTGACATTGTGATTGCAAGGGGTTTGCTGGAGCCGACAGGAGACGCGGCAGCCTGTTAGCTACGCGGAGGAGACCCAGCCGATGTGGAGAAGCCCTCATCGAGAGCAGGTAAAATCCTGTAACCCTTGGTGTGCCCGTGAAGTGGATCCGCTGGTCAGAGGCAGGGCATGAAAGCGTTAGCTGGCTGGCTCTGTCTGCTCTTGCCTTTAAAGATTTCATTCCGTAAATTCCTGTCCTGACCGTCAGCTTTTAAATCCTCTCCACTTTTTTTTCCTAGCCTTTTCTGGGGTTTTACAGTATCTTGGGCGAGTTAGCAAATGGCAGTAGTGAAAAAGAAGTTTCCGAAGTGAAGGCATTCTGCTTTAAAAAAAAAACCACCACACAAAACACAGCCATTTCAGTGTCGGGGTGAGTAGCCTGTAACCAAGTACTACAACCCCTTCCTCCCTGCTAACTTTATTGACTCGCAAAAGAAAACACCCTGCCTCGGCCTGGCCGCGCGGCTGAGGGGATTTGATCGGAGCAGGCCGTGGGGGGCTCCGGGCAGACCGTGAGCGCGTGCCTGTGCGCGGTGCCTGGCGCGGGTCGGCTCTCCCCGGTGCCGCGGCCTCCCTCCGGCAGCGGTCCCGACCTCCCTTTGTCCCCGCGGTGGTTGGCGCGGCTCAGTCCCACGCCGAGGAAGCTGGTCCCGCGAGGTGTGTGCCCGCAGCCCCAGGGGCGAGGTGGTTGCCATTCCCAGGCGATGGAGTCACGGCAGGGACGGCCGCCAGCCAGCCGATAGCGGGAGCGCGGGCAGGGCTGGCGGCAGCCCCGGGGTGCTGGCTGTCGCGCCCGCGGTGCCCCTGCCCTCGCTGACTCCGCTGCCAGCGTGCGCTCGTGCCAGGTGAGATCTCGGGGCGTCAGGTTTATTTCCCGGAGGGCTGGTGGTCCGTGGTGTGCCGTGGCCCTGTTGTGATACTGCCAAGGAGATGAGCTCCCGGATTTCGGCAGCATCCTGCCCGCTGCCTCCTCGGTTCACGGAGCTGATGCCGTGTAGCAGCTGCTTAAAGCGTGCTTCGTTTGGAGGGAGGGCTTCAGGATGTTGGTTGCACAGGAGCTCCTGGCTTCTGCAGGGCGCGGGAACAGCAACTGGGGTTAGGGAAGGAAACTTTCACACACGTGATGTACCTGGGGTAGTTGTCTATGCTTTGCTGTTTTGTGTTTTCAGCCTTTTGTTTCAACTCGGTTGTGTAATGTTTGCCAAGCCCTTGCTTTGGCCAGTCTCAGACTTCGGGGTGAGCCTTCAAGTTTAGCTGCTTTTTGAAACAACTGTGGGTATGGTACCGTCTATGAAAATATTATCTTAAAAGAGCATGGCATGCCTCTTTTTTGATGCGTTGTTGGAATGCACGAGGAAGGGGCCCAGCTGAATTCCCACGAAGTCTGTGTTTAACAGCCCTGTCCGAGTATCAGCTGGCCGAGCTGCTGCCGCCTCCTCCACACACTGGGAACGTGTGCTACCGAAACGGGCTGTCCCGGCCAGGGCCCTGCACTGCTCTCGGAGCTGCTGTGGTCGCCCAGCTCTGCTGGAGGGGCATTTGAAGAGAGGCGAAGGGGCAGTTTCATGGCCAGGTGTTCTGCGTGTTCCTGTTAGATGCGTGTGTTTGGGTGTGTGTGGTGCAGATGGCACAAACAGGGGATTGATAAGATGTGTTGGCCTTAAGCTTGTATGGACTGAGTCAAGACGATTGGCTGTGATCAGTCATGTTCATGTGAGATGAGATTTTTAATGATGTTTTAAGGCTTTAAAAAAAAAAAATCAAATATCAGAATTAAAGTCCGCTGATTTGTTCTCATTGATGCTGGCAAACTAGATTTACCTCCTCCAGAAATAGTTTCTAACACTGATCGCTGAGTTGCCAGTCACAACACTGATCACTAAATGAAGGCAGTTGGAATGAAGAGTCAATTACTCCATGATCTGAATTCAGCAAACTGAGTTCCCATACTCTAGAACTTATTATATGCTCTGAATAATTAAGATCATAATTAGTTGGGTTAATTCTGGAAAAAGTAGATGAGATTTCACAAGAATTTGAATGACAACTGTTTAGTGCTATTGCAAATAGCACATCTCTGGGAGATGCTGTACGTCTCTGTGTAGATCAAAGCTGTGTGTCTGCTCATGGAGACCAAATGCACAAATGTTAGCAACTGCTGTAAAGGAGGACTGGAAATGTCTCAGTCAGCACCGTGTGCTGGTCTGCCTCCTCCTGTTATCCCGAGTGTTTTGTGGGCTGCTACCAAGCAAACCACTTGGACAGGGAGCCCTAAGCAAGCACCAGCACTTGCTGTTCTCTCCCTGGGATCTTCTGTAGATCCCTGTCTGCAGAGTTTGTTATATTTATGCTTTACCAATTTCTTTGTGTACACCTTTCTCCCGTGTCTCCTCACTTTGTGTTTACCCAGATTGTAAGTAGTTTCTTCTTTTAGTCTTTGCTGAAGTGAGCACATCAACAACTCAGCCATCAGTTTAGGCACGTGAAGTGCTAGCTTATGACTCAGCTTTGTATTAGAAAGCAGCAGACTCCACCAGGGGGGAAATGGGACCTGCAGATTTTTTGGCCCAAAACCCAAATCAGGGTGAAGAGCAAGTCCCTCAGCTGTCACTGCTGTGGCCACTCCTTCGTCTTGGAAGATGCCTGGGCAGGAGGCATCACACCGCCTTGCAGGAGGATGATGCCTTGTGCACCACACAGGGCAGGGACAGATGCATGTGGGCTGGAGTCCCACACGTTGTTCCTCTGTTCCTATCTGTGAGCAGTGGGGCTAATCGAGACCTTTGGCAGCAGATATTAAAATTAGGGTCTTAATACTTAGCAAGAACTCAAACCTGTTTGTGTCTAGTCATTTCTTCGGTTGGTTGCTTGTTAGTAGCTCTGTGCTTGCAGCCTTGCTTGGCCTGAGAAGCAGCGTGTTCCTTTCCAGGTGGTTTGCTGTGCTTGCAGTATCCCAGCCCTCAACAGGAGCATCTGATATCTCTAAAGAGATCTTGCTCTTGCCTCGTTTTGAGCCTTCAAGTTCTATTTTCCACACTTGACACAGCCTGGATAGTGCTACTGCATGGGAAATGTTTATGGCTCTGTGGAAAGGGGAAACTGCAGGAGCAGATAACACCATTTCTGCTGGAGAATCTTTGCTGTAGCTCTTCTGCTGCTAGCTAAAGAGCGTAGCAGCATGCTGTCAGCACAGGGCAGCACGTAGCCTTTCAACTGGAGTGCTTCACAGAGCAGCTGAACAGACAGAGGGAGTTATCTGAGAAGTTCTGATGTGCAAAGGGCAGAAAAGGCCAAATAATGAAACAGTTCAGAGAGCTGCACAGCAAAGGAGAGGAGCTGAAGCCATCAACAAAGCCATCGATGGTGGCAAAGGTGAAAGCCTGGAGCGTGCCAGTCACAAATTTCATATGACAGGTGAAGGCAAGCCAGCTCTGTGGTTCAAACACAGGGGTAGTGGGGGTGTGCTGGCTGCTGTGTGCTAGAATCAGCCTGACACAGAAGATGGTCTGTGTGGCTGGATCATCTGATCCCAATATTCTGGTACCTTCTGTGCTGGAAAGACACACGGTCCTTAAAGCAAAAAACTCCACTACCTCAGAAGAGCTATGCCTGTTCTTAGCTGCCTTACTCAAAGACACACCGAAACATCAGCTGTCAGGGTTTTTTTTGGTAGTGTGGGTCTTACCACATGAGAGGTGAGAGGAAGGTAATTACAATGCTCCCAGGAGGTGTTATGAAGTGAGCATGTGTTTGCAGAGTGTCTGGATATAAAATCCCTTCCTCCTCTTCCCCTGCAGCCCTAAGCCTCTTAATTGGGTCGGTGGGTGAGACGCTGTGCCGCCGGTCCCCTGCCGTGCGCTGGGTTCAGCCAGAGGTGGTACCACAGGGTGTGTTGGAGCACCCCACTTCTGGAGCTGCTTCTCGATATTGCAGAGCTGCCCTGCTCTGTTGAGGGGCTGCTGCTGGCTCCTGTTCTCCCTAAAACTGGGTAATGCTTGTACCTTAACGTCCGTGCATCCTCACAGAACGGACAGAAATCTTGGTTCAAGGAGAAGCAATTTCCTTCTGTCTTTATTGTACAATCTGGGATGAAAAAGAGATGGATTGCACATCACTAGTGCATCCTGTATCTTCTGCAGGCTATAAATGCAAGCAATACAGTTCAAAAGCAAATTGTGAAGTCCAGACTGTGTTGAGACATTTAATCATTAGTTCAAAGAAATAATGGCTTCTGAGCCAGTCCTGGAGATGAGCAGTTATCACATTGTCTTTTTTCACATACTGTAATTGAAGAGCTGTAAATCAGTTACATACTTCAGTTTAAAACTGCTTTCCGTTTTTTTTTTTCCTGAACTTCATTAGCTAATTATAACTTGAAGTAGTCTATTAATTAAACTTCATTTTGTAATGAATCCAGCTCATCCTTCTTAAGTCAAGTCTGATGCAAAACCAAACTCGTTCTAATCCTTAAATGAAGTCATTGACTTTTCTGTCTGTGAACGTCAGTCAGATGGTGCAGATGACTGCAGTACTTAACCTGACCGTTACCCACGGACCCTGCAGCTCCCTGTTCTTCCAAGACAGAGTTTATTGACTTACGAAGTGCTGTAATACAGCACACGTAACCAGGTGAGTTCTCACTGTTTGTTCCTGCTGCCAGAGGAGCAGTTGCAGATTTTTTGATGCTGATTTTTCAAGAACACACCTGCTCTTGGGAGCAGATCTTGTGAGAAATGCGTTGTTGATGTTAAGCATGGAAATAAGTGTCAGGTTTTCACCACCACCAGGACCATGGGGTTGTTCAGGTTGGGACAAGAGCCGCTCTGCGTGATGCTCCTGATAACCTGCCCCTTCTCCAGGTATGCAGATAGATCTTGATGAAAAGCTGAGCTCAGCAGTGAATGGTATTCATGAAAAGATGGACACGATTTTTTTTGTCAATTAAAAAGGGATGCATTTTTCAGGCTGAATATTTTACACTTTATAAAGGAATAAAAGGCAGCTAGAAGCAGAAGAGAACACCTTTTAAAACCAGTTGTCATATGCTTGGGGAGAGCACAGATGATACTCGTCCATGTTAGTGCTTAGGACTGTTGGCTGAGAGCGCATGGAAGAGCTAATGACATCCAGCAGTTGTTTCAGTTTCCTTGTTTGCATTCTGCTTCAGGCTTTGCTTAGTTCACTTTATTACACCCAGGGGACATTGGCACTGAAAATGAGCTGGACTTTTAATAAGCAAATACTAACTTCCTGATATAAAATGGCCAAAAGCTAAAAATGTTCCCTGTAACAGTGAAAAGCCGCCATGCTTGTCTGTGGATTATGAACACCCACCTCTTGGGGAGCTGATTGCTGGTGTTGTGTTACCAGTGGCAAGAGATGTGTGTTCAAATGCCGCTTGTTCATGTCCTCCCATCACCTCACATTGAAATCTTTGCTTACTGTAAAAGAAAAGGTGGCTTAGTGGCTTCATAATTTTGCACTCCTAACATGAAAACTAATGAAATGATAGAATGAAGGTGTAAAACTAAGACCAGAATAACTTGAATTTTGAGAGAGATGGCCGTGCAATCAGAGCCTGCAATAAATGATCACAGATGAGATAGAAAAATCTGTCCTAATTAAAAGAGGTATGTGCAGTATATTTGTTTAGGTGCTCAGAATTAGAAGAGCTGTGGCTGCTTTGAATGTGAAATGTGTCCTCAGGAAATAATTTTTGCATTTAAGCTTTAAGGAGTCTTGGAAGTAAAAGTCATTCTCGTGGAATTGGATTATGCCTTAGGCCTTGATTTTTATATTTTTCTGTTGTGCATCATCGTTTCTTTCTAAGATCCACAAACAGGTTTTTCATCCTGGTTGCTACTGGCAGAAACCTGTAAATCTGATCTTTGGACAGTAGCTGGTGAATCAGAAATGCTGCAGGTGGGAAGTCGTGCAGTCAATAGAAGTAGTCACGCAAGGCTTATTGACCAGTTTTAGGCCAACTGTGTTTTTTCAGAAAGATTGTGGCGATGAATTAGTGCCAGCAACCTTAAGTGCTCTGGATCACAATGTCATCTGCAGCCTGCGTGAGCACTCTCCTTCTACAGAAGTTAAGTACTGCATCTTACGTGTCTAACGTGTCTGCTCCGGTGAGCACTGCTAGCACCAATCCATCTTGAAGGAGAACCTAGAAGCATCCTGAGGGGAACGGATGAACTCGGCTTTATCTTCGCCTTTTTTCTGCATCTCGAAGAGATGCGGTGATAGACCAGGCAGGACACAGCTCTCTTGGCCTCTCCCCCAGGTTACCCTGATGTACGGCAGTCACTGCTGTGTAATTATTACACCAAGGATTGTACAATATTTGCATTGATCCGTGACTTGCTGGTGAGGCAGGCAGCCGGTGAGATTTTAAGCCACTGCGTGGTATCTTGCTTTACAGCAGCTTGCTGTGTCCCCTGCCCTTGTGCACACCTTGTTCTGTCCTGGCGTGCCTCATTTGCTGCCCTCGCAGCTCAGGGCGTCCTGTCCTTCAGTGCTCTAAGAACACATTCGCCGTAGGCCTTCAGGCTTTGTAGTGTTGAAAGGGGCTGATTCCTCTTTTAATACATTAGGCTTTTGTCTAAGCCAGTGATATGTAGCAGTGAGGGGCAGTTTTACTTGGGCTTGCGTGGGCCCTCATTGCGTCTTTTTACAGCTCTTAAAGCAGTTAGGACGTTTATAGGTAGCAGTTTGTGTCGGGTGTCTCCGATTTGCAAATTGCCTTTAAATGTATTCCTTCCAGTTCACCAACTAGCGCGTGAGCTCACACACATTGTAAAATCTCAGTCAAGCTACAGTGAGAAAGCATGTTGTAGTAATTTATATGACAACTTTTTTGTTTAAATCTCAATGAGACCTTCACTGGACACACTTCATTTCAGATACGACCTTTGTGTCTCTGCTGGGTCATTTTCTGGGTTTATTACGCACTTTGCATTCCTGTAAAGCCCTTCGCTGGGTGATCTTAAAGTCTTCAGAAGCTTTAATTAACTGAAGCAGTGTGTCTTCCCTGTGAGGCCAGTAAATATTCTTAATTGCTTTTTTGCAGAATGAGGAAAATGTGGTAGAGAAATTTTAAAGGAATTCACCAATGCTGTGGAAAAAGCTACTGAAGAGACACAAGCAGAAGCCCTAATCCCGAACCCCTCTTTATGTGCAACATTTTGCTTTATTCCATAAGCAGGCGAGGAAAGGATATAATGCAGCTGAGTAAGGCAATATATAGGTCATGTCTCCTTTGTCAGGAATCTTTCTGCTTTGTGACCTGTGAGTTGCTAAAAGCGACAAAAGTGTATGGATGAGGAAGTCTTTTCAACACTGGGTAAAAAAGAAAGAAACCCTGAAAGCCTCATTCTGTTCTAAAGGGCTATTTATAGGAAGCTAAGGCAAAGAAGTATATACCCTGGGGGGTGCGCAGAGTTTCTGTACGTCTGGCTCTGGATAGCTGAAGTCTGAATGTAGTTCTTGGGCTGTTGTGCTCTGCGTGTGGTGAAAATCAGGGCCCAGACAGAGCAGACCATGCTGAAGGCACAGCATCGCTGCTGCACGGCATGCCGCTGCGCGGGGAAGGGACAGATCCTGCTTTGAGGCTGCTGGTGTAAAGCCTGGTAACTTGAGCTTCTGTGGAGGGGGCAGCACGTCCTGTTGAGACAGCCGTCATTCCTGTACTGATTGTGGGATGCTGCTGACTCCGGCCTGAGCAAAAAGGAAAAAAGACTCCAACTGTGTTGTGAACTGCTTTACCAGAAAAGTGGCATTTATTGGTAACATGATGTGACGCCCAGTTTTAAGGACCACCGAGGAACAAGGGCTGAAGCGGCGGTGAAAATCAGTTGCGCTTCCTGGTGCTCCATCCCACACGGAAACCCTCTTCCACCCTTTGGTACCTGGTTGTTCGCCTCAGCTGATGGTAGGCTGGCTCTCGGGACAAGGCTGTCCGAGTTGTCAAGAAGCAGGGAGCAGTCTGGAGTAAGGAACGCAAACCCTTCATTTACTGAAGTCCTCGGTAGTTGTTCCGCTTTCTTTACCAAGCACAGGATAGATAGGCAGGTGTAATAGTGAGGGCAGTCATGCAACAACAAAATGGGTGAATGAGAATCAGCGGGTTAACTCTAGCTCATTTGATTGCTTTGATGTTTGTAGCTCATGTTTTCTTCTGATCTTCCTGGAAAATAAAACTTTTTTTTTTTTTTTTTCCCCCCCAGTGGGTCAGTAGAAGGAAGGCCTGGACACAACTGTTTTTTCTTTTACTCATCTGACAGCAGATGAGTAATAAAAATACACCTGTCTTTGGAGACCAGAGCTGCTCAGCTCCAGCGAGCTTTTACCTGTTCCCCAACTCCCCAGAGAAAGCTTCAAGCAAGGAAGGCTGCAGCAATGGCAACAGGTTCCTGTGGCCTTGAACTCTGCTGCCAGAGGATAGTTGTGCAGTTTTGAAACAGCAGTTACTGTTATTAAATTGCTTTGAATTCCTGCCTTGAGACTTTAGTGGGGGAGTTCTAACATGCAGTTGGCTGACACAGAGAGTCTGTGATAGATCGTGATGGGGTGGGATAAGACAATACAAACAGGAACAGGTGATCACAGTATTCATTTAAAAACAGACAAAAATGGCACCGAAGTGAAGAGGGAGAGCCCCACAGTTTGGCACGTGAACACTGGGAACCAAGTGGGGAACTCAAGGGCACCGTGTTACCTAAGGCTTGCAAAGATGCTGCAGGGTGAAGCCTTCAGCCTCTCCGTTTGCAGGCACCAGGACAGGATGTGTGCTTGGCAGGTATTGTTCTCTACAACAAACTGGAGTTGTGACTTTGCAGTGGGGACTGTTTGCCTCATCTCCTGTGGTTATTGCTGCCGGAACTGGAATGTGAGAGTGATGTAGTCATTTAAATGAAATTTAAATCGATACAGCTGAGGCGACTCTTCCTCTGCTGTATACTATACAGTGTATAATGCCCTGTGTTCACAAATACTGTGCATTTGTATTTATCTGATGATTTGTACATGTAAAAGATCATTTTGCAAGATGTTTGAGCACTCATTTGTGTGTTGGCCACTCAGTACTTCCATGTCCTCCCAATAAAAATGACCCCAAAAGGAGGCAAACAGGCAACAGAGCAAGGCATTGCAAGCTGGAACCTCATGCCTGGCTTTGGATTCTTTAGATACTAAACATGTAGGACGTAATTTATTTTTAGCAAAGGAAATGCCTGGATATTTTTCAGCAGAGGAAGCATTTTTTCCAGGTATTGACTATTTTGAAAATATCGAAGTTTGAGATGACCTCAGTCCTGACAGCACTCAGTTACTAACATTGGCAGATGAATTCAGTGTTACGAGCTCTCCACCTTTCAAAAGCTTGCTTTCTTCAGGAGGAAAGAGGACACCACAAACCCTTCTGTTTCTTACCCCTTTTTCCTGTCGTCTGCCTGTGTTGTGTCTGCTGTGTTGCAGATGGAACCAGTGATCCTCCCGCCCCTCACTCTGAACTAGGATAAGTCCATTTCTGTAAACAGGCAGGCAAGGCTTCAGGAGGACGGAGTGGAGCTGACCTTTAATTTTGGCAGCCTGTCTTCAGAGCCGGTGGTAGGATTCCCAGTGGTGGAGCACCTGCGCAGGGAAGTGTGTAAGCCTTTGCCTGCTCAGTTTTTGTCTAATTAATGTGACCAAAGTCACTGTGCAGCCGCAGTCTACACCAGGAAGCACTCACTGGCCCGAAGCAGGCAAGCTGCAGTACTCCATAGCTGATCACTTGCTGGAGCTGGGAGGCAAAACGCCGAGATGTCACTGCTGAAAACTGTCTTTGGTGCTCTGTTAGCTCCTAGTTTGCTGAGAACAGAATTGACAGGTGCTCACTGCCTGCGTGCATACCTCGTAATAGCAGCTTAAGGGTAAAAGCGTAGCATCGGTCTAGAAAATGCAGTGCACCAAAGATCAACTTGCTTGCGGTAGGTACCTGAGCATTTTTAGTACAGAGATATCAGCATCACAAAAGCAGATGACAAGCATGTCATTTTCTTGTAATCTGTAGGAGCGATGCCACTTGCCGTCATTGCAGAATCAGTGCCGTGCTGTCTGTCCCTTTCGTTATGTGTGCCGTGGGGCTTCGGATACGTTTAATCTAGTTCAGCGCCTCCCAGCTCAGTGATGTGTTGGATCAGTTCTGGCTAATTCCGAGCGTAGTGTGCGCACTGAGAGCACTCAGAGTATTCTCTTACTGCAGCTGAAGCCGTTTAGTTATGTAACTAAACTGAAAGAATCTGCTTAGATTTGTTTAGTGCTCTTCACATCTGGAGAACCAAGTCGTTGTGTACGCAGTATAAAAGAAATAAGTGATTATATCTGGACCTGTGTGGATTCCAGCAGATTGCTCTCTTGCTTCCCCTCCACCGATCACTTGTACATCTGGTGCATCAAAATTAGGTTTCTAAAGTGAGTTTCGGAAAAGTCTCGAGCAGCGGCCCTGAAGTACGGCTTGCCCTGGGGCGGATGGCAGCCAGCTGGCGTCGAGGCGGCCCCGTCTCGCTCCCCCTGCCCACTGCAGGTCACAGGGTTGCACGGAGCGGCTTCCTGCTGCTGCAGGCACAACAGGCATTAACGGGGAATGGCTCTTCCATGTAGAAACCGCTGCGGCAGCGTAATCTTTGTCTGGGGCTGTTTAGGCAGCAGCCTGAGCTGCCCTAATGGAAATAAAACATACGTTGGGCCAGTGGAGGAGAGTGACGCAGCTACGGCCCGTTAGCGGTGGAAGGTGGGGCTGTGCCGGGACAAACCAGCGTCTCCTGCGATCCTGACAAACGGGCAAGGAGCCTGGGAGTTGAGAGGAGCAGCTGCAGTGAGGAGCAGAGGTACTCCGTGTGCTCTTTGCTTTTGTCCCGGGCGAGAAAAGGGAGACACGGCGGTTAAGAGGGATGTCGTGTTTGTGATGGAGGGGGCAAATCCCTTTTTCGAAATATGCCAAAAGCTACAAGTTGACCCAGGGTAAAGAGCAGATGAAATTTGTGGCATTTCTGTCAGAATGTGTTCGTCAACACTGCAATTTGTAGTCGTACAAAGACACTGACATCTAAGCAGCTTATACTGGAATTTGTTAGCATATACTGGAATCTGTTTGCAGAATCCTGCATCCACTGAAACTTTCTGTAGCTTGAAAATTTCAACTTGGAGTTGGTCGGTGTGAGCACAGAAGCTGTGGCTGCAATGCACCTCCAGCAGGAGGGCAGAGAAATCCTTCCAGCTGAGAAATTTCCATTGTGTCAGTAGTAGGAAAGCCTGTGTGTATGTCAGCATGTGCTATGAATAACTCCCAGCGCTCCTGATAGAAGGGAGTTCTTATTTCTAGGTAATGTAAATAGAAATGATTTTTCTTTCCTAGAGAGAATGGTTTCAGTAAATCCTACAAGAAGGCAGGATTATTTGGGCAGGTGGTTTTTCCTGCCGTCAAAAACGACCGGGGACTAAGGAAAAAACTCTCTTTCTTAAAATAAGATCAGAATTAATGCGTATTAAGAATGTGTTGCAGGCATGCCGGCTGTACAGTGGTAGCTGTTACACACTGCAGCAGTAGAGAACTGTGGTATTTTTAGAAGTTTTCAGCAAACAGCAGCATTAATGTAACCATTGTGCTTCATTCCCATGTCACTTTGGCAGCCGTTTCCAGTATAAGCAAACAGGGAAGTTTGCCTTGTCATCTACCACCCGCGGACGTGTTTGTGTGTTAACACAAGTCAAGGTGGCACTCACTGATCCTTTCTGCAGTCCAGCTTTATTCTCTCTTCATTTTGGCTTGCACTGGGAGATGCATCATCAGTAGGAGGTGGTAGATAATCGCTCATCAGGGGATGCGGACGGGGAGCGGTGTTGGGGCAGTGGGATGGGATGTCCTTCAGGGTGCTTTCCACCCCGCTGCTACAGGATTGGGCCTCACCCAGATCATGTTATTTTGCTCCAGAAAGGCAAGGGGAGGAGAAAATGTCTGTGCTTTACTCCGGAACCTTTTAGAAAACAGCTGCTCCCCTGAATCAGGAGGGAGAGTTGCTTCCCTGGGTCTGCTTTTGCTCTCAGTTAAATCAATGGAAGGGGAATAGAAAATGGATTTTGAGGAGTGTGATACTGTACTGCTGTATGCTGTTGCACAGTGTTGTTAGCAGAATGGTTTTGGTTGGTTTTGGTTTGTTTAAGCACAAAATTGTAAACTTCCTCTTGCGAGCATGAAGTCTAAAAGGATAAAATGAGGATCGAGTCCATTTCATTGCGAGCAGAGTGTAACAGTGAGCTTTAATCTCCAACACTAACATTCAAACTGAGATTAGGGTTAATGTGGAGGCAGAAGAAAAATTGCAAAAATACCCAGCTTCTCATGTCAGACACTTCATAAAAAGAACTACATTTTTTAAAAAATGTAGGCCTACTATGAGAGAAGTTTTTAATGAAGCAGAAACAGAGATGCTCAGATTTGAAATGAATGAGGTAAAGAAGAAATATAAGATAAAGTGCTATTCTAGTAAATATACAGGGGAAATGGCATACTAAAATATAGAAGTACTCAAGGGTATCCTGAAATACAGCTCTGAGGAAAAAGCTAGCAAGGTAATTTAGGAAATAAATTTGTATTTATTGTGATTCTCTCGGAATATGACCCAAGAAATATTGGACGGTTTATTTGTGCCACCTCTTTCTTACAATGCTGTCAATCTTTTTATCTGAGTAGAGCAGTTCAAGAGATTGGAGCTGCTAGAGGAAAAGCCCAGGAGAATAAGCTGGAAGGAATGGCTGCATCTGTATTGCTTCTTGACCCTGCATGTACCAAAGGCTGGGAGAGCGTCGATTCCAGGAGCTGGCCAAAAGCAGAGCTCTGGAAGGGAGGCAGGGGATGAACTGCGAGTGACGGACTGCTTTGCAGGGATTGCAGATGTGGTGTTTGGTATAACTTGAGCAAAAGGGCATGCTGTGGGCAGGAAGAAGTTAGAGGCGATTCTCATTCAATGATATGTGGTATCTTTCTCTAGTTCTGGGTAGAAAAAACACTCCTTACTTGCAATGGCAAAATTCCATATTTTTTTCCCCTTTTGACTTCCTGGTTTCCCTTACCTCTGTGTCTGTAGTGTCATGTAGTGTGGCTGCATGCTGTAGCTCACCTGTTCTTCTGGGAGCAGGAGGGACTTGCCCAAGATTCTGGTTTTCCGGTTTTGGCTGCATAAAGGATGTAGCCTAAACAGTTTGGTAACTATTGCAAGGCTGAGCTTAAATGTGCAGTGTATGGGCCAGCAAATGTACTGCTTTGCTGTAGACCTGCTCACAAAATGCTCTTCCCTTTCTGTTTGTGGGGCCTTTTGAGCCGTAGCATCATAAAAACCCCACGTCCACCAAATGCATTTGTTTGTTGCTGAGAATTGTTAATGCCTCATTTTTGTCATAGCTTGACTGTGCTATCTGGGGCCAATTAGGGGTGTCTGGTACAGAGGATGCCCTTTATAGCACCTGCACATCGTAACTTTCTGCCCCTTTCCCCACTTTCTGGGATATATAAATTCCTTGGTTCGTATTCATGTGACTTGGGGCAGGGGCTCATGCTCAGGGCCTTACCGTTCACCGTGGCTCCGCAGGAGAAATGTGAACTTGATGAGCGTCTGTGACCTTTCTGTCCCTGGCCGTGAAAATCTCTTCATTGTATGCGGCTGCTTGTACGGCAGCTTGGTGTTTGCCTCCCCAAAACATGTCAGGGATTAACCTTTTGCTGAAGCAAATTCCAGAAACAAAACCTGCCAGCCAGCACAGACTGCCCGTTGCCACCATTCTCCTTCCTGGGCTGCGTCTGCCCCTGGCCTGGGACTCCGTTTGTTTTTTTGCATATAAAAACATCTGCCTTTCCCCAGTGAAAGCAGCACTTGAATGAGGTTCTTGGAGACCTCCTGCACTTTCCCTTGAAATCTAAATTTACCCAGGGACAGAGATTATTTTAGAAGAGCAGGAGCAAGAAAATGATGCCTTTGTTCTGAAGACTGAGAGAACAGTCTGGTGGTTGTGTTAAAATGCCTGCGCCCTTAATTAATATTGACTGACATTGCTCAGAACAGAATGGTTATATTATGTGCTGTGGCTGAGGGGATGGTGAAAAACGGGCAGGAGTTATCAGGTAGGCTTCAGACCTGGCTGTCATCACTGCTGTGTTTCCCTTTGGCTTCTAAATCCTTTCCCTGTTTGTTTAAAGAGCAATTCATAAAACAGCTTTCCGTCTGGAAGCTTGTTTTGTAGTTGTAAAAATCTGTCTTTCTGTTCCCAGCTGAAGAACTTTGAGAAAATGCAAGAGATGGAAGACTGCAATAATACCAGAGTGTAAATTAGTTGGAAGTAAATATTTTGAAGTGGGTTAAATACTGCCTTTGGGCTGGGGACAGTCTCCCTGTGGCGGAGAGTGACGGGTGCATTCCTGACACCCTCAGGACAAGGCCTCTGTGGGAGCGGGTGGAGGAGTGAAAGGAGAAACACGGCCCAGAGAAGCTTTTACTGCCCAAGGCAGCCTCAGACAGGCAAGCACAGACAATGAGGAAGAGCAGAGGGGAAAGGGCTGCGCTGTGTTTGCTCTGGAGGTTGGTCAGCCTGCCTGAGTGCCAGGATTTACGGCCCCGGTGCTGTGGAGCAGCCCTTTGGGCTCCTGTAACCTCCAAGAAGCGTCCCCCCAAACAAACAGTGGCAGCACTGGCCTCTGGAGCTCAGCTGGCAAGCGATGCTGAAGCAAAGCTTAGGGTAAGGGAATGATGTTGGTATTTCTATACCGGTAAGTTTACTGGTAAGTTTTCATTTTTGTGCCTTTTCTGTGTAACTTTTCGAGCACGACTGCCTTGGCATGTGGAGTGTGGAAAGTAGGCATGCTTTGTGTATTTCCTCCGGCGTCAGGAATGCAGGGATGATGGTGTTAGAGGTGGGGAAGTCGAGACAAGCCAGGGAGTGCCAGGGACTGGGATCCAAACATCTGGGGCTGAGCTGCCCCAGCAAGTACCAAAAAAAGGAGAGGCCTCAGCACAGGGATGATGCTCAGTGGCAGAGGCTAGGCAATGGACTGATGCAGCCGACCAGGAGCAAATGCTTTACAGCATGGATAGGTAACATGTCAGAATGCATCACTTGCTTTCTAAATATCTTACCTGAATGTAACAATGCATGTAAAGGTGCATGCAGCTTGCTACCAGCTTGGGCAGAGGTAGTATCCAAGTATAAGACTTCCAAATAAAAATCACCAGTTTGGGTATTAAACAGTAGTTCACAATTATTCATTTTCCACCCCAGAGATCATGCGTTTCTTTTCGGTTTGGCTATTTGATGTACATTGAGATCAAAGCTGTGAGAGCAGCAACATCTGTTTGCATTACGAACAAAAAAGATTTTAAATGACTGTTTGGAAACATGCAGAACTCGGCTCAGCTTTCAAGCTGGCACTGAACTTACTGACCTAGGTCAAGAAACCGGGCTGTGTTTTACAGGCTTGAGCCCAGGCAGAATCTGCTGGCCGGGGAAGCTGCCGTCGCCATTTCCTGCTGTTGGGAATCCTTGGTTAAACCCAACAACGTGCAAAGCTCTGCCTGGATCTGTGCAGTGGCAGACCACAGAAATTGCTGCTGCTCTTTGTGCCTTCTATCTAATTGCCCAGATTATATATTTAGTTGCCCATCTTAATGACTTGTTACTAAAAGTACAAAACACCAGAGTACAAAATGAGCGAAATACCGCAATTGGCAGCTCTGTCCCAGGTAATGTGTTGCCATGGCATCAAACGGAACCAGCAGCGGCCAGTGTGCTGCAGGCAGGTTATCAGTGTGGTGCTGAACGTTTAAATTACGTGTTTACTCTCGTTTTACTCTGCTCAGTGATACGTGTGTACCTGGAGGAGGGCAGAAGAGCAGACGGCGTCCGGTGCCGCAGGGAGCCGTGCACGTGCTGCCGGCACTGCCTGTAGCCACGGAGAGGCTTCAGAGGTGACCGTGGTGGCGCAGTTGTTGCAGGCAGCACAGGCCAAATTTCTAACACTAAAAAGTGAGAAAAAGCATTTTCTGTTAACTGATGCTGTGGTAAAACGGGGCCAGACAGCTTGTTTGGTATTCTTAGTAGACTGAAGCTATACGTGAAGCTCACTTGAATACACCGAATGGTTCAGGTAAAAAACAAAAACAAAAAACATGGATTTTGTTTGATTTGTCAAAAAATAGTTGATTGGAGATTCTTTTCCTTTTGAAAGAATCTTATCTTGCTTTTAAAATCATCAAGAATGCTGTTGAAATATGGCATAAGAGGAAAATACTTTTGTATTGGGTTACCATATATTTTTGCTGCTCTGAAAAGAACCTTTCCAGTTTTGTTTTACCCGGAAAGCCAAAAGCCTTGTCATCTTGAGTTGGTGAAATGACTTTTTTGTTTTCTTTGGCCAGTACTCCGCAAACTCGCTCACTCACGTAGCTATAAATAAGGATACCTTAATATTTTCATATCTACACGCTTTGATTTATAGCAGCAGCTAAAGAAAACAACTGCTTTTCCAGTCCATGGCAAACTGCCGAAAAATATGCTCACATATGCGTCTTTTCCTTTCTTAATTGACTTGCACACATGACAGAAAAATCCTGATGGTATGAAAATGTGTATTGCCTTTGGGCCACAGCCCGTGACAGATATTCAAAAAACGAGATTTATGTGGGGATCACAAGCGTTTGTTTAAAAAGGTTTTCATACGCAACAATAACACCAGCAGAGGTCCCTCAGACTCCCCTGTGACACGGAGCAGACGGAGTCGCGAGCCATGGGGTGAGCTAAGGAAATGCTGACCTTCCCGTCCTCACTCTCTGCCCTGGCCAAGAGCAGGTTCACTCAGCAGCAGACCTGGCTGCTGCAGCTGCTGGGCTGACGGCTGTTGGTTTTCCTGTCTGAAGCACGGCTTCCCCACCGTCCTTGGCCATGCCCGAGCGAGGGACGCAGCCCGTGGGACTGGGCTGCCCTCTCCTAAGGGCTCCCTCTGTGTTGCCTTTGTGGCCAGCGTGTTGCAGGGGGCTCGATGACCATGTTTACCCTTCCACCTCCCTGTAGGAGCCTGTTGCTTTTTGCTGGCTGGCTGGACTGGTGAGGCATTTCAAAAAACACAAACATAACCATCTTGTGCGTCACAGGTCACGTCTTGTCTGCAGAGAACTGGTTCTCAGAGCCTGGGGCAGGCGGTTGACACCAGGCCGAAGGCACTCATGCTGCTAAACGTAATCAATAGAGCAGAAGGCTTTGCTAGGGGAGGGCTGTTTTTTGTTTGTTTATTTGTTTTTAGGGAAGCAGAGGTTTGTTTCTTGACTCTTCTTCTGAAGCAGCAGATGATGTGACTTGATGAAAATGAGATGGCACTGTTTCAAGGATAGCACAGATGTGATGCATTCCTTTAATCTGTGTACCCCTACAGGGAACGAACAACTTCTCTGCTAAGCGTACGGCTGCCTGTGCAGAGTTGCCACCAGGCAAAGGCTTCTGCCATTCAGAAATGGCTGTAGCTGCTTCTGGTGCTTCCCCTCCTGTTGCTCCAGAAGCACCGATGGCGTTTGCCAAGGCCGTTGGGCGAGCCCTGGCTCCGTTTTCTTGTTTGTGTGACTAGCAGCTTGGCATCTGCCAGCAGCTACAGTCCTCACCTCCCCGTAACTGGCTTTTATTAACCTTCCACAGATATATGTGCATTACAAAAAGTAGCTGCGAGCCAAAGCTAAGCTCAGGCAGGAGTTGCTGTCATAGTGAGGGCTGAGACTTAAGTCTCACATCCCCTTCTCCTGCACGATGCTTTTAACGTGAAGCCTTAGACCAAGCCTTAAGTGAGAAACAGTGGGGTCTCAGGGCTCAAAGTCCACATTGGGATCCCAGCTCCACTGAAGCATCTCCAGGGGAAAGGGCTTAGATACTGTGTTCTGGTCCAGGGCAATCACTAATGAAAAAGCTTCGCTTGGGTAGCTGCTGCCTTTCTCTCTCTGTGATTTTGTCTGCCTCGATACTCGTTGTCCGTGTTGCTGCGGCTGTGCCGGCACGATGCCGCCTGCCCTGCAGGAGCTCATGAAAAGAAGTGGCTGCCTTTCCGCTCTGTTATTAAAATATGCCAGGGGTGCTCAGCAACCTGGAAGGCCTGTGTTTTCTAATAAATGTAAGTCTGTAGTAGCTGGCTGTTTAGCAGTTCTCCATGCCTTTTTGCTATAGTAATTGTGGTGGTTATTAATGCCTTCTGCGGGTGCTGAGAACAGAGCTGCTGTCATTCAGAAGCAGTCCCTGAGGCAGCCCTGGCTATTTACCCTGCCTTAGAAGTCTGTATTTAGGAGGAACATCTCCAGTGAAAGCCCATCAAGCTGCAGAAACAGTGCTGCTGATGGAAGCAGCAGTCTGCCCACTTAACTTGTGACTGGGGGTGTTTCCCTGGGGTGTCCCTGGGAATACACGGTGCCATTATAGCTGCTGTTTGCATGGGGAGAGGAGAAGGCTGCCTCCTGCAAAAGCTGTTGCCATAGCAGCTGTGTGCTTCAAGAACCGCTTCTAATACCATCTGGACATGTGATGCCATAAGGGTTAAATGCAGTACAAAACATTTGATTTAAGAGCCAACATACCTGGGTCTTTTGCTAGGCCACGAGCATAACTGGAATCAAGCCTTGGGGGCCAGCTCTCCTTGTCCAAGCATCTCCACGCCCATCGCATCCTCAGCAAATAGGCATTTTGTGTTTGGCAGTGCTTGTTGTAAGTGGATCTGTGTACCCGTGTTTAGAAAACAAAACAAAACACACCAGCAGTGGTGACTTACAGCGGTCTAGGAGAGTGTGTGAGTCTGCACTTACTTCCTGTGGCTGGGCATATTTTAACCTGAAGAAGAACTTAGGAAGTTTTAACGATGCAATGGGGCTAAGTTGCAGAATGAGCCATCTGAGTCTGTGGAAACTATTATACCAGAAATAGGGCTGAGGAAGCCAGGGCAGAGGTTGGTTTGTATGTTTTCCCTCTGCGCACATATGAATGTACACACATGCAAAAGAAGCGAGGCTCAAACTGAATGTCAGGCTGTGGTGTGGTTAACTTCCCAATGGACGTTCTAAAAAAAATTTTATGCCTCACCTGATATCTAATTTCTACCTATTGGGAGAAAGAATTTCAGTTCACACTGTTTTCATTCTCCTCTTACCGCATTAGCATGAAAAATGGTAAAATGTCATTTGCTTGAATAAATATTTTACATTCTCATTCTGCATGCATATTGTCTAAACAAATCAAAAATTCTTAAGAACGTAATAGCTTAATTTTCCTGGAGTCCTTCTGTGAATCTGGAATGAGAGGTTGAGTGAGCAGGGAGGAGGAAAAACTATTTTTTTCAGGAACTTGCAGCTCTTGGCATAAATTGCAAAATACAAGCTCAGGGCCATAAATCCTGCTGGTACCCCCATTGCCCTGGCAGTCCCAGTGCAGTGCTGGGTTACGTTACAAGTAAAATCCTTGTCAAAACGCAAGTGTCATCTGTAGCTGACTAACGGGGCAGAGGGCTCCTTGGTGTTCCAGGTCCCACTTTGGGCTAGGGACCACGCACGCTGTCTCCCGTCAGCCTCAGTCACCATGAAATGTGAATTCAGCTCAGCTATGGCTGTCGGAGTGATGCAGAGCAGGCAGTAAGCAAAGTGCTGCCTTACAGAGCCACACAGCCTGCTTCCCCACCACAGCCGGGTACTGGTTTTAGGGGACTCGTGCAATAGTTACGGCTATTCGTATTTTTCCAGAGACTTTAAATGCCTGCCACCCCACTCACTGGCTCCTCCTCTGATCTCACAATTTGCCAACTGTATTAGCTATATGCTTTTTTCTTACAACTATATCAAAGGAAATTAAATTTGTAATTCCATCTCATTTCTCTTCAGTCATTACACTACGCCACTGTGCGCTCAAGGTTTTATGTTACCAAGTCCCACTCCTAAATTATAGGCACAGTATGTCGAGTGGGAAGTATCAGTCTTGATAGGTATTGCAGTCACTGTGCAATAATATTAATAAACCTGTCACATCAATATCCAGGGAAGACTTTTAATCTGTGGTCTTCCTACAAGAATTTAGTATGGTGATTATGTTAATTAAAACGAATGGTAAAATGTTTATTAACCATTGGTAAAGCCTTGAAAGATGATTGCACCCCAACTGACAATGCTGCCTTGGTACATTTTAACATGCACTTTAGATGGACTGAAGACTGGAATTGCATCTTAAAGAATGAGCTCCGAAGACTGCAAGAGGCAAGCTCCTCTTTAATAACTTATGGTCTAAATTTTGCTTTCTTACATTATGAGCTGTGGATGTCAGTGCTGTCTTCGTACTCGGATCCCTGCTGCCCTCTAGGAATTTTTATAATGAAATATTGTCAGCAGTACTGCTATACCTGTATCACAAGCTGTGGATTCCTTTATTAATGTTCAGTCATAACGCTATTGAAAATCCTTCAGATTTCTGCAGGGACTGCTGAATTACCATATCTTATTTTTATAAAGACCTTCAGGATTTCTGCAAAGCCTCTCTATTACTGCAGAGATCTTTAAGGCATTGGCAAGGAAATGACAAAGTTCCTTGGAAATAAACTAAGAATTAAATAAGCTTTTCATCTGGGCTTACCCTTGCCTGTTGGCAGACTAGAGGTGGTAGCAGTAGAGAGATGGTATGTGGTGCGTCTAATAGAAACATAATTTATATCATTAGGAAGGTTTTCTACCCTAAATAGCCCTTAGGCAGGATATTTAGCAGGTGGTGGGCTTACCTGATCTATATGATATAATAAGAGGTAGATACAAAGCAAATCCCTGATGACAAACAAAGTTTTATTAAGAACTGGCATTTTTTAACTCTGATGGCAATTAGGATCACTATTGATGCCCTAGTATCTTTTCTTTTACATCTTTTTAATTATTAAGTAATTGTGGTGGTTGAATGCTGATTGCTTAGCTAGGGTTAGTCTAGAGAAAATGCCTAAGCCTGAACAGTGGAATATCCTGAAAGGTCCTTTTTAAAGGATTAAAAGTTTCAGTTTATATTAATAATGTTTGTGTTTGTTTCAGGATAGATACTCAACTGGCTATTTAAAAAAAAACTTGCTTTAATATTTAGACAGCAGGAGAAAAAAAAAACCTCAGTTCTGGTAGCCTGACAGGTGGCTTTCAAATGTTTGAGAAAGGAAACAGGAGAGAGATTTACTGTTTTATCATTAGTTAAAAGATTAGCCTGCAGAAGCCTGCTGCTGCCATGTTTGGACCAGTTTAACCCTATTGTTTCTCAGAGGAAATATTCTGGATTTGCACCTTGCTTTGGGGTTAAAATTGGCTGGTTGCTTTTTGTGTAGTATCATAACATATCTGTCATCGCATGCAATAGAGAAAAAGTGTTGATCTAGAAGCACATATTTCTATCTGTACTTTCTAATTGATGAAACTGATGTCTGAGGTGAAATACGGAGCTTAAGATCGTGCTTAGTAGAGGCTCCCTGTAGTGAAATTAGGGATTCAATTTGCTGCAGACTGATTTACACAAGGGAAAACATTAGTACCAACTATAGTATATATATATATAGTGTGTGTGTATATATATATACACACTATACTACACTATACTACATATATATATATAGTATATATAATCTCAAATAGAGCGTTGGTAAAACACTGAATACCTTTTGCTGTTACTAGGTGTCCCTGAAGAGCCCTTAATTTTGCATTTCACTTCCGTCAGCTGGCTCAGTCTGCACGTAAGGTTGTTACAGTAAGGGAACTTGTTTGCTGAAGAGCAGAAATCCCAGCACCTTTTCGAGCAGCTGGGCCAGGTCTGCAAAGCTTGCGTGGATGGAGCAGCAGCCTCCGTGGACAAACCATGTGCCTGGCACACCATGGGGAATGGCTCACAGGCTTATGGCTGTCCTTTTGGTAGGATCCTTTGAATTTCCTTCCCCTGGATTTCCTCCCCCCCCTGCCCCCCATTGCTGTGTAGCATCACTGCAGTCTCTGGTTCCTTGGGATACAGTAGGGTCGGGCACGTGTCTGCTGAAACTGCAGGGGTTTTGTTTTGTTTTGTTTTTTTGAAATACTGCCAGCATGTGACATTTCACACAGCTCAGCAGTTCTCTACCCGTCCTTAGGTGTCTCAGAAAGTGCTGTGCCTGACTTACTCTTTCAGACTTCACGTGCTAACATCACTGGGTGTCTGCCCTTTCTTTGGGTTAGAGGCTTGTGGATGGTGCTGCCCCATCTCGCACGTGAGCAGGGATTTTAGTGCCTCAGGTGCCTGTGCCTGTGCCCTCCCACTGGGGTGTTTCAGTCGCGTTTGTGCTTTTTAGGGGGACAAGGACCGTTCTCTAGCTTTGACTAAAAGCAAAGCAGCAAATTGTAGCCCATTGCTGCTAGGCAGGCACAGCTTGCCGGAGTCCTCAAGTGTGTCCTTCAGGAAACGCAGGGGCCTAAATGCCACCGCTTACTGTTGGTGCAGAAGGGGCCAGATGCTTATCTCCTTGGGGCCGATACCTGAGGCTTTTGTTCTCAAGGATGAAGTTAATGCTGCCCCTGATAAGTGGCATTCTCCTTCTGTTGCATGGCTGCTGGACTCCCCAGAGGGGAACGAGGTGGGAAGGACAAACAGCAGAGCAGCTCAGCCACTGTTGATTCAATAGCGGTCAGCCCTCCTCTTGAAACTGGACTCTGGAGCTCAAAATGGGACTGAGGTTCCCAGCAGGGAACTGAGTTTGCAGTGCCTCCATTGTAAACAAAGAGCGCTCAACAGGCTCAGGAAGAACTGCTGAGTCTGGTCTTTGGGCGATTTGCAGAGACATTTATGCCTACAATTGCATTCATTTCTCTGGTGGAGGGTAGAAGCTATTCTTTGGGTTTAACCAGGATTTCTGTTGCTGGTTGGGACTTCTTTTCTATTTTTATGAACGTAATGCTTAATTGTAGATGCTTAATCTCAAATAGAGATTATTTGTGTATGGTCATAAATGTGGAAAGATTTGCAAAGCTCTTGAATTAAATGTTTCCGATTTTATCTTTGACCCTTTGCAGATGTCGCGACAAAAAATAGCTATTGACTTTGTTTGCAGGAGTAGATACAAGTCTCATCATTAGCCTGTACTGCATATCCGTATAACAGCCTCCTTGCTTTTCCAGGACATTGAACTTCTGGTGATGCCACTTGGGGAAACTACTGCAGGTGTGTGCAGCAGTGTGTTCAGCATGACAGGTGCAGAAAGGAGAGCGCGTTTCTTTGGTAGATGGATTCAAATGCCGTCATCTGGTTTACAGGATGCTGGTATACTTGCTATTTGTTAGTTAATGTTTCCAAATACTTTACCTTTTGAAATTTTATTAATCTAATTTTCTGTTCTTTGATTAGCCTCTCTTAAATTTCTCATGCAACGTAGCTTCCAGGTTCTGGCTTTTACTAATGACCAATAAATTACTGGTTCCCAGAACCTGGCTCAGAGACTTAGCAATTTCTGCTGCATCTCTGCCAAAAGTGAGTATTAGTTCGCTTTATGGAGTCAATGGTCAGGATCGGCAACTCCTTTGCCCTTAAATTATCAGTTCAGGGACAAAATACAGAGGAAGTAGGTTGGGGAATAGAAAGCATATTTGGCTAATTTAATTGTTTATTTTCTTAAATAAAGGCTCTCTGCACTTGCCCAGGTTAGAAAATGAAAGGCTGTCTTTCAGGACTCGAGCCAGAAATGTGTTCTTTCTCCCTTTCCCAAATGCAGCTTGGGAACAATTTCAGCATGGTTTGTTCTCAGAGATCATTTGGTTTCTCAGAATGTTTGGCTGTTGCAAATCCCATGGTTTCTGTAGACTGGTTCCTTTTCACAGTAAGGTTTTTGGGCTTACAGGATGCTTGTTATATAGCTGATACTGCATACACTGAGATAACCAAAATGGATAGTATTTCGTTCCTTAAAAAAAAAAAAGAAAAAACACACACAAAATACCTACCGATGATATTGTAGATGATAGCTACATTTCAATTCCGAGACCTGCTGCTTACCCCCAAAATAAGTATATTACTCTCAGCTAGTTGAAGTGCTTCACCTCCCATTGTTACCATCAAAAATACAGGTTTGCTCTGAATAGCCTGTGGTGCAAATGGCATGAACCTTCTCATTTCTTTTCTAACCCTATGTATGGTATAGCATTTACATTTTCGTTGAAGTGTGATCAAACAGTATAGTTGCTCCCTAATGGACTTGTGTATTGTTAGCCCAGCACTGCAGTCTTCCCCCTTTACCTTCCAGTGTGGTTTTTGCACCTCCAGGCACCCAACAGAAATCTCCATTCAGCACAGAGGAATACTTGAAGCCATTCTACCCTTCCTCAATCTTGTCTAATGAATGGCTATGTTTGGCAGGTTAAAAATATCTTTCAAAATAATTAAAATACAAGGACATTGAATTCCAAGGCTGGAGCAGCAACTGACCTAATCCCTAGTGATAGGATGGCATCCCGGCAGTTGAGTCTGAGGACGCTGTCACCTCCTTACCTAAAGTAACTAGTCAGGATTCATTCCTGTGGATTTATTCTTGGGATTGTTTGTTGCGTGCAAGCAAGATTGTCCTGTGTGTGGTGAGGGTACTTCTTTCTCGCCATGTTAAGTGTCCTTCCGGCTAATCAGAAACCCATGCTGGGAATGAGATAAGACGTAATTTTACTTTGACTGCTTCCAAGGTCAGAGCTGTTGTTTGCCTGGCTTTGAGCAGATTTGGTAGGCTGCTGATATCCTTGTCTTCTTTTGATCCTATACCTCCCATTCCCCTTGCAGGGAGAGGCAGATTGGGAAGACAGAAGTGTTTTGCAAGAACCGCAGGTGAACTCTGTGGAGACCAGAGCAAAAAGTAGTAGAGCTGACTGGAAGGTTGCTTATGACCTGAGCTACAGTCGGTGTTCAATGTTAGCATGTTTTGGGTGGCATTTCCCTGTTCCCACTCGTCAAGTAGTCATGTTTCCTGTGGGATCCGCACAGCTAGGTTTTACAAAATCAAGCATCCAGGTGAGCCAGTCTGCACAGCATGTACAAGGCTTCTAGTGGTGTTGTGGGTTGTGGTAAGCCATGCTGTGATGATGGTGGGAAGTGGTAGGAGCAGTCCATCTCCTGAACAGCAGAGATCAAGTTTGGGACATATGGATACAGCTCCTGGCAAGTGACAACAGGGAGTCTTTTCCCTTGGTGAAGCTAACACAGGTGACAAAAATCTCCAGCCTCTGGCATAGCTTGGGAAGCAGTAACTGGTTTCTCTTGACCCATACTAATCACTGAAGGGATATATGTTTAGCCTGCTCCAGGATGGCTCTTAAGTGCAGTGCTCTGCGGAAATGTTGTGCAATAACTTTCTTTTCAGTGGTTTTACAGAGCCCACCCGCATCAAAGTCAGCTGAGGATTACCATCTGCTGAGGGCGCAAGCGTACGGCTCACAGCAGTCTCTGAGGGAAGTCTGGGAGTCACCAGCCTCTGACACAGCAGGCACGGTGCACGGCTGTGGTTTCCCCAGCTGTGTGCTTAAATACTGACAGAGGGACGTGAATGCTTCTGCTGCTATCTTCTGACAGGATGGACGTGCTGTCTGGGAGGCTCTGCATTACTTGGTAGCTTCACAGAGAAATTTGGTTTGTTTTGCAAACAAATTCATGTTTATGTGCCTTACTGAGGCCACTTGAAGCATCCTTTCAAAGATTAGTGAAAGAAAATAAATGGATGCATTGTCAAATGTGTCAGTCACAGCTGTCTCACAGCAGCAGACAGTGAAATGGAAGATTTTGTGCAGTTATACATAGAAGCTTGGGATGACCGTTTTGGTGCCCGTGGCCCATGCAAAATGGGTTAGGAGAGGGTGGTCAGGTAATGAAGCAGTGGGACCTGTGGATGAGGGACTAACATCATTTGTCCAAAATGTGGAGAAAGAACAGCTGGAATAGAGTGTCTTAGATGATTATTATATGCACTCTTTGCTTTCCATCTGCACCTCATTAGGATGTAACCATTTTCTATTGCACAATTTGCCAAATTCATGCAACACACCTCATTACTTCAGGAGTGGATTACTGTAATGAGCTCTGCATGGTGCTACGTCTTAAGGCCACTCACAAGCAGAAACTGGTGCAAGAGGCCACGATTTGCTTATTAAGTGGAGTTCAGTGAGGCTAACCTGACTGCAGTGCTTTGGGATGTGCAGTGGCAGCATGCTGCTATTTAAGTGGTAGCAGTATACCTTTTATGTTCAGGACAGCAGTTACCCGATGAGCAGGTCTCTTTGTGTGCCGCTCTGTCTTATGGAGCTGTAAGGGAGGTCTTTGGTGCTGCTGAGGAGGGGACTGCTGGCAGAAGATGCTCTCCTCCAGGCGCAGCATGGTGCCTTCTCCTGGTGCAGTGCGACTGGGCTCTGTGGAGCTCCTAGTCCTCGTGCAGGATGTGGTTTTTAATTGTGTGACGAGAGGATGAGTGAAGCTGTTCTGCACGTGCTGGAGTTGGTTGCTGGGTTTCAGCATACTTCTGTTAGCCTGGGAAAAGGAATGCAATAGCAAAGCTACATGAAGTGAACTCACTGCGAAATACTGCTGTTGAAGTGCTGCAGGATGGCTACCCATCTACCATGCTGTAGTGCTACAGCTATTTAAAACAAACAAACAAAACCTTTGCCATCAAAGCTTGGGGTTGCTTCCCAAGCTCCAGGGCAGAGCAGCAGGAATGGGAATATTCAATCCATCCCCAAACAGAGAGGATGGGAAGCTAAGTGGAAATACTGAATATTGCAAATGTCTGCTTTTACAGGGTACCTGCATTAAAGCACCCTGTAAATGGGCAGATGGGCACAGCCAGTTGTTCAGTGTTGGCTGGCAGTTCAACATGAGTGTGCATGTGCAGTGTCAATACAGAGTCACCCTGAGGGCTGGGTTTGTCAGAGGGGGAGTCCCAGGTGCTTGAAATGTCTGGAGCCTGAACAGAAAGAGCCCAGGCACCAGTGCCACCCTCTCTTCTCTTGGCTTTTCTGGGGTATGTACGTCCCTATCTAGCAACTCCTCCTCAGGGCTGAAACTCTTGCCCATTATCCTGTCCCCAAAGGTCATTCCTGAGATCCTGTCGGAGCACAGACAAACACAGTCTTCTGTAGGCTTTCTCCGCAGGTGATAGCCTTCCAGTCTCTGGGCGGCTACTTCAGACCTGTGAGGTCAGGAGCATTAAACATTTAGAAAAAGAAAAAAGAAAAAAAAACACTGGCTAGACCTTGTGCGAAGTTACTAAGTACACAGTTGTGTTTACTTAGAGATAAAGCACAAGAGATTAGACAACACCTAAATTAGTAGTATTCCTAAAAGCATTGCTTGTGTTTGGCGTGTCCTTCACGAGCACGCTGCCCATCAGGTGGGGACGGTGCTGGGCGGGCTGCTTGGGGGAGCCCGCTCTGCCTGCAGCGGAGGTGGGAGCTGCTTGTGTCTGGGGCCGCACACCCTGCAGGCGCAGCGTTCCTTCTTGCCTGAAGGTTTGAAGTCCTTGAAGTCCTCCCTGAGAACTCCTCAGGCCTTCCTTTGTCACTTGTCCTTGTCAGGTTGCTGTAGCTCTCCCTTTTGTTCATTTTTCCACACTTCCACTTCGCAAGGGTGGGAACTACTTCCTTCTTGCTCAAGCAAATGTGTAGTCCAAGGAATACCCCAAAGCAGCAGCAGCTGCTGAATGTAATGACTCATGTAATGAATGTAATGGCTCACGATCGTTTCTGGTCTGGCATGGACGGATCCCAGTCTTGCTGGTCTCAGGAGGATACACAAATGGAGGCATTAGACGAGAAAACAGTTTTCAGACTAGCTATTCATATTCCAAGTCAGTTTTCACAAAGTGCTCCAACAGATTTCACTGATCACCGGGTGAGTATATGTGGTGTGCAGCTACTATTGAGAGGCAGAACCAGGCAGGATGACAGATAAAAGAAAAACGTGAATGAAGGATCAGGGTTGTGTGCCTTGGGAGACTGAAGCACACAGGAAGAGCATGGAGAAAATACACAGTTAAATGGCAGGTAGGTGAAATGAGAGTTTATCTGCCACTAGATTAATGGGGGTTGATAAGCCCTAGCTGTTACTTAACACCTCAGTGAAGCAAGGGTTAATTGGTCAGCATGTTTTTAGACTTCAATTAGCAAACTGTAACTTGAACTGTAGCATGTTATTTCATGAATATTCTCTTTTACTTTGTCACTGTCTATCTTAACGTGGAATTATAACAAATTTGAGCATTTGTGCTTTATTTTCTCGTCATCTAGCATTCCTCACCAAACACAGAGGATTTCCTTTGTGCTGTAAACCAAGCAGGATTTTTGCTTTGCATCAAAGGATAGCAAATGAGGTCACAGACGTGCACTTTACAATATTAAAACTGAGACACAGCACAGTGTGGTGGAGATGACATGGTTTTTGGGGACAGGCCTGAGCTTACCTTTCTTCAGACCTGTGAGTCGGGATGCCACGTAGCCAATTAATCCCTTAGCACCAACTGAGTCTTCTCATGACAGGTCACTTGATATCTGTGGAAAATAAAAAAAAAAAAAAAGAGAGAATGCATCTTCTCTAATAGGTTTTCCAATTTCAAAGAAATAACTAATTCGTGTTGCAGCAGGAAACCTCTTCTGAACATGGCAGTGTTGTCCCCTGCCATACGTTTGATTTTTCTCGAGGAGCTGGGCTTCAAGAGCACCATGCAGTAGGAGAACTTCTCATATTTCTGGCAATCTTCTTTCCTGTGGAAGCCGCAAGTGTTGCTGCAGTAGCAGCCTAGGTGTGTCTGTTGGGATTTCACCCCAGAAATGGGGCTTCATTCCAAGTCACCTATTTATGTATAAAAATACACCTCCTGTTGTATCACTGCATGCTGGATCAGGGCTGTCTGATCTCAGAGCTGAGTCTGGCTGAGCAATGGTTACTGAAACAGTTGACATTTTGGAGGCCCAGCCTCTGTGGTGAGAAATCTGCCACCCAGCCACGTGGTGCGTGTTTTAGTACAGTCGTGGAAGTTGCACTAAAAAATTGAGAGAAGAGGTCTGTAAGTTTAGTTATGTGTCTAAGCAAAATCTGCTTTCAGGGAGAAAAGCTATTAAGCTGCAGAAATCTTATTAGCAGTCCTGAGTGGTAGACTTTGCTATTAGATTTTAAATTGCAGTCCTGGTGTGTTTCAGTTCATCAGAATTATTCAAGGCATTCTTGTGAGAATTACGCCTACATGGTAAGAATGCATAGTGACATTTAGTTTAATATAGTAATTCATTACGTCTAGATTTGTTTACCGCTCTAACTGTATCATTATATTTCCACCATCGTTTTGAATTAACCTGGTCTCTCCCCTCAGATCCTGCTGCCTTTTTCATTTTCTTTTCCCTGGGATGTTGTGTCTTTATAATTACTTGATCAGCATTTAAACAGAGCGTTTCATCTCAGAAAAACGAGCAGAGAAAAGCACGAGGCAATTGTCCCTGTTTTGTAACAGAGCATCTGAAGCTGAGGGAAATGGCAGGACTTTGCTCAGCTTCCTTGGTAAGTCAGTGGCAAAGAACAACTCCCAGCTGGCACATGCGCTGCACGATGGTACAAAAGGAGAGGCTCTTGTCCTTCCTTCAGTGTGCCCCGACATCTGTGTGGGTTTGGACATACCCAGCCTAACTACTGCAGCAACGGGCTAGTAGAGAAGGCCCAACCCCATCTGTGGATACAGAGGCCGGATCTGCAGGTCTTTGGGACTGTTTTCATCCATTTTGTCTATCTGTCAGTGTGTTGTCGTGTGGAACAGAAGTTACTGCTGGAGTAGTCCAGCCCCCTAAGAGGGACAGCTTGCACATTACTGTTGCCAGATGCCTTTGAAGGCATTGATAGTTAATCCTTCAGTAGAAGAGAAACCATCAAGTTCTTTTGTGTAAATTAAATTTATTTACTCTGTGTATACCAGTTACAGAACAGATTAATCTGCATATCCAACAGGCCACTTCCCCTCCCAGCAGTTTCGATGCAATGGCCAAAACCTAACTCTTTGGAGGCCATTCTGCATTAAAAATGAGTCTGGTCAGAGACTGCAAAGAGAGAGAAATGAAGGCAGGAAACAAACTCCCCTGCCAGAGCTGACGCAGGAAAAAACTGTATCCCACAGCATGGCAATGCAACGTTTCTCTCAGGCTGACTAGTACCAGCACGTGAAGGACTGCTTCTGACGTGTCGTCCCTACAGTGTCACATAGCTCTGAGCTGGTGAGTTTTGACTTTGGTCCCTTGGCAGGCTGGCCATGGCCAGCACAGATAGTTCATCCTGGTTCTCCTGTTACGACCCAGCTCCCCAGGAAGGGCTCTTTGCGTGTTTTGAGTTGCTTCTTCCCGCTGCCAGGTCAGTGCTTTCTCCATCCTGGGTACCACAGAAGCTCGAGACAGGTAAGCTGCGTAGTCATGTGGCTTCTTGTCTTTTTAGCAGGTTGCCCTTTAGTCATTGCATCCATTTGAACAAGCCTTTTGCCCTCAAAAAAAACACCCAGTCACTTGGCAGTTGAGCGTTATTCCCTCCACTTCAGTGCTCACTAATGAGAGAATAATTTGTATTACTGGGCTTCAGCTGACATTGTATTTAATATATTAGGAGCGTAGTGATCTTTCTTTGTTTAATTAGCCATAAACAACTTGTTTTTTTCTCCTTTGTGAGATTTTAATTTGGGATAAAGAGTTACAGTATAATTCTTCTGGGAATATTTGTAATCACTACTTCAAAATGTAGTGCGTGGTAAAACTGTGTTCCCGTTCACCTTGCTATCAATAAGTGTGTTCTCTGTACAATATTCACAGGAGACACAAGAACACAGTTCCAGGGATTTGTTAAAAAAAACTGAACATTCAAAGTGACTTTGTATCCAATTATTTATTTTCTTGACAGTTCAGAAAGTGGCAGGGGAGAATTCCTGCAAAGGAAACACAGCCCTCAGGATTAAATCGTGGTGCTTTTCCCAGAGCTGTACAATAGATTTTTCCATAAAGCTTTGAACAAATTATTTACATTTTAGGTGCTTTTATTGTTTTATTCATAATTTAGATATGCTATATCTCTGACCATAGGAATGTTTTGAAGATGAATTCTTTGCAAGGAAGTGAAAATTGTGCTGCAAATGGAAGACAGAGTTGGGTCTTACTTAAATATTGTCTTTCAACTACTTTCGCTCTGTTCAGTTTTTCGTTTCCTTCTTTTCCAGCCTCTGTCTCTAACCTAAGCAGACACTGGTAGGTAGGAGAGCGCCTCCCCTCCATCTCCCAGTGCTGGCCGACCACCCCTTCGCAGAAGGGTTGAGTGATGCTTGTCGCACCTGACTGCTGTGCAGGAGCAGTCATTCCCACAGCCTGCTCTAAGGCTGTTGTACCCCTGCCTTCTGTTCCTGGCCTGGGGCTGGATTGCGAATGTGCAATTTAGCTCTCTGTGAGTACATAAAACAATGCTAAATTCAGTATTTCTTTCTATAGAGCGAACTGCAGGGGAGGAAATGATTTTGAACTGGGGACTAATTGGGTTGCATCTGATAGATTGACCCTAGACTCCAATCCTATTCTGTGACACATGGGAGAAGTGACTCGGCTCTTACCATGATAGAGAACTTAGCTTTATCTGGCAGCTCCTGCCTAATCCATATAAGACCAGGGAAAGCCATTTTAAGTGCTGTGCCTGGCATTTCTGCTGAGCTCCTCATGTGAGCACGGCTCTGCCAGTATGTTGTTTGTGGCACTTGAAACACCCCACGCCTGGGGGCAGCCCCCCTCTTGGTGTGTGCCTCAGCACACTTCAGATGGGTTCAGCTGTTTCGTTTGGATAAGCATCAGAGAGTTTGTATCCTAACTGGGAAAACTTGATTTCTAGAAATTACGTGGGAAACCTTGCGAGAAGCAGTGCCCTCATGTGCTTTCTGACACTTGCCAGTTTGAGCTGTCATTGATTCTGGGAGAGTGTTTCTGAGATACCAGAGACACCTTTCCAAAATATCCCCCAGATTTTGGCAACTTCCATGTACGACACACTAAGTGATCCTGCAGTTCCCTCTATATTTGGAATAGGAGATTTTGGTGATAAATTTAATCATCTCGCTGGGAAGTATTTATCTCTCACCAACTTCTACCTTATCATATAATTTCTGTTCTTATTCTTACAAAAATGCTTTCTGACAGATATGCTGTATGGTTTAAGGTCAGTTACTTGCTGGGTCTGTCTGTAGTGCACATCACAATAAAAACAGTACATACCTCCATGTAGAAATAGCACCCATAGTGTATACTAACCTGATAATGAGTAGTAACCCTTTGATTGAATGTATAAGCTGTCAGAGAATGTGACAGAATTTAGGAATTCATCAAAAGAACATAATTTGCCATTGAATGATTTTGTAGCTTCCAATGCAGCTAGAGAATCTTGTTAACCATCACTGAAATCTTTTTCCTTAACTTCAAATTACCATGAGCATGCTCTTTTATTAGGCAGTAATACATTGGAAATCTCTACCATCTTTGGATGGAGGCTTCAGCCTACATTGCATGTGGTGTTTATGAACAGTAAATTTTTAAGAGGATCCAATGTCAGTTAAATTCCTCTCTCCCGTTCTGTCAGTAGCAGATATTTTCATGTCATCTTGAGGTCACTGCCCCAGGTTTCTAACTTCCCCGTGGTTCAGGCTCTGTGCTTCATGAGAAGCTCAAACGACCTGAAGGACAGATGCTGTCTCTCCAGTGTTAGCCGGCATCTGCTGAGTGTGTGGCTGCTTTGGTTCATACTTTGCAGCTGCCAGATTGCCATTGATTTTTGTCGCATTTCCCATCGTCAGAGTTTAACTCTTTCCACAGACCTAAAGAAACGTGCCAAAAATAGATCAGAAATGTCTAATAGTTCCATCTCATGTTTGTTATGTGCTGTCATGATTTTATTACATAAACTTTTTTTCCCAGTTGTTAAAACAATCATCTTGAATAACTTTTTCTTAGTTAAGGATTACTTACTTGGTATGGTTAGTGATATTTCTTATTAAATAAATAGTCTGTAGGCACTTCAGGGATATGTTTTCAACCATTAGCTGTTTAAGAAATTGCTAATAATGATCACATGCCTGTGCACGTCTGAAAGTTGGTGTGCAGTCCAGAACAGCCCAGGGAACAGGGAGCTAACATTTGCGTGTAGAAATGGACCCTCAAAGCATGCACACAGACACACTCTCATGTCAGTGAACTTGCATGGAAAGCTGATGTGAGGGTGCCCACATGAACAGCTCAGAAGAGACCTGATATTTCCACAGAGTGATTCATCTCATCCTAGAAGAGATTCCAAAGATAGCTCAGGTGAATCACCCTCTGGCAGTTCTTTGCCATAAAAAAAAGCTTGTGGCGATTAGTTCAAATGTGAAGACCCAACCTATTTTTTAAACTGCATCATAAGAGCGTTTTTGTGGGTTGTTCTCAGATGGAATGAGGATCTGGGGGCAAATCCACTGGTCTGAGAAGTTAAAGCTCCGTTGGTCACAAAAGCCCTGAAACCACCTAAGCCTATGACCAGCCGGGCCCGGAGCCTTTGGCAGGTGCTCTCTGACGAGCCCGGTGATGTACCTCTGAGGGGGAAGATGTAGGCAGCAGTGAACAAACTTCCTAGTGTTGGAGGTACGTGTGGAGATTTGCAAGGCACTGAGCGCTTTTTGTGCTCTGCAGATAACTGGTGCTTGGTGACTCTTCCTGGAGGAAAGCGGCACTTGAATTAGAAATCTCAGAAACATTTAAAGGACTGAGGAGTTGAGCTGATAATTCAGGAAGCGGCGCCGCTTCTGTCTGGGTTTGTATTGAGTTGATAGCCCAAAATGGTGCTAGGAGGCACAGTGCTCCTGGAGACATCTGATTTCAGAGGAGTTGAGGAACAAAATGTCCTGAACTGCTAACTAAAACCTCCTGCTGTTTTAGGTAACCGAGAGGGTGATATGCAGAGGCATAACTCTCTATTAGCTCTTCTGTGTACATCAATTAGCCCTGAAGTTTCATTGAGTAACTTATTCTTGTTTTGTTTTCTGAACTGCTAAAACATGGGTTTGCATTATTAAACAAGTGCATTGTGATGAAGTGATGTGTATGCATAATACATACTTGCTCAGTTAGCATATCTGTATCCTTTGGGTTGTGTATACATGCCACGAAGAGCTATTATTTTCAACTGTGATCTAATTAGAGGCCAGATAATAGATGAAATAACTAGTTGCTCTGTGTAGAAATGAAGTACTTATAAGTTGAGCATAATTCAGTGCAAACTGGAAAGCACCATGCTCAGAACCTGCGGGAGAGCATGTGCAGTTTCCACTGGAGAAGTGAAACTGCTTCTCCCTCAAAGTTGTTGGAAACGCAGTATCTTTACTGCCAGATGTTAACAAAATCGTTGCCCTGTAAAATTAGAAGAAGAACAACATTTCTGTGTAGCAAACCAGTTTTGTTATCTAAGAACAAACAATGTCTTCTTGCCTGTGTGGAGCAATGACCCCAGCTGTTGCATGAGACAGAATTACAAGGACAGGATCAATATATGGCTGAGCACCAGCAATTTCACTGTCCTGGGGTACTAGACAGTTGCCTGCTGAGCAATGCTCTTCTTTTTGGCTTGCTTTCCAAAGGAGATACACAATAATTTAGCTGTTCAACTTCGTTTTTGTGATGTGCCAGTCCCCACTACCATTCTGTTTTGCATACAGCAGCATGTTTAGAGGGATAAAAGAGCACCTAGATTTGTAGCTGCTGAAGGCTCGGGGTAGTCCATGCTTAGGAGGAACAGGGCGCTTAACGTGCGCATGCTGAGAGCTGAGGTGTGCACATGCTTCGAGTGTCATTCCTGTTAAGACTCTGAGGAAGACATAGGTGTGGTATCTAGGCATCCTGGTTTGCACGCTGAAGTTCATGTGCCCATGGCTAAAGGTAAGTCCCCCAGTCCCTGGGTGGTTGTACGCTTAAGAACTTTTATTCTGGTATCAATCCTTCCTTTCTTAAAATCGTGACAAGTTTTAACTTCCTTCAAGGTCAGATGCCAAACAAGTAAGTGCTGAGGAACTGACCTTCCAAAATAATCCATTTCAAGTTAGTTCTTTGCACTTCAGCGCAGTTCATGATGTGAGGCTGAAAAGCAAAGAAAGCACTTGGTAGCACAGGGCAGCCACCTCTCCAGCAGCAGCAGCTCTAGGATTTTGCTTTTTGCCAAAGTAGAGCCCTCACAGTCTCCTTGCAAGGCATCTTTCTATATTGGTCGCTATGTCTAGACCAGCAAATGCACGTGTGGGTTGTTTTCTCTCTCTTCAGGTACATGCCTACAGAGAGTTTCTCCATATGTGGCTGATCTCTGTTTATTTTAAAGTTACACAGTGGTCATTTTGGGTGTCCAACTTGAAAGAAGGTTGTTATTGTCAAATGATAGGAGTGCAGTAAGTTGTCTTTAAGGTGTGTCATATAAGTCAGAGAAAATTGTAAGTTGGCTGTCATTTGTGTTCTCTCAGGATAAATCAGCTATGGCAGATAGCAGAGAAGGGACCCACTAAATCTCTTGTCACTCCACTGATGGTTGTCTTCCCAGGAAACAATAGACAAAAGTAGTCTGATTAATTTGTCCAAAAAATAAGGCTTTGACAGTCTGATTTTATATCCTCTGTGTTTCCAAGTTTTCACTAAAAAGCCACAATGTTTTAATGTTTTTAATTGTTTATGGAATTTGGCAAGACTCTTTGCTTTAATCTGTACTTTCTCGAACTCATTATTTCGTAGGATGGCTCTTTATGGTACAAGTTTTGAAAGTGATGACACACAAGTGGGTCCCCCAACACATTTTCTGTAACTGGATCAATACTGGGTATCTCTCAAATCCTAGCAGAAAGGATGGATGTAGAGGAGTGGATTTCTTGTGGCCAAACTCTGCTTTTTGTTTAGTTATATCTTCCACGTCTTGATGCAAAAATACCCATGTGAGATTCCACTGCAAGAGAAAAGGAGTGAGAAGCTTTCTTGAAAAGTGATATTGAATGCAACTTTTGCCGTTCTATCCAATTATTTCACTGCTTCCCTGTGCTGTTAATAGTTTATTAAGACCAGGTAATATTGTAATACGTGTTTAGTCAGCGTTAGAAAGTTTCACATTAGTGCCAGGGTGTGTATTTACAGTCATCTGCACTGAAGCTATTTATTCTCTTTAAAAGTTTGACCTGCATCCTGGAAATCTGTCCTTTCTTTCCTATCTGCTTCTGTGAGTTCATTTCCAATATTGACTGTACAGGCAGAAGAATGTGATTTCATCTCAGCATGGCTGAAAAAGAGGTAGAACAGTGCTTTTTGTTGTTGCAGTTTCACAGAACTTCAACATAAATAAGTGGATTCACTAATGGATGCAAAAAATGTTACCAACAGCTCTGAAAACAGCTGAAAGTCACAACAATAGAACAGCAAACATGACAGTTCAGACAGCATTTTATATCACAAGGATGCTGACAACATTGAAAAATTCTTTCTGGAAGGCTGAAAACTATCATCGGCAGTGCGAAGCAAGCATGCCTCTGACTTCCACGTGGCACTGATTAACCAGGGAGGCAGCGATGTGTGCTGCTGCTCAGGGGCTGGCGGACTGCAGAGCTGTGAAGGGGTCGACACGATGTGATGGCCTTTCAGTGCAGCCTGTAAACAAAATGTTCTGGGCGGTGTGCCTTGAGCAAGAAGAGAGATGAGATTTTTAAGTGGGAATGGCACGAGGGCAAGGGGGAATGCAAAAGTTAACTGTACTGGCACCAGCGTCTTAGTTACGGGAAAGGGAAGGAGGAACAGATGTGGCAGAATAAGTGGGATCTGTGTCTGAGGATAAGGTGGCTAACAGAGAAATCCACCTGAAGCAGAGGTGAATTTTAAACTGGGAATAAAGAAAGAGCAGCAAAAGTAGGGGAGAGAGGCAGAGTGAGATGTGTGCCTGAAAAGATAAAGTGCTCTGGAAAAATAAGAGCTCTTAAATGTACGAGGGATGGCTTGAATTCACTGCTTTCTTTTCCCACATTGCTTACATTTTTCAACATAGTTATGACTGCTGATGAGCAAGCATCACAGCTTGTTGCTGAGGTATTTATGCAATAATTATGTTAGCACAAAGACTTTTGGTAGCTGTGCAATACACAGAACACGTGTATATAGCACTGTTTCATGCTCTTATCGTGTAAGATGCTTTTCTGTAAAACCTTTATAGTCATGTAGTGCAGTTGTAGCCCTGCAGCACGGCTGAAAGCTACTGGTACAGACTATTCATCATGTTACAGATGGTGAATACATTTCCTGAGCCTGCTTTCAGGTATCCAACAGCAGCTGATTCAGAGCTTCATGCAAGCAACTCCCCCTCTCGAATACCTCCTGCTGTTTTTCAGGCTTATGCTGCAAGTGGGGAAATTGTGATAGAGCACAAAGCCCACCAGGGAATGTACTTGTGTTAGCAGTCTTTTGCCATTTAACCACTTAAATTAGCCTGCAGCCCTTATGCTTAAAAGCTAATATGCACAAAAACCAATACACCTTCAATGCAAAGAACTGCTATTCAAGATGATTAACGCGAAAATCAGATTGGACGCTATCAGCAGAAAATGTGTCTTTATGCTCCGGTATTTAAAAAGCAGTACCTTCAGTATTGACTTGTTTGCAGTTTCTTAATTGCTCTCTTGAGGAAAGCGTATTAGTTCTGTGTGGAAAGAGAAATTAAATAGGGCCTCTGATATGGTTTGGTAGTAAAACAACAGTGAGTTTGATAACTGTGTATTTCAAAGCCAAGGTTCTCAGTGGTGGTGGTATTAATCGTTTAAAACATATAGGGGATTTGAGCATATCTACAGGCCATCTCCTTTCAGATGACACAACAGCACTGAGCCGGACAAGAGCAGCAGATAAACAGGACAACCCTGGGTAAAAGAACTGGAATTGTAATTTGTCTATCTTTCTCAACCCCGTCTATTACTTGTCATCAAGGCTGTAGAGGCGTAACAGCACTCAAAGTAACACAGTGGGTCTGATACCTGCTCTGGTTTTAACAGAACAATAAAACAGAGTATTTGGCAAGTTTTATGGAATACATTTTAGGAAATGCTTAGAAATTAAGTTCTAATGGTGGCTACTGCTGTGTTGTAACACCTAGCCATCCAGATAGATTTATCTGTCCAAAGATTAGTGGAATACCAGTCAAGGTATTTCACCTAATATAGTGAAAACTTACAAAGCATATGGGATTTTTTTCTTAGTATCTATTTGGTCTTTCTTGGACCAGGAATAGAGCTGGCAAGAAGTTTCTTGTTTTAATTATTGGTATGACTCAATTGTATTCTTTTTCATATGGAAGTGAAATGTTTCAGCTTCTTTTTCAGCATCTCTTACAATGGGATTCGAACAGGTGCTGCAGTAGGGACAACGTTAATTTATCAGCTTCCATTTTCTCTAAAAACAAACTTTTGGACTCAGTTTTGCCATGAAGGTCTTCAAAACACAAATCCTGAAATCTTGGGAATCATCAAATATTAAACTAAGATACTCGAATCCCTAAACCTCTTAGTCTCTAAGCTGAGCAGTGTTTTTTTTGTTGTTGTTGTTTATTTGTTTGTTTGTTTGTTATTGTGAATATGAATGAAATGCTAAGAGTTGCCAGGTTGTACTTTAATTTCTGCGGAATTCAATGCAAGATAAAACCATCAGGCATTTTAGGACGTGATTGTTTAGTTGCAAAGAGTATAACTTCTTCATTGCAGCCTAGTTCAGGGTGATTTTTCTCTTCCCTTTGGCTCTTGGAGTATCCACCCGCCGTATGGCTCTGATAATGTCTCTTAAATAGAGACCCTTCTAGGGTGCTCTCTTTTACCCCAAGTTGATACAGACATGCTTTAGAGAAGCTGTGCCATGGAAGACATAAATGAATTGAGCCTTGTCAGAAAATACAAGGCTCTGTGCAGAGTTTCAAAGGACCAGGTTTCCCTGATGAGAAAATACAGCATGCGTTATCTAACAGTCGCTTCAGAAGTAATGCTGAAGCTCCTATAAGTATGGAGTATTTAACTCTGATATTCATAGTGTTGCTTTTTTCTTTTTTGGTGGTGGTATGTTTTTTTTTTTCACATGAGTTTTTGCGTAGTTATGAAGAACTCAGTTCTCCAGACTATCTTAATTGTGTGGAAAAAAAAAAGAAAAAGAAGAGAGGGCTGACTGGGTCTTGGACTATATACTCCTTTTTTTCATCCTAGATGAACTAAGTGGGTACTCAATTCTTGGTAAAGCTTTACATAGTGGAGAATAGTAGAAGCAATGCCAGGCATATGCAAAATAAAGAAGGTTTTGAGAAAATAAAAATTAAAAAAAAAAAAAGAAATCCAGCTTTTGTCTGCAAGCCCCACGTTATATCTGCATCATCAGAACTAAGGCCTCAGCTGATCTGCAGAAATTCGTTGGTCCCTTACCTTCCCCTCCACCACAACACAGCTGTAAGAACATATGCTTGGCTGCTTAGTAAGCAGTATGTGCAGTTCAGTAATGCTGCAAGGTTCAAGTAGCTGTGTCTCTTTCGGTTATGTCTTTAAATCAGTTATCTGAGATGCAGCCATTGCTAAGTCTGTCCTACCGTAATAGAAGCCTCAAGCATATTTGCATTTGCCATAAGGAAAGGTTTCTCAATGAATCCCAGAGCCAGTTAGATATTAAAATCCTGTTAAAATACAATTACATCCAGGTGCTTAGCTCCCTCATTTTGCTTTGCAAATTTCAACCCATGTTACAACCAAGCTTTTTACAGTTAGATTATTCTGCTGGCCCAGTTGGAATGACCACAAAATGTTTTAGTGCTCAAACTGGCCTCACAGTCCAAGGGCAGTTTGAAGGGCAAATTGTCCCATATCAACTGAGTGTGGGTTGATATCGAACGGTCTTTTAGAAGCTCATCAGTGTGTCAAGTCAGACAGCTTTGCTTAAAGCAGTAGTGATTAGTGTTAATAACAAGGTTGGGTAATCATTATTTCTGTTTCATTCTTAAAAAAGAAGTTCCATTAGGAAAAAAAAAAAGAAAAGAGAATAAGGTTGTTCATCTTGGTCCGTGATACACTAGTAGCCCCTGCCATTTGCAGAGACAACTACTGCTTTGGATTACAAAGTCTGAATACAAACGATGTAAAGTGCAAGTTGATGAAGTAAATGCACATGAGCTTTTCCAGAGAAACACATTAAGTATGTCACTTACCATGCACTTAATTTGCAACACAGAGAACATTTAGGAACACCAAGTATATTGGGAGAGTGTCACGAATTCTGTGGTAATTATTGCTATTTTGCTTGTAAAGAAATACTGACTGGAGTCCTGAGCAGGAACTATAAATTACTTAGTATTGTACACTTAATGGAGAAGAGCATGCCTGCTATGTTGCACAGAGGGTTGGCACTTATTTCTACAGGGGGCTAGAATCAGAAGATTTATGCAAAACAGAGATGATGCGTACTGTTGTGATTTGCAAAAAATTTGTATGGAATATCAGCTGTACCTGATAAGGTCTTCTACCTTAAAGGCTGGTACAGCTATGAGGATTCGGCTGATACAAGATGTTTGAGGAGAAGAGGAGGGCATTATTTAGCGTGCCTATGCAGAAGTGGTGATGGACAGTAGCAGCTAGAAATTCCAGACCATGTAGTGGCCAGAACTATCTGAAAGATACTCTTAAAAAACAAAAACAAAAAAACCCTCAGGCAAGATTTTCAGAAATTTATGTCCAAGCATCAGCTCCTAAACCTTTTTGGATGTATATGGCTTATAAATGTCTTTTTTTTTTTTTCCTGAATTGATGAGTAACTAGGAGCTCCTGTTTCAATACTATATATAGGCATATTCAGTGTATTCATTGAAAACATTACCAGACTGAAATTTTTCTATTCAACATTTTCCCGAGAAACAAAAGATTTAGAAAACAAATGTGAAGAATCCAAGCAGGAGGTTGTTTCTGAAGAAAACCCAGCGGCTTGTGTTGTAATGCCAATCTGCTTTTCACCATCTTTCAGTTCCCAAGCTGAGAATGAGGGTTTCAGAATCTGTGGCTTAACGAAATGCAGAAGGGAGCTGGGAACTGTTTCACTTTGAAATTGGCCTCCAACTTTTTTTTTTTTTTTATTGGAATGTGAATATTCTTTTGAGGTTGGCCATGATATTCTCAGCTCAGAAAAAAAAAAAAAAGATTAATCCTACTTTTTGATGTTCTTCTTGGGAAAAAAAAATCTCTTTTAAACAGATGGTATGAATTTAATCCCTTTACATTTCATTCTCAAGGATGCTGGAACTACTGTTTGTAAGAAATTCAAGATGCTTTAAAAATGACAAATATTTGATTCTGAGTTCAGCCTTTATGAGTTCAGGTGGGAGAAGGGTGTTGGGTTGGACAGGAAGAAATTCCGAAAACAAAACACATTACCTGACTTTTTTTTTCCCAGCTGAGTGCAAAATGTCTGTGCACATTCACATTTTATCAACAGATGATACAAAGCAGGTGAGCTGTTGAGCCTGATACTTCAGGAAACAATCGCCTTTCAACTCTGTCACCACCTCTTTATGCTTTTCCAACTGCGTGTTGTGGTGCTGCATGAGCAAACGCAGGCTGTTCCCTTTCTTTTCCCCTGTGGAGTGGATCCCTGCAGGAACTGGCCTTTCTGTATTTTAATTGTTTTTTTCCGGTTGCTGGCAGGAGTTCTTAAAATACCTCGCCTCGCTTGTATCAAAGCAGCGCTAGCTCGGCGCACAAGGCTGCGCCCAGCATGGGGCTGAGTGGTCTCAGGCTGCCCTGGTCAGGAAGCGCAGCAGCAGGCTGTATTTACCAGTTACCGAGCTGCTGGAGGAGGCAGGAGTGGCATTTAGGAACCCATAAGTCAGTGCTAGTGCAGGAGGAGGGGCAGGGGGAGAAATCTGACCTCTTTGAGTTGGACGATTCACCATGGCATTGTGTGGTTTCACTGTTTCCAGTCCAAATGGATGCTCTGGATTGATTTATTCAATAGATGTAATTCATTTCTGATGCTGCCAAGAAAACAAAACAGATTATGGATTGGTTGGGGCTGTACAAACAAAAATGCAATATTACATTGTAGTTTCGAGAAGCAAACTGGATCCACTTATGTTTGGCAGTTACCAGAGGATGTAAGGAACAGGATGTAAACATCAGTTGTGTGAACAGCAGCTTTTCATCTTGAATATGTCAGAGTCAACTTCTTTGATCAGGTACACTGGGTTCTGCTCCTTCCAGGTCCTGTGACACCTGCAAGTAATGAGTGGAAAAGATGAAACAAAAGCTGAGTTCGTGTTCCAGCCCTTTGAGGTGGCTGGCCACAAGCAGGCCACGACCCCCAGCATTATGTGTCTCTTGTATTTGGACTGCAAATGCAGGAAAGGGAACTTGAAAAGGCATAATCTGGAGCTATACAACAAAACAGGTAAAATATATTATGGTTTGCATGCCCATATGAAAGGATTAAGAATACATTCACATCTCTAATGGACTCCATGCACAGCACCATTTTCAAGTTGAGGCACTTAATGCCAGTATCTATGGTACGAATAAGATGTCTCATTTTTGGAGAAGGTGATCTACTCACTTTCCATTATAGCTGTTACAGTAATATATGGAAGAAAAAACAAGAGTGAAGATTTTAAACAGTACCTTTCAGAGGGATCCTGTGGACATACTGAGATGTAGAAAGGTCCTTGTCATTCTGTTTAAGTTTCACTGATAACTAGTTATTTGAGGTGACTTTTTACCAAACCATGGGCATTTCTTCTTGTCTTTCCCCATACTCTTGTCTGGTTTGTATTTTAAATACAATCCCACTAGAAAATTTAACAGTTGCAATAATACACAAATTAAACATGCTATTGTATCTCCCAAAATCCTTTAGCAAGGTTTAAGACCAGCTGCTGTCAATTTTTGAATAACAACTAAATTAATGCGCAAGTAGAAGAACCGTGCGAGAGCTGGTATTGTGGTGTAAAAGAAAGGGGTCTAATTACAAAGTAGATAAATCAAGTACTGATATAAAATGGTGGAGCTCTTTCATTAGGAAACCTTTGCTTTCTTAGACCAAAAGAAAATCAAACCAAACATTGTTTTCTTTCTCTGCTAAATTAAACACATTAATTCTGTATTAGCTGAATGGGTGTTTACTTGAGTTAGTTGTTTAGAGTAATGCTCTGGAATCTCCACTGTAAATCAAATATCTAGACTCACAAGATTAATCCAGTTTATCTGGACAGCACTCTCCAGAAAGCATTTTTGTTAGAAAATTACGACTGAGTAAATCTCACATAATCTGTTGAATTTAACGATGTACATTATTAAAAGAATATGCAATGACCAGAGAGACATCCAAGAAGGAGGGTCATTAGATGGCTATGGTTGTCATCTTTTTTTTCTTCCCTATTTAGAAAGAAAATCAGGTCACCTCTTGTTTTATTCTTAGATCTGAATTCTGTTTTCTGTGAACACATCTTTTTGTACAGCAACTTACAGGGTTCTGGTCTGTAAAAGGATGCCTGCAACACAGTATGATAATGTAAATAGGATTTTTATCAGCAAAGAAAAGGACACAGCTATGTTACAGGCTTGTTCTCTATACTATGTTTATTACTATTACATTTAATAGGCAATATATTGAGGCTTTTTGTTTGTATCTTTGTTTCTGGGTCTTACCAGGTCAAGTACTCTAGATGTTATATCAAATTTGGGACCAGGTTCAGCAGAGTGTGTCATGTCTACTCTTTGTGTTTAAGTGTGAGATTTGTCCTGGCTGTAGGCAGCTTGGCCAAAAAAACGTAGAGGCTGGGTGTGCATTTCCAGTGCCTGACCACGTGCTTTCTGCTGGACAGGGTTGGTGTGGAGTGCTGCTGTTTGGAATGCTGATGCTTCCTCCTTCCCATACCCTCATCCTCCTATTCCGTGAAAGGTAAAAAATGGTGGAATGAAGCATAAAAGGCCCTTGTTTTGTAGCAGTTGCTATGGTAGTAACTGAAAATGTTCCAAAAAATAAAACACACGCTGTTTTTTCTGTAGTGTTGGCACTTAAAATAGGTTCTTTGCTACCTTTAACAATGCCTTAGAAAAAAAATAGTGTTTTTCAGACTTTTAAACTGTGATACATCCTAAAGCATACCTGCACTGTACTTCAGGTTGCTGTATCAGTCCTTGGGATGCTGTGTGTGGGAACACATGCTTGCTGTATGTATAGGTACAATTGGCAGAAGATGAGTTTCATTTGCTTCCAAGTTCAAATTTAAGTTTTGAGTAATGATTTAAACCCTAAGAATGAGTTGTCAGTTTGATCTGCCTATGTCTAGGAAATATGGCTTGTGTTTGTAAAACTGCGTTTAAGTTATTTTTGCAGTTGTGTGGCTTAGTTCTGCAGAACCTGGTGTATACAAGTAAGTTTATTCATAATGGTTGTGCCAGGACGTCATGGTTGAATTTGTTAGCCACTGAGCATGACACCTTGCAGAAGACTAGCAGTGTTCCTGAGGCAAGAACAGAAATACTTACGTTATATATGACCAGAATCAAAGATAAGGATGGAAGAAGCTGTGAAGAGATAAGCACAGAAACTCGTGGGATTTGTAGTTTTTGCATGAAATATAGCACATGCTGCTGGCTCAATGAAAGGACTTCAAAATGTCTGGTGCTGTCTTTCTAGAAGGGTTTGTTCCTACTGCAGTGCTGGAAGGGTGGCTCGAATCCCCATCTGCTCTTGAGCTAGCGTAGTGCCCATTAGGATGGAACTGATGCAGTACTAGAGGTGTGAAAACCTGTGGTGAGCCAGGTTCTGACTTTTACCTTCTCAGTGCCAGTCTGTCCTTTACAAGGAATAAGAAATCAGTGTGTTCCCTCTTAATCCTCATGAGACCCATCCAAAGCAGCGGGTTGTGCTGTGCCCGCTCCTAGCATCAGCTGCCTTCTCCTCAGAGATTCCCAGTAACGCTCGGGAGCAGCAAATGTCATTGCCAGGAATGTGACACAGTGTTCCCGAAAACAAAGATGGACTCGTCCCCACTTGTTCAAAGCACACTTCTCTCTCGCTGCGTTTATTCTCTATGTTGTGGTATAGTAACTGCTGCAAACCTTCCAGTGCATATATCAGGTTACAGATGAGTGCAGGCCCCGTGGCTCTTGGAACAGCATGGGGCTGGTTTTGTTTACCGATGACATTTATCCTCTCATTTCCTTTTGGAAGCAAGACAGCTCCTCGCTGTCTGATGGGGAATATACTTACAGGACCTTCTTTTCGTGCCGTAGCTGATGATAAACACTCCAGTGCACGGTGTCATGTCTGCTTGCCACGGAGCTGCTTTTACCACTTTCCGCAGTCAGTCTGGCAGGAGCTGGCTCGGCAGGAAAGCAAAAGGGTTTCTAAAGTGCAATTATCTTCTCTTGCAGGAGCAGACCGAGAGCGGATGACAGCTAATCATGAGACGTACCTTCTCATGGCGGGCACGCAGAATGACATGGAGGATTGGGTGAAATCCATTCGCAGGGTTATATGGGCACCATTTGGAGGAGGTGAGTCAGCGAGAGAAAATGCAATGCTCCAAGTTGCACAAAGACATAGGGGCGACTTTGTCATCCCTCGCTCTCAGCCAGAATTTGAAGAGGAGGAAACAAGAACGGTCTAGATCTTTCCAAAAAGTGGAACAGGTCCTTTGTTTTCACTTGCAACGCAGGCATCAGGTGTGTTCCTACACAAAGCACTCAATTAAAAGGCTTTAAACTATCTGGAACTACTTTCCTTGATAGGGATAGCACAGGATAGCATGTTACCAAGGTGAGGGAAGTTTTCACAGAAGATGTGTCTTCTGCGAAATCAGCTTTCCACTGGGAGACCTAGGGTAATTCCTCTGGTCACCAGCTAAAAGACCATCCATGTTAGAAGACGCTGTCAGTGATTCTCCTGCCAGTGACAATGTTATTATAAATCTGTATACTCTGATAGTGAGCCTTGGAATATTAGCACAAGCATTGTATGCTAGTCTTTTTCTTTTGATGGGCAGACCCAACAATTTTAATAGTACTGAATTTATGGGAAGAGCAACTGGATTGCATTGTGTGCTTTTTTTGCTCTTTGCAGGTGTTGTTAGCATGGAAAAATAAGGCAGAATTGTCTCCGATCATACAGAAGAGCAGTTATCACAGAAAGCTGTGATAGGTGACTGCATATGCCTTTTTTTTTTTTTCACCTGTCAGACACAGCACAGGAGAGAGGATGGGAGGGACTGAAGGAAACTACCATTTTGATCAAAACTTTTCTTCTAAGCCACCCCCCATCTTCTTCTGTGCTTTGTTCAGGTTGTTTAGTTCTTAGAAGGCTTTGTCCTCACTGGTGGGCTGCCCTGAGGGACTTGGTCAGCTGGGGCTTGCCTGGCACGTCTTCAAACATGTCTGTCTTCTCTTGGTTCCTCCTGGGGAAACACGTGCTGGAAAGATAATGCTAAGCAGTCATCCTGCTGAGAAGTGGTCTTACGTGTTCGTAAGCTGGTACTGTCCTGGGACTGCGCATATAGGGTTCGCAGGATGATGTTTTTAAAACCCACAAAGTGAGAGGTTTATCCTCAAAAGTGTGGTCTTCTACAGGCTTATTGAGTTGGTGTGGGGAGGTGGGAGGGCCATGGGCTTCTGAAGTTAGGCTAGGGGAGAAGTGTACTTCATATAGCACATGTTTATGTAGCACAAAGATTATCTATCCCCAACCTTCTGTTCATGAAGAAGTTCTCATGTTGAGCTCTTCAGTGTTCTCCCACTTGAGTCAAATAGCAGCGTAAGCTACTGCAGCAATGCAGACATTTGGGTGCATAACAGAAGCGTATTTTTCACAGAGAGAAACTCTCTCTCTGTGTTGTACAGCTGTTTTCCACCAGCACAGCGTCTGTCCATGCCAGACAGTGAGCTGCGGCAGCCCTGCAGTACTTGGGCAAACGGAGAGGTGTCACCATTTTACAGGTGGGGAGCTGACATCTGGTGAAGCTGTGTTTCTAGCCCCCATCTGCGCAGAGGCTGTGACAGAGCTACAGATAGAAACCAAATCTCCTGAGCCCTGACCCCGTGCTTTCTTCACCAGCCCCTCATTTGCTTTTATAGGGCAAGAGCTATTTCTGTTTTACAGCTGGGAATCCTTCCAGCCACCATGGAAACTCGCAGGACACCCTCATTGTTGTAAGAGTGTTTAACGCCAAATACTGAGAGAAGCACCTAGCTGAGGAGTTTGCAAGCTGATTTGAAAAAAAAAAAAAAGAGAGAGAGAAAGAGAAGGGTGCAATCCTTAGATTACTGTTTAAATAAATTTGTAGTTAACACACTTATAAATGTGTTCTCGTTTCCCTATTGGATATCTTGAGCATATACACTGACTTCAGGATTACTGTATTAGGAAACAAACAGTTAATTCCTGGAAAACGTGAGAATAGACAGAATGGGATTTTGGGTTTAGTGTTTATGGAGAACATCTGACTCTCAGTACAAGGTAAAAGCAGTATCAAGGGAGGTGTCACCATTAAGAACTGTGCCAATACAATGTTCCCTGGTTGATTAACTATGGGTTATTTAAGTTGACATTCTGAGATATCTTAACAAGGACTGTTAACTGTTCTGTAATCATGTATGGGTGGACACGCTCGTATTTTTCTTACCTGTTCCTACAGAGATGTGTCTACAGCTGCTCTGCAACAGTATGACCCTCCTAAAGAAGGGTTCCTCTGGCTTAAGGCGTTTAAGAGCCTGTCTTGATCAGCTGTAGCCACTGAAGTTAAGAAATCTATTACATTAGCTATAAACAAGATACAGAAAAGTTGTGGTTGTATAATAATGACTAACCAGTAACTAGTACATTTCTTGCAACACAAAATTATTTCAGTTAATTAATCACAATACCTGTTTTCTAGCTGCTTCTTAAATTTCAACACTAGGTGGTAAACTACAATAGTCTGGTGTCATAAAAGTCCAGTGCCACTTTCATGAGCAACATATTTGGATTTTCCAGTTCTTTTAAGCATTGTAAGCAAGTTGTGTGTGTGTTCAATGGATGTCTCTGAGTCTTGGTGAGCCACCTGTGTGTGAAGTTTGGCTTGCAGTGGGAAAGGACTCCTGGTACCAGAGCAAGGAGCTCTGTGAATGATTAACCATATCATTAAAACGTTATTTGTTAACCTGTGCTAGAAAGAGAAGAGGAGGGGAGGGAGGCGGGAAGCCGCTGTGGTGATCAGAAACAGCTTGTTTTTTGCACAAAAAGCACAAGGTGACTGTGGAAAAATCTCTGTCAGGGAAGAGAAATGTAAATGAGCCAGGGCATGTAATGCCTGTTTGCACATGAAATTCCTTTCCTGATTAGATTTTAAAAGGCAGTTTTTAACAGGAGGGAAAGGCCTGTCCTCTAACTGCAGAGCCTGCGATGACGGGGGAGGGAGGAGGCGAGAAGGAGCGCGAGCGTTTAGCAGGGTCGTGGCAGGAGGTCTGGTACCTCCTGCGGGAGCTGGGCACAGCCTGCCTGCTGCTCGAGCTGCCGCACGCGACAGCCGCCTGAAGTCAACTCAAAGTCACCCGGTGGAGCAGAGAAATCCGCGCTGCAGCAGCAGCAGCAGCAGCTCCCTCCTCTCCGCCGCTTCCCTGCACCTGCTGCATGCGAGGGGCTGGCGCAGCGGCGGTGGCTGCCATTGCCAGGCGCGGGACCAGGAGGGAGCGAGCAGAGCATCCCCGTGTGGAGGCATGTATTCCTCGGCAGCAGCCCGGGATCCTGCTGGCAAGGACGCGTTGCTGCTGCTGCATCTGACGCGTTTCTCCCACGAGAGCTTCTGGTAGTTCGAAGGCAGTCGAACGAGAAGCCCACACGGACGGACGTCAGGGAGCCAGGTACATAAAAGGCCTCCTGAGAGGAATCCGGTATGGACAGAGAGCCCTTTGGGTGAAGGGGCTGCTTTTTCTGCTCCTCCGTTGCAGAGATAAAAGGAGCCAGCGAGGAGTATCGTATCCCGGAGGATTCTTTGGTGGCCTTTTCGGTATTGTTCTCCTGTTTCTCCTTGTGCACCGCAGAGCACTGACCTTTTCCCGTGGAATTGGAGTCTCTGCCACTCCACCCCCTGTTCCAGCTGGGAGGACGAGGTCTTTCTCCGCCTCTGTCTGTGCAGGCACTTCTGTTTGAATGGAAGATACATCTTTCTGCTGAAACTCTTTTGTTGTGCCATTGCATAATAGACGGTTGTCTCACCGCAGGAAATAAAAGAAACGAAAGGAAACAGAGAGACGGAAGGAAATTGTTCCCTAAAGCAAAACTGAAGCAGGGAAGAGAACACTAAAATTACTTCAAGCTTTCTCCAAGAGCTAGAAGACCACTAATCTCCTAGCTCCAGAGGAAAATACACTATTACAGAAACTCCTCAGCAGTCAGTAACGATGAGCAGCCCTGGTGTTTTGTCTGGATGCAGCTGCTAAAGGAAAGCTTTGGAGGGACGTGGGGTCTCTGGCCTGTATGATGCCTGAAGACAGAAATGCTGGAGTCCGCAGCCCAGGTGCCTTAGCGGCACCTCCTTTCATTCCTAAAACTACTTACAGGAGAATTAAGCGGTGCTTTAGTTTCCGTAAAGGTAGGTCTGTTCTCTCACTGTGTTCTGCTTTGCTAGTGAAGCCAGGTTTCTGAGAAGTCATGGGGGCTGCATGTGCAGGCAGACGAGAGCACCGAAACAAAAGGCATGAAACAATGCAGATGCTGACATTTCATGAATGATTTATTTACTTCTTTGTTCATTTGTTTGTAGTTGGCCAGCTGATACTGTCTCCTCTACATAATAACCCATGAATGATGGGCTGCCTGAAAGAGGTGGCTTGAGACAAGATTATTGCAGAGCTTCTGAGCAAAAATCACTGAGAGGAGCTGGGGAACTGGACCTGGGATGCTAACTGCTGCCTGTTTGGCTGGCAAAATACTGGGGAAAAGAGTTTGGGTTTTTATCTTGTTTGTGTGGGAGGACTGGCAAGAAAAGAGGGAGTAAAAGAACATGATAAATAGGTAAAAGTGCATGTGTGCAGAAGACCAAGTCCTTGGATTCAGAGATTTCTGATGGACTGAAGTGGATCCCTACAGTGCACTGTCCTGCTGCAAGTGCTGCATTGCCACTTGATTCTGCTGACCTGCAGCCTGCACTTGCCTTTCCACCTGCTGCAGAGAGATTTTTAAGGCCAGTTTTCTTCTGCATTGCATGTACACCTGTAGAAGCAAAGCATGGCAGCACTGAGGGGAGGAAGGCAAAGAGGAGGCTGGCTTTCAAAATATGTCAGCTGGAAGGGAAACACATGTCTGAGAGCGATACAGCAAGTGATGTAAGGTACTACGGTGCTGGGGCTGCGGGGGGGAAAAACTGCCTCTATGGTAAGGATAAAAAATGTGGGTGGGGAAAGAGGAAAATGTTGGTGCTGCCTTAGAAACTATGCTGGAGCAGGAAATCCAAGTGAAAGTGCTAAACCATCATGTTCTGAAGTGTGAGAAATGACCTTACACGGGGCTTATACGAATACAGTCATCATCTGCTCCTCCCTAATGTGTCCCTCCCTGCTGCCATTTGTCCTTTAGCAAGACCAGCAGCTCTCTGCTTGCAGCACTCGGTGGTGATGTAGTGACCTCACTGCTTTTGAGGGTGCTGTGTGCAGGCAAGGGCGATGCCCTGAAACGAGGAATCACAACCAGTGCGGTGCTCCCTGCAGAACTAGAGCAGGGATCAGCTATTGCCTGCCGCTGGCATGGCACTGAAAGCTGTTTGTCCCCTGTAGCCTCCTCCCTGAGGCCAGCGTTTTCCGTGCTTGCTGGAGTTTCCACGCACAGGAGGACGTGGATATGTCTGTATCAAGTGTGCAAGTGCATTTCAAGGTATTGGTGTAAATCAGAGCTGTCTGTGTCCCGTTTGTACACCTAACTATTTGAGAAATGTTTGGAAGTTTAATAAAGGATTAACTGATAATTTTGCAGGCAGCTGCCTTTTTGCCCCAGGGTACAGCCTTAGCCTCTCCAAGAAGAGCGTCAGCTGTTTACTCCTTCCCCATATGTTTTGACACAGCAATTCTTCATGTCTAAGACCCCAAATGAAGCTGCAGCACTTTGGGCAGAGGACTGAATGACAAAGGCCATGCTGCTCATTTGCTTTCCTCTAAATATCATTTGTTTCAGTTCTTTTCCTACACACATGTTCTGTCAAGAGTGTTGCCGCGAGGCCCCTAGATCAGAGAGCTCAGAATGATGGTGCACATGTTTAACAAGGTCCATGTCCCACTGGAGTCAACAGAAATATGATAGTTAATTGGACTTTCAGTTAAGCCTTTACAGTGACTTAACAGGCAAATTAAGCCAACTACACTCATCTTACTAATTGGCTTCAAGAATTCTTGTAACTTCATTTGCAGTTTGTATACCTAAGTGTAAAAATGGGCAAAACTAGCCTTCTGCAAACCCAGCCCATACACTTAAATAAAACAGATCGATAAATTCTAAGCTGTGCAATACAACACAGCAAAGAAAATTAACAGGGAAAGCCGTTGGCTGCTCACTGGAAGAACTACAAGGGAATCACAACACTGTAAATTTAGACAGAGATGTACCATCATGATGATGCAAGTTGTAGAACCCCTTCTGGAAATCCAGATGAAAGCTGCATTGTGTTAGGCCCAGAAAAATGAACTGTCCTTTGGAGGAAGGTCATGTCATAGGAGAAATGGCTGCTCAGAAGGTGGCACCTGAACAGAGACAGAGCCAAAAGTCTTTAGAGCCCAAATCGGAGGAGATGCTCTCTGCTTGAGTAGCATCATGGGAACCTCCTGAGGGGGCATAGAGCGTAAGTGCAGAAAGGAATGAATACCCGAGGGTGACTTGCTACTGCATACAGTGGTGGGAACATCAGGTGGCATGTGAGTGACCAGTTTTGGAGAAGAAAGTGGCATTGGCTATGGCCGGAGAAAGAGTAGCAGCCCTAATCCAGCTGTGTTAAGCTCCTGGTGATGTTTTAAAAATTGCCTCCCTTCTTTTCCAGCCAGTAGCTATTTCTGCTCTTCTTTCAGACTTGTTTTTTCTAAGCAGTAACCTCTGTTGTGCAGCTGTGCTCAACTCCAGGGCAGGGACCTTATCTCCTGCTGGCATCACATTGACTGTGGGGTAGGAGAAGGCTCGTAGGTAAGAAAATGAGTCAAACAAGAGCAAAATTCTGCCATTGCTGTGTCTTTTTGTTTTGTTTTGTTTTGTTTTTCCTCTCCTTTACATTAAAAACATCTGGAGAGAAGAAGGAAATACTGCGTGCATTTGATCCTCTCAAAATAGCATGTAGTGCTGGGGAACAGCAAAGCAGAAAGCTGGTGAGAAATAACAGTTTAAAGCTCCATATGAAGTGTTACACAGCCATGGAGGACTTGATCCCTGTGTTGCTGTTGAAGACCCTTCCCCTGATCTTTTATTTTCAGTGTCAATTACTGATTAGAGTTTGAGGGGTGCCTCAAGTACTCTAATCTGAGACCAGTTCCTTAGCCCTTAACTGGCCCTTTCTGATCAGTACGGTCCATAAACTAAGAGCATGTTCTGGAAGGTGGAAGATCCTCTCTGCTGCACAATGAGAGCACACGCTGTACAGGCATGGGCTCTGTGTTGAAATTATCAGCCCTCTGGGCTTTATGCTTCTGAAAATGTTGCTGCTGTCTGAATTGCTCAGGGGCAGCACGGAAAAGGCAGAACCTTCTGGTTCACCAGCCACGTGTGCAGCGGTAGACCTGGAGAGGCAGGCGGGTTTTTTCCAAGTGATTTGTCAAGGAGCAAGGAGCCGAACTGCCACCTAGATCTTCTCCCTCCTTTCTTCCTACTGGACTTGGAGTCAATAGATTTGAGATGTGACCCTTGACTGTGTGCGGTAGTTACGGAGATCATTGACTAACAGCATTCTTAAATTTTAAAAACATGCTCTAACTATGAGTATGTACCATTGAAAATGCCACAGTGCTTTCACAACTCTTGAGCAGACACACACAGAATTTAGACATAGGACTGTAGTGTCTTTCATAAGCTTTATGGACATCTGTTAGCCTTGGAAATCCAGTTTCTCAAAATGTTTACAAAACTTCTGCCACGGGAATGTTCTAGTTAATGAATAACCACTCAGCATGCCCTTTGTTATCATGTGATTTTCCTCTTTGATGTTATGCGTGATCTTGGCTTAATTGGATATAGCTTTAAAAGACCTACAAGGGCCTCTCTGAAAAAGCAGTTCTGCTGATTAAATCTAAAGACTGGTCAGAACTGGAAACCTGTACATTTCCCTGCTTTCTTCCAGTTGTGGGGAAGACAAGCAAGTTGCTGCCGTGAGAATGCCAAATTTGCTTGTTTTTGTTGCTTTCTTCTCTGACACCCTATCCACAGGTTGGCACTCGTGCATATGTGCATTTCTGGATTTTAGAGAGATTGAGATTTAGGAGAACTTGGGTTTGGAATGCAACACGAGGGTTCTTTTATTTCTTTTTCCATGGAGGTTTTCTTGCTTAGTTACAGTATTATAAGTTGACTTCAAAAAAAACAGCATGTGAACTTAACTGTGGTTTTGGTTGTGATGTTGTCTCTGTAATTTGGACCATCATTTCACTGCCTTTCTGCAGAGGAGGTGCTAGTAGTTACCAGCTATAGCTTACAGCGTTCACCTTGGTCTGTCTCTTCTAAGCACTGTGTTAACAGTATGTTTGTAACCACAGTTCATCACAGCATTGCCTTTGCTTCGTGACAGTCAACATCTTAGTCTTCATGAACCATTCATCTGTGGTGTCTCTGGAGTAGTCACTTGTGATATAAGAGGAGATAAGGACCTTCAAAAAAGATAGTGGAAGAAAGGGAACCTTTACAGGGCAACGATCTTGGCTTTTATTCCTTGACAGTGAAAAACCCAACATAAAACAAAAAGATGACGAACAAGGTAAAAGTTAGGACAAAACCAGGTGGAAGCAGAGTTGTCATGTTTCTGCCTCTTCTGCCCCTGGCAACAGAGTACTTTTTCCATAAGGCATCAGCCTGTAACTTCAAGTCAATATTTATGCAGGCTTATCACAACTAATTCCTTTCATGGCTAAGTGTTGCTTGGTGCAGTGTTCTGTATTTATTAGGTGAAAGAAATAATTCCTTTGGAGAAGTTCAGTCTACACTTCAAAACCACACCAAGCCTGCCTGAGATGAATTCCAAAGCCAAACAAACTGGAAAACAGCGTATAGTAAATAGTGACTTTAGAAGCCCTTAATGCATGACGTGTTGATTTCCCATTGATTTCCCATGAGACTGAGGTCTTAAGGTTAGTGCATATTTTTTCAACATCACCACCCTAGCTCTGAGCTTCTCAAAGTAGAATATGGAAATCCTCATGCCTCCACGGCAGGTAAACGATTGTCACCATTCACATAGTTGGAGAACCAACTCTCTGAGGCTTCATCTGGGATGTGGGTGGTGGTGTGCATAGACCCCTCTGGCTGTGAAGATAAACATGACCAGACTGGATGGAACTGTGTTCTGAAGGTCGTGTGGGATCTGAATCCAATCCGTCAAATCTAGACAACTGCTGTGGTTATTCTGCCTCTCCTCCAGGCATTCCCAGCTATGTATATTTTAAGTGTCTCAATAAAAGTCCCTTAATTTGCAAACCACCTTATTGCAGTTAGTAGTAGAAATACTTCAATGGGAACCAAATGGGAACCAACTTTGGGAACCAAAATCAGGACATTTTCAGCCCTGATTTCAATGACATTGTTTTTGTTCACAGTGGTCATCTCTGCATCATACCATGTTTTATTTTTCCTCATGTATAGTTTGTTTTTTAAAGTTTTTTCTTCAGTATCTGTGATTTGCTGCTGTGATAAATTTAGGGACTTCAGGGGACTGGGATGGTTAGTGGATGGAGCGGGAGTACAGGTGGTGTTTTCCTCCATCCCTACAGTGGCAGGGAGGGGTACAGAGAAGACCCAGAAAGACCACCTGATAAACACATGGCTCAGAGGCTGGTGCCAACACAGAAATGTTGTTTTTTTTGACCATGGGGTGCTTTACTTGGCACCCGGCCTGATAGCTGCAGACGGGTCCCACCTATCTCTGAGGAGAAAATGGATCCTAGCCCAGAAGCTGGCAGGGCTCATTGAGAGGGCTTTAAACTAGGTAAGAAGGGGGACAGGGATGAAATGAGGCTCATTAGAGATGAGCCTGGGAGAACAATGTCAGGGCTGCGAGAGAGGGCAATGGCCCAACTGAAGCGCATCTACACTAATGCACGCAGCATAGACAACAAACAGGAGGAGCTGGAAGCCATCATGCGGCAAGCAAGCTATGACTTGGTTGCCATCATTGAAACGTGGTGGGACCACTCCCATGACTGGAGTGCTGCAATGACTGGCTATAGGCTCTTCCAAAGGGACAGGCAGCACAGAAGGGGAGGTGACGTGGCTCTCTGTATTAGAGAGTGTTTTGATGTTGTCGAACTTAAGACTGGGAATGATAAGGTTGAGTCCCTATGGGTTAAGATCAGCGGGAAGGTCAACAAGGCAAGCATCCTGGTGGGGGTCTGTTATAGATCACCAAACCAGGACGAGGAGACGGATGAGGCGTTCTACAAGCAGCTGGCAGAAGTCATGCAATCGCCAGAACTTGTTCTTGTGGGGACTTCAACTTTCCAGACATATCCTGGAGATACAATACAGCTCAGAGGAAGCAGTCTAGGAGGTTTCTAGAAAGCGTGGAAGATAGTTTCCTGATGCAGCTGGTTAGTGAGCCTATCAGGGGAGGTGTCCCGCTAGACCTGTTCACAAACAGAGCAAGACTGGTGGGAGATGTGGTGGTCAGGAGCTGTCTTGGGGAGAGTGACCACGAAATTGTAGAGTTCCCTATTCTCGGTGAAGTCAGGAGGGGGATCAGTAGAACTGCTATCTTGGACTTCCGGAGGGCAGACTTTGAGCTGTTCAGGTCACTGGTTGGCAGAGTCCCGTGGGAGGCAGTTCTGAAGGGCAGAGGAGTCCAGGAATGCTGGGCACTCTTCAAGAAGGAAATCTTAAAGACTCAGAAGCAAACCGTCCCCATGTGCCCAAAGACGAGTTGGTACGGAAGAAAACCGGCCTGGCTGAACAAAGACCTGTGGCTAGAGCTTAGGAAAAAAAAGAGGGTTTGGAAAAGAGGGCGGGCCACTCAGGAGGACTATAAGGATGTTGTAAGGCTGTGCAGGGACAAAATTAGAAAGGCCAAAGCTCATCTGGAGCACAATCTGGCTACTGCTATTAAAGATAAAAAAACGTTTTTATAAATACATAAACTTGAAGAGGAAGACTAAGGAGAATCTCCATCCTTTACTGGATGGGTGGGGAAACTTAGTGACAAGAGATGAGGAAAAGGCTGAGGTGCTTAATGCCTTCTTTGCCCCAGTCTTTATCAGCAAGACCAGTTGTTCTCTGGATACCCAGTACCCTGAGCTGGTGGAAGGGGATGGAGAGCAGAATGTGGCCCTCACAATTCATGAGGAAATGGTTGGCAACCCGCTACAGCACTTAGATGTATGCAAGTCGATGGGTCTGGATGGGATCCACCCGAGGGTACTGAGAGAACTGGCGGAAGAGTTGGCCAAGCCGCTTTCCATCATTTATCAGCAGTCCTGGCTATCAGGGGAATTCCCAGTCAACTGGCGGCTAGCAAACGTGATGCCCATCTACAAGAAGGGCTGGAGGGTGGACCTGGAAAACTGTAGGCCTGTCAGTCTGACTTTGGTGCCAGGGAAGCTCATGGAGCAGATTATCTTGAGTGTCATCACGCGGCACTTGCAGGGCAACCAGGCAATCAGGCCCAGTCAGCATGGGTTTATGAAAGGCAGGTCCTGCTTGACAAACCTGATCTCCTTCTGTGACAAAGTGACATGCTTAGTAGACGGGGAACAGGCTGTGGATGTGGTCTACCTTGACTTCAGTAAGGCTTTTGACACCGTTTCCCACAGCATTCTCCTCAAGAAACTGGCTGCTCATGGCTTGGACTGGTGTACGCTTCGTTAGGTTAAAATCTGGCTGGATAGCTGGGCCCAAAGAGTCGTGGTGAATGGAGTTAAATCCAGTTGGAGGCCAGTCGCTGGTGGAGTCCCCCAGGGCTCAGTACTAGGGCCAGTTCTCTTCAGTATCTTTATCAATGATCTGGATGAGTGATCTGATCGAGTGCACCCTCAGTAAGTTTGCAAATGACAGACACCAAGTTAGGTGCATGTGTCGATCTGCTCAAGGGCAGGAAGGCTCTGCAGGAGGATCTGGATAGGCTGGACCGATGGGCTGAGGCCAACTGTATGAGGTTCAACAAGGCCAAGTGCCGGGTCCTGCACCTGGGCCACAACAACCCCAAGCAGCGCTACAGGCTGGGAGGTGAGTGGCTGGAAAGCTGCCTGGCAGAGAAGGACCTGGGAGTCTTGGTTGATAGTCGGCTGAATATGAGCCAGCAGTGTGCTCAGGTGGCCAAGAAGGCCAACAGCATCCTGGCTTGCATAAGAAACAGTGTGGCCAGCAGGGCTAGGGAAGTGATTGTCCCCCTGTACTCGGCTCTGGTGAGGCCGCACCTCGAGTACTGTGTTCAGTTTTGGGCCCCTCGCTACAAGAAGGACGTCGAGGTGCTCGAGCGAGTCCAGAGAAGGGCAACGAAGCTGGTGAGGGGCCTGGAGAACAAGTCTTACAAGGAGCGGCTGAGGGAGCTGGGGTTGTTCAGCCTGGAGAAGAGGAGGCTCAGGGGTGACCTCATCGGTCTCTACAGGTACCTTAAAGGAGGCTGTAGTGAGGTGGGGGTTGGTCTGTTCTCCCACGTGCCTGGTGACAGGACGAGGGGGAATGGGCTAAAGTTGCACCAGGGGAGGTTTTAGGTTGAATATTAGGAAGAACTTCTTTACCGAAAGGGTTGTTAGGCATTGGAATGGGCTGCCCAGGGAAGTGGCTGAGTCACCATCCCTGGAGGTCTTTAAAAGACATTTAGATGTAGAGCTTAGTGATATGGTTTAGAGGAGGACTTGTTAGTGTTGGGTCAGAGGTTGGACTAGGTGATCTTGGAGGTCTCTTCCAACCTAAATGATTCTGTGATTCTCTGATACGCATCTAAGTTGGTCATACCCATTTCAAGTATGTCACCTTTTGTACATGAATCACTCATTACTTTCTCTATGAGTTCAAAAATACCGTGTAGCACTACTTCTGGGCATCTGAATGCTTTATGATTGCCAGCTGTTTTCAGTATTCTACAGCTTGTGTTGGGATGCATCAACAACTTATGACAACATGGGCATTCTTTTTTGCTCCCACTGCACAATCCCCCTTATTCTAGTTTATTTCTTTATGTATTAGACATGCTTTGAAAGCCAGCTCTTAAAAAAAAAAAATACAGCACCATCCCAAAAAATGAAGTAATGTGTTTTGACTACAGTGTCATTACTAATACTAGTTTCAAAGCAATCTGGTAGGTTTGAGAACTTAATCTTTCTTCTGCAAAATGTAAACTGGTCTGCAAAATGCACATTATTGAATGGAACGTTAGCGTGGAGAGAAGAAAGTAGAGCTAATAGGACAGAGCTTATTCATAGTAAACGTACTGTCAGTGAGTGTGAGTTTTAATTGTATGTCATATAATTGGAATATTCATATTTTCCACTGATGAAAAGAATTGAAAACTCTTGTGTTACGAGCAAGAACTGTTGAAGGAAAGCTCTGAATGTACATTCATAGGACAAAATTAGGAGAGAAGGGTCAAGTTCTGCACCTAAGGAGGAATAACCACAGGGAAACAGCTCCATGGAAGAGAACCTGGGTATCCCAGGGGACAGCAAGTTGGACAGAAGACAGCAGTTGGCCTGGCAGCAAGGAAGACTGACTACAGATTGGGCTGTATCAACAGGAGCAGAGACAGCAGAGGGAGGGAAGCGAACCTCATCTACTCAGCATTTGTTAGATCACATTCCAAATACTCTCTGTTCAGCCAAGGGGCCACCAAGGTGCTGGAGCTGGAGCACACGCTGTGCGAGGACAGGCAGAGAGAGCGGTGTGTGTTTAGCTAGGAGAACGGGCGACTTTGGGGGCAGCAAAAAGAAGCTGTCTCAGATAGTAAGAGAAAATTGTCAAGAAGGTGGAGCTGGGCTTTTCTACAACAGTGGGTGGAGGGAGGGTAAGAGACCACTGGCATACACTGAACATGATAGTTTCAGACAGGATAAAATAAGGAAAGCTGTTTCACCTCGACAGCCAAGTAGTAGGAACAGGTTGCCCAGAGAGGTTGTGAACCTGGTTGTGAAGAGTTTTTGGAACTGTCACATGCCATTTCCTTTATCTGCTTAATGAGCTGTACCACATGGGTTCAAGTGATAAAGAATGGGTGCTTATTGAAATTTTTTGTGTCATCCCTCTACAGAAAAAGGTTTGGATTTGTTTCAGTGGGTAGAACAGGTGCTTTTGATGGGAAAGACTTTTTTTTTTTTTTTTTTTAAGAATACCTCAAAGTGCCTGGATTTTAAAAACCCTAAGAATTGTAGAGGGTCTTTCTGAATTGATTTCCCTAATGGAGCTGAGTCTTTAGATGAAGGTCTTGGGTGCAATTCCAAATGCAGAAGGGCCCTTGAAATCCCCAAATTCCTAGAATCAATCACACGGATTCCTTAACTAACTTAATATCAGATCTCCTCCTTAATTCTGCTTCATTTAGAAAGAGTCTAGAAAATGGGGAGGACTTGAGGATGTCCTCAGTGTTGACCAGCAGCAACCCTTAACTCAGGGAAATACAAGAAGTCCAAATTCATATAATACTTCTGTGATGCCCTGGGCAAGTTTGCAGGAGATGAGGAAGGTAAGTAAGAAATAAGAAAACATAGTTAATGCCCTCTGCCAGCATGATGAAGCTGAACTTCAGGGACACAAATATTTTACATTAGTCAGTATTCTTCTAAGCTTGATTGACTCTGAAATTTCAAAAATTCCTTCTTGAATCAAAAATTTGGGGATTTTGGTTTTTGTACAACTTGAAAAAAAGTTGGCTAGTAAAGAGTGACTGTGTAACGTTTAGTCACTTTACCTACTGCTGTTTTTGGCATCCACATGTGTGAGTACCATGGAAATCGCAAAATGTGCTTGCTGCTCTGCATCTCAGTATAATTTCTGGATGTCTTAGCTGGACATCATTATTCTTACCAGTCATTTCCTGTGTTAGCATAAAAATAATTGCACTTAAATGCAAGCCCCAGACCTTCAGTGTGGGTGGCTGACAGCTTGCTACCTACTTGCTGTAACATCCCAGAGCATACACAAGGCAACTTTCACCACAAGGACAGGCAGGAGTTATCGTTCTTTTGTTGCAGGAAGGATGTACACATTGAAGGGTGCTCTGAAGGACGCTTTGCTCTGCATCCTACCTTACTTTTTGGTTACTTACGTGTTTACGTATCAGTGATTTGTGGGTGAAAGAGGTTCTTCGGGTGAGAGGCAAAAGCTGACTGGCTCAACTGTGGGCTTTCTTTAGAAAAACCAAAATAACTCTGTTCTCCTTGTTGCGCATTTTCAAACTGGTAGGAACTGTGTGCTCAGTGAAGGGCAGAATTTGACTTACTGCTTTTTTTTTTTTTCACTTTCTGTCATACGTAATTGCAAAAGCAGTCTTTCAGGTATAGATAGTTATTTGGTATTTAGTTTCTTATCATGGCTGCCTTAGAACTGTTCATTGTGTTGCTATATATAGAAATTAGATTGCCTTGCTCCAGCCCCAGCTCCAATCAACAAATGGTCTCAAGGGAGAACTTCCATCACAGATGATATATCTGAACATTGCTGTGATAATGCTTGTGATGGCTGGCTCTGCAGTTGGAAAGGGAGAGGTAAAACAGTTACAGAAGAGGAGTTGTATTTCCAGTGTCCACAATGGTATCCTCAGTTTGGGGTTGAAGTTAATTTTGTTGGTAAAATTCCATGTTTTTCCAAGGCTAAAGCCAAATACTGGTTTTCTGAAGTTTGTCTGACGTGTTTTTGCCTTTCATTTCATGATCTTTTTTTTTTGTACACACAGTTTATTGTTCCTAAAGTGCTAATGCAGCTGGCAATAAATTGTAGGAGAGGTCTTTGCTTATTTTGTGAAATGCAATTAATTGTTTGGTTTAATATGAACTAAATCCTGAGTTATATTTATAAGTCTCCTGTGTTCCATGTGTAAAGGTAATGTTTATATATAATTGAAACTCATACAGAAACTACCTGATTTTATACGCATCATTAGGCACAAGCTAAGAAAATGGAGATGTACATCACTTTTGAATCAGAAGGTTTGTGACAGAAAATGCCATGTGTAATATTTCTCTATGTTTTGTGCTTTTGGTCTAAAAAGTCACTTCAAATTTTTTTTCTTTTTAAAGAATGTTTTAGAGCATTGTTGTGTAATATGTCATCATCATATTTATGTGACAGCATCAGATGTGAGATGCAGCAATTTATCCTTAAGAAAGGGGTGCATTAATTGTCCATGCATTGAAGTGAGCTGTAGATTGCATGGGTTGTAGTGAAAGACACAGGCTCCTCGCGTGTTTTTGTGAATCGCAACCATGTTACATCTCTCTTTCATGTAGGTATTTTTGGCCAGAAACTAGAAGACACTGTCCGATACGAGAAGCGATATGGGAACCGCCTGGCTCCTATGCTGGTGGAGCAGTGTGTGGATTTTATCCGGCAGCGGGGGCTGAAAGAAGAAGGCCTTTTTCGGCTGCCTGGGCAGGCTAATCTTGTCAAGGAGTTGCAGGATGCATTTGACTGTGGAGAGAAGCCTTCTTTTGACAGGTAAAATCCTCCAGCTGTCCCCCACTCCCTGAAGCCTAGATAGGACACAAAGCGGTCTGCTGTTCTGGCAGACCCAAGGTGCTGTAAGACACGTGGCAGCGGCAGATAGAATGAATGCTTTTGTACTTTTTTTCTGCATGTTTCCTATTATCACTGTAACATTTTATTTTTTTTCTGACTTTGATGTCTGATTTCAAAGCATTTCTGGAGGAGTTCCATTTATGAAATGCTGGTTACAAAATGTATCATTAATGGTTTGGCTTAATCAGAAATATCTGGATTTCCTTGATCTTGGTATAACTTGAAATGCAGTGTTGGTGCTGGGATTTAGTCAGTACCACAAAGGAAGAATTTGTCTTATCACCAATTGCAATATGTTCTGTTACCTATAAAACTGATTGGAAGGGAAGTCCAATTTTGTGTGATCTTTTATAATTTTGAGCCTCTGGCTTTAAAAAACAAAGGCTGCTGTGACCATAATCGTAAACCCAAATGATTTTGAGTGTCCAGGTCCAAGATGTGTTCCAGTATTGATATAATTTTGCAAAGCTATTAAGAATTTTATGGGCCAAAAACCCAATCCTGTTCACACACCTGTAGATGGCTTCAATCTGTAAGATCAATCTTTTGGGTAAGTTCAGCTCTCCTGACGCAACCACTGCAATAGTTTGTATATTCAGAAGGTGTACAGTCAGAGAAACAGAACCAGTTGATTACAAATGCCCCAAAGCCTGTATTAAACTCCGTATTAAGGGTTAGTATGATGTTAATGAAATTCCGGTTTAGGGGATTGTAGTCCTCGATGTGTGCTGTAAGTAACACCCATAAATACACCTCCAAAATGGATTTGGGATCCTTCATTCCCACCAGGGGTCTAATCTGAATTAGGAGGAGGAAGAGGCAGGCTACATTTATTTTGTGGGACTTCTGATAGCATTGCAAGTAACAGGAAGGAAAGCGCAGCTTGATCTTTTAGTGCAAAAATATACCATGATATGAACCTGATTGCTGGAAAACATTTACCTCCCCTTCTTCCCTACTTCTATGAAGTAGGCAAATTTAGTATGTATGAAGGTATGTGTTTCACAGATGCACAGAAGGCAGACATCTGTAGTCTGTTTTATCTTGAATGGTTTCCTAAGTCCTGATGCTTAGTTTAGGAAATGCCAAGAATTTATAATTGTGTGGAAAAGCAAAGTGATTTTCTTCATACGAGTTTTATTAATTCCTAATCAGAAAGTGAGAGTTAGGATGACTGACCAGAAAACAGTTTTATGGAGCTGGAAGACTCTGGGAAGTGATAGTCTTACCTGGTAAACGTTTGAAGCATGCTTACAGACTGTTCAAATATAGCCTAACTTACCTAAAAATGAGTAGAAAATTACAGTAGTCGGGAACCCCCTGAGTATCTTTTCCTTTCTTTGACATTTAGCTAAATACTGCATGATAAATATCATGTTCCTGGCACAATCTCTACCAAAGGTACAAGTGGGCAAATGCTATGGGCAAATGAAACCAAAGGTTATTTTTTCAATGCCTGTAAGTCAAATTATTGTGGAGGAAATGCTTAAGAAACAGACTGCCCCCAAGCCCCGGGAAGATGATGTACTGAACACCCCACTGAGAGGTACAGCTTGAAAGAGGTGCCATAAGGTCTATCTGTTCAAAGCAAATGAGACCAGAGATGAGCTGCTTAAATTATTTTTGCAAAGTTATTTAACAGTGTCTGTAGCACACACTAATGAGACCCAGGAACAGGCACGCTAGTTGAGCTCTAGCAGATGAAATGGAGAAGAGATTTTAAACGCCAGTGCTGTGAAGTAAGCACATGATCTCCACTACAGCAAAAAGAAACATGAGCAGGAGTTAGCTATCAGTCTTTGGTACTGCAGTTCTGCTTCTGAAGCTGAGAATTTATAGAAGTCCTGTGTGTCCTTTTTAAAGGGTCCTTTTTCTGGTTACTTTTTCACATTTGAATTTGGAGGTAATGTGTGACTTTGCTGTAGCAAATGGACCAGAAGTCAGGCAGATTTAATCTCTGCTCTCACCTCTGCCATTGGGCATCTACTTTTTTCCTACAGTCTTTAGTATCAGTTGTATGCTTTGGAGTTCATTTCGCAATGTTGAAAGAACACCTACATATTACCTTGGTTTTGGGTAGCCTTTCTTTTCCTTGTGCTGAACAGCAGCATGTTATCCGGGTTTGATGGAATTGGTATGGCAAGCTGAGCTCCTGGAAAGCGGCCACAGTCTGAAAAGTTGCTGTAGAGAAAAGAAAGTATGTTAGGGGAGGGGGCTGTGCTTAGTTTTTGTCATGGAGTTCGAAATCCACTGGGTTTATTCTGCAATTATCTATTTGTAGTCACCAGTCTGGTAGTGCAAAATCTCCTGGTTTTTGTTTATTAATTTACATTCCCTCCTTCTCATACATCAGTAGTAATAATGATTTAGCATTTAGAGCTTAGCTGACAGTTTTGTTGATGGGACAAGAAACACAATGGAATCCAGGTCACGCTTCCATAGCAGTGCCGGGTCACCAGCTCGGACTGGGAGAAAGACTAGCTGTTGTCATTGGGGCTGGAAGTAATACAAAGAACTGATGTTTGAGCAGTTTGCCATTTTTCATAGTGACGTTTTTCTGCATGTAAGTACACGTAAGTGAAACAAAGACTTCAGAATAAATGAAGTCACCGTGAAATGCTTAGGTATGCAGGTGTATGGGTTTATGTGAGAAATTAGATTATATTAAATAACCGTTCTTATGCTTTGTTAGCTAATTCTGTACAATTCATAACTTGCAGAAACAAAAGGAAAAAGAAAGGTAAGGTTTTACAGCTGTAATTAGTACTCTTTTAAAATTAAATCTCTATTTTTGGGAGGTGGAGTTCAGTTGCACAGATGTCTTTTTTTGCGCAGTGGCCTTGAGCTTAGCTGCTGTCCACGGTTCTGTGGATACACTGCCCTTATCCTCTCCTGTGTTCCTGTCCGTGCCCGTTTGACAAAGACAAATGAAAGCAAACAGAAAGAGCGCGGTGCATTTTAAGGAAGCAAACTAGTCTTGCTCAGAGGATAAAAAAATTCCAGCCATGTTTTGTAAACATGAGACACGTTTGACAAATTGTAGCTCCCATGAGTTAGCAGCTGGATGTGCTGTTGCTGAAGTCAGTTACAAAAATGCAGTGAATCCAGGACAATTCAGAATATAGCAAAAAATCTTCACATATGAATTTGAGCTTGATCTTATTTTATAGGTCGATAAAACGTTGCTTAAGAATTGTGAGCTTTCTGTACACAATTCAGTGAGAGTGGAACCAATATTTGAAATTTCTTAAACTTGCAAAATGACAAAACCCGGTATCCAATCAGAAACATCCAACATCCTACCTGTTATGAAAACTGGCACATCAGCATTTACATTTCTTGTGGTCTTGCAAAGGTGAGGAGGTACAGTTGCAAAAGCAGAAAAATGCTGATGCCTTTTGTATGAAGGGAAAAAAAAGAATAATGAAAAGTGTATGATAGTTTAAAAAAAATCAAATAATATCCCACTCTGTATGTATGTATTATATGCACATCCTATGATATCTGCTTTGAGGAACTAGCACTGCAATTAGTTAATCATGTGTGCTCACTACTATTTGAAATATCTCTGGTATTTGCCATCTCTGTGTAGAATTGTCCCCTCCAGGGAATCCATTTTGCTTGCCTTTGGGGTAGGTTTCTTTCTGCTTGTGTGGCTTACATTTTAAATTTGAAGTCTCTCAGCTGCATTACAAATCACACGTTTGTAAAGATACAAAGTGGATTATGACTATTTGTTCTGTAAAATTAGCATAGGAAATATGGCACTGCATAAGGAAAATAGCAATAAGGGTTCATTTTGCAATTTTTACACATAAAATTTGATTATTCTTTTTATATTATCTCTTTCCATCTACTGTTCATCACAATTGTTGCCAGAAGACATGAGAATTATGATTTCTCAGGGAGAAAAAAATATTTGAAGTGTCACTGAAACAGATATTAATACTTACGTGACTGATCTGTGTATGTGGCTTGGAATTTCAAACCGTTATCATTGATATATATAGCCCAGTAGTTTGCTTGGCTTTAGAATTGCATTGTTTACCTGCCTGCGTTTTTGAGTATGCACAAGAGCAAAGGCAAGCACACACTTGCACATTTAGCAAAACAAAATCCCTTTTACATTCTCTCATGCGTATAGATTCCTTTAAAAGAGAAGGCAGTAGGTGATAGGACAAAATATTCCTTGTTGCTCTAGTCACCGTAGCTATCAGCTGAGGAAAGGATATGTAAGTGGCAGGACGTGATGGCTGGCAAACATTAGCCGTTATTCACCACAGTCAAACAATCCAGACCATGGAACTAGGTATGTCCCTGCACATTTAATCACTGGGATTGTCAAAGAAAAATAGGTGAATGATGAGGATGGTACGAGGTAATATCCTCGGTGTCAGAAGGACCGCATGCCCAAGTCAATATACGGAGAACAGCACTGCCTACCAATCGCTCTTGCATCCTCCCTCAGCGAGGGCATATTCAAAGCATACCATAAATTACTTTCAACTCCAAATCGACCTGACTGAATGATTTTAGGGGGGATTCCTCTCCACTGGCTACGCCTGCACATGTCCTGAAGCCCATGAAAAGCGCATGTATTTGAGGGAAGATAGCGAAGGCACAGTCTCCCTGAGCATGCTCAGGCAGCACGGCAATCATTTAGGGCTTCTGAGATTTTTTGCTTGTAGGACTAAAGCAGCCCCCCTGTGTAGCAAGGCACAAGCGGTGGGCACAAGAACACCGACCTGATGTACAGCAGGGCATGGGCACCCCCTCACTGGCTCTGTAGTGTGAGGGGTAATGGGGACACTCAGCCCTCCAGACCTGGTGTAAAATTACAGTGCGGATGCAAAAGAGAGAAAGCAGGTGTGCCAGTTCTAGATTCAAGACTTCTCTGAACAGTGGACATGGGGACAGCGTTTTCCAAATTGCTGAAGGCAAATTTGATAAGGACAGCTGATTGTATTTTAAAACTGCTGAGCAGACAAAACAAGGGCAACTCTGAAGAAAGTACAGCTATAAAGAAATACTCTGGTCCCTGGTGGAGTAATTATGGTGTGTTATGTATATCTTTTCTGAATCAAGGTACAACAATTGAATGAAAAGCCTGGCAAAACAAATGTTTTTGTAGCATGGAAGTAATTGTGCTTTCCAGGAAACCTTACTTTTTCAGACCTCAGGCAGTCATCTATCAAGGTCCTCCACGGTTTTAGGGCTTAGCAGTTTCCAGGAAAGCTGTCAGAGTTTTAGAAGGCGAGTGTATACGACATTTAAAAGCATAATACTGAAATATTTTTATCTTTTTCTTCTTTGTTATGTGTTAGTATTATTGTAGTATATGGAAAGATGTTCTGGAAGAGAACAAGACAAACCTTTGTTTGTTGTTCCTTTAATTTTCATTAAGGCATTCCTTGCTGCTAGGCAGCATCCCCCCCCAACCCCAGCAGAGGTCTACGATGCAGAGGAAAGGACCACTCTTCTAGGCACTGCACAGGCCTTGGCGCTTAGTAATCTATCTAGGAAGCCAGCCTAATTCCCTTTACAGTCTCATGCAATGGGAGCTGTCTTTTTGGGGGTGCACTGTGCACTGGCACTGTGAGGGCTACAGGTAGACATGGACTTGGATATCACTAGTTAAGAATTTTCTTTATTTTCCAAATACAATCCTCTATGTAAGAAGTTGTTTAGAAACAGTTCCCCACAAGAATGGGGCTTTATTCCTTTCCTAGGGGAAAAACACAGTAATCCCTACACAAAGCACTTATGTGAAATGAAGTTTTTACTAGAAAGCCAGTTCCTGCCAACACAAATGGCCTTAGGCTTGTGTAAATTCCCATCCGTTTGTGCCTGTGGTGTTCCAGGCTTCCTTCCCTGATCCTCACAAATGACACCCTGCTCATCACTTGTGCATCTGGAGCCACTTCCAAGTCTGTTCTAACCCTGGCCCTCTTCCTACCCAGCTAGCAGAAATTACCTCTGCATATGGCATGAGTTAAGAGACCTAATCTAGCAATTAAATACACGTTAACAAAGATATTCTAGTGTGATGCAAGGGTCATTAAATCAGTTTAATTGGTGTCCTGCTGTAGGAGTGTGTGGTTTTGGTTATTGGCAGTGAGCAAGAATTTGTAGTTGCTTTGCATGAATTTCAGTTTCGGAAATGGAGTTGCTCCTTAACCTTAGTGAAGATACCTGCTTTTCACTTGTTGCTGTGGGGCTGTAATTTAAGAAGGTAAGAAAAGGCATTTTCCACTACCAATGGCAAGTTTTTAAGAAAGGATGACATTTTGTAAACATGTGGAGTGTTTTAGAACATCCTTATATAATAAGGCTTGCCAGATTTGTGGCTTTCTCTTCCAATAAACAAGAAGAGGTAATTACTTGTGGGGTTTACCCAGTTTTATATATGTGTAGAATGCCTGCAAAATCTCTGCATAAACGTACCAGTCTTTTTGAACAACCTAGCAATGATTAGATATTTTGGCAGCATGTTGGCTGGAGGCAGCTAATTGTTTCCTGATAGGAACCCATCTGTTTTTTAGGCCTCAGAAAGCACCCACCACCTCTTTTTAATGATCTATATTTCGTGAGTAATTTTTTATGTCCTTCCACAAAGTCTGTCTCTTTCTGTCCTAAACTGCTGTCTTCATTGCTCTTCTTGAAGCATCAGGCTTTAGAATGAATTGGCTCCTGTTATAACTCCTGAAGTGGATGTCTAACTTGGAAATAGTCTGTCAATCTTTAGTATTCCTTGCACTGCTTGCTCTTGTGAATGGGTCCTTGGGAGGTAGCATGGATTCTCAAACATAGCACAAGGACAAAAGAGCAGAATGTGTGTGTTTCGTTTTTTTCTGTCTCAATAGAAGATTAAGAAAAGAGATCAGTAGACATGATGATTTTTGTAGATCCCTTCCAACTGAACTATTCTAAATAAATCCTACCTGCTAAGCTGAAACACGAGAAATTCTGATTATATATCGGGATTTTTTTTTTTTTTTTTTTTTTTTCCTCCAGCAAGAGTGTGACCGGACAGTGGAAGAGGCGCTCAGAGAGTTTTTACAGTCCCCATCCTTGGAGATACTCAGAAGTCAAGTAGATGAGGCACTAAGCAACCTGCCATAACTGGTCTTGTTTTGAGCAGGGGTTGGACTAGATGACCTCTGGATGTCCTTTCCAACCTAAATAATTTGGGTGATTCTATGAAGTTTACTTAAAGTAGAGCCAGGCTCTTGTGGCAGCAAGGAGAGGAGAACAGAGCTCAGGGCCTAAGATGGTAAAGGCTTTGATGCATGTTTCACAAGTTGTAGGCAAGATTTCAGCTGGCACTTAGATTATGCACTCTACTGCTTGTACTGTATGTACATTATACAGGAAAGTGAAGGTATCTACACAAGGGGACAAAAATTGCACAGGGTGTTCAACCAATTATGTTATGCATTGACCTGACCTTTGCATTTCTGGCCCAAAGCCTGACTCCAACAACAGTTGCATCGCTCCTGAGTCACCTTAACATTACTGAACACAGGCTTTGCCTGGCCATCCTGTGAGTGCTGGTTCCTCAACAGTAGCAGTGCTCTCATTCTCTCAGTAAAGAGTTATTCGTGTTTGTAATACTCCTTGATGCTGCTCACTTGCAGTATTTCAGCACTGGTTTATCATGGACTCTAGCATTATGTGCTGTCTGCAGACTGGCAGCCAGTTGCAAACTCATCCTCCCGTGTCAGGAAGACATCTATACTGGTCCAGGAGAGCTTCTCTACAAGACCTGAATGCAGCTAAGCAGGGACACAGCCACCAGGTGTTGGGATGGGTTCAGGATATGTTGATGACAAAGTCTCTGTTTGCAGGACTAAGATCTGTGACATATTTTAAAGGGCAGAGATGCAATTCCAGTAATTCAGGGATGTACTGATATACAAACTGTTCGTACTGTTCTCCTTCATTTTATTACCAGAACTCCTGAATTTAATTAGAGCCTCACAGCTTGTTGTTTCCTACTGTTTGTTCTTTTCGCAAACTGTATATGTGTCATCGTGGTCCAGAGCTATTTTTGGTGTAGCATTTATCTTTTTGTAATGTGACCCTGCCCTATTTCCTCTCTGAAAGTTTATGAGGAGCTTGTTGGCTTTGTGTGCTGAAGCACTGACTCCAGCTCTCTGAACATGCTGTGTGCTTGTCCGAGAGTGAGGGTTATGCGGGGATTTCTGGTGACCTGCTGGGCTTCAGCAATTTTTGTTTATGGTGGAGAGGGTGAAAATCCCCAGGCAGTGTAATCCGTCTGACAACCACTTCCACAGTGTCTGTGGTATCACAAAGGCAAACGCTGTCAAAACAGCACTGCCATGAGGGATACCAATGGCAAAGTCTGGACGAATGGCGCTTCGAAGACGTGTGTCCTGATGACTACAGGGAGGCTGTGGTGCGTGTGCATTTGTAATGCCTTTGCATGGACAGTGCTGGGGTGGGGGATGCTCCATCGAAAGCATCAACAGTAAAGCAGTATTAACGTTTTAGTGGGTAAGTAATCTTTCTCAGCCTAACACAAGATGCTGAAATAGACTGTCTCTCAGCTTGCTGCTGCTTTTTGTGTTGCATTCCATTTTCAACTTTGTGCTTTGTCATTCCCATTTCAGGGTTGTAATCATTCATTCTCCACTTGGAAGAGTTTGCCTCAATTAATGAGGATTGTTCCAATTTAGAATAAGGAGGATTTTCTGCTGGAACTGACATTCTGTACTTCAAAACTTGTTAATAAATACTTTTAATCATGTTCATTATGAATGTATAATCATTAAACATTTTGATATTACGATGCCACACTGCAAAAGAAGTGTCAAGATAGGTATAATTATTAAGTGTCTGTAGCTGTAATGGTTCTAGGATGTAAGCAAGGCCAAGACTGAAGAGGGCAATACTGTCTTTTCTTAAACTGATCAGTTGTAGCTGGAAAAAGTCCCTGGGGAAAAGGCCCTGCACAGGCCCTGAAAAGATCCATGGAGTACCGATTACACAAATGCCCTGAAGGCAGGTATGTAAATACTGATGGCTGACTTAGACTGTGGATACAACATACAGTGCTGTAAACAGGAAATGGAAATAAGTGCTCCTGATCCTCAAGAGAGCTTGGAGTTGAAAACTCCTTTGAAACTCACAGCTGTCCTCTGTGACTGAAGTTGGCTTGAGGGTATTTGTGGGTTGAAACACCTAAAAACCAGATGGATTCAAGCTGTAGTCTGATGTTTTTAAGTTTACCTCTGCATTTTAAAACAGTGGGTGAAAAACTAATACTAGATTGAAAGGTCTAAACATACTGAAACTATATGAAATGCTCTTCTAGTTGCATTATTTGACATTTTTATATCAATATGTAACAATGAAAGAAGAAAGTTGCTTGCTTCTAACTACCACTTAAATAGAATTTAAAAAATCGAGCTCTTTTAAAAAGATTCACAGGCAGGATGTGTGTATACATATGTGTTTGTTTATACTGCCAACATATGCATGGTAATTTCTGCATAGATTAAATCCCAAGCAGTGCTTCAGTACAGTTCAGGGGAAAATCTAACTCAACCATCTTATTTTGTAATCGCACCATCCTGTGGCAGTCTGCGGTATTGCCTCAGCGTTCTGTCAGTACAAGGCCAGCATTAATTTAAAAGATTGCAAATATGTCCCCGTCTGCTAAACTGGGACTTGGGTTTCTTACCCCAGATCAGAAAGCACCTTGATGTAGACTCAGATACAGCATGTATTTCAGGACATTGGTTTGAGTATACAAGTCTTCCTATTATTTTTTTTTCTTCTCTCCTTGGCATCCTGCCTTTCCATTTCTCTCTCAGTTCCCCTGCAGGAGAGCCTAAGTTTTTAGTGCACAACTGAGCCCAGAGCATTACTCTGCCAGTACTGAATACTGAAATGTGAAAGTTCATAAACTGCACAGTGTTGGGCTGCTTTTCTTGTTGTTTCCCACCCCACCCCTTTTTTTCCCCCCCATCAGCTGTGCCCTCAAGGAGCAAGTATTTTACTTCACACTAAGGGACTGGTGTGGAAATTATACTTAGGTACTACCCAAAGCGTGGTTCTGGCAATAGAAAGAAGATGCTGTTGCTTCTTCTGGGAGACCTATGGATCAGTTTTTGATAGTTCTTTGGTAATTTTTCTTACTCTGTTTGAATCTTGTATTTTCAAAGGACCTCTGTAGTTTAATGCAAATAATCCCTGGAAAGATATGATTCAGCTCTTCAGCAAGGCCTGGGAAGTTACCCTGTTTGCTAAAGATAAATAATAAGAAGAATCTTGAGAAAGACCAAAAATGCAGAGCAATTGGAGTTCAATTCTTCGCAGATTCACAGCCTGTGTTCCCTTCCCTTTCATGCTGCAGTGTAGGGCACTGTATTAAAGCTGCCAGTTCTCATCTGCTCTCTGCAACTGCTGCTCTCCTTCACAGTCTGAATAGCAAATGTATTTCCCTCTGTACTTGCTTTTTGCTTTCCTGATACACCAACAAACCTATGAAACTCAAGAGCTCTATGGATGATCTGCATCTTGGGCAAGGATGAATAGTGACAACTGCTGGGACATGCATGCCATATGTGTGCTCTGAACACCAGGACTAAAAGCAACAAAAAGACATGTAAGCAAGTACCTCAGAGGAGAAAAGGATCTGTGTTTTAAGACTCCGAGCTGTGTGGTTGGTAATGAATTTTGCTTGTCAAGATGTCAAGAAGAGGTTTTTAGTTTGCATCTGGACTGGGGAAAGGTACAAGGCAAAGGATAAATGCCAAATCTGAGCTAGCATTTGAAATCTCATAAAATAGTTCAGCTATATCTAGTTTTGTGTATAATACTGTTTCTTACACGTTTGATATGCATCCAAGAAGGGCGAATAACACAGGATTCTCAGTTTAGATCCACGCCTGGCTAGGCCTGCAGTCCAGGGTTGCAACCTAGGAATTAGAATTTGCACCTTCTTTAAAAAATGCAGATTTGAGTTAATGCTTTATTTATAATTTTTCTGAAGAAAGCACTTTGATACACGTTTTGGAATTTTGGCTGGCAATTTTTCATGGTTGAAATAGCATTGTTTTCTGGGAATTTATTTCTTGCGGGTGGTGGTGGTAGTTAACATTTACATGTATACAGTGCTTATCACTGCTCTTCTTCTGTTTTGACTTAGATTGCACATACCATAGCATGTTAATCTAAGGTTGTTCCCATCATTGTTGTTAAGATTTAACTTAGTAAAAGCCATTCTAGTTTTAATAGAGATCATTCCCAAATAAGCTTTGCTAGAGGTATGTTAATCATTAAGTGCATCAGATACCAGTGGTTCCCTCTGTGAGACTGCAAATGTTAAAAAGTTCTAAGTATGGAGTCCTCAAAGAAAAAAAGAAAACATACAGTGATGTGCATCATAGAAATGTCTGTGCATTAGTTATTTCTTATGAATTAAAGCAGTGTAATTCAGTATCTGTTTTTCAAACTCTTCAGAAGTCAGAAGGAAGGGTATCAGCTTGCAGTACAACTTCTTACCTGAACCAGGGAAAGCATGTAGAACATTCCAGTAAGGAAGGATTTTAAGAAATGCCCGAGTAGTTAAGTTCAGAGGAGTTGGAAGTAACAAAAGAGAGATTTCTTCACACAAATTTGTATTTTTTTATCTATTTCTATACTTTTCTTTTCACAGAAGCACTCCTAAGTTACCCCGATGTTATCTTACATGCTATGGAAAGATTTAAGGAAGTTTTATTGCATACCTAACCTGTGGTTTTGTTCTTTGTCCTGTCTTCTTACTTTTAACACACCTGCTAATGAGCCTAGAATGCTATTAGATATATCCAAAAAGAACTTAAATTTCCATAAATGGAATTGCAACAAAGCATATGTTATATCAGCTCTTTGACCCTCAGCCCTAAAATGTTAGTTGTCGTTCTAGCATTCAGACATGTTCTGAATTCGAGCAACTTGCAGTGGTTTGTCTTATTCTGTATAGGATGGAGCTGAAATTCATTTCTCGAGGATTTACCATTGTGTGTACAGAGCATATCCATGTTTTCTGTTTCTCCTCTGGTACAGCTGAAAGGCAGAGTAGTCTTTTTGTGGGAGCCCACAGGAAGAAAACGCATGCCAGGAAAAGACCTGTAATTCAGATGAAGTTTGGACTGAACACATAGAATATATGGTCTTTAGAAGTTGCTTGCTTAATGGTCCTATCAAAGGAGGCAGTGATACAGTGGAACTGAGACATGCTGGGGATCTTTTGGGAGCTAGAGCCACCTCTGCTAGGAGAATAATTCCCACTGTGTAAATATAATGCCTGGCTGCTGCCTTGGGTCAGAATGAAGTGCGTCTTGCAGTTAAGCCAGACTTTGCATGATTGGTGTGAGATGCCTGTAAATGACAGCTGGGATCTCAACACCTATGTCTGCAAATTGGGCCCAATTTGTAATTATTTATAATAATACATTGACAGAGTTGATGGACTCTTGTTTGCAGGTACCCTTCTAAGTTCTTTATAGGACAATAAAACTAAAACCAGATCACAGATATGATCTATAAATATATATAATGCTGACAGTAAAATCTGGGATGACAATCAAAATGTTAAGCAGCTTTTGGCCTGTAATTTGCATTCCCCTGGTTCACACTGAGGACCTACTGTATTCCAACCCAACAGCAATACAGATGTGCACACGGTGGCATCGCTGCTGAAGCTGTACCTAAGGGAACTCCCAGAGCCAGTCATACCATACGCAAAATATGAAGATTTTCTTTCCTGTGCCAAAATGCTCAGCAAGGAGGAAGAAACGGTGAGTTTGCACTTTGAGTAGTATGATGAATTAAAAGGCTAGCGTGTTATAAGCTGTTACAATTTTGAGAAAGAGACAAGGTGCTGATTACCTATCCTAATTTAAGGTGTGCTTGAACTAATTGACACCATCTTTGTATGCAAGTTGTTGCTACCAATGTGTTTGGAAGTCTGAATTAAAACACAACATACCCTTTGCTGTGTTTATTCCATGTCACCAAAACCAGTTCAAATGAACATCACTGTGGTCAATAACTTCCAGCTTGCATGGAAGACACTTTGTTTTCTTTCAATGGATCATTATCCTGAACTGTAAGAGCTCGAGTTTTAGGAGCTGCTGTTCAACTCTTGCGAAAAAATGAGGGGTAAGCATTTTAGGATGACACATTTCTTCTAAGCATTTGAAGATGATACATTTTACTAACTTTTGCTTATAGACCAAAGGAATCTATTCATTGCCTATCATTGAATCAGAAGGCATCATAAAGATGTCTAAAGTAGGCCACCTTCCAAAATTTCTTTACATTTGCATAACATAGTATGTGATAGAATCCCTATTTTGTTCATCTATGTGCCCTGCAGTGGCATAGGGTACTGTATATTAGTCTGAAGAAGTACTAAATGAAATTAAGTGCTTGATTTTACATTGTTCTGTGTGTTTATCGGTATTCAAGTCAGCCAGACATTTTTTCTTCCAAGTAAATATAAATAGGCTCATTCTTTTGATTGCAGTCTTTTCCTCTAACTTTCTAAGGTTATTCTTTCTGATAAATTGCATTTTGACATTTCAAATACTGCTAGAACTGGACCCTTCCACAGAATCACAGAATCATCTAGGTTGGAAGAGACCTCCAAGATCACCAAGTCCAACCTCTGACCCAACACTAACAAGTCCTTCGCTAAACCATATCACTAAGCTCTACATCTAAATGTCTTTTAAAGACCTCCAGGGATGGAGACTCAACCACTTCCCTGGGCAGCCCATTCCAATGCCTAACAACCCTTTCGGTAAAGAAGTTCTTCCTAATATCCAACCTAAACATCCCCTGGCACAACTTTAGCCCATTCCCCCTCGTCCTGTCACCAGGCACGTGGGAGAACAGACCAACCCCCACCTCTCTACAGCCTCCTTTAAGGTAACTGTAGAGAGCGATGAGGTCGCCCCTGAGCCTCCTCTTCTCCAGGCTGAACAACCCCAGCTCCCTCAGCTGCTCCTCGTAAGACTTGTTCTCCAGACCCCTCACCAGCTTCGTTGCCCTTCTCTGGACTCGCTCGAGCACCTTGATGTTCTTCCTGTAGTGAGGGCCCAAAACTGAACACAGTACTCGAGGTGTGGCCTCACCAGAGCCGAGTACAGGGGGACAATCACCTCCCTAGACCTGCTGGCCATGCTGTTTCTTATGCAAGCCAGGATGCCGTTGGCCTTCTTGGCCACCTGAGCACACTGCTGGCTCATATTCAGCCGACTATCAACCAATACTCCCAGGTCCTTCTCAGCCAGGCAGCTTTCCAGCCACTCATCTCCCAGCCTGTAGCTCTGCTTGGGGTTGTTGCAGCCCAGGTGCAGGACCCGGCACTTGGCCTTGTTGAACCTCATACAGTTGGCCTCAGCCCATCGCTCCAACCTATCCAGATCCTCCTGCAGAGCCTTCCTGCCCTCGAGCAGATCGACACATGCACCTAACTTGGTGTCTGTCATTTGCAAACTTACTGAGGGTGCACTCGATCAGATCACTCATCCAGATCATTGATAAAGATACTGAAGAGAACTGGCCCTAGTACTGAGCCCTAGTAACTGGCCTCCAACTGGATTTAACTCCATTCACCACGATTCTTTGGGCCCAGCTATCCAGCCAGATTTTAACCCAACGAAGCGTACGCCAGTCCAAGCCATGAGCAGCCAGTTTCTTGAGGAGAATGCTGTGGGAAACAGTGTCAAAAGCCTTACTGAAGTCAAGGTAGACCACATCCACAGCCTGTTCCTCGTCCACTAAGCATGTCACTTTGTCACAGAAGGAGATCAGGTTTGTCAAGCAGGACCTGCCTTTCATAAACCCATGCTGACTGGGCCTGATTGCCTGGTTGCCCTGCATGTGCCGCGTGATGACACTCAAGATAATCTGCTCCATGAGGTTCCCCGGCACCGAAGTCAGACTGACAGGCCTACAGTTTTCCAGGTCCACTCTCCAGCCCTTCTTGTAGATGGGCGTCACATTTGCTAGCCGCCTGGGACCTCCCCCGATAGCCAGGACTGCCGATAAATGGTGGAAAGCGGCTTGGCCAACTCTTCCGCCAGATCTCTCAATACCCTCGGGTGGATCCCATCCGGCCCAATTAACTGAGAGGAGTATGAGTCCCTCCTTTCTGAGGGGCCCTCTCCTTTCTGAGCCTTCATTTAATGCCTGCCAAAAGCAGAGGTGGTAATTGCTCCCCTCTAATGGGATGGGGGGAAGAAAGGTCTTTGGAAACCATCTTCTCTGGTCCTGATCTCTTAAACCCTCTGAATGCAGGCTGGGTGCTTGGCTAGCCTTTACAGCTCAGGGTCAGCAGCTTGCAAAAGGTGGGAGCAGAAGTTTCAGCTGGTTTGATTTTACTTGCTCTTTGCACAAGTTATGGCAGGGGATCCTCAGAGCTTGGTTTAAGTTGCGGCTATCTGCTTTGCATCTGTTTTTTATGTCTTTAACTACTGATAGCTCCAACGTAAAGGCACCTGACAGTGCTGCAGTTTGCCACTGCATGTTTTATGCAGTGATATTCATTCTTATATTTTCATTCATTTGATACTAGTTTACTTGAGAGTGTATTTTTGTAGTTGGTTTGCAACTATGCTGTGAAGCATTTTCACAATTATATTTTGAAATCAAAAATCAAATCACAGTGGCCTTGTGGTGCTGGAGTTGGTACTGGCAGTGTGCAGTAATCAGCACTACAGAAAATGAGCCTTTTCAATCCTGTTTTTAGTGGCTTAGCAATCCAGCTGTAAAACTGACTAGGTTTTCAGTTCATCTTTCTCCATATAGAAGTTAAAAGAGTAGTCACTGTTAAAGGAAAGAGCTGTGCGTTTTTTCTTAGCCTACAAGTAGCAAACTCGTGCTGTTGTGGTCTGTCCATCTTGAATGGCATTTTGTTCATAACGTGCTGTAATTCAGACCCCATGGATGTTGGCAAAGCACCAAAACACCATACTGAACAAGAGTTTAAAGACGCTGGTTGGCAAGGACCATAGCCAGGGGCTGTTTCCACAGAGCACAGAAATTACTGTGTGCAGTTCTGCTCATCACATTCCCAAGGTGGGCACAAACTGGAATAGCTGTTTATTAGTCTGATTCTAGTATGGACCAGAACTAAGTTCATATATATATATATATATATAGTTTGTCATCTGAAAACACCAACTAATTCAAACCAGAACTGTTCCTCGAAGCCTCAGCCTTCTTATCATAAGGAGGAGGAATGGAGCTGCTGGTCAAAATAAGAAAGAGCGAAGGCAGAGGGCAAGATGGGATGAAACCAAGTCAGTTATATATGTATGCATTTTTATCCAGAGTTAATCCTTGTTAGCAGAATATAGCCTTCTCACCTCAAAATGAGTTCTACAAGCTGTTTCCAATGGTAACGTGTATAGCATTTGTCTTACTACTGCAGTTTCAGTGATGTGTTTATTGTCTTGTGATTGGAATTGCTGACATTTTCTCAGTCTCTGTAGCGAAATACTAAGAAAACTCTGCCTCCCCACTGTGTTTTAAACCGCATATATAGGGCCTGAAAGAATTGGTGAAGCAAGTAAAGAGCCTGCCAGCTGTCAATTATAATCTACTGAAATACATCTGTAGGTAAGTACTCCTGCAAGAATATAAGAAAGGCAGAAGTAAATATATACCGTCTGCTTCATAGGACCCTGGTTTTCCCATTTCTAGCTACAGTTACTGGCCTTAGCTCTGCACTCCTGAAGCATGGTGTCATTGAAAACTGCACACGTCTGGTAGAATAGTTGTATGGAAACATATCTTAAAAACAAGTCTTCAAGATTTGCAATTTGTGAACTTAAAGGAAGTTCCCAGCATTCAAAAAAAAACAAAAAAAAAAAAAAAAAGAAAGAAAAAAAAGAAAATTAGTATAAACAAACCATTATAAAAATTAATTAGTTGTTTGCATTTTGAAGATATTTTATGAGTCAAATAATTGATTGAATGAATATGCTGGAGAAAGTCACCATCTTCAAGAGAGTTATCTTAAAGTTAGTTCAGAGTGAGATTTATTTTTTTATTGATGTATAATTTTTTAAAAAAAATTAAGAAGCTGAGGAGAATAGCCTTGAGCTTTCGTGACATTCCATGAGGATATGGAACGGAATACTTCAACAGTGTTAAGAAACTTTCATACATTGTGATTGTTTTTCTTTCCTCCCTTTTTAAATGTTCCTCAAAGGCATTTTTCTTTCACACAGATTCCTTGATGAAGTCCAGTCTTATTCAGGTGTAAACAAAATGAGCGTGCAGAATCTGGCTACTGTTTTTGGCCCCAACATCCTTCGCCCTAAAGTGGAAGATCCTTTGACTATCATGGAGGGTGAGTTGACTGTAAATAACCCAAGGTAGAAAGAAGGGATATCTTTAGATTTACAAACAGTACATACCAGTCTGTGCTGTATGAACAGTAAATTCTATATATTTGTCTCTACAGATACAGTGTTCTTCAATGTGAAGGAACTGCTGGGTTAAATCTTGCAAGATACTGTAAAAGTGACTGACATTTACAGCATTGCAAACAGATTTTGCATTAAATTCTGCTGCCTTGGCAACTTAATTAAAAATGTACTTTTCCTCTAAACACTTGCTGCAGATACGGCATGTTCTTATTCAGCACATGTAGTAGAGGTGCAGTTAATATTTCACCTGCAGTTTTTAAGGATAAAGTTGGTGCAAGTTCATACTGCAGTGACCCATGTAGAAACCCCCAGAAGGCAGAGAAGTATTGCACGCCTTCTTACACAACAGTGATCAAATGGCTGCATTCTGTTATTTACAGCAGTGTCTAGCTGTAACGTTTTGCTGTCATTAGAACTAATATCACTGTCACAGTAAGATTTTTTTTAAACCTTATGGTTTTCATTCTCCATAAATTACATGGTGCCTTTTCTCCCTCCAACCACTAGTTTCTTAGTATTTATAATCTGCTTAACTTCTCAGAAATTAGGGCTGTACACTGACCTTGCACTGACAGTTTTACCAAAATTCAAAAAGGTAGTTTGTGATTGGTTTATTTGTGAGTGTGTGGATTTATTTTTTTCTTTGAATTTGAAGATTTTCCTCTTTCCAGATGTAATAATTCCCCATAGACTTTGTTTATTTACTTCTTTTATTTTTCTTTCTTTCTTCTGGGATCCTGTATTTCCTCCTCCTTCCATTTGTCAACACAACAACTGTGTTGCTGAAGACAGAAACATGGTGTTTCCAAATCATGTAACAAAAGTGGTGAATACCCAGGGCAGCTGAACAGTATTCTGAACAGTAGCTTAAACAAGCCAGAAAGCTTTCTAATTTGGAAAGGGTTTTTAGTTGCCATCTGCACTGTCATGTCTGGGTTCTCATTGTCACAGGGAATGGTTTGATCATGCAATTGACTCAAAAGGCTTTGCAAGGGCAGGTGTCCAATTTACATGCACATTTGCTGTGACTGTGCATGAGTATCATCAATCTTTGCAGCTCCAAGTACCCTTAAAATTGCGTTTGTGGCTTACCCTTCATTTCTGTAGATACTTCTCTCAAATCCATCATGACCATCAGACATTGGGGTGCAGAGATAAGCTTCACAGTGTCCTTGAAGCCCTAGTTTAGGCATCTTACATCATCTCCCCATGGGAGATGGGAAATCCCATTGGGATAGGAAAAGGAGTTAGCTACTCATTTAATAATTGGGAAAAAAAAAGGTATCTTCTGGTTCTGTATTTTTTCAGAACTGGCTGCTGAGACGAGTTTTTTGTTTAAGTTTGAGCAAGAAAGATGTTTTAAGTGGGTGGAAACAAAATACTGTTTTTGCAATGACTGAAGAAATTTCTCCGTCCTGCTTCTCAACAGCCTAAAATGGTGGTGGCTGCTGTAGAAGATGGCATGGTTACTATACTCACTGAAGGGAAATACATTTTTTTTTTTTTTACTCATGAGAAACAGCTTTACTTAAACAGATTTATGACTTCTCCTTAGTTAAATGTACAGGAACTTTTAAGAGAGACTGCACAGTGAACAGTGCAGCTGTGTTCTGAAGGAATACAGCTACACCTGCCAGGGGAATTACTAAGTGAATTTTCCTGCTGCATGATTCCTTTAATGCATGATTTTGCCTTAGCAAACAAACACACAAAAACACTAAAAAACTGTTTTCAAGTACCTGCCTGATTTGTCTCTTAGTAGTTTTATTTTAAAAGGCTAGGTTATAAAGATATTCCAAGTATTCCAAAGCAGTTGATATTACACAGTGGGAAAAACGACTGATTAAAAGAGCACGGCCTACCTCTGAAAGCTCTGCAGGAGTTTAAAAATGGGATGGTTCTGACTACCTTGACCTTGTTCCTGAAAGATTCTTAATAGTCCTTAACGAGGTTCAGTTTAAAGAAATAACAGTTGCACATCTTTATTATCCCAAGTCCAGTTATAAATGGTAGCATGTAAACTGCAGTGCAGCCAAGTGGTGTGCACAGCAAGGGGTTATTGGAGATGCAGTCATTTATTAAAGCAAGTAGCAAGCTGTGGTTCTATATAAGTTCCTTACTATGCCATAACGTGACAGTCTCCTGCTTGCATCTAGTCTCACTGCGTACTGGTTAAAGGCATTCACATGAAATAAACTCCATCACATTATTGCGGTTTTGCTCCAGAAGACTGAATCTTCTGTGTTGCAGCAATGTGAATCCCACGCCTGCCGCCTTTCTGTTAATCTACTACATGAAAGTGCTTGGCCAAAATGGGACTTTGGTTTTAAGCGATTTCCACATTGAAACACATCACTTATAATGGCATTATTCTTTACTACTCATTATCTCCTTCTGTGGTTTTCTTGGGATGCAATAACTGGCACAGTAATAGCTCCTTTGCAAAAATTGTGGTTGTTTCGGGGTCTGTGAGGTGTGCTGGCTTGTTTTGATGGAAAGAAGAGGTGGTGCTCATCTGGCCTGCTGGCCAGATGAATTTCAGGCATGTTGTATAGATTCAGAGTGTCATACAGATGGACATACTAAGTAAATGTTTGTGTAAATTGATTTTTTGCTAAGTATTTGTGGAATTTGACCCATAAACTGCATTCATGCTCTAAATAAAACAGGTCATTAATAACCACGTGCTTGGTGCCTTCTTTCAGGTACGGTAGTAGTCCAGCAGCTGATGTCAGTGATGATAAGCAAGCATGAAGAGCTGTTTCCCAAGGACGCAGACCCTGAGATGGGACCTGAGGTGTGCAACAATAACAATGAAATGCCAAAGAAAGCAATCATGGGGCAGCTGCAGAACAAAGAGAATAACAACACCAAGGAGACAGCAGTGAGGCGCTGCTCCTGGGATAAACCTGAGTCTCCCCAAAGGGGAAGCGTGGACAATGAATCTCCGACTGCTCAGCCAGGCAGCAAGACAAATAGCCCCAGGAACAGCATCCAGAAATTAGATGTCACCAGAAGCCCACCGCTCATGGTGAAAAAAAATCCCGCTTTTAATAAAGGCAGTGGCATAGTCACCAACGGGTCATTCAGCAGCTCTGTGGAGGGCCAGGAGAAGAGCCAGACCTTACCCAACTGCACCCTGCAGAGCAGGAGAACGTCATCCCTGAAAGGAGCGGTGACTAAGATGGGCACACAGAGCATGCAGAACGGCGGTGTGCGGATGGGTGTTTCTAGCACTGACGGGCTCACCACCACCCTCAGCAACCGGGCCGCGGGCTGGGCACCCAATGGCTATGTCACGCTGAGGGACAACAAGCAAAAGGATTCAGTCAGTGAGTCGGGTCAGCACAACAGGCTCTCCACCTATGACAACGTCCACCAGCAGTTCTCTATGGTGAACTCTGACGACAAACAGAGCGTGGACAGTGCTACCTGGTCAACGTCGTCTTGTGAAATATCCCTCCCCGAGCACTCCACCTCCTGTCGTTCATCCACCACCACCTGCCCAGAGCAGGACTTCTTTGCGGGTAACTTTGAAGACTCTGTGCTGGATGGACCACCAAATGAAGACCTCTCCAACCCAGGTGACTATGAGAACAAAAGTGACCGAAGGAGCGTGGGGGGCCACAGCAGCCGGGCCACCAGCAGCAGTGACAACAGCGAAACATTTGTGGCCAACAGTACTAACAATCACAGTGCTCTCCACAGCCTGGTGTCCAGCTTGAAGCAAGAGATGGCCAAGCAAAAACTAGAGTATGAGACAAGGTTAAAGAGGTAAGATGGTTTGGCTCTGCCATCTGATCGGCTCTTGCAGAGAAAAGAGGTGCCCTCTCTTACGGGTTGCTAAAAACCTGCACTAGCTGCAATCACTGCATGCTCTGCACTGAGTTTGCTGGCATATGGAATTGCTTTTCTGGTATCATGATCCAATTGGGTTTGTTTCAGAGCAACTGTTTGCCTCTGTTGCAAAACACTACGCTGCACCAGAAATAAAGCTGGAACCTTAGGAGTTTGTGTGGAATCTGACTGACAAAATCAGTAGGCTCTTGCAATGATTTCATTACTCAGTGTCTGTCCTCCAGAGACCGAGGTGCAAGTGAGGTGCATCACCTTTCAGTGAAATCAGTCTTGCATTACTCCACGTGTAAGTTTTGGGACTGGGAGACTGTTCTAAACTCTCTCCAGAGTCCCTGTCCCTAGTCAGACAGTGCTACATCTGGGAGTTACCTCTGCTCACAGTCCCATTTCTGCACTGCTGCTTTGCCTGAGTCTTTCCTTCAAAGCTCAGGCCTGTTAGAGAAGACATGGGGGAGCCATGTCTTTGTGTACAGGCAGTGCACAGTCTTCTCAAACACAAGGTCGCTAGGGTAGATATAGTGATAAATAGATCAAAAGTAGGGTAACTTTTTAGGACAACAAACAAGCCAGGTTGATTGCAGGGTTTTTTGTTTGGTTTTTGAATTGTCAATCTGTATTCGTAAATACCGATACAGTAGATAAATCAACTGACAAACCTGAGTTGCAAAATAAAGGCATTCGGGGAGTTACTCTGACCTTTTACATTAAATTAGTGCAACTACAGTGGAAGCTGGGAGTCAACACTTCCAGAAGTAAAAGGCTTACTTAAGCTATTTGCTGGAGAATTACATGAAGCTGTTTGCCACTGTGCACTGTAACCAGTGGCTGCCATCATGCATTTTCTAAACGAGCTATGGAGGAGAGAGTGCCATATGGGAAGGGATCATTGATGAAGACATAGTTTGTAGATACACCTCTTGGAAATTCAATATAAGCTTTGTAATTGAAAAGGCAAATGCATGAGTTTGTGGTGGTGTGCATTTCTGCACAAGTGAATGGAAGGAGTGCTGTTCAGGAGCTGTTTGCTTTTATTTCGGTTTCTGCAGCTTGGAGCAGAGAAATCTCACCTTGGAGACTGAATTGATGGCCCTACACGAAGAGCTGGATCAAGAGCGGAAGAAGTTCACAATGGTAGAAATCAAAATGCGTAATGCAGAACGGGCCAAAGAAGATGCAGAGAAGAGGAATGACATGCTGCAGAAGGAAATGGAGCAGTTTTTCTCCACTTTTGGAGAACTTACAGTAGAGCCTCGCAGACCAGAAAGAGGCAACACCATCTGGATCCAGTGAGCATTGGAGGCTTGGACTGTGGGACCTCAGGGAAGGGCTTGGGGGTATTACACTGCATCAGGTGGCTGGTCACCTGTCTGAGGCTAGTACTCGACATAATGTTATAAATCCTTGAAGGAGGAAATCATAGACATTAACCATTCATATCTACAGCGTGTACTTATCAAGTTATGCTCTTTGAATGCTTCATAAGACTACTGTCAAGTGTTACAACTGGATATGTGTATATAAATTTAAAAAAAAGAATCACCTTAGAGAGCAAGAGATGTATCTCAAGAAATATTTTAATGCAAGTCTTGTATTTAAACTGGTAAATTGAAATGTTGTTGCAATCAAGCTTTATATCAAGGCTTTTCTCCCTTGTACTTAACATAATAAGCTATTTTTGGCATTGTGTTACCATCAGCTTATTTTGTATATCAAATGTTGTTTTTTTGTTTTGTTTTGTTCCCCCCTCTAGCTGGGGAGTGAAGATAAACAGATACGTTAAGGTATGTGTGCCGATGGTTAACCCTTTGCGTCGTTTTTAAAAAAGACAGCAGGATGAGAAACAGCAGTATGCTGTGGGTAACAAATGTACTGATCTAACAGAATTTCCACCTGGCTAGAAATTACCAGAGCACCCATATTGAACACCCTGTAAGGATGTCAGGCCACTGAAATCAGACAGTTAGTGTTGAAAGGTGCTTGTATGGGAGGAAGTGTGGGTAGTGAAGTGTAAGAAGTTGAAAGAGGGGAAAAGGGAATGTAAGGGGAAGTTGGTTGAAGATATGGCTAGCGCTTTTTGGGGTACCCTAACACAGCCCTGCGCCTGATCACTGCAGCTCAGAGCAGGAATGTAAACCATTTGCTCTGACCACATTTACATCTGTCTTACCTCAGCATCCTGGGTGAAAGGAGCCTTTCCTGTAATGCTTGCAAACAGACAGATGGAGTGGGTGAACGGGACATTTGGACAGCCTTAGTAATGTGATGGATGCTGAACAAAACACAAAACCACACAACTGATGAGCAGAATAGAAATTACCAGGGCTTGTATCAGAAGCAGCAAATAAGGAAGAAAACACACGGACTTTAACCACCCGTATTTACAGTGCGCTTTAGCAACTTTCACTGTTGGAGATGCATTACAACTGTGAAAGCAGCCAGGCTCATAGCGTCACCAAGGAAACACCCAGAGGGAACGGTGTGGAGCCTAACAGCATGCAGACTGCCAATGAAAAAATCCAAAGTTGTGCTGTAAATGAATAACCTTTTTGGCATCTTTACATAGAGTAAGTATGACCGGTATTTTCTATACCATGCTAAAGATTTTTTTTTGTTTCTTAACTTTGTGTTTACGGCTGCGAGTTTTATTTTTAGAGGGTTGTTGAAACATTTTGGCTTCCCTCTAGTGTCACTGAAATGTATTACAGTTATTTTCAAACTCCAGTTGAGAAAGAACTCTAAATGTAGCCTCAAAGAGGCTACAATGTCCATGGTTGTACCATGGACATTAGACAAATATTAATTAGACGTGGGAAGCAAATATGAGGTCCACGTTTCAGAGAAATAACAACTGGGAGTGGAGCATTCCACTTGGCGCTTGCGGATGCATTGTTTGTGTTATCTGAGGTTCAGAGGCTCCAGTCAGGGTGCCTGTTGTGCTAATTACTGTAAACAAGTCTAGTGCACATCCAGTCTGTATGCAAATGAGAACAACTCAGGGAGAGACCAAGGTAAGAGGAAGTAGAATGTTTTGCATTGGCTAGCAGCAATCATGAAAAGTCCATGCAATGGTAAGAGAAGGAAACATTACCACGTTAACTATGTCTGTGTTACCAAAGCCTTGGTATCATATGCAGTAAGCCTCAAAGTCAATTCAGAATTTATGTAGAATCTGAAATCTGTTGGCATGACAGCAAAGTCTCTGAGATGTGTATTTTTGTAATTGGAATTCCTATTTTCAGACTAGAGGTATATCTTAGCCCGTGCAGCAGTATGTAAGGTGCAGAAAGTCCTGCTTCCTCAGTCACAGTAAACTAAATTTTTCCTTTTCATTTCCTCTAGCACTCTCTCTGCTGTTCAAGCTCTCATGCTCTCCTGTATTTTAAACACAACTGCATTGACTAGTTGAAGGACCTGCATAAACAATGACCTAGAGCTCCGCCACACAGGCAAGGCAGAAGGTGGCCCCTGAGACAGTGGGAAAGGTGCTGCTCTGAGGTTACCAGCTGCTAGGATGGCTAAAGTGACAGCTCCTCGATAAAATTGCATTTTGTGTTCACAGCTGCCTCCAGTGCCTTGGGCTATACAATATATATGGAAGAAGGGCAGGTGTTCAAGGTGCATGTACTCTCTCTGTTCAATTTGGATTATCTTCGGTTTTCACAGGAAAAAACCTGGAAGCTTCCAGTGATCTCATCGTCTGCATTCTTTCCTTATATGTTTGAACAGGTTTATTCTTACGCTTTGGTTTCTGAATCCAGATTGTTGCTTTCTGAAGCTTAGTTCCTGGTCTACCACAAACTTTAAAAATGCATTTCAGAGTGTTTTTTGCTTATCTTCAGGTCTTTTCACTCAAGATGCCCAAGATGGTTTATAAGACAAACTATTTCAGTGAAAATCTTCATTTTTGGTGTATATAGAGATATAGAGCCTGCTCATTTTTGTATAATTTTTTTTGAGATTGCTATTAAACACACTTCATTCAGACTGGCTGATGATAACCTCAGTGATTTCTTTAGGGCATAATCCTTGAGAATTTTTTTGTTTTGCAGGTACTGTAGACAAGTGGTTCCCCATGTGAATTTTGTGTAGGGGTGAGGATGGAGTAGGCCTGGCTCTTTCTGACCAATGGCAGGCTAAGAAGTCAGTGAATATCTGTTTTTTTTTGGTTTTTTTTTTTTTTTTTTTCTTTCTCCTATGGCTGCATCACAAGGATATTGATCTACTTTGAAATTAGGACTTAGTCTTGGAAGAAAATAGAAACCATTAGTAGCCGTTATGGTCACACATAACTAGCTAGCATTTTCAGTCACCTGGATGCAGAAGTAATTTTCCATAGCCAGGATGTCCTCTGGAAGGTCTTTGTTGTTCTGGGAGCACCTCAGCCTTCTGTTTAGCCATGCTCCTTTTGGTGCCCATACCTTGACGGGTGTAAAACCGTTCCAGGTGCTGCTGTGATCTTCCAACCACCTGTTCTTGTACCCTACTTCTTAGTACTCTCTTCACTCAGCTCATACTATGGTGATCTGCTTCCAGGAGCTGAACCTGGACAGAGCTATTCTTTGGCTTAGCCTTCTCTTGTTTGAGGTCTCTGTACTGGCTCAGTACAGTATCAGTCAAGTTCACTGTGTAGCTATGCCATTTGGACTCAACTTCAACTGTGCTGGACCACACAGTTTCAAATATCTTTGAATGATTTTTTGGAAGCTGCTGTTAGGCAGGATTTGTTAATGTCTAGGTTCGTAGCTTGTCTTCACCTTAGGAAAGATATTCCAGTACTTGTAGTTCAGTTCCTCAAGGATCTTAGCTCCCAGTTGTATGGCTGAGTGCCGTTTTCCCAAATTTCTTGCTTTGCAATCCAGGACAACAGTGACCAGAGAACAAAACCTGCTCCTTCTCATGTAGTAGGGTTGGAAAGGGGCAGGAGTTATTGACAAAACTAAGGTCAAAGCAACCTGAGCCCAAACATTCTGAAAATAACTATCAAGATTCTGTGCAGAGTATTTGTTGATCAGGACCTATCTTATGAAAGCAGTTTTTCCAGTAAGCTTAGTGTCAAGGTATTAAGTGAAAGTAAGGCTGTAGCTGAGATAACCATTTTTTCATCAGTCTCTGTAGCAGCACGAGTAAGGCCAAGCTGGCCATGTTACCTACCGTGAGAGGACACTGAGAGATTTTCAGCTACCAATTATGAGAAGGTTTAAAAATAAATTTGCTTTCCCCTCTGTCTCATGGGAATTTCTGTGAACTCCCCAAACAAAAAATGTGTTCTGGGAGTTCACCAGAAAGCTCCAAGCTGGGAGCAGCACTTAAAAGCTCTGCCGTCTAGCCCAGCGTCACTTTACCTTGTGCACAGTGCACAAGAGACAATACTCTTACAATCCATCAGTATAGACAGCAGACAGAATCTTCCCAGGAGCTATCAACCTGCTCCAATCACAGGCTATGATCACATCACATTACGTTACATTCATGAGTTCAGGGCAGCACGTGTGTAAGAAAAGCAGGCTACCAGGATGCTACAGCCGATGGACACAGCAAGGGATGGAGCCTTGCTTGGTGCTGTTAATCCCATCTCCAGCCACATCACCAGAAAACAGTGATGGGGGATGTGGCCCTATGTGTGTCTGCAGAATAGACTGGATTGGTGGCAGACACTCACTGTACCTTGTAAATGCTAGATTCTGTTGTTTTGCTCAGAAAGTCTTCTGTCTTCCCTTCTCTAAGAATCCACATTTGGAGCGTGCTCTGGTGTAGCAGAATAATTAAGCCTATTCTTCTTATTTGCTAAATGTTTTTTTGAGCATCTTACAGAGCAAGTCTTGCAAATATTAAAATTAATAAATAAAAGATGTTATGTTAAGTGATATACAAAACTGGCATTTTAGGCTTTCTTAAGAATGAAGAGGAAAGGAGCTTGGTAAGATTACTGCTCTTAGGATAAGCAAGGCGTACTTTCTCCAGTAGTCAAAATGAGGGTCCAAAATGGGTGAGAAAGATTCAACTTGCTAGAAAGAGTGATGATCTTATATGAATTCACTGTATAGCATCCCTTGATGAATAGAACTGAGGTGGGATAAGAAGACACTGAATAAACAGGTACAGTGATTTGAATGTTTTGACAACCCAGTCAAAACAGTGAGTTGCCTCTGGCTGCTGTACCCTTGAACCCTTCCTAGCTGAGTCAAACTCCTTATTAATTTCCTTTCGCATCTGGAATTCCCTCTGTTGTCTGTCCACTGAAGAAGAGAGTGTTTGCAGACTCTCTTCAGCCCCTGGCAAATGTACAAGAAAGTGTGTGCTTGGGGTGGGGGACAGATGGAAAAAAAGAAACTAGCACTTGTACTTTTGATGTGGGCATGCAGAACTAGAGCAAACAGGGGAGATGAGGAGAACAAGGAAGGGAATATATGTGAAATTGCTGTGCGTAGGCGGTAGTTTACTTTCTGTGGAGACACCATTAGCTAGACTGTTTCATAGACTACCTTCCAGGCTGCTACCTGTCCTTTGTGCTAACAGTAAGAACTGATGTGGAGAAATGCGTGGCCAACCAGCTGAATGCAAAGCAAGGAGCCCCGTGGGTTACCGGCACACGCTCTGGGAGCTGCTAATGGCCACAGACCATCCTTCAGCAGCCCTTCTCAGCAAACAGAATTATATATGGCAGATGCCCCGCTGATGCAAATTGCTACAGCTCTGCAGAGGTTTATGAAGTGATGACAGCAGCTAAGGATCTTTTCCTACTAAGCTTTTAGGTGCTGTCATAATGCCTGTATTTACTGTTAGTGGCGGTGGTCTAGTGCTGCTGGAGAAATGCATATCAGCAGGAAAACAAGTTTCTTTAGTATGTCAGTAATAATGGAGAGTGCAAAAAATTTGAGGCCAGATAAATGAACACAATGCAAATCTATTCCTCCCTTTTTCCCTAAGGAGTCAAGGATAATGAGTTTTATATGCAATATTGTGAGAAACACTCCGTAGCCAATAACTTAGGCTCAGGCGAGGATCTCAGTGAAGTAGTAATTTATTCGCGATTGCAATGGCGGGCGCCCCACAAGCAGGAGAGCGCACCTACTAGTTCCAAAAACACAGTTTATATACTTTTTGATGACAGGACCCTCCCCTGTTTCCCCACTGGAGTGGGTAATCCAGGTTCACAATCTACCTGATGCTTCACAGACAATGCCTGGCCTTCAGTTGCCGGCCTGTTTTTGAGATGGTAATGTTTTCTCCCCTTATCTGGCTTGACTTAACATAGTGATTTTCACCTGATTGCTCTAAGGAGTCTGGTTGTCTGCATTTTAGGAGGACACCTGCTGAGCTTTCTTATCACTGTAAGCATATCTCAATACCACATTCCTTCCTTCTATACAATGTAACACTGCAAAAACAACATTTCTATTCCCACAATTCCCCCCTTTTCTCTTTTTATAATTTGTTGATTTTTGCAAAATTTTTCTCTAAGATGTAATCTGGTAGATGTCTTCCTCTTCTTTACTTTCTTTGCTTTCCATTTCCTCTAATATCATCATCTTATCTGAGTAGGGTGGTGGATCCATGGTCATTTGTTTCAAAAGTGCAGTTTCAATTAACCGCTGGACAAGTCCCCTTACACAGGGGATAATGCGACAACCAATGGCTGTCAAAACTCCTGCTACTACAATCAAGGATGTAAATATGGACACTACCATCCCTTTCCATTTACCAAACCAAGATTCCAACCATCCTGTGATGGAAGTGTCTGCTCCTGAGTTTTCTGCCAATTCATTGGCAAGGGTGGTAAGCCCTTGCAATGCTCTAGTTACTGTGCCATCCGGGGCAGTATTGTTAGGGATAAAAGTACAACAACGGTTGCCCAGCATCATGCACACACCACCTCTCTCCGCAAGAATCATATCTAATGTTATTCTGTTTTCCCAAGCCATTTTGCTGGTGGCATCTAGTTGTTCAGCGATTCCTCGTATCGCATCCCTTGTATAATTTATGAATCTCTGCTGATTATAATAAATATAAGTAATCCAATCCACATTCTTATTGATTGTTACCCACCAGAACAGTGACTCAAACCCTGCAGCAATTTGATTCCTGGCTTCCTGTTCATCGGGAACTCCTCTAGGCACCCCAATAGAATCTACGTATGCTCTATCATCAAATGATACTCCTAAGCTTCTTTTACTTCTTCTGGGTATTTGTGATGTTTCTCTTTCAAATGCCAGGGTGAAGGGTATAGCTAATTGAACAAGTGCACAAGTGCCTCCCCAGTTAGATGGTAGGGTGGACCGTAAGATCTTCCCTCCACAGTACCACCAGAGATCTGCCCTGGGGATCTCAAATCTTGAATAGTTTCCCATCAAGTCCTCGGTAGCATTCAAGGTCCTCGTGCACAAGGCAAATTCTCCCAGATGCCAGGTAGCACTCACACCCTGCCGTGAGAGGCAAGCTGTATGGTTACCTATAGCTGTGGAGAATACAGGGGGAGCCCTGATACTGCTATCATGCAAGGAAGGGAATAGCAAAGAGAGAGACTTACAGGCCTCATTTCCCCAGGCAGTCTTTTCTTGGTACAATGCAATCATACATCGCATTCCCTGGGAATCCTTGGTCCACCCCAATGGGCAGGGCACTATCTGGGCAATCGGTCATCCCGAGGCACAAGCATAGCAATTGCTATGGTTGAGACTCTGGACAGTATATTTGACCCATTCTATCCAGGCATTCACAACCCCATACCCTGTTTCAATCTCAAATGTTTGAACTGCCGCATTTCAAAGAGGGCCTCCTGTTTTCTCTCCTGTTTTCTCCTTGAGTTTCTCCCTTTCTCTGATGGCAATAGAGGATTGTTTCCATACAGCTATTCTCAATCTGGCTGTTGGGCCTCTCCCAGTTATTTGTTGTCTCTGCTCAGTTGTCATTGGGCATTTAAATCTCCACAAGCTAACACCTCACAAACATCAAACATGACAGATTGTGGTACATAACCCTCTGTCACATTCACCCATATTTTTATGGGGTATCCCATCTTACTATTATCTGGTCATGCCTTTTCCAAGTTGCCAATTGACCAAGGCTTTCTCTGAGGCCTATAATCACTAAAAACAAAATTAATAATTGATTTTTCCCTGTCATTATTTTTAAACCTTAGGTTTCCAAATAATTATCAATACAAAGAATAAGATATACACTACTACCATAACAAACCCCCCTTGGGAACACTTCAATTCACTATAGGCCAGTCCTTTCTCTCAATCACAAGTCACACTCATTAGTTACCTGTGAAAATAAAAGGTTAGTTTACAATCGCAAGCTCTTATCCCGCTCAGAGTCCACTATGAGATTTTTCTCTTCGATTTCAGCTTCCACAAGTCTTCTGTAGGAACAGCTTCCCAGGTACTAGGGTCGACAGATGCCTTCACTCGAGTATAGTGAGTCCAACCTTTTTCCGCAGTTCCTATGGCTGTTTCAGTGGTTAGTAGTACTTGGAAGTGTCCTTCCCATTCGGGCCGGAGTTGATCCTTTCCAGGTCTGAATCAGGACCCAATTTCCCACGGGTCCTGAGAAATGACAAAGAAGAGGACAACCCCAGAACACAGTTCTTAAGAAAACTCTCTTGTTTCGAATTGTGGTATCTCATCCCTTCTGCCCAGACAGGGTAATCCGAACAGCATCTCATACGGTGAAATTCCTATATGTTTCTTGGTGCTGTTTGAACCTGTAGGAGTGCTAAAAGTAAACATTTTACCCAAGGAAGTTGGGTTTTTAACACTAATTTAGTTAATTGCTTCTTTAATGTCTGGTTCATTCGCTTTGCCTTCCCAGAAGAGGAGGGGTGCCAGGGGGTGTGAAAAGCCCACTCAATCTCTAAGGCCTGCATTAACCCTTGCAGTACTTGTGAAGTGAAATTATTTCCTTGATCCGAATCAATGTTTTCAGCTATCCCATATCTAGGGACTATTTGCTCCGGTGATACCTTAGCCACCGTGTTTGCAGTGGCAGATAAGAGGGGAAAGCTTACACCCATCCAGTCACGTGGCCAATTAGGACAAACAAGTACTTAAATCTCCCTCCTTTACGTAACTCAGTAAAGTCTACCTGTATACTTTGTAAAGGTCGAATCCCTGGCTCCCGTCCCCCTCTAGGTTAGTTACAAATGACCTTTTTATTTGCTTTTTGACATATGGTACATCCTCTGCATATTTGCTTCACTAAAGTGTATATTCCTACACAGACATACTTTCTTAGCACAACATCACACATTGCTTGCATCTCCCAATGACTCTCTTGATGTAAAACATCATATTTGCCTCATTGGTGCTTTATTCAGCATTTCTCTCCCATCAGGGAGTATCCATTTTCCCTCAGGCTTCGTGGCTCCTGATTCCTTACAGAAATCTCTCTTAAAAACTTTTTAGTTCTTTCTTAGTTTTCAACAATTCCCTGAATCCTCTCTGGATTTATTCTCAGTTTTCCCTCAGACATTAGATGCCTTAAATACCTGACTTCTCTTTCTACGTATTGTAATTTATTTTTCAATACTCCCAAGCCCTGCTTTCCCAGAAAGTTGAATAGCTTGTTAGTAGCTTCCTTCACAACTGTTTTCTCCTGTCCTGACAATAAACAATCATACACATTTTGTAACAGAAATTCCTCCTTGGGAGGTTGGAATTGCTCCAAAATCTGTTCTAGAACTTTGCCCAAATTAATCAGAGGCCCTGTAAACCCCTGAGGTAAAACTGTCCATATGTATTGTTGCTTCCGCCCCCACTTCAGAGTCTTTCCAGTCAGAGGTGAATATATCTTTGCTCTCAGGGCCCGAGAGCACTCCATTAATACCACTGTTATTCCAGTCTAACAATTTACTATTTGAATGCCCAATTTCATCATCAAATCCCTTCCCAACAAGTTAGTCCCTGCCTTGGGTACATACAATAATTGCCCAGAGATCATTTTATCCCCTAGTCTCAGCTTGGTACCCCCCAAAGGTGGCACTGTTACCCCAGCCCCTTCTACCCCCATCACTTGTTAGGGTTTCATTAGTTAATTTAATCCCTGATACTTTACAGGCCAGTAATGACCTAGCTGCCCCTGTGTATTGTGTTTGATGGCAAGGTTCGGGAGGGGGCTGCAGTGGCAGCCCCCACGAGGAGAATCCAGAAACCGCCCCGTGGCAGATAAGGGACAATTTCATCCGGCCCCAGAGGGGCCCACCGCTGCCCAGAGCCAAGCCATGAGCAACACAGTCCGTGCCTCTGTGAGAGCACATCCACGAAAACAAACAAACAAACAAACAAAAACCTGCTGCTCAACAGCAGCTGGGAGAGCGAGGAGTGAGAAACCTCCCCGCAGACACCAAAGTCAGCGCAGGAGGAGGGGGTGGAGGCGCTCCAGGCGCCGGAGCCGAAGCCCCCTGCGGCCTGTGGAGAGGCCCCTGGTGGAGCAGGCTGCCCCCCCTGCCCCCCCCCTTCTCGATACTTGGGAAACTGACCAAACACCACAGCAAATATACCAAAACTTCTAGACGGTTACTTAGATAATGCCTACATCCTCTTTCCCTGCTCATTCAACTTTCCCAACTCATTCAAAAAAACAGCTCTGTCAAACATTACATACCACACCTTTAACACCTTTAATAACCCTTTTTAACACTTCTTCCTATCTTTCTCCAGCCTGTACTTTCTCCAAAGTCTCAGTCATTAGCCAACTTAATTCCATACCTTTCTCCCTCATCCCATTTTCCTTCTCTCCTCCTTCTTCCACTCCGGATATTCCTACCTGAAGTGGCCAGCCTGCCCACACTTAAAACATCCTATCAAAGCCTGTCCCTGCTAAGATTCAGGTCACAACACGGGTAGCTTTCCTTGCCTGCCATTCCTTCATCTCTCTTCCCCTCTTTTCCATCCTGGCCCTGACTCCCCCTGAAGATTTTCTTCCTCTTTCTCCAACCCTCTGCCTCACTACCTGCTACACTGTCAATACCATTAGTTTCACTCTCTGCTTTTCCTTCTCATCTCCCCTCTTGACACACACGTTCAGGGCCTCCCACAGGAGGGCCCCCAGTGACTGTTCACTACATCCCCCCCACCTTCTGGAGCATTTTCTGTGCATCTTGCCAGGCTTCAATCACAAAATGAACTTTCAAGAGCCCTTGGGATACCGGGTCCTCAGGATTCATCCCCAAGTACTTTCTCATTCTGACCCCAAGTCTCTCATATGATTTCTGTGTTGCACACTATTATTCTTCCAGCCAGGATCGGCAAGTGGTTATTTCTGCCCTGCCGGTATTACCCCTGGTCCTGGAGGATGAGTTCTTTCCCATTTTTGTATTGCAGCTCTCCTCCTGATCATTCCCATTTCTTTCCCTGTAAACAACATATTTATATACATAATTCCCCCTCCCCAAGAGTATAAGTTAGGTCCTAGGAAACTCCTAACCTCTCTGCTGGTAAGGAGGGGGGGAAGTTCACTTAAGAGGATACACAGTTAGTGTTAGTGCTGTTAGTATCAGGGAAGGCAAAATTTTCAGTACCTCTTCTACCTTGTTCTAATTCTTTTACCAGTTTGGGGTACCTCCTGTTCCCAGAGCTAATGTTATCTATAGTTCCTGTCTCTTCTTTCGGAGGAACTGCTACAGCAGCCGCTGCTGCTGCAGCAACTTGGGGGTTATAAGGAGGAGGTAAGTTATCCAGAAGGTCCCATTTATCACTTGTCTCTTCCTTTTTCTTTCCCTCTTTATTCTGATTTTGCTCAAAACCAAATTTATTCCTTGTATCCAACAAGCTGCATACTCAGATTCTTCTTCCGAAAATGGAAATTTGTTATTAACATAAAAATTTAAGGCCTGACATACCCAATCTTTGTCAGACCCGTATTTTGGCCAAAATACTGCAGCTCCTTTAATTGGTTCTTTCGTCCAGACTGATACACAATATTTAACCATTTTCTTCCTATCTTTTTCCTTAGTTTTGGGGTTATTCTTCCAATTTCTCAACATCCTTCCTAAAGGACAGTCGGGAGGCACTCCCCCAGGGATATCTCCCTGTCCCCTGGAACTCATATTTCCCATTTTTCCTATCCTGGAAAATGGGGGTGTACTGCCAAGCACTTCCCCGTGCAAGGGCTACCGCACACCTATGAGTTTACCAGATTCCCTGGTGTACTCCGAGCACTACCCCGTGCAAGGATTACCGCACACCAAATTTCCCTGGTGTACTGCCAAGCACTACCCCGTGCAAGGCTTACCGCACACCAAATTTCCCTGGTGTACTCCGAGCACTACCCCGTGCAAGGATTACCGCACACCAAATTTCCCTGGTGTACTGCCAAGCACTACCCCGTGCAAGGCTTACCGCACACCAAAATTCCCTGGTGTACTCCGAGCACTACCCCGTGCAAGGATTACCGCACACCAAATTTCCCTGGTGTACTGCCAAGCACTACCCCGTGCAAGGCTTACCGCACACCAAAATTCCCTGGTGTACTCCGAGCACTACCCCGTGCAAGGATTACCGCACACCAAATTTCCCTGGTGTACTGCCAAGCACTACCCTGTGCAAGGCTTACCGCACACCAAAATTCCCTGGTGTACTCCGAGCACTACCCCGTGCAAGGATTACCGCACACCAAAATTCCCTGGTGTACTCCGAGCACTACCCCGTGCAAGGATTACCGCACACCAAATTTCCCTGGTGTACTCCGAGCACTACCCCGTGCAAGGATTACCGCACACCAAATTTCCCTGGTGTACTGCCAAGCACTACCCCGTGCAAGGCTTACCGCACACCAAATTTCCCTGGTGTACTCCAAGCACTACCCCGTGCAAGGATTACCGCACACCAAATTTCCCTGGTGTACTCCGAGCACTACCCCGTGCAAGGATTACCGCACACCAAATTTCCCTGGTGTACTCCGAGCACTACCCCGTGCAAGGATTACCGCACACCAAATTTCCCTGGTGTACTGCCAAGCACTACCCCGTGCAAGGCTTACCGCACACCAAATTTCCCTGGTGTACTCCAAGCACTACCCCGTGCAAGGATTACCGCACACCAAATTTCCCTGGTGTACTCCGAGCACTACCCCGTGCAAGGATTACCGCACACCAAATTTCCCTGGTGTACTCCGAGCACTACCCCGTGCAAGGATTACCGCACACCAAATTTCCCTGGTGTACTCCAAGCACTACCCCGTGCAAGGATTACCGCACACCAAATTTCCCTGGTGTACTCCGAGCACTACCCCGTGCAAGGATTACCGCACACCAAATTTCCCGAGACTCTTCCTTTCTCTCCCTTATCTCACGCTTCGTCCGTCTCCGGCCGCGCCCCTCGCGGAGCTACGGAACCGCGGATCAGGACTCCACACTCGCTTCGTACAAAAGTACGTCTCAATCACACATCACACATCACACAGAGTCTCACCCGACCCCCGAGGCAATACTTAATATTTCTTACCTTGGTCTGTGCACAGAGTTACCGGATCAATTCTTAAAACCCTGAGTGCCTACCTTCTTCCTTTTCCCCACTACTTCACGGATCCTGCCTCTTTTAATCAGTCTCGGGCCCTCTGTCAGCTCTCCGCAGAACCGCCACCGTCGATGCACAGGACCGCTGAAATCAGCGGGGCATGCCTTCCTGCTGCTGCGGCGGTGGGGCTCCCCGGTAGGTGACTGGATCCCGGACGAGCCCCCAATTGTGAGAAACACTCCGTAGCCAATAACTTAGGCTCAGGCGAGGATCTCAGTGAAGTAGTAATTTATTCGCGATTGCAATGGCGGGCGCCCCACAAGCAGGAGAGCGCACCTACTAGTTCCAAAAACACAGTTTATATACTTTTTGATGACAGGACCCTCCCCTGTTTCCCCACTGGAGTGGGTAATCCAGGTTCACAATCTACCTGATGCTTCACAGACAATGCCTGGCCTTCAGTTGCCGGCCTGTTTTTGAGATGGTAATGTTTTCTCCCCTTATCTGGCTTGACTTAACATAGTGATTTTCACCTGATTGCTCTAAGGAGTCTGGTTGTCTGCATTTTAGGAGGACACCTGCTGAGCTTTCTTATCACTGTAAGCATATCTCAATACCACATTCCTTCCTTCTATACAATGTAACACTGCAAAAACAACATTTCTATTCCCACAATATGATTTCATTTCTGAATCTCCTAAATGCAAGAATGGAAAAACCTCTCTACTTCTGTGTGTATTATTCATTTCATGCTAAAGAAGTGTAAAATGATTCATGTTCAGCTGGATTTTATAGGAGCCAAATCTGTGATGGTTACAATACTATTATGAGCACAGCTGTAATTTTTAGCTGTAAAGCGTGGAGGAAGCGACTCAGCTTGAGGCCAAAACCAGGTAGCTCTGAGCACCAGTATTTTCTGTTGTTCAAAGCAGGATGATTCTCTTTTTATTTTCTGATCCTAAAAATTAACTTTAACAGTTAGATAAATGGGTGTGGTTGTTTTTTTTTTTTTTTTTTTTTTTTTAAGGTCAGCCAGCTGAAATGTAGGCTCCAGTTCAGTAGAAATGAAAGCACTCACTGCACCTAGCACTGCCTGCAAATCAGTTCTGCATACTTGGTAACAGAAAGTGCCCTCCTAGTTTCCAGCAGCACGAAGACGTGCCAGTGACTGGTATTTTAAACTGTGCTTTCTTTAGATCAGGTTGAACTACAGCACCTGGATTTTGACAGAACAAGATGCCTGATGTGGTGCTAGCTCTACCTGTAGCCACTTCTAACCTTGACTGAGCGCTTTGGTGAGGTTTTGTTTAATTCATGTTTGCAAATGTGCGTTTTGTGTTATATTGAGAGCATAGGGAGGTGTCTGAAATAGCTGCAAATTCACACCTCATTCCAGAATAATTCCCATGTGTAGACTTGCCCTAATAGTGCCCACAGTACATGTGGATGATGAAGAAGATATTTACGTAATTTAGTATTAGTAGTGAATGGATCACAATTGTCTTAATTGGTCTTCTTATGTCTGACTGAAGGGACCTACATCAAAGGAGGCTGTAATGGAAAGCAAGAACCATGACAAACATGAAGCATCTCTGGAGGCAATTCCACAGGCCATTAGGAGAACAGTTCATGAACTATTCATTCATCTGATTCTGTGCTGCCAGCCAGGCCTGTTTCTGTCAAAGCCAGAACCTGAGATCAAAAGCACAGTGAGCCATTAAAAACCTTTCCTAGCAAGGAAAGAGGTGGAGAGCTGCTAACATCAGCTCAGGGGGACATGCTGAGTTAAGGGCAGACAGCTTTCCATGTGCCCGAGCCAGCAGGGGCTGGGTACTTTTGCAGTCTTGTGCAGGGCCTGGCACACTCCCCAGCTTAGCTTTGCCGTCTGTGTTTTGCTCCTGCCGTGCAAAATATGTCATGTGCCACGCCAGGCTGTGTTGGAGTGGGCCTGCAGCACGGCCCGAGCGCTGAGAGACAAGGCCCTGGCAGTTCCCAGCTGCAGCAGGGCCTTCCGTGTTAGTGCAGTGGGAGAGGACTGCCAGCTCCCAAGCCTGGGAGCCCCGCTAAGTGCTACACCTTCAGGTTTCACTCGGACAAAAATAAAGATAAGGGTTAAAGTGGGTGAGAAGATTTATTTCTGTGCTAGGAAACGTTCACTGAGCTGGCCCTTTGGGAAGCATGCCCACAAGGAGGGAGGGCACGGCTGGGTTACGTCTGAGCTCTAGGGACACTACTGCCAGCAACAGAGCCACAGGGTATGTGATTGTAGGTGAGTTAGGAACGCTTGTTTAAGTGAATTTTAATCTTGATACATACACGTTAGAGGTAAGTGGTGACAACAGGTGCTGTGGATTTATGATGTGACAGGTTTTTGTTTCCTGACAAATTGTTTCTGTGCAATTTTAAAATTTGAACTAAATACTTACATTCTGTCTTGAGTTTTTCTGTTAGGAAAAAAGGACAAAAGAAACAAAAAAAAAAGAAAACCCAACTATAGTATCTGTTTCTTTGTTGAAACCTTCTCATCTGAGCGGGCATAGATATACCAGCTGTTCTTTGTAAACTTGTAATTCCAGGACACTGCAGCAGAACCTTAGCGACACACTGAAACACGCCTCAGGCAAGTCACGCTTTTCAGTTCTTCAGTCCTGGTTTTCAGTACTATAGCTAATTAACCTAGATGTTACTCTGGGGAGCCAAACACACTGCAACTCACCAATGCAATAAAAAATGACAGGTTGGCAGGAGACTGATGCCCACGCTGACGAGCGGACATCAAAGTAATTGTTGTAAGCATTGATTTCCTACTTAAGAATTAAAAAATTGGAAAAGAATCAGTCGTGAACCTTTGTTATAAATTCTTCATTGATTTTAAAATAAAATCTTCATCTGCAGTAGAGGGATACTGAGTAAATAGGTGTGCGTTGACCACAGAAAAACACATCAGCAGAATGATGTAGACCAGGAAGCTGGAATCAAACCAGTAACCTTTCCAAGGACAGCAATAACATACCATGTTCATGCCACGGCTAGCACTGGGAGTGGTAATCTTTACCTAGAAGTGCGTGATGCTACAGCAATACGAATTTGCTATTGTCTTCCGTCCTCAGCTACAGTGGCTTAAACATAAATGAATGCCAGACCTCCCTGGAGCAACTCGGCACTGACATTCCTGACCCTGCGTGTCAGAGAAGGATAAATCATCTGCTCATTTCAGGCAACTCAAAGTCTCCCTGACAGGTATGCAAGCATAATACGAAGCAATTCTAAAACACTAAATGACATCAGTTCAGAATGACACCAGTATAACCAAGAGCCAATCTGTGCTCAAGCAGCAAACCTTTGCTAACAAAACATGTCAGGGTTTGGAAATGAAAAAGATGTGAGGCTGTACTAAAACAGTTTCCCCTAATTCATGCATGACCTGACTGACTTCTTTAAGACAATATTTAAGGTCCAGCATGGCCTACAGTCAACAAAACAACTTTGCTTTGTAGTGAGAACAGGATTTCAGTCAGGTGCCATCATGCAGCAGGAAAACCCACAAGAGATTTGTATTTGGCTTTGTTTCCTGCAAATTACATTTAACTCATTCAGTCTAACCTGTGCCACTCATACAGTCATCAGATGCACACTGACAATGAAATATAAAGAAATAAAATGAAAATAATTAAGATATTAGAGAATGGTTTACATGAAAGTAGTCTGGACGGCATCAGCAAAAGCCCAGCATTCTGCTGGAGCAGACAGTAACAAAACATATGCAGACCACTCCTATGCAGCAACTAAGTGTAAGTCTTAAATCTACACTGGCCTCTCTACCAACAGGCCAAGTGATAACACGTACCACTTGTAACTCCGGTGTCTCCTCACAGTTTTTATTACAGGCTCTCCACCATTAAAGGTGGGTGTTTGTGAGTGAAAATAGCTGGGTTTGGCTTGAACTTTTTCATAAATGGGCTTAAACCCTGCAATGCACTTGCATACCCACATTGACCAATACTGTATCAGTGTGGGCTGCATCCTATTCTTTGAGAAGAATTATTTGCTTTTTGCAGTGACCTGAGTCCTGTGATTTAAGACAAAAATTATGATTGCGACTTCCCACTGCGCTCCTGTCCACTAGATGGCTGCAGCTTATCCCTGCTGTGATGCAAGCATGAATTGTTTCAAATGAACAGAAAGATCCTCATCTTGCCGTAGATAGTACCAGTAAAACTCCCAGTAACCCCTTCTGAATAAACGGGAAAAAGCTCTTGGTGTATCAGTTGTGGAGATTTAGGGATTCCCTCGATTTCGTTTTCTGGTTGCTTCCTCAGATTTCTCTGTACACATGCTTACATGTACATTTGTTATTCATACAGTGTATAAGGTCAGCCACATGCCACAGCTTGAAATCACTCTGTTATTATCACCACCTTGCCAGGATTTCACCCAGTTCCTCCCTCCCTCGCCATTGCAGCCAAGAGAACTCTTGGGACTTCTGCTTCTAGTGTCCATTTCTGTTTCATGTCTCCTTTTTTCCCTTGACTTCAGCTGCCACAAGACCATTTGCAGAAGTGCTCTATTCCTCTCCCCTTCAGTGCTACAAATGTGCTTGGCAAGACAGGCTGGCGTGTCGCTGAGTGTGTAAGGATGTGGCAGCACTTCTGCCAACCTCCCTGTGCTGCTGGGCCTCTTGCTGCTGCCAGCCCCTTTCTCCTTTCTCCTTTCTCTTTTCTTTTCTGCTCTTTTCTGTCCCTTTCCTTTTTCCAACTTCTGAGGCAAGACCCAGAAAACATCTTGCCCCAGTCCTGTTTACTCACTGCTAGTTCAGCGATTTATCTCAGCAGACACTGTACTGGGCTTTTTTTTCTTCCTGATTCTGGGGACTGATTGGGCCAGGCAGGTTAGTTTCAAACTTAGATCTCCTGGTCCACAAGTAGCAGAAATACAGCCTACAGGCAGAAATGCATCATCACTACGACAGAAATATTTTTTTTCAATTAGAACATCCTATTGCCCTTGACACTGGAAAACACGGTCATTTGTCTTGTATCGTATCAGGATGGGGGATGTGATACAACCAACAGCTTGTGGCTGGCCAAAACGACAACAACAAAGCACACTGGAAACCTGAAAAGAATAATCAAAGCAATGAGGAGGCCATGCCAGCACAGGGGATGTGTGAGATGGGGAAAACGAGAAGGCTGTCACCATGCAAGAAGAAACGTCTATTGTCACTGCCAAAGGCAGAGGTTGCCTTTTAAATAAGGCAGAGCAAGTATCAGGAAGCTAGAGCTGCATCAAAGAAGTCTGGTGTAACTGACCTGAGAAAAACTACAGCAAGGTTTTTAAAGTCAAGATTATTACTTCTGTTTTATAGCAGGGGCCTACCAGAGGGCCCTTGCTACCAGAAAACCACAGAGCAGCAGGCTGACTGACCTTCTTGCCCCTAACTGATGAGAAGACCCCTCAAGCTTTTAACGTGTTCTAGAGTGAATGTCGTTTGTGCCTAAAATATAGCATATGCTCAGAGATAAGCAGGCTCTTTTTTTCAAGTGGACATCATTGTGTACCTGCCTGTTGAAGCCCACAGGCTCCCATACAGCAACATTAATGGTTTGCATTTCATGAAAGACTACTTCAGTTGAAAGGATTTACTACATGATCAGCCTGACTACTTAAGTTTAAAGGGTCTTTGATAAATTTGTGTTCGTAGAAGTAGCAGCTATACAGAAGAATTCCTCTTATCTGTCTTCAGCATATTTTGTACAATCAATTGTATCAAAATACAAAATAAAATAAATAAAATATAAAAATAAAATAAAAGCCCCAAGCCTTCTATGCTGTAAACCCAACTTCATTTTCTGACCCCTTTGGAAGACAAACCAGACATCTCCTGGAGTCTTTTAGTCTATGTATATAGGAAATGACTTAGCTGGGGGGGGGGGGCGGGGGGAAATAAAGATTAATATTAACCTGTGCTTTGTAACCTGCTGGATTATTGAAACCCCTCTTTCTCCTCACCTCATTTTTTTTTTCCTTTGTGGCTGGGGCTGAGCTGGGCAGGGGGATGCAATTGGAAGGCAATAAAATATAAGGAAAGACTGCTTGGTAGTGCCCAGAAATGCAGAATGGAAAAGAATTGGTTGAACCACTGACCATTACCTCTTTCTTCAGAGGCTGTGTAGAGGGACCAAGCAACTCAGCATCAGGGAAGCTTGCTTCCTATCTTGGGAATATATATTGCACTTCCTCACAAAGCAAACTTTCTTCTTCTTGATGAAAGGTTCCTGGCTAGAACAACTTCCCTTTTCAAGGCAGGTTCCAAACCTCCTCTATTCTTTGTTTCCACAAGAGGCGGGACATCTTGGGAGGTTGTGTTTGGAGCTTGACTTCACACTCAGCAGTGACCCTCTTCTCCTCGTAAAATTTCCTCTTGGACAATTCTAAGTCCTTCCCCATTGAGTCCTAATATCCATCACTAAAATCTTCCTGGGCTTGTTTTTACTTACTGATTCACATGGTTGCTCAGGTTTTCTGCAGTGTACTAACAACTCAGACCAAGTGTGCACAATAATGACTCATGCTCAGAAAATGACTAACACTAAAAGAAAAGCAGCTGCAGAATAAACCTTGCAAATATAAATAGCTGTGATCCAGGGCCAGGAAATATGTGTTTGAATAAAACCTGAAGTCCCAAGCTTTTAGCAAGAACTGACCTGCCCTATTGAAATTATGTGACTATATTACCAGGCCAACAGTAGCTTTCTTAAAACAAGGAAAAGAAACAACAACAACAACAAAAAGGAGGTCTGTCTTTATGCTGTATCACATGCAATTCAAGTGTTTGCTTCTAACACTGAATGCCATTACCAGACACATAAAACAGGCTAAGTGTGGGAATTGCTGGTTTTCTAAAGTGAGGCAGTAGAAGGAAAGGCTGGTCTCACCATCTTCAAGCTCAGTAATAATTATGCTTTCATATAAACATAAAGGACGGAAATGGTTTGACTACATGGAAAACCGTAAGGGGTTTTTTGTTTGTTTGTTTTTGTTTGTTTTTTTAGGAGAGTAATAGTTAAATACACATTGGTATGAGTAAACCAGCTGTAACTGAAAAGCTAAATGATGCTTACAGAGAGCTGTATACCAGGATGCCTGTTCTTTCCTATTTTCCTCCAGTTAGCTGCAGTACTTTTTCACTGAATATATTCCTACCATGCAGCAAAGGTTAGCTGTAGTAGCCACAGTAATGTTAGCAATCTTACTGATGAGGCAATTCGTTTGAATGCTGATACATTACAAGGAAGAACTAAGCCCTCATAAGCTGTAATGCACATTAGGAAAAGACATTTTAGATGGTAAATGGGAGAACATATTGTAGCAGCTCATAAATACAGACAAGAGTAATCACACTGTGCTATTTATGCAGACATTTTCCGGGGGTGAAATTTAGCTGCGCAGGATCAACACAAAATTGCAAGCATTAGTGACTGACGAAGTCACCTAGGTCACTGAGCAATCTGTGCATTCGCTTCGCCCATGATTTCTTTTCTCACAAGAGCGTTGCTCAGGCGCCCAACTTTCATGTAGTATGTTCTGTGCAACAGTAGTGATACAATAAAAAGACAGATGTAGTGAGAAATTTAAAGCTGTCCAAAAGTGGGAAAAACATTCACTTTCCTGCAGGAAGCTCAGGAGACAGACAGAAAAAAAGAAATCTGTAACTGACTAATTCATCCTTGTTATCGGTAAACTCCAACCATGTCCTTAAGAATGCTTTGTGCCTGCAGATTACTTCTATCTTTTCTTCAGTTCTCAGTGTAACCTGTGAGGCTTTTGGGTTTCCCAGAACAAAAACCCCAACAACTCAGCAAGCGAACTTACATGAGAAAGAATGAAGCTCAAGAGAAGGCCTGGGGCTTACCATGGGCTGTGTGTCTCTTATCCGGAGTCTCGAATCAGTGCTTACACACCTGTTCTTCTGCGTGCTTTGTTGGTCCTTTAGACTATTATTATGTAAATATAGAACATTATATTTATATTAAGCTAGTGCAGTCTATAAATATTCAAGTGTCTGCTGCCATTTTTATGAATGTGAGTACGACCCATGTTGCACTAATGGCAATTACAATTCAGTCACAAGAGGAATCTCAAGAGATGCTTAAAAGCACTGAGGTATTAAACATCTAACAAGCAAAAAGCCCCTAAGACCTGAAGAAGGGAAATAACTGGCTTTTCAATGGAACACCACAGGTAGCTAGCTCTGTAAATACGCTCTCTGCGCCACAACCACAGTCAGTTTGAAACACCTCTAAAAAAGCAAATCTACTCCATTTTATAACCTTGTTTTGTGAAATGTGATTATTTAGTTCTGCCACCATGCACATACCACTGTGTGGTCAGAGCGAGGGACTGTGCCTACATGATCCTTTCCATCTGTGAAAAGCAAAGAATCTTTCCTCTGTCTTCTTCGAGATGTAATAAGAAAAAAACGATGGGGTAGAAATGGGGCTAGAGCCCCCTGCAAGAGACGTTGCTGCCTGGAGCTGATCCACGCCTTAGTATTCTTCCTCTGAGAAAGACAATCTTGTTTTTTCCCTCTATCTTACCCTGTTTTTAATTGCCTGCATACCTGCTATCTTTTAGGCCTCCTTGTGCCTTCCAACAATCAGGAGAGATGACATTCAGTTCCAACCCTGCCTCATCGTCTGTGTGAAGTGTTTTCCTGTAGCAGTGCTTATGCTTTCCTAAGGGACCTGTGATTTCTTTCTGCTAGCTACCAGGAATGTTCCACGAGGTGTGTGTAATGCTTTGCAGAATAGTATGACTTGCACATCCTCCTACAGCTTGCCTGACAACTTCTCGAGTTCTTTTAACACACCCTGTTTTTATATTTATTTAAATTAATTGGTTCATTGTCAGAAGAGAAAAGAAAATCTTCTTTCCTGCATGTGCAGAATAATAGTTGTAATCCTGCATTTCCACCAAGAAAAATCTGGATCCAGCAATGACACAGAGGCACAGCGATCCTGACGGAAGACCTCGGCGAGGGTGAAGCTGGTGATGGGCAGAAGGCTGGACCTGAGCTGGTGCCAGCTGTGCAACACAGCCTCACTCCTGCATCGTGCCAGGTGGTGGCTGGACACGGACACTCAGTGTTAACAGCGGAGCAGCCAGGCAGCTCCCACGTGGCACTGGCACTCACGCACCTGCAGAGCCTTGCCTTTATCCAGCAGTTCTCATCTGAGCATCCTCTTTATTTCCCAGTGAAAATAATTAAGAGAATTGTTTATTTTTATGAGAATCCTATAGTGGCTGGGATGTTTTTACCTTGGTACCAGTATCTCTGAACGGAGACTAGAGCTTCCACAGTACACAGAACAGCTTCCTAAGGCTACAACAGCCTCTCAACACAGGTGCCATTCAGCAGAGCGCAGTTATGTGCCGGTACAGTTAGCAGGGAACTGCATACTTGAGAGTGCTGCTGAATGAAGGCTTATACGAGTTCATGAAAGCACTTCTGATAAAAGAATCTCTCTCTTGACTTGATTGGTACTGATCGCAGACACTGAAAGATCGTCATGCTGACCTAAGAGTTTAGGAAGGGATTGCTATTTAAAAATAATTCCACTATACCCTGGACAACATTCGGGATCTGCAGGGTGCCCAGACAGATATTTATGTTCCTGATATTAGAGTATCTGTAGATACTCTAGCTAAACCTGTTGTTTTGTAATGAGGGATATGAACTGGAAAAATTCAATTTTTTTAAATACGTGGGGTAGGGAGGGAACAGTCTTTGATCACTTTGCTTGGTTTCTTACTTTCTTATAAAAAAAAAAAAAGCAAGCAATAAGCTCCAATTATACTCAAATCCATAAAACGTTTTAAGAGACATAGCTTACCATGTCATATTAATCCTGATTTAAATTTAAAATCTAATTTGCAGTAGGATGCAGTCACTGAGTTGATGTCAAGTACATACTCCTTACTGTTGTTTCAACACCTCACAATCCGATATGCTTTCTCTAGGCAAAAACGTACTGGACTGTAACAGTAACCCTGTAAGACATCCCCTTTCTTTTACCTCATCTTTGCAGGAAGCTTTCCACTAAGTCACATTACAACTTCTATAGCCAAAACCGTTTTGAGAGCTCTGTATTGGTGCCAACAGCCTTTATATGGGGTTACTACGGGAAGGGAACAATACAGCACAAAATGCCATGCAGAGCACCTTCCTTGCCTTGCTGCAAATGCCTTTCTTAATTATTAGGAAAGGTGTTTACAACCGAGCTCAGAAAATCACCTACTGGATTGCGAAGAGGAAATACTGCTGTGTTTTTGTTCAGAAGCAAGGAAATGGTGGTTTCTACTGTGAGCTCTAGCAAAGACTGGTACCTGAGTTAAAATTTGGAGTTTCTCAAACAGAAGTGAGAACTGTAATGTCAAATTGAGTCTCCTGGCTAAATCTGTTCCGTGTACTCATAATTAATTATCTGTAGCTGAAGAAGATTAGAAGAGACTTGAGAGAGAGCTGATTGATTGGTATACAGAGAAAACCGCTGTAACAGACAACAATGATGATAGTAAAAGATCTAGGCCAGTTTATTAGCATCTTGCTCTAAGGAAAAAGTTTCAGTAGCAGTTCTAGCAACGCTTTAGAATGCTAGAATACTCGTTTTTTGAAACACTGGTGGCACAGATGCATGTGAATTGCAAAACAGGTGTTAACATAGCCCATTTAGTACAGCCTCTTGGAATTTATTTCTAGATATTCTTGTGTCTGCAGGGGTGGTGGGGAAGTCAGATCTGAGGCTTCAGAGAGACTAAGAGCAGCCCTGGAGCTCGTCTTTCCTTCTGAACGTGTAAAGGTGTTGTGATGCATCTAACGAAGTCTGAGAGACAACAAGGAAATGCCACTTAATGTAATTCTCTCTGCAGCCTATACCAACAGATGCAGTCCTGAAACCTTCAGGAGTAGCCGGGCTGTTTGTTGTATTGAAATTGTATTGCCTCGCCGAGGCAATCGGCTCTGGGGCAGATGCGTTCTGCAGCGGAGCAGGGAATCGAGGCAGGCAGGGCATTTTTTCCGGCATCGAGGCCACTCGAGGCAGCCGAGGGAGCCGCCAGGCCCCGGCAGCCCTCGTGAGGGAGGCTGACGAGCCGTGGGCAGAGTGGGCAGTGCCCCCTCCCCGGCCGTTCAACGGCAGCCCCTGGGGAGCGCGGCGACCAGGGCGGGCAAACAGAGCACAGCACGGCACTTCGTGCGGGCAGGGCGCGCTCGGACAGGGCAGAGCATCCCTCCCCGCTCAGGGGAACAGCTCATCTGCCGGCTGGCTACCTACAGCTAAACCGCCATGGTCTGCACTAGGCAGAAAGCTCTTTCTAGAAAGCCTGTGGCGACCCAGACTGACTGCCCGCTCAAAAATGCGGCAGTTCAGGTCTCTGGAGGCAGGGAGTGCCTGAGCCTGTAGCTGCTATCAGAGGGTGGCAGAGACACCGCGTGTGTGAGGTGTGAGCAGGTGGATGACCTGCTCAGCCTGGTGGCAGAGCTCAAGGGGGAGGTGGAGAGGTTAAGGGCTATCAGGGAGTGTGAGCAGGAGACAGACCTGTGGGGCAACTCCCTGCAAGGCCTGAGGGAAAGGCACTGGGGTGAGACACCCCAAACAGGGGTGGACCCCCTGCCCTGTTGCTGTCGGGCAGAGGGAGGGGCCTTAGGAGGTGAGGGGGAATGGAAACAAGTCACTGCTCGGCGTCACAGGGAGTCCCCCTTGCTACCGGCCTTGCCTTCCCAGGTGCCCTTACACAACAGGTTTGAGGCCTCGGACCTTGAGAGACTGGTGGGTGAGGATGAGGTTAAGTCTACCCAGGAGGATGCCTAGGGTGAGGAAGTCGACTCCAAGCCTCAAGACTGCCTCCACTAGGAAAGAAAGAAGGGTGATTGTTGTAGGCGACTCCCTTCTCAGGGGAACAGAGGGCCCTGTATGTCGGCCTGACCCTACCTGTAGGGAAGTCTGCTGCCTCCCTGGGGCCAGGGTCAGGGACATTGCCAGAAACCTTCCTAAACTGGTTCACCCCCCTGATTACTATCCTATTTTGATAGTCCAGGCCTATCATCCAGATAGTGATGAAATTGCTGAGAGAAGCCTGAAGGCTATCAGGCCAGACTTGAGGGGACTGGCATGATTAGTAGGTGGAGCGGGAGTGCAGGTGGTGTTTTCCTCCATCCCTACAGTGGCAGGCTGAGGTGCTTAATGCCGCCTTTGCCTCAGTCTTTAGCAGCAAGACCAGTTGTTCTCTGGATACCCAGTACCCTGAGCTGGTGGAAGGGGATGGGGAGCAGAATGTGGCCCTCATAATCCACGAGGAAATGGTTGGCGACCCGCTACAGCACTTAGATGTATGCAAAATGGTTGGCAACCCGCTACAGCACTTAGATGTATGCAAGTCGATGGGTCTGGATGGGATCCACCCAAGGGTACTGAGAGAACTGGCGGAAGAGCTGGCCAAGCCGCTTTCCATCATTTATCAGCAGTCCCCTGGCTATCAGGGGAGGTCCCATTTGACTGGCGGCTAGCAAATGTGATGCCCATCTACAAGAAGGGCTGGAGGGTGGACCTGGAAAACTGTAGGCCTGTCAGTCTGACTTTGGTGCCGGGGAACCTCATGGAGCAGATTATCTTGAGTGTCATCACGCGGCACTTGCAGGGCAACCAGGCAATCAGGCCCAGTCAGCATGGGTTTATGAAAGGCACCTCAAGTACTGTGTTCAGTTTCGGGCCCCTCACCACAAGAAGGACATGGAGTTGTTCGAGCGAGTCCAGAGAAGAGCAACAAAGCTGGTGAGGGGTCTGGAGAACAAGTCTTACGAGGAGCGGCTGAGGGAGCTGGGATTGTTCAGCCTGGAGAAGAGGAGGCTCAGGGGCGACCTTATCGCACCCTACAGGTACCTTAAAGGAGGCTGTAGTGAGGTGGGGGTTGGTCTGTTCTCCCACGTGCCTGGTGACAGGACGAGGGGGAATGGGTTAAAGTTGTGCCAGGGGATGTTTAGGTTGGATATTAGGAAGAACTTCTTTACCGAAAGGGTTGTTAGGCATTGGAATGGGCTGCCCAGGGAAGTGGTTGAGTCACCATCCCTGGAGGTCTTTAAAAGACATTTAGCTGCAGAGCTTAGTGATATGGTTTAGTGGAGGACTTGTTAGTGTTGGGTCAGAGGTTGGACTTGGTGATCTTGGAGATTTCTTCCAACCTAGATGATTCTGTGATTCTGTGAAATCTTATCAACTAAAGTGCTTGCACTAAATTTTCTAGAATCATAAAAATGTGGGCAGGAAGGAAACTCTGATCAGCCATGCTTTGTGTAGCCAAGTCTTGTAGACCTTCCAGGATGAGACTTCTCTGATCACGCAAGTATCAGTTCACTGCTGCACTGTTGGTCTAGCAGGATCAATGTTTCCAAATGTCCAACCTGAACATCCTTTTCTATTCCACGTTGCTAACGCTATTCACAAAACATTACCTTGATGGGGGGGGGAAAAAGACAGGGAGAAGAGCTGGGGAGGGGGAAGAATTCATGACTCGGGGAAAGGCAGAGAGAGCAACTTGAAGCAAAGGGGTGTCAGAAGTATGCAAGTAAAGGAACAGGATGACAGAATGTAGGTTAACTACCAACATCTGAAACTTCTAAAAATACATTCACACTACAGTTGTTCAAATTTAATGCTTCAAAACTGAGCTGCTAGTGAAGAACTGGCGTAATGGACTGTAGGTATTTGGGATGACAGTGGGATACAGGTTCAGCTTCGTTTACAGGGTCATTAAGATCTGAGTTTTTCATCTGGCGTACAGTAATTTATAGTTCTGCAGGTGAAGCAGAAATACAGAAAAGGAGTGTAGATTACAGTCAGAAAAAAATAAATAAAGGAACCCAGCATTTTTCTTCAGCATTTTTATTTTGCCAAGGAAAAGACTAAGCAGAGAAGATAAGCAGTGAAGTTGCAGACAGATGTACCGTGTCTTTTATTAATCGTGAATGGCTTAAGCCTTCCTGTTCAAGGTTAGCAAATAGTAATAAATGTATGATACAGAAGATTTGTAAAGCAGACATGGACACTTGGGCTCAAAGTGGACAAAACACCTGATCATGAAAGTGAAATATGTCTTTTTTTATTTACCCATCACAGCAGGCAGATATTGCATGAGTTTAGACAAAGAGACTGTAGTTAATTCAGATTAAATATGTGGATGAAATGATGCAGGTCAGATGGTTTTGTTTCTGTCAATAACAAGTATCATAGAGTAAGTCTGGGTACAACATGTCCAGGTTTTTGAAGCTCCAGAGATCTGATGCCATGAATCAGCATCTTTGTCCCTGAATAATCATACTGGGTCCCAAATTAGGAGTATTTTTTTTTTTAATAATAATAATAAAAACAAACAAAAAACACAAAAACATTACAATCAGGATTCATTAGTGTGGAATAGTGAAGTGTTTTGTTAATCTGTGTGATTTATTGAAGATGGCCTTCTCTGTATGTACACGATAAGGATTCCACTGACTAACCTCTCCTGTAAAAGAAGGGCATTGTCTCATTCTGACAATTACTGAATTGCCATCAACTCCTTTCACCTCACCTGTGAGATTTCCCAGATTCCTTTTTACCTGAGTCTTAATGGCCTGGTGGAGAGGTCGCTCATTTATAGGTTAAAGGAAATTAAGGAAGTCAAGGAATAGGGTTGCAGAAATAGCAGCAGCTGAGTAGATAGCTGTGAGCTGCTGTGAGCTTTCCTCCTGTGTTGTCTTCTGCAACACCATGTTTTACCTTTTGCCTGAGAGCTCATTCAGCAGAAAGACTGCATTGGCTTGAAAGAGGGAAAAGCAGATTGTCATGTCTCCTTGGAGGAGTGCTTCCTGCAAGGTGGGAAATGCTGTGACTCCTGAGCATTGCAGAGCTGAATTCCCCCAAGGTAGGATGAAATATAGGGAAAAAAAAAAAAGAAGAAGAAAAAAAAAACCATGCAGAGTAATTCCTAGGGCTGAGAAAAGATGGAATAAATACTTAGAGATTTCTGTGATCACTGGAAGTTGAATTAGGTGGTTTTATGTCTTTTTTTTTCTTTTCCTCCATGTGAAGACCGGATTTCCCATTCAGAATGAATACCTTTTCCATAAAAAAAAAAAAACTGAGGAGAATAAATACTAAAAGATTTATGAATGGTTCCAAAGATTGGGCCAGCTTGGAAAATGTGTAAGGACCAAAGGCTGTAGATTGGGTAAGAATTCATGGTTTCCTGGTGGTGGAAAGGTAAATGTAGATGGAAAAAAGAGAAGGAGCTGAGAATGTCCCCTGGCAGCTATCATGGGCTGTCTCTGGAGAGCAGAGCGATGGTGCAGCAGCAATACATGCACTGACATGTATACAATGGCAGTTCCACAGGGCTATTGTTTTAAATGTGGTTAGCATTTCAAGGGTTGCTACTGAGGAGAGCTATAATTAGTGCCTAAAAGCTTTGCTAGTATGCTATTTGAAAGGTATCACAGCCCAGGGGATCTAAAGGAAAGAAAGGTAGCACTGAGGAGAAATGCATCTCCAGTGAAACAATGCTACCTGAAATCAGACACTAAATCAAGGAACCAGCATGGGGAGAAGTAACTGAGACTATGGCTGTAGGTGAGCTTCTTTATCTTTGCAGGTAATGGACTACAGACATAAGAAAGCTGAACTAACTGCCTGGGATCTAACCCAAGCTTTTAAAGAAGTTTTCTCTCTATATGTACATATACATGCACACACACGGCTTACGCATCTTCCTAAGCTATGATGTAGTCCTTACCTAAGTAGCTGAGAATACATATTTCTAAGCACTGTAATTTGACTGTACGTGGTTTCTTGATCATTTCTACAATAATAGAGTAGAAATTGTCAGGCACCCATTTTTCTCTAACCTTTTTAACAAAGCTTCTCTGAGGGGTGGAAGTCCCATTTTCCTACAACTATTTGCTACATAATTATAAGTTTGAGTAGTTACAAGCTCATCTTAATTAAGAATTTGTATTATTTGTTGCATAAAGTATTCTTAGAACAGGGTTAGAATTGTAGCACTGTTCCCAGAAGAGAAAGAAAATATGACAGGCTTGTTCCTAGCTCATGTGCACAGGCTATTCATAACATCATAATGCAAACAAAATTATTTTTTTCTACTCATACTATTATGAAGAAAAGCTGTAAGTGTCAGAAGGAACATGTATTCATTAGTCCTAATGAGTAACATGCATTTACAGCAAACGAAGAAGAGCAAGAACTAAAGTAGAAGCAGTTAATCAGGTACAGGGTCAAATCCTGAAATGTCTATCCTAAAGTCCTGTTGATTTACCTGGAAAAATATGCACTACTTAAAAATACTATTTATGCACTAAAGGAATGAACTCTACAGGATTTTTTTTTTCTCTCTACAGTCTTTCAAATCAAGTAACAAATAGGTTAAGGGAGTAAAGCACTCATGAAAAGTGGTTCCTCAGATGTAGTACAGCAAATTCAGCAACTAGGATTTATGGATTAATGTGACAGCAATACCAGAGAACTAGTATGAAGTTTAATATATTCTCAGGTTATGTTCAGTAGTTCATCTGATGGAAATAAAAGCTCTTAAACTGAGCCCTGGCTTATGAGCTGTACTACGATGCCGTTGATACATACAGGAGGTTGCAGCCTTCTCTTCAAACTACCTAAATATTGAACAGAAGTGAGGAAGTAATTACCTACCTATGAGCTGCCTCGAATACATGCACTCTATCCCACTTCAGAGAGTGTACAGACCATTAATTCAGGGCAACAAGCTACTACAGCATACCTCAAGTGCCACAGGATGGCAGCCTTTCAGAGTAACTGCATTGTTATTCTGTTCCAACTCCTGTGGTTGTTGTTCCTGTCTGAGAATTCATGTGTAATATCTTTGTGGTTTACTACTTTGCTATGGGAAACGTTGCCCAGTTTGGGAACATCATTTTGTATTTTGGGCAGCCATGAAGCTTAAAAGGCCATTTGTGGTGGTACAGTCTAAATTGAAAGCCTGAAGATGGGATTTGTAAAACAAGAGTAATGAGATGTGGTTGTGGAGTGCTAGTTTTGGATTTCTGCTTTCCATTATGCTACACGGTGTTAAGCTGAGGCAGGGGAAGTTTAGGCTGGACATCAGGAAGAGGTTCTTCACCGATGGGGTGGTTGCACACTGGAGCAGGCTCCCCAGGGAAGTAGTCACTGCACCAAGCCTGTCTGAATTTAAGAAGAGATTGGACTGTGCACTTAGTCACATGGTCTAAACTTTTGGGCAGACCTGTGCGGTGCCAGGAGTTGGACTTGATGATTCTTATGGGTCCCTTCCAACTTGGGATATTCTGTGGTTCTATGATACAGAGAGGAGTCTGCAGGCTTAACCTTTTTTTCCTTGATTGGCTTCTTCGCATACTTTCAATGACATTTTTGGTTAAGTAGAAATAACTTAAAAATAATTTGAATCCGACAAACAATTATTATTGTTGGTTATTGCAAAAGCTATATCCATGCACATACAACAGTGTATTCAAAGTCTCTAAGTGCAGAATGAGTGTATGACCTCAAAATAAATTTAACCGTAATACCCACAGATAGAATCAAATTCATCTTCAAGTTCCACACAAGCTTGCAATTGAATTCATGGGATAAAAATTGCAAACAACCTATGTTAGTAAGTTCATGATCAAACACAATTCTTATAAGCATGAGTGTGAATTAAAAGAAGAGTTTGAGGCTACACTGGAGTTGCTGTCTGAGTTATGTGAAAAGTCAGTCCTTCAGAAATGCAAGCAACAAATACTACTGTATTAAACCACCCAGCTCCGTTTGATTGCATGCTGCATATTCTCATGTCCCTGGAAAAGTTCAGCTGATATATTGTACTCATTTTCACAAAGTATGCTACTTAACAACTAGCACAGTCACATTAAAGGCAAGAAACTATCAAGCTTGCAGGATGATTCCTGCAGCCCAGCAGGCAGGTGCAGGTGGCCTCCATCTCAGGCTGGCCAGCAGGTGCCACAATCCTTCCAAATTTGTTTGTTTCCAAGTTAGCTTTAGAAACACCAGATACAGACCTATAATGCACGCTATTTGAAATAATCTATTCAAATGCTATGTAGATCATTTAGCTAAATTCAGCTCCTTAAATCAAAAGGATAACTCAAAGTACAGTTAAATTCATGTAGTATTTTAACAATCCCTCAGTCTTCCTCACTGTAGCCTGATGTCACATATGGGGAGCAGGAACAGAGTAAATGCAGAAGCCAAAGTTATTAGCTGGAGAAAATGTCCTAAATCCTGACTAATTTTCAAATATAACAATGTAAAAGAGGAGAGGCAATGAAAAAAAGAATACCAGGACTTGGTTTCTCCTTTCCATAAGCTATGATTAAATCCTTTCCTCACTCTGGCCTCGTGGGACAATGAAGAAGACGACTGCTAGTTTTAAAACATGGTTGAAGATCTTATAAGTCTTAGATGGCTTTGTGTGTTTGTCAGCAGAAGACCACATTATTTGTAATGCTGTGTTGCCTGGAGCTCTGTCACACTGAGCTAGCTTCTGCACAAACACACAAGGAAACTGCATGTTAAGCTCCTAAATAAGACCATTAAAACCAATTGCTTTTGCAGATTTCTCTGCAGATGTATTAGACATTGGAACTGCATCAGGTGAAGTTGAAAATGAAGAAGATGGATAATGTTTTATTAGTCAAAGACAGGCGTAGACAAATTTTCTACTGACAAGTATTTATTTTTTTTCTTGAACAAAACCATAGAGAAAAATCCAACTTTGCTAGGTTCATTAATTAAAATGCAATACGTGAAAAACAGCCCAATAAAGCCAAAGTATGAACTTTGATGCAACTTAAATAATGTAATTTCCTTTTCTATATGTAAAAGTTACTTGGTGAGCAGGACTTAAGAAAGAGGCTGTACCAGGTCTTAAGCACCAAGGTTACTGCTAGTGTAAGTATTGGCCATTTAAGATCATGTCTGAGAAAGCAGCTGGTACTGATTTGGTTACACAAAGGGCTAAAATCCAAATTAGGAAAAGCAAAGCACCTGTGTGACTACTAGTAAGAATTTCTGAAGGTGATTATTTTTGGTGCAGAGCATTATTCAGTAACATACAGTTTGGTTAGATGGCTCATTGTTTATCTGTATGTTTCACCACCAAAATTATTGTTAGAGACTAATTGTGTTGCAGACATGTCATGTTTGTAATGCTGCAGAGAACCTCTTCAGAGCTAGAAGGGTGCATGCATGGTGCCTTTGTTCACTAAGCTACAAATCTCACAGGGAATAAGCTAGGTTCTACAATTGCCTCCTAGCAGGTAAAACTCTGTTACTTTAGGATTATAGTAGTTTACTACCACCAACTCTGTCCTAAATCAGACTGTGGCATCTCCTCACAAATCCAAGCTCTTAGAAGGGAAAGAGGAAAAGGAAACTGCTGACCTGTAAGGCATTCATTTAAGCCTTCAGTAGAATGCTCTGAAAAAGTAAAATCCACTGGGGGGAGGGGGGATACAAATCTATTTAACAATGAACTTATAAAAGCAATTGTCTTAGAGTAGATAACAAATGGGATTCTTTTTTTTGGTTAACCTAAATCAGATGAATGTCAATGTCCATCAAACACACCCCTTGGAGCACGCTTCACTTAATTCAGCCTTGTTAAAATACACGTAGCAGGAGATTCCTCAAAGTAATTGAACGTCCTCTCATCCTGCTTTTGTTAAGAGACCAAGGAGGAGTGCATTAAGGTATTATATAACCAGTCAATGGCGGTAGCGGGGGGGAAACCTCACTATTATCTTGTAGGATAGACTGTGCCACACATCACTGCATGGAAATTCTTTTGAAACAGCTAGGAAGGATCACTGCTCTCCTTTTCCTGATTTTTCTCATGCTCTGGTTATAATGTTCACGTGATGAAGCAGTTGTGACCACTGAATTCTTTTCTCCCTCCCTTTTTTCCTTTGCCAATCCATACAGCAAAATGTCTGAAATAGTATTAGGACAACAAAGCCTTGCTTTCCCCCTCTCCCCCCCATCATGTAAGCCAAGGACGAAATTAGTCCTTCACAAGTTGGTTAGACTACTTGGAAGTAATGAATTCAGTAGTGTTAAGAATGATTATATGATAGGAATAGCATCACAGGGAGTGCAGTATCTGGGTTTATGGGGCAGTGCTTGGGAGACCTGAGGATGTGGAGGCCAGAAACACATGTCTCTCGCAGGGGGAACTATTCCTCACCTGAGACACCAGCACGTGCTTAAGAAGTCAGAAGCCACGAGTGGATAGCAAATCCTGTCTCTGTCTGCTGACCCATGAGCGTGTTCAGAAAGTAGGCAGTGCACACTTGGCCCAGCACATGTAGAAACCAGGGCACATGGGAGAGACCAGTGCAGCCCTGCAAACAGGACCATGCCTAAGGCATGCACTGGGGAGTTGGGTGCTGAGAAAGGCTTGTTCTTTGTGGCTAATTTAGATGTAATGTGAATTGGGAATGGCTTTCCCGTGTGGATGGTAGCTGTACTGTGGTGCTTGAAAACCTGCAGGATGGAGGGGGGAGAGCAGCTACCTCATACAAAAGGTCCTGCCTTTCTGTGTGGCAGAAGTGGCAGGGTTACAGAACTGTGCTGAAATACTGTATTCATCTTATCCTGGCTGAGTGCTGAGGCTTCTTGGAGAACAGGGGGGCATTCTTGATGGAGGACCTTCTGTCCACCTCTGGTGTTACATACTGCCTAAAACTAACAAGAACCCCAAAGCAAAAAAACAAGTGCTGGCATGGCCTGTCGCTGCATGCTGCCCCAGTTCAAATACTGCCTACAAACGTTCCACTGTTTTTGCTCTAAATTGCACATCTAGTGAAAATAAATCACAAAGTAATGCAAGGAAAGAAGCACATTGTAATTAATACAAATAGCAATCATTACAAGAAATGGCTACTAAAAATTAGCGTAACTGAGCTGGCAGAGAATGGAAGTAGTCATGTCATTTTGAGAAAACTTCTTCATGGAAACTTTATCATGGGAGAGATTTTGAGATTACTTTATTTTTATATTCTTATTTTTTTTTGTGAACCTAGAAATTCATTTTCCAACTCTGCAAGTACACACTTACAGAGTGTGCTTGTTGTAAGCCTAAGTATAATTTGCGCACTTCGGTTCAGAGAAGCCAAGTTAGACTTAGGATCATAAAACTTGTTATATTTCAGTGTTGTATTTGACAACATTTATCCTTTGGTCTTTGTTAACATAAAACAATAGTCTTATTTTAGAATTGACTTGAAGTATCACAACAGGAGTTGGCTGTGGGCAAGAGGTTCCTTCTGACCATACACAGGTATTATGTTATTTTGTGTACTTAGGTTGAAATGCTTAAGGTGTGCTTCTGAGGAAAGCTAGACCAAGTTAGATGATGCCTCCCTGGAATAAATGTGAGCAGCTGGCAATATTCTGCCATGGCCTGTAATATGGGTGAAAGATCAAGGTTTTTTATCCAAGAACCACCACCATTATGTATTAGGTAGACCACATAAACAGGAAGACTTCAAGGAAAAGACAAGTTTGGTGTGTTTTGCTACTTGAAGAGAGATGGTCTTAGCTTGTGCTAATGTGAACGTGTTATAGAACTGGTGTTATAGAATGCCAGTTCTATCTGGAGGTTTCAGAGGTGTTGTCTAGATAGCACAAGTTGCAGGAACTCCTGGCATAGGCAGTGAGGGCTTTACTGGTAGAAGTTATTTTTTTTTTCTTTTTATGTCTTTTGCTGCAGCTTTAGACAAGTTTTTGCCACTGTGCAACATTGTACCCCACCAAACATCAGTACAGTCATGAAAGTTTTGGATTTTTCACGTTGGGGAAAAGAGAATGTAAGAAACAACACTTTGTCATTATTGCTTTTCTAATTAGTCATGCCAGTCAATTTTTGTGGTGTCTGGGGCAAAGTCCCCGTGGATGCTATTTATTTTGTGAGCCGTCAGCCTGGATTAATGCTGTTAGGATTTCTGAACATGTCTGACATTGGGGGATTTAGTGGTCAAATAAATCCAGCAAATCTAATATTATAATACTAAGTGTGTCTTTGCATAATTTCCAATTTGGAAACAAAGAATAGCATATATCCCTCATGCAACTGCTGCGGTAGTAACCACTATTTTGTGTTTTAATGGCATTGAATGTACTTTACAGTTGTCTTGAAAACTACACAGGAGAACGGGTGCTAAAAGACCAGAATTCATAACCTGTCTTGACACAAGTTTGAAAGTCTTTTACTCCTTCTATAACCAACATACCCCTTAGTGAAGTGAGACATTTAATGCTTCATACATGCTCACGGTGGAAATCCAGTAAACAGTTGGGTGTTATATTTGTAAACCATGTCTTGTATGCCAAGGTATATTAAGAGACGTATTTTTTTGCTGTCCTTCTGTGTCAAGAAGGTCTGCTTGTTAATTGAGGTATTTGATGCTATTTTTCCTCATTTGTAGTAGTAGTTTAAAGTATAAAAGTTTAAAACTGAACTCTGACCTATATACTGCTGTATCAATGACTTGGCAAGTCTGTTCAGTTGCCTTGTTCCTTCTCCAGATTACCTCTTACTAAAGCTTTTAAAATTGTACAACATTCACCTGGTTTACTTACTGCAATCTGACCTGGGGTATAAATTTTTGGTGACCTTATCACCATATTGATGTTTGTTTTGTGTTCTATATTGGTCTTTTGTACTTGAGGATGAGTTAATAACAAAACCACCACCAAACCTGTTTTTTAAAATGTTTTTTTTTTTTCAAGTTCATGTTGAAATATGAAGTTATAGCACTGATTTTTGCAAATGAAATGCTACCGACAGTATATAAGACGTTGATATTAGCACTGCTGTTTCTTGCATGTAAATCAATTTAATTGTAGTCAAAGGATTAGAGCACAACTGCATTCTTATGCTGATACGTGCAAGCATGAATACAACAGTGATAAAAAATACTTTTAATCCACTACAAACATATACATGACCTGGTCTAGTTCTTTCTTACCTATGATGGATATCTGTATAACAAAATAATCCTATCCTTTTTAAACAGGTCCTATAAAACTGATAATCAGAATTACACCCCAACTACAAAACTACTTGTGGCAGTTGTATCAGAAGCACGTCTAAATTTGAAGTGTGTATATCACTGTATAGTGTTAATAAATAAAACAAATACTGGAAACACACGGGTATGTCCCAGAGTTGCAGATGCTGAGAAAAAGACTTCTAACATGTAGTGAAGACTGTAAAAATTCATTCTATTTTATGTAGATTAATTGAAGAGTAATAGGCTACTAAAAGTACCTCAACACTACTTTTTAACTTTATGAAGTATGGTGTAATTCAAATATTAAATTTGCCAATGCACAAGCTTGTTTCTTGGTTCTTAGTCTTTCAAAAAGCAGGTATCTTTTTGGACAGCATTATAAAGAGAAAGAAGGCAAAACCAAGCATGTTTTCAGTACTCACTTTATCCACTGTTTCAGCTCCTTTAGGTGTTTTTGTACTTCTCAACTTGCTGTAGCAGGTAAAAGCTTTTATGCATGTCCTGTATACATTGCTAAAGTTACCCTGGAGTTCGAGTTGAGTCCGAAAATATTTTATTGGCTTCATGCACTGTGAGTACAAAACAATGTTAATTAGCCATTAATATTTGTTTCTCATAACCATTTCTAAAATTTCAGTTTAACATGGGGTTAAAACAGCAAGCAGGTCCAATATGACCTCATCAAGCATTTGCATATAGGCACAGCACAGACAAAATACATACCACATACAGTTTTAAAAAACATATATATATATATATATTTGTGTTACTGAAGTTGTAAATCCAACTGCCATTGCATAAAAAACTATTTGCCTATGTTACTCTCTATCATGAGTGTAATAAATATCTGATTTCTTTTGCGTTCAGATGTGCCTGAGATTTTTATTTTTGTGGGAATGTTTTTTATTTTTGTTATTTTTGAGTCTTCCTTCAGCTGTCTTGGGACCTGGACCTTTGCAAAGTTATTGGAAATTCTCCCGGGAAGAATCTCAATGTGGAGTTATTAGCATTTATTTAATTTCTGTTAAATTTTACCTCAGAAATTTTCTTAAATCTTTTGAGTTTATTCAAAACACTCATTAACATCACTGGTTTACAATGTTTGCACTTGCAGCGGGTTTTGCAGTACTTTTACACAAAAGCCCATTAAAATACACACAATTTCATTTAAAAAACAGACTTGTAAGTTTTTGTTTGTTTATCTTTTTTGTTTTGTTTTCTTATAGAGGCAGTACAATAGATAATTTAGTTAGCATTAATCTTAGTATTTCATTATGCTGTAGTATGACAATTTCACAGTATTACACTACCATTAATCTGAGATTTAGCGATTTTTAATCTTACTGCTTTTATCCTTGAGTTTTTAAGTTTCCAGTATACTTATTAACTTCCTAGAATGGCTTTGGGAATATCTGGGTTTTGAAAGAAGGATGCTGTCTCATGATCGTATTTATACTGTTCAGGAGCAATTCGAAAGCATAGAGGAAATGTTTAAATAAATGTGCCATAAATACAACTGAGTAAGTAATATGGACAGAAACAGACTGTTAAGTGAAAAAGCTACGGGATGAATGGAATATTTTGAAGTCTGATGACTTTGTAGTTAGAATAGAAATTTGACCGAGAATGCGTATTCTTTGCCATCTGAAAATGGAGACTCTTGGCATAAAGGGTTACACCGGGAAGCCATGAGTTGTATAGCATAGTGTGTCTTCCGTCCTTCGTGGCTGGTCCTTGTCTATGTGGTTCTGTGTTCTGTTGTTACGTTAAAAACAAAGAGACAAATCCTGATTACTTGAAGAATACTTTGGCTCTTACATCAATGAGCAGAAAAAAAAGCTAGATAACCAGGTGTAAGTGAAATCCACCCAGAATCATTCATCTGTGCTATCAACATTGCCTTTTGCTGTTATTCTTCTGTATGTATTTGCCTTTTATCTGCATTAGGGGAAAAAAGTTGCTATTATTCATAGCATCATATGAGTAATTAATTGTTAATGATTACTTACCATATGTTACGCACAGCTCTTAGCCAAAAATGCTGCCTTCTGTGGAGTCCTTCCACTGACACCCAAACCCACACTGACACCAGTCTTAAGACTGAAGTCTCTGGAATGGTGTGGCTGCGAATGTACAGTTGGTTACTTATCTCCAGTGATTTCATGCTTGTCACCACAACAGGTTGGTCAGAGCTGCTTCTAGAGATGGGTAAGTTTTGCTGCAACTTAGTGGGGCTGTATGCAGTGACTTCCATGTCGTTTGGCTGGGTTGAGATCTGACAGCTCTGTGCCTGCGCCCGGCGCATACTCTCACATGAGGCATTCTGCTGCTCCTGGGAGAGTACCATTCATACATGGGTTGTATGGCCGTAAAGCCCTTTGGCAAAAGGGAATTGAAGTAGAGTTGATAAATGGCACCCTTTCTGATCATGTTTTTATTAATAGTCTGTTAATTGTTTGAATAAATAATGCTGAAAATCAAGAGTAACAAAAAAAATGCTTGCTGTTCACCGTGAAACAATAAATTTTCATTCAGAGTTCTCAGTAGATCTGGCTCTATTGGCAGTACTCCCCGTTCTCTGTACAAGGCTTTTGCACTCAAAAATGGAAATGGCAGTGTGCCATATACCACATATAAAATTGCAATGTTATAAAAGCAAGAGAAAAAGCACTTTGCAGTGCTTTCCCTTATCATTCACTGCCAGCTGGCCATGTGGGATTGGAAAGGCTATTGGTGAGGTTCTCTTATTACTATTATTTTTTCTGTTTGGTCTTGGTTGCTGAGTAATAAATACTGGGTCTATCTTCTCTGGCACCTTTTGTCCTAGGATCTTGAACAATTTCAACTCTACCTGTGGATGGGAAGGGTTGAATTAAATGAGGCTGCTACAGCTGTGGTACTGTTTTTGCAGGCAACTATGCTGGTGTTAATACCTGCGTGTGGGTCTGTGGAATGCTGCTTGCTGCCTCTACCCCATTCTGTTGATCATAATCAAAATGGAGTGAAAGATAACAGTCTCATGCAATGTAGAAACGCAGACCCCAGCCTCTGAAAAGGATTGATATATTTTTATTAAATAGCTCCAATTCTTTAAAACACAAACTTCCTGTGCATAATTGTTTTGCCTTAGTTCTCCATGTTACTGCGGTTGTGGGCTGTGTTCATAATTGGGATTCTCTTGTACTAACTGAACAACAGTGTTGCTTCTTCTGTGAATGCCCACTCTAAGAACGCAATTAATTTAGGCTTGGAAAAGAGAGGCATTTTTAAATTATCTGCCTCTGCATTTATTTTTTTAGATCTTTTGTTTGCTATCCTTTGCTTTTTGATACGCTTTGGTATAGTTACTGAGTACTGGCTGTAACTCTTTCCCACCCTCCATTTTTGCCTTTTTTGTGTAGTTATTCTTGCTCTGTGTTACTTCTCCTCTGGTAGAAAGACAGTAAGTTTAAAATACTCAGCCACATCTTTTAAGATGCAGTAGCAGTGGAGTAAAATTTTATTTTACAAGGCACAAATTTGCATAGCACTTGACAAATGGCCTGCCTAAGGGCTTGAAGCATTACTGCTGAATTCACTGGGAGGCTTTTCATTACTTCCAGTGTGTGCCAGAGCAGATACTAACTGCCTGGTGCAGAGAGCAGCGGGATATAAAGGATGGGCTTGAGGATGTTATGTAGTAAGATGCAAGTGGCAGTACAAAGCTCGTGACAGCGGTAGTCCACAAAATCCTTTTCAAATTCATCTAGGTGACTTCTGAAGGGCAATGAAGGTTAATACCAGTAGGAGTTCTTGCTTCTGTATAGCTAGCACTGAAGCATGTGTGTGTTTCCAGTTTGCAGTCATACTATGTTGATAAGGTGCCAAACACTGATTGCCTAAGGTGGGTCATAGTGTTGAGAATGGTGGTTTTCCTCATCTGCATGAGTGACAGGATTTTCCTAGCACTCCACCAGGGAAGAACATGCTTGTTGAAGGGCAATGTGGAAAAAACTACCTGGTAGGGACTGCATGCATCTCCTTGGCCACGTTGTACAAACATAGCCAAGTGTGGAATAAACCTTTGTATGAGGCCACTGCACTGCCAGGCTGCGTGCTTAGAGTAGGACGCAGGCTATGCACAAGATACTAGTGGTTTCTGGCTCTGCTCTGTCATTGCTCTGTGTGTGTGTGTGGAGATAGGTATGCAAAGAGCAGAAAATTCAGGGAGTTTGTGGTGAAAATGCACAGTTTCTTCAGATTTTTCAGTGCCAAGAGGTGACTGCAGGCTTACAGCCCGAAGTTGCTGACCAGTCAAAGCCAGTCTGAAATACATGGAGAAAAGTAGAAAAATGAAGTAATGCTGTCTTCTCTCCCCACACTGGAAGCCAAATTATACAGCATTCATCTGGGGAAAACAAACAAAAACCCAAGCCTTATTTATGTACCGTGTAGGGATTGGAAAAGTTCTACATGTATATAATAAGTTATGTGGAATATAAATATGTCCTAATAATGATGAGTCAATTCTTTAAAGTCTTCTTTGAGGTTATCAATAATTTGGAACCTGAAATAGGAATAATCGTACCTTCAATCTGCTTCATGTTGTTTTTGCCGGCTTTAGAGGTGTTTTTCCCTGTTGAGACTTGTGCAATATGGGGAAAAAGGCTAGTGAAGACTAGCTGAAATAGGTTGTGTAGTAAATAGTAATGTTGCTTCTGTACATACCTGTCTGGTAAACACAGGCCTACAAAGAATTTGAAAATAGGAAAAATGAACTTCTAAGTTGTGTTTCTGTAGTTCTGTTGAAATTGATCATAAAACTTGCGTGACATTATCAAATAAAAATAGATTTTTGCTAGCTTTTGTATAATATTAGTTTTTATATAAAAGGGTCTGCTTTATATGTAAGTATAGACATGTATGTATATGTAAGACATGCAATAATGTTTGTAGTTGAGTATCTAGATATCTAGAAAAACAGCTGTTTCTCCATTTTCTGAGAAAACATGAAAAATTTTCTTCTGTTTGTTTAGATCTGATCGTCTTCTCAGAAAGAGATAGGACTATGTAAATATTCAGTGACTCGACTTCAGTGTCATGTCATCTTTCTGTAAAGGTGCAAACGTGGACCAACTCTGACAGACTAGGCCAATGGTAAGTAATTACTAACTAGAATGTTAACACTTGAAGTAATCCAAATGCATAGGACTTACAGTAGATATTAAAAGCAAAGTTTGTCTTTCAGTGATAGTAAATAAAGCTAATCATTGGAGTGAATGCTTGCTATTTTTACTTTTGTTCTGCTCTCTAAGGCTCTGATTGTTTCATATTCAGAAAGACTTGAACCATCTTAGCTTGTCGAAGGTGAACTTCCTTAGTATTGCTTACTGTCAGTAGGCTGATGGAAGAGGTCCTGTGGCAGAGCTATTTGTTTATTCACTATTTGCAATAAACATTGCAATTAACAGTCTCACTGATCCTTCATAATATTTACAAAATAAACCCAGTTTCCAGTAATACTTAAGGAGGTTTGCTTCTTCTAAGTATCGCATTCAGAAGTAATGAAGTAGCTAAATGAAGGAAGTGAGCACAAAGCAGGAGAGAAGAAAAGGTGAACACACAACAGCAAATTGAATATACTTGTCTGAATAGGCTGAAAGAAGGTGATGCCCAGTAGGTAATGTATGTGTGGGTAATCCAGGGTAATCTGATTTTCAGCAATGCATACTAGGAAGCTTTTGGACAAGACTAGCCTTTATCTGTACAAAGCTGTATATAAACACCAGTGATCATCTTGGGGAAGAAAGAAGCAGTTCACTCTGACCACAGCTTCTCTTGTTGAACTCCTTATCTCGCTCCATCTGCCTTGGAGACTAAAAGCCATCAAATAAAGGTGAGCCACCTGTACAGCATGAGATTCATGGTATGCTGTACCTCATATTTGACTAATGTGGTTGAGTGTTTCATCTGCAGCTGTTAGTAGCTAAGCATTAATAAATAGTTGTTTGAAATGTTCGGACTGCTCTGTCTGATAACCCTCATCAGGGTCATCCCCATTTCCCTACTACGAGCAGTTGCAGCAGGGGTCAGTGAATGTTCATGAACCGTGTTTATTTAAAAGCATACATTTGTGAAGTTTGACCATTTCTTTTTCTTGTCATCTCCAGTTCTGTGCCTTTCTGTACATAGCTGCTGAGATAGTCACCTATATCTTTCTTAAATGCAGGGATCCAGAAACAGGATAGAGCTGCAACTAACTATTGAGAGGCTGAAAACATACTTAGTAATTAAATCAGTCTCTTCGTGAATGCAGCTGTGGCTACTTTGTTTAGAAACGGGAACCAAAGCAAGAAAGATGTAAAGGTTAGCGCCTGCCATGTTAGTGGCTGTGTGGTTAAAGCACTGTCTAGGGCTCTTTTGGGTGTTCAAAAGGCTCCTTCTGTTTGCTTAAACAGTTATGTGAACTGAACAGATAATTCTGTATTGTCCCTTCTAACAAAGTGCTCAGGTGATTTTCTCATGTTTTCACTTTCTGGCTTTGGATTTTGCATTCACTTAGACACAGTGAATTGAAGCCTGTCTCTGTCTGGAAAAGTAGTTATGCCGCTGTGCTGGTACCTAAAAGTGCTACTGCTTCTTCCAGCTGTGCTACAAAAATTGTGGTGCTTCCCTCACCGTTCAAAGAACAGCTGTAGGCACCCAGGTTTATGAGAGGAGACCTGGAGACAGTATTCTCGGCAGAGCAAGGAATTCAGATATGCTGCTGTTAGAAGTATTTGCCCTTGTGTTAAAGAGGTGGCTGCTGTCCTCAGTGCCTGCAGCTCTGTTGGACACCAGTTTCTCCCCAGCACTGTACAGGAAGCATTAGTGTACAACTTCGAGATGTGAATTCAGGTCAAGGAACCGCAGGCCCAAAAGGTAGATGAATCAGTGCACAGTTCCTAGGTATTTAGGTTTCTTTACTGAACCAACACTATCAAAAGAAGATACATAGTAAAGATGGTTTTCAGTGAAGTGATACGGGGCAACTTTTATGTGGCTATTTAAGGCAGTTTTTCTGTTGGTGCAGTAGTCCTCAGTGAAGGTTTCATTGTATAGCATTTTGTCCATCTGTTCTGTGATTTTTATGATAGAAAAAAAGCTAAAATTACATTGGAATTTGTTCCTATTCCTTCCTGCTTGGCTGAGAATGTCTAAGAGGAAAGTGAATTCAAACTTCGTGCCTTTTCTAGGAATTCTATGGATTGGCACGTCTTCTTTTTTACAGTTCACATTGGAAGAGTTGTTTTCTTTTTTCTCCCCCCCTCATGTGTTTTTCCAGTCCTTTTAGTGCCAACTCAAACCTAAGGCTTTGCTATAAGCATTTGCTGGGCAATCATGCAGATTAAAGGTGATGCTTGTATTTGATAGCACTTTTGACTTGTTGCTGCTGGCAGTATGTTAAGTCTTTCAACTTTCTCAGAACAAAATGCTGAGCTTCTCCTCTCAATTCCAGGAGCATTCTGTGTTAATGAGAACATTTCAACAGAAAGCCATGTAACCAAGTGGATTAGGAGGTTATCTTTGAGATCCGTTAGTTAAAATATATGGACAAAAGATAGAAGTCTTAAAGGAAAAAGGTGTACTTTGAGCTGTGCAGATGTGAAACTGCTGTAGTTCTGAACAAAAGTTAATATTATATCTATAAAAGACTAAAAACATAGCACTGCTTTTCCTGTGGTCTAGTTAAGTATTCTTTCGAGTTGAAATTCTTCAAATGGTTTTTTATTTAGGGAAACTGGCTTAAAAAAAATAAAAAAGAAAGAAATGCTGGTGCTCTAAGTTTTTTTGTAAACTTGACTTACTGAATTGTACTGTGCAGTCATCACTGTGGTCCAGATTAGATAACTTTGCCACTGTCATTTTTGCCCTTGTTTCCTTCAAGATACTTTTTGACTAATTTCTCATGAATTCTATTTGATTAGAGTTTCAAGTACTTTGCTTTATTGCAAGATGTAACTAAAAAAAAAGTAAACCATATAGAGAAAAAAGTGAATGTGGTTTTCTTCACATTAACATTTCTGAACAGTTATCACATTAATATTGGCAATTGTCATAATACTGTTTAATTTACTATTTTAAATACAGTGAAAGCACCTTTACAAACAGTGAGGGTCGGCTGTGTTTAGTGAGATACTTGAATTCTGTGGCACTATCTTCATATGACATACTGCATGCAAATTAAAGAGCTCTAAAAAAACATTCTACTGGGCAGCTTGTGTGCTGTGGGTATTTCTGTTCTACTTTACTAGGTAACCATTTCTATATTAAATATATTCTGAGCTATGTAGAATGTCAGAAGTTGCTGTGTTACCTTGGGGAGAGGTCTTACTGTGTTACACACAAAGGTAATCACATGTGAAATGAAGAGAAGAACTACACAGAACACTGTTTCTAAAGTGCAAAGGACCTTAATTTTATTATTAGGTTCCTCAGAGGCAATGATAACGGTGTGACAGAACAGTATAGAGCCATCTCCTTTTTTTTTGTCCCAGAGGTGGATTAATGCTTTAGTTTATTGTTTGAGATTGACACGTTATTTTGGGCACATGGTACTTTGTTTTGGGAGGCAAAGTACTGGGCATGGAAGGAATCCATGCCAAGACATTACCTAGAAACTGTGATGTAAAGAATCACAGAATCATCTAGGTTGGAAGAGACCTCCAAGATCACCTAGTCCAACCTCTGACCCAGCCCTAACAAGTCCTCCACTAAACCATATCACTAAGCTCTACATCTAAATGTCTCTTAAAGACCTCCAGGGATGGAGACTCAACCACTTCCCTGGGCAGCCCATTCCAACGCATAACAACCCTTTCGGTAAAGAAGTTCTTCCTAATATCCAACCTAAACCTCCCCTGGTGCAACTTTAACCCATTCCTCCTTGTCCTGTCACCAGGCACGTGGGAGAACAGACCAATCCCCACCTCGCTACAGCCTCCTTTAAGGTACCTGTACAGAGCGATGAGGTCGCCCCTGAGCCTCCTCTTCTCCAGGCTGAACAACCCCAGCTCCCTCAGACGCTCCTCATGAGGCTTGTTCCCCAGACCCCTCACCAGCTTCGTTGCCCTTCTCTGGACTTGCTCGAGCACCTCGATGTCCTTCTTGTAGTGAGGGCCCAAAACTGAACACAGTACTCGAGGTGCGGCCTCACCAGAGCCAAGTACAGGGGGACAATCACTTCCCTAGCCCTGCTGGCCCCACTGTTTCTTATGCAAGCCAGGATGCTGTTGGCCTTCTTGGCCACCTGAGCACACTGCTGGCTCATATTCAGCCGACTATCAACCAAGTCTCCCAGGTCCTTCTCTGCCAGGCAGCTTTCTAACCACTCATCTCCCAGCCCGCAGTGCTGCTTGGGGTTGTTGTGGCCCAGGTGCAGGACCCGGCACTTGGCCTTGTTGAACCTCACACAGTTGGCCTCAGCCCATCAGTCCAGCCTATCCAGATCCTCCTGCAGAGCCTTCCTACCCTCAAGCAGATCGACACATGCACTTAACTTGGTGTTGTCTGCAAAGAAGAAACACACCGTGTTTCGTGAGCATCTTCCAAGTCATAGCCACATGTTTTATCTTGCCTCATCTGTCTGACAGAAAGGAGAAGTAAATTGAAGTATGTCCCACATTGCAGCTTGGATGGGAGAGGAGGACAGACAGCTGGGTAGTGTAGAGTTTGTATCAGACTTCACTGGGGGCTCAATTCATACTCTAGGCACCAGCTGTAGATTTGTCATAATTTGCTAGATTCAGAACAGATATTTTCTTCCAGTATAGGTACTTATCGTGATCACAGAATTTGTGTGTGTGTGGTGTGTTGTTTTTTTTAGTGAGATAAATAGGTTGGGATCCATTCTTATGTTTTTCTAGCCTAGGCAGGATTTTCATCTCATGAGTGTCCTTTTTTTTTCCTTTCTTGATGTTTCTATGGCATCCTTTGCAATATGGCAGAATGAAATGAAAAGAGAAGTATGCTGAGGCGCTGAAGAGGGGGGAGGATTAGAAGCGTGAACAGTGTATCAATTAGTGGAATGAGAATGCCTAGAGAACACGATCTCCTTTGCATCTCAGCTATTATTTCAATTTTGAAATGAAATTATGCTGGCTTGGCATTAGACTAATTTCATATCAACATTTTGCACCTTTGGGGAACTTATGGACCTGTCTAGCTCGGCAGATTTGTACATCGTCCCCACTTATCTGTTGTTTCGTTCCAGAATCAATATTAAAATCTGGTGCTTCAAAATGTTGCTCTGCCAAATGTGCATAATGCTGTATGATAGAGGCAGCTGAGTACATCGTGGAATTAACAACTTTGAGGCCCTCGTTCTCTGTCTGTTGCTTGTCTCCGCAAACTCCAATAGAGAGTGGCATTAAATTACCGTTGTGTCCATTTCGCCCTGCAGTGCTAATGAGCAGAGACCTTGGATTGTGTTTGGAGCTGAGAAAGGAAGAGTAAATAGGGTCTTCCAGCTACTTCTTCTGCTCCTCTGTTTCTGTGCTGGCTAGTATGATGTGAAATGAGAGAGCCTGAGCTGCTTCTGCTGGGATGAGGCAGCCAGAGCTCCCTTTGGTCACAGTGCCTGGGGCGGGAATCGCGTGCAGAAAGTGGGTATGGTGAAGAGGGCTCTTACATATTTTGAGAAGGTGTATCTCTTATACGGTGCGCTGGGTGGTTGACATAGCTGTCTGGCTGTGGATGAATTTCTGAAGACTTGAATGAGAGTTTGTATCCTGTAATTCATTTTAACTTGCAGGCAATTCTAGAATCCTCACTGCTGGTTTCTGTCTTGATAGTCTGTACATCTCCCTAGCTTAAGTGAAGTCTTCTTGACCTATTGCATTGGTCGGGGCTGAGATGAAATAAAACATTAACAAATGCTTGTTTGTTACCATCATTGCACTCCCAAATCTGAACAAGAACACCTTTGAAACTGTAGAAACTGTATTTGGGAGAAATACCTGGGGGAACCAAACGTATGGAAGATAGTCAACCAATTGTATTGAAATAAACGGATCATGTGCTACTAGTTCTTACATTGTATGATCACAGTTTGAGTTGGAGCACTGGGAGCAGAGGCTTGTTCATGTGCAAGACTCAGGGAGTTGGGACTTCGGAAGTGCAAAACATCATCTGGTGAGTGTGAGAAAAATGAGTTACGAGTATGGGTTGCACAAGCTGTTATCCAAAATGTAACTTGAAGAAGAGAAACAACTCCCAGGCAGGTAATCTACCAACAAAGACTTTCTTAAGAAAAGGCAATGTTTGGAAAGCTCTGGAAGTTTTCCAGGAGCCAGTCAGCTTTTGGGAGAAGAGGAAGTTTAGCTGTCAACAGGGCACTGAGATCGATGTGATTGACCAAGTCTAGACATTCATTCTTCTCCCATTTCCATAGGTCTGAGCAACTTTGAATACAGCGGTGTTCAGCTTCTTGGTCCAGCTTTTACAAATCCTGCCTTTGGGAACATACTATTGCCATGGTAACACAACCGAGGCTTTTTGCTGTCAGTCAGGCTCAAGATAGAAAACTATATTCTTTCAAAATGTATACTTGGAGCGCAACTTATTAAAATCAATATTTATACAGCAGATAATATCTTCAGACAGGCTGGACACCATCTGTCAGAGTCTGATTTAATTTTTAGGTTGCAGTGCAGTGAACTGTGTAGAAATGTTCACAAGTCAGCTATAAGCGTGTCACTGTTTTCAGGTGAAGTTTTGGTATGTTGAAGATGGTGGATGTGTATCCATATTTTGTAAATGGGGCAAGTGGGGAAGAGGTTGATTTTTTTTGTTTGTTTGCTTCCTGAGACAAGTTTAAATTCTGTTTAGTGCTCTCTTGAACTGGAATCATTTATAATTGAATTCTTGGTATGTGCCTTTTGTATCTCTGCAGGGAAAATCGAGCGTGAAATGATGCACTTTGGAAGAATTATTGAATACAGGAAACGGCAATTGAAAACTAAATTACACCTGAGCAGTTTTTTTTGTTTTCACTTTCATATGGCAGTTTAAAATGATAATGGTTTTCTGTAGAAGGCATTCAGTTTATGGCACCTTTAGCACCTTCTGCAATGCTTTTTATCATCAGGATAATAAAACATCCAGGATAAGTTTATTTAAAATTATGTTAGTTAATTTTAGTGTGTAGTCATCTGCTAGAGTTTTTCAGGACACGTATCCCTTGTCAGTAGACAGAGCAGTGTGGGCGAGTGCTTGCCACAAAATGGCGGTGCTTTGGTGTGCTGAAGTACTTTTCTTGGTATCTCTGTAGTCAAATAACTACTAAAATAATTTTCACTAAAAATGCAGCAGTTGAGTTTACAGATGAGATGGAATTTTCATGCCTGTTAGGAAGCTCCTGTTTCTCTAGCACTTTAAGTTCTTTCCTTTTGTTGAATGAAGTACTTACCAGAACAATCTTTTCATCTATTTCACTGCCCAGTGAAGTACACACGTATCCTTCTGAAGATATTTATGGTTTTGGGGTCAGAACTTCTTCTTCCTAATTGTGCTGAGTGTGAATACTTGAATTGGTCTAATTTATATGTTCCTGTGCACGCATACGCATGTGTATTTCTTTTGTGTTAGTGCCTGTCCTCTTGCTGCTTATTGTAATATGTAGATGTAATGTAGGTTTGCTTTATGCTATATAAGACACTGATTTAGAAATATACAGGTAGCGAATACATATTTTGACTTAACCGTTTCTCTTAAAAGTACTCTTCTTCCTTACTATATATATATTTTTTTTCAGCTTTTAAAATAATAAATTTCCAGAAAATAACAGTGAACTTGGCCAACAGCCGAGGCCTTCTCTGCCATATTTTTGCCTGTTGTCAGCTACCAGTTTTTGTCTCTTGGTTACGCTTGATAACTGCAGAAACTCTGTATCAGTCGGGCCATAAGATGTTACTGTTTAGACTGTGCTTTTCAATAGCAGTTGACCAGAAAGTGGATGTGATGCCAGTCATATCAATTTAACCATCTCAGCTGCTTTATATTTATCCATCTATATAACAAAATGAAAAATTCTGAGATTAAATGTATCCCTCCTTATGATATAATGGCGAAGAAGTGGTAGTAGTGGCAAGGGGTGGGCAGAGTGCTAGGAGTGTGTGCAGCTTCTTTAACTCTTAAAGAGCTTCTCTTAGCTGCTAGTGTAATGATCATGCAGAAAAGGAGACAGTTTTAAAGGCATTTTGATTATGATAAGCATAAAATCCATGATCATTCGTTCTTTTCCCTGAGATAAAGTCCATGTCAGTCCTCATCAGTAATTATGTTACAGAAGGAGATTGAATTAAATCAATGAAGGACTTTCAAATACTTACATTTTATTAAAAATAGGTGAGAAGTTCTATACAGTGGAGTTGTACTGCATACCACTGAGCTGTGGGGAAAAAAAAAAAGTTTATATCTTGAGTTCTTAAACACGAAAAACAGCTTTGGAACAAAGGAACTCTTGGATTTGATGTATAGAGAGCATATCCCTTGGGCGGACAACAGTGAGTCGGGGTTCCAGCTCCTGTAGATGCTTTATTACACTTTTTCAGTGTTCAGCCTGATTGTGCTACATTTACATCAGGATGTATCATAAAAAAAATAATAATGGCTGAAACAGAACTTGAGAAACCACCGAGTTCTAGGTTCAGTGCTGAGTAGGATGCAAGAATTTGTTCCAGAGATGGATTTTGTCAGTTTCTGCCTTAAAGTATTAAGACTGTTGGTTACTAGGATTTTATTTTAGTTGCCTTTAATTGAATGTGATCCACTTGGCCAGTGAGAATGATGATGTGACCTGTGTAAGGCAGATGGAGCTGAACAGGGTGTACAGCAGCTCCCGAGCCACCACTGTTTGCAACCCCGTGCATTAAGCCCTTGCCAATTCCAAATTACTTCAATATACCAGACTGCAGACTGCAGCAATTGAGGAGTTGCTACATTCAGCCATCCATGCAGCAGACGCAGCAGGCTCTGGGAAGAATGGCATAAACTGCCTGAGCAATTCCGGTTGTATCTCGGGCTTCATGTGGATTAGCAGTGAATCACCAAGAGCTTCCACTACAGGCAGAGTAGTAGCTACTGGTCCCCTGGTAGCACCATTTTGGAAGATTAATATAAAATCTGTTAATAGCAAGCTTTCTTCCGTCTGTTAAAAGTGGTGCTTAGGTCTTTGAGCATCTCGTTTACCTACATCTTTTTTATTTTATTATCTTTTTTTTTTTAACTCTATAGCACCATCAGACAAGGAACTAGAAATGCAGGTGGACCAGAATCTCCATTCAACATTGTCATTTTGTGTTGACGGCTCTCCTTTTCTTTGTCTAAATACAGAAGTGAGTGTAAGCAATTCCTGACATAATTGTTCTCCAAACCTCTGAGCTCCTAGTCTGATGACAGTAGGTCAGAGGTACAGTCTCATGTTCATCTTCTGGGCTACAGATTCCGTGTACTTATTTCAGAATTTACATTTAAAGTAAAACGAGGAAGTTTTGTTTTAAAAAACACCAGATCTCCTGAACATTTCAGAAGCAGAAAGGGGCATAAGAGCTTAGCTGAAAATGACTTTAATTGGCTCACAGTGACCTTTGTAGCTATCTTCCTGTTGTAAACGTTTGCTTCAATCAAGGTTATATTATATTTATCTCATACCCTCTTCTGCTCTTGCCTATTATGGGAATCATTTGTCTGCTCATTGTGATCAGGGCAGCTGTTCTGGGAAGCAGGTGCCTATAGACTCCAGCCTTAAAACATGTTTAAATTGTTTCACTCACATTTTCTGCACTCTTTCAACCCATTGCAGTGTTTAGCTGTGGGCCAATTCCAGGCTGGAGTGCTTTTTATGGGATCTTTGTATATTTTAGCCAAGCCAGTAAGTCATCTCAGCAGGACACAGCAAACAGCTAGCTGAAATCACTGCAGAGGAGCATGGAGCAAAATGCTGGGATAGCTGTGCAGCTCAAGAAAGCAGCATCTCTTTATCACAAAAAGCAGCATCTGCAAAGATGCTATTTTCCATTAGATCTGCTGTTCCAAGGACAAATACCCTAATTATGTTCTGAAACCTCTGTCACCTCTGCAAAAGCTTAGGCTTTTTGTTTCTTTCTTCACCCTCCACCCAGCCCATGTCTCTTAATTGTGCCAGAAGCACCCACCCCCTTCCCTTAATGCACTACTATGCGGGTAGTGAATGCTTTTTCCAGAGGTGTTTGCCATTCTACTGATGCATACAATTATTTCCTTCCACTGAACCTCTTCCTGAATATATTCTGAACATTTTAGATAATACAGTTAAAATATCTGGATGAAGGAAAAAATCCCTGTTGTTTCAGATTAGTAATAAACTCATACATATATGTATACACACACGTAAATATTTGTATATGATTGCAGCAGCAGAGTGTTTCTCTAAATGAGTAAGTGTTGAAATGTTTTCACAAAAAGTGTGCGTGTGCACATATACATGCGTGCAGGAGGCTAATGCATAGGTTTTATTCACAGAGCTAACTTCGTTATGGTATTTTGCATAACAATAGTGTATTTCTAGAGTCTTAAGAAGACTAAGCACAGAAGAAGCGCCAGGGGAGGTTCAGATTTGAAATCGGAAAGTAAGATAAATTGCTTCTCAGAAAGAGTGGCTAGGCATTGGTACAGGTTGCCCAGGGATGTGGTGGAGTCACCGTCCCTACGGGTGTTCAGGGAAAGGTTGGACCTGGCTCTTAGGGACAGAGTGGTGGTAGGGGGATGGTTGGGCCAGAATATTGGAGGTCTTTTCCAACCTTGATGATTCTGTGGTTCTGATGATTCTAAGTACTTTTTCAGGGCGTAGTGCAGTGATACTCCATAGAATTTGGAAGGGAGAAAACACTTCTTGGGTTGTTATCGCTCTGCACTAGAGGCAGTGGTAGTTCTTGTGCAAGTGTGACACTTAGATGGCAGCTGAAAAGAAGGTCTTTATGGCCTTGAGAGAACAGATGTGATACAGTGTGGGGAAAAGAAGGATGTGGGTATGGAGACAAAGGGACAGAAAATTTTGGTGTACATGCTTATGAATATATTATGTGTATGCAGGAATGATGCACAGATCAAGGTGAAAACATCCACTTGTAAAAAATAAGTGCCTATAGCAGAGCATGCAGGGGAAACAGGCTAATGCAGAAAGAGTGGAAGAACATTGTGTACTTAAGAACAATGTATACTTCATGTACCAGATGCGGCTGATGAGTTGACTTCATCCATAGTGAACCATTTTTAGGGGTTCATTGGTTACCTCCTCTGTCAGAGTATGGCCTGCGGAAGGCTTTTGGGGTGTCCTTTAGAAAGGCATCTGCTGCCTAGGCTGAACTGGGTAGCATCTGAGTTAGGTTCTGAGTCGCATGGGGCGGTGCGTGGCTCTGGTACTTGGTACCACGTGGTGTTCAGATAGCTGGCAGAGGCAGCATTGCGTTTCTTGGAGCTGTACTTGGTGATACACTGAATGAAACGGTCTGCACTTCACAGAAGATAGCCATTCCAACAAGGTACAAATTCTCAGTGGTATTTCTGTGACTGGCACTCTCAGTTTCACGGCAGTCTGGTCCAGCACAGTAGTCTCACCAGTGTACTTTGTGTTGTTAAATGTCAGAAGAGAGGAGGTGTCCTGCAGTTTGACATGCACAGAAGAAAGGTGGTCAGCATAACTTTCGGACGTGAGGAGGTCTGGAGTCATTGCTGACTCTGCTGGTTCTGTGAGCGCAGACTGAGGTAGTACCTCTGTGCCGTGGGGTCTCGAAGGAGCAGCAAGCTGTAGGCCGGGGGCATGGGGCACCACAGCAGGAGGCACGACATGCTGTGGATGGGGAGATCGGTAGCTGTCCCTTGGGTCCTGAGGGACTCTGTCCTGAGCGTTGTGTTGCTTCCTCCCACAAGTGGTAGCTGCGTGAAGAGCTGTGTTGGGAGCCATGAAGATCTGGCTTGTGATTTCTCTCCTTCCTTGAGCACAAAACAGAAATGAATTTCAAATATATGGATTTTTTTGGAGGGTGATGGACATTTATCCCGGTATACCAGCTAATGCAAACAAAAGAGTGTATCTGCCCTGAGAAAATGATTCTCGTTATTACTGCCTCTCTGCACTGCCTAGCTCCCTCCCCAGCGCTGCAGCTGCCGGAGCTACTGCCGCCGGCGAGTGCTCCAGCTATCCAGCTCCCCGTTCTCCAGGAGGTACCACGGCCGTGGCTGCAGATGAGACTTCTCTCTTCGCTCCCTTGCGCTGTCCCCCCCCCCCCGCGAGACCTTGGTGTTTGACGTCATGTGTGCTCCTTCCAGTTGCCATGGCAGCCCCATTCCCCAGGCCCCCTGCCTGTCTCCTCTGGTAGGTTGCACAATGGTACAGCCAGCATCACGCCGCACAATGGTTTCCAGGCAGTGAAAGAGCGTGATTCAGCAAGCCACTCGTTTTCCCCCCCTCTTTATTTCATTATTATTGGACATTTTGCCTCCCCTTTTTCCATCCTCTCTACCCTCTCCCCCAGGCTTTGCTTGATTTCTTTAGAGGAAAGCATTGTATTGCCTCGAATCCAGCTGCCCATCTTTTTATTCTTTTTACTTTTATAAAAAGCCCATTTTTTCCTCGGCGCTGTTTGGAATGTGACTTAAAAATACCACCTCAATTCACGGTTTGGGGGAGAGGTTGCTGGACGAGGAGAACAGTTGGCAAGCGCGGAATGGTAGGTGGTTGCTGCTTATATTCTATGATTAATCTGCTTTCGCAAGATGGGGTGATGAATACTGATTGCTGCTTTAAAAAATGGGGGAGAGGGACACTGGCTAATGAAGTCAACTGCTAACCGAAGCAAGAAGGCTGCAGCTGTAGGTTCTGTGGCTGGAGAGCTGTCGTTCTCCTGTGCTCGGGTGTGTATGAGCTGCTCTGTTCGGGTGCTTGAGGTGACCGGTGGCGGTGGGAGCAGTGCAGAGGCACATCATGGACAGCAGTGATAGTGTTTTACCAGCTGGCGCATGTAAACAGTCGTGTTCTCGTCAGCCTCATCGCCTCTAACACGGCTTGGGGGCTTTGGGGGGAAGGAGGTGTCTTGGCTTGCAATTCAGTGGAAATGAGTGCATTATGCGGGTTATATAGTCCAGAAAGAGTCATTTGAAATGTGAATTTGTAAATTTAGAAGAGAGGGTAATGCTAAGCAACTGGAAGATGGAAGGACAGAAGTCTTGGCCTTTGGAAAGCGCCTGAACGGCGGGGCAAAGAAAGGAAGGTGTTTGTGGGGAGATGTTTGAAAAACTGCATTGAATAGAGGGGTAAGGGATGTTTTTAAAGAAGTGGTCATCTCGGGTAATCATCAGTCTTCTGCATCACTCCCCCCCATATGTAAGTGGACAGAAAAGCCTATTGCATCTTATGGAGCCATCAGGAGCTTTTTGTAGAGGTGTTTACAGCACACTACAGGGCAGTTGTTTTGCAAGAGAGAATTCAACAATTGGAAGACACTGCAGTGGAATCAATGTTGCTTTGCAGGGAATCCTCCGGCAGAAGATGTTGCCTTTTTTTTTTTTTTTTTTTCCTGCAGAGGGGCCTAATAAGAAATAAAGCAAATTTTACCTGGCTAATGAAGTGTTACAGCATTGTTGAATAAGCAGGCTGCGCTTCCAGTGAGCCACAATGAGCATGTTCCACGGCATTTGTGTCCTGAGTGATTGTAAGCTTGTTTACATGGGGTCGTTTTGCTGCATAGCTTCATGATAGCCTCAATGCAGCCTCCTGCTCCCTCTGTGAGTTTTGCCAGAGACCTGTTTAAAGGCAAACCAACACTATATGAAAATACAGATTTTCAAAAAAATGACGGCATAGTGTAGAAATGTTTTAAGAGGAAAATGTATATCATAAATGATCAGGAGAAGCCTGAAATCAGTTTGCTGGAGGACACAGAGCTTGCCATGCAAGGCCAGCTTCAGCAAAAGGGAAAGGTTAAGGTAGAACGGGATGGTGTTCTTACTGCACAGGGATGTTTGTTTTACCCACATGTCAGCTGCGTTTGGTTTCCCTTTCCTGGGGAAAGTGGAGTGCACCCAACCTCTGATCTTTTAACCCTATTGCGGAGCACTGCTCTGGAGCCACTGGCCAGGAATGCTCGGGAGTAGTATTTTCTTGCTCGGTACTCTTGTTGTGTGCTCACTTTGTTGCTGCTAGGAAAGGTTGCGTATAAAGGCTGCAGGAAATACCTTCCTGCAGGCTAAATGAATGGCTTTCTTGTATGAGATGCAGATGTGAATGACAAAGGTGATTTGACCTCAGCCATTAAACTGTGTTCCTTCTCCCTGACTCTCCGTAAACTGCACGCTCACACGTTGCTCTATCCTGCTGTTTCAGTGCATGCATAATTTGTCAGAGTCCTGTTCCAATTATCATTTTGTGGAGCAGTATTAGGAGTACAGGCCTGTTTCTAAATGGGGTGATGGCAAAAATTGCTTAGCATGCAAATTTAGTTCTTCATCTGCCTGTCTTCTGCCTGCTTGATAGTAGAAAATGTCCCCTCATTGTTAGAAATGTGTGCACACTGAAAGGGCCTTTTATGAGCAGATCTTGAAGATGAGTGTGGTTTTTGTTGTTGTTATTTTATTATTTTTTTTCTGCAAGTGATTGGCACGTTTGTAGCCTTTTAGAGATTTAACAGTAATGGATGAGTAATTGTAAGACAAAATACCTTCCGACTCTGTTACAGCATTAAATCTGGCTTTTGAAAGCAAAGGGATAGCTATCAAAATTTCCCTGCCATCGCATTTGGGAATGTTATAAAGCTCACCCATAGCTGGCAAGCTGTTGCAAAAGTCACGCAGTAAGGGGAAGCTAAAGCAGGCCAAAAAGAACAGGATGTTAGCATTGCTCTTTGAGATACCATATTTTTATTAAGATTTGGAAAGTAGAAAAGTCACATTTAGAGATAGATCCCCAGCTTTAGTGTTTGGTATCTCTGTTGTGCAGTATGAGTTGTTGTGCAGTATAAACCACTAAATCCTTGGGCTAATTCCTGAATAACAGAAAATATTGCCAGCTTGTTGATAAGCTTTTTAAAACCAAGTACAGACTTTGTTGTTTTTTTGTTTTTTTGTTCTGTATGGAGAGTAGTCTTACGACCTTAGGCCTCCCCTTCTTCTGGTTACATTTTGAGTTTCCAATACCACTACTAGGAATGAGGACCTCTAAGCCTGAAGATTGCAGTGTTACCATAGTTGCTGCTCTCTGCTCTTTGGGAGGAGAGGAGGGAGACTTCTCTGGGCCACATTACTGAATATGAATACAGCTCAGCTTCCAGCACTCCAGTTCTTCTCCCCTTTTCTGTGATTCTGTGAAACTTGCTGATTTGAATCAGCCACCTGCAAGGAAAATTAACCCTCATAGAGGGGAGCAGCTAAAAGAAAAAATGCATTTGCTGCGAGCTTTCTTTCTTTCTTGCAGCACCATCTGTGGAGACAAACGTAAGAAAAACAGTCTTTCAGAGAAACAAAAAAGCTTTTGTACCCAAGTAACCATGTTGGTCTAAAACTGAAAGCAACATACTACTTGGTTAGTGGAAAATGCCAGACGTTAGGGCTGGATTTTCTTTCTCTTATGCTGTGATAATGAGTACAGATCAAAAGCAATAAAGGGGAAGGGATGGGATTTCATGGTACACAATCCACTCCTTTCAGAAACTGAACAGATTTTGTTGAGATGAGTTATTATACTGCCTTTTAGCTGGGTGTCCCTAGTTTTGTTGCCAAACTTCAGGAGCAGTTTTGGCTAGTCCTTGAAATATAAGTATAGGAAACTCAAGTCCTGATACTTTTTGATCTTTTTTCTTTATTTGTTAATTAATGATTTTATTTTATTCTTTAATTTTGCACGTGAACTTAATGGTGTCAGTGGAATGTTGTAACCTTTGTGTCTAGGGAAGGGAGGTGAGCATCGTGAACTTCTGTTTGTCTTCGGATATCCCGGAGCATACATGGAGCGTAGGACAGTGTCAGAGCCCTTACTAGGGTCAGAAAAAGAAAAGGAGCTGTTGTATTTCTACACTTGTGTTTTTTGTTTTGTTTTGTTTTGTTTTTTTTCCCTGTTTAGGAAAAAAAAAAGAGCTTCATGACTCTCCAAGTATTGAGCCTGGCTTGCACCACATTGACGGCAAGGAACGTTTGGGGGGTGTTTCCATCTCGCAGCACTGCTGCCAGCTTTTTGCTTTGTAATAAACATTAACAGTGGAAGGCTCAGAAAAAACAAAATCATGGTTCCCATCAAGTCAAGAGCTATTTCAGCAGGGTTGCACAGTAATAGGTCAGATAATTCAAGAAATTGGGAAGTGCTAATTACAGTGGGATTTCAGGGAGCCTCAGACTACGCAACTGTTGACCCAGTACAGTGAAGTGTCTTGGGCCTTCTCTGATTAAGCTGTTGTTTTATCCTGAGGATATTATTTTTTTCTTACTACAGAATTACAGTTCAGATCTCTCTTAAAATGTTGTCCTAACTTGAGTGATGCTCAGTGATGAACATGGCTGCATTTTGCTTAACATCAGTCACCTGTTCTGTATACTTGGAGTTTCTGTTCGGTAGTTAGACACCAGAGTGGAACTTGCTTTATTGTTACCTCTCTTAGTCACTCTTTACCCTCTCTACTTTATTGCATTTGTTGTTTACACTGCTGTTTAAGCTTGTCTTTAAGTACAAGCACTTTGCCATTTGAACTTTTTTTTAAAGAGGATTCGAAGTTTGTAGACACCAGTAATTTATAAGCCTGTCCTTATGCCTGTATGTATTTGTGCCTCCGTTTTTAAAGCCATTCATAACATTCATGTTGCCAACTCACATGATCACAAGTCAAACTTAATTTAAATCCCCAGGTATTAGTGATAGATGCCTGCACATAAATCTCAATGTGTTGTAGTGAGTGTTTCTAATCTTTTATATTCCAAGGAAAAATGTGAAGATCTGATCTGATCTGAAAAGACAGGTTAGAAACAACAACCATTAATGAAGAACAGTTTCATGATTTGTAGTGCAATCTGTTGTAACCTGGATCAGTCCTGAACTTGATTTCTTGAACAGTTGGAGTTGCCATCCTTGAATTTTTTTTTCTTATTTTCATTTTTAATTTTGGGGGAAAATGACCATGACACTGCTATCCCATTTAAACAGCACTTCATGCTGCATTATTTTTGATCTTTAACCTTTCTTCTTTTCAGGAGTAAATTAATGGCCTGTACAGATACTGCCTGTAACTGAGTGTCTAATGGTAATATCAGAGGAAAAATCTTTTTTTTTTTTTATTGTATTGCATGGAAATATTGATGTTCCAGGCTAGCTTAGTTTTCTGAAGTTCCTCTATCTGACTTAAAGAATAAAACCCAAATATTTTTCTCTTTGTTTTGTGTTTAGGGCTAATATTAGAAACGTGTACCAGCAGCCAGCCAGACTCAAACAGCAGCTATGGCAACCCGTGCATGAAGTTGCTGCCTTTGACCCATTTCCTATAGATGAGGCATATCAAACGCCGTGGTGAGTCAACAATGTACGATTTTAACAAATCACGTTCCTTGGCAGAATAATCTTGCTTGATGCCAGTGGGCATACTGATTATTTTGGGGAGGGTGGGGGTGGAATTTCACTGGCAACTTTCAGTAACATTTAGTGAACTTGAGCATCATGCTGTCTTGTTATATATGCTGTTTTCAAGCGTAACATTGCTGCATTGTACATATAGCAGGTGGAGTGTATTGGGAGTGTGGTCCTGATGAACATGTGAAGACAATAATGTTTAAAAAAAAACAAAAAAACACCACTACATATAATGTGTTGGGGGCTTGATGTATCCACTGGTTTACACCATTGTTTTGTAATTACTGTTTTGCTTCTCTTTTATTTGTGGTGAGAGAGAAGAAAGTGATTTTGTTTCTCAGTCTGAAATGACTGAGGAAGAGTGTGAGGAATCCTGACAGGTTTTCTTGCTGTAAATTCCTTCATCCCTGGACAAGAAAATAAATTCTGAGAGTAGTGATGAATAGCAAATAGCATTTTTTTCAAGTACTCTATGGCTTTAATCATGTGCAAGTCTACTTGCATACTTACAAGGAAAACTTCTTATATTGCAAGCCATTCTGATCCTGATAATTTCTGTAAGGTGATTTTGGCATACCTTTAGGATGGGAGGAACTGGTTTTAGGTATCCAATGTAATCACAAAATAGACATTGTGAAATCTTGCGAGTCTTTAAGGTAACTAAATTTCCATTCAAAATAAGCTTATATTCGTTTTTTCCCTAGCACTAGCTAGATGTTTGCCAGCTCCACTCACCATAGCCAGCATAATCTGAAAGTCAAAAGGTTTTAAAAAAAAAAAAAAAGGGGGGGGGGGGCGCAACAAATATAAGTTGATCTCTGGACTTGATGCAGGTCTTCTGTGATTTGGCCTTTACCACTGGTCAGTATCAAATCTTATTTCTGGAGCTGTTACAAAATAGGATGTAAATTCAAGTCACCAAAATATTTCTGCTCTCTCAGTAGGAGTTATAGGTTTCATTTTTATTTGTAAATCAGGCAGAGATGAAAACATGCAGTCTGTCCTGGCTAGTGGGCAGTAGTGGTATGTGACTACTGTAATAATGAAATGAGCGCTCTGATAGCGTGTCTTTGTCATCCTTGGTAGAGCTGCTGGGAGAAATGAATAGGTGTCAGGTAAATCTATTTGATTCTGCTCTGGAGTAAAGTGAGTGAGAAAGTAGCAAAAAGCAATGCCTGCTAGATGACTGAAAGGTTGAAACCTCAAGTGCTTCCCAAGGGGGAGAACCAGATATTTGATGTGAGGAGTAATTTGTGGCAGGAGGAGGTCTGAATGTTCACATCCCTGACTTGCGGCCATCCGGTGACAGAAAGGCATTTATGTAGAACTTGAAAACCTCCCCATATTACGCCCATGATATTGATAAGTTCTTGAGGATTTTAAAATATGTGGCATTGGACTGAAGGTAATTCTTGCTAGCAAGACACTAGCATTCATCTTGCTTTAATATGTGGACTCTTAAATCTGTGAAACTTAACCTTTCTTACATGAATGGGCTTGGCTGAGTTTTGAATTCATGATGAGCTGCAAAACCATAGAACCTTTTGTGTGTTTGCTTTTAATTTGAACTTGTGTGTTTAGCATCACATAGGTAATACGCTATTTGTAGATGATCAGAGTTTATATAAACTGGTAAGAGCAAAATATTTACCATTGGTGATAATTAATACCACTGCAATATTAATAGAACAAAAGATTTTTGTCAGCGTGTCTATGATGAACAGTGGTTAAAAAGAAGTTGCATGTAGTTTTTATAGTATCATGTATGCATGTTAATCTGATAAGCTCATAGGCATGGCACGTCATATTCTCTCACCATTAATATTTTAAAAATTTCTGTATATGTTGAAAAAACTTTTTGAAGAAGCTGGGTGAGCACAACCTGTCTCTGGAGTACTTTATCTCTTGAGTTCAGTGCTCATCTAAGTCACTTCCTCCAGCGTCATTCTTCTCAGTTTAGTTTTTAGGATGGGTAAACCAGCACAGGCAGCAGGTTTTCAGAAACAGTATCTGATACCAGTCAAACTCAAGTTCTTTTTTCTCAGGGATGTTGTAGGTAGAGAATTACTTGACGAAGTTTCCTTCAGAGTGACAGCTTTTTGAGAGTCAAAAATGGTGAACATACTTAAATAAAAATTATGAACTCAAGGTCTTGCTCTGGAGTTGCATTTCCACAGGAAAATTATCTGTAGTTGTCTTTAGTTTAGTATGAATTCAGAGGTTTTGTATGCATATCAGTTAGGGATACAGTCCTGTGAACGCGCATGAATCAGAGCCAGTCTTAAATCTGCAGATTTGAGATAGAAATGCTTACGCTTTCTGTGCAGGTTCTCTTCAGGTAATGTTGATCTTGTACACATGTAAATGACTTGGAACATGTAATTATGTATCTTGCATCAAGACATTCCTGTTTATGAAAGCACGGGTTTTATAACAGTGGAACTTGTATGTGAAATCAGATGTCTAAAACTCTGCTTTTACCTGTCAAAGGAAGAAAAGGATTCTGATTGTATACTGTTTAGTAAGTATACTGTTTTTGCCCCTATGGGAGGACAAAAAAAAATCAAAATGTTCAGGGAAAATAGCATTTATAATACCAAAATATTTACCAGTATTCATCAAATAAAATAATGAAAAAAGTGAGGATATTTTGCTTAACACAAAAATAAGGTAAGTGCTGTGGACGATGGGAGCTGAGTTCCTTTCGGTAGAAAACATGAAAGAGAGTCTAGGATTCATACGGCTATGCAGATGAAGAGAGTACCTGGGATACAGTAATTTTAGTTTTCTAAGCACTTAAACATTTAAGGACCTTTTAATCTTTAGAGGGCCTTGGCTTAATATCTTGCAACTGGAATGTGCAATATTTGTTTCTCTCACCTGTGTAAACATTGAGTACACAAAATGAAATTCTGAACTCCATCTAGCCCATATTGAATGTGAAATAACTCCAGTGAGTTTGGTGGAGTTAAACCAGACTTATCAGAGGAGCTACAAGGCAAGTTTTCTGAGAAACAGGTGTTTTACTTCTCCGTCTTTCTTAGTAGGAAAAGGTTGTGCATATTAAAAATGTTGCATGCCATATATATTAAAACCAAAAACAAACAAAACACCTACAACAAACTTGTCTGTTATTGATGATGGCTATGTAATGAGCAATTTTATTCCCTGGTGAGAGATGACATTTTTAATACGTTTCCAAAAGCTTTTTGTCGTGTGATCAACTGCGTACATGCACATAACAAAGATTTTCCCGGAGTGTCATTGACAGCAGTTTGGGTGTTTGCCTTCCCCCTTCCGTACTCTTCAAGGATGTTGGGTGTGTTTTTTTTTACTGCAAAGTGCAAGAAAAAAAGAGTTCTCAGTGAAACTACTAGATCATATTTTACTTCAATAAACTGCAATGAAAAAGGTTACAAAATGGAAGCAAACTGTCTTTGCAAATGTGTAGATTTTGTTGCTGCTGTTGGGTTTGCCTTTCTTTGTGCGTTTTCTTTTTTGGCTCTTCAGCATATCATTGAGCAGGATGTTTTCACTCCCTTTTGAAGTCAGCCTTCTTTTTTATGCTGTTACTACTCATGCACATCCCTTCTCCTTCCATCCTTGGTCTGTTGTTGGATATTACTGATCCCCAAAGCCTGTGAAATTAGTATATTAATTAAATAATAATTAAACACAGTTTTGTCAATGCTTTTGCACATTTGGATTTTTTAATGCCCTAGGCTGAGAGAAACTGTGAGCTTTCTTTTAATAAAAAATAGGCTTTTCATCCTTATTCCTTAACAACAGCAACAAAAAGGAAACCTTGAGTATCTGAAAGCTTGAGGCCTCAAAACACTGCATTGCTTCTACCAAGGTTATTCCCTCATGGTATCTCAGAATTTTGGGGAGAAATGACAAATTTCTTAGACTCCTGGGACTGACGTTAAAAATGAGTTTTGGAGTTAGTGGGAAGTGCACGCATGCTATCTTTCTGAATACTTGTGAAGACACAAACATGCCTCGCTTCTGGGTTGATGTCTGCATTCCTCACAACACAACCCTGGCTACTAGGAATGGTGATGTTATTTGCATAATTGAAAATTTCAAAATTAATTTTGTGTAAAAAATTTGAAATGCAGATGTCTTACTTCAGGGGCTCCCCAGTTGTTTAATTTTGCTCTGAAATGCTGATGGACCAAATGCTTTTATTCTGCCATATGTCAGTCTGCGCTTGCTGAACAGGAGTGAACTTCCTGACCTTAATACTTCCCTGTGCCAGCTGTGACCTGTGAACATCTCAGATGAAATATTTGCATCTCTGCTGTGTTTTTGAAGTTGCTGGTGGAAAATATAACTCTGTGCCACCTGGCAAGCAAGTTCAGTATTTGGCATGCTCTCCTCCCAATCTTACAGAAAACATCCAGCACTATTGCTGTGGAATATGGAAGCAGAGGGTCAGATGGATATCCTCTGAACCTTTGAATAGTTCTTCAGTGTCATCCACACAAATTGTATGGAAAGAATTCGAGTAGAATGCAGAACAGTAAATGAAAAGGCCAAATCAATAGCAAAAAGCCCAGAGAATGGTGCCAGCAGAAGGGTGGGAAGGAGACCAAGACAGCAGTAAGGCAGCTATATTTATGGGCATGCCACATGAACCCATATTATGCAAAGCATTGGGAAGCGTTTTGTAACCACATGGGGAAATATTTTGCCTGCTTCCTCTTCTAGACTTGTCAGTGTGGTACATTGACTTGACTGTTTCTTTGTGTTCTGTTAGGAAATCAACAGTGATTTCCTAATTATAAAGAGGGAATTAAATCAGTGGAAGCCAGGAACGGGGTTAATCAATACGATGCTGCTAGTGTGATGATAACTCTGTGATCCTTCTCTCTCAGACATTTTATGTTGGGACGAGGCAGACCCATGTGATGGAGGAGTGTCTAGAAGGCTGTTATCTGGAGGTTATATGAACTTGTGGTCAGACCCCAGGCTCACCCGCGGGCCCTGCCATAGCCTTGCTGTGTGGGATGCTGGCCTCTGTGTCGGAGCGGCTTGGCACAGAGAAGATGATGGCTGCAGGCTTGGTGCTGCTGCTTGTGCATTCTTAGTGTGCTCTGACTTCCTGGTGCAGTTAATTAGAACAGCTCACCTGTGATGGGTACAAGAAGTAACTGTTAAATAGACCTTCTAGGGCCATTGGGTATTGAGTAGCTTTCGTTCTATTTGTTAAGACTCAGAATTGTTCAGTCTGTAGTGGGAAAAATCCGTCTAGTAAAGGTCACTGTCCTCAGTGGCCCTTGGCTAAAAAGTTGGTGAAGGAAAGGGAGAACAGACAGGGTTTCTCTTGCTGAGTTCTCTGGTATTCCAGAAGTATGGTGGGTTTGGTTTGTGCATTTTTGTCTGAGAGACTGAAGTTTCTTCTTTGTCACAAATGGTGTTTTCTTCTTCAGCATTTCTGCCTACTTTTTGCTTTATCACCTCCTTTCTAGATATTTAATATGAAGAAAAAAATCTAGTTGAATTGCAAATGATGATTTTTAACTTATCTGTAGGTACTAGTTCTATCCCAGGAGTAAAAACACCCTACCTGTGCAAACCCACTGTAAGACTGCAGGGGCTTGAAAGTCCTGTGTGGCTCTAACAGCAGCCTGCTAGGAAATGCTGCTTAGCATACCAGAAGGCATTGTTGAAGGCTCTCTCGATACTGCAGACTGTGAAATAATTTACCCTGTGCTCAGTTTTGTGTTTACGTGACTGTTGTCCTGGGTTAGTTCATATAGATCAATGCAGTGTACGATAGGGAGTCTTCCTAATCCACTTCCTTACTGCCTTTTTTTCTGGAAAAATGCAGCTCCAGTTAGCTGCGGCTGGTAGGGCTACACTCCTTGGAGTAGCGCCTGGGGTGGGAGTGCTGTAAGAAAATAAATACAGGAAAAGATTTAATGCTGCTCTTCCTGAAACAAAGAAAAACTTCTTTCTGAGCTGTTCCTGAAATAGATCTGCATGGCTTAATTGTGCATCATAAAGCTACTTAAACATCTGCATTAATTTATGTTAGATTTCAGTCATCATTGTGTAGATAGATATTTTTATGGCATCATGCAAGCTTAATTTGCTGTTGTACATAAAATTAATTTTATCTGTCAATCTGAATCAAGGCAATATTGTGGAGGTCTTTCATGAGAGAAGAATATGGCAAATATACCTTTGTCTGTACAAATTAAAATAATACATACTTGAATAAAAACCATGATTTCTAGGTGTTGTACGCTCCTTAATCTAACAACCCTACAGTGCAATCCTCTGTTTTTCTTTTGAGGCTTTGAAAAAACAGAAGGCGATGATTTACACCCCTTGTCATTTGCCTTCTGTTGGCTCGATTTAATGTCGCTGTTCACATGGTGCTGTATGTGTTGGAGAAAATTTCACCTGAATCTTTGTACGGATGTGAGCAGTTGGCTTGAGAGTTTGTTGGTCTGACTGGTCTGGACCTCATATCATCCATGCCCATTACCTAGTGGGAGAAGACTTGGTAGGGTCGTAGAAACAGTACGGGCAGGCAGCCTGGAGGCGTGCCTTGTGCTGGTGGTGAACAGGCTTCAAGTGCACTTGAGTTGCTAGTCCTTGAGCAAGCAATGAGTTTTTTTTCCCCGCTGCAAGAGTACTTTTTGAGTAGTTAATGATTAATTTGTGTGAATTTTCTATTACACAGCTTGATCAGAGTACCTCAGAGCAGACTTGGAGCTGGTTCAAACTAGAATTGTTGGGTGTTTTCAATGGAGTGATGTTGACTTGTGGCAGGAGAGAATGTGGTGCACTGGGGAATATTGATGCTGCTTCATCAGAGTGAAGGCAATAGTAGCATTAATAAAATGACAACAATACTATAGATAAAATCATTTCCTAGAGACCCTACAGTCCCTAAATCACACCATAGCCCATTATACGTGATCCTGAATTTTTTTTGAAGGGAAGAAAAGGAGGAAAAAAATAAATTCTAAATCTTCGATCAGGATTTGACTGTCAGCAACTGAGTCCAAATCGAATTGTAAGGGATGATCACTCAAATGGCAGCTTGAGCTCTGACCTCACACATGGAAATAATGCACAGAAAATTGCTAGTGCTCAGTAAACTACTTTTCCTCATCTGCAAGCATAAAGCAATTTACTTATCAAGTAGTGTTGTATGAAAAGGGAGAAAATAAAAAGTTTGCTAAGGAGAGAGCATACAAAAAAAGGCTCAACTCCTGAAGCATTGCTAAAAACGTTTCACGGTAGATGTCTTTGTAGAGCAGCCTGACCTAGCTAGTTGTGTGCTTCTTCTCTTCTCCAGTGCTGTCTCAATACAGAGTTTGACGTTGTCGGGCCTGGTGTTTTTGTTACCCATCCTGCAGGGTTACGAAGCCCACTTCTGCTCATCTTGTGATGTGAGCTACTTGTGATCCACCAACCTGATCCACCGCCTCCTCTGCTTCTTGCTGCTCTAGATAAACACTACAGCTTTGCAGGCTTTCTGCAATTTAAGCACTTGGATTAAAATACAGGTAATTTTGTAAAATTAAGATTGAAAATGTAGAGCAAGTCTAGGCTAGCAAATCTGTACCTTGAAAAGGAAGGTTGTGTGGGACTGTTCAGTAGCCATGGTGGTTATGAAGCAGACTACCTTGCCTAGAATGCTCCATTATTTAATCGGTAAATCCTGAATTAATTGCATCACATAATCTGTGTGAGATTCTCAAAATATTTTGTTACTGTTGAGTCCAGAAATCAGCAGCTCTTTCACTTTGTTCACTGGGTGTCGTGTCTCTATCTGGGGAAGAGAAACCACAGAGAAACCAAGAAGCAACGTGCCTTTATTTTTTGCAAGATTTCTCTTGCTGTTTTTTCTTCCGTATGAGGCAGTTGCTTTGGGCACTTGAATTTTGTGATGTTATTTCTTTTCAATCCTTACATTGTAATGTAAAGTTTTAACTTGGAGTTGAGAGCTGTCTCAGGGAGGGAGTGCCATGAATGTCTTTTGTCTGTGCCCAAAAGCGAATGTGTGTGTCCTTGAGCATTTTTGTGTTGTAGCAGAGCTGTGTTTTGGAAGGACTGAATCACTGCTCCAAAAAGCATACGGGGAGACAACTAACAGTCATGGTGTAAATGTAGCGAGAGGGAAGCAGAATTAATTATATGCAAAATATATATAGTTAACTGCAACGTTACGTGGGATGTACATTTCTGATAGAGCATTTCACTTAGGGCTTGTGAAGGGCTTTGTAATGTTCATAGCACCTAAACCCATGGAGAGGTTTTTCCTGCTGATTATAACTTCCCTTCATATTTTTTACAGTGCCTTCAATGAATACATAACTAACTGCAATAATAATAATAATTCATGTGAATAGTATTAGTGTATCTCCTGGTAGATTTCATGGATGTGCATTAATAAAACTTCCTTTTCCTTATTGCCGGGTATGAAAAGAAAAAATGATGTTGAGAGATATAAACCATTATGTCACATTAAATACTGAGCAATACTACAGTCAGATAACGTGAAATTAACATCTAGAGTCTTTGTTCCTAAAGTAAAAATAAATATTTAGTCTCAAAGCTTCTGCTAGGTTAGTAAGTTATCAGAATAAGTAAGATTTTGTTGATGGTTTTAGTATTACATGAGTCAGTGTTAAACATGACTATAATTTGTGATGCAAGCATATTCTTTCAGTTAGGGCAAGGTCCAAAATACTTAGCAAAAAGAGCAGATAGTGCCATTAAATTGATCATGCTTACCATCAGAAAATGGTGTTGCTTTGATATTAAACTCTTTTCCTTGCACTTAGTCCTTTTATACTGTATTTTTTTCATGTTAAATGTCAGCTTTCTAATGATGGCGTCTTCATAACGCATACAATGGGGACCTATTTGTTTTTAAAAAAGCGAGCTATACTGTGGTTTACTGCAACTTTGCATTGTGAGGTATAAAATGCAGTAAATCTGTGGAATTCAGAGCTCCTTACACAGGGCGCAGAGCTAGGCCTTTTTTGTGCACATGTGGTATTTGGCACTGTTCCATATGCCAGAGAATTTTATGGCTTAATTCTCTAGCACAGTGCGTCTTTAGCATTGCTTATTTGCATTGACTTGTCAGGCCTGTAGTCCAAATAGACAAACTGTAAATCATAGCTACCTTTCAGGGTTTTTTTTCCTTCTGCAGGTTAGAAACTTAAGTCAGTGAAAGAATTGATTTGTCATTGCATGTGATAAATACATGCGTGTTTGTTTGCAAAGTGCTGTGTTTGGTATTGAGATGTAACCCACTGGAGTAAAAACAAGGGTAAGGGAAAGGGAAGATGCTGCTGAGCAAAGAGAAATGGCAGCACTGATGTTGTTCTAAGTGCCAGACAAGGTAGTTTTGATGCTGTACCTGACACACGTATTCTTGTTTTTCTTCCTTGTCAGGAGTCTCTCATATATATTATTATATAGTGACTATCATTAAACGTTTGATATGTATTGCTAACAAGTGCGCTATGCTAGCATAAGTAGCAGTCCAGAAACAGAGAGGACGATGTAAAGGGTGTTTGAATGAGAGGGCAGAAAAAGGCTGCAGCTAATGTAATATTAAGCCTTCATCAACTAAGTTATTGAGTAGAACAAGCAGCTAAGGGTAGTGTCACATGAAAATCTGCCAAGCGAACCTGTACCATCTGCAGGTGAAATAGTTGTTTAGACTACAACCTTGATCTGTGACTGAAGTTTGGAGTAGGAAAGTCCAAGTAAGCATCAGACTCTTGAGTCGTTGAAAATGAGTCTAATCTTTGCCTTGAGTGAAGTCCCCTGGAAGATGGGAAAACCACACGTGCTTTCCCAAAGAGATAGCAATTTTGGGCAGGGAGTAGCACAAGTGCAGAGGAGCTTTTTTCAAGATGCATTGTTTTAACCTCCACTGTTTATCCTCTTAGAGGATTTGTGAGCAGTGGCTCATTGAAACAATTTTTATGGTGACTTACCTTTTCTGAGGAGCTTCTGAAGTACAAATAGACTTGAGGGGGGGTTGTGTGTGGAAATGAGGTGGGATAGTTGACATTTCCTTTTATTTGTTATTTAAAGATGAGCCTGGAGTTCTTTATTTATTTGCATACATTGTCTAAGTGACAGAGCTTAAGCTAATAGAACATATTTACAGAAGATTTAGGGATGAGGATTTGAATCAATACCTGTTTTGACAATTTGCTATGTCAAATATAAGCAGATTATTTGGTACAGATTCTGTAATGAAAGAATTGAGCAATCCTCAGTATTACATACTTTTTAGTCCTAAGTTGTTTTCCAAACAAGCCACTTAAGAAAAGATTTTGTATTGTTACCTGATTAAAGAAAGCGTACTGTCTAGGATTTGTGTATAAAATTGCAAGAGAATCCTATTACAAATTTCAGGCTGGTATAGCACATCACCAAGATAACTTGTTTCCCAGGTTAGAAGTTCAACCAATGACAGACAGATGTGTGGCTTAAATTAGTATATAGCAACCAGGATAGTTTTATCTGCAGGCCAATTTTTTAATCAACATTCAAGTGATGACGTGTCACCAAGTAATGTAGCAGGTACTGTTTCCTTCTGCAGAGTTAAGATGCCAAATATAATTTACATATTGCCTTGTCTTAGTTTTAATGTGGGAAACAATTGTGCAATTGGGAAAAGTGAAGATTAGTGATAGCAAGATGAATATGAAATTGTTGTACTGTTTAAAGAGAAAGCGCGTTAAATTGCTGGCTCACAATTCAGAGTTCATTTTTCTAACATGCCTATGTTAACACTTTGATAATTAAGCTTCATTAAAAATTATAATAATAATTTCCTTTTTCATTCAAGCATAACAAAGCACTTAAACAAGCTTTAATAAGCCTCATATCAACTCTGAAAAATAAGTGTTATTGCCTCTATTTTATGGTTGGGTAAATAGAACTGAGGGCAAGCGAGTCTTAAGGAAGTCGACAACTATTGCCCAGGGGAACTCCTGGACACTGCTCCAACTGAGCAGGCCATGGTTGTGAAGTACAGGTAGCTGGACTGAGCCGTAAATAGTAAGATTTAGTAACAAAAAGTGAGCTGAGGAGCATGGCCTGTAGTGGGTGATGATGAAAGCAATCCACCAGCTGTGGCTGGGCAATGTAGCAGCCTCAGTTAATTATTTTGCAGCTCCCCTGTTGGGACAGCAAGTTCCTGAATCATGGCTGGGATCTAGCACTTTGAACCAGCCCTTGACAACTTGCCCAGGCTGCATTTAAAGGATTTCATGTGTCATTTCAGCTCCTCAGAATAATTCCCATTTCCTCAGAGCAAAGGCTTTGTGCTTAGCCTCTCTACAGCTTGTCTGTGCTCAAGGCATGTGTCGCTACATACGTATGCATGAAAAGAAATCCTTATATCATCAGTTGTGTGCTAACAGAAGGAAAACTTGTCTGTCCTTTTGAAAGTAGATAGAACTTAAGATGCATTTAACAAATAAAACAACAGAGTAGATTTGCTGGGCTAAATAAAAGCAGACTTTTTTTTTTTTGAATGAGTACACAGAAAGCACATATAACCAACCAAATTGAATATATGCTAACCTGCACTGCAGCAGGAAATGCAGAATAAATTATTGCAGGTAGCTAAATGGAAATTCTTTCCCACTGTAGCAGGGAAAGAAAGAAAAAACAAGGAAATCACACAGAGTAGAAGGGGGGAAAAAATAAGGAAAAAAACCACCTGAAAGCAGTCCATCATGAAAAGTAATAAAGCCACCAAGAAATTAAAAGGCCCAAACCTTCAAAGAGGGAGAATTTCAGTGTCTGAAGGCTGCAGATGTCTTCTGACTGTAGGCAGTGACCTTCTGGAACTGCGTGCTGGTACTTGTCACAAGTGCCATCACAGTTGTTACTGTGGTATGAGGGAAGCTCACAAAGTTGGTGCCATTCACTGTGATTGGCAGTTTATGTCCCTAGGGCTCAAAAGGTGCTTCTCCATGTACTGGCAAGTATGTTGTTGTATGGTGTATGTAAATCTGCCTGTATGTATTGTAAATTCAAGGCTCCAGGTTTATACACAAAACATTTAGCTTGACTGAGGAACCTGTTATTTCCTGTGAGGTAATTTAGATATAAGGAGACAACTGATTTTTGTTTGTTTTTTGACAACTATTTAACCTTCATGTCCATTAGAATTTCAAATGCTTACCATATCTAAGCAATGTTCGGCCCTAAATTAATTAGTTAATAGAATTTGCATTCAAGCCTGTTAATATTTGACCCACAGATTAAAGGGGCAATTGAGACGGTGTTCGGTACCTGATTACTATGGAAGGAGAAAGAAATTAAAATAGTGCTCTCAGTTCCTTTTTTTTTTTTTAGTTATTATTAGTAGTGAAAAAGTATGATAAGGAAGAGTTTTTCTAATAGGAATGAATATAACCATTTTGCTACACTGTCTGTGTTATTAGTAGAGTAAAAGGAACTCTAGTTTGCTTCTAGGAGGACTAATAAGAGAAACAGAAGGTGAGAGAAGCAAGACAGGCAATGTATTCAGGCTTTGGGAATTGGAATTGAAGAAATAGTAAATTAGGTGTAGTCACCCGCATTGTTAGTCTGCAGTTCTTCAATTTTGATTTGAGAAATAACAGCATCTGTCAACTACTTAATTCTTGTTATGGGAAACAGTATTCAACAGCATTCTACCCTCTATTTGCATTATTGTTACTGCGAGTAGTGTTTCTGAATCCACTACTACCCCCAGGACTAAAGAGACAGCGCGATTTAACAAGATAATTGTATGCATACTTAATTTTAAGCAACTGAATCATCCCGACAAATCTAAGCAATTGAACAGTGCCTTAATCAGACTATTCAGGTACTTAATTTTAAGCACAGCATTAAGAACTGACTACATTAAGCTAGAATACATGAAAATCTAATTGCAATGTAGGAAAAAAAAAGTTTCCACGGGCAGAAATCAGTCTTCCCTCCACTATACGTCTCCCCCATGCCCAGCTGCATTTACATCGTAGTTTTCTTCAGCCATAGCAATACCAGCATGTTTGCTGGCTGAAGTTGCTGAACTTGCAATGTCGTTGCTTCCCAGTATTGGAGACCAGGAGTGAAGTAAAAGGCGTAATTCAGAAACAGAGCTCTTGCTATGAGATACGAGCCAGCTATAATCCCATCTGTGTAGGTTTACAGCCAGGATCTGGGTCATGTGAAATTCTCCCTGCCTCCACCCAGAAGCACTCTAATGATTATTCACGATAAATTTTAAAACGAGTGCTGCAGTGTATTGCTAAGTGAATGCATCTTCATTTTCGGACTCCCTCCCACTCGAGCAGTTCCAGTAGCCATTATTGTAACAGTGCTGACCACTCCCTGATTAATCCCATCCATGTGTTGCTGATCTTAACTCTTAACTTCTCCGAGCTCGGTCTTTACTACCTTGAGTGTAATGTAGCAATTGCCACAGCAGTCAAAAAAAAAAAAAAAAAAGGTTAAACCTGGCATATTCCCTAACTGGATCTTCTGAAATGCCTTTACTATTTTATTTAGCAGTAGCTTCAGCCCCACTGGGTAGGCTCTGTCAGAAAAGAGCAGGTGTCCCAGGCATTTGTGGTCTTACACAAAGCAGGTTTTATCTGGAATGACCCCTTGGGCTGTTGCCATGTCTAGCTTCAGTCTGTCCCCGAGCTGCTGCTGTTACCATGTCATCAGCTATTATGTGAATGCCGGCAACGCCTTCAGGTCTTTCATTGCTCATTTGCAAAAAGACTGTGTCAGCTGATTTGATTGCCAAAAATAAGTAGATAGATGGAAAAACATACATTTTTTTCACCAGAGTACGTGGTTCAGACAGTTGATTATCTGAGCTGATTTGTTAGTGTCTGTATAGATTACTATGTATGTCTTTAGCAATTTGTGTGGAATGTCTGGCATGGGAACTGATGATTGCTGTCTTGGGCTGGCGTTGTCAAGGTCTCTGAAATCTGTATGCATCCCATTTCCCTGTGCCTCTCCGCAGCTTTTGCCAGGCTGTCAACCCACAGAGTGGGCTTGCTTGCTTCAGCCCCTCCTTTTACCAGCTCTGTATGTGCATCTTCCTCCATCTGTCACTGCAAAGGACATATTTCTGCATCCACATATGACAGTGGTGACTCAGCATTTGATGTATTTATTGGGCTTACTCCGTAAGTTTTCTACTTTCCCAGCATTTCTGGGGATTGTGTAATCAGCTCTTCTTTGGTCCCCTGTGTCTTCAACTACAGTAAGCTTATAACGCACGCTAGCTTTAACTCTATACATCTATCCAGTTGGTTTTGAAAATATACCATTTCTAATGACAGAGAGAACTAAAGGGTGCCGTTGGTCTTGGTAACCATTTTAGTGAGGAATTTTACAAGCGACTCTTCCATGATCTCCATTTATTACAAACACAATGGTCAGCTAGTTTTTAAATACCTTTGATACCTTTTTCAGTCGTAGGACAGTAGGAGAATTGTAGCTGCAGTGCCAAACTTGAAATGCATACATGTATTGTCTTGACCTTAACTGCTGGATTCATCTTCCAGTCAGCTGGTGGGTTCCTCACCCTGCTGCAGGGTTCAGAAATGAGACCGAACACGCAGGAGCAGACCCAAGAAGCCAGGCTAAGAGCTTGCATCGTGACGGGAGCATGTCTGCGCTTCAGGTGTTAACATGCAAAGAAAGGGTTAAGGCAATCCACGGATGGCTTGCTGTCTATTTGCCCTCTTAAATGATAGTTTAAAAACCATTTTACTTTGTAATTATTCTTAATCTATGTTACCATGTACAGAAGAATAGCATGAGCGCATCAAAATTCAACAAAGAATGTGTAGATCTGTTATTGGCTGGATTACTTTTTTTTTTTTTGCGTGGGACAACAGTTGTGATTTTCAGCATTTCTGCTGCTGCTTTGTGTGTTGGACAGATTCTGGATGTCTCTGTCCAAGTACCAAGTCTCTTTTCAATTTATTTATGGGAGCTGTTGTTCTGTGCTTACTTGAACTTGGGCAGTTAGTTTCTCCTTCCCTTACTTTGAGCCTGCTGTTGTGCAGCTGGCCGGTCAGTATGGGGACTTTGGGTTGTTTTGACTTAGGGCCAGCTCTGCAACTGTACGTTGCTTTTCGCACCGCAAGTCTGGCATTCAGCAGTTTTTTTAATTTATCTAGTTATCCATTGCTGCATAGCTATAACTATTTTTAATTCTAAAACAGAAATTCTTCTTTTTTACTTGGGATTTTTCACGTATCTGTGTAGTCTTTTTTTTAGGTGCAGGTGTAACAAGAACTTGTTCATAACCAGCGTTAAGTACCTTTATTACCTGAGGAAAAGAAACTTCTCTCTAGTGGTGTTTCTTCCAGTGTCAAGTTTCTTCTTGATAACTTGGTCAACAGATAACAGCCAAGTCAAAAGCTGCCAAAGAGAGGAATATTTCTAGCAATTTTAAGTATTTTATATTGTATGTGTCTGGTAACGGTGGGTACCTTAGTTCAACCGGTCACACAGCATGATGCAGTTGATGGGCACAGCATCTAGCAGTTGCTCAACCAGAATGCCAAGTGAACGCTGCGGTTTCTTCTTCCTCTACCTTTGTGTTCATCATGAGAATCAGCCCTAAATATAAAGTTAGAGGACATCTGGGGTCTTTCACGGGTAGATGAGATAGTTATACCTGCTACTGCCCACAAATATTTGTCTTCCCACACCACAGGAACAGCTCTTTACCCCCAGTGCTCAGGAGCTGCACTGCAACTCTGTGTGTAAAAATGCAGTATTTAAGTGTGAAGATACTGCGCTCATTTCCTTGATTCTTAGACACCGTCTTCAGGACTAGTGTAAGTTGCTCTGTGCTAAAGTTATTGTTTTGTCCTCTTTGTTAGAAAAGTCCTTTCTTCTGGCTGCTGGGATGTTCTCACAGGGCTATGTGTTTTGTTCTGCTAGCCTGCAGTAAGAAATTTTTTTTACTGTATTTGAAGTAACTTTAGTCACTGTCGCTCATCTAGTTTTCAGCTTTGTTGTCCTCATTCATTGTTTTCCACTGCTACTGATAAAGAAAACATCACTTTGTGACCTTAATGTTTGAAGGAGAAATCAAAAGGAATGGGATGGGATGAAATTCATGACATCCCTTGAGTCAAAATACAATTTGTTGATTTCACAAAAGAAATCAACGAGCACACAAGTGTATTATCCCCATGGTTTCTTTGGTGTAACTCGGTTATTTAAAATAGAAGGGTGTGTGGAATGGTATGTGATTGACTAGCAGGCATGTGCCAGGACAAAGCCAATAGAGACAAGACATTTAACTTTGTGGAGGAACATTGGTTTCTTGTTTCGTTTTTAGGGTTTTTTTTGTTGTTGGTGGTGTTTTTTTTCCAGAAATGAGTTTTGGGCACAAAAGCCCATATGAAGAAATTGACAAAAATCTTGCTGTAGCAGACTCCTGAATATCTTCCATGTCTTCATGCAGCCTGTGCATGTGGAAGTCAGCAACAACAGCAGCTGCTGGACCAGCCAGCCTCTGCTTCTGTCTCTCCCCCTCATGGGAAGAAGACGAGGAAGAAAATGGGAGTTGCTTTATGTTTCCTGTTCCTGTTTATTTCAGATCTGGGAAGACCTGCTGCTTTGCTCTGGTAATTGGGTTACATATACTAAGAGGCCAATATATTTGCATAATTAATAGTCTGTTGTGACAAATGATGTTTTTGTGAGACCTGTGTGAAGCATGCTGCATTTTAATGTTGGAAATACCACAGTTTGTTCATCTATAAATATGCATCCCTGCTCTCATGTAGAATATGCGTAAATCACATTTCAAACATGAGATAATCATCAGCAGTCAGTAAAAAATAGATATTTCCATGGCAACAGTTGCTAAATTAAACAGGGAATCTGTACCTCCTCCCCTATTCTTGTCCAGAAACCTCCCTTGCTTTAGATCCCATGTACCTTACTGATGATTAACAAAATAGTCATACTTGTTAAAATTAATAAATGCACCATTGTGTGTGTGAAGAGTTATTAGAGCAAGAATTAGCAATAATTAAGTACTGCTGACAGCACTGGGCATCAGCTTTTTACATCTGTACTTCCTTAACTCTCTGTAGGCCCTGTCAAACACTTAATATGGTTTTTCCACGCCCCTGCTGGAGGTGCTGTAAGTGTATTTTAAAAGCCTTGGAAAAATCTTCTGGTCTGGATCAAATTCTGACTGGTCGTCTTGGCCTCTGCTTGAGGTGGGTTGAAAGGTGTCTAAATGATGGCACTTCCATGGCTTTGTGCTCTCTCCCTTTTCTTGATGGACATGCAGGAAAATGCCTTTTTTAAGGAATAAACTGAAATGGTTCCGCAGGCATCTGGAGACCCCAGTATGGGGCAAGTAACGTAAGAGAGAGCTCGAGGATGGTGGGCTTGAGGGATGCTGGCATTTGGGGCTGCCCCAAGGGCTTCTCATTGGATACCATAGCTGATGGGAAACCAAAAAGCAGGAAGGTAGACTTTCACGAGAGCAGACAGGTAGCTCACCTGTGGTGGACAGATACCGAGTATTAAAGACACTGTTCAGAAAGCATCAACAGAGGGGTTCCTGCTCGTGCGGCTCCAGATGGAAAGCATCTGCTGGGAGCTGCGGACTGGTCCTGATAAAAGCTGTGGGGCGGATGGGGGCACACTGTCCTGTTCCATGCTGCTGCCACACACTGGGAGGCTGCTTGGCAGGGAAACAGCCCGTGAGGCTCTGAGATGCTGGGGACCCAAATCCCAAGGCCTCAGTCAGCTTGCTCACTTCCACGCCTCGAAGTTGCAAGGAGGAATGGCACGTTTCTCTGTAGTTTTCCCCATGCCATCTTTGGGTCGTCTGTTCCACCATTTTGCATGGAAGTTAAATGGGTTGTGCAGTGTCTTGCTTGCTTTGTTTCACCAGAGAAATTATGCCATTTTTCTTTGGATCTTTACACCAGGATCCTTACACACATCCTTGCAAAGAGAACACCAGGGATCTCAAGCAGAATCATAGCCTATAGTTTTGTTCATCTCCGTTCCTGCTTTTGTTTCAAGTTCTCATGGTTTGAATGAGAAGAGCACTGTGAAAGCAGGGAGTTGTCAAAAGATAGTCCAAGGGTTCACAGAGCTGAGCCGGAACCAGCTTGAGGGCATTGTGTGTGTTTTTCTCATTGCTGCATTAGTGAACAAGCCTGTTCTGGCACATGTGTATGTAGATTTACAAACTCACAGGGAAAGAAGTGTAAGATAATGCCACTTTGTTGTTCAGTTTCAGTGTCCCAGCTCCGTGTGATTCAGATGTGTTCAGAAGCTGCCTCCTCAGGAGGCACTTGGATGGTTTTTTACTGCTTTTATATGGAAAGAACATGTCATTTGAGAGGAAGAGCAAATCTTACAAGTTGGTAGAAACAAGTGGGGATTGTAGGTTCTTGTCAAAAATTTGCAGTGACTCGGAGTGGACGGTGAATGTTTTCCTCTTTCTGATGTGTCTTATTCCATGAATAATCCTCTCAATGTTGAAGAAGCACCAATAAAATAAGCCCTAGTGAAAGGGGAACAGCCTCCAGTCTGTGGGTTGAGAAGTACATTTGCTGGTTCCTCCTAGAGTGGGGACATAGCGGTGCTTCAATAGCTTATGCTAGGGTAGTGTGAAACACAAAAAAGAAATCGTGGCATTTGGGGGATAAATGCGTGTCATAGTCCTCATAACTTTCCTTTTAGTGATGTGAATGGGAAAGTGAAAATGTCAAAGGACAGAGATGCTCAGACTTGTATCATAAAGCATTCTGGCAAACTCAGGCAGAGATGAAGACGACAGAAGTGGAGGCATTCAGAAATCTTGGCTTCCCTTCAGAGGTGGTTGGATATGTAGAATCACGCTTCCTTGCGGCAGGGAAGAGTGGAAGGGATCAGTGAGCAACAAGGAACTTGATTGGAAGGAAATTGTCTCTGTTTTGGTTGCTAAAACTCTGTGTTCCTGATCAAAATGGGGCCATTTGCCAGACTCTGTTTTGATAGCTGCTGAAGCCAGCAGAATGTTAGTAGCTCTTATTTGATTTTATCGCTGTTATTTTTTAAGCCCAGAAGTAATAAGAAATGTGCTCGCTGTTTGTCTTTATTAAGAATACAGAATGAAACATCTCAGCTGCTTTTAACTGTTTGCTACATCTCTAAACCAGCTCATTTTCCAGCTCCATCCAACTCTGTATGTGATCAATTACAGTTAATCTGCTGTATTTGAAGGGAGTTTAATGAACTTTATCCTGGCAGGAAGGAAGTCTGTTAATTTGGATATTCTGAGTTCAGGGGGTTGTGTATTTGTGTCCTTCCACATTTACTCAGAAATCTGAGAGAGAATAACTGCTTTGCAGGGAACACATGGTTCTTTCTACATTCGGAGCCTGTCCATGTTTTCTGGCAGCTGGCTGCTACACTGGATTAAATTTTAATAGTCTGTTTTTCATTGTTAAACTTGGAGAATCAGGGACACAGATGATAGCTTAATCTGTGTCATAATGAAATTAACACTAATAGCCCAGTCTTGGGGTTCCTGAAAATACACATCTAGAGATTTTCAGGGCTAAGCTGTACAGATGGAGCTTGGGGTGACTTGAAACTTTGTTTTTTTAACTAATATATGGAAGTTGGCTTTTGATGTGCTTGTTGTTGTTTTCCTGCCAAGTCTGTGTCTGAACTCAAGTGCAGAGTAGACTAACATGTTCAGCAGCATTAGGAGTGTCAGGTAGGGTTGTCAGGTAACATAAAACTCAAATTCTCTGTCTCTGAGGTAATTTAGCCATGGAGCACATCACTGAAAAGTCGATTGCTTGCTTCCTACCATCCCTGTGCTCCCAGAATACCTCAGAATGGGTTTTTGATTGCCAGCCATCACGCTGGTTGCATGTCTACAGGTCACATAAATATCAAATGGTTGCATGAAGTGAATGAAAAATGCCTTTCTCAGCACTTCATTAAGAACAGGGATTCTTCTTTGGCGTCAGTCATGTCCCCTCTTCAAAAATCTTATCTATCTCACTCCAGCTGAACAAAGGGACATGAGACCAAAGAGCACCCATGTGAGTAAGGTACTGTTGTTGCCTCTCTTGCTTTTGTCACCAGCCTGTTTGACCAGCAAGACGCTCCTCACTGAGGTTGAGAGGTTATGCCAGAGAGTGCACGGGGCATTGAGCCAAGCTGCGATTCTGGGGTCAAACTCTGCAGACTGAAGACAGGAAAGGGAGGGAAGTAACGATGGCCCGGGAGAAGACAATGGTGTCCCTGAGGGGGAAAGGTGAAATGGTAGAAGTGAGAAGGGTATTCTCCTAAGAAGAGGAGTCATACAGAATGACCAAGTGAGAAGACGGCATTGTAGGCAGCAGAGGGAGAAAAAAAAGTGTTGGGCATCGAAAGAGAACAGTGAACAAAATAGAAAAGGAGGAGAAGGCATAGGTAGAAGAAGCAGATAAAAGAATGAAAACCAGAAGAGAAAGGAGAGAAAATGAGGCACAGAAGAAAAAGGTGCTTGAAGGAATGCATTGATACATGGCAGCAAGCAAGTTTAGGAGTGGAACTAAGGGGGAGAGAAATTGGTTTGGGGGAAAAAAAAAAAAAGAAGATACCATTCTATGTCTAAATTGTGTGCTTTCCTGCAAGGCATTTCCTCAGGCTTTTTGGAAGGACGATTCCCTTGGTCTCCTCTGTCTTCTTGGGACATTCTCAGTCGCCCCAGTTCCCATCTTCTGCGTATTAATTCCTCACTACGGTTCTTTACAGCCCTTTTCAAGCTCCGGAGGAGTTAGCAGTTTTCTTGTTCTGAGCATTGTGAACAAGATTTTAGTTGTTAATTTTAGATTTTTTTTTCTTCGGCCTTGAAAGAATTAAACCAGTGCTGATTGGTGTGGAGGTGAGCTGCTGCTGTCAACTTCTGTAACTCACAAGGCAGGCAAGCCTCATTTCTGGAGAAATGTTGTTTTAAGGTAAGAGTCTGCAGGAGCGGGCCAATGATTTCATTTTGGCTTTTGTAAAGGTGAATGTGCAGTTTAAAATCCTGCTTTATGTCCCTTTCTTCTTTGCACCTTCCCCCCCCCCCCCCCCTTCGGTGTTTGTCTAAAAACATGGTTTTTTTAAGGCATCAACTGACAGCACAGGTGACAGAGGTGTGTTTTTCCTGTCTCTCTGAATGTTTGTGTTTGTTGCAAAGACCTCATTCATATTCTTGTCACTGGTGTAATGTTCAAATATTTTGAAATGCCTCAGAGTGAGACCCGACCTTGTAGCCTGGTGCTGGTGTTGTGTTCTAAGTGTTGTCTCTGCAAAGCGTAGTAATGAGCGGAAGACGAAATATACATACACTTTTTTTATGTGTAATTAACACCTGCTGTCATATGTGCTTGCTCATTTCTTACCTCTAGAGACAGGGAATCCATGAAACTAAATACGTAAGTAATGGACAAAATGTTGTGGTATAAAGTATATTTATTCCTGAGTATGTTGTCAAGAGACAAAAAAAATAAAAATAAAAAAAGTCAGCTTTAAGTTGTTATAAAAGGTAAGCATGACCAAGAGATCCAAAAAATTTTGAGTTCTGCTTCTGGGCACAGGTTAGACCTTTCCTTGCCATGGAGAAGATCTTCATTCCTACATCTTCTGTAAACTTTTGGCAAGATTTCAAGCCTTTTATGTGACATGGCTGGTGATGACTCTTACTAAAGGCAGTCGATGGACTGTTAGCTTGGTAAAAGAATTTCTCTTACTTTTTAACAGAGATTGCTACCTGTTTTATCAGTGTTATTGAGATGACTGCTTCAGTACAGCTTCTGGTTGCAGGGTCTGAAAGGAGGTAATAATTTTGGCCATGAAAATGAGCAAACAGCAGCTGAAACCACTCCTTGCGCATCTTTGTAAAAAGCACTGAGGACTTCAATGTAACTCTCTGCTTTGAGGTACAAAGTGCAAGTTGAATGGGATTTAAACTGTTATGTTTGTGTTTGGTATTTAGCCAGATTGTAATAATCTGATAAATGAACTGTAATAGTATTCCTGATCAAATAAATGGGGTTATGTATTTAGTTTGTAATAGGTAAAAACCAGAGAATGCTTCTGAGGCATATATATTTACAACACTTTGCCATTCTGGTCATAAGAGAATTGGGGGCACGTTCCTAAAAATGTCGCAGCGTTCAGATAGGCATTGCATGCTTGTGCCTGCTGTCTTAAGCCATTTCTGCAGCTGGGATTGTTTTGTGGTTTTTTTTCAGTACCTGAAGCTTTCCTTCACATTCGTGATTATTCTGGTCATCTGTAAGCTCCCAACTCTGTCCTGTGTAGTTAGGTAAAGTACAACTGAGTTCACAACCATTTGAGAAATTGAGAAATGCTTGTCCAGCATGTCTAAAATTGCCAGTAGTGTATTAGTTAAGCTTTTATTCAGAATCGGTGAAGCACAACCCTGTTTTCTTCATACGAAGTTTATAACCTGAATGGAATCAGAGGTTTGAAGGTTCTGCAAGTTACTGAATGTAGAAAAGGCGCAAGTGAAACCAGCCTGCTAACAGCCTAATTCATTTTGAGTCTCGGAGAGGTGCTGAACCAGGGACATGAGTGACAATGTGGCTTAAAACATCTGGATACTTCACCTCTATTAATTATTTCAGTCCTCAGCAATGGCACTATTCTGACAATAAAAGAGAGATGATCCATTCAAATAATTTCTTGCAAAAGGTAATGCCTGGAATGTTTGGAGTCCTCAGAGTTTAGGGCATGCTGAGCTGTGTGGTTCTTGTAGCTGTTTGATGATGAGTCTCATCTTGGAAACATGCATTAGCAAGAGTAAGAAAACATTGTTCAGCCAGAGGGTTTTTTTGTTTGCTTGCTGAGTGGGACAAGATTGAGGTACAAGACCCTGAGGCTCTCCCCGTGCCCTGAAGGAGTGCTTGCACTCTCTGGGTGGAGAGTATCTTGGTGGCATATCAACATGGGATGTCATTGCACAGGGTAAGCATTGGGCAAGCATGTGAAGCAGAACTGACCTTCCCCTTCTGCCTGGAACACTACGGTGTGTGAAATGCCCAGTTGAACTGACACCTCACTGCAGAATGCTCAGTCCCTTGTCATAGACCAGAACCGCAACTTTAATCAGCAGTTTAGATATCTCGGGGTCTAAGCAGAGGCAGATCATCCCTATTAAGATAAGGATAAGTGGTTGTTGAGAGGGGAACAGTTGCCAATACTGTTAAAGTGACCAGCAGCAGTTGCACTCTCAGCAGAGGAAAATGTTGAGAGTTAATTCAAATCCTGGAGCTTTCATCTGAACACCTACTGTTTAGAATCAGAATATGAACTATTAATTGATAGATATGAACCGATGATATTTATTAACTGATATATAATATATGAAATATTAATATTCTCAAAAATGCACCCAAAGGCAGCAGCTGTTACTCCTGAAATTAAGAGTATTTAACGTCTCTTAAAAAGAGTAATATGAGTAGCACAAGTAGATTATGTGCAGAGTCTCTAGGGTTGACTCCTGACAATAAAGTAAAATAACAGCCTGCAAATGGATGCATTATTTAGTAGAAGGAACTTTGTGAAACTTATTTGGTGAGAAATCAAGCCACTGGCCATTTTGCAGTACAGTTGGGTAGTGTTACTGTTCAGGCATCAGAGATGAGAGAATAGGCTGTCAGATTCAAAGGCCAGGTTTATGCAGACTTCCATGCTCAAAGCACTGCACACGTTAAACGAGCACGATTGGATGGACTTTGTAGAATACATACAGCTGGTAGATGTGCTGGATATTGCAGTATAATGTGGGCTTTAGAAATAAATGCTTTTGATCTAAGCAGTGTAAATGGCATATTATTATGAACAGTGCTCCATTTTTCCTGTAGCATGTAAGATGCTTTATTTTTAAACTCTTTCATGGGATTTAGGCTTGCATGGAAGGCTTTGTATTGGAGTGGTAAAGTGTGGTTCTCTACACAAAGAATTGAGATGGTGTTTGTTTAGTTTCCAGAGTTGAGTATTCCATACACTGAGTGGTTATCCCAGATTTTCAGTTTAAAAAATGCAGGAAGTGTGTAAGGCTGCAGTTTTTATGAAGTACTTCATAAAATAACTGTGGGAAGACCCACAGGTGTTATTTAAAAAACAGAAACAAAACCCACAACCTTTTCAGTTGACTGGTTAAATGCTTTAATAGAGTGAGGTTGATTTATCCTGGGTAACTTTCAGATGTGTGATGTGCTGTTAGATATGAATGTTATTTGTATGTTTTTTTTTCTGTTGGAACAGCTGATGTTATTTTGCAGACAGCCAGAACTGTGGTCACCTATGGCCCTTCCAATTGAGGCTTTCTGTTTTGTACCAACAAAGTAATGCTATCCATTGCACAGAAGTCAAACAGAAGAATAATGAAACAAGGTGCTTATTCTCCGTTAGCTTTTGCTAACTCTTGTTTGATTTTAGGTTTAGTGGCCTGAAGTTAAAAGAGGAGCCAAGTTTTCAGTGAATGTTCAAAAGTTGCTCCCAAAAGGACTAGTAATTATAAGAATAAAACAGGTAGCCATGGATGTCGCATTACTGCATGTGTAATCCACAGCTTTCTGTGTAAGGGTTTACAAGGTGCCACATAGAGAATACAGGCCATACACTACTAGCTAGAGTAAGCTATGCCTCTAATTTTACCGCAGAAATTGATTGTTTTGGGTGAATTTACTGTATATGATCACGTGCAAAATAGCAAGACCTCATGCTGCTGCTCATTTGAAATCACTCTGCACTCTCAGTTACTCAGTTACTTTTTCAGATTATCCAGTGATTCTCCTCTTCCATAATGCACTTTCTCCCATTGTATTTTAACTAATTAATCATAGATGTAAATCTCCATACCAAGTGAGTACTTTTGAGCCAGGAATGCAAGCTGCAGCACTGTTTTTAGTGTGCTGCTGGCCATGATTAGTGCTTAGAGGCTTTGCTTGTGTGCATTTAAGAAAAGCAATGAAATCAACATAATGACTGCTATTTTGGGATCTTTTATCTTTTATCTTTATATAGCTATCTTTATCTTTACATCTTTTCACTTATTCTACATTTGACAGGTTTTCGTATATGAGAATGCATTTGTGTTGGGATGCTCAGAGACAGTTGTAGTTGCAATACACTTTTGAAGATAATGGCCTTCCCCTTCCATACTTACCCTCCCTTTGTTTTGGCTTTTTGCAGATTCTGTTTCTCAACAGGTCAGACTGCTCTACTGCTGTCCTTTCTTTGCCCTTGTTTGCCCCATAGCTGTGCTGCAGTAATATGTCTGGATAAGGAGTTAAATGAGACTTCTTTCTAGGTTGTTGGAATGGGACACTGATGAGCTCCTAGAGGGCTTTTGTGGACCAGAGTACAATATACAAAAATAGGAATGTATTTGTGTGTCACATCAACATTCGGGTTTTTGGTACACCAGTCCTGCAATTTAAAGTGTGTTACCTAAACTATAGTTTATTAAATGCTTAGACTGATTGATAATCAGTATCTCAAAAAAAGGAGGAAGCCCAAAAGGTCCCCATGTAAGAATATGTCCTGAGGCTCAAAGTAGTCATTTGTTCTGCTTCAGATGTGTCTCAGTGCTAAGGGGTTACTGAGTTATGACTGTTTCGGTTGGTTTGATGTGCGTTTAGACTGTTTCAGCTACCATTTTTCAAGGTTATGTTTGTTATGGAGCCTTCAGGCCACTTCCACTATTAACTAACAGATTGTGACACCCCGTAGAATTCATTTAGAAAAACGGATCATGCAAAAAGTTGTCCACTGCATCTTAGTGCCTATGGTAAGACAATAGCAAGTTCTAATTTGGAAACTGAAACCACGGGCAATATAATGACATTCATTTTTATTTCAGTAAGCCTACAGAAGGTTTTTTCATCAGTTTAAGTGTTTATGATACCAAAAATTCCCAAGAACATCCAAGTTCTAGAAAGCAAGGTTTAAGTTCATCAAGTCATTTCTGTGATCAGCTACATAGTGGTGGTGATGTGCTGCAGCGCTCTGCTTGCAGAACACTGGTGACATTATCTGCACTGCACAAGACACAAATATAAAGGGAATTTCTGCTCCAACGAAATAAAGTTACAGAGAGCAGACGCAAAGAAGGTCTTGACTTGCTGTGCATCCCAGAGTAAGGAGTTGATTGCAGTTACAGTTTGACATCATTAAATAATTTCTGGTAGGCTTCCCTTTGTGTTTTTATTTTTTAATGATTTTGGTTGGGAGCTGCATTTTACAAAATACTTGGCAATGTAATTGTGGGCTCTTTGAAGTGGCTGCAATAACCTCAGACAGGGAGCAGAAAAGAATTTACTGGCAAAAGTGATGCTTCCTTACTTTAAATCATCCAATTGAAATCAGTGAGGGTTTCCTTGCCTGATAACTTTTTTATCTGCCCTTTAGAGACTCCACTCAGATTGTCAAGATGCTGTTTCTTTTTAAATGTTGGATATTAGGGACCTCTCAATTCAGTGCACAGATTCTCTGAAAGTTGAAGGACAAGAAGTTCCTGGAAAGAAGTCAAATTCCTTCCTTCTTCATGTACAGAACTGTGATTTCACTGCTTTTGACAAATAATCCTATAGTGACAACGGCTGGCTTGTGGCTAGAGTTTGTTTTGTAGGCATTGTGGTAAGAACAGTGAGAGGAATATAAGCTTGAATGACAAAGATTTGTAATACACAGCCTGAAATATACGTTTGCTAAATTGCTGGTTAAAAATAAAATAATAAAAAATGCAGCATCATAAAAAATACTCTTGAAAAAAAAACACTAATTTGGGTACATTGAAACTCCTTGGGAAGGGATGGATAGGAAGAGTCAGTACTAACAAATTTTGAAGTTTATTACTGTGCATGAAATTACTAAAACAGACTTAAGTGAAAATTTACATGTTAAAGCAGACAATTTTAACGTATCACTAAAGAGTCTTAATTCTTTTATGTTCATGTATGGTTGCAAAGGACTTGGGATCTCACTAGTGGGTGGAAAACCATGTTAATGCTCAGTGAGCAAATCTGTGCTTGGTGAGTGTGATTTTTGCTGGGAGTTTCTAATCTTAGAGGAGATGTGATAGAATTTCAAGTCATACCCTAACAGGATTTGTAGGGGTTTAGTTGTAGTTTGAAAGGATATTCCTCACCCTTATGTACTGCAACAACCCGAAATGATCAGGAACTAGATGCTCTGAAGAGAGCAAACAGCTTGGGAAAGCTGCAGCTCACAAGGAAACAGAACATGGTCTCTATGCAGAATTAAGGAAAGAAAAGCTTTTTTCAGATGGAACGTAATGGATTCAGGTACACATATCTAAAACACCAAAGCATGCAGTTGTTAGTAAAGGGACAGGACTTTATTTTTTTCCCAAAGGTTACAGAGGCGTTTTCTGTAGAGTTTTCTTGTGTATGTTAGTCTTTTGCAGCATCAGTATGGCCAAAAGAGGCCATTTCGACTGTTTTGATGCTATATGATATCAAAAGTTCGTATGTAGTTCATAGAAACACATTCAAAATTGTGGGAAAATGCATAAAAGAGCCTCCGAAAGTTGTCATAATGGAGAAAAATGCATACAATTAGCCTTAACAGAAATGCACAAAAATGCGTGAAAAGAAGCATGATAAGAAAAACTTCAGGAAAAGCACAGAATTTGGGGAGGTAGATGTAGACAATGCTCAGGTGTCATTTCTGAAAACACGGAAACTGTGCTGTTGAAATGAGAAAGGTGTTGTTTAAAACAGCCTTTCCAGTGTATACACTTGACTGTGGCCACGAAAGCAGGCAAGGATGTAAGAAAGAAGTCCGAAGGAGGAGGAGTGTTGTTGGGCTGCATGCTGAGAGCAGGCAGCCAGCGGTTAGCCACCTTCGAGAGACAAAAGCAAAGTGTATTCAGAGACTGATGTTCAGAGAGGATGTGTGCTGTTCCCAGAGAGGGAATGGGGAAGAGATGGAAACCACAGAAAGCCTTGAGTAGTCGGGCAGCACGTCCGCTACCCATGAGGAGGAAATAAACCAGCAGGATGTGGTAGGTTGGTACATTCAGCAGACTGGGAAGGAACAGAGACGGTGCCTTCTCACAGCTTGATCAATAGGGTTGGGAGGTGGCGAGAGGAACATGGGTTAGCTTAAAGAACCATTTTGTTTGACGCGTTTCATTTTGGATGAGAGATTTTCTTCTTTGCGGGTGGACGTTCAAGTGATGCTCTTTAGAAGAAATTATTTACCCCTACTGTAGTTTTGTGGAAGAAAGGGGTGGGTTTTTTTGTTGTTGTTTGTTTTATTTATTGTTTGCTTGTTTTTTATACTTTTTTCTTTTATTCCACTGAGAACTTGCCCTGATCAGTATGGTAACACTAACAATTTGTTCACCTAATTTCTCATGGTATTTATTTTCTAAGGCTGTGTTAAATCAGAGCATATAGGTGTTTCAGCGGTACAGGCCGTAGCTCTGGCTCTGGCTGACAGGCAGCTTGAATCAACTGTTGTGAAGGCAGCAGCTGGAGAAATTCTGCTTACTGCCCCCTTCAGTGGGTTAAACCATTTGGTTTAGTGAGTTGGGAGCTTGGGCAGCGCACCTGTGCAGGCTTACAGAACATGGAAGAACAAAAGGAAGCCATGTGGCCCCTTATGATGGCCAAAAGGTGCCTCATTCTCTTCCTCTGCAAAGCACTGACCTGCCCTTTTGGTCACTGTAGCAAAAGTAGCAGTTGTAATATCATTATCAACAATAACAACATAATAAGTAAGCATTAAAAATAAAATAGATTGGTACCCAGTTCATAGAACCAATATATAACTTCCGTTTTCCACTTGTCATTGCCATCATCTAGTTTATTTGCTGTATGTTGTTTGGGAGATGATGGTTCTGCAATGAACCAAGCTGAAGCATTCTCTCATTGCTCTGACAGCTGTGGGAGTCTGTGGTGCTGGGCCACAGCAACAGCTAAGGACTTGTTCAACTGTTGCGTCGTTCTGGGTTCTTAATAAACACAGGTGAACATACAGCTAGTTACACCACCAAATAACAGATTTTGCTACTAAAATCCATAAAGCTAAATAACTACAGTTAACCCACAGGTAGCCTTGGATGGCAAGCTGAATGTTTTGTAGGTGGTAGCGTAGAACATGATAATCAGTCCTGGAAATGATGTTGTCAGCAAGGTAGGTGACAAATGTGCTCTGCAGTGGCTTAGTTCTGGTTGTCTCTTCTTAAAATTTGGCTGCTCTGCCTGGTACTAGCCAATTCTGCTGGCTTTCAAGTTAGAGAATTCTCAGCTGATGCTCCAATCTCTGAAGGCTACCTGCTCTGCATCTCATAGGTGGATGGATGACTGCCACAGTTCTGACCGTTGCTTCTCTGGTCTTTGGTTTTGCAAAAGGTTAGCTGTATTTGCCCAAAGAGTATTCTGCTCTGAGCAAGTCAGTACTGTAGTGGTCTGCTCCTTGTAATCCAGACTGGCAACCATGCTAAGCATCGTCGCAGTCCTTCAGAAAGATAGCATTCATGTTTCAGGAAGGTGATGCATTGTGAAAGCTGTCGTGTTAGGTTGTACTGATGGAGGAGCCAACTGGAATTACTGAGACAGAGCTCTCTTCACTCACTGTAACCTGTGATTTCTGAACTGTAAAGCATTCTTCTTAAAAACAGTGAAAAATGCATATTTAGGTATTTTGAGGCAAAACATACTACAAATACTATAAAGGCTGCACATCAATTATTGCACAGACAGGGATCTTGTCAGCTCCAGCATGACTTTTTGTCAAGGAAGATAGCCCCATGAAAGGAAGATAGAGCAGGCAGCCGATTGGCATTCATCTACTGTGCATGCTATGTAGGTCACCCACTTAGGTTTCAGACTGACCTGTCTTTTCTTCCTGAGTGGTCGAAAACCAGCTTCTTGGTTTACCTGAAAAAAACAGTCTGATTCTAACCTTGACGTTGAAATGTTTGCTATTTGCACATTTCTCGGTAGTATTCATTGTTAGGGAATCACTGCTGTGCAAGTGCAGTTTCTGTGCAGGCAATAGCTGGCTTATGGCAAGTCCCGGGATGGGGCGCAGCAAAGGGTTGCGCAGGTGTGAGCAGGCACTCGTGCTGTACAGGACCTATCCAGTGCCAGCACAGGACCAGTTGTTGAGGCAAGCTCAGTTTCAACATCACACACCAGCAGCCTTGTCTTCCAGGCTGTTCTTTCTTCTATTCCAACCTCAGCTATGTTGGTGTGCATCCAGTAGCATGCTTTGGTGTGCTGGAGTAGCCCTTGGTAATGTTGAAGGTGAAGATGGTTACTGATGCTGACTGATTCTCATTTCATCGTGTCTTGTTTGGCCGCAGGTCCCGGATAGATGAGAAATAGCTGAGGAGATGGGACTGGGGGACACGATGGGGCACTATCACTTGTCTGTGACTGTCCACCCTAACGTTTCCTATGCAGTTTTAATGAGCTACTATGCTAAGGAATTACGGTAACTCCAGATCTGGCTGTCCCTTGGGACATGTGAGCTAGCTGCATGAGCAGTCAGTGTATTGATAGGTCAGTTTTTTGGCTGAGTCACTGGACTTACAGAGCTTCAGTGCAATGCCATCTCACATGCTTGTCTTTTTCACTTGCTAGGTGTGACCTAGAATTTGGTATAACTTCCTTACTAATAATACATCTGTAATGCATAGTTTAACCTGCTGGAGTCATATATATATATATATATATAGTCTATATATGAGTCTATTGGAGACTACTCCAGCTGTAGCAGATGAAAAAGTAACTTCAGTGGTTTGGTAGTTTTTCTCCTCTTACTGAAAAAATAAATTGCAGAAAACTTTTAAATGTACGTGGATTGCAAGTTGTCATTTCTCAGGCAGGTGCTATGCTGGCTTAGCCTGAGAGGCCCTCAAACACAGAGTCGCTAAATGGAAATAAAACTCTGCAGTGTTTTGCTTTTGATTATGCTTGAAGCTTCCTTCATTGTTCCAAGTAGTTAACAAAATCTTGTTTAGCATTTACAGGGTCGCAGCCCACCTACCTAAGCAGCCCCTGAGTCAATCTGCATTTGTTTCTTTTTACCTCTTCATCATCTATGGTAACCACATGAAGAGAAGATGAGAACCTGACAGTAAAATGAGCTCCAAGGAGACCAGAATTATGACCCAGGCTACATGAATTATGAGCTGGTAATTTAACTTAGGTATTTTAGCTTTTAGATACTCTACTTTTCTTATGCAAAATAACTTTTCAAAGAGTTGAAGAGGAGACAGCTTAAGGAACACTATTGTTCAATCACATTTCTAATCCTATGCTTCATGCAGCCCTTGGCACCTAGAGGGTGAGCTAGTGATTAACTACATCTGATCGTGTCAGCCATACAACAGCTTTGGTAGTTACATTATTATCCCCTCAAGTTATTTTAAAAAAATAAAATAAAATAAAGAAAAATGCTTTACAACTTCGAGATTGTGAAACTGGCTAAGAAATGGAGCTTTGAACATCATCAGTGACAGAGCTTTTTATATGACTTGCGTGTGTTGTTTTTGGTTTTTTTTTGAGATGCTGTGTGTGAGTGATGTGGAATGAGTTTTGCTCCGGATGTCCAGCAGCAAAAAAACTTGATTGGTAAATCTAACTTCCAGTGAGTGTCTTGTTTTGGAGAAATCAAAGGCAGCTGGATGTGATGCTGCTTCATATACTGGCATCTACACAGCTGCTGTGCTCTTCTACACTTGCTTGGTGCAGCATCTCTTCTCAGTGTTTTTTTTATAACTTTTCTGTAACATTCCATTTTGCATTTTAAACTCTAGCACCCCAGTGGTAGAGAAGGCCTTTATAAATAAATGTGTATATATACATATTTATATACGTACACACTGATCTGTATCTAAAGTTAGATTATAGATCTCTCTAAATAGGCATACATCTTTCATGTAATATTTGAAATTTTATTATAGACTTCATTAAAATAGATTAATTTATTGTATATTTATATAGTTAATCAAAGATGAAATTGTGGTCCTTAAGTGACTGAAAAGGTAAGGGCTTTAAAAACAAAACAAACCCCACATAATTGCCAAATAACCAGCAGTTCACCATAAAATGGCGACTGTTGGCTGCCCACCATGGACAGGGCAGAACAGCATCAGTGAAGGAAGGCCAAGACTTCCCTGGGGACTTTTGCTGTCTAGATTAGCATGCCTTACTTCTGCTTTCACTCTAAAACGTGGTCAGTTGTCTTGGATATTAGAGAATATTTTAAGTGGTGATAATTTTTTTAATATTACAGAATTTTTTACATGCATAACACTGTTTGGAAGGGCAAAGAGAGCTGCTTAAAATAAGCATGCTGTAGCTTCAAGCTGGGCTTATCGGTTAACCAGTTTCCAGTTTGAGTTTAGATTTGTTGTGCAAAGTCTTTGAGCACATTCATCAATGAAGTAGAAGACTTCAGACAAGCTATTACTCTGCTGAAGCTGGACAGTCGAACCTAGCTGGAGGGTGCCAGTTTGGTGCTGTAAATGTGAGGCCTCTACTGCCAACCAGAGCCCAGTAAAATCACTAGAAAGACACTTAGTGAACTTAATCTCTCAATACCAGACAAAGTGTGGCATGCTGTTGTTTCGTGAGATAGCGAATGTGTTGTATAATCAGAAATGAAGTTACTGAATTGGTACAAAACAATTTTTCCTAAGGTTGAAACCTCTAATCTCCGTTATCTAAATACAAGACAAGATGCCACTGACTTTCAGGGAATGAGGGTCAGCAATTGCTGTCAGTGTCTGACTGTAGGGAAATATTTGTCTTGGCTTCGCCCCCTGCTAACTTACTCTTCCTGAGCGTGAAAGCCTTTTGGGAGATGAGCACAATGCACCTAAGTATTTTCTAGGCTTAGGCTATGGGTAGTCATTTCTCACCTTTCATTTACTACTTTGTCTCTCTTTTTTGTTTGCTTGGATTTAGAAAATGTAGCTTCACGATGACCTGTTCAGTGCTTCATCTCTTTAAGGCTGTTAAGCTGTAAATTTGGTTAAAACTTCAAATAATCCTAGGGTCAGATCCCTATGGCTGTGGTGAGATGGCCTCACAGTTCCACTACTTTCCCTGGTATGGGTTTTGTTGCAGTCCCTACTTAGGTTCTGTTAGGCTCCTTTCTCTTGGTGTTTTTGTATATGGTGTTTTTTGTTTTGGTAGTAAACCAGTGGTATGGTCCTACAGATAGACTTGTATCAATGCCTATTCCAACACATGCTTAGATCATGTACATATTTTACGTCACTAGGTAATGGATAATGTCATGTTGCAGTGTTGCTGTCCATTTCTATTGACAAGATAGCCTTTTTGGTAAAATTAAGTAACATTAAAACACTCATCTGCCTTTTTACTTCTTTTCCTCTGTGTCTAGTCATTGCAGGTACCTTTTAATTTTCTGCATTTGTAGGTGCCTTGCTATTTGAGCGCCTTTCCCTGCCTGTTTTCATTTAGCTTTTTTAATAATTTTTACAAATTACTCTTATTGTTTATTATTCAGTCCGTGTGCTGCATGGCTGTTTAGCAGCAGTGCCTGAGGTGTCTGGGCCAGAGCTCGTGGGCTCCATGGACGTAGTCTGAACATACTGATAATTTCATGTGAGAGTGCAAAACCCCTTTTGGAACTCAGGCTTGCTTTCGGTGCTTCAACAGATAAGAGTGGGACCTGACTTGAGACATGGTCTTTGGAACTTGGAAAATAGGAATTTGCCAGGAAAATTGGAAAATAGGAATTTGCATTCGCCTGTGACATGAAGGCATTTGGATTTAGTGTCTGGGTCCAGTACAGAACAGAGAAAAGATGCAAGCTATCAAACCCTTCCCTTTTCAAAGGGAGTTGGCTTTGATGTCCTCACTCATCTGTCCCTGAACTTCACAATGTCATTGCATGAGACAGACAATTGTAGCAACAGCAGTACGCAGCCAGAATTTTAATGAATGGGGTCTTTTTGTTTTGTTGAGAACTTTTTGATAAGCTCAAATGCATCAAGACTGTGCATGCCCAACAGTACAAAGAAGTAAGGGACAAAGACCCTTGCTTGCTTTGTCAGAGAGGTTTTAAGATACCTTGCCATTTGATGCAATTCTTTCCATTGTAGAGGTAGAAAAGCTGTAGATTCATTTCTAACGTGAATGCCGTCCCTTTGAATGTGAGGAAAAAACTTGAACTGAATTCTTCTTATGGACCTCCTCTTACTAAAATCTGTACAGTTTATAAAGAAATTAGAGTTTTGGATTAAAATGGATACACTTTTCTACTTCTGGTCTCTGTGTTGCAAAGAGTAACGGTCCTTTCACTGGCAGCGATGGCTCCCCACTTTGCTTCAGAGAAGTTGTACATGCGCACAGCATCTGATGACAGTGATTTGAAAGCTTTGAGTCCATCATAACTGCAGGTAGTTGGCTCTTAGTATTCCTTGCAAAGACATTGGTATCTCTTGACTATTAATTCTGCCAGCTCCTTGAACTTTCGTTGCCTAAAAGCCAGTGTTGAACAGCACTTCACAGAAAGGTGATCCATGTTACTTTTGGACAGTTATTCAGGATGAGGTATTTTTGGTGATTTTCTACTTTAAGCTTTATTTATTTGAAGGACAGATACAGCATGCTTCCTGTGGGCCTGGAGATGTAACCCCACTGGCAAGTGTATTTTTCGAGTCCTTCACACTTACGCCTTGGTTTATTTCCTTCTGAAATAGGTAGACAGTACCAAAAATCTGGATTTTTTCCTTCTCTTTTGATGAGATCCTTCAGTCTGCCAGGCCCTCCTTATTGAAGGGCATGTTAAAAATCCAAGGTTTATGCTAGTTGGTTAGAGTTAATATATATATTAAAAAAAAAAATGAAATTAACTTCTTCAGAACTTGGACTAAGGAAACGTGGGATAGGGAGGTTATATTCTGGGTGAAGACCTGCAGAGTTCTGAAGTTACTTTAAAAAAATCATCTTAAATAACTGTTGTGTGAAGTTTCCTCAGTAAGTCTTCACTTGCAGTAGCAGGGATTTTTTAGCAAAAACTTAGTGCAGAAGGTTTGTTACTGAACAAGTGAGAGAGAACCCATTTAAGTATGTCAGCATGCGTTCATACCTATAATGTATTAAGGAAAAGAAGAGAACAAAAGCTCGTCATGCTGGGCAGCGCACTTTGAGGGTAATGCACCAGAGGCTGGAAGGGCTACACTGCTAGGGACCAATGAGGGAAACATTTCTGTTGCTGAGGATAATTTAACACAACAAACTGGTGGTGCCTGGTTTTAAAATCATCCTTACATTTCAATTTTGAAATTTGCCTGGGGAAGACTGTTGGTACAGTTCGCAGTGGTCACAGGGCTTTTTTCCCTTCGCCTTCTCCTCTTTCTCCTGGAAGTTTCCTTCTTGCAAAGTCAGGTTCCATCCCATCAGCAGCGACAGCTGCTGCGCGCTCTGCTGACGCTGCACGTCTTTGAGAAGTTCTGCTTCAGAAAGCTCCTCCATCCCCAGTCATGGAAGTGCTCCTGCTGGGGAGCTGGGGTAGCGTACATGGTGTTTATTTTTATCTTCATTGAAATGCAGCCAGGAGTAGGTGTGAATCCACTGAAATGTCGGGGAAATGGAAGCATCTTTCTGTGAGGTTTAACGTGTCTTTCTAACTGAGAATTGCAGGTGTCCATGTCGCTTCAATGAGCGTTTTAAAGATCCAGTTCATTATTGCTGATGTTGTGAATTTCATTTATACAACAACACCCCTTTCAACACACAGATTGATACAAGGTGTCCTGCTTAAGTGTACTACGACAGAGATGTCTTTACTGTATTGTTAAGTGTTCCTCGGGGCTGAGGGGTAGTGAATGGCAGGTGCTGGCAACTCTACCAGTGGGTCTGATGTCCTGTTCTGTTTGTGTTGCTCCTAAGTGTTGTGTCTACCAAAAAAACAACCCCAAAACACAAACACCCCACTGTGTGCTTAGTATTTCACCTTCACGTGTCAGTTTGACAGCAAATGCTGCCCATTTCTTCAATTATGAAGCACTGAAGGCAGTATGCTCTGTTAGTAAATTGATTAAGGAATAAAGTTAGTCCAGAGCTCGTGTCCTTTCTGCAATCCAGTAAAATATTGTTTCCCTAGTAGCATATTGCTGTTACTTTTAGGGATGGTGTCCTATGGTGTGTGACAAATAGGTTCATTTGTCAGAGCAGAGTGGTTGCTGGTTGCCCCCCCCCCCCTCCTTGTGTGACTCGTTCTGGATCACTCTGCGGTCCTGTGGGACTCGCATCCCGCGTGTGTGAGTTGGCTGGTGTGCCAGTGTATGGCTGGGGTAGGGACCTGTGCTTGAAGAGAGCCCCAGCGGGCTCTCAGTGTGAGATTTGCTGGTTTTGAGCAGCTCTGAAGTCCCCTAATGGCAGTAGGGTGCTCTGGGGGGTGTTGGGGGCCATCCTCACACTTGGGTGCTTGCTCAGCTACCACATGCTGTTGTGTCACCTCCAGAGATGCTCTTTGAGCTCTCATGGTAGGCACCCATCCCATGTTGATTTTAGTAGGTACTACAGTTAATTTCAAAGTGACACTGATGACTTGAAAATAAGAAACTACTGGTTACTTGTCCAGATCTGGCAGGCATTGAAAAGCCAGGGGTAAATGCTCGCACAGAGGCATTGGCTCTCAGCATCGGTGAACTTCCCTCAAATACAGTGTAGAAGGAAGGAAGGGCTGCGGAGCCAGCAGTCAAGTGTTCGTGGCCCTGATTTCTCTGCTTATTCAAACTGGGTAAGAAAACTCCTTGACCTAAATGAAGTACTGAGGTGTCCTGGTCAGGTTGATTAGACCTGTGTTTCATCAGACTGTGGTAATTAAAATGCAGAAGCTGTTTAAAATATTATTTGGCATGTGTAAAGCAGCTGTCATGAGAGAATATTAAACATACAGACTCTTCGTTAACAGATAAAACTCTTCAACAGCTTTATAGAGGACATGTACTGGTTCATTTTAGAGGTGGGCATAACCCCACTTAACTTTTCTATCAGTGATTAATTTGGCCTAGAGTACATTTATCTTCTGTGAATTTTTATACGTGTGTAAGCCTACCCTCAGAGATCAGCACTGTTCTTCTGAGGCTGCAGGTTTTACTCATGGTAAACAGGAATGTCTCTGTTGAATGTAATGTGAATTGCAAGGGCATGTTCCAGTGTGAAGAGCACATTAGGAAAATGCCTGTCAGAAATAATCACAGTGGATCCTGCTGTCAGGCTGGAATATAGACTGGATAATTTTCTGGTGTCTCCTTCATCAGCATTTCCTATAGTTGGGCTATCAGGAATATCAGAACTGAACTCCAGGTGGTGAGAGAAGTGTAACATAATGCGTAGGGAAAAAAGGGAAATGAAAGATTATTCCTCTTATATTCTTGCCTTTGCAGAGTGGGTGGTGCCACAGACTTGACTCTGCCAGGACAGTGCAGAAAGTAGAGCATGGTCAGGGACCATGTTTGTGGAGAAGTGGAGACTGCTGGATATGTAGCAAGACTTGCCCATTTTTGAGTGATAGCCAAGGTGTCCTAAAGGCTTGAAACAGCTGTTGGTTCCTTTTGAAGTTTATACCTTAAATGTGGCATACAGTCTAACCCGTTGTAGAAAACAAAGGAATAAGGAGATAAATGGGCCGTACAGTGGTCTGAAGTGCCCCTTTTGCCAAGCTGTTTGAGATCCTTTTCAGCAGCATGAAGAATAAATTAATAGGAGAATTTGCAAAGCTGTTGCCTTCTGCTTCCCAGTTCCCTAGTTTCCAAGGCTCACTCCAGTTGTTCCATGCAACAAGGCAGAGAGAGATGAAATTCAGAGTTGGCAAGACAAAAAGAAAAAAAAAAAAAGAAAAAAAAAAGGATGTTTAAGAGCTATTGTATTTTCATGGGGCTGAGTATGGTAGTGGCCATATTATTTTCTAAGAGTAGATGACATATCTTTGTAATGCACCCTTTTCTCACCTATATGCCATTGATAAGATTTCATTGCCTCTCAAATTTCTACTCTGCAGTATTTCAAAACTAATGTTTTTGGAGTTTTAATTCACCTTTCCTCAAAAGACTTCTTAATTTCTCCAAATACGGAATTTGCCCTTTCTTGCCAGCCCTTTGCGTTGTGCAGACAGAAGATCCAGAACAAAAACTCTTTATTCTTGCATTATGGCACATTTAAGGATTAAGGTATTACATATTGCTTGTTATGTGCCCTTTGGTCTGTTCTCTATACCTAAAGGTCCACAGCAGCAGCAATGTTCTCTACCTGGATTTGACCAGGATCTTGCACTCATTGGCTATCACAATCCATGGTACTGATCTAGGCTTTATTAAGCAGCAGAGTACACCAGGGGGTGAAAACACTGACCTTAAAATGGCTGAAGAGTGTTTGAAAGAGCACAGCTAGTTGAAGCAGGAAAAAAATGGACATCTCTGGGTGACTTGCAGTGCAGTTTTGAAATGGAATATGGTAATACTGGTCAAATCATCCCCAAATGTGCTCACTTAGGCCCGGGCTTGCTTAACCCTGCACGTCCAACTCTTTGACAACTGTCTTCCACTGGGACAGACGTGGAATTTGGGCAGGCAGCAGTTTTGAGCAGTGACCCCAGGTTGGCAACAGTCCCCAGGAGGACTTGAGAACAATTCCAAGTGCATCACCTCAGCAAAATGCAAAACTCCACCATCGGGACTATTCCCTTCCCTGGTAAGGCATCTCAGGGCCACCTACTCGTTGGTGAAAACAAACTGTAAAAAGGAAAATCTGTGCTTAAGAAGTGAGCTACTACAGAAAAAAGGTGTTAGTGAAGTATTCAGATTGCACTGTGGTAAGTGCACTGTAAAACAGGAGACACAGTAACAGGAAGAGAGCCAGTCCAGGAAAAGAAATGCTTTATAAAGGTGTTTTGTACTTTGTTTTTTGTAGCTGTAATTTGTAGTGAGCTCCCTGTGAGGGAGAAATGATTGCGACTAAAGCCTTCATTCATCTTAAAAGACAGAAAGAAGAAGAGGCCTGTTATTAGACCAGTCAGTGAACCTTCAAAAAAAAATCATAGTTCATGAATGAATGACGTCTTGCATGATGGTTCGAAGCCTGGACACTGTGTGGGTGAGGATAGGCTGCACTCTGTGGACATGACTTACTTAGCTGTTTATATTTTAGATAAATTTGACCTCTAAATCTAATTTCAGTATTACTTCTTTCTGTGGATGCAGCTACAGATGCTGTGCAATGCCTTACATACACGTTTATTTCTATGCCAGTATTTGCTTTAGGCCCCTATTTAAATTTCTACAAACTCAAGATCTTGGTGCATTTATAACATGCTTTCCTACGAGGATGTGTGATATTATAATACATATGGAGTATAATAATAGTATAAATGATAATACAGATGACTTAGCAGTACCAGGTACAGTGCAGCTCTTCTCAGTTCATCTTTAAGTGCCCATATGCTGATATGATAAGAATGATTAATCATGATAGTGCTAACACACTAACAAGGACTAAATATAGTTCTGGCTGACGTTCTGTATTAAACTCATTTGCAAAGCAATGGTGAGAACAGCTGCAGAAAATCACAAAGCATTCTTGTATCTTAACGTAGCCTACTTTTTTTCCCCTCCAACTTTGATAAAACTAAACATAGCGAATGAAGTTCATGGTGTAATGTGACCGGGTAAGCTTGACATCCTTGGCTGTGGCCCTCCCGCAGCTATACTTGTAGGCTGCCTGTTAAGTCAGTGCATGGCAAATAAGACTAAGTGAAGCATTTCTCTTCTTGCGTCCCCGTATGTCGTCGGAAGCTGGGCTGGCGTTCAGAAAGTGGTGGGGTGATGCTGGGAGGAGGTAATGCTGTTCCAGCTGTTGTACCTGGCATTGCTTCCAGGTCAGCCTGGGAACACTGGTGCAGAGCTTGTATGGGGAATTAATTTTGTTAAGCAGCGTCGTTGTCATCGTGTTCAGGTCTGGTCCTACCCCTCTATCAGCAGTTAGAGAAATGCTGTGTTAATAGCTATGTAACTTCCTGTGAATCTGTGCTGTGGAGGAGGTGATGGCAGCCCAGAAAGCAAGACAGACTCCTCCTGTGCTTATTCAGAGGTTTGTGCTTTGCCTGGATGATCGCAAACAAAAACCTCTGTTCTGTTTTTACTTTGTGTCTCATGAAGTTCCTCTCAGCATCACAGGTCTCTAACAGCTCCAGCAGGAAGCCGCAAGCAACTAGAGCCATTGAGACGGTGGAGTTTACAGCTGATGGATAATGGAGGGGAGGGCAGGCTGCATGCCTCCCCAGAAATCCTTTCTTTTGTAAGTTTCTGGGAGGAAAGATATGCTTAATATAAAATCTACAACAATCTGCCTCTCTGAGACCATGGTGTTTGTTAGCTAGATACAGGGGGCTCGAGTTTTGAAGAAGTTGTCATTTGCATAGGACAAGAGCAAGCACTGGACTTCTCCCCAAACACACATCCCAGAAGTTTTTTAAGGATGCCAATTGCATGTGAATTCTTTACGCTGCACATATGAGGATAAGCAGCATGGTTCAGCACTGGGGCACTTGAAATAGGTTACATTCGGTGCTGACATCATGGCATTCCCAAATGTGTATAGACTTTATATACCTGGTCTGCCAAGTCTGTTGCATGTAAGAAATTTTTCTGTTTTTCTTGGGTAGTGGGCAGAACATAACGCCGTTCCCTGAATGTTCTTTTGCTGAAAGAGTGGCTTTGACTGTGAATTCCTGAGATGTGCTACCTGCAGATCCAATGTTGCTGTGAGATAGACGGCCTGACTTGATGAGAGGGAACTGCGATGAGTCACAGCTTTTGGGTAGGACTGAGTCTGCTAAATCTTCAGTCCCAGTAATGCGCTGAAGTGTTTCACTCGCTATTTCAGAGAATTCATTCAATTTTGAGTCAGTGCATGCGTTAGTTTTCAGAAGCTTTGGCCTCTAATTCAGAATCGTGTTGATACACAAAGGAAAAGAAATGCTGAAAAATCACCGAAAGTTGTGGCTTTCCCAGGATTGTTGGTGATGGCTAGGTAGGCCAAAAAAAAAGCAGAAGATACTTCGACTGTTAGCCCCAGTTAAAAAAAAAAAAAAAAAAAAAAAAAAAAAGTAAATAAATGTAAGTGATAGTAAATGCAATCCTTCTGAAAGCGGTAAGAGCTTTAATAGATAATGGATTCTGGAAAATTGATGGAATATGTAGGTTAAAAAAAAACTACTCTTGTCAAGTATTTCCTCTGAGAATCAGGATCAGTTATCAGATTAGCTTCTGTTTGTTTTTAAGGCCACAGCTTAAATATTAGTAATTGTAGGTTTTAAGTAACACAAAGCGTTCCTCTTTGCCATGTTGTAGAGAAAAGCATAATGAGGGCAGAGGATCAGTGGAGACACAGAATGATGTATAAAAGGTGCTGATAGAGGTACAAAGAGTTAAGAGGGGAAAAGGTGACTTTCATCAGCACACTTACAAGTGCTTCACAGTTACCATTGTGCTTAAAAAAAACTTGTGTTGCTTTTCCTATTTCCCAACACCATTCACACATTGCTGCCCAGCTTATAATTTCATGCCCCTCAAAGAACATAGTGTTATTTTTCATGCAAACTTTTGATTTCTCACCAAACCCCAGAAACACGCCTTAGAAAAATAAAAAGCTTTAAGAAGAAAGTAAAAGACAAGGATGATAGAGAAAATAATAGGTATTACAGAGAAATGAATTAGTTTGTTCACTGCTCATCTCTGCTCTGCAAAATGCTCAGCTTCAAAACTGGTATAGAAAAGAAAGAACATGGCTGTGCAAACAAAATTGGATTTTGTTGCTTTGTTTTTGGGGCAGCTCTGAGAAGGATGGGTTTCAGCAAAACCCAATCTTCTTTAACGTATCTGTTGTCTAGGGACTTGATACATTCTTTTTACATTTGCATTTTTTAAATGGAAATTGTTATCAAAAATAATTAATTTTTAGTGCCTTCCATAGCTGGATAAAAACTCCCAGGTCCCTACTCCTGACATTGTCACTGGGTGGGCATGTCATTTGTTTTGGTGGTGTCTTGGTTTTCTTACCCATAAAATATGTGTAAAGGAACATTTGAGGAGTGACATAAACCTGGTTTTGAAAAACAGCTAGGTCATCCTTTTGTTTAGCACATGGTACTTTGTGGGCAAGAGGGATGGCGGGAAGGCTTTTTTTAGCCGTCTTTTGTTATGAGCTTTCCTCCATGCACAGTGTCAGTGGTCCTGGCTTTTAATAATTTTGCTGTATAAGTCATAGACGTATCCTGGGAAATACATGGTCTGTGCAGATTATTGCAAAGGGCTTACTTACTGTAAGATAAAGTATGCTCTAGTCTGTAGTATGCAGGAAGCTGGAGACCATGTAAAGCAAACTTCTCTTCTGAATTCAGGTGTTTTTCATGCACAGCAAATTGTTTTTGCAGCAACTTGGTGATATTGCATTTTGCTGTAGCTCGTACTACCTTTTTGAAATGGGGAAGGGGAATCAATCAGCAGTCTCTCAGCTGGATAATTCCTCGCATGTGATGCCAGGTCAGTTGGATATAAGTTGATTTGTGTTTATATGCAGCTTCTGTTGGAGCTTGAAATGATATCAGAAAATATTTAGGGACTGCCTTATTTGATTCCCTGGGCATCTGCTCTTGTTTAGGAAGCAGGGCTTAAATGTAGTTATTGTACAGGGAGCCAGTGTCTTTCATTGCACTTTTTCAAAATAAGCATTGTAAAGTAAACAGCAGTGCTCTCTGCTTACGCTTGTATTCTCCACACATCACCTTTGGGAGACTCAAGAAAATAAGAGATGGTGGTATTTCCCAACCTGTTGAAAACAGGAACAGAGAAAGAGGCAGCTGTGCTGTTTTTCAGGTTGTTGTTGACAGGGTGTTACTGGCGCTTCCTTGGTATGCTGCAGAGTAGAAATACCCCAAAATGAGGGAAAAAGACAAGGTAAGGGAAAGAAGAGAGAAAATGACAAGAATATAACAAATGTGAATAATTTAGGATTGGGGCATGTTTCTGGTTCTATTGAGAACATCAGCTATCAGTCAAGACAGCGAGTTCATCTGCATATGGGTCTTTGTAATTAGCTGTAATTAAAGCAGCTGTCAGCAATGCTCTTACCTGGAACTTGAAACTTCACTTCTTCATGTCTTTACATCCACTATAAATTAGAAACAGTCATTTCTGAAAATTCTCATTACTTTGTTTCTTAATTCACATCACAGTTTTTCTTCCACTAGTCTTTTCTTCAGAGCACTGGGAAGCATTTCTGCCTTGAGCACATGCTAAACCACTGAGATTTTCCTGGAACAAAAAGGCCGTCTGGGTTTAATGTCTCCCTTAAGAGCTCTCTCTTCTTCAGATGAACGTATTATGGGCACATGAAGGGGTGTGATTATTATTGCTAAAGAAGACTGATCTGGTGGCATGCCTGTTGGAGGTTTACAAAATGAGTAGTGTTTATATTCTCCAAGTGTTTAGTCTAAATCGGATGGGTACTATGCAAATGCAAACAATGATTTGCAAAGAGTATGATTACTCACCAGTTGTGAGGTGCTGGAGAAAATAAGAGTGTTTACCTTGTTATTTTGTTGGGAGGCTGAAGAAAGCCTGCCAATGTGGACTTGAGAAGGTGTTCCAGCTGAGGGGAAGCTCAAGTAAGGGAGGCACAGCTGAAGAAGTCAAAAATACTAGAAGAGCAAGCCTACAGACTCCAGTATCTTTGAAAAATATATAATAAGGTGCAAAGCTTGAGAGTTTGTCTTTCACTTAAATTTAGGGAGTCAAAAGTAGGATAAGGTTGTGTTCCTGCACTTCTTAAACTCTTCAGTAAAAGTAACTTGGGTAAAATACATGTTTACCCTGATCTTGGCAACTTATCCCTTTCTGGTACACATCTTGAATCTTCCAGTCCAAACTCTAAGTAACATGAACGTTTGTTATTTAAGTTACTGTGGAGTCTTTGTCTCTTGCTTTCTAGTATTACTCACTACAGAGTTCCTGGGATGCAGAAAACTTGCTCAGGGATGCTCAGCTGGTTCTTGCTCCAGTAGATAGTAACTTATGAAGGGTAGTGTTTTGGGTGAGAAATCCTCCATACATGTGGTGTACCCGGGTAAATTAAACTCTTCCCTACACTGCCCGTAGCCCCCGTGGCTTACTGGACCTAATATCTTTGCTGTTCACCCCTTTGCCCAACTCTGAGGGGAGCTGGAGCACAAGAAAAAATATAGGCCACCATGTCATTTCAGATTACGTTTGGGTTCAGAACCTGTGAAATTGTGGTTTCATATGAGGTATTTGACCTGGCATTGTTTCTGTAGATATTAAAAGCTACCTGACAATAGGAGAGGCAGATGTTTTACCTGCTTGTCTGAAATACCTAGGCTGTCTCTGCTTTAATACGCTCGGAGCTCTTCTCTACAATTGTGGTGCCCATGCTTTACATGGTTCCATGTGCATTTCCCTGGCAGAACAGATTCCAGATAGCGGTTTACACATAACAGGGAGCCTTCCACTGCAGTCAGAAAGATGTACAAGCTGGTGCTTCTGTGTCTTGGTTAGGATGAAGAGGGAGAAATTGCAGAACAACCAGTTTGGCTTTTTGTTTTCCCAACTCTTGAGTCTAGAAAATTGCCCACTATGTTTCTTGAGGTCCTTTTTTTCTTATCAAAGCACTAAGTGAAGTTCTTCCTTGGCTAAAAGAAGTGTGCTACGAGGGGAACCCTATGTTAAACCTTCAGCTTACTTTGCAGTGATATGAAGAACAGTCTTGGTATTCTTGTCGAAACTTTGCCATGCTGCCTTCCACTTGCAGCACTTATGAAACTTTTTTACTGTATTAGTTGGTCTCCATGAATCATTTTCTCTCTTCATCTGTTTTTATTTTTTTTTAATGAATAGCTTATGAAAAATTGCATTTGAAACCTTCTATGTGGAATGAATGTTGTACTCTTCTTGTCTAGATTGTGTCTGATGTAAAGCACTAATCTCTGAGCCCCTCAAATCATTGGATTCTTTCCTGCTCAGCAAGTAGGACCAAATATTTCTTTACTCTCTCTCCATATTCTCTTGTATCTCTCCGAAGATATGGTGTGATGAAAACTCTGAGAATTCCCTATTTCCTTTCACCAAGTGAGAGTGGAAAATGTAAGTAGAATTATAGCTCTGCAATTGCAATTAAAGAAGCAGTGATGGCCACTGAAAACACAGTGTATCTTATGCTGGTTTTTTTATTGTTATTTAGTACAAAAAGATAACCAGTGCCGGAAAATATTTTTGCAGTGAACAGGGTGGTATTTTTTCAGTGTTGTTGTTTTAGCTTCACCTGAGTAGTGTTGTGCCACTTGGCTTGGGAAGGTAGACTTTATATGGCATATATGATTCCTGCTGGGCATTTCACACTTGGGAAAGGAACCAAAGGTAGGAATTGTTTCATACACATTTATGACAATGCTAAATCCCAGCCCTCAGAAGTCCATGCACATTGTAATAAACTGTGGGTCCCTCCGGTGGTTGTCTCCTGAAATGGTAGAGGCTCCAAAATGCTGCTGGAATAGGTGCAGCAGAGATGCAAAGTGTCATCTGCAACAAATCCAGAACACTGGAGTGCTGTGCCTGTTTTTATCTGCTTCTCTTGGTCTCTTGTGAAAGACACACAAATAAGTGTAAGTGTAAGTATCCATCAGTAACCATGTATGATATTATCTGTGCAGTAGGCCTCAAATAGGAGGACCCTAATTCAAGCCCTAAGCCATAACATCTTATTTGCTGTAGCCATTAGCTATTAAAGACTTGGACAGCCTGATTTTTTTTTATCTAAGGATCAAATCTCTGTTAAATTCCTGGCCTCTATTTACTTTCTGCAACGCTAAGTCAGTTTGTTGGTCTGAATATAAACCTTTGTGTTTCAGTGCATCCTTCTTTGTCTTACTCAGATACAAGAACCTAACAGGAGCGTGACTTGTTTTTACTAACTCCTTACCCATCTGGTCTAAGTTCAGAAAACTGTAGAAAAAAATGTGAGTGTCGGGAGGATGGAGCCAGGCTCTTCTCAGTGACACCCAATTATAGGACTAGGGCCAATGGGTGTCAGCTGGAACATAGGAGGTTCCACTTAAATATGAGACAAAACTTTTTTATGGTGAGGGTGACAGAACACTAAAACAGGCTGCCCAGGGACAGGCGTGGAGTCTCCTTCTGTGGAGACATTCAAAACCCGCCTGGACACATTCCTGCGTGAAAGGATCTGGGTGTTCCTGCTCTGGCAGGGGGATTGGACTAGATGATATTTCAAGGTCCCTTCCAATCCCTAACATTCTATGATTGTGTGATTCTGTGATACTTGCAGTTCACAGCGATGCTGCATTAAATCCTCCTTGCACTCCTGAGATGAGTAGTTTTATTAGCATCTTTGTTACAGGAATAATTATTTGACAAATGTTAGAGCTTAGGAGGGGAGAAAGCTTTTCAGAAGGGAAAGACTCTGGATTTGAGTTGTTTGAGAAATAAGCTGCTCTGTAGCTGCAGAATTTATAGCATAATCTGCTCGTGGCCACAGAGTTGTACTCCCAAACTAAGCCTCTTACGCTTTTTTAGAGAAATAGTATTTTTAGTTGTATAGCTGCTGCATTAATGTGTAAACACAGACCAAGGAGGGACTGAGCATTCTAACTTCGCAGACAAGTGAAACAACTGTCCTTGCTTTGAGCAGGGAGGTTGGCTGTGACATGTCGAAGGGTCCCCCCAATTTGAGCACCTCTGTCATTCTGCTCTGGAAAACTGGGGGTGTAAATTGTGCAGGTTGGCTCCCTGGCCAGTCACACTGTTCTTTTCAAGTTATGTTCACAAACACTGACGTTTCAGTTCAGCAAGCTGTTCCATAGCCCTAAATGGCTTTTTCTGTCTCCATCATGAAAATTTGATACAGAAAATACGAACCTGGGTACAGTCTAATACAGTTTCATATCAAACAAGTAAAACCATGGCTAAATAGTATTTTGTTTTCATAATTTTTTCCTCTTAAATCCATGAGACAGCTAATTTTCCTCCAAATGAAACTGCCATGGAACTTGTAGTTTTGTGTACCATAGAGCCACAAAATGAAAGTGCTCTGAAGTGGGATTTATGCCTGTATCAAGGTGCCCTGGCCTTCCATGACTTATTAGAGTTTGCCTAGAATATTCTTTATTTCTGCATGCCCCCTTCGTTGGTGCAATGGGTACTTGGCATAACAGTGCAACTGGATCTCAATCTTAACATGCTGCTTACTGTTTGGAGTGTTACAAGTTCATTCTGAGCTATTACAGCTTAGTATGTATATCTTCATAAAATATGTTAAATTTATTGGTACTGCATAACGTAGACAGTACTTAAGTATTACTCGCTGTCTATTCTCTAGAATGTACATCATTTTTCACAGTGATACAGGGCCAAGGCCATCACTTATAGGCAAATCTACCTGAATTTGAATTAGGTTGGGAGGTTGTGCTCTGACTTGGGAATGTATTACAGATAGTTTTGATGTGACTCGTTACATGCCTTCCTGCTGTTTTACCACTGGCATTTATCTAAGGAACAGCTTTTTATTGTTTTTTCAGACTGAAACCGAGGAAAATAGATTTCTGAGAAGGAAGAATTTTGTACTTCACTGTGGTGAGGTGGCTACCTTAAATTCCATTTCCTTTAGTTTTTCCAGAAAGAAAAGGCAGATCAAAAACAAATGCAAAAAAAAAAAAAAAAAAAACGAAAAAAAAAACCACTTGCTTTTACTGGCAAAAGGCTGTTTACCTCCTGAGGTAAAGGTTATTTGCCTTCTGTTAGGCAAATAGTAAGCATTTCACTGGACTCAGCTCTTTGTGATTAGATTTTCTTCATTTTTGGTGATAATAACAGGCATGGTGTTGCATACTGGTCACCTGGAGGTTCATCCTGTGATAATTCAGAGCTGCTTCCAGTATCAGTCTAATTTAATGCCTCTAGAAAGTGGCTAGATTTTTTTCTCTTTGAATGTGCATCAGAGAATGAAGACATTCAGCTACAAAGGAAAAGATGGTATAAGAGACTGTAAGGTCATCATAAACATTGACTAATTCATCTGCTGCAAGACGTTCCAGGAGCACATTGCATTTTCAATAGCATGCGTTGATAAAAGTAAATGTTTGGGCAGTCAGCTTGGCTTTGAAAGCCTGATTTTTAAAAAAAAAAAAAAAAAAAAAAAGGTCCCTGGGAGCTGTAGGTACCTGACATCGACACATTGGGCTTTTACAGCTTGGGTATTTACAACAGGTTTTGGAAGTGTTAAAAATAGACCTGGGTGTACACAGGAAAGCTGGTCACCAGGCCAGACTGGGAGCTCATCTCTTCTGCCTGTGGGCTAAGATCACTAAGCAAATTTGTTTGTCAGTTCCATCTTTGCAGTTTGCATGCTCTTTTTCTTTTTCCATAAATATTTCCTCCAGAATGCTATTCTTAAATTCTTTCTTTACCTGGCTCCGTTCTCTTCCAGGAGTTCAGTTTTAGAACTGCTTCTGTGATTCTTGTGAATTTTTAATTGCTAGCATTGCTTATCTCAGTAAAAAGTAAGCTGTTTCTGCTGGGATTTAACCTTAATAATTACCTTATTCACACGAGTGCTTTCCCTAGTTACTCCAAGAATAATTAACATGCGAGCATAGGCACAACAGAATAAACACTCTTTCTCAGTAGATGCACACTCCTTGTCTACTAAGAACCCTCTTGGAAATTTCAGTTCTTCCTTATTCTCTGTAAGGTCCTGAAACCTCTTGCCAAGCAGATGGTCTAATTCAAACTGATATTGAAAATATCAACTCTGTTTTTGCTCACATCTATTTTAAGCACAGCAACAAATTAAGTTCAGAAAATAAAAAAATGCTGATGAGCCCAAAGGATTGGTCTTAAAAAAAAAAAGACAGGATATTTGGGCATATGTATCTCAATCTTAATTGGCAGCCAAGTTAGGAAAAATTCAGGCAAACTGCAGCCCTTGTTGATCTGGCTTGTTAAGAGGACAGAGCACGTGTGCAGCTGGGTGGCACTGGGGGTCACAAATTCCTGGTACCCCCCATGTGCTTGTCACACTACGCGATGTGGGTCAGGTCTTTGTTATTTCCTATGTTCAAGGTACAGGGATGCTAAAATAGCAAGGTGTACTGACACTGTTCTGTAACTTCGTCATTCTCCTTGCGGTGTGTACAGAGGTGGGTAGCCCAGTTTCACTTCAGATAAATGTACAATGCCAGGAGTGATCTCCCAGGGACATTCCTCAGAGCCTCGGGGACTGATGAGTTGCTGTGCGGAGAAGGGAATGTTTTCAATGAAGGAGGAGAGGGGTTCTGCTGCTGGAAATGCATGAAATGAGTCAAACACATTTTCAAAACAGGAAACGTTAATAATTCATGAATGTTCATCTTCGAACATTAGTGTTTTTCAAGAAGGTTTTTATGTGACAGCTGAACTGATAAATTACCCCCTCTTGTTGAAGTAGAACAGGATATATATATATATATTTTAAATAACTGGAAATGTTTCTGCAATTTCATTAATATTTTTCATGTTCTCTTTCTGTTCCTGAATGAAATATCAATAGCAGGCAGCAATAAATAACTGGCTTTTTGGAGCCTGAGTATAAAACTACATGCCTGTGAAGATAGGGAGCACATTTGCTGTACCCGTTATGCACATGTGAGGTGTTTGCACAGGAGAACCAAATCAGCAGAAATGCAGGATGAGGCTCTGGGATACGTCCCATGGTTCTGTTCGTCCTCCAGGTTGCAGCCATACCCTGTCAGGTTTTAACCTCCTGATGTTTATATACAAGCAGTTCTGTCTGTGATCTCTTCAGCTGCAGCTTGATTTCTTTTTAAATTGTATCTTGACATTTTCATTTATTTTTGAGGATATTTTCATAGTCTGGATCTGAAGGATTTGTTTCCAATTGATTTACTGTAGGACACGTGAATGCCTTTCAGGGTACAGCCTTTAGCAATGTGGAAGGTGCTGAGAACAGTACTGGGGCTGGGGTGGGGACTTGCTTTGTTTGAGCACCAGCAACACTGGCTTAAGCACATCAAACAGCTGCAGCACCTTTCAGGAGGCTTGCTTCAGCGCTGGGTTGGTGTATTGGACCAAACAGCTTTGGCTTTGGAGTGAGGCGAGCCCTGCCTGCCCAGGCTGTGACGAAGGCCGAGGTGTAGCAGCAGGGCAGCTGGCTCCTTAGTCCCTCTGAAGTACGAAGCTGCACGGAACTGGCCTGAGGCTCCACACTGCTCTTCCAGGCTGCCACCAGCAGCTTTCAGTCTGCTCTGACAGGCCAAGGCGATATCCATGTGGAGCGAGGGAGAACTTGCATCTGTTGGGCCTCCACCAAGGAAACGGTGGCTCTCCTTTTGTGGTCCAGAAGTCGACTCTGGCAGCCTTGTGCGCTCTGGGACTGGAGGAGGGCTGGAGAAGACGGGGCGCCCGGCTGCCCGGTTGTTCGCTGAGTGCTGACACTATGGCTTTGTGGGTCAGGAAGGGGTTCAAGGAGCAGCAGGAAGACTCGCTGCAGGAGGCTGTGCTGGAGAAGTGCAGTTGCTATTGCTTTTCTAGTTTGCTTTGTCTACTCTCATCGGGCTGTTTCCTCTCTGCTCCCAGTAATTACACGAACAGTATTGATTTAATCCTTTCAGGCTTCAGAGAGCTGTTTGAATAACAATGAGTTAATCCTCCTTACCAACAAGCAGTCCTGCAGGACTGAGGGGAAGGGGAAGCTCACTCCTGAACTCGGGGCATGTCACGAGCCCGCTTTGTTCGGAAGAGTGGCTGTTGATGGGAGAGCGACTGGAGAGGGCTGAAGAAGCGGGTGGCAAAGTGTCAGGGCAGGTGGAGGCCAGGCCATGGGCATAGTTCACAGTCCCAGGCAGTGGTTAACCTGGGAGCTGTGCCACTGGGCAGCCAAGAGGATTTTCAGCTCTTGGTCTATTATATCTGCAGTGGTGCTTTGTGATGCAGCTGATAAAGAAGAGCTGATAAAGGACTTGCCAGAGCCATGTTGTCCTCTAAGATGAAGTCCTGACACAGCAGCAGTGAGACTTGAAAAAGCCAATGAGAGAACAAGCACACATGCAAGCTTGTGCATTCCTAGTGAGGAGAAGATGGGAAATGAGCTTCTTCAGTGAAGGGAAGGCAGAAGGCGCAGAAGGTAAAGATGCTCCTACTGCTTCAGTGTCTCCCACTTGGGTCTTGCCTGGAACTAGATTGCAGTATCTTTGCTGCTGAGACCTGTATGTTTTTAGTGGTTCTGGTATGCAGAGACTTTGATCCCAGTGAAAATTTGAGATCACGTTGTTGTTGTTTCATCAAAAAATTTCTTCCCTGAGATGCTACTGCAATCTCTGGCTACCAAGCTAGATGCCGTCCTGGGTTTTTTTCAGGATGTTTTCTTGCATCAGCGCTGCTCAGTTCTCCCCAGTCTGGATGGTTTTGCTCAATGTAATACTAGATAGTCAGATGTAGGGTAAAGAAATCTTAAATGCTTATGCTTGCGCCTACCACTCAGATCACTAGCAAGTCTCAGCATCAAGCCATGTCTTCATTCACTTGATGCTGGCACGTCTGATGCATCTAGTGATAGCCTGCCAGCTAGTGCTTGATGAGGTACAATCAAGGGTAGTTGAGTGTGAACGTATTTTCTGCTTTAAGAAACCAGAAGCTACACATGTGATAACTTTGAGGGCAGTGAAGGAAATTTTGTATAAATTCCGTGTATGAAGGCATGCCCTATGGAAAACACAAACTCAAATCTGTTGCTCTGGATATACAGTCTTGGAAACCTCTGTGCTACAGAAAGGTATTCTCACTCCTGGTCTTGTGATTCATTTGTTGTATCTCATGTACAGAGGAATGTGAGTATTGATCTAGGCCATTAAAGCATGTCACACTTCTCATATTTTATCAGCAGTAGCTGCATGCAAGGACAACATAATAAATAGTAAAATGTATTCCTGTTCATAAATTTCAGTGGTTGATTGCTCTGCCCAGGGTGACTAATAAGAGTTATGGTCTTAGCGGTGGAAAGTTGAGGAGCTGTGTATGAGAAGTAATGTGTATGCAGTAAATTTTGTGAGGAATGAGATTTCCTTCCCGTCCCTTCTTCGCTTCCTATTAGTACGTTCAGTCTTGAGTACGGGCCTGCTGACATATCGGTCACAGATGATTATAGCAACATAATGAGTCCAGCCAATAGGATCTCCTGGTATATATGTCTACAGGGTGAGAGTGTAATTACCTACTGGCTTTCCAGAATCACTGAGAATATGACTAATGTTAAAAGCATTTTTTTTCCTCCTTGTTTTAATCCAAACCCTCTATAGAATGTGAAGCTCCACTAATGACTCACTGGGCAATGAGGCAGCAATCTCAGACACTGTAACATGATGCAGAAAAGGTCATACACTTGCTTTCATAACAGGATTATTCATTCATTCATTAAAAATTAATCGCATAGGAACACATGATGTATTCAAGTTTGCAAGTATCAGTGAATATTGTAGTTTCTTGAGTCATGGTCAGTTTTTGTGAGTTGAAGTTGCTCCAAGTGTGTGTGGTTTTTTTTGTTTGTTTTGTTGTTTTGTTGTTTTTTTTTACAGCTACAGTTATTAGTCCCTATAACAAAAAGGTAAATATCCCAGGGGCCATAAGGAGGTACACACAGTTTCAGAATCGTGGCTGTGCCTTAGCAGAGCAATGGCTGCATTTTGCATTTTTAGCTATTGCTTTGAGCTTATATTTGAAAGAAACATATGAAGTTCTGTGTTATTTATCTCTTTTGATCGAAAAGTTGCTGGGTCTTATATATACTGTGAGAAGGATTTTTGCGTGTTTTTTTTTCTTTTTTGAAGTGGAGTCACATGGAAAAATCAATATCCTCCAGTGTCTTGTGACAGTTACCTCTTTCAGCCTGATAACATCTGAGTTTTATTTCCCTTGCTAGAAAGTAGCTACAGAGGGTTTCACAGAATCACAGAATCATTTAGGTTGGAAGAAACCTCCAAGATCACCGAGTCCAACCTCTGACCCAACACTAACAAGTCCTCCACTAAACCATATCACTAAGCTCTACATCTAAATGTCTTTTAAAGACCTCCTGGGATGGTGACTTTGCTAGAGCTGAGTGTGGCACTATGGAATTAAGAAAGTAAAACTAACTGTAACAGGGTATACAGCACCATGCAGTCTAGTACAGGGCTTCCTTGGCCAGCATCAGATGCCCATGAAAGAATCCAAGAACAGGGAGAGCACATAGTGGCAGACTGACTCAGCATTGTGTTGAGGCTGATACTTTCTAGGTTAATAGCTTTCAGCAGATTTCTGCTTAAGTGAATTTGTCTAATCACATTAGAACTTGAGTTGACTTCAGCCATCCACAGCAACTCGAGGCAGGACCTTTTGCAGTCTGAGAAAAAGGCATATGAAGAATTATCTCCTTTTGCTTATTCTGAGCTTGGTGTTTGGTAACTTAAGTAGAAGTACATGACATCAAATTGAGGGGAAAAAGTGTTTTCCTTTTCACTGTCACTGTGCCACTCATTTTGTGGATCCCTGGCACATTCCCACTCAGTTCTTTGTAAGCCAAGAAAAAAAATAAATCTATTTATGCAGTTATTTCATAGGAGCAATCTGTGGGCTTTGGAGCTTTGTTCCTGCTCTTTCCTCTATCTTGTCTAGTTGCAAGATGCTAAGATGAGGACCAGAACTACACATAGCATTCCTAAAGTGGTAGGGCCTTGAACTTATATGGTGTATAATTAGGCACTCTGTTTTCTCTAATTCTACTTAACTGCTATCTTAGAACTTGTTTTTTTTACCTCCCCTTAGTAATAACTGTCTCCCATTCCCACATTATATAGAACTCTGTTGACCTGATTTTGTTGAGAACATAAGAATATACAAGTGACAAGATAAACTTTGAGGTAAAGGCTTCAGTTACCGTTAAAAATTTGTTGATGCAATCAAGTCCTATATGAGGCTGTAACCTTGACAAGTATCAGAATGACTTTAAAGCCCATTCCCAGTTCAATGTTGTAACGAATTTCTGTTATTCAAGAGCTGGGTAGTAATTCAGGTTGGTTTCATAGCCCAAATGTATACAGAGCTGTACTGTACTTGCACGTCAGCAGGCATCCAAGTTTTCTTTATTTTTTTGTAATTGCAGGTATTTATGAGCCGCCATTTCTTATACTATTGTGGTGAACCTACCCTGGATGTGAAAATTGCCTTTTGTCAGGTGTGTGTTCCTTACAGGTAAAACAAGGTACAGTATATACTTGTACTTTATTTTTGCAGTTATACACTCATATTTAAAAAAAATAAATAAAAATGAATTTTGGGAGCATATTGCAAGTAACTGGCTGTAAGAATTAGAGTAAATACAAAAGCTAGAAGAATGCATCACAGAAATTACATTTCTATTTAATTTGATTGCCATAGTTTGCTCTTAATGATTTTTGTTTTTTGCCTTGACCAAATATTTGTTAATGTGAGTTGGTTTTTTTAATTATTTGATTTTTAAGGAAAAACAATAGCAATTTGCAAACAGAAAATAATCTTGGCTGTACTACCCATAAATTTAATGATGAATCAAACAAAATCCTTTACGTAAAATAACAATACCCATGTAGATGCTTTCACAGAATTAATTCACAGAATGTGAGTTCAAAGTATTTCATCTTAGCTTCTCTTTTTGTGAGACAGAGCCTTTACATTGTAATCTAAGAATAACATTTTTTGTCCATTACTCTATGTTTACTGGGAGTGTAGGGAGGGCAATTGAATTTCTGTGGGGTTTGTTTCGTCTCCAGTTGAGCAAAATGTGCTGTGCAGGTTTCAGAGTCATGAGACTGTGCTGTAGCCAATTCTGTACTTTAAATTAGCCTTGAAATGGTTTGGTCACAGTGCCTTGAACTCTGCACAGCTCAAACTAACTTTGGGAGGTGGAGAAAAAAGCACATTGCCTTGTCCAGTTTGGGGTTCTTTTGGTTAGATTTAGTTAGTTAACATACATTGGTGTCAAAACTGTAAACATGTGTTTCCATTAGGAATGAAAGATGACTTTTTAGTTTGCTTCTTATAAAGTGTTTGGTGTTTGAATTCTTTTTCTTCATAATTATTTTTTTTTTTGTGAGATGGGACACCGGTAATCGGACTGTGTGGAGGGACATTAAGGGATATTCTTCATTTTTTGAGGGGTGAGTCCAGTGCTGCATTCCTAGAAATGGAATTTGGTAAACGCTGGTTTTCCCCTTTATATTGGTTACATTCTGGGGCCCAAGAAAATGAAAGTACAATTCTCACAAAGAAAGGGGTATAAGTTGTATCTAAGCATGTAAAGCAGAGCAGTGACAGGTGTTGAGAGTTTAGTTTTTAGTTTTTTAACACAGCTGTACAAAATACTTGTTTTGCTGAGAAAGTTGACTGTGTCCTTCCTAAGTCATCAGCTCTAGAATGGAGCTTGGATTTTGGGTTTGATAATCTGTTTAACAGTCTTCTCCATCCTTTCTCCTGTTCTTTATGTGCATAAGTTTTTCTCACTTAATGCTTTCCAATGTTAATTTCTAGCTTAATTTTTCCATTGTTTTCTGCTCAGTTTTGATAATTTGTTCTGTAGGTAATTGCAATAAATAGCCTGAAATACCTTCCTCAACAAAAACTGTACAAATCTCACAGATCAGGGATAAGTAATTTTGAAAGAAGACAGGATTTTTTTTTCAAACATGACATTTCTGAAATTTTTGGACAATTTGCTTAGAAAAAAAAAGTTCTGCAGAAAGTGCAAAAAAGGTTTTTCCTCGTGTTTTATGAGAAAGAAACTAGATAAGAAAAGATTATTTTCAGTGTGCAGAATAGAGTTTTTTTGCACAGCAAACTTTCCTCTCCCTTTTAGTTACACCAAAGAAGAGCCGAACAGAAACATTTCTATTTTATATGCACAGAGGAAAGGTACTTTCCGTCTTCTCCTCTTACACTCAGTGCCCCTTTAGCCTGGCCATCAGTCAGTGTTTGACAATGTACAGCAAATGCTTTGTCACTGCACTCTTAGTTCTTGATTTAAACTGTAATGAAACCATGCTGCTATAATTATTCCTTTGCTGTTACTCTAGCTTACTAGAAAGTGTTTACAGCCACATACAGAAAGCAATGTGTGTACAGTGTTTTTGTTTAAGAGTATGTGATGAAATCGATGGCATTTTGGATGAATTTTTATCACTAGATGAAGCTCATTCATGTTTAATGCCTGCAAGCAGGTACCCAAAGAGGAGTCATCCAATAAATGCAAGAGATACTATTCTGGCATTGCAGCAAACAAGATTTTATCCCTCAAGCACTTATTGCACAAATAGCTTTTCAAGGTCTTCAGATCTCCCAATTTATCCCCCTCAGGATAAAAGCTAGTTTAGGCTTCACGTTAATTTATTCTCTCCAGAAAGATAGGCCATGATCCAAATAACAGTTAAGCACATACTTAACTTTAAATGCGAGAACGCTCCCTATGAATTAAATGTTTTGTTGCATTAAGACCTTAGCTGTCATAGGTGGTGTTCATTGGTATTGCATAGGGCAGGACATGGAATATATGTTCAACCTGGTAATATTAGGTCTGGAAAAATTCTGCCTACTGAATCAGTAAGTCTTAGACATCAGGGACTGCTGTTAGCAAAAGATGATGTGACAGAGTGCTCAGCAGCAGCAAGAGGTAGATAGTGCCACTCACCTCTTGAGGTGTTTATAGATGACAAGGATGCCAGTAGTATCTAGATAAGAGACCTGAAAAATGAAGTTTGCATTCTTTAGAGGTGAAATACTGAAAAGTACTCCAGTGATTGTTACCAGTGAGGACATATATTCCTTGTAATAACTGTTTTGCGGTGACTTCTCTCTCATGGTCTAAACAGCATAGTTTTTTGTTCTATTATGGAGAGACATACACCTGGTTTTAGGCTGCTCCTCGTAGGATGGATCTTATGGCATTGTCTGCTAGTTTTGTATGTTGAGATGCTAGCTCAGCATGATGAGAATATTAAGGATTTCCAACTCATGGGAAAGGAGGAGCCCTTTCTGAGAAACAGACAACAGCATCAGTAGGGTAAAAATGTGTTTTCTGCCTGTTAGCAATAAAAAAATTAAATATGGCACAACTATAAATTGATAGTTAGATGTTTTGCTGAAAGAGTTATCTTTTTGTTGGCTGACAAAAAGCATATCTGCTTTCCTAAAATAATAGAAAGGCAGAACAAACGGAACTTCAGCTTACAGAATTTCATGAGACCTTAGTAAGGTTGATATTCCCAACACGTCACATCTGTAGGACCCTAGACATCCTTACTGAAGTACAGTGTAATGCAGGCCACTGTGTTTTGAGTAGAACAGGACATGAAAGTGCTGAATATTAACTAAATGCCTAAAAGGATGTCCTTCTGTGGGTGGCCTTTTTTAAGGTTTGGTCATTTTTAACCATTATAATACAATTTATAATTTTTTACTTGAAGCAGTAGTCCTAAATTTTCTTGTCTTGAAAAACACGTCTTCATTACTAAATTTTCTATGTCACAGTATTTCCATAATGCTGCAAAAATATTTTTTTGATCAAAAGCAAACAGTCAGTGGGATTCTGAGATAACTGGGATCTGGCCATGCACACTAAGGAAAGGTTTAATGTGAATCAGCAATGCAAAGTCACATGCTAATTCCTCAGCGTGGCGTCATCATTAGTCTTCATTGGACAGTTTAAACAACTTGATGCCCAGATACAATGTGTTTCTGCGTCATGGTGCTGTACTGATGCTATCAAAAGAAACCCTCAGAATGAATTTTTAGTTTGCATATTGAGAGTATTTTTGCAAACTTATACTCAGTTTGTGCTTAAGAAAGCCCCAAACAAAAAGATCTAAAATACTTGTATTCCTCTTTAGACATTTTCTTCCCTGTGTTCTAAAATTGTGATCTATTTCCCCTGTGATACTCAACTGTCTTGAACAAAAGGTATAAAGACTTCCTCAGTGCAATACTAGTGTGGACGACCACTTAAAAATCAGATCATTTTAGCAAACTTTTCATTTTAGCAAGAAAAAAGGCTGGTTCTTATTGATTGCATTGCTCTTAATTGATTCATTCATCTGGTTTGTTTAGATTTAGTCCTAACTTTGATAAGGCACTTTAATTAAAACTAATGCCTTAATCAGATGCAACGGAGTTACTACTTTAACCATTAAATAAACTGTCTTGATCCAGAATGCCCTATAATTATGCCTTCTACTCAACGGGAGGTAAATTGGCATTCATAAACCATCCTACAAGCACTGACCTGTATTTTAGATTTCTAGGACTAAAACAATACTGTTTAATATCAAGAGCTGTCTATTTCTAGCAAGAAATGCAATTAAATTATTCAGCTTTCTGTAGCCTTTTATTTTAAAAGGGAGAATATTTTCATTAGCTGTCTTCACAGTGAATACTGTTATTATATAATTGTATTGAGATATTGAATTTTTGGAATAGTTAAATCTGTGCTGCTTCTTTACCCTTCATTTTCTAAGGATGCCATGATGCACATGGGGTCATAGCATTTCACGTCTCCTTTCCTGCTGTCCTGCATGCATAGTAGAAGAAAGCTTCTTAAATGATACCCAGTAGTTCAGTGTGACCCCAGGTTAGTGAGAAACTTAATCCCGCCTTAGTTCTCCTGTGCTCTTCACAGACTTTGCATCAAGGCTTCCTTTGCTGCTGGTGTTAAGTTTGGCTGTTCTTTGCATTTCTTAGCATTGCCAATGCGTTGTTTTGGCCAACTTGCAGTGGCCATTGCTCTCTCCTAATCTTAATTGTATCTTGCTTCTTCCCATGTTACTGCTTCTTTATCAAATTGAGGGCCTCAGAACAAGCTGACGAGTACAAATTACCTCTCCTCATTGCTCTTGTAGGTGAGGTGTGGTGATTTCTGAGTAACTTGTGATACCCCAGTTTAAAATGACTGAGAAACATTGTGCCTGTAAAAAAGAAGCAATTGAAAGCAGTTAAATCTCAGTGAGCATGAGGAAGACAAGTGAAGAATATCTAAATGGAGTTTTGCTTGTTTTTTTTTTTTTTTTTTGAGTAGATAGAAATGAAAAGGAAGGAGAAAGCAGCCCTTTTCATTCTTGAAAATCAGAACGAAAGAAGAGCCAGGTCTGAAGCTGCTGGATGTTTGATTTCTCAGAAGTTGTTAAACAAGAATGGTTTAAGGAGAAAATACATGCATATATTATACTCCTTTTAATAAGTCTTATTTTAAAAGTGAAACGATCAAGGACTGGTCTATCGGGGTTGAGCTGTTTGTGGAAAGAGTCACTTGGCTCCTTGAAAGGCTGAGTTCAAGAGTGCAGATTGTGTTGGATCCAGCAGAAGACTGCTGGAGGGGGGTCTAAAAGAAGGCAGAGAATTAACCTGTGACCACATAGGAACCACTAAAATAAGGGATAGTTTGGGAATGAGATGAGAGAATGGGGAACTGTGGTGTGATGTGGCTGATAAGAGAAAAACCTGTAATATTAAATGTAGGTGCACAGAAGATGAAAAAAATATTTGATATTCTTTGTAGGAGATTTCATCTCTATCTCTGGTGTTAGAGTACAGGGAAAGCTAGAATAAATGAGAAGCCTGGCTTAATGGTGAGAAGAGGACATAATAGTTCTGCCATAAACATGGCATATACAGAATTCACAATGAAAAATAATCTTGTAGGACTTTTTATGCAAAGGAACTTGATATTTCTAAAATGTGAGCTTCTGTGGTGCTCCAGTTGTATCTAGCAAAACCTATGACCATTAAATACAAAGCAAAGGTTCAGCAAATGTCTGTTAATCCCACAATTCTGGCATTTGAATCTTCTGAGAGCATTACAGCCATGCAAGTGGGAGGACAGCAGTTAAACAGGTCTGTTGGCTTTACAGGTGCACACAGGTGAGCAGGGCTTGCCCGGATGTATAATTTCAGAGCTGGCAGGAACACTCAGGACTTTGCCATGTTTCAGAACTTCCACTTGTAAAATCCCAGCATGTGACTTTTAAGATCAAATTGTAGCTCTAAGATATTGTTCTTTTGGACCCTGAGGAATCCAGGGCATCTACTGCCCAAAACAAGCTGTCCTCCTGCTTTCTTTGTCTGGGATGGGGTCAGGTTGATGGAGGCCCCGGGGAGCCATTGCCACCACGAGACCAGAACGTCCTCTCTTTCACATCCTGCTCATCTTTGGGCCCTGTGCCACTTGCACAAGAGGAGAGGCTGTTCAGTCTTTCACCTAGCTCTTTCCTCGCCTGTATTCACACATAGAATCACAGAATTGTAGGGGTTGGAAGGGACCTCAAGAAATCACCGGGTCCCTGTCTTTTTTTGTACTGGGGAGCCCAGAACTGGACACAGTACTCCAGGTGAGGCCTGACCAGGGCAGAGTAGAGGGGGAGGATCACCTCCCTTGACCTGCTGGTCACACTCCTTTTAATGCATGCCAGGATCCCATTGGCCTTCTTGGCCACCAGGGCACACCGCTGGCTCATATTCAACCTGTCATTCACCAGGACCCCCAGGTCCTCCTCTCCAGCAGGTTATCCCCCTGCCTGTGCTGATACATGCAGTTGTTCCTTCTCAAGTGGAGGACTCTATACTTGCTCTTGTTAAACCTCATTTGGTTTCTTCCTGCCCAAACTCCAAGCAGAGTCATGTAGTTGTTTTCAACAACCTTGAATCATAGCACCCTCAAATGCCTGTCTGCTCCTGTAGGCATTGTGCACGTGCAGGGATGGATACTAATATTGAGGGAAAGTTTCCTCTAAGCTGATTTTTATTACCATACCTTCATACAGCTCTGATTGTCTGCGAAGTGCAAGGAGAACCGTGCTAATGTGGCAGTTTAAGCTAAATTGCTTATATTTGTAAAAGCTAACATGTATGTGAGACTTAGAGCTGTAAGAAGTCACAGTATTTTCAGCGTATTAATAATGGGAGGAATGGTGTTCAGAAACAAATATCCATCAATGAAAAATAGCCTATATACTACTTTCATGGGGTAGAAATCGATAAATAAACAGGGATAGTATCAGGAAATAATTCCCCTCGGAACAGAGAAAGTAATGGCATTATTCTGTTGTGCTTCCTACCCTTCTCCATGCTGTAAAACAAAACAAAAAAAGCAAAAATATGCAGCTTGTAGCTGTGCTTCAGGCAGTAAGTTGAGTTGGACTGAATTTTTATATAATTGTTCTCTGAAAACAAGATACGTGTTCTCTAGGCATTTAATTATGGTTAAAGTGTCATTTTCCTTCACCTCAAACCCTTGAGTCTTGACAGTTGGTTTCCTGCCCTCCTGAGTGGCTGGGATATGAGGCAAGTAACTGCAGATACGGCTATCCATTTAACTGACCCAGCTCAGATGGCTATCATGTCGGGTCTGAAAAACTTGTTTCTCTCTCTTACTCTCAAGTTTCCCAATGCAGAGGAAGGAGGATGGCATTAGGAATGTGTTACAAGCTTTGTTACTGGTCAAAGAAAATGTTGTGTGCGTTCCTGTATGTGGGAAAAAGTTAAATTCTGGTTAGTGTTCAGACTGTAATTCCCTTGTCCAAATGTCTGTGGCAGCCACGGAGTAATGACGCTCAAATGCATCATTTGTCTGTCTGTCAGGAATAATTCTTCATGTTGCATAGAGGTCTGTGAAACTTGTTAGGATTTGTTCCAAGTGAAAAGGATGGAGACTTCTGCATTTGATAATTTAATCACACCTGCAATGTTTACTGCTATGTTGGAGTCCCAATACTGTAACTTGCTCAAGTTCACCTGAACATTTATGAGCTGCGATGAAATTTCTAGAAGACCTTTGCAAGACCTGTCCATCAGCAATGTGACTACTGAAGTAAACCCAATTGGCAAGTGTATAAGCACCTTTCGTTTCCCCAGGTAATTCTTAATAAAGTGCTAATTTCTGGTTTCTTAAGGTGACAGTATCAGCCAACTACAAAAGCAGGTTGTGTTTTAAGTTTGTGTACAGAAGAGCATATGCTAAAAATTCGTGTTCTGCTGTCAGATCATCAAAGTTTTAACTTAAGCCACCTGTACAGAGTTTGTAAGCATTACAGAGGAAAACCTGATTTGGGTGTAGTTTACGGTGTGTAGTGAAAGAGGGCAGGGGGAGGCTGTAAGGAAAGGAGCCTATCAACTGCTGTGCCAGCACTGAGATTTGTGTGGGAGAAATACTCTGTAGCCAATAACATAGGCTCAGGTGAGGATCTCAGTGAAGTAGCATTTTTATTCGCGATTGCAATTGCGGGCGTCTCACAAGCAGGAGCGTGCCTACTAGTTCCATAGCACAGTTTATATACTTTTTTTCTCGACGACCGGGACCCTCCCCTGTTTCCCCATTGACTGGATAATCCAGGTTCACAACCTATCCGGTGCTTCACAGGACAATGCATGGCTTTCAGTTGCCTGCCTGTTATAAGTCAAATTTCTTTTAACTTTTATACTCTTTGAGGTGATAATGTTTCTTACACAGTGATTTCTGCCTAATTGCTCTAAGGATTCTGGCTGTCTGCATTTTACAACGTCATCTGTTAAGCTTTCTTATCACTGCAAGCATATCTCAATACCACATTCCCTCCCTCTAAACAATGTAACTGTGCAAAAACAACATTTTTATTCCCACATGTGGAAGGGCCGCAGTGGGCACTGAGACTGGAACAGAAAGACCCCCGAGTGTGGTGTACATGTTGCTTTGAGATCAGCAACGTGGATTTGAAGACTTGGAGAAGACCTTTTTAATCAGGATTTGAAATGAAAACTGACACTGACATGCTCTGCTATGAGCATGAATTTCCTTGCTTTAGGGTAAAGCCGTTTTAGCTGCACTTTGAGTAAAACAAAACTGTCATTTCCTTGTCGGTGTTTAGGAAGTGACTTTTGTATTGACTTGTAGATGGTTTGTGATTTGATTACATGTTGTCTCGGTTTGGAGATGTGCTCAAATGTGATTAATCCACTAACGTTGTTAATTTATTGGTTTAGGGATTTGATTTAAATTATGATTGTGACAAGGATAATTATATCATTGTCCCAACTTTCTTATAGACGTAAGCAGTACTTCGGGCTTAGGCAGTAGGCTTACTGTGTTTTAATTTTGTTTATTTTCTCTTTAATATACATCAGCAAAATAGAGTATTTTTGCTACATTTTGTTACCAGTGAGATTTTAAAGGCAGGAAGCAAATCGGTAGCCGACCTGAAGACTGATTGGCCTGGCCCTGAAGCTGAAGCGTGCCATGCTCGCAGGAGGCATTTTGCTTGGAGTGAACTTAGAACTAAATCATCCTGCCTTGAATTTTCTAAGTAATTCTTGGTGTTGGTCTCATCCACCAAAGCTCCTTACCACCCACTGTTTTTTTAGAAAAAGTTACTTTTTTGAAAAACAACCAAAACTACTTCCTTTGTGTTCTCACCGGCTGCGGCCTTCCACATCCTCTCCACCAGCACAGCCTCTGTGCTGTTGGCTGGCCTGGCTCTCCCAGGCCGAAGTCCGGTCCTCTGCCTGCTTTGAGAAAGCCATGCTGTCTGTACCTCCAGAGGAGCTGGCTGTGGTTCATGCTCACAAAGGAATTGCCATCATTATGCTGATATTTACATAACATTGGTTTCGGAGTGATGGGTGCTAATGCTGAGTATTGTCTGCATCGACCTGATAATGGTATCAGAACAAAACACTCTGCAAATATGTTGGTCTGGTCAGGGAGAGCGGAAATTAATTCCTGCATATTATTAAAATTAAGCCTCTCAATGCCAGGTCTGTGAGTAGCTGAGCTGGCCAGATTTATGCATCTGTCTTCACATAGTGGAAGGAGTTTTAAGACTAAGGTTACACAAGTGCAAATGAGATGCATATTTTTGTTCATCAGATGAGAATGTTTCATACCTCTTTCAGACTTATTCCACTCTAACCCTGAACTTAGCACTGATTCGGTGTCCATGTGCCTCCTCTTTCTGCGTTTGGGGGCTGGCATAGCGAATCCTTTGCCCTGTGTCTGCTTCATGAGTAAATATAATGTTTCTAATTGCTCTTCTGAAATGAGATTTTCTGTTTGAATGAACAACTACATTTGCTAGAATGTTTTCAAGTCTCTAAATGAGATGGTTAGGTTTAACCAATGCTGTCCAGTGACAACAAGTGCTCAAGTGAGATAAGTGACAGAAAAAAGGTATTAGTAGTTGTAAGGTGAACCTGAGAGCCCGAGTTCTTGGCAGGATGAATTTTCTGTTTTTAATGACCGGCTTCATGGAACAGTGGAATTATGTCATTTTACAATGAAAAAATAATATTACCCAAAGGGACTTTTCATTTTTCTTTGCCATCAAAATTCAACTTGTTATTGTTTAGTCATGCAGCATGGTTGATTATTCAGCTCTTTTGGAAAAGCAATTTGTAATAGAGCAAGAAAGAAAATGGAGAAGCTGCATTTGTGAGCACTGAAATGAATGCACAGGCAGAGAGGCATATGCAGCAAAAGATGTGTACGTTTGGGCTCGGCTCCTCCTCAGAGAAAACATTGTACATCAGGAAAACATTGACTTGGGGGAGTGAATCATCAGCTACTTCAGGGCAAGTCTGTAACAGGTTGAACTTCTGCATCCTCTGCTCAGCATCATATAGTATAGAATCCTAAACTAAACTGCTAAATTCTGAATTTTATCTCATCATTACATCATTTAATGTAATTAAAAGTTATTACATACTTTACTCCATAATCTTCAGTGAACGGAGCTTACTGGCAGTGGTAAAAAGGTTATAATGGAACTCTTTGCATAATAATTCCACAAGTACAGGGAAGGTTACAGCCCTGCAGTGGTAGCTGCTATGCAAGCACAAAAAGTTTGCAGTAACTTGTGTTTGTTTGATGAAAATTAGTCTTCTCTGGGAACTAATGCATTTGTAAGATCACAAGAACAACTCTCCTATTCCTAGAAATGCAGAACTTGAGGATCCCCTGAGCTACTGAATACTGTCCAGGAACCAGGTCAGATGACAGTTCTCTCATCAGCTGATCTGTTTGCTTTTGCAGCTCCTATTGAAAGGCTCTCAAGGCCTTTATCGTACACTAAGGGAAAGTTTTACTACTCATCTCAACAAGCTTATTTGAAAATAACTTAGAGTTAATAGTATTTAACTCTATCTGACAGATAATGAAGAGTCTGATTTCTGTGTCTATTGTTCACTTCCATACTGATACAAGTCCACTCGTTCTAAGATAATGTATTTATTACAATACAAATAAGGGCAGAATCAGCACAAACACACAAGCCAGCAGTCACAAAGCAATAGTAATGGCAAGTGCAGACCAGTAGCTGAGAGTAACTGTTTCCACCATCAGCTGGAGAATTCACCAGCTGCCTTCAATCAGTGGCTTTTTATGGTATCTTCCTGGGAGAAAGAGGCTTTGACATCATCTTTGAAAGCATTTGAGGATTCATGCAGATCTCCGACAATGAGCCTAAAATGACAAGAATGTATATTTGAAAACTAGGCTGACTGTGTTTCATCAATATTCTGATGTTTCACCAGCTTTCATTTCTGTGTCTTTCCCTCCCTCTCCCTTTCCCTTTTTCTGTACAACAGGGATTTGGGAAACAAGTGGATGTGTCATATATTGCCAAACATTACAACATGAGCAAAAGCAAAGTTGACAACCAGTTCTACAGTGTGGAAGTAGGTGACTCGACCTTCACAGTTCTCAAACGCTACCAGAACTTGAAACCTATTGGCTCTGGGGCTCAGGGAATAGTTTGGTAAGTATCAGCAGTTTCTCTTATGCTTTTAAATAGGATTTGCCTCTTGCATTTCTTCACATTTTGCTAATCACAGACATTGTCTAAAATTGCACAAATAAGAGTCAGGCAATAGACATCCCGAGGCAAAAGGAGCCTAATAAATTCTGCTGCTGGTGCAAGTGTTAGCATGGGGTTTTTCTCCACATAGCAAAATGTAACTGGCAAGAAAGCAGGAGAAAGATCTTAATATAACTGACAACTGTGGCACTATTTCCAGAGGCAGTGCAAATTATATCCTGAGTAAACCCTGTAATTTTAGTCTTTGTACAGTAAAAGTCACTGAGAGCTATATAGAAAGTGGTCACATCCGCTAGCATTCTAAAGCATTGGGAACGGAAGCCTTTCGTATCGAGGTAACTGCCAAATGTTTCTTTTGTTTTTGAAAGAGGTGTTGCAATGATGTGAAAAACAGAAACAAAAGACAAATTTTTTAGCTCTTCTCAATAATACAAAAGGTTTATGGAATTTGAAATGATGGTCAAAGGTTACAACATTTTCTTTGGCTTTTGGCTGTATTTTTAGAAATGGCTCTTTTATTTCAATTGAAGTGGCATGTGTTTAAATGTCTCTGTGAGGGCATTTGTTGCCTGCTTAACTGTGGGACATTTATATCTCTATAAATTGATCCAAGGTGAAGCCTAATTCTATCTGTTGTTTTTATCACTGCTGTTTTCTGACTTTGATGTAGTGTGTGTTACCTTGTAGTTAAAGACAATGGGAAAGCAATGGGTTCTTGTAACTTAGGGAAGCAGACTTCCATGGATCATTGACATGGGCACTATAATTGGCAGTGTGACAATTAGCAACACATCCTTAGTCCTCCGTCTGTCACATCCAACCTTTAGTATACTTAAGAACACAAGAGTCCAAAGATTGATCTAAAGTATCAAGTACTTTATTTCATATCTTAAGCAGAAGAGGGCTAAAGGTTACTTTAAAATTGGTTCTAAAAGAAATATGATTGTGTTAAGTACTAACAATGTTCAGTCTGTACCAGTTGTCCACTTAAATAAGTATCATATATTTTCTCTTCCTACTGACTATAGTCTGTTTTAGAATAAAATCGGACCTTGTTGAGTCTGTCTGCAACTGAATCGCTGTAATGATCAAATGTGAGCAACAGTAACAACAAAAAATAGAAGTTAAGCAAAATAAAATTAATATAATGGGAATTTGTCTTTCATAGAAAGAGTTGATGGGGAAAAGTTAGGAATGTCCTAGGACAGAAAATCAAGCGAGAAAACAACAACAAAAAGTTCAAGTGAAAACAAAATGTGAAACAAAATTTACAGTTTTTTGGGCCAAGTGTTACAGTTAGGAAAAGTACACAGGCTTTTGACCATGAGTTGATCTTTAGGTCTGCAATAGAAACAGAAAACTTCAAAGGTAAAAATAAGTTGAGTGCACTTTTCTGGGTTTAATTAGATATGTAGCAGCTAAACCACATGGAGAACGGGGACTTGATACCCCTCTGCAATGTTAGAAGGGAGAAGAGGTGACAACTGTCTAATTTTATAAGGGAGAGCAAGAGCCAGGTCACTCCCTGCCTGTGGATATGATATGAACAGTTTAGAGGAGGGTGGATGGAGAGGAGTTCTCGTGTTCCATAAAATCTCCAGAAATATGCTGATGTTGGAGTGGGTAGTTTCTATGTTTCACGTGAGTGTTTTCTGCCTGCAAGCAAGGCAGTTGATCTTGAGGTTTTTTGCTATAGCTTGCAGTTAACAGTTTTGGTACCGTCTGTGATAATATCATGCTGTCTGCGATGTCTAGAAAAAATACATTGTATAGGAATGTTCTAAAAAGCGATTTGAAGGGGGGTATGGGGTATGGTGGAAGTAGGGAGAAAGTCTTGTTTTACAAGGTAGACAGCAAAGGTGTAACCTATATACTTAGGGATGCAAGTAATTAAGATCGTAATAGTAGTTTACAAAGAAACTGGGCCTGTTTAGGACTGCGTTGGTGCCTATAGCTGTGTCTGTTATTGCAAGACTGTGTTAGCTATTGAAGACTGAGTTGTCTGGGCGAGATGAGCTTGGTGATGTCTTTCAGCTGAAATACTGAAGGTTTTTCTTTCTCTCTGAAGACTCAAGACAGGGTTTCATGCTGTGGGATGTTGGGATATGGTCTAGTGCTGTGTCAGCTGATCAGAGGAGCATTAGCTGGGCTGCGCTTTATGCTTTCTGTGCTATGCAAGAAATTTGGCTTTGTTGGATAAATGTTTCCGGGAGAGGAATATGGGAGCAGGCTGATGGTTTGAGGATGGTTTTGAAGAGATCTGGGAACTCTTTAGTTGGAAGCATTATAACCCCCCTAAAAAGGTTCCTCATCTGCAGATCTTTAGGAGATTAATATCCTTGAAGCAATAAACTGGGCAATTTTGCAGTGTTTTTTGGAATTAGTAGAGTGATTTTATGATCTCTTTGAGCATGAGAATGAAGGAGATAGTCTTTTTGAGTTTGCTTTAACAGCAAGTCAAACAATAGCTTGCCGTATTGTCTAAGGCTTGTTCTCCTTTGCTGATTTGTTATTTGGTGGTTGAATATTAGGGAGTACAAAGTTCTTGCACTTGACAATGTTGTGCTGATGGTGCTCCTGGTTGGTTATTCACCTGTGGATTCTCTCCCTGAAACAGTCACCATAGTGCCCAGACTCAGGGGATGGAGTTAGAGTGGTGGTTGATGGGGTTAATGCATGTCCTGTCCACTGTGCCATGTCCAATATGAAGTTTGTTTTCATTGCTGTTCTCCTTGAGCTATCCCAGGGAAGTGTCCTGTAGGTGAAAACTTACTCTAATTCTCCATATATTTTAAAAATACTTTTTATTGTATATAATTTAGGGTAGCCTGTTTCATCCTGTAGGCCTCTGGTAGAAGTCACTGAAGACTGAGCATATTAAATCAACAGAGCCATTTAGAAGTAGATTTTGATTTAATATGACAAGTTTCTCTGTGAAATGGGCTCGTAAATGGTGAAGAACATCGGATTCTTGAGTTCGCAAAAACACATAAGCTCCTTTGTATGGTCTTTATTCTTAATATCCATTTGTGTGTAACACAGTTGAATCCTGGTCTGAATGGAAGGCTCCAAAGGGATACTGCAGTGGGAGTAGTGGTAAAACCTGAAGAAAAATGGAGTTGCCACTTCATACTCAACTCCCAGCTCTCAATAATCAAGGAAAGAAGGTTGTGAATGTGCTGTGGTGAAGTGAAAAAGGACAAAGAAGGATGGACATCTGAGTGTTTTCAAGTTAACACGCTACCTTATTTCTATTGCTTATTTCTATTCTATAGCTGGAAATCAATAAATTAAAGGTGGGACCATGCCCTGACAATATTTCGGTTTCTATGTGCCGGAGGTGAAGTAGATAGATGTCAGTGTCTCTGCTTGTGTAAACCAGCCTAGTTCCACTGAAATCCAAAGGTCTTCCCATCATGGCGCAGAGCAGGAATTTTGGTAGAAGAAAAGAAAGAACACGTTATTCAGAAAAAAAATGAAGTGAACAGTGCATCCAGTTACAGGTACAATTTCCCTGGCCCTGAAGGGAGTGGCGGTTTTAATTTGGTTGGTTGTGGGCTTTTTCCTGAGTCAGTGCTGAGCACATCTTGAGTTGGGTTACCTGCATTTCGTTTCCGCAGTCACGTCTTGCTTACTCCTTGCACTTCAAATTGTTGATGGCTGCTGTGGATTTATCCTGTTCTGTTAAAGATTCTCCAATTTGTATCCATTAGTTCAGATTGTTTTAAGTTTCTCATGCTGTTATATGCTTTGCTGATGTGCTTTGGCACTCTGCTCCTGAGGAGGTTTTTGAAGACAACCTTTCAAGATTTGTACAAGTGTTCTGTATGAGAGGAATACAGAAAATACCTTGTCAGTTTGCACTGTGAACTATTACTGCACTGCTAGTGAAATGAACATAGCAATTCAAAAACATTTTCTGCTTTTTGTCTCATACAGTGGCAACACTCGATGAGATTTTTTTTCTCCCAAGAGTACGTGGTTTGAACTGTTGCCAGTTTATTTTTTTTTTTCCACTTCAGGAATTTCTTAAATTTTGAAATACCATAAGGAAGCTGACAGCAAGTTTCAGGCTTCACTCATTCATTATAACATTGCAGTGCTTTTCTCCAATGACAATTTGCATTTACATTGTAGTATTCTCTGGATTTTCAGCATGTCATTGCCCTGAAATGTCAAAAAATTAATTACATGTATTTGGTTAGCCATTGATCACCGTCTGACTTATACCTGGAACAGCACATTCTGTTTTTTCATTCTGCAAAATCTGTGACTTCCTTCTTCAGAAAAATAGCAAATGTTGAAATTTTCTCGAGAATCTGAATCACTGGCACATGAATTGTAAGGTGCTGAGTGACTCCCAGTGGAAACAGCAAAGGTTTAGTATCTCTGTGGGTTTGGGCTCTGGAATATTAGGGGTGAATACATTTATCTAAATTGAGCAGATTTGTCTGTGAAGGTAACGTTATTAGAATTGGCACAGTAGCACATATTCAGAGTCAGTTTGCTTGCATAGGAGTGAGAGGAGGAAACGTCTTGCGATGCTCTTGTTAATGACTGAACAAATAACTGAGCTTGGTCTGCCTAAGGATTATAGATAGCTGCCATATGTACATTACACTGTACATTACACATCTGAAAAATCAGCTACGTTAATTTAATTGTTTTTAAGAATAAACAGCTTATATTTCATATTTGCTTTGATTCTTAAAACTACTTCTGTCTACTAATTTCTTTAAGTAAGAAAGAAGAAGAAAAAAAAAATATATCTAGTAACAGTGCGTGAGAGAACCTGAGACAGGATGAAAAACTGTTTTTAAATGACAGAGATACCTGAGATGTCATGTTTGAACAAGAGTTACTGTTTATATCTTCTTTTTGTCCTTGAAAGCTTAAAGGAATGAAAGGATATGGACTTAGATGTAATTACTTAACAAAAAATATTCCTCAAATATTTTTTGTCATGTCCTTTTGTTGCCTAACTGCAGAGGCTCTTGGCAAGGAGATAGTCGCCATGTATTTTATGTTTATCTTCTCATGTTTCATTCCCCTTCACTAGTACACAGAAATCTAAAATGTAATTTAAATCCTGGGCATTACAAACGACATGTAATAAAAAAGTGCCACAGTGCGCTCCAAGAGCATAGAGATCAGAGGCTGTCTCTAAAGTACTCAAGACTGCCTATTTCTCTGACTCTATTTTTCTTTCCTCTTTTTGCCTTAAATAACCTGTATGGTTTCCATGACTACAAAACTTAAGCAGGCAAAATCCAGTCCAAATTTTCCCTGTGCAGATGTGTGTAAAAACAAAAAATGAAATCAGGTGCTTTAGAAACCGTCTGTGCACAACCTGTTTTTGTGAACCCTAAGAGCAGTATTTGCTAAACCTGGTGATAAGCTGCAGTGCTGCAGAGGCACTTTGTGGCTCCAGTGAGAGTGGTGACACCCAGGATCTTCAGCTGGTTCAGTATAGCTCCTAGGTAGAGAGCAAGTTTGTTCATGGTCATGAGTGGATATGGTTAAGCATCTGTGATACTTAGTGCCATTAAAAAAGAACATTGGTGTTTATCAGCTGTTAGTAAGTTCTGTGGCTATAGAGAAGTCACTGACGTTTCTGTGGCCTTAGGTCTTTCAGTGGTGGTTAATAACTCATTTTTATTTAGATTTTTGGCTATCAGGCAGTAACATTTCATAACTCCCTTTATGGATAAAAAGCACCTATCTGCTCTTACCCCACCAAGGGCTTTCCTATGGCCTCTGCCAGGTCTCCTCCTCTTCATATTGCATCTCTTTTGCTCCTGTACTTTGTCACATCCAACAGTTTTAAGACGCTTCTTGCTTCTCCTGCAGTCTCTGGTTATCTTTTCTTGGAAATCAGATGCAGGTAAATACCAGTTCAGTCAGGAAATTGAGACTGGAATTAACAAGTCAGAGCATCGCAGTCCTTGCTTAACCGAGTTCAGTCTTTTCCCTCTAATCCATTATCCTGAAATCCTGTCACCGCTGAAATGAAGATTATTGCATCCTCCGCACTGATTACTGTGTGTCTGACAGCAGAGCAGGACAGGAGGTTTCTTCTGCGGTAGGAAAATTGCTGTGACCATATGGAATCGTAGCAGTGGGGCTACAGGGCAGAGCATCTAAATAAACGGGCAAATACCAAAACAAGAAAGAAATTGAACTGGAAATAGAAAACTAGAGCTAGTCTGGAATGAAATGCAGATTAGTTCATTCAGCTTTCATTGTCAGCATGAATTGGTGCTATTTATTCTCTGACATTAGTGGTCTACAGATTTTCACTGTGTTTAACAAAGCAAAAGGTTATCTGTCATCTAATGACTTGCTTTCCTTCAACAAACAGGAACAACTGGGACAGGTGAAGAACCAGAATATAACAGACGTTAAGCAAAACAGAAAGAAAATACAAAACAAGGGATTGCATAGGAAGCCTAAGTGAAGTTTTTGAACAATATAAGACATGTCTTGCATGGCACTACTGGGAAAACTGACCAGAAAGAGTTGGTGATAAAAAAAAAAAAGAAGCAGTTGGGAAGGGCAGCAGAAAGGAGGAGGACTGAGAAGCAGGTGTGAATGCAGGTGGCCGAGAGGACATCAGTGTAGTTTTTTTGGCTTTGTTTGTTTTCTTGCTTTTGTTCTTTTCTGTATTGATGGTAGTAAATTTTTCCATTCAGTTGAAATTCATTGCCCATTTACAAATCAAAACTGCATCTTGTAGCTCTGGAGTCACTAATTCCTCATGATCTATAGAAGGGGGTAGACTTTCTAATAGGGAAAAGAAAAAAACAAACACCATCTTATTCTAAAACTGAATCAGGAAAATCTTGTAATTTCTGATGTGTTCTGGAGTAACAGGGCCACCCTACAACTTAAGTGACATATTCATTTGTTCTCGTTAAAGTGGTGAGGCATTTTGGCTTGCTATACAGCAGGTAAAATATTTTATATCCTGATAAAGCATCATTTTCACCCACTGCTATCTTTTCTTGTGTCAGAGATGTCCCTCACTGTGAGTTGCCCCAGTTGGATGTGAGCATACTGGATGAGTTAGAGCAGCTTGGGCTGGTTGAGTTAGTTACCGAGTAGGGGCAGGGAGGGTAAATGTGTCACAAGTGTGAGCATTGGCTTTGTTCCCTCCCAGAACACCAACAGGTAATGTTTCAGCATCTGTGATTATCTGCCTCCGTTTGGAATAACCTTGCAGAAGCCACGGGGTTTGCTTGGGAAACTAGAATTTGAGTAGTCTTTTAGGGTTAATCTTTTATAAAAACTTTCTTTTTCCTCCTATGCTCATCACATTGTAGATGATCGCTTGCTGACAATATGATTTCAGTGCTTGGTTGAATTTTTGGTTTTTAAGCAGTTGAGGGTTGCAGCAAGAAATGTTACTCTTTCTTTCTCCTTAAACTGACAGCTTTTGTTCTCTTCATCAAACAAGCCACTAAGTTTTTTAAATTACAACTGTGAGGTGGGTATGGAAGATAGTAGCTCTTTTCTGTTTCAGTCTGCAGATCCAAGAATAACAGAATCATCATGTGACTGCCAGTTGGAAAGTATTAGAGACTCAGCTTCTGCTCAGACTTTTCCTTAGTGTCCATAATTCCTTAGTCTTGTACATGGCTGTTGAAGGAGGGAACTGGAACTCTTCTGGCTTTGCTGCTTTGACACTTAACAAACCTTGAAAGGTGTCCCAAGTGTACGTACCCTGCTGAGAGTTCAGAACATCAAATCTGGAAATTGCTCACCAGATTTCTCATCTTATACCCCTTTGCTAAATGCTGGGTAGACGGAATATTGGACTTGATTGGGTTTAATTACAAATTAGATAGCAAATTCTTTGGCCCTTGTATTTTCTGTAATGGAACACAGATAAGCATCCCTAGCTCTGATCCATTTTTCAGATGTTTACCTTGCTCTGGCTTCAGTAAATTCTCAAGCTTGCAGCATGGTTTGGAAACCAAGAGATTGTTATCTCTTAAGTGTCACTTGTGTGAAGGAAAGCATTTTGGTCTAGAGGACTTAAAAACAGAATGAAAAAATGCTGGCTTGTATCACTGACCAGGCTGAATTTCCTAGCCTGGCAGTTGCCAGCATGCAGAATATATACTGAATTAGTGGCATGATAAATGCAGAATCAGAAAGCACCACTTCTCTTCTGACAGTTCTGCCAGAAAATGATGCTACAACTGAGTCACTTACAGAGCTAAGTATAAAATAAATCAGTGGAATATATAGAAATGAGAAGTATGTAAGAGTTCTCCTTAATATTTTAATCACCAGGAAAACTAAAATGGTACCTATTCTACATCACCTGGCACACCTCTCAGGAACAGGACAGCTGTCGCCATGTTGCCTTTCATGCTTTGTCCTGATGCAGCTCTTGTGAGTGAGCGTGGCTCTGAGAAAGGAGTTCGTCCTGCATCCACCTACAAAACTGAGCAGTGGATTCCAAAATGATGCCTTTTTTAGGGCATCACCAGCTCATGTAACTAGAAAGATGACTAAATTGAAGTTCAAGCGGCAGATGAGAGAGCCGCAGAGCTATTTTTGTACAACCAAAAGGAGCATAAGCTTGTGCATTTGAGTTGTCAGCTCAATCAATGTGATTGTGGTCTCTGCATGGTGTGGAGCTTCTGTTTATGTGCTTAAGGTTTGTGATGGTGATAGAGAGGATAGTCACCTTTAAGAGCTGCTAGAGCTTTTAAGGAAAGAACACTATGTTAACATTAACAAATTTGGTATTTTCACATGTGTAGTTGTTCTTTAAAAAAAAAAAGTCATTTGTGCAGGCTCAGCATAGTAACAGGACAATTTGTCATGAAGTAGATGAGGACAAATTTTATTCCAGAGCTTTTCTTTCCGTAGTACACTCCAGCCTCTGATTCCCATTTTTCCCAGTGGTTCTAGAAGTGTATAGCTTATTTTGCCACACAGTGAATCATGTTGTGGTTTTATAGTTTTATGCAGTAGGGTAAGTGGAGAACTTACAGTATAGCACTGTTGGAGTATGTTGAGTGGAGTTAAGTAGTAAATATGTTGGCTAAAAATAAGTGTTGTATCCATGCAACTTGCATTGTTTTCTCTATGGTGGCTCAGCCATCTTAATTCAGACTACAAATCTGAAAATTTAGTGGATAGTGGCTGTCTCAATTTGTCTGAACAGTGAAATAGGTTTCACAGTGAAGTTTTTGAATCTTCTTACCTTTAGAAATATAAATTCACTGCACTTCCTATTTTTTTTCTGCTAGAAAGGGCTGCCTGGCTTTGACATTTCAAGCAATGGGGCTGAGTGCAGTACTTAGAATGAATAATAGGTGTTCAAATTGCACTGCGGATCTCATGAATACAAAAGCAATACTTTATAATCCTTTAAGGGTGAAAGTAAAGGGACTGCATGAGGTGTGGACTTGGACTCCTTGGTGTTTGCTTTCTTCAGAAAATGCATGTGTGCATTAGGATCTCTGAACAAAATCTCTAGGGTGGTAGTTACCCAGATACACACCACCACAGATCTAGCAGGGGAGATGCTGATTTTCAAGTAGTTTCTTCTAGCTATGCCTGAGTCTTGTTTCAATAAGCATAGCTATGACTGGTCAAGTGAGCAGTTTTTCTGTTTTTTAGTATTTTCCCTACATTTTTGTACATAAATGTGCATAGACCTCTTTAAATCACCTTTTCTTGTTTAATGTGCAGATAACCAGAGAGCTTTAATCTAACAACTGAAAAAAACATAAGTCAGCTAAAACATACTTGAATTTAACCAGGGCCTTTGGAGTGCTCTGTTTTGCAAAGTAGAAGACAGCATAAGTCTGCCATAGTGAAGCAAGGAAATATGTGTTAAAATGCTGCAGTAATAATTTCAGTGATACCATAACATAATGAGACTTGAGACCAAGATACTCTGTAGACAAAATGTGCCAAGTATGCTCTTCTCTGTTCTGTAATACTTAATATCTGAATGAAAAATCCATCATGCGAAACGGATGATGAACTTCTCCATTCTCAGAGGACTTCAGTTTGGTACCAGAGCTGTAAGTCTTTGAGGCACAGTTTGAAAGCACGCTTTTTCAGGGTAGTGCATAAAATGCAGGCTTGGGCAAGCTGAAGAGCAAGACCTATCTTTTCCTTTTTGACTAGATTTTGTGTGCAGTAGGTTTAATAAATACATGGAAGCACGTGGACACTGAATGATACCTCCAGTTCTCTAACAGGTTCCTTTACATTTTGAACCTTTGTTTTTGAAATTGTCCAGTTTCAGTGGTATATCTTTGTTTCACAGCCTGTCCTGGGGGGCTGGCGGCTAGGAGCTTTCTCCTCTCTTTTGGGCTTCTAGTCCATCATCTCTTGAGTAAGGTTGCTTTAGTCCAGTAGTGGCTGGAGAAAACATAATGAGCTTGAAAAGGATGCAACTACCCCATCCAAAGAGTCTTGAAGATAAAGTCTATCAAAAATTGCCATTTTGTTACCGATCTCTAAGAGTCTATTTTAAAAAGAATGTTTTCTGTGACTTTGTCAGTCAGTTCTGTGGTAGATTATAATGGAAGTGGTTAGTGTTAAGTTCCATTATTGATTAAAAGAGATATTGATTTAAAGATCCTTCCCATACTATATTGTGTCTATTGAAACAGCATCTTGGACGTCAAACTAGAATGCTTCCCTTGGCTTGCTAATTTATGTGGAAAAACGATTGCCTGGTCCTTCAAGTGTGTGATAAGAGAGCATTGATAATTGATTCTTGCAGTTTGAACTTGTGCGCAGCATTAGTTGTAAATGGTTATCTGCTTGTGTAAATCCGTTGGACTAAAAAGAATTGCACTTAGTTTCCTTTGTTTTCTTTTTCTTTTTTTTGCTGGAGTCAGCAAAGAAGTTGTTAAATAGCTATAATTACATATAAGCCTTGGTAGCCGTGAATTTATTTTCACATCTGGCTAAAACTTTTCTCTGCTAAATTGTTGTGTGTTTTTTTTCAAATTATTTACCATTTTTAAAAAGGCAGTTTTAACACCAACATTTACCTTACAAAACTAGTCATAAACAGAATTTACAATGGAAGAGTTTATTTACTGTGTTTTCCATCTGTGCAGCTGCCAGAGATTTGATAGTAAGCTTGGAGGATTCTTTTTCTGAGCTCATATTGAAGTAGAACTAAAATTTAATTACAAGACTGGGAGTTGAATTATAGTCTTTGTTACAAAAATAGGCAACTATATAAATTTGAAAATAATTTCATAGTTGAGCAAAGTTCCAATACAGCTTCCAGAGAAAGGAGCACAGGGTTTACATGTAAGTCCGCTCTCTTACTGGAGATCTTGAAATTGCCTTTCATGCTTGATCCTTTTACATCAGTTCTCAGACACTTGTTACTCTCTCTTACCCCTGTTCCCTTGAGTCACCTGTTCATACAGCCACTCTTCTGCCAGTGATGGAAGTTTGTCTTAAGAAGGCTGATATATATCATCAGTGCTAATCTTGGTGTTCTGAGGAAAGGATTTTGTGTAGCGGGGACCTACGTGTGGTATCTGTAATTTCATTGTAGTAAAATGCATAGTTGGCTGTCTGGAAACAAAAGATTCTCTCCAGTGAATAGCAAAAAGCATCAGTACTATTAATCTACTTGGTGCAATGAATTCACCTATTGATGTCTTGAAGTGGTTGGACACCTTCCATTTATTTGATAGAAGGCAAGAATAAAACTACAAGTAAGATCCTTGTATCTCAAAGCAAATAGTGCTGTACAAAGGAGTATCTTAGTTGTTTTCTTTTTCTCCATAGTTGAGGAAGCAGACATTACAATATGTAGAGGACTGGAAATGGATCATAACACCTAGGGCTTAAGAAAGCTTTGTTTTTCTGATTTTAGATGGGTGCTTTTGTATCTCTTGCCTTGACAGAGAGAGAAAATTCAGAAAAATGATCAGAGAACAGAAACTGGGGAAAATGGTTGCCCAGACAAACTTTTTGGTGTTACTGTTTGGTAACTCCTATGATGATGTGACATAACTAATGAAATTAAAACACATGAATAGAAAATGAGATGACAGTGATTTAAAACATTCCTATATAACTCAACTGAGTCTTATGTGGACTATTCTTTTTAAAAGCTGTTGAGTGATGAGGTAATATGGATTAGCTGAGACATTTGTCTGCTAAAGCATATTCAAAGTGTGTGTCCATCAATGATAGAGGCAAAGCATTTAACTATAGAAAGATCATGTTTTTAAACTCCTTTGGCTTTCTATTTATTTTTACATTTCTTTGTAAATTTGGGGTTTGATGTGAAATAGTTGCACTATGAAAATATTAAAATGGAACTTCCTGAAAATTCCAGAGTATCTCGAAGGAAATTCATGAGTTGTTGCTTTTTTCCTTGTCTGCAGACATTCTCAGGGGGAAATCCCACCACCCTGCCCCAAATGTCAGTAGTTTACTAAAGCATTCTTCAAAGTATTCCTCACCACCTCTAGTAACCAGCTGCTTTTTTTCTGAGGGATGTATTTGGTGTGTTCCTGATGTAGGAGTAGTGTAACTGGAAACCATGCAGGTGGAGGAGGAGACATTTCAAGACAGACATTGCCAACGCTTTTTAGAGAGCTTGTAAATTTTTGTTGGCTTTGTAACTAAGCTTCTGATGTATGCTTTCTGCTTTGTACGTGGTCAGTAAGATGCTGTAAGTGAATGTCAATGAATGCCTACGGTAAGCAGGAATTAATTTCTTGAGAAAAGGGAGACTTGGGAACAGGATCTGAGGACTGTTAGTTGCAGAACACGGCTGAGAACTTGTGCTTTATGAAACGCAGAATTTGGCATTTGTGTAGTCATATTGCAGCAACCAAAATTAAAGTGGTACAAACTCACAGGAGGTGAAGGTTATCAAAATATGTGAAGGTTGTGCAAAATATTTTAAAAGCTAAAAGAGAGTTTTAGAAGCCCGTTTTTAAGAGTCTGCTTTGCAAACCACAGCCTGTATTTCTTCATGTTCTCAAAATTTTTAACTAAACATATGCAACAATTTTTTCATTACTAAAAGGAAATGACAAAGACATTTTGTGAAATTGTTCTTTTTCTAGGTGTGTAAGTAGAACTGGATGATATGGTGTATAGGAATGATTAAATAATTTGATTTCATTAAAAGTATTATAAGGAAAAGACAAAACTCATTCTAAATAAAAGTGGGGAATTTTTCACTGAGCGACCTGGTGAAGGTGTCCTTAATCATGATGGGAAAAGCATATGCCTCTCCACTGTACCCACTGCACGTTGTTGCTTTAGGAAAGAACTTCTCATCTCATCAAGTTTTTATCGTATTTTTATTTAGAGTTACATAATGTTTTCTTTTTTTTCTTCACTCCTTGAAAATAAATGTTAGCTTCCTATGAAACCAGAGTTCAGAAGCAGTGGTGCATGCTGTACTCTGCTGATGTGGTGGCACATGTTTCCTCTTGATGTCTTCTTTTTTCTCCCTTGTCCCACTACTATTCTCGGGGTGAAAAATGGGAATAATAGGCTTGAGGCCAGGAATTTGCCATCAGAAATGAAGGATGTCCTCTAAGATGTATAACCCTTTTGTTTGTAATTACTGCAGTGCTGCATATGATGCTGTCCTTGACAGAAACGTGGCCATTAAGAAGCTCAGCAGACCATTTCAGAACCAAACTCACGCCAAGCGAGCTTACAGAGAGCTGGTCCTCATGAAGTGTGTGAATCATAAAAATGTAAGTTTTCTATAGGAAACAAGTATTTTGGTTTGTTAGGAAGAAACCTCTTATGATGGATGCCTTTTCACAGGAGAGGAAATGAGAAGTGAAGTATGCTCAAGGTCTACCTTCTCTCTGACACTATTTGCCAATATAGGAGAATGAGTTTATTGCATATACTACTGTAAAGGCTGTGCCAAATGGAGCCCAGCGAGTAGGCGGGGGGTGATGGAAGGGGAGAGAGCAGAATATGTTCTTGTCTACTGTTTTTCCAGAAATATATAAGTGATGGTTGGAATGCTGGCTCCATCCTCCTGTCACTAGGGCTCAAGACTCAAAGCAGTGTTTCTTGAGTTGGAGTGCCCAGCTCAAGTGTCACTCCTTGTTCTGGATTTCATCCGAAACCTAGTATCATACAGATGTGATGTACAGATTGTGCAAGATAAGGGGCCATCATTATGAAGATTATTTTAAAAATGCTGAAGAAAGTAAAGAACCCAAAGCACTTGACCATTTCCATGTATTTGTATGTCAGCTAATAGTGTGGAGCCAGGAACTCTGAAGCCACAACACATTGCACTATTCCTCTTACTTAAAGTGCTCTTGTTGAAATAACATTAGGAAGTTCTAGACTACCCTGCTTTGTACACCCACTACCTATTGTATAAAATCTAGAATTTGTAACGAAGTAAAATATCCTTAACTGTAGCGGTGGACATACTTCATGTCTGTATGTTAATAGTAACTGTTTTAGAACTGTCTGTCTGCCTGTATGTACACTTGCTGTTTTTATAATGGGTTATGTAGGATTGCCCCAATGCATTGCTCAAGGGACTTCCCAAGGATTTTATTTTCTTATAGTTCCTCCTCTGCTGCTGTTGCTGGATGCCCCTTCCTTTCAATAGGAGTGAATTTCTTAGTTAGCTACGTTTACTCTTGCCTCAGATCCTGAAATGGCTTTCTCATTATGCAGAGCATAGATGAGCTTGAAAAGCATGATGTAAGCTGAGGTTTGATACTTTGCACCAGTCACAAATTCACATGCGAAGAAAAAGGTTTGGCCCTAAAATGACAAAAAGTGGGATTTGTCACATTTAATGTTCTCTGCCCCCACCTCTGGGCATTGACTTTTCCTTGTTTCACCTTGTCAATTGGGTGTGTACCTGCCTCTTCCCTACTGACATGGATGTCATGACTGAGCTACCCTCAGTCAGAGCAATCCAGGAGGCTTTGAAAATGCAGGGGTGAGTAGTCCTCCATGTAACCAGGAGAATGATGTGTTTTCACTTCGTTTAGAATAGACTGGAGAAGAGCAGAGGACTGCAGAGTAGTGATACTCATTTTAAATACGTAATTTTTAAAATGCTGCATAAAAGCTGAGGACAGTGCAGCATTTGCTGATTAAGAGTTTTGAGAAGTGCGCATGAAGGAGAAGATTGTCAAGACAAGCCTAGAGAGGTGGTGTAGGCAGAGAGGGAGAGGTTCAGATGTGATCTTCGTGGTGGCTTTGCCTCCATCTCCTACCTTTCCTGCTCACAAGAAGGAAAGCATGAGGAATTTGGATCCCTAAGGTCACGTTTTTCCTCTGTGCTGCTTTGCACATTGCTATCAGTGTCTTTCAGTAGCCCAGCATGTTTAAAAAGCAAGTAATACACCTTGCATAACAGAAGTCCCGTTTTGGCCTAGAACGTACCTGCCCTTCTGAAGTGCTTGTACTAAAATGCAGTACGTCTGGGGATGGAAATTGTGTCAGTTTGTGTGGACAAATGCCCTCAAAGGAGTTGAGAGTGTGTCAGAGAGAAGGAAGGTCTTCTGTTTACTTACAGTACGATGGTCCTTGATTACTTCTCCCCTCAGACGTGCATTCTCCATATATAAGACACTTCTGGCTGTTGCAAGAGGACTGTTCCCACAGACTGAGCTGAGGCTGGTCTTTGAACCTGTAACTTCAAAACTGAGAGGGCTCTTTCACCGTTATCGTTTTGGTTTATCATTCCTTACTAATCCTTCTCTCAGAAACCATTTCAAGTGCACCTTGAAGAAATCTTAGAGATGTGAGGCATTTTATTTTGAACGTTGCCAGCTTCTTACTGAGCCATGAAGTGAGAAGTGCTGGTATAAACTGAGCAGTGGAAAACAGTTTGTCCTTTAACACACACTTCAAAATGGGTTCAACTGCTTACCTTTATCACTTGTCTTCCTCCTTTTGTCTTACTCTGCTTTTCAGATTATCAGTTTATTAAATGTCTTCACACCACAGAAATCTCTGGAGGAGTTCCAGGATGTGTAAGTAATACAGGAAGTAATTAAACTAAAGCTTTAGAGACGTGGGGCATTACAGTGTACCATGAACTCAGTAACTTGGCAGAATACAAAGGCTGTGAGCTCCTCTAAAAATGATCATGTGTAGACCACGCTTTGGTAGACACATACCCTGCATTCCCATGTTCAGAGACTTCTGACATTTATAAGGTGCCAAATGTTGGGATTCCTAAGTGCTGTAAGTGTGCAAAGCCTGCTGGTGAGACCCTTCTTGAGAGAGTTACAGTTACTTGCATTTACCTTCAAATGCATATGAAGAGGTGTGAGTAGTTAAAAGGGCCTGCTTTTGTGGTGTTAGCTTGCTTGGGAAATGATGGTTGTTGCACAGCTCCCTGAGTCATGAGGTTTTGAAATGCAGCAGTTCACTCTGAAATAATTTCCCATAAGAGAGACAAATGTGAAATATTTCCTCCTTTCATGTTGGCTTTGTACTAACCTTTGACTGCCTACAATTACTTGCCTGGGGAACCAGTGCTAGGTGCAAAGGATAACTAGCGTCTCTGCTGAGCATTGTCTATTGCACAAGCACTACTGTGCGTAGCAGGAACCTGCCCTGAATGAAATTTTAAATAGTGTTTTATATAGCTGAATGCCTTTTATCTTTCAGTCTTTCCCATATTCTGTATGCATTGTATGGAAATGTATTCCTTTCTGTACTCTGATAGCAGTGATGCCAACAGACAGATAGCAGTGGCAAGTATGGTTCTGGTTTTGGTATACGAGTCTTCCGCATAAAATTGTCGCTGCAGACATGTGCAGAGCAGAGGAGATAACTAGTGCTGGGGAGAAGATGAGGCATGTAGGTCACACAGAAATAGAAAGCTAGTGTTTTCCCCAAAGTTTGAGAGTGCTTTGATGCCCTGTTATAATTAAGATTCAGCTGTGCTTATGAGAAGTCTCATAAGAAATGAGCTGTGTGTGTTCAACTTATTAACTTCCCTCTCAAGGGGACTGGGATAAGGTCCTGCTGAGGTTGTCAGTAAAGCTTATTTACCAGAAGCTCAAGACCAATTGTTTGTACTGAGAACTGAGTTTAGTCATGCAGTCTTAGGAGGGTTTTGGAGACATTTCACGTGGGGATGCATGTTTTAGCACCACTTCTCTCAGATTCCTACGTGTGCTGCGGTATCCATTCCTCATGATGATCAAAGGCCAAGTAGTCGTGTCATTTTGATGCTTGTGGCTCTTCTGTGTTCTGCATGGTTCAATTTTGTGCTGCTTGCGTGTGCATGTAAGGTACAGTCTCTGGGGAATGTACTAAGAAAGGCCCACCAAGGACAGCATTGGTGCAGTGAGAGACAAGCACCATGGCGATATGGTTGTGAGCAATTTCTGTGCTTAGCCACTCTCCACCTATGTTATATCCAGTCAGCAGAAATCAGTGACATTTTGAAACAAGGAAAGGCTTTGTTACTCACTGGAAATGATGCTGTAATTCTTCCTCAACACAGATGATAAGCTCATGACTTTGCTTTTTCATTTAGTTACCTGGTAATGGAGTTAATGGATGCCAATCTGTGCCAGGTCATACAGATGGAGCTCGACCATGAGCGAATGTCTTATCTACTTTACCAAATGCTCTGTGGTATCAAGCATCTTCACTCTGCAGGAATCATTCACAGGGTAAGCAGACTTGGGTTTGAAAGTTAGGGCAGCAAATGGCATCCTCATGAGGACTTGAGAAACCTGTTGAGTATCTTGTGTACTGTGGATCTAAGCCCTATCCCCCAGGAAAATGGCCATATGTTTACAAGTCATAGCCCATCCCCTTGTCAGACTAGCTTTTTGACCGTTTTAACAGTGAGATTAGTTGTGAACTTTAAAAAGGTCATGTCCTTATTAGTAATAACCAAACAATAAGCATTGGAAATCACCAAAGTGCATACGATCTCTGAAACATACAGAAAAAGGGTTTTGCTCTTGAAAATGCAGCTGTCTGCATCTTAATGTGCATGCATGGCATTCAGACTATCTGAATTGATGTTGTACAAGTCGTATGTGTCATTGTGTCATACAAGTATGATCAAGATCCAGCTCAATGTCATACAACTCAGATCAAGCTCCCCAGAGAGCAGGCAGAACATATGGAATTAGTACTAACCATGATTTACGTTTGCTAAAATGAATGAAAAGGCTGTGAAGTGTGTACTAAATGCATCCTCTCGTTTTACTTCTCTACCTCAGAGCACGGTGTCTGCTAAGGGCAGAGCACCCGGCTGTGAATGCCGGAGTTCGCTACCTGTGACTGTTGACAACAGAGGGAACAGTTCATGTGACTGCAAGCAGGAGGCAATACTCAGTGGATTTAAAATATCCTCATTCTTTATTAAAATGTGCTTTTACTAATTTTTGTTTCCCAGTTTAAAAAACAGATGAGAAAATATTTCTCTTCCCTTATGAAAGGAAGAGAAGAAGGGCTAATAAAATGTGTTCCAAGGTGAACATTGTTTAGCCATAAACCAAGGTCTCCTTTCTTGGCATAAAAGATGCAGAAGGGTGATAGATCTGGTTTCAAGATAGTCTTCTGGGAAAGGATGAATTGAATAATTAATATAAATCAAACAGTAAGGTAACTCCACATATACAGTTGGAATGTCTCTACTAGGATGACAGCACTTAAAAAAAATAATCATAATAATAATCAAATAGTTATCCAATCTTATTAAACTGCTGAATGCAGTTAATTTAACACTAGTAAGCTCCCACCATCCAACTAAAGCCTCCAAATATGCCAAACTAGCAACCCTTGTGAAGGATGTTGAGAGAAACAGTAGCAAGATTTTACCATGTACCTGCAAGTGATTTGTGATTATAACTATTGGTGTCAGAGAGTAAAGTAATATTTCAAGGGTGACCTAAAATATCAGTCCAGATCACTGCTGTGGCTAGCTTTATGAAGTGCAGTCATACCTCTTCTCACTATCTTTTCAGGATTTAAAACCAAGTAATATCGTGGTAAAATCTGACTGCACATTGAAGATTTTGGATTTTGGACTGGCCCGGACTGCAGGCACGAGCTTCATGATGACTCCGTATGTGGTGACACGTTACTACAGAGCACCAGAGGTCATCTTGGGAATGGGCTACAAGGAGAACGGTAGGGCTGCAATTTCATAGCAAGTGCAGTGAGACCTGAAGCGTAAGGTCTACCTTCACAACTGTAAGGGGCAACAGAAGGAGAAAAAGAAAATGTAACAGGAAATAATATCTTGAATTTAAAAGGCAGGTGATTTAGAGCAGTTTCTCAGTGTTGGGTACTGCAGCTACTGGCTGTATTTGTAGAGTGATATTGGTGAAGTTATTGGCATGGGACTGCAGAATAGTGGGAAACCTGGTCATAGTTATCATTGAATTTATCCAAGACAATCAGCCGTTTCTGAGCAGAATGCATTTGGCTTCTGTGGCTATGAAACAGGGTGTGAACAAGGGCAATTGCTGAACGAAGTATTTGGATCTGGGTCATTGAATTTTTTGGGGCAGGAAGAAGAGAGGTAAAAGCTAAAATAGGGAATCCTAGCCATTCCACAGTTTCTACAAAACTAATTAGTTATGAATTTCAAGAGCCATTTCTGCCTGTATGATAGGTTTAACTAAAGTCCCAGTTTTTGCTAATAGGTTTCATGTGGAGAAAATCTAGATATAAATTCTGCGGTTTGTGTCTCTTTTTTATGAAAAGTAGAGTTGGAAAGGAGAGAAAAAAGCTGAAGCTAAAAAACAACAACAACAAAACATGAATTCCTATGTAATCTCTCTGGATGTAAATAGGGTTTTGCTCTGAACAGTCTGTGTGGGATCTGGATACCTCTCGGTCCCTGGAAACTTAGTGAAAAGCAGGTAGGCGGTACGCACTATGAAGAAGCAAGTAGGGGCAAGTCCACTTTCCTAAAGGATGGAGGGAAAACTTTAAAAATGATTCTCATTTGTACCTAATCTGAGTATCAGGTAAACAAGGCAGGAAAGGAGGGGATAAAGCATGGAGTGGAGAAAAATCTGCTGTGATTCAGATTCTGCTGTCAAAAGCTGCCACTTTGCTGTATGATAGACTTTTCAATGACAAATGCTTGGGTAAAACAGCAAATGCCAAGACCAGGAATTTATTTAAAAGACTCCTATTTAATTCATTTTGAAGAAGCTAACCCACAGGAAAACTTTGACTAACAGCCAACGGCATTTTGTGAAGAGCAGTGAAACTGATTTTGGGAGCTGATTCTGTGACTTGAACAAGAACACAGGCATACTCACAAAACCTCTGCCAAAATTGGCAAGCCTTTGTATTCATTTTAATGTTTGTGAATTTACGGTACAGATTCTCACATGAAAGTCTAGGAAGGTGAGAGTTACTGAGCGGATACTAACCATACAGAATAATATATTAAAGAGGAGTAAAGTTTCTTGAAGTATTTTGATGTGTGTCACTATAAATTTGATCTAGGCTCAGCATGCTTTACATTGCTCCTTACTCCAAATATCTAGTTTCTTCTGTTGTGAAATGAATTATTTTGCTTTCTCTTTCTTTCCAAACATATGATTATCTTTTTTGTTATAATTGTCCCTGAAAGGACAGAAAAGGCGCTCAGTTTCACATGATTAAAATGACACTAGGAAAAAGTTAGAGACAGTTCTGTGATGAAGTGCACAGCTGGGAAGATACTAAGAATGTTTGCCATGTCTAAAGGTCCTGCTCAAACGTCCCTGGAAGTTAACAGAGAGGCCTCCTTTGACTCTCCTGGTCAGTGAATCTGGCTCAGGATGAATGGTCTTGTCTTAATTGTGCTAAGTGAAAATGAAGTCAACAGAGAAAGAAAGCAAAACATTTGAAAATTAAGGTCAGCTGTCTGAGGAGCTGGTCTGATTGGAGGCTCTCACCCAGCTCCCAGGGAAGGCAACAGAAAGGCTTGTTCTGTGTTTCCCTGCCCTGGCCTGTGCTGCCACATTACTGAAGCTCCCTTACTTTTTTCCCCTTCCTACGTACATTGCCTGTATAAGGACCGTTCACTGCTTTCATTTTCTTTCTGCACTTGGTTGGCTAAAGATGCATAATTATCACCAGTTTGCTGCGCTTCCTGTGGAAGGTCCCAAAACCATCACTCAGAAGAAAACTGCCACCGCCTCAGGCATGCTCCTGCTGTCCTGTGCCCCTGATACCTCTACCCTCCTTTTCCCAAACGGAGCATTTCACCTTTATTTTGTTGTACCAAAAAATGAGTTGTTTGTTTCTTTGGTTTGTTTTGGTTAGCTTTTGAAGGTTAAAAAGGGGGGAAGAAAAAGCGAAGAAACTGGCTATATAGTTTGAATATGACTACAGAGTGAGGATTCAAAGCAGAGAAACAATGTTTTTTTAAAGCATTTTAAAGCAGGTTTTCCCCTTCACATTGGCTCAAGGTCTCTTCCGTGCCTAGTGTCATCTATCTAGCCTTTTTTCTTGTAAGGCTTGAAAGGCTAAAAAATCCAACCCCACCCAAGTCAAACAGGTAACCTCACTTACTGCATCTAGAAACTGCAGGGAGGATCAGGAAGATAAGAAATATTCTTACTCTTGTTGGTACTTGTCTTCCAAAGCAATTGTTTATTTTAGCATTTATTTTGAGTACCTATGGAGTAAAAAGCAGATTGCATGCAAGTGTCCCTCTGTGGTTCTTTGTCGGTATGTAGGTACAGCCAGACACGCACAGATAGGTACGTAGGGACAGGACATCATGGCTTCTGACCCCAAAGCAGGACCCGTAGCTAACCCTCAAGGATGATATTTATCCATGCAGCCTTCACTTGAGTGAGTGCTTCTGTTTGGGACCTCTTGTGTAGTGCTGCAGGGAGACTCGCTCCTGCAGGACAGAGCCTATAAACTGCCTTGCTGCAAGTGGGGTTTCTTTCAGATGGTCATTGTCTGGGGTGTTTTGTGCTTTTTAATTTCCAAAAAAAAAAAAAATTTTCCACTGTAAACTCAGTGTAAACCCTGGGTCTGTGCAGTTTTTGCTTTACTTGCTAGCTTTTTCCAGCAATGTTAATTTTAAACATTTTGCACCATTGTTGCTCACTACCATCAAGCTGACTGACACAGCTTTTACTTAATCATTTTAGCTTCTGGTGAGATGTGGGGAAAGAACAACAACAACAACAAAAAAAACAGCAACAAAACAAACTGAACTGTTCTGATCACCCTGCTCTTTTCCCCCTCCTTTAGGAATAAAATGTCATAGTTAACTTTGCTTTTTTTCCTTCTTCTTCACTTCCCTGTCTCTGCTGTTCTAGTGGATATATGGTCTGTGGGATGCATTATGGGAGAAATGGTTCGCCACAAAATCCTCTTTCCAGGAAGGGACTGTATCCTTGTGCCATTTGCTGCAGCTTCACCTATTATTTGTTCCTCTCTTCCACCCCTTCCCCTTTTCCTTGTAATGAATATACCAGGACTGTAAAGATAGAAGCAAGAAATTGAATCCCAGAGGTACAAGTGAACGGAAACAGCGCACTACTGATACAGACAAAATTGAAAATGAAAAACAGATGCACAGAATTATTTCACACAAATCAGTTACTATATTTTAAAACCCGTAGTCATTCCTCTTTACGTAGTTCTTATGTGATACTAATAAACAGTGTAGAATACAAGCATTATGATAGCACATTAATAGTTTCACTTACTATTCTTCAAAGGAAAAATATGAAACAACAACAACAAAAAAAGAATCCTAATTTGGCCCATCTGGTTCCTGTAAATCTGTTTTTCTGCGTTAATGTTTTGGAAGTAGTGACTTCATAACATTTGTGGTGACATCATAATCTTTTGCTTGCTAATGCATCATGGATTTGGATTCATCTCAGTGCTGTATGGGCTCAGAACTGAGTCAATACAACCTTTTTCTTTAAAACAAAGAATTTGACTCACACAGTATAAAGCAACCGTATATCTGGTGTGGTTTCCAGGTTGAACGGAAATAAGATATTCTTAATGTAAAAATGGACTTTCCTTTACTTGCATGAGCTCTGTGTCGTAAGTTTAACTCTGTTTCCCTTCCATCTTGTTTTTTTCATCTTAGGTGATATTATTTTTACCACTTTCAAGGTGGTGAAAGCAATATTAGAAAATGAAAACAAAGAGGAGGTGCGTACTTAGCCTTCGCTTTATCACAGGCTAAGCCAGACAATCTGCTGGTGATGGCTGGGGAGTGTAGGGAGTGTGTATTTTGCCCATCAGAATAAAATGTAGCAACATGACATGGTTTTTCCGTGTTCAGAAACAAAAAGATTATTTGCAGCAGGCTGGCAGAAAGACACCGTGAAAATCTGGCATCAGCAGACACTGGCAGTTGGTGTGGAGAAAATCCAGTTTCTATAGACATACAGTCATGGAACTAATTAATATTTTTTTTGCTGGCTCTCAAGTGAACTCTGTAGTGTTTGAAAGAGTTAGGTCCCGCTTGTCCTATTTTCAGCTCTGCCGACTTTCCCTGGAAACGGAGCTCTGACCAGTGGCCAGTTGAAGCTGCAGTTAGGTTTTACCAAAGGATAGATGCAGAACTGGAGGTTTGCTGAGGAGGAATCAGCCTCGTTGTACTGGCTCCTCATCCTATGGGAGCATAGACTGGAAATATACTGGATGCAAAACCTAGGAGTGAGATAAGAATGGTGTTTTTGTTACTGGTGGACAGCTTTGAGATCTCCCTTCAGAGGTGCCAAGCATTTTGGGCAAGGCGTGGGGCAGGCTGCACAGCAAACTTCTGCTGAAATCTGAACCTGGTACTCCTGGCAACACCCCAGAAACACTGGGGTTACTCTTCTCTTACAGATAACAAGCTCTCTTCCTCTTTTTTTAAACATAAAATGAAAAAATAAATTCTGAATTTCAGCTGTAAAAATAGTGAGGATAGTTCCATTTAACATATTTGGAGAGAGGTGTGATTCAGTTTTTAGTTTATTAAGCAACTAGAATACAGGAAAAAAAAAAGATTTGTGTTAAAATGTAGCACCCTGCTTAGTGGGTCTCTCCCTTTTCAACCAGAAAGGACAGTTATGAGTCACGTCCTGCCCTGTTTCTGGCAAAAAATGAATGCTACATAATTTAAATAGTGTAGCTTAAAAAATGAAGCATGAGAATTGCTACATTTGTCTGTCTGTGAGAAAAATATCTTACAATAGAGTCTTATTCAGGGATAGCAACAGAATAACTGAGTTTTTGAACAAATGGAGAAAACATTGTGTAAATTCTGTGATAGACCAACATTTTAAATTACGAGCAATCCCATACGCTGAAAGGTGGTGTATGTGGGCCAGGTCACAACTGCTGCCATCTTTTGTTGATGGCTTTTTTCAGGCGAGCTGGTAGAAAGAAACAAAGAAGAAAAAAGGACTCAGTGCATTAATTTCCAAGTCAGTACTCAATTGTTAATCAGTTTGACCCCATGAACCTGTTAGGCTGGTTTGTGTGGGGGTCCATGTCATTTCCCCTTTGTCTGGTGCTGTTGAATCCATTTTGCCTCCTAGGTGCAATAGGGGTTGGAGGGGCACGTACGCAGCTGCAGGTGAACTTCACGGAGTGACAACAAAATAAAGCTTCCCTTGTGCTACTAAAGGCCTTCCAGCAGTGGGCTTTCTAGCTGAAGGAGGCATGTCTGTATAGAAGCCAAAATTTTCAGTTCTTTCTCGTGATCCAGAAGGATGTCTGCTGCGTGCACTTGCTGTCAGTATAAGGAGCTTACTCATTTCTAGTCTGGAGTAGGAACATCCATGTGTGCAACTGACACAGTACACATGCAAGAAAAAATTGACAGCTGCTGCCAAGTATTAAGAAAACCAAATTTTAAAAAGCTAACCTGAACCAAACAATTGCCCTGAGTTACCATTGTGCTGAGTTACTGCTGATTTTAAGTGAAATTGCATTTTTAAAGTCTTTGTGGAAATTAAAACATGGGAGAAATGAATTTCAGATTCTCATATACACAAAAAACCTCTTTCTAAGTTACTGTAAGAAAGCCATGAAATCCCTATAGACTATGGTACCTGTATGCAACCACTGTCCCAGTTAATATAAACTGAAAGTATGCGTTTTCAAAAAAAAATATTTAACTTTATTAAAATGGTCTCTGGACACCTGTTTTTTGGTATCAAGAAGCCCAACATTGCTGAAGTCATTCATCTAATTGACCCAGTAGGACGCTCGAGATGGAGCAGGGCTGGAGGATGGGGCCATTCAGGCGCTGTCAGGTTGCAAGGAGCTAGCTGGTGTCCAAAAAATAAGCACACCTTCCACCCTCCTGCAGTGTACCGGCTAGCAATTGCCTTTTGTGTCTTTTTAATTGCCCAAAACAGACATTGCAAAATACTGTCAGGGAGGCTTCTTAGTCTGACACTGTCAGACCCTGATGGGAAGAAATCTAATTTTTGGTAGACCTCTGGACAGGTTACAGACAAAAGTGTTCCTGCAAATTCTAGTAAACCTTTGTAGTCCTCTGCCGAGTTTCTCTCTGTGTTTGCTCGACGCTTCCTCCTTTTTTGTCTTGGTTACATCAGTAATAGTGGGATCAGCTAAAATCTACCCAAACTGGGGTGCTGTGGAAATAAGAGAAGTCTTGAAAACTGCAGGACTTTGCTGAAGTTGTGCTCAATTCTAGTTAATAACAACTTCAAATTTTCATATGACTTCATTTTAAGGACTGGAAACGTACTTCTGTGTATTTTTTTTAAAGACAACTAAAAATGGAGTATTTTTGAGTGAGAAACCTAGGAATATCTGAGTTGCTGAAGCCACATTGATGTTCCACAGGTTTTGCCCATATGAGACAAAGTCTGTCTCAAAGAGACTTCAGTGCAGCTATGAGGATGGTTTGGCTGATGCCATTCCTCTCTCTTTTTAATTCCAGTATGCATATTCTAATGGTTTATAGTGCAGATTACATTTAGTATAAGACCCCCGTACTGTCCGTAATGTGCGTGGCATTTGGAGTGGGTCTCAGCAGCTACAGTGGAGATGATCCATTGCTCCTTTCCCTGGGCAAACAACAGCCTGGACAGAGAGCAAGTGAAGGACCTGAGAACTAGCCCATGAGGCTGGGGAGGACCACAAAGCTTATTCAGCTGCACCTGCATCTCTGGCCTCCAGAGTTTCCTGCAGCATGTTTCTTGAATTTTACTTAAAATGTCACGATTTCATTGAATGCAAACCGGAGCTGACTGCACAGCTCTGAAGAGCCATCTTCAACAGGAGCCTTAGCGAGAGCAGTTGTGGTTATTTCATCTGGGCTCCCTTTCATAGTCTTTAGTGAAGTCCCAGAGGTGGTGCAGAAGGAGGTTACGGGGCCATTTATTCAAGATGGCAATGGCAGGGAGGCATTTGGTGTCCTTGGAAAATGTTCTTGTAGTTTGAAGTATTCGTACGCATTAAGGCAGGCTGATTAAAAACAGGTTGTGTTTTGCCATTAACTTCAGAACAGCTTTGTGCAGCAGTCTAGTTTGTAGAGACTGGGGAAGGGATAAAAATTCACCACTTCTGGTAATCCATGTCACAGGTACTTGGAGAGGGGGCTTCACATCACGGGCTGCCCGAATTCAGCAATTTCACTTCAAAGACTCAGGTGAAAAGTTGTGGATTTAATTCATTAATGGTCATTTTCAAGTGATCTTAAAACATCAAGGCAAATAGTTGCTAAAACTGGAGTTGTACCTGAAGCTGTGCAGATCTCTTCATGACAATAAATCAGTGTGCATTTGTTTGAAGTTTAAAGATATTCCTTGTGTTGGTGGAGCATCACCAGTCTTTTTGAATATCTTGCTTTTGGAAAAAAAATCCTGAACTAATGGAAATTTTCAGCGGTTTGGAATTGAGTGAAAATATTCTGAGATTTTGGGTGGGTTGTTTTTCTGATGCATGCAATACTGAAATGACTCAGAGTCTGTCTGGATTTATGCCGGACTTCATGAAACACCGGGCTGAGGCTCGCAGAGCATTGCACAGCAGTCTCAAAGCCTTAACTGGGGCCGCTGATGATCACTGCTGTGTATGCCTTGTAACAAACCCCCTCGCCTCCAGCTAACCGCAGTTCAAGAAAAGGGCTCTAATTTGACTTATTTCTAAGAGGCTCAGGGGGGCGAGCAAGAAGGCAGAGGTTTTTTTTCCTCTTCAGATATCAGATATATTCAGATGTTCATCTTTACTGCTTCCGAGTTGGGTGTTTTCAAAATTCCTTCCCAAAGCCTGAGGAATCAAGTAGAATAATACTATCTGCCTTGCAGAGTTTTCTGTTCAGTGAGTCACTGAGTGAGCTTCCAGTTGTGCGTTGTTGACCACAGCGCAGAGCAGTAACGTCAGAAGGCAGCCTCTGACATTAAAAAGGGGTTAATAACAGATGAACAAACAACTGCTTGCTCTATCTTCTCCTGATATTTTGCATGCCATTTAGCTTGTGATGAAAGCAGCAATAATTTGCATCTCTAGGTTTGCTTACTGCTTCCTAACAAGTAGCCTTTTATTTATTTCTCTACTTATTTATTGATTTGTTTTGTAGAGATTAAGCTTTTCATATGCTAAGTAAAGCAACAGGGAGCCTTAAACCAGGCATGTAGATTGCCACAGATAGGACATTTGCATTCAAAATCAAATCACCTTTCAACTGTTGCTCAATGTAAAATTGCAGGAGTAAATTTAACCAAGCAGCATGATGCTTTCATTTTTCCCCGCAGCTTCTGGCCCTGAGAGACCAGGCTGTCCCTTTTTATGCTTCCATGCCCTATGGCTTAATCATAGAGCAAGGACAGCAGAGGTAATGTGGTTTCATGGTATTGGTACTGGGGAAAACACCAGTTCAATGTGACACACTGGACGGAAGGAATTTGATTTTCATCTCATGTTCTGGTGTAAATTGTGGTTAGCTTTGTTTCAATCCAGCTGAACTGCTCTTCTCTGTACCAGGTAAATAGTCCCCCGATTTGCTCTGAATTTCAGTGCAGAAGGTATGGCTCAGTGCTTTTCTGTCTCAACTGTCGTGTTTAGAAATCAGCATTTCCTACCACGCCGAACAGAAATCTTAGGAGATTCTCAAGACCCCTGTCTCTGATGGACTGATGGCTGCACTGAGATCCCGTGGAATTGAGCCGGCAAGCTCTAAAGAGAGCATAATGGTAGTTGAATAACCTCAACAGATTCTGTTTCCACCCCTGAATAATTGGTGGATGTGTCTTCCTGGGGACCCAGGGTTCCTTTGTGGCTGCTGGCAGTTCAGCTTTTGAAAATACGCATGGATCTCAGTAGCTGAAAGGATAAAGGAAAAGCAATTTGCATATCCTCACTAAATGCAAAGACCAGCATTCATTTACAGTACAAAGCGGTATAAACCTAGGTAATGAATGCAAATGAAAACTTAAAAAAGACAATTAATTAGTGAATTTTAATTATGAATGTTCTTTTGACACAGTAGCCAGCTGTGGGTCTCATTTGGTTTTCTGCATTTAATCGTTATTGTCTTGCATCCACACTGGGTAACAAAAGCTGATGGAGTCTATTTTTCTCAGACCTGCTGCGCTGCCATGCAAGGCGCGTGCACAAGCAGGAACACGTCGCGGAGGGCACGAGGCAGGTGGGCTGCAGGCCCTGCGCTATGGTGGCATGACTGGATAAGTCTTCTCATTTATTTGTTGTTCTGTTTCTGTTTTCTTGTTTACCTTCATTTCATTTTTGTTTTCAGTTGACATGTGGTCAGTAGGGTGCATCATGGGAGAAATGATTAAAGGTGCTGTGTTGTTTCCTGGCACTGATCGTATCCTTCCCAGCAGCCGATTTGGCCTCAGTAGGTACTTGTGACCCTTCCCCTTCCAGCTCCTGCATGCTAGACTAGTCCATTCGTACTGCATCTAACAAGCTGGGTTGAAAGTACCACTGCGAAATCCTTGCAAGCCACAATGTCAATAAACCATTACATCTCTCAGTAAAAGCCTTACCTGGAGAACACAGTGAGTATAGCGTAAGGAGAGGGAAAACATCCTGCACAGTTGGTCAGAATTGCTTCCTGCTGATAGCAGCCAGTGACCAGTTGCTTCCAGTTCTGTTGTGTTATAAATGTCTGTTCATTAATTATGGGGTTTCTTGCTTCATAAATGACAGTCTTTGTAAGTTCAGGTTGTGCCATGGTAGGCACGAGTCGCCATTTGCCTCAGCATGATGTGGGAGACATCCTGCAATTTAGGAAGAAGGTAGGATGAACTCAGGCCTTGCTTGTCTTAGCTGCCCAAGTGGTGTTGAGGTAGGGAAGCAGGAAATGGCCTCGTTTTGGGGATTTCTTCTGCCTCCCATCACTAAAATTATCCCTTAAATCTGTAGCAGTTGTATGACTCAAAAGGCCAGGGGCTTCCTCAGAAACTGTTCTAAGGGACTTCACTCATCTTTTTATCTAAGTCTTGTAGCCATTAAGTGAAATCAGAATGTTTCGGACATCAAGAAGCGATGGTTTATAGTCAAAACATTTTAAATCAGTGGCCCAGCGCTCCAAGCAGACTTGGTATGTATAATTTTCCATAGAAACCATTTTGCACTCGGGCCCGAGGCAGCCATCACACTTCTTTGATTGGATGCTTTAGGAAAACCTCGATAGGAACTTTGTTATTTATCAGCTGGTCAAAGCGGTTCCTGCTGGGAGTACAAGCACCAGAACTGTGCACATCTGAAGCCAGTGACTCGTGCTCCGTGGCCTTCACAGATGAGAACTGACCATGGCCTGCACGCCAGGTTTCCTTCTGACTAAACCCTGTAGTTCAGTAGGTGACAGAGGAGTTTCCAGGCACTATTCATTTTTAATGCAACTTTCTCTGAAAGTGTGTGTATATTTGTGTGTATGTATGCTTGCATATGCATGTAGTGTTACATACTAATTCAATTTCGCACTTCGCTTGTGGCCTCATTCACCCTTTAAAGGGTTCAATATACTGATTAAAACATGAAAAAGTAATATCTAAAGAGCAGAAAATAAATGAAAGTAGGCAATGATATTTTCACAGCCTTGTCTAATATAATACTCTGAGTTTTGCACAAAGTGGTATCGTACTGAAATTAACGCTCCAACTCCCCAGAGTTTTCAAGTGATGGGAAGCACAACTCGTCTGCATATGTGAAAGAAAACCTTTCACTTATAAGTGTTAATGTAACTCATTAGCACTTATTTGTGAGGATTTGGCCCAGGCTGTGCTTGTGTTTTCTGTGAATATGGAGTGATAAAGGTAAGGGGGCACTGTAGCTCATTGCTGGTTTTAGGTTAATAGGCTGAAGTTCTGGAAGATACTATTTAAAGAAATCCCCAAATAAGTACAAAAGGAATTGAACGTATCCCATGTAGTGCTTTCAAAACAGCTTTATTTCACACAGCTGCATACTTATTAAAAAGAGATCACCCAAAGCCTCTATAATTAAACCATTACATGCAGTTTAATACTGCAGTAACCCCACAGAAATCAGCATTAGCAGCTGCTGATGTGTTTGGCATTGTTCTATAATTGAGTTCACGTTCTTCATTTGTATTTATAATGTGTTGCTAAATTTGCACAGCGCTTCATGTACTGCTCGGTTTTTCTTCTGTGGTTCCATTAGCTTTTATTTGACGGCCCAGGGAGCAATGCCGAGCACCCTGCCCTGAATCAGCCGCTTCTCCCTCTTGTGCTGGCTGTGCTGTCGGAACCAGCAGCAGGTTGAGATGGACCACCGTGCTGTCGTCTTCTTACAGCCTGCAAAGAAGATAACTACCATTTCTGTAAAAGTCATGGTTGTGAGTTATTTTTCTTCAGATACGTGATGGAGTTGGGCAGCTGTGTAATTCCGTCAGCAAGGAATTATGAGCCCTGGCAGCTTGGGGGTAGCATACTTAGGTATGTATTCAAGCGTCAAAGGAGCAAAAATAAATATGAATCTGATTCTTAAAACCACCACAAACAAAAAAAAAACCTTCCTCTTCTACATAAAATATGTGTAAAATGGGTTAGGACTGGCAGTGGACCAAAATATATTAGCAGCTTGTGTTTTTTCTTCACACAAGTGCTTTATTTCACGACCACGCTTTGATTTGAAGTGTTTAATACCCATTTGTGTCCATTTTTATGCATACATAACTGAAAAGCGTTTTTGAATCAGGATTGAATATTCATGAGAAATGGCTTGTCAGTCATACAGCTGACTTCAAAATTAACTGTTTGCCATTTTCCAGCAGTTAAGGGGTATAGATCATTTGATACCATTTCTGTTTCCAAACCTAAATGGTCCATTCACCCAAATGAAACAACTTTTATAGCAAAATGCAGCAATTTCAGATGGCTACAGAAAATTCACAGGGAGAAAAATAGGAAATGTCTTGGAATAAGCACAGAACGGAGTGCTTAGTTAACTTGCAGCTCTGTTCTGCTCCTATAATCCATTTGAATTCACTGAAATGGCTCGGGTGGAGCTGAGAACAGAATTCTGCTGCCGTTCTTTGTGTAAACTCCTGAGTGAATGCTTTGAAATGTCAAAAGTCCCATGGGCCTTTACTGATCACTGGAATTCTGATGCTTCTCTACCACCTCTGGTGTATGGGCATGGTGTAGTTTAATGTGAGCTAAAGCTTTTTTTCTTTTTAAATGTTAAATGAAATTTCTTTTCAAGGTTGAGGGGCAGTAGTTCTGCTTACAGAGAAACTATTATGATGAAGCTTGGATACACTTTTGCCTCAAGCAAGGGCAGAAAGGCAACCTGGTTTGTTGTGTTGGCTCAGGATCAGTTTCGAAAGCAGACTGTGCTGGTGAGCTGACTCTTAACTCCGCGAGTTCCACTCAGGATTGTCTGCTTGTCTTCTCATACCACTGCATAAATGATTTGAAGGAGTTAAGTAGTTGCTTTAGTCCTCCCTATTTTCTGAGCTGTGTATTTGGTGAGGCATGGTTAGACACATTTATTTCTTCACTTGCTGAATGCATTTTGGACAGGTTAGGAAGGATGTGCCTTTGAATTCTGTATTTGATATTTGGGAATGCTTACAAGGAAATAAGACATTAAGTGGAGAGATGTAAAATTAGTGTGATGAATTTGGAGATGGCCACACAAGCTATCACTTATGGAGCCTTATTCTGTAACTGCAGTCACATTACATGTGTCACACGGAATTTGGGCACAAGATTTCTACACGTGGTTTCACGGTTCATTTAGAAGGTATTTAGTAATGCTGATGTTTATACTCCTAGGTTAGGTACTCGATCATCAGCGGTGCAGCTGTGCACATTACAAGAACGTAAGTGCGTGACGTGATACAGAAAGTTAGTCATGGCCCAGAGTAGTCAGAGCAGATACTGCAGTGGTGAGGCAAAGTCCCCAAGTGAAATGGTGATACTTACCAAGGACAAGATTGCAGTCCTACTCTGCAGTATCTAGACTATCCACTAAGCATTGATTTACTTCCTGTTACATAAGCTAACATTCTCTGCAATGGAATGAAGTGTCAGCTAAAAACAAAATGTAGTTGAAAATTGTAATCAAGGTGTCATCATGTATATCCATCCACAGGGTTAATGACAGCTGCACAGCCAACACCACTACCCAATGATCAGTGGTGATTTTTTGAAGTCATTTTGCTTGTGTGCTACATGTAATTTTTTTTTCATATGCTCTATTATAGCACATAAATAGTGACTACTCCTCTTTTAAGTTGCAAAATATTTTGTCTTATAGTCTATTTTTCACAAATACCCCGTTCTTCTCAAAGCATTCACCTTGTCGCAGAAAATACCCCATATTTTTTGTCTTGTCAAATATTACCACTTTGCATTTCTTCTGTGTTTATTATAAATTGTGTTGACATCTGTTTGTAAATTACAGGGCTGTGGGGAAAAATAGATGTCTGGCACTGACGTATCCCACAGTGAAGTTGGTTGGTTGGTTTTCTTGAGTAGGGGATTGAGAGAGAGAATTCCAATTTCAAAGGTAAAAGTGAATTGAGCTATCAGCTTTGCAGTTGTTGGTGCAGTTTGGTGTCAGAGGGAGAAATACAGAGCTGCTCAGAGTAATTATTCTAATTTGACAGGTTGGGTGCACCAAAAATCTGGATCCTAAGCAATGCAGGCAGTTTTCATTGGTGAAACCTGCACATTCAAGGAAAAAAACTTATCAGGCACTTCCATGCGGTTTTTGACATAGTAATAAGATTAATTTACCCTGTCCATCTCTTGTGAAGGAAGAGCCCTGTGACCATGTCATGTTCATGGTCCTTACATTTACAAATAAAAGAAATATTGGATGTGCTCTTGTTGTACCCCTCTCCAGCAGAAGCATGTTAAACCAGAAGGAGCAAATCCTGTTCCAGCACAGTAAAAGCAGTATAAATGTGCTGCTTAACAAGTGAAGGGGGGGGTTCCAGTCTGTTGGGCAGTGATTTCCTGCTGTCACCACTGCCATCCAGCACAACTACAAAAGCCCTGTTATAAATATAATAAAATATTGCATATATAAAATATCGCATTTTGGTAGGTAACGTGCATTTTCTACTTGACAGTGCACAGATGTGTTTGAGAAGGATTTGGAGAAGAGACCCTCGGTAACATGGGAAAGCAGTGATTGGTCTGTGGACATCGGCCATGAGTTTTGCAACAGGAGATTTTCTGTTAGTTCTGTTCGAGTAGAGCTAAACCATCCTAGTTCAAACAGTATCTCCTGCAAAGCTGTACTGTTGAACATCGGAAAATCTAATTAATGACTCAAAAAAAAAAAAGTGTAATTCATGTAGTCAAAATATTAGAAGGGGAAAAATTATTACTATTTTGAGGTTGGCTAGTTTAAGCACAATCTCTGAACTTTGTTTTTCAATCACAAGTTATTTTTTGTGAAACTGTAGAAATACAGTTATCAATTCAGAAGATACACACTTCAGAACTGTATTCAATTTCTTAAATTTTAAGAAACTTCCATTTCTTTGCTGTAATTTTGTGGTCATCCTCGTGCCAGTGTTTGTGCCACACAGCAGCTAACAAATGCATGTGAGATACTTTCTTCTCTCTCAAGTGCAGGTGCTACCATGCACAGTTGATGCGTTTTCCTTGATGCTGTTTTTGGGGCAAGGGATAGGTGAGGTGACTGGTGTGTAAGGACATGGTGAAGAAGCCCAGTTATCTGCTCTGATCACTCAGTTACACAACAGCAATCCTTGCGGTTGCTGTGGCCAGTGCCTGAAGTTGCAGGGCTGCACTCCCACCCCCATGCTGGTTGAACTGGGAGTTGCCTTCTTCATGCACCCTTGCATCCAGTACAAGTGCAAGCTTTGCACTGCCACCTTGAAGCAGGCCCTACGTTTGCCCCCGCTCACCCGACAGCCTTCATTCAGTCTGCATGGTACCGCTTCCAGCCATGGCCTCCAAGCGTGGCTTTCCTGGCACAGCTGCCACTGCTGCCGTTTTGTATTCTCTGCGCTGCTCTGCAATGCGTTTATGCTCTGGTTTAATGTACCTCAGAAAGACCTGCCCCTGAAATGGTCAAGCCAGTACACAGGCAAGTGTGCCACTGGAGTACAAATCAAAAATGCCAAACGTGACTTCGTATTGATTTTTTTTTTTTTTAATGAAGTACTTGGGCTGCTCTTCAAGCAGCTATAGAATTGACTAATTTTTTTGTTGTTGCATTTCTTTCATTTTCTGTTTGGGACAAGATAGTTTTCACAGACAACACAAGATACATACAACTTTTAGAATGGGTGAAGGGAGTTGCTCTACATGAATATTTCTAGTTTAATAAATGCCAGTTTGTTGGAAAGTTTTCACAGACCACTACTGTTTTTAACAACTCTTTTGAGTTGGAATAAAAATAATTCAAAACACTGTTAGAGCCTTTTTAAAGCACATTTAAATTCCTTTCATCCCTTTACATGCTTTTGATTAGAAAGGCTTCAATTTTATAATATATTTGATTTTTTTCAAATAAGACATCAGGCAAACCCAAACTTAGTAAGAAACTTCAAGCAAATCTCTTTGATGGGTTTTCAAACTGTGTAAGAATCTTAAATCTCTGGTTCTCTAAGCAGGAACACTTCTTTGAAAATCTGAAATAGCTTCTGCACCAAAAATCTGCTTTTTGCCGCCTCATGTTTATTTCATGTTGCCTCCATCCCATGGACCTGATTTGTCTCTTAAATTGTGAGGAATTGTGTCTGGTATGTGGGAAACTCCTTCACAGTTAAGACAGTCATGACAACAGTAATGTACGTGAAGAATAAAAACCCAGTTCCTGTGCTGAAATGCTTCAGATGTTTGTCTCTTAAAAGCTTATTTCCAGTATGTTCTTACAAAGCACCCTGCACCACATTTCTTAGCATAAATGTACCCATGTCTGCACATGGTATTCCTTTTTTTCATGTTATCATCAGATTCTCAGCACTGTGAATAAGAGCAATGTAGAGATGGTACTGACCTTCCAGTTAGTCACTTAACTTTTTTTGTTGGCGTGGTTGTTCTGAATGTGGCTGGAAGAGCTTCAAATCATTTATCAGCTGTGTAACTGTTGTCTCAAGAAAACAAAAACAGAGAAAAAAAAAAAGAAAATGTTTAGTACAAATTGCCTGTAATAAGATTTGTTTCTAAGCATGAAAGCGTGTTTCTTATTAGTCAGTCACAGTTTAGCAAGATAGCCATCACAGTGGCGTTAAAGAGAAACATCTGTCTATACCCAAGGCATCGTTCATCTACAGACAGTGAGTCCCGGTAAATTCTTATGACATCTAACAAATCGCTTTTGGGGGGCTTCAGATGGGTGGTTTTAGTACAATTATCACTGATTAAGTTATCCGGGAGAGTAATCATAGTGGCATAAAGCAGGTGAGTAGAGGGCGACTTGTGTCCCAGGCAGAACTCCTTTTCTGTGGTTTGTGTCAGCTTGGCCTTGCTTTGCACTGACAGCACAGAGGCTGTGTGACTACATTGCAGTGCCCTGCTGTGCCCGTGCAGCTGGAGCGACACGCAGGTGTGCAGAAGGGGAGCAAGCTGCTGGTGACATTCTCAAGAGAGCAGGCTGTGTATTTCCCCATGCTTGTTGGTTTGGGATTTGCACAACACCTTCACTTAACGTAGACATGGGAGAGAGTTGTGCTCTCTGCAGGCAGTAGGACTTGGAGGCATAATGATGCAAAAAGGTAGCGGCTGCAAAGATTTTATGAAGGGAGTGGACACCTCTGAGGATTCCCAGGGAGTGACTGTGTAGAAAGGCCAGGAGACTGGGGTTTGTGTTTTGTTTTCCTTAATTACTTATGTTCAGATATTGATCAGTGGAATAAAGTTATCGAGCAGCTGGGAACGCCCTGTCCAGAATTCATGAAGAAGCTGCAGCCAACGGTACGGAACTACGTTGAGAACAGACCCAAGTACGCTGGCCTCACCTTCCCCAAACTTTTTCCAGACTCTCTCTTCCCAGCTGACTCAGAACACAACAAACTCAAAGGTATGTCTGATAAAGGACCACAGTTAACATGTGAACAGCCACAGTGCAAGGAAGGATTTTCCCAATTTGTCTTCTCTCTAGTTGTTAATGCATTTAGTTGCGGAGACGAATGAATCCTTATGTTGAGCTGAGAGGCAGCTTTTGGAAGTGATTTTTGGAGAACCTGGTACTTGGGCAGCCAAGGAAGTCTGCATTGTCACTGATTAATGTGTCAAGCATAACCACATGGTGTTTGTTCTTTATGGTACTTCTGTATCATGAGGAACTGTGGTGTTCCTTTATTCTCTTGCTAAAACTTGTAGCACAAAGGAAAAGGAGAGCTTTCATCACAACATCTCAACACTTGCACGCTTTTCTTTTAAACTAGAAAGGACCAGTTTGGCCAGGTGCCTGCCTCGTAGCTCTGCCTTTCCTAGACAACGGAAAGGTATCAGCAACATCAGCCAAAATGGTCTTGATATAGCTGAGGTTTAATATGTGTTGTGGGTGGATTTCTTATTTTGAAAAATGCTATGGTTCAGTTTTGACATATAAAGCTGAGCAGTAACTTAATTCTGGTGCGACTAGATATACTGCTCTACAGTATATACACTGACATGTTTTGTGATGGCCTTAATCATATTTTGAAGCCATGGTTTATTTCAACGTGACTTCTATCTCCAACTGGAAAGACCGATTAATGTGTGCTTAGGATAAAAAGGATTTCTCACTGCAGCTCTATAACACCTACCAACTTGTGTTGTGTATCTGTTTTGCACCTCTTGAGTACTTTGGGTTGCTTCCTACAGTGACCTGTAATGATCTTCAATTGCTTGCAATTGAGATGTCTTTCCATTTCCCAGAGAACTCTTCCCGTTAGCAGCTGTTTGGTAGCAAGGCTGCTGTCTCAGCTCTAGGAGCCAAGTGAAGGTCTGAGCGAATGCTTTGGGATACACAGAATTCCATACTCCTCCTACAATAAATTTGAACAAATAAATTTTCATGGATTTGGAACTGATGAACAGCAACCACAAAGTGCGCTATTACCTTTTGGATATAAGAAGCAGGTGCATTTAAGCAAACTGAATGGTCCTTTTAAAGATACAGTGTCAGAAGAAGAAACAGTGCATTACAAGAGTTCTGCTGGTGCATCGCTGTGTCATCCCACCTCCTGCTTAAATAGTTCAGTAAGAAATGTTAAGTTTCATTTGATAGCAGGATTGTGTGAGATGGGAAACCTAATAACATTTTGCACTTGATACCTCTTTTACATTCTTCTTTCTTTCAAGTTCTCTGTTGTGTGATATATAGTAAACTATTTTAAGCATGGAATTGAACACTACACTAGTAGCAACAGCAAAGAAAGTAAGTTGCTGATTTTTTTTTTAACAAGGGGTTTGATGATATCTATTAAAATCTCCAAATATTAAAATCTCCAAATAGGAGATTTTAATGGCTCCCGGAGGGCTATGTGAAAAAGCACAGAGAAGTTTCAATGAACCACCTTAAGAGTACATGTAAGTTTCAGGTTTTGATTCAGAAGTGTCATGGTTTTATACTTCATTCTGCTAGCTTATTTCCTGATCCTGGCAGTAATTCAGATAACTCAAGCTCATTTTTCTTGGGTGTATTAGTCAGCCTTGTACATTTAATCTGCCCACAGCATGTAAAATTTCAGTGAAGCCTGCTAGGGCACTTCTGGCATGCTGGCCTGAAGTTGGCACCTTTCTAATGAATGCAGCCTAATGGTGGTTACTGAAGAGCTCTTGCCCTAACAGGGGATGGGGCAGAAGTATGTGTAAGCAATCTCTAGAAGGGCTGCATCATTCCATAGTCCAATTCACCTTTCTCTGGTGGCATTGATTTCTCGTACTAATAACCGTTTTTGTCTGATTTCATTGTTCTAGCCAGCCAAGCCAGGGACCTTTTATCAAAGATGCTAGTCATTGATCCGGCTAAGCGAATATCGGTAGATGAAGCCTTACAGCATCCATACATTAACGTCTGGTATGACCCAGCAGAAGTGGAGGCGGTAAGTCAGATGTGATTCCTTATTTCAGACTGCAAAATGTAGATGTGATTCATGTTTTTCTCCTGCTTTATAGCAGCTTGATAACAAACGTGCTATAAGAAACGATGTTCTGACTGTGGTAGTCTCTGGATTCATGTGAAATTATATCTGTTGGGACACAATGCATCTGTTTGTTAAATTAACTGACAACAGATAGAAGAAATAAAAAAAAGTTTTAAGTACATGAAGCCGTTTTCTGCTCTCTTCTAGTCAAGATGGGAAGAGTATTTTGAACCAGTAGCTCACCTGTTTTTTCTAGCTATATAACAGTCTGGCAAAAAAAAAAAGTTTTCTTTATAAACCTGACCATGTGGAAAACAGTAAGCATCACTTGTATTTATCTTCAAGGATGTATGTGCAGAAGAGGAGAATCAAACAAAACAATACAAAATCTTGAAATCTTAGTGGAATATATATTATTAAACTGAGGCAGAGGCTCATGTGATTTCCTGGGCCACAGTTCAGTGTTTGGTACCACATATACTGCGGGCAAAGAAGTTGAAATTGAATTTTTCTTTCAATCTTGTCATGCTTCATTTACCTCCCTGCACACCTTGATCAGGCTGGTGTTAACAGGAATCAGTGTAATCTGTAGGTACTTCAATGGCATGGTATGAATAGGTATAAATTCAGAGATGTTTCCTAATAGTGTATGGAAACAGAGCCTAATCTTGCAGCAGGTTTGGAAATGTTACTTATCACAACAGGCAGGTAAGATCCTGATCCCTGCAAATTTCAGTCATTGCTGTTCAGAGACATGTTCCAATTCAGTGTGTGCTTTTAAAAAAGCAGTGACCTTGAAGGAAGAGTAAATGGAAAACACAAGAAAAACACCAAATTTCCATTGTGTAAGCTTTTTACAAAGTGTATTACTTAGGGATGCTTTAGAGGGGATGGCTCTGCTATCTAGAAAGCCTTTTGATTTTGTGCACTTGATTGTTTTTAAAAAAAGTTCAGTCACTGAGGTTCTAGCATATGATATGCTGATATATGTTATACCCCAACATGCCTGTTCCAGTTTAATATCCCTCTTGCAGGCCTCATTCTGTTAACAGGTAATTAAGTTGTATTTCTGTGCATTACTTCCGTATGAAGGAACTAGTCTGATGTGAAAAGAACTCAGATAAGTCTTTTACTTACAGGCTGTGTGCTTTCATACCTCCTGATCTTGCCTTTATTCAAACCATTTAGCCACATTTTTTTTCTTATTATCCACGGATAGTTTCAAGATCTACATCCATTATTGGAATTAGTTGACAAATAGTTTATGCTAACATTAATAACTCTGAGGTGAGTCTGCTATTGTAAGATTTCTGTTCTCGGTGTGTACAAAGTTGCGTGAAATGGCTTGTATTCCCTGACTGGAAGACTTACAACCAGAGGAACAGTATCTGTGCATGAATAGACATTGTGGTGCTTTCTCTTGCAAACTTTGATAATAATAAAGCCATGTGTGGAGCACAGTAGTCATTCTTTTCTAAATAATATACTTTGCAGCATTTGCTCAACTCTTCTATGTCTCTTAAAGGTGTTCTCATATTTTAATTATCAGGAAATTGGACTATTTTGACCCTTTGCTGTTTCCATTACCTGATAAACCAGTTAATGCATTTTGCATTTTCTCCTGCTATTCTGTTCTACACTTGTTTTCCATTCTTTTTGCTTATTTCACATTGAAATTCAGGCATGCTATTTTAAATATGTTGGCCGCCATTTCTGAAGCATTTCTTGCATTATCTTTAAACCAAGATGATCTTTGCTAAAAACATTTACAATGTTTACAACATGTTGGGCATTTGTTTCACTAGACAAATTGCAGTTAGTCAGGTTTTTCTTTTGTCCAGACTGTTTGGTGGATTTTCATGGAAGTAATCATGACTCTTACTAGGCAGTAATTGCTTGCACTTAAAACAAACAAACAAAATAAACAAACAAAAAAAAACTGTCCTGGTGCTGGTGATTTTGTTTGTTTTTGCTTTGGTGTGTGTTTTTGTTTTTTACAATTAAGCAAGTCTTCTCTTAAGTCATGGTCTGCCTTCTGTAACTGGTCTTATCCAAGGTGCACAGGTCTATTTTTCCTGTCTGAAAATAAAGCTTTAGAGACGGACATTTTTGAAAAGCCCGGTTTTGACTCAAGAAAAGCTCAACACTTCGATTCTCTGTTGCCTGGGTTCTTATCCAAGTTGAGTTGCATCACTCTGGTGTGATGAAGAGGTGAGGTGGATCAGATCTCCTCTCAGGCCAGAGGGATCAGGAGCACTTTACAGAAGCTTAATAGGTACTACAGTAATCTCAATCTTTTCTTCTCTTCCTTTACACAAGTAAATACATTGTATTTGGGGATATACCTGCCTATCACATTACAAATAATAGCTTTATTGTTTGAGAAGGGAAAAGAAGAGGTGTAAGCCAGATTTTACATTGCATCATCCCATGTTGGAGTGGCACCAGGTACAGACTGTGGTTTTTGCTTTGCTTTCTCCTAGGTGGGCCCTGCCTCTAGAGAAGAAGTGCAGAGATTTGCCATCCATTTAATGGACTAGGTGCCAGAGGGTAAAATAGGGGCCTTAGCTGTTTCCTGCAAAGAGGACAGGCAAGGAAAGGATTGACTGGAGGGAGGACAGGGAGAGAGAATGGAGTAGCCAAGAAGAATATTCTGCCATTTGCTTAGGGAAAGTTTGCAGAGGAGCATCTGCTACCTAAATGAGTTTTCCTTCATTGTTCACAGCATGAAACAACCCCATTCTTTCACAGATTGCCGTACAAGAGCACAGGCCATGGAAACTGAGAGCAGAGCACCAGTCAAGTGAGCAGTGGAGACGCTTTTGCTCACTTGGTTGTGCTGAACCTCTCACAGTACTGCACTGTGTTGCATCTGCTCATGTTTACTGCACCCTCCCTTTTGTAGCACTTGATAAGCACTTCTCCATAGGGTGAGGGCTTTCATCACACGACTGAAGATCTGGTCTTCATCAAAAGCAGCTAGTTATCTGCTGTACAAGGTTCATTTGGTTCAGATGCCTGGCAGAAGAGGTAACAGAAAGCATTTTGTGTGACAGGCATTTTGAAGTGAGCTATTGCAGTGTCATAAGTGTCAGCGTACGTTGGAGTAAACCGCGAAGAGCATTGAAGATGGTTAAGAGAATTTGGTGTCCAGGTTTCACCTGGAGGTAATGACCCTCTACATCTGCCCAGGTTTATGGCATTTTGAATGTGTGAGGAACAGATAAAATAGCCCTGTCCAGTAAAAAAGCGGACTAGCGAGAGAATTACAATCCCTTTTTACACATCTATTAAAAGTTTATGGTCCTTCACAGGCTGTCTGGGGGCAATAAAACTATTATGTCTCATTCTAATGGGCAAAGACTCTAACAGAAATAGGCAGTGGTAGGAATGCAATACCCTTTTTCCTCCTGACATGTAACAACATCATACTTTTCTGGTCTGCCTTAAATATCATGTTGTGATTCCCTGATAAGCAGAGGAAGAAACTGTTATCAGACATGGTACTTGTTTTTCACTAACAGCATGAGGTTACACAAACAGTGCTGTGACTCTCCCACAGACTTGTTCAAAGAACAAACCATATCCAAAGACCGCAACAGCTCTGAAACAATTGCGTTCATAGTTAGAAACAGGCATTGCACAGTTATTAAATTTACCTTTGGAGCGGATAAACAGACTTGGAGGAAATTCTCATGTCCAGCCTATTAAGCTTGATAGTCAGCTTCTTTTCAGCCCACCCAGCTTGCCACAGTAACTTTGATAAGAAATCGCAGCAATAGGTTCTCCCAAGAGTACGTCATTGCTCTAAATTTCATTTGAATAGTGTTACTCACTTAGAAGATGATATCTCAATTACAATTAAAATGTCTTAAAATAGTCCAAAAACATATCTCTACAGGTAATGTATGTTTATGATTATGTGGAATTCCTTAGATTTTTGGAACTGTTGAAATCTGTTACCAACCTAGATTTAGAGCATGTCTGGTAGCAGTCAGCCCCTGATATTTTAGGTAAGTCCAAGAACTGTGCCCAATAAATAGGCATGGGGATACGCTAACCACTATACGGTACGCCTTTCCCAGCAATGCCTTTCCCAGACCAAGTCTTAGCAGTATACCCTCACCCGAAGAAACTTCAGCTCTTTTCTGTGACCCAGCATGCCATATCAAGTGTCTTTCTTTTCCTGCCTGTTCTCTTTCACAGACATCAATGCAGCCAGGCAGACATTAGAACTGTTTTAGTGCTAGGATAGCAGTAAGACACGTTACAGCAAAGGATGTTCGGTTTCAAATGTGTGAGATAATCTGCTGTTAGAAGTAGGAGGCATTTACATATGAATACCAAGTTTGATAAGTGGCTTTTCAGGAGATTGCTTAAAGTATTGACTAAATGGAGTTAGTTGGTCGACAGCTGTGACCAAAGCAGCCTCCACTTCACATTTCAAGCACCGTAGCAAAAAAAAAATCCATTATTCAGCCAGCTATAACTCTTATAAATAGGACATGTAATCACCTTGAGGTGATGAGCAGCTCAACTTTTAATTGAAATACTCCTTGTCTCTTACTGCAAAGTGAATCTAAGCTTGGGACAAAGCCTAGATGACAGCTGTTAGTAGATTGGCCCAGACACAAAATGTTTTGTGTCTTGAGTTTCAAGTGCAACTCTGCATAAAAACTTACTGCCTGATTTCAGTAGTCATCCCAATGGGGAGGATATGCAGTCAATTCACAGCATCACTGCCAAGTACCTCCCAGTCTCATAAGGATTTGCAAGTATCTGTAGCGCTGCTGAGCCTGACTGGTGTCTCACAGGAAGGTACCATCACGCCGAATTTGTATGTGGGACAAACAGAGATCAAAGAGAAGTTGTCATTTATTGATACTACACAGGAAATCTGTACTAGGAACCCACAGACCTTAGTAATTTATTTCATACTTCAATTAGAGGTTCCATCCTCCTATATGCTACATGAAGAAACTGTCTTGGCTCAACTTTTAAACATATGCTTACATTTATTACTCTCCTTGTATGGTATTTAGTTTAGCTACATAACAATATTTGGACTACTACCATGAATAAATGAGACACATGATACCTTTTTTCCCTTCAAGTGCTCTATTCTTTTTTTTTTTTTTTTTAGGAAAGACATTTCTAAAGACATTAGGAAAGACATTTCTAACATTCCTTGCCTACAAACTTACTGTGTTTATTGTACCTAATCTCAGTAGCTCCCTGATGTCTTATTAAATTCTGTTTTCTTGTCTGAAAACGTTGTGCTTGAGACTTTTCATTTATACAGCTACCTTTTTTGAAGTTGCTATGCATTCTTACACTGCATTGAGATTATCTGCAAAATCTGATACTTTGTTTTTCATATCTCCCCTAATGTTTATACAGTGGTGTCTGTATGCATGTCACTGTTTTTATCCCAAAATGTTTACGCAGTATGTCAGTAGAACGAATTCCTAGGCAAGTGCTTCAGAATAGCTTCAGCGTTGCCAACTGGGCAGCTCTGAAAGTGAACTTGAGAACAGTTGTGCTGGTTGTTCTCTATGAAGGTGTTGGCTTGAGCAGCTTGGTCTCCAGTCTAACTCTTTCCATACCACTGGCATTAGAGATGATTTAGAAGGGGGAAGAGAGCTGCTTATCAGTACCAAATCACATTCTTAGGTAATAGAATTGCTTAGGACTTAATCTTTCAAACTTTTTACCTATAAATGATGGAGGAATCGCTTCATTTTGCAATCTCTTGAGTATCAGCATGATTTCGTATTGGTTCTTACTTGGGAACAATATCACTCCATTCCATGGATCAAATCTGGTATTAAAATTTGTTGCAGATGATTATCTGTTGCTTTTCATTAGCTGATATCAAAATTCAACTTAGATTTAACTGCATCTATCGTTATCTGACATATCCATTAGAAGCGAGATTTCTTAGAAAACTGTGAGAGCAGATGTTAAAAATGTCCTTTTTAAGCATTTCTCTACATTGGTAAGAGTTTTACAACAGTGGTGTATTTTATGGATTTGCTTTTCACTGTAACACACACTGCTTTCTTCACTGGTTATATTTTCACAGGACTTGGTTACACTGGGATATGTCTGCATCTAGAACCACCTCTGAGCTGGGGCTGAGTTCTGAATTATCATTGATTTTTCTCTGTATGCCAAGCTGCTGCACCTTACCCTTTATTAATGTGATGTCATTTCCTACAGTGCTTATGAGAAGAGCTTGGTTGGTGGATCTCAGCCCAAGGTCCTCTCCATCCAAAAAGAAACTGCTACTTTATCGTTTCAGCATTTTGTCTGTAAACAATCTATGTCCAGCTGTTAAATACAACCTGTTCAAAAGTAGTTTCAAGTGTCATAGATTGTCCAAAAGAAAAAGAAGGAAAAAAAATCCCCTTTCTCTTACTTACCTGTGAGCTCTGTGACCTTGGCAAAAAACACTTCAAAGGTTTTTCTTCAGTGTCACCTTTACTACAGGTGATGTTTCAGTGGCAAAATCAAGGCTGTCAGGCTGTGCAGCTTTTCTGGTTTTCTCTTCTCTTGTTTAGCCCTGTATTTATTCAGATGTATCAGAACTCTTTGGTGATCTGCCACAGGGTCTTTTAGCAATCAGTTGCAGGGTTTGGGTTTTTGCTCAGAGGTCGGTGGTGCACGTCTGCTGTCTCACAAAAGAAATTTGCAGCTTTGTTTTGTACATGGGTACAGATATTTTCTCTAGTCAGCAACATCTATCCATTTATAGCTGATTAATTATGGAAGCTGAACAGAGCTACTGCAGCAGTCTTTGCTATTGTCAGTGGGAACTAGTGGTTTTAGAAGAAAGCTCTTTCTTTCTTTTTTTTTTTTTTTCCTTTTCCAAACCAAATAAAGCATTTTCCAGCTTGCTGGAATATATCTGCAAGCTGTTCTCTTGTCTGCATGTAGCCAAGTAACCTCGACTCCTGTTGCATGGCACCCTTACAGTTCAGCTGACCACTGTTTCCTTGATGCAAACTACAGGCTGAGATTTCCAAAAGGCTCTGCAGGCTCCAAGGAACACACGGGCAGAGGCATCTCTTCTGCCGCCTCCCTAGTTGAGCCCACAGCCAGCCAGCTGTGGGCTGCCCAGGCAGTACTGGGTGAAACGCAGAGCCCTTGACATTTTCCTCTCTAGCCAGAGAGACTTCAAGCCTCTTTTGACAGCACCCTGGTGTACTTGTTTGCACTGCAAAAATAAATGTATAAATGTTATCAGTAATACAACTGAAGGTGTAGTAAAGCACAAAGGAATGTTTATATTCACCTTTTATGGGGACCTAAGCCATATAACCAATTGTTTAACCTCACACCATTCATTTTTACAGCCTCTGGTGCCTCTGGTCTTTATACATTGCCAGCTCTGTCGTTGCCTTGTCCTCTGCTCCACAATCACTGCTCCAGACCCTGTGAGGCCAGGAACAGATGCAGAAGCAAGCTTTCTTCCTGCCAAGCTTTCTAAAAATAGCTCATCCTAAGGTCTGCACTGTGCTGACACCAGCTCTGCAGAGGCAGGGGTAGCAGGGGACCTGCTTTATTCACATGGGGGCTCAGGCCCATTCCCTTCGCTTCCTAGCAGTCGTATGCAAACCAGTCCATGTCGCTTTAGTGAAGTAAGAATTCATCAGCCTCAATATATGTCTTGCTTTTTTACCCTGGTGAGAAGCTTTTCCTCCTGGATGTTAGAAAGGTGTTCGGTGAGTCCAGTTATCTCCTGTTTGTGTGACCACTTGAAGAATGTTCCTTTTTTTTCCTTTTTTATAATTTAGAAAAAGACCCATATGTGTATTTCCTGATTTTTTGTTATTATATTCAATGAAAATTAAACACACTGCAAAAATACTTGAGAAATTGGTATAGTTTAGAACACAAGAACCACTGAAACAGCAAGCAATTAATACATACAAGAAAAATACCATTCCTTCCTTCTCTTTTGCCTCCACATATAGACCGTATTCTTTGTTATTGTTGCAAATTCAATTGCCTACAAATCAATTTGATTTGAGGAGAAAACAGTTTAAAAAAAAAAGCTAGATGCTGCCACCCATAGGCCTGGTCTTTACTCTGCTTTGTTTTAATGCTAGTCTGATGATAATTTTTCTGAAACATGTACCAACTAGCATGTAATTCTCAGTTGGGATGTGCTGTAGGAAGGATGTATTAGAGTATCTACAGTACCGCAACTGTATCCATGTAGAAAATGAACAGTGATGAGCTCGGTCATTTTGTCAGCCATTTGAGTTAGGCGGGAAAGTAATTTTTAGGCTAACCTTTGCACGAAGTAAAGCCTGAACTCAGGTGCCACTGGAGGATCCAGGTATAACAGCTGCTCTGTCTTCCTCACTGCTGTGACAGTGTCTCTGTCACAAACCTCTCCTCTTCCCTCTAATTTTAGAAGCTGGTTAAAAAGAAAATTTAAAAAAAAAAAAAAAAGTAGCAGAAATTGAGCAGTCAGCCTGAAGGGGATTATCTAGGTTGATGGTAATGCATTAAGCTTAGTGGTTCTTGTTAACATTAATGAGGATTGCAGGAAAACTTCATTCCTCAAACTGCTGTGGTATTCTCAACTCGGCGCTGTGCCTCAGAATCAATGAAAATGTCCTACACGAGTCCTAAAGATTTGTTTCCCTGAATGAGGAAATTCAGATGGGAAAGCTTTGCTGTTTCAGTGAGAGGGTGCTGGCCTGGCCTCTCAGTGGAGCTCCCCTCACCTGTGTTCTGCGCAGGCTTTAGAGGTAATAAATACATCCTGCCTGTGAGAAGCAGAGGCACTTATTTGTTCCATTATCACGGTTACTGCTAGTTACCATTGGCTCTCACGTCCCTGCCAAGAGCCACATCTCATAGCCGGGGGTTCTCCTAGCTCACACGTACCAGTCTGCAGTATGAACAACGGCACAGCAGCGGGAAGCTCTGAGCAGGTGCAGTTTCTGGCATCCCACAGCATGTGAAATACAGAGTTTGGGTGCTCACCCTCAATCAGTTGCTTCCCTAGTAACGAGGAGTTTGGTAACGAGTGAGATTGTTTTGGGCTCTCTCCCTGGAAAATGCCTTCCTTTCCAGAATGTGTTGATCTAGGAAATAATGACTGCAGCTTTTCTTCCTGACTGTTAACCAATTATGCCTGCTTAAGACATAGCTGAAATAAATTAGGTGAGACATAAGCCAAAGATTTTGTGGTTGTGTGAACTGAGGCCAGGAATGTGCATCTGATCACTCATTGCCTTTGATTCTGTAATTTGCGCATTTGAGACGTACAGTAGTGAAGGAATCAATCTTGTTATTTCTGGCTAGAGGAGAAATACCCCTTTTTCAATGGAGGGTGTAAAAAGAGTGTTTATGCTTGGTAGGAGTTATTTTACCCACAGCCTGTACTGTGGGTAACCTCACGGAAGCTTTAGAAAGGAAGGTACTTGCAGGATATTCCTGTCCAGCTTGATTGACTTGCTTGGCTTCCATCTGGCAGAGAAGCAGCGGGTCTGTTGCTGTGCCTCAGACAGCGGCTCTAAGACCTCACCCACTGCTGCTGCCAAAAGCCGAGAGCCAGCAGACAGCTCCTGCAACTCCTCTTTAAATTTCTAGCCCCTGGGGCTTCCGTGCCTTCACCAAGCGTTCTCTGCTTTTCCCCGCTAGGAAATCCAAGGTGCTGGGCTGGCCAAGCGGCTGAGCAGTAGTGCAGTAGGCTCGGCTGAGGGGATCGAGCTTCCTGTGCCCTGCCAGTCAGTGGGGAGGCTCGCTGTGCTCTTGGGTAGTGTTCAGCTCCCTGACAGCATGAAACAGAGTGTCTCCACAGAGAGTCTTATTGATTTTTAAAGCTTCAGGACTGACTGGGACAGGATTGTTAAGCTAGATGAGAATACAGCGGCATTGTTTTGGGACTCAGCCTTCTTATGTGGCTGTATCTTACCCTGCTGATGTGGTGAAACCTGAGGTACCCCAGCTGAGGCCTGGGGCTTGCTTGAACTTTCCGCATGTGTTTCAGGTTGACCCTCGTTCCTCAGGCGTGAGACTCTGCAGTCCAGGACTTCACCTCATTCCCTTGTCTTTAGCCCCAGCACACAAATGTCACTGTTTGGGAACATCCCTTGTTTGCAGTGGGCTTGGCCATGTTTGCTGGGAAGCTTGAGAATTTGGAACATGGGTCAGAAATTCTGGCAGGGAGATTCTCTTCTTTAAAATTAGATTTACTCTGAGAAGGTACACTGTATAGCAGCAAGTCTGGTATCCAACGTGTGACTTAAAAGTTAATATGTTAATGTTACTACTAATTAATCAGGATTGTTATTTGTCTGGTGCTTTCTCTGCCAGTGCAGACAACATGTGTGTGGAATTTCCGGGCTCAGTGCAAGCAGAATGATGGCATTATTGACCAGGGTCTTACTGCACTGCAACTACGCCTCTTGTTTAAAAGAGGAAGAGGGAGAAGTATCGTGTTTTCTTCTATATAAAGTGTTGATTTCCAGAACTGTTAAATCCTTTAATATTCAGATATGGTTCATGTGTTTTTGCATGAACAGGACGGATTACAAAGAGGGAGAGGAAAATTTATCTTTACTCCTAGTTATTTACAATATAAAGAACAATCTGATAAATCGTTTTATTTCTCTTGCAGCCGCCTCCCCAGATATACGATAAACAGCTGGATGAAAGGGAACATACAATCGAGGAATGGAAAGGTAATCACAATTTAAGATTATATGGAAAGGGGTATTTCTGTGGCAAGTAAGCCATGTCTCACTACCAAGTGCATCTCTAAAGCCAAAAGAATTCCTATCACAGCAAGAAGTGAAACCAGCAAACTGGTGCTTTTGTAATGAAAACACGAGATACAAGGAATGTCCTGAGAACCACCATTATCTGCACAGGTTAACATGAACTCCAGAGTGCAGATTACAATGCTACATTGAAGTTTAAGTTGATCATCTGTCGAAGAGAGTGCTGTGTAGCAGGGTGATAGATCGGAAGTTTTCTTACACTTGATAAGGCTGTATTACTCTGCTGCTTCATTTCTGGGTAGTGGAGCATTAAACAATTCATGTGTTCTAGTTTAACCCGATTTGTCTCAATTCAGCTCCAAAAAGAGGTGGTCACAGAGGAAGGGAATGGAAGAGTGAGGTCTTAGGCAAGTAGAGCTGTCAGACTCATGAAGACAACGTAGGGTAGCCCCAGTGCACCTATAGGAGGGCTGCTGTTTCCTGATTTTGTTGTTCCTGATCACAGGCACTGGTTTCTGTTTGTGACTGTTGCAATTCTGTCTTCCAGAACTCATCTACAAAGAAGTAATGAATTCTGAAGAAAAAACTAAAAATGGAGTAGTAAAAGGACAGCCTTCTCCTTCAGGTACTCGGCCCCATTGAATAACTGTGTGTTCTCAGTACTGACAAAAGGAAAATGGAAGTAACTGAAGCACTTGGCCTACGCCAGCAGTTATGTAGATCAATTTCAGAAGTTGAATGCAATTCAGCACTTTTAATGGGTTGAGCTTGATTACCAGAACTGCAGTGTTAACACTCAAAAATAGCTCTGCTTGGTATTCGAGACATAGTTGCTCTAGTAATAACGCCTAATAATATTTATGGGTGTGATAAATGTTGGATCGTGTTACTGATAATCTCATACAGGTTTATTTTTCATCTTAGAGATTCAGAGTGATTTGTAAGGTTCAAACATGGTATTATTGTCATTTTACAAAGGAAAGGTAAAGTGGGATGCCCAAAAATACTGTCACAGCTGAAATCCTGGGCTTGGTCTCTTAGGCCTTAACTGAGGAAGAACCCAGCTTTGCCTCCCCCACACTCATTTCTGCACTGTCACTAGATGATTTGATGCCGCCCCATTCTACTCAAGTACCTACAAGAACTAGGCTTTTATGAGAGTGTCTGGAGGCTTTGCTGGCTTGACTTGGTTTGTTACTTCTTTTTTGAATCATGTTCATGCCTGTGTGATCCTAGCTGACAACTGATTGCTGGGTGCTTTGTAATTCTAAGAAGCCTAGATAAGAAGTGGAGTGATGATAAGACATCATATGAGCTACACCTCTTCAGAACAGACTCGAGGGAGAGAATTTCTTGGTAAAATCTTGTTGGGTGTTACCTAATGTCTAAAGTTTGCATGGTCCATATTCAGCTTAGTGTTGCTTAAGATGGTCTGTGTACTTACATGCCTGTTGCTACAGGGTAAGTGTTCTCTGCTTTTCCTAAACTGCAAGAAGTTGTGGGGTTTCAGGTTTAATCACATTGGTGTTCGTTTTCGTAGCACAGGTGCAGCAGTGAACAGCAGTGAAAGCCTCCCTCCGTCCTCATCTGTCAATGACATCTCATCCATGTCCACGGATCAAACTCTGGCGTCTGACACAGACAGCAGCCTGGAAGCTTCTGCGGGACCCCTCGGTTGTTGCAGGTGACTAGCCGCCTGCCTGCGAAACCCAGCGTTCTTCAGAGGATGATGTAGTTGAGGAGGAAAAAGTAACAGGAGTTAAGAGATGAAGAGAAATAAAAAAAAAAAAAACAAAAACAAAAACAAACAAACAAAGATTTAAATGAAACAAACAAAAAAATCTTTCCAGCCTGCTTCTCCTACAGAATTATGTAATGCAGCTAAGCTCAAGTGTATATTTAACTTATAGTTGCTCTGCTTTGGTCTTCTTCCAATGATGCTTACTGGGGGGTAAAAAAAAAACAACGGATTATTCTAATTCATGTTTTTTTTGTCTGTCCCCGTAAGATGCAAAATTAATGGCTGCAAAACCAGCAACTTGCAACTGTCCTTCTCACACTGGCATGACAAGGTGTGCAGTAACCACTCTAAAACATCCAAGTGTATATCTGCCTTCACTTTCTGTTCTGTTGTCTTCTGCTCACCGAGGCAGATAGGGATATACAGGTGTTTTTCTCCTTATACAAGTAGCACACACACACACACACACGCCAATAGGTTTCTGGCCGTGTATGCAGCTGTGTGCCTATAGGAGCACACACGCCTGCATACATCCTCAGTATGCACTCCACAACTAAATGGCCCATTTCAGGTGAACTGCATAAATACTTATGTGATACCACCAGTACATAGGCTATTTCCTTGGTCATTGATGAGGTTGCATATCTCGCATGAGAGTTTGTGGAAGTGAAAATAACCACATCAAACTGCGGCTCCCTCAGAGACTTGAAGATGTAGCACCAAAATTTCTGCTGAGACTTGTTATATATATTTTGAGATAATAACCAATTTGTATTGAAAGAAGATGCCACAGAGCTGCACATGAAAATGTGTGTGAATATTAGAAATTGTTCTGATTTTTAGAGCAGATAAGCCAGGCTAAGACCAGGTTAGAAGGAAGCACATGTATCTTTGCAGGTTACAGGGAACAAGAATGAATGGTTTTTATGCATGTTTATGCCCAGAAAGATTCATCTCAGCAAGCAGCTCTTCCTGTCAATATTGAGTGAGTTATCATCTTAGTTTACAAATAGGCTCACTACTGTGAGTTCCAGGTATGTTTGTGTCTTAGGGGGTATGACAAGGTTGGGGAACAGATATACTGGTCAAAAGGACATGCAAAATTTGATTTTATTTCATGTGTATGTTTTTACTGAGTTAAACGAAGGAAATTTGCAACCCTCTCCTTCTCAGTGTGTTTGCGGCTTAGAGGTTGTTCTCCCTTTAATCATTCCCTTACAGGAGCCTCCACTACTAAGAGAACAGGCTGGCCTGGATGCTTTTGGCTGTTTACTTGCTCGTGGCAAATCACCTAACTCCCTGGGAAGTTTTACCAGCTGTGTTATATGGACAAGATCCACACAGTGAGTGGGTCTAGTATTCCTGTTCTCTAATAACAAAGAGTTGTAAGAATAAACAAGAATACAGATGAGTCCAGTTCTGACAAGCACCAAAGAACTTGGGTTGTGCCAGAGAATACGTAGGCTTCCCAGTGGTAAGTGACAGCAAGTGTTTGTATCGGAGAATGGCAAAACTACACATACCATTTTGGAACTGAATATTTTTCCAGTTAAAACAGCAACTGGCTTTTTCCACTGCAAGAGCATAATCACCTGAGCTGGAAATTAACTAAGATGTGTGTCATCTCTCCTCTTACCAGTGTGTGCCATGTAAAACAAAATGACATAATGACACTGGAATGCTTTTCCAAAAGTCAAAAAGATTTTTTTTAGAATATATTATTGGATACTTTAAAATCACTCATTATTACATATTCAAAATTCTCCAAAAATATAAGCGTTCTTTTAGGTGGCTTACAAACGTACTGTTCTGCAGTACAAAAAAAAATTTGAGTAGCAAGTCAGTTTTTCTTCAAAGGGAAGAAAAGAAAAAAGAAAGCTTCTCTCCAGGGTGGGGACGAGGGAAGATGAGAGAAATTAATAAAAAGTAGCTTCAGGTCCGGTGGTGGAGCTGAGCTGCCTCCAAATTGCTGTAGGAAACAGTGTAATTTTTTTTCTCCAAGGATATTTTTGGTAGATTTTTTCTGGAAAAAATTGAAAATGAAATTAGGTCCGTGATTTTCTAAAAACTCAGAGCAGTAATAGTGAAAGCAATAATTTACTACTGCTAAAATATTTAGCAATATTCTCTCTTAAGCCATGAAGCATCAAGTTGTTGTTCAGTGAGGTAACGCTCACTTGAAAGCCAGTGATCATAGAAGTATTCAAAGGTAAACAGCAATGCTTTGTTAGGTATGAAGGCAATAACTCCAAGGGTGACTTCTTAGCAATAATGGAATGTATCGCCTCCAGATTTAAATGATTATAGGTATATATTAGTAACGTTCAGATATCTAGCATCTGTTTTAAGTTCCTTATTTTTCACCATTTTAGTGTTATTTAACCAAGAAGGAAAAAAAAAAAAAAAAGGAAAAAACAAACCACTCTCAAAGCTAAGTGGAACTGCAAAAATACAGCAGATGTAGAATGTAGGAATTAGGAATAATCACAGCTCATCGCCAGTGATGATATGGAGATGTGGCACAGGCAGTAGCAGAAAACCCATTTGTAGTAGATGGATGCTTGCAGATCGTCTGTGTTTTATCTGACAAAGCCAAAAAACCCTACACTTAGTCCAGTGGTATAATTTAGTCTTGTTTGATTTTGTGAGTGCTGGGGAGAGAACCGGTTACCGCAGAAAATGTCCTGCAGATGGGCGGTAAATAAACCCCCAACACAGAACATATATAGTTTTATTCCCAGAAGCCCAGATTCTGCTAAGCACCAGTGCTGTACACACATTTTGTGGAGATTGTAGGGATGCATATCTAATTTTCTAAGTAACGTGCTTTTTTTGTCCTTTGTTCAGCAGTGATTGACATAAGCATGTGTTTAAGTGCCTTGTCGAAATGGGGCCTATAACAATTAGTGCATCTCGTCCTATCCTTGAATTAGTCAGTCTCCTCGGTGAGCAGCTCTGGCTGTGGGAGGAGACTTGGGGCTGTCCACACTGGACAGCAGAAAAAAGCCATTGACAAAAAAAAAAAAAAAGCAATAGTTCCCTTCAGTCCTGGTCCTTGTATGGTCCTGTCCAAACCGAAGCGGCAACCATCAGGTAGGAACAGTATCCTTTGTTCTTCTTTGCCCGGGAGGTTGGTGCAGTCAGCTGGTATCTTACAGGAACGCAGTACCCTTGAATAACAGATGGCAGTGATGACAATCCGTAGCTACCCTAAGGTGCACAGGTATTTTTCTTTCAGATGCTGGAAGTTTGAGACCCTTCTCTTTATGTCTTGCTGCTCATTATTCCAATGTTCCGTGCAGTGTGATCATGATAAATGCATTTTTTTTTTCTTGCCAGTGATCTTTCAAGTCTACCTCCTAGATTATCAAGTTACCACATAGTACTTGAGTAGTAATTTAACCTCAGTCTCAGGTTTGTAGCTGTAAGTAAAATTGCCACTGTTACAGGAATGTAGGAAGGGGGTGAAACACAGAGATTTAATGACAGATTTTTCAAAGTATTTAGGCACTGAAGCAGCAATCTGCCTATTGGCAGAAGGGCGTAGGCATGTATCGTTCGTCAGCACAAATGTCAGCTGGACACTTTGGTATTCCTGAAAATATGCCACAAAGCTTAGCTGTCTCTTAAGTGTCTGAATAGCCTAAGAAGTTCTGTCCCGGGTGCCTCACTTCAGCCATGCAGATAACCATCAGCAGGGCAAGGAAAACAACAGAGGCATTGTAATTATCCATGGCTAATCAGAGCACTAGCAGCAAAAAATAGTGTTGAGAAGGTAGAGAAGTCACTGATAAACATTCCAGCTTTATTTCCAGGTGGACTACTTCTGGATAGCATGAGAAATTTGGAGAAAAAAAAATACAAAAGGTCAGAATTGCTCCTAAGAGGTCTCTTTCCCTTTTCTTTTTCACTTGTGAGTTGAAATGAGGAAAAAGTATTGAGTTGCTTCAAATTGATGGCAGGTTATATATGTTTTCAATCCAAAATTTTTTCTAATTTTTGAAATCACTCTTCAGATGCTGACTCAGTAGTCAGAATAGTATCTTGTGAGTTTTGAATATATTCTGCTAGAATGTAACATATCTTCAGAGATTCCAGATATCTATTTGAGGTGGTCACAAAGTAATTTATGCAAATCATGCTGTGGTTGGGAATCCTCCCATACTATCTCCATTTCCATAGCATAGAAACACACAGGAATCTTCAAGTCTGTGTTATATAAAAAAGAGCTTAAAATGGAGTGCAAGTATGGTAACTTGTCAAAAGGAAAAGAAGCCACAGAAAGCCTGATGAGGTTCTTCCCTAGTGCACTGGTGTTTTTCTTCTGGAAATCATCAGTTCCCGCATGATGCTGGCCTCAAGAGATGACCCAAGACAGATGATAATGTCACTGTACCGCTCTCCTAAGTTTATAACTAGGAGTATTCATCTGTAAGGTTTTACCTTCACATATATTGCTTTACCTTTGGGATAATGATTCTGAAGAAATTAGACTTGTTGGCGTGCCTTTAGGATTTTTTTGAAAATACTGCTACTAAATTGATTTGGATTGGTACTCACTGATAAACATTACAGTACAGAGATTTCTTTTCCCCCAGTGTCCTGTCTCATGAAAATATGCTAACAGTTAAGATGAAAACTGCCTGAGAGAGTCAGTTTGAGCAAATTTCCCACCTCAAAAAAAAAAAAAAGGAAATATTTTATGTTTTGAATATCCTGAAATCATTGTAAAATATACTAGAAATATTTTAATTCAAAATAACTTTTAAAAGCCACAGTTACTTATATTATAAATATTGCAGTATTTAAAATGATGGAATAATTCTACTTTCAGGTCTTTCTATATACTAATGTTTTAAATTTTCATGTGAATTCAAACATGCCTAACAATGACAATAATACGTTTTCCAACAAACTCTGCGTGCTTCCAGGGACAGTAATGGGCAAGGCAACCTGCAGGGGAGAATTAGACTTTCCTTTTAATGGTCTGGCAAAAAAATAAGTCTGAGTTAGTGATTTACTTTACATTTATGGTGTGTGTGTGTATGCGCAAGAAAGAGAGGGAGTGCAAATGGATGTGATTTTTAGAACTTCACCATTGTATTCATATTTGATCCAAATTCTCATTGTGGATAAAGAGTGTAATTGTAACTAACATAATCACACATCTTCAAGCATCTGATGGCTGTGCTTATTTGAACTTCCACCACTTTACAAAGGACACGGTTACCTATCTGCAAGCTCAAGGTGATTTTTTTCACATGTGCACACCAAAAGAACATAATTGTGCGTAAGGTTTTAATATTCCACACATAAATAATGTCTTAATTAGAAAGATGGGGGGCACAGGGGAATGGCAAATGTGTCATCTTCACTGATGAGCTGTAAAATAGACCTGTCCAGTGGAATTTAGTGCAGTCTACTTAACGTATTAGGAACTTGCCAGTGCAGCCTGATTTTTTTCCTTTTTTTTTTTTTTTTTTTTTTTAAATTAACTATCAATTGTGAGAGGTGAACTGTTTAACTTCATTTCTGTTCAGGCTCATTGACCCATGGCAAGTTTGAGTTTTAAGAAGGGTTTGATTCGACAAAAGAATGTTGAAAAACTCCAGCTGAGGCTTATGGTGCCTTTCTATCTGAGAGTAAAAAGCTGAAAAGCACATATTGAAGGAAGACAGTCAGTTTGGGAAATAAATGTATCCCTACCATGTTTATCATTTCAGACAGGTAACCCTGTCTCTTTTGTTAATTTTCACTGAACAGGGCCATTCTTGTCTTCTGGAAAGCAAGATATTTATAATGTAAATAGTTGTATTGACTTTTTTTCTGTAACTAATATGTAATAATCCAACACACTACTACTGTTAGACCTTTTTGCAGTAAGGCCACTGTATGCCTAAATATGGTCGACCTCTGACCTTTTCCTAAGTCAGTCACATGCTGAAAAGGAGGGTGCTGGAGGTTTCAATGTACATAGAGAATCATGTATATTTAGTAAATGGAGTAAGTGGGACTTATGGCCAGTATATATTAAAGCCACAACAGTAACAAAGCTCCAGATCTTAACTAGCAAAAACAACTGTTCACCTTGCCATGTCCATCCTGTAATAAGATCTAAGTTGCACCTGCCTGTAGTTCTGCATGATCAGACTTCAAAGTATAACTAACAAGATCTGTAATGTATCAGTGTTGATAAACATAGTTTAAAAAAAAGAAAAAAAAGAAAAACTCAACCAACAACAGAAAATCGACAACGGCAACAGTTTCCTATCAAGACTGGAAGATGAGACATGTCCAATTTGTTGCACGGTTATAGCTGAAAGCTGGAATCAATGCCAGCGTAAGTGGACCACAGTAGTGACATCTGTTAAGGAACCGACCTTACTTCCATATTGTTTTGTTCTTATCCTGTTATTCTCTGACTCTCTGTTGTTCCCTGTGTGGATACAGGGAAGAACTTCACCTCAATCATCAGTGTTTTATGGGTCAATGTTGCATCAATGATTTCTGATTTCTGTTCATTTGTCAATTACTGAACTAGGATGGGAACTTCATTCTCTCCACTTGTCAAAAGGAATCCTGTCAGAGCTTCCTCATGAAGTTACTTCTCACTGCTGTCCTGACTCCTGTCGGTTGGATGACTTTGCCATGTTCCCAATAAACAGCACAATGCAGTAAACCACATTGATCGGGGGCTTCATTAAATGTGTTGTGCATCTGTACTCTCGCTGGGGCTCAAAGTCATGCAGGGACAGGACTCAATTCAAATATGGTATGTACTCTATGCATGACGCCTATATTACACCTTTATGACCTTATAGTGGGGGGAAAAAAAACTGCTGATCTTTACAGATGTGGATTCGGACCATCTTTTTGGGGGGAGGAAGGTTGTAGCGAATCTTGGTCCTTATCCTATGTGCCACTTGCTGCTATTCGGAGCAGCTAAGTGGAGGCTAAAGTGGAGCAAAGGCTGCCAAAGGGGGCCGCACACGGAGGTGAATTTCACGCTGTTTGAATGTGATCTTGCCAAAAAGCCTGTATGTCTAGCAGGGGAGACTGTGACTGTTCTAGAAGGAGTGTTGTGTTGTTTACTTAAAAACAAGCTTTGCTAATTAAAATAGTGTATTCTGGAGTCCTATTTGAATGGCATAAGGGGTTATCAATGAAAAAGAGGCCAAGTACATTCATGCAGTCCTCCTGGCTTCTTGTTCCTTTTCCTGCAGTGCTCACTAGGGGACTCAGATCAAGCTGTAAACATGTGAAAGTTGCCAGGATTACAAAATCCAGTTAGTGCTCCATGTGATGTGCTCCATAGGCTTTACCCTGGCAGTCACCGCTCATTTTAAGAAGCATTTACAGCACTAAAGGCATGTAAACGGACCTTAGTGTCTGTGAGACTCGGACTGTTTTCAAGTAGCTTATGAGTTTATTCCTCTGGTTGACTGACTAAATATGTAGAAAAAAATGACAAGATGACTGGACAGAACGAAGGAAAACAGCCAAGGAAAAGCTCTTTATTCCTTCTCCCATGTCCTTCCCCATTTAAAAAAAAAAAAAAAAAAAAAAGTAAACCAAAATCAAACTAACAGCAACAAAATAGGAAAAACAACATACCAACCGTAGTTGTTATTTGTGGCCTGTCTTGGCCTGATTTTTCATGAAGTTAAAGGTACTGCACTCTGCTTCAAGTGAAAAGGAACAAAAAGGTGAGAGGTGCTGCCTTTTGGAAAACACTGCTGTTTTTCTCCCTTCTTGCACAAGCTATCTGTGCCCTGTTTTATCCCCAAGTAAGTCAAACCATAATACACAATGGACATTTTTATGTTTGGATTTATCATGAGATTAAAAAACAAAACAAAAACACAGCCTTCTGTCAAAACAAAGCGGTCTGGGGAGGGCTATATAAAAGAGTACCTTGTAAGCACTATAAAGGGAGAAATTCTTAAGGCTAGTAGTTAAATAGCCTTTCAAACATACTGTGCAGAGCTGGTATTTTTGCTCTGACTTGCTAAAACAGAAGACTTTTCAAGGTTTATTTTTCCCCCAGTTTGTGTATGCAGAGAGTGGCTAAACTAAAATGTAATACAAACCTCTGGCTTCCAGTAACAAGGAGATTTGGGCTTTGTGATTCTTACTGCAAAATGGGGAAGATAGGGAACAGCTTTTTGGTTTCACTGGGTGCCATTTGAAACAACTCAAGATTCCTCTTTTTTGAGAGGTTTGCCCTTTTTGGGATTCAGAATTTTTATGATCATATTTCAGTTATATACACCTCATTGAATCCCTATCTGAAGCTGTGACTGTGATTTATTTTTACATAAACCCAGAGTCCTAAATTCCAGAAAATCTGAAGTTAAATTTGAACAGGACAGGCCTCTTAGAGTACTCCTTGGTATAAAACAGAAGTACCTTTTTAGCAACACTCCAGCCTTGGAATTTTTCTCCTGCAGTCAGTTGCGGTGACAGCCTAATCATCACTTGCTTGGTAAGAGGTAGTGTGTGTTACACGCTGGCGAGCTGCAGCAAATCCATGGAATCGTCTGTGCTGAAGCAGAGTTGAAGGATGGCGATTGGACAGCTCCTGCAAACCTTTCTCTCCCTCCGCTTGAGGCAGATGAGTGGGATGAAGGTCAGTGAACAACCTTTGTGCTCAAACTGATGAACCACTGTGGCGTTGGGCAGCCCATTTAAACACACTGGGCCCAGTTATTCCTTTGCAGAATGTATGGCTGCTGTGAGCTGCATGTTAGTCATTTTCTAATTCGGTGATAGAGTTGAAGATTTTTTCTTCTGTGTGAAGCCCTTTGCTGGGGGCTGCTCAGTGTCGGCTACATTTCTGTCTGTGCCCTGATGCTTACAGAGCAACACTTTCATCGGCTCCCTTCACTGCCCTGTGGCCCAGACTCTCCTCAAGTCCATACTGATAAACACCGAGATGATCTCACTTTTCAACGTGCTATCCCAAGCCCCTGTTAACCGCACAGCGTGGAGCCTGAATTGCAAATCTGCTGTGCCTCCGAGAAAACATGATTATGGGTACAGTGTAGGGAGTCAGGGAGGAAGTTTAGATGCTTAAATTAATACTCATTTGCTGATGTATCCGTCTTAGTTTAAAATGGACTGCAGGGTAAGAATAACTGTTGGTTCTTCTTGATGCTTCTCTGTGAAGTTCTGTCGACATTCCAGGCGCACTTAGATGTGGAATAGTAATTAGGGTGCTGGAGAAAACAGCTGGCTCTCTGAGTATGGCTATTTAATGGACAGACTGCTGTTTTTGTTAACTAACTCTCATCACGGGGAGTGTAATCTTCCAGATTTTAGCCTTTCTAGTGTCATTAGCCTGGAACTAACAATGGGACATTTAACGTTTTTCTTGGCTAAATATGAAACATGAATTATTCCCACCTCTACCTCATATGTAACACTGGAGAAGAAGGGGAATTATCTTGGATTCCTACAAACTCGTAAGACAGAATTTGCGAAGGAGTAGCTGCCACAATAAAACAGCCCTTCAATTTTTGAAAATGCTTAATGATTTAATGTGTGAAAGAGGTGGAAAGTTATACAATCTCCCATTCCTGCATTTAACCCAAGCTAGGTAAAGACCTGTCTGCTGTTACAGGATTAAGCTACGATAGTGATTAAGAAATGGACTGCAGATAACTATGAAAACTTTTTTAAGCCTTGATCTGTCGTCAAGTGTTCATAAAGAGTAACACATTTATTTTTTGTTTTGGAAGATAAATTTATGCCCATTCTTTGCTGGATTTGTCCTCAGCATTGTCTAGGTGATGCTCCTGCTCTTGGAGTAGCCTTACCTTTTCAGTTCCATCCCATCATCTTGGATGGGAAAAGATTTGTTTTTGAGTATTTTCAGCAGTTCACTTGATCACAGCTAGAATAAGGATTCACTTTTTGATTCTGTTCCTTTTTATATGAATAATGATCCAAAGTAGTCAAATAACAAAAGTTGTGGTTTGGAGGTAGCTCACCAAAGGGTTATGTTAAATGTCCCCACCCCACATTTGTTCTCCAGAGAAGTCTGCCTTGCAGAGAAAATTTGTGGATGTAGGTGTTCCAGAAGGAATGAAGATTCTTTATGTCAGCCTCAGTCCAGAATTAACAGGATTTGAACACAGACAAATTTGGAATGTGCACAAAAGCTCTTTTCAGTAAAATTGGAGGTACTGCAGGGCCCAACAAGTAACTGAGGGGGCTGAAGGATGACACTCTGGTTTTAAAATCAATGAACAGTAGGAGAAACAGTCCAGTAATGAAACCTCATGGCAGGATTCCAAAGCATTTCAGTGTTTCAAGCAGCCAGAACACTGTCCAAAAGCTCCTTCAAAAGGTTAATAACATGTAGCAGATGGGAATGCATGCTACAAAGCCGCTGTGGAGCATGAGTCGTCTAAGATTTTTAATGTGTGTGTTTCTGAATTGTCAGTACATAGTAGTTGTAGGATTGTTATGATTCCCTACATAAAGAAAGATTCTCCTTTTTGGCAACACGCAGACATCCCATAGGTTTTTTTCACCATAAAGGAGAAACACCGCAACACAACACCATGCTGCTGACTGCTGGTGGGTGAGTGGGAGAACGTTGGCCAGGTTTCAGGGGAATTGTACTCATCGGTTTTGATTTTCTGACGTCCTTTTGTCACGAGCTCAAGACACTGTTAGTGGAAAGGGCAATAAAATTACAGTATGTATTGCTAAAGTAACTCATTGCCAACAGTTATATGTGATTTCTGAAACATACGAACTAAGTTTTAATCACTCTTTTTGGTCATAATTCCTAGCATTAGCAAATTGACTGAATAACTAAGCTGTCAGTCAGTTTTAGCACTGGGTTTTTAAGTGGTTAGCACTGAGACTAATGTAAACAACTCACTTTTACTGCAAAAATTCACTGGCACCGCTGTATAATACCAAATCTAGAGGGACTGCAGTTCCGCATCAGTCTTTCACTTAGTTGCAACAGCTCACTGGACCATCCTGCAGTTGGGAAAAAAAACAAAACAAGAGTGTGCAGTACAAACAGTTTTTTAAAGCTGACAGAGCATGGCAGCCATGGTCATTCCAGCTTCGGCTTTGTCAGATGAGATCCCCTATCCCAGGCTGACATTGCACTCATCTTACTCCCCTGAATGTGATATTTGCAGAGCTGTACAGACACAGCTGCTCCCTTTATCAAGGAAGATGCTTGATACAAGCAAAGAGTGCCACCTAAAGGCAAATGTGCTGAAGGCTCCACGGAGAGCCAAATTCAGTGAACCCTTCAGCATGTAAATCACCTGCTTGTTGCATTTCTTCTCCAGCCAGACTGACCTTGGACAGTTCATCATGTACTTGATGGTCTGGAGCATTTCTTGGACAAAGCTAGTTCTACGTTTTCAGTAAGTTTTCATTATTTTTCGTTTTCCAATAAAAGCTATGTATGAAAGTGTATAAATCCCTCCCTTTAGTGTAGGAGATAAAGACAAGGTGCTCAAATGAGCAGTACTGAGCGGTAGGTGATTGTGGCACTAAGCCAGTTCTGTGTGTGGGTAGATTTGGCCATCATTGATCTCTACAACATGATTTGGAGTTATTGAAGTAAAAGTCCACTAAAAAATAACAAAAATATTACTTTTTAAGCATTTTCAACTGTCTGGTCTGCATCCAAACTGAAATTACACAATGAAAACTTCTTCCAAGATAATGTTCAAAGATATAGCTAAATAGATGTGCTAGGTAAGGAAGCATCTTTTCCCTTTAGTTAGCTCAGCCACAAGGCAGCAGTGTAACAAGACACCGCTATCATGCAGGGAAATGGCTTCGTGTTAAGTTCTTTTAACCACAAATCTCTGCTCCAGTTGTTTTCGCTTTGTTTGTCTTTTTATACCCAGTTTTACAGATGGGCTTTCTCTGAACCATACCACGTGTGCCTTACTCCAGTTTCTGGTAACATTAACGACAGAGCTTTCTGACTTAACACAACGCCTTTTGGGATCTGTGCAGAACCTTTTTCTGGTTAAATTACTATACTTAATACAAAGCAATTCCAAAACAGGAATATGTTGCTCATCTCAGCCTCCTGTTCTCTGAGGACTCCTCTTTGGTGAGCTCTGCCCTGGTGCTGTATGGGCTGTCTCCAGCCACTCCAGCTGGCAACGAGGCAATATAGATTAAAAAAAAAAAAAAAAAAAAGTAGTGAAACTGGAAACTTAGGAGAAAAGAGTAAATACAGATCTTAAATGGCAACTTTTTCTAAAAATCACAAAAAAAAAGCAACACCATGGTATATGAATCTGTCATTGAGTCCATGTTTCCTGTGTTTAGAGGCTTTAGAGACTGACCAGTCTTATGTCCAGTGTGGTGTGTAATGCAGTAACATCTGTCTTGTTATCCAGGAACAACGTTTGTTGACTGCTCCTAGTACCACAAAATATACAGAGGTCAACCTTGTCATACTACTAATTATTCCTTGTAACAACTTCTTGTAGCAGTGGAAACAGTCAGGAGTGGCAGACTGAAGTTCAAAGAAATCAGACTTGACTACTGTGAGTAATGCTAATTTCAGCTAAGCTTTCCTTCAGATTTGTACAGTTGAGCCTGATGGTCCCATACAGAGTAAACAGTATAATATTCTAGAAACCATAAATCTTGACAAGTGATACAGTTTGTATCTTCTGGTTTTAAGTCTAGTGCGTTTATTTATTAGGGGCTACTCTGTCAGCTCAGGAAATGAGCCTTCTTAAAGATAATAGCATTCAGTAATTACCACATCTCTCATTTAACCATGTCAGAGGAGCTGCTTAAAATGGTGATTACATCTAAATTCCTGTTACTTTGCCCTTAAGAAGTATTGTAAGTCAAGAAAAAAAATGTTACTGCATCAACATTGCACGCTTGCTGTGATGACTTTGTACTTCATAGTGAAGCGCATGCAAGGAGTGGATACTGTCAATGATACGATGGTGTAGGTGATATTTAGTTAATATGCAGGTAACAGCTACATAATATATTAAGCGCACATGAGTTGGGTTTTTTTTTTTTTTCCACAAAAGAAAATTAAATGGAAGAGCAGCAGTCAGAGCAGTATCAACTACATCAAAAACTGCAATTAATTTTTCAAGATATCCTAACCAATTTATTTTTGTAAATCGGAATCTACTAAGTCCTGTATCAGGCAATGAGTTTGTATCAGGTTTTTTAAGTAAGAATTACTGGTGCATGTGTTTCACACGTCAGTAACTCATATCACAATGCTGAATATATTCAAAGGCTACTTAAGAGAGTAAATGACGTTATATATAGGCAGCAGTTGCTTTAAATTAGTGTGGTGTTTTGGAGAAATATCCCTGGAAACATTTTGGCACAATGGCTTGCCTTTTCTCTTTTTTCCACAACACTGAAACACAGCAATAGCCTTGCCCCCAGGTCACTGCACTGCAGAGGATATTTTACATTCTTTTCCTTTCATTCTTTTACTACAGAGGAGTTTGGTTGTCTCAATAGTAGTAACAAACTAATCTACTCTAGTGGCTTTTTTGCAATTACTCAAGTCTTTATGCGAGAAGAGTTTGGATTTTTCTTTTAGGGGCTTTTATGTTGAAAGAAAATAAAGCAGGTTGTTAAGGAATGTGGGACTATAGTTTCAGCCAAGCTGTGCAATTAATCAGGACTAATGAACTGATACGCTACTGGACTGTTGAGCAGCCGGTTGAAACAGCTCTGACAGTGTAAGTAATCCAGTTCTGATGCTGCGTTCAGCGTTTTGAACTGATGAATGACTGCCTGACAGCTGTGCTGGCTACAGTCATCACTCTTTTAGGAAATACCTCATTTAATGAGCACAATAGAACAAAGCAATACCTGCTAATTGGGAATGGTCTTACTGCAGCAATTGGATGTAAATAATACCAAATCAGAGGCCGGGTTCAATACCACGCGTGCTGCTGTAGTGCCAGGCTTTTGTGACTTCGTGTAAGATTACTGCCCCTGAAACACATGCACACAGGTTTGCGCTGCAGAGGCACAGTGGACTCCCCAGCATTTCTCTCCATGGCAGGAGGACTCCGTTTCTGCACAGTGTTCTGAGAGCAATTGCCAGTGTGGGGGTAGTGGCCTTTGATGTCAGATAATTTGACTTGCAGGTTTTGCTTCAGTTGACATATGATGTTTTCCCTGGGGCTCAGTAATGTGAACTGGAATGTGTTTTTTTGTCATAGAGGCTAAGAACTAGTCTTTGGTTTGCCCGTGGGAGGGAGGCCTCCGCAAACAAACTCATATGGATTTCACCTACCCATCCACATAGTTTCAAACCTAAAAGACCGAGGCAGGCAGCTCCGAGTCTGGGAAAGAAAATCACTATTCTTCAACTGAGCAGGACTTAAAATAGCAATTAAAAGGACTAACATGACGGTGATAAAAGTACAGGGCGTGTACTTGTACCCTTTAAAGTTTAATCCATGTTCAGGCAAAACCTCCTCCACTGCCTAAGAGGAAATCTGGCAGGGGGAGGTCAGAATCAAGGTCAAACTTTATATACAGATGGAGGCAGTGAAAGAAACTGTTTAACAGCTGAGACTAAATGTAATTCTTTTCTGGAAAACAACTGAAGAAATAGCAACTGAAGCAATTTTGGCTTGTTTTTCGTTAGTATTGATTGTAACTGATTTTTTTCTGGCCTGAGAGGTAGGTAAATGCACCGTTCCTCTAGAGCAGTGCACTGTAAGAGTGTGAGAGTCCCATCCTCTTCTCTGCTCCCAGCTCCTGGAACTTCCATTCCAACTACCACCAGACTTTTCAGAAAAGAACACTCATTTCAGGAAATGACTTATTTATGTCTCCTGTCCTGAACCAGTTATATTTTTAGAAGGGAGGAGGAGGAAGGACACTGTATAGATTTTAAAGCTCCTCCGTATGAATAAATACTCCATGTATGATTGAAAATAAAAGCGAGTCTTTGAAATCTGAGCCATAGTATGGGCTGCTTTATAGACTTTTACCTCCTGAACATTGCCTTTTTAAGAGTACTATTATCATCACATGCAGCACAGCCATGTCCGGGGATTGCCCACAGGAGAATAGCTGAGCAAATAAAAAATTTCTGCCTTGCAATTCAGAGATACTGGATGCAATGTAGTTCTATGATTCTGTATTGTGCAAGTACTCTGGGTGGTGGTGAACATTAGACATGACAAGGTTTTCAGCTACTTCCTTCACTTCAGTTGAAGATTGAGTAATATATTGATCAAATATACTGAATTTGCTGCCAGGATAATTCTGCGAGTTTTTTTCTAATACTTTGGTATTCAAGACCTGTATAAAAATATTAGCTATCCTTTAGTATGTGGATTACAACTGTTTCTCTAATTACTCAAATCGATTTGCAACCACAGCCCTGAGGAAAAACTTTGTTTTTACTCTAGAGATTGCTCATAGTTTTTATATAAAGCTATAACCTTTATTTATTGACACATTAAATTAAAATGGAAATAGGAAGGTACGCTGATAAAAAGCAAAGTGCTTTTCATGCTGTATCCTGGACACTACTCTTCTTGCAATTTTATTTAGGATGCTAGATAAGAGTGAAATATCCCATTTCCAACAGCGTCTGAAGTTTCAACACCGTCAGGATTTTCCCTCAGGCAATAAAAATTTAATTAAGTTTTATGGAATGAAGTCCATAACTCTTTGGATATTCACATTAGATTTTGATAAAATAAATTCTATGGTTTTAAAAAGTAACATTGTATTTATATAGATTTAGGCTGTCAGGATGCCCATTTCGTTATCTATTGTGTGCTCCCATTTCACATACTACCGTCTTAAGAGTGCTGCCATACATTGAAGTTCTCCACTTGCATAAATGCTCCTGCTCTTTTCTTATCATCAGCGCCCCATGACTCCTCTTGTCTTACTGAAAATGCTACAAATCAGGACTGGCTATCTGTAAACATACCCTAAAACACATAACTCCAAAATGCAGCTTCCTAAATTGACAACTAAACTTCCTCAGAAGGCTGCATCTCCATTCAAAATCATGTGCGGCACACTAAGCATCTCCATCTTCTCCACCTGTTCTATAAAGAATAAGAGTGTCAAAATCAGGGATACTAAGATGCCCACTAAGGAACATCTGTTATGGTCATGATGCAATTTTTTATTATTCTGCACCCAGTCTGAATTAAAATTTGCATAGGCTTCCCTGTATTTAAGAACCTGTAAAGCAGAATATTAATTTATTATCAATATAAAAAGATTAATTAAATTCCTACAGCATGGAATAAATAGAATTGAGAGTTGTTTAATTCAACTCTGAACGCTGAGCTGTGCAGGAGAATAGCAAGAGACTGAAGGAAAATTTATCTATAAAGTCAAAGCTGGTCCAAAGAAAATGGATGTATAAACATTTCACAGTGATGTCAGAATTTCTCATGTTTCACTCTAAACAAGTAATTCTGCAGGGCAGAACGGAAGAGGAGGCTTCCAAAAATGGGGTGTCTGTTAAAGGCTTGGCTGATATAAACACAGTGCGTGTTGGGATGTTAACAATCTAGCGCTTTCCTCGACAAGCCTTCCTGCTTAGTGGTAAATTCCAGGTTGTCAGCCATGCTCATCTGTTTAGTTAAATACCATTACGGGACCTTGATTTTGGTGAGAACTGTGCTATTCCAGAGGGCTGTCTGTTCTGATGTTTTGAAGGAGCCAGGGGTTTTGGTCACAGCATGCATGTTTATGGCATGACAGCTCGGCCAAGAAGGTACTGTTGCACTGCAAATACTCAGAGCATATTATCCAAAATATAAAACAGTCCAACACCCAAGCATACAGATGGCAAAACAGACTGAAAGATTCAGTAACATGCTAAATCCATGTGCATTTCTGATTCTGTTCATTATTTGTTTTAAAAGTCAGAGAAAAAAAGTCCAGGGTGAAAAGGCAGCTGCTTTGTTTTTCTCCAGAGCGGAACAATGCGCACAGTCCCACATGTAAGGAATACCTTTCAGTTCTGCAGCATGGCCAAGACAATGCCAACAAAGTCAGCTGAGTTCCAGATTTTTCTTTAAAATTTAAGTCACTTTACTTAAACCATCTGTGGAGAGAGAGTAGTTTTGCAGTGAAGTGTGTTCTTGGGATACACAAGAGCATCTACAGTGTCAAGCCAGTTCTAAGTGGGCAGTATTCTAAAATAGCTGTTTCGGGATTACTGCTTGGCCAGTATTCTGTAATAGAAAGCACTTCAGCAGTGCAGTAAAAAAAATATCCTCTGGACTCCCTGCTGGGTAATAATTACACAACAAGGTAACAAGGACTACTGGGAGCATTAGCAGGTACAGTTAATCAGTGCAGCTCCACTGACTTCAGTGTATTTATGGCAGTATCAGTAAATGTTCTTGCTTGCAACATCTCCCTTCATTGCATTTCATTTTCTAGAACTGAATATTTCTAGCTATGCTCCCTGTGTTTCATAATGTACACGAACATTGCAAGTACTAGTTAGGAAAATGGAATAATGGCACTTTCACTGGTGTAGACTAATGCTCTTAAAGGAAACAAAAACTGTTATAAAATGAGATTTTCAAGGTCAAAAATCAAGTGGCTGCTGCACCACTGGTAAAAGCAACTTCCAGCTAGAGCAGGACAGAGAAGAGATGGGAAAAGATGAGCCAGCAGGTGGAAACGTACACGATGTTTAGAGTCAGAGGGTGAGATGAGTCTGTGAAGACTTTCAAACGCTGTAACACCAAGTTTAGTTGATCACAGGGATGGCTAAGGAGGCGATCGAGAATCAAGTTTTTTCATCCCAGTTCCTGGAGCAAGCACGTGATCGAGCCCCAGAACTGCAGCCTCCCTGAGGTCAGGAAGGCTTAGGAACACTGCAAGAGAGGAGTGCATGCACAGGGCTGTCAGGCTGTGCGAGTGCAGGTCAGCATCAGGGGGACAGGACAGGAAACTTCCATCTGCTACTGCGAGGGGTAAGTCTGTTTTCTTCCGAGGGTAAGTTTCAAAAGCAGATGATGTTGTTGCTGTGTTGGGGACACCAATTGTCAGTCAGTCATCTTCAGTGAAGTCTCCTGGACCAGGAACTGGACTGCAGTGGGTCAAGAGGAAGTAAATGCATACAGCCCAAATGCCTGCTGATGAGTTAGTGGCTCATGCACATGGTATTTTTCAATTTATGAAGACCTCCCTATGCTTTTTTTCGTGTGTGTGTGTTATTTCTGCCCTTGAAACACAAGGATAACTCTAACTAAAGGACTTCAGAAGAAAAAAATCCTTCCCCACACAGTGGAATTTTGGAAGGAATTCCCTTTTTTCCGCGTTTTCCAAATTACTTACTGAGACTGCTTTGGTTCTCCCTTGTTTTTCTGCTTGAGTACTTTTCTTCTGAGTACTATTTTATGCATAGTGATTCTTGGGGATCTCAGATTTACAGCACAAAAAGCAATATATTTTTTTTTCTTAATTGCTAGGTACCTCTGCTTTTAGCCCCCAAATTTGGGTTGTCTACTCGTGGAGCAGCAACCACAGCATTTGACTTGGGTGTGCAGTCACTTTGTCTGCTTGAATACTTCTGAAGACTGAATACGTAAACAATACTTGTTCTGAACATACATGAGCCATCTTCAGGCTCATGTTTATTTATGCACACTACCGATCAGACAAATTAGAAAATAAGTTCACAATTTACATGCTGCGAAATCACAAAACAGAGGGCAGACTTCTCCAGCTAAATACTTTGGCAACTTTTGAGCTTATGTACTTTCAATTCTCAGACTTGTTCTACTTACCGGGTAAGTTTCTTGAGCACTGCTGGCAGAAACTAGCCTACTGTCAAAAAGACGATAGCCGACTGGTATTAAAATCATGTAATGTCACATCTGCTTCTTTTTAGGAAAAGGAAAATCTATGATGTGATAATGGTACCACTGGATACAAAAAAAAAGTCTCTTGTATAAAAGAATGCCAGGCTTGCTTATATAAAACTGACTGTTCCTATTGGTATAAGGCAGCCATACCAGCACTATTTTTTAAAATACCAATATATTTCTATAGGAAGAGGGAAAAGTTCTTCAAATTTTCAGTGACTCCTGATGAACTTATTTTCCATAATTCAGGTTTTGACGTCCACTCTTAGGCACCCTAAAAAATGTGGATACTCTCCTCTGGTGATTTCATATATAATGTTATTCCTACAGCTATTTAGCAATTACAAGCTCATTTAGATTAAAATAAAAAATGAAAATTACCTTCTTCCCTACTTTGTTGCCTGCGTGTGCATAATATATGGTTAAGTTCGCTTGTCTAAGTCTGTGCGTGATAAGCCCTGGAGACGATACTTCTATTTAAAAGTGGTAAAGGAAATAATTGATGCCAAATAGTTTCCTGTAATAGAAAAGACTTCTCCCCAAACACATCTAGCGAAGGGTTTAGGCCAAAGTCTGATCCAGCTGCAGATGCAAAACCCCCTTATCTGAAGCTTCATTTTGAACTGTCATGTTAAGCAGGTAAGTTTACAACAGACTTGGTCACAGTGCGTTTGCATGCATCCCCTTGATTTTCGCTTTTATTTTTTAACAGGAAACTAATAGAGTGTGCTAGACATTTTGCTTCACTTTTTTTTCCCTATTGTTTTAATGTTTCTCCTTTTTTTGTTCTACTGGTTGAATGAAAGCTGGCCAGCTTCTGCCTCCACCTATGAGACTTCAAGTCAAGACTCACCAGGGTCTTTCAATGATGACAACTCCTTCAAACTCTTGATGTACTAGCACTTTTCAGAATGCTGGGCAAATACTGTTTCATGGGGAAGCCTCACAGCATTAAAGGTATGTATAAATTAACCTTCTTCAACTTTCCCAGTTCATTTCTGGCTAATTACAGTCCAGTCACACAGAAGGATGTCCCCATTTGGTCTGAGAGCAGGAGCGGTCAAGGTTGTGACAGCTCACACCCTGCTTTTATTGACAGCAAACTCCGTTGCGGGATAACTGCTGCCTACCACATTGGTGCATTAAGTTCTGGTTCTCCAAAATCCTTGGCACCAACTCTCGAGAGGACCATTCGCTACTGATGGTCTGCAGAAAGTGCAAAGCGTCTGCACTAAGAACCATCTCTGTCCAGTTATATCAAAAGTACAGAGCTGGGGTGAAATGAAGGAGTAAGGACTGCATGCAATGGCAGAACATGAAAATATGTGTAGTCAGGGAAAACAGGAGTCATTACAGAAATGGTCTATCACTATGCAAGGCATAGTCCTTAGCAGGACAGAAAAATGCGGTAACTAGAAAACGTACTACTGCTCTGTTTCTAAGCCTGAAAATAGCCTGTTCCGCCTGAAGTTGTCAAAGTACTTATCAATGGAGAACCTTTGCTACGTGAGGATCAGAAAATATGTTGTGGAAAAACATATGCCATTTTTTTTCTCCAGAAGTAATGGCAATTTCCCTGTTCTGACCTCAAGCAGATCTACTGTGATATGCATCACAGGGTACTACATGTTATTTGTACTCGTGTGGTCCAAGTAATAAGAGCACTCCATTAATGACAACCTCTGTACATCTTTCCTCCAGCTTTGACTGGTAATGTGGTTATGCTTTCTGATCACGGCATGCTATGATTTGAATATACCCCTTTGATATATTTTGCATTCATGGTAAGTGTGTATTCCTTGGGGCACAATTATTTTCTGTCTCCCTGCACTGTGATAAATTTCACAGAGATGTGGACAATGCAACCAAATCCTAGCACAAGAAACAGAAAAAAAAATGTTTTCTGCTTAAACACTTGAAATTAAACACTTGAAAAAGCTTCTTTGAGAACTATCATTTTAGAATGAGACTGTTCTTTGCACTGGTGGTAACAAGACAGATAATGTCCCTTTGGTGTGTGTTTTTCATTCTGCAGATGCCCAGGCACAGATTACGCTGTCCTGGCACACAGCAGACACTTGATTTAGCAGACTTCCAGTCCCAGCTCTACAGCTGTCTTGTACGTGCCTGCCTTCAGCGCTGCTACGCACGTGGCAGACAAGCACAGTGCCTCGAGTCTCGTTACCAGAGGTGTGCCTGACAGCCTCCTGACATGCCCCTCAGCCTGTTGCACCAACCCGCACTCTGTCCCCACAGATGCCACTCTGGTCTGCTCTTGCAGCTTCTATCCAGCCTTTCCACACACATCTCCCTTCATAGCTCTGAGCACGTGACAGTTTCAGCCCCAGCAACGCAAATTCCAGCCAAGCAGTCAGCCCTTCACAATGTGTATCCAGCTTGTGAACTACGTACCCAGCCGCAGTACCTCTCACTTTTGGTCAGCAGTCTTTATCTGGGGAGAAAAGCAGGCAGAAGGAGCAGCTATGGCCTGAATTCTTACCTCTTTAGGGTGCGTGTGCTGTCCCAGACAGGTGATACAGGAGCATTTGGTGGTTTTGCTGTTATACAGCCTCGGTCTCTGTTCAGTGTTGATGCTGTGCTACGGACTGCTGTTGTCTGAGGAAAGAGGAGCTCTGTTGGTATGCCGCTGTTGTCTGAGAAAAGAGGATGCATAAGGGGCTTGATGATGCTATGAAAAGGCAGGTAGCACTGCATGATATTGCATTGGTCCACTGTATATTGTTATTTGTTGTATTAAAGCATTCAGCCATCATGGCATGTTTAATGACAAAGACTGAACGTAATTGACATAAGATCCATTCCATAAGTGAAAAGTAGTTATTGCAATTAGTCATGTGATAAGTACACCTGGAACATTTTATGCCTGGATTCTTTAAAATATAAGCTGCCAAAGAGAATGAGGTATGGTTTCTTTGATTTTCTTAGGTGGCACTGGTAAACTGGTTACATTGGTGTCAAGCTAAAGAGTTTCAAACTCAGAACGATAAAAGTTGCTCAAAAAATCAGAACGTTTTTGCATGCTGACTCTGCCTGTATGCACTAGGTTCTGTTGCAAATGTAGCCTGAAATGCTCCCTGCATGCAATGCCCTGTAATTTCTAAATGTGCTGCGTAAAGATTTTATTTAAAAGGATAAACTCGTGGTTCCACCATAAGGAAGTAGTTTACAAAGAAGCCCTTTGAAATTTAAATAAGACAGTCTTCTACCTGACGATCTCCACAGTTGCAGGGAGAAAAGGGTATGTTTTATATTCAAAGTAGTGCAGGACATATTATGAAAGGTAGGGAAGTGAAAACAGATGAGTAACTACTGCTATGTGTAGCCAGAAGAAAACCTACCAGCAATTAAGCAAGAGGCAGATTCCTTCTGGACTACCAGCTCTTCTGTAGGAAGAGCATGAGAGTGGAAGTCAAAACACATCATCTTGAGTGCCAGTGCTTTGCACCAGGTTTCCTGTGTAACCCAGAATATGTCAGGTCACGCCTTGGTTTTTCCTCTTTGGAAATGTGAATGGTATTACCTTACCTTACGTGAGATTTAGCATATTAGTATAGGAACTGCTTTGAAAGTTTCAAGAGGCAGGAGCTACAGCTGTGAGAATATTATCGTGCATACAATGACACATGAAATGATACAATCGGAACTGTAAAGTCAGAATTGAAAATTACGTACTTCATTAACGCTCGACACACGTTGTCAAGTGTTCCCTTCACTGGGTATCAGACAATAATGTGGCTTTTAGAAGACAGAAACTTTTCCAGGGGTGTGTTTCTATTGCAAGCTGTTTTCTGTCTCTGCTTGCTCTAGAAGTAATTTATGACCAGGGGATACTGAAGAAATTTCTCTTTAGGGTTAATGACTGTTATACGTTCTGTTAAGATTTCCAGCTCTAGAAATACATAGTACAACAGCAACATAAAAGGCACAGGCTGTCCAACATACTGCTTCATACTTCAAAAATAATTTCCAGTTAACAAAGCAGTAAAATGTCATTAGGAGAAGCAATGTAATGAAGCTAAATAGAACTAGGAAAGAAGTTTCTAAAAATGATCCACATGAAAAATGTAATTATTTTAATCACCAGAGTAAATGTGGAACTCCTACAGATGTTCACATGCAATTCACACTGAAGTCAGCTAGTGGTTGACATACTCGATATGCCTATGATTCGATACATATTACTGAAAATAAAACTTACAGAACTAGAGGGATGCCCCTTACTCTGTGTGCAGAGTTCACTTCTTTAAAAGGAGCCTTGATTTATAAGTTGTGAGACCAAAACTAACTGGTAAGGACTTGCAAGAAAAGTAATATTGCCATGGCAACTTGGTGATAGTAAGCAATTAGGAAGTAAATGCGAAGTCTTGAAACAACGCCTGCAGAAATGCACAGACATACAATTATTCCAATACAATTGAAAGTAACCCAATTCAGTAGGCAAAACTGTGTTGGAAAAGCTGTAGCTTCTCCAGATGAAATCAGTCCCTTTAGTTTGACAACATAAGTTTCAATTAATTAAGAAAAAAGACAAAAAAAAAATAACAACATCATAATCAGATATCCCAGCAAGTGAGTGACTTTTTAAAAGCTTGTATTTGTACAAGTCAAAAAACGTATACTAAAATAAGCATTTTTCTTATACAGGAACACAGAGGCATTTCTTAGGAACAGAGCAACTTTTTGGAAAAAGTAATTCACAGCTTGTTATGACAAATGTGAGTAGAAGCGCAAACGACAGTAGATTGTACCATATATGGGTGAAAAAATTGTCTCCTCTAGAGGCAGATTATGGTCGCTGTAACATCAGTATAAATCTGGAGTATAACTCTGGTGTAATTCCCCAGATTTCAGTGTAAATACTCTGGTGGAACAGAGAATAGCAGCATGCAAAATGAGAACTATACCTTTAAGAGATTTGCAGAAGGACAGAAGAGATTTTGCTGAATATGGAATTACATTCTGGCACCATTAAAGGGAGTACAGTATTTCTAAGGCATCATTTTCTTATTTTTTCTTCTTTTGACTTTCTCTTAATTCTTTCAGAGGTTTTTACAGAGATTCCACTTTAATTCTCTGTTTCTCTCACTGTGTTTCCCTGAAGTCTATATTTGGTCTTCTTTGGCTGGTTGTTTTAAAGAATTTAATTCAAAAGACGTTTACATCATTGTCTCCTATCCTGATCTCGTCATCCATCAACTTTTCCATCTTTACCAAGATACCATTTCACTACCTGTAATCTCAGCTGTCTCTTTCTCTCTGTCTTGCTGCTACCCAAAAATGTAATGGTCCGATTTTGTCATTGAAAAGATGATACTGGGAATGTGAAAAGCATAAAGAAAACACTAAGTGCAATTTCCAGGACCAGAGTATTTTGTATTACTATTTGTAATAATATTTGTATTAATTTTGTATACTTTTTATTAAAAAAAAAAAAAGTTTTCCAATCATTTCTGTCAACTTAGAAAATTCAGATCAGATTCAGCAGAAAAAATTAGGTGACTAGACTTATCAATCGCAACAGCTCAGTGTGAAAGCGTAATAAAAAAGTGCACGAATGCCTTTCTGGATCTACATACCAGAGCTGTTTGCCTGCAGAGATTCACTTACTAAAACTGTCATTATGCAACTTTTATTGCAGGACATCAAAAACAGAAATAAGGATGACCACCAAATGATAAAATTTACCACCAGGTAAGCAGGCTTTCTGGTTGACATGTGAGTACTGAAGCTCACTGCAAAATATAAAGCTGCCATTTGTGCAAATAAGGTCATTATTCATTTAATGGAAATAGGAAGCTCTTACCATGCTTAACAAATTTCTGCTATCACTTCTACACAGGATGATGCTAAGTTGCGGTGCAGCAGTAGAGCAATGTACTTAGTGAAGATAAACACAGTGCTTTTAGATTTTGGACAGCTGCAGCAAAAGAATATTCCGAATCCAAATTGTCTGCCTGGCCTTTAAAATTTGGTCACCTGAAAGTCATTAATTATGGAATTAATAGAAACATGTCAATTTGGGAAAAAAAATCTGTCTTTTCTCCCCCCACCCGCTGCTTGTCTAGACTCAGCTCTGTCCTTCCACACAATCTCGCTACTGTTATGTGAGAGGAGAGCCTTTTCTTCCAAATAGGCTGGAGTCTGGGACAGCCTTTGTGTATTTCCCAGCCCTGGTGACCCTTCATCTCATTTCAAATCTCAAATAAAAACAACTCCTTTTCTCCTCCTCTCCCTATACATTTTAATGTCTCTCTTCCGCTGCTCTGATTTAACTCTTGACTGTAATATTCCCAAACAAAACCTTCATTAAGATAGACTCCAAAGTTGAATGCAGGAAGGACCTGTTTGAACAAGTAGTTTCTGTCTGGGCAAGATTGTTCTCTACCATATATTTACAACTGTTTCAACCAGTCTGCTTTTAAGTATCTACAGCTAATTAGATTCTGAATATTAGATTTTCTCCAAGATTATCCTTCAGAGCTGTAAGACTTACTATAGGAGAGATTTTCCTAGTAAAATCTATTTTTTTTCTTTCTTAGCTGGCACATACATAACTAGAATCCCAAATATGTTTCAGGTTTCTTTTCTGCAATTGTACTGCTATAGAGCCTGTGAGCACACTTGAAATCTCATTGGCAGTGGCCTACAAGAAAGGTTTCATTACAGGTAGGGAGCCAAAATTACTTTATTTCTCACAGTGGCATTCAGCCTCATCAAATGTTTGTAGCCCTGTCCCTTGATTGTCATTTAGCCAAAGAATATAAAAATGGCTAACATTTTGGAAGGGATTTGTGCATGAAGCTGCCAAACTTCAGACACCATTGAGTGCTTTTGGAAAATAGGTTCCTGTTTGGGCACCAGAACTGGGAGACGCCCGAAATTAATTGTCACTTTTGAAAATCCCAGACAGTCACTGCACTTAATCTTTCTCAGAGATTTAATCTTTCTTGTATTTCTTTTTGCTGCTTCTTTCTCAGCCACTCATTTCAGTTCTTTAGGATCTTTCCGATACTGCAAGGACAACACCTCACAGTCTAAGTAAAAAAGAAGGTGCTTTGCTGCCTAAGAACTTGTGTGTGAATTGCCCTAAGATGCAGCTGAGTTAGGCTTTCCTTTTTGTTTTAAATGGTTTTCGTTAGCTGCAAAATGTGCATGGTTAGACTTAGTCTTCCTCTAAACTGACCTTTAAAAGTACACTGGAGCATGCTAAACAATTTTTGACTCCCAAGTTACCCATGAGCATGAGATTAAGGGAGGGTGCTGGTTTATGTACAGGTTTTGTCCTGATACATAGCCAAGGTGTGGCCAGACATGTCCCAAACCAGGAACATGGAGGTGCTCTTGACTCCCCCAGTTGAGACATATAGAAAAAGGCACACCTGTTTATTAAGGAGGTTTCAACAAGAACAAATAATGTGATTTGGCATCTTTTTTTCTAGGCATTGATGTACTACGCTATGCAAAAGCACTGAGTAAATGATGCAAGGGTTTGAGGTGGAATAATTGGAGTATATTTATTTGCCAGACACTCTGTGCAGAAGAAAAGTTAAAGTTTTGTAGATGTAGCTAGCATGGAAACTTCCTCTGATCAGCTAAGGAAAAAGTCACGCTCCGGAATCTATTAAGTGCTGGCATTGTCAGTCTTCCCAGTAAATATACATAGCGTTCACGATAAATGACAGAAATACCGCACTGACAAAAGCCATTGCGTTTTTCCACAGTGGAGACAGTCCAAGGCGTCAGTCTTCGTGCACAATGTGTTGTCTTTCTTTTAGTCGGTGATATAAGAAGTCTGTAAAGCTACGGCAATGCTTTTCATGTATTTGCATCCCTGTAAAATGCATAGTAGGTGAAGATGGAAATTATATTTTCCATTGATCCTAAGCTCCAAGTTTCCTTGTTCAAGATAGTTAATTAAAAAAAATAAAAATTAAATAGTCTAATGAGATAATCGTTAAGGTATTCACACATTTACAAGGCTAAGGAAAACAGTGTCCCAAACAGATGCTTATTAGTAGGATAAAGAACAAGGAACTAAATCTTGTTTAGAAGAAAGTAAATTACAATCAAATTTGCAGTCTTTTAAGAGAGGTGACTTTTGGGGGAGGAGGCTGCTTTATTCAGAGACATTCTAGTACAAGAAGGTAATATTGCCTTATTACGTAGGCTGAGTTTTAACACATCTGTAAGTCCTGTTTAACTCATTACGTTTACCTCAAGTAATAATGTGTCTTTGCAAAAAACATTTCCCTACAAAGAGACCTTTCTATGCCCCATTTTCAAACAAAGTAAAAAAGATTATATAGTAACTTGTTATCAACTATAAATTGACCTGAAGCATAGAAGCAGAGTTTGGGGATAAAATCTACTGCAGATCGTCAACATCCTTTAAAAAATAAAAATAAAAAATTTTCTCTCAGTAAGAGACTAACCTGTAGAATGAGGAGGTGGGCCCTTGCTGTGGAAATGTATAAGTGTACAGAGACCAAAATAAGCTTTCTTCTTGTTCACGAGGTGGATAACAATATAATGAGTTCACCTCAAAATGTAAATAGATAGTTATCAACTTAAGAAACTTGTATTACAAGAAAACAGTATTTAAATTACATAACTAACATCTCAGATTACTGTAGTCTCTTAAAATGTTAATTAGCTCTACCATTCATCTTTATATTTATTATGACTTACACAAAGTCAGTGACACTATTACTTATGGCAGACTCACTTTCATATCGAGCCCTTAATACCGCAGTTAGCACAAAGGAATTTGTATTTAATGATGCAACACTTACGGCAAAGCATTTTATTTGCTCTCAAGTAATCGTTTCCACACAAATGTTTCAGGAGAAAAATAAACAACTCCTCTTGACTATCATTCTGAAGAAAGTTCATTGGAAAGAAGTGAAATGGGGATGTTTTTTGCACCTGAGCTACTGGTCTGTCACTGCCGCTGGCCTGACAGGAGCCCACCATTAGGCACCCCCAGAGACGCTCCAAGATGGCTCCAGCCACCAACCTCGCCTTCAGAACGGGTAAAGAAGGCAGTTTTCTGAGGTAACTTCACCTCACCAAGCAGGCCTTCTCACCAGAACGCGTCTGACGTGCTAAAAAGGAACGGTCATGTCTGAAAACTGGGCCACGGACGAATCTTTTTTTTTTTTTTTTTTTGACCAATTTAGCTATGCTGTAGCTGATGGTCGGCTCCGTCGTTTCACCTTCCCTTCGCTATCCCCTAGAGTCTACAGGACACTGTCCCACCACGTCAGGCATCAGCGCTGCCATTTTATGGACCAGAACCGAGGTAACTGTTAAAGAAAAAAAAAAAAAAAAGGAGGGGGGCAGAGAAGGGCAGTTGGGGCCAAGCGCAGGTTGCCGTTAGCGGCGCCACGGCTGCGCCAGTCCTCAGGTTACCTTCGAGCCGGGGCCGGGCCTGTGTGAGCAGCTCCCCGCCGCCTCGGGGGCGTGAGGGAAGGAGGGAAAGGAAGGAGGGCGGCGGCTAGCGGCGGGGAGCGCTGAAGGGAGGAGGAGGAGAAGGGAGGAAAGAGGGGAAGGATCGGCGGGGCGGGGAGCGCGGCCGTGCCCGCCCCTCAGCGCCGTGAGGGAGAGGGGCGCCGCGGGAGGAGATGCTGCTGCTGCGCCCTGACGGCCTCCCCCCGCTGCCTCCCAGCCGCCGGCCGCACGGCTCCGCCAGCGCTGCTGAGGGCTCCTCGCCTCCGTCGCCCTGAAGGCGGCCGGTAAGTGCGCGGCCCCCGGGAGGAGGAGGAGGGAGGGAGGCAGGCTGCACAAAGCTCGGCGGCTGCTGCGGGTTCGCCCCTGCGGCTGAGGCGGGCTCTGAGTCCCGGCCCCACGCGCGTTGGGGTCCCCGGGAGGAGAAGAGGAGGCAAGGAGAGGAGCAGCCCGCTGCAGGGGGACGCTCTTCGCTCCCCCAACGCTTTTGGAGGGGCAGAAGCGAGGTCTGAACCTATTGGTCGGCGCTGAGTAGCAGCGTAGGTTTCGCTGGCGCTTTATCTCCTAGCAATCGACAGACACCTCCGCAAACCGCAGGGTAATCTCTCGCATATTCGAGATTGTGTCATTCTCCTTAAATTGCATGTTTGAAACAACAAAGGCAGTGACTTCATAGGGAACCGCCAGGAGCTGCTACATACCCCTCCCGTTTATTGGGGAAACATTTGGGAACCGGTTTGGTTTTGTAGGTGGGATGTGAAGTAAAAGTAGGACGTGAAAACTGTGAAGTTGGTTGCAGTAATCTGTGTCTGGGCGTCTCATTAAGGCGCGAGATGTGGAGAAGGGAGGCTGAAAGTCCTGTGTGGAAGGAGCTAGCAGGGGCTGGAGCCATCATGGGCGCATGAAGCCCTTTCAGTGGGAAGGGAGCGCGTTTGGTGGACCTGGGTCCGAGTCCACAGCTTTCCTCGGGGTCTGATCATCAGGTGAGAAGGCCGGCACCGAATGTGTAAGTCCTTATGTGTCTTGGCTTCCAGCTTGTTCCTTTGGGCTCAGGCTGGTGGAGTAAGGATTGCGGAGAAGGCTTGCTGTCGGTGTTCAACTTGAGTATCAGGCCTCTTCTGGCAATGCCAGTCCATCTTTGGATGTCTTGAGACACGTTTTAAAGAGGTTTCAGCAACAGTTGGAATCAGCCAGTACAGAGATACAAATAGGAAAACAACTTGAGCGTTTTGGTTCTTGTGCAAGAAGTACCGATGAGGAAAGAGTAAATCTGGTCTTAGAATCTTTTGTTTGGTAGTGCAGTTACAACAGATTTTGCTACCACTCCTAGTGCTATCAAACATGCCTATCTGTTCAGCTTTCATACTGGGCATTTGTATTTCATCTGGAGTGCCTCTTTTCCTGCCAACAAGCATGTCTCTCCATAAACAGCCTTTATATGTAAGCATTATTTTAAAGGAAGAAAAGAACGACAACAAGAGAGAAATTATATAGTGAAGTTAGACTGTAGGGTTTCGTTACTCATTATTTAACCCTGCTATCTTGTCTGATGACTAGAAAAGTACATGAATTCCCCCTGTAATGAGATGTTTCTTTCACTGTTGCCCGATAAAAAACAAACCTTGTGTACATAAGGGGTTTTGTACTGATATATTTTTTTTAACTGTTGCTCTGAATGCATAGGATGCATTATAAACTCCACGGGGAAAGTATTTGTACATTAATATCTTTGTTTCTTTAAACGTGCCTTTGCATGGCCTAGTTGAGCCTGACATGTGTAAGGCACCGAAGGGTCTGTGTTTATATTTCAGCTGCTTTAGGGTGATCTGTAGATTTTTTTTAGTGGAAGGTATGGTTTTGAATATACAAATTAAGTTGGAGGATTGGGGTTAAAAAGTTACCAGGTGGAACAGGAGACAGGCTGTATCACAGAGTGCTGTTAGAACAGCTTAATTAAAAAAGTCTCACAGTGCTGACATGGTTGTTGAGAAGAGCTGGAGGCTGAGAGCCACGAGTTCGAGGACGCTCAAGTGGATGGAAGAGTGTGTGGCACTGGGAAGTATCTGTGGGATAAGGATGGGCTGAGTGTGAAAGGAGGACTGAGTGCACAGCATGTGTTTTCACCAGGGAGGCAGGCTGTGTGGAGAAGGTGGGATTTAGTAGTTTATTCACAGCTTTATAGACCCCTGGATGTACAAACGTGCCACGATATGGATGAGTTCTTAATAAACACTGCAACAGGACATCTAAAGCCGTGATAACTTGTGCATAGCATTGCTGTTTTGCATGCCCCCTGTGCAGAAGCCTAGGTGAGGGAGGAGATTCCTGCCCGGGGGGAGTTGTCAGGGCACGGGTGTTGCGTTTGCCCATTCAGTGAGAGGGAAGGTGGTGTGTTTGCCTTGTTTTGCTGTTTTTCCTTTAGAGGGGGATTTCTCAGCCATATGCTTCTTGGAAATATGGGTTAAGTATCACACCAAAGGACTGCAATTTGAAACACACAGCATTTTATCAGTTGACTCACTTAAAAGCACAGCAAAGCAAGTATTTTAACTTGAACAAGTAGAACAGGAGACAGATCTGAAATAAATTGGCACATAGCTGTTTTCCTCCCAACCCAGTGTGGGTCTGAGAAATAATAATTAGCAGTTGTGTAGCACAATAAATCTTCAAAGTGCCTTCAAATCTTAATCAGCAAACCCTAATAACATGCTGTTCCTGCAAGAAAGGTAAGTAATTAGGCAGATAGAATGGAACTGGGCAGATTCTTCAACGGAATTTATTGTTGGAGCTCCAGTCACTTGGACAAAGCTCTTCTTTATCACCCAAGCCTCTGAATACTGCTGTGCATTAAATGTCCTCAAATATTTACACGTTGAAATAGCCAACTGCATGGCCTGGGGAGTCTGGTTGAGATAAGAGATAGTCACCCTCTTGCTTGAGCGCTCTGCAGTCGCGGAGATCTTGGTCCGAAGAGTCTCCCTAGTGTTTGTTCCAGAGCACCTGTCAAGATTTGGTCACTCGAACAAGAGTGGCGTCAGCTCTTTAAGGGAAAAGGATTTTATTTTGAAGAGCTTTCCTGTTTACCCATGCACCAAACCTAGGACTTTGTTGTGTTGATGATAGTTGTAAAATTGTGATTTCCCCAGCACTTTGTTAAGCAAGTGAGCCTGTAAGCATTGGTCTGGCTGCCACATTTTAGACATGTGAGAAAGTGTTGGTTAGCTGCCTGATGCTCTGTCAGTCACCTTTCCCTGTTTACACAAACACTGGCTGGAATTTTGCTGTTTTTAAAATGAGCTGGTCAGTGAAACAAAGGGACTCAAGTCCTGTGTATCATGGTGCAGGAAATATCTTTAAGCAGTTGCCCTAAGCTGTCACTTTCCATGGGACAAGCTCGGATGGAAAGCAATGAATACCAGAGTAAGTTAATGTTGTATGTCGCCAGTTAAGTATTAATGAAATCTGTGCATCTGTAAAGAAGGGTGGAACTTCTGAAAGCAGTGTTTCCCAGCCCCACCTCCTCCTGAAGTGTAGAGGAGGAAGCTGGTGTTTACAGATGGGAAGGGCAGAAGACGACTCTTTGGTGCCGTTTTTATTTTGTCCAAGCTTCTCTTTCTCTTGTGCCAGTTAAATACCTGGTGAGCAGCTAGGCATATTCTTTGTGCATCATTATCTATTAAAATGCCTTCATAAAAGGCAATTGAGTAGTTTGCCTTGGGACAATGATATGCTGGGTGAATTTGAAATCCAGTTGCCAGGATAGAGATCTGCTCCACTTAGCTTATGAAACTCCTTAGGAAAAGAAACAGAGGTGAGAAGACTTTGTTCTTAGGGTTTCATTTGTTGTTCTTTATCTTTTATGTGTAAATTTATAATGTCACACCAGCAAGCCACAGAAATGTCTGCGAGAAGTATGTCAAGCACCACAGGAGGCATAATATTGAAACTGCTGATTTTTGATTGCTGGTATTTGGAGGGAGTACTATAGTTTTTGCAGGACATTTAGTGTCATTAAGGATTTGTAGGTAATATTGTAATGTCAGGTTTCAAATTAGCTGTCATGTCAGCTAATTGTTCCTGTTTCAAACAGTTTATTGTCATCGTAGATGAGATGGGGCACTTGGAAAAGAGAGGGAGGCTTTACCTTCCATTTCGCAGCTGGAAGCAAAGCACAGAGAGAAATGAACTGATGTAAAAATGACAGGTAAGTGCTGAACTTTGGATTTAAACACAAATTTCTTAGTGCCCTAGTCCAGTGCTTGGGCTAGCCTCTCAAAAAACACCTGTCACATTTTCTGTAGACTCTCAGGTAAAAAGACTTGACTTGTGTGTGTTTCTGCTTTGTTTGGGGAAGGACATGTTTGGGGATGGGGAGTATTCTCTTAGCTATGGATGAAGAATTGTTTGTTTTTTTTTTTTTTCTTGCGAAATTGTCTTAGTCAAGAACATTTGTCTGTACCCATGGGAGAAATGTGGGAGTGAACTTCCTATAGAGCTTGCTGAAGTTCTTGAAAATGAATCTGAAAATGGTCTTCATGTCGTATCGACATCTGCCTGTGTGTAGTGTAGGTGCTTGGTTTCAGGCATACATACGAGGAAGTTTCTCAAAAGTGGCATCTCTGAAGTCTGTTTCATTTAGAAAAAAAAAATTATCTTGAGCTGAAAGACTACTTGGGTGACTGTTCTTTCTTGCTGGTGCTGTTGCAGGTGCATAGTTGTGCCGTAATCTGGAAATTGATGCTGATTTTAAGAGGGGAAATTCCTAACCTATTTAACTCTTTGCTCTTTCCCAAGTGAGAGCACTTAAATACAAGTTCTTTAATACCTTTCCAGGAAATACAGTTTAGTTTTGTTGCTCTTGAACATTTTTGGGGGGAAAGCTGGTGGATCATGCAATTTTTCTAAAGGTAGAATATCTTCCTCGTTACAGTTGATGCAAGACAGTTACTGGATAACTCAGTGGAAACATCAAGTTCTCTCACGTTTACTATCCTGTATCTCAAAAGCTCTGTGTGTGTGTGTGTGTATATATGTAGTTGTAGGTAGGTACAGGTGATGTTCTGTTCAAGCCCAATGACAGTAGTCTTCCCAGCATGTTCCAGGATATCCTTGTACGTCAGAATCTTAACGCCATGGCTGTTTGCTGTACAGAATAAAAGGTACAAGTTCATTGTAATACTGTAGTTAGGCCAGGGTACTATAGAAACTGTTTGATATGCTGTTGACTTGGTTGCTGTTTCAGAATCAGCACTGAAAGGCGTAAAAAGTTGATTATGTAAATAATATTTATAGCCAAGTGGCATGCTTCAAGATCTAAGCATCTGTGAGCACATGTCCATTCTGTAGTCTTTCTTGATTCTTCTTTGTGTAATGTGTTCAGGTTTGTGTAATGTGCTCAGGCAGAGGGCAGGCCCTCAAAGCTTGTTACAGGAGGAAAAAAAAGGAACCGAATATAAAGGCTTTCTAAGTTATTACTAAGTACAGACACAATGTGACTTATCTCATTATCACAAGGGTTATAGATACTCTCATTTGCAGCTCCTTGTTTGTGCAGGGGAATTGGTTCCTAGTGATTAACTTTATGTTCCAGATGATGTTTATTTCCCTCTTTATTATTAGTTTCTTCAGCATCTCAATGGTGTGTGTAGATTGGCTACTGTATCTTCAGTTTTTCATGTAAATGTGAGTGACTATACAAAGGGCAGAAAGAAACGGTGAACCTGTGACACCGGCAGTCCCAGGGTTTTCATGGGGTCACCAAGGAAAGGTAATGGGACCTGACTCGTAAAGCCATGTCTGCTATCCCAAAAGCCTGTAGGATGTTGCTGTTGAAATGTTCACTACAACATTTCTGACTTATCAACTGCCTTTGATGTTAAGTGTGTTGAAACTTTCTTGATGGGGCTGTTGATTTTTTTCTGCTTACCGCTTCTGTAGTTGAATTTTAAAACATTAAATAGATTAGAGGGGACTAAATTGAAGTTTGAAGCTTACTTAAACTGTTACAAATGTCTATGTTCATGCTTCCCAGCAAAGTCTTGCCTGGTTTAAATGATGAAAGATTTGAGCCTGCATGTTGCCTGAAGTTATGAAGGCATGAAAAAAGAAGTATTTGGATTTTTTTTTCCCCATGTCGTGTCTGGGTAGTTGAACACTATAGCAATCTTATTCCTAGAGATTGCTCATCAGGATACCAGTGCATTTAGTGCAAAATTTAGTGTTTCAATGAAGAATTACAGAATGGAAAAGGAATGGATATATCGCTTTTAGTGTCTTTCCCATATAACCAGTAAGTGGATGATCCCATCCTAGTGCTTAGGATTATGGTCAGTAAAATAATAGCTCCCTTTTCACAGGTCTGAGCCAAGCTGTATTTGCCACCAGTGAGTTAACGGGGAGTTTGAGTGCCAGGCAAGCGTTTGATGCAGTGGTGTAAACACTACTTTCATTCTTCGTTTGGCATGTCAGCGAGTATCAGCATGCGTGTCACTTGGAGTGACAGTCTTTGCAGTACACATCACTGGCTGGGCAACTGTCCAGTTTGGGTTATGCAGAGTTGTCCCTCCAGCAGCCACATTACAGAGCATTTGTCACTTCCTTACCTGTTGTGTTTCACCAGGTAGTAAATGATGTTTTCTCCTGCAGGGGTCTCTTTATGGTATTTCTTTCAAATGTCTTAGTATATTTCAAATTTTTTTTTATGTTTGAGGTATATTTTCTTGCTTGTCATTCTGAAGCACATTTTCTTTTGTTTTATGCAAGGCTCAAAAACGGATTTATTTTCATTAATTTGGCTTCAGAACAAGTCAGCATATTGATAAGCGTTAGAAATCTGTAGATGGAATAGCAGCAAAAGATGATAACACATCTACCTAATTAGATGATACCTCATGACCTAGGAGGCCTAGCTTGTGAAAATAGCACTAGAAAAACAGTATTTTTTTGCAGTGCACACAGCTTTAAAAAAAATAAAGAAAGAAGGACAGAAGCATTTCTGGCATGCTGGGGCATCTTTATTTCTCTCTGGTCCAGGTTATGCGCCTTACCAGAATGTCCCTGTCGTCTCATATAGGTGGTGGAGGCCTCTGTCAGTTGAGGTTTCTCCTTGACAAAGGTTGGGGTGAGGTTTCACACCTTCAAACTTGGAAGTATTCGCGGGTCTGCCACTTACTGAGAACTGTTGTACTCTATTCCTTTTCAGCCAGGAGGTTGCTCAAACCCCAAAAACAGAGACCTTTGCCTGGGAAGTCTGCTGTAGTGATCCGCTTATTAGGATCTGCAACTGTAACTTTCTGAGGAAACAGCAAAACCTTACAGTTCTGTTTCCTCAATGAGGTTTCTTCTTCTCTTTAGCTGGCAAATGCATGTGCTTAAGAACAAGAACCTTAAATTTTGAACTGTTCAACTTTTCAGTGTGCCCCGCCATCGCAATCCTTTCAATGACCTTAATAATGAATTTAAAGATTATCTGATGACAAAGATTGCTAGCTGGCAGTGATCAGTGTGTTTCATCAGCTATAGAGCCTCATGTATTGAGTGGCTTTGCAGTTAGGCTATCACGTGTGGAGCAGCCAAATCAGCCTGAAGCTTAGAACTGAATTAGTGATGTAGCTTTGTGAAGTTGTTCCACGTCTAGTTAAAATGTGTGTGCTGTTGATGACTGTTGCAAGACACTGGTGCTTCTGAACTGTGTGATGGATCGTAAAATTTTTTCCTTGCTTGTTTTCTGTGTCTTTTGATACTGTTGTTTTATTACATTAGCATTAATGTTTTCTTAAGTCTGTCAGCAAACAGTTCCAGTAGTTACAGTTTTCCCCCTTTTTCCTAGTTTCCTAATAGAGTTCTGTGCTCTGAATTTGAGGAATATGGTACATAAAAGAAGAACGTAAGCCTGATTGTTTTGTTGTTCTGTCACAGAATGCTAAAGAAAACCCTCAAATGGTTTTCATTATCATTTTGTTTTATTTGCCTGTGTCCTCTTGAGCAGAATGGACAATATTTTCTATGCTGGAGGATTGTTTGATTTGTCAGGTAGTGCACACAACCAAGGCTGGCAGGAGAAAACATTTTCTCTTATTTTCAGTGGCTGCAGACGTTTGTGGCTGAGTGGCCACTAAAAGCCAGGTGACCACAAGGCATTACAGGTACTTCAAAACCCTTGGCATGTTTTTCTGTAGTGAAATTTGATTTTCTGTAGTGGAATTTGAGAACATGAGTTAATGTCTTCACAGCAAACAAGAAAATGCTCTGTGCAGTACTGAGTTAGAGCTGTGTTACTGGACCAGAGTGCCCTGTGTACTAATAGTGTAAATGTGTTCAGAAAGGGATTAGACAAATTGACAGGACATAGGCCATTAGTGGCTCTGTGACTTGGCTGCGCCACCCAAACCTCGATGCAGCCAAAGAGTTCAAACACTGGGAGCTGTCGTGCTCTCCAGATCTGCACAAGTCCCTGTTGGAGCTGCATAGTGGTTGCACTTAGCTCAGAGCTCTGCATTTTAGGTAGCAGCAGCTGTCAAGGCTGTGCCTGAAAGAGAAGTTTCCACCTAGCTGCAGAAATGTAAGCAGGGCCTTGAGGTGTCTGGTTCAAGCTGCAGTTAGTTCCTGCATGGTTGTTCATCCTTTTTGTCTGGGAATCCTTACGGACACCTGAAGGAGCGATGAAATGACAGGTAGTTGAGTAATCAAGGGAGTTAGCTGTCACGCATACAGCTTTGCAGAGTGAAAACAATCACTTGGTCAGGAAGAGAGGAGGAAAAAAGACAGGAACACCCCAGTGCTATCACTAAGCTTCTGTTGCAGTATTAGGTGGTGATAAAGAGGAAGGTGAAACTGGAAGCTCTCACTGCTTGACATAATAATAAAACGGTTTTGGCAAGTCTATTCAAGTATGAATCGTTCGGTCACCGCAAAATGTTAAGGAACTTGGTGCTGGTGTGTATGCTGGTGGATACACGCATGTATTGAAGTGTACCTATGGCTTTTAAGATGGTTTCCCTTACATAATAAGTGTTAAAAGGTCATTTTTTTATGCTAATTGAGTTCTAGGTAGATATGAGTTAGAAAATACTGGATGCTAAGATGTTGGTTTTTTTGTTTGTTTTTTTTTAACCAACTTAAGATAAATTAACAATCACCATCTGAAGAAAGTAAACTTCCAGGTGTGCTTTTAAATGATGTATTCTGAATAGCAAAAAATAGAGCTACTAAATGTAGTGTAACAGAGTTGGGCCTTTTATACCTCATTAGATGTTTACATTGAGGAAGAGGTATTAAGCATTCATGCAAAAAGTAACTTTTGAAGAATAAAATGCAGTGGAATGTTAAAACAAGCAATATGTGCAGACAGGTTTCCCTTTGTACAGTAGTAGTGCAAATCCTGAAGTTCTAAATCTCACCTGCACAGCTAGGCTCAGTTGTATGGGGTACGTGGGCATTTCTGCCCTACACAATTGTTCTGTGCAGACCTGAAAGCAGAAAAAGAGAAAATTGACTAGTAATTTAAAGAACAGGAATAATTAAGCAAGCAAGCAAAAAACAACTTGTGGGGTTGTAAATTGGTTGATTTCTTTGACGGATGAGGAACATGTTCATGAAGAACTGACGGGCATTCTGTAATGATAAAAAGCATTCTTTTTGTTCTTGCTTGCCTCAACATCAGATTGTTATTTTCTGTTGGCACTAGTACATGTGCAGTTTGCTGTGTGCGCTCTTTTGCCTTGCATGCTGAAATAAGCATATAACAGTCAAAAAGAGGATTTCTTAACTCAAACCTCCTAGTTATGTGATGTTGTCAGACAGTGACAGGTTCTTTGTCTTTCAGCACTGAGTATTAAATAGCCAAATAGAACAAACAAATTGAATTTAATTTGCTGTGTGGAATTTTCCCTGGTGCTTGCATACTACAGAATATACTTTGCAGTATTACAGAAAATATTTTTTCTGCCTGACATTAACTGAATTCTTTGATATATGCATTAATTCTCGCTGATTCTGTCCCACCCATTGCTTTTGCTTTGAGAATATTAAAGAATTGAAGATCACAGAATTTAACTTGTCGCTGTAATGTGAACTGCAACTTGGGAAGTCTGCTGATAATGCAAAATGGGCTGTTTCTGCTTCCCTTTTCAGTGGTTTTGAAGAAGTGGAAGAGAAACTATTGCCTGTCTAGACTTCAATAATTTCTATATACATTTACTTTTTATGCGGACAGCATTTGTTTCAAGGCTTATGATGTTTTTTCAATAATATGCTATGAAGACAGTTTGCTTTAAAAACAAGGTGGGGGGAGAGGCTGTTGTGCCACCAAGTAAAATGCATTCAATAGGAGTGTTTGCATTTAGTTTTGGAGCCCCAGGTTATATTATCTATAAACTGTTCCCAGTTATTTTTTCTTCTGGTGCAGAAGTGAGATTTTCCTGTGTGACAAAAGCTGTAGTTAATGACCAGCAGCCTCTTTAAGACAGAGCAGCTGTAAATCGTGTGTGAATTTCAGGTGGGAAAAGGTTGGGTTTCCTTCTTCCTTTTTCTTGGCCCCAGCTGCCAGCTGGAGCTGCTGGGGTTTTTACTGCCTGCTTATATATACTGGGATGTAGCATACAGAGTGAAGTCTTACAGCCAGTTTTACAGAAGTGTGATTATTGTGGAAGACCACTGAAAAATGGAAGGGGTTGCTGATCACCATGTTAAAAGGTGAAGTCTAAGTTAGTGCCAGCTGTCTTCAGTTAACATTTCTGCCAAAACTCAAAATTTTCATCTCTGCCTTTTAAAATGCAGCCTGTGAATTGTTGTAAGCAATTATTTCACCCAACAGCACTGGGGTTAATATTCTGCTTCCAGGTAAGTGGATGAAAAATGGGCAGTAAAGTAAACCAAATCATGAAAATACTACCAAAGGACTTGAGGAAGAAATAATTTCTTATGTAATTGATTAGTAATGATAGTAATGATCCACAGAGTATCTGCATCTTTTGACCAGACATAAATTCCATAATGCTTTATGCTTGGAGCTAAATGGAAGACTTTATAAGGCAGACTTGACTGTATGGTATAAAAAGTAGATGTTGGAGAAAAGGGACTTGGAAGAAGAAGGCAGTGTAACTACTCTTCAGACCAAGAACTTGGTGCAGGTGACGGTTGCGTTTCTTCTCTGAAGTTTAAAAAGATGATCAAAAAGTATCAATTAATGGCAGGAATAGATGCCTTCCAGTGTTGTAACTTGCAAAAGACAGAAAATGAAGAAAGAATATGAACCTAATTAATGAGTTTAGGCACGCACAACTGATGTGTTTAATGTGGAAAAAAAAATGCTATTTTTTTCCATTCCATTTTTTAATTTCTCTTTTGTATCCATCGAACTCTGGACTTTTAGTGAGTATCACAATTCTGATAATGGTGGTTTTACAGTTTATTCCACTTCCCCTCCAGAGTTAATGACAGACTGCAGTATTTAGCTTGGATGTGTGAAGGAGCTAATTGGAGCTGAAGACATCATTTATTTCCTTAGCATGTTTGAGTTTTATATGTTCTAATGAGGGGATTTTTCAGTCTTTCCTACTGCTGTGGACTGACTGTTCCTTCTGTTGATTTCTCAGGTGTAGCATGGTATTTGGGATGGCTGGAAGCTTAATATTGAACTGAGTGTTTACCAGGTGCCAGAAGGAGAGTGAGCTCCAGTTCTTACAGTAGACTTGGGGGCACCCATTCCCACTTCGTTGGTATACACCAGCATATATTGGAGTGCCACAGACTCTCCAGTCTGCACAGTTGTTCTTATCTGTTACCATCATAGCCATCAGTTAACTTTAACTTTATTCTTATAATTCTTCTGTTCCCAACTTCAAAATATTCAAAACTTCTGGAAGTGTTTTCCAGTTTGATAACTCATCATTAAAATTCGGTATTGTATGAACAAAGTTTATAGGCAATGCAGGAAGGAAAAAATGGGATTGTTGTGGAACTTGTATCCATTCATGGAAGTGATGAAAGCTGGGATGAAGTCTGTTGTATACAGGCCATGTTGTATTAGAGTTGAGCTCTTACATTTTGGAAGGATGATTCTATTTTTTTTTTGCCTCATTGCGATGTTTTTGCTTATTTTAGTTCCTCTGGTTAGTGTTTTCTTGGCTCTCCCTGAGTGAAAGGGTTGGGCTTGAGCTGCTGAACATGGAATTACCACAAAGCTTTAGAAGACAGCAAAATTTGTTGCATTCTTTAACTGGTCTAACTCTCTGTGGTCTAGCTGCATCAATAAAGAAATGCCAGTACTGTTATATTATCCTTCTCTTCTCATTTCAGTTCATCCCTCACAGGGCCGTGGGTTCAGAGGTTCCTACAGCCTCCTGCTTGCTTCCATTCCAGCGCGGTGAGCGCAGTTTGCACATGGGCATTGTGCGCATAGATCCTCAGTCTGACTTGCTCTCTGCTGCTGTTCATAGGAATGTTGTTAAATGAGAAGAAAGATGATGCTGGCACTTGCATCCCTCTCATGGTTTGTAGGCCTGCAGAGGAAAAGTTTCTGCTAGCTTGTCCTTGTTATGCAGCCAAGGGTGTAATATGGCTCTTTGTCCTGCAACTCTACTAATATGAATGAGTTTATCATCCAGACAAAGCAGAACTTCCTGAACTCTGCTTTTTGGTGACAGAGGGCTTGGCATTGTGTAATGGGAGGAGGTGCTGCTATCTTGTTTTTCCTGTTCCTTGGCAATGCCACCTTCTGTAGCTTGTTCTGTCCTGTAATCTTACCAAGTACCAAAGCACCGAGGAGTGCAGTTGGTGGTTGGATGGAGCGCTTGTATATTCTAGAGTGCGGAACGAAATCAGATGTGTTGTGCTGCGGACTGTTGGTGGCTTTGGGCAGCCTGCCTTGTGTGGAAGGTCTAGTTAAGAGTCCTGTAAATCACCCCTGCAGCTATTTCACGTTCCATCAATTGATACTGAAGCTCGTGTTCTTTGTGGTGAGCGTCCCTTTTGTGCTCTGAAACCTACTGAATGTTTTGGCGCTGTAACCATAAGCTTGGCAAGGATTTGAAGTTGGGCAGCGGTAACAGGTGGAGGAGTCTCTTATGAAAGAAGTAATGTCGTGTCCCATCTAAAAGAAAAGTACTAATAATCACATCACCGTTGAGGGCAGTTAAGACATGAAGAATGTCATGGCTGTAGGACTAAATAAATTAAGCACAGCATCTTAATTTGAGATGAATCAGAAACTGGGTGTGTATTCGAAATTTGTTCAAGGGGCAGTATAGTCAATTTAATAGCAGTTAAGTTGTGAACAGCATATTGAATCATATAATTGGATATTTTTCTGAAATGCAATAAGCAGAGTGACAGGCTGAGGGACTCTCGTTTCCTGATCACGTTCTTGTTAACTTGTGTAATTCTGGTACAAAGCCCTATGTGGTGTGTCAGCTCATGTTTTAGAGCAAGATCGTGATTTCCTAACCATAGGTGTTCCAAGTCTTCGAGTGGCTTTGTCTACTAATTAATCTGGAGCTAAAACCTCCTAATTGCAGGATTTAAACTAGACAGTATAAGCTGCTTGGGAAGCTTTTGGCTTTCGTGGAGCTACGCTTAAAAAGCAGGCATCCATGACCAAAAAATAACCAGCAGAAGCAGGTGCTTCAGAATTTTGGGAAATCCTGTAGTGAACTGTTAAGGAGTAATAGCCTTCCTATAAAGATCGGCTGCCTTATCTTGCCTAACGTCTCTGTTTGACAGCATGAAAGAACATGCTGCATGTTGACTGCCCTCTTCCAGATATTTTTGACACACTGCACAATTTGTGCCCTGGATAGGGAGTAGGTGTGCAGAGCATATGTACCCTCATAGTCCTAACTGTTTTCTTGTGTGCATGGGTATGGAAGAAAATGCAGAAAGAAGGTATCTGCAGTCTACAAGAATAAGTGATAACCCTAGTTGTTGTGATCTGTATGCTTACGCCATGCAGCTGGGAGGCAGAAGAAGGAATCTCCATGTTTGTGCTGCATGCATCTGAATCAGAGCATGAGTATCTTCTGTATCATCCTGTCCTTTCCTCATTGGTTTCACCAAATAATGTTTAAGATAGGTAATGTGCAGACCTTTTTGGCAACTCACCCAAATTATATTACATTGGCAGATGGTCACTCAAGGGGTGGAAAAATGCGATGTAGCGCTGTACAAGGACAATATTGATGACTTTCAGCAGTCTGTTTCTCAGCTCGGCTTCATTTCATGAAGGGAAAACATCTTTTACATCACGGTAACAGGTGCTAAGTGCTTTCAAGAAGTATTAGTTATAGAACTTTATTTTATGGAAAAGCTGGTCACTGATGGATAGCAGAGTTTTCTATAGAGGACATCTCTATATAGAGATGAGAAACACCATTAAAGTGCTTCTGTAGGAATGGCCCTACTCTGTGAAACTTGTCAGTGCTGCACCTGCAATAGCACGCATGTGGAACCAAGCTGGTTTCTGGGCAGATGGAAGTCTGTTCCTGCCATTGCAGCCCATCTGCCGGTATCAAATCTGTTTTGACAAATGCTTACAGAAACTTACTTTAAAGCTTCCTTGGCCAAAACCCTTAATAGGCTTTAGAGGCCCTCTCATTTGGCTTTCAGGTAGTCCATGTTTACTGCTAGAAATAAATGAGTGTTCCTGCTGCTCTACAACTCCGTTTGTCCTTCAGAGCTTTTCTCCTGTCCTGTGAGTGAAACTTAACAATGAATTTTCTGGTGTAGATGAAGAACATAGGTGTAGGCAAATGCATATATACAATTTGTATAGGTGTGTGGTAATGCAATGCACTCACACCTACATGCGTATGTGCACATACATGCTCTCTCATGGGTATGTGTTCTTAAAAATGCACGCTTCCTGAAGGCTGACGTAAAGAAAGCCAGGTATGTAATCTCACTTCCCAGTGCTTCTTATTTCCTTAGAATCAGTCTGCCTTCATTTGAGGAAACTGTAATAAAGCAGCAGCTTATCAGCTGTTGTCCTTCTAATTGCTCTGCGTAGGACCATCACTCCATGGACCAGCGAAATGCAGCCAGCAGCTTGTCTGCATACCTGCTGGTCCCTTGGAGAGCGCACGTTTCTTGGTGAGATCTCAGTAAGAGGATGGGGTATCATCAGATATATCTGCTTCGAAGAGGTAGTTTGCTTGAAGTTGCTTTTCACTTGGAAGTGGATGAAATCATGGTAAACAGTCAGTGATTTTTCCCTCTGCAGCCCTCCGCCACTTCAATTTCTTGAGCAGAAATCTTTGCACAGATTTTAACGTGTGTCGGGGGAGCATAGATCATATCTCTTAAATTGTATTTTGGGCATATCAAAAGCATATATCTGATGTCTTGTGATACCATATCTTCATTCTTACTGCTACCTAAGAATGTTGCATACCAAGTTAAGCTTTTCTGAGAGCAAAATGTCCCTTCCTGCTGTAGAAGAGTGAAGATGCTGCGCTCTTTGAGGAAGACTTGATATTTGCTACTGACCTTGAATTGGTTCAATTTAAGTAGAAAAAGGACCTCCCAGCTTGTGCATTGGTCCTAAAAAATGCTGTTGTTCTTGTGTATACAGCTCTTGACAGCTGAAATGTAGGCTTATGTTCTGTCTTGTCTGTTTTTCAGGGTAGAAATTGAGCCTTTCACAATGAGAATTAGTCATCTCTTGTGTGAGTAATAGCTTTATTCCCAGACAGGTGAGTTCACAGATAAGGTATCTGTGGTGTCATCTAGCTGCAGACCTCGTAATGCTCTGTTCCTTGTGCCGTATGGCACTGCAGTTTCTTTTCCAGAAATGAAGCATGAAATTGTAACTGTCTGGAAAGGTAGCACAGTGTTTTTTTTCTGCTGCATGTCCTGGGATTCTCTGGTGGTTGCCTATGTTTGGGCAGTATAAGCAGTCACTTAGAGAAGCTGCCATTTCTGAGAAGTTGGGAGTATTACTCCCTTGAGCATCAAAGATGGAAGAAAAGGTGCAAGGTAGGCCCTACAGATAGTTAGGACAGATATTCTGCCAGATGCCAGAGATTTATCCTGGCTGAGCACACAAGCTGTGTTCCCTGCTAGCAGATCACTAGTCGGGGTATGCAAGTGTGCTGACTGCAAACTAAAAACACAGCAGAATTGTTTCTCAAATCAGCATATTTCTCACATGAGTACCATAGGTTAGATTCTTCTTACTAGGGAGAAACTGACTGGTCACGTGTATGACACTAACAAGGCTTTTTGCTCATATACCCCCTTCCTCCATGGGGCTAAAAATATGAAAAACAGAGTGAACCCTGCAGTTCAACCATCATGACAGCAGCAAAGGAAAGCAATTTGTTGAAGTATTGGACTTGAATATATAGGATTCAAGTCTGGTTTTTAAATAACACGTCCTGGGGGAAGTCTTCATACTTGTTAAGATGATTTTGAATTTAACAGCAATTTCCAAATACTGCTACAATCTTAATGCTTATCTTACTAAAGTTGGTGAGAATTATTATTTTTTTCAATATTTTATCTCAATTTCATGATATTCTTACACCTATTTGAAAGTCAGCCATTTTCTTCAGGGAGGAAAAAATGTAAATCTTCCTGAACTGAACTTTCTTTTTGTAATGCTGCATCCAAGAAATTTGAGGACTCCTACTCTTTTGGCAAGATCTGTGCCTAGGTTCTTGCTGATCCAGTCATGCTGCCTTCATTTGCACTCATTATTACCTTACTGCAGGGGGATGTTGTACTGAGAAGGGATAGTTATAAAGCAACGTATCATTCTCTGTTACTGAGAATGGAAAGATTAATATCTAACAGAATCTGAACCCAGCGGTACTAGAGACTATATCTAGTGTATTGCAGTCGGCATCGCCTCATTACCACAGGAGAGAGCTTAAGCCAAGTTTTTAAAAACACACTCTAGAGTAAGTCTGTGCATTAGGGAACTCAGCTGTTCAGCAATACAGGTCTAATGGTACCTGTTAAATTACTGAAACTCTGTGTGTACAATTAGTTTCTAGTCTGTGGCAATTTATGTCTTGGTGTTAAATACGTGCTCACTGTTCTTCTCAAGCCTTCGGGTGGGATCACTGAGGAATTCTCTTCGTAGTGATAGGAAAAGCAGTTACGCTGTACGGTTCGCACTGCTTTCTGGACTTGTTCCACGTCAGAGGCTCATTGTCTTTCTTGTACATACCTCTAAAATGTCACAGGAAAGGGTACTTGTTGTCTTACAAGCATGCTTCCCAGTGACTCTGCGGTATTTAGCTGGTGTGTGCGCCACTGTTTCTGCTTCTCTAGCGAGAGCTCACGTTCCTTCTTTGCCTGTGGTAAGAGCTGCAAGTGAACAAGGACAGGCTTCAGTCACGACCTTTTTATAGCACGCAAGGAATGTGTAGCTCTTCGCACAGCGGTGGGGTAACTGTTGGGCCGGAGCTGGAGGTGCCATTCGCAGTTCGTGTCAGCGTGGTCTGGCTTAGGCGTGGTGACAGCGCCTGTCACCAACACAGACCTGACCGCAGCGGTGTCATCTGTGCGCTTCATGAAGAGCCTGACTGCTGCTGTGCACAGAAAAGAGCAGCACAGAGGGCTGCCAGGGAAGGCATCTTCACTGAGACTGCTGCACCTTCTAGAATTGGTTTGTCGTAAGTGGAGGAATGTGGCAGTGCATCGCTACATCAGGAAGTTAGGCTTTCAAGAGTACAGCATGTTTTGTTTGCAATTATTTTGTCGATGGAAGAGTTTCATCTGTTGTGTGAACAGGGGTGTTAGGGGTTCATCTGTTACTTGAGAAGTGTTGATATCACCAAGCTGTCTTTGCAGCCCTGAAATTTCTGCTTTTCCGTTTATAAAGTTTGTATTAGTCACAAGTACTCCGTCACTACTTAGCAATTAAAATGAAAGTTGTGAGCCTGAGAGACGCAGCAAGGAGACGTGCCGATCCGAGGTGGAGCTGATCAGCAGCAAAATAAGGGAGTTACCCAAGGATCTTACACTGACAATTAAACCAAGAGAGGGATACAAGAGTCATGCCCTGATTTATGTGGATTATGCTCACTTTGTAGTGATAATTATACACTATTCTGAATAGAATTTTAATATCAGATGTGAAACATCAGCTACCCTGATGTATAAGAGAACATTTTGCAGTTGCCTAGAAAACATGACTTTCATGATGATTATTATATACGTTTTGGACTGGATTTACTAGTTTGCCTTACACGAAGCCTCAGATAAACAAGTTTATCTGGTTCTGGTGATAGAGAGACAGAAAAGCCAGAGAGGGAGCATGTTGTCAGCAATAACCCTTGCTCGTCTTCCATTGCGAATTCAGTATGGTGCCGAAAGCTGATTTCTTTCCACCTTCCAGGAAAAAAAAAACACTTCTTGACTAAAATAAACTATGCCTGCCCTGGAGGTGCAAGCCAAGATTATAAATAAGTCACATTCCTCTGTCTTCCAGACACTGGAATACAAGACTGATTAAGGCTTTGCAAGGAAATGCTAACGTCTCAGCTGTTAGTGTGTGAGAGCATCACCATGTAGCTTGAACAGCAAGGCCAGCAGTCCCCCGTACTTCTGGCAGTGCGCAGCTTCTGTCGTAGTCTTTGTTTTATCACAACTTTCAGTTAGTTTCTGCTCCTTTAATTCAGAGGTGTAAGCTCCAGGAGGAAGCAGTCAGTTTGAAGAGGAGATGCAACTCTCAAGAAACTTTCTTGATAAAAATGTGAGGCCCAGGAGTACAGGACTGTTTTGCTGGTATTTCGTCCTGTCTGCCTGTAGGAGAGAGAAGAAGACAAAAGGAAAAATAGGAATGGAAGAAGCTGATCTCTGCCAAAAGTGGAGCAGAGGAAAAAGGTTCTGAGGTATTAATCCTGGTCTCTAGTGGCATCTCCAAAATAAAGGATGAGTGCTCAGATAATATTTTTACCAGGTAACCGATTGAATGAAAGATATCAGGAAGCATATTTGGTCTCAAACTTTGATTCACATGATTTCTAGTGCTTGTTTAGAGACCTAACAAAACCTTAAAACAAAAAAAAAAAGGGGGAGTGGGGGGGAGGAGGAGGGATTTGCATCTTGCAGGGCTCTTCTCCATTTTTGTCCCTTCTTCATATCTGTAGGAGAAGTGAAAAAGGTGGACGTAGTACAAGGCTGGTTTCTTTATTCTTTAAGGGGATAAATGATAATAATTTGCAATAAGTATCTTCAGTTCAGGATTCTAAAAAAGTATATATAAACGCAGTTGACTTGATTAGCTCATATATTTACCCTGACTGCATGCTTGACTTGAATATTTGCAAACGTTACCTTATTTTGTGGGCAGTCTATGCAAATTGGACCTGCAGCTAAGGTTTCAAAGAGTATTGAAGCAAAAGCTTTCTAACTAGGCTCCAGGGTTCTGTACTTAAGCAGAGTTTCAGCAACAGTGTTATTGGGGATAAACTAATTGATAGATGCATTCCAGGTCTTCTTCAGGAGTGTAAGATGTGGGTCAATGCAAATAAATAGGATGGGTGCCAGCGTTCTGAAATTACAGGGCATGGTAATGACTCGAGATGCTTAGGTTCTGTAATGGGAGAGGTCAGACTTTCCAAGCTGTCCTGGTACAGCTCCAGTTCAGTTTCACTGGGATTTGTGAACATGGAGTGCTTCTAGAAAGCACTTGACATGCAGCAAGTGCTCAATAAAAGTGTTTTATTTTTAGGCAGCTGACTGTGGTTTTAGAGATTTTAATTTTAAGATGTGGTTGCTGGTTTTTGGTTTTTTTTTTTTTGACAAATACACAATATGGTCTTGTTAAATCTACTTCTGCTTTCAAACATTTGAATCGACAAAAGAGAAGTTGATAAAGGGCTCGTTGCTTATCTGTTAAGAGAAAAGCGCTCCTCAGAAATGGCTGTTTTTACCAAAATATACCTATAGAGCAGATGGGCAATGATGCAGGCAGATGAAGTCACCTAACAGAGTTTGACTTGGGAGAGAAAAGTTGGCGTTTTTTGTTCACTTGCTTGTTTTTCTTTAAACACCACAGAGCAGAGTTTGGATTTTTACAGAGCCTTCTTCCTACCTCTTTTGTCTGTTTCAAATTTTGTCAGAGGAGTAAAACGAATAGCAGAGTACAATGTTTTTTAGTCTAGATTTTTTTCACTATTTGTAGCACATCTTGCAAACTACAGTGAGTGTAAGCAGAGCAGCTGTTCTCTACATTTCTTGGCAGTGTAGTCTGATGAGATATCAAACAGGAATGAGGTAGCTGCAGGCGTCTTGGTGAGCTGATGCTGTTCAAGCAGAGGTTTTGACTTGGAGTTTGGGTTCTGAATTTGCAACATCGGGAAAAGTGCTGATGTGGAAGGCGAGGTAAAAAGCAAACAATGCGTGGTGTTTAAAAACAAAACACAAAGGAGTTGAACAAAGGCTGAGTTGAAGCAGCTCAGCCCTTTGACTTTAAGTTTAATACTTTTAGGAACTTTGACCAAAATACTGCTTCTCTAGTCTTTATTAAACACAGTTATTGCAATAGCTTCTTAATACTTCAAGTGGCAAGAGCTCAGTAAAGTCAGGAAGGACTAGGCTATTCAGCTGTGCCTAATTCTCAGTTGCTGTGGGGGACCTTCCATTCCAAATTTCAAATGAATTCCAGTTCAGATTTCAAAGGTGTGAGGAAAACCTTAATGGTGGGGGAATGTGAAGCTGTGGAGCACCTCTGCTGCACGCACAAATGATCAAAAAGCAAATTGTCCTAAACTTGATAAGCAGCAGGACGACAAGTCAGCGGATACCTGGCCGAGGGGAGGTTTGGCAGTGAGGCTTGGCATGGGGGCTGCTCTTGCTGCCCATCTCTGCCCAGGTGCTGAGCCTTGACACGGGCGGTGGAGCACAGGGGCGAGGAGGTTTCCTAGCTTACTTTACAGGGAAGAGACAGAGCTACTCATCCCACTCATCAGGGAGTGGATAAGCTGTCTGCCTTGCAGGGAGGAGCTGGCAGCTGGCCCCGGTGAGGTAAACAGGCTTTTTAAAGGAAGTGTTTGAGATATGGGAGAGGCCTTTGGCCCAAGCAGCATTCTTTCTTGGAACTGTGCTGCCTGCGTGGCTTAGGGCAGAATGGCGTGGAGGGTGAGAAACTGCACTCAGGGCTTGTTGATACAAATGATTTACACCTGAATTTACTCTCTTGTCCTGAAGCAAAAAAGGCGGCCTCCACATGATGCAACTCCTTTCCTGTGGAAATTGCCCTCCTGTATGGTCAAGAAGTAAGTTCTGGAGCAAGCAACTTGCAAGTAACGCGTGTGTGTATGCTTCTCCAGTGTCACCTGTTCTCATGTGTCCGCCGTCTTCCTACACAATGTTGCACTTCCTGCAGCATGCATGGTGCCTCGCACATGTTGCTGGGACCTCGCATGGTTTTTGGGTGGGTGTAGGATCCACGCCTCCCTGGTTCATGCAGAGTTCATAGCACTGAGTCCTTTGACGTGCCTGGGGATCACGACTGTGCCCTGGCTTCTCACCTTGTGAAGAGAACTTTCCCGGTGCAGCTGGATGCTTTTTGCCAGTCCGCCTGATAGTCTGAAAAACACAATGACTGAAGGAGGTGAAGGTAGCAGTCTGAACAGTTTGATAGGGTTTTTTTACAAAAGCTTTGTATGATTTGCCCCTGTATAAGTGACTCAATGCTGTCAGCATGTTGCAGTGTATCAGAACTTTGAAGCATTGACCTAAATGAAAAGGTTATGAGTGTATTGAGCACTCAGCACTCCAGCTTCTGTATTCACAACAGGCCGGACACTATTGCAGGGTCCTAGCATCTGAGGAGACGGCAAATTCAGAAGAACTGTGCACTGTAAAGCCTACCATTCCTACAAATTGCCACTTTCTCCTTGTGTAAAATCCACAGAGAGTGTGGGATTATGGTGCACAGTGCCTGCAGCGAATAGAAAATGCAGTTTCAGACCATGTTTTCTTCTGGTCATTTCCAGGGTAACCAAAGACCATAAATAGGTCAGCACAAACTTGAAGGGAAGGGCAGAAATCACAACATTGTTTCCTTATTCTTTCTGAGGACTAGTAAGGTCAAGTAACCTCTATGGATTTTTGCTTTCATTGCCTTGCAATATGAGCAAACAGCTTTGGAAGTTTTCAGGCCCACAGGAATAATGGCAGCTGGACCAAGTCCAGTGCGCTTGGGGCTCTGGCGGAGCAGGGGAAAACAAAAAACATGGGGGAAAAAAAAGTCACAGATCTTTCTAGAGGAAGAAGAGTTACAAAATTTCTTGGTTTTGTTGATCTTCTTGAGGAAGGAAAGTTAGAAAAATAGTTAGAGAATTCTCCTTAGAATCCTTAGAGTCCCACTCAAATCCCAACTCGAAGTGTTTTGCACGTGACTGTATTGGTAGGGACTGAAGTTTTGCTCTATTCCACTTGGGCTTTCAAAATCAATTTGAATTTATTTGTTTTTTTTTCTTTCAGCCAAGCTACTGCTGGCTTTGTACAAGCGGATCTTCTGGCTTACCATGCTACAGCTGAGGCCTTTGTAGCTGGATGGATATTCATTGACTTGCCCTTGTGATCTAGAAACTGCTTTATGTACAATTCTTGTCCTGTTGATGTAATGTATTTGGGAGATTGAGCAGACATACTTATGGGCTCAGTAGTGGTGTTAAATAGGCAAATGGTTTATATTGCCTGCAGAACAGCCCGTGCTATTGTTTAATCACAGCTGAAAATAATCAGCATTTTGCAGGACTGGGAAGAGGGAGTGGTAGGGAAGTATTTGGGGAAGATTTTTGGTAGTGGTGTTGTGTTCAGCATATTTTATTTACAATATTTAGCACCTTCTGTGCTAAATATTTTCTGTTCCCTTTGGGAGTCATGTATTTCTAGTCTCTACAAGTCTAGGTCTCGTAGCTCGAGTAATGCAGTTTGATTCTAGAGCTACCTAATGAAATCTGAGACACCACCGTGAAATCCAGAATTCCCTGGTATGCATAATAGAGCAGCACTCTGTGCCAGTTGTATGTGAAGCAGTTGTATGGTTTTCCTTCACTTTGTTACGTGTACACAGAAGCTGAACATAAGATACCTGTCAGACCCACAGCTTGCTTGTATGTTTGCAGGCTGTGCTTCATATTGTTTGGTCATGAAAAATGAAAATCTGTCACAAAAGCTTCCTTTTCTAACAGCAGCTGATCTTACTTAGGCTTTTCAGAATCATTTTAATAGGACTATTAATGCAAATCAGCTGTAGCTATTAATTGTCATTTTTTTTTAAAACAGAGCAAACTCTTGTTAATAATATAAGGACTAATGACAGGTTATTGGATGTACTGGTTTAGTGGCCTATCATATTAATATGGATCGTTGTTGTCTTAACCTTTTTCTCATCTGCCTAAGAGCAGGTGGGCCTTACTGTGTGTATCTGCTGAGTTCTGTTAATATCAGAGACTTTTTGTGACTGAGTTGAAAATTGTTTATTACTACATGAGTGCTGCATACAAGGAGAAAATAGCTGTTAAGCACTCTTAAATGGGTTGTGTCTTATTTCCCAGGTAACATGCATGTGTCACTGGCTGAGGCACTGGAGGTTCGGGGCGGGCCACTGCAAGAAGAAGAAATATGGGCTATTTTGAATCAAAGTGCAGAAAGCCTTCAAGAGCTATTCAGAAAAGGTAAGCATTTTAAAGGAGGGATATATGGAATGGAAACATCTTGGTTATGTTTACCTGTAATACACTCTCTTGTTCTTCGTTGACTCTAAACCCACATAATAAATTGCTCCTAGGTGCACCTCAACCCTGAGGCTGTTTTCAGCCATTCCTTCATGTTCTGTCAGGACACAGAACACATGGTTTCACGTGGTGACAACTTTACTTTGGTAGGAAACTACCACATAGTCTCTGCATTGTTCTAGACACTTAGAAAAGAGATGGAAACATTAAAAAAAAAAAAAAATACCTCTGAGGCCATTGGAGCAATCTGTTGTAGTATACTGTACAGCATAGTATAGTGCTGTCATGACCAGTTTGCTCTGAAGTGATTTAGTCCTGAGTGAGGTGAAGGTGAACCACTGAAAACTTGAGCAGATGATCAGGAGTCACTTCCCAGAGTGGGTTTAGCGATCCAGGTATAGATACTGAGAGGAATGTGAGTGCATGTTTTGCTTTCCAGGAGTTAGAAGTAAATCTCTCTTCTTCCTACCTCCCCCAAAGTAGTAGGTTTTAAGTTGAGCATCTGCAGTGTTGCTAACGATCATCTGTTCTAGCATTTGATCTAAGTATGGTGCCCTTTTCTCCCTTAGGTTTTCCTTCCCTTTTTTATAATCTGCAAGTCCTTAAGCGCATTGCTCACCCACCCACCATTTTTTTTCTCCCCATTTTTATGAAGTTTTGGACTTAGGTGACCTGACCTCAGACAGAACATGCGTTTCGATGATGCATCTAGCACTTGAGAAAACGTGTGGGGCTGTCATCTCGTTCTATCTAGGCATCCATATGTATGAGTATTTAACTTGATTCAGGAAAAATCGCAAGTTCTCACTTTGAAAATGGCTATTGTTTTTGCCACATTACTATGCAAGAGATGTATCTTGATTATTGAGGGAAAATTCTGTTGTAATTTTGCATAGGATTGGCTTGAATGTATAATCTTGCTGAAACTGTAAATTGGTTTTTTTGTGTTTTTTTTTAAGATATGCTTTAGAAAATGTCTAGTCAGACACTAGGTCTATCTCATACATGGATATATGTATGATCTCTGAATAGTTCACAGAACTCAAAAGAAGGCACATATTGGCAGAAACTTTCATACAGTACTTGATATCTGAACAAGATTTACTTAAGATCATAATCATGAAATTAAAGGGAAAGCTGGTGTCTTCTTTCTTTTTCTCTGTTGCATCTCTGTGGAAACCATTTTAAGACAGTGAGTTGGTGAGTCTGTGGGAGACTTGGACTAAAGAGCATCTTGAAAGATTACAGGTTCATACTTGAGAATCAACACCATGAGCTCCATCTTGAAGTCCACCTGAAAGAAGCCAGTACCCTAAATGCATAGCAGAGAAACTACTTAAGAAGTGTAGACTTAAAAGAGGTCTCCAGTGAAAACAGGAGCTCATCTGTTCTTAGCTTGAGTAGTGCAGAAGAGTTATAATTACTGTGAAGGCTTCAAGGAAGTGTTGAGAATGAGAACACAGGCAGCCCTCCTTTGGAGGGACAAGTACTGAAAGATGAGAGCACAAAATGGAAATCTGCCCCAGGACTTATGGTATATGCTTTTAAGGTAGGGGAGTGTTTGCCAGTCAAGACTGGCTAAGATGGCAGAAGTTTCTGGTCTTGCTTCCTATCAGTGAATACCAAAACACAGCTTCAGATAAAATCAGTGCCAGAAGATTCTGTCTCTTTTGGGATATGAAGGTGTTTTACTGAGTTGTTCTGCTAGTTCAGCAAACTATTTTCAGTCGCATGCTATTAATTAACCTGGGGTATAGCCCTGTGGTAAAATGCTCTTTAAAAGACACCTAAATGAAAGAGCTTTACAATGTAACAATGGTTGACAAAAACAACTTAATTCCTCCCAGCAAGATTAAGATAACCAGTCTTTAATGAAGATTTGGCTTTGCTAAGGAAAAAAAATATAGACATCTTGTTTGGTCATCTTGAATATCAGTTTCTGTGCTGGCTTGTAGAGATATGTTGCAGAGCAACACATGCATTTGAGAATGCAAAGCTTCCTGTGGGCTTTCTTGTCTGACTCAATTTCATTTGCTCTTTGTGGAGGACTTGCAGCATATGGAGGATCCTAGGGAAATCCAGCTTTCCAGTTAAATTTTAGACATACAGAGAGCACAAAAGAGCTGTTCAGTGGCAGAAGTCAGACTGGCAGTTTTTCAGAACTGACCAGCCACTCCTGGGCAGAGGGCAACACAGGCAAGCTCTGAGTTTTGGCAAGTTCACCACAGGCTTGACTCTGATCAGTCTCAGGGATGGTCTTTTCTTGCTCTTGTATCGCTCTGGATCCCCTGATAATGTTGTTTTGTAACTAGATCTAAGCTTTGATAAATATTTTCTATATTAAGTTTCTTTATTTTAAAGCAGCATCAACAACAAAAAACAGTTCAGCAGCATGGTCCAACTGTTTTGAAATCAGGAGGACAAAACGGCCATGGAAATTGCCGTCACTTAACTTGGCTTCTATTGGAAGCCTCCTACACCAGTCCAGCAACCACACACTTAAAGGAATTGCCAACCCAAGCAACCATTTATGTATTTATTTATTAAATCCTGGTAGAATTTTGAAGTTGGGAATTCTTGCTCTTGTTCCACCAACTGAGAAAGTGTTCTTCAATTCATTTGTTATTTAAACTAGTTTCAGGAAATTAGGGAAAATTGCTTAGGCAAGCCTCTGTGACAGATTTAGTGACTTGTTGATTTATACTTGTCTCTTGGTGCGTCTGTCTATTTATCCATCAAAGCACTGAATAAATAAGTACATAATAAAATTCCATGTTTTACATTCTTAATCACAGGTCACACCACGTCGAATTCAGTGACTGATCCATAGATGTGCATGTTTTTATGCTTATTTGTACTTACAGTTCTAAAAATTGTTGAACCCATTAAAATACTTAAAAATTTGATTGTAGTCATTGTAAGCAGTGAAAAATTAGATGGAAATGCCCAGTTGCTGATCACTGATTTAGAAGATCAACTCTGGTAGCTGTCTTGTCAGCATGTTATAAGCTGTTAAATGGAGGAGAAAGACAATCCAGTACTCCTGGTTGCAGTTCTGACATCAGTTGTAGTGAAGTTGAAATTAATCTGGAGGTTTGAAAACGCCGATACCAGACCTGCCCTTCTCTTACATCTGTTTAATTATCTGCAATAACTATTTTGTTGTTCAGAGGGTGTATCAGCTGTTTCAGACATGCTGTATCTTGCATTCAGTGCTGCATGAAGTCAAAGGAACAAGGCTTTGAAGTGAAGCATCTCGGAGGCGAGCATGTAGGTGCTGTGCTCTCCGGTGTTCAGAATAGTAAGCCAGGCATTCTTTTAATTTAAGAGGTTGAACTGGAGAGAGTTTATCAAAACTTCAAAGTGGCAAAGACTTGGTGGCTTAGGCCACTCCTGTGTTACAGTGTTTCCTGGGTTCTAAAAGTAGTCACACCTTGTGTTTCTAGAGAAATGTGTGTTCGGAGGGGGAGATGAGGAAGAGAAGTGGAGGAAACCTTTTTGATAATAGAAAGTCAGGCTGAGTGAAGACAGAACTACTGTACAGGCTGGCTTTCTGCACAGAAATATAAACGGAGAATGATTTATGTTAAAAAAAAAAAAGGCGATACCATCTGCAAGTGCATGTGAGGAAAGACAGTTGTGTTTTTTGGGGACCTGTAAATCTTGTCAAGTCATGCCATTGCATCTGCTTAGCTTGGGTAAGTTTAATGAAAGGGAAAAAGGCAAAGTGAAACATGTTGATGGAAGCTGGTGGTGGGTTCCAGTAATCAGAGCTAGTTGGTTTTAGGGGGAAAAGGGCAGGGAATGGAGTCTTTTAGTTGACAGGAGAGAAGAGGCAATAAGAGGAAACAAATCCTCATTTTCCAGCAACCCCCTCGGAGGAAGGTGTTAGTACATTCTTTTTCGCCTTCACCAATAACTGTTGCAAAATTGTTTTTTTTTCCACATTGTGCTAACATTTGATCCTTTAGTGGAGGAGGAGGAATGAGGCCAGACTTTTAGATTCGGCTGGGTTTCTGTTCTTCCCTAAGCAAGTCTTGCTTTTTACTTGCACTCTTTCTGGAACTCTGCAGGGTGTGCTTGAGGTGGTGGTAAGGCACGGCGTGCTGTTACCCTGAGCAGGGAGAGTCCTGGGAGTGACAGGGGTTTCCCAGAAACTAGTCATTGACGTTATTTCTTGCTCCAGTCCTCTGAGGAAAGAGTAACTTTCAGTACACCTCCCACTCTTCCCTGTGCTGCTGGTTTCCAGTGGTTGAATGTCGTGCCAAGGCTTTCTGCTCAGTCCCATCCTCCTGCATCTTGGTGATGGCTAGGGAGCAATGCAAAGAGGCAAATGCTGAGAATCCTGTGCGTGTATGTTTTGGGTTGTTGGTTTTTTTTTTGGTTTATTTGGGGTGTTGACTCTTTTAAGACATTTTTTGATGTCCTGAAAGGGTTGAAATGTTCATCATTTCCTACCATTTTTTGCTAATTGCTATGGCCTAAGGGAGAAAAAGTAGGAGAAATCGCAACTTTAAGAGCTTGAAGTCTACCTGTTGTTTAGGAATTCAGAGTTACCAGCCATCACTATTGTAAAATGGATCAGTTTTAAACTGCTGCCTGAACTCGCTCTCTCTTAGAATGTTTGTTTTTTGTTTTTTTCTTTGGCAACTTGCATCCTGTTAAACCATTTAAAGGTTTAGAAGTCTTTCTTTTATTTTCCAGATGCTATGTAGCTGAATAATCTTCCAGTTTTTACTGCCTTTAAAGCCAATTCACTCTTTTCCCTTCAAGTAGACCACACTATTTATCTGTGTCTTGGCACTGCTGGATAAACTGTGCTCTCACAAGTGTTTTGTTACCAAGCTGCATAGTTCGTGCATGAACTCAGAAGGCTGGCAGCACCAGCGCGGCTGAAAACATCCTGGATGTAAAACTGACTGGGAGCCATACGCTGACTTTTGCAGAGCTTTCAGAAAGATGGGCCCAACTCTCTTCTTATATCGTTTTCCCCAGTGTTTTGGGCAATAGATTTCCCTCACTGCTCTTAGAAATGTTTCTGAAAGCATAGAAGAGGAGAAGACATGAATGTTATCTCTGGAAAGGAGTTCCCGTTGTTTTGTTATGGTCCCTGGCTCTGTGATGCATTCTGTCTTTGTTACTTTTTTCTATGGCACAAACAGTGAAGTGGAAGAGTAGAGTAACTTTAAAATATTATTTTCAGGATAAATTTGCATTTGCAGGAGTTTTGAGGCAATTGATTTGATTTGTGACAGATGCTGCCTTAAGGAAGTAAATAGAGAATGATTTATTCTCATCACTTTTAAATGTAGATAGCAAGCTGTGATGTAGGCAGTATACTCCAGTATATGAGTTAAAAGCTACTAAAAGAGGAAGCTTTAAAAAAAGTGCCAACAAAAGAAGCTTTGCAAAAGCAGACCCTTTTCTAATCTTAGAATTAACTGTGTTCATTGCATGTTGCCTCAGGTCGTGAAGACTGTAGAGTGTAGATGGAAGTATTTTATGTGGGTCAATAAATTCAGCCTGCCCATCTGTAGGGGACAAGGGCATGCTCCACAGTAGGTTTAAACTGGTATTTGCAAGACTACGTGCGAAGAAGCGTGTTGATTTTAGTATTGTTAAAACTAAATCACATTGAGAGAAGGTGCCTGAAGAGGTAATCTTGTGTACCTCGTGCTGTGTGTCTGCTACGTGCTGCAGTAAAATCATCATCTTGTACACAATTGATGATTTTTCCTACTGTATCAAACAGGTATCTTTTCATGGGTGATACAAATGATGATAGGCTTAAATCTTTTTGAAGCTAGGGGTCAGTGGGGTCCCCGTGGGGAAGAAGGAAAGTATGTACTGCAGTCGAAGAACTGGTGATTAATGTCTGCATCAAGTTTTTCTCCTGGCCAAATACATTTCGTGTTGCTGAAGTAGCTCAGCAAATGGAATTCTTCAGTGATTTGGTTGTGCGTTTTTTTTTTTCTTTTCACAGCTTGATGAATTCAGTATTTGGAAAAATAGTGACACTGGACAAGCTCTGGAAACAGAAATAAACTTGTACAACACTTGTTAGTTCACCCATGTGTTTTATTTACTTTGTCTTATACTGATGTTGGTAGGTTCAAGTACCATACATTGCTTTGTCTCTTGAGTTTTTTATTTTAATATGATAGGAAAACCCTCTTGCTCCTGTGTATCCTCTCTGAATAAGAAGAGAAAGATCATCATGCAGGGTTTTATATTTGTATTTTGTATATTTTTTAGGGTAGGTTTTTTTTTGTTGTTGTTGCTTGCAGTGAAGTGTGCTGGTTTCCGTGGGCAGCTCAGCAGTTCTGTACAAGAGCTGAATTGATTTAGCCTACGTGATCAGAGCTGCCTTCTGCAGCAATTACTTGCTTTGGATCCAGAAGATGAAGGCAGAGCAACAAAGTATGTCCCCTTGAGGCAGGAAGACTGAGAGCTTCTCTTCTATGTCATAAAAAGTGAGGAGAAACCATTTCTGCAAGGTGAATTCTAAGCTTTTCATACGAGCTTTTAGCATAACACACTGATGAATTAGAAAAAGTGTAACAAACTTTATGTAACCAAATTGCTATAAAGAAAAAAAACATGAGTCACAGGGTAACAAAACAGCATATATCCTATGCTTTTTTTGGCTTGGGTTTATAAATACAGTATTTTCAAGTTACTATTGAGTGGGGACTTCTCTGTTCACATGGAAGCTCTAAAAACTTTCAGAAAAAGTCTGTTTAAGTACAAACATTTTGAAGTGAAAAGCACAAGTTTTTACAGGTCCACTTACTAATCGCTCTCAGGTGTTTAAACTTGAAATAATTAATTCAAGTAGAGTATGCAGAATCTTCTAGAATGTTTGTTGCCCTCAGTGGTTCCTTTTCCTTTGTAAGGGAAAATTCTGTTTAGGGTTTTAAAGAGTGTTTGTAACACTGAGTGTGCTAGTCTTAGGTTGAAAAAAGTATTAGTGGCTTCTCTATTAAATTATTTTTTCTGCATGCACTGGTGTAGGAGGGGAAGCTTTGAGCTGCAGGAATTCAAAATTGGACATTTTTCTGGATAATTGTGCTAGCCAATTAATAATACAGTTCTGCTTCCCACGTCAGAGAATATGGGACGCCTAGAAGCAATTCCTTGGCTCTTTTTGGAGGAAGGGGAATAGAAGGAATGGAAGGATGTTTGCTAGATCCTTTAACATCTGATACCTGCATGCAGTAATTTAAAACGTTTCCTAGGAGATTAGAAATATTCTAGATTACAAGATAGTTGAACAGCCTGGGCACCAGCACTGTAGGAGCATCCTGAGCTGATAGGAGAGTGGAAAATGTTGTTAGTGGTGGTGCTGAAGTAGGAAACAATTGTTCTGCTGTTGTTGCTTGTTATGTAGAGGAGGAGGACCGACCTGTCCATCAAATGTGGGTTTCCTCAACTCTTTGAAACAGAGTTAATTTTTATTTTTACAGCGTTAAAAGCTTGTGCCTCCTTCAGTGAAAGTGAGCTATATTACTGTTAGAAACGTAGAAAAAATCTTTTAACTCCAGAAAATGGAAAAGGAAAGTGTTCTTTGCTCTAATTTCAGTTTGTTCTGCTGTTCTAAACTAAGATTTGAAAGGAGGATCTTACAAAGGGATTGTGTTTATTCTTTGCCCGCTTCCGCTGCTGTCTCAATTTTTTTTTTCTTATTTTTCAGTTCTGAAAATACTTTTTTCTTTGGGCTGGATCCAACTGTAATGTCCCAAGACTTCTCTGCTTGTCCCAGTCCTATCAGCTAGTCTTAATATGGAGTATTCCTTTTCTCTGCTAACCTTGTCTTCCCTCTTCAGATCATTGCTGCTACAACAGTGCTATTAAGATAGCAGTTAACTCTGTTCTTAATGCAGGATCTCACCTTAATGACATGCATCCTATAGCATTTCATAGAATCAGAATTATAGAATTTGATCATTTTAGTTGTCAGCTGTGTTTCAGACATGAAATAACCTGAGCACAGGAGATCCGTGACATTTTAGCGAGCTCCTCATGACCTTGGTGATATGAATAATGGCACAGAACTAAAGAAAAAAAAAGAAAAAAAAAGAAAAAAAGAGATATTACTCTTTAGTGTGATGAAAATTGGGGTTACTATTGTGGTTATGAACCGTCACAGGTGGAAAAGGAAGCATTTTGATATTCAATTTGTCTTTGAGCTAATAAAATTACATCAAGGAATGCCACAGAACAATTTTATGTTAATTTGGGGCTTTTTCTTTTCTTCTTTCAAATACAGCTGATCCTACTGCTCTGGGATTCATCATTTCTCCATGGTCTCTCCTGTTGCTTCCATCTGGCAGCGTATCGTTTACTGACGACAATGTGTCCCAACAAGATCTGCGAGCATTCACGGCTCCAGAGGTTCTGCAGAACCAGTCTCTGTCATCTCTCTCAGACGTGGAAAAGGTACGATACCTCTCCCATGGCAGAGAGCAGCTGCCTTTTCCTGTTGATGAGTTCACAAAATGGCTTTAAGCTGACCTTTTTGTCTCTGCAGTATTCTTGATTTCTTTGCTTGATTGTTGATTTATTTTGTGAATGCAAGAATCAGATTCAGCAAAGCAGGATACAACTGCCAAGCTCTGCAGTCATAGTATTGGAATTGTTTATCTTGTTTCAGGAGAGACAACATTGTTGAAGATAGTAATGTTGTCTCTAATGTAATCTCTGAAGTTAACATGCAATACAGGCCTTGAAAAACATCAGAAAAAAACATTCTGAATGGCACATTTGTGACATTCTTCAGAATTGATTGTGTTCTTTGTTCCATGCCGGGATTCATTCAGTATGGTACTTTTTTCTATTTGAAAAAAATAGAGAGCAGTTAATATTTAAAGCCACATTGTGATGTTTCTTTATCTTCAGGAAAGAGATCATCAGAAGGACCTCTGGCTTGTAAACTTGAGCAGGCAGCATATCAATAAACAATGACCAAATACTGGCATTCAGCACATACACACTTCTGATTAATCCTCTCTGATTACAGATGTGCAAATTTATTTCATGATAGCAATATAACTGCTTGCTGCAGGGTGATGACAAAATCAAGCCTCTCCACTGCAGCAGTTGTGTTGCTTTTTGTATTGGGAAACAATTGTGTGTGGAAATGTACAAGCTTTGGCTTTACATAAGCAAATTCTTCACACAGTCACCTATAAACTAAATAAAACCCTTTAGCTTGCGGTGTTCCGTCTTGGCATTAGGTTGAAGCTTCAAGCTTTGGGCTTAGGATAAATTAACCTGGTTTGTGAATTAACTCTGCTTAATTTCTGCAAGTGTATTGTCCACACTGGCAGGTGAAAAAGGAACTGTTGCAATACCCTGAGATGGTAAAAACACTTGAAAAAAATGAGCTGCTCCCATTCTTGTTCCCAGTTTAAAGCCTGGCAGATAAATCACAGAGCTGTGCCCCCAGTGTGGTATTCATGTCTGGGTGCTTCCAAGATATCGATCCTGTAGGGCTATTTGCTTGCTTGTATGGCAGGGAAAAACTACCTAGAACAAGGAAAGGAGGTTAATCTTCACTGTAGAGACACTGGTGAAGCACTCCAATAATGGTAAAACAATATCAAACATCTCACTTGGGGAATAACCTAGCAAAACTAACAAATTTTACTCCTGGCATAAAATTGCAACTCTAAATAGCAATCTCTTTTCATTTCTTCCCATTTTATTGTATAAACACTTGAGTCTTATCATGGCTTTATTATTTGGAGATATTAGAGCTGATAAATAACTGGTCTGTGCATCCTTTTTTCTGCTCGTTTCCCTTCACATTAGCAACATACTGTGCGTTGGAGTGTACGCTGTTTATTTGTTGTGACTTCATGTTTCTTAGGTCTTGTTTTGCACATGCTGACTTAATTTGAAACCCATTTAAACCTCTTTTTTGTTGTTCTGTTGCATCTCAGCATAGTTTGCTAGACTCATCTCATGGAAATCTTTGGTGTTTTCCTCTTTTGGTTCTTGTTCTGAAATCAGGCCCTGTCTGCAAGTTGGGCTTTCTTGTTGCCTTGTTTCTTCTGGCCTCTGATCAGCCAACAACAGAGTCGCATTCAGCTCTTCAGCTATGACTTCACTTGCTAGCCGAATGGAACAGTGTATTCAGTGATAACTGTTGGACAAAATGATAGTCACTCAGTGAATACCCTTTTGGTTCTTTCAAGACACTCGGTCAAATTGAATACAAACCAAGCCTGATATAATTGCAAGCCAATTGGAAATGCAGTTAGCAAACCATTTGAAGTTATAATAAGAGACGAATCTGGGAATTGAATTTGGCATTGATTTATATATTGTGGAAATTATTACAAGTATTGTAAAAAGAAGATGAACTCAATTTTTTTGAGTAAATGCTTTAATTTTTAAGGGTGCATGTGACGTTCTTCAGTCAAAGATTGCTTCTTCTGGAGAGACAGATGAGTGTTTTCCATTAGTACTGCACAGAACCACCTATTATTTATGGATCGTTTGAAATTACCAAATTCCTGTTTTGTTTTTTTTTTTTTACAATACAGTTTTTCAGGAGATCATCTTTGCCTAGTTTGTCATGCATGCATTGTCTCGGGTAAGGAACTTGATGTAATGCTGCACAAATGTCAGTTAGCCATAATCTTGTAAACAGGCTGGTGTAGGATTTCATGTCCCCCACACCCTGACTTTCTGTCCCGAGCTAAGGCTGTCAGACCATAATAAGCAGTTAGAAATTTGTTAGGGGAAATGCCAAACGCCAGTCGAGCAGCAATATTGTTATTGATCTGGTTCTGAAGAGAAACTGTATGAAATAGGAGGGAGTTACAGGATATAATGCATGCAGGTATTACTTGACAATCCAAAAGGGTATGTAGGTATGTAGCAGATAGATTTTTGTCTTATGTGTAGTAGTGGCTTGCAAGCAACTACACAATGCTGTACTTACGAAGCCTCCAAGTTCACTTAAAACTTGAAATACGATGGAGTACCACATCATAGACTATTAAACTTATTTTTTTTTGTGAAAGCTGGTTTCGGATAGGCTAGTAGGGTAGCATCTTTTGTAGTAGTGACAGTCTTTGTTTTGAGGTCTTATAGGTTGTGCTATAGTGTTTTTGCTGAGGATGCTGCTGAGGATGACATGCTTCTCAGTTTTAGAACAGAATAAAGCCACGGTGACATTCTCCCTTCTGAGCAAGAAGTTCTCTGTGGTTCTGCTCCGGCTTCCTCACAAAAATGCCATGTCTCTGTTTTCCTCTACCTGCGTAACCTTCTTGCACGCTTATCTGAATGCATGAACTGGTCCCGTTCCCATCCTCAGTGTTTGTTCGCCAGCTGGACTGAAGCGTGCCAGTGAGGAATCTGCGAATCGCTGCTGCGTGCTGGTGGAGGCCGTTCTGTCCTGCTGTGACTCTCAGGCCGTGCTATAAAGGCCGGCCAAGTGATCTGAATGGCAGAAGCTTAAGGTTGGAGTGCTTCTCGGAGTGTGTTCATTTCCAGTGTTGTCTGAATAAAGCCCATTGAATTTAAGAGAGCAATTTTTAATAATAGGTTACTTCTACGTGTATTTAGTAATTACTTCCTTACCCTGTCCCAAAGCAGTGTATTGCTTTTCTGAATACATAAAACAGAAAACGTTTCCTTATTACATGAGAAATGTAAACATACATTATACTTGTGTTCTTGGCTAAAAGTCTGCACAGCGCAGTAATGTTAGTTAGGCCATTATCATGTAGTAGTTATGAAAGACATTATAATGTCTTTCAAGCGGTCTGATCTAAACAGGAAGACATTTTGGCATCACCCTCTGAGTCTTTGTGAACACATTTTGTACGTTAAGAGACTTCTCAGTGCAGAGATAAATTCTCATGTACAACCTTAAGCTAGTACTAGACACATAATTTCTAACAATTCTACATACTGAGTTTGGGAAGAAGAAAATGAGCATCACACTGGTTCTGTTCACTCCACTACCTTTGTCCAGTCGATTTACTTGGAACTTTTTAAAACCTGTATATGAAGTTCCAGAGCCTGAACAGATCTTGTCAATATACCTAGGACTTAAGTAAGATGTTTTGCTTTTAGTTGGCAAGGAGGTTGCCTTAAATGAATCATCCCTAACTTATCACTGTCCCTGTAACTGTTGTTCATGGTCTGCACAATAATTTAATCAGCTGCTTGCTTGAAGTTACACATATATTACTAATAACCTGGTAGAGAGTCATCACTAGTGTATGCTACTTGCATAGTCCAGAAAAACCATTTTTTGTTTTTATTTTTTTTACTGCTGTTCCTTAGCTGTATTGTTATTTTCACAGTGACCTGTTTGGATTGTGTGTATTTGTAGTCTGAAATCTGCAATATTTGAAGATTGTGTTCCATGTCCTGAAGGATTTAATATGTTCAAGATGTATATTAATATCATTGCTGTTGATATTAACTGTTAATTATGAATGTAACGATTAATGCCTTTGTGCCTTAAAATACAAATGATAGATTAAGGTGACTGCTTTATGCATTAATGCTTTTGTGTTCATTACATTTTTTCCTTTGATCCCAGTCCTAGTAATTTCTTGACAGTAGTAGCCAGCTGATGGAGTCCTGCTAAAGCCTGCCTTGCCTTCAGACTAAAGGTTTCAGGAGCTTTAGATACCACCATGCAGTCTGTTCCCCTGCGCCGCTGCTGACACAGATACGTGTGATTCTGCCTTCCTTAGGAGATGAACATGTGAAGCTAAACAGCGAGGCCAGAGGCACTGATTAGATACAGTACCTTTTGTTGCAGTAGGATTTACTTCTCTAGCTCTCAGGCAAAAGAAAATAAAATATCTGAAATACAGATGAGCTTAACTGCCAAGAAAGTATATAGGCAAAGTGACACTAGGTTAGTTGCTCTGCTTTGAAGGTGCTTTGCATTTCCTGTGCTGTTCTGAGTTGATAAATGTCTTGTGTTTTATTATAGGTGCATATTTATTCTCTTGGTATGACACTCTTCTGGGGAGCTGACCATGAAGTACCTCAAAGCCAAGTAAGTTTGAATTTGGTTTTGTTTAATATCACGGTCTCAGACTTGGTAGTGTGACCACTTCAACATGTGAATTAACATGACACGATGTCCTCGTGGGACGCAGAAGAGTGTGGCTTCCTTGCTCTACTTGGAGCTTTTCCCCGTGGTGTGTAAGACTATTGTTGTTAGCTTGCAGAAAGAAGGTGCTGATAGAACGTCTGTCAGTTTCCATGTAGGTATATCTGGGCTAGTCTATCCTGTAGTGTCACAGGCGGAAAAACAGCAGTTAATGCTGCTGAAAAATACTTGTTTTGTTTTAGGCTTATGTATAAAAATAAACATTTAAGTAACATTGTTGATTTACTCATAATAAAGCAGCTTGTGATCTCTGCTGCTGTAATTTCAGTGAGTCTGGAATTGTCACGTGCCAATACTTGCCTTGCACAATGGCCAAGAAAAAGGGTATGAATTGCTTGGAAGAGGGAGTAGACTTGCTACTGACTTGTCAGCCACTGCAGACACAGTCGCAGACTGCTTAGAGCTGAATGTTATTGCTCAAGAGGTTATCTCCCACACCCAGCAGAACGCCTTCACTTAGTTGTGGAAAGAGTCTGGAATGCCTAATTCGTCATCTGGCTGGGTGCTCCCACCTGCTCCCAGCTCAACTGCTTGAAGGCACTATCTAAAAGGGTGAAAAGTAGGTGAAATGCACAGAGAGAGCATTTAATGAGAGACTTGGTGTTGAGGGATTTGACAGAGCATTGTGCAGCTCAGGGAGCTGAGCTATTTCTGTTTCGTGTTTTGGTTCAGTCCTATTTATTGGCGTTATGTTTAAGGGTAAGGAAGGAAATTTTGAAAGGCTTTGGGAGCTGAAGTGCTCGGTTTCTAAAATTTTCTGTACCAGAGTAGTAGTTGGGTTCTAAGTCCTCCTGCTTTGGAAATAGCTTCCTGAATGCAGAAGTCACAAAATTTGATGCTGACAGTTATAGGGATACTTCTTGGTAGTCTACCATGTCTGTCCCCCAAACTCCACTGTTTTCTTGGACAGTTATCCCCCTTCTTTGCTCACCTGCCTTGTAAGGGATGAAGGGAGCAGTAGCAGGAGAACGGCTTGAGATAGGTGTTCAGCAGAAGGTAGGTAGGAATGAATTTTCTTCCATGTTTTTGTTCCTTCCTTTAGTATTAGATTGTAGCAACAGTTTTATAGTAATGCAGCAAGAAGAAGTGCTTTCTCAATGCTTTCTCTCGCTCAGTGTTTTTCCAAAGTATGGTGTGGTGTGGTATGTCTGGAAAGAAAGGGGGAGCAGAAGTACAGAATTTTCCACCAAATGTTCTGGTGCTCTGACCTGTGGAGGTAGTAGAGGCAAAAGGACAGGCTGTGTATGGCATAACTTTTAAGTGTTAGTTTGTATGTGTGGAATTTCACTGTATTTTATTTGTCTGCATTTGTTGGTTGATGGGCTGCTTCTCTGCTGGGAATTTGGTTGAACTGCAAGAATGATTTGTATGATTTGGGAGAAGAAGTGCTGGAAAAATAGGTGGGAAAAGCCTATGTTGGTTATACCAGGGTGATCCAAAAGAGTTATTTATGGCACCATTTAAAAAATAAATCAGGAGCACTAACACAGGAAAGGTGGGAAGATTGTCTTAAAATGCTCTATGTCAAAAAGCACACGACAGAGCTTGTGCTTTGTAGATAACCCCCTGCGATGGGACAGTTGCACAGGGGGAAGCTGAGTCCTCAAGTACTGGTGGCTCCTGAGAACAGGTGTTATCTCTGACCATTGCGCACCCTGTGGAGTTGTATTCCACTGGCAGTGTGCTGGATTAACTGGTTGGGGAGAGGACAATCAAACCTAGATTGTTCTCCACCATATGTTTGTTTTTTTGACCAGTGGCTTTGCTGCTTGAGACCTTACTTCTTTATTGATAATGTTTGGTGGTGGCACTGGACTTTGGAAATGCCGACCCAGCTGGAGTGAAAAAATATCCAAGTGTGGAATTAGAGAAAAGTAGTGTGGCAGACAGAGTCTTACAGAATGATTGTAATGAGGACTGAATTTTATGACATCGTGACTGGCAGAGTGTTTAAAAACAGCAAAGACCTTTAAGCAAAACCCTTTCACTGGTAATTAAGCCCTTGAGAAAGGAAAGTGGCAGTGTCCTGATGGTACAGATCAGGCAGCTTGTAGGGACCATACTGTTGTAGGAGCCAAATCTAGATCCTGGCTGATTGTCCAATGACTGTAACTGCAACTTCTTACCACCTAGATGGTGACTTCCACATTGGCACTCATTTGATGTAGGCAATAAGCCTCATGAATAGTCATTTTATTACGTTGAATGTCTTTTGTTTGTATGTGTGTGCTGCAGGTGACAATTAAAATTGATTCTCACCTCCCTCCCATTTTTGTTTGTCATTAGCCTATCAAACTTGGAGAGCATCTCAACAGCATACTCCTCGGCATGTGTGAAGATGTCATTTATGCCCGTGTATCTGTACGGACCGTTCTGGATGCCTGCAGTGCCCACATACGGAACAGCAACTGTGCCCCTTCTTTTTCATACGTGAAACAGTTAGTCAGACTGGTTCTGGGAAGCCTGTCTGGGGTAAGTCTTCGTACGCATCTGAGGGTTAAGGGAGATCAGCAGGAAGAGAGCTAAGTTGCTAAATCAGAGTCATTGTGCAGTCATTCTTCCTCTTGTTTGACCATGTTGCAGTTGTGATAAGGGGGATTGTTGAAAGGGAAAAACTCTGAAATTGTAGGAAGAGAGTTGTTCTCCTCTTGGTAACAGTTTGTGCACTCGACAATTCTTCCTGGAATAAAGATTTAAGCTGCTGTTGCTGAGGAAGATAGTTTTCTGAAATGGTTATCCTCTTTGGAGGAGAAGTAGGAAAAAACATAAGCTCTGGGGGCAAACATTAGACCTATTCCTACTTGAAATGCTGCAAAAATGGTGGCTGTGGTGTTTCTGTTTTATAAGTGTTCTTGACTTTGGGACAGTCAATGATTATCTGGAAGAAGGACTTCTTAGTCAGTGTGCCAGTTCTCTTGCACTTCTCCTCAGCTCCTGGATAGATAGGATTTTGTGGAGGACTTTATTGTCTAATGATGAGAAATGCCTTGAACTCTTGTAAGAAGTGAAGCATGCTACATGAAATCATCCTGCAGAGTTACTATTCCTGACAGGCGTCCTCTGCCTTCACCTAAACCATCACAACGTAGCCACAGATTAGTCAAATGACTTCAGGCTCTGAATTCCAAGGAAGGCCATAAATTGTCAATATTGTTAAGATTGTTCTTTTGTCAGTGCTTCCTTTTCCTTGTGTTCTGTTCATAATTCTAACAAATGCCAAGGAGTATGTTTTTGCTAGAGTGATATGCAGTGGTGATCTTGAGTTTTATCCTGTTCTATACTGTTGAAACTCTATCTCGTAGAGGTTACACAAATGTAAAAAACTGGTGTCTAGAGACGTAGCACTGTAATTACAAGAAAAGTATTTGAGTTGATAGTACTGTCATTTAACAATTTGTTTTATTATTTAATAGTTACTTAGGCTCTTTATAAATCTGGTTTGGAAGTTCTTGCATGATGTTACAGGTCCCTGTGTTTGTCCAATGTTCAGCAGAAGCTGTCTGTGACAGGGCTCTAGAAGCAGCACTGAGTCGGAGTTACAGATTTGTCTCATGTGTGAGGTTATGTCTGTCAATCCGGTTTGCTCCTCGCTGTTAAGTCTGTCAGTCCAGTGCTCCTCCCTGCAATGTCCAAACTCTTGTGCAGCTGCCAAATGGATCTGGCTTGTGATTCAGTGAAATGAAAGCCTTCAAGGCCTTAATCACTGAAGCTACTAAAGTGAAGATCTAAATCTTAAATCAGGCCATGAGCTATAGAAACAGCCAGTGTGGAGAATTGAGTCATTCATTTTCAGATTCTTAATGGCCCTTTTTGCTTAGCAAATTTTCTGCTTTTCTGCTCATCTTGTCTTTGTCACCAGGCTTGCAAAGGGTCTCCACAGTTTGTGTGACAAACTGACTGGCCTGGCCAGCCAAGGACAGCAGTGGTGGTCCTAAATGCACGTGCTGAATCTAGCTGCTGGGTTCCCGTACTGTGCCAAGTACGGAAGGCAAGGACCAAGGAGCAGGACTGCTAGACGTTATCCAGCGTTGAAGCTTTGCTAATATTCTAATTTTCCTCTGGCAGAAGTATGTCTTAATCTAAGTCGAGGCTTTACAGTTGAGTAGAGCCATGTGTTGACAGAACAACAGCAACATAGCTCTGCTTCTGGGTTTTTCTGCGCCTTAGTTAGCCCTCCATGCTGGTTTTAACATTTTAACTCTGTATGTGTCCTTGAATTTCAGTTTAATAAGAAACGCACGTAAAGCTGTTTTTTCAGAACCAGAGTAAACTTTAGTGTGCCTCTGATCCTGCCTGGGCTTTTCAAAGGTTGGAGGAGCCTGAGCTCTGCAATAGGTCCTTGGGTGATATGTGAAGCACAGTGAGAGATCCTCTTGCATCTTTTCATTTGATGTTAATATCCTTTGTAAGGGGCAATACAGCATAGGACTGATTGAACCTGTTTCATGTTGAGTTGCACAGTAACTGTGATGGATAAAGCTCTTTGATGTCTCCATCCCACCTCCCAGCTAAGCCACTGTCTAGGTTGGCTGATTGCCACCATATCAAAACACCTCAATGAGAAGTCTTTGTTACAGGAAATAAGCTTTTTTTTTTTTTTTAATGAATGATTGATTGTGTATGTAAAAATCACTTCTTTGGAGAAGTGGTGTTTAAAAAAAAAAAGCTAAAAATTAGTAATAAGAACAGTGAATTTTGGAATACAAAAAGAACGTGCCTGTGGGGATAAATGTAACTTCTCACAAGTGCATAAGGTATTACATACAAAATAAGTTGCTTGAGTTATCAACCAAAACCTCTCAGGTACGAGACAGTTCTCTCGATCCTGTAGAGGACACATCGGGCTAATCACAAGTTCCAGTCATGTTGCAACGATGGAACGCATAAGGTTTTCAAGTGGTGCTGTCTCTGGAGTTTGCAGGGATGGATGTATTTAAGTTTCACAGTTGTGAACTTAATTCATACTTACTAGAAAAAAGTCAACCAGTTGTGTGCTAAAAATCCTGCCCTGAGTATTCAGATGTCAGTACTACAGGGGATGGTCTCGCTGGTGAAACCATTTTTTCTTTTGAAACATTTGAGCCTGTACTCCGAACTTGAACTTTAATGTTCAATGCTACCTTGTGTTGTGCGTTATTTAATGGGCGCTAGTTTAATGTTACTATGAGTTCTTTCAGTACGTAACTAGGCGTCATTGCCTGTTTTGCAGATGGATCAACTTGCTTGCAATGGAGATAAAAAATTGCAGCCAGACAGGAGCCAGGCTATTCGGGAGAGGCTGAGGGGGAAAGGACTTCCCACAGGTAAGTGCTTCCTTGCAGGGAGGGTCATGGCAATAACAGCCCTGTGGGAGACCACATTTGCGGGGTAGATTTTGCAGCCAAAGAAGCTGAGTATTGGAGCCCTTGCTCACGGTAACAGAGCCCTGTTGGTAGTTCCATGTCTAACAAAGCACAGACAATGTCAACAAGAGAAAAATTGTTTCTAGAAAATACACGTCTTTTTCTGGTTCTGTTCCTGATGCTAGGAACAAGGTGGCCAGAAGTTTTATTTCAGGGGAGGAGAAGTTTCAGGCAACTGGAGGAAAAGGAAGCGGCTTCTCTTAGTTCCTTCATTTCTGTGGGCCCTGCTTTACCTCACTGTAACGCTCCTTGCATACAGCCGCTTGCTTGCCTTCTCAGGCAGCTCAGGGCTCTTCTCCCTGCACACAAAGCTTCTTGGTACCCCCTCTTTTTCCCTTAGCAGAGGTGGTGTGTGTTTGTCACAGTTCTGCTGTGCTTTGGCAGTGTGAGGTGGACGTGGAAACAAGGTAAGGTTGTAAAGCTGCATTAGGGAGGTTAGGAAAGAGGAAAAGGGGGAGGGAGGGAAACGGCCCTTTTTGGGGACACACTGCCATTGTTGCCAGCGTGAAGTAAAAGGGATTAAGTGATGTGGGACAACAGCCAATTGCTGGCCAAGACTTTATTAGATGTTTCTGTTCAAGGTCTGTGGCAGCATGAGCTCTGTGCTAGGCTTTTCAGACAAGAGTAGGTGTTCTTCCAAATGACCAATCTCATCTTTTTTTCTGGAAGAGTTGTGGAGTGTTTTGTGATGTTCTAGTTGGGCCAGTCAATGTCATTGTGAGGCAGGCAGTGCGATGCGATAATTATCCGAGACCTTTACTGCTTTAAAATGCTCATCAGTAAATGGAGTACCTTGGTTAGCAGTATGTGATATCTTCCACAGATACTCAGCTTTGTAAATGCTAGCAGCACAGACTTTTCAGCTACCTTATATTAGCTCTCTGCCTAGTTACCACTGGTAAACATGGAATGAAAGCGTGTTGCTGATGTGCTTGAGCTGCTCCCTCTGTCTTTTAGTTTGGTGTCCTCCAAAAACAGTAACAGTTCTCATCTCCTCCAGAGTCTTTCTGCAGCAATAGGAAGACCTCTAGGAATTCAGGGTTTGGGACTGGATCAATCCAGCTGACTGGATTTGTAAACAGTAGCATGCCTTCCTTCTTAAGCTCTTGTCTTAAAAATAATTCTTTCCCTGGCTCCCATCAGTTCTGCAAAGGTTGTGCCAGAACCTTATTGTTTTGATTTGTTAAATTGTTAGTTTCTTCTTGAACCCTCTTCTTTCCCAATTTCTAGTTTCGTCATATTCATGGTTTCTTTACACACCTTTGTTCTTCTGCAAGTACATACCATATTCCTCACCGGGCACTTTTCTTTTGCTTTTCAAGTGGATTCACATCATCTTCAGTTTAATTAATAATTTGCTATGTAGCACAGCAGAACTTGATTTGAGCACATTAGCATTTGGCTACTACCTCAAGCTTGGTCATTTCCATACTCTCATTTCCATCATCTATTCTGCTTTTGATCCCATGATTATCATAAATTGCCTGTTTTGAGAATGGTCAGAATGAATATTTGTTTCGTTTTGGAGGCATAGCAAGGTTGTTTTTAAACTCTGTTCTCACTGTACTAGCAACCCTAATTTTTTCTTTACTTTGTTCTCTTGCTAATACAGCTGAACAGTCTTTTGCTCTTCTGCTTTTATTTTTCTTAGAAAATGCTCTTGTTGAAGTCTGTGTGTGCTTTGAGGTTTTTTACTTTTCTGTTTATTTTTCTTACAGCTTTCTGGTTAAGCTGTTTAGCAGATGATTTTTTCTTAATCTCCAGAAGTCATGTTTGTTCCCAAAGTCTTAACTGTATCTTAACAACAAAGTTGTTTTTTTTTTAGGTTTTACTAAATTTTGTAGATTGGTGCAATAGCTCCAGCCAGTATCTCCATGGCTTTTTGGCTCAGTATCCAGTCAAATAACCTCTCTTTAATGCCTGAAACGTTTTATGAGGACTGTGTCTTTTGCTTACAGAGTATAGACTAGATGATCTAATTGGTGTTTTCCTACTGTATCCTCTGACTTCATAAAATGTCATGGCCAGAATACTCTTTCCTCTTATCCTTGCTTTCTTTGAATCACTTAGTATGTATGACGGTGCTTCTGAGATGTTTGAGAGGCATTGCTTTTTATTTTAATTAATGCAACATTCAGTTAGTATGCAGCGTCTGGGTCACTGAAGGGCTGTGGAGCTGGAAGTCTGGCTGCTGGGTGCTCACTTGCCTTCTGGCTCTGCCTGAGATTGCCACAGTGCCAGGCAGAACAGGTTCCCTGCAGTGTGTGAGCTTGTGAAATTACCAGCTCGGAGAGGACTGCCTGAACAAATGGTTTTCTCAGACTGAGGTGTCCAGATGAGTCAGCTGCTACAGACCAGGACATTGTGGGTTGTTTTTTTTTTTGTTGTTTTGTTTTGTTTTAGGTTCTGCCTATTCTGATTCCATTCCAACTTGTTTCAGTTTCCCTATATCACATTAATTACCTGTGGAACTCTGTTTACTTATATCTTTTTCCCTAAAGGGCTTAAAACCATCTTAGTCGCCCCCACAGACATTTCCATTTCAACGTCTGACTTCAGTCCCATTCCCTGGTCCTTTTTTTTTTTTTTTACTAGCATCATCTTAATTCTGTATGTTTCCATCTTCAATATATGCCTTCATCTCACTTTGCCGAGCCCTCAGGGAATATAGACCATCAGAAACATACAGAACAAGACATCCTCATAACCAAATGAGCTCTAGCTATTTTCAGTTCCACGTGGCATACTTATTGAATCATATATTTGAAAGTTAGGGTGATCCCAGTGAAAAGGGTGTCTGATATTAATGAGTGATAGCTCTCATTTGATTCAGGGCTATCTAATTCTTTGTTCTATTTATTGATTTACAATGAATGCAGGAGTATCAAAATATTGCTGCGTCTAACTTCAGATTGATGATCAGTCATGCTGAGTTAATGAATATAGAGATGGTTCAGCTGAAGAGAGATGTGCTCCTAGTTTCAGTCTTTGAAAGACTTAAACATGAACTTTAAGATCAGTTTTGCAAATCTCGGTCATCCAAAATTACAGTTGCTGGGGCTTTTTATTGGCTTAGGATAAATGTTTTGAAATGTTTTTCTACTTCACGTGTTGAAATCAGGTATTTTGTTCTCCTGTATGCCAAGGTTGGATGTTTTCAGTTATTTATTTCTGTCTTTACATCTTAAGTACAATTATTAAATTATTAAATAGCTTCATGCTAATATTCTCCCCAATTAAATTTATTTTCTGTCTCTTTCATGACTCACTTTCTGTGGTTATTTTGGTGAATGAGCTTTATGTCGGGGCAGACTGCAGAAGTAATTCATTCTAAATTAATATTACAGAATGTTTGCTTTTAGTCAAGTCATACTCAGAGCACAATATTTAGGAACTGACTTAGCCAGCAGAAATAGAAACAGTAAAACCTGGTGTGAGTCATCTGAACATATGAGTTATTAAGGTTTCCTGTTCAAAACACTGTCAACCTTAAGAGTTTTCAAGAATTATTTGTGGAAGTTGTTTGATAAGATTCTTTTGGGGTGACAAAACAGCAAATAATTTTCAAACTCTTCCGAACATAAAGCAAGAATTAATTCACCCCACTACTGTTTTTGCTAAAAACTATAGCGTTCATCCCTCAAAAAAATGTAGCCTATTTAAAACTTGGTTGAAATCTCCGTAACTTAACCAGGCCTGGGAGTCTGCTTCCCAGCTCTCAAATAAATGAAATCTTGCACCAGAGAAGTATTGCTGTGTCTCCTTGTGTGTTTACTTATTAAGTTCCACCTTGTGATCAGGATCTGTCTGCACCAAGAGCAGACCTTTGAAAACATACTTGTCTTTTCAAGAAATTTAGCTACCATGTTCCTTGGCTTTGCTTTCCTATCAGAATGCTCTTCAGTGTGACCTTGACTCCTACATCGTGGAGTCTGTCCCAAATGAACCTTGTGTGTTTTAGTGCTGCAGTTTGAGCCATCAAATTTCCAACCTTCATCTCTGTCAAAAGCATGTATGCCACCTTATTCTGCTTGTGATGACTTTAAAGTATCATCCACGTTCACTTTGTCTCTGCGTAATAGGAAAGTGGAAAGAGGGAAAAAAATTCTAAGTGTTGATGAAGTGCCTGTTTAATTAGACTATACACTCTGTTAAGTGCAGCAAAAATGGTAGGTTTTGTAAACCAAATAAAAGATCCTCAGGCTCCACGAAATCCTTTTAATTTTAACAGGAATACTAATGTTCAGTTAGCTCTCTCCAGAATATTTATTGCTTATATGGCTGCCCAGCAAAAACTCACAGGAAAGAGAAAATAAGCCATTTTGATTTCGATCCAGGGAAATTAATTGCGGATTATGTTTTAGTACCTAATCTTGATGAAAATGTAGCTTTTAGTCTATAAAGAAAGAGTTTATAGTGATCACCTACACATGTGAACTGAAACAGATTTCATTTTCTTGCTAAATCCAAGCACAAAGCTTTCACTTACCAAAAAAAAAAAAAAACACCAAAAAAACACAGAACTTTATTCCATTGATTTGAGAATCTCTTATCTGGCAATCTTCACACACACACACCCTGCCCATCTTCCTGCTATTAGAAAAACAGAACTGAGTAGGTGGGAGAAAAATTTCAAGAGTTGAACAAAACAAAATAGAAGCCAGATGAAGATTTTTATTTTTTTTAGTCGTTGTTTTGCACTCTAGAAATGGTGTCTGTTTTCTTCCAATACATTCGTGCATCCTGCAGTTCTGGTGGTCGGTGGTGGTAGAGATCTTGTGATCTTCGGTATAATTGCTGCTGCTTTACTGAGCTTCCAGCCTGGCAGTGCTGCTGGTGGTGCTGAGGGCAAACTCGGAACTCTGGGACAAAATGAGAGGGAACGCAAAGACCCAGGAGTAAAGCAAACAGGAAATGTAAAATGCTGTCTCTGTGCAGAAAACGAGCTGTATGCCTGAGTTTCTTCTGCGCTATGCCCAAATCTGGGAAGGGAAAAGCAGGGTGGACCTTTGCCTAATTGACTCAGAAATGTACTGAAAGGAAATCAAACCATAAGCCTTAGTAGAAAAAACTGCAACGTGCAGTTCTCTGTCCTGCAGAGATGCTGAGGAACAGGAGAGGTGAAATGCTGCACTTAGGAGGTGCAACTTGGCAAGTGTCTCTCTACCACTGTTCTGAACAAGACTGGAGTTTCTGGAGCTGTTTAGGTTGTTTGATAGAGGAGCCATGCCCGTCCAAAGCCGAGCACAAATTGTTCTAAAGGATTTACAGCTTTGCTGTTACGCACAGCACTTTGAACAGTCCTTCAGTCCAGCTCATTTCGTCCTTGACAAAGAACACATTATTTTAGGAGCGCTTCAATCTCAAACTTGGAATTTCTCAACAATTAAAAAAAAGTAAGAGAAAGGAGGAGGTGCTGTTTCTAGCAGGCAACCCACAGGCCACAGCTGGCTCTGTGGTCTTCTGTTTGGCTCACAGCCAGCCCCAAAGGGATTGCAAATCCAACTCCTCCATCAGCTTCCCACTCACATCTGAGAAAGAAACTGCATTGTCTCAGGATAAGGATTTTTCTCTTTAGCTTTTCTGCACACTGATTGTGTGGGAGATGTTTTTTTAAACTTAGGCATAATCAGTTCCTCTTTTCTGAGCTTCCTGTCTAGCAGTGATGGTCTGCTCTTTTCGACACGCGTGGGCGACCTCTCTTTCTCCCCCCAAGCCCAGCACATGTGCATGCACATATGGGCGTACCTGTAAGCGTTGCTGAAATGCAGCTGGAAAAGGTTTTCTGTTCTTTACAGACAAAAGAAAGGGGTGATCAGAAAGCATTTCAACAAAGTCGAACTGAGTTTATTCAGTATAAATAGACCCAGTCTGTGTTTGCATAATGCTTGATCAATTGCCTGTACGATGAAGGTGTTACACAAATAATTGCAGACAGACTGAATTTAGGGAGGACCAGATGACAGCTCTCTAGCTCAGATGAAAATGGACAAGATTACTGGCAGTGAGAAAGACAGATGGTTCGTAAATAACACTTGTCAAAAAGGGTGTAGTTGCATTCATAGCTGAAGACTCCAAAGGAAAAAGGAAGCAGGCCCATGGTCATGTAGTAAACGTAACTTCGGCCTTTTGTGCTCGTGTGGAAACGTAGATTTGGGTTTTAGCACCAGAAGGGATTCTTTTTTGTGAACTCTTGGTGATTAATTGCTATTTTCATGGTACGTATTCCTTCGCCATATATTATACTTTGGAATCATGCAATTACTATAATTGCATTTGAATTATTTACAGTAATTATGAATAATTGCACTAATGTAAAATCAAGTAGAAGATAAACACCCAGGGGCGAGATGTGAAATTGAGAGCCCAGATACTGTTCTGAGAGTTGGTTTCAGCAGAAAAGTTCTGGGGGAAGGGGAAAGTCTGCTCCTTGTCATTGCTCACATGCTGCGGTATCTTAACTGCTTGTGGCTTGTCCTGTCACCGTTACCAAGATGTGGGGAAGCGCTTCTCTGTCCTGTCACATTGCTGGGTAACTGAAGCGTAGAGTAGCTCTGTGTGGTGCCGGGTGAGGAGATAGTTTATGTCATTAGTGGAGCCAAGAAACTTTGGATAGGTCTCCAGAGTTTCCATTAGAAAGAGAAGCCATTTTCAAAAGGATGGCACGATTCATGTTATGACCTTCCATTATAATTTCAAGATGTAGAAGTTGAATTATGTAGCCAGGTTCTTTTTGATCCTTAGTTGGATCTTTATTCTTCATATTTCGCTGGCAGTCCTGTTCTTTTTGCCACATTTCATCATAAAAGCTGAAAAAATAAATGTGATGGGTACACTGCATGTTGGCTCAATGAGTTTGGACTTGTGTATGCCATTCATCTGAAAGTAAATGTTTGGGGGTGTCAGAAAAATTCTGCACAAGTGCTTTGAAGACTGTTGTATTAAGGATGCACAGATGATTCCAGGCTTCCCTGTGCCGGCAGTGTACCATTAGGGAATGGTCGGCCTTGTCCTGAAAGAGGTTTACTGCAGTCATTTAAGACCTCCTGATGTAAATAGTACTGAAGTAGCGTGTTGTGCAAGTCCAGGAAGAACAGACAGAATTCCTTAATGGTTGGTTTTGTGACTTTGGAATTCTATAACAGTGCTTACAGAATTGAGGGGGGTGGGGACAGAATTATTACAAAAGGAAGAGTTGGCCTGGAGTGATGGCTGGTTGGCCCAAGTAATGATGATCCAATTTGTTCGCTGCTTTCTGCAGCCAAGTTGCTTCCGTGCTGAGAAGTTTTGTACCTTGATCGTCGTGTGGACCTCTGCTCTCTGGTGCCAAGAGCAGCATGGGCGTATGGCTGGTGTGAAGTACGGATCTTGCACTGTCCAGCATTGCTGCTCTTTTCACTCTCCTTCTCCGCATGCCCAACTTCAGCAGGCTTTGCACTCCTGGTCTTCTCTTTGCCTCTCTCTGAGGATGATTCTTCAACGCCTCACGTTGACACTGTGATCCAGTTTGGGGAGAGCTTGTTGGAATTAGGTTGAGAGGGATTTTTGTCTTGCAGAGGTGTGAAGAAGCACCAAGACTGGTGAAAAGCAGAGGTGGGAATGGGGAAGGTAATGAAGGAAAGAAAAAGGGTGTCCAAGAGAATTTTAGAGTCTCAAGAGCAAACACGAAGGCCATGTGGGTCGCTGTGGAAATGAGCTACAGAAAGACCTGCGGGCACAGTCAGTCAGCAGTGGGGAAGCAGCGTGTCTCCTGCACTGCTTCCTGACGGGACAGCTCATCTCCTCGTTGTTACACAATTAGCTGAGTGAGAGGCCAAGCTGCAGCAATGAGTACTTTCCCGGTCACTGCTGATGAGACAGTGTTCCCGGCGTTCACTTTTCCTCATGAGGAAATGCCAGGTGGGTGGGTAACGTGGGGAACAGAAAGCACCTCTTGCATGCTGAGGCAAGGAGCCTTGCTGCCCAACAGCAGTTTATCAGCGGCAAACAGTGGATTCCTTTGTGTTTGTGGGTGCTCTGAAACAAGGTAATGCTTCTACACGCAGGGCAGTAAAGGACCTTCTGAGCCGGGGATGTTGTTCTGAGTTGTGACCAATAACGTACCAGGCAGTCCTGAATTTACAGCACTGGTAGTTTATTGGAGTGACAGCTGTCTCTCTTTTCCTGCTTTGCTTGCCATACTTTTTTCACTAAGGTCTTGTGTTTGCAAATACTTCTTGTATCGGAGTTGGTTTTTTTGTTTGTTTGTTTGTCTGTTTGTTTTTTTCCATTTAAAAAAAAAAGTGAAAAAATTTTATTAGGGAGATTGTCTTGTTTTTTATTTTTTTTTGCCCAAGTATACCTTGGAACTGTCATTATCGCAGAGGCTTCTTGGAGCTCCTTTTGATTTTCTGTTTTGGTAAGACTCTTAAATAATGAAGTGTTTTGCTTTTTATCCCTGTCTCTAATGCCTGAGTTACAATCCTGTTTAGGATGCCTGATCTTGATGTAGATGTGCGTGAATGTGAAGTATGTGTTTGCAGAAGGGCTGTCATCACACTGTGCTTGATAGACAGTAGGAACTTGACAGTGAAAAATTATTTTTCAAAAGGCTTTGCTGTGTCCTTGAATATTGTGTGTAATTCACTAGCCTTGTGAGGGACATGCAGTCTGAGAGAAGCATAAGAGAATGACATGACATGAGATTTACCTGACCACAAAGATAAATATTCTAAATCGAGTTTAGGGTTGAAGCCATATTTATAAAAATATGAAGTGATGTGTCCAATTGTTTCAGAAGAGAAATTTGTTCTCATTGCCAAACACTTTAGTTTTATTCTTTTGAATGTCTGGAACATGTGGGAACCTTGTAATGGAGACATGTTTGGGCAATCAGAATCCTAACATGTCACCATCAAATATTTGGGGGGAGGGGTAAGATGCCGGGGGGAGCATTCTGGTTTTGTTTGGCTTTTGTTTTGCTTTTTTTAAGCATCTGGTTTTAGCTTTATCACAGAAATAGAAACTGAAAAGAAATAGTCCCCCTTCAAGTAGAACGTCAGAGTACAAAGGTACAAAGCCACAAGCTTTTAAAGCATTTCTAAGTGCAAGTATCAGCAACCTTACGGCATTCTCTGAAATTTGATGCAAAAGAATAATAGAAGTTCAGCTGAATACCACTGAACAAGTGGCAATTGATCTCAGTTGATTTTCAAGGGAGGAGGGACCGCTAGCACTGGAACCATCTCATAGAACAGAAGATAGAGCACACGTATTTCCTCTGAGCCCACGGCTGTTTTCCTGTGTGAGGAGGGCTTCAAGACAGCTTCTTGGTCGAGGTTGTGTGTGGCAATATCACGTTAAGGAAGGGGCTCGCTCTAAGAAAGGCACATACATCACACTGTCACCAGCTGGGTGAGCAGGCATTGCTTAGACAGTCCCGCACAGAACACATTGCAGTCGGCTGTTCTCAGTGGTGGTACCAGGGTGAGGTTGAGATTGCCATATGAATGCAGTGTGTATGCTGCAGGTTGAAAAGATTGGACTTGATGATGATTTTTGTAATGTATTTGATCAGTTGTAGTTATGAGTAGACTTCTGTATGTGTGGTATCTAAAATAGACTTCGGATTTTTATCACTTCATTATTGCAGAAGTATTGAAAAGTTTTAGTGTTACCTAATAGGAAATAGCAGTTGGTCAGTCTTCAATACTGGTCGTTTTTCTGTGACTTTAATATTAAGATGCTTACTGTTTTATTCTGATCTCAGGAAGTCTTAAGAATACGAACAGTAAACTGGGGGTTCATCTGTGAATATTAAGAAGTTTCATTGTGCTTAGTAATGTTTGTAATTAGTTTTGTAAAACTGGGCAAGTACATTTAGAAAATCTTAGGCCTGAGACCAACATAAGCATCACAGCTTTTCCATGACCATTATACGGTATTCTTTTGAGAGTGTGTATTTCACCAAGAATATTACACCTCTGACAGTTTTTTTTTTATTGTGAAAGTTATTTCATGATAAGAGAGAGGGAGGAGAGGCAGCGTTCACCAATATTGACTGATCCATTTATTAACAAAACGTGAAGTGTACGGGCTTGTGCCATCACCTTGACCGCTTTATCAGTTTTTTGTTCTAGAATATTCTGCATCTTGAGAGACTCATCATCAAAAACAGTCATTACAGGAAGATCGAAGATTTTTTAAATTCCTATCTGCACAGTCATTCTTCCCTTGCTACCAATAGTACATTAAGGCATCTGTAAATGTGTGGAACAAACCTGGACTTGTTGAGAGGTGATGAGAAACTGCAGGTTGTGCCTTTGTGTGTGAGGGGTGAAATGAATTGCTGATATTGGGTTGATGGTTAAACAGTGCTTCTGGTGGTAGTCCAGACTAGGTTAAAAATACAGTGAGTGAGAAAACAAATTTGCACACGTACCTAGTAGTCATTTTTAATATTATTGTTTAATTATACTAGGCTATAGTTTTTCTTGAGCTCTTCAGAAATAGGACAAATATAATGTTTCTGAGCTATGAGGTAGTTGAAGTTTTGTCTTTGACTGAGGTAGCAGCTGCCTGAGTCTTTTGCATGACCAAATCGATGCCAAATGTGTGCTTGGTGTACACTCCCAAGTAAGTAACTTCTGTCGCATTCTTGTGTACTAAGTACAAATTACATGTATGAAATGTCTCCTTATTCCAGGAAAAACCTTGGTGGTTGATGCAGATGACGGACACAAGACTCATTTCTCTCAACAGACCATGCTTAACAAAGGGCTTAGCAAGTCTATGGGATTTCTGTCCATTAGAGGAACACAAGGCGAGGAAGAATTTTTCCAGGGCATTTCCTCAGATTACAACTCAGGACAGGAAGATGATTTCTGTCCTCACAGATGTAAAACCAATGAGTTTGAAAAAAAAGGTCACCTTCATACAGATGCCGCTCCCAGGTGGAAGGTATGGGCTTCCTCCACAGACTTGCTCTGCACAACTGACAAGGCTGCTGAGAGGGACCATGCTGGAGACCCTCACAGGCATGGTCATCAGTGCGAGACATTTACCGTGCGGACTTCTACCACCACCAGAAACAAGGAAGCAAGGTACTCTGATGGCAGCATAGCACTGGATGTCTTCGGACCTCAAAAACTGGACCAAACGCGCCATGTGCCAGAGACATCAACTTCCGCAGCGATATCGAGTGCCTTTGACAGGATAAGAGAGAGACAAAAGAAGTTGCAGCTCCTGCGGGAAGCCATGAATGTAGAAGGTTAGTGAAGCTTTTAGATATTCTGAATTATTCCAGTCATTAAACAGAGATTGTCTTTATGATAAATTTGAGTTCTCTAATAGCAACTCTAGAAACTGCTGAGCTCTTACTTTTGTCCTCTGTTTTTAGGTAAAATCAAAGCATTAAAACATCTGTTGCCAACCAAGATGAAAGCGCTTGTCCAGATGATTTAGCCAGTGAATTTAGATGCTCTTTTTAAGTCAGCCAGTGTCAAGTTCATCAAGTGAAATTAGGAAATATATAGGTAACAGCCAATTGTCAGGTAATTTTCCTTCAAGGAAAACCTTCATCTTGAGCTCTTAAGGATGGATTTATACCCTGAAGGAAAAGAAGTGTGTCATCTACAGATCTCTCAGTTTTTGCTCTGTATAATTCTGGATGATCCACTTAAGCCCCATAAATATGTAGTTTCTTTTGGGCTTAAGATCTTTACCTCAGTGAGGAGAATTGTCAATAAGTTCCCTGGGTTAATTTAGAGAACGTGTTGGGGGAGAAAAACCTTGGGACTTATTGTGTGCACACTTATGGAAACGTCTTTATGTGGAGCCCTGTAATGGGGAACAGCGTGTTTCGTTTCTTTTGAACATGCAATGTGATTTTCAGGGGTTGTAAATTTAGGACAGCTGGGTTGAAACTGAGTGCCAAGTCAGATCCTGTTCATGATGGACAAGAAGGTGTTGCTTGTTCATCTAAGGTATATGCTGGAAGAGCTGTACGTGCAGATCTAGCTGGGTGATGTATTCCAGTGTGTAGAAAATGGTTACAACTGAACAATCATGGTGGCCTGGCTGTTGTGTGACAGAAGTGACAACTGCCAGAAATAACAACCTCTGCCTTGTTTTCCTGCACTGAGGTGTGAACACCCCTGTTGAGGAGAGCTGATAAAGCCTTTCATCGGGGTTGTAAAGCACTGTTTGTGCCCTGTGTGCTATCTCAGGAGGAGGCTGTATTGCAGGCAGCATGGGAAGCATGTTCTCCTGAGCACGTGAGCCTTGAGCTCCAGAAAGAAGGAGCCTTACTGAAACAGCATCAGCAGTTCAACAAGCTGCTGTGATTATGTACCAGCTGCGCAGAAAAGACAAGCGAAGGGTTTCTGTGCTACGGCATTAACATCTTCCAGTGAGGGTAACATTATCAAGTGAAAAAATGAATGTAGATGGAAATAGTACAGTGGAGATAACCATTGTTTGTTCAGAATAGAAGTTGACCACCTGTAATTACCTACTGAGATGTCTGATGGGGTAGTGGGGACATTGCTTTATGTTTGGTTGAAGAGTGTGAAACTGAAGGGGACCGTATCAAGTGCATGAGTCAACTCGAACCTTTGGAGATAGGCACCTTGCGGAGTGTCAGCAGCCACTCCCTCCATTGGGAAAGATCAAGAGCTTCCTTGCTGAGGAGTTCAGCTTCGTGCGGGGTTGTGTTGCACAACAGCAAAACCAAAAGCTCGGCCAAGCCCGTTGATGAGCAAGGGTTTATCGTTCTCAGTCAAACAGGTTGGGAGACGACAGAAAAGGTAACGTGCCTGGGCCTTGCGAACTGAGATGGTTCAGCTGTGTGAAACTGCTCGCTTAGTGTAGAGAATGGGTGACAGTGCAGCCAAAGCAAACCGGGAGCCGGCGCTTTACACTTGGAGGAGCTGAGTGAGGGCAGATCGAAGCCGTAGCTCATGACTCACTGCCCATCCTTCTGAATTCAGTCATCACTTGGTAGAAAAAGTCTCGATACTCTCAGCACATAGCTGGGTCTCAGTGTCCTTGTCTTCTGAGTTACTACTTTCAGTAGAGGAAGGAGGTATGTTTCACTCTTGCATTGGAGTCAGGATTGTGTACTCTGCACTTTTACTGCAGGTTCGCCATTTATTTTTCAGTTAACTTCTTAAAAGTTTCAGGCCAAAATTGGACTGTGAATGTCAATTTTTAACGAGAGTCAGTGCAAAGAGGTATTTGAGTAAGATGAAAGGGGAATGGTTTTTCACAGAGGACTTGGTTGCTGTTGGGTTGGAGGTGGCTTGAGAAGTCTGACTGAAAGGACTCCTTTTCTCCTTGAGGGCAGGGTCACAAACCCCCTGAGATGTGAAGTCTCTTCAGGCTGCTTTTCCACTTCCTTTCTTTGTTCCATACATTTTGCTATTTCTTACCACACGTCTTGTTTGCAATAGATGAGTGCCTTGAGACCTTTCCTAAAGAGAGTCTACTGCTAGCTTCATCTGTCTAAGAAGCAAAACCACAGCATGTAAGTTATTTCTCTGTGCATTACTCTTGTGTGTACTTCTCAGGCAAGTAGTGGGTAGATGGATATTGCTAAGTTGCAGGTACTACCGAGTGCGTGTGGATCTGCTCTTCTGACATAGAGCCAGCCTGGCTGAGAGCTGCGCTAACAATTGTCAGCGCTGGGATAGGGGTGGTGGCTGTCTTGGGCAGCACATGGTGGTACCAAGCTGTCTGCCTGCAGCTGGTGGGCAGCGGTGAGAAGCACCGTGCGTGAGGTGTCTGGGGAACACGACAGCAACTGCACTTCTTCCCCTTACGGGTTATGTTAGGCTTCTGGGGCTGACACAGCGTGACCGCCACGGGGCAGCACTGAGAGAAGCGAGGTAGAGAAAGCAGCAGGTACCTGGGAAGCTGCCCAGTGGGGAACAAAGGGTCTGCTCAGCTTGGAGGGGCGAGGAGAGCCTGGAGTCATGGGAGCAAGGTCAGTGGTTGGGCTTAGTGGAGGGGCGGGCATCTGCCTGCTCACTGGTACGTCTGGGGATATTTTCAGTTTGCCTGAGTCCCACTCGAGGTTACGTGTTAACAGTAGGTAAGCCTCTGCCTTCAGCTCTTTGTTTTCTCAGTTGTGAAAAGTCATCGGACTCTGCACAGGCAGAGCTTTGCCAGATATAACTTCCCTCTTCAAACTACAAAGGAATTTAAGTGACACGTGGCTTAGTTCTTCCCTAGCTTATTTTGGGTTCAGCTGGCAAGCTTTTTTGTTATTCATAAAACCTTAAGGAGCTGACTGTCTTGGAAAAAGAAAATGTTCCCATGCGTAGGCTCTGGTACGCCAAGCTTTCACTCGGAACAGATTTTTACAACCCAAATTATAAACTCATGAAAAGCCGAGTTTATAGTGGAAAGAATGACAGAGCTTTAATTACAGCTGTGCTGTAATGAGGTAGTTTGTAGCGAGCTACTAACCATCCACACTGCATTATAATCTGCAGTTGGAACGTCTTGGATGCAGCCTCCCAAACCCTCCAGAGGCAGCGTCTTCCAAGTGTCTTGCTCACAAACTTGCTGTGTTGTATGTTTGTCCTCTGTGCTGCTTGAGGGCTGAGGTGGTTGTCGTAGACCAAGTTTGGGTGTTTGTCAGTGACCAGGTGCTTGGCCACAAGCTGGGGGGGAGAGAAGATGGCTGCTATTTCAGCTCAGGTGCACGTCAGCCAATTCTGAACGCTCAGATCAGACTCCAAAAATGTGTTTTCATCTTGTCAAGTGATGGAAGAGAGAGTTCTGTATCTCTGCTGCTGTTATTTGTTCTTGTTTTTGTCATGTAGTTTGTCAGCTTTGGTGTTAAACCCAAGCAGCTCTTCTGTACCGAGTGAGCTGATGGTGCTGATGATCTGCAAGTTGGCAATGGCTGCTTGGCACCCCCAGACAGCACCCCCTGTCAGAGCCAACAACCTTCTGCCTTTGGCATCTTGCAAGCCTGGATCGCTGCTCGAGAGCATGAGAGCCTTGTGCCTTCTCCCTTACTCCCAGCTTTCTTTGCCTTCTCACCCACAGAACTGATGGTATCTTCTGAGAGCTGCAAAGCATAAACAGTTCAGTTTTCGTGTTGGGCCTGCCTTCAGCTGGCACGATATGCAGGCATGTGGCTCTGAGATAGACTACTGACAGTCTCCCCCATTCGTTGGCTCAGGTGCCTTTTCCCCCTTGTTTCATGCATCTTCATAGTTATAAGGGAATTGGTTTCTGTGTTCCTTGAGCAAATGTGTATCCTTTTTATGTACAGTGTTGCTTATGGGAACGTTGGAAATGAATGCAAGAGGGAGCAAGGAGTAAAGATTCTCTGTGTCCTGGTGCACAGGAGCACAAGAGGCGGTTGGGAGAGTAGTAATGCAGAGCTGGCTGTGGATTAAATAGCACACGGGGGGAAAATGGGAGGATACCAAAAAAGTTGATTGTGCTGGAGTGTTGGAATGCTGGATACAGGGGTGAGGGACTGGGGGTGGTTGGGGAATATTCTCAAGGCTGTCTTTGTTCAACACGTTTGCAGTTGGGAACCATGTGAATTCCAGGGCCTCAACTTGTGTTTATCCCCCTCTCTTTTTCCTCTGTTTTTTTCAACTGGAATCCTGCATGATTAGCTCTGTTTTTTCTTCACATAGTGGTGTCTGCTTCTAAGAGGTAGCAGCAGACAGTGTAGGATTCTGTGTTTCTAGATTGGCCTCTGCCTCCCAAGTCTTCTGAGTATTTATCTCGCAAGACTGTTAATTGATGTGCTCCCCAGAAGACTCGTCTGGACCCCACTTATACACCTTCCGTGTCATGGCTGCATGTCTTCGGCTGGCGAGTTAAGCTTGCGGGTACTCTAAATGTTCAGATTTTTAAAACTCTTAGTTAGAAGTTGCATTTGGGAATAAGGAAAAGTTATTGTGGTCAGTATATTATGGGTAAGCAGGTTGGTAGCGAATGCCTTCCAGCAAATGAAGCCCAGAGACTGGAACTGGGGAGCTACAGGAGAAGCAGGTTAAGCAGGAGGTGGGATGTAGGGCAGAGGAGGAATAGCTGCTCTGCAAACTCACCTCTGCGGATTCAATGACATGCATACTTTCTTTTTCAGTTGAGTTGTATGTACTCTACAGGTAAGCTAAGTGGAGGAAATGCGAGTCATCCACAATGATGTATGCTGTTTGCATGTGAAAGCAAATTGAGGCTCAGTTTACACTTGTTTTAGGCTCATCCTGCTGCAGTGTGATTTCAGCTCAGTGGCGGTGAAAGGAATTGTCATGTGGCTGGTATGTCCGGTATGGATAAGGTTCAGTTACTGTTCAGCAATCACAGTCATGAAGCTGCAGGGTAGGCTAATGAACTGTTCCTAACTAAGAAAACTTCGGGTCATGACTTAAATTGGCGCTGTGGAAATTGGCCTTTTAAGGAAGAAAATAAGAAATACTTGTGTGAAATACCTATAAGGTACAAGTACTCTGGCATCAGGCACAGCTGTTTTGTTCTGAATTATATAGCTTAACAAAAGGTAGTAAAACAGGATGGTGGAAATCCTGTGTGTTACCTGTGAGCATGTGTCAAATAGGAATCCTTACCAGGGATTCATTCTGGGTCACTACGCTCTCTGTTAAACATCTGCCGTGCTGCCTCACAGAAGGTAATTCAAGTTGTATTCGACGAAAAGAGGAAAGGGAAGAGTAAACATGACTCTAACTTACTTTCTATGCTTCTGTGAAAGAAGCACATCCCAGCCCTTTCTCAAAAGACCACGGATGAGTTTCATGGCGTTACAGTGAAGCTCTTCAGTACTCAAGATGCCCACCACCAGAACCCCAAGAACAAACCAGAACACCCGCCCTGCTGGGAAACTGCTTGTTGAACTCTGCTATCTCTATCCTTTTCCTTCTCTGCACATCCAGTAAGAATTTTGTAATAATGCGCATTTGAAAACCTGTGTATCTAATGTGAGTCATGTGTTCGGGATAATGACGTTCCAGGCTAAATGCGGTCCTCTGATTTCTGTTGAAGTTGGCTGGGATGAGGCTTTCTGTAAATTACGAGCCTGGGCTTGCACGTCTTGCCTTGCGTAAATGGCGTGGTTTGTTGTTTTGTACTGGGTTAGGTGCCTGTGAGGTTGTGCTCTGCTGGCTTCCACGGGGAGTTTCAAAAAGTACCACTGCAGTGCTACAAAAATGGCACAAACGTGCTTTCTTCCATTTGTACGGCAGCTTTCATCCCCATGTTGTGGTGCTTGCACTTTTATTACAAGTTTTATATCTACATCTTCATTACAGACTCTTAAAACAAAAATAAAAATACCAAGGCTATTCAAAAATCCCAGGGAAAAATGTGAATTCTGGAGACCAGTTGTTTATTGTCATCATTAGCTTTTGCAGATCTCATTTTACAGTTCCTTCCAAGCTATTCAGGCTAAAAGTTGGTCCTTGTTTTTGAAATTCTTGGATGAAAAGCTCAGCTTCAGCTCAGTCCCAGAGTGCGGACTCGTGACCTTTGGAAGCCAGTTCTTCATTAGAAGAGGTTTGGTTTGGACGCGATCCAGACGCCTTCTCTGAAGTTAAACCTAATATGATATGTTAGAATTGAAGAGAATTTGCTGGAGGAGAGAAGCAAGCATGAATTACTGGGTGAATTCAGCAAGCACTGTAGATACAGCAGTCTCCGTATTGATGGTTGAATCTCCCTCTTGCAGCATGTATCCTGTCCGTGCAATCAGTTCCACTGCTATGTATATTTTTCCTGAAACTGAGCGAAGCAAAGAAAAATCTCTTGCTTTTACCCCGAAGCAGAGGCTGTGGCTTCTCATTTGCCCCTAAACCTCTGTTCTTAAGCTGGGGCTGATAGTCGTGGGCACGGCCCCTTATGGGAAGGTTATAAAATGACTGGGGAAATGAGAAGATGATCTTTGCGTGTGTTATTAGGGAAAGTTGTCTGGCCTCCTTAGAGTGGAAGGTGTGACAAGGCACAGCTGGTCCCAGCTCTGCCTATGCTTGCTAACACTGCGATAACAGACTTACAGCTGGCTGGGCCTCCTGTGGCGAGGTGCAAAACCTCTGAGCGGTGACTGGGAATCTCACTTGGTGTTCCTGGCCCACGAGCTGCCCCCGTGGCCTCCAGCAGGGCGTCCGCTGATGGGCTGAGCGAGGGGAAGCTGGACAGCCCGCAGAGTCTGATAGCTCCGCAACAAGTGCTTGTTTCATATTCTGCTTTACCATTTTACGTATATTTTCTTTTTGCAAAATTTTATGTCTCAGAGAGCCAGGACGGAGCCACAGTTCTGTGTGCAATTCAGGAAGCCCAGGCTGCTGACTAGGTGGAAAAAAATCTGCTTAAAATCTCATGTTGTGTTTTATTGTTCCCTTCCCTTCCTTTTGCTTCAAAGACGGTCTAGCAGACTTGCAAAATCTACAGCTAATAAAACTACTGGGAAAGAGGAGATCTGTTTTCACTTAAGCATTTCTCCACTGTAGCTTCAATATTCATGTTAGGATTCATGCTGCATTTGAAGGGCTGGGAGCATTTTAAAATATGCAACAGAAGGCTTCCCACTGAACTTGGGGGTTATTTTCCTATTTAGGCAAGTCATTGCTAGATTGGTGGTGGGTTTCAGTGGTGTAAAATCCAGAAGGCTGAAAGTAGCCATCGTGAAAGGCTGAAGCAAGCCCCCCCAACCCCCCAATGAATTCTCTGCATCGAGCTGTAGGTCGCTTTGCAGATGTGCACGCAGTGGTGCTCAGCTGCGAGAATCAAGTGAGGCATGTGTGTAGGATTCACCGGGCTTCAGCTTTTTGTGTGTCTCTTGCAGCATCTTGCTGCATTTGCTGGGGCCCTGGGGAGCTGCACAACTGAGTGGGCTGGTAGGCAGTTGTAGGAAATACCAGCTTTTGGAGGTTTTGGAAACGAGTATTGCAAAATTAACACAATCTTGTCTTCAGTGTTTGTCTACTGCAGCACTTAGTTTCTTCTCATATCTTTTTCTTGCTTGGAGCTTTCTCTGCCACCATGCCAAATCCAAACAAGTAGTGCTGTCAGTTGCATGTCCGACTTTTCCTCTGGCCTCATTCAGGGTTTGCTGCACCTTTTTTGTTGTTGTTTTTTCTCAGAGGGTTTTGTCTTTTGAATGTGGGAAGATGGAACTTCAGAATTCCTTTTTGCAGAATCATCTTGGAAAAACAAGGATGTGGCTTAAACCACGCGTCAGAAGATAGTTTTGAGAATGTTACTTGTGAGCCTAAAATATGTTGCTTGTTAATAATTAGTGGAAAATAATTAGTGAGGTTGTGCAGGTAGTGACAGGGCACAGTTGGTAACATGTGGTTCTAGTTCTCTGAGAACATAGTGGAGGACAGAAATCAGTTTGGTGCAGGCTCTGTTTGTGGAGCCTTGGCGGGCTGGGGTTGGATCAGCCACGTCCAGCTCTTGTGGTGATGGATTGCACCCTTGCTGCTCAGCCTGTCCCTTCATACTGGTAACCTTGTACTGGAAAACTTGTTCCCAGGAACTGAGCTAAATATCTCATCCTGCCAATTTTGCTCCATTTCTGCTTTTCCAAACAAAGCAGGTAACTGCTTTGTTCAGAAGAGCACTTCTGATGCTGGAGTCCTTTGCCCATCTCCCTCTTTTCTTTGTTTTCAGTTATTTCTCATCATCTGTAGAGGAAGTAGCAGTGTTTCACTTAATGGTGGATGATGTTCTGGTTGGTTATGGTTTGATTCTGCTGCTCCCGTCCAGAAGGGGGAAGTGCAATTAACTGAATTCCTCTGTATTGGTTTTTTGCTTGTTTTGGAAATAAGCTTAGTTTACCAGTTGTGTCCTCGGCAACATTGGATTGGGTAGAAAACATGTTTTCATTATTTCTATATAATAATTTTGTTATTAAGATGGTTCACTTAGTAAATTTATCACTAGTGTTAATCACACCTGGTCAAGCTGTGGTCTGCAATAACTTCACATCTCTTGCTGCTGCATGCTCGATTCTTCACCATTTTTTACTCCTCCCCTTACATGCCTTACTGCAGTAATTGGCACTTGTATTTACAGCTGTTACATGTGCTTGCTCTGTATCATCACTTCTGTTTTCGAAAATGTTAACTCTAAGTGGACCGAAGACAGCCTTTTGGAAAGAAGGACATCTGAAGTGTGCTCCGTTTGACAGCAAAGCCTTGGAAGTCTCCAAGTGTGGAGGCTTTTTTGTTTTCTGTTTCTTGCTTATAAGCGTTGTACGTGGTTGTTCCCTGCCTTGCATATGACAAAGTTTTGAAGATAGCTGAAAATATCAAGTACGTATCCCTTCCAATTCCTTTTGCTTTCAGTACATTATGTGGAGAGTTCACTGACACTAGGAGTTGAGGCTGCGTTGTTTTGCTTCCTCTTCAAAAGCAATTAGCTCTTCTGGTTAATTAAAAATCCTGCAGGGACTTAATAATTGATTGCTAATCATATTCTATGGATGTCAAATTAAGGCTTAATGAATTCTCATTTTCCAGTTCCTGCTTTGTTGCTATGGATATTTTTTCTTTCTCATAGAGAAGGAGCCAGGGGCTGAGTCCTGGCTGTTGCTTTCTACACACGAGGCATGCGCCAAATGTTTTAGTCAATTTTGGTCTGGATACTGGGGCTTGTAGCTGTTGTGTGTTTTGTTGGCTTGTGGGGCTTTAGGTAGGTTGGTTTTTCTGTGTTTTTTTTTTTAATTTCTTCTAACTATTAGTTTTCTGCACAGCATCCACTGAGCATTCCCTTTGCTTTCAGACTCCCAAACCACAGACTGGCATTTAAAATGTTTTGAACAGATCAAATTTCAAGTGTTGCTTTGTATTTGACTTTGCATTAGAACTGTTATTCTTTTCTGACACCCTGATTTAAACTTTCAGAGCCTCTGAGAAGGTACAAATCTTACCACAGCGATGTTTATAGTACTTCGAGTGAAAGCCCATCTGTTATTTCCTCGGAACCAGATTTCAGGCAAGGTAAGACCTGTGTTTAAAAATAATAGTAAAAGAAATTAAAAAAAAAAAAAAGGCAAGAAGAAAGTTCAAAGGAAAAAAAAAATGAGGGAAGTTAAATCATTAGTAGGAGGCTTGATAATTACTACTAATATGAAGTTGTAAGATGATCTCATGTAATTAAATAATTGTGTTCAGTTCAGCATAATTGGCAGTCTGTTCAGAAATGAATTTGACATTTAGCACTCTGAAAGGGAACATGGTAGGAAAAGGTGGAAATGGTTAACTTCACTGGAGTGCTTGATTTAAATGGCACACAGTCTTCACAGGCACAAAAACAATCCTAGTTGTTGCTAGCGTGCAATCTCAGTAACTTGTAAAAGCTTTCTATGGAACGTATATGGTTTAATTTTTTGGATTTCCATAGGCTTTACTAAGAGGATAAAACGGTCAATAATTTATAAACCAAAGATTTTGGTGTAACGCAAAAAAGTAGATAGTACAGGCTAACTGTATGACAAATTTATGTAAGTTCTACTAAATCAGTGGCTTGGAAAAACAGGCAATGGTATTATTTGTTGATATATGACAGGAAGGTTTTCTTCACAACATGGAAAAAAGTGCTTGGGGTGTTTTATGAAAGCAGTGCTAGAATATGCTCCAACCCAGCTGCCCTGTGCTCACCACTCCTTCCACATCTTTTGGCAGTCCTCCTAAATACTGAGCCTGAAGCCTAATAAGCAGAAACAAGCAGCAAGTAACAGCAGTGGTCTTGAGGCACAATAACTATCCTCCCATCTGTTTCCAGCCATTTAGAACAGGCTACTTAAGAGTTTCTATCCAAAGTCTGTACAGGTGAGAGAGAGCTGCTTTTTGGGTACCAGTAGCCAGAGTCAATGAAATGGGTGTCATAAAGAACAATTTCAAAATCAACATGGCTTTAATGTGTTGTCCAAGATCTCTCCTGCTACTACCTCTGTTCACTGAGGGTACAATAAGAAATCAAAGCCAAGCACTTTGCAAAATCAGGTCAGAAGTTTAAAATCTCAGGTGCTGCTGCAGGAAGACACACCAGCAAAGGAGCTAACCATTATAAACAGGAAAGCAGATAAGTTTATTATTAAAAAAAAAAAAAACAAAAAACTTTTTCATAGTAAAGGATCAGATTTCAGGGACAAAAATTAATCACAGGAGCTCAGCAGTATACTGGATTCTTAACTCCCTTCTTGTGAACTGGATGCAGAATTACCTTGTCTAGCTGCTTTGATACTGTTCTGGAGCGGTTTTGTGTGGTGTCTCTGTCACTTCATGTCTCAATAGAATAGCAGAAAAAGAAACCCTTTGTGTTGGAAAGGTGTCTATGCAATCGTGTATTTATTTTTTCAGCATATTTTTTTAAGCCTTCCTTAGTATTCTTCCTCAAAGGAATTCTGTAGTGTAGCTACCTTCACTGGGGGAAGCAGTAAGATTTCTCTGAAAACTGAAATCAACTTCCTAATACTAGCGTGTCTAATATGCGGAACATAGAAATCTGATTCCTTCTAAGTAATCTCATATGACTGATAAATCCTTGATTTTTAAATGGGATCGTTCTGTATGCTTTGTTTGCCCAGTCAGGTATTAATTTGTCTTTTGGTTTGCTAGTGAGAAGAAATGAAGGTTTCAAGAGAGATGATGCCAATGGTGCTTTACCGGGCGCTGATGATATCTCGACGTCAAGTCAAGCTAATTCTCAGAGAGCCAGGTAAACCATGTGAAAACTGTGTCTTGGAGTGCTCAGTCTCTATCAGAGAAATTATAGTAAATCTGCAAACCAATTTTTCACTCCCATCCTAGCTTCTGTTTACTAATTTTAGTAAATTGTTGTCTGAACGATGATGGTGTTTCAAAATCGCGTAATGCAGTCAGTCCAAGTCTCATCGTGCATGTGGTGTAGAGGTAACTATACCAGCTGTGAGTCCAAATTTGGCTCCTGTATTTATTGGAGACTGGGTTGCGCTCTGTCATGTTGGCATATCTGTTCAAGGTTTATGTTCTGCTTGGAAATAGTTAATCATTTCTATTTGGTATACTTGCCTAAAATTTTTAGGAAGTATTGGTATTATTTTGAAATGTGTTCATTTAATAATGAGATGATAATATGCAATTGCTTTGAAATAAGCTAAAAGCCATACATTTGGTTGTTTATTCTGACAAACTCTTGGTTTATGATAATGTTAGATTATTTTCTTTTTTTTGTATAATCTCAGCACTGGTTAGGCTGGCCAATTTAGTAACAACTTAGGCTTTTTGAAACCTATTTTACCATATGGTATATTGGAATATTAAGTCCGTATGATTCTGTTGCATTTTTAGATTAATTATTTTTTAAATGCTGTTTATCAATATTGCTTTAAAAAGCAGGTTCTCTTTTAGACTGTACTTGTGTACAGCAGAGGGTACTCTAGCCATACCTGCTAGGTTTTGTGTGTGGTTCCATTGTAAATGTTTGATAATCTTTATGGGCGTGAACATTTTAGATGGAAAATTTTCCTCTTTTAGTCTTTGTCACATGCTGAATCACCTTGGAATATTTGATCAAAAATATTCCAACAGCATTTTGGGTTGGGCGGGGAAGAGGTGTTTTCTCTCTCTCCTCTCATTTCATTACAACTACAGCCATCTCTCAGCAGCTTTTAGCTTTATTTGGGATAGATCGGGAGAATGATTGCTGCTGTGCTCAGTATTGTAGGATATTTATAACTTTTTAGCATGGACCAGATGGAAATCCTGCTTTATTCTATTAAAGAAACTCAGAGGTGTCTGAAGATTGTAAACATTTCAGGAAATGTGGCAAGGCTGCCAGATATGTCCTTGTAGTTTAGCCTATAGAGCTATGCTTTGAACATGGAGATTAAAATAAAATAACATGTCCTTCTTGCACTATGTTGTTTCCCCTAAATGCATCTGAGTAAGGCAGGGTCTCAGGTGGGCTGTGTATGGGTGCAGATGAGAAAAAGAACAAACTTGGAAATTTTATGGCTTCTGTAGGTCTGTTGAAATAATGTATTGGTTTCCTTACCACTTGCACTTTGCCTGGAAAATGTGAAGTTGTTTAGAGATATATGTATTGGCATTTCTTGTGGCGGAGAAGTATTTAAGCATTACTTAGCTGGGCAGAAATACAGTATCAATTCATATAACAGTGTAGGTGTTGTGCTGCAACATTGAGGCAATCTAAGAGATCTGTCCTGTTGTGACTTAAGAGGATTTAGGCTTGTATGGGAGCTTGCAGGGCAAATGTTCAAGGACCCTGCTTACAGGTTCATGTCGCATGTCAACCTGTTAAAGAGCTGTAAAGTTCTGCTTCCAATTTTATGCTACCTTAGAGCAGTAAAATGGCAAAGCGACTACTTCCACTGAGTGCACAGAACGAGCTCATAAATTTATTCTTTGCCCTTGCTTTTCCTTTTGGTGAATACTGCTATGTCAGCCTCATTTCCACAGTGGCTGATTTTGACGCCAGGAAGCTGCCAATTCAACGCTGCAGCAGTGCTTCAGAATAACCCGTCAGTAGTTGGTGGATGCTGGTAGAGAGCTTGGGTTTCTATTTACAAAACGTTTCAGAAACAGAGTGTAGTATGTGGTATGGAAACAAGTCACATTGTTGTAAATGAATCAGGCCTATTATGCAAGTGAAGGTGCTGTGGTAAAAGAGTACATACTTTCTCATGGTTCGTTTTACATTGTCTTATTTTAATTTATATTGTTCTGTTAAGACTGGTACCTTTAATGGAAGTAATTTGTGTATGTGTGAAATCCAGCAGGAAAATACTGTTCTGTAAGTGCAGCGTAGAATCATCTCCTTGGCTTAGCAGTGGTGTGAGCTTCACATTTATGGAACTCTACAGCCTTTCTCCAAGGCTTAATATTTATTTTGATCTGCTGGTTTTGCTTGGCCGCATATCTCTGCATCTGCTGAAAGATACCACTCTATACCTGCACAAAAATGGTATAGAAGGGTACCACAGGTAGTTCTTTACAGAGTTAGAAACTGACACCCTATTTTCATAAGCTGAGAAACCTTTTTCTCAGTACCAGACTAGTAAGTATATCCAAGATAAAAAATAAAAATAAAAAATTAGACTGAATTCCTGAAAGCTAATTTTACTCTTTTTGGTTTTTTTAAACCCATTGAGAAACAGAGCAAAGCAGCCAGGAGCAGAATTTGGTCCTGAAATGATACTTAGATAATATCTCTGTTAATTATGTGAGCTGAACAGAAGACAGGTCTGTCTGTCTGTCTCTTTCTCTTTGTGTCTTTCTCCAACAGCTGTTAAAACTTCCCGGTGGTATGGAGTGTGGAAAGGAGTACCACCACTGACGGATCGTAGCTGGTTCAGCAGGGACATTTCCAAGGAAATAACCTGCTATTTGTATCCAGCATATTGTGTATTGCTCCTTCAGAATGCTCCATGCTGCAGAAGACCATGACTTTCATAATTTCAGAACCATAAACTGTCAGAGTAAAATCATTGATAGCAAGTAGTTCCAGGGAGCACATTCTCAGAGTTAATGGTTTTTGCTCCGGGTTTGGGGAGGCACATGTGAACGAACCTATAACTTGAGTCCCTGCAGCCGTTCAGAGTGTTTTTCTCTGTATTCAGAGATAGCATCTGTACTTTGGTACATTTTAAATTCACTGCTCCTGTGGCACGTCCTTAGAGGCAGTCTGCTTAATTATCCATGGAATAAATCTCATACAAGTGAGGTGTATATCAAATGGGGGGATTTGAATTTGAGGAAGTCAGCAGCTGATATTAAGAAAGTGGTAAAGCTGCAGCAAGATTTGTGCTGTTTGGGGGAGCAGCCTGCTCCTAAACAAACATAAGCCATAGATTTTATTTATTTATTTATTTAGTAATTTTAGAGTAAGCCCAAGCCCTTCTTGTGTTCTGTGACAGTTGTTACCCTTTAAACTTCTTGGAATGCTTTCCTTTTGGCAATGGATACTTGACCTTTTCCTCTTTGCCTCTCGTATTTCTTATTTTTGTCCTTTTATCTCTTTTTCCTCCTTTACTATTTCTTCCTTTTTCTCTCTAGGAGCAGCAGCTGACATGGATCGCTTCCTTCTGTTACCTTTTCTTTCCAGTTACCTGCTAGATTCCATTTGCATCTCCGTCCTCTCCTACCACTGTGAATCCATCTTTCTCAGTCTCTTCCTAACCTTTCCACTGCACTGTTCGTTGCAGAATGCTACCTGCTCCCCTTCTTCCAGCTTGTTTCCTTCTGTGATCCACTATGTGCTCATGCCGTGGTAAGTATGCTAGGTGAGGAGTGAATTCACTTGCTGCTTTGACAGGAGTCAGCCTTCCAGGTGACTGCTCACCTGCCATCCTAGGTTAATATCTAACCGCCAGACAGTGGTTTGCAGCCAGACATGGATGAAAATAAAGAGTAGCAGCCAACTACTTGCCTTATGGGGAACCATACGAAACACGCTGCTATCTGTTAGGAATGTCATTGGGATTTTTTTATGGCAGTAATAACACTTGCCTATTCCAAACTTCTCAAAAGAGCTCTACCTGGATCTGTCAGCAGTATCTTCTCCGCTGTTGAAAGAGGTATATTTCTTGTCTTGGGACCTGGAGAGGGAATCAAGTTGCCACCCTCCATGGAAAATAGACAGTCTGCCCAAGCCTGGCTTTACTGTATTTATCTGGGATGCTGGAGTGTGCTTTCTCTGGGTGGTGACAGTGTTTATATCCTGAGCTGGGAAAACTTCTGAAGCATCAGATTTTTGAGCTTCCTCTCCCTGCCACCACTCACGTTTTCAGAGAAATGCATGTGAATTAAAAAGATAAACCAGCGTAACGAGACTGTTTTGCACAGTAATTTATTATTGCTATTGCACAGATCTATATATTATTAAAAAGGCATTTTTTTTCAGCAGTAGGGGTGGTTTTCACATTAGCAAGTGTTTTCAGATACAGCCAGTTGCAACATGCCTCACTTTTGCATATCAACTTTGATAATTCATAGATATTTACATTCAGAAAGTGTTTTGGTTTTGTTTTGTGTTCTTTTTTTCATTTTGGAGCCCATCCTTAGACCTTGATCTGAAGAGTGCTTGTGGGCGTATTTAACTAACTTCATTGTGAATATTCCCACACAGACTATGTTGATCTTAATAAGCCTTCTCTCTGTGAAAAGCTAAGCTCGTGCACAAGTCTTTGCAGGTCTGAGCACTTTCCTCATTACTTTGGCCTTTTAGGTGCACGTTATTAAGTCTGCTGCAAAAAGAAGCAGAGGAGGGAGAAGGGGAGCAATGCTAGGAAAGCCCAGCACAATGGGAAGGATAATGGGCTGACATCAATAAGTTTCTCTGTAACTCCTCAAGAATTTGCCTGAAACTCCGTTTGAGGAACCTCTGCCTTATTTTGCTCAGCTCTTGGCACATCTGTGCCGTTTTATTGTTTGGAATTTTTGTATGTTGGTCGATGGAACTCCAATATCAGAAAATGTATGAGGACATGCTGTATGGTTCACACTGCTGGCATTCATTAGAAGCTTTGCTCTGAGATGATGGAAATAGATTTGAAATTATGCCCACAGATTATCGTAGACAACTGTGCTGTCTGGGCAGGTGCCTTTTCTCTTGGTAACTGATTTGTCATTTATCAAACTTATATGCCTACTTCTTAAAAGAAACTAATGATAAATTTTTCTGTCTGAAGAAGTTTCTAGGTTACCTTCTTACTACAAAGTGTCAGTGCAGGACTTGTTTCACATTCCTCTGTATTCCTAAATTTCAGTGCAGGGGTGTACAGGATTCAAAACATTTTTTCTTTCTTCTTTTGTGTTTTTCATTGCTCTAGTGTGCCGTCAGAACTAACTTAGCTCTTGAAAAATAGAGTTGTTAACTTAGCTGGCAGAATTGCTAACAGAGCTAATTTAGCTTGGTATTGGTCAAAGTGCCTTTGCATTGTTAAAGGTATTTTTTGGTAGATGAACTTCTTGTTAGTTTCTCCTGTCTACTTGTGTTGAAAAATTGTGTCTGTGTAGTTCTGTAAACAGAGGGGGAACAATAAGCCCTGATTCATTTCTCTTTAGTTTGGGGTTTAGAGGTGTTTTTTACTTGTAAGTACAGGAGACAGGGAGAGAAGTCAAAGTTGTGTTTATTTTTTTCCAATTTTTCAAATAAAAATGGTTGTTTACCCAAAATGAGACCTGGATTTTTTTCCTAATTAGAATAAAATTGGTAGGATACTGGGGATCCATATTTGCTGAGATAAGAACTGGAGGCTAGATTGCTCTTTTCACAGAAACAGTGGTGGCTTTTTATTTTTGTTCTCTTCTACTTTTTTCCTTCGAATGATTCATTTAGACTCTTACTTAATTTATTGTCATGCCTATATATCACCCAAGTTATTCTTAGGAGTTTAAGAGAAACATTTATTTTTTTCCAGGAAAAAAAAAAAGATGATTAAAACATTTTAGTATGGTATTTAGAATAACTTAGGATGCTGATTATAAACATATAAATAAACATATAAACATATAATATATATATATATAAACATATATATAAACATATAAAATGTTTATATAAATATGAAATATAGTAAATATTTCAAGTAAAGCATAGCAAATATTTTAAGCTATATTTCCTGCTAAGGAAAAGTTCAGGGAATAAAATACAATGTTGTGCAAGGAGTTAGTAAAGAATTGCTGTGGAGGAAATGATTGGAGCAATACGTACCCATATAAAGTACACTTTTTTATTTTTTACAACATCTTTTCAAGCATACCTTTTTCACAGTCTCTGCTTGAACAGACTCAGTTGTTCTTCCTCGTGTAGATTGCCTGGTTTTGTATGGATTCCACTGGTTTGTAGTGTCGAGTATTTTTTAGACTGCAGTTGAGCCTTTATTTTCATACAGATAAATGACAGGCAGTTGTAGAACCTTGGCATGTTCTACTCATTTTCCATACTGATTGCTTGCTATGGAGTGCTTCTGTCTAGGAACACCCTGTTCATCTCCTGGCTGCTGGATAAATGTTGAGTTTACCATAGTATTGGTTAGCTTGTTTATGTTTCTGGGTTTCCACTTTGATAAGTGCTTAATGCAGAGGAATGTCTTAGTCACACCCGTAATGTCTTTTATCCTCTCTGACTATGTAACAGGCAGCATGAAGCACAATTTGAAGGCAATCTTATAAGTCAAGAAGTGATGCTAAAGCGTCAGGAAGAAGAAATGATGCAACTGCAAGCTAGAATGGCTCTTCGGCAGTCCCGACCGAACCTCTACCCTGGAGATGCAATTAGGTCCTCAATGCTCGATATCACCAGAGATCCGCTGAGAGAAATAGCCCTGGAAACTGCCATGACTCAAAGAAAACTGAGGGTAATGCCTTGATCTCAGGTGAACTCTTATTTTCATTGAAATGGAGCAATGTCATGACTGAAATTGAAATATATGGGATTCATAAACTGGGTCCTGCCATAAACAGATGAAATACTAGGTGGTTGGTGTTGCTGTGGTAGGAAAGGCTTAACTCTCACAAAGTAAACTCCTGAGCTTTTGTGGTGTTAGTGGCCGCGTAGCATAAAGAAGCAGCAAAAGATACTGAAACAGACAGCAAGCCTTGACTGAACATTGCATTGGTTAAAGGTTAAACAATCAAGAGCTCTAATGGGGATAAGGTATATTTTTTCCAGTATCGGTTCCTCTTAGTAGAAAGTAGATGTGTCACGCCACCATCAGTAGTTATTAAATAAGCTGGGAAGGTAAAGAAAGAATGGCAAAAAGGTGATACATTTTGTGTTTGGGTTCACCCTGACTCGTCGTGCAAACTGCCCCTCGCTTTCCCAGCTCTCTTAGTATGTGGATGAAGTACAAGATTAAAGAGGGAGACAGAGACATAGGTAAACGGAGTGGATGATGTTCAGAGGAGATGACAGTTTGATGCCCTCTGCTGCTGCTTTCAGTTAATTGAATTCTTTTTCTTGTATGCATGGGAAACAGTGATACAAGATTTGCAGGTGAATTCGCAGTCGTCATACTGGCTCTGTGTGTCTCCAGTCCCTAGCACTCTGGCCAGTTTATTCACATAGGCCTTAACTAACAAGTATTTAGGTGAATCTTAGACCACTTCCTTAAGGCAATATTCAAGTCAGTATTGTGCAGAGGACTTCTTTGAACAGTTTAGACAGTTCATGCTCTTCTGTAATTCACAGGAGAACAAATACGTAATGCTTATTTGCCTACAGGCAGATAGAAATTTGCCAGAACCTTTGCTTGAACCCAGCAGACAGAATGAGACTGAAGCATTTCAGACTTCAGGACAGGAGAGTTGGGTGTTGCACGCAGAGATCTGTCAAGGCAGAGTTGCTGCCAGTGCAGAAAACCTTAGCAATGTTAGGACATAGATTACTGAAATAAGCCCAGATGGTCCTAATATGCAGCACACACCCCTATATTTTCAAGGAAGACAAATAATATCAGAGTGTTAGCTTTTTGCCCGGGTAAGGAAGGAAAACATGTAAAGTAGCAATGCCATCAAAACTGCAGCCTGCTAGCGCATCTGGCGTGCATGCTGACAAAATAACTGACCAGCTCCTGTGAGGAATTCATAACAATTTTCCAGCTTCAGCCTTCAGTTCCTCTTTAGTGTGTACAGGTCAGGAACTAACCGTCCCTTGGTCTCTTGTTCGAGCAACACAGTATTCATTCATATGCTTGTGCTTTGCAGAATTTCTTTGGCCCTGAGTTTGTGAAAATGACGATTGAGCCGTTCATCTCCTTGGATCTACCTAAGTCTATCTTGGTAAGAAAGGGGCTGTTGAGCAATCAGTGGCAGGTGTAGGAAGTTTAACGAACAAATAAACAAATGCACTTTTACCGTGAGTGTGAACATTGGGATATTTTATTTCACACAACGCAGACGAAGAAAGGGAAGAATGATGACACAAGGCGGAAAGTAAATGTGATGCTTCTAAGTGGGCAGAAGCTGGAGCTGACCTGTGACACCAAAACAATATGTAAAGATGTCTTTGATATGGTTGTTGCCCATATTGGCTTAGTGGAGCATCACTTATTTGGGCTGGCTACTTTAAGAGGTAAGAATAATCTTTTTGTGTAGTAGACTGGTATAGAGCAGTAAGAGATAAGTACAGGGTGTTGAGACAAGATGATCAGAGACTGCCTGGCACGTACAAGGCATTTACTTTGAGTTACATGCTTTTGTACTGAGGCAAAATATGTTCTGCAGTGAAGAAAAATTCTACTCATTAAAATCATTTGTTTGCCTGAGTAATGGCATCTCGGCTCAGGCAGCCTGTTCCTTTTGGTTGCTGCATGTTCTTCACTGCAGCTTGCTGCCTTCACAATGTGTATTGCTCTGTATGGCACCCCTCAGAGGATGTGAGAGGGGTTTGGGTTCTGATAATATGCTCTCAGCAATGCTGCAGCCTCTTGTGGGGGCAGGCCCGCGGGGGTGCTGGGTTAACTAATAGGGCTCCTGGTGTAGAGAGAGTTGTATTCAGCTAAAAAAGGTTTGCTTCTGAACTGTTTATTTTTTGCTGTTAGAACAGACCAGAAGTTGGATTTCTTTTTGTTCACTGGGGGGAAGGTCATTTTGGCAGAACTAACGTGTTGAGACACAAGTTTCCTGTTTTCTTGTCTAGTGGACTAGTGCAGAACTGTAGCACTCAGAGTACTGGCAAGAGATAGAAAACCTTAGCAGCCTGAGAACATTCTCCGTCTGTGGCGGCCTCCCAGTGCCCTAGGCAGTTTAGAAAGCCTTGAAAATACTTTGCAGAAGCATAATTTGGACATAAGTAGCAAGGGAGGGAGGGAATGACAGATTTGAAATTCCTATGGGTTAAGAAATTTAAAATTTTAAAGACGCCGTAGCTCCAATTTCATGGCTATCGTGGAATATTACTTTTTTTTCCCTTCCCCTATTTTTGTCATTACTAAAAATTATTTCTAATACTGTTATTCAGTGTTTCTTCCCTTCAATAGCCATTCTGTTCATAAGCCTTTGTTAGCCATCAGAAAACCTTACTGTATAAAACTGAGTTTCAGAATTAAAAATCTGGTCTTGATCCTCCAGCTGGAAAAATTACTTGACTCTGATGTTTTTACTCATGTGCTTCTCTTTAACATTCATGGCAGACAATGAATTTTTCTTCGTTGATCCTGACATAAAGCTAAGTAAAGTAGCTCCAGAAGGATGGAAAGAAGAACCAAAGAAAAAGAACAAGCCCCCTGTCAACTTCACTCTGTTTTTTCGCATCAAGTTTTTTGTGGATGATGTCAGTCTTATACAGTGAGTGTATGAACATCTTTTTAACCTCTTAAGCCCTAAATTTATGTATGGAAATTGGATATTAATCAAACACTCTAAATTCCTAAAAGGAACAGTACCAAAGATGGTGTGTTTTCTTGTGTTTTTTTTTGTGTTTTCCTTCTTCTAGGCATACTCTCACTTGTCACCAGTATTATCTGCAGTTGCGGAAGGACATCTTGGAAGACAGGATGCACTGTGATGATGAGACAGCCTTATTATTAGCATCCCTAGCTCTTCAAGCTGAGTATGGAGATTACCAGGCAGAGGTACACCATCAATTTCATCTCTGAGAAACTGTGTTCTTTGTGTTCTTGCTGCTTAATAAAAGAACGGACTGTGAGCAGCCATGCATGCTTCACAGTTCTGCCCTAGACAAAAAGGTCAGCCAATATGCTGCTGACAACTGTAGTTTTCTTACAGTCTAACAGAGAACATGCACAGGGCTGTTGCGGAACCTAGTTCAAGATCTAGATGTTGAACCCTCCCTATTCGGTAGAAGTGGAGTCAGGCTTGGATGGGCTTTGAAACTATATGTGAAACTAAGCTGTGGGTCACAGCTGGGAGTCTGAATCCGTCCCCTTACTCAGTCTGAGTTTGCAAATGTGCAATTCTGCCTGAAATTAACCTTAAAGCTAAATTAACTCAGTCACACCCATATAGTCCGTAGCATATGGAAATGCTGTCACAAAAATGTTTCATGTTGTAGGTGCATGGCATGTCATATTTCAGACTAGAACACTATGTCCCAGCTAGAGTGATGGAGAAACTAGATACATCCTACATCAAGGAAGAGCTGCCAAAATTGCACAGCACTTACGTGGGTGCTTCTGAAAAAGAGACAGAGTTAGAATTCTTGAAGGTAAGTGGTAACTGTTTGCTTCCTTAGTCTGACTGCTTGAAATTCCTTTTGAGAAGTTGGGTGCATGGACTTCAAATGAAATCAGAGGAAGCCAGCTTGAAAGGAAAAAAGCTGAAAAGATCTCAAAAGATTAATTGTTAAAAGTGGAAAAAAAATCATAATAGATGAGGAGAAAATCCCTTATGCTTTTTTTCCATCATCAGTAGTCTTCTTGCTTTAGCTCAAATAGGTTAATTAAAAGCAACTATTGATTCTTGTGTTCATTCTAAAGGAAGCCATGATTATGAGGCAGCACAGCCTGCATGCCCTATCTAGTTTGTTCTTTCTGCTGTGGGGAAAAAAGAGAATTTAAATCATGAAAAGTTTTGTTAGATCTAATACCTTTTATGCTGGTTAGGACACATGGTATAAAGCGAGCCAGAAACATTACCAAGCAGACTTCCTTTTGCAGATAGTGTGTACGATGATAGGAAAACTATAATTGCAGACATACTTGCTTTATTCTAAAAGGACCGATTAAGAAATATAATTATGGGCTTTGCTGCTGTTGCTCATGAGATAATGATCAAGTCCTGCCTTGATTCAATGGCTGAAAATGAATTAAGCATCTGAGAGTATGCAACTTAGATGCTGGATAACTATTACACTGTATTTCCAGAGTCACTCTCTGCACTGCAGCGGCACACTCAGAGACCGCAGTGGCAGAGGTGGTCTTGGCTGTTGCTCATGTGGCAGAAACATTCTTATAACCACCAGGAATTAGAGCGAGCAAGAGCTGGGGACTTGATCCTACCCAAATCTAGCCTGGCTGGGGGCGGGGTAGGGAGAGCAGTTGGATTTCTTCGTTTGATTCATTGCATCAGTCCCTTAAGCAAGTACTGAAGAGAGAGCGAGAAGAAGGACTGGGAGTGCAAAGTGAGCCAAACTGCTTCTTTCAGCTGTGGGGATGCCTTACCGTGATCACGGAATGGAAGCGTAGATATAATTCTGCTTTTAAGAAATGTCTTAACAGAACAAATGCATCTGACTGGTTACAATTTATTCTTAGCAATTAATGTGTGGAAAGTTTGATTTCAGTTTTCATTATTCATACTTGAGTTGTTAGATTTTGTAATGAATCCTAATGAATCCTTTGCTGTGGTCTTGGCCAGTGTATCAGCAGATACTGCCAAGACTTAAAACCATCTAGAACAGTTCGTGTTGATGTGTGTTATCATCACATTCATAACCTAAGTGGAATCACCAGATGAAGAGCAATCTTTTTTTCCAAAATCCATATGTATACATAAATATATATATTTCGTACTTGTACTATGTATCCTTAACTTCAGACCCTCTTTGCGTTGATCTATGCAGTTGTGTCAGAGGCTCACAGAATATGGCATTCATCTTCATCATGTGTTGCCTGAGAAGAGATCCCAAACAGGTATCCTTCTGGGAGTGTGCTCCAAAGGAGTTGTTATTTTTGAGGTCCACAATGGTGCTCGCACACCTGTACTACGCTTCCCATGGAGAGAGACAAAGAAAATATCCTTTAGTGTAAGTCAGCCTCTTTCCCTGTTTGATTTTTTTTTTCTTTTCTACTAGCGTGCATTCTATGCTGCTCAGGTTCCAGCCTCAGAAGAGATTTTAGCACCTGTGTTTTGAAGTGCTTTACAGCAAATCTGTAATGGTATGAAACATGGCTTCCCTGCTGTCTAGGAAAGAACTAATGCAAAGATAGATCAGAGGCTACTGGGAGTGTGGGGAAGAGCTCTACCTACCTAGTGCATTTCTGGGCACTCTGCCCACGCTGCTGTACGGCACCCTGTATGGCACCTGAGAAGTGAAGGAGCCCTAGGGTGAGAATCCTGTGTCAGTGGACCGTGTACTGGCAAATGCCAGTGCTCTCTGGAAAGAGTTGTTGCACCAACCTTGCTTGTCAGCTGAGGTGTTTAAAAGAGTCGTTAAGCTAAGTGATATATTGGATGGCAGTGGGTGAGACACTTGGTCTGGGCTATACCAGCCAACTTCAGGGAGCATACCTTACACTGGGGGTTGTGTGTCAGTTGTTAATGAGCTGCCAATGCTTGCTTTTATAGAGGTATTGAAAACAGTACTTCTAATTCTGATACCATATTGAAAAGCTGCAGCTTGTGTTGTCTGTTCTAGGATTGTAATGGTCAATTGAAATTTCAAGAATCTTAAAAAGACCTGAAGCATTAGCTGATAGATTTCATAAATAGATGGGCTTGTAGTTCCTCTTCTCTTGAGCGGTACCAGCCCCCGTAAATTTCGGAGAGGTTTTTCAAAAACTCATCCTGCTAAATGTGACAGTGCTAGTTGTTATTCAGCAGTAACAGTAGCAGAGACTAATTAAATAATAATGAAGTACCATCTCAGCTAGCCCAGAAGTAGCTTTAAAGTGCTTCTTTGTAAATCTCAAATTACTTTCAACCCCTATTTTAAACAGAAATCTCTCCCATCGATGCATTTTTTTCAGGAAAGTTTGAATGCTGTCATTATGCAAAAGCAAATAAAAAAATTATTCATAGGGTAAAAGAAATCACTGTCTTAAACTTTTTTTTTTTCCCCCATCATGTAGAAGAAGAAAATAACTTTGCAGAACACATCAGATGGTATCAAGCATGCGTTTCAGACTGACAATAGTAAGACCTGTCAGTACCTTCTGCATCTCTGCTCTTCCCAGCATAAGTTCCAGTTACAGATGAGAACCAGGCAGAGCAACCAAGACACTCAGGACATTGGTAAGGACTGTGGTGCTGTGGTGGTTTTTAATAGCAGTCTATATGTATTTTTATAAGGAGAAAAAAGTGGACTTCAGCTTCACACTACATGTGTAGCTCTACATTTAGAGAGAATGTATAAGGAGAATCTACTAGCTAGGTTTATTTTGAGACAGTGAGTTGGCAATCGCACAGAGCTGGCAGCCAGCAGTTCCTTTTAAATACAAGGAATCTAAAAATAGGTCATTAGTAGTGCTCTCCAATCTTGAATAATAGCTTTTGGTATTTTTTAGGAAAAAAAAGATAATTCCTAAATGTGATTTGTAGATTTTGCTTAATGTGAAATGCGTTGATTTCATCATGTGGAATTACGGATAAAACTGTGTGAACTCACTAGGGCAAATAAACCAGGGAGCATTTCATGCTGCTGCATCTGTAAGTGGAGAGGGTAGCTGTTTTTTTATTCTATTTACTTTTTGGTGGACCAACTAAGGAACGACACTGATGATAGTCAATTTTCTTCAGATAGGAATTGCCATCTAATTTGTGTGTATATAATAGAAAGTGAAGTGGTGTTCTTCTAGACGGAAAGTATCTGATGAACACTCATTTAAAAAGAAAAAAACAGCCCCTGTAGTAATTTCTTGCCTACTTGGATCAGAGCTGGCTTCTCTGCCTGACGTCAGTGCAGACCTGAAAATGCAGTTCTGGTCAGTCTGTCTGCTCAGTCTTTTTGTTCTGTGTTTTTATCTGTCTGCATTCCAGTTGCTGTTAATCCAGATTTCCACCATCCTAGCTGGGATGGAGTCCGTGACCCCATTGCAGTAGAGATTGTGATATAAATATATATGTATATTGCAGCCTTTTCTATTCAGTCAGATGCAACCAACTTGTTAGTGCATAGTGGGACCACAGGGTACGTTGGTATGGTGCTTGGTACTGCACTTAGTGTTAGCTTGCACTGAAACGCAAAGAAAGGCAGTACATGCAAGGCTGTCATGGCAGGCAAACTTGGTTGCTTGCAGATGAGGTAGGTGTTATGCTTTCAGAATCTGGAAAATAGTAGTTCATTTCTGTGCAGTGCAGGTTTCTTTGAATTCAGCGGTTTCAAGTCTCATCAGTCATTTATAACCAGAAGAAGATTGTTCTGTGGTTAATTCTGTTGTGCTCTATCATTAAAAGGAAAAATAATGCAAGGGAAAAATTTGCTTTTGCCATAATTTCACTGACCTAAATGGATTAGCCCTGTTTCTCTTTCCTGCATATATATATATATATATAGTAATAAAATTATTACAATAGTATTTTTTAAATAAAAAAATACTGCAATACAGATAGGAGAAAACAGTAATGAAGTAGCTAATTCAAATAGCATATTAATTACAAATACTGCTTTCCTTCTGTTAGAGCAGTGAGATCCCAAGCAGTATTTGGGAAGCATTATTATTCATCTGCAGAAGCATCCTTTTTTTTTTTCTTTTTTTTTTTCCCAGAGCTATTAAAACATTAGTTAAAAAAGAAAACAGAAAGTGGTGGTTGGAAGAACTCAGCAAAACAGTAAAGAAAAGGACAGGTCAATAAGGACATTAGTAACTCTAGGCTGATCATCCCAGAAGCTGCACGTGTCGAAGGCTTCTTAAGGGCTGATTGTGGGTTAACAACAGAGTAAACACACGTGTACCTAAGGCTTACAGCGTTCATGGGTTGGAGTAGCAGAGTGACGAGGATTCAAATGCTTCTAAAGACTTCAGAAATACAGTTTTACTGTGTCTAGCAGACTCGCATGTGATTTCAGTTGATAAGTGGAGAAAATACTCTGAGAAAAGGGAGAAGATCTGGTGTGCATAATGGCAGAGAATGAATTTTCATGGAATATAACAGAGGATAGAGACATAACAGAGAGCACTTTGATAGTTCCTGTGATGTTCCATGGCATGTTTTTCACTTGCTGCACAGTGTCCTGGGAAAAAACATTTTAACATACACAAACTTAATGAAAAGAAATAGGTTGGGAAAATAAGAGGAGAGTGCCTCTTGGATAACATTCTTTCTGCATGAATAAAAAGAGATGAGACACAGAGTTCAGGGAAAAAAAGTAAGGAACAATTTTATGGCACATAAGAAAGGATGTTAGCTATAACTTGAGAGATAATCACTTCTTTTATGCACAGCTTCTGTGTCAATGCAGCAAACAGAACCAGGCACCGAGTTTTAAGATGGATCTTTTGGATTCTTGAAAGGGTGTATAGAAAACCACAAAGATTGAAGGGTTAAGTCAGTTTTACAAAGGAAGATTTTAGAGCACATGAGAATTCTCAGTTATGGGGTTGGCAGAAAACACTCACCTGAAATCCATAGGAAAATTCAGTGTTGTATTGTCAGAGGGTACGTACAAGGTCAAGAATAGAAATCTTAAAATGTTTTATGGGGGTACTCTTCCTCAGGATGTGAACGCAACAAGAGCCAGCATCACTGAGCTTCTGTCACTGTCAGGAAACAGATTTGTGTGTATCTGATCCAGCAGAACCATTCTTACATTGCTTATCAGCTATTTGATGTGGATAGGGAGGTAATAGTTGTATGCTAATTCACATTTTAAAATGACAAAATGTGTTCCACAACTAAACCTTCTCTCTATCTGTGTGTTTATTACAGAGCAGGATTGAGTTACTGTTGCAGTTAATTTCTGACATTAATTTCCTACTAGAGGAAGGAATGTCTTCCTCAAATGGCAGTGCTGAGGCTGTGGTAGCCAAATGCGCTCTGCAGAGGTGAATGCTTCAGCATTTAGTAGTGCTGCTGGATGATGCCTGCAAAAAAGTAACGTTTCCCTTGCAAGTTACACTGCTGCTTCCAAAAGCAGCTTATTTCCCAGCTGCATGTGTGGAGCTTAAAACACTAGCTAACAGAAAATGAGAATTATCTACGTGGTTGAGGATTGCTTTTCCTCCATCTTCCCTCTGAACTGACTCCAGGACATCAGTGAAGTTGATGAAGGGTTCAGATGGCCAGATTTCCTTTAGAGGTTTTAACCAGCAAACATGTTGCCACAGCTTATCAAGCTTCTGTGTGAGAGCCAAGCCACAGGAACTTACCTGCTAGCCTTAGGAGGCAGTTAGGCTAATAGATGTGGGCTCAGCTCAGCTTTGCTCTGAATAAGGCGGGGTTAGGCTAGCTTATATTATCTCGTGTTTGCTTTCAGCTAAGAATATTCACCCAGACGGTTCCCACGACTCAGCTGACACAGTAATTTAACTACAATCCAAAACCTGCTTCTCTCTGCTGCTTAAAGGAATTGGGATTTCAGGGGTCATAAAGTCTGGCAAACCCCAGTCCACATTGTCTGTTCTGTGCTAGAACATTTAGGATGTTTCTGGCAGGGGAGGTCCCCAAGTTCACCTGAGTGAACTGATGTTCTTGTACCGGGTAGAGATGCTGCCAAGCTGTGATGGTTTTACTCAAGTGGGCAGCTGAGTTCCGCCACGGCCTCTCTCTCACTCCCCTTCCTCGAAGAGGAACAGGGAGAAAATACGATGAAAAAGGCTCAAGGGTTGAGATAAGGACGGGGAGATCACTCAACAATTATCGTGACGGGCAAAACAGACTCAGCATAGGGAGATAGTAAGATTTATTGCCTATTGCTAACAAGCTAGAGAAGCGAGAAACGAAGGAAAGAAACCAAATACGCCTTCCCCCCATCCTCCTCCCGAGCGGCGCAGGGGAATGGAGGAATGGGGGTTGTGGTCAGTCTGTGGTCAGTCTTTGTCTCTGCCACTCCTTTACAGTCACTCTCATCCTGTCTGCTGTGGGGTCCCTCCCACGGGATGCAGTCCTTGCTGAACTGATCCGGTGTGGGCTGCCCACAGGCAGCAGCTCTTCAAGAACTGCTCCAGATATGGGCCCGTACCACGGGGTCCATCCCCCAGGAGCAAACTGCTCCAACCTGGATCCCCCACGGGCAGCAGCTCCTGCCAGGTCACCTGCTCCTGCGTGGTCTCCTCTCCACGGGCTACAGGTCCAGACTGGAATCTGCTCCGGCAGGGGTCTTCCACAGGCCGCAGCCTCCGTCAGTGCAGGTCCACCTGCTCCACCATGGTCTCCTCCATGGGCTGCAGTGTGGAACCCTGCTCCACCGTGGTACTCCATGGGCTGCGGGGGGACAGCCTGCTTCACCATGGTCCTCACCACAGGCTGCTGGGGACTTCTGCTCTGGCGCCTGGAGCACCTCTCCCCTTCCTTCTTCACTGACCTTGGCGCCTGCAAGGCTGTTCCTCACTCCTCTTTCTCTCCCACCTGCTGTGTGTGGCAGCGTCTTTTTTTTTCCCGTCTTAAATATGCTCTCACAGAGGTGCAAACAACATTGCTTATTGGCTCGGCTCTGGTCAGCAGTGGGGCCCATACCTCACATGGGGCTGCTTCTAGGTTCTTCTCACAGAAGCCACCCCTATGGCCCCCTACTACCAAAACCTTGCCACGTTTAGCCAACAGGGCTGTAAGAGTGTCAGGGACTTGTGAAGAGAGTTAACCAGTGGTTGGATGGAAATTGTGTGGGATCTGATAGCGTGGATGTGGGGCAGCGCTGCTTGTTCAAATTCTGGAAAATAATTGCACGAGCAGGTTAAAGGAGGTATAGTCTTACAGTTCACTTGGCTCGAGATGCGACAAAGATGACTTGCTTGGCAGACGGAAGTGAAGTGCCTGTTCATAAGGCGGCGTGGCAGTTTAACAGGAAGTACGAATCTTTGTACTAATAAGGGGATAAATGTTTTTCAACTTAGTGTTTTTGAACTTCAGTGTAGCATACAGTTAGGTTAGCATACTATCATTAAATCCAAACTTTGCTTTTTGAGCAAGCTGCATGGACGTCATATGTATGTACCTGATGATGGTGCATACTTTTGGGTGTTATGCCTACAGGAAAAAAAGAAGCTTTGAGTTGGTTGTTTAAAATGCATGCCTTATACAAAGAGGTCGCATTAGCTCTGTTTTATAATGTGAATTTGTTTCTTCTTTAAAAAAAAAACAATCTGCAGAGCGAGCTTCATTTAGGAGTCTAAACCTTCATGCAGAGTCTGTCAAAGGATTCAACATGGGACGAGCAATCAGTACCGGTAGCCTGGCCAGCAGTACTTTGAACCGACTTGCTGTCCGACCTCTGTCAGTTCAAGCAGAGATTCTGAAGAGGTTGTCCTGCTCCGAGCTCTCACTCTTCCAGCCTCTTCCTGGCTCTTCAAAGGACAAGAACGAGAAGACTTCATGGGAAGACAGACCCAGGGTTATGAGCAAATCATTTCATGATCTGAGTCAGAGCCATATCTCGGTTTACCCTCCAAGGAAAAATATTATTGCTGCTTTGGACTCTTCCTCCCAAAAAATAGAGGACATAATGGGAAGAGTCTTTCAGCAAATGCCGAAATTTGATACTGGATTGGCAGCAGGAGCATTAAAACTGAGCAAGTAAGAGTCTCTCTGACCACCCTGAAATGCCTTTGCGTACAGTCAATGTACATATGCATCGGTTTTGATTTATTATTCATACCATTATTTTATTACATTGATCCTTCCTTCCCTCTCCCAATTTCCTTTTCCCTCTGTCTGGTTTCCCCTCTCTCCTTCTCCCCTTTAAGTTCAAAATCTCATGCAGGTTTAAGTAGAAGTCCTGAAAGAAAGAAAAATGAATCGGACTCATCATCCATTGAAGATACTGGTCAAGCCTATGTTGTAGGTCAGCATACAAAAATCCTATTGCGGTATTTACTAACTAACCTCTAAAATTGCTTCGGATGTAATGCTTTGATATACATATTAAGTGGTAGTAATATTTGGACTTAAAAAAGGGATCACATGTTAAAGTACTCCAGACACATCGCCTGTAGTTCCAGAATAACTGTAGCAAAGAAATAAAAAAAAAAAATACTCCTATGGAGAAAGTGACAAACGAGTCTATACACGGATATGCAAAGAATCAATAGTTTATGGTACCGATTGCACAAATAAGTCCTAGCAGACAGTAAAAATCAAGTTCACAAAAAAACAAGCTGAATGCTTTTAAACTCAATCATTGGATTATGGAACATAAAATTTTAGTAGCTCTGTCATGAATTTCTGGTTATAGAAGGTTCCCTGTTAAAATAACAGAAGCAAGGATGACTGAAGTATCTGCAACCTTAACTTGCTTTTTGTGTGTTTAATATCATAACATTGATTGGTTACGGAATTTGAAAACAAGTGGGAGAATGTTAAGTTTATGGGAGTCGATAGAAGTGGACCTTTCGCTCAGAGGGCGGTGAGGCACTGGAACAGGTTGCCTAGAGAGGTTGTGGATGCCCCATCCCTGGAGGCATTCAAGGCCAGGCTGGATGTGGCTCTGGGCAGCCTGCTCTAGTGGTTGGCAACCCTGCCCAGAGCAGGGGGGTTGAAACTAGATGATCTTTAAGGTCCTTTTCAACCCAGGCCATTCTATGATTCTGTTCTGTGAAATAAAAAAAATGCAAATAGTGATGTGCCAATACTTAACAACTGCACACAAAACAAGGACTGAACTGGGAACCAAGCTTTTTCTGGATTAAGAGCATCAGCTGCTCAGAAGTGAGATGAGGCATGGAATTTCTGTAGAGACTGATGGCAGCCATTTATCCTGTGCATTTAGCTTTACAATTAGTCTTGTTATCATGTGCTAACCCATGATCTCTGGGTCAGCAAGTCCAATAACCATCTTAGTTACATGTTGGACATTGATGCTGCTGGGGGACATATATTCTTTGTGGATGAAACTCATCAGCTGAAACTTTAGGGTTTAGAGTTTGAGAAGGTCTGCGCTGCTTTGCTAAAAAGCTTGAATGGTCTTAACTCATTTAATTCCATAACTTAGTACATTTATTATTTCATCCTCTGTAAAGTACAGCCTTATTTACTCAGCATTGCTTCTTCCAAAGAAAATATGGTCCTAAGTGCAAACCAATTTGAATAGAAATATTTGGTCCAAGTGGCTTGTTACTGCCCAAACTTGCTTGTTACTGTATAAAATCTTACAAGGCTACTGTTCTGTTGCTTTATAAGGTTAGGTATATTCATCAAGTCGTGTAACAAAATTTAGTCTTTGACTTAGGCCTTTCCTTAAAACCCTGCTAATTTTATCTGAAGTTAAGAGTGGCTGTGAAGGCCAAAGCTCTGTCCTTTCTTTAATTCTTTGCCTTTGCATGAGCTACCCCCCTCTCTTAACTTCGAATTGCGACCAAAGTACTTTAATCACCACAATTTGCTAAACCATAACTTCTTTGGTGTCATTTTTCAACTAAGTAATCTGATATTGTGAATGAGCTCATGCATGTTCTGTGTAAAATCTGAAGCTTCTCCATAGCTTTATGAAAAAAACGATAATGTCTAATATTTGCATTCATGTTGCAGGCGTTAGCATGAATAGTTCTGGAAATCTTCCATCATCAACACCATTAAAAGAGAGCAGTAAGTTGATAAATAGCATGTCCATTTAATTATTTCAGTCAGTTACTTTTAATTTGTACTTGTCAAGTGCTTCACTTGAACCTGTCTTGTTTCTTGGCTATTCTTAAATCAGATACTTCTGCCACTTAGTTGGATGTGGAACGTTTTGCTAGATACAGCTTCCAATATTTGTTTTGGATGGCTTTTTGAGGGAGATTTTTCCGTTTGTGTAATGCTTTTCTGCTGTGGAGGGTGTCTGTTCAGCCTGATGCTTGGACAGTTGTTACCTAACATGCCATGCCCTTCCAAGCTCATTTCCCTTACTTGTGAGGCTAATGATGCTGTAGGGTCCCAAAAGAACGTGTTTTGACTTTTGCAGTGGGGATCATAACCCTTTTCCAGATGGAGAAGTCTGTCACATTCTCTCGCATCAGGTTTTTTTGTTTGTTACTGGTGTGCAGAGCACACTAGGTTTCTGCTGTTGTGGAAGCACTTGTACCATTTACAGCAAAACTGAGCTAACTGTCCAGTCTAAACGAGTTCCATCTTCTACAGGTAGAAAAGTCATGAGGTCAGACTTAGAATACATTGCCTTTTTTTGAACTGCAGGAGATGTTGTTGTGGTGGGTTTTGTTGTTGTTTTTTTTTTTTAGGTTTTTTTTTCCCCAAATCATGCTGCTTCTGTCTCTTAAGTGCCTGGATCTCTTTCAGCCTGTTGAGAACACTCATAAGTCACATAAAGCTACCATGAGTGTGCTCAGATTTGAGAAGCGGCAGAGTCACCAGCCTTTAGACCTGCAAATGTGGAAGTCAATTTAAACAAGATAGGGTCTAGAAGATGTTTCTAATGTTGACTGTTTAAACAAAGGACCGTCATTAAGAGAATTCACTCTTAACCTTTAGTAACTTAATATATTAAGCCCCAGTTTCACTTTTACCAATGTGTTTAAGCCCTGTGTCCCTGGGCAGGGTACATAACCACAGATCTATATACCTGGCAGAACCAAGACCTACCAATTTGAAGATTTAAGGCTCAGGTGAGCTCAGACTACGCTAAGTGCTTTTCTTAGGAGGAAACAAAGATTTTACCTGATGAAGATGAGATGAGGTGCAATTTTTTTTATTTTTTCTTTTTTACTCATACATGGCTTGGAACATCCAAGCTGGACCCACTGCTTCAGAGAAGCTTTTCAGTTTATCAGAGGACTAATTTCTCCTATGGAATAGGATTTAAAGGCAAACCTAAAAGGATGTGCATGTGCAAGTGTTCACCTCGTGCCTGATCAGCAAATGTTGGCTTTTCAGCTGACTCTCTGCAAACAACACAGAGCAGAGTTTCCTCGCCAGAAAGAGAGATCACTTTAGTGAACTTGAAAAAGGATGAAAAAATGGGTTTAGGTAAGTGACTTTAAAATTGTTGAGTTTGTTATTTTTTATATTCGTTGAAGCTGAAAATAAAATACAGTTTTGGTGTTCTGTTTTGAAGTATTTATCATAGGACTGAGGAAAACAGACATGAGTTGGATTTCTAAGGCATTTGTTTAAGATGCAGAAGGCTAGGCTTTCTTAACAGCACACGCTACTGACTTGATTGGTGTTAAGCAAGCCTGTTTCTCAGCTTCTCTATATTACGTGTGGTATAACATTTCTGATTATTGCGAAATAATCATCATAGAAGTTAGCATTTGAAGTTTGTCTCTGTGTTCAGCTAACACATGGACACCTCACAGTTGTGACAACTTGGAGGTTTTAAAGAAGAAAACCTTATAAAGCTGTTAACAAATAATTGTGTTCTCATAATATCATTGAATGGAACATTAGTATGAGGTTTAGTGAGTCTGGAAGTTGAGATATTTGGATTCCATTCCTCTTCCTGTTGTTGTTTTCCATAAACCCATGTAATTTTTCTCTTTAGTTTGATAACAGTTGCACTTGAGGGGAGGCTCTTTGAAGTATCCTTTAGGGTATAGTTCTGTCATTCCACATAAGACTGTTTTGTAAATTTGAAGAGGGAAAAAGTCGACAAGATCATATTGTGCAGGGTCAACACTAAACGTTAAGATAAGAGCTGACCAAAAAGGCAGTTCATATGAACTTTACCTTTTCTTTCCCATGCAATCTGTTACTTTGCTGTTCTGCTAGAGTAGAGGAGACCTGTCATCTTTGACCTTTTTGTTTCTTGATCATGGACATCTTTGCCAGCTTTAGCTTGTAGAATTGGCAGATAGATCTTAGAAGCTTCAAAAGAAAGCCTAGGTATGTTGCACTTCAGTACACAAAACTGGGGTTTGACGAACCCCGTTCTTAATATCAGGGTCAGACATTTAAGTAAAGCATCTAACATTTTAAGTGCAAATACATTTCATCCAGTCAGTGAATGGACATATAATGTTATCTTTTTGCGCATGTTTTTTGTGCCACAGTTGACAGCTAGACAAAGTCTGAACTGCTTACTTAAAAAACAAGAGCGCAGTAAAGTTTTATCAAAAAGCTTTAGCGTTTACTTTCATGTAGAATTCTTCGAGATGTATAGATGATTTTCTGTTACTTTACATATGTTGGAATGACTAAGTTTTTGTCTGTTTTGAAATATAGACTTGCAGTGTATTAAGATAAACTTTGATCACTGACATATTTGCATCGGGCCTTTTTTAATAGGCTTTCAAATAGTTGGTGGAGAGAAGACTGGCAAACTTGATCTGGGAATTTTTATTCATTCAGTTACTCCTGGAGGGCCAGCTGATCTGGAAGGATCTCTAAAGCCAGGTGAATAATGTAAATTAGGAGAGGGGTATACATGACACAAAAGGCCAAACACCTATGTAGTGCAGTTGTCATCTATGGCTGCAGAAGTCAGTCCCTTAAACGTGCCAAACTTCAGATTCCTTCAGGATAACTTAGAAAACTGGTGATGTACATCTCAGTTAGACAATATGAAAATAAACGACATTTGCATCAAAATAAAAATTGTAAACTTGAAGGAGTAGAAAATGGAAAATTCGTAAAAAGAGAGAGGTTTTCTTTGATACTATCTCTTGATTGGTACTTTCTAATTTAAAACTGTTTAAACTCCCAATCCATACCAGGATTTAGGGAAAAGTGCATGTAATCCTGTTAATACTATTTAAAAAAAGAGAGAAAATGGATTTTATGTAATATCAGTGCTTATTTATTTTAGTCTGTGCCTTGAACTGAACTGCACAGTCTATTTCACTTCTCAGTTTCTGTTTTTGCATCCGTTCTGCTTATGGCAAAGGAAAAGGTTGAATGAGTGAAAAAAAAATCAGGAAAAAATAACAGGGAAAGGTTTGGCAGTTTCAAAAAAGGAAATATCATCAGTTGTTGATTTTTTTCTTATTAATGATTGGGGTTCCTTTTCCTAGCATCAGTTTAATTTTAGTAGTTTTTATTCCATGCTTTGCATAAATGTGTTCAGACCTGCACACTCATGTCATCAACGATGGCTGAAAATATGTATGTTAGATTGTATCTGAACAAATCATTTTGTGCAGGACACCGACTAATATCCGTGAATAGCACAAGTTTAGAGGGTGTCAGCCATCATGCAGCATTAGAAATTATAGAGAATGCACCTGAAGATGTGACACTTGTTATCTCTCAGCCCAAGGACAAGCTATCCAAAGGTACGGAGAGAAATATTCTTTACTATTAAAGAGTTCTTCTTTGAGTTTGAGCGATCTGCCTTCTCTGACAACTTTTGTAAAGTCCTTTCTCTGTTTCCTTTAATTCACTGATCTGAGCAACTGACCTAGCCACCCATAACTTCAGTCACTTCTGTGAAAACTCAGCTAACACGTGCTTGAAGTTGTGTTTTGGGACTGAAAGCAGACGCATTGAACTTAGCAGTAAGATAACTTGTGGTAAACTTTAGTGAGGACACACTGCTTGCACTTTAAGATGAAAGTGTTCTACGTGATATGGACCAGTAAAACCGTGCATGGCTGTAAACTGAGAAATTTCTGTAACACTGCAGACAAGATGTTACCAGCAGCTCCTGACTGTCTTGTCTCATGATCTTTCAGCATCATCCAACGCTGCACACCTCACTAATGGAACCAGGACTTATTTAAGGAGGCCGTCGTCCGTGCAAGACAATGAGGCAGAGTCCTCTTCGGAAGAGCACAACCGGTCCCATGGCCACCAGAGGCCTGTCTCAGGGAGTTTGTCTGGCTTGTCAGGAGCCAAGCGGGATGGGAGCATGAGCTCCCAGGACTCCAGAACTGAGAGTGCCAGCCTGTCTCAGAGCCAGACTGCCGGCTTCTTTGGCAAACGTGCAAGTGGCAGAGCCCAGCAGGATCCTCAGAACAACAGTGATTCCCAGACTGGGCTTTCAAAAAGTAATGAGAAGAGAAGATCGTCGTCTGACAGTGCTCGAGCAAAAATTAAAAGGCCTGGGGTAGTAGAGTCGGTGGAATATTCTGACCGAGGAGATTCTGACATGGATGAAGCAACTTACTCCAGCAGTCAGGAGCAGCAGGCAGATAAAAAGGCATAGTTTATTTCATATGAGCATTTCCCATTGGTGTTAAGAGTGGGAATGAAATAGCTGCCTGTGGGTGTGAATAAGGTGAAAGGGTGTGGGAGAAGGCCAGCCTAGCCTGCAGCTTATCCTGCTAATGGCAAATGCTAGTAGCTAATTTCTACTAGTTTGGTGATTTTGTTCAAAATGAGTGGAGAAAATCACTCCTGTGACTTCCAAGAGCTTTCCAATATCACATCATGGGCATGTCTTAGTTGAGGCAGATTCTGCTTTGGGATGAATGTGTAGTGCTCTTGCTGATTCTGTAGAGAACATGTTTTCAGTTCTTTGGTTTTGTCCAGTGTGATTGTGGGGTAATGGCCACTCCCGAAGATAAATTAATTTACCTGGAAGATAATTTAAATTTTTCCTAGATTAGATAAATTAGTAGTGATGTGTCTGGAATGAGTAGCTAGAATAGCAGCTCAACTCCTATTGTTTGGGAGTTCATTATCTAATCAAGGAAAAAATGCTCTTGTTTAATGAGAACTTCATTGCAGCGAGCCATGCCCGAGCAGAGAGCTTGCTGCTTCACCTTGCTGAAAGCACACGAGAAAGTACTACAAATTCATCCCTAACTTGCAGTGATCCCTATTTTTGGCTGATGGAGATAGTTCAGTGAAGTTGTAATAATTAATCCAACAGACCCTAGGCTGCTGTAATACTGAAGTTTTATAGTTAACAGTTTCTCTGTTCCACAACCAGCTCACTTTGACAGTAAAGACTCAGCCGCTGAAGGCCAGGCATGTTTCTGCACTAAAACTTTGACTGCAGCATTAGAGGAGTTAAAGCTATGAGTCTTACGAGTCAGACTGGTGGGTCCTTTCCCATGTGGACTCCTTTTGGCTGCATCTGACTCAAAAGCTCATCCTGTGGGGGTCTTAACTGCAAACTTCTGTTCTAACAGAAACCTTTCTCTTTGTTTTTCTTTTTGCTTTTTGTTTTAAATAAAGGAATCTTCCTCAGCGAATACAGCACACAAAACGAATTCTAAAAAGGTTACTGCAGCACTTCTTAAACCTGGAGATATCTTTGAGGTTGAACTAGCCAAAAAAGATAACGGCTTGGGAATAAGTGTCACGGTACTGTTTGACAAGGTTTTTAGATGTTTTCTCTTTTTCTCTACTCCCAGCAACCCATTAATTACTAAATTACAAGGAAGCAAAACATTTTCTGGAGTCACTGCAGAGTATACAGCTTTACTGACATAGAATTCATCTCACCAAAGCTGAAAAATTATAATATTTTAAGTCCCTTTTTTGTCATCTCCCCTTTTGTTGTTTTATGGTAAATCCCCAAAGTCCTAGTAGAATCTTATCGTAGAAACTACTTGCAAGTACAAATAAAAAGATGGTATTTGGCCCCTGCCATCCAATAACATGCAAGGGAGAGAAATAAGACCTTTTCTGATGGGCATCGCAGGCAGTGGAAGTAGTGTTACCTCAGGGTATCTGAGCACTTCCATGCGTACATGCACCGTGTTCTTTTTTCTCCCTCTGCTGGTTAAAAGGCAGAAAGCAAAAAAAATACTTAGATCCAAATTAGACCTGGCTGACACTGCCTCGCAAGGTTACTGCCTTATGAGATCAAAAATGTTTTTTTAGTGGACAAATTTCTCATCAGGTTATAAAATTTTGAAGGTAGTTTGCATTTAGGGCCTGCTACCCTGCAGAGTGGCGCTTCGGGGTGATGAGAAGGATTTAGAACTCAGATGCACACGGTTTTCACAGCTCCTGTTTTTGTTGTGTCTTAAAAAATGCTTTTTGGGTAGCTTAATATTCCAATATACTCATTGCTGGGCTCCCTCTGCCCTCCGAGTCTGTGGAGAAGCTCTGGTGGTGCAGCATTAGCTGTCTGTGAGCCAGAATCACTAAGGCCCTCAAAAAGCAGTGCCGTTTGAGCTTGGGCAGGTGTTTTGAGCTTAAACCTTCAGACTTCTATGATGTGAGAGAAGGCAGCACTCCTTAGTTTGGTGTTACATCAGAGAGGGTGAATCGGAGTAGGACAGTGCATGGTATGCATCTTCTGCTTTGGCTGTTGATGCGTGCTGTGCTCTCAAACATCTCGGAGCGTCTGTGTGCATGCAAGCCTTCAACTGCAGAGCAGACGTCTTTTTGCTGAAAGACGCCTGTTTGCCCTGAGTGCATCTACACTGTGAAGCATTGTGTTTTTACAGTCTTCCCACCCCAGCTTCACTTGTAACAAATTGCATGACTGTGGGAACATGCTTTGTGAAACAGTTTGCTTTTGATGGTTTGGCTGTTCCTTATACATGGCAGTAGCCAGAGTGCTTCCTGAGTGCAGCTATCCTTGTGTGACATAGCATTTAACTACACAGTGCTCTGACTGAAAAAAGGCTGACAAATCCTGGTTTTGCTCTCCTTTTAGGGTGGTGTAAATACTAGCATACGGCACGGTGGCATTTATGTGAAAGCGATTATTCCTAAGGGAGCAGCTGAAGCAGATGGCAGGATAGAAAAAGGTAATATTTCACTTGGTTCAGTCAGACTCTTAATGTGCAAAATGACAGATAACTGTCTGTGGTGGACTTGAGGGGTACGCTGTGGCCTAGAAGCTAGGAAATATGTTGGATGAAAGTACGATTAGAGGAGGCACTGAGAAGAAGAGCAGTTTCCCTGAGCTACTGCATTTGCAGTTGTAATTTTATATACTGTCTCAAATGATTTGACAGGTAATTCTGCAGGGAAAGATAAAATGTTAAGACAATTGCAGAACCAACAGAAAAGTGCAGGGATGGTGGAAAGGAAAAATATGAAATACGCTGCATGATTTCTGTTTCCCTAATGCAGCCTGTGGTAATGCAGAATATTTCTCTGTGCCAGCCATGGAGAGGGCTTTGTTTTATTTGTGGCCCTCTTGCTTGTTGTTAAGGGTAACTTGACAGAGAAAATCAATGTAATTGCTATGATTTTTCGTGTTTCTAAGCCAGGTTTCATTCTTTACTAAAGAGAGAATTGCCCTTATAGACTAAAATATTTTTTAATAAAGATTTTGAGGTTTGTGGCAGATAGCATTCTCACAGTTAATGCTGGCTTTGACACGCTGTTATCCCAGATTAGTTGAGTTGCAGAGTTCTCTTCTTTGTTCAGAGAACGGAGGGGAGAGAGGATTTACTTCAGTAACTGCCTTTGTTAGCTGAGACGTGAAGGTTTCTGTATGTCACGTATGTTTTACAGATGTTCTGATTAATTTTTCTCAAAGGACTCATCATTTATTTGTAGGTGACCGTGTGCTTTCTGTCAATGGGATTAGTTTGGAAGGCGCTACCCATAAACAAGCTGTGGAAACACTGAGAAACACTGGGCAGGTAAGTGGTGGTTGTTCATTCCTTCTGTCTGTAGTAAACCGGCTGTTCATGAGGGAATAAAAATAGAGGAAACTACAGACAGGAATTCTCCGCAGTGTGCTGGTTGTTTCAGGTGTGATTTCTCAGACTGTTGCTTCCTGGGTCCCAAGTCTCTCTGTCCATCCAAGCCAGTTCTGGTGCTGTGTGTGGGTGAGAGATCTGCAAGCCATTGGCTTCTGCTTGACCCTGAGTTTCGTAGGAAGGAAGCTGGGGCATGTGGGTTGGAAAACAGCTCTGGCATGCTACAGTAAGGTCCTGAATCTGATCCACTGGGAACATAAGGGCCTCCATGTGTGCAGCTGTGTTTGCATGTTGTGTGAGTAGCTTTATTTGAGTGTTATCTTTTTGGAAGGCACTAGAGTCTGCCAGCAGTGTCTCCTCGTAGTGCTGTTCATGGCTGCTGCTTGATCTGTGGAAGTACATGCATACCTGAAAATAGCCAGTGACTGCACACATCCAGAACTATGAAGGATTATTGTCTGTGCACACTTTATAAAATGCTTTTAACTCTTCCCTGTACCCATGTGAAAATCACACCATCTTTGACGCTTAACCCCTTCAGAGCCTTATTGGAAGAAAACCTTTTCTGATTCTGCCTTGACAAATAATTTGCAAGCCCATTAGTTTATTATGGAACTTGTCGCTCACAGCCTTTAAAATAAGGAGCGAACTGAGGACATGTGAGGGAGGGAGGTGTCCATAAAACTTGCTGCTGTAAAACTTAAGATCCTGAGAAGTTAGAAAGAACCATAAACTGTGTGTCATCTCTGTGACTGTTGCAACTTAACTAGAGATTGTTTCATCCCTTTAGGTGGTGCATCTGCTGTTGGAAAAAGGGCAACTTTCAGCAGCAAAGGTTCATGCTCCGGTAACGCCACAGTGCACGCCTCCAAATCAGGTGGGGCAATGTGAGCCTCAGGAGAAGCCAGCGATAAAAGCTACAAATGCCAAAGACTACAGCTTTGTCACTGCAGGTCGGGTCTTGTAGGAAAATTATCTGAAGGCTCAAAGCATCCTTTAGCTTTATTAGTTGTTTTCTCTTATCTTCTGTGAAATAGAAAGGCAGACAGGAGACAAAGCTGGTAGGAGTCTCTACCAAGCACCAGCACATAATGGAGTTTCTTACTTTTTGTGCTGTTGCATTTGTTGTGAAGGTTTCCTTTCTCATCTTGTTAACATAACTCAGTGGCTATTAACTGTTTCCTCTCTCACTGCTCCTGGTTGTTTCCCAATTTTGCCAGCCTTGCAGCCCAGGTTGGTAGCAAGATTGGGGTAAAAGGGGTGCTGCTAACTCTGGTACTGCTAAGAAAAGCATACCAAGTGGAGGTCGAGATACTCAGGTGTAAATGAGAGCTCCTGTAGGTCCTGCTGTTCCTGTCTAGATGAGAGTAGACATCAAGAGCTGGGTGAGGCCAGAAGAGAGACTGGAAAGGTGAGAATTTTCTGGCTGACGAGAGGCTGGCACTCTTCAGCTCCTGCTGGGGATGTGTGAAAAGGGAGGGAAGCCTACTCAGATGGCAAAGCCACTTCAGGTGGCTTTTTGTCTTCCCATGTGGGGTTTATCTTGTCTGTCAGGATCTACCCTTACTTCTCTCAAAAATGTTTGATCAGTGGCCAGAACGGTTACACCACTCGGCTGTAACAGCCTCCTGAATGGACTGCTTTGGAGACGCCCTGGCTTTCAGCAACTTGGAAGGTGAAGGAGAACTGTGTGAGGGGGGAGAGTGTGCAATGTCACATCTGGAGTCAGAGCACATGCTGTTGTTTTTTTTTAATGACCAGCATGGTGTAGAAAATCACGTGTAACTCTTTCTCTTGCAGAGAACACATTTGAGGTGAAGCTGTTGAAGAATAGCTCAGGCCTTGGGTTCAGCTTCTGCCGTGAGGATAATCTTACCCCAGAGCAGCTGGGCTCAACCATTGTGAGGGTGAAAAAGCTCTTTCCTGGGCAGCCTGCTGCAGAAAGTGGGCAGATAGAAATTGGGGACGTCATTCTCAAAGTGAACGGGGCATCACTGAAGGGTTTATCCCAGCAGGTATGTGCTTTCTACCGTCTGTCTTAGTGGTGTGGTAGCCTTGGAAGTCTTGGTGTCTGTGTCTAATACTGAATCCAACTCTGGCCATAGGAAGTCATCTCTGCTCTGAGGGGAACATCTCCAGAAGTTTCTCTTCTCCTTTGTCGGCCACCACCTGGTATACTACCAGACATCGATCCTTCTTTGTTGGTAAGGTCTATGGCATAGAATATTTTTCTTTTAATTACTGTTTGAAGGTTTATTTGTTTGGTCTGGTGGATTAGTTAAATAAATGCAAAATGGGGGTGGAAAGATGGGTGAACGGCACTCACAGAAATTTTGTTCCTCTGGTAAATTCCTTTATCCGTGTACCAAGGATTTCACAGATTCTAAAAGAATACAAGCCTTCCATAATGTATTTGTGGTTTGTTTATTAATATTGTTATGTAGTCTAAAACATTTGAGATTGGCTTAAACTTTTGGGGGGAGGGGGTTGATTAGTAGATGATAGGTTTGAAAAGTATGTTCTATTTGTCTGCTTCTGGCACATGTAAAACTGGGGAAAAGATTGTTATATTTACTTGCTGGACTTGAGAGATGTTCCAAAGAACATGTTACAAAGCACTCCAGTAAGTAAATCAAAAGAACAGAAGAACATTCTGTTCAACAGAAGGATACTTAGAAAAATTGAAAAAACAAATATTTCAGTAAAAGAGAATATATAGAGGAGTTTGAAATGTAGGCTTTCCATAATACAGGGAAAAAAGTATAAAAGGAAAGGCAAAAATTCTATTTAAGTTACTTAATTTCATGTTCACACTGTTAAATCCATTCAAGTCTGATGGCAGAAACCTAAATGTACAAATAAAAATGTAAGCAAAGCAAAGATTAGAGTAAGAAAATGAGATGAACAAGTGGGCATAATAATACAAACAACTAATCCTATAATCCATTTCTAGTAAGGAATACCTTTAATAAAGGAGCACATATATTAAAATAAGTAAATGATCAAGTGAAAATTTTTGTATATAACACTAGCACAGATGGACATGGTCATGAATGCAAGAATTTGGCCATAAAAGCATATGTGAAGCTTATAAACTTTTTTTTTCGTTCTTGGGATTATGTGATGGTTGGCCAAACTGTCTTTTATCCTCACCATAGTCGTTAACTTGGCTAAACAGTTTCCGTTTGGTGTAAATTCTGATGGCTTTTGTAGACTATTGTTTAGCTTTTTGTTTAAAACTTTTTCTGATTCCCTGCTGTGTGAAATCAGTTTGACTTATGTTGCACTTTAACCATCAGCAGTATATTATGCTCCTCATAGCTCAGAAGCACCTGTCAGCAGGCTCTCAGAAGCAAAAGCGCAGAGTGTATTTGTTTTCCATAGATGATGTTGCAGTTGTTTAGCAATATATGTTTCCAAGTTCTGCATAATTCATCTTGGCAAAGCTGCATTGAACTTGGTAAAACTGCACCATAGTATGTTCACTGAATTGAGGCTACTTCTAAATGGAAGGGGTCACTGACTGCTTCTGGTAATTTAATGCAGTCTTTGCAACTTTCTTCTCTCTGCAAAATTGGAGTTTGATGCATTAAATCTCCTTGCTTTCTGCAGACTCCCATCCATTCGCCCCACCAAGTATTTCCAGATGTCAGCAGAGAAGTTTCTGGTCCGTCGACTGGAGAACAGGGTGACAGCTCAGATGAAAATGAAACCATTGATCCGAGCAAGAAAAGACTAAAATCTCCCTCGAGGAGAGATAGCTACAGTGACAGCAGCAGAAGTGGTGATGAGGAGGTGATGGACTCAGCAGCACAGGTGGGCTCTGGCTGGAGTTCTGCCCTATACCAAACATCCGGTGAAGCTGTGACACAGGCACACAGCCAGTACGAGGCACGCAGCGGGCAGGAAGAGGCTGTTCGCACCATCTTGTATTCTGTTCATGAAACTTCTAGCAAGTCGGAGCTAGAGGACGACAGGTACGTTGTTCATAATGACCCTTGTAGTGCTGCAGAAAGTGTTTACAAAAATAGTTTTTTGGACCTACTCATGGAAATACATGGAATACTGTAGTGGTTTGTATATTCATTTATTGGTGATAGGTACATTGTGTAAACTGATCCTTGATTTTCTTGTTTATCTTTAGCACTGTGCCATTGGATTTGCCACTGATCCCAACCTGTAGAACTGTTCCTGATGTTACCACATCCGTTTTAATGAACAACTGTTTTGCTACTCCTACATCTGAGCTGACTCCACACCTGGGAGGAATGGCATCGTTACTCAGCCAGTTGGAAAAAAATGCTGAAGAATATGAGCCAGTAATGTCCTTTTTCTGCCTTTCAGTAATATAAGCATACTTGTTGCTGTGGCCAACTGGAAGTTTTTATAGCTGTGGTATTGGGAGTGACAGTATGAAAGTTACGAATGTTAATTTACAAAGGGGATAGTTGTAAGTTATACTTGCAGTAAACTGGAGTTGTGTCTTATAAATGGCACATGGACATCTGCCATTTGTAACCACTGAGCTGTGGCTGTTCATACAAGCGTTGGCAGATGCTTTCTGCCTGGGTTTTACAAGGTTTTTTATGTTTCCCTCTGAGTGTGGAAGCCTCCCTGTATGCATGTATGTGTGTGTATTTCATGTGTCATCTCAGCCTTAGAACGCTTGGCATTAAGCATTTATTGAGCTCTAGGCAGTGTTCTTAGATTAACCTTATATGGCAGTTACCTTGCTTTGTGGTTGTTTGGAGAGAATGGGATAAATCAGGGCAAAAGGGAACTGAGTAGACCCTGTTCTTTGCTGCTTTAGTATCTCTGAATCCCCCAAATTTTCTGCTCTGCCACAAAATGCAGCTTATTTTTAAGATTCTTCTGAGATAGCTTACTGCCACCTGAGAAACATTTGTGTTGTGTATCAGAAGGGACTTGTGCTTCCATAGCCTCCCATAATCAATTCACAGATAGAAAAGAAAATGAAAAGCGAGGCTCGATATTTTTTAATCATGAGAGTCTTCCAAGTTACAGAGCTGTTCTAGCCTATACTCCATTTGGAGAAGTTTTTCCTCAAATCTTCATGGTGCTGTGTGAGTTTATGTGCAAGTGAAGTAGATATGCATCTTGCAAACGAAAAATCATGCAAATTAAAAAAGACAAAACATATGCCTGTGTTCAGTTCTAAGAAAAGCTAGTGTTGTATCCCATCGTAAGAAAATATATTTGCCTACTTTAGTTGAATAGCTGCTGCTGTATTGTCTTTCTTGGAAAATACAGAGTCTTTTTATTGCTTGGCAGCTAGTTGAGGGTAAATTAAGGTGTCAGTTTTGACATGTACCTTGACAACTCTGTTTAGATAATGGGCCTTTGGCACAAGGTTAGCTTCATGAAAAAGAGGTCCAAATTAGAGGTAATTGCTTGATGCAGCTAAGCTGAGCCTGCTAAGACAGACATCTCAGTACTTATTCAGGCTTGTGTTCCATTTAAACCGATAGGTAAATCCATTTTATATTTCTGACGCTCTTAAATTCAGTGAAGTGTTTGCTTCTGTTTGTATGCGTTGTAAAGTGCTACTTTCTTTCCCTAGGAAGTAGAGCTCCAAGTCACCATGACCAAGTCTGAAAAGGGTAGTCTGGGCTTCACAGTGACCAAAGGTAACGATAACGTTGGCTGCTACATTCATGACATTGTTCAGGATCCTGCCAAAAGCGATGGGAGACTACGACCTGGAGACCGACTAATAAAAGTGAGAGAATTACCATTTCCAGATAGAGTGATTGCATGAAAAGGACAACTTTGACCCTAAAATAAATGTGAACTCCATTGTGTGCTAAAGTAAATGTGCTTAAGGAACAAAGGTGTATACATTTTGTGAGGCATAATTAGATAGCAGTTAGACAAAAGAAATAAAAGTAGGAAATAAGTATGAGTAACCACAAGTGTTGTCAATAAAGCATCCATAGTTTTGTCCTTTAATGTCAAGCATCAACAACAGGAACAGTAGTGATTGTTTATTCTAACACTGTCTGTTTTATTTGGAACCTAACTGGGAGATGCTTCTTCTTTTTTTTTCTTCGCAGGTTAATGACATTGATGTCACTAACATGAGTCATACAGATGCAGTAAATTTTCTCCGTGCTGCCCCCAAAACTGTCAGATTAGTGCTAGGACGCGTTTTGGAGTTACCCAAGATGCCAGTATTGCCTCATTTACTGCCTGATATTACACTAACATGTCATAAGGAGGAGCTAGGTAACAGAGAATTATACTGCTTTTTTCTCTACTGTGATTTTTTTTCTTCAGTTACAAAGCAAGAACTTGATTTTTTTTTTTCTTTACCTACACAGGTCTGGTGTTATCAGGAGGTCATGACAGCCTTTACCAAGTTGTGTATATTAGTGACATTCTCCCCAGATCAGTTGCTGCCAGGGAAGAGAGTCTCCATGAGCTAGATATTATCCATTACATTAATGGAGTAAGCACACAGGGAATGTCTCTGAAAGAAGCCAAAAGGTCATTGGAAACATCCCTTCCTAAAGTGGTGCTCAAAGCGACCAGGTATGTTGTATGTTGGAAGCAAATGCTTCCCTTTCGTTTTACTCAAAAAAAAAAAAAAAAAAAACACAAATGATTATATGAGTATTTGGGTAAAACGTGTTCATGCTATGATAGCTGATTCACCGGAGTGGTACCAGCTGTCATGTTACTGAAGACTGATGCCACAAAAAGGGGATGTATATTCCCAATTTTTGTGCTTCAGGGGAGAAGGGTACTTGGTACTTGTTGTGTTTTGTGTTTCTAGGGAACACACGGCAGTGTCCATCCATGAAACATAAGTGTTCAAAGTATCGTTTTCAAAATATAACACAGTTTGTTTTAATGCAATTATTCCCTTTTTGTTGTTGTTTAAATCAAACTGCTACTGAGCATTCTGTAAGCATAAAAAGGAGATAAACTGATGTTCAGTGCTTAAATAGTTCTGTCATCGCATGGATGCTCTGGCACAGCCTTGAATGTCAAAACCCTCTGGCACAGATCTTAGTCTGCCATTGCATTTTCACTAATCCCTGCTGCTTCTTTTATGGAATACAGCAGTCTAACAAACTCTCCAGATTATTGTGAGTTTTAGTTTTTGCTTGGGACAGAAAGCCTAGTGACATTTACCTCATTTTTGAAATCTTCCAGCCATGCTTGCTGTTCTTTGCTCCCTCCCCACCTTTCTCCTCTGTTCTGTCAGAGAAGGGGAAGAGTTTTGAGGTCAAATCTTTTTGTGGGAATCCAGAATGAAACTCCATCTCTAACCAAGTCTTGGTTCCTTCCCGAAGTAGGAACTAACCAAACTACCAGTGCTTTTATCTCTATTATGGAATATTTTAAAGTTCCAGAGCTCTTGTAATAGACAGAACAACTAGCAGTTTTACTGGTCATCAGATATTGATGTATGTATATGCAATAATTATGCTTTTATTGATTTATATATGTTAATACACATTTCTGTAAACATTTATTTTCATAGAGATGGTCATCCAGTGCTTCCAAAATCCAAAATCCCCGACAGCTCAAATTCATGGTCAAAAAAATCTAATGGTAAGATTTGCTTGGTTACCTATTGCAGGTGAAATGCATGTGTCCATGAACATGAAGGAACTTGTATGCATCTTAAAATGCTATCCAAGTGCAATTGCTGCACTGCAACTCCGTGTACTGAGATCAGCTCCAGCAGGTGTCTGCTGGCTCTTTGCTTTAAAAGCTGCTCTAAAAGAGATTCAGCAATAGTCTCTCTGTGTTTCTGTTTCTACTGAAATTTAGAAATTTTCTCTAAAAACAAGCCAAAGGAGTAAGTTCAACTGATCTTTATGATATACTTGTAAAAATAATTATAATAAAAATAATTATTCTACTTGTGTCCCGTATCTTCTGACCAGGCATAAAAATATCATTTTGTTACATTTGCAAGGGCTTCAGGTCACCTGTTAATCGTTTTGCAGACCAAACAAGCCCAAACTGATCTTATCATTCCCCTCCAGTTTGTTTACATTGGGCTGTTTTCCTCCTCAAACATGGTGTCTCCAGTCACACACGACATTGAGTGAGGCTCACAGACAGGTCAAGCAGACAGAAATAATTGGTTGTAGTTTTCTGTAGACAGCATTCCTGTTAATGCTTCCTGAGTGAGATGAGATGAACTTCGTTTGGCTAAATAGTACCTTGTTCACTCACTTAAATTCAGGATGTTTTACCACCTACATTTGCTTCCCTGCTGAACCAGTGTTTATGCTGTCACTGTCTTAAGCATTTGTTTCTTCCATTAAAGTGTGGTGCTTGGCATTTGTTGTGATTCATCAAGGTCTTGTTTTTCACACTTGCCTTTAATGTATCAAGATAGTTTTGAATATTGATCTCACCTTGTAAAATTATTGAACTGTTCCATTTCATTGTTGTTCACATACTCGACAACTATGCTAAACATTCTGTTTCAAAAGAGTTAGTCAAGATATTGATTAGGAAGATGCCTTTTAACTGAATCTTCAAAGATACCACCTTAAACTCCCTTCTCTTAGATGACTTGTCATGCATAGGTTCACAACAAGCAATTCTTACCTTTTGGTAATTTCATCTAAACGCTTCTCAGCTTGTAAAAGCATGTGTAAGGAAATCCAGAACTCCACTAGAAGCTACATACACAGCATCAAGTGGTTCCTCTTTGTCTTATTTATTATACCAGTAATATGATGTCTGACATAAGCAATGGTCTTATGTATCATGGTATCACTCTTTTCTTGACCAAGAAGGGAAGGTACCTTACAACAAGGACCAATATGTCAGATGATGTTTATTGAAAAATAAACAAGCAACAAATTACCAGATGTTTGCAGGGTTGTAATCTATACATCTGAAGGGAAAGGAAATCATATCCTGTTTCCCTAAGATGCCAGTGTTGCCTTTACACGTTAAGTTGTTACTCTATTTATTAACATTTGTCTTTTTTTAAAGTTGGTTATTTTTATGAGGAGTCAAGCTTCCCCTTCCATTGAACTTTATTTTATTATGGCTTTTTGAAGTTTTAGTTTGTCAGATGTAAGCTTGGCAATGTCCATTAATCAGACTGGCAGACATGTTACTCATTTCACAATATAATACAAAACATCTTGTTTATTTTATAATAATAACTGATGGGGACTAATTTAATTATGGTAAAAATAATGTTCTTAAGTTGTTGATTTTCTTCCCCATTTTGTTTAGGCTGTTCTCATGGTGATCCCTGTGATAAAACAGAAAAGACAACCGATGCTTATGGGCCCAAGGTAAACATTTCCTCTATGGTGCGCATTTTCATTAACTAGAGAAAAGAATATAGTTTACACAAGTTAGAGTTTTGTTCCTTTTCTTTTTTTAAAGAAGAAGTTAGTTTGACTTAATGCACTGTTTAATTATGCAAATCCCCTGTTGCCATTTGTTATGAAAAAGCAGTGATGATAATAAATATGCTAGTTTTGGGAATTCATCTTCTCTTTCTTTAGGATTGCCTTATAGAAAGACAAGTGATCTTATGAGAGGATGCAAGGCTATTATCTATTCTCTTCCCAGTTCCTGCAGATACTTGCATGTTACATCACCAGATTGCTTTCTCCTTTTCGCCTTTGTTTTTTTTTCTGAGGAAAAGGTGTAATGTGGCACCAAAAGAATTGAAGCCAGCACATTTTATTGAGGATATATAATGTGAAATGTTATTGTGTGTTTTCTTGTAGTAGTTAATTCTTCATCTCTGTGTGTTTTTTTCTTAATTACTTTATTTCTTTTCCTTTGCTAATGTCATTTGAAACTTCAAACAAACTTTAATGCTGCCAAATGGGCAAGTAGAATTCTGCCCACCCATCACCCAGCTGTCTGAGATGAAATAGGATATGACTAGTTTCTTTGTGCTTTTTGCTAAGTGGAGCTGTGTGCTTTTTACTTGCTAAACTGCTTAAAAAGATGCCAAACTCTTTAAGAGTTAATTTGTAGTGTTCTTCACTTTATTAGGTCAATGGCAATGGCATCCTAGGACCATCTCATGCAAACACAGAAAATAACACCCACCACACAAAAGGACTGATGAATCTCACAGGGTCTGGAGATGTCTCCTCCCTTGGCTTTGCCACTCAGATAGCGGATTTTTCTAAACACAGTGACAAATCAGGTAAGAAAAGATGAGATAAGGGACCATTTGTTTGCGGGTGAAAGAGAATCAAGGTAATAGAGTTTGAATAGACTGAAATTAGTGAAAGCTAGGTTGGCAGTCAACATTAAAAGATCATCTTCAAGCCCCGTGGTGTGCTCTTGAGGAATTAGTTCATGTTGGAAGTAGATATATGAAAATTAGATTTTGCATCAGAGGGAAATGAGGGAAAGCCATGATAGCAGCTAGGAATAATGCCTTGCTGTCCGCCCCTGTCTTTCTCCTCCTCGTCCGCCCCCAACCCATTTTGGGAAAAATTGACATTTTATGCTATGTGTTTCTCAGAAACAGAGGTTCCAGATGATGAATATTATGATGAAGACGATCACAATGAAGTTGTCCAATACCTGTTGGATGTTGTAGATGAGGAAGCCCAGAACCTCTTAAATCGTAGTAACGCTACATCAGATGCCCAGAACCTTCTACACATCAAGAAGGCCACATCAGAAGATCATCTGTCAGGTACTGTGAGCCACTGAAAAAACAGATGACTAGAAACAACATGCCTTGTGAAATAGGTGCTGAGTAAGCCGCAGCAAGTGTGACAGGTGACATTGAATTGTTTTCTGAAGTGAAAGTTTCCAAAGTAGACTACAAATGGTTGCTGTTTCCAGTGAACTTCAGATGCAGTTAGTATGTCAAGTTCTAGGTTTATAAATCTGAATCATTGCATTCAGTAATCTGGGAGAAAGAATCCTGTTCTGTTCTCAAATTGTTTCATGAGTGGAATTAGTGCCTAGGTACCTAGTTCTTTAGCTGCAATCACACTTTTGGCATTCCAATGTTGCCTTGATCGCAGATTGCAAAATTTGGATATGTATTGAGATCTCTCAAAACCAAACAGTTTGTTCCAACATGCTTTGTCTCTTAGGAAAACCGTGCATCTTTTCAGTAGCTGCTTCTGTTTGTGCAGCTTTATTTTCTTTTTTTTTTGTCTCCTCAGCTGCAGTTGTTACTAACTGAAACTTTGTGTGCAGTATGATTTGTTGTTCTTTGTGGTGTCATGCTATGGATGCTCCCCACTGCTCAAGCAAGATGCTTGCTAACTTGTATAGAGTTTCCTTTCAGAATTGAAGATAAACCTTCCAAAATTGTAACTACTTCAGCTTTTTTGCTGCTCTTTAAGTTCGTTGGCTTATAGTCACCTGTCATTATATTAGAAATCAGGGAATACTAAGGTTCTGGCTGTGCCAGGACCTTACCTGAGGAATATCATTTTTTGAGCTCCACTACTTGCAATTTCTTTTAGCTGCGATCCGCTCTTTGCAAATGAACATATATTGTACATTTAAGACAGGGCAGCAGAGAACTGCTATAGCAGCCAGTTTTTATCCAGAACTTTTGATTAGGACTTGGTAATACAAGGAGAGAGTAGAAGCCTTGTTTATAACCGTTGCAGGTCTAAATGTAATTGAATTGCAGAAACACTGTTGACATGGGAATCTGATGATTTCCTAGCACTGGCCTGCCCGTCTGTTACACTGTGGAACATACATTCTGTTAGCTGTGCAAACAACCTTGCTTTTAATCACAACTCTTCTAGTTAAGAAGGAGGAAGCTGTAGGTCTGATTCTCCAGCACGCTGGTAGTAAAGGGACTTAAAAGTTGTTTCTTGATTATTCTGGCACCTGTGAATCCTGTTACACATGTTTGGCACTACACAGGAATACATGTCTGAGAAGGTAGTTTCAGGATAACTTTCATTGTGTTCATGCTGTGTCTTCTGCATTCTGATTTTCCTGCTACAGTAGAAATGAATGGGAAGCTGACAGAAGATAAGTCTGAAGATACTGACTGTGATGGGTCATCTTTACCTGAAGATTTTTCAGAGGTGAGATGGCAATAAGATGGCAGACATGTCTGCAGATTTTGTTGTGTCAGTCTGTTTTAATTTATTGTTTTACTTATTTGCATAGGCCTTGTGGAAATAACCTTAACGTGCATTTTAAATGAAATTATCTTTATCAATAGTAGCTTTAAATGGTGTATAAAAAGTTATTTTTGAAATAGTGTATGATTACTCTTTAATAAAATAATTATGCAAGAGAACAAAGCATAGAATTAGCGTAAACTTATTCTCATATAAAACCAGTTTTTGTTTTGTTCCATGTGTTGTTGTTGTTTGTGATAAAATACCTCATTAGTGTTACTTCAGTCATTTCATCTCAAAAGTTGCCTTGATTCCTGCTCAAATAAGGGAAGTAGTCACAATGAATATTGTGTAGATTTATCTGTGCAACATATAAATTTGAGGCCTCTTTTCTCCTTACTTTTTGCTAGAATTCTTTCATTAACTTGAATACCTTCTACGTGTGATTTACCCTACATTATTACATGTCCTGTTCTATATCAGTCACTAGATGCCCTAGTATGGTTTCACACTTCAAATTATCAGAACTCCTTTGTATCTGCCATATCCTAGCTGTTGTGGATTTCTCTGTCCAGTCAGGGAAAGCTGAGAGACAAAATGGCAATCTGGCTCTCTGTCACGTTCTCTAGGAGATCCAAAAGTAAAATTAATTGACTATGGCAGTGGAAACTTCCAGGATGGCCTAATAAGCATAAATCGTTTTGGAGAGTTGTTCTTTCTCCAAAGGAGAATTTAAATGCCCTCTTCTTTGCTGAGTCATCTTTGTCTTTTGAGGAAGACATAGATAGGAGTACCTAGAATTTAGAGGTAAAGCCCTGTTCTGTTCTTTATGGCAGCGGTGGCTTTTCAGGATGCCTAAGTGTTCACTGTCAGACTTGCCTCATAAGAGGTTTTTAAGGATTACAAACAAAAAAGTCACCTGGAAAAAATGTGGATGGCTTTACTGCTGCCATGAGTCAGGAATAATTTTAAGATAGCTGTTGGCCTTGTTACAGTGCAGCCTTCTTCCAAGTGCTCAGTGTTCTTCTCTGTTATTTTGCATTAGTGAGCTAAAATAGTAAACTCTTACATTATTTGATGCTCTGAACTTAGTCCCCTTCAGAAAAACTCTGTATAACTGCTCACATCTTTGATAATTTAGAGTGGATGAGCATTATGACTATGATCTTGATGTGTGTGTTTTTCTCTTCCACTAGCCAACGCACTTAAATGGTTGTGAAGACCATTGTGAAGAAAAAGCTGTGCCAGAAAGGTAAGATTTCTAGTGTTGCTTGAAAGTAAACCCGTGAGATATGAAGCTCTGAAGAGAGCGTTTACAATGAAAATATAGCATACGTGTGTGTGCAGGGGGAAGAGGGATACGGATAATTATTTATGTAATGTCTTGTTGAATTGCTGTCTGCCTGTTCTTGTTATTGAAAAGGTTATAATTCACCTGAACATTAGTCACCTTTCTGTGGTTTACTGTGCCCTGGCTGTATTTATTCCTTTGATATATGATTTTAACATGTAATTAGGACATGTGTGCAGTCTGTTTCCACTTGGGTGTTTGGGGCTTCCTCTTCTTACGTGGAAAACTAAGGATGCGCCTGGCCATGTTTCCAGCTTTTGCTTCGAGACACCTTGAATCTTGGAAATTCACACAGTGGTTTCTCTGTGCTAATATTTGTCCTTAGTCTAAATAGTGCTTCAGTCAAGATGTATGTGCTTCTGTTTTGATAAAGCCTCTGGAAAGTTTGAGTTGAATCTTGGCTTAAACAGTGCCGTTATGTTGTGTAGATACTTGATATCTTTATTGCCATTCTCAACAAAGGTAGAAAACTTGCAGTTTAAAATAGGTACCCTAGTACATACGTGTTGAATTATGTGAATGGTCCAAATATTCTATTGGACGTTATTTGCCTGCTTTGCCTTTGAAATGTAATTGCAGTGATTATTATTACTAGAGTAATGTTGTCCGAGTTCTTTCCCCGCTGTCATCTTTTTTTAAGTCCCCAGTGGTGATTGAAGGTGATTGGAAAAAAAGTGGGTTGGTTTTTTTTTTTTTTTTTTTGAGATCACTTATATGGATCTGGTCCAGAAGAACTCGTAGCTATAAATTACCTCCTGGTAATGTTTCATTAGATTGCAAATGTGTTATCTCTGGGTGTTGTTTCTTATGTTCCTTGTCTTCTGTAGGTCGCCTCCACAACCTCCCTTGAGTCAAGCAGATGAAGATGAAATCACGTGGGGAAGCGATGAATTGCCAATTGAATCAATCAACCAGGAACGTGTAAATAAAGGCAAGAACTTCAGCAAATAATCAACTGAAAACTGAGGATCACATTAAGGAGACAATATGTCAGAACTGAATAGTAAAATGTCTAGGATGTGTTTTGAGGGTGTAGTGATAGGTATAATGGGAAATATAACAGCTCCACCACCCACTGGAAAGGATCTTTACAGCTGTAGTATCTGTGTGAGAGCTGATCAGAACAAGTATTGTCAAGATTTGGCCTCTAGTTGTAGTAGAGTTGAAACCAGTTCTCTCCCATAGTATCTATCTGACAAAAACTGTAGCAACATTTGATGGTTTGTGTGGTTTAACCATGATCAAATCAGTATCTTGTGTGCTTGAAGTAGTACCTGCATGTTCAAATTGTGCAATATTTTCCCCCTATATTGAGTCTCAGTTTTCCACTGTTGCTCAATTTGGCAGGGTGAAGTACTGCGAAGTCTGATGCATTTGGCAGAAGCTAGTCTTTTCCTTTTGAGATAGGATTAGAAATGTCAGCTCCTGAAATTCATACACAGTAACATTTTGTCTGTAGTATCTGTATTCATTAAAAGAAGTAAAGAATAATCCATGTAAACCTTTTGCCTAAGCTAGTAGATAAAAAGACACTTAATTGCAATAGCAGAGACTTCTGGTTTATGAATTTTTTTGTGTTTCAGAGGAGCGCTGAAGGTCTTACAGGAAGCAGGCTTTATTGGAGAAAACAGTGTTTTTAATGCATCTTACAATTAACATTTAAAAGCCATCTTGACTTAAAAGCGCTACAGATGAATTCACAGGATGTGATTTTTATTTAACTGGAGACTTCTGAACTCATCCATGTTTATATTTATGAATTTAGTAGATTATTGTTTTTAAGAACCTACATTTAAAGTATATATGGAGTTTATTTTAGTTTAGTTATTGTAAGTTCAGGAAAACATTCCATTTGGTACCTGGATTAATGAAAGCCAATTTTGCTTCTTGCTGTTTGTTAGTTTGGTTTTGCCTGTCAAACTGAGGAACTATCTACAGAGGTAGCAAATAGCATTGAAAAGACTGTTTCACTCAAAGATGCTTTATTGGTCATGCCTTTTTTGTAAAAGATAATAATAATGTATGAGTCACCCCTGCATGGCAGGAAAACCATATATAACAGTAACAAAGAAATCTAGCACCGCACTGCATTTTATGTTGCCTTAATTTTAGCTGTTTATACAGGCATTTAAATCAGCCTTATTCTTCTGCTAGATTTCCCTTTGGTGACAAATGAAGAGATCTCTTCCCTCCCTACTGTGAATGTGCTCCCTGGAGGCAAGTACTCAGGAGCCAAATTGAAGTCGGTCATCAGGATGTTGCGTGGATTGCTGGAACAGGGAGTCCCTTCTAAAGAGATTGAAGTGAGTAACTGTTTGTCCTTTTAGGTCCTTAGGTCCTTTTTTCTAAAACTTTGCTTTTTAAGAGGATGAAACAGTTAGAAATAGAATGGTTGATTCATCACCGCCTTAAAGACCACAGCGCTTTGATTTGCAGCTCTTTAAAAGGATGAAAAGACTTCCTTCACCAAACATCTCTCCCTTCCCCCCGCCAGCTGCTGAGAGATGAGATGAGGTGGAGCTGCCAGTTCAATTCAAAAATGTGTTTACGTCATTCTTATTTTTAGTAAATTTTTGGTAAATTCTTATTTCATTTCTCTATCCTAAATGAATATACAGGCATGGATAAGGTAAATAAATGCTACAAAATCTAGCTGCAGAATCAGAAAACGGTCCTTTCCATGTCTCAACATTGTTAAACTCTCCTTTAGGAGAAGGAGCTGAAGTATTCACTAGATCACAGGGTTTTTTTCCATTGGTTTGTTTCATGGTGGTGTATTTTTTTAGGTATCTGACATTGGCTTCCTTTCTGTGACCTGATTTTTGTGCATATCCACAGTAGGACTATTTTCTTTGTTTCGTGTCTCTGAGAGACTGCTTTACCACTTGTCATCATTCATTGCATTGTAATGTATAAGTTATTTCTTCCTTGCAGAATCTTCAAGAGTTAAAACCGTTGGATCAGTGTTTGATTGGACAAGCAAAAGAGAACAGGAAGAAGAACAGATACAAAAACATACTTCCTTGTAAGTCCTAACTAATCTGACACTGTGTTGATATTTTGTCTCCATCTGTATGGTCACATGAATTGGATCACAAGTTGAGATGGTTTGATTCCCAGTCCCAGTTCTACTGCTGAGTAGGGAAAAGTTAATGTCATTTTCTACAAGTTTAAATTGAATATTTATAAAGCAGTTTAGTATTGGTAAGCAACAAATTCATGTGGTAGGTAGGAATGGATGTCCGTGGGTTTGGCAGCTATTTGAGAAGGTTCCACTTATTAAATGAGATATATTTATGGAGCCAGAGAACTTTTTTCAGTTTTACCCATGTACATTTGGGAATAACAAACGTATATGCAATTGCCAGTAAGTTTCCTACAATAAAAGTTGGTTTGTTAGCTGGGAGATGAGTTGAGGAGTAGTGAGAACTGACAGAGGCTACCTCTGAGTGAAAAATACTCCAATTCAGTTTCAAAGGTGATGCAGTTTTAGTCACATACCCTGCCTGTCTGTTGGTTAAGTTTCTCCCCTAGCTATCTTCTTTTCTCAAGAAGTACTGACTTGTATCTTAAAGCAAGTATTATATTGTTTTCTGTTGTTTTGGGTTTTCTTTTTAATAAAATTTGGAAACATCTTTGAAGATAAGCACCATGTGAGTGTGCAAGGCTCAGCATCTCTACTGTGTGAAGGTCTGTTAATGTGCATGCATAGCATTAAAGTATTTCTGTTGCGTTGGGATTGCAGATGATACCACTAGAGTACCTCTTGGGACTGAAGGTGGATACATCAATGCCAGCTTCATTCGCATGCCAGTGGGGAACGAAGAGTTCATTTACATTGCATGTCAAGGACCTCTCCCTACTACTGTAGCTGATTTCTGGCAAATGGTTTGGGAACAAAAATGTACTGTGATTGCCATGATGACTCAGGAGGTTGAAGGAGAAAAGATAAAATGCCAGCGTTACTGGCCAGATGCACTCAATAAAACTACCATGATAACTGACAGACTACGGCTTGCTCTAGTAAGATTCCAGCAGCTGAAAGGCTTTATCATTAGAGTGCTGGAGCTAGAAGAGATTCAGGTAAGTGCATCTCATTTGGCATGCTGAGAACTTCTTCCTGGGTGCTGATGTTTTAGTTCTCGTATTTGTGGCTTGCCTGCTTTCAATTGCAATGTCCATGTGGAGATGTAACATGGAGCTTCTCTCTGGCCAATGAATGTTACTGAGCAACTCTTCTGCCTTGCAAGTTGTGCCACTTAGTGACTTTTTACAAGAGAAGGCCTGATGGGCCAGGAGGTGATTTTATGATGCTAGTGTGGCTCTTTATGTGCCTTTGATCATGTAAACAGAAAGATATATCAGGGTGTAACACTCATTATTCAGTCTGTCTGGTTCATTCCTGTTTTTAATTAACTCAGCCTGCACATTGAACCTTATACAGTTTAATTATCAGCTAGGAGTTTAGCTCGTGGCTTCTCTTGTTTCACTGGATTAGAGACCACTTCCATGGGGCAAATCCGTCTCTTCAGAAACTGCTTCTTTTGAGAACTTACCTGTCTTTTTCTTCATTCTGTGTGTAACATTTTGTTGTTCCTGTTGTTCTTAAACCTCAGACTGGTGAAGTACGACACATTTCCCATCTGAACTTCATTGCCTGGCCTGACCATGACACCCCTTCTCAACCAGATGACCTGCTAACTTTTATCTCCTACATGCGGCATGTCTACAAATCAGGACCCATCGTAACTCACTGCAGTGCGGGCATTGGCCGGTCAGGGACCCTCATATGTATAGATGTAGTTCTGGGATTAATCAGCAGAGATCTCGATGTAAGTACCTGACAGGATGGGTAAGCTGTGCTTTTGACTTGCAGGAGCTGCTCAATGGGAGTTGATCAGTGGTTTCGAGAAAATGCCATGCTTTTGAGGTCAGCATGTAGTCCACATCTTAGTGTAACATAAATGAGGATGTAAAACAGCAGCAGCTGTGCAAATATTTCTTTAATGATGATGGGGATGCAGAAGGGTGCAGGGAGAGATCTAACATCTGGTTCTTGGATTAGATCAGGGAATTTCTTTAAGTGTCCTGGTTGTTGAGAGCTCAGTAACGCTATATGAGGTGCCGCCTAACATATTCTAGGTTGTGCTACAAGGAGATCTACTGAGCAGATTTTCAGAGTGTGGCTTGGGAATAAGAGTTTATTGCCACAAGAGCTCAGGCAAGTGAAGGAAAAGAGTTAAAATGCTTGCCGTACTGGCTGGATGTACTGACAGATCTGAGAAACTCTTACGGTAAATGACAGTAGAGATGACAGATGTGACGCTTGATGAGCCAGAGATTGATGCACAGTTGCAGAGCTGCTAAAGGCAAGCAGAGTATATGTTTATGCAACTGAATCCCAATCTTAGTGACAGTGTAACTTCCGTGTTTAAAACAAGTAACAAAAAAACCATCAAAAACACACAGTGCAAACACCTTATTCTGAGACAGCACCCTGCTCTCTAGGATGATCCACAGGAGGGTGCTAGCCTCCTTAATGTTTGTATCCTTCGCTGGACCGGTGTAGCAAATGTTTTTGTGAATTTTGTAGAGGTGAGCTATGATGTCATCAGCAGGGTTTCCAAGCACCCACTAAATGTCTAGAACTCGTATAGACCTGTAGAAATTAAAAGCGTTGTGTTAGGTTGGGATGAGGGGCTCTGTTTTCTGTATACTTGGTTCCTGGTATGCGTAAGCAAGAGAGCCAATAGAGGCGTACAGCGGAAGAAAAAAGAGAAAGGTATATGGTGTAGGAGGGCCACATCCTTATCGCTCCAAGATAGCTCATGCTGGTAATCTGCCAAATATGTGCAGGATACACTGAATTGTAAATCGTTTCACTACGAAATGTTTCATGTAGCTAGTTGGATTCTTTTGTGTGATGCTCATTTTCTTACATGCAGTATGTCTTTCAACATTTCACTTGCTGTTTGTTTTTGTAGTTTGACATCTCAGACCTGGTGCGCACGATGCGTCTGCAGAGGCATGGGATGGTTCAGACAGAGGTGAGTCTGGCTTCTCCAGGTTCAGCTTTCCGGCTACAGGAAAGATGCTGGAATTCGAACTCTGATGTGCCAGGAAGCTTTTTGTAAGGCATGCAGTGGTTGTCTTCATGTCCTCTAATGCAATGTTTGTGTTGGGGGAATTAAATCAGATGCTCTGTGCTCTTTCAGTTTGTGGTTAAAAAAATAATAGAGCTGGAGTTAGAGTTTTCTTCTTCTAAAGCATATGTTAGAGTAGAAATCAGATGAGCTTTTTTGTCAAAAAGAATTGCATTGCATGCTGAAGAGAAAGCCTAACTATATAGCTGCCGTGAATCGCTGAAACTGCTGGAGACATCTTGAAACCACCTTTTAGGCGGAGGTGTTTAGCTAGAAATAAATTTGAGTATCTTAGGAGTAATCTGGATCTGGAGCTGTTTAACCTTACTTTGGATTTGCACCACTTTTTGAACATGAAGGACTTGTCTAACTGCAGTTAAAAAATAAACCAGAAAGAACTATCACCCCAAGCTCTCCCACAAAATGAAGATTAGCTCTCAAACCTGTATTGGCCTATAAAACCTAAGATTTTAAGATGATAAGATGCCCTGTAATCTGAGTTCTCTATTAGTTAATCTCAGATAGTAATCTGAGTTCTCTGTTAGTTGGAGTGATCAAAGATCTTTAAAGGTCACTTGCTGTCTTCATTTCTGCTTCTGTGAAGTGTTTAGTCTATTCTATTTCACATCAAAAATGAAGCGAAAGGATGATAAATGCCCTGTGTAGAACTATACCTTTAGTGGCAGGCAAGTACCTATCCTTGTTTGAAGTTGAGGTTGTATATTTCTCAATTGTCTATTTTTTTGGCTTATTTTACTATAGAAATAGTATTGAAATCAAGTGCTGTGGCAGGTGAGAGTGAATTGCTTAGGTGGTGCAAGCGTTTTTCATGTGTACTCTGATTTCCTTTCCCTTGCAGGATCAGTACATTTTCTGCTATCAAGTTGTCCTATATGTCCTGAACCATCTCCAACAGGAAGAACAGAGAGGGAAATAAAATAATGAATGGAAGTGCTTTTAAAACAAGGAAGCAAGGAGATCTAAAGACTCTCACCTGTTTTATTTGTTCTGCTAATATTATTCCAGTCATTTTCTTCAGTTGCTGTCAAATGTTTTTTCTAAATAGTCTCTTCATCACTCCAGATAAGGTATATAGTATATGGAAAAGGGATAGCTCATGCAATACCACTAGTGTCTTACGCCCATGGACACATCTGTGAGATACTTGTATAACAGTAAATAATATTTAATAAAAGCTGCATTTTTTTGCAGCATCCTTAATATGTGATAAAGTACTGAAATAAAAATATTTTAATTAAAAAAAAATGAAGAAAAAAATAATCTTATAATACCTCCTGCAGTTCTGCAACTGCTCTGGGGTATTTGTTTCTTCGGGGGGTGGGATAAAGCAGTATTTTTGGCCTGGTCAACTTTATTACGAAGATATTTTACTAGTCTCTTTTAAAAGCTTGTTTATGGCACAGACTTTTTTGTCCTTTTAGTACAGTTAGAACTATTTTATAGAGGGTGTCCTGAAATCAGTATTTAAGCTTTAAGAGATGCCTTTTAGCGTAAGGATAGTAGTGAATGTTTACTGTAAGTATCACAGTTAATAATGTTTACTTGATAGAGTTTCATGTATATATTTATATACTTTTACAAAAAAAAAAGTTGAATTATCAGATGTCTAACCTTATAACTTATTAGGCATCTCTACTCTGTAAATAAAAATACACTTAAAATACACTGATCAGTGGATCTGGGTATTTTTGTGTCCTTTTACTGATTTCCCTGGCCTAACAGGGCATCCTTCCCTAACACTGTGGTTGCTACGCTTCTTACGTGATTGGCAACAAAAGGGCCCTCCTGGTGCCTGTTCTTCAGTATCCATTTGAGAAAAGCTGCAGAACTGTGGGTTCCGTTCTAGAGAGCTTCCACACTGTGGTGAAAGGAAGAGTTATTTTCCCTTCCCTCCCTGTTTTTCAGCATACGTGGGTGTTGAGACCTGCATCACATTTTTATGGTGGGTTGGTACTTGGATGCTGTAGCAATGAGCTGACAACAATGGAACCTGCTCTGCTTAAACCAGCCACGTTTGATGGGGAAGGCAGGATACTGAGTTCTAAGTAACTTAGTGTTTTAGTGATACTATAAACAGCCAACTGTTCTGAAAGGAAATCTTAGTTTTATGCTCTGTGGGCATTTTTTGATGATGGAAAAACTGCTAGAAGCGTTCTGCATTGCAAGGGTAAAAATAAGTTCAGAGACCTGTGACTCTCCAAGGTTTCACTCTTCAAAATAGTAGCTGTATTGATCTCACTGTCCTTATCTCAGCCCTTGAGCTTTATTTTCACTGTATTTTCTCCCTGTCTGCCTGAGGAGGGGGAGCGAGAAAGCAGCGTGGTGGTGCTGAGCTACCTACCAGTGTGAAACCACCATATACCCCACAGTGTTCTGCTGTCCCAACCCTGGAACGGTCACCATCTAGCTTATTTAATGGCATTATATATTATTAATGGTAATATAACTAGCAATAGCATGACTGAAGAAAGGAAAAGAGCCTTTTTCACTTGTCACAGTAATGCTATGATCTTTATTCCCTCCAGCTTACCAGCACAGCTGAAAAATTACGCCTTTTAAGAGCAGTGTATATTAAGGAAGGAAAACAAATTGTGTGCATAGTGAGAAGCAGAGGCAAATTGACTAGCCATGTTGACAGTACACCTGTATGAAGGAGCTTTAAAGTAACGAGAGAACATTTTCAGGACTACAGTTGTCAACAGGCAAAGTAAGTAAAGACAGCTGATATGCTGCTACTGTTTTCACAAAAGTAGTGAGTTCAGAGGATTTGGGTATGTCTGGTTTTCAAAAATAAAAAATTACATTATTAAAATAAAAATACATTATATTTAAAGCTGTTAAATTCTTCCCTTAGATGTTTTCATATACAAGACAAAAAGTATAGAAACAGGAACTTTTTTATATGCTATGCTATGTGAAGCCCACTTTTGTATTGTGCAAACAATCTGCACAATACAGCAAACAGCCCATGGGAAACAGAAATCAGTGGAAGATTCCAGGATTTGCTTGTTGTTGTCACAAATACGAAGATCTACAGTATGGTATATTGTACCCACTTTCCTTTTAATGATGGGTGCACCAAAGCGGAGGATAATTAGCTTGACCAAACCTTCCCACCCCCAGGAAAAAAACAAAGAAAAAATTGGTCTGAATTTCTTCCCGTTCGTGTCTCAGCTTTGAGGAATTTGATATCCAATAAAGATGAAATTGCTCCTTTGTCTTGTACCTGTTGAGGGCACTGAGAAAGGTGGGTATCTGTCTTTTGCCTAACAGGTGGAACTCACCATCTGTGACACTGGGCTGAAATGGACCGCATAGCTCAGAACTTGTTACCAGAAAATGCACATGCTCACACAATGTCATTGCTTAAGCTTGGTATCCATGGGGAATCAGGTTGGAAGCAAGCAGTGATGTTATCTTTCTCCACAGGGTTAGACTACCTGAAATCTTTATGTCCCCTTAAAAGTAGGTAGAGGAAAAGTGATTGAGAAGCTACTTCCCTGGATGGATAAATACTTTGTGATTTCTTAGGAGGCTGACCACATAATTCTCAGGGGAAAAAAAAAAATATTGAGTGCTCCCACACACACACCTTTTTATTTACTTATTTTTTTATTTTTTTTTAAATAACATTGCGACGTCTTGCTGATTAAGCAACCAGGGCATGTTAGAGCTGAAAGGGATTTTCCCTTTTATAGGGTATCTGATTTTCAGCAGGAAGTTTACTAGACTAGGGAAAAAGCTGATACATACCCCATTATGGCTCTAATTAAAGGATTGTCCTTGTGTTAACAGGGGAAGGATTCTTTTTTCTTCCAAATAGAATTAGCTGACAGAAGCATATGTGCTTTGCTAAATAAGCAGCCCTGTGCCATTAGTAGTTTATCTGTACTTTGGCTTTTGTTGATGGTCTTCCTCTATGCAAGAGGAGGGCAACGGCCTATGAAGAATTAATTCCAATCACTCCTTGGAGGCTGTTCTGAGGACTCATTACTCTTGTTCTTTGAATGCTTCTAAGCAGCCACTTCTTTCACAGTGGGCTTCCTTCTATAGCTAGCTCAATAGCTATCTGGGGAAAGTAAGTACTTAGGAATGATTGAAAACTCTGGATTGCTTCCCTGCATCAACTGCCCAGTGTTTTGCAGGAAGATCTAAAGGGCAGGAGGGAAAGATTTCAAAAGGTGCTTTAAGTAAAAGGAAGCAGGCTTCTTGCTGGGACGTGGGCTTGTTTTCCATTAAAGCTCTCGTCTGTCATCTTCTGACAGTGCAAGTCCAAACAGCCACTCACTTTCTTGGGTGTCCGGATAATTCCACAGCTGCACATACTTTGTTGTCTGTGTGGTGAGGTGGGACTGAGGAGGACTATGGAAGATGAAACAGGAGAAATCTCAGGAGCTGAACAACTCTGTGCATAGTGAACTGCATGGTAGCGAAGGTTTTCTGGAGTGACTCTGCAGACGTGGCAGAAGCCAGTGGTATAACCCACCCCTGCAAACCCCTTACAGGAAGGTGCATTAACAGAATGTCTGGGCCATGAGTACTGCATATGATGAACAACGTAGAATAAAGACAAAATCTAAGCTTTGGAAGCTGAAAAACCAGTTGACTTGCAGGCGCTATAATGCTTCTGAAGTGCTTTGGACTTCTCTGCTGAAAAATATTTTCCCACTGGGAAACCAAAGCGGTTTGGCCCCTCATATATGCTTATAACTTCTTGGTTTATGTCATCGTAGTATTTCTCACCCAAACAAACCTGCTATTAATATGCACGATATGTGATGTCCGCTTTAGAGCACCCCAGGGCTAGAAACCTATGGGCCAAGGGCCACCTTTTGTTGAGTGAGTGGGAGGTGTTTTGCCAAGATTCAGGAATGTGAAGCATTGTCGGGATGCCAGTCTGAGTTTGTTATGGCATCCACCGATAGTCAAGTTGTAACGAAACCAGGGGCAAACGTGGAATGGTTTGCGGCTCTTCGCCCTGCTGGAGTGGACAGTCTGTTCGGCGCTACCTTTCCAGTTCAGTTAGTTGATCTTGGCCGAACGAAGGGTTCTGGGAAATGTTACTCATCATTTAAGCAGCTTTTGAGAGGACAGCCCAGCAACAGCTATGAATGTTAGAGGCACAGTGAGTTTTGTTGTGTTTCTGTGTTGCGTTACTTGATTTTACTGGTGATACAAGTGTGTCTGGTGTAACCCAGCAGTTATTTTTGTGTAAACTATGAAAAAAGAGCGACTGAGTCACCTGAAAGTCTTGGGAGGGGGTGTGAGCAGTGCTGGTTCATAAAACTGAAGAATGCCTTCTGCAGGTGGCATTCAGACCTGAATTTGAACTTCTCTTGTGCTTTGTTTCTACTGATTTGTCTTGGCTAGTCAAGTGGGCTCTGCAGGGAGCTTTGTTTTGTAATGAGATGTTGGGAGCGGGAGGTTGGTTTTGTTTTAATGAAGGCAAGATCTTGCTGGCTAAAAGAATGGGATCTGAAGGAGAAATTGTTGGGCTGGGAGCAGATTTAGTTACTAATTTGCTTAGATGAGTCCCAGGAAGTGGATTTCATCTCCATTGCTGTACTGTGATGACCTCAGTATTTGTTTTTGTTTTTTTTTTTTTCCTCTGGTAGGGCTGTGACTGCTACTTGATTATAATAACAAGATTCCCAAACAAAGTGTTACCTCTAAATGAGTCAGCTTGGTCACAGAAACAACCTGGTATTCATTAACAAGGAGCTTTGCATGGACTAATTTGGTTTTTCAACTCTTTTAAAGCTAGATATACAGTATTTCCACATTGTCCTCAAGCAGATAGAGATAATGAAATATCCCATTAAAAACACATGACACGTCTGCAGCTGTGTTTTCACATATGCTCATAATTCTTCTCAATTATGTATACGTGTATGTGTCTCTCTGTGTGTATGCTTTTTAGTTCTTTGAATTTCTTTTGGGGGAAGAACATGTTCAGCACCACCTTTTTCTATTGCTGGGTTGTATTCCACAGACGTTAAACCATTTTTATTTTTCTTCATAAAAATTCTTGTGAAAGCTTTGCTGTGGAAAATAAGGTAGTATGCCAATTATTCAGCCTTTCCTTCCTCAAGAACTCGCTGCATAAGTCTGTTTTGTTAGTTCTTGCATCTCCAGCATCAGCAACGCTTTTGGCATTGCCAGTCAGAATTTACAGGCCCTACTGAAGGCTAAGGACAAAAAACATCTTAGTGTTCCTTCCTTGTAGTGTCACCATCCTTTAAAAAGTTTCAGTGTTACCTCAGAGCACTCTTTATTTTTCATACTGGTTTTCAACTTCTTGAGGTGTTCTGTTGAAATAATCTCATGGGTGCCTTTTAGGGCCAGTTGTGCCCCTTTGTGAAACATTTACGGAGTCTGGCCTTGCTTGGATCATTTTATGGTGACTGTGGATCTGAGTTTCATTGCTCTATTCATCTTCCTCAATGCTGCATGTTCTCCTTGAAATCTGTTGCTCTTACAAAGCACTGGCAAAAATCCAGTACCTGGAGTTCCTTTTTCACATCAGGCGTAAGTTTCTGCTTGTACACCTGACAAATTGTACGTAAAAGAATCACACTAGACTCCAATACTTGAAATTCCTACACAGTTGCACTGTTGACAGCAAGTATGTTTTGGATATCTTCTCCCCGGCCCATGAGGCAAATGGAGAACTGGTTAAAGGAAAACTGACGGAGCGCTGGCAATGGAAAATGAAGCCCCTTGCCCCTCAGAATATCCCTGGGTGCTGTGCAGGTGTCGTAACATGACCATCTATCATCTTGGTGTTAAGCAGAGACCTGGCAGACTCTATACGTGCTTCAGAATGTATTCCTTGTCTGACTAATAGCGCAATCCCAAACTCAGGTGTTAGTCGCGTGCCCAAAGGCAGAAGACATTAACATTCCTCTCCATCCTATTGTACTTCTTTTCTACAAGTCTCCATTCCAGCTCCTAGAACATTGCTTCAGCCTTTGACAATGAATGGATCCCCCAGCGCTGAGGTGAGCCTTTGTGTGTTCCAGCTGCTGGTTTTTCCAAAAGTGGAAGGTTCTTTTGTAAATGGTGAGGTTGGGTCTGAATGCATACCCAACTTTAGTTAACAGACTGAGTTAAAGAAAGTATGCGAAAGAGCCCAGAAGATAAGCAAAGGAGTTGTGGTGTTTTCTGTTCCTGTTTCCCCAGTAGCAAATTTCCCTGTGATGGTAGCTGCAGTTCTGCCCTCAGCTGGGCATGCTGTGCTTGGCACTGCAAGGGGCAGGTCCTTAATAGCTGCAGAACCTAACAGGCTTGCAGGAAACTCTGTAAGGACTCAGAAGCACTCTCTAATTGATAAGTGTAGTTAGAAGACTTGTTTTAATAATGAGCATTCAAAACTTCACTGCTCTTGCCTTGAAATCTTGAGTGAGGTAGAATTCAAAGCTTGAGTAACAGCTGGAATTTGGTTCCTCCTCTACCAGTGTTGGGCATTGAGGCTGAGCCTACTGAAATGAGAGCTGAGGGCTTTCAGCATTTTGCACCTAACACCTTCCTGCCTGGGCTGGGAGAGCCAGCTTCGATGCGGTGAGCAGCAGGAGTCACTTGGAAGCTGGACAGAGTTAGGGGATAAAGCAGAAGAGGACTTGGCTATGCACTGTAAAATGGGATCACTTTCCCCACAGCTATTTTGACATTTGTCAAGCAAATAAATTTCTCGCATCAAACAGTTGTGGGTTTAAAAATATCCTGGCCTTGAGTGGTCAAGAGTCAGGACTGTATCTTCTTGCATCTCCTCTGCATGGCCTTTTCGGGATTAGGGAAAGCAGAACGCCTCTAGAGTAGTGCCACCATGGACCCACTGAAGCCAGACCTTTCCAGTCCATTGGAGCCATCCCAAACAACACCAGCAGCTGATAGCCTGTCATCTCATTTGTCTCGTCGTAGTTCACCCTTGCTCTGATGCCCTGTGGGCTGCTGGTATGTTCAAATATGGCCTGTCAGCCTGCCGTGTGGAGTATCTTTGCTTTCCTGTGCTCTCTGTCCATCTGCTGTCATTCTGTCGCTTCTTTATATATAGGTTGTCAGCTCCTCGAGGTCAAGGCTGTCTTTAGGTGCTGGCGTTGTTCAGTGGAGTCTAGGAAATGACAAGGTTTTTTTTTAGCAGTTATTTCTCTAGCAATAATGTCTCAAAGGCCAGTGACCTCAGACTTGACGATTAAAATAACTGGTCCTGGTCCGCTTGATATATCCACAAAGAAAAATTTCAGCTACAACAAATGAAATTACAGAGTAAGGTCAAGTCTGTTTGTCTCAGTGTTTTTGACAAGCTCTGAATGCTGTGAAGCAACTGTAATGCTGCCTGCTAGCTCCTGAGGCTGGATCTCAGGACAGTGACACAAGGGCATCGTTGTCAGCTCTATTCTGGAAAAGGTTATCATGCTGATGCTGCGGATGGGAGCAAGTGGTTATCACGAGGCATTTCCTCCACGGTACTGTGCCCAGGGCACTGCCAGTCTGTCCATCAGCATAATTCGATCTTCTTTCCCCGTGCCTCAACGGAAACGATTCCCAGAGCACAGCTGCCTGCTTTGCTTGGCTTTCCTCAGTAAAACATAAAGCATTAGCAAGCAAAGTTAGATTTATGCAGGAGCTATGTGAGCCAGGCTTGCAGTTAAACAAGCAAGGCTGTTTGTTCATATGAAAATTGTGTGTTTGTCCCCCTGCTGCAACCTGTTTTTCCACGTACCGTTGTTTTTTCTTTCCAGCAGAGCCCTAGTGGTTGTTGTTTTGTATCCCTGGCTCACTGTAAGTGTTCAGTACTTCTGGTGTGCTGCGGTAAGCCCTTCCTGCGACCATTTTGAGAACAGCTCTTTGTTGTTCTTTTCAGAATCCAAGCATGGTATCAGAGGCTCCAAGAAATGCAAGAACCTTCTTCCATGCTCCAAAGTTACAGAGCTGGGCAGAAAACCAGTGCAACTGAGGGAACCCCAGCAAGCATGGCCTCCTGGCTTTTCCCTAGCACGATGTATTGTGCGGTCGTGCTGTGTCATGATTCCTAGCTGTCTCACTCCCATAATTTGCTGAGACTTGCCAATGTTCTTGGTATGAGGCAAAAGCACATCAGGACCTGACCCAAGAAATTTATCACCTTATGTGTTCAGAAAGATGCAATGTACTATGTTTAGTCAGTTCCTGCTTATAGAAATTCATCCTCAAGCCCAAAGAAGCACTGCGTGAGAGCACAGCTGAAGGCTGGAATGGAAGGAAGTGTTTTGGTTTGTTTTTTACAAATGGCATTTTAACAGTAGTAAAATCTCTCCCTTCCCACAGAACGTAAGGTTTCCTTGTTTGTTGTGCGTGCAGTGACTCCTCCCAGAGAGGGACCCAGGAGGTAAATAATAGCAACAAAGCCTTGTGCGGGGGCTGAAGGGCAGTGTTTATTTCAGGCTAAAGGCTTCCCCTGTCTCGCTCTTGCCTCAGCCTTTCGAGCAGCTTTTGGGGCGCCAGGCTTCAGGCGGATGGGGCTCTTGGGGTGTTTGGCATCAGCTTGTGCTCGGAGGGAGGGAGGGGTCGTCTTGCACCAATCCTCGTGCCGTGCAGGTCAGATGCAGCTTGCTGTCTGAGCGCGCTCTGGAATTCAATCCTAGCTATTCTTTTTAATTCAGAAGTCCTTTCAGCCTCTATAGCTACAAGGGCAAAAGAGAGCCAACAGAATGATACCGACACCTTTTCAGCAGTTATCTGCAGTGTACTGAGTACAAACTGCAACAGTAGGGTTCTCCCAGGAAAAGGTGATTTCCAATAATAGTTGGTTTTGTTTTGTTTTGTTTTCTCATTTATTTCCCAGGATTGGACACTTGTATCATTCATGGTCTAATTAAGGAAAGCATTATCTCCTGCAGATGTGATTTTAGCAAGTGCTTATTTCCCCAGGACTTGGGGGGGGGGGGGGGGGGGGAGGAATGCGAGAAGTTTTCCTCATATCATTTTCTTTACCATCTTCTGTGTAAAGAATTGCTGTGCATATTACCAGAAACTTTCCTTTTTCCCTTTTTTCAGCCTGAGTTTAATGTTGAGATTTTGCCAAACATGCCCAAGTACTATCAGATGGTAAATCACAGCTTATCTGTAAAAAATTGTTCATGAAAACACACAGAAATTCCAGAGGATAAGAATGCAGACTTCTTTAGTCAGCAAGCTGGAATTGCCTAGTCAAAATAAGCAACTGGTTTAGGTCACTTCTACCAGTAACAGACCCAGTGCACCTGACATCTCTGTATGCAGCTCTACAGGAAGCAATTCAGCTACATTAGCATTTACATTCTGGAGTCTGACTCAGTGCTGTTGCTAATCCTGAAAGGATTGTTGGGGGATATGAAATTCCTCTGAGAAGCTGCTGCCGTCAGAAGTTAAAAATAAACTTTTTTTTTTTTTTGTAAAATGTATTTTTAAGAAGTTAAGCTGTAAAGTGAGAAGAGAGTGCTTTAATGCATGATTTAGAGAAGTGGCTTTGCTTTCTCCCCTTGCAGTAATTACAGCTGAAGATAGGAAGAGTTTAGAAGATTACAGAAGGGGTTTTGAGCTAGAATCTTGCCCAGCTTTAATCCAGTTTCCATAGTCTTAGCACTGCCCTTCAGAGGCAGGTAGAGATTTAACACTTAGAGAGGGAATTTCCCATGGGGGTAAGACTAGCAAATTGAATTCCTCACTCAAGCAATCCCCACATCTGCCAGGGGCTAGCTTGGACTTCGTGCAGCCCATGACTTCTAGGTGAGATGTGCCTGCACATTGGCTGGCTGTAGAGTGAGTTTGAGTTTGCATAACTGGGAATCAAGCACTTCTTGTAAGCAAGGCAAGTGCAAACACTTGGCAGTTTTCAGTGCCATGTCCGTCTCTCTTCTTACTCTCCTGCTGCATCTCTCCTTTCTGCATGGGCTTCTGGTGGGACTCAAGTAGACCTGAGTCAGATTCCAACTTAAAATGGGTAATATAGCCACCTTGTGCTCTGGTTTCCCTATCAGAAAAGGGTGATGACAATTCATTTTGTCAATAGAACCCAGAGGTTTTCTAATTGTTTTTTCCCACATTTCCACTTAGAACATGTTTTACTTTGACATCAAAGAATTAATCATGAAGACAGCAACCACTTCAGCTAGTTTTTATATGCACGTTTTGCAGCTGACTGTTTCAAGGTTGCGGTCAGTGTCATTATCGGTCCCTTGCACCTATGACGTAGTGGAATCCCTTCAGATTAACCAGGTTTGAAGGCACGTCATTCAGAATGGCCCTGTGCTGCTTCAGAAAGCAGGCAATACCTTCTTTTGGTGGTATCAGACCTCTCTCAACAGTTATGGCTCTCTGCAGTGTGACAGTGTGTCTCTTGGGAATGTCTGGATAAGCAGCCATTCCGTGCTTTCCTGGTTCTTGCAAGGCTGGCTCCATGGGGTTGTGCCTGTGATGTTCCCAGTGTGACAGAAAGAGTAGATTTAATAGAAATGAAAACACAGAATCAGGGGATTCTTCACATTGTGAAGAAAATTTTCAGTATCTTCTGGATTTGCAGTGATTTGCAGGCTCATCTTTTCCATAGGTTTTGTCTTAGGAGAAAGGTGCTTAGGAAGAGCAGTGTGACAGTGTAATGAGCCCAAGCCCAACATGTTCATAGCCAAATCAGCAGAAAGCAGAGCCTGAGGCACACAGCTTTAACTCAGACCTTAGCATCACTAAGCACAGCTTACAAGTATTCCGTTTCTTTGGTAAAATCTGAGAAGAGAAACAATTTTCTTACATGTCTTCTCTCTTAACTTTTTAATTTGCTTTTCCAGGAGTTAGAAGGCAAGATTTGGGGAAAGTGGGTTATTTATGTGCACAAGACCCTGCACTTTGTGCTTCTATGCACACTGCAGGGCTCAGAGAAAACAGAATGATTTGTCTGCATAAACACCTTAGGTGCTATTAGGTTTCTCAAAGTGCTGTTGCTGATTTAAATACACATAGGATACACTTCCTAGTTTAGCAGTGACTGGGAAGGATTGGCTCCAGTGGCTTAGGGAATCCTTCCAGTCCCAGGGCCTCTACCTGCAATCCCCTTTTCTAATATGGGAATTGAAGCATAGGGATCCTCAAGCTCAGCTCCTGTCTCCCGCTCACTTTCTCTAACACTGAGCACCTGTGTCCTTTTTGAGGCTGGGACTCAGCCTGATCATTGGGAAGTGAGGTAGGTTTCATCATGTCCGCATGGGGCCCATGCTCCCATTACAGTCACTGGACTTGTAGTCACGCCAGAAAAGGTAAAAGAAAGTTGAGAGCATTACAGTTAAAGGCTTAGACAGACAGACAGATAGATAGATAAGTGAAGGTTGAGAAGCCATGCTGTTGACTTAGATGATACAGAAATGAATTAAATTTCTTATTTCTACTTTTTATGTAAGCTTAATCGGCTGCTATTCATGTCTAATCTACTGTTATTTTTGGTGGGCTTGGGTGGTGGTGTAGTTTCTACATTGTTTGGGGTGGGTGGTTGGTTTGTTTTTTAGTGTTTGCTGTTACATAAGGATTGCCATTTCATCTTGCACGTGCTGAAGCCTCTTTTAGCATGTTAGCTAGCTTCCTGGCATTGGCAAGCTGAAATTTCCCCTTCCGTGATTGTCGCATCGCATGTGAAGGGTTGCCAGGATGCGTGAGCAAGAAGCTGCTGGTGGTGGTGCTCTTGTCATGGTGCTTTTGCTGTCTTTCTGCCCAGACAAGGGAGAATCATGTCCCTGCCTTTCTCCTGGTCAGCTTAGTGGGGAGCATTTTTATGTACATCTTCGGCTGAGTACCTTTTACGATGTATTTTGGTTACTGCCCAGCATGTTTAAGTTGCAGTCTCTTAATAATGAGTGATTAATATAGTAGAGCAGTGTAAAGAGCAGTGCTGTGCTGCTGTGTCACTTACACAGGATTGGATGTCCTCTTTCCGTGTAAATTGTACTCTGCAGTCTGCACTTTATGAAGCTCACCTCCATACATGTGGCAAAAACTGCAGTGAACTGCCTCCTTTGCCTCGGTGCCCACCTACAAAAGGAGTTTCTGTTAGCTTTGAGGAGCTTTGCTGCTTGGAATCTGTGCTCTTTTTTAGTTACCCGATTCTGAAGAAACCATGAAGAAGAGAGTGAATAAACTTGCTAATTCCAGGTTCAATTTTGCTCTTATGTATATAAAAGGAAAACTGACCTTTAGGCTTGATTGAAGGTTAAGAGAGTTGACGAAAATCCTTTCTCCTAAATCCAGTGGGCCTATCTCAGGCTCTTTTGATCTAGAATTTCTAGGTTAGAGTAAGGAGAACAGGAAAAAAAATAGGAAAAATGAACCAAAAGGGACCAGGAAAAGAGTTGTGTTAGGCTCCTTAAGTTAAAATCTGCCCTGCCCGTTCCTGGCAATGGCCTCTAGAGCATTTAGAGAAATGTTTTCAAATGAAAAAATAGTCCAGACTCTTTTTTTCAAGTAAAAAAATCACATCCTTTTTTTTTTTTTTCACTTCTCACAGGTGTTTTCTCCCCAAGTGTCCGCTGTCCACTCTCATTTGGATGCTCTAGCATTTAAATTAACATATTTTCTTAATTTTTATTTGAAAGAATCAGAAAATACTGATCACTTAACAATTGTAAAGTATTAGTCACTTAGATGCTGTAGTGCCTGGGAGTAGCTGGAATCTTTTTGACCAAAGAAGAGTTTGTGGGCAAAAAGTAGTCATGGTACAGACCGATGTGTGACATGATGTGCATGTAGGCTGGTGCTGGGGGCAAAGATCCTGCAGTCATTGCACCAAATCCTTACTAACCCACACAGCTGGGAGGAATTAGCCCTTTATATTCGAATATATGTAGGGTTGATTTGAATAGCAAGCAGGTAATAGGTTAGGGTAAACAGACTGGCTGAGTTAAAAGGTGCAAAGAGTTCTGCAGCTCACAGCCAAAGAGCTGATCCCAGCACAAGGAACCTGCTCCTTGACACCCAGCAGCCTTTCTGGGCTGATTATCTGGCTGAAGGTTTTGTGGAAGCAAATAATTCAGAGTATTTATGGTGCTAGTGGATGAAAACCATCTTCACAGGCAGAAGCATGACTTCCCCCTGCTGGCATTTTGCGTAAGAGCAGGATTTACCCTGAGGGAGAGGACGAGATGGCACTCTGCAGCTTGGTAGCCAGAGCTGGAATGGCACAGCGCCCATCTTAGTGTTCCCAAACCCTCTGCTGCTTCTCCTCAGTGCTTCCTGAGGGCTGTGAGGAGGGCACAGACTGTGCAGCACGAGTGTGCACTGGCTGGTTTTAACTGGGACAGGACATGCTTGTTTGCGGGAACGTTGGTGAAGAAATAAATGGGGATTGATTCATTTTTTAAATATTGAAAGATAGTTCTTGATGCTCGTCACTCCAGCATTCACCATGGGAAGATGGGACACGGGAACTTCTTTGAAGCAAAATTGCAAATGTAAAGCTCAGGATGTAGGAAAACTTAAAACAATTTGAGGTGAAATGAAAAGTCTGATTTTATTTCCAGGGATATAGCAACTGTAGAAGTTCAGGATGTGAAAGCAGGCTAGGTGGAAAGAGACTAGGTGGTGACAGCTGTTACATCTGCAGCAAAAGGAAGCCAAAACATCCCCAAGCACTGTCTCCTCAGGCCTCCAGGCTGGAAATGACTGTGCTGTTCTGCTTCTGAATTCAGTGCTGGTTGATGCCTCTCGAGTCTTTTAATGGAAAACGTATACTGAAGATAACTGCTCTGTTAACAACTATGGTTTGAACTGCGTACTGAAATGAAATCATTCAGGCAGTACATTTTGGGTAAAATATCTAATGACTGTTGCTTTTTCAGAAAAATGCCAAGGAATGTGAAGCGGTGTGCAGCAGGAGTCCAAAAATGAGGCAGCTGAGCAGTTTGTGTGCCCCAGACATCTTACACTTGTCTACCATGGAAAAGGCTGGAAGTCAGTTCATTTTATTGTACGTACAGTTAATGGAAAGAAACGCATAGAATATTCAATTAATTTGCTGAAATCGTGCCATCTTTCTAAGATGAAAGAGTTCCTGTCCTGTTGGGTTCCAGGGCATTAGGGCAGGATTCCTCTGCAAACCAGCTCATCATGTAACAAACCAAGAGCTTTTCCAGCAAAGCCAAGGTGTACGAGATCAAATGTTAAGTGCTGTTAATGTTGTGATTGAAAGCCATCCTAAATAGGAATTTGTTACAGGATTACATCCCCCCCCCTTCCAAAAAAAAACAAAAATAAATCTGGCATAGAGTTGCAGTGCAGAGCCTCGATGTTGAAAAGATTGCACAGCTGGCAAGTGAGTAGAGCAGTTGAGCTGCATGAATCACCTCTCACCAAAAAGAAAAAGTCTGACAAGTATTTGTCAGCATAGAGCTGAGCAAATAATCTCTTTGATTCTTTGAATTGGTGATTTAAACCTTCTCAGTGATGTGTTCATTTTGAATTTCTTAGATTAATTGTCTATATTTCACTGAGGAAATTTAATACTGCATTCACAATATGATGGGGATGCTTGGGAAGGTTTGCAGAAGCCTTTTTCAATTTTAAATCTTCCAAGAAGTAGCTGCAATTTAAGGAAACTTGAGAAGACTCTGTGAATCATACGCTCCTGCTCAAAGCTGGACTGCTGTGGTGTTTGGCTGGCTACAGGATATCAGAGTTTCGAGAGGTTTTTTTTCCTTTAACCAAGGATTTATATACGAAATTCTTGTTGTAAAGGCCCCAGTCCAAAGTTAGCCTGTCTAGATAGGTAAATTCAGCCTCCTTTTATTTCCATCAGTGTGTGGTTGCCAATGAAATGTGCAAGTCATTATTTCATTTAATTTTCTCGCCTTTTTTCTTTTTCCACTTAATCCCTCTGGTACTGCAGCCTTTGGAAAAAATAAGCCACATTTCTGGTCCTGGTTCCTAAGGGTTCCTGAGATGGGTTTTTACCACCTTCTGGACAAGGGGTTGGGAGGTTTTGTCATACACGTACATCTGTGCTATATGTACTAATGACATGCCTTTGTCCTGATGTCCCCAGCTTCAGGTGGAGATGGGTGATGGGGCCAAGCTGTCCCTGTGAAGCTAGGAACACGGGGCAGTGGGGTCACAATGCTGGTGCTGGCAGTGTCTTTGTGATACCCATGTGCCCGGCTCCGGGGGACATGGGGAGTCACAGCACCACTACCTTCAGGCGGAGCTAGAAGGTAGGTGTGCGTGGCGGTATGCCTCCCTTCAGGTCTCCGCAGCACCACCGCTTTAGCAGTGCCCCCGTTGACAGTCATGCTGTCATTCAGCTGACCCTCAAAATCACACAGCTCATTTGAAAATTAAGGCCTGGAAAAAAAAATCATAAGCTCTGGGTTCAGCCAATTCACCTTCTTTCATCTGGGGGTGGGTTTCTTGTAAACGTGGTAAAACTATGACCTGTCCCCAGAGCAGCCAGCATCTACTTCTGTTAGATTTCAGAAGTCGTAATTCACAAGCTCAACTGTTAGCTATTTTCTTAAGCATTGCTTTTACAGGTGGCTTTGGAAATGGTCAGAGCTGTACCTTTGCAGTGCTGTCCCTTAGTTTTCATTCACAGAAAGCACAGACAGTATCTTTGACCTCGATCTCTGTGCATATGGTACAGAGGATAAAGGATGCTGAACCTGGTGACTCCTTGCAGTTCTTCCAGCAGTCCTAGTTTTCTCTTACTTCCTTTTTAGGAGAGAAAATTGCTACTACAGTTCTAACTACAGATTTCTACTTCTCTGCTCTGCAAGCTGGATGCCACAAATTGTTTTCTCTGCTAGAAGTCCCCACACCACGCAAATTGTGGGTAAGGCCATTTTTATGGATTTTTATTTTTAACAGCCTGCAGTGTGTGAAATTAATTTCAAGTGGAGAGTGTAAGGTTCCAGGAGGGCTTGGTGCTGATTGAGCATTAAACACACGTCTCTTTGAGGACTAGGACAGCCATGCAATCCCTCTTGTTTATGAGCGCTCCGTAGTGACAGTTTTGTGCTGTGATCCTACATCTCTGCAATGTTGTAAGCAACCTGGCCAAATACAGATTTCGGTGTCATGCACATGATATTTCTCTCTCGCGGGAAGGCTGGACAAGGGAGAGACTTGCAGGGGTGTAACTTTTGGCAGGAAGGATATGTCTCCACCATAAAACTGCCCCTTGGATTTGCGCTGCCAACCTGGAGGCGTCTTTCCATGTAGAGTTGTCCGGCTGGCATGAGCAAGGTCAGCCAAGTGAAATACTCTGCAGAGCAGAATTGTATCAAAGCACAGACCAAGAGCTAGTGCGTGGTTAGGAAGTAGCGCTACCGCTGGGACAGCTAGTGATCCTAAAAATATCTTTTTGAGGGTTTCTTGAAGTTTCCTCTGAATCAGCTGCCCCTGGCAACGTAACAAAACAAGATCAGGCAGAGGTTCGGCACGAGCCGACTGCAGTGTGACTGCTGCAGCAAAACAGTATGCAGGCCTTGCACACAGCAGTCTCCATAATTCTGCAAATCTCTGAGGAACAGATGGCATTTCAGAGTGTTATGATTTGGGGGGCATCCTTCTGTTGTCTAACACTCCTGTTAGACAATCTTCTAACCCTTTGAATTAAAACTAAAAAATGAAGATGAGAGTGAGTCTTAGACAATCGATATTTAAACAGCATTGACAGAAGCAGCTTTGAGACGGTGGCTAGCACGAAATTAATCTTTTAACGGCATTGAGTCTGAAATAAGACTTGGAAGGTCCTAGGATACACAGATGTTACTATATTAATTACTTACTTTCCTGTTCTTCCACACATCTCTGCCTGCTTAATAGCTGGCAGTAAAATAGTTGCTGTTGCTAGGAAGTCATTTCTGTGAAAGGAATATTACTCTACAGAAACAGCAGTTGTTGCAGTTGTTGCCTTCCTAGCTGCAAGACCTCGTGCTGGTGTTTTGCTTTTGTATTTCCTGAAAGTTGCTCTTTGCACATAGTGACCTCGCTAGCCAAGTGCTTAGGCAATTCTTAGTACCTTTGTGGTGGTTTTCAGCCTGAGGTAGGTTCTGTGGCAGGCTTTGTGATGAGATAAAATTCATGTGTTGTTTAGTTAATTGGCTGAAGCTGTTTAATACATCAAGAGGGCCCACAGGAAGCTGGGTGAAGCAGGGAATACGGTGGAAATTGTTTGTGTGTGGTTTCTCTCCTGTGTGCAGAACACATGTACATCCGAAGATCTGTCTGCAGGGTCTGGCACAGGTTTTATGATAATCTGTCAGCGTGAATGCATGTGCGTGCATGTGTGAACACTGAGGGAGTTCTCTTGTACTCTGCTAGATGTCCTGTGTTGAAAATGCTTCTTTGCTTGTTAGGGGGGAAAAAAAAAAGAGGGGTAAGATAGCAAGAGAATATTTATGGCAAACAGCCTTCTCAGTCCATCAGTTCTCCTGGTGTTTCTGTTCGGTTTCACTTCCTATACCAGCGAGCTCCTTGGGAACGCACAGCACGTTCGGAGGTTAGACGCTTTTCATTTGCTTCTGGAATCTGAGGAGAAATACCAGACAAGAATTTACACGTCTTCTGCATGTACTAGTGTGATGGCAGAAACAGGTCTGTGCTGACAAAGCAAGTTCATGGCATCATGCTCTTCCCTCCACTCCTGCCCTGTTTCCAGCTGCCTCACACCTTTCTGCACGCCTGCTTCTGCAGCCCAGCAGAGATGGGCTTCTCTGTTTGCCCCCCAGTTTGTGTAGCTGGGAGCTGATTAGCTGGGGATCTGCTCTGGGAAAGGAGCTTATCTGGGCATTTTTGCTGGGTTGAGTACCAGCACTGTTCTTGTTTGTGCACAGTCGTTGGTCAGTGTTCAGCTGTAGCCCTCACTGGCTTGGAGGAAGATGGTAAAGCTTGCGTGGGGAAAAATATGAATTAGAGAGATGAAGCCCAAACTGTTGACTGTTTTTATTTGTTGTAATAACCCAAAGTCTTATCTGACTCTAGGCACTGAGGTGTCTCTTTGAATAATTTTGTATATACAAATATGTAAGGTTTTTTCCATAACAATATCAAATTAATTATATCAGGCCTGAAGGGGAGCTCTTCAAATGGGTACATGTGATTTAACCTTCCCAACAGATTCTGGGTTCATCAGAGCAGCTGGTTGCCTGTGGCTTGATGGAGAAAAGCAGAAAGAACACAGTTATGTCCAGCTAAGGAAAGCAAAAATTACTTCTGCCAAATACAGGAGTATAAGCAACTTATTACAAATAAAAAATGAACTATCAGTGCCACTTAGGTGCCTGCTCTCATTTTCATGGTACTCTGTGGTTGTCTATGACAGTAGCTATTTCGCTTTGCTTTCATAAAATTTTGATCTCCTGAAGAGTCTGGTTTTGAGCATTTCTGTTGCCTCTCAGTATAGACAATTATCTTTTTCAACTAATTGCTAGAGTATGTGTTCTTCTTGGCCATTGGAGAAGCACAGGGTACACCCCCAGCAGCTCTGCACTTCCCCAGCTTTAACTAATCTCTTGATTAATCTGCACCTAACAGCTTAAAATAGAGCTTGGCTCACCAGGGTTTGGCACAGGTAGAAGATGAGCTACCCCTCGTGGTTAGGAGCCTGGGCTTTCTGCAATGTCACCACTAAGGTGGGCTTGCAGCGTTTTGTCTTCCAGGGGCTGTCAGGGGTGCATTTATAGTATTTTGCATATGCTCAGGCATGCGGTGCTAGCCTTTCCTTTTTCTCCTTTAAGAGTTATAGTGAAGTAATATTAGAATTGCTATTTTTAAGACTTCAGTAAAGCAAATAATAAAAATGTGACCTTTTCCCATACAGCAAGCTGTGTCTCCTGTTATGTTAGCTCATTTTTGCATGACTGTTAGTGTCACCATTTTGGGAGGATAAGTTAGTAGGCTGAATAAATGTGCACAGGCATTAATTTCTATTTTTAGTCTGGTTTTGTAGCTTTGATTCTTGAAGAATGAAACAAAGAACTGCAAAGAAAAAGAAACGACAGAAATGGTTAGCGTGTCATACCTAAAAAGTGATGTTTGCAAATCTTGTGGAAGACAGGAGGCTTCCGGACAGATTCTGAAGGAAAACTTCGGCATTCTAGCATCCCTGAAACATCAGGGAGGTAGTGGATGGCACTGAAAATGAGTGAAGAAACAAAGTTTGAAGCGTTTTAAGTAAAAAGCAGTGTTAATAAAATAGCTGCTTTTAGAACAGGAAGAAGCATCCTAGCTAAATTACCCAGATAGTTTAACTGACATTGAAGAGAAAATGAAAGGCTGTGTTTATAAACATTGTCTGGTTGTAGAAAATAAAAGCAGAAGCATTTGTAACTTGTCGAAGTGTGACAGATCAGTGGTGCCCACGCAGGGTAAGTCCCTGCTGCAGCTCTGTAAGTGTAACATTGTTTGAAAACCTGGTGCTGTTACAGGCAGTTGCAAAACTTGTAGCTAGTTTAAGGAAATCCAGTTGCTGCTGTTGGATGCGTGCGCATTTGTTAAAGAGATGCTGGCAGAAGAGTACGTGTCCCCAGCACCCAGCTTCATCAGAAGTGTGAATGCACCTCTATCTGCCTACGTTATTGCAAGGTGTGAGGTCTGTGCTCTGTTTATTTTAAATTCAAGTGGATGCCCCTTTCCCTTTAAGGTGTTGATTCACCAGTGAAGGTTACAGTTTTCATTGTTCTTAGAAGGGAACGGATATTAAGGGTTTGTTCCCGCTCAGATCTGTTTTCTAAACTTAGCATGCGTGTCTAATCTGTAGTCTTCTTAGCCGCAGGTCGAGGTGGTTGTCCGAAGGAATTCCCATCGTCAGTGGCCTGTGTCTTTCTGCAGTTCGTAGAGTGGTCATACAATGGTATCTGACCTGGGATTAAAACCATGACCTGGAGGTCAGCTGCTTCATCTAATTGCCATAGCATCTGCTCCTGTTTACTCTCAGTTACCTTAAAAAAGTTCACATGGCTTTGCATGCTGCTCCTGTAGCCTGCCCTCCAGACAGAAATCATTTTGCTCCCTCAGACATGTGAGATGCTGCAAATTAATGTCACAGAGAGAAATGTGGATGCTTTCAGCTGTTGTTGCAAATTGTCACTTCTGCTGAGGTGATCTTGCACGATGATTAAGCCCAGCTTGTTATCCTGCCTTTGTGTCCCCAGGCAAATTTCTTGTAGACCACTTCTTAGCTGTACGGGGCACCCATGTGGCAAGCATGTTGCAAGCTGTTCAGGTGCTGTCAGTCTTGCACACGCCTGGCTTCCTCTGCCCTACTGAGAAAGGCAAGCTTGGGGCAAGCAGGGAAGGTGAGGAAGAGGTGTTGGACAGAGTGAAAAGAGCTTTGTGACAAACTATGCTCCACGTTTGTCTCTTTCATGTGCACAGGAGCAGAGGGAAGACTTTTTTGGATGTATGTTCTGCAATCTGCCAAAATGGCACTAGTTGTGTAGTGGCTAAAACCTGTCTGAATGCCCTGAGAGGTGGAACTGCTGTTACAGCAGCACAAGAGTCAGTCTCTTGCAGTAATTACTGCAACATCCTTCCCCTTCTGTTTCCTCCTTGCTTCCTGAGCACTGCTGCTTTGAATTTTTTTTCCTGTGTTACCTGTTAATCAGTAGCTGTATCTTTTTTAAATATTTTTTTTCTCTCCTTCCCCTTTCCACAAAGGTTTCCGTTCATCAGAAGGCTACTTGGTTGTCTGAAGGGAGTGCCCTAATGGCATATTTGTTCTGCAGTTGAACAGAACAGCCTGGAGCCTGGATTGTCACGCTCTTGGCCGAGCCCATAGTTCTCTGAAACGCAGGATCACTGCTGAGACAAGGGATAGATGCGCCTCAGGACTCCCTGCTTCTTACTTACCTGTGATCCATACATCTGGCTTGCGTGGTTTGGGAGCACTGCAGTGGCTGCCAGTTGGACATCAGGGGCTCTGTGCATGCTGTGTCCCTGGAGAACTCGATGTTCTCTCCCCACTTCAGGCAGGTATTGAGCCAGCTGCCACTTAACTCCTTGTTTTCAATGCTGAAAGGCTCAGCAGAGAGAGTGGCATAGCTGCTGGCTTAGGTGGGTGCTAGACCTTTGGAAAAACCTGCCTGTGAGAAGCAGGATCCCGTGGTGGCTCCTGCTGCATTGCTGTTCCAGTCAGATGATTGCTAAACACATTTTGCTATTCCTAGACAGTTAGGACCAGTTCCTGCAAGCACTCATTATCATGTAGTGATGAGTGTTTGGGGCTCTAAGAGGTCTCTTGGAAACTTAACAAGTGTTTACAGGACCAGTCCCAGCATTTCCAAGTTTTTCCAGTATTCAGTCTCTTAAACTGTAAGCGTTTTTGATGAAGAGATTGTGCCTCAGCCTGTGCATTGGGGATTGAAGCTACCAACCTAGCGTGCAGCAGAAATTCAAGTGATTTGCTGCCTCGGATAAGCAATCTATTCATTAGGTTATGTCTCACCTTTCTGTTGGGTTCTATTTCACACTGTCACCCTGAACATAATTGAGAGAAAATTTAGACTGCTAGGGAGAATTGAGGCATTCGCACAATTCTGAAAATATCAGGCAGGGGGGATGAGTACTGTGTCTTAATTTTGTAGTGCATAATGGTTCTGGAGAGTTAACATAAAACAGAGATTTTGGATGTAACACAAATCCAAACCTAAAAGCAGAGTGTACAGAGAGAGAAGGGAAATAAACATTTAGATTTCATTTTCTGTTCACTGTAACAAAAATTTTAGACATCACCATACTGTAATGTCAGCTGAATATGAGCCAGCAGTGTGCTCAGGTGGCCAGGAAGGCCAACAGCATCCTGGCTTGTATCAGGAATAGTGTAGCCAGCAGGGCTAGGGAAGTGATTGTCCCCCTGTACTCGGCTCTGGTGAGGCCGCACCTCGAGTACTGTGTTCAGTTTTGGGCCCCTCGCTACAAGAAGGACATGGAGGTGCTCGAGCGAGTCCAGAGAAGGGCAACGAAGCTGGTGAGGGGCCTGGAGAACAAGTCTCACGAGGAGCGGCTGAGGGAGCTGGGATTGTTCAGCCTGGAGAAGAGGAGGCTCAGGGGCGACCTTATCGCTCTCTATAGGTACCTTAAAGGAGGCTGTAGAGAGGTGGGGGTTGGTCTGTTCTCCCAAGTGCCTGGTGACAGCACGAGGGGGAATGGGTTAAAGTTGTGCCAGGGGAGGTTTTAGGTTGGATATTAGGAAGAACTTCTTTACTGAAAGGGTTGTTAGGCATTGGAACGGGCTGCCCAGGGAAGTGGTTGAGTCTCCATCCCTGGAGGTCTTTAAGAGACATTTAGATGTAGAGCTTAGTGATATGGTTTAGTGGAGGACTTGTTAGTGTTGGGTCAGAGGTTGGACTAGGTGATCTTGGAGGTCTCTACCAACCTGGATGATTCTGTAATGACTTGCTTCTTTGGTCACTGAAGGTACTTCAGGTTTCCTTATTTAATTCTGTTTTCTCTCTCTGTTCAGACTCTGAAGAAGGATGTTCTTGTGTTGGTCTTTGACTGTTGAAGCAAAGCTTGGGTTGCATCAGCAGAGTGTAATGTGCTGTTCTTTTGCAAAAGAGATGTTCAATACCTGCTTTTTCTCTTCCAGGTGAGGTGACTTAAATGAAAACAAAGCAATGGCATCTCCAGACGACAAGAGCACCACAGACAGGTAGGAGTTCATTTTGTGTAATCCTGGCTACCCAGGTGCTGAGACTAATTTTGAGATGGTTTAAAAAAAATAAAAACCTCAATGAAAGAATCATTATGACTGGGTGGGATGGAAGTGGTTTCAAACTAATGCTATCTTTTACCAAAGAATTGATGCCTTTTGTAACCTGCATCTAATGTGAAATGAACTGTGTTTGACACCAGGTCTCAGTGGGACCCTCACTGATGCAAGTGGCCCCTTGTCCTGTGTAATCTGCAGGTGTCACACTGAGTTGGGGCATTCTCTTGCAGCACAGTATGCCTCCATCTCTTCAGAGCAGTGTACTGGCACTGTTGTTCCATATCCCCTTGGGTTCGCAGCTTCGTCATCACAGGGGGCAGCATTGCCATTGATCTGCATGAGGCAAACCCAGCCCTTCAAATAATCACCCCTGTGCTCTAATGCCTTTGAGTTCAGAAAATCAGTCCTGACCAGGGGGCTGAGTCTTGCAAGCACACATCATTGGAAACTGGGGCAATGAGGGTTTTCCCTTAGATGCCTAACTTGCAAAAGTGATTTTATGGGGGTCATTTTTTCTGCAATTCCCATTACTGTCTCATGAGACTCTCTACAACTGCCAGTAGGCTTTTTTTACAGGTCAGTGTTCTTTTCCCCTGTTTTGTGTGCTTGTCCTGAGGCATGAAAGGACAGCGATCGCTGTAAAGCCACATAAGGGGGGAGGCGTGGGTGGGCAGAGACTTAAACTTAGCTATTGTGAAGACATTCAAACAATTCTACTGTGCTTCCTCTGCTGTCACCCTCCAAAGTACATCTTCATCTATAGTTGGTGATCACATCACAGTTGGTGATATAGCTGTGAAGAGTTAGCCATTAAAAAATCTATTTCTGGATGGTTTCTGTTGGGAATATAATGTATTTTTGCCTGATCAAAATGCAAACCAAAACTGTGGGCATTCACTTGCTTAGTGTCCTACATACCTTTCTGCCTCATCTAGGGATTAGATATCACTATGAAATGAATCTGACAGCTGTAGTGAATCTGAAGGGTACAGTGTGTTCTGTACATAGATGTTATCTTGATTCAATTGGAATATAAATCAGGATATTTAACACTCGTTCACAGTGTGGTTTCTGACAGCTCCAGTGCCAAAGCCAACAAGGACTATAAACTTCTCTCTGTTGATTTGAGCTGTTTGTGAAAGTCCTTACTGGCGATGGAACATTCAAAGACATGAGGAGCGATAAGTGAGTAGTGCCAAGGAAGATGGTGGAAATTCCTCCTGATGGCTGCCAAAAGCTAGTAGGGTGCAGCCTCCAGTGCAGTCTCATTCGTAGGAGAAGGTGGTTTCTTTTTTTAAAAATGTTTCCTTTAATTTAAATACTGAAGCACAAAGGGTTGCTTTCCTCTCTTTTCTCACAAATGTTTGATTTTTAACATCTGTAGAACATTTTTTTCCATAACTGCCTGCATTTATCTTAGTCCTCTATTGTTCAAGTCAAAATAACTTCTTGGTTATATTCCTCCCCTATTTTTTTCACTACAGTACTGATTTTCCTGCCTTTGCCCTGCTGCTTCTGTAGCCTTGCTGTAGTCATGCAGTATGGGTTAGACCTGGTGAAATCTGAGTGCTTTTCATTGCCCGGCAAGGATGTGTTGCTGGCAGCCAGCTCGAGTTCTGAAAAGTGCCGAGTTGAAGAAGGTGTGATAAAGCAAGCTTATGGAGAAGTGCTCTGCTGAATCAGGGTCAACAAAGAGCTTTGCTACCTCAGCCTTCTCCAGGCTCTTGCCATTGCTCACAGCAGGCAGCTTGATTTACCTTGCTAAACTGGTTTTTGTGCATGCTTGCATGTACGGGTTTCTGAGTTTTACTTGCTTTCCAATAGTGCTTTGGAGGCAGGAGTGTGGGGACCGGACTAATCTATCTCCTTTCTTCCAAACATGTGGAGCCTGTGAAACACTGCTTTATGGTGGTGTAGCCTGTGCTTTACAGTAGCAATGCATATACTTGTTGCGCAGCTACTTCCTCGGCTGGTAGTGGAGGAAGACAGGAGAACATCAAGCCCTTGACAGGTTTGTGCAGGGTTTGGGATTGCCAAAACGCTAGCTGCTCTTTAAGGATGAACCTGTCTGCTGGCATGCAGCCTTGGGTTTTCTACAGAGTTGAGGAGGAGGAGCGGGGAAGGAGGGTGCTGACAGCTAAGAATACTCCTGGAGCTGAGTGGTTAGAAATCTCCTGCAAGTCTGGGGCAGCTGAGCCTTGCAGGAGTGCCATCTTTCCTTCTGACATGGTGCAGAAGTCCCCTTTGCAAATGAAAAGGCCACCCTCCGCTTCACGTATCTGGAATCACAATACGCATTTGACCCTTTTCACCCCCCAACGAGTAGGACTCATCAGTGGCAATAAATGGTGGTGGTGAGATGTATTTCTAGTCAACAGAGCTGGGAGGGCCCACGTTAATTAAAAGACAGCAGTGACTCTTGAAGACTGAAAGTAAGGGTGTGTGTCTGTTTAAAAAAAAACACAGATGTGGTACAGTGTAATGAGATGTTTTGAAAAGGTTGGTAGGGCAGGAAGCTGACCTATTTCTGGGTGTAAACAAGCATATGGTTTATTTTACAGCAAATGTGATACTTGAGGAAAGCTTACAGGCCATGTAATGTCTAATGATTTTAATACAGTGTGGTATCTACTGTATTCACCCTCTGTGCTTGCTGAACTGTTTTGCAATAGTGTAAGCTTCTGGGATTTGTCACACAAACTTAATGGATTATCATACATTTATTAGTCTAATGTGTTATTGCAATTTTTTCCTGAGTAAGGGATGCTGTATTGCCATTTGAACAGTCCCTGATCCATATTTGTTGGAATCTTGCACCAGAAGTTAGGTACTGATTTCTGTCATTAATATTTTTGCTTCTTTTGTTCTTTCCCCACCACCACTTCTTTAACACTTCTTGAAAACAAAGATATGTAAAGATTTCTTTAATAAAACCTAGAAGAACCCCCATACATACCCACCCCGCCCCCTGAAAGATGTTATAGCAGAAAATGCCCTGCAGCAACTAAACTTCATAACAGGTTAAAAAAGAGTAATGTAAAGATTGTCTTCCTGAAGTTTTTTGAAGATGTGGAAAGCTTCTAGGTGCTTCAGGAGGATCAGGTTTAATGGATTAACAAAGCTGAAGATAAAATGCCACATGATATCTTTCAAAATCCATGGATGTGTGAACTGAGTAGTATAGAACTGATACTCAGGTATGGCAGGTGCTGTTACTGGTGGGTTGAGAGATAATGCTCTTCCTGCAGTAGGAGCATTGATTTTTAATCCTGTTGGCGATGCTGTAGGTACTGTCTTGGGCCACTTCTTCGCAGCCTCTGCACCTTATTGGAAAATGTCGCTTTATGTTCAAAAAATCTCAGCCTCTTTTTTTCCCTGTACATGTCAGCTTCCTTTTGGTCAGCACCTGTGGATCCAGCTAGGTAAATGGCTGGAGGAGGCGGTGCTTCATGTATAAAATGCACATAATGTACCCGCATCCTGTGTTTTACCATTGGTGCCTGAGGTCAGTAGTCTGGCATTTTCAGGAATTCAAAATTAGGAAATGATGGCATCTAGGTTGCCTGTGCAGCTTCATTTGCTGTTCAGTTGGATTTGCATTTCTGTGCGATGTTTAACCACCAGCTTCATCTCTGGCGAAATCCATTCTCATTCAATCCGTAGGTAGATAAGAGCAGATCTTCTAATATCGAAATGCTGCTAAATAGCTTAAATACTTATTGAATTGTGATCACCTGTAGGAAGCTTTTCCTGTGATGTTTTTAAGAAGTATTGCTCTTCACCTCAGAAGTGCATTCCTGAGCGTGTGATGAGATGGAGTATGAAAAGCTTATTTTATTGTTTTGTTCTGTTTGCATTTTACCTCATGGAGACTGTTTCCTTGGCTTGGAATGTGTTTTTCAGAGACACGGACTTGAAAAGGGGAAACTTGTAACCCTGGTGGGTGAATAAAAAAACAGGTGGGGAAAAGCTGCAGCCTGCTAATCTTGAAAACAGATGTAAGGGAGGGCTCTACAGCTGACAGGATGTATTCAGACAGAAAGCTTTCTTCGGGGAACCACTGATTTGTTGGACTTGAAATGTTCCACAGGAACTTATCCGTTTTCATCAAGCCTTCCAACCGGAATGGCACAATCTTGTTTTTAGGGCAGCTGGTGAGCCAGAAGCCAGAGGCTGGGAATGCAGGGCCTCTCGGACGTCCCCTGGGTTGTGAGTTTGAAACCTAAAAAATAGCATCATAATGGCATTTGCTTCACATGAAACTCTTGTGGTGTGGGATTTGTGAGGCTTTGTTCTGGGTGGGCTCTTCCGTGCTCTGCCTCCCTCTCCTTCCTTTAACATGGAAAGTGGATGCCAGCACAGCTCAGGAATTATTGTTCATCTCTGTTGGTAGAAAGCAGCTCCCTGTCCTGCCCAGCCTCTTTGGAAAACCCCAGGAAGCACAAGTAGGATTGTTGAGATGTTTTAGAAAATCTGAAAGGACTAGGATGTGCTTGAGCAGTTTACTGTCTTCCTCGTTAACTTACAGCTTTGACAAAGAACATGTTCGGTTTTGTTTTTAAAATCCCTTTTTAAATCTTTCAAAATCCCTTTTATATCTTCACCAAGCTTGAAATGTTGTTTTCACATGTCACTCCCAGTATTCTTTGCCTTTTCTTTCCCCAGAGATATCTTCCTCGGAAAGGAGTACAAACCACTCTGCAAGTCAGAAGTAGCATGTAACTGAGCAGCACTAGGGGAAGCACAGTGCGAGTGTCCTACATATCGCAGTCCTTTCCTGCTTCAATTCCTGGTTGTGTTATTCCTCCGGTCCAGTAGTCAGCAGGACCCTGATGTTCTCCAGCTGTGCTGTGCAATTTTTGCACTAAAGTTTCAAATTATTTGAGTATTGATGTTACTTAGAAGCTCTGTCCAGGGGTTATGCGTTGCGTGACATTATGGTGACTTTGTTCATCTTTTTAAAGGCTGATATTCGTACGCTTTTTATTTGAATTCACTGTCAAGCCAAATTCAGCATGATGCAGTTTGGGGACGGGAGGACACCATTAGGATTGCTTTGTCCTGAGGACTGGCAGTGGGATCTGTGTGGTTCGTGGCCATGTCTTAAAAGACACATTCATCATTGTTGCCTAGGCATCAGTGATACTGTCATTTCTTAAATTTGAAGTGCTCACCTTTGCAAAAATAATAGCATCCTTTTCATCACAGTGTAAGTTCAATTAAAAAAATAAAGCCAGCTGCTAGGCTGGCATTCCTGTGCCACGGCGTTGTACAGTCATCCTTTGCTTGACCTGCAGGTCTGTAGCCTCTCCAGAGCTCAGCAAAGGGCTTTGCTTTGTGCTTTGAAGAAACTGGTGGTAGGCATCCTCACCTGGCAGCGTGAAGGGTGGTAGACATCTCTTATCCTGTCTCAGCGGCTCTCATGGACGTTCATGAGATGTGAGGAGGGCTGAAATGCTGGATAGTGACGTATGGAGGGCTCTCTCCTGCCATGTTCTCTCGGAGAGCCTCTGTGCTACCTGTGCCAGTGCCTCACCTTGGCACAGCCTGGCATACCTCGGATCAGTGCAGAAGACCTTGCTGGAAGGCCATCACCCTGTTAAACATCAATGCCTTTGCACAATGTGGGAATCAACAAGTGCTTCTCAAGCAAAAGGGCAGAAAACTGCTAGAAACTTTCAATGCAAACAAAGCATATTGTTTTTGATGATTTTTCCTGGAAAAAAGCTTAGCTCTTCTGGCAAGAGTATATATATATTTCCGTCATCTATTGTTATGCCTGAAAGGGCTGAAACGGATTGTATTTAATCTTCAGGGAGATAACCTTTATGGAAATCTTCAGCCTGTACTATCTGGATTAAGAGAAGCTCTATGAACAGCCGAAGAGGGCCTTAAAACAGACAGCAGCTCTGTCTGTAATTTGACAAATGACATTTCTTAAAATTTCTTAAGCAGTGTATCTGTGCAGTGTGGACAGACAAAAGCTTTGTTTGGTATTGGAGACAAAGAGGAAGCCTGTAAGTATCTAATTTTCAAAATTGTCTTGAACACAGAGCAGGTTCCAGCCTGGTTAAGTGTAGGCAAGGGGCTTGAGATATCCTTTACTGATGCTGTCAGTCTCTTCATACGGGACTGAAGCATCCAGGCGTGTCTTCAGAAGATTTGTATTTGTTCTCACAGGAAGGAAAATGACCCTTTCATTTAATGGTCTTCTTTGACAAATTTCTTAAAAGCTGTGTCGCCTGGCTTACATTAAACATCTGGAAATGTAGTCTGGACTTTGGGCCCAGGTCCAAATTCATTTCTAGTCAAGCAGATCTGACATTTGGTCCGAGTCTTGATGTTTCCCTAAGCACTTGAGGAGCCTGGAGTATTTAGCATTCCCTTCGTGTGGGTGAGCAGCTGAAGTGTAGGGCTTGGAGAGAGGAATGCTGACCGCCATCACCTCCATCACGGGCTTTCTGCAGGGTTGAATGAAAGTAATGGGATTGCCTGCTTTGTGCACACTTATCGTCCAGACAATGGGAGTAGGTTGCTGTGTTTTGTGGTGTTTTGTAGCAGCTTTGATTCAAGTGCAAACCGTCCTGTTAAATGCAGAAAATAGTTCCAACTTGCGTGTGAAAAACATGGAAAACACCAGCAAGCAGGTTGTTGGAGCAGTGCAGGAGTCGCAGGTCTTAGCAGGGTGTGGGGTAGCCGAAGGCCTAATTGCCCCCGTTTGCATTGTGCATTTCCAGCGCTGAGCCTGCGGGGTGTGTGACTTGGTGTGGCAGGACATATTTTTTGTTTCGTTGTTTAAACAGCAGGGTGGAAGGACCTCATGTTCTACCCATAGATTATGAATGTTCAGAAGTGTTTTAACTTCCTAGATACATCTATGGAGGAAAAAAATATCAAAGATGAAACATTGAGATAGATTTCAGCTCATTTCCTTTCTGTGCGTAGTACCCCTTCTTTCAAAAAGAAGGATTCTGTTGTTGCTTGCATGAAGACGGTTCAATGAAATTTTAATTACTTGACTTGAAAAAATGTAGATACTCTTAAAAAAGTAAATGCGTCCCTTCCCTTTTTCCCTGTTTCCTAATCTCTTCAGCTGAAATTGCAGAAAATAATTATACGTATAATTCTCTAGGGCAGTCTTTCTTCTAGTGGGAAAACCCCTCTAAAACGTTGGCTGGATATGCAGTTCTGGTGCCAGTAATAGTATGGTTCATTATCAGTGCTTTTGGTTATGCTTACGTACTTAGAACTTTCTAGCAGCAGTGAACCATATTCTTTTCTCTGAAGATGTCAGATTCTTGGCATTATTATTTTCTTAGGGGAAAAATGAAGTTCCTTGGAGTGACAAATGAGCTTGAAAGAGGATGTGGGATTATTTATGTATATATTTTTTTAAGTCATAATTTTAAATGATGTGATCAAGCCCTAAGAAGAAAAGAATACAAATTTTGAAAACTGCAGTTGCTCCTGTACTCTTTTTGGTCACGTCCATCGCACTGAATCCAGATTTTGCCACTTAAGGGAGGTGAATGTCCTGGTAGAGAAGATGAACATGGGCACAGAGATTTTGTAGAGTCTCCATCCCCAGTGCAACTTGATCTAAGTCGGTCGTGTTTTGGGGGCAGACACTGCAATAACTGATGTCTGCACATTGCACCTATATAATATTATGATTCTGCCTTGCAAAACAACACTTTAAAAAAGGGGAGAAAGGCTCACTTTTCAGTTTAGAAGCATGTATCGTGAGTGGACGCTTGGCTAAGGGCAAGGCCTGCTTTGCTGGGGCTGGCAGCATTCCTGCCATCGCCCCCAGTGATGGAGGGCTGGCCCCTGTTTGCTCAACAGGGGACGATGTTTTGTGGCCCTTGAGCCGACAGGGATGTTTTCTAATCGTGTAGCTATCATGTTTTTAAACTGCCTGTTTGAACCAGTAGGCCTGCAGAAGTTGCGGGTAGTGGTGGTGAGTACTTTGTGATCTAATCTACTGTTTCACGTGAATGGGGTACAAGCTGCTCTCTGGGTTTTTGATCTTTGACATACTGATGGGCTTAAAACAGCAATGGGGAACGTGTGTCGGTGGAAATGCTGGCTGTGCCCGAGCTGCCAAGAAAGGCTGAGGGGACGTCGGTTAAGTGTGCTGCCTGCCGAGTGTTTGCTTCATGACTGGCCTGGAGGAGTTGCAGGAGTTGGGTTTTATAATGGTGCCAAGGAACACCCAGAGAAAGGGACGGGTAGCGCTGCTTTCTGCATCGGTTCGCACACCGATTGCGTAACTGGTTGGGGTTTGTTTTTATTTTATTTTACTTCTCCCAGCCTGCAGTCTGAGGCGTGGGCACCTGCACGTTGAGCCGCTTCCGAGGCCGCGCTGTGAAGCTGCCCCTCGTTTTGCTAACCTTCTCCAGAGCCCTGCCCGCGACCCGCTTTATTTGCGTTCGCCTGCCTCCAGCCCCCCGCAGCAAGCCCCCAGGCCCGCGGCCGCTGCTCTCCCCTCAGCGCTTCCCCCGACACACCCCCACACCCCCCCGGGCTGCTCCAGTCGCTCCGCCCGCCCCCCGTGCCTCCATTTGCGGCCGGGCCGGGCCGTACCACAGCGCCCCTCCCGCAGGGGGGGCCGGGGGGCAGCGGCGGGCCCCGAGGGGCCGCGGCCGGGCCGCGGCGCCCCCTGCTCGCTGCCCGCCGCGGGGCCGGGCAGCGCCGGGCGACGGGGCCGGGGGGGAGGGGGGCCCGCTGCCGCCCCCGGGGCACTTCTGTGGCGCCGGGGCCTCCCGGTCGGCGCCTCCCCGCCGCCGGGCGGTGCGAGGAGCCGGGGGAGGGCCCGGCCGTGGGGCGGGGGGAGCCGGGGCCAGCCCCGGCCGCCGCCGCCAGCGGGGCGATGAGGAGCAGCTGCCGGGCGGCGCCGTAGCGAGGCCGGCAAATGGCCGAGGGGCCCCGGGCCGGCCGGCGGCTGAGGCACCGCCGCATGGGGGCCCGGCGCTGAGCTTCGCCATGGCTGCGCACTCCAGGTACGGCCCGGCACCGGCAGCGGGGGGGGGGGGGATCCCGGCCTCTGCTCCCGGTACTCGTTTTTGGGGGGTTTTGTCGCGGTTCCGTGCCGTAACTCGGCGTGAGGAGGCAGCGCGGGCTGCGGGCGGCCGCCCGGGGTCAGGCTGCGGGCGAGCTGCGGTTCGCCAAGGAGAAGCGGGGTACGGGGGGAGGCAGCCCGAAGGCAGCCTCTCCTCACCCAGCCGCCGCGCTTGGCGAAGCCACGCTCCTTAAGGGACGTGGGAGACATCTGGCAGCTTTTCGGCTGCTCTCAGGGGCGTTGCAGGAACTCGGCTTCGGGCTCCTTCGTCCCGCACCGCACGGCCGCCCCGCTCCCCTTCCCTGCGCACAGGAAGAAAAATGGTGGCATCGCCGAAGCAGAAGTTTGGCACCGGCGCTGTGCTTTCGCAGCGGCGCTTCGCTGCAGCTTTGAAGCCGGGAGCTGGCTTTAAATTACAAACTGCAAAATGACAGAGCCCTGAGCTTCGGGGAGGAAGGGCTGGAAGATTGATTGCTTCGTTAGCAGCTGAACTCTTGTCGAGCTACAACTGCCTGCTCTTCTCACTGTGTGTGGGGAGCCCGGGAGTACTTAACAAAGAGACCAAGGTTTAATTTTCCAGCTTTTTTTTTTTTTTTTGCCTCCCCCTTTGTGCGATCGCTTGATTCGCATGATTTACTGGCCTGCATTATCAGTGCATTGCTTTAATAGGCCCACATGCTAAGAGAGGGTTCAGCATAAATCTTGGTGCTGCTGGCTGGCCTTGAGGCTTGGCTGGGCCCCAAGGCCAGGGGCATGCTTGCTGTCTCAGAGGTCGCACAGCCATTTTCTTGGGTGCCAGGGCCCAGCAGCAGCCCCCAGCCCCATCTGTAACCCACGAGGGGGAGGCGTAACCCTCTTGGGCCAGGCGCCGCTCCACCAAGAGCAAAATTCTGTCCGTCAAGATGCCCAGAATAGAAGGGACACAGGTCAGGGCTGGCCTGTGGGGCCAAGCGCTGCGGAATGAGTGACCCACGGCACGTACCTGCCGCCCTGCTCCTCCATTCTGTGCGTTGGTTTCTGCTTCTTGTCAGGATGGTGTGAGGCTCTTACACTGTAAATCTGCGTCAGAGCATTTCGGCGCGGTGAGTAAGAAGGCAACCTCTGTGTGCTTCAAGATCAGTCTTCAATTCTGATAACTGATCACTTTAAAAGACCTTTAAAAGGGAGTAGGAGTGAAAATGAGCAGCAGAAATGAATCTCTTGCAGGAGAGAGGCTATGTTTACCAGTAAGCTTAGTGTTTGTGATACTCCTCTTTTGGTGGCACAAGTTGGCTGTGTTATCCGCCTCATTGCAACAGATACGTGCTGTATGAGTGCATAAAAGCTTTTCTTCAACAGCAAAGGATGAATTCATATGTGCAATAAATAACTGGAGTTATGCTGCATAGGAAGGAGAGGCCAAATGTCTCTGGAATGAATTTGTTAAAACATGCCAGAGGGTTCTCCCTGGTAGGCAGCTGATGAAAGATGTGGGCGAGCTTTTTGGTTTTGCATCTCTTCTTAAAAAATAAAAATCTGCAAGCTCAGTAAATTACTGATGAGCTGGTATGATACAGAACACCACAGTGTTTAGGTATCGCTCAGTATGAGATCTTCGGGCACTCCTCCATCTGCTTGGGCTTGCTGTTTCTCATGCTGGGTGTTCAGTAGGCACAGCTAGTGCAAGGGATGTGAACTTGGGGAGGGTGCGGGTTTGGCAGCAAGAAAATCCTGCACCTATCCTTCAGCTTCAGTGCTGTGATCCAGGGCAGCTCCCATAGCATTTGGATTCCCTTGTTCTGAAGGGTGGAAGGATAAAGAAAACCAGGTGGTAAAACATGCCTGTTGCTGCTCGCCAGCATTTTAAAAGCTACAGTAGTAATGAGCGAGAAACTGGTGTGTTAATGGGTGCCGTAACAATTTTTTTTTCCATACTGAATCTTAAGAATGAATTACACAGTGAGTTGGGTGTTTTGTTTTAGCTGTTTGAGATGAATCAGCTTCTGCTACTGGCTACTGTAATTAGCTTATATCCAGAATCATTAGGTGGAGAAACCATCCCTCGGTCTGGGTTGTTCTGTGCAGAAAGTAGGGGGGTTGTTTTCAGGTTGCTGGCTGAGCTGTAGGCTTGCAGCCGGAGCTCTCTATGCACTCACTTCTGGAATGTGCGGCTGATCTGATGCTTGCAGTGTCCCCGGGCAGCATGGCCTCTGTCAGGTTTTTGTGCTGTATTCGGGAACGTGTGAAATTCAGAAGCTGAATCGAGCAGAATAAGGACAAGTTCACTTTCTTGTTGGATACGGTATGATGCTCAGCAGTGCTATGCAGCTGCTCCGAGGTATGGCAGGACCCCTAGGAGGTATGTGGGACTGACTGAGATCCTCTGTCAATGTGACAGCTCCAAGCAGAGGTCAGTGAGGCACAAGGATGTGGCTCCTTTGCCGGGTGGTGGAGCCCAGCTCTCTTCTGCTCCCTTCTTCATTAAAAAACAAGCTCTGCTGCAGCAATCGCAAGCTGAGGATCTTTAAATGCATAGCTGCTTTTTTGAAGAGGTAGGCTGCTGCTCTTGGGCTGGTCAGGATCATTGTGGACCCTGTTGGTTACACTTAAAATTATGGATAGATACTGTGTTACTCTGGATGCTAAGAATTCCTGATTGTTGTAAAACTTGGCTTTGGATGTGCTCAGTGTGGTTGCAGGTAGGCAGAACCAACTCCGTTTCCTTATCTTTGTAGGGCAGCACTGTCAGAGCAGCGTACAATCAGTGTTGTGCCGTCATCCCCGCCGGGCTCACCTTGCTCCTTCTGAGCTGGCCCTGCAGGGAAGGGTGAGGATGGGCAGCACCCTGGGGAGCCCTCCCTTTCCACCCCGACAGCCCCATCACCGCAGCTGGCCCCAGGGGCGCCTCGGAACGGGGCTAGACCACTCATTCGGGTAGAAAAAGGAGCAGATGATGTGCCGAAAAAAACCTTGTGGCTGTACCAGCGTTTAAAACACAGTGTATGCAGCAAAACAGTCTCTTCTAAAGGGAGTGATGCCGAGGCTTTTTCCCAAGGAAGAGCTACTTTGAATGATGCAGCTTGATTTTTTGCCCCGTGTCGTTTTGCAGCTTTCCAGGCCAGATCAACAGACACGTTTCATAACATGTTTGTTCTGCGGGTCCTGTTGATACAGGCAGATGTGAGTATTGGTGATACTGCATTCCAGTCAGCTGAGGCAGGTGAAGAAGGGCTGAAACAGTGTCCAAGTGTGCCTTACCTGTAGGTTGAAAGCTAAAACATCCACCACACTTCTCTGAAATCATCCTGGAGAATTACACTTGAGTTTTCTCTGGCATGCGATGTCTGGCTGCCCTGCAGCATGCTTTGCAGGCTCCTGGGGAGTTTCAGTCCACAGCTGCCTACTTGTCTGGGCTCTCTGAGCTTGCTGTGGGGCAGCCCAGCTGGAAATGGCCCACGACTGGAGCTCCTCCAGGGAAGAGGACACCCAGGATGTTTGTTAGGGGTGGTGGGGATTACAGGTCTAAGCTGTAATAGGACCCAAGTCCCCCGAAACCTTGGAATTGCTATTATCACAGTGTGCCAGCCCTGGGATGGAAGGGAACGTTTCCTCAGATCAAGTAATTTTTGCTGGGCCTGAATCTGTATTGTAGAGGGAGGCATCTTCTTGCTGCTTTTTAGGAGAAAGTGCAGGATGCAGCACAAATAGCAGGAAACAAGCTCTTAATGAACTGCATCAATTCTCCTCAGCCTTTTCTTTCTGTGTGTAGCCACAGTGAACGAGAGCATGAAGCTGTTAAATCCTTTAAAAGATGTTATCGAAGGGACCTCAGTAAATACATAGGAAAGCTGCTAAGACTGTTCCTCCTGTCGTGGTGGGCTACAGGGAGGCGAGGGAGAGTTTTCCACAGCATGCAGGCTGCCTTCCTACTGCCAGCTGCAAGTACAGGGCGGCAGGGAGCTCAGAGGCTGTTTAACCTCTATTTATAGGAAAGCACTCATCCTGTTTGGGCTTGAACATGGCACAGAGGTTTTTTCCCTGCGGTACATCACCGTGAAAAAAGCATGGCCGTGCTCCGTGTTGCAACTCAGGCTCCTGGGGCTGGTTCTGGCCATGATGCAGGGCAGAAGACACACGTAGCGCTGGGGTGGAGCGACTGGCTGGGGCAGACATCGCTCCGAGATGCGTCGTGTCACCGTGGGAGGATGAAGGCAGAGCTGCTTTGCTCGGGTAAAAGGCTTTACTGGGGAGCAGGCAAGTGCTCATGCAGATTTTCCCCAGCTGTGTGTTCACGGACAATTTGGGGAAGCAGCCCCCAGGTGCTGTCTGCTGCTCAGGTGCGGAAGTCATCCGTCGCCTGGTTTTACCACACGGGTTTGGCTTGGCATGTGTTAGGGTTGTTCTGCTGCCCTGATCTTGTAGTGGAAGGGAGGGAACCAGCTTCATCACAGCTGCTCTGTGCTTCATCTGCACACATTTGTCTTCAGCATTAGCCTTGTTTGTTGTTTAATAGTTAGAGCTGTCATTTTTCATTGTACTAAATGTTTGTTTTAACAGTGATGGGAAGTTCCAGTGTTGTTCTGCAGCATTACCCGTCAGGTTAAGAGAAAGCAATGCCCCTGCTTTAGTTTTTAGAGAGAGGTCAACAAGCAAATGGTTAATGGTTAACCTCTGTGACAACAGTAAAACTCATTCTCAGAACTGTAAAAAAAAAAAAAAAAAAAAAAAAAAAAAAACCAACAACCTAAAGCGTGGGTTTCGTTTGTGTACTTGTTAAAGGAAAAAAAAAATCCTCACCAAAACCTAAACAGGAAGAGTACAGCAGATGCTGGTGTTTTTTGTTTTTTTTTTTTTTTTTTTTTTTTAAGAAAAGCAAAGTGAGAAGAAGTGTATGGTAGTGTTTGAGATATATATATGTATATGTGTGTGTGTATATATATATACCTTTTTGCTCAGAATACAATTTATGGTGTAATCTATAAGCAGTAATTGATGTATTTGTTCATCAACATAGGAGCAGCACCTTCGTGGCACAGTAGTGTTTAGCAGCTGGTGTGTGTATGCGAGGTATGTGAGTGCGGGTGCCTCCTCTGAAAGGCAAGTCTTTTTTTTCCTCCTTTCCTGAGCTGAGTTACAGGCATTGCAGTTTGAAATACTGACAGCTGTTAGCATCTGAACTTGCAAGGAATTATTAAAATGTGTAGTGGTAAAGGGGTTTTTACATCTTCAAAGAGTTCGAGACACCTGGTAAGAAATTGCTCTCAATATTCGTGCGCTTCTGTAGTCTGTGAGATTGTATTTAACAAATATATTACAGAGCTAATCCATCTTTGCAAGTACGGCTGAGAAACTCTCCCTCATGATTGCTCTGCAGCTCTGGCTCAAGGCTTCTCTCTCCCCAGCAGGCTGATATGGAGAAAACACCCAGCTTTGAGGGCTGGGAAGAGAACAGGCTGTCGTCAGTCTAGGAGCACATTTGTTTGGGGCAGGGAGCTGGGCTTGCTCAGAGCCACCAGTGCCTGTGTCTGTGTGTTTACCAGGAGGAGTTTGGCTGGCGAGCTGGAAGTACAGGCAAAGAAATAGGCTGCAGAGGTGAGATAACTGCTGGCCAGCGCTGAGCGTCAGCTCCACCGTATCGCTGAGCTCCTGGAGCTGCCTATCTTAAAAGCGCTAAAACCCCTGTGGTTTCTATAGATGCAGAGGTGAAGGTGCCTTGGACACACATCACTGGGCACACGCTCTATGCCTCTCTCGGGAAAAGTAGATTTTCCTTGCTACTGCAGCGTAGCTGGAAACAAGAAATACACTTTGGTAGTGGTACCTGTCCGGGGGGAAACAAGGCAAAGAGATGATGATACCGGAGACTTTGCGCCTCGTCTCCTGTGATTTTGAGCTGAACCGATGGCCGGCTGAGGTTCTCACATGACAGTGCACCAGGCAGTGCTTCTCCTGCAGGAGCAACCGGCTGGTTTTAAAGCTCTGTCGGTGCCAATTCACAAGCATGTCAAGTCCATAAGCTGTTTTCTTTCCCCAATCTATGACTATGCTTTATGCACGTTTATGTTGAAAGCTTGTGATTTTCAGTTTGTTTAAATGCTGTGTCTGTGAAATGTTTAAAGTGATGGTTTTTTAGTTTCATAGATCCTTGATTTAAGAGACAATGTTCCATAACTTCCTGCAGACCAAAGATACCCTTTTAATATTTTAGGGGAACGCGATCGTTACGCCGAGGTTTGAGAACACCGTTAATCATCTTTATCTGTTTGCAACCCCCTGTCCATTGTACACAGGCTGATTTCAGCAAACTAATAATAGGCTTGCTTTGCTTAGCTGGTGTTGTGAACCTCCTAGGAGTAAATGCCTGGTTCTGTGCAATGGGCCACAGGCCTAAAGAAAGCTGCTGGTCTAGAGACTAAGAAAATTCTGTTGAACTGCCCAAATCCTGGAGGGAAAGAAAAACAGTTAGATTTGTGTTCTTTTCTTTGAGAAAGTCTTGTCTCCTTTCAGAGGCACGACAATAACGAGATGTGGTATTCAGAGACGTTTTTTCCATGCCATTCTGCATGAAAATCAGTTGACTCATACATCGAGGCATTAAAAATAACAGACCAAAAAACTTCCTAAACTGGCTGACATGGAAAAATGCAGCAACTCAAATGTTTCGCCTTTGAAAAAATACTTTGGGTCAATTAGTGCCACGGAGCTTTCACGCATTGTTCTCTATGATTTGTTCCAAAAATCCCAGCCTTCTCTGTTAAAGCACATGCTGATAAAGGAATAGCTCTATGTCTTTTGTTCTTCCGGTACAGGATTTTTCAGTGTTCTCAAGCTATCGGGATAAAAATGATGTGATGTTTGGAGGAGCTAGCTGAAATTCTTCCCTGCTGGGAAAAGGCAGAGTTTTTCAGTTAGATGGTATAATGTAATCAAGGATTTGAAAGTACAAGAGCTGAAGGAGAGCAGAGATGATGCTAATAGTGCTGTAGGAGTTGGGCCATCTAGTTGTAACAGGTGCTGGAGATTTTTTTTCCATAAGTTACCTATGAAAAAAAAATATTTTTAACATATTCAGTAAGTTCTATTTAAGGGGAAAAAGAGCTTCACTTTCTAGTTTGTCTTAGCAGGATACAAGTGTTTGTACTGAGCAGTTCCACAGCCTAACAGGGAGCCATTAGTAACAATGGCTAAAGGAAGAGTTACTGGCTCAGGTAAACTCATCTCATAAAATGAGCCCCTCTGAGTACAGTGGTGTGCTGAAGGATTGGTTCTGAGTAGCCATCTACAACCTGCAGCTTCTTGTGCAGGAGTAAACCATGCTAGAAACGTGTTTTAGCCAGAGACTTTCTGTGCCATTACATGACCTTGTGTGTGCAAGGCAGCCCGGTCTGTCTGAGATGATGAGTTTGACTTAGGAAAGGAGAAGAAAAAATGATGCTAACAGCTTGGTTTCCAGCAGAACCTAGATTTCCCCTCTGAAGCTGCCCTGAAGTTTTCTTCCATTTTTTAATCCTCTCCTCCTTCTAGGCCAGTTTGAAGCCCTCGATGGGTAAATGGAATGAGCTCGGCCTTTGAGTGACTCAAAACATGACAGCCCCGAGCTGGCGTTTCCACCCCTACTACGTTGGCACGTCACTGAGCAGCGCTGCTCAAGCGCTCCCAAGCCCTGTCGAAATACATGAATTGGTCTGGTTCCTGATGATTTGGAAGGTGTGTTTTCCTTCCAAGTCAGTCAAGCTAGCGGCCCTGTGGTAGGTGGGTTTCCCTAACTACGCATCCCTTTCCCATAGGTTTTTGGAGGCATATGCGGAATGGATGGGCAGGGAGCCCGTTGCTGTTCTTTCCCTTACAGCTCAGACATCTGATACAGTCTAGCACTGCTTTTCACAGCCAGAACCTTCATTCTGTGATTTTTTAAATAAATGCAAACAGATTGTAATTGCCACACGATCTGATAATTGCAACCAAACCCACCTCAGGCTGGTTGTTGGCAGCTGTATTGGTGTGTGTTGATGTTGTTCCACTATTTGAATTTATTGTGGAAGCTTAGCAATTGATTAAAATCTGTTCCCAAGTGCTATTTTATTAAAACAAACAAAACCAAAACAAACCTATCCTTTAATGCATGCAAAGCCAGACACGATCTGGATTGTTTCTTGAATCTAATGAACAATAATTTGACATTCAGACCTTTCAGAGACTGGATCTCATGTCTCAGTCCTTGCCCTAAGAGCTGGATTTGTCTCTGTGCTGTACTTCGCTTGGTAGCAACACGCACGGATCACTTGGTGTCTCAGGTGAGGATGGTGCACGTGGCCCTGTGTCCACCCAGCTCTCCTCAGAGTGCTTGTTCTTGGGGCTTTCAGATTCGGCAACAATTACTTGTGCTAGCCAGAACAGGGGCAAAGGGGAGAAAAAGTCGTTTTCAGCTGTTGCAAACATAAAACTCAAAAGTAATGTGAGTAACATATTCCCCCACCCCCTTCAAAAAGTCAGATAGAAATGTCGTATAGAAGATGGTGGTGTGAAGAGATCTCTCTTCTTTCCATGTTCTGAGCCTATCTTTTGCTTTTCTTTTGAGGGGTTTCTGTGCTATCCACCGTTTCACGTCTTCCTCTGGTCCTTTCCTTTCCTGCTGTGACCTTGGTGGGTGAGAGATGTCGATCATGGGCCAGATGAAGAAATAAACAACTTCTGGGTGGGGGAAATATCAGGAAAATAATTTCTTTATGTGTCTGTTCCTTTGTGCGTGTATTAAATACCAAGGTAGTGGTTTCCTTTTTTTAAAATGGCTTCCTTTGAAAATGTGCCATCCACCTCTCTCCCAGCTTAACAGTGGAAATTTACAGATGATAATTGATATAAGCTATGTTTACTTGAGTGTAACAACTTTAAAGACCATTTATGTATAGTAATCTGCCAAGCAAATTATGATTTGTTTAGGTTTGTTCAGTGTTTCTTTCCTTCCCCTAGAGGAGTCCCTCAACACGTGTGAAACAGGCTCGGAGGGCTGAGACACCATCAGCAGTCACTGGGGTTAATATGGTGCTTTTGAAAGGTCTTCAGTTAAGTGATGCACTTTTCTTAGAAAGTCCTCGAATGGTTCTTTCACCCTTCCTCTTCTCTTTCCCCTCAGTGAGCAAGGACAAGCATCTCGCGTCTTCCCAGCACGCAGTAGCCTCTGGGTGGAAGCGATGCACGGCTTCTGCTCCAAATTCCATCACTGTCACTCATGCTCAGGTCCAACTCGTGGCCAGCTGAGCTGTCCCCTTCTTTTGAAAGGCTTAGCTTGTGTGTTGTAAGGCAGTCGACCACTTTTACGATCGAGATCTGATTTCCTTGTTGCCTTTCAGCTCTCAAGTCCAGTTCCAGAAAGCATTCCGGTGGAGAGCCCTGCTCGAGTGTATGCACAACAGCAACTCTTTACCTGGAGCTAGAAAGTGAAATGTGGAGGATATTTATTGTGTCTGCATCTGTGTAAGCAGGTACTCAAAAAGGGCTCCTGATTCACAGCTTTAAACTGAGGAGTGACTTCTCTGTGTGTGCATGACAGAGAAGTGATGTGGGAGAGGGGAAGGCTGTTAGTCTCACCATTTCCTCTATTCCTGTTCTTCTGTTGTGTTGGTTCTTGCAAATGTCATATTTTCTAAAGCAAAGAAGTGTCAAGTTAGAAAAAAAAAAAGAAAAAAAAAAGGTGTTTTAGACCAAAATACTGGCCACAAAGGATTCCAGTAGTTTTTCTGAGGTGAAGTTGGATAAAAGCAAGGTTTTAGGTAGAATAGGCAAAAGAAGCAATAGTGATTCTGTTCCTTCCTCCTGCCCATTTTTTCAGGTGCTTCTAGAAATACAGGTACTACATCTGTAGTGCAAAAACGTTTATGTGTCTCTGGTGGTGTGTTTAGTAATTGTAACAACTGAACCACTGAGTAACAAGGAAAAGATACAGACTTCTGCAGAGAGTATGTGCAGAAGATTTAGGGAAATTCTGTTTGAAAAACAATGAAAAAAAAAGGCAAAGAGTTACTGCAAGTCTTTACGATCAGCCTGTATTTTCTTGAAAACGCCTAGCTTTCCACGGATGACTGGGCTGTATGTGGCTTGGGTTATTTTGGGGGTTAGCCCATGCTGGAGGTGTTGTAGCCTGGGGAGAGGCTGTTGGCGAGGCTTGCCACACCGCGTATAGCAGTGGCAGGCACAAGCCGGGGATAAGGAAGAATCCCCGTCAGCATACGCAGAAGGATTTTAAAGCTGCTTTGGAAATTTGACGTGGTGCTTAATGCAGGGCATCTGCTGAGACCCTGGGAGAGCAAAAAGCCTCCTGCTCAGGGCAATGAATAAGCCTGGCTGGAAAAGGCACGTGGGAGGTTTGAGGACGAGGAACCCCAGGGAGAGGCGGTGTTGATTCACTTCTCCTTTTGAAGCTGCCTCTTGCCACCGTGCCATAGAGGATGGGGACTGGAAGAGGCCATGGGCTACTGCCGTGAAAATCGTTGAATGGGCAGAGGCTCCAGAGGTTTTATCAGGGAAGCGACCTGCCCCTGGAAGAAGTCCTGAATGGACAAAAGGCTGCGTGTGCCTCGTGGAGCTTCTCCTGTGAGATCCTACGGCACATTGGTGTAATTTGCCAGCCGTGGTTGCAGGTTTGGCATGAAATTACTGCTGTTATCGTCTGAGCAGATGTGACTTCCTTTGAGTGGTGGTTTCTGCGGACAGAAGAACAGCAGTTCAGAACGGGCTTGGAAAGACCCCAGTCCCTTAGAGAGTTCAAACTGGAAACAGAATGATAGAGAGGGTGTTGAAGCCAATACAATAGAAGAGCTGTAACGTAATTAACAAGGATGTTGACTAGTTGCCTTTTACCAGTTGGCTGTCAGGTTTTGCTTTCCTTGAAAAAGGGAAGCAAAGTTGATGTGATGTGACCATATGTTGTGATGGCTGAGATAGGCCTATTTTTATTCAGCTGAAGTTGAGCTTCCTCTCTGATTTGCATTTGCAGGAGTTGCAGCTGATCTTTCTGTTCACTCCGTGAGCTTCTTGCCAAGCTGAGCGGGAGGAAGAGCATCTTTCTCATTTGTCACAGCCTTGGTACTTGGCAAGGGCTTCATGGTATCGATCGTATCTCAGGGCTGAAGTTTTGCAGGTGACAAAGTGGGGGCTTCCAGCAGTAACCTGCAGTTTCTTTCTCGACACAACCAAAGCTGCTGCGTCTGCATGGAAACCCTCCTGTCCTGCATGTAGGTGTCCAGCCAGTGGCTCTTGACTCTGACCCAGATTCCCGGCTGGCGGTAAGCTCCTCCCACACTCCCTCCAAGCTGGCCCCTTTGCAGTCGTGCTCGCTGTCCTCTCCCTGATTTTGGGAGCCCGTCTCTGTTCCCGCTCGGGCGCTGCCTGCCCTTCTGGGGCTGCTTTACCGGGATCTGCTGGCAAGGCTCCCGTGGTTACGTTGCCTTCAGTTGCTCAGTTGTTTAACCAAGTGCTTTTAACGGGAACATGAAACCAGGCAGAAATACAAAACCTCACAGAGTAATCTCTTAATTGCAGTGCTGTCGATGTCGATCCACCCCCCGTGGTTACTGTACTCGCAGGAGGGTGGTGGGGAAGGAAGAATATTAATAGAAATAGGCTAAACACTTAAGAAGGATAATTTATTGCCAGTCCGAGCATCAAGCTAAGCATTGCAAATAAATGGACAATGTAAGTGCTTTTGGAGGCAGAAATTGCCTCGTTTGATGTAGTCGCTGTGTGGGACACCTAAATTCTGTGGGGATAAATACACAAAGAACAATTAATAGTGGCAAGATACACATGCCTGCTCTGTCCTGAGGCAACCCCAAAAAAGTGTTCATCAGCAGATTGCCCAGTTGCTGGCAGATGACTCCTGCTGTGCAGCAGTTTGCCATTTCAGCTGGAAAATGCATTGTCCCTCAGCCTTCCTGCAAAAATCATGGCTTTGGCTGCTACGTGGTTCACAAAAAGCAGCGCGTGGCTTTCCAGCCGCAGAGGGGAGGTGTTTGCAGGCACGTTGGCTTTAGGATTTCTGGGTACTGCTGTAAGCCTCCCAAGGCCCATCAGGCCTTACAGACGCCGTGTCAATCTTTGGGGTATCTCACCGAGGTTCAGCAGCAGCAGGCGAAAGCAGAGCGGCTCAGTATTGGTCTGGCAGTGTGTTGGTTGTACAGCTGCGTGCTCTCCCAAGCAGAGCAGGGTTATCAGCGAATTCCCACGCAGGGTAAACATTTTGGAAGCGGCCTTGCTGGTTCCTGTCAGCGCTGCCTTTTCCACCGCGTACCGTGGGCGATCCCTGTGCTGGCTCCACATGCTGGCAGGAGCCCCTCGGTTGCCCGAGCCTTTCTTTGCACGTTTGGGACATCCTGTGTTGCGGCTGGGCTCTCCGGGAAGCATGCGCGTGCCCGCCCACATTGCTGATGGTTGTAGCCCCTGCAAAACGTACCGCATACGCGTATTTTTAGCAAGCAGCAGAAAGGAAAGGCGAAGCACCTCCGCATGTGTTTTGGAGGGACATATGCTTTGCAACGTGCATTAGGCATGCTTCAGTACCTGCCTAATGCTCCCTGTCGCGGATTATTGCCGTTGCATGGTTTGAATGCTTTCCAAGCCCTTCTGAATGACAATGAGCCGCTTTGTTATAGAGACATCAGAGTGATGGTTCAAATGCAGTTTGAAACCTCTTAATAACATCAAACAAAAGCGACAAACCATGGGAAAATGTGCAGACGGTTCTGTGTGTGGATGGAAAAATTAGGAAATACTTGTGGAATACCTGTAACCTGGCAGAGAGTGCAGGAAAGATTTTTTTTAAATAGGCTTTTGAGCGTATAAGCAGGCTTCTTCTGCAAACAGTGCTAATCTCTTTCCGTTCCTACTTAGTCCTTGCTATGCAGATAAGACTTGTTCAACCTGTTACTTTGTAGGTGCTGTTATATAAAGGGAAAACTCAGGGGAATAGGAAGCCTTGTTGCATGAGTTGTTTGCTGCCCGTTTCTATGGAAGTATGGAAGAATTTAAGCCGTTAATATTCCTTGATTTTGCTAGTGCCAAAACCGGTGGTCTGCAGGCACGTGGTGGTGCAGGCAGTGCAGCTGACACTGAAATGAGGTGTCATTTGAAATGACACGTGAAATGAGGACGTGGGGCACTGGCTGGCAGCGTGGCCATGATGGGGCACCCGTGAACGGACTGCGTAGCTCTCGGGTCCTGGTGGACTCACGAGCTGCTTGGCGCAGCCTGCACAAGGTCGGCTGGTAGCAAGCTCTGCAGAAACCCAGCAGTGTGCTCACTCAGCTGGACATGCAGAGGCGGTAGCTGTAGGGTGAGGATGCTGTTCAACAAGAGATTTAAAATGCAGGCACACAAAGCAGCTGCTCAGTAAACATTGCAGGGTTTTGTTTTTTTACCCAACAACATATATCTTGTTAGACTTCTTTGGTGCAGTGGAGAGCAACGTTTTGTGTTCTTTTTGTTTTTTTTTTAAGAGGATTTAAGGAGCTAGTTCTATAAAATCAGTGAACAAAGTGAACAAAGAGCACATCTGCTTGAATAATTTTAATGTAGCCTTAAAGTAGAAAATGTATTGCATTTGACTTCTTGCACCTGCGATAAACATTGCTGTATGCTGGATGAACTGAGGTAGAATAATAGATTGCAAGACATGAATCCTTGATTTGCTGTTCAAAGTCATTTCAGGTGGATAATTAAACATTTTTTTTTTTCTGATATGTTGATATCTGGATTTTTTTTTTGTAACCTACTTTTTTTTTTCAGAGCTTTTTACCATGACAGTTGTTGGAAAGGCTCCCCATTTTTGTGGGGCCCCCTAGGAAAGAGCAAGTGTGTTGGGGGACCACTGGGCTTTGCTTTACCGAGTACTTCTGTGCGAGGTCAGGAACACAATGTTAGGACAGTTGGTCTGAAGAAAACAGTAGTTCTAAGTAATCACAGTTCCTTTCTTATGATCAGTAAAATGAAAATGGGTGTGTGGGAATCAAAATCTTGTGATTGTGTGAACAAATGAATGAAATTTTGGGGTTTGGACCCAATGATCTCTTGAGATTCCTTCCAACCCCTGCAATTCTGTGATTCTGTGAAATGGGTCTGAGAAATTGATACTTAAAAGGCAAAAATATGTTTTACTCGATCCCTTGACTATTAAGTTCTTTCTGCACTAGTGCAACTTTGCTGCAGCTTTTTCCACTTAATCTCAGATTTACCTGTGAAAGACTTCTGGAACCTGTTGTAAGGGAACAGAAGCCTGATTTCATGATTTTGTTCCTCTCTTGGTAGTTCTCTGCTGCAAATGCCCGGTTCTCTTGCTGTGTTTAAGCATGTTACCAATGAATTGATTGTACAGAACAACAACAAATGCTACTTCACGCAGTACTTCAATGCAAATCGACAGGCAGGATAGTTCCCACGCAAATGGAACAGAATGGAGGTTTTATTTCTCTTCCTAGGCAAGCCTAGAGCAGTTCCCCAGAGCTGCTGCATTTCTACTGAGAGCAGGAGTACCGAGGCAGGTGGCTATGGTGAGAGAAGAAGATTTCATGCAGTACGCACGCGGCAAGAGCCCGTCCCTGCCAAAGAGGCTTGCTGCTTGCCACGTGGTAGCCGCTGCATTCCTCTACTCATATAACTGACTTGCAGAGCCGTAACAGCAGAGATTTGGCACAGAGATCATGGCACGGCTGCAGCGGTGCGTGCTGAATTGCAGTGCTGGAGGATCTTGCCATGCTTGACCTAACTTGTGTTTCGGCGTTCCTCCACGTATTTCACTTCAGTCTCATCGTTTTCAGAAGCTGCGGTTTGTAAGCTAACACTTGATCTGGGTTTATTTATGTCTCTTGGGCTGACTTAATTGTTTTCATTATGAGTGGGATGCAGCTAATCAAGAGGAAGAAACACTGTGGGAGTGGGTGATGCTGCAGCTGAGTCAGTTCCTGAGCAGTGGGAGTTGATCCAGGTATCGCAGCCCTGGTGGAGACTTGGCTCTTGAACAGGTGCCCATGCTGCAACTTGTCCTGTTGGTCCTTTTCTGCGTCCTACTGCCTGACCGTTCCTTTCTCCAAGCAAATGGCTGCCGTGCCATCCTGACACGGCCACATCTGATCTCCTGTACGCATCCCTGGCATGTGGCAGCTGCAGAGTGCTTTTCCCACATTTCCCATCAAGTGGAAAACTCCCTTGCAGCAAGCTCCTGGTGCTGTAGGGCCAGGGTAAGTGCCTCTGAAACAGTTCCTGCCCAGTGGCTGCGCACAGTGGTTTGTTACCCTACTGCCGCTGTGCCTGCGCTTGCCCTCTGGCAGACTGGGAATAACGCAAGGTAGATTTTGTTGATGGGAGACTGTATGACCACCTTTGGCTGTTAAATCCTGAAAATGGGAAATTGAGGTAAACATAGATCCTGCTCTTGTGGTCAGGGTGGGTTTGCACATGGAACAGCTGGTGTAAAAGCTGCAGGAGGATTTCTCTTCACTGCCATAGGTAAAATACATTCAGGCTTTGGGTGGCACGTTTAAGTTGCATACATTGGAAAACAGGTTACTTTTTCAGAAGGCTGTGTACTGTGACAGTAGCCTTTCTGCACCCCTGGTGTGCTGTCATACATCTGTGGTGAGTTAAGCATACACTTTCCTTAGTGAGATAGGTCGCTTCCTCCTCAAGTTTCTTCGTGTCAAGGTTGTGTTGTAATGCTTTGGCTGTGAGGAACAAGACCAGCCCCCATCAGCCCTGGAGAGCGACCACGACTTACATAAAAGAGGGTTTTTCAACTCTGTCTTCCTCCTCATCATTTGAGGAAATCAAATGAGAGTATGTCGTTAATTTCTCCCTTGCACATTGACAGTTTATTTTTTCGGTCAGGTTTCTCAAGATCTAACATGAAAAAATCACTGGAAAAAATAAGACAACTGAAGAAAATTCGGTGATTTATTCCTCCCTGTGTTTTTCTTCTTGTTTCCTTATTTTTTCCTCATGTCATTTTTGCATTAGTTCTACAGAGGAGTGCATGACATTTGCCGAGGGCTTTGTAATGACTTTTTTTTTCCTTATCCTCTATTTGGTGGATGTCTGGGCTTCGATCTGCAAATATGTCCCAGTTCTTAGGTGGGGAGCTCTGCTGCATCAGGGAGGCAGGGAAGCACTTGGCAGGTATACGTGCTGGTAAGGTTATTCTCCTAGCCTGCATGGCACTTGGTAGGTAAAAACATAAACATAAAGCTAAAAAAGGAATAGCAGTTTTTGTGGTAAGGGTGATTCACAGGCGTAAATTCCATAGCTGCTGATAATCTATTGTTCCTAACCAGGGAGAGCTTGCTACTGGGGTGTAGCTTTTTATCAGAGAAGCTGTTGCCTGTACATATGAAGTGTTTGATCAGAAGTGAGTCTCTCTGGGCACTATATTAAATGCAAAAATGGACTGAATTTTCAGTTTAAAGACATTCTTTTTCTTGTACGTGTTCTTCATGAAACTCTCTTGAAGAAGAAATTGAATTATTGTGTGCTGATTGCTGTATGATGCTCTGCTGGAAAAAGTATTGCTTTGTTTTGTGTTTGGTGACTTAGAATAATAAGTTACGCTAGCCAGAGTTTCTTCTATAAAAAAAAAAAAAAGTGTGGTACAACATAAACTCAGAAATCATGCTTCTCAGGGTGGGAGGAGAGAAGGAGATGAACTGAAGGGTTTAAAGCTATCCACCAAGTAAACGCTCCTTAGTAAATTGAAGAAGCTTGTTTTAGGAATGTAGGTTTTTTTCCTGCTTGTGCATTTAAAGTCAGAAACTGCGTCCTTCTTAAGCAATCCAAAAGAGTTCCTAAAGCAGCACAGTGTAAGCAGAGTGGTGAGTTACTACAGCAGGTCTGTGCCCAGCAATTCCCAGGACTCTTAAGACTGTCAGTTCTGTCAGTGAAAAGGTGGGATGTGCTCCTGTCCTCGAAGCCACGTTGCCTGCTTGGTTCAACTCAGCTGCCCCGAGCTGCGTGTAGACAGGCAGCTCACTTCTTGTTCATCGCTGGTGGACCCGTGGGTGTTCAGAAGGAAGATGAAACGCTGCTGATGCTTGCTCTGTCGTGTGGAGGCATTTGGAGATGGCGGCGTGAGGGCAAGTGCTCGAGGCTGTTGGTGCAGAGTCGCAGCAAGTGTCATGCAGCATGGCTGTTCTGATGGAAAAATAAACTTCCGAGGCAGGAGTTGGCCTCAGCGTAAAGGAGCCGTCAGGAAGATAACAAGTGAGACTTGTCAGAATTGGGCCTGAGATCCTGCAGGGTGACACCCAGGCACGTCCGAAAGGAAGATGGAGAGTGACAGATGAAAAGTCGAAGGCGATTCTGCAGTCACTGTGGTGATGGATGGTGCTTAACGAACGCTATGCAGGGGGTCTTCCCAAAAGTCTTTTCCAAATAGCTTATGAGTCTGCATGCTGAAGCAGTGTCTGAAAAAAGGGCTCAGAAATGGTAAGTCGATGTCTGGCCGCTTGAAATAAGACAGGTGGCAAAAGAAAGCGAAATAAGAGCACGATGGCTGTGAGGGCAGCGAGAGGAATGGAGAGGCTGGTCTTTGAAATCTGATTTCCCTGTGCTTTGACAGTCGATGTTTTCTCTTGGAGCTCAACTTCTGAGCAGAGCCAAAGTTTACATTCTGGCGGAAAGGCTACACCCCACCCTGCGCGTTGGTTGATAATGCCAAGGCCTTGTATTTACTTGCAGCAGCCTTTGATCTAGGGAGGCGTGATGTAAATACCTGTGCAGGGTTAATGTCTTCTCTGTCAGTGTGGTAGTTTCTTCAGGACTCGTTGCAGACCAGTATGGGGCTGATGGTTGGTGACTCAGGGTCCCCTCCTTGGCCAAGCAGGATCCGCGCAGCGAGGATTGACATTTCTCCGAGGGGCAGGTTCTCACAGCCAGGATGTAAGGTGCTGTCAGAGCAAGCTAGGCACATGCCTCCAGAAATACCATCGAAACTTAGCGCAGGTTAGTCTGCTCTCCGGGAGCATGCAGTGGCAGTACCTCTGGAGCACTTGTGTCTGTGTGCTAAGGTTTGCTGGGCTGTAATCACCTTAGTGGCAGGCCAAAGTCTCCAGCTTCGGTAGGGAGAGCGAAGTTCTGCGCAACTGCCAACTCAGTTTTGCCCACTGCAGAGTAACCCCAGTGATTTGTGTCTGCATCTGTGTCCTGAGTAGGCTAATCTTTTGATCCTTTTCGATGAAGTGACAAGAGACACTGGCTCCTCTTGCCTGCTCACAGTTTCCTCTCCTTTCCTCAACTACCCGAAGAGACATAAGTGCCTTCGGGGCTGAAAGGTGGTCGGACCACATACTTGGCTTGGGGAAATCCTGAGACGTGTGCCTGATGAATTAGGCTGCTGTATACAGAGCGCTCGTCTCTAAGAGACAAAGTGGTCAGGATTTTTCATTGCTTCTACCCGGTGATTTAAATTTTTCACATTTCCTCCTGTGCCTGCCACTTCCAGATCAAACAAAGCCTTAAATTCATCATTGTTCCGCCGCCTCGGCTGTGCTCCTTGTAATTACTCTTCACACATCCACACCTTCATAGAAGCCCTCCCGGTATATTTGCATTTAGATGGAGAATGACAACTTTCGTGTTCCCTGCATAACTTGTAATTAACGCCTTTCCTGACAGCATTCTATTAACATCAGCCTACCGGGGAGAGGGTACAAGCCTGGGTTTCTTTGGAGACTTGATTTCTGGGGCATCCTGGGCAGAGAGACTGCCTCTTTTGGTTTGCTGAGGTGCTTTGATTACGACGTAGTTAAGTGCTCTTACTGAAGATGACAAAGTGGAGACCATGTGAAATAATTGTCACGTCTTTGCAGATTTTTTAGGCTGCTGCTGTAGACAGCTGTTAAGTGAGGCTGGCCCTCAGCGCATGTTTCTGTTCGTAGGGTGAGTGGTGTGTCTGTGGAGGCTGAGCCGTGGGCGGCTGTAGGCCCAATTCTGTGAAGGGTTTGTCCTGTGTGAAGAACGTCACAGGAGGCGAGCTCCCGATTGCTGCTCAAGTCACCGGGCACTGCAGGGGCTCAGCTCCTCTCAGCAGACACTTGGGCTTACTCCTGGGAGCTGCTGGGTGAATCAAGGCCTACTGATGCCAAAAGGAAGCAAAAACCTTTTAATGACTGTAGTAATTAATGTATTTTTAAACTTGGCGACAGCAATAGGAAACAAGTAGGAGTTTGAACCCAAAGATTACCACAGGAGAGGCAGTGTGGAGATGTTTGACGTTACTTAAGTAAAAATGATTTTTTTTCTGGAAAAAGCCAACTTAACTTCTCCTTAACCAAACTGGTGATTCCCTGCCCTCCGTTAAAAGACCCCAACCGTTCTCTGACTTCCTGGGTTACCTGGGAAGGCTGTTGTAGTTCAGGGGCAGCAGTTTTCCTGCAGCCATGGTGGGCCTGCAGGTGGGCCGGGAGGTGTAATGCTGCTGTCGCGCGGGTAGCAAACAGGGCTGCACACACGTGGCGAGCTGAAGGAGGAGGGGAGCCAGTGCTTGAAAGCCGAGTTCCACCTCTTATTTCTCCAGTGTGAAGACGTGTTTTCTGGAAAGCATGCACCGAAGCTGGTGTGTGATGACGATGCAGAAAATAATTGACTAACTGTACCATCTGTTGCGCCTCTGCCATATGCTTGCTTCTATCGTCTGTTTCTGTTCAAACTGTGTATGTTCTGTGAAGTAGTGTTTAATGATGTGAGGCAGCCTTTCCAGCAAGGAAAGGAAGGAAAGGTTGGGACGAGGCTCGTTTGATGGTGTTTGCTATTAGCTTTAATGTCTGTCTTTGATCTGCCTGTCTCACAGCCACATTGTAAGGCGAGCTGCTTGGGCACTGCAGTGCGAGAGCCGAGCCTGATCTGCATTGCTTTCCAAATGAGGCAGGAACGTGTCCCTCAGCCCTGAGAAATGTTGATCGGCAGCTTCTCGTGATAAAAGAGAATCTGTTTTAATGCCAAAATGGCTTTAATAAATCTGTGATTTCCTGCAGTTGTACTAAAAGGAAATGTTCCCTTTTAATGTTCTGGAGGAAGAGGTTGTGTGTGTTCAGAAGGAAGTGAGCGCTGTTTGTGTTTGCTTTTAGCCTTTTTCCACCCCCTTCCCTGCTGCTGGAGTAATTCCTTTTGGGAGCCAGCAGCAGATCTTACTGCAATTAAAACTAAAGCAGATTTTTATTTTACTTTTGTTTTCATACAGAGAACACGCAAGTCAGGAGCAGAGACAGACTTTCCTTTCACAGCCGTCTATTTTTTGAAAATGGCATCATGGGCTAGATAGCCACTTGCCAGCATCTGAAACCGTGGCAAAGACTGCGATGTCTGTGAGAATGGTCTCAGAGCACGCTGCTCTCTTCATGGCTCACGTTACCAACCCGAGCCTGGATGGTGCTGTCAGTGTGGGGGCATACCCCAGCTGGTCAGGTTAATGGTTGACTGAAACACAGATGCTGGCGTTCGGATGACTGCAGGCTTGTGTTAAAAAGCATGGAGATTTCAGCAGAACGCGAATACCCGTGGTCTGAATTCAGAATGCCACCTAGTGTAATGCAACAAAAGTTGTTCCAAACAAAAGCCCCTCACTGTGAGGTGGTGTGCACAGAAACCTGACACTTGCAGTGTAAAATACATGAATTAACAGGAGTTTTAGCTTTTGTCTTCAATTAGCTTAAGGGCTAGCTTTTAAAGCAAACTTAGGGTAGGTTCTCTCAACTGCACGATGAGATTTTTATCCCCTTTCTGCTTTTGAAAATGTGTCCCCTTCTGTGCTCTGAAGTGGAAGGAAAATTCTGAACGAAAGCCGGTCTGATAGCTTTTGGAAAGCAAGGATGAGCGTGGATGGGGATCCTTGAGCACAAAATGGAGCGGGTGACCTCCCGAGGTGATGGATGGGTGGTCAGCTGCCCAGCCATGAAGTGCTGGGGGGAATAGGGCAACCTGCCGAGCCGTGCCTGCCAGCCCATCCGTGGGAGAGTGCCTGTATCTGCCGGAGTCGGCATGTCGGTCTCCTTTCAGACCTGCTGGAGTTGGCTCCAGGGCAGGAACGCAGCATCCCTCCACCCCCTCGGTCCCTCCTCCTCTTCTCTTCACACACTCTTGAAAAAGAATTTATTGCTGGGAAGCGGGCTGCGGGTCAAGGAGGGTTCAGGGAAAGAGAAGGTCCTTAGACGTGTTACAGCTGCTGCTTCTGCAGCAAGCAGCACGTAAGATGCTTAGTGTTCAGCGCTGGGATACACAGAGCAAAGATAGCTGTGTCTCTTTGTAAATATTACGGTTGCAGGAGATGCGAGTTTGGACTGTGTAGGGTTTTCCTTTTGTTTGGATGTAATCAGGACCTGTGAGGAAAACAGCTCAATGGCTCTGAATTTGGATGCTTGCCAGCCTAGAAATAGAAGGATATCCGTAATCCACATGGACGCAGTGCTTCAGAAAACAATTTGCAAGGTCATAATACGTGGCTTGGATCCTTCTTACTGCTGCTGTTAAACTGCCTGCGAGTTTTCTGCTTCTCTTGCTCTAAGCTGGGAGCTTGTGAGACATTTGTGACAGGGCGCAGTGTAAAACGAGAGCCCTGCTCCTTCTGTGCTGACAGCAGGCATTGTCCCAGTAGGACAAACACAAACAGCCCCCAGGGTGTTCCCCCCTCTGTGGTCTCAAAATCTCAGACTGATGTTCCTCTTGCCTCCATTCCCGTCAGTTTTTGCTCCTGTATGTATGTGCACGCACACGGCCTGCTTTATCTTAATAGTTGTGATGTTACTGCTGAGACAGCTTCTGGTAAAGAGGACAAAATGCAGTCCTGTGGTGTGCGCACTAATGTGGCACTATTGCTTTGGTTTACATCTAACGTTTAGCAGCTCAAACCCTAAATGTTTAAGTTTTTCGAGTTTGTTGTTTGTTTTCTTTTTTGGAAAGGCACCAGAGCTGAGCCCTGTGAGCTGCTGCGTAGCGTCCAAATGACGACGCTCCTTCCTTCTGCGTTGCTCATCTGTGCCCAAGGTCAGGCCTGTTTTGCATGACTGAAGAATGCTCACTCGGTGCCCAGCACGCGGTCCGTTGAAGTCGATAGGAATATTTTTGCCTATTTCAGTGGGCTTTGGCTCACCCACCTGCTCTGCAAGCTGGGACAAGTGACCAAAAGGTGAAGCCTCCCAGTCAGAATTTCCACTTGTTGGCTTCTCAGCTTCGAGCTGAGAAGCAATTCATAACCTCAGTGCTCTTCCAGCCAGCAAAATACACATGTACTTGTGCTGATGTTTGTGGATCACCCCAGGTGCTTTTCAGTCTTGGCTTACTGTTGATAGTGGTGTGATCTTGGGTGTTTTTTTCTGGAAGAAGGGTCATCTGACTAGGTTACTGCTCCTGCCCTTCTTACCCAGCAAGCATTAACAAAAACTGCTGATACAGAGTCAAATTCTGTATGGGTTTATCATACACAGGGAGAGCACAGGCCACATCGTGGACATCCTTCCCCTGGTCCCAGCTCCCCACATCAGCTGGAGGCTCTGCGAGCCCTGAGCGCCTTGCAGTGGGGGCACCGCCAGAGTGAGCCACGTCAGATCTCAGTTCTTGGGTCCTGCTGCGAAAGCCTTGCTAAACAACAAGGCAGGCTATAAAGGGATATCTGAAGGTAACTGAGGTTGTTGTGATGGTCAGGAGTGGGTCGGCTGGGAGAAGGGAAGTTACTCCTTTGGTCGTGACAGCGTTCTCCAAGAGGCTTGCCTTCATCTTCCCCATCCTCACTGAAAGAGGCAAACCATTTCTCACCTGGGGAGATAAAATGAGATTTAACCGATGGTTTGTCTGCTGCATTTGTCCTTCTGTGTTGTTTAGATGAGTATTTTAAACTGCTTTCGTTACTTGTGATCTCACGCTTCAGCACAGAGCTATGCCAGTTCAGCAGTTCACCCACGGGAGGCCTGGATCTGAAGCGTGCCTCAACAATCTGCGAATTGCATTAGCAAAATCTGTGTTGGGGAAAGCTAGCACAGTATCTGCGAGTACTGTACTTCAGCCAACACTGTCAGTAATTTAATAAGTACTTGGGAGAAAACAAACAAAAACAAGGATGTATATTTAGTGCAGCAGTTGTATTGCAAAGAACCAAGCGCTTGGTATCCATGGTGTGCATCAAGAAAGAAATAGCTATAGGACAGCCTAAGGTGTTGTCAGTGCCGTGCAGGCCAAAATGCACATGTGTATCCAAAGACATGAAGGAGGGGAAGGAGCTTTGCTCTTTTTACTCTTTGTCACATTGCAAAAAGTAGATCCCCTTTGTGTCCGCTAATTTCTTGCATGTCTTCCTGCCCACGGAGCAATGGAAACAATGGCCTAAGCACTGCCAGGGGAAAACTTGACCAGGCAAACAACTGATACCAAAGGAAGTGGTGGAGAAATGTGTTTTAGAAAGTCATTTGCAGCCTGAGATGGGACTATGTCCAAAAGGTGTGTCGTCTGCTTTCCCTAAGAGGTGTGTGTGATGAAGGAAAAAAAAAAAAAAAGTATGTGGCATGTGACCAGAATAAGTAAACGTGCGTTGTGTGTAAACACTCTCAGGTTTGTTTGTAGTAGCAAATGCTGTCTCCTGGGATCACCAGGAGGAAGAGTTAATTTTAGCTGCATGCTGTCTCCTGTTTCTTGCCACTTGTGTGGCTGGGGTGGGGGAGGACTTGGGACACCACGAGGAGTTGGCTCTACGTGCATGCTCCCGTTGTAGCTTTGGCGCTGAACTGAATGCTGCTGTTAGCCTCAGATATATACTTGGTGCTGGCTTTGGCGGGCAGAAGTCAAGGCTGGGAGCAGAGCTGGAGCCCAGCATGTGGTCACAGTGAGGGAGGAAATGAGCCCAAACAGGGGTCAGGAGAGCTGCTTGCAAGGGAGCCGTGTAGTCTGCTCAGGGAAAGAGATGACTGTAGGGCAAGGAGACAGGAAAAGAAGAAGTGAGGGCTGCCACCAAGGGCAGCCACCCTGCTCCGCTTTTGTTGGCTTGTGCAGCCACCTGGGAAATGCGACAGGGCTTGGGGGGGGGGGGGGAGAGGATCTGGTCCACGTTAAATCTCACTCATCTAGTAATAAGTTTATCCTATGGTTGGCATCAGTGTTCCTGAAATGGGGCTGTAATCTCACAGCTGTGTACAAGGGAAGTGTCAGGGGATTGCTTTGTGCTAACAGCCAACTTCTTAGCTGTTAAAAAGATGTTTCAGGGCTTTTTCATACTTGCTCTGAAGGGAATTTTTTTTTAGAGTTATATAAAGGATATTTACGGAATCACTTTTTACTTCCTGGAATGTTTGGAAAATGATGTTTCATTCAGTAAAAATTTTCCAGATAACTCAGACAGAAATGTTTAGAAAATACTGTCAACATGAAATGCATTCATTTAAGAATTCTCTCACATACACACGGTTTCAAGGAGTGGATGCAGTCAATATTTCGTCTAATTTGCCCTAATTCTTTTATTCTGCAGTTGATATCTCTCACATCTGGCTAGACAGAGGTTTCCCAGCGCACACACACAGGGCAGCTGACCAACAAACTGCTTATAAATAGGACATTTTTCACATGCAAGATGACATCAGATGCACAGAGGAAATGTTTCTCTTGCATATTGTTTTTAACAGAAGGGTTGAGTATATTTACCAAATCAGTGATCTGTGGTTCCTTTTTATTATTTTAATTTCTTGCATTGTTTTCAGAAGTGGGTTACCTAGTAATTGGAAGCATAGTACATGGAAACTTCTGGTTTGCTATGTTTGGAAACCATTCAGCACTAGCAAAAATTGGAAACTATTTTAAATGCGTGTCGTCTGACCCCTGAATATGCTTTTCTGCCTTAGTGGCACAAGTACATCCTTGCTGCAGTTCCATGTATGGAAATTTGCCACCAGGCTGCATCCTTTTGCAGATTTGCATGGAGTCAGGAATACCCCTGTGCAGTTGTCAGACCTCTTGGCTAACTCTTGGAGCAGAACCTCTGCTCCTCTAGGGCAAGTTAAACCTTCAGTAGGTGGTTGTGTGTGTGTGATAGCTGAGAAGGCATTGCTCGGGGGCGAGACGTGGCTCTTCCCTTCCACACTGGGATGCTTCAGAGCCAACCTAAAAGTAGCAGAGGATCTGCATGCATGCAGTAGGCTGCACAGTGGTGAAGGAGGGCTGAAATACCTGCGTCCGCACACTGCACGGGCATGCTTTTTCTTTCTAAATGTCCAGAAATATCTGAGCAATGGATTTCCTTGTTTTGCAGTAATATTTCACAGAGGAGCATTAGCTTACAGTGTCTGGTTTTCCATGAAGTCGTCCCGCTGTGCATACGAGACAGCTTTATTGCTGTTTTGATGTAGGGCTGATGGAGTGAGGACTGTGCGTTTGTGGTTCAGGAAGGGTTTTTGCCTGGTATTTTCCAAATTCCTGAGACCTTCTCTTTAAATATGGCTATGTGATGGCTTTAAATGCGACTAAATGGTTTCCCAAGTAAGCTGCTTTCCAAATGTCCATTTAAAGTAAAGAGGAACAGGCTTGTTTCTGAAGTCAGCAAAGTTCAAACTCTGAAACTTCGTTTTCCCCAAGAGAAGAACTGGAGTGGAACTATGGAGTACTTCTCAAGTCATTTTTCACCATTAAATGGATGAATATTTTCCTCCTTCCCCGTCCTTCTTGATATAAGGTATCAGCGGTAGCAATGACTGAGAAGGGTACACGCTGGATGCGGTACGTTACCTTACGATGTCAGATGGCAAATACCTGATGCGAACAATTTGTCGTCAGTAAGCACCCTGTGCATTTCAGAATGGCTGCTGTGCTGGATGGATACAGTTGTCTGAAAACCAAGGGTTCTGCACAAAGATGTCTGTTGATAGTGCTGCTCATGAAATGTTAACCATCCTTTATTCTCTCTTTCCTGAAGCTTGTACAATGAGGACAGAAACCTGCTGCGTATTCGAGAGAGAGAGAGGCGGAATCAGGAGGCGCTGCAGGAGAGAGACAAGTTCAGTGAGAACACCCCACTCTTTGCCGAGCCCTACAAGGTAACGGTAGGGCTGTGTGGTGGAGGGTGAAGAGAAAAGAGGGTTGGGGCAGAAGAGCAGAGCCATGGCCTCTGCGCAAAGTATAGTTGGCTTGAGTACGATATTAACAAATCTAACAACGTCCCATCTGCTTCACTTAAATCAGCAGTGTATGTTCATAAAGCTCTGCAGGTGGCAGTGTACAGTATGGCCTTTGGGGTGGGCAGGTTCATTCGGGGGCCTCCTGTAGTCTGGAAGTTTGTGGCAGAGTGCTCACACGTAGCTTGGCCACACATCTGTCTGCAGCTATGGTTGAAACGAAGTGGTCTGATGTTCGCAGACCTGCAGTTGGGCCTGCAGCATTTGTAACGAAGAACTCATGCTGCTAGGAGCGGTCTTATTCTCTTTGGAGAGACTGCCTGCAGAAACAAAATGAGCTTGCCTAACTGAAGTTGTGGTGATGCGTGGCGATTAAAATAAGATCCTGAAGGGTGTCTCTTCTTGAGCTGGATCTCTGGGGTTATTTTTTTCTGTGCTTTTTAAATTTCCCACTTTCTGATCTTCTGTTTCAGACTAATAAAGAGGATGAGTTGTCAAGCCGTATTCAGAACATGCTGGGCAATTACGAGGAGGTCAAGGAGCTTATCAGCGCCAGGTGCCATCAGAATCTCATAGGGATACCAAAAAGCATCGCTCCTCTGATCCCTCAAGGAAAGCCCGATCGCCCGTTCCTCCCTGAAAAGACCAGCCATACACCATCTTCATTCCACCATGCAAGCCGCCATCCACACATGGGACCTCCGGTTGTAGCTCCTCCCCCTCCAAGCCACTCCATTCACTACCAAAAGGCACAATCAAGAACAGAACCGGCTTCAGGTTTGCATGCCAAGAGTCACAGCTTGTCCAGCAGCCGGAGCCAAGGTCAAGAACACAGTCGTGGTGGGCAGGAAAGTCACACAGGTTCTCGCCACAAGAGAACCGAGAGGCGCGCTGTTGGTGAGGGTCGTGCTAATGAACTTCAGGCCTCCCTTCTGGAGCTTTCTCCATTGCTGTCATCTTTGTCTACTCCAGTGGCACCCCTGTCACCTCTACATTCCAGCCAGCATAATTCCAGGTCACAGAACAGCAGCAAAAGTCATGGGCCGACCTACACTCAAACAAAATCACCTCAGGACCTAGTGGCAGGCTCACAGGAGAATGAAAGTCGGGACAGCTCAGCCATTAACTTGGCTGGCACCACTCAGCCTTCCTCGCAGACCTTTCCCCCACCTTTGCCATCAAAAACCAGTGCAATGCAGCAGAAACCAACTGCCTATGTCAGGCCAATGGATGGCCAAGATCAGGCACCGGTAGAATCCCCGGAGCTCAAACCTCTCCCAGAGGAGTACCATACAGAACCGTATGAGAAAATCTCAGATTTGAAGGCGAATGCCAAAGCCAAGTTATCCAAGCTGAAAATCCCTTCTGAGCCCATTGAGGTGAGTGCAGTGGTCGGGGGGCTTGGCTGGCAGGGTACGTTGAGCTGTGGGAGAGCAGGTCACTGAAGACCAGTTGGCTGTTCTGTTGACTGCTGGCAGCGCTGACGGCTGTGCACATTACAATGTCTAGAAGGTGCATTTTGAGGTTGGCTTCAGCTGACCTGGGTGAGATACCTCTTTGAGTGGTGAAACTGCAGTGCTCATGGTGATTTTGATGAGGCTGCGACAGGTTTTGTGGTTAGAGAGGCTGTTTTCTATCTCTGTATCTCCGTGCTGGTGGGTAGAGGCCCCAAATACTGGCTGAATATTGGGACAGCTGATCGTCCAGTGATTTCTACGGTCACCCCATAGGCTCAAGTTTCTGGGGCGCTGTGGTAAGTGACTCTGAGCACCCCAGAATTCACCAAAGTCAGTCTGCAAGATCTCACCATAGTGCGTCAGGCAAGAATGTGATGAAGAAAAAACATGATGTAGATTTCTGCCAGAAGAATTTAGCCTAGCATCCTCAGGAAACATATCACCGTTCTGTCTTCTCCTTCTTCACATCCCTTTTGAGCATGTTTTGAAGGTTTAAGTAAATCTTAGCACAGAGGAGGAAGTCTCAGTGATAGGATCCCAGAAGTTCTGTAATATTTGGCATACAAGCAAAGGAGGTGCCCTCTTCCTTGTCCCAACCAGGAGAAAAATGAAAACAAGTCTGCTTTTTGCTCATTCTTACCAGCACAGAGCAGCCTGGCCTGCGCGTTTGAGCATACCTTTGTTCTAGCTCTTGTTCTTTCTCTCCCGAGGAGTGAGAGGAAGTGGGATGTCCCAACAGGCGTAGGATGGGAAGCTGCGGTTTTTGCAGAGGAAAGATGGCAGATCTGCTGCATGTAAATGTGCAGTTATTCCTGCGCATCCAAGAACAGCTCCTTCCTAGTACTTGTTATTTTCCTGAGAGCCAAACGCTTCTTCATCTGCGCCCCGTTTTAAAATTGGTCATGTTTATGGCTTGGAAGATCTGCAGTTAGATTTCAATCTTGAGATGTTGTTTCATCGTGTACTCTCCCCTTGCGGTCATTGTCATGAATTGCTGTTTTCCAGGCTGAGACATTGCAGTAGGTTGCAGCAAGGTTGGGCATGGAGTGTGTGATTCAGAAGAACGCTGCCACTCGTGCCAGCAAGGGAAAACATCTTCTGAGGATACAGATGTTTTGTGTAGCTTTCTCTGCAAGTTCAGTTGTTTAGAGATTATATGCACTGTGTGGTAGAGACTGGCACGCTTGAACAGGATTAGACTAGTCTGTTCTAGCTTTGGCTTCAGAGAAAAAGCCCAGAGCAGCTGTCAGAGTGGTTTGGACGGCTTTTCTGACAGCGTTAGAAGGCATCTCGCACCTATGTTTGGACCCTGCCGTGAAGTCACTGGGGTATGTTGTTTATGAGCCTATGGGGAGACTTTAAGGGAAGGAGTGGCTGGAATTAGTCGCTTCTTAACCAGGGGATGCTTCCCCTTTCCTTTGTAATTGTTTAGAGACAGCAAGATCCCTCGTTGTACTCCATCTGTTTGTGCCTACCCCAAGGTCACCTATCTGATTTGTCACATGTGGTGGCGGACAAGTCTTGGGGTTCTGAGACGCGCTGTAGGATCAAGTGGCTTGCAGCCCGCCCTGATGCAGCACTTTGAGAGTAGGAGCAATATTGTTGCATGTGTTTTGGGAAGCTTTACCATGCCTGTCCTTATGCTCATCCTGTGTGTTATAGCATGTAGGAACCCACAGTGCTGACCTCAAGGCATTTGGGTGAGGAGACCTGCAGAGATGCTTTTCAAGTTGTATTTTGCATTTGTAATAAAAAGGGATAGGACGGGTGCGGTCTGCTTTTCATGGAAAAGAGTGTTGTAGGATGTTTTCATCAGCTGCAAGTAGCTGTAGGCAATTTCTTGTGGAAAATGAGAGGAAGCTGGCAAAATGACATTGTCAAGAAGTTGTGAAAATAGTTTCATGCTGAGAGACAGTGTTTGCTTCCAAGTAGATTCAGCATTGCACATCATAACTCAAAAAGGAAAGAGCAGTGAGGTCTGGATTTCATTATTTGCTCGACCAGATATTTTGCTCCTGAGGGAGGAATAAAGCAACGCACGGGGTCTTAACTTCTTCACTACCCATTCTTCATTACCCATTACCCCAAAGATAAAGGGCATTTCTGGTTTTAAAACTGTCTTTGTAAAGCCTGAATTTTGTCTTGGTGTTGTCTTTTCCGTTGAGAAAGAGCGCGCGCTTGTCAGAAATGAGACTTCCCTGTTCTGTCCCAGCTCTGGTTCCATTACTGTTTTCATCTTATCTTTTTTCACATCCCCATGCTTTGTATTATCATGTGTGCGTATGTGTCTGTTTGAATCTGAGCTCAGATAGGGCACTGTTAGCCACGATGCTGTCTACTGAATGAAACTTCTCTGCTCACTTTCCATTAAGCACATGACTTTGGTTCTAAATGCCTATCCAAAATCCTACAGCTGCCAGAGCTGTGCAGTAGCAGTGTTGGTGTGGGAGTGCTGTTACATCTGTGGCAGAGTAAGAATATAGTAAAAAGGGAATCAAAGCTAATGTAGAAAATGATTCTGCACAAGCCAAAACCCTGATTTTATTTATATGGTTGGACAACTTAGAAGTTGATAGATGACCCCTTGAGTAAATGTGTTGAATAACCCTCCCATGGGGTAGGCTGTGACCTCTGTTGACCGTTTTCTGTGCAAGGACATTTGGAATAATGGCTATAAGAAGCTCTAGTAGAAAATCTGTGACTTCATTTTCTGCCTGTTTTGAGCTTTGTCATTATGGTATTTACTTATTTGTGGTTTTTTTTTGTATTTTTTTTTTTGTCATTAATGACACAGTATTTCAGTGTAAAGCCTGGAGAGTGAAGAGGGAAAAGGGTACTATGGCACAGCTGGACAAGTCCATGTGCTGGATGTGCAGTATGAGATAAGTGGCTTGGGGAGAGGGGTGGTCTGGCTGGCTTCCTGGGAACAGCAAGGCGTCTTATGGGCAGGTAGGATCTTGGGAAGGCAAATCAGGGGATCCTTCAACCACAGGTTGACCATTGTATGATTTTGGTGAAGTGTGGCAGCGAGTGGGTCTGGGCTAGCAGAAACGCTGCAGTTCTTCCCCCTCCCTCCCAGCAACTCAAAGCCTGGTTTTACACTTATTTATCCCCTTCAGCCCCAATTGTGCTGAACAGCCACATGCAAAGTACAGTTTTTCCCGTGATCTCCCGACATCATTTAGGAAAGCCATTTCTTCGACCACATGGTTTGAGGTTAGTTGAATTTTGAAGGCGTGTCACCTGCAGCTGTGAATTCATTATCGACAGCTTCTGCTCATGGCAACAGTGAGGAGTTAAACCTTCCAGTCTGAATAGACGAGCAGATTCGCTGTCAAGTGAATGAATCCACAGCAGATAACTGTGGTGACTCACTTTGCATTCATATACAGAAGCTGAACAGCCTTTCCCATCTCTTCCAAATAAAAAAACTTTGCTTTCATACTTTATCCCCTTCTCTTCAAGGCAGCTGTCCAAATTTATTGAGAAGACTTAAAAAAAAAAAAAAATAAAAAAAAAAACATGCGTGAAGCTTAAACATATGCGTTCTCTAAATGTGCCAAGTTTTACCTCTTCACAGCTCTTAAACAAATATGCTTTTAAAGCCAGTCTCTCTTTCCATCTCTTCAGGAGAGCTGCAGCACTACCAGAAACGCTCCTACTACCTCCATTTGCAAAGACGGAGATGCCTGGAAGGGAATTGGCTTGACAGCAGGGCCCAGAATCAGTGAGGCTGGTTTGAGAAAGAGTGTTTATAAATCCTAAAGCTTTATTAAGGGCACGTTGTCTAAAGAGATTTGGCTTTGTTTTCCTCGCAGTTTTATTAATGTTAGTAGGTAGCTGCTTTATCACATGCGATGAAGCGTCACGGGACCCACCTCTTTCACCTACAAACTGGGAAGTAAATTGGGAAGCAACTAGTTTAACAAACAAACAAACAATGTTTAAAATAAAAAACACATAAAGGTATATTAAGTCTTTCTGGTAGTACTTCATTATCCTTGAGGCACAGGATATACAAAAAGATCTCAGCTTTCACAGTGGGATTGCTGTCGTTGAGCCCTGTTCACCTCAGTACACATCTTTGAAGGGTCACCAGTTAAAATGTGATCATGGTATAGCATATAGGAGTGACTAAATACCTAGCGAGACATTTAGATGATGAATAAAAAGTCCATTTTAGGTTTTCAGTGACTTCTTTCCATGGCAACTAAACTCTTCCACTGACAGAAGTGGCCAGACAGTTGAGCCCTGTAAACTAGAAATAAATGTATTGTTTTAATCCTGGATTAAGGTGCTATTCTCTTCTTTTCACCAACCTTGTATTTACTTAACATTTATTAAATGGGGGGGAGATTGATTTCCTTTTTTGACTCTCCTTGTTTTTGTGTGTCTGTTTTTTGCTTCGCACCAGGAGAGAAGCCACAGGTTGTTAGTTTAGTTACGTGTCTCCCCTGCTGCCCTCTTCGTGGTCAGAAGTGTCATATGTGGCTTGAGATGGATTTCCTTGCTTCGCCAGGATTGTGTAAATTTGTCTTTTTGTTGGTGCATGACTGCAAAACAGGCAGATCAAACATTAATGACAGTTGTTACTGCTGTTTTTTTTAATGTTTACTGAAAGTCCTGGGAACAAAGAATGCTCTGGAAGAGCTGGAGGGTGAGGTTATGCGGGGCAAGGAGGCAGGTGTTTGGTTCAGAAGCCAAAAGGACGTCTTGTATTGTTACTGCAGCTGAACCAGACGCTGATGTTCAAAGCTCGTGTGTCAGACTGCAGAGGTCATAAATTAGCAGTGCTCGTTCATCTTCCTCTTACGCTTGGTGAAGGTGCACTCCGGTCACATTCAGCTCCCATTTCTCAGCTGCAAGGCTCTTCAGATTGGAGATCCTTGCTTGTTCGCTTGGATACAAGATCTGGCCTTGGCTCTTACGCAGAATACCAAATATCAGGGGAATTGCGCTCGCTTTCCCTCCAAAAAAAAAAAGGTTAAATATCCATAGTGCTGCATTCAGCTGTCAACAGTGGCGGGTGGTTTGTGCTCCTGCTGTTTGGAAGGCCAGCAAGGGGGTATCATGAGGAAAGGAGTGGGGGTGCTGCATTTGCCTGGAGTATGGTGAGAAGGGGAAGGAGGAGGGGATGCCTTCAGAAACACTCGGTGTTTCTTAGAGTGGCTCAGTCCTTACCAGCTTCTCCCAGCAGGTATGGGTGGACCGTGCCTGGCATAAGGCAAAGAGCTGGCTTCTCTCCAGAGTGTCTCAGAGCACCAGGTTTGTCCAAATTCAGTTGCTAAATCCATTGCTTCACAAAGCAACAAGAGACTGAGTCGTGAGCTGCCTTGCATCTTTCCAGGTGACTCAGAATTCAGTGCCTCGTCCGGGCTGTGACAAACTTGTGCTTAAGCGAGCTACCACAGTGTATTCATCGCCACCATGTTGGGGGGGTTGAGGTTTGCCAGTCTGTTGATCTGCCTGTGAAGGGCTTGTGGTCAGCCATCCTGGCTGGAATCAGCTGTGACTCCAACATAGCATGTAGACCTTTGCCTTGCATAAAAGAGAGGAAAAAAAGGAGGAAAAAGTAAAAACAACTGGAAACCCATGGTCCTCTGTGGTTTGCCAAGTCAGGAGCCAAGCTGAACTTAGGAAGAACTTGAGAGCATTTCCGTTTTTAATTACCATTGTTGTGCAGCACAAAATTAGTGCTTGTTAAATGCTGTGTATCTGAATAGGTGCTTTTTTTCTGTGATAACCCGTTTTAAGTCAACGGCTGTGCATTAAGCAGTAAAATGCATATCCTGCAATTGTGGTTAAGAGAAATTCTCCAAACCTTCATCTGTACCATGTGTACTAATGCACGCAGCTTTTCAGAAAGCGAGTACATGAGTAAGGAAACATTCGGATGTAGTGCCGAGAAGGTGGTATCAAAAGGGAATTGAGAAGTCTTTCCTCAAAGCACGCTACTAACACGCTTTGGTAAGCAGAGCAAGAGCTGCTACTGTGATTGTGACTGCCCGATGTTCTGAGTAATAAAAAATAATTATTTTTTTTTAAAAAAAAAAAGGTGATGCACAAAGCCTGAGGAGGGCTGACAGCGGATGGCAGCCAAGCCTTCCAACCAGGTAACTTGCAAGCCAGCGCTGGTGGCAGGCGGTGTGCGTGCCGATGGGCTGCAAACCGAAGGCAGCCACCAGCAGCTGGCTTCCCAAGCAGGGCAGAGATCTGCCTCGGAGGAGGAGTGACGGTGCTGGCCTCAGCTGTTGGTCTGCCTGGCGCCCAGCCTCCATCATCCTGCAGTTTTGTAAGGCCTCTGATGGCGGGGGGTACAAAAAGTGTTGATTCATTCTAAATGCGCTTCTTGGAAGAAAAAAAAAATCCCACTGCGTAGACCATCCGTGGTGCGCTCTGTGTTAGGCAGCCACTGGCAGATGATTTTCTTGCTCTTTCAGCCTGGGGTGGTAAGCTTGTTAAAATGAAAAGCTGAGAGCTGGCTTGTTTCTGACCTAAAAGATGTTTAAATGTGAGCTATGGCCAAGGTGTCTTTAATTTGTGATTTATTTAATAATTCTTTCGGGGTTGGAGAAAGATTTTTTTCTGTCTTGGACACGGCTGATTTCATCCATCCTCTGCAACCCAGGCTGCTGTGGTTGGGGCATATTTCAGAAACCCTTAGGGAAAACTTCACGCTTCAGTGGATCCTTGCAGTGGCAGCATGTTACTCTCTGCTAAAGCAAGATGGAAGAGGCAAAAAAAGGATGAGCAGCTGGTTGGGTATGTCAGACTGCCTTCTGCTCTCTTCCTTCTCTCCCCCGTGCCTCACCAAGCTTGCACTGGGTTTCTTCACTGTCTTCACTGTTTTCTGCCCTACCCACTTTCTTCCCAATGCATGCCAGGGAGGTGCAAGGGGTGCATTTGTGGCACAGGTTTTTCAGTCTCATCCAGTCACCGCTAGCGTCACGAGGGGTGAGCATCAACCCTTGAACAAGGAGCCTTTCACCTGGGTCTTCCCCGTGGCCCTCTGAGGCTCTCGGAGATGAAAGCGGGTGGATCCCTTTCTGATCTTGCACTGCTTTTGTTGTTTTTATCCCCTCCTGTGGTTGAGCTCCCCAGCTCTGTTGCAGGTCCATCCACAGGCATGGATCCTGCCCTGCGCTCCTCGGGCAGCTTCAGGAGAGGCGAGCAGAGGGACAGAGAGCGTCTGGGCACAGGGTCAGGGCTGCACACAGCTTTTGTGCCTCTGAGTACCCAAACAACTCCTGGATTCCCTTGTTTTCTCTCTCCTGATGCATGTGCACGTCCTTAGGAGGAATTGAGCCCGATCCCAGTGGACAGGGATCCACATGGTGTGGTGTTCTGTTTTTTTGTTTTGTTTTTAAACCAAGCCAAAGCATGCAGAAGTAATTATATAAACAGCAAAAGCTACTTGTTGTATTTGATTTAATAGGTGAGTCCCACCGGATGCAAAAGACATTTTTTCCCTTGTGTGCCTCTTCTTTGGAAGAAGCAGCACGTTTTATCCAGGCTGGAAATAAACCAGCAAAACGGCGCCCAAGCAGCTGTAGCAGCTCACGCGAAACCTCTTCGGCCAACCTGCCTGTAGATTTTAAAACTCTCCGCACCATTTCTTGCGCGAGTGGAAAGTGCCGAAGGGACAGATGTTGCCAATTTGAACCGTACAGGGGGAAGGCGAGTATTGCTAAGCAACCGTGTGCTTGAGAGAGCGTTTTTCGGAGAGGAGCCAAGGGAGTTATGCCTGGGAGCGCTCGCGGCTTCTTGTGGCTCGGCGCGAGGGAAGAGAAGAAAAGTTCTTTCCTGCCAGGGCCGCCACCAGCACAAAAGGCACCGTAACCTGTTGGCACCGATTAGGGCCAGCAAGGGGATGCACGAAGACAGGACATCTCCCTTGCCATGCAGGAAGGCCCTACGAGATGTTCACAGAGGTAAGCGCACCACGCGCCGCCCGGCGCTGGCCACAGGGACCTCGGGGCGGGCTGGCGGCAGTGGGGCTGGCAGCAGCTTCTGGAGCCCCCAGAGGAAGGGCAGAGGGGCTCTTAGCCGTGACCAGCTGTAAAACCTTGCGTGTGGCTCTTCCTCTGCCTGGCCAAGTGGTACTGGGAAGGCAGGCAGCAGGGGCTGCGCTCCTCCTGGCCGTCTCCCGGCTCCACCGGTGTGTTGGTTTGGAAGGAACATTCAGAAAGCAGTGCTGTTCTCGCCCTGACGTCATGCTCAGCACAGTCCGTTGCTGTCGGTTGTGCCTCTCTTTTTTGCCTCTGTGGGGGGTTCTGCTGCACTTCAAAGTTTCAGGTCTCATGGTTCATTTTGACTGATGTCTAATGATGTCGCTGCCTGAATCATCTTTAGTATTTCCTTCCCTCCTTCCCAAGCTTTAGCTGCTAGTTTTCATCATCTTAATGATGATACTTGGACAATTAAGTTGTATCTTATTGTTTTTAGCAGCAGAATATTTTAACTCCCAGTTGGAAAAGGTGATGTTCCTGCCTTTTCCATCTTCTGCTTTTCAGCATACTAATTTCACTTTCTATACCGCATTAGCAGGTTTCCATTTTTCCTGTGCATTTGGTCAGACATTTATGAATATCATCAGACATCAGCGTGCTCTTTTTGTCTGCGGCCAAGTGTTGCAGATACTGCCCGATGAGATGATGTCCGTCCCGCTCCGAGCAAAAGGTCCGGCTGGGTTTCCCAACCAGGCTCTGCCCTCAGCCCGGCCGCCTTTGCACGTCCCCAGCCACACAGAAGACAGGCTGCAGCCGCCTTGTGCTTCAGACCCGAGAAGGGCTTGATGCTGCAAAGGAGGCGTCTCCTGCCCCACGGCCAGCTTGGCTTAGCAGAAGGCATTGCCACTTTTTGTGAGGCTTGCTTCTCCAGGCTCCTGTATTTATTAATCCCTTGGCCTTTCTGCCAGTTCCTAACATGGAGCTCTTCTTGAATCACGGGAGGGAAGAGCCAGCCTGATGTTTGCCTTGGCCGCTAAGGAAAAGGAGACCAATAGCTCTGGGTGCAGGGACTGATTGTTAACCTGTTGGTCAGCTGCAGAATTAGCAAATGGTGAAACTTCAGCTAAGCGTCCACTCGCAGCACTTGCAGATATTTGGGTCTGGGTGTCTGGTCCAGATGCGCACTTCGCTCTCATAAATGCTGAGTAGCTCAGATATTGCCACAGCCAGAAATATGTTCTTGACTTGCTTGTTAAGCTTCGTTAAGTCAGAAGAGAAATATGGTCAGCATTCAGTTTTTCTAAAACTCTGGTGGGTATTTCACGTTTTCAGAGGATTATTCTTTCTCTTTGGCTGCTTAAATTTAGAATGAATAAGGACAACATGGCAATGCTGTTCCCTCACCTTGAGAGACGTTTAGAGAACTGGGTGTCTATATCAGCAGGGTTTCTACAAGAGAGCTTCCCTCTTGAATGAGAACCTAAACTCAAATATTTGTTTTAATGCATATTGACTTCGATAAACAAACAAACAAAAAAAAAGGAGCAATTCCTGATTTTTAAGGCTGATGGCTGTATATATTTACAAGTATTTTCTGTGTCCCTAACATGAAAACACTGGCTTGGTGGCTGCACATTTTAAGAGTCTATTGTAAAATAAACAATGTGTGGAATGATGCCGTATTAGCACTGTAGCATATATTTCTTTCAAAGCGTATAGTTCAAGATGCTCGCTACTTGAAGAGCATTTTTTTCCCTTGCGTAATAACCCCAGATTTTTATGATGTGCCTTCAGCACATTGCATTTTGAATGGCAGTGGTTTATGAAGAATGCTATGGGGTTTGGAAAACGGGGCAAACTGACTTAGCAGGAGACAAAGTTGAGTCAAATTTGAAGACTTCCAGCCTTCACCTCCTTTTAAAAGGCATCTTTTGGTTTCTTTTGCTAGCCTGTCCGCTCCTTGCAGTTCAGACTACACTGTAATTCAGACTGGGTTGGATGCCATCTGTTTGTTCAAGGTGGAAGGGTGTGTATTTGCAGCTTGAATGTTTTCACTTGAAGGAAGCACTGTGCTAAAGGTTCTCCTGTAGCTTGTCAGTCCTCAGCTGTGCTCCATTGGCTGGACATGCGGAAGGAATATATTCTGTGCCATGTGATATGTCTGTCTATTCAAGAGGAATATGTTCCAGGGCTACAAGTAAGTCTCATTGTTTGCTGTCCACTAAAGTTGCTTCAGGGAAAGATGCAAAAAACTTTCCCTTAGGCAGAATTTGGCTGGTGTCTTGGTGATCCATGCTGCAGCCATCTCCCCTTGGTTGGGTTTTTATTACAAGGCAGTCAGAGTGTTTCAAATACACAGAGAAGCTGCTTCTCCCCTCTAGAGTAGATGGGAGGGGACAGGAGCAAACAGCTGCCTTTCTACTGTCTTCTCAGCTTCGGTTTCTGGCCTCGCCAAGCTGCCGACGCAGAGCGCACCCAGCAGCTTCCTGTCCTGCCTGGAAAGTATTTCTGGACGTGGGGAGGACACCCCCGTACCTCCTGGGCAAGCACGCTGCTGAGTGCACAAAGCTGTGTGCAGAGGAGGGGATGGAGGTGCCGGTGTGTGCGCTCTGTTGTGTCATAGGACAGGCTTCGAGCCTTCTGTTGCAAGGCTGGGGAGCTTTCTGGGACATGTGTCTAATATTCATCTCAGGGAGACGACCTTTCATCTGAGCGTATGTGACTTCAAATAATGTTACCGACAATAAGACGCTCTTCTCTCTCGACTCCAAAACATACAATCTAGAAATGCTCTGTTTGCATTCAGGTCAGTTGTAAAACAATGGCGAAAGTTGCCTTGACAAGCAAAAGGATATCCTGCTATTTATTTCCCACAGGTTAAGTTCCTTGGTTTGGAAGCACTTGAAAATATTTCTTAATTTTTTTCCTGAGTTTTAAAAATAGCACCTAGGCTGTTTCTCAGTGAAGAGTTCTGCTCATATAAGGAGAGAGGTGAAACTTGTCTTCTCTAAAGGCTCACATTTGCTTCCTTTTCCCCTGGGAAGGCAACGCCGGATGCGCTGACAAGCACCCGCTTCTCTGCTGACGTAGCAGCACCAGCATTGATGCTGAGCCCTGGTGCTCCCCGACGGGTTGCTGCATGGTTCTGGGAGCTGCAAACCCACAAATGAGCCCAAGGTCTTGGTTCAGAAAAGGGAAGGAGTGCTTTTCCGGGCTGGGGCCTCCACATCCACCGCTTGTATGCTCAGCTGGGGGCATCAGGTGGCACTGCTGCCAGGAGAACTCTTGCTCTCCTCCTTTTCCAAGGGGAAAATGAGGTTGGAAAGGGAAAAGCTTGTGAGAGATGGCAGTCAGTAATGATATGAGTTGCTCTGAGTACTGCGGCATACCTCTCGCTGCTAAAACCTCCTGTTTCCTTGATGGTTTTAACAAATATCATTACTGCTGTCATGCCTTTGTTGAACTCAAGTGAAGATCAGAATTTGCTGTCAAATGCTGTCTCAAGCCGACATTGCCTCCGACTTGGGAGTGCATCGTGCTAGCTGTAACACGGCAGCGTGCACGGCGTTACTGTCACCGTGCAAGGGAAAGCAGTCCAGCGCCGACAGTCTCGTTGACATCAGAAGTCAGCCTGCTCACAGCTGCAGTTCCTGAGGGCCTTGGAAGGGACTTCCTTGTGCCAATACCTGGGGGGTTGTGAGGTGGGCACCGAGTGTCGGCAACACAAACAGCAGTGGGCAGGAATGGGCAGGGGGAGAGAGGAGGTCTGGGAAGCATGTGTAGGTTCTCAGAAGTGTGAATATTTTGAATATTTTTTTAAACAGAAGAACAGACAATATTTTTTTTGAACAGAACAAGAAGTTGTTATGTTCACTTTTGGTCTTATCGAATAGAATTTATTTACAAAGAGCTGTTTGCTTTTAAGAGCATAATTCCTGCTGACTTTAACCAAAACATGGACTCTTAAACAGTTATATCATGTTAGCAAGTAAAGCTGGAGCTACTGAGAAATTCAAAACCTTGGGAATACGTAGCCCATCATTTGAATTTATGAACTCCTTACTCAGTTACGACACTGTGATTTCGCTATAACCTTGTTGTAATTGATAGGTCACTTGGGCATGTGTATGTCTTAACCATGATAGCACATTCTTGCTGATGATCATGTATTAAATTTTGCAGACATGTTGATGCACCATAATGCCTGATTTCACGTTTCTTTGCTTTAGAAAATGTTGACTCCCACCACCTTTCAGCCAGCCTGTGCTGCTCTCCCCTCCTCCCCCACACCAAAATCACCAAAGCCATGATTTCTCCTCCTGCTCCGCTCCCTTCCTGTGGGTAGTTTGTATTACCAGAAATTCACACGTAACTGTGGTTATGCCAACAGAGCACGTGTGCAGATTTGCCTCATTTATTCATCTGACAAATACCGTCAACAACAAACTGCCTCTGGTACAAGTTCTGGTTTGTTCTGCTTGCTCAGCTTTATCTCCATCACCTGTGGCGAGCAACATTTTTGTGGAGTCAGGCTACTCAAAATAGTGTAACAAGTATATCTAATGGCATAAATTGCAGCAAGGGGGGATTGGAAGGGAAAAATACTCAAAGTCATGACTTGCAGCTCTTACAGAAGTGGTTTTCATACCATCAACACTTACGCTGAAAGACACCTTGTTTTCCTTCTGGAGACGTCAGGGGGACACTAATTAACTAATGAAATCATCGGCCTTGGCTGGAGTTCTGGTCTGCATGGCTGTATGCAGGCTCTGCTGCAGCACTTACTTTTGATGTTTTGTTTATTTGGGTTTCAGCTGTAGTATTATTAGGGCAGGGCTAATAGGGCTGCAGGAGTTCGTTCCAGCAGCTCACGATTTTGGAAGGTCCTTTATTAAAATGTATCTGCACAAAGCACTGTGCTCCTTCAGACAAAGGCATATGAACCAGAGACTTTTTCCTTGTCAAGAAGGAGCTTTTTATAAAATTAGTTTTCTATTTCAGTTTCCTCTCCATTTCTTCCTTTTGTCCCTCTGTCTTCTACCTTCTTGTACCGTTTTTGTTGCGGTTGTCCTGTTTTTGCTGAAATCAAGCAAGCTTTCTTCCGTCCTTAAAAACGATGAGTCCCATGGTAATTCTTCACCTGCTGTGAAAATTAATCCTGGTCCTGGGCAACCTGCAGAGAAAACTGACTTTTCTTCTTGTGGCTTTGCCTGCCTCTGACAGCACTTCCCCGAATTTCCTAGAGCATTCAAGCTGCTGTTACAGGGACCCTGCTGTCAGGTGCTATCTGTGTGTTAATTTACAGTGGTAATGAAACCCAGGGCAATATGCCCATAACAAAATGGTGTTTAAAACCTGTGGCTGTCATGTTTGGAGCCAGTCATTAAGGATGTATTTAACTGGGTCAAATTCGAGGCTTTAAACAAATCGTATCAACAAAGATTTCCAATTAGATAATACAAGCTCCTGCTTAACTCTAAGTTAATGAAATAAATGTGTTTGGACTTAGTAGAGAAATCGCATTAAGGAAAACCTAAATTTACACAAGTATTCCCACCCTGAAGTCAGGGAAGGGGTGGTTGCATTCTTAAACTACCGCTTGTTTTTAAGTCTGTCTGCACAGTCTGATTTGTTACTGACTTACCAGAGCTCACAGGAAAGAGCATAAAGACTTAATCATCTCAGCAAGTTTTAGGTCAAATTCCATATTTTTCCTTTTCAAATTTCCAATACTTTTTTAAGGACTTGGAGAAAAACAAAACAAACAAAAAAAAAGAAAACCAACCAACCAACCCAAACCTTACAGTCTGTGAACTTGAAAGAAATCAGAGGAAAATCTACCTTCCTGCACCGCTTTTCTTTGGTGCAGCTTTGTTGCTTTTATTAGCTCTTCATCAGCGCCACAGGTTCCCATGTGCAGTCAGTTCTCCTGTGGTTTGCAGGGGTCTCTTTTTTTCTTTCTCTTCTTTTTTTTTTTTTTTTTTTACTGCAGCAGTTGTGCTAGCAGTGCTTTTCCTTCATGTTCCCTTGCAAAACCACGCAGGGTTACAAGTGCAGGTGATGTATACGCAGCTCAAGATGTTTCACATGTCTGCGTGCTGGCTTTCGGGCTGGCCACCTGCCCTTTGAATCGATTCCTCCTGCTGCTCCCGAACCCCCGTGGCACCCCAGATGTTGCTGGGTGGCTCCTCATAGGTCCTCAGCGCGGCAGCGAGGTTGGCTCTTGACTTCGAGGTCAGGCTGCTCCTGGCAGCTGGGAAAGCCGGCGTGGCAGCCGACTGTCGTGGTTGGGGCTCACCTGCATGGGCAAGGCCAGTTCCACCAAGTGCCCGGTGCTGCCCGATCTGAATCTGTGGTGGAGTATCAGAGGGGCAGGTGCTGACAGAACGTGCAGGGGGGAAACAAGTGTGGTTTTACGCCTCAGAGAGCTCTTGAGGGCAGTGAGTTTCATAAGCGTGTCCTGCACTTCAGAACTAAGGCATCGCTTTCTTTTGTTTCCCGTCTGCCGAGCTGCAAACAATTAAAGAAATCTGATCCATGTTTGAGAACTGAGGCAAAAACAATGCTTTGGACTGGGTTAGTGCATGCAAGAGAAGAAAATGCAGTGTCGTGGCACCTATTTGCATGCTTTCTAGGGAACAGGAAATGAGCTGGTAGCAAAGCATACATTGCAGGGGAGGATATCTTTTCAGAAAGCTGAAATAGCCAGTTCATCTTTTTTTTTTTTTTTAAATGGTTACTTTCAAGTTATGCAGTATGAGATGCAACGTAAGAGGCACTCCAGGTTTGAAAAACACCAAGACCTGTGACACTTCTTCCACTGGACCTCCCAGGAGTTTTAGCACTGCAGGAGCAGGGTGAAGCTGGGAACTTTGTGCTTCCAGAGGAGATTTTGACCTCAGGTAGTCAGCTCTGGATTCCACAGTTTTACCTAACACTGAAATTGTGTAAAATGAAGACTTTGTTCCCTACAGGTGAGCTGAGTGTTAGCACGAGCTGTCCTTCCCCCTTGCTTGTACCCCTTCTTGTATTCATCTGGTGCTGTGGCAAGGTGGTTCAAGGAGCTGAATCACCAGAAAGAGAGAGCCACCAGCGAAAGAAAAAGCAGAAGAGCTAATGGTTGTCTGCCAGGTTGACATAGAAAATGTTTGCTGTACAGGCCACATTTAATTGCTGGATGAGGCTGTGCGAGAGGAATCACAAAGTAAAAAAAAGCTTGCAGGCATGATAACCTTGTTAGCATTGTTGTCTAATTAATCTCATTTTCATTTCTATTCGCCCCCTGTTTCTTGCGTATCGTAACAGTAGTTATTCATGATAGGAAAATGATGTCGAATTCAGGAGATACTCTGTGAAGGGGTGTTTAAGAACCTATCTGTACAATAAAGCCTTAGGTGACAGAGTTGAGAAAAGTTGTCTTTTGGCATATGAAGAAAGGGCTTCCCGTGCGTCAGACGCTACGGGGCATCGGTAAGTGCCTGAAAGCAAGAGGTCTGCTGAACAAATGTGCTCCGTCTGCAGCAAAACAGAAACATCTTTCAACAACATGTTCTACGGCCACCCATGATGACCGCATGCTGACAGCGGTGCCTGTTCTGCAGTAAGAGATACTCATCACGTGTGTGTTCGCACAGTCTTCGTAGCTGTTCTGCTACATGCTTTACAAGCAGATTAATAGGTGTTACTGCTTCAGCTTTCCCTGAAAGCAGCCGTGTTGCCACATCCTCTAAAAATCATGGATGGAGCAAGCTGAGTTTGAGATCCTCACTGCTGTCTTTGCCTGATAGATGCATTTCAGCCTGTTTTGTGATACGGAGCACTTACGCACCCTTGGAGGACAATCTGCTCGGTGTCTGATGTTCCTCACAGTCGTGTGAGAACATCTGCACAAATTTCTGCTTGCACTTGTTTTGAGCAACAAGGTAATGCAAGCTCAAATTTTGGCAGGCTTTGTCAGTATGCTGTAAAATGTTTCTGTATTCGTAATCAAGGTTAGTAGAAGATTGTTTAAAAACATGCATCGTCTCTATAGTTGGATGGCTTGTCTTGGAAGCTGTGTGCGTGCAGCTAATGAATAACTATAGAGTGGAAAGGGGGAGATTTTAACTGCACAGAAGTGCAGGGGTTTCTTTTTTTCTTTTTCTTTTTCTTTTTCTTTTTCTTTTTCTTTTTTTTTTTTTTTTTTACTGCAGCAGTTGTGCTAGCAATGCTTTTCCTTCATGTTCCCTTGCAAAACCACGCAGGGTTACAAGTGCAGGTGATGTATACGCAGCTCAGGATGTTTCACATGTCTGCGTGCTGGCTTTCGGGCTGGCCACCTGCCCTTTGAATCGATTCCTCCTGCTGCTCCCGAACCCCCGTGGCACCCCAGATGTTGCTGGGTGGCTCCTCATAGGTCCTCAGCGCGGCAGCGAGGTTGGCTCTTGACTTCGAGATCAGGCTGCCTGTGCTCTGATAAAGTGAAAGGATCATCAAGGCCTCAGGAGCTTTCTGAAGCCACCTCCTAGCTGAATCCTGCTTTTCTGTACAACCAGATGCAATTTCCTGTGCCTGCTGTTCACAACTCATGAAATTAAGCAGTGAATTAGGTGGCTATGCTACCAGGTTAAGCTTGCTAGCAAAAGAAAAAAAGCAGAAGGGAAGGATCCCTTTTCAGCACCATGAGTTATGAAGCATTTTGAACTCTGCCACGTGGTACAAGTTTGCTGCCGTGCCCTGTTTCCACTGATCTTGGGTGAGTAAGTGGCAGCCCTGCGTGCATGATTTTCTGAAGAGCAGTCAAATCCTTGGCAGATGAGTACTGTTCCACGAGGGCTTTGTGTAGACACAGGCAAATGAGGATGCAGGGCAAAAGGGTTCCTCACCTGCTGTTTCCTCTGTGGTGTAGCATATGGAAAACAGTTGAGTGTCCTTCCTGTGTGAGCACTGAGGACACTTTTGGTCTTTACTGTGAAGCCCTTTCTTGCTTTACCTCTGCTGGGGGAGATCCCTTTGGCCACACAGGGGAGCTCGCTGCCCTCTGCTTCCCAGTAGGGAGCATCCCCTGGAGCAGGAGGTGTTGGCTGCGCTTCTGTCAGCCCCTGCATTGCTTTTGCTTGGGACTCGTGGCAGGCTTTGCCAAAAGCCAGCACATTGCTCCAACTTGGTGGTAGAGCCAACGTTTTGCTCTGAGATGTGCGCGTCACGATTGCACTGTTTTTTAAATGTCAGTATCTTAATGGTAATTGATATTCACATGAGTCTGAGAGCTGGAATTCAAGCTCTTGGTGCACGATAACCTCCACTTTAAAAACCACCTCTATTTTGCCTTCTCTAAGCTTAGGGCTTTAGTTTCTTTTTTGGCTGAGTGCACGTGGCTGCGTAGAAGTAAGAAGGCAAGTCACAAAGTGAGGAGAATCCCAGCACTGTTTAATAAGCTCTGTTTCTCTTTACGTGATTTCTTCAGGAGAAGCTGTTTGAAGACACTTTCCTACTTTTTCAAATTTCTTAGAATATAGCTTCTGCTAAATACTTGAAAACAACAAGCTTTGTAGAGGCATGTTATTATCTGCCCTTCTGATGGCCTTTTACTTCTTGCTAGCATTTTTTTAATTAATGAGTTTCCATGAAGCTTATAGAACTAGGGGTGAGCAAATGTTTGCTGAGTTTATCTGCCCAGTGTCAGTTGGTAAAACTGAAACAAACTCACACTTCTTCCTCTTCTTTTTGTTGTAGCAAACCTTCCCCAGTGATGTCCAGTGCGTTGAAGAAATTCTGAAGGTGGGTGCTGTTAAATACCACATCTTGTGTTTCCTTATATTTTGCTTGCATTAAAATAACATGCAGGGGGGAAATACTGCTCTGCTTCTTTTTTATCAACTGGTGTTGCAATCACCAGAAGCATGTCTTTGGGTATGCTGCAGAGAAGTAAGGTGACAGCTTCAGATACAGCTGGAGTTGTCACACCCATCAGTGCATACACACAACGCAGCCTTGTGCAATCCAAGAGGAAGATGGGCACATCACCTGAACCAGCCAGAGCTACTCCTCGGCCAGGCCAGGGGGCTGCTGTTAGATATTTCTGAGACACTGATGCAACCAAAAGGAAACACACATGCCTGAAGAGATGTAGAGCAGTATATTGAGGGGTTTGCTGTCTATTGCAAGATTGCACAGCTAGAGAGTGTAGAGAGCAGCGAGCTGAGGAGTGGAAGGGGAGAAACAAGAAGATAAGGGTGATAATTACATGACCGGATGGTTACACAGGTTACTTGAAGGCTGTTTCCAGTTCTTGCACAAAATCCTCCTAGATTTATCCAATCCCTGCTTCTAGAGTCAAAGGTAGCCACATGGAGTCACTTCCCTATAAATTTTCATGTTTTATGCTATTCCTAATTGATAAGGGAACTGGAGCCACTTCTGAGCTTTTGTGCCTTGACGAAAACAGGCGCCCCAAAATTACAGCCCGGTAGAGATGTTCACACCACAGTCGGTGTATTTGGTGCACACGGTACAGCCATATAGTTTGCAGGCACCTTCTCCATACATTTCTTTCCAGTCCTCAGGCAAGCCACGTGTGGTGCATGTCTGTCTCGAGATGCGTTCAGCACGAGCACAGTTCCTACCTCTGTAAATCGAGTCCAGCGCCAGTGTTGTGTTAGCCCCGGCTGGAGGCAGAGCTGCTGCTCTGTGCCAGGCGTTCTGAGCACGTCGACGGCGGTGCCAGCCGAGCACGTGCATTGAGGCTGGTCCTACCCAGCCAGCCCTGTCCCATGGTGCGCTGCCCCTGCTCTGCTCGCACATGTGCTGTCACCGAGCCCAGTCTGCACTCTGAAAAAGCCCACAGCTACTCATGTGCAGGTTTTGTTTGCTTTTCCTTTTATTAACTGTTAGCTGTAATGCCGAGGCCAGATGCTGCAAACGCAGTAGGTGCTTAGCTCTGCAAGCTGCGCTGAGATGGCTGCTGCTTGGGCAATGCAAATGTGCTTGCAGAGAGGGGCAAGTGCTCACCACAGGGCAGATGCTGCATCCCAAGGATGGTTTCTCACTGCGGTGCTGTCTCCACGGTCTGCAGTCCAGCCTACAAGGACTTTAGGTAGATACGAGTCTTAAGCTTAAAACTTCACTGCAAGTATCAGCAAAAATACCCTAATCCACTTTTCTCCATCTCTTTCCAGGAAATGACCCACTCATGGCCACCTCCTCTGACAGCTATTCATACACCTAGTACGGCAGAGCCCTCAAAATTTCCATTTCCAACAAAGGTAAAACAGCCTCTTTTTGTCAGACCTTTTGATATATTAAAGACAGCTTTCCAGCTTGCATGTGTATTCATCTAATTTTTGACCCCATCCCTTTCTTAGGTAAAGGCTGTGAGGAGAGATTATCTTTTGAAGCAATCAGATAAACGAAAGCACAGTGGATCTCACATTACATAACTGCTGCGTGAAATGCATAATTTTACTGAGAATTAGATCAGATGGTGCTTACGAGTAATTATTTCTGAGTGAGCTATGTGGTAGTGTGATTATCTTTTACCTTTTTTTTTTTAGCAAGCTTTATATTTTTAGAATTGTAAGATGTTTGAGCCAGAGAGAAGGGTGAATGAATGCTGTTTAGATGACATAGATGTTTGTTCGAATTGTGGACTCCAAATGTGACTACTTTGCAGAAACATTTTAAGCATCTCCTCTCTGTTGCAGCACAAAAAAGTTTTAACCTTTACTTTCAAGAAAAATATTTGTTGGCTGCATTAAACAGAAATATTTGGCAGCTCTGTCAAAATTTTCTATATTCCTTCAAAAAGGCACATACTGCTAGTTTTCCAGCAGCACATTTTTGGTGGCAGTAGCACATCATGTTAGTGCTAAACTACGTCAGAGCAACCTAAACTCTTAGACAGTTCAAAGGCAAGCTGTGGTTAAGTTGACTTTTATTACAATAAGTTACACGTTGAAAACACATCACCAACATGCAGCTATTGAGAGAGAGCTGGTGTATTTTATTCTCAACTTTTCGCTTTGTCCTTTCTTTGCAGGAATCACAGCATGTTGGATCTGTAGCACAGAATCAGAGTAAGTAGAAATCCAAAGAATACACAGCAATGTCTGTATGAGCTCACAGATAACTTTGTGTGTTGTGTGCGAGAGATTGATGAGAATATCAAATGTTTACATTGATTAAGGAGCACAATTTCCTGGGCTTGGTTGAACACTGAAGAATTTAGATAATGCCTCAGAGATTGTGTACGTTCCTTACTTGGAAAGTAAAGCAGCAGTTCAGCAGAGAACAAACAGTGTTTTGTTAGGAAATCCCACTTAGGATGATGAATAATCTCACTGGCAAGGAATTACATCCTGGAAGAGAGTGACTTTCTAATTGTGACACCCAGAGACTGTAGGGTAAAATACAGTTCATGTGAGGCAAGTAAAAAGAACTGATTTGTTTTTGATTTGCAGAACAGTATGACGCACCTTCAAAAACGTTGCCTAGTTCTCAACCAAGAACATCGTAAGTAACCAGACTCAGTTCCCATGCTCTACTGTGCAGTTACTTAAAAGAATCTGTAATGAATTAAAAAATGCCTTACTTGAAGTTTCTGAAGATTAAAGTTTATTAGTTCAGTTTTTCTCTGAAAATTCCAATGGAGGGAACTTACAGCCACAGCAATATTGCTGTTTCATGTTTATCATTACTGTATTAAAAAAAAAAAACACAAACACAAAACCACACAACTATTAATATACCAAGTGGAGGGGGTTTTGCTCTGTTAATCTGTGGCTACTTAATACGTTGTCACACAGTGTGTGTGTATTAATAATGCATTAAACTGACATAAATTAGAAACAAACTGAATCTGATCCATTTAGCATACCATTTTGAATTTGTGAAGGTTAGTAAAGCTATGCTTACAAAATTTGTGAAAACTTGCACATCTTATAGAAATCATGGGGTATAATTTTTTTCAGTTGTCCAAGGGAAAGTTCGTGAGAAGTGTTGTTCTTCAATTTTTTTAAAAATTTTATTTAAACCCTCCACCCCTCCAAAAAAAAAAACTACCTTCATATGAAGTTTCTAAAAACCTCAACTTACATTATCTAATCAAGTTAGCAAGGTGCAAAGTGGGGTCCTGTATATTTTTTTAATATTATTTACATATTTCTTTTGTCTCTTTGTGTCTCTTCTTTCCCCTATTATTTTATGGTTTCTCTGAGAAGGCTTCTCAGAATTGGAGTCCCAGATCTTTGTGCATAATCTTGGCAACAGTTTTACAAAGGCAGGGAAGGAATGCCAGCTAATACTTGTATTGCTTCAATATCAAGTTGTAAGTTGGTGGGAAAGATCCATAATGGCAATAAAAAAAACAACTTGGCAGCGTCCTGGTAGGTTCAAGTGGTTGTCTATTAATTAGGTTAATCACAGGAATTTCTTGAAAGTAGTTTTGTGTGGGCTGACTTTGAGTCTTTCGGGATTAACCTGGCCAGATGGCAGCGTTGATGGGTTCTGAGCCTTGAATAATAGAAACCTTTCCACATCCAGGAGGCTAAGTGGTCTGTGTGCGAGTCAATTGCCCAGGCATTAAATGCCTGTCAGCTCAGTGATAAAGAGCTCGTTTTACTTCACACTGTATCCTTCCATGGAAGGCTGCAAACTGCAGACTACAAAGCTTACACCTTTTTTTTTTTTTAGTTTATAATAAATAATTCAATTAAAATAAAAACCTGGGAAGGGCACAAGCAAGAGGCTCTCCTCCTCAGCTGAATTGCAAGATTTTGTGTTCAGGCTTTTCATTCGAGCCTTCCTGACCTGACCAGTCTCCAAAGGACAGCCAGAACCTTCCTGCTGCTGGTTTCTGGTAGCATCTCACTGAGCCTCTGCGTTTAGGGATTTCATATGAACTAAGACAAACACAAGCCCTCTGGGACCAGCTGAGCGGAAGGCACAAGGCAGCTCAAGCCAGGGACCCCGTCCCTGGGCGTTGGTTGCCTTCACGGGCTGGTCCTCCTCGAGGGTAAAGGGAACCTCGGTTTGCTGATGTCCATCAGTGAATGTCTTTCCCTTCGTGGTGATTTTTATTAGCATCTTGGAGCCAGCGCTCACTTACCGTGGCCATACATCGACAGAGGCAGTTGAAGGCAGAGGAACAGAGCAGCTTAGGTTGACATCCTAAATGGACTGAACCGAGGTTTACCTGAGGACTTGCCCTGCGTTTTCCCCTTGAAGTGATGCATCCCTTCTTTTTGTCTCCTTTTTTTCTCCTTTGCCAAACAGGGCTTTCTTTGCTCTTCAGAAGCCACGTGACCCTCAGAAAACTCGGCTGCCGATAGTAGCTCGTGTTACCAACTGTGGCTGGCTGAACACAAACAGCATTTGTGTTGCTTAATTAGAGGTTGAAATCCCTGGGCATCTGTGTGCCCAAATTAAGCATCCAGCTTCCCCGAGCAGGCACAGGTTCCCAGGTGGCTTTCCTTCTTGGATGCAGCCCCCAGGTCAGCTCCTGGCTGTGCTGGAATGGGAGCAACCCTCCTGCTCACGGGGGAGATGCCGACCTCTGCCTCCGCAATGCATCTTCAGCACAGCCAGCAGAGAGGGGCCAGCCCATGCCTTCAGTGGAGCTGCTGGGCAAGCTGCGCTGATTTTAGCGCCACTCATCTCACGAAAAGAGCTCTTTATAAATAGATTCACAGGGATATTGATGATGTGTGCATAAGTGGCAGGTCCTGCAAATGAAAACTCAGCATCTTTTAAGTGCTGAGCTAATTAAAGTATAAAGATTATTAGGGCAGATTTATCTTCTTTAAGTAGGCTATTTAACAATTTGTTGAAACCTTGTTTTGGGGAAAGTGGCTTTGTCTAGCCATGCAAAAGTGTGACTCATATAAAATTTTCATGTTCCTCCTTGATACTAAATTGAATTTAAGTGGTAGCAATGTTCTTCCTTGATCCTAAATTGAAGTTAAGTGGTTGCAATGTTCTCGCACTCTGTGCTTTACTTACCAGCAGCTCAGGTGAAAAAGGCAGTTCTTTTGAGTAGAAACAGTTAAATCAGATTTAAAGGACAATCTAGGTAGCATTGCCTAGTGTATCCTTTAGCCTCTAAAGGAAATGCATCTGTAGGCCAGAGTGCTTAAGGTAAAACAAAACAAAACCCAGGAAAAACTTCCAGGACATTTTCACATCCCTGGAAGTGTGTTTAAATTGCAGGGCAGACCAGCTTTGGCTCCAGCTGAAGCCAGTGTGCGCACGTTGCTGTGGGCTGCATGCCGTTTGCCTTCAGTAGGAGATGGAGGGGGGGTTGTTTGCCACATCAGTGTCTCGTAGCACTTCCCTCCAGTGTTTACTCTAAAAGCAGAGGCTCCAGGTGGTGTCCACAGGGAATGTGTGTGAGGAAATGAGGTGTTGGAGGCTGGGAGATGGAAGAGGACAGCCACGAGGGAATGGCGAAGTCAAAATGCCTGAACAAAGAAAACACGTAGCTCTGCGAAGGTGACAGCAGGCAGAGCCCTTATGGCACCAAGAGCCTTTTCTGCATCAGTGTGAGGTAACGCGGGGCAGTGGGGCTGGTAACTCCTCGGGAGGCAGTGCTGTGCAGGAGGGGTGGGCCCTGCTGGTGGGCACCGGAGGCCTCTGGGCGCCATCCTGCTCCAGGTACAAGAGCGTGGGTCCCAACCCTAGTCTTTAGTAAACTCTGACTCAGATGTGTGTCACGTAGAAACATACCCTTCTGAAGCCAATTTTTTTTCTGTGAACTGTACGCTAGCAGCCCCGTGAACGTGTTTCAACAAAAGACCTCGTAACTGGAAAAATAACGTCAGCAGCAACGAATTACACTGCTGGTGCTGCAGTGGGAGTAGCTAGTCTGAGTTTGGGAAAAGGGAAGGCAGGAGAACTCAATTTGTCTCTTATTACTTGGACACCCTGACCTTCTTAACCTAACTCATTTTTACATTCTGTCCTGAGGTTTGAGGGGTTTATAACTTGAAAATAAAATGCATGAAGAAGAGATGCTGTCTCATCAGAGTCAGCAGTTGGGGTCCAGAGCTGCCAACCCTGGTGTCTTGGGAAGGAAACTGTACCAAAGTATACATCTTGCCAAAATGAGAATGTACCCTAGGATAGCAAATTTTTACTAGATTCAAAGATGTAAATAAAAAGATAAGAAGGATTAGATAAAAAAACTTTTTTTTAACAGGGAGGAAAACATTCCCATTTCCTCATCTTCCAAACCAAGAGCCTGAAAGTGTAACAAACAGCAAGCACATGGGAAACGGAAATGGCCCCTCACCCAAACCCCATACAGGAAAAAAGAAAAAAAGAAAAAGAAAGGAAAAAAAATCAAACCTGGCAACATCCCTAGTAAGAGATTAATTTGGATGGCCGAAGTTTTTCAGCTTAATAGTGCAAGCAGATGGGATGACAGCAATGTATGAAGACAGCAGTTCAGACATGCAATGTGTAATTCAGTAAGAGAGCCTGCCACAGTATTGGAGTGTTGTTTTGCAAAGAGACTGGAGGTCTGGGGTTTTCTCATTAGTGGATATTCAGCTTCAGGCAACAAGTTCTGATTTTCATAGTGAGGATGTACAGCACTGCATGAAGAGAAGTTAATTCTGGAGGGCAGTATGCTCGGTTTTCAGTCGCACAAGTATTAGAATCTCAACTTGCTTGTAAACCAAAATAAAAGTGTTTGGTTTTAGGCATTTGAAATTGTCTTTTCAAGGGACTTCAGCAGTAGTGTTTTGATGTTCCTTTTCTTAGAGGCATCCACAGTAAAATATATATTATTAGGAAATGACGTGTAAAAGCAGCAAAGCTGTTGGAAGAGATGTCTCCGTTGTGAATGCTGTGAAAGGCTCAGAGCAACTCGCCCTTGAGTACGCAGTGGTTGAGATGGCGAAGCCTCACCAACGATCTCCTTCCCCATAGCTCAGTGCTTGTCGCCCAGCACCAGCGTGAGGAGGCACCTGTGTCAAGGACCTGTCTTCCTTGCTAAAAATAGCAGACGGGGCCATGGGTGTGTTAGCATGTTCAGGCTGTCCTGCCGAACTGATGCGCTGTCATTGCTGGTATGTGGCTGTAGGGGGGTGTGGAGTTTCCCGGAGGGCTCCCGGCTGATTTCGACATCTCGCTTGCTCCAGCTGGGGTTGAGGTGCCCTAGAAAGCGAGTGGTTGACCTTCAGTGTGAGCAGAAAGGCTTTCAAGTAGCAGGAAATCACTGACTGCGCTTCCCGTGGTTTTATGTACAGGGCTGGGTTCCCTCCTCAAATGGTGGAAGCAGAGGATTTGTTCCTGGTACTAAAAGGAAACATAAAACAGGCAACAACAGAAACAAACCTTGAGAATAATTGCTGGAGTCTGTTCTCTCTTCGTTCTGAATGTGCAATTTCCATTAGAGCTAATAGAAGTGACGTAGCTTTCTGTTTGAAGGAAAGATACAGTCTTTCCTTTGAATTATGGTGCTTTAATCTGGTGCTGGGAAAGGTTGAAAGGTACTGAGATAATGCCTAAGTTATTGTTTGACCCTAATCCTCAGTTACTGACTGCTGAAATAGATTTTATCTGTTGACTGACAGGTCAATTGCTCTGAAATTTTCTTTTGGACTTGAGATTCATTGCTTGCGGTTTGTGGACTCGTTCGGTGTGAGAACATTGCTAGCTTTGACACTAAACATGGTCTTGTGTCAATGAAGGCATCTCTTTGCCTATTGACTGCTTTGGTCTAAGTATAAGGTGACTTGAGTTAGTGGGGATAATAAATAGGAGCTCTCTAGGCTGAGCAGTCTCCAGGCAGGCCCGAGGTTTGAATCCCCGTACTTCTAAAGCAATAAGAGATTCGCCTTTCTGCTTTCTGGCTTTTTTTTAGGATGCCTACGTGGCTGCCAAAGGGGGGGAATGACAGTTCAGGAGAACGTGGGGTCTCTGCCCACAAATCCCTCTCCTCCAGCCTTTTGAGGACCCCAATTTCATACAGGACGGGGAAATTGGAAGCAGCAGGTACCACCTGCAGACTTAGGACTGAATGGTGCATCTGGAAACACTCGCAGGCAGCCCACTGTCTGCTCTAGCAATGCTAGAACAGGACTTGTGCCTCACCACTCAGGAACTGCTTTGGGTATGTGAATCCCCAGTGTTAGGGCTCTCGCTGTGCAGAGTAGGAATAGGAGCTTGGCTTGACCTTGGCCTCTGCTTAGGTATGTGTGTGTGATGGGAGATTTGAGCAGCAAAAAGAGGAGCTTTGTGTCAGGAGAAGTATTTGCAGCCCACAAAGAGCAGGACATGTGAACGTGCGCATCTTGTGGTGTTTTCTGCCCCTTGGGGAGCTAGTGCCAGCTAAAAGCTTGCCCGTCTCTTGCTGTACCAGGACTGGACTTGTTCCAGCAGTTGTCTGCAGATGGCAGCCAGTGGTACTGACCCTGTGTTGCAAAGTGCCCTGAGGTCAGGTGGAAGGCACACTGAAAGGCCTAGGCTGTGTGTTTCCATTTTGTTGTTCATTCAGGTAACGAGAGGATTTAGCAGATTGAGCATGCCAAATGTTAAAAGGCCTTGGGGAGGTCCGTTTGTTTTGGAAAGTGCAAACCAAGTCTTTTTTCAGTGTCTGCTGCTTGAAAACGTGTCTGCCCTGGCTGATGTGTATCTTCTGGTTGTCTTTCAGAATGCTCCAGGACGACCTGCAGCTCAGTGATAGTGAAGACAGTGGTGACGACCAAGTCAGTTTTAGATGTTTTATACCCTACGCCCACAGACATCCCGTTAAATCATCGCGACGTGTTGCGTTGCTCTGAGCTCCTTAAGCTAACCTTTCCTCCCCCTCTCCTCTTTGTTTTTGTGAACAAAACAGGTTGTTGAAAAGCCACCTTCTTCACTTGCTCCTCCAAGGTACAGGTTTGTTCCCAAACTGCTAGGTAGACAGATAAGGAGGAAAAAAAGAATTGTTTATTTTATATGAGGGTAGGTGGGAAAGGGTCCCTCATTTCTGTCATAGATGCAAGCTTTGGTTTCTAGCTGCCTGAAGCCAAATTGGCTTTAGTTGTGTGAGGTTTTACAGAAAGCTTCAACTAGAAAGCAGTCCAGGCATGCTAGATTTTGCCTTTGAACCAGAATTGTATTTCCCCATCTGTTCCCTTCCGTTCTCCTCTTCCACACCATCACATTATTTGGAGAGCACACTGGAGATGATGGGATTTTCAGTTGTAATAGTGATGGCTAAGGTATGAGTGCAGCTGTAGTTCGGAAGGAAGCCAGAAGCAGCCAAGTAGGTGAAGAAGAAATTTGCTGAGGCTGCTTCAGCCCCTCCTGATAGGGCAACTTAGAAGCAGTATTCAAGGTTGACTGAAAAGCCACATACCTGGATTAGAAGCAGAAAGGTGGAGAAACCCCAGCAAGAGAGCACCTATGTACCTTTCTGGCTTGATGTGTGTGCTCTTCAAGCACTGGTGACAGTCTACAAAGTCAGGCTTGCACAAGGGCATATCGATTTCTTGGCATGACCGACTGTCTCTGCAGGCTCTTGAAACAGTATGTTCTTGCAATATCAGTCTGCATCAGCAAGGAGCTTGCCTCCACATCATACAAATGCATTTAAGCTGACATGGGAAACAGTTTTCAGAGTCAGAAGTCAATGTTTTGACTTCTTTAGTTGGTTTCAGAACAAAAAGGTATGCCTCAGCTCCATCCACTCCCATTGTCAGCAGGGCTGGGGCAAAGCACTTGTGAGCAGGGATGGGTTTTGCAAAAAATGTTGCTGTTTGGGGCTGTTCACAAAACAGCTGCAGCACCTCAAGCAAGTAACATGGGTGAAGAAGTGAGAACCTGCTTTCCCCCTTTTTGTGAAGGGGGAAAATAAAAACAGAGAAACCATCCGGGCATGTACGTTTCCGTCTTGTTAGTCTTTATTAGGCATCTTTTCTGCTGAGTGTTGGGACTTTCAGAATAGCATTTGTCGCTTTTTTTTTTTTTAAAGCCTTTTGTTGGCTAAATGCGGCTTTGTACTCTTGCAGTGACATCCTGCTTGTATAGTTATGGCTGGGTTGGAATTGAAGGTTTTATTATTTCCAGAGGTTTTTTTATTCCGGTGCTTTATCTTGGAGTATGGCAGTGTATTCTTTTGGCCTTGTCCCCTTTCCTTCCAGTGCCAAAACTTTAAGTTTTATTTCTGAATGCTTCCATATCAATATAGTAAGTAACCTTGACGCGTGCTGCTTTCTAATTTTATCTCCTGGTGGCCTTGCAGTGCCCTGCAGTCCAAGCCCGAGAGCGTGGCATCAGCACATTCCAGCAGCCCAGAGTCAGGGAGCACCAGTGACTCAGACAGCTCTTCAGACTCGGAGACGGAGAGCAGCTCGAGTGACAGTGAAGCCAACGACCCTGACCCTCCGAGAGTGTCAGCTCCTGAGGTGAATGCACGTGAACTGTAGGGGCTGCTTAATGCAGGCTCTCTGCTGGCTGAACGCAGTCAGACAGGGGACCTGAAATACCATCATCCTTCAGGTGTCCTGTTGGCATCTTTGCTGCATCATCAAGCTTCACTTGCCCTTTGCTTCTTTGCAGGAGTTTGTCAATGAAATAACCTGTAGTAATAGCATAAATTAGACTTTGAAGTGCCTGACCCTTGCCTTTTGGCGTCATTGGCTAGCACTCCTGGAGGAACTGGTGCCTTTACTGATGAGGCACAAGCAAGGCACAGGTGGGAACTGCAGCTTGTCCTCAGTGCTTGGGGCCCACCTCTGCCCGTGCAGCTCTTCAGGGTGCTGAGGCTGTCAGCTGCTTCAGGGTGAGCCCAATTCCCTGACATGCTCCGGGAAGCTGCCACTGCCCCTCTGCAGCTCCTGCGCATGAGTGACAGACTTGGCTTCTCCCAGCTGAAGTGATCAGGCCTGCAGGAAGGGCTGGAATGTGCTTAGACTTGCTTCTGTTGAGTTTGGCTCACATAGTGCTGCACTGGCGTTTCTGAGGCTTTTATTGGGAAAAGCAGGCAAACAGAGCTTAGTGCCTCAAAGTTGCATAATAATTGAGACCATGCAGCTTTTAAAAATCTGCTACAAATGTACTCGTGTCCTGCGGTTTAAAACAGGTCCTCCAGCTCACAAAACATTCTTGGGCCAGCAGGAAGTGCAGGGTTATATCTGATGGACCACAGCTTATATAAACCAGTCCACTGACAGCTTTGAGATAATTCTCACAAAGCCCAGAAACCTTGTCATTTATTCCTTTTGATCTCCCTAGCCTTAGCTTTCCTTTCTTTTACCTTAGAAGCACATTAACAGGGAGAATTTTGCGTGCAGAAGCTTTGAAAAGACCTGTCTTCTGATCTCACATCTAACACGCTTCACTCTGCAGCAGTTCACTCACAGACTTTGCCTTGTGCTATGTGAGAAACAGATATTATACTTACCTTCTTACACCAAATCATGCCTGCTTTATACTGAAAATATACTGTATTACAGTGTTGTTTTCACTCTAGTGAAGTCCTAGTTATCGTGGATTGACCATTTCCCCCCCTTTTTATTCAGTAAACTGTTCATTTTACACAAGGAGTCAAGTGGTGCACATGCTCTGTGTTTTTTATATCCAGCTCCTCACATAAAAGCAAAGACTTTAGGAACCATACGCAGTATTTGCTTATTATTATTTATTTTTTTAATATTGTCTCTTACTATCATTTGTGATTGGGAAGTTTAAAATGTGATAAAACCAAGTCCATTTTATAAACCAACTTTCTAAATGGAGTCACCCAGACACAGCTGAAGACACGTCTTCTTTGTCAACATGTTGTACGTCGCAAAGAAGGGTAGAGTCTGGGTGGAGAAGAAAATGCCAGCAGAAGGGATTAATTAGTCCTGGAAAGCCTTTCATGTGCTAGGGCTTCTCTTTTCTGAGAAGTGCTGTGGCTGTCCTCAGAAGAGAGTTGTGGCTGGGGAGGATTGGTGAGGGCACAAGCGTAGCTGTGCTCTGATGGTGCCCAGATCGCAAGTGACACATTTGAGCAATGCTGAAAATTAAGCGGCATTTTCAGAATGGGCCCTAGAGAATTGTGCCCCTAATTTGCAGCTTCAGATGTCTGTTTTTACAGCTGGCTGGTTAAGTTTTCTCCTGATACGTCAGACTTCTGTTTTGATTAGGCAGGGCTTCTCTTAACTATGTTACGTATCTGACTGATTGCAGAGGCCCTCAGTAGTCAGTCGTAGCTCATGCCTTGGTTGACCCAGGGGGACGCGAGTGTTGGATTGTGTAGGCAGAGGACTTGGAAGAAACTGAGCTTGATGTGTAAATTCTTTTGGTAACTGCTTAAGCCAAGGGAGCCTGCCAACCTACCTGTCAGACTTCAGCGAGATGTGACAGCTGGGACAGCTCTTGGTCCATCTTGTGCAGATTACTTTGTAAATGCATTGTGAGGATGGCACCTACTTTGTTTTCACAGTTGGTACTTGTCTGACTGTACAAAGACGTTGGGTAGTGGCACAGAGCAAACCAAGCAGGGGTTTTCAGGCGTATCTCTTACTGCACGACAGGCAGGGCTAGCAGAGATCCAGGAAAGCTGTACCACGTGGTTGGTCCTGTGCTTGTGAATTAAATGTTGATGTGTATGTACTAGAGCGTCCCCACTTTGTCATGGTCTTTCATCTTTAACAGTAAGGGGAAATTTTACTGGGTTCTGATAATGTGTGTTAGGATTGAGATAAAGGCGTCAGTCTTGCATCCTTCCTTTCTCTATTTGTCTGCAGCCTGACCCACCAACTTCAAACAAGTGGCAGCTTGACAACTGGCTCACCAAGGTGAACCCTCCAGCAGTGCCAGCAGAGAGCCCCAGAGAAACTGCCCACACAGATGGACATGAGGAGGACAAGGAGCCAGGACAGCATATTGACAGCGATTCCTCCCACGAGCACGCTGAGCCGAGGGAGCCTCAATACAAGAGCTCTGTCCGAGCAGCCAGGGCTTCTCAGGATGCTCACCTTCCGACCAAACGCAACTGCCAGAAGTCTCCCGTGTGCGCTGAGGAGCCCTCGCAGAGGCAGACTGTTGGTATCAAAAGGCCCAGCAAGCCTCCAGTGCACGAGGGGCCCAAGGGAGGCCTGAAGGTGGAGAGCGAACCTGGTCCTTACGAGGTTAGAGACCAGTCTTCCAGAGACAAGCCAAAAGTAAAAACGAAAGGGAGGCCAAAATCCAGCGACCGAAAAGAACTGAAACCCAGGCTGCAAGAGCCCCCCGAGAGCAGAAAGCACAAGAACTCCCATCAGGCCAGCGCCAAAGCCCTGCTGGACCCCAAGCCCCCGAGGGACATTGTGGTGGGCAGTACCCAGGAGCACCTCACTCTCAGCCCCCTCTCTCAGGGCCAGGGCACGACTCCCACCAGGACTAGCGGCCACAGGCCTGCTGCTGTGCTCAGAGAGGACTTCGACAAGGAGAAGCTTCCCTTGTGTGTCAAGGAGAAGAAGTTGCTGTCACCAGTGAGGGACGTGCACGTCCCTCACAGCCTCATGGTTAAAATTGATCTCCCGCTGCTGTCAAGAGTTCCCCAGCTCCCCGGGAAAGGCGGTCACCAGAAGAGAGTGGAGGCAAAGGAGTTCCCTGGTGCAAGGGGGCAGGATGTGGAGAGGAAAAACACGGACACTCCTGACAAGTCCTTCAAAAAGAGGAAGGTGAGAGGTGGAGGTGGAGGTGAAGGTGGGTTTGTGCAAGGACCGCAGTGATGTGTAGGGAGTTGTGGAGCTGTTTGAAAATCCCGTGCTTGGAGTTTGTTTCTGCTTCATAGGGTCAGATTGGGCTCATTGTCCTTCTCATACCATGGTGTTTCCAAACTTTTAAAGGGAAGATGTGTCAAAAACTATTCACAGATGTTTCTTATTGGTCAAAAATCCACTGCTGAGCAAATAAAAAGCCCTGCAAGCTGTCTAACAAATGCTTTGGTGTTTTCAAAGAATTCTTGCTGTTACATCTTGCTTGCAGCCTCAGTCCGAGTAGCGTGGCCTTTTCCTGTCTAGAGTTGTGGGTTTCTGGGAAACAATTGTGATGGCTGGCTTACGCAGAGAGAGAACAAATTCTGCGGCTGTGAACTGTGTGATTTCCAGGGGTGATGCCAGCAGCTACATGCCTTTTGCTTTTCCCTAAATGCAGACTTTGAACTAAACCACTGCTAATAACAACCATCACTAAACCCTCCTGTGCGTCTCAGTGCTTGGATGAATACATCGAAAAAGCCTCTGATTTCTCCTGGAGCTGCTGTGGCACTGGCAGAGATGCTGATGCTCACAAGATGCACGTCTCCAGTAAGGGGCTTTCCAGGGATCCCTTTGCAGAGTCCTGCAGCAGGAGTAGTTGCTTTCATTTGAATTCCTTCGCTTGGTTTGTTCACAAGTGTTTTTTTGAAAGCTGCCTCCCAAAGCAGGCTGTGAATATACTCACAGCCAGCTGGTTCACCTGCACAGCAAGTTAGCTGCAGGACTTGCAATGAACAGGCCTGCTGCATGTATTCATCGCTGCCTATGTATCTTTTTGGTCCCTCCTCAAGGAGTAGGTGGCTTAGCAGGTGGGGTGAATAACTGTGGGTTTGGGGTGGGTTTCATTTACACTTGTCACCCTGTGAGCTTCCCATGGTTACATGGGAGAACCGAGAAGAGCAGGGAAGTGGTGAAGAAACATGGGAGGAACAAGCAGTCCCTGTCCTGCAGAGCAGCAGGAGGAAGGTAGACAGGCAGTAAATAGGCAGTAAATCTCTCACTGCTCCTGTTGTTCTCCCTGAGACCCGAGAGAGGAGCTATTCCACACCGGGCATCCTGTGCCCTGCAGCCTAAGCATTGCACAGCTGGAAAACCCATCGCAGAGCCTCGCCACCCGCGCTAGGTCAGCGTGCCTGTGGTGGCTCAGGCTTTAACCCAGACAGCTTCTTTCTGCAGCAGCATGAAGCTCAATCTGACAAGCAGTGTGAGAACTTAACCCGTGCACCTGCTGGAGCCATGCTCTGGAGGCTCAGAGGTGGACTTCGTGCCATGCACAACCCGCAGAGCTCCCATCGCGCTGAGGTTAACCTGCATTTGCCCCTGAAGGCAGATGCAAAGTCCTGGGATGCTTTGGGCTAGCACCAGGCACTCCATGGGTAGTGCTGGCTGAAGAGCTCCTTTTGTTTTGCATTTCCTTGTCTTATAATGAATTATTCTGAAGGTTTTCTGTTCAGGTGAGACGATAATTTGGTACTGCATGCTTTGTATCGTAAGATCTGTGGAGTGTGCTTAAAAAGTGTCATTTATTATCCCTCTGCCTCAGTGGTTCCTGCTGTTCAGTGTATAGGCAGCAAATTTAATTGACACTTCAAAATTTCATGCTATACTTGATTCTTGCTAGTAAAACATCTTGACTACATCCATGTGTAGTCTAGATCTCCAATGAATGCTTTTTTTCCCTTCCCTTAGACAAAAACAAACAAGCGAACAAAAAAGTATCACAAAACACTAGGAGAAGAAAACCAACACCCAGAACAGATCATGAAATGCTTCAGCTATAGAAGTACGTTTGTTTCAGACTGTTGGCAAGGAGAGGTTTAGGCAGTTCATCCCCTCCACTACAAAATAATTATTCTAACCAGAAGAAGTAGATAAAATGTCATGTTAGGATACTTGTCGTTGAGCCTGAAATCAACTGTGCTCTGGTTTTCCACTTTGTCAGTTCCAATCTCTTTTCTTTTTTTAACATGAAGCCATCAAATGTAGCTGTGTTGGTCTGTACTGTACATGAACTTCCTAAATCTGAGTGATTTTTTTGTTTTGTTTTTGTTAGAGGGACATGGAGAAGGAGATTGATAGGAAGAAAATGAAATCAGACAAAGAAACAAAATCATTGCAGTCTTCAACTAACAAAGACTCCGCTAAACAGAAGTGAGTATACAGCGGTGGGATAGCAGAAACTGAGCCTTTCTTTTAAAGCTTAAAGCAAGGAACTGTACCTTTTATTCTTCTTGTGAGTTTGTTTAACATAATGTGCTTTCTGAAACTTAATCTGCTGCAAATTTGTCTGTATGTCCTGACACCAGCCATGTGGCTATGAGAGTGTAATTTATTTGCCTCTTTATTTGTTGCAGATGTGCAATTATACTTGGTGTCATTGATCTTCCTCTGCCTTTATAATGCAGAATGTTCATGTTCTTGTTATTCAAGCACAAGGTGACGTTGTAGTGCCTGTTTCCCCTTCCATACTTGTATTATGCTGCTGTAAAACCATTGAATGTGGTGGTATTTGTCCTGATTTCTAGCAGCTGAGAAGGAATGAAGAGTTGACCATTTTCAACACAAACTTGTCCATCCTGCAGTTCAGAGTGCTGTGTGCTCTGGTCCATCCATTACACATTTTCCCCTTCTTGGTTTCTGCTGTCTTACTTGTTTTTGGGGCTGTAATGCTCATGGTCCAGAAAACAGATCTGTGTATGTAGGTGAGGATAGATAGGGAGCATTTCCCTTTTCCACTAAATGCAGCTCGTGCGACTGAACAAACGCACACCCAGGGTGCCTTTGGAATCGTGACCCTGTCTCAAATTTCAGGTGGCCCTTACAGCCAGAAAATTCTCATCTCACAGAGCAAGTGAGACAGACTTAGAGAACTGAAACGTCAGGACTGGGGTTTAGCCAGGTGAAGGGACTTTGCAGCCCTGCTAATAATGGAAGGGTTTTGAATCCAGGGTTCGTACCTCCCCTTTTCTCAGAGCAAACCAGCGCCCCTTCTAGCCATGTGGTGACCTTTAGAGCGGGAAGAATTGGATCCTTTTTTGTGGGGAGAGAGCTCCAGGGTCAGGTCAGGGATGCAGGTTAACTTGGCTGGAGGTTGGGAAGGAGGTTGGGGCTGCTGCTCTGCTCCCTGTAAAAGGCCCTCTCTGGAGGATCGTGCTGCACGAGGTGGCACAGTTAAGAAGGGAGAGCTGAGCAAGCTGCTCAACTTCACACTTCTCACTGCGTTTCATTTTGTTTCTTCCTCTCCTGACTTTGCAGCTGGAGGGTTGGCATTCACTGCTCTAGACATTTTGTGCATTCTTGGAAACTGAGGAGCTGAAGGAAAATGAAATAAAAAAGGGTAGTTGCAAAACAAGGTTTAGTGCTATTGGGTGCTGCCTATAACTGCTGGAGTTCCCTGGTAATCCTAACCCCAGATGATCAGAAATTTGCCACAGAGTTATTAAATATGATCAGCTCTGCCATTTAAAAGCACAGCCTTTAAAGTCTCTGTCCCTCATATCCTCCCAACTCGTATGTGTTGTCTAGTTTAGCTGGCAAGTCCCAAAGGAACAACTCAGTTTAATTCTGTCAAAGCACGCACAGGATCAAGTGTCAGGGCAAGTATCCTTGACTGTAAAAGATATCTTCTACCGTAACGGGGGGAGAGGGGCAGCGCTGTGCATCACTTGCCATGTTGGGTGAAGTGTCCCGGGGATTTTACTTGCTGGAATTACCTCTCCCCCTTTTTCAGTGAAAAGGTGCTGTGTTGGAGGGGTGTCATTTTTGCAACATTCTGACATTCTGGTTGCAAGTCTTTCCTCCAAGAATAAGCCCTGGGGCTTATTCCTACTTCAAAAGCAACTTGCTTGTGCGTTGTTGACAGCTGAACATGTGGGATCTAATGCACTGTGAAGTCCCTGAGGTTTCATTTTGCTTTTGCAAGATTCTTTGTTAACAAGTCAGTTCACATTTCCAGAGAAATTTGAACAGAATTGGTACACAATGTATTTAAGTTTTCTGATTGTTTTTTCTGTTAAAAAAAAATCCCTATATTATATAGACATTGTATTCATGCCAATTGCAAAATTCATTTCCCATCTCTAGAGCACCAAAAGCATCATTTGAGACCCAGAAGAAAGATCTCCTGCTACCCCCACCACTGCCACCCATGTCTCCCTTACATTCTGCACCAAAGTCAACCAAGATGGCCCAAAAGAGACCCAGGAGTGAGAACGGCCAGCTGCCTGCCACAGAAAACAACACTGCCAGGGACTCAAGCAGCCACAAGGATCCTTTGTCTGCCAAGCACAAGAAGGTGGAGAGAAAGCACCCTGAACAGGTGAAGGGCAACAAAGTAGGTATCCATTACTGCTGGCGTATCCTGTGACCCGTGGGTACTGTGTGATTTGCTTTAGAAACCTTCCCTTAGGATATTGAACAAAAAGAAGGGTAAGCCAGCCACTAGAGAAAGCTCTTTGAAGCATATTTGCCCCTTCGGTGGCTATCTGTGACCCTATCTTGCTAGCCCTAATGCCCGTGCTGTAATATCTCAGGTCAATTTCCATCTTCTGTTTTATTTTAATCTTACTTGTGAAACACAATGAGAAGCTGTGACCATGTAAAAATTAAAGGCAAGAGAATTGTGTTTATGCCAGGACCTGGTTCTGACTGTAGGCAACTGCGAGTATAATACAATAGGTGTGAAAATAAGTGTGTTTACAAAAGGTAAAAAAAAAAAAAAAGTTCATTCTTGAAAATAAGCAACCTTTGGTTTTACCTGTAACCTTCACTATGAGCTTTCATAGTTTGCTTACAAAATTATTGTTAATGATTCTTGCAGCTTAATCTTTGCATTATTGGGTTATAAAATTCAATTATGTTGCCATTTACAAGTGCCTGGATGTTTGTGGTCTGGGACTTTGATGTGTGTGCACATTAATGGAGACTGTCTGTGCTGGCTTCTAACTGCTTTCTTTTTCCTGATGTTGTAGATAGCAATACAGAGTCAGCAACTGCTGTGTGGTTGAACTAGAGTAAGTGTGAATAGGTAGTACTAGTTCCTGCCTTTTCTAGTGGCCGTGAAAAATGTGCTCCTAGCGTCCTTGCTGCTCTCTTAGCCATTGTGCAAGGAAACCTGCTGCCTAATTTCTGCATGCTCAGGGAAAATCTGAATAGTATTAACCCTCACCAGCAGTCTAGCGAGAAGCCAGGTTTTCATTTCCAGTATTGGAGTGGGGACTGGGGAAGAAAGAAAGAAGAAAGCGGGGAGCCTGGAGAAGTATACTATGTCTCAGACAAATAAACATTTTCTCTTTAAATTTAGGAAAGCTGTGCTTTAGAACACTTTTAGATGGATGTCTCTAACCAGCTTTATCTCGCTCTGTGATTTTTCAGGGATCTGCAGGGGATGTCACGAATCCTTTCCCAGTGCCTTCTTTGCCAAATGGTACCTCCAAGCCAAGGAGACCTCAAGTCAAGTTTGAAAAGTAAGTGTGTGTTTTGTGCTCCTCATCTGTTCGTTCTGAAGACACTGGGCTTCTGCTCCATATTGAGCACTGCTTTTGTGAGAGAGAGAGATAGAGGACCTGCCCCGTCCTTCTCACCTCTGGGACTTCCCCACCCGCCACAAAGCAAAGCTCCCTCCTCTCACCAGCTCTTGTTTTGAGGGAGCTGGTGTAGACGCAGGTACTTCTTAACTCAGAGACAATCCCCCTCTGCAAGGCCATGTCTCTTGTGCCTGCCTGCAAGGGATGGGTGCTGGTTTGTCTGATTCCTGACAGGTGGTAGACTTGTCTGTGACAAGGTGCTGTGCAGGAGACTGATGTCTCTGAGAAGACGTGATTCCTTTCTGGCTCATTGTGTTAGTGCTCAGGTGGCTCCATGCCATTTGCGTGGTGAACAGATTATTCCCGCACTCAGAATCATGCCTGGTCCTGCTTTATCATCAGTTAGGAGACTGGGACCTGCAGCAGCCTTGGTGACCCCATCCCTTGTAAGCACCTACCTGGAACGCAAGTTCTTGTGCTCTGAGATGAGTGCATCGTGTTGCAAGGTGTGCTGTATGCTTCAGACAAAATATGGGGGTGTTGTGATTGAGGAATGACAGGCAATCACATGACTACTATTTTTACATGGAAGTGAAGAAGTAAGCTTGTACTCACAGAAGACTAACTTCCTATTATTATTTTATGTCCAAATATAAATTTTACCTGGTTTTCTATCATATCCTTAAATAGTCTTAAAAAAAAATCAACTTCTTTTCATACCATTTTGTTTGTGCATTCAGCAGCTGTGTATTTACGAACAGGCAGATAACACTGATTTAGTGATTATCATAACTCTAACGTGCGTTTGGTAACAGTACCAGGTTGTACTGGAGTCACAGCATCCTCTAGATAAGGTAAAATCAATACTTACACTACGCTTTTTTTCTTGTGTCTTTTCTCCTCTGTCTGCCCCCAATTCAGACAGCATTCAATGGAATATCACATAGAAGAGGCCAAGAGGCTGAAGCACAAAGCTGATGCAATGGTAAGCCTGGGACCTCTGCTAGAAAAGTCCAGCGGCTCTTGCACGGGGATCTGATAGCTGCAGGCACGTGATCAGGTTGTGTTGGCTCATGTCACTTCCACCTAACGGAGTATGTGCTTAGTCATACGTGGAGAGGCTGTTTTCATTTGCCTAATTTTCAGGCACTTCCCTTTGTATAAACACACTTAGAGATTATGCCTGGAGAATAGGAATCGAAATGGGCTTGGAGGTTAGCAGGCCTCTGCTTTGCAGAGCTATCACTCTGTCTTGGGAAGATGGCTCAGAGAGTTGGTTTTACAGCAGTTCTCTCTGAAATATCAAGATTCTGATGATGATTGTGTTGCTGGTGAACAAAACTTGAAAGTGCCCTTTGCTGGCTGTCTCAGATGCGTGCAGTTTAACAGCATGCATGGTTAAACTACGTTTTTTTTTGCTAGATATGGCTCAGTCAGGTAATGTATGTTTGCCACTTGCCGTTCCCCTGTGAAAATAAAGTGGGGAAAGTAATAGAGTGGGAAAACCCCACCTGCCTCGCATGAGGCCTGCCCCCAGTGCCAGCCAAGAGTATCCAAAGAATGTGAAGAAAATAAATTATCAGAGAAAATCACTTGGCTGTGTCAGAGCATAAGGTGGAGACCCAGGTAGCCAGAGCACACAGAGCTGATGACTAGGACTACGTTAGGGACCCTGAGGAGAACCCTTTTGTTATCACCTGGAGGTTTGACGTGATTTTTTTTTTTTATTCAAATACTGCCTATTTAGGAGGAGAAAAGGAATTCAGGTAGAGAGAAATAGTATTTTCCGTAGTCTGAAAATGGGATTTTTTTCCCAACAGACCGACAAGACTGGAAAGGCCTTTCAGTACCTTGATGCTGCCCTTTCCTTCATTGAATATGGGATTGCCATGGAATCAGATGCATCAGCACCAAAATCTGCTTACAGCATATTCGCCGACACGATAGATCTCATCAAGTAAGTGGTTTTGGAACCGTGACGGTTAGGCAGTATGTTTGGAGGAGAGTGGTTGGTTGTGTCATTTGTTTGCAACCAGGATGGCTCTGGATGCCTGTGAAGCTGATTGAGACAGCTGCCTGTTATTTTTTGTAGTAGGCTTCAAACTTACTTTTAAAAATGTCATTGCTCTATGGTTTTGACAGACTGTATTTCCACAATGCTGTTGTTGTTTTGCTTTCAAAAAGGAGATTTGCCCTTTTTTTTTTTTTTTAAACCTTCCAAAAAGAAAGAATTCCACCAAGATGTCTATCCTGGCCAGAAACACTGGAATTAATATTTCACCCTCAGTTCAGGGGGACCCTAGGTCTGTGGTGGCTCCCTGGGGAGGCACTTAGTTGTACATGTGCGCATGTTGCCCATTAATCAGTCTAAGAGGAGAGGAGAGGAGGTCCTGTGAGGGGCTACATCTATTCCTACTATGGGTGACACAAGGCATTTTCAGACAAAGTTGTCTGCTCAAAATCATACCAAGCACTCAGTGCCAGCACCAAGGATTCAGGTCAAGTTTCCTGGTTTTTGGACCAATGTTTAAGCTGGTGGTATGTGCTAGTTTTTCGTGAACAGTGGGACTTAAGAGCCTTGACGACTGATATGATTGTTATTTTTGTTTCCTTAGATTCATAATGACATTAAAACCCTTTACGGACACCTCAGCATCTTCACATGAAAAAATCTTTGCTGTGTTATGGTGCGTAATGTTTTCTCTGTGACTTCATAGTCTGTTCCTAGATCTGGTATAGTGAAAGCCCTGTTGCTGTCGGGGCAAAGGAATGAGTGAAATGGGAATCAGAGTTCTGCAAGGGAAAAAGCAATATAAAAGCCAGAGCAAACTGGAACATCTCTGAAGTGAGCCAGAATACCTAAAGGGACCACATGTGGAAGGCACCGGCTCTAAAATTTGATCTGATGGTAACTTGAGAGCACATAAGGACTTTCACCTCAGGTGGAAGAATGTGATGTGCCTGCCCACGTTTTGGCCATGTTGAACAGAGCTGAGGTGCTGCTGGACAGGGGCACGTTCAGCCCATGACATCCGTAAGAGGCTGGGCACCCATTTCTTTAAAACGTGGCCCTTCCTCTTTTTTCTTCTGTTGTGTGATTTTTTTTCACTGAGTCTTCGTTTCTGAGATGAGCAGGACAGGAGAAATCCTGAGGTCTCTTGAATTTGCAGAGAGGCTGATGGGTGCCTGCCCCATCCCACATGGTGGATTGCTGGCGAGCCAGCAGCAGTGGGCACAGGTGCTGACTCTTGGGTTTCTTTCTGTTCACAGCATGCGCTGCCAGTCCCTCCTGCACATGGCAATGTTTCGTTACAAAAAGGACACTGCAATAAAGTATTCCAGGATCCTGAATGACCACTTCAAGGTAGGGCACGTGTATTGCCAAGCTGCCAGTTGAACAGCTGTAGCTGTTACTGGTGTGGGCCAACAAAACTAACAAGAACTCTCTTCCTTGCTGCAGAGTTCTTCCAGAGTAACACAAGCACCTTCTCCATGTGTTGCAAGGTAAGATGTAGAAATATGGGTCTTGTGGTGCGTCCATGAAGGTGTAAGCGAAAACAGTAGCAGGGATCTTTGAGATGCTAGCCGCATTTGAGAGCGACTGACTCTGCCCTGCCACCTGAAATCGTTTTGTTACAGGGTGCAAGTATGTTTCTGCTCTCTTATTCTCCATCTTCTGCATCGGAGAGGGATTTTTTTCGCTATGAGATCCAGAGGGTTAGCACCTATCATGCAGAGTAGTTTTCCACCAGAGGAGCAGGGAGAGTAATGTCACTGAGCTGCTCTCAGAGCCCCTGGTGTTCTCATCCTTCCTTTGGATGTCAGAGATCCCTAAGACCTGCTGGGACACCATCCCCTCTCCCTGGCTACTGACCAGTGGGATTATGCCTTTACCATGTGGCAGCCTCACTTTAAAGTGGTATTTCCATATTTTTCTCCGATTTAGCTGCTGATTAAGAAAAAGAAACACATTTTCTGACTTCTGATTTATTGAACATCTTGTCATTCTTATGTATTTGCTGCAGAGTTCTTTTATATGTAGCAGCAAAAGTAAAAGGAAAGCTGTCATATAAGAGCGTTTGGCCCAAAGCCCAGCACACTGGGCCTGCTTTTTAGCAGCGCTAGGAGTTTTACTGTGTTTTGCAGTAACGGTGTGTGGCAAATAGATGCTCAGCTCTGCATCTGTTCCATTTAAACTCTGTGGTTGAGAGGCTTGTTTGGTCTGAAATTCCAGTTATTCTTATGCCACCTTGTGCAGTACAGCTGACCAGTATGTAAATAGTCTCCCAGGAGCAGTGGTGGAGGCTGTCTGTACAAGTAACTTATAACTAGATTGGGTGAAGCAGTGGGAAGCAATGATGGGGGTGAAGCCAGCAGGCAGCTGAGCTGGCCACATTGAGCTTCTCCAGGTCTGCAAGTAAAGGACTAGCTGCCAGAAAGCTCCAGTCCCCATAAGCGGGGGACAACATAAGCATGCCTGAAGTCGTTAGGTAAAAACACTTGGATTACCTGGTGAAGGCTTCCACAAATAGGTGTGGATTTTGGAAGGTGGATGGGCGATGCTTTTGGGTGTCTGATCCCTTGTTTCTTTTGTCCCAAGAGGAGTGCTTGGAGTTGGGGATCACTTGAAAAACCTTGGCCTTGCACCTGAAGGATAATTATGTCCTCTCTAGCTGAACACTTCTCAGTTTTCAACACTCACTCCGTAGCACAGGCCCAAATGGCATGGGATAGCTCCTGGTATGAGCCTTGTGGTAAGACATTTGTTGCTGAAGGTAACATTCATGGTGGTGTTTCTTTCTCCTGCAGAAGCACAGGCATGCCTTCTCCTCTTTCTCCAATGCCCTCTCCTGCTGGATCCATGAGTTCTCAGCCAGGATCAAATGCTAGCAATTGTGGTGGCAACAGCATTAGCTCTTCAGTCACCATCCCTTATAATATCCCAAGCATCACCTCTTCATATGTCAACATCACTTCCTATATCCTCTATGCGTATGATATTTGGGAACAGGCTGATGCACTGGCCAGGAAGAATAAGGGTAAGGTTTTTTCCCTTTGGCTTTTCTGTCTTGCACGTTGTGTTTATCTGCATGTGCCTGCTTAAATCCTAACGCTCGGTGTAGCAAACACCATGCCTACAGATCAAAGCCTCAAATATGTGGAAATAGACATCTGTGGTGTATTGGCTGGTTTTAGGCAGAGATACTTGCTGGCAATGTGTTGGTGAGTGTTCCAAATTAAAAGTACTTCTCAGTAGCCTCAGAAGTCTAACAGCCTAAGGGGTGAGAGTATCGAGCACAGAAAACCAGGCAAATTGCTTCACAGTAGCAAGAGAAGCACCAGTGTTTTTCTGCTATTTGTTTTTCCCTTTGTGGGAAGCTTAGGTTTTCGGAGTTGGTTCACCCAACTTTCAAACAGGTTTGTGCCCAATGGCCTGCTGCTTCATTTTGTTTGTCAGCCTCCCAGGTATTCTTGATTTGAAAATGGCGAGGCTGGTTTCCTGCCATAAGAGAGCAGGCGAGCAGCACTTCAATGGGAGCCCTTGTTGGGCATGTGACTGGCATTTGCCAGTAGCATTTCCTAAATCCTCTGCTACTTTTTTACCTTAGAGATTTATTGTTTCAAATAGTGTCTCATTGTCCCACAAGCAGCTGTGGGTAAGCAACAGCCCCAGAGCAGGCACAGTTCAGTCTGTGACCAGCCAGCCCACGTGGTGTTCGCAGTGCCGTTGTTCATAGGACACCATGTTTTGTCAGCTACTGTGAGTGAAGGGATGTATTGCCAAACCTGCAAAAGAAAATGAGAAGGATGTGCCTGGCCTAAATTATTGGAAGGCTGTAAAAACACTCATGCTAGTCAGGCAGTTTCTGAAATTCAAAAGGCTTTGTAAGTAAGTGTTGAATAAAGTAACTCCAGTTGTTGGCTGTCTGCTGAGCAGATGCGTGCTCACAGCAGCAGTTCACGTGTAGTGTTTTGGGCTGTATCCTCGAGAGGCTGATCAAAGGCTGCCACACTGAAGGCATGTGCTGGTAAGCCAGAGCGAATGAGTCATGGAAGAAAACCCACGGGAGAGCAGGCAGAGCACAACCGTGCATCAAGCAAGATGAAAATCAACCCCTGTTCTAGGCTGCTGCTTCAGTGCAGGGGAATGACGGCTGGTTTGTTAAATGCTCCTGAGGGCGTGGATCCATGCAGAACAGTGAATAGTCATGTAGGCTTGGCACTTGTTTTGGTGGAGACGTTGGAGGCCTGTCTGGCTGAGGAGCTGTCAGGTCTCCGTGGTCTGAGGATGGAAGGACAGCAGGGACCAGGCTGATGACAGCTGCTCGTGCTTCCAGGCAGCACTCAGAAAAACGCTCAAATTTGGCTTCTTAAACCCGGGGGACATGCGCAGCAGGGACTGAGCTACGAACACCCAGACTCCTGCTCACCTGCCATGGAGTGTCCATGTCCTTCCGATGCCAGAACGTGGGGAGGCACTTCAGTGCGTGTGCGTGTGATCCTTGCATGCGCCCTGCGTCACATGCTTGTTGCACTGGCGAAAGCCCTGATCTTTGTGCATTAACAAGGTCTTTCGTGAGACTTGAGGACTGCTGCTGTCCCCCCTCGCTGCCCCCAGCCCATCGGCTGTGCCTCTTGTGTGAAACCAACCAATTGTTCTATCTCTCTCTTTCTCTCTCTCTCTCTCTCTCTCTCCCCTCCTTCTCTAGAGTTTTTTGCTGAACTCAGCGCAGCGGCGTGCCCTCTGGCACTGAACAGTAGCATGACCGAACTGGTACACTACAGTAGACAGGGTTTACAGTGGCTGAGACTGGAGACAAATACGCCTTAACTGGTGCTCAAGGTGGTTAAGTACCTTGAACTCTTTTGCACTTTGGAAGCCTCAGAAACAGTCTGGCTTGCTGAATCATGGGATACAAAGCACCTGCAAGGGAAAATAAATCAGAGTGGAAGGGATCTGGTTACACTGGAAAAAAAAATGAACTTTGTTTTTAGGGTAACATTTTGCTGCCTTGAAAAAGAAGAGACAGAGGAGGGCCCCAGCATTGATGTCGCCTTCCTTTAAAACAACAAAGTGCAATGAATTGTCTGAATGGCTCAATGTATTGATGGTCTATAAACATTTCTATTACGAATAACCAGCAGGACAATAATCACACGTGAAGAAGTGCCGACAAGAAGGAAATCTGCCTCCAGAGGTGAGTTATTATGCAACATGCCACAGTCTGCAACAGCTGTGTGCCCAGAAGAGATGTCAGAGAAGTGTTTTTGCAAGCACGGATGCAGTTCATCACACCGCGTTGGTTCTTTGTCCATCACACCACGTTGGTTCTCGGATGGCGAGTAGCGTCCTCATCAGCACCCAGCAGCATTATGTTACAGTAGACAGCCGAGTGATCTGCCTCGCCTGCTTCCCAGCCTCACCCGCGTGCACTCGCCAGCCAGCTCCTGTGCTGAGAGTCGGGTGAAGCCCTGCCATCGGTGCTGCATGTTCACTTCTGGAGTCACCATTGCTGCGGTCCTCTTCCTTGCCGTACGCTCACCCACACGCCCGCCCCTAACGCTGTGTTGCTCGCCATCTCGCTCGGTTTCAGCCACGTAAGCTGAACGTGGTCAAGGTGGTGAAATCACCAGGTGTGGCTGGAAACAGCTCAGCGCCCGCCCTGCTGAGGACGCCTCGTCCGGTTGCGTTGGGTGGTTTCGGTGGGTGGGGGCGCGCGGCCGTTCTGGGGCTCTGCGGGTGAGCGGGGAGGGGCTGCTTGTGGAAAGCGAGGCAAATCCTGCACTTGGATATCGGCACGCAACCCTCGCAGGTCTTGGTGAGTATCTAAGAGCAGGATCTGGTACCCAAGTCGTGCATTCTTTGTGTGGGAGGTAATTCATGTGCTCTTCCTCAGCCAAGCCCCAGGACGGGCCCAGGGACTTGGAAATCTGTCTTCAGGGGATCATGGAAGGGAATAATGAGGTGTTTGCAAGCCTTTTTTTCCTTGTCAGGAGCTGCACATTTGAAATTGCGATTTTGCAAGTGGCAATAAGAGCGAAGGCAGTATCTGCGGCATTTGTGCGTTCAGTAAAAAGACAGCCTTCTGTACCCAAAGATTTCCTGTTGCATGACAGCAGCATCCTGCCATCCTCATGTCTAATAGTGTGCCTTAGCCCTCTGGTCCCCTCTCGCATCCCTCGCCCTGTCGCTGACTCAGATGCGGGAGTGGCAAAGAGGAGGATGATATCCCAAAATCATTGTGCTTACAGGAAGGAACATGTCTCCGGTGAAGTAGTTCCCTTTTCCCACCTAATACCAGGATGGAGGAACAGGTCTGCACACATGCAGCAGCACCTCCATTGTAAAATACCTGCTGGTGGTTTGGAGGCTCGCAAAAACCAGCAGCGAACACATATCAGCAAAAGGTCTGCATTTCCAGAAGTAGGTCCTGTAGAAGTGGCCCCTGCTGCGGGGCTCAGCTCCAGTTGGAGCTGGCGGGAGCGTGCCGTGCCGGAGACGCACCTCCCTGGGCGTCTTCCCGGACCTTCGAGTCGTCTTACATTCACTTTATTCAAAGCCTTAGCGCATTTCAGGGATAAGCTGCCCTAGTGGTGGAAGGGAGGTCCCTGTCCCCTGCCTGATTTACCTGCCGACCCTCACGCACGCTACCCCGGCTTTGGCCCGAGTGCGGAGGGGAGGCTGGGACTTAGGGCTGCGATCTCAGGAAGCGTGGGAGGGGACAGCCAGGTCCAGCTCCTGGTGTGCACTTTGGGGTTGGTTGGCGGGCCAGCGGCCTTTTCTGACTTGGTCTTGGTGCAGAGTTAGTGTCAGGCCCACCAGCCAAGCAGGACGAAGGCAGAAAGCCTCATGGCAGCCGGACAGCAGCGTGGGAGTGGGCAAGAAGCACGGCAAGGGTGAGGGTGAGTGGGAGCAGGGAGGGCGCTCAGCCTGGGACGGCATTTCATGTGCTGTCCCCAGCCGTGGCCCCCGGCCCTCCAAGCACTTTGCAACCCGGATGGGGAGCACCCATTGCCCAGCGGGCGAGCGGAGTGTGTGCAGCTGCATGGCTGGCATGCGCCCGGGGCGGTGGGGGGCTCTCGTTTCAAAGGCCAGGGGCCTGCGGAAGCGTCGGTAACCGGCTGCACGCCAGCAGCCGGCTTTTTCTTTCTGTTACGGAGGAGACTGCTTACATAGTTGTTACTTTTTAGAAAGCCATCGTATTTCAACCATGAGCCAGGTCAGAGGCCTGTGAGGGATAGTGGAAGATGCCCATAGTTTTCACCTGAGTCTGGTCAGGCCCTTTAAAAAAAAAAAAAAAAAAAAGGAAAGAAAAGGAAAAGGAAAAAAGAAAAAAAAAGGAAAAAAAAAGGAAATAGGATTTGCCATTAGAAAACAAAACCATGCATCCAAGGAAAAAGGAAAAACAGAGGTGATGGTTGAGTCCCCGAAGGAGAGAAGGAGGGTATGGTGGCAACAAAGCATCATTTCCACACAATATTTATTTAGAAGGAATAATACATGTGTTTAAATTGTCAAATGTTCTATTTTTAAGATGCTGTTTATTTAAGAGTTGGAAAGCCCCACTTACATGGAGACAGAGATCTCTTCTGTAACCAAAAGTCAAAGTCTGACTGCAATGTCCTTGTTTTTGTGTTTTTTTTCCCCTCCCTCTTGGTTCCCATTGCAAATCTGTACATCTTAAACTTATTTTGGGGATGCACATCCCTCTTGTAAATACCGTTTTCTGCCCTGTGTGTGGTGGAGTGTCCGAGATGGTCGATTCATTCCTACGGGGTAATAAACAATAAATGAAGTAGCCCATTTGTTACGAGTCATTGCGAGAGTCCTCATGTTCTCAGCTTCTTGTCGAGAAACCAGGTCTGCGCAGGCGGGCTGGTTAGTGCCTTTGTGCCGTGCCGCGAGGGGCAGCGGCACCCTGTCAGCCCGCGGGGTCTGCTGCCCCGCCACCCCTCACCCGCCTAAGGGGGTCCCCGTGGCCTCGCGCTTCTCCTCTGGGTGTTCTGCTCTCTGCTTGCCGTTGGAAAACGTCACGGTTCCCTGGAAGAGCGGCTTCGCATCTCTATGCACTGTTGTGGTATAATCCGTGTTTATTTCAGGTCCTTTCTGCAACACGCATTGCACCTACGATGTTTGCTACTAATGGATGTGGTTTTTTTTAACACAGTGTCTAAAGCGTAGAGAATACTGAAATCTGTTTTAATACTCATTAGATATGTTGCTCTTACAGATGGCGTATATGGAAATGTACACTTTTTTTTTAGGTCAGTGCAGTTTTTCACTGCGCATGTAAAATCCCAAGGGCAAAATTGATCTTGAAGTAAAAGGAAAAGAACAACTAGTTTGACAAAAACTGCAGTGTGAAACATCCCCAGGTGAGCACCTGCTGCAGTCTTGAGCTGTGGACTAGACAGGAGGAGCTTGCGGCAAGGTGGCACTGGACACAGTTTGCCAAAACCAGAAGATGTTTCAATCAGCTTGGAGCCAGCTTGGCCCCTGCGAGGTTTGCCACAGTGCAGGGTGGCCACGGGGCGAGCTGTTGGTGACCGGCAGAGCCAAACCTGGAGCTTGCAGCAGTGTTGTGCCAGCCCGGGCGTCCTGTGGCAGTGACGTACTTGGGGTTGGGTTTTTATTTTTGCGTGTTTATTTATTGAGCCTGTATTGACCAAACCTAATTTTGCAGCCGTGTATAATTTATTTTGAGATTTGTTATACACTATGGATTAGCTGTCTTTCTCTCCTTGGCTTTGCTTATCTGTTTCAGAGGCAAATGTTATTTTTGGCAAACCAGCTGCATTAAGGTTGATTGCAGTCGCTCAGCTCTCTGCTGGCCTCCAGACACTGAGATCTCTCTTTGGCAGCCTGTGCTTTCTTGATGTGAATTGCACTGTTAGTAACCACTGTCGCTACCCGGAATCAGCAGTATTCCAAGGCCACTGTCAGCATTTCTCAATCTGTTTCCATAAACTTTGTGTTCCTGAAGCAAGCATTTTGTACGTGCTACATCTGCAGCGTGTTGTCAGTGGGGTTTTGTGATGGGCTTTGTCAAGGTACGAGGCTCCCGGAAGTCTTGTTGGGATTTGTCCTCTCCCACTCAGTATTGCTGAGGTTAAGCTTTTCTCTGGGTCCAACGTTTCGTGTCGTAACAGCACAGCAGCGTTGTCCACTTCCATTAAGCCATCAAAACCGCAACCCAGCTGATGGCTTCTTTCTGTTCTGCTTCGATGTCCGCAAGTGTGTGGCTGCCCAGCCGCGGCCCCTTGCTGCTGGGAGGCATTTCTGCAAGCTGCTCAGAGCCGTGCACCTCCTTGCTGGTTGCACGCAGGAGCTGGTGAGGGTTGTGGGGGCAAGGTTTTTGCTTTGCTTGGTTTCTCCGCGTGTCCCCAGGAAGCAGGGTTTGGTGAGATGCACCCTGTGCCCGCAAAGGCTTCACATACGGCACTTCTCAAGCAGAGTAGAGGTGTGTGGCAGTGGCAGGGCCCCCCCGGCAGGTGTTGCTCAGCTGCCACGCTCACCCCTGCCTTTCTGGGTCCTCGCCGTGGGCTTTGTATTTCAAGAGTTATCATATGGGCTTGTGTTTTAATTCCTTTTTTCTTCTTTCACCCTACCTTGCTCAGCTTTTTAAAGCATAAATAAAATACTGCAGTTCTCAGTGAGGATGTCCTTAACAAAGTAACTGTGGAGTTCCCCCAACATGGGTTGTAAATGTTGTCAAGTTACCCCCAGAAAAGGAGGTGTAGGGGCTGCGGCGCTGAATCTGCACTCTGAGGCTTCTGTCAGTAAGAAGTAGCTGCCTTTATAGTCCTTGAAAAAGGTGAAAATCAGATCTGTGATACAGCTTGGGAAAAACAAACGAAAATCTCTCCAAAGAAATTGTGCCACAGATCTTTTGTCTGTCTTCTGTACTGGGGATGAATTGTTGTGTGCGCGTGTGTGTATAGTTATATATATATATATATATAATTAAAAGAAATGAATTTTGACTTGCTTGTCTTTAAATTCTTCAGATGAAGGAGATGTTGGTTCAATCTAAAGGCGAAATGGCAAACAAGCCACCTGGGGGGAGGGAGGGGAGAAGGGAATTTCTTGTTTTGGCAGTCCTGAGCTTGAGCGGTCTTGCCCTCCCTCAGCCGTGCTCTGCCCACGCATGAGCGCAGCGTTTTCCTTGGCACATGCTGGAATTTCCCAAAAAACTCAGTGGCATGAACACACCTTCACCTCCTTACTGCCTTTGGAAGGAAGACATCGTTGCAGTATGTTTTGTGGTTTTTTTTTTTAACCTTTGAGTTTGACATCCAGGTGTCCATCCTGAGGAGACAGCAATGCTGGCGCTCATCCGTAAGTACTGCTTTGGCAAAAAAAAATTGATGTGTGCTTCCAAATTGCATCTATCTTGGTGAGGGGCAGGCATGTTTTACCAGGCAAATTGTCCTCAGGAGCACCACGAGCCTGGTAGGGTCACATTTAATTTTTGCCTCTTTCCTGATACCTTCATGCAGGGTAATCTGGCCCTGTGGCTGCTGATGGCACTAAAGAGAAGGCAGAGCCAGCAATCCACCTGGCCACCCTGTGTTGTCCACCTTCTTTCAGTGAGGAAAAAATTAATTAATGAATTTTAGTTCACCTTCTGTTAACAACCAGCCATCAGCAGCAGGCGGATCCCGGTCATGGCACACAGGGGCACACGGGGGCTGCAGGTGAGACAGGGGCACATCGTCTCCTTGAATTGAAGCAAGGCCTCAGGGCGCAGCTGGGTGCCCATCGCGTGGGTTTGTAATTACTTTCTCCCAGACGTGCTGGGTTAGGTGTGCTGACTTGCACTGTTCTGTTTTCTCCTTTCTTGTTTTTCTTGGAAAATGCATGTGTGGGAAGACAATTTGCTTATGATTCTTGGCCTAAGCTAAGTCTTACCATCAAGCAAAGACAAAAAAGTTTCTCGCTGGCTGTGTAACCAGAGCCAAGCCTTGATGCCACTCCCAGGAACGGCTGTAACAGCATACTTTGCTGCTTAGAGCATTCCTTTTCAGGACCAATAGTTAAAAAAGCATCAGAGAGGTGCTCCCGTGGGTCGCTGTCAGGCAGAGGGGCACTTCAGCGGGGCGGCCAGGCCCCTTGTGCTCACAGCCCAGTCATCATTTCCATCCGGACGCCAGCTGCGGGCAGGGACCAAAGTGTCAAGTCGCCCGGTCGGTGGAGATGTGTTAGAAACAGTGCAGGTATTTATCAGTGTGGGATTTTTGTTCCAAGTGGTGGCGCACAGCAACCCTTGCAGACCTTTCTGACCACACAAGTCAGATGGCAGACGTAACGCAGCTGCCTGTTGACTTGCTTTTGGTGCTGGAACAGCTTTAAAACAAAACTGTAAGCCAAGGAATTGCGTAAAAAAAGTCATGAAATGACAGCAGCACCAACCTTGCTGACAGAGCCAGGAAAGAATTACAAATATAAGTTTAATCTCCTGGCTAGGAGTGCTGTGTTTTCTGCCAGTTCCAGTCAGAGAACACGCAAAGGTTCAGAAAACAAATACAGATGTGGCAGAAGCGGTCAGCAAAACGTTTAAGGGGAGCATCTGGTATAAAGTACTTAGGTTTGCAAAATAGTGCACAGCAGTGATGCTGAAAATAGTTTTAAAAGTAGATTCAGCCTAAATAAAGATAAAAGGCCCCATTTAAAGGTGAGAATAACCTGGACTTTCCAGGCATTTGTTGTAATTAAGCCTGGACAGGTGAATTGGCTGAATTTTTATGTTGATGTGAATTTTCTGGTGCAGCTCATTACCAACTCTTGTTGATCACCTCAGAATCAAAATGCTGTTGAAAGGGGAAGGGGGAATGCACAAAGCCAAGGCCATGCAGTGGGGACACGGATTTAGGTAAGTGCACACAAAAGTTGTGAACAACACGGTGACCTCCTACAAGTTCCAGGGACTTGGAGCCTGGTGGCCACTGGGCTTTGTGCGTCTCCAATTGCCCAGGCTTGGACGCAGTGGGATCGAGCAGAGGGAATGGTTTTCCTCAGCTGGCTTTCAGGAAGGGGAAAAGCAGCACATAGGCTTTCTGATGGGACTAAGAGCGCACACATGGTTTTTGAACACTTGGAAATATGTAAGCATCGAGTGCAGCACCTTCTACAGCCTTTTGCCCACATCTGGTTGGTGTTCGCATTAAGAGCTGTTGCTGAATGTTTTAGCAGGATGTTTAATCCAGTTGTGCTTCCAGCCTGGCTGATGGAAAGGAGATGCTTTTAGGAGAGAGCAATATTTAAAAAAAACACCTTTCTTCACACACGTGGCCAGGTCAAGAGTGGCTCAGAGCCTGCTCCTGCTCTGCCTTGTGCCACAGTCACCAGAGGGGTGACCAAACCCTTGCATGGGGGCATTTGCGCTGGGGTCTGGAGCAGGATGTCACGGGTGGTGTGCAGGCAGCCTGGCTCCAGCCTCGTTACTGGGAAGGAGAAAAGCTTTGTGTCTGCAGGCCGTGCTGCTGTGGCACTCTGGGCAAGGCTGCAGCCCTTCCGAGTGCTCTGATCTTGAGGAGAGCAGGGTAGCAGCAGCTTCGCTGGGCCTTGTGGAAGGTCCAAAAGGTCCCAGCTTACGCCTGGAGTGCCAGCGCAAGCCTGCAGCCAGTGCAGTGTGATCCATTGCCCCTTCCTCGTGCCCTGACTGAGCCGGGTACTGGGTGGTACAGCTCGTGGCTCTAGCACAGGTTTGTCCCCACGGACAAAGGCCTCCTGCTCAGAGCTGCACTCCGTGGGAACCGAGAAACACTCCCTCTTTTCATGTTTCCCCCAAGAAATGCTCCCTCTTTTCATGTTTCCCCAAGATAGCACGATCCACTCACACTATAAACAAGGTGAAGTACAAACATTTTATTGCAGTGTTTAATTATTTACAGTACCGTTTGTTATGTCCCTGGGTGCTACCCACGTGCAAGCTGTTTGAAACTGAAAAGCAAAATGATGGTAACACAACAGTAAAAGGTGGCTGTGCTTTTATGCTGGTGGTCGCACCTCTTCCCTGGTACTGAAGGCACAGAAGTTTGCTGCACTCCCTGGTCACTTGAACACGGTGGCACCTGGGGGCCCTGCTCACCACGGGGCGTCAGTCTCAGCCTGTTGGCGGTGATGCAGACCAGGACACTGGTCTTTCCAGCCAGACTTGACCTCGCGTTCAAGGTTTGTGACTGTGTAACAAGATGTCTTTGCACGGAGCAGTGTCAAGTTCCTATTTTGGTCTTTAAGGTAAGTACTGCTTATTTCCACTTGTTGCTGCTGCTGGTTCTCTTTGGTTTATTTAAGCTTTAAGCCATGAAACTGCTTTGAGGAGAGATCTTTCTAGCTGAATGATCTTAAAAGAGCCAGCACCCCTACTATTGCCACAGAGTTGTTACTGGGTACTGAAATTGGACGTGTCATTTCCTAGAGCTGCATTTAAAGGTCTTAAGTGAACACTGCAACTACATTATGTTTCCCTTTAGTCTGAAAAAGGTAATTCTGAGACCACTGAAGCCTACATTTTGGCACACATCTCAAGAAGGCCAAATTACATTGGTTACTTTGGGAATGATCTCTCCATAGAAATTTGTCTTTTGGAGGGCGTCACTACTACAGATTTTATTGAGGATAAAATAATTTGAGTAGTCCAGTGGCTAAATTCAGGCTGAGGCTAAATTTCAGCTTTCTAACAAGTGTGTGGGCCTGAGAAAGACTACCTGCAGTTCCCACTGCAGCCAACAGTCCCTTGGGAGGTGTGCAGTTAACTTCTGTACTCCAGTTAGCTTCATGAGAAACACGGATGTCGTTACCTTCTAAAACTTGGAAGGCTTTGTGTTTCAGAGCTCTTCTACAATTAGGAAATGCTTAAGACTTGAATCCTGAAAATAAGTTACATTAATAAACAGCACTCTGGTCCTTCAGAAACATGCAGCAGGGCTGTCGGGTAAGGCTTGGCAGCACTGCCTGCTGCTCTCCCTTCCTCACCCTCCCATGCCTGGTTTACAGTTCAATAACAAGTCGCTGCAGCAGCTGCCTCCAGTGACTGAAACTGCAGCTTCTCAAAGACGGGATGATTACAGCTCTTGGCAGGTTTTCTCCTGTAAGTCACACTGTTATTCCGTGTTTTCACAGGCTTTTCTGTATAGCTATTGTCAGAAAACCACCCAAAGCCTGAAAGTCACAGAAGGTAACATTTTCACAGAGAAAATGTATAGTGTTTATTTCTTAACCTACCACACAAAACACCAAATTTAAAAGCTCTGTAGTGCCTCTGTACAATGACTCCTCTGGAGTTTGGAGGAGGCAGCAGAGCTCACATGCAATCAACAACGTTGCTGGATCCTTGGCCCACGTCACGGATCTGGCTGCTGAGGCAGGAGCACACAGCCACGCCTGCCCCAGCCCTGCAGTGCGACACAGAGCCGACGAGCTCCCACCTAGAGAGAGGGCAAAGGAGAAAAATAGAAGTAAGCTGTTGGCCTTTCTGAGCAACCTGAACTATTTATTTCCAGTGTCTGAAATTCTATTGTAGAACCTAGCTGTTAACTCTGCACAAAAATACAACCTGTTAGTTCATTTTTGTTATTTCTCTGGTAAGTTTAGTGCAAAATCAGATTGAGACCACCACAAACTGAATGAAGGTAAGAGGACAAGGGATAGACAGGAAGAGGAAGCAGGAGGAGAATGTATTTAAGTATTTCAAGAACCCAGCAGCATGAGCAGCATTCCTGCATCACTCACCATGAATATTACTCAATTACTGCCAGGAAACAACAGACATGCTCCTGCTACACACAGTTTCTATTAAGCTGTGTTTTCATATAGGCAGATATGAGCGCTTTCGTAAGCCAAATGAAAAACATTAAATTACCTGTTCACTATGGGATCAAATGCTTCCACTGTATTCAGGTATGCGTTGCCGTTGTGACCTCCCACTGCAAAAATTCTCCCCATCAGTGTTGCGATGCCGACTCCACCCCTTGGAGTTGTAAGCTCTGCAACGTACTCCCACTTGTTGCTGCGTGGGTCAAAGCGTTCCACAGAGCTCAGTGGAGAGTTGTCATCGAAGCCACCTGCAAGGAGTCATCATGTACTCGTATTTGGCCACTTGGTGGTGATAGTGATATTCCGGGTTTGCATTATCGGGGCTTTCTTAGTATAGAGTGGGCTAGTGTCCAGGTCTGTGTTTTTATCTGATTCTTAAAATGTCCTAAAAATCAATCTAGTAGCTCTCTATGCTGTCACCTTACACATATCACATTAATGCTGTTTCTTAAACTCACTTTGGAAGAGCTATTTCTGTCATTTGCTCCTTGAATTTGTATTGCATGTAGTTATAATGAAATGGCTTCTAACTTAGAATGGAAAAAAAAAACCCGGTAAGCCTGGTATAAGCACGGTTTATGATTTCATTCAGGTTTAAATAAAACAAGCTCTTGCAGTATGTTCAAAAGAAACAATTGCTGAAAACTTGAGTAGGAAAAAATCCTCAAGTAAGACTGACTTCAGTGATGGACTCCCATTGGTGGGGTCAGCTGTCCAAGGTACATTTTACTCAAAAACAATTTAATTACTACTTTTTAATACACAATGCAGAACTCAGTATTATTGTGGCATCCCAAGTTGGAATGTTCCTCCCTCAGGAAAGAAGGTAAATGCAAGTTGAGCAGAACAAGTCGGGCCCAGGTTAGCAGGCCAGGGGCTTAGTGTAATCTCTGCACCAGACAGCTGTTGGGGTCTGTGCTGAAATCAGAACCGAGTGCTTTGCAAGTATGTGTAGTAACAACTTTTAGTAATAACTTATATTAAAAGGAAACTTGTGATGAGTGAGTTGCACAATGATTTCATATGTAGACATCTTGTTCTGAACAGTATAGCCCTCCTGAAATGAGTTAGGAACTGGATTTTATTTCCTTTTAGCATACACAATTAGTTAAATGTGCCCTGGTTGTGCTTACTTTCTTCTGCCCAAGAACATGCAGTACAGGCCAGGTCTGTCTCTTCCCCAGTTCCTTTAGCAAGGAGAGCCCCTTCCAAACACTAGTGCTTGGCAGAAACTGCATGACGAAATGCCCCACACCTACTCACCAACAACATACAAGCAGCCGTGGAGCTCGCTGACACCATTGCCAGCTCGCCGCTGGCCCATCTCTTTCACTTCTATCCACTTATCCAAATGGGGATCGTATTTCTCCACACTGGAAAGAGATGCTACACCATCGTTGCCACCCACTGCGTAAACGTGGTTCTGAAAAATTTGTGTAGAGAAAGATTATTTGTAATACATATGTATTTAGGTAGCTTTTCATAGGCAGTGTTAGAATTACAGGAAAATACGGTATAACCATACCCTCCTAATTATTTACCTTGATGTAGGAATTCCAACAAATTTATCTAACTTGCAAATGCTGTTTTCCAGCTAAAGAAGTGAAAAGGTTGTGTGTTGTTGCAGATGTTTTGCAGAGTACACAGGGAGGATTACAGTGGAGATAAAATGCAGCACGTTCAAAGATGGTGGCAATAACAAAGCAGAGTCTTCTGAATGAGACCTGCAGCATTAGCCTCGCTCTCCCCTGTTGTTTTTCAAGTGTCCTGGTGCTTGCTCACAGCACCTCGAGTACTTCTCAAACAAGGAGCACAGTTTGATAGGAGTATTATCCTAAATACCCACACCTTTTGCAAGCTTCTGTAGGATTTTGACAGCCAGAGGAGCTCAGCCCTACCAGCTGCATTTGGTTTAAATCCTGTGTTCTGCCTTGTAAAACAAGATTTGAAAAGCAGTCCCCGAGGTCAGTTCTGCTGCTTGCTGCAGAGCTGGGAGGAAGCAGTAACTCACCATGAGGGCTACGGAGCCAACTCCTCCCCTGGGAGTGTTCATGGGAGCTATCGCACTCCATCGATCAGACTCAATGTCATATCTTTCCACATCGCTGAAGCACGTGTTGTCATCTAAGCCTCCTATTGCATAAATGGGGCCGCCGAGGGAGGCAAGAGCGATTCCTCTCCTAAGAAAACCATAGGATCAATACCACAGTGCAAATCCTTAATGGGAATGGGAAATGTGCATCAGGTGCAACATTACCTGACTGGCAAGTATGTCAAAATATGGGAGAAAAGTTATCAGGTTATCAGGAAAAGTTATCAGGTGACGTTTTAAATAAATAATGATCAGTAACTGTGGCTGATTCTCTGCACAGCTCTGTCAGCCTCACAGCATTACCTAGAAAGTCTTTTGTATGTTTGCAGCCTCCCATTAGAGGGGAATCTAGAGTTTTATCTTAACTTCACCTCAGCTTTACCTATATGTTATTGTGCCATCCATGAACAGGACTGTTGAAGCTACAATATTTTAAGACTGCAAAAAGAGAAAGTCCTATTAAAAAAACAAAAAAAAAAGAAAAGAAAGAAAGAAAAAAGGCCAGGCAGCATGGAATACTGTTTTGATTACATGTCATCAAAGGCATAAGTATTCTAATCAAATGTGTGAATATATGAGGTTTTCTTAGTTATTAGATTGCTCTACCTGAATACTGAATCTTGCAGCTTCTGTCTTACTTTGTTGTGTCTGATGGAGAACTAAAACCTGCTGGTTTTAACTTTGTTGGTATAGCTGCTGCTGTGGCTTGCAAATCAATTTTTGAGGGGTGATAATACATACTAACAGGCCAACCTGTGCTGCAAAATCTAGCAACATGAGAGTACAATTAGAGTGTGAAATGAAATGTGTTGTTGTCAGAGAGCTTAGTGTAAAGTGTGGTCTAGAATGAAACTGGTAAGATACTACTGAAACTACCAAGACATCTGATTTACTGTTTCTCTGAGAATATTCTCGTGTTACTGCACAGAGGGTAAGTTTGCAGATATAAGTGTGCAGAAGGTAGAATCCCTCAACAGAATAAAGGTTGTGGCGATATCCTGGGCTTATCTTATATTGCCTCAGCAGGTAACTTGTAGTCACAACCAATGGTGGCAGTTTTCTCTCAATAAAATGTTCTGGCACTGCCTTCTTGAACTGGAGGGGTGGGGTGTGTCCAAGGCACAGCAGCCATTTCATTTACCAACCTCCTGAGAAAGAAATGTCACAGAAATCCAGAACTGAAGTTCACCAAGAATATGCCCAGCATGGTGGCAGGAGGGAGGAAGAGGAGTGAGAAGACATTTCTACAACTCTGGGCCTTCTCCTTTGATTAGGTCACAGCCACAAATTGTGTTAGGGTGCAGCCAGGGCCAGTATTTCACTCCTACTTGTACATGTCACTTTTAGAAACAACAAATCACGGAATTAAATGTAGAATTAATGAGGTTGATTTAAATGACAGGGAAAAAAACAGAGATCTGAGAGTCCTATAACTCCATAGAAGAGTCTTACAGCAGCAAAAGGCAAGAAAAATCCACAATGTGTCTTTCAGTGTTTTAGTGCTTCCAGTGGCAAAAATCAGGTAACTACTGGACATTAACTATTTTACTATGCATGTCATGCTGACGTATCTTGCTCATTGCTTAAAAGAGATAACATACCAAAACACTTAACCAGTTTCAGAATTTTTATCTGTCTTAGCAGAAAGGCCCTAGTTATCAGAACATAAGTAGGGCTGCAATGGAAGAGTTCTCTCTGCTTCACAAGCCAGACCACCAAAATGAAAAACAAAACAAGGATACTGGGGGGGAGGGGGGGGGCAAAAGAAAACAAAAGAGCAAAGAAAACCCACATTACCAGCCAGGACCTCTTGCTGGAGAGAAGGAATTATGCAGTTTTGCACTGAAACACTTAGTATGTTCCAAACAACTTTGTGTTCATGCAAATATGTGATGTATGAAAGTATGTGATGCAGATTTTTGTTTGCTCTACAGATATTAAGTGTTTGTTAGCATTCAGGCCACATAATAGGAAAAAACAAACAAACAAAAAAAACAACCAAGTTTGGAAACCCAAATAAAGGTAGGACAGATGCACAGTTTTTTAGCATTAACAAGAAATGATGTATTGTGGAGTAGGACTTAAATTTTGTCCCGTGTGGATCCTGGGACACATACCTCTTTGTGTTCATCGATGCCTTCATCATCCACTTGTTTGTGAGAGGATCAAACACTTCCATGCTTCCTAAGTGTTCATTTCCATCATGTCCACCTACTGCATAGACTTTACCTGAAAGGCATGCACATTATTTGGATACAGAGATTGCCTGGCAGTGTTTCAGTTTTCACTTGTACAGTGTCCCTGCCTATGTGGAGAAATAAGCTCAAACAAAGGTTAATGTTTTTAAAGGTTTTCCGTATCAGGGTTTTATTAAGTTAAGGACCCGATATTTTTATATGCTGTACTCAACCAGAGAGCTGTTTTATCATAGACTTTACACAAACCTTGAGATATTTAAACAGGGATTCTTCCCGTAGCTCAAGTAGCATGGATCAGATCCATTTCATGTTTACCTCAGCCTCTCCAGATTTTCTACAGGGAAAGCAGATCTCTGTTCTGCTGCAGCAACGCAGGGGATACCATGTACAAAGGAGAGCTGCATCATGAGTACTAATCTGCTCTGGACTGCCCGGGCCTGGCTGCAGAAGACGAAGACCCAGAACTAAAGGTAGGTCTGTCCTTACAGTCTTAGCAATTTGCCCGTATGGATTTTATTGTGAAGGAAACTAGCATGAGTACTAGCGAAGTCTTGGTGACTGCTGAGTAACTCCACTTTAGGAATTTGTGCTCTGAGATTGTTTCAGAAGCAACAACCCCTTCATGGAGAAGAAGCTTTACTAACATGAATTTGAGAAGCCATGCAAGGCATTTATTTAGCAATAGCACCAATTCCAGCAAAATGTGCAAACAAGTCCCTTTTGAACAGGGTTGCTTGAGTAGGTTACTGACCTCCCACGGAGATGACACCCACGTGTCTTCTCCTGCTGTTCATTTCAGGGCCGAAGAACCAGTTGTTCTTATTTATAGAGTAACATTCAATGCTGCGAAATGGGTCGCCTGATCCTCCTCGACCACCGACGCAGAACAGCACACCTGAAGGAGACATAACAGGTTTCCAGAGAGCTAGCAGGGAAAACAGGGATAAAACTGTATAGCAGAGTAGAGGGAAAACTATGTAGTTCAGGAGAAGCTGTATTTCCCTTCAAGGGGCACAGTCATTGCCCTGCATATTGGATGCTGGACTTTGGGCTTTGTTTGGCATGCTGCTAGGGCAATTAACGGTCTACTCTCTTGCAAAAGCAATGCATATTTTAAATATGTTTTCTGAGTTGCTTAGGGAGAGAAACTGATCGTTTGTTAAATCTTAACTGAATGTAGAAATTAGAATTTGCAGTGTAATATCACTTGCTTTTGGTGTAGGTTAGGCAGAGAATCTAAAAGCTAGCTCAGCCTTCTCGCACCAAAAGGTAAGTGCCCATTGCTTTCTGCAGAGCTTTGAGCATACTGCCTGCACATAATATACTTAACAGTTCTGGCTGATCAGAATAAATACTGCTCTAAACAAAGAAAAAAAAACTGCTAAAGTTCTGTTAAGAAACTGTAGCACAGAACCTAATCACCACAGAGGTACACAATGGTTTTCCCAGTTACGCATTAACAACCATTTATACCAAGCTGTCTAGCCCTACGCAGATGCGCTGTCTTTTCTCCACACCACTTCATACTGGATAATCAGACACACATTTAATTACCAGCAGTCTGCTTCCTTGGTGTTGTGCGAATGGAGTATTCAAAGTCTGGCACTGCCCTGCTGCTCAGGTGAAGGTGGTAGTTTCTTGCTTCATCCAGCAAATCCCTACATTTTAGATTCTGCTTGACAATCTCTTCCTTTGCCACAACACCCATAAGGAAACAAATGGGCAAGAGAGGCAGTCGTACCTGACAGAAATGAACACAGTTGGAATAACTGGCTAAACTGAATCTAACCATTTACAGCGACGTACGCGTAACAGACTGCAACTTCCGAGCCTACTGTCAGCCCCGTGCTCTTTGGTAAAAAGAGCAACTTTCATTTTCTTTTCCAGAACAACACTGAGACAAACAGTTCGTTTTAGTGACAAATGTTTGCTACAACCATTTGCATTTGTAGGCAATGCATTCACAGTGGAGGAAGAAGGGCAGCTTGGCTGTACCAGGAGGGCCGTGGCTGCAGGTGCCCTGAGCGTGGCCAGCTGTTCCTTCCCAAGCAGGGTCGGTCGTTTCACTGGGATCGCCCATTTCTGGTTAGTCTGGTGAGGGTACCAATTTTCAGCTCACTGCTGTGCCTGTGCAAAAGGACTTTTTCTAGAGTTTTATCTTGGGTGGCAAGTCTGTCAGTGTGAACTAAGTGAATATTAAGGAGGTGTTACTGACTGCACAGTTACACCCTTCTCTAGGATGACTTGACAGGCTGCAGGATAAAGAGAAACAGGCCATGGACAGCTAATTGCCAAAGTCCACAGGGAGCAGACGGAGCTACAGTGCTGTACAGTCCACTCAAATTAAGATAAAATCTTGATGTCAGATTAATATTGGAATGTATCAGGAGCAGGTTAAAGACTATTAAAAAGATTAATACCAAAAAAAAGAATGGTGAGGTAGAGACATGAAGGTTTGAGAGCTGTAAGGCTGTAACCGTGCTGGCAGCTGCCTGTTGATACCGTGACATTTATATTGCTCAGACTTGAGTTTTCCTGATGGGTGGTGTTACACACAACCACCAGGCGCTGCCTGGGTGGGACAGTGCTGCTTGGCCACCTGCAGTCCCTGCCTCGAGCAATCCCCAGTGACAGAGCAGCTCCAAAATAGGGTCAGCCTCTCAAAGACCACCTTGAAATGTCCCTCCTCATAGGAATTAATTTCTGCAAACCTCACGTTGGTCCTTCTGAGAGAAACAATGAGGAATACGAAGGACAATCGGAGTGGGGCGACAGCAGGAAGGCCAACAGGCGGGACAGGTCTGGACAGGTGAACTGAAGCAAAGCACCACCTGGCTTGCTAAGGGCTGGAGTCAGCACCGTCACACAGCTCCCAGGCAGCTCAGCAAGAATGGTGAAGGACAAATCCAGCACCTCCAGGGCTTCTCAGAGCAGCAGAACAGTGCTGTTCACGGCTGGCAAGTACCCCTGTCTTTCAAGTAAGCAGGTCTCTCTAGCAATTATTCCTTAACTACTTGCTTTCAATCCCATTTCTTCCTTCCCTTTGGCCCCATTTTATTTTAGGCTGCCTCAAAGCACTACCATAGTCCTGCTAATAAGCTCACAAGGTTAATAATGCAGTAACAACACAAGGCTGCTGAAAATTCAGAACCTCATTGTAACAGTGAAGCCCATAAAACTTACTGTGGTGTTGATAATAACTGTCAGGAAGGCCCGTCCTGTTTCCTGCTAGCAATAATGTCAAATGCAACTGCAGGCTGCACACATTTTGGCAAACAACCTGTATTTGCAGGAAGGGTTTTACTTTCTCATTGTTTTGCTCTGGACTCTGGTTTCCATGAATAGAGTAAAGCCATTAATCTCATCTGCTAGCATAACTGGATTGTAAACACCAACCTAATTCTTCTTTTAAAAATGTTCAAGTTATATGGCCTGTAAATTTAATTAATAGTGTGCTAAAGAAGGGTTTTTGTATCAACAAATTTTATGCCAGTCTAGATACAGCTGAAAATTTTTGGAAGTCACTTAATAAACAATTGAGATCTTTTACAGGGAAAAATGAAAAAATAATGCATCGAGGCAACAAGAGCAGCATGTTACTCGCATGATGTAAATATTAGAAATTCTGCTGGATGCAGCGCGTTCAAATTGGTGTTCAGTGACAACTGTCAGACCACAGCTGATCCCACCTGCGGCGATACGTGCGGCACTCTGCAGCACGTGGCACATTCCCTCCTCCCCAGGGCAGGTTCTGCCTACTTGTCTCAGGCGCTGTATTTTAAACTTCCATAACCAGCACGTGCAGAGCTTAACTGAAGTTCTTACCGTTCTGACAGGATGATGTTCAGCTGAGTGGCCCTGCTGTAAGGGATGCCTGCCTAAGGGTTTCCTCTCAGAAGCAGTAAATTCTTAACACATCTGAAGGATGTGAAAAATGCAAACTCCTTTTGGATCCTACAGGTAATCAGCGCTGATACTCTACCTTGAAAAGGTCTAGAATGTGTTTCCTGGCCTGTCTGTAGGGCTGCAAAACCTTGGTCTTTTGCTGTTTGTATAACAAAACATTCTAGAAGTAGCATGACTTGACGACTTATCTCCATTCCTAGCCATGTAACAAACAGCTTTGCTCGCCTTTCACAAGTGCAAATACTTACCAGCAAGGGAAGTTAGTTTCAGGCGGCATAGTATCAAAGCATGTGAAGTGATGCTCTAGGTTCTCCACTATATGTAAATCTAAGAATTCTCTGTTCTGGCACAGAAAGAGCTTTGTGTTGGCTCCCCCAGCTCCCTCCTCTGATGAGCTTACAGTGAATACTCTTTTCTTGACAGAGACTGGAGAACATAATTTGTTCCTGATGCTCCTGAGGCCTAACCTGCTCTCGCTGTCAACACGCCACTATGAATACAAGATGAAGCACCAACTGGTAAAAGCATTTTTCTTCTCAAAATCTACCCAAATATAAACAGTTGATATAGAACCACACCAGGGATGAGACAGGCACCCAGTGCCTCACTCTGCCCTACCTGTGCGAGTATTTCATCCAGCCACGTAGCGTGATGCTGGGGATTGGCTAGCAGCCACTTGATAGCAGCACTGTAAACTTGCTTTTCGTTTTCAATGTTCAGGTCGTTGGAGGACAAGAGTTTATGCAGGTGCTGAGGTGAGATTCTCACAAAGTCTTCACATTCCACCACCTCAGTGAAGTGTTCGCAGGCGTACTGATCGGCCATGTCCATCAAGTCGATGCGGTTGTGACTCTCTGCGAACGCCCTGACCGCCAGGCAGTTGGAGGGATGAAAGTGCAGCTTCATGTACTCGCAGCACGCCTTTGCCACCAGTTCCACCTGAAGAATGCAGGCAGCATACAGGAGTGGCTGGACATTGTCTACAGTCAGCGTAAGCCGGGAGGAGTACACGAACTTCACGAGGTCTTCTACTGCGTCACCATCAAAGTCCCTGATTTCAATCAAAGTCTGCTTGGCTTCAGCCATCTCCGAAAGAAACATGGCTCTGAAGTAAGGTATAACGCACGCTAGCACCAGTTTGTGGCAGGAGATGAGCTTTGTACCAACCTGTGAAAAAAGAAAAGAAAGAACTATTTTTTCAGTTACTTTCCTTCAGCTCTACAAGAAAGGCCAGTTAAGCTGAAAACATAGAATTCTGGATTCAATACGCATTGAACTCCCATATTTTGCTGAAACAAACACACTCTGTTTGCTCTGTACTGCTGACATTAGATCAGTGCATCCCAAGCAGATTTGAGCTGTAACTTGGCCACCAGAGCATGGCAAGGCCATAACACAAGGAAGCAGTATCATTCATCTGCTGAACTTTTTTGCCTTTCAAGAGCCATGCCCCATTTTTTAAAGGAAACTTCCTTAGGAACCTTCTCAAAGCATCTTGGAGACAGGAGGTGACTGCCAAAAAAAACTTAGTTGTTTTATGAGCATGTAGAGATTTTGCAGGAAAAACTCTAAAGTGACATTTTAAAACTATTTAATTTAAACCTCTGCACTTTTACTACTGTTTGAGGAGTCTGTAATGCTCTTCATAGAAGCAAAATCATGTAAAACTGCAATAATAAGAGCAAGTATAAATAAACATAGGGATTATTAAAGGTTACCAATCACTTCAAGGCTTTAGAAGTTAGTTAGATGTGCTCAAAAGATGTACTATTTCACATATTTTTTAAAATTCTGATCAGAAATTGTGAAACAAAATTTTCACTTTGAAATCTGCAGATTTCAATTATATTAAAAGATAGTCAACCTAATACTTGTGTTATAGCAGTGATTTCTTACAAACTTGGCCATCTTTCAGTCTGTACTAACATAAAGGGATGGGAGTTAAGCAACAAATTTCATTGACAGATTTCAAATACGTCTTCATTTTCAGATTAAGGTGTGAGTGATTTAAAAGGAAAAAAAAGGGATTTTAAATTCTATAGGATATTTTGGAGTTTTTCTAGATGTGATTCAATACAGAATCGCTCTTTCCTTTTTAATAGTGTCATCAACACAGGTGTAAGCTGTTTAGTGAGCAGCACATTCAGTTCCAAAAGCAAATACACATGGAGGAGCATAAGGACAGATTCAAAGACAGGAATGAGCTGTTCACACGACAGGAGCAGTACTTCAGGAGAAATTCCTGATTTAAGTTTGCAGAGCACAAGTCTCCCCGTGTGCTCCCGTGGCTTACGACGGTTACAGTGTTAGTACTCTGTAAGAAGCCATTGCTCTAGCCTCCGCAGATCCTCTTCTCCACTTCAGGACTGGCAGCCTTCAATCTAATATTTTTAAATTACCAAAACAGCTTCACACAAATAAAAATGAACAGTAAGAAAAGCCTAACTTATGGAAAGTTAAATTGCAGCCATAGGAAAGTATATTTTCCATGCCCAATTTCCCTAGCCAGAACACACATTAACCATGCTTATAAAGACTGTAAGCAATAAGACCATTATAAAATAAACAGAAAAGGAGGCTTTTTTGCAAGGGTGGATGGAAGGGGAGAAAGGAGAAGATGAGGTCAAAAGAAGCGAAGGGAAGGGATGCGTTGTTAAGAGTTCTGAAATGCTCTTCCCCAAAAGAAGGTTTGTAGGTGCTGGCAACCAAAGCTACAAATGGTAAATATAATTTTCTTGTGATCAGGGTATAAATAAGATAGAGCTGAGCTGCAAAGAATGCATTTAAACACAATGCAGTGCAAGAATTGTACAACTGGTTCCCTCCTTCTCATTTACACTTTGATTGGTTGTAGAACGACATGACTGTCTGAGGTTCTTTTTCTTCTTTGCGAATGCTGGGAGTTAGATTTGTTCCAGAAATCCTGTTTGCCAGGAAAGGTACATAAGAGCAACACAGAATGCAAAAATAGAAAAATTGGGATCAAATTGCATAGTAATGAACTGATCAATTGGGGGAACTTGCTTAAAAGGCAAGTTGGGTGAGGTGACAGTCACGTTCTTGATCTCTGGGATTGTCAGTATCTTCAACATTCACATTTTAGTTGTGAACTTTCTAAATGACAAAAAAAAAAAAAAGCTTATCTGGACATGCCTCAGATCCAACAAGTATTGTATTGCTTTTGCCCCCCCCCGCCCAAATTCGCTGCCATCTCCAACACACTTATTTAAAGGCTGATCCTCAGCCTGTTAAACGCAATGGATGAGGGTGGCACTGTCACCTTCAGTGTCACGTCGCAGAGCTCTCCAGCTTCAAAGAAGTGAAGAAGAGAGCTGTGAAAATCCTTCCAAGCCTCATTCGCCTCAAAGACGAAGATGTCGTCTTCACCGTCACCGTTGGAAGATCTCGTTTGCTGCTGCTGTGGCCGCCTCCTTCCCTTCATCAGATGTTGCTTTCCCTGCTCGGAGACCAAGGATTCTGAAGCCATTGGCTGTTTTGTCTTTCTCAGCGTGAATCTTCAAATGCTCCTGCCAAGACAAAATCCAGCCCATCAGGGTCAGTCCTAAAATGCAGCTAAGTCCTTTTCATCTTCCTGTTTAAAAAAAAACACACACAAACCAAAGGACAAATGAGGTATTAGCTACTGTTAGTACCTACCATTAGATCCCATGCAAAAAATACTACCTCCATTCTTATTTGGGGTGGGTTGAGAGAGAAAGAAGGTAAAACAGGCCCAGAGACAAAATGGTACACAGGTACCTTTAGGAAAACCCCTTGTTTATGGACTTGTTCCCCTCACTTCTTGGAGAAAATAGCAAACAAAAGCAAAAAGGCAAGGATGTGTTCTCTGCCATTCCTGACCTAACAGCTGTGGATGGCAGAGGAGCAGAGGGACACGTGCAGAATGTTGATCCTAACCCAGCAGGTATGTTTGTATGTACACATTACTAAGTACATATGTTTTCCTTAAACTTAACAGCTAAAGCCGTCCTAAAGTGTTTTGTGTATTTACGCAAATATACAAAGCAAAACGCAAAAATGAAACCACTCTAATACTGTTTCAACAGGAACTAAAAAGAAATTTACATTTACGGAGAAACTTTGGAATGAAAATGATTTGCTTTTATCTAACATTAACCCAAAGACTGATGTTTAAAGCATGAAAATGAGCATCCTGCAAAAGTTTGTTACTGCTTGCTAGCTTTTATTTTTTTAGAGTCTACTTATCTTAGCTGACGAAGTTTACGGTGTCTAAGATGTATAATGTTCTGACAAAAAGAATCTTAGTTGTACTGATAGCACAGCTTTTCCAGGACTGAAATATGCATCTGGGATACCACAGGCAAGGGAGAGAGGAAAAGGCTTTTTCTGCTTCTGTCACAGAAATATTTTACTCTTTCTGCTGCTGTGGACTTCAATTTGGTTAAGTTTGAAGTCCACCTTTTTATTTGCAAATAAAAGTTCAGTAGTAGGGGAACAGCAAATTGGTTTTTAGTTCAGTAGCGCAATTCAATCTTCATCTGTGTCACAAATCCATGAAAACTTGAATCACATTAAGTCAGTGAGGTGTAGGCTGTGCTTTATTGAAGATGATGAAGCCCATGAGAAAAATGAAATACTGATTGAAAGCATGCAGTTACTGATTCAGGTTACAAGCTGTTTTGGCAAGGGAAACAAATGGATCTGTAAGGTTTTAAGACAAAAGTCTCTGGAAAGCAGAGGGAATATTTAGTAGCGTGTGCCTCTCTTACACTGGCTAGCTTTGGGTTTAATGTTTGCTGGTTAACTTTCTGCATGAGCATTCTTCGTTCTACGCTAAGAATTGATCATTGCTCTTACCCCGCGATTTCTGCTCCTGGGCACCGGTGTTGGAGGAAGCCGACTGACTCAAGTAAGAAACTTTTAAAATAAAAACCTAAGTCACGTTTGGACGCAGGACTTCTGTTCTTCTGGAATATTTTTAAGGTACCCGTGCCCCTTAGTAAATGTGCAACTCCTCAAGCATCAAAAAGAGCAGGAAGTGACTTGAGGCGATCATATACATTTCTGCTCTAGGTCTCAGCGTGGCTGACAGCTCCGTGTTCCATGCAGTTACAACTCGGGTGGCAGCAATTGGCCAGGCGGGTTACGGTGCGGTGTGCTTAGAATATTCTCTATTGCTGCTGCAAGCTAGGTACCTTTCCTGTAAAAGACAGCCAAGAAAAAGACACAAGTTAGAATGCTGCACAAGGGTTTTGAAGAGCATCGTGTGTTATTCACAAGTAAGATGTAGCATGTGACGGTACTTTTACAGTGGCATAGAAACACTGCTTTCAGACAACTGTCACTGACTCGCAGGCAATAGTTTGCAGCTCCTAATGAATACGGTTATGCCACCTGGTGTACCTGCTAAGCGTGTCTGCATGTTTTAATTGCACCTGCACACCCAGCTTTACAAGCCTACACTGTGACCCTTCGTAAAAGTGGCTGATGGTGTAAGTTTCACCCTTTCTGGACAGGTCATTGTGAACACCATCTTCAAACTCACACTTCCCAACCTCAATCAACACTGCTGAGATGGCTTTTTATTTTTGTAATAAATTCAGCAGTAACTCAAAAGCCAACCGTAACTGATTTTAAGCAATGTTTTTCATCCTCACAGGATGCTCATATCAAATGAAGCTGTTGGAGATGGTCTGTGCACTTACGTAGATTGATAGATTTGGTACATACCAAGAACAGACACGGTACTACAGGGGCAGAACCTAGAAATCACACTGGGGAGACCAAGGCTTTGTACACGCACAAAGTCGTGGACAGGAATCACATGTACCAGGGGAAGCTTCTGATACAGGTCACGGCAATATCAAATACGTGTATGGGCACATGACACTAAGGTAAACCTCAGGTAAAAAGAAGTTACTTTAAGACATGTTAAAATTAACAGGTTTAATAAAACATGAATATGAAATTCAGATACTAAGTAGTATGACGCACCACAGCTTCATTGTGATCAGACTTTGGGACAGATATTAATATCTTAGGTTAAGATTTTAGTTCTTCCCCAAAGTCACCAATTCAGGAACATCTTGTTTCTGTGATGTGTCTCGCTCCTCAGGTCGTCTTAGCTACTCTATCCCCAAATCTGACACTTGTCTTAACTCCAGTATCTGAGATTTCAAGTCTTTAACCAAATCATTGGCTTCTATGGAAAAGAGCAGCCGAAGCCATGAGGCAGCTGAAAAGCTAACTTGGAAGGAGATGGAGGTCCCTGTATAACTGCAGCTGCCCAGGGATAACTAAGGGCTGCCAAGTTGTATCTCGCTTGAGAAATATCACTGTGAGCATTACTGTTGTCTGTTGTGGAAATCAAGTGTTTTTTACAACCAGAGGTTTTAGAGGAAGTCAGCAGCCTGTACCTCACCTTACTTCCTGTAAACAGGCGGACGCGTTCACATGGCATGCTTGTAGAGTTACACACAGGAGTAATATTAGAAGAGGTAACACGCAATATTAAGAACACGTATGGGAAGTGTGTGATACAATCTGTCGGGACAAGGACAGAAGAGAGGTGTAATTTGCAGAAAATACCGGTCTGGGCTGATATGAATGCCTGGCTACAGGCCTTTGCTGTTCGCAGCTTCTAAACAGACCAGCGATGAGTTTTAGCAATAGCTTTTTCAGTCAAGATAGTGAACTGCAGAAACGTGAAGGTCTCGCAGAAGTCTTGAAGGTCAGCATGCTTCAGCTCCAGTCTACTCCTCTTCCTAGCCAGAATTGGAATGACAAATTGTTTTGCCATTGCACAGCCTTAAATAGATAGCATAACAAAGTTGTATTTTTCATCTCCTGAATTGTATACAAGTACTCTAGTTTAAAAATCACTTGCTAGGAGGCTTAATAAGCATTTAGATTAGCATGCATGATGTTCTGTCAGTGTCGTACCACGACTCCACAGACCAACAGAGAAAAGTTGTTTGCAGACATTCCTCAAATCAACAAGAATGCAATGTAACAGCAGCTACGTGAGGGGAGGTTAGTGCTCGGAGAATGCTGCGCACAAATCATGCGGCGCCTTTCTTTCTTCTCTAAAAGCAAGTATTGCCATGGCCAGCCACTGTCCTCTTTATCTTGGCAGTGAAGCATCCACGCTTGCGTACAGACTGGCATTTTCCCTCCCTGAGCAGTGTAAGTTACTGGCTGTAAGGAAGCTGAAGGAAGTGCCTCATTCATGGCATCATCCGGTGTTAGTCTGTAGGCAGCAGCCTAACACTTTCCATGGAAGAGTAATGCCCTGACAAAAAAAAAAGTACACATTGTTTGTATCACACTATTGTTTGCTGGCAGAAGCACAGCAATTTTACTGGTCAAGTTATAAACATTTAGAAATATTTGTTGGCAGAGTGCAGCCGTCCAGAGATGATGTTCCGGTCCTCGGAAGAGGGCTCAAGGATCCTAGCCCAGCTATTTCTCAAGAAACAAGCAGGAGTGGTCGGTAAGAGCACAAGCACAAGGTAGCTGCTTCAGTTCAGCTAACCATAACGTGCTGAAGTGATTCGTTCGCTTTTGATTTGTTCATTCTAGCCAAACACTGAAACTGAAGCAACCATAAAATGCCTCGAGGCTGACAGAGCGGTTAGGTCCAGTACAAGTAACGCGCCTCAAGGAATTCTGCAGCAAAATGGAAGAGCTGTCATGCACAAGCTGGGCATGACCATCGCTGTTTTCCTCTGTGGTGAACTGACAAACAGGCCAGCCTACACATGGAGCACATGCCCTCCTCCCCAGCACACCAGCTTGGAGATGATGCCCCAGAACAAGAGGACTGTTTGCCCAGCTCCGCTGGCACAATGGAGGAGGGCATCTCAGCTACAGGACATGGAAACAGAACCATGAGTTAGGTATTACTCACAACTAGAAATGCTCAAACGAGGGGTTTTGTGCTATTGGTAGGCTTATGAACAGGCATTGGATCTGAGTACACATAAATCTAATTGTGCAAGTGCGGATGTGTAACACTGACTAGTCTACTGCAGAGCCTGATGGGTTTCTACAGGTATCTATATGACGGTGCTGCTGCCCACAACATGCGAGAGGCATCGTCAGGGATGAGATCCTCCCTGGCTGAGGCTGGACAGCAGAGGGCAGGTAGTGCAAGAGAGGCGGTGAAGGCAGGATGCATGCAGCACAGCACCAACTGCAGCCCAGCAGTAGCTGCTCAAGCAGCTGCTCGCTAGGGCTGGCTTCAGCCGCCTTGCCAGGAAGGAACACGGTGGGGGGAAATATGCCCATGCTGAAATGCGGCAGAAACTACTTGGTAGTCACAGGTGCAAAAATAAGCCTTGGCTACGCTTCCAGAAGCCTTTGCGAGCGGTCCAGAAAGCCCACATTCTCAGCATTGCTACGCACCCCGGTCGTTATATATACACGATGCATCATATATACGTGAATACAGAGTCATTAGGACAGGAGATTGATAAACGAGCCCTACGCGGTCTGCGCGTCCCCTCTTAACGGCGCAGAATTGCTTAATTGCTATTTCCCACCCACCAGCGAGCTTCCCTGCAGAGGTAAAGGTGGGCTGGCCGCAGCGGGCGAGGCACCAGGCAGGGCACCAGGCAGCCCCCGGAGCGGGCCCGGCCCGGCCCTGCCCGTCCCCGCCGTCCGGGGGCCGTTGGCGGCCGTTGGGATCCGCAGGCCCCGGTCGCCGCGCTGAGGGGCCGGGCGTTACGTAAGGCGCCGGGCGGCCTCGCCTGCTCCGCCGGGGCCGGAGCCCCCCGAGCTCCCCCCCCGCGCCCGTCCCGTCCCGTCCCGTCCCGTCCCGGGGGAGCCCCGCGAGGGGCCGCCGAGCCCCGCCGCCCGCTCACCTGCGCCTCAGCCGCCGCGGGCCGGCCGGTGGAGGGGGCGCCGGTGGTGGGCAGGGCGCATGCGCGGCGGCGGGAGGGCGGGAGGGAGGGAGGCGGGAAGCGCGCGCGAGCGGAGGGCAGCCGTCACAGAGCCTGTGAGGTGCTTGAAGGCACCGGGCTGCGCCTGGAGGGGTCCCTGTGCCTGTACGTGTGCCTGTACGCGCACGGAAGTTACTAGATGAGAGTAAACTATTTTGCTTGTGATGTTTTGGAACGTGATCAGCTGCCAGCTGTAAACGCTAAAAGGCTGAGAACACAGAGGGGGAAATAGTCTGGGTGAGAGCAGGTTTATTCCTGGCAAGAGGGCTGTAGGTCAGTGTAAAATTATTCATACGCTGATAGGGGTCTTGCAGTGAGGACGAGGTACTCGTGGTGGTGAGCTCAAACTGTACCATCAAAAGCAAGAGATGCGCTTCGAAAAAGCAAAACGCATGGCTAGATGCAGACTTAAAAGAATCCTTGAGGTTTAGGGTAACAGAAATTTGTTTCAGATGAGAATTTGGCAGGCAGCCTTTCACCCTTGGTGAACAGACAGTGATCTCAGATGCTTAATTTCAGTGGGATAGTAGGAAAAATCCTTTTCATTAAGCTTCTGGATTGAGGAAGTTCTGTGCATTTAGAGTTCCATTTCCTGAACTGCTGCCTAAATTTGCATATTATTGCATGCATATATTGGCATTACCAGCAAGCATTAAACTATGAGTATTGCCCCAGGTATGAGTTTGGGGCCTCAGTGCTACCTTGGTGCTCGGAGACAGTGGCAATATGAGGTACAGACACAAGTTTCACTTGTAAGTGTCCTCTGTTTGTGACAAGAAACGCAACATGGATGATAGTTGTAACACAGAGAGGAGGATTCAAGAACTTTGGAAAATGCAGCAGAGCTGGTAATCCCAGACTTTGCTGAAGAGACAGATCACGTTGCGGTGTTGTGGGGAGCTTTAACCCGTGCTAGTAGGAGGTCAGTAAGAGTGGGTCTACCCGAGAGGAGCTGAAGCCTCTTAGAGGCATCTGAAAACGTGTGGACATGCAGAGCTAGGCACTAGTCATCTCCTGGAACTTGTTTCTCTTCCTAATTAATACGTTTGGCAGTTCAGCCAGGCCCCGATTTCACAGCTCAGCAGTCCTGCCACTCTCCTGGCATGGGGCTGTGGCTGAGGCAGGGGAGTGCCAGCTCCAAGAGGTGCCAAAAGGGATGCAAAGCATGAAAGCAGAGTCCCCACCGGGATCATAAGCACCCTAAGCTGGCAAGTGAGATGCCCCTGTTTGAATTTGGGGCTTTGCTGGAAGTGTCTATACGAGGTTTGATGGCATAGACTTCTGCTAGGTTTAAATTCTCACTTTTATGTTCCTTTATGCCAAGTAAAAGTGGGAATATGCAGCTCAAATAAAAGCAGGAACCGCACAAAAACACAGAACTTAATTCAGAGTAGATGCAAGACAAAAATGCTCTTTTCAAATTTCAGGGCTGCTTCTGAGAAAGGGAGAAGAAAAAATAATTCACTAGACATGCATGCCTATTAGCCTGCTTTTCCCTTGTGGCTCCAACAACACTTCTCAAAAGTTTTGCCATTAGGAGGGTTTTAGTTTGAAATGCAAAACTAGTATTTCCTTTACCTGGATAACTTGTTCATTATTAATTTTAACTTATTTCCAGGAGTGGAATTTTCACAAGCCCTTTCTCAGCCATAGGAACAACTAGGAATCAAATTGTCCCAACCTGGGAACTTGTGCTTAGAAAGTCCTGTTCCATGCAGTTTGTATGAGTACCAAAGGAGCCCTTTCTTTTTTTTTTCCTGCTGGTTCTTGCCAGCAGCACAAACTTAGACCTGTTGCTGCATAAGAGCAGGTAAAGCTGGATTACAAGAGCTCTCAATTGTCTGAAGAATCTCAGTTGGCAAGATAAATGCTCAGGAAGGACATCAGAACGGATTACACCGGAAGCCACCCATGTGTAGCCATGCCTAATGCAGCAGTGTGTTCAGGTCTCCCTCAAATGGCCGCCAGCCAGCTAGAGCCTGCCGTAGCCAGCAGTTGCACAAGTAGGCAGAAAACCTCTCTGTGCTCTGAAGAGGTCTTTGACCAGTGTTTCATCGCACGGTGTTCTGCTGTTCCGCAGGCCAAAGGGAGTTTACACAGACCTTTGGAGGCTTAACCTCTTCCTGGTCACGGTGGTGCCCAGGGAAGCAGGAGGGAGGCTTGTGAGGGACAGCAGGGCTCCTCTAGGGCCATGGCCCCAACACCTGCAGCACCAGGCTTGCTTCCTGCTGTGCAGCATCCCTGATCCCCTGTTCCTGCAAGGGGCAGAGCAGGGTGAGGAAGAGAAAGCCCGGAATCATCCTGAGCTGTTGGTGCTGAGGCATCTTGTGCAATGAACAGTGCCAGTGTTTAAGAGGAGTGGAATTTGCCCTCAATCAGCTCCGTTTGTGTTTGAAGAGATAAGAAACAGAAGCATATGGAAACTTGCATGTTAACTGGTATCAGTTCTGGTTTTACATTGGGCTGTGAAGAACGCATGAGTTAGCTGAAATGAAGGCTTATCCAGGAGTCACTGGCTTCCCTGTTAAGGCTTTCTCTTCTGGTCTATACTGGCGTAGAAGTCCCTTGGACTTCCACTTCAGGTCACCCCAGCACATGAATGAAGGGCTTCCTGGCTTAGCATCTCCTTGATTTTTCTTTAAAGACATGAGTGCCTACTAGTGTGAGGACAACAAGTCCATATCTTCTTTTTTTTCAGTGCAACTTTTTCTACCTTTGGTTGAAATAAGTTGCATTCTCAAGTGAGCATGAAATGCGGGAGGGCACCCGGTAACTGGCCAAGAAATACTGTGCTTGTTTCAGAGGAAGCTGGTTGGAAAGAGCCTGGGGATTACCGATAAGCCATGTGGGAAATGACACCGGCAGAGGGCGCGTTACTTGACGCTGCTGTGCCTTAAACGCACCTCTAGGACATGGTTATGGCTGAACTGCTGCGAGGCAACTTTTGGGTAAAGAACTGTATTTATTCTGTACAAGTGGTGCTGATGTTGCTCACGCATAACGCGATAATCAACATATTCAGGTAACACTTGATTAAAAGGTTGTGTTCTTTCAGGTACTCACTACAAAAGCATATAAAACTGTGTGCGTTACAGGGCTTTTAAAATTTAAAATGATTCATTGAGATGAAGCAGACCACCCGTATGAATTTCTTCCCACAAGATCACTTTGCTCAGTGATGAGTCCAGATTAATTTATACTCAGGAAATCACTGTGTTGCCCAAAAATGGGCTTTGCTGCATTTCCTGTCTGTATCGGTGCAGAAAAGAGCTAGGGCTGATACAATGCACAGCTAAAACAGCCCTTCTCACTTGCAGAGCTGCATCTCTGCTCTGGTAACACTCCATGTTATGCAGGTGTGTTCCTGCTGCAGGTGTGGGATAAGCCTCTAGGTGTGAAGGGCAGTGGTGGCCTGGAGGAAGTACCTGTCTTGCTTCTGCTCTGAATCAAAACTGCTGTGCTACACACGGTCTGTGTTCTGCTTTCAGTCATGCCACAGGGAAACGAGAAACAACTTGCTGTTCATTGGTTGCTTCGCTGCCCGATGATTGCATCAAACTTAACATCTGTCAGCTTTTTCAGACAATTCAAGGCACGTTCTGGAAGCAACCTGAAAGATAAAACCATGCGATGAAATCTAGGATAAGAACTTGGGTCACAGGAAAAGTGGCAGCACAGGTGGGACAAGAGCTGGTCTGGGTGCAGAATGTGTGCTTGCCTTAGACAGAGACCAAAACTGAAACTGGGGAGTAGTTCCCAAGGATATGTAGCCCTTGAAATTCTTTGGCTAGCTTTGATTCTGATCCCTTCACCACCTTCCTCCTTTGATGACAACTCCAAGGACAGGTATCCCCTGGGCAGGATGTTGGTTGCAGCATTGCTGCTGCATCCAGGAAGGTTTAACACCGAACGTAGGCATGTGCATTAAAAATAAGGTGAGAATTGCCTTTGCCTTCTTTGCTTTCAAAACCTCATCTGGTTGACTGAGGAATTTGGGGAAAACAGAAGAATCTTTACAGCCTCTCATAAACAGGAGGTTTTGGTTAGAGCCAAGTTGTCTTCTCACAAACGAGTTATTACCAAGAGTTTCTTGAGGGACTGTAGGAGCTAACTGACATGGCAATTTAGTTGTTCTGATGTGCCTTCTAGGCTTCGAACCTGAGCTCTGGTGAAAATGTTCCAGCAGAGCAACTACAACTCGGTAAAGAAGCCTGAGAGGACAAATCGTGCTTCTCATGGCCAGGAGAAGCAGCAGAGTCCTTCTCAAGCACCCTTCCCAGCCCCTGTGGCCTAGACCTTCTGGTGCTGACATGAAGAAGTGAAGGCTAAAATGCAGCAGTTCCTCAGCTGCTTCTGGAGCTTGTGGCTGCTGGTTCAGAGAACCTGTGAAGCTGTTCTTGGCAAGCCCATGAGAAATCCTGTCTGTGAAGGAAGAGAGATCCCTCAGTCTCCCTTTGCCTCCCTACCAGCCTGTGGAGCAGTCGAGTTCCCCACTCAGCAGCTCTCTGCAAACAGTGGGTTGTAATGACCTATGACAGGACTCAACAAAAACTTTTTGTTCTCTGCTGTTTTCATTAGAAAGAAACATGATGCTATTTCATTGTCTCCTCACGTGTTCTAAATTAATGGTTAAACTTGAATCCGATGTTACAAGCTTAATAGTTGTACACGCATGGACTTATTCCCAATACTTATGTTGTTCTTACCTTTCAAGAAGTAAAGCAAAGCGTTGATTTGATGGAACAAAAACCATTTTTTTGTTAGTGAGTATTCCTTCCATCAGTTCCTTTACAACTTCGTCAACCTCCAAAATTCTTCCAAGCCTAAAATGAAAAGAAAGCATTCCTATAAGAGCAACAGTGGTAATATAAAGGTAGTAGTTGAATATAAAGTAGGATGTTTCACGCTTCCACCAAGTTAGGTAATTAAAAGATGAGCATTATGTAGGATAAAAAATGTTGCAAATTTTTGTTAGCCAATTGTATATATCAATTAACCTCAGTTTTTATATACTCAGTTTGAATAACAGTTGTAAAGCAGATTCAAATATGTAATGCTGAATTTTGACCATTACCTGGTACTGGGATTTTTGACAAATCCAGTATTTATAAAAACTGGGCAGAGACATGTTGTTTTTATTCCATCCTTTCCCAGGGTAGACAGCTCCTCAGTTAGAGCTTTATGAAATCCAACAGCAGCAAACTTGCTTGAACTGGTGGGGAAAAAAGCACAAATAAGAAGGTATGAATGCTATTTCCAACCTCATACAAATGGAAATGTGCTGAAACAACATGCAGTACTGACTTGAGGGGGGGAAAAAAGGCGATCCACCTGAGAGGGCAGGGAATAATTCTACTTTCCCCTGTGCTGCTTTTCAGCGCAGCATAGTGCTGAAATGCATATTGCTGATGGGGAAGACACTGTGGAATTTAGAGGGGAAAACATAGGTTACCCTAGCAGTGAATAGTCAGAAGAATATTAAGAATTCTTAGGAAATAGTAATTCACATGCATAAATCTAGTGTTTCCTTTTTTAAGGAAGCACTTGAGGCAAGCCTGTGCTGTCCAGCATTTCTCACTGCAGGGGACAAAAATACTGCCTAAGTTTTTAAAATGAAGAAGAAAGAGAATAGTAAAAAACAGTAAAACTACCTATTGTTTATTTGAGGACTACAACAACTCACAAGCGCACTATGATATTGTAAGACGAAAAGAGGATACCTTTCTTACCAACCAAACTCTGGAGAAGGTATAGAGAGAAAAAGAAATGGAAGACATTATTAGTTGATTTATCACATCATCATTCCTTCACTGAAACATTCTTCCTTTTTAGTCAATGCTAATAAGCAAATCACTGGGTACACCCATGAGTCCTTATTTGACGGGTGTTGTGGTTTTTTTTGTTTGTTTGTTTTTTTCCCCTCCTTAGCCGTCCTGCTTAGCAAGTAACTTATTCAGTGGCAAACTATTCTTACTCTCCTTGGTAGTGCAGAAGGCAATTTGAAATAAGAAACGGAGAGCTGATTTGGAAGTCACTTACCAATAAGCCACCATGAAAGAGGTTACAAAATGACCTGCTGCGGACGCCACTGTAACAATGTGACCGCGGTTGTTGTCCATCATTGTTGGCAGAAAAGCTCTGGTTGTCTGGAAAGGGTTTTAGAACAAGAGGAAGAGGTGGGGCGTGGGAAGGAGGAAACGAACAATAACTTCTTAGGAGTCTTCAACACTGGCCTCAATTATGTGCAATTAAGCAATTCAATTATATGCAGTTAAGTGACTAAGCCTACCCCTAGTGCTGGGGGGTGCATGGCACCAAGCTCCTGAGAACCACAGAGACATCCAGTCTCCTTTCAGTTTTTAGGTTTCACTTGTCAGCAGCCACGCTGCCAGTGTCTCTCCTCAGCACACCCAATCTGTAGCACACCTTTCAGTCCCCTGCAAGCAGAAATTGTTTACTGACCACTCTGTTTTCCCTGCTGAATGCTGCCCCTGTACATGAGCTCTGTTCCATGTCCGAGCTGGGCCAAGAGCCAGGGCTGGCCCTACCCTGTCCAGCCCCTGGGGCGAGGTATCAGCTGCTGCCTGCTCTCAGGGCTTTGCTACAAAAAAACATTTTGCATTTTTGAGTTATGCATCTCCTGCCTGCAGGGTCTCGGTGCCTGGCTGAGGGTGCCCCCACCTCCTCAATAACACTCACACTACCACAGAGGGACGAACGCACTAGCGGCCCTTACCCAGATGTGGGCGAGAATGTTGACCTCAAACATTTTCTCAATCTGGTGGTCCTGGGTCGAGAGCAAGTCGGCAGCCGTGATCACACCAGCATTGTTCACGAGGATGGAGACATCGCCAATGTCCTTCTTCACCTTTTTGGCAAAAAGAACATGCAGCCACATGTCATTTGTTATCACAAGAGTGCAAGGTTGTGAGCAGCAATTTCTTACAATTCTTTTATTTGAGGTAGGAATTGTGCAGTATCCTTGAAGACAATTTAGATGTGACATTTTCCCCTTTATTTCTGCCGGTATTTGCAGTCTTCTATACATCACACAGAAAAATATGCTCTGCACAGTCATAGCTGGCTCTGTGGACATTACTGAATATTTTGGACCACCTTAACCTTACTCTCTACAACAAAGTCTTTCAAATTTCCACAGAGGTGTCTGTGTGTTTTTTGGCAAGATTAAAGGAAGATGTTCCTTCACGGGTCTAAAGCCTAAAGTGGGAGCTCGCAGGGACAGAGGCTCGTGAGGGAGGATGAGCTGGGCTGTGATACCCAAAGGGCCACTGCGATCTCTGTATGTGCAGCAACAAAAGGGCAGCGATTTCAAGATTTGTACGCTGTGAGTGGAATACCTCGGGTGCAGTTTTCCAGCCCTTCCTGACACCCAAGCCCATCTGGCTAAGCTTTCGCTCGTGCACCTGCTCCCCTACCTTCTCCGCAGCGCCGTAGATTTCCTCCCTTTTGCTGCAGTCCACCACGAAGGTGTGGACGGTGGCTCCCAGCCTTTCGCACTCCGCAGCCGTCTCCCTGAGGCCGTGCTAGGAGAGGAAGGAAAGGAGCGGACGTTATGTGCCATGCACCCCGCAGGGGCTCGCCTGGGCGGAGTGGGGGGCTCCGCGGCCCGTTACCGTGTCGACGTCCCACAGCACCAGGCGGCTCTGGCGCCGGGCGAACTCGAGGGCCGTGGCTCTGCCCAGCCCGCGGCCGGCCCCCGTCAGCAGCACCAGCTCCCCGCCGACGGCCTTCCTGCGGGCGGGCAGCAGCAGCCGCACCGCCGCCTCGGCGTACGCGTAGAGCAGCGTGCCCAGGAACAGCGCCAGCTCCCGCACCGCGCCCATCCCGCCGCACGCAGCGCCCCCAGCGCACGCAGCGCCCGCAGCGCACGCAGGAACCGCAGCGCACGCAGGTACCGCAGCGCACGCAGCGCCCGCAGCCCGGGACCCTGACAGCGGCGGGGGGCGGGGGAAGAGGCAGCCAATCGGAGAGCGCAGCGCGGGGGGGGGGCGGGGACTCCGCCCAATGAGGGGAGGAGGGGCGGTGGCGGGGCCCCGTTGGGCGCCTCAGAGGGGCCGCGGGCGGAGGGTGCCCGGTGCCCGTGTGAGGTTCGCGGGCTGTCTGTTGTCCGCAGGGCGGGGGCTGTGTTTAATTCTGGTGGTGTCTCGTGCTTAGGGCAGGTGTCCTTTAGCCCGTTCTAATTTTTCGAGTTTAAATTCTCCTAGCCTGGGGTTTGCTTCCTTTTGACAAGGGAACGCGGGACTCCTCCCATAAGCACAGCCTGGCGTGAGGGGGTGCAGTGTCCTCAGCACCGCTGAAAAAGGGGGGCAGCCAGGGAGCCCTTAGGGATACTCAGTTCTGTATTTTTTTTTTTCTTCCCCCTTTAGGGGGATGGGGGACCCAGGGGAGAAGGTCAGTGCCTCTCTTAGGCAATAATTTGGGGAAGAGGCCTTGAACTCCTTGCAGAAATGGCCTGAGGAAAAAGGAAGCTTAGAGAAGCGACTCCAGAGGTTGCTCAGCCAAGAGCACTTTGTGGTAAGCTGTGTCTTTTGAGATAGCTTTGGGGTAACTTGCACCTAGTTAGGAGTTGAAAAAATATGTCTGCCGTTGAAATAAGCTGTGATGCCCTGGTTACATACCTGTGTAGGATTAACAGTTATTCACATCCTAATGTCTTAGAGTGTCTCTATCTAAAACATGCTAATAGCCTTGAGGTTCCCTTTAAATCCCTGTACACTTCTTTCCCCATACTTTATATCTTGTATAGTATTACTAACACTACATAAATGCTTTCTGTTGCTGTTTAAGCTTACATGGATCTTGTTTACAAAAACACTGTCTTAAATTGTAGTTCAGATGTGGTGTTTGGGTGTTTGCTTCAGTGGCCATGTTTTTAATAAATAGTCTCTTAAAAGCACAGGGAGGAGGCTGGGTAGCATTTAGTAGTGCCAGATAGAGACCTGAGAGAGCCTGTGAGTCTCAGCATGGACAAAAGGCAAAGCCAGCCTCAGGAGTTCCCTTCCTTTCCTACTCATGGTCATTGCAAGCAGGGTCGCTGAAGTGATGTTGATGAGTTTCTTTTTCCCAAGAAATAATTAAGAGATGAAGAGACCTTAGTCATTTGATGCTCAGCATTTATTCAGATTTAGGAATTAAGCAGAGAAGGGTTGAGAGCCATGCACTTTGCCACACACCAGCTTCAGTAGTGGGCGTGTGAAACAGGGACCCTGTTGTTGGTGGTCCTCCATTTTCAGCACATTGGTGACAGAAGATATGAAGGAGATGTGGGAAGTAGAAGATCATCTAGAAGCAGCAGTGTCCTGTAGGAGACAGTCATGGTTGGCACCTGCAGAGCAATAGGAGAATTGCAGGTTAGAACCAAGAGTAGTTAATTGTTTTAACATCTTAATGAATGTTTTATTTGAGCCCTTAGCGGAGGCTGTTTCTGTGTTGACGGGAGGTGGCTGGGCAGCTCCTGACAGCTGGGTATACGGCTGGTTATGGTGTGGCAAGTCCAAGTAGCATGATTTTTTCTGCTCTGTGAAGTTGCTTAAGATAATGTGCAGTGCTGAAGGAAATGAAAATCACTTAAGTTCTGAAAAGTACTCTGCAGAATGATTACAGTGTAGAATGTAAAAAGTAGGCAAATGTCATGGTGGTGCTTGCTGCAGACTTCTTTTTGTATAACAAGATAGGTTGCTTACCTCAGGCTTCCAATCAGGAAGACCGAGCAGCCCTAAGCCTTTCCAGGAAGGGGCGAATAATGGGACGAAAAGGCCAGAAAATGGGACGTGTTCGTGGCTGTGAAAAGAAAGGCATTGTGCATCAGTGTTTTCCAGGTGAGGGCCAACCGCCTGGTTAAATCTGAATGTTACAACTGGTGAGACCCAGTAATTTAGAAACAGAAGCCTTACCGCCTCAGTGCTCTCCCCACCAGAGCTATCGCTGTCGTCTTGCTGTAGAAGAAGAAACAACTTTTTGTTAGAGCAAAACACACTTGAAAAAACACACTTCTCTTTGTTTTTTTGTTTGTTTGTTTTAAACAAAGTGCTCAGTTGTTTATTTTTAAGTGTGTCCTGTTAGAAAGCCAAGATCTGCAGGAGAAACTTGTTCTTCAGTGTCTGGAATATGGTCAGCTGCATGACAAAGGAATTGGGGGGGGCCCCCACTGATGGGCTGGGAGTGACCTTGCAATTTCTCTTTTGCTTTAAAGTTTGAGGAGGACTCGATCTTAAGCCAGAAGTCTGGAATGGGAGTACAGTACATGTGTTCAGCCTTGCACCAGCCATTGGTATTTCTGAGGCTCTCCCATCGGTTAAAAAACCTTGCAATTTCCAAGTGACAACATGGAGATTGCCCGCACTGGACGCCCGCCTGTTTCTTTGTTCGGTACTTACAGCGTTGGCGACAGCAAGGACCATGCTCACGACGCAGGACAGCAAGAGGAGCTTCATTTTGAGCGAGACGCCTGTGGAGCAGATGGCACAGAGTTGCAGCGCCCCAGTTCCAGCAGAAGGGAAGGCGCGGGGAGCACGCACGCAGGCTGGGTTGACTGCAGCAGCTGGCCCAAGGCTGCTCCAGCTGGGCTTTGAGCATCTCCTGTGGCGGAGGCTCTGTGACCTGTCTGGGCAACCCATTCCAGCGCTTGCCCACCCTCATCGTGGACTTTCCCTTCTGTTCCCTTCCCTTCCCTGCAGTTTGCAGCCATACCCAAGCAGATTTCTGTCCTGCAGGGCAGTGGGGTAAGAGCTCGCCCCGGTACTACCTTTGGGTTGCATGTTGAGCGGCTGGTCAGCGGGTCAGGAGAAGTCGGCTGGCTGTGGTGATAGCGCTGCCTGGACGGCCGGCATCTATATATACGCTGCTGGGTAGCGTGGCACACATCAGGAAGCTGGAAGGTGTCATGTGTCATATTCTCATAAACCCCGCTGGCTGTTTAGTTTAATTACTTCTCACCTGATAAAGCAGCCAGATTTTGCAAATGACCTTTATATGATGTTTTTCATATAATCCTTGGGGGATCGACAGAGTTGGCAGTGGAAACATATGTTACAAAAGGAATGGCTGTTGTCTGTTTCACTAAAGATCTTCACCTGACTATAGGGTTCTGCATTTTAGTGTTGCTGCAGGAAAGCTTGTGTGGTAACAGTGCCCAGAGTACTGAAGCTGCTAACTGAGATGGAGAGTTACGCTGTCCAAAATGGATGGAGCAGCTGATCTGGGAGACCCTTTCCAGGCATGTGAAGGACAAGAAAACGATCATTAGTCAGCCTGGGTGAGATACCACACTCAATGTGAGTTGGCAATGTGCCCTGGCTGTGAAAAAGACTGCTGGTGTCCTGGCCTGCACTAGGCAAAGCATTGCCAGCAGGTTGAGGGAGGCAGTTCTTCCCCTCTGTTCTGCACTGGTGAGGCCACACCTGGAGTGCTGGGTATTGATGGGTGCTCCACAGTACAAGGGAGACTTGGGGCTGCAGGGGGGAGTCTGGCGAAGGGCCTCAGAGAAGATTAAGGGCCTGCAGCACCTATGAGGAAAGGCTGAGAGAGTGGGGACAGTTCAGCTTAGAGGAGAAGGTTTGGGGGGATCCGATCCATGTCTGTAAATCCCACAAGGGAAGATGTAAAGGAGCTGGAGCTGGGCTCTTTTCAGTGGTGCCCAGTGACAGGTCAGGAGGCAATGGGCACAAAGTGAAACAGGAGGTTCCCTCTGAACATCAGGAAACACTTTTTTTTCTTTTTCCTTCTTTCTTACTGTGGGCATGACTGAGCACTGGCAAAGGTTGCCCAGAGGATTTGTGGTGTTTCTCTCCTTGAAGGTATTTGGAATCCACATGGGTGTGGTCGTGGGCAGCCTACCTAGGTTGTGCTTGAGCAGATGATGTCCAGAGGTCCCCTCCAATTTAAGCCACTCTGTGATGTTGAGAGGAGAAGGACCTTGGATTTCCTGAGGAAGCAGGACTTTGTGAATTCTAGTTACTGCTGACCTGTGAGGCCAGTGTTTCCTTCTTTCTGGAGTCCTCCATGTGGCCCTGCAGGTGGGCTGAAATGAGACTGAAGGCAAGAACCTCTGGTATCAGTACAGCACAGGGAGTTGGAAAAGGAGATTCAGATTGTCAGGTAAGTGAAAAGGAAGAAGGCTGCTTGTCTTCAGCAGCTGTATCTTGGTGGCTTGTTAATGTTGGAGCAGAGGCGGTCAACTCTACGTGTGGAGGGAACCCACCTAACTGAGCAGTTTCCCTAAGTTGCAGAGAAGAGTTTTATGATTGGGTTCCACTCAGTGGAAACCAGCTGGAGGTTGTTTTGCTGATTTGTGCTGTTTGTGGAGTATTTTTGATCTTTAGCCTAACAAAGTACAGCTATTATTCAATGTGGACTGGAGGTTATATACACATCCTGAACTCATATCTACCTGAATGGACCTGTGTAAGAACATTTAGCCGTATCTGCTTTTTCCGTCTCACTTAACATTGACCTGATGTTTTCACTGGAATAGAAGGAAAGTCAATAAATGTGATATTTTTACTCTGGTTCATCTTTTAAACAACTACAGAGTTAAGATTATTCCCACTAAAACCCTCGCACAATGAGTGTGTTCATAAGGGCCGGGGGGGATGTATCTCTAAGGAGGGTGCCAGATGCTGGGTAGGCATGAGACTTCACTGATGATACTTCCTTGTAGAGAGGATAAATACTTATGACTAATTTTAACTTAGACTCATCAAAACCAAGTGGAAGCAATCGAGTCCACAGAGGGTCACAACCTTTCTTTTACCGACTTCATAAGTTAACTGTAGTGTTATTGTTACTGGTTAATACACTGGCAGGTGAAACAAGTGGTCATTTATGGTCCTTATTCTTACTGGTGTTTATGATTTGTAGGTTAACGATCAACTGCAACTCCCCCCCCCCCCCCCAGCAGAGGACAGGAGCTGAGCTGAATATCTCACTGGTGTAGCACTCTGGGAGAGCAGCATCCCTCCATGTGAACGCCAGCAGGTGCTCCTCCTCTGTGCCCCACAGTGGGAACGTGGAAGCAGTGGCATCACGGAGACCTCTGGAGCAGGTGGGATGCTGGCTCCTTCACGTGCCAGGCACTTCAGATCTCCATGGCTGTACTGGTCTTGGGGTCTAGTCGTCTGCCCCACGTAGCTTGGGTGGTTTAAGGGCCTTTCTTTCCCATTTGTCCTGATGAATTCTGGTTTGCTGCATCTTTTCCTACCATTTGGCTGGAGCGCAGCACTGCTGGGTTAGCCTGCGGAGAACAGGACAGTCCCTTGTGTGTTGTCCTGTCCTAAAAAGGGCAACGAACTCACCTGGATCGCTCTAAGTGGGCTGACTCATGGCTGTAGAAAGAGCAAGTAAGCAATAGGCTGCGGGCAGGCAGAAGAAAAGGCTGTCAAAAGTTCCTCGTCCTGAGAGATGTCAAGTCCCAGAGAAAGGCTCTTTATCAAAAGGAATTAGCAGACTGTGTGTGCTGTTTGTACATCTAATATGGGTTTATGTGTACAAGCTGCTGGGTAATGGTGCGTGTAGTGACAGGTCAGGCTTACGGGGAAACTGTCAGCGAGTTGGGTTTTGTTGGGCAGCCGCCCTTAGCTTATGAAAGACGTTCCTGTGTCGAGCATCCCGTTGGCTTTTTTGTTCTCTTGTGAAGCATCAGAGTGGAGTTCGGCTGGCTCAGGAGCAAAGGAGTAGGAGGCAGGTGGAGTGGTGCATCCTGAGCCGCCCCAACGGCATTTTGGGCTGCCGTTCATTGTTTGCTGGGAGGGTGCCGTGGTTCAGGTGGAGGGGGGCGTGGGGCCTGCCTTTGTAGGACATAGTATTACTTCCTACTATTACTATAACATAGTAATTGTAGAAAATGGAATAAATTCAACTGTGAATCACTTGAGTTCCTTCACCCACCTCAAACAATGTAACTGCTTAGTCTTGTTTGAAAGAGATTTTTTTCTTTTACTTTTCAGTTTGAAATTTGGATATATTTGAATCGTGTTTATAACTGTACACAAGGATTTTTTCCCTAGTCTGGGAAAATAAATATCTCCCTAAACATCTGCCCTCGAACTAGTATTGGCTTACAGCTAAAATGAGTTGTTAGAGGTTTTGTTGCTGTACCTTGGCTCCACAGTTGCTCATACTTTCAGTGGGAGAAGATATTTGATGCCAGTGGGGATGCTCAGAGCTAGATGCTGGTTTTCTCCTGGAACTTTTTCCTCTTCCCAATTAACACGTTTGGCGGTTCAGCCAGGCCCTGATTTCACAGCTCAGCAGTGCTGCCGCCCTCCTGGCATGGGCCTCCAGCTGGGGCTGGGGCTGAGGCAGGGGAGTGCCAGCTCCAAGAGGTGGCCAAGGCGGAAGCAGAACACGACAGCAGAGTCCCCACCAGGCTCGTAAGTGCCCTAAGCTGGCATGCAAGACTCCTCTGCTTGAGTGTGGGGCTTTGCTGGAAGCGGCTATATGAAGTTTGATGGCATAGGCTTCCACCAGGTACCCCGAACAACCAGATTTTGGGGTAAGCTTGAGCTGTATTGACTGCTGGCCAGGAAGAGAACTGAGGAGGCCAGGAGAACATTGGTATGGAGAGCAAGGATTACACTGGAAGCCACCCACATGTAGCCGTGCCTAATGCAGCAGTGTGTTCAGGTCTCCCTCAAATGGCCGCCAGCCAGCAAGTGCCTGCTGCAGCCAGCAGTTGCACAAGTAGGCAGAAAACCTCTCTGTGCTCCGAAGAGGTCTTTGACCGGCATTTCATCGCACGGTGTTCTGCTGTTCCGCAGGCCAAAGGGAGTTTACACAGACCTTTGGAGGCTTAACCTCTTCCTGGTCACAGTGGTGCCCAGGGAAGCAGGAGGGAGGCTTGTGAGGGAGAGCGGGGCTCCTCTGGGGCCGTGGCCCCACATAGGCCTGCCCGTTGGCCTGCCACCCACGTTAAAGCTCCAGCCTGTGCGTTGGTGGCGCTGTAGGTGTTCAGTGCCTTGCTGATCCTGACCCAGCCTTCCTGCTGTGACTTCATTGCTGGGTTGGGCCAGGGGCAGAGTGGGGCTGGCCAGTGCCCCATGGGTGAGATGCCTGACAGATTGTTGGCCACAGCGCTGGGATTGTCTCCTCCTGCTGGCAAACCCTGCTCTGCTGCTCCCCTGCAAGGGGCAGAGCAGGGTGGGGAGGGGGAAGCCAGGAATCATCCCAGCCTGTTGGAGCTGCGGCAGCTTGTGCAATGAACAGTGCCAGCGTTCGAGAGGAGTGGAATATGAAAACCCTCATTGCTGTGCATATGTGTCTGAAGAGCGTCAGTGAGCTGAAATGAAGGCTTATCCAGGAGTCGCTGGCTTCCCTGTTAAGGCTTTCTCTTCTGGTCTGTACTGGTGTACAAGTCCCATAGACTTCCACTTCAGTTCACCCCTGGCATCTCAATGAGGAGCTTCCAGGTTTAGCATCTCCTTGATTTTTATTTAAAGACAAGAGTGCCTGCTAGTGTGAGGACAATAAGTCCATATCTTCTTCTTTTTTTTCAGTGCAACTTTTTCTACCTTTGGTTGAAATAAGTTGCATTCTCAAGTGAGCACGAAATGCGGGAGGGCACCCGGTAACTGGCCAAGAAATACTGTGCTTGTTTCAGAGGAAGCTGGTTGGAAAGAGCCTGGGGATTACCGATAAGCCATGTGGGAAATGACACCGGCAGAGGGCGCGTTACTTGACGCTGCTGTGCCTTAAACGCACCTCTAGGACATGGTTATGGCTGAACTGCTGCGAGGCAACTTTTGGGTAAAGAACTGTATTTATTCTGTACAAGTTGTGCTGATGTTGCTCATGCATAACGCGACAATCAACACATTCAGGTAACACTTGATTAAAAGGTTATGTTCTTTCAGGTACTCACTACAAAAGCACATAAAATGGAGTGTGTGTTACAGGATTTTTAAATTTAAAATGATTCATTGAGATGAAGCAGACCACCCGTATGAATTTCTTCCCACAAGATCACTTTGCTCAGTGATGAGTCCAGATTAATTTATACTCAGGAAATCCCTGTGTTGCCCAAAAACGGGCTTTGCTGCATTTCCTGGCTGCCTCGGTGCATGCAGGAAGCAGGGAAGGAGCTAGCGATGTCACAATGCACAGCTAAAACAGCCCTTCTCACTTGCAGAGCTGCATCTCTGCTCTGGTAACACTCCATGTTATGCAGGTGTGTTCCTGCTGCAGGTGTGGGATAAGCCTCTAGGTGTGAAGGGCAGTGGTGGCCTGGAGGAAGTACCTGTCTTGCTTCTGCTCTGAATCAAAACCGCTGCGCTACACATGGTCCATGTTCTGTTTTCACTCGTGTCATGGGGAAACGACAAACGACTTGCTGTTCACTGTTTGCTCCAGTGTCCAACAATTGCATCAAACTTAACATCTGTCAGCTTTTTCAGAACTCTTGAGACACGTTCTGGAAGCAACCTGAAAGATAAAATCGTGAGATGAAATCTAGGATAAGAACTTGGGTCACAGGAAAAGTGGCAGCACAGGTGGGACAAGAGCTGGTCTGGGTGCAGAATGTGTGCTCGCCTCAGACAGAGACCAAAACTGAAACTGGGGAGTAGTTCCCAAGGATATGTAGCCCTTGAAATCCTTTGGCTAGCTTTGATTCTGATCCCTTCACCACCTTCCTCCTTTGATGACAACTCCAAGGACAGGTATCCCCTGGGCAGGATGTTGGTTGCAGCATTGCTGCTGCATCCAGGAAGGTTTAACACCGAACGTAGGCATGTGCATTAAAAATAAGGTGAGAATTGCCTTTGCCTTCTTTGCTTTCAAAACCTCATCTGGTTGACTGAGGAATTTGGGGAAAACAGAAGAATCTTTACAGCCTCTCATAAACAGGAGGTTTTGGTTAGAGCCAAGTTGTCTTCTCACAAACGAGTTATTACCAAGAGTTTCTTGAGGGACTGTAGGAGCTAACTGACATGGCAATTTAGTTGTTCTGATGTGCCTTCTAGGCTTTGAACCTGAGCTCTGGTGAAAATGTCCCAGCAGAGCAGCTACAACTCGGTAAAGAAGCCTGAGAGGACAAATTGTGCTTCTCATGGCCAGGAGAAACAGCAGAGTCCTTCTCAAGCACCCTTCCCAGCCCCTGTGGCCTAGACCTTCTGGTGCTGACATGAAGAAGTGAAGGCTAAAATGCAGCAGTTCCTCAGCTGCTTCTGGAGCTTGTGGCTGCTGGTTCAGAGAACCTGTGAAGCTGTTCTTGGCAAGCCCATGAGAAATCCTGTCTGTGAAGGAAGAGAGATCCCTCAGTCTCCCTTTGCCTCCCTACCAGCCTGTGGAGCAGTCGAGTTCCCCACTCAGCAGCTCTCTGCAAACAGTGGGTTGTAATGACCTATGACAGGACTCAACAAAATGCTTTTATTTCTCCTATTGTCATTAGGAATAATCACCATGTATATCTTAGCCTTGACATGTGGTGTAAGATGCTTGAGATAATTCAGTCAGGGAAAAAATGTCTCCTGCAGACTGATGCACATTTTCAAGTGGCTATAGACATACTGAAGTCAAATAAGAAATGAATTTAATGACCTAGTATATTGGTTAAAGATATTAAAGATGGTAGAAAATAAATGGAACTGGATTGAATGTAGACTTTGGGTGTCTAGCCATCATTCAGGGGTATTTATTTCAATGATATCAACTGAAAGTTTTCCTACTGTGAAAGCAAAAGACACTTATTCCAATGGTAAAATTTGAATTAGATGGTTCAAGTGTGATGCTTCTACACTCACGCAGTTGTGTTGAATATTTCCCCCCCCCCTTTTTTTTAATGCCACTTACATGTCAGAAAGTAAAGCAATGCTCAGCTGTGGTGGAACAAAAACCATTTTCTTGTTAGTCAGTATTCCTTCCATCATTTCTTTCACAACTTCATCAACTTCCAAAATCCTTCCAAGCCTAAAATGAAAGGAAAGCATAAATTTAAGAATGATATAGGTAAAACATGGGAGAGTTGAATGTGAAGTAGGATACATGAAATTAGTGGGTACCTCTGTGGGTCCTTATTTGACGGGTGTTGTGTTTTTTTTCTCCTTAGCATTGCTCTTTGGAAGTAGCTTATTCAGTGGGATGTTTATTTCGGTTACTCCGTGTGTGCTGGTGGAGAAGACACAATTAAAAACAAGAAATGAAGAGAGCTGATTCGGAAGTCACTTACCAATAAGCCACCATGAAAGAGGTTACAAAATGACCTGCTGCAGAAGCCACTGTAACAATGTGACCGCGGTTGTTGTCCATCATTGCTGGCAGAAAAGCTCTGGTTGTCTGGAAAGGGTTTTAGAATAAGAAGAGGTGGGGCATGTGGAGGAGGAAACGAACAATAACTTCTTAGGAGTCTTCAACGCTGGCCCCAATTATGTGCAATAAAATTACTCAGTTATGTGCAGTTAAGTGACTAAGCCTACCCCTAGTGCTGGGGTTGCATGGCACCAAGCTCCTGAGAACCACAGAGACACCCAGTCTCCTTTTAGCTGGGACAATTTGCATCCCAGTTTCCAAAAGGAGCCTTTCAGCAAAGCCAGGGATTGACAGAAGCTGATGTTCACATTGCTCCTGGCCTAGTTTTTAGGTTTCACTTGTCAGTAGCCACGCTGCCGGTATCTCTCCTCAGCACACCCAATCTGTAGCACACCTTTTAGTCCCCTGCAAGCAGAAATTGTTTACTGACCACTCTGTTTTTCCTGCTGAACGCTGTCCCTGTCCCCAGGGAGGGGAAAGGCAAGGCCTAGCTCTGATAGGGCCCAGCCATGTCACCTGCATGCAGTGAGAAATTCTGGAGGGGTATAAGGAAGGTGATACACACAGGCAAAGGCTCCAGGATGGGCTTGAGACAGTGCCAGGAGCCCAGAACAGAGTCAGCAATGCAGGCAGGTACAAAATGCCCCGGGGTAGAGACCTGGAGCCCTGCTGGGCTGACAGGAGCAGTTGGGAAGAGGCTGGCCCTGCTGCCTGCTCTCAGGGCTTTGCTACAAAAAAACATTTTGCATTTTTGAGCCATGCATCTCCTGCCTGCAGGGTCTCGGTGCCTGGCTGAGGGTGCCCCCACCTCCTCAATAACACTCACACCACCACAGAGGGACGAACGCGCTAGTGGCCCTTACCCAGATGTGGGCGAGAATGTTGACCTCAAACATTTTCTCAATCTGGTGGTCCTGGGTCGAGAGCAAGTCGGCAGCCGTGATCACACCAGCATTGTTCACGAGGATGGAGACATCGCCAATGTCCTTCTTCACCTTTTTGGCAAAAAGAACATGCAGCCACATGTCATTTGTTATCACAATAGTGCAAGGTTATGAGCAGCAATTAATTTAATTTTTACAACTCTTTCTTTCAGGGAGAAGAAAATCATGCTGTGTTTCCTGATCCAGTAGGAAGTGTGCAGTATCCTGGAAGCTGATTTAGATGTGATGTTTTTACACATGCCAGTTTTTATAGAATCTTCACCCACAGAAAAATATGCTCTGCACAGTCATAGCTGGCTCTGTGGACATACTGAATGTTCTGGACCACCTGAACCTTACTTTCTACAATAGTCTTTCAAATTTCCACAGTGGTGTCTGCCTGTTTCTCAGCAAGCTAAAAGGAAGACGGGTCTAAAGCCTAAAGTGGGGGCTCGCAGGGACAGAAGCCCACAAAGGAGGATGAGCTGGGCTGTGATACCCAAAGGGCCGCTTTCCTCTCTGTACATACAGAAACAAAAAAGCTGCAATTTTAAGACTTGCACGCTGTGAGTGGAATACCTCGGGTGCAGTTTTCCAGCCCTTCCTGACACCCAAGCCCATCTGGCTAAGCTTTCGCTCGTGCACCTGCTCCCCTACCTTCTCCGCAGCGCCGTAGATTTCCTCCCTTTTGCTGCAGTCCACCACGAAGGTGTGGACGGTGGCTCCCAGCCTTTCGCACTCCGCAGCCGTCTCCCTGAGGCCGTGCTAGGAGAGGAAGGAAAGGAGCGGACGTTATGTGCCATGCACCCCGCAGGGGCCCGCCTGGGCGGAGTGGGGGGCTCCGCGGCCCGTTACCGTGTCGACGTCCCACAGCACCAGGCGGCTCTGGCGCCGGGCGAACTCGAGGGCCGTGGCTCTGCCCAGCCCGCGGCCGGCCCCCGTCAGCAGCACCAGCTCCCCGCCGACGGCCTTCCTGCGGGCGGGCAGCAGCAGCCGCACCGCCGCCTCGGCGTACGCGTAGAGCAGCGTGCCCAGGAACAGCGCCAGCTCCCGCACCGCGCCCATCCCGCCGCACGCAGCGCCCGCAGCGCACGCAGCGCCCCCAGCGCACGCAGGTACCGCAGCGCACGCAGCGCCCGCAGCCCGGGACCCTGACAGCGGCGGGGGGCGGGGGAAGAGGCAGCCAATCGGAGAGCGCAGCGCGGGGGGGGGGCGGGGACTCCGCCCAATGAGGGGAGGAGGGGCGGTGGCGGGGCCCCGTTGGGCGCCTCAGAGGGGCCGCGGGCGGAGGGTGCCCGGTGCCCGTGTGGGGTTCGCGGGCTGTCTGTTGTCCGCAGGGCGGGGGCTGTGTTTAATTCTGGTGGTGTCTCGTGCTTAGGGCAGGTGTCCTTTAGCCCGTTCTAATTTTTCGAGTTTAAATTCTCCTAGCCTGGGGTTTGCTTCCTTTTGACAAGGGAACGCGGGACTCCTCCCATAAGCACAGCCTGGCGTGAGGGGGTGCAGTGTCCTCAGCACCGCTGAAAAAGGGGGGCAGCCAGGGAGCCCTTAGGGATACTCAGTTCTGTATTTTTTTTTTTTCTTCCCCCTTTAGGGGGATGGGGGACCCAGGGGAGAAGGTCAGTGCCTCTCTTAGGCAATAATTTGGGGAAGAGGCCTTGAACTCCTTGCAGAAATGGCCTGAGGAAAAAGGAAGCTTAGAGAAGCGACTCCAGAGGTCGCTCAGCCAAGAGCACTTTGTGGTAAGCTGTGTCTTTTGAGATAGCTTTGGGGTAACTTGCACCTAGTTAGGAGTTGAAAAAATATGTCTGCCGTTGAAATAAGCTGTGATGCCCTGGTTACATACCTGTGTAGGATTAACAGTTATTCACATCCTAATGTCTTAGAGTGTCTCTATCTAAAACATGCTAATAGCCTTAAGGTTCCCTTTAAATCCCTGTACATTTCTTTCCCCATACTTTATATCTTGTATAGTATTACTAACACTACATAAAGGCTTTCTGTTGCTGTTTAAGCTTACATGGATCTTGTTTACAAAAACACTGTCTTAAATTGTAGTTCAGATGTGGTGTTTGGGTGTTTGCTTCAGTGGCCATGTTTTTAATAAATAGTCTCTTAAAAGCACAGGGAGGAGGCTGGGTAGCATTTAGTACTGCCAGATAAAGACCTGAGAGAGCCTGTGAGTCTCAGCATGGACAAAAGGCAAAGCCAGCCTCAGGAGTTCCCTTCCTTTCCTACTCATGGTCATTGCAAGCAGGGTCGCTGAAGTGATGTTGATGTGTTTCTTTTTCCCAAGAAATAATTAAGAGATGAAGAGACCTTAGTCATTTGATGCTCAGCATTTATTCAGATTTAGGAATTAAGCAGAGAAGGGTTGAGAGTCATGCACTTTGCCACACACCAGCTTCAGTAGTGGGCGTGTGAAACAGGGACCCTGTTGTTGGTGGTCCTCCATTTTCAGCACATTGGTGACAGAAGATATGAAGGAGATGTGGGAAGCAGAAGATCATCTGGAAGCAGCAGCATCCTGCAGGAGACAGCCATGGTTATCCAGGTAGGCACCTGCAGAGCAATAGGAGAATTGCAGGTTAGAACCAAGAGCAGTTAATTGTTTTAACGTCTTAATGAATGTTTTATTTGAGCCCTTAGCAGTGTAATTGTCTTTTGAAGCCATGGCCCCAAGAGGAGGCTGTTTCTGTGTTGACAGGAGGTGGCTGGGCAGCTCCTGACAGCTGGGTATACGGCTGGCTATGGTGTGGCAAGTCCAAGTAGCATGATTTTTTCTGCTCTGTGAAGTTGCTTAAGATAATGTGCAGTGCTGAAGGAAATGAAAATCACTTAAGTTCTGAAAAGTACTCTGCAGAATGATTACAGTGTAGAATGTAAAAAGTAGGCAAATGTCATGGTAGTGCTTGCTGCAGACTTCTTTTTTGTATAAAAAGATAGGTTGCTTACCTCAGGCTTGCAATCAGGAAGACCGAGCAGCCCTAAGCCTTTCCAGGAAGGGGCGAATAATGGGACGAAAAGGCCAGAAAATGGGACGTGTTCGTGGCTGTGAAAAGAAAGGCATCGTGCGTCAGTGTTTTCCAGGTGAGGGCCAACCGCCTGGTTAAATCTGAATGTTACAACTGGTGAGACCCAGTAATTTAGAAACAGAAGCCTTACCGCCTCAGTGCTCTCCCCACCAGAGCTATCGCTGTCGTCTTGCTGTAGAAGAAGAAACAAATTTTTGTTAGAGCAAAACACACTTGAAAAAACACACTTCTCTTTGCTTTTTTGTTTGTTTGTTTTAAACAAAGTGCTCAGTTGTTTATTTTTAAGTGTATCCTGTTAGAAAGCCAAGATCTGCAGGAGAAACTTGTTCTTCAGTGTCTGGAATATGGTCAGCTGCGCGACGAAGGAACTGGGGGGGGGCCCCCACTGATGGGCTGGGAGTGACCTTGCAATTTCTCTTTTGCTTTAAAGTTTGAGGAGGACTCGATCTTAAGCCAGAAGTCTGGAATGGGAGTACAGTACATGTGTTCAGCCTTGCACCAGCCATTGGTATTTCTGAGGCTCTCCCATCGGTTAAAAAACCTTGCAATTTCCAAGTGACAACATGGAGATTGCCTGCATTGGACGCCCGCCTGTTTCTTTGTTCGGTACTTACAGCATTGGCGACAGCAAGGACCATGCTCACGACGCAGGACAGCAAGAGGAGCTTCATTTTGAGCGAGACGCCTGTGGAGCAGATGGCACAGAGTTGCAGCGCCCCGGTTCCAGCAGAAGGGAAGGCGCGGGGAGCACGCACGCAGGCTGGGTTGACTGCAGCAGCTGGTCCAGGGCTGCTCCAGCTGGGCTTTGAGCATCTCCTGTGGCGGAGGCTCTGTGACCTGTCTGGGCAACCCATTCCAGCGCTTGCCCACCCTCATCGTGGACTTTCCCTTCTGTTCCCTTCCCTTCCCTGCAGTTTGCAGCCATACCCAAGCAGATTTCTGTCCTGCAGGGCAGTGGGGTAAGAGCTCGCCCCGGTACTACCTTTGGGTTGCATGTTGAGCGGCTGGTCAGCGGGTCAGGAGAAGTCGGCTGGCTGTGGTGATAGCGCTGCCTGGACGGCTGGCATCTATATATACGCTGCTGGGTAGTGTGCCACACATCAGGAAGCTGGAAGGTGTCATGTGTCATATTCTCATAAACCCCGCTGGCTGTTTAGTTTAATTACTTCTCACCTGATAAAGCAGCCAGATTTTGCAAATGACCTTTACATGATGTTTTTCATATAATCCTTGGGGGATCGACAGAGTTGGCAGTGGAAACATATGTTACAAAAGGAATGGCTGTTGTCTGTTTCACTAAAGATCTTCACCTGACTATAGGGTTCTGCATTTTAGTGTTGCTGCAGGAAAGCTTGTGTGGTAACAGTGCCCAGAGTACTGAAGCTGCTAACTGAGATGGAGAGTTACGCTGTCCAAAATGGATGGAGCAGCTGATCTGGGAGACCCTTTCCAGGCATGTGAAGGACAAGAAAACGATCATTAGTCAGCCTGGGTGAGATACCACACTCAATGTGAGTTGGCAATGTGCCCTGGCTGTGAAAAAGACTGCTGGTGTCCTGGCCTGCACTAGGCAAAGCATTGCCAGCAGGTTGAGGGAGGCAGTTCTTCCCCTCTGTTCTGCACTGGTGAGGCCACACCTGGAGTGCTGGGTATTGATGGGTGCTCCACAGTACAAGGGAGACTTGGGGCTGCAGGGGGGAGTCTGGCGAAGGGCCTCAGAGAAGATTAAGGGCCTGCAGCACCTATGAGGAAAGGCTGAGAGAGTGGGGACAGTTCAGCTTAGAGGAGAAGGTTTGGGGGGATCTGATCCATGTCTGTAAATCCCACAAGGGAAGATGTAAAGGAGCTGGAGCTGGGCTCTTTTCAGTGGTGCCCAGTGACAGGTCAGGAGGCAATGGGCACAAAGTGAAACAGGAGGTTCCCTCTGAACATCAGGAAACACTTTTTTTTCTTTTTCCTTCTTTCTTACTGTGGGCGTGACTGAGCACTGGCAAAGGTTGCCCAGAGGATTTGTGGTGTTTCTCTCCTTGAAGGTATTTGGAATCCACATGGGTGTGGTCGTGGGCAGCCTACCTAGGTTGTGCTTGAGCAGATGATGTCCAGAGGTCCCTTCCAATTTAAGCCACTCTGTGATGTTGAGAGGAGAAGGACCTTGGAATTCCTGAGGAAGCAGGACTTTGTGAATTCTAGTTACTGCTGACCTGTGAGGCCAGTGTTTCCTTCTTTCTGGAGTCCTCCATGTGGCCCTGTAGGTGGGCTGAAATGAGACTGAAGGCAAGAACCTCTGGTATCAGTACAGCACAGGGAGTTGGAAAAGGAGATTCAGATTGTCAGGTAAGTGAAAAGGGAGAAGGCTGCTTGTCTTCAGCAGCTGTATCTTGGTGGCTTGTTAATGTTGGAGCAGAGGCGGTCAACTCTACGTGTGGAGGGAACCCACCTAACTGAGCAGTTTCCCTAAGTTGCAGAGAAGAGTTTTATGATTGGGTTCCACTCAGTGGAAACCAGCTGGAGGTTGTTTTGCTGATTTGTGCTGTTTGTGGAGTATTTGTGATCTTTAGCCTAACAAAGTACAGCTATTATTCAATGTGGACTGGAGGTTATATACACATCCTGAACTCGTATCTACCTGAATGGACCTGTGTAAGAACATTTAGCCGTATCTGCTTTTTCCGTCTCACTTAACATTGACCTGATGTTTTCACTGGAATAGAAGGAAAGTCAATAAATGTGATATTTTTACTCTGGTTCATCTTTTAAGCAACTGCAGAGTTAAGATTGTTCCCACTAAAACCCTCGCACAATGAGTGTGTTCATAAGGGCCGGGGGGGATGTATCTCTAAGGAGGGTGCCAGATGCTGGGTAGGCATGAGACTTCACTGATGATACTTCCTTGTAGAGAGGATAAATACTTATGACTAATTTTAACTTAGACTCATCAAAACCAAGTGGAAGCAATCGAGTCCACAGAGGGTCACAACCTTTCTTTTACCGACTTCTTAAGTTAACTGTAGTGTTATTGTTACTGGTTAATACACTGGCAGGTGAAACAAGTGGTCATTTATGGTCCTTATTCTTACTGGTGTTTATGATTTGTAGGTTAACGATCAACTGCAACCCCCCCCCCCCCCCCCCCAGCAGAGGACAGGAGCTGAGCTGAATATCTCACTGGTGTAGCACTCTGGGAGAGCAGCATCCCTCCATGTGAACGCCAGCAGGTGCTCCTCCTCTGTGCCCCACAGTGGGAACGTGGAAGCAGTGGCATCACGGAGACCTCTGGAGCAGGTGGGATGCTGGCTCCTTCACGTGCCAGGCACTTCAGATCTCCATGGCTGTACTGGTCTTGGGGTCTAGTCGTCTGCCCCACGTAGCTTGGGTGGTTTAAGGGCCTTTCTTTCCCGTTTGTCCTGATGAATTCTGGTTTGCTGCATCTTTTCCTACCGTTTGGCTGGAGCGCAGCACTGCTGGGTTAGCCTGCGGAGAACAGGACAGTCCCTTGTGTGTTGTCCTGTCCTAAAAAGGGCAACGAACTCACCTGGATCGCTCTAAGTGGGCTGACTCATGGCTGTAGAAAGAGCAAGTAAGCAATAGGCTGCGGGCAGGCAGAAGAAAAGGCTGTCAAAAGTTCCTCGTCCTGAGAGATGTCAAGTCCCAGAGAAAGGCTCTTTATCAAAAGGAATTAGCAGACTGTGTGTGCTGTTTGTACATCTAATATGGGTTTATGTGTACAAGCTGCTGGGTAATGGTGCGTGTAGTGACAGGTCAGGCTTACGGGGAAACTGTCAGCGAGTTGGGTTTTGTTGGGCAGCCGCCCTTAGCTTATGAAAGACGTTCCTGTGTCGAGCATCCTATTGGCTTTTTTGTTGTCTTGTGAAGCATCAGAGTGGAGTTCGGCTGGCTCAGGAGCAAAGGAGTAGGAGGCAGGTGGAGTGGTGCATCCTGAGCCGCCCCAACGGCATTTTGGGCTGCCGTTCATTGTTTGCTGGGAGGGTGCTGTGGTTCAGGTGGAGGGGGGCGTGGGGCCTGCCTTTGTAGGACATAGTATTACTTCCTACTATTACTATAACATAGTAATTGTAGAAAATGGAATAAATTCAACTGTGAATCACTTGAGTTCCTTCACCCACCTCAAACAATGTAACTGCTTAGTCTTGTTTGAAAGAGATTGTTTTTTTCTTTTACTTTTCAGTTTGAAATTTGGATATATTTGAATCGTGTTTATAACTGTACACAAGGATTTTTTCCCTAGTCTGGGAAAATAAATATCTCCCTAAACATCTGCCCTCGAACTAGTATTGGCTTACAGCTAAAATGAGTTGTTAGAGGTTTTGTTGCTGTACCTTGGCTCCACAGTTGCTCATACTTTCAGTGGGAGAAGATATTTGATGCCAGTGGGGGTGCTCAGAGCTAGATGCTGGTTTTCTCCTGGAACTTTTTCCTCTTCCTAATTAACACGTTTGGCGGTTCAGCCAGGCCCTGATTTCACAGCTCAGCAGTGCTGCCGCCTTCCTGGCATGGGTCTCCAGCTGGGGCTGGGGCTGAGGCAGGGGAGTGCCAGCTCCAAGAGGTGGCCAAGGCGGAAGCAGAACACGACAGCAGAGTCCCCACCAGGCTCGTAAGTGCCCTAAGCTGGCATGCAAGACTCCTCTGCTTGAGTGTGGGGCTTTGCTGGAAGCGGCAATATGAAGTTTGATGGCATAGGCTTCCACCAGGTACCCCGAACAACCAGATTTTGGGGTAAACTTGAGCTGTATTGACTGGTGGCCAGGAAGAGAACTGAGGAGGCCAGGAGAACATTGGTATGGAGAGCAAGGATTACACTGGAAGCCACCCACATGTAGCCGTGCCTAATGCAGCAGTGTGTTCAGGTCTCCCTCAAATGGCCGCCAGCCAGCAAGTGCCTGCTGCAGCCAGCAGTTGCACAAGTAGGCAGAAAACCTCTCTGTGCTCCAAAGAGGTCTTTGACCGGCGTTTCATCGCACGGTGTTCTGCTGTTCCGCAGGCCAAAGGGAGTTTACACAGACCTTTGGAGGCTTAACCTCTTCCTGGTCACGGTGGTGCCCAGGGAAGCAGGAGGGAGGCTTGTGAGGGAGAGCGGGGCTCCTCTGGGGCCGTGGCCCCACATAGGCCTGCCCGTTGGCCTGCCACCCACGTTAAAGCTCCAGCCTGTGCGTTGGTGGCGCTGTAGGTGTTCAGTGCCTTGCTGATCCTGACCCAGCCTTCCTGCTGTGACTTCATTGCTGGGTTGGGCCAGGGGCAGAGTGGGGCTGGCCAGTGCCCCATGGGTGAGATGCCTGACAGATTGTTGGCCACAGCGCTGGGATTGTCTCCTCCTGCTGGCAAACCCTGCTCTGCTGCTCCCCTGCAAGGGGCAGAGCAGGGTGGGGAGGGGGAAGCCAGGAATCATCCCAGCCTGTTGGAGCTGCGGCAGCTTGTGCAATGAACAGTGCCAGCGTTCGAGAGGAGTGGAATATGAAAACCCTCATTGCTGTGCATATGTGTCTGAAGAGCGTCAGTGAGCTGAAATGAAGGCTTATCCAGGAGTCGCTGGCTTCCCTGTTAAGGCTTTCTCTTCTGGTCTGTACTGGTGTACAAGTCCCATAGACTTCCACTTCAGTTCACCCCTGGCATCTCAATGAGGAGCTTCCAGGTTTAGCATCTCCTTGATTTTTATTTAAAGACAAGAGTGCCTGCTAGTGTGAGGACAATAAGTCCATATCTTCTTTTTTTTCAGTGCAACTTTTTCTACCTTTGGTTGAAATAAGTTGCATTCTCAAGTGAGCACGAAATGCGGGAGGGCACCCGGTAACTGGCCAAGAAATACTGTGCTTGTTTCAGAGGAAGCTGGTTGGAAAGAGCCTGGGGATTACCGATAAGCCATGTGGGAAATGACACCGGCAGAGGGCGCGTTACTTGACGCTGCTGTGCCTTAAACGCACCTCTAGGACGTGGTTATGGCTGAACTGCTGCGAGGCAACTTTTGGGTAAAGAACTGTATTTATTCTGTACAAGTGGTGCTGATGTTGCTCACGCATAACGCGACAATCAACACATTCAGGTAACACTTGATTAAAAGGTTGTGTTCTTTCAGGTACTCACTACAAAAGCACATAAAATGGAGTGTGTGTTACAGGATTTTTAAATTTAAAATGATTCATTGAGATGAAGCAGACCACCTGTATGAATTTCTTCCCACAAGATCACTTTGCTCAGTGATGAGTCCAGATTAACATAAATATACTCAGGCAATCCCTGTGTTGCCCAAAAACGGGCTTTGCTGCATTTCCTGGCTGCCTCGGTGCATGCGGGAAGCAGGGAAGGAGCTAGCGATGTCACAATGCACAGCTAAAACAGCCCTTCTCACTTGCAGAGCTGCATCTCTGCTCTGGTAACACTTCATGTTATGCAGGTGTGTTCCTGCTGCAGGTGTGGGATAAGCCTCTAGGTGTGAAGGGCAGTGGTGGCCTGGAGGAAGTACCTGTCTTGCTTCTGCTCTGAATCAAAACCGCTGCGCTACACATGGTCCATGTTCTGTTTTCACTCGTGTCATGGGGAAACGACAAACGACTTGCTGTTCACTGTTTGCTCCAGTGTCCAACAATTGCATCAAACTTAACATCTGTCAGCTTTTTCAGAAATCTTGAGACACGTTCTGGAAGCAACCTGAAAGATAAAATCGTGAGATGAAATCTAGGATAAGAACTTGGGTCACAGGAAAAGTGGCAGCACAGGTGGGACAAGAGCTGGTCTGGGTGCAGAATGTGTGCTCGCCTCAGACAGAGACCAAAACTGAAACTGGGGAGTAGTTCCCAAGGATATGTAGCCCTTGAAATTCTTTGGCTAGCTTTGATTCTGATCCCTTCACCACCTTCCTCCTTTGATGACAACTCCAAGGACAGGTATCCCCTGGGCAGGATGTTGGTTGCAGCATTGCTGCTGCATCCAGGAAGGTTTAACACCGAATGTAGGCATGTGCATTAAAAATAAGGTGAGAATTGCCTTTGTCTTCTTTGCTTTCAAAACCTCATCTGGTTGACTGAGGAATTTGGGGAAAACAGAAGAATCTTTACAGCCTCTCATAAATAGGAGGTTTTGGTTAGAGCCAAGTTGTCTTCTCACAAACGAGTTGTTACCAAGGGTTTCTTGAGGGACTGTAGGAGCTAACTGACATGGCAATTCAGTTGTTCTGATGTGCCTTCTAGGCTTCGAACCTGAGCTCTGGTGAAAATGTCCCAGCAGAGCAACTACAACTCGGTAAAGAAGCCTGAGAGGACAAATTGTGCTTCTCATGGCCAAGAGAAGCAGCAGAGTCCTTCTCAAGCACCCTTCCCAGCCCCTGTGGCCTAGACCTTCTGGTGCTGACATGAAGAAGTGAAGGCTAAAATGCAGCAGTTCCTCAGCTGCTTCTGGAGCTTGTGGCTGCTGGTTCAGAGAACCTGTGAAGCTGTTCTTGGCAAGCCCATGAGAAATCCTGTCTGTGAAGGAAGAGAGATCCCTCGGTCTCCCTTTGCCTCCGTGTCAGCCTGTGGAGCAGTCGAGTTCCCCACTCAGCAACTCTCTGCAAACAGTGGGTTGTAATGACCTATGACAGGACTCAACAAAATGCTTTTATTTCTCCTATTGTCATTAGGAATAATCACCACGTAATTCCTTAGCCTTGACATGTGGTGTAAGATGCTTGAGGTAATTCAGTCAGGGAAAAAAATGTCTCCTGCAGACTGATGCACATTTTCAAGTGGCTATAGACATACTGAAGTCAAATAAGAAATGAATTTAATGACCTAGTATATTGGTTAAAGATATTAAAGATGGTAGAAAATAAATGGAACTGGATTGAATGTAGACTTTGGGTGTCTAGCCATCATTCAGGGGTATTTATTTCAATGATATCAACTGAAAGTTTTCCTACTGTGAAAGCAAAAGACACTTATTCCAATGGTAAAACTTGAATTAGATGGTTCAAGTGTGATGCTTCTACACTCACGCAGTTGTGTTGAATATTTCCCCCCCCCCCCCTTTTTTTTAATGCCACTTACATGTCAGAAAGTAAAGCAATGCTCAGCTGTGGTGGAACAAAAACCATTTTCTTGTTAGTCAGTATTCCTTCCATCATTTCTTTCACAACTTCATCAACTTCCAAAATCCTTCCAAGCCTAAAATGAAAGGAAAGCATAAATTTAAGAATGATATAGGTAAAACATGGGAGAGTTGAATGTGAAGTAGGATACTTTGACTGCAGGCAAAGTCAGGTAATTCAAATGCAGGTCTTGTGGTTGAAGTGATGTTGCAGATAGAGATTTATATTCAGCCAATTTTATTTACCCTTTGATATACAGGTTGGAAGCAAGTCCTAAAGCAGGGGTAAATACATCTAAATGCAAAGAAAGGCAGGCTGAGATGTGGCTTTTATCAAAACATTACCTTGTACGGGGGTTTTTGACAAATCCAGTGTTCATAAAAACTGGGCAGACACATGTTGTTTTTATTCCATCCTTTCCCAGGGTAGATAGTTCCTCGGTTAGAGCTTTATGAAATCCAACTGCAGCAAACTTGCTTGAACTGGACGGAAAAAATGTCACAAATGAGAAGATGGGAATGCTATTTCCAACGTGATGTAAATAGAAAGGGGCTGAAAGAACACCCAATACTGACTAGCAGGGGAAGACGTGTAATCCATCCCTAAGAGATAGGGCAGGAACTAATGCTGACTTTTACTGTCTCACAGTGTAGCACAGAAATAGATAGTGCTGCCAGGGGAGGGCATAGTGAGATGTGAAGTGGGTGACTCTGAAAATCTTAGGTTACTACTGAGCAGGCAGATAAATGCTAGGAAACTATAGTGTGTGAATCCATACAGCTGACTTAGAATGTTTTAAGCTGAATTCTTCTGAAGAATTTTCTGAAGTGTGCAAAATTAAGAACAAATGGGATTATAGATATGGGCAACAATCCTACTGCTTCTTGTATCACGTGGAGCATGTTGTGACGTTGAAGCACGAGATTTGAAACAAAGGACTTAAGCAATTTAGCGCAACTGAAGTTTGTGGAGGCCAGGAGTATAAAACAGAACCAAGCAGAAACAAATCAAATGAGCAATATCAAATAAGTTTAACAGTGTAATACAGCTAAAAGTCCTGGCTCAGGTGTTCTTACATGGCCAACAGTGACTCCCCATGAAGGAACATACCCAGGGAAAGATGCTTCTGCTGGGAAACACTATTGTAGAGGGCTAGGTCAGATGCAGTATGACATTATGCCAGACAACAGTATTTCTGCAATTTTGTGCATGCGTTTCCAGTGCCTCTGTTAAACTTGGGCAGTACTTTGGCCTCTCAGCAGTGTCATGTTCCTTACAGCACTCAGTATTACTGTATCTTTTATCTTCTCAAAAGATTACAGTAGTTTTACAGTCAAAACCTTGTTTTATCTGATGATGGCAGAAGCGTTTCTATCCACTGCAGTCACTGCCACAAATGCTAGAAATGCAAAAAGCTGCTCAGTAAGGATTTTCTCATTAACACCACACCAACTCACAGGAGTGCTACACTCTAAGGAGGAGAAGGGAAGAAGATACCTTTTTTTTTTTTAAACAAAGCAAAATCTGGATTAGGTATGGAGAGAAAAAAGTAAGAAGATTTCATTAGTTGATTGGTCACATCATTAATCCTTTACTGAATCACCTCAATCAGAGCTAATAATGAAATTAGTGGGTACCTCTGTGGGTCCTTATTTGACGGGTGTTGTGTTTTTTTTCTCCTTAGCATTGCTCTTTGGAAGTAGCTTATTCAGTGGGATGTTTATTTCGGTTACTCCGTGTGTGCTGGTGGAGAAGACACAATTAAAAACAAGAAATGAAGAGAGCTGATTCGGAAGTCACTTACCAATAAGCCACCATGAAAGAGGTTACAAAATGACCTGCTGCGGAAGCCACTGTAACAATGTGACCGCGGTTGTTGTCCATCATTGCTGGCAGAAAAGCTCTGGTTGTCTGGAAAGGGTTTTAGAATAAGAAGAGGTGGGGCATGTGGAGGAGGAAACGAACAATAACTTCTTAGGAGTCTTCAACGCTGGCCCCAATTATGTGCAATAAAGTTACTCAGTTATGTGCAGTTAAGTGACTAAGCCTACCCCTAGTGCTGGGGTTGCATGGCACCAAGCTCCTGAGAACCACAGAGACACCCAGTCTCCTTTTAGCTGGGACAATTTGCATCCCAGTTTCCAAAAGGAGCCTTTCAGCAAAGCCAGGGATTGACAGAAGCTGATGTTCACATTGCTCCTAGCCTAGTTTTTAGGTTTCACTTGTCAGTAGCCACGCTGCCGGTATCTCTCCTCAGCACACCCAATCTGTAGCACACCTTTTAGTCCCCTGCAAGCAGAAATTGTTTACTGACCACTCTGTTTTTCCTGCTGAACGCTGTCCCTGTCCCCAGAGAGGGGAAAGGCAAGGCCTAGCTCTGATAGGGCCCAGCCATGTCACCTCCATGCAGAGAGAAGTTCTGGAGGGGTATAAGGAAGGTGATACACACAGGCAAAGGCTCCAGGATGGGCTTGAGACAGTGCCAGGAGCCCAGAACAGAGTCAGCAATGCAGGCAGGTACAAAATGCCCCGGGGTAGAGACCTGGAGCCCTGCTGGGCTGACAGGAGCAGTTGGGAAGAGGCTGGCCCTGCTGCCTGCTCTCAGGGCTTTGCTACAAAAAAACATTTTGCATTTTTGAGCCATGCATCTCCTGCCTGCAGGGTCTCGGTGCCTGGCTGAGGGTGCCCCCACCTCCTCAATAACACTCACACCACCACAGAGGGACGAACGCGCTAGCGGCCCTTACCCAGATGTGGGCGAGAATGTTGACCTCAAACATTTTCTCAATCTGGTGGTCCTGGGTCGAGAGCAAGTCGGCAGCCGTGATCACACCAGCATTGTTCACGAGGATGGAGACATCGCCAATGTCCTTCTTCACCTTTTTGGCAAAAAGAACATGCAGCCACGTGTCATTTGTTATCACAATAGTGCAAGGTTATGAGCAGCAATTAATTTAATTTTTACAACTCTTTCTTTCAGGGAGAAGAAAATCATGCTGTGTTTCCTGATCCAGTAGGAAGTGTGCAGTATCCTGGAAGCTGATTTAGATGTGATGTTTTTACACATGCCAGTTTTTATAGAATCTTCACCCACAGAAAAATATGCTCTGCACAGTCATAGCTGGCTCTGTGGACATACTGAATGTTCTGGACCACCTGAACCTTACTTTCTACAATAGTCTTTCAAATTTCCACAGTGGTGTCTGCCTGTTTCTCAGCAAGCTAAAAGGAAGACGGGTCTAAAGCCTAAAGTGGGGGCTCGCAGGGACAGAAGCCCACAAAGGAGGATGAGCTGGGCTGTGATACCCAAAGGGCCGCTTTCCTCTCTGTACGTACAGAAACAAAAAAGCTGCAATTTTAAGACTTGCACGCTGTGAGTGGAATACCTCGGGTGCAGTTTTCCAGCCCTTCCTGACACCCAAGCCCATCTGGCTAAGCTTTTGCTCGTGCACCTGCTCCCCTACCTTCTCCGCAGCGCCGTAGATTTCCTCCCTTTTGCTGCAGTCCACCACGAAGGTGTGGACGGTGGCTCCCAGCCTTTCGCACTCCGCAGCCGTCTCCCTGAGGCCGTGCTGGGAGAGGAAGGAAAGGAGCGGACGTTATGTGCCATGCACCCCGCAGGGGCTCGCCTGGGCGGAGTGGGGGGCTCCGCGGCCCGTTACCGTGTCGACGTCCCACAGCACCAGGCGGCTCTGGCGCCGGGCGAACTCGAGGGCCGTGGCTCTGCCCAGCCCGCGGCCGGCCCCCGTCAGCAGCACCAGCTCCCCGCCGACGGCCTTCCTGCGGGCGGGCAGCAGCAGCCGCACCGCCGCCTCGGCGTACGCGTAGAGCAGCGTGCCCAGGAACAGCGCCAGCTCCCGCACCGCGCCCATCCCGCCGCACGCAGCGCCCCCAGCGCACGCAGGAACCGCAGCGCACGCAGGAACCGCAGCGCACGCAGCGCCCGCAGCGCACGCAGCGCCCGCAGCCCGGGACCCTGACAGCGGCGGGGGGCGGGGGAAGAGGCAGCCAATCGGAGAGCGCAGCGCGGGGGGGGCGGGGACTCCGCCCAATGAGGGGAGGAGGGGCGGTGGCGGGGCCCCGTTGGGCGCCTCAGAGGGGCCGCGGGCGGAGGGTGCCCGGTGCCCGTGTGGGGTTCGCGGGCTGTCTGTTGTCCGCAGGGCGGGGGCTGTGTTTAATTCTGGTGGTGTCTCGTGCTTAGGGCAGGTGTCCTTTAGCCCGTTCTAATTTTTCGAGTTTAAATTCTCCTAGCCTGGGGTTTGCTTCCTTTTGACAAGGGAACGCGGGACTCCTCCCATAAGCACAGCCTGGCGTGAGGGGGTGCAGTGTCCTCAGCACCGCTGAAAAAGGGGGGCAGCCAGGGAGCCCTTAGGGATACTCAGTTCTGTATTTTTTTTTTTTCTTCCCCCTTTAGGGGGATGGGGGACCCAGGGGAGAAGGTCAGTGCCTCTCTTAGGCAATAATTTGGGGAAGAGGCCTTGAACTCCTTGCAGAAATGGCCTGAGGAAAAAGGAAGCTTAGAGAAGCGACTCCAGAGGTCGCTCAGCCAAGAGCACTTTGTGGTAAGCTGTGTCTTTTGAGATAGCTTTGGGGTAACTTGCACCTAGTTAGGAGTTGAAAAAATATGTCTGCCGTTGAAATAAGCTGTGATGCCCTGGTTACATACCTGTGTAGGATTAACAGTTATTCACATCCTAATGTCTTAGAGTGTCTCTATCTAAAACATGCTAATAGCCTTAAGGTTCCCTTTAAATCCCTGTACATTTCTTTCCCCATACTTTATATCTTGTATAGTATTACTAACACTACATAAATGCTTTCTGTTGCTGTTTAAGCTTACATGGATCTTGTTTACAAAAACACTATCTTAAATTATAGTTAAGATGTGGTGTTTGCTTCAGTGGCCATGTTTTTAATAAATAGTCTCTTAAAAGCACAGGGAGGAGGCTGGGTAGCATTTAGTAGTGCCAGATAAAGACCTGAGAGAGCCTGTGAATCTCAGCATGGACAAAAGGCAAAGCCAGCCTCAGGAGTTCCCTTCCTTTCCTACTCATGGTCATTGCAAGCAGGGTCGCTGAAGTGACGTTGATGTGTTTCTTTTTCCCAAGAAATAATTAAGAGATGAAGAGACCTTAGTCATTTGATGCTCAGCATTTATTCAGATTTAGGAATTAAGCAGAGAAGGGTTGAGAGTCATGCACTTTGCCACACACCAGCTTCAGTAGTGGGCGTGTGAAACAGGGACCCTGTTGTTGGTGGTCCTCCATTTTCAGCACATTGGTGACAGAAGATATGAAGGAGATGTGGGAAGCAGAAGATCATCTGGAAGCAGCAGCATCCTGCAGGAGACAGCCATGGTTATCCAGGTAGGCACCTGCAGAGCAATAGGAGAATTGCAGGTTAGAACCAAGAGCAGTTAATTGTTTTAACGTCTTAATGAATGTTTTATTTGAGCCCTTAGCAGTGTAATTGTCTTTTGAAGCCATGGCCCCAAGAGGAGGCTGTTTCTGTGTTGACGGGAGGTGGCTGGGCAGCTCCTGACAGCTGGGTATACGGCTGGTTATGGTGTGGCAAGTCCAAGTAGCATGATTCTTTCTTCTCTGTGAAGTGCTTAAGATAATGTGCAGTGCTGAAGGAAATGAAAATCACTTAAGTTCTGAAAAGTACTCTGCAGAATGATTACAGTGTAGAATGTAAAAAGTAGGCAAATGTCATGGTAGTGCTTGCTGCAGACTTCTTTTTTGTATAAAAAGATAGGTTGCTTACCTCAGGCTTGCAATCAGGAAGACCGAGCAGCCCTAAGCCTTTCCAGGAAGGGGCGAATAATGGGACGAAAAGGCCAGAAAATGGGACGTGTTCGTGGCTGTGAAAAGAAAGGCATTGTGCATCAGTGTTTCCCAGGTGAGGGCCAACCTCCTGGTTAAATCTGAATGTTACAACTGGTGAGACCCAGTAATTTAGAAACAGAAGCCTTACCGCCTCAGTGCTCTCCCCACCAGAGCTATCGCTGTCGTCTTGCTGTAGAAGAAGAAACAACTTTTTGTTAGAGCAAAACACACTTGAAAAAACACACTTCTCTTTGTTTTTTTGTTTGTTTGTTTTAAACAAAGTGCTCAGTTGTTTATTTTTAAGTGTGTCCTGTTAGAAAGCCAAGATCTGCAGAGGAAACTTGTTCTTCAGTGTCTGGAAAATGGTCAGCTGCGCGACGAAGGAATTGGGGGGGGGCCCCCACTGATGGGCTGGGAATGACCTTGCAATTTCTCTTTTGCTTTAAAGTTTGAGGAGGACTCGATCTTAAGCCAGAAGTCTGGAATGGGAGTACAGTACATGTGTTCAGCCTTGCACCAGCCATTGGTATTTCTGAGGCTCTCCCATCGGTTAAAAAACCTTGCAATTTCCAAGTGACAACATGGAGATTGCCCGCATTGGACGCCCGCCTGTTTCTTTGTTCGGTACTTACAGCGTTGGCGACAGCAAGGACCATGCTCACGACGCAGGACAGCAAGAGGAGCTTCATTTTGAGCGAGACGCCTGTGGAGCAGATGGCACAGAGTTGCAGCGCCCCAGTTCCAGCAGAAGGGAAGGCGCGGGGAGCACGCACGCAGGCTGGGTTGACTGCAGCAGCTGGTCCAGGGCTGCTCCAGCTGGGCTTTGAGCATCTCCTGTGGCGGAGGCTCTGTGACCTGTCTGGGCAACCCATTCCAGCGCTTGCCCACCTTCATCGTGGACTTTCCCTTCTGTTCCCTTCCCTTCCCTGCAGTTTGCAGCCATACCCAAGCAGATTTCTGTCCTGCAGGGCAGTGGGGTAAGAGCTCGCCCCGGTACTACCTTTGGGTTGCATGTTGAGCGGCTGGTCAGCGGGTCAGGAGAAGTCGGCTGGCTGCGGTGATAGCGCTGCCTGGACGGCCGGCATCTATATATACGCTGCTGGGTAGTGTGCCACACATCAGGAAGCTGGAAGGTGTCATGTGTCATATCCTCATAAACCCCGCTGGCTGTTTAGTTTAATTACTTCTCACCTGATAAAGCAGCCAGATTTTGCAAATGACCTTTACATGATGTTTTTCATATAATCCTTGGGGGATCGACAGAGTTGGCAGTGGAAACATAATGTTACAAAAGGAATGGCTGTTGTCTGTTTCACTAAAGATCTTCACCTGACTATAGGGTTCTGCATTTTAGTGTTGCTGCAGGAAAGCTTGTGTGGTAACAGTGCCCAGAGTACTGAAGCTGCTAACTGAGATGGAGAGTTACGCTGTCCAAAATGGATGGAGCAGCTGATCTGGGAGACCCTTTCCAGGCATGTGAAGGACAAGAAAACGATCATTAGTCAGCCTGGGTGAGATACCACACTCAATGTGAGTTGGCAATGTGCCCTGGCTGTGAAAAAGACTGCTGGTGTCCTGGCCTGCACTAGGCAAAGCATTGCCAGCAGGTTGAGGGAGGCAGTTCTTCCCCTCTGTTCTGCACTGGTGAGGCCACACCTGGAGTGCTGGGTATTGATGGGTGCTCCACAGTACAAGGGAGACTTGGGGCTGCAGGGGGGAGTCTGGCGAAGGGCCTCAAAGAAGATTAAGGGCCTGCAGCACCTATGAGGAAAGGCTGAGAGAGTGGGGACAGTTCAGCTTAGAGGAGAAGGTTTGGGGGGATCCGATCCATGTCTGTAAATCCCACAAGGGAAGATGTAAAGGAGCTGGAGCTGGGCTCTTTTCAGTGGTGCCCAGTGACAGGTCAGGAGGCAATGGGCACAAAGTGAAACAGGAGGTTCCCTCTGAACATCAGGAAACACTTTTTTTTCTTTTTCCTTCTTTCTTACTGTGGGCATGACTGAGCACTGGCAAAGGTTGCCCAGAGGATTTGTGGTGTTTCTCTCCTTGAAGGTATTTGGAATCCACATGGGTGTGGTCATGGGCAGTCTACCTAGGTTGTGCTTGAACAGATGATGTCCAGAGGTCCCTTCCAATTTAAGCCATTCTGTGATGTTGAGAGGAGAAGGACCTTGGAATTCCTGAGGAAGCAGGACTTTGTGAATTCTAGTTACTGCTGACCTGTGAGGCCAGTGTTTCCTTCTTTCTGGAGTCCTCCATGTGGCCCTGTAGGTGGGCTGAAATGATGTGGGCTGTGTGATTTCATGTCAAGTGTATTACACCTAGAGCTTTCAGAGGAGCTGGTGCAAGTACCAAACTGCAAGCTAAGGAACACCGCGTTGAAGACAGAACCATTGTTAAAGTCATGCCGCTGCCTTTTAGTCCTTGCCCTTTTCAGAAGGCTACCGATGCTGCTGTTTTTTTCCTTTGAAGTTAAACAAACACGGATTTGATTTTTGTCTTTATTTAAGTAGTTTTTTGCTGTAATTACTGCAGTTATTCTAACTCCTGAGTGCAGTGGTGGGTGTTTGAGGCCTTCTGTTGGTGCTGAGTGGGTGGTTTGAAAGTGTTGCAGCTGGAATTTATACTTTGTCATAGCAGAAAGTATAGTTATCGTTATCTTACAGGTAGGTAGAAGTACAGTTAGACGTAAAGGCTTCACAGTGAGGGTTACAGTAGATACCAATGTTCTGGACCTAGCTGCAAAAATGGAGGGACGAGATCTTCCCAGACAGCTCTTGTCTGTCTTTGATCCAGAACTGTGCTTGATCCACTGCCTTGGCCCTCCAACAGGCCATTGTGTGGGAGCTCTGCTGTTTGGTTTCCTTCTAAGAAGCAGCAGCAACAAATGTCCTTATGTGTTGTTTTCTGCAGGTGGAAGAGGGATGGAAGTGGCAATAAGATCGCTCACGCAGTTACTGGCAAAAACATCTTGCAGTTCGTAGCTATAAAGAGGAGAGACTGTGGGGAGTGGGCCATCCCGGGGGTAAGATCAAAGCTCTGGAAGCGGTGGACATCTCTCTGGCAAGTCCATAAGCAGATAACTGGCATACATGTGATATAATTACTTTTTGGGGATGACCTCATGATGTAGAGGGGAAGAGAAAGGTTCTATAAACAATTTGTCTTTATCCTCCCAAGCGTCAATTGATAGGCTTTCTGCTGTTCCTGCATTACAGGGCAGTACTTGTATTTAATTTTGATGGTGTCCTTTGCTTAATGCAGGTATAATTTCATCTGTTGTAGTTTTTGAAGGATGTGTCTGCTTGCTTTTTACAAATAAGTGTAGAATTTCTCACATAACCAGAGCGTGATTTGTATGGGTGTAATGTCGTAAGCACCAGTAAAAGAGTGATAGCAAGGGAGGTCTTAGGCTCCTCAGTTGTGTTTTTTTCCTCCACTCTCAGGGGATGGTGGACCCAGGGGAGAAGATCAGCGCTACTCTGAAGCGAGAATTTGGGGAAGAGGCCTTGAACTCCTTGCAGAAATCTCCTGAGGAAAAAGCAAGCTTGGAAAAGCAACTGCAGAGGCTGTTCAGCGAGGAGCACTTTGTGGTAAGCTGTGTCTTTTGAGATAGCCTTGGGGTAACTTGTACCTAGTTAGGAGTTGAAAAAATGCACTGTCATCGAAATAAGCTGTGATGCTCAGGGTTTTGTGATATAAGACAGGGAAGAGACAATTGCATACTCTGTAAGAGTGGCTGTAGGCGATTTTTAATGATGCCACCTTTTTTTGAACTTCTTGTGATTGTTCTCTGAGTAAGGTGTACAGAGGATATGTGGATGACCCTCGTAACACCGACAACGCGTGGATGGAGACGGAGGCTGTGAACTATCACGATGAAACAGGTAGGCATTGCTGCTTGTGCTTTTTGCTGGTTTTTTACTGTAGATGTTGTTTTTGTGTACGTGGGGCTGGGGTGAGCCATGAAAGTGGAAGAGAATGCAAGTTGAGTTTAATTCTTAAACTGAAAGCAATGGGTGTGAGGGTCTCCCATCTTTTGTCATGTTCATTCACAGCCAGTATTGGTTGTCGTTCCCCTTGGATTTCTTTCAGTCCTGAATTAAGGAACATAAGGGATTTGCCTGAAAATAATTTATTTTTGTGTTAGCTAGTTCCAAATCGCAGAATGTGCATTTGTTATATAGATTGAACACTAGGCCAGTCACTGTCCGGTCACTGTGTTTAGCTTGAGTTGGTTTAATTTCCTATTTCAATGACTGAGTTGGAAGGCTCTTGGGTTTCGTTTCTTCACGGTCAGTACCAGTGCCTGCTTTAGGTGCATTGCCTCTGGCTGCTGGCTGGTCTTTACTGCGTTCTTGACTTCGTTGTCTTACTTGCTGTCTCTTGACACCTTTTATCTTTGTTGCTCTGCCAGAGCAATTGTTGTGCTTTAGATTCCTTCTATCATTTAATTGGAATGAGCATACATTGCTAGTTCTTGCATCGATCTGTTATCCTGAATGCTCATCTTTCCCCTCTTGAGGTGAATCGGTCTGCTTTCTCTGTCTGGAAATCAGACAGACAGAAGTCATACAGTGATATTTTCACTCTTGGGTAGTTAAGAGGTAACAGTGGTGAAGTTTAATATGCTGCTGGTTTTTGATTTATTAGCCCCCAGAAAAAAAATGAACATGGTGTTCTTTTGGTCTTTGTTTCCAATATACTTTTTTTTAATAAGCATTTCTTGGCTTGGTTTTTAACAACTTCAGAGCAACTAGAAAGCCCTTCTGCATCCTTATTTAAGTACTGGTTATGTTTTTTACTTTGGTGACTTTGATAAAATAGTAATTTGGGGAGGGGAGGGGCAGGATTGCAGGCATATGTAAGTTTCAGAATTCAGTTCCTATTTTGTTGAGTACCTGAGAAAGTAAGCAATCAGATGTTAAACGTTTAATTGATGCAGAGAGATTGGCTAAACTTGCGCTGTTGTAATGATTTCTGGTAACTTGTCACGCTCCTGGTGTTAACCTAGGAGTGGCCATAAAGAGTTGTAGCTGTGCCACTCAAATTTCCGAAAAAATGTTTAATTCAAGTCTGGGAAAGTTTTCTAGCACAGACTCAGTGAGCTACTTGATTGGTTTCTCTCTGAGAAATAGTTGAAGGTTGCTGCCTTTGAGGGAGCCTTGTGGAAAGGAAGAACTGGTCAGGTGTGAGAAGAGAAAGTAGGAGAAAACAGCATGTCCTAACGCTTGTTTTGTGAACAGGTGAGACAATGGATAACTTGCCTCTGGAAGCAGGTGATGATGCTGGGATGGTGAAGTGGGTTGACATCAGTGAGAAGCTCAAGCTGTATGCCAACCATAGCTACTTCATTAAGCTTGTGACTGAGAAACGGGGAGCCCACTGGCAAGAGGATCCTGATCCTGAGTGCCGTGAGTGATGTAAATGAGGAACAGACTCCCACACGAGGGGAATACCAGCTGCCCAGCCTTGAAACTGAAATGATGTCCTTTTCAGTGCTGAAGTTCAGCTGGCAAAAACTCTTCCCTGGATTAGCAAGGTTGCATTGCAAGTGATGTATAACATTGACTGTGTCAAGTGCATGCAGTGTTACAGTTGTGGGGTCATGCTCTGGCTAAATATCTGCCAGAACTTTTGGCTTCAATGAGACGTGCCGTAATGGAGGCTTTTGGAAAATATAAAATGGCTTTGTTGGATTTCTCAAGTGTAAAATGAGATTAATGTGGAGCTGTTAACTTCTTTCTTGTCTTACTTGTTTTCAGCCATTCTTCGTATCTGCAGCGTTTTATGAAATAATTGGGAATTTGACTGATTGTAGTTCTGAGCTACACTTGAACTCTGTATTTTTGCACTGATTTCTTATCAGGAGAATGGATCTTTCAGGCCTGTGAGACTTGTAGGATGATAATCTGAATTAATTACTAAGATGAATTAAAGAGCTATGTAAAAAAGAGAAGTTTCTGAGTGGTTTCTCCTTAGAAAAGTCACTGAATAAAAGTCTTATCTGAGATGAGTTTTCACCTTTAGTTACTTTCTAGTTAACACTATGGTATTCACATGAGAATGTCCTAGTGTGTCTATCTAAAAATATCACTGTTGGAGGGTATACATTGACTGGTTTTTTTGGGCAAATCACATTCGGACGTTCTTCTCTTCACACTGCACGTGGCAGTACAGCTGTTGGGGAGACAGTGCCATACGCAGGATCATTGGGATGTGTGGCCTCGAGAGTAATCTTCCAAATGTTTTGGCTGTATTTAATGCTTTAGGTCATGTGTGTAACTTTTGGTCAAGAGGCGCACGTGGGCCCTCTGAGGCATTTGTTGACAACAGGAGATGTACTGGTTGCCATTTTTTCCTGTGCTTAGTCAAGCTTAGCTGTGAAATAGTATGAGAGTATATTAGTTAACTTTCAGAGGAAAAAGTGAAGGTAAGAGGTTTTAGTTTTCCTGTCAATCCTTGCCCTACTTACTCCTATACATTTCAGTTCATCAGCAGTGTTATAAGACAGCATCAGTGGTTTCTGTTGCTGTGTAGACTTCCACAGACTTCATTTACAAAAACCACTATCATAAATTGTAGTTAAAATCTGGTGTTTTCTTCAGCAGCAATGTTTGTGATAAACAAGCCCTTAAAAGCACAGAGTGCTGGGTAGTATTTGGTAGGGCCAGATGAAGACCTGAGAGAGCCTGTGAGTCTTAGCATGGACAAAAGGCAAAGCCAGCCTCAGGAGTTCCCTTCCTTTCCTACTCATGGTCATTGCAAGCAGGGTCGCTGAAGTGACGTTGATGTGTTTCTTTTTCCCAAGAAATAATTAAGAGATGAAGAGACCTTAGTCATTTGATGCTCAGCATTTATTCAGATTTAGGAATTAAGCAGAGAAGGGTTGAGAGCCATGCACTTTGCCACACACCAGCTTCAGTAGTGGGCGTGTGAAACAGGGACCCTGTTGTTGGTGGTCCTCCATTTTCAGCACATTGGTGACAGAAGATATGAAGGAGATGTGGGAAGCAGAAGATCATCTGGAAGCAGCAGCATCCTGCAGGAGACAGTCATGGTTATCCAGGTAGGCACCTGCAGAGCAATAGGAGAATTGCAGGTTAGAACCAAGAGCAGTTAATTGTTTTAACGTCTTAATGAATGTTTTATTTGAGCCCTTAGCAGTGTAATTGTCTTTTGAAGCCATGGCCCCAAGAGGAGGCTGTTTCTGTGTTGACGGGAGGTGGCTGGGCAGCTCCTGACAGCTGGGTATACGGCTGGTTATGGTGTGGCAAGTCCAAGTAGCATGATTCTTTCTTCTCTGTGAAGTGCTTAAGAAAATGTGCAGTGCTGAAGGAAATGAAAATCACTGAAAGTATCCTGCTGGATGAGATTTAAAAACTGCACAAGGGTAGTGTGTTATTTGTGGAAGTAAAAATTCTTAATGATTTTCCTGTCCTCAGCAGTTTTCTATTCAGGCCATTCTGGCAGGGGTACGGGGGCTTGGATATGGTTTTTGGTAGTCGTTTGTTCCCAAGAAAGATTTCCAGCTAGACCATTTTCAGCTGGAGTACCTGATCGTAGACGATATGTTGTACAGAGCACCATTGCTTTATGCCTGTTCAAGTATCTTCATAGCTAGATCTTGATGCTTGCTTGGGCCATGAAATTTTTTGCACAATTAAAATATTAACAGTGAGAAGTAGGCAAATGTCGTGATAGAGCTGGCTGCAGATATGTTTTTGTACAGCAAGATAGGTTGCTTACCTCAGGCTCGCAATCAGGAAGACTGAGAAGCCCTGAGCCTTCTCAGGAAGGGGCGAAAAAAGGGACGAAAGGGCCGGAAAATGGGTCGTCTTCGTGGCTGTGAAAAGAAAGGCATTGTGCGTCAGTGTTTTCCAAGTGAGGGCCAACCGCCTGGTTAAATCTGAATGTTACAACTGGTGAGACCCAGTAATTTAGAAACAGAAGCCTTACCGCCTCAGTGCTCTCCCCACCAGAGCTATCGCTGTCGTCTTGCTGTAGAAGAAACAACTTTTTGTTAGAGCAAAACACACTTGAAAAAACACAATTCTCTTTGTTTTTTTCTTTGTTTGTTTTAAACAAAGTGCTCAGTTGTTTATTTTTAAGTGTATCCTGTTAGAAAGCCAAGATCTGCAGAGGAAACTTGTTCTTCAGTGTCTGGAAAATGGTCAGCTGCATGACAAAGGAATTGGGGGGGGCCCCACTGATGGGCTGGGAGTGACCTTGCAATTTCTCTTTTGCTTTAAAGTTTGAGGAGGACTTGATCTTAAGCCAGAAGTCTGGAATGGGAGTACAGTACGTGTGTTCAGCCTTGCACCAGCCATTGGTATTTCTGAGGCTCTCCCATCGGTTAAAAAACCTTGCAATTTCCAAGTGACAACATGGAGATTGCCCGCATTGGACGCCCGCCTGTTTCTTTGTTCGGTACTTACAGCGTTGGCGACAGCAAGGACCATGCTCACGACGCAGGACAGCAAGAGGAGCTTCATTTTGAGCGAGACGCCTGTGGATCAGATGGCACAGAGTTGCAGCGCCCCTGTTCCAGCAGAAGGGAAGGCGCGGGGAGCACGCACGCAGGCTGGGTTGACTGCAGCAGCTGGCCCAAGGCTGCTCCAGCTGGGCTTTGAGCATCTCCTGTGGTGGAGGCTCTGTGACCTGTCTGGGCAACCCATTCCAGCGCTTGCCCACCCTCATCGTGGACTTTCCCTTCTGTTCCCTTCCCTTCCCTACAGTTTGCAGCCATACCCAAGCAGATTTCTGTCCTGCAGGGCAGTGGGGTAAGAGCTCGCCCCGGTACTACCTTTGGGTTGCATGTTGAGCGGCTGGTCAGCGGGTCAGGAGAAGTCGGCTGGCTGTGGTGATAGCGCTGCCTGGACGGCCGGCATCTATATATACGCTGCTGGGTAGTGTGCCACACATCAGGAAGCTGGAAGGTGTCATGCGTCATATTCTCATAAACCCCGCTGGCTGTTTAGTTTAATTACTTCTCACCTGATAAAGCAGCCAGATTTTGCAAATGACCTTTATATGATGTTTTTCATATAATCCTTGGGGGATCAACAGAGTTGGCAGTGGAAACATATGTTACAAAAGGAATGGCTGTTGTCTGTTTCACTAAAGATCTTCACCTGACTATAGGGTTCTGCATTTTAGTGTTGCTGCAGGAATGCTTGTGTGGTAACAGTGCCCAGAGTACTGAAGCTGCTAACTGAGATGGAGAGTTACGCTGTCCAAAATGGATGGAGCAGCTGATCTGGGAGACCCTTTCCAGGCATGTGAAGGACAAGAAAACGATCATTAGTCAGCCTGGGTGAGATACCACACTCAATGTGAGTTGGCAATGTGCCCTGGCTGTGAAAAAGACTGCTGGTGTCCTGGCCTGCACTAGGCAAAGCATTGCCAGCAGGTTGAGGGAGGCAGTTCTTCCCCTCTGTTCTGCACTGGTGAGGCCACACCTGGAGTGCTGGGTATTGATGGGTGCTCCACAGTACAAGGGAGACTTGGGGCTGCAGGGGGGAGTCTGGCGAAGGGCCTCAAAGAAGATTAAGGGCCTGCAGCACCTATGAGGAAAGGCTGAGAGAGTGGGGACAGTTCAGCTTAGAGGAGAAGGTTTGGGGGGATCTGATCCATGTCTGTAAATCCCACAAGGGAAGATGTAAAGGAGCTGGAGCTGGGCTCTTTTCAGTGGTGCCCAGTGACAGGTCAGGAGGCAATGGGCACAAAGTGAAACAGGAGGTTCCCTCTGAACATCAGGAAACACTTTTTTTTCTTTTTCCTTCTTTCTTACTGTGGGCATGACTGAGCACTGGCAAAGGTTGCCCAGAGGATTTGTGGTGTTTCTCTCCTTGAAGGTATTTGGAATCCACATGGATGTGGTCGTGGGCAGCCTACCTAGGTTGTGCTTGAGCAGATGATGTCCAGAGGTCCCTTCCAATTTAAGCCATTCTGTGATGTTGAGAGGAGAAGGACCTTGGATTTCCTGAGGAAGCAGGACTATGTGAATTCTAGTTACTGCTGACCTGTGAGGCCAGTGTTTCCTTCTTTCTGGAGTCCTCCATGTGGCCCTGTAGGTGGGCTGAAATGAGACTGAAGGCAAGAACCTCTGGTATCAGTACAGCACAGGGAGTTGGAAAAGGAGATTCAGATTGTCAGGTAAGTGAAAAGGAAGAAGGCTGCTTGTCTTCAGCAGCTGTATCTTGGTGGCTTTTTAATGTTGGAGCAGAGGCGGTCAACTCTACGTGTGGAGGGAACCCACCTAACTGAGCAGTTTCCCTAAGTTGCAGAGAAGAGTTTTATGATTGGGTTCCACTCAGTGGAAACCAGCTGGAGGTTGTTTTGCTGATTTGTGCTGTTTGTGGAGTATTTGTGATCTTTAGCCTAACAAAGTACAGCTATTATTCAATGTGGACTGGAGGTTATATATACATCCTGAACTCGTATCTACCTGAATGGACCTGTGTAAGAACATTTAGCCGTATCTGCTTTTACCGTCTCACTTAACATTGACCTGATGTTTTCACTGGAATAGAAGGAAAGTCAATAAATGTGATATTTTTACTCTGGTTCATCTTTTAAGCAACTGCAGAGTTAAGATTGTTCCCACTAAAACCCTCGCACAATGAGTGTGTTCATAAGGGCCGGGGGGGATGTATCTCTAAGGAGGGTGCCAGATGCTGGGTAGGCATGAGACTTCACTGATGATACTTCCTTGTAGAGAGGATAAATACTTATGACTAATTTTAACTTAGACTCATCAAAACCAAGTGGAAGCAATCGAGTCCACAGAGGGTCACAACCTTTCTTTTACCGACTTCTTAAGTTAACTGTAGTGTTATTGTTACTGGTTAACACACTGGCAGGTGAAACAAGTGGTCATTTATGGTCCTTATTCTTACTGGTGTTTATGATTTGTAGGTTAACGATCAACTGCAACTCCCCCCCCCCCAGCAGAGGACAGGAGCTGAGCTGAATATCTCACTGGTGTAGCACTCTGGGAGAGCAGCATCCCTCCATGTGAACGCCAGCAGGTGCTCCTCCTCTGTGCCCCACAGTGGGAACGTGGAAGCAGTGGCATCACGGAGACCTCTGGAGCAGGTGGGATGCTGGCTCCTTCACGTGCCAGGCACTTCAGATCTCCATGGCTGTACTGGTCTTGGGGTCTAGTCGTCTGCCCCATGTAGCTTGGGTGGTTTAAGGGCCTTTCTTTCCCGTATGTCCTGATGAATTCTGGTTTGCTGCATCTTTTCCTACCGTTTGGCTGGAGCGCAGCACTGGTGGGTTAGCCTGCGGAGAACAGGACAGTCCCTTGTGTGTTGTCCTGTCCTAAAAAGGGCAACGAACTCACCTGGATCGCTCTAAGTGGGCTGACTCATGGCTGTAGAAAGAGCAAGTAAGCAATAGGCTGCGGGCAGGCAGAAGAAAAGGCTGTCAAAAGTTCCTCGTCCTGAGAGATGTCAAGTCCCAGAGAAAGGCTCTTTATCAAAAGGAATTAGCAGACTGTGTGTGCTGTTTGTACATCTAATATGGGTTTATGTGTACAAGCTGCTGGGTAATGGTGCACGTGGTAACAGGTCAGGCTTACAGGGAAACTGTCAGCGAGTTGGGTTTTGTTGGGCAGCCGCCCTTAGCTTATGAAAGACGTTCCTGTGTCGAGCATCCTATTGGCTTTTTTGTTGTCTTGCAAAGCATCAGGCTGGAGCTGGGCTGGCTGACGAGTGAAGGAGTAGGAGGCAGGTGGAGTGGTGCATCCTGAGCCGCCCCAACGGCATTTTGGGCTGCCGTTCATTGTTTGCTGGGAGGGTGCTGTGGTTCAGGTGGAGGGGGGCGTGGGGCCTGCCTTTGTAGGACATAGTATTACTTCCTACTATTACTATAACATAGTAATTGTAGAAAATGGAATAAATTCAACTGTGAATCACTTGAGTTCCTTCACCCACCTCAAACAATGTAACTGCTTAATCTTGTTTGAAAGAGATTGTTTTTTTCTTTTACTTTTCAGTTTGAAATTTGGATATATTTGAATCGTGTTTATAACTGTACACAAGGATTTTTTCCCTAGTCTGGGAAAATAAATATCTCCCTAAACATCTGCCCTCGAACTAGTATTGGCTTACAGCTAAAATGAGTTGTTAGAGGTTTTGTTGCTGTACCTTGGCTCCACAGTTGCTCATACTTTCAGTGGGAGAAGATATTTGATGCCAGTGGGGGTGCTCAGAGCTAGATGCTGGTTTTCTCCTGGAACTTTTTCCTCTTCCTAATTAACACGTTTGGTGGTTCAGCCAGGCTCTGATTTCACAGCTCAGCAGTGCTGCCGCCCTCCTGGCATGGGCCTCCAGCTGGGGCTGGGGCTGAGGCAGGGGAGTGCCAGCTCCAAGAGGTGGCCAAGGCGGAAGCAGAACACGACAGCAGAGTCCCCACCAAGCTTGTAAGTGCCCTAAGCTGGCATGCAAGACTCCTCTGCTTGAGTGTGGGGCTTTGCTGGAAGCGGCTATATGAAGTTTGATGGCATAGGCTTCCACCAGGTACCCCGAACAACCAGATTTTGGGGTAAGCTTGAGCTGTATTGACTCTGGTGGCCAGGAAGAGAACTGAGGAGGCCAGGAGAACATTGGTATGGAGAGCAAGGATTACACTGGAAGCCACCCACATGTAGCCGTGCCTAATGCAGCAGTGTGTGTGGAAGTCCCATAGACTTCTACTTCAGTTCACCCCTGGCATCTCAATGAGGAGCTTCCAGGTTTAGCATCTCCTTGATTTTTATTTAAAGACAAGAGTGCCTGCTAGTGTGAGGACAATAAGTCCATATCTTCTTTTTTTTCAGTGCAACTTTTTCTACCTTTGGTTGAAATAAGTTGCATTCTCAAGTGAGCACGAAATGCGGGAGGGCACCCGGTAACTGGCCAAGAAATACTGTGCTTGTTTCAGAGGAAGCTGGTTGGAAAGAGCCTGGGGATTACCGATAAGCCATGTGGGAAATGACACCGGCAGAGGGCGCGTTACTTGACGCTGCTGTGCCTTAAACGCACCTCTAGGACATGGTTATGGCTGAACTGCTGCGAGGCAACTTTTGGGTAAAGAACTGTATTTATTCTGTACAAGTTGTGCTGATGTTGCTCATGCATAACGCGACAATCAACACATTCAGGTAACACTTGATTAAAAGGTTGTGTTCTTTCAAGTACTCACTACAAAAGCACATAAAATGGAGTGTGTGTTACAGGATTTTTAAATTTAAATGATTCATTGAGATGAAGCAGACCACCCGTATGAATTTCTTCCCACAAGATCACTTTGCTCAGTGATGAGTCCAGATTAACATAAATATACTCAGGCAATCCCTGTGTTGCCCAAAAACGGGCTTTGCTGCATTTCCTGGCTGCCTCGGTGCATGCGGGAAGCAGGGAAGGAGCTAGCGATGTCACAATGCACAGCTAAAACAGCCCTTCTCACTTGCAGAGCTGCATCTCTGCTCTGGTAACACTTCATGTTATGCAGGTGTGTTCCTGCTGCAGGTGTGGGATAAGCCTCTAGGTGTGAAGGGCAGTGGTGGCCTGGAGGAAGTACCTGTCTTGCTTCTGCTCTGAATCAAAACCGCTGCGCTACACATGGTCCATGTTCTGTTTTCACTCGTGTCATGGGGAAACGACAAACGACTTGCTGTTCACTGTTTGCTCCAGTGTCCAACAATTGCATCAAACTTAACATCTGTCAGCTTTTTCAGAACTCTTGAGACACGTTCTGGAAGCAACCTGAAAGATAAAACCATGCGATGAAATCTAGGATAAGAACTTGGGTCACAGGAAAAGTGGCAGCACAGGTGGGACAAGAGCTGGTCTGGGTGCAGAATGTGTGCTCGCCTCAGACAGAGACCAAAACTGAAACTGGGGAGTAGTTCCCAAGGATATGTAGCCCTTGAAATCCTTTGGCTAGCTTTGATTCTGATCCCTTCACCACCTTCCTCCTTTGATGACAACTCCAAGGACAGGTATCCCCTGGGCAGGATGTTGGTTGCAGCATTGCTGCTGCATCCAGGAAGGTTTAACACCGAATGTAGGCATGTGCATTAAAAATAAGGTGAGAATTGCCTTTGCCTTCTTTGCTTTCAAAACCTCATCTGGTTGACTGAGGAATTTGGGGAAAACAGAAGAATCTTTACAGCCTCTCATAAACAGGAGGTTTTGGTTAGAGCCAAGTTGTCTTCTCACAAACGAGTTATTACCAAGGGTTTCTTGAGGGACTGTAGGAGCTAACTGACATGGCAATTTAGTTGTTCTGATGTGCCTTCTAGGCTTCGAACCTGAGCTCTGGTGAAAATGTCCCAGCAGAGCAACTACAACTCGGTAAAGAAGCCTGAGAGGACAAATTGTGCTTCTCATGGCCAGGAGAAACAGCAGAGTCCTTCTCAAGCACCCTTCCCAGCCCCTGTGGCCTAGACCTTCTGGTGCTGACATGAAGAAGTGAAGGCTAAAATGCAGCAGTTCCTCAGCTGCTTCTGGAGCTTGTGGCTGCTGGTTCAGAGAACCTGTGAAGCTGTTCTTGGCAAGCCCATGAGAAATCCTGTCTGTGAAGGAAGAGAGATCCCTCAGTCTCCCTTTGCCTCCCTACCAGCCTGTGGAGCAGTCGAGTTCCCCACTCAGCAACTCTCTGCAAACAGTGGGTTGTAATGACCTATGACAGGACTCAACAAAATGCTTTTATTTCTCCTATTGTCATTAGGAATAATCACCACGTAATTCCTTAGCCTTGACATGTGGTGTAAGATGCTTGAGGTAATTCAGTCAGGGAAAAAAATGTCTCCTGCAGACTGATGCACATTTTCAAGTGGCTATAGACATACTGAAGTCAAATAAGAAATGAATTTAATGACCTAGTATATTGGTTAAAGATATTAAAGATGGTAGAAAATAAATGGAACTGGATTGAATGTAGACTTTGGGTGTCTAGCCATCATTCAGGGGTATTTATTTCAATGATATCAACTGAAAGTTTTCCTACTGTGAAAGCAAAAGACACTTATTCCAATGGTAAAACTTGAATTAGATGGTTCAAGTGTGATGCTTCTACACTCACGCAGTTGTGTTGAATATTTCCCCCCCCCCCCTTTTTTTAATGCCACTTACATGTCAGAAAGTAAAGCAATGCTCAGCTGTGGTGGAACAAAAACCATTTTCTTGTTAGTCAGTATTCCTTCCATCATTTCTTTCACAACTTCATCAACTTCCAAAATCCTTCCAAGCCTAAAATGAAAGGAAAGCATAAATTTAAGAATGATATAGGTAAAACATGGGAGAGTTGAATGTGAAGTAGGATACTTTGACTGCAGGCAAAGTCAGGTAATTCAAATGCAGGTCTTGTGGTTGAAGTGATGTTGCAGATAGAGATTTATATTCAGCCAATTTTATTTACCCTTTGATATACAGGTTGGAAGCAAGTCCTAAAGCAGGGGTAAATACACCTAAATGCAAAGAAAGGCAGGCTGAGATGTGGCTTTTATCAAAACATTACCTTGTACGGGGGTTTTTGACAAATCCAGTGTTCATAAAAACTGGGCAGACACATGTTGTTTTTATTCCATCCTTTCCCAGGGTAGATAGTTCCTCGGTTAGAGCTTTATGAAATCCAACTGCAGCAAACTTGCTTGAACTGGACGGAAAAAATGTCACAAATGAGAAGATGGGAATGCTATTTCCAACGTGATGTAAATAGAAAGGGGCTGAAAGAACACCCAATACTGACTAGCAGGGGAAGACGTGTAATCCATCCCTAAGAGATAGGGCAGGAACTAATGCTGGCTTTTACTGTCTCACAGTGTAGCACAGAAATAGATAGTGCTGCCAGGGGAGGGCATAGTGAGATGTGAAGTGGGTGACTCTGAAAATCTTAGGTTACTACTGAGCAGGCAGATAAATGCTAGGAAACTATAGTGTGTGAATCCATACAGCTGACTTAGAATGTTTTAAGCTGAATTCTTCTGAAGAATTTTCTGAAGTGTGCAAAATTAAGAACAAATGGGATTATAGGTATGGGCAACAATCCTACTGCTTCTTGTATCACGTGGAGCATGTTGTGACGTTGAAGCACGAGATTTGAAACAAAGGACTTAAGCAATTTAGCGCAACTGAAGTTTGTGGAGGCCAGGAGTATAAAACAGAACCAAGCAGAAACAAATCAAATGAGCAATATCAAATAAGTTTAACAGTGTAATACAGCTAAAAGTCCTGGCTCAGGTGTTCTTACATGGCCAACAGTGACTCCCCATGAAGGAACATACCCAGGGAAAGATGCTTCTGCTGGGAAACACTATTGTAGAGGGCTAGGTCAGATGCAGTATGACATTATGCCAGACAACAGTATTTCTGCAATTTTGTGCATGCGTTTCCAGTGCCTCTGTTAAACTTGGGCAGTACTTTGGCCTCTCAGCAGTGTCATGTTCCTTACAGCACTCAGTATTACTGTATCTTTTATCTTCTCAAAAGATTACAGTAGTTTTACAGTCAAAACCTTGTTTTATCTGACGATGGCAGAAGCGTTTCTATCCACTGCAGTCACTGCCACAAATGCTAGAAATGCAAAAAGCTGCTCAGTAAGGATTTTCTCATTAACACCACACCAACTCACAGGAGTGCTACATTCTAAGGAGGAGAAGGGAAGGAAGATACCTTTTTTTTTAACAAAGCAAAATCTGGATTAGGTATGGAGAGAAAAAAGTAAGAAGATTTCATTAGTTGATTGGTCACATCATTAATCCTTTACTGAATCACCTCAATCAGAGCTAATAATGAAATTAGTGGGTACCTCTGTGGGTCCTTATTTGACGGGTGTTGTGTTTTTTTTCTCCTTAGCATTGCTCTTTGGAAGTAGCTTATTCAGTGGGATGTTTATTTCGGTTACTCCGTGTGTGCTGGTGGAGAAGACACAATTAAAAACAAGAAATGAAGAGAGCTGATTCGGAAGTCACTTACCAATAAGCCACCATGAAAGAGGTTACAAAATGACCTGCTGCAGAAGCCACTGTAACAATGTGACCGCGGTTGTTGTCCATCATTGCTGGCAGAAAAGCTCTGGTTGTCTGGAAAGGGTTTTAGAATAAGAAGAGGTGGGGCATGTGGAGGAGGAAACGAACAATAACTTCTTAGGAGTCTTCAACGCTGGCCCCAATTATGTGCAATAAAGTTACTCAGTTATGTGCAGTTAAGTGACTAAGCCTACCCCTAGTGCTGGGGTTGCATGGCACCAAGCTCCTGAGAACCACAGAGACACCCAGTCTCCTTTTAGCTGGGACAATTTGCATCCCAGTTTCCAAAAGGAGCCTTTCAGCAAAGCCAGGGATTGACAGAAGCTGATGTTCACATTGCTCCTGGCCTAGTTTTTAGGCTTCACTTGTCAGTAGCCACGCTGCCGGTATCTCTCAGCACACCAATCTGTAGCACACCTTTTAGTCCCCTGCAAGCAGAAATTGTTTACTGACCACTCTGTTTTCCCTGCTGAAAGCTGTCCCTGTCCCTGGGGAGGGGAAAGGCAAGGCCTAGCTCTGATAGGGCCCAGCCATGTCACCTGCATGCAGAGAGAAGTTCTGGAGGGGTATAAGGAAGGTAATACACACAGACAAAGTACTCCAGGATGGGCTCCAGGATGGGCTTGAGACAGTGCCAGGAGCCCAGAACAGAGTCAGCAATGCAGGCAGGTACAAAATGCCCCGGGGTAGAGACCTGGAGCCCTGCTGGGCTGACAGGAGCAGTTGGGAAGAGGCTGGCCCTGCTGCCTGCTCTCAGGGCTTTGCTACAAAAAAACATTTTGCATTTTTGAGCCATGCATCTCCTGCCTGCAGGGTCTCGGTGCCTGGCTGAGGGTGCCCCCACCTCCTCAATAACACTCACACCACCACAGAGGGACGAACGCGCTAGCGGCCCTTACCCAGATGTGGGCGAGAATGTTGACCTCAAACATTTTCTCAATCTGGTGGTCCTGGGTCGAGAGCAAGTCGGCAGCCGTGATCACACCAGCATTGTTCACGAGGATGGAGACATCGCCAATGTCCTTCTTCACCTTTTTGGCAAAAAGAACATGCAGCCACGTGTCATTTGTTATCACAATAGTGCAAGGTTATGAGCAGCAATTAATTTAATTTTTACAACTCTTTCTTTCAGGGAGAAGAAAATCATGCTGTGTTTCCTGATCCAGTAGGAAGTGTGCAGTATCCTGGAAGCTGATTTAGATGTGATGTTTTTACACATGCCAGTTTTTATAGAATCTTCACCCACAGAAAAATATGCTCTGCACAGTCATAGCTGGCTCTGTGGACATACTGAATGTTCTGGACCACCTGAACCTTACTTTCTACAATAGTCTTTCAAATTTCCACAGTGGTGTCTGCCTGTTTCTCAGCAAGCTAAAAGGAAGACGTTCCTTCATGGGTCTAAAGCCTAAAGTGGGGGCTCGCAGGGACAGAAGCCCACAAAGGAGGATGAGCTGGGCTGTGATACCCAAAGGGCCGCTTTCCTCTCTGTACGTACAGAAACAAAAAAGCTGCAATTTTAAGACTTGCACGCTGTGAGTGGAATACCTCGGGTGCAGTTTTCCAGCCCTTCCTGACACCCAAGCCCATCTGGCTAAGCTTTTGCTCGTGCACCTGCTCCCCTACCTTCTCCGCAGCGCTGTAGATTTCCTCCCTTTTGCTGCAGTCCACCACGAAGGTGTGGACGGTGGCTCCCAGCCTTTCGCACTCCGCAGCCGTCTCCCTGAGGCCGTGCTGGGAGAGGAAGGAAAGGAGCGGACGTTATGTGCCACTGTACCGCGCCCACATGTTGCCCGGGGGGAGGACCTCGAGAAGAGAGCACCTTTGGAGAAGATTTTTTTAATATATTTTTAAACCAGTGGAGTGGAGAAGCATCTGACGAAGATGGCTGTCTTTTATGTTAGAGAAATGTCTATCCTTTACCCTGAAACCAGATCCGCAGGGGCATGCTTTCCGATCTTACATCATCACCTTAGCTGCCAAAAGCTTTGGGCTCAAGCGTCTCCCTTGGCAACGCGATGCAGCGCCTGCCCGGCCGGCATCGCCGTGCGTGTCCCGGCGCTGCTGCTGCTGGCAACGGCTGCCCGTTCCCCCCTTCGTGCCCGTTACACCGTGCCTCAGCGGCCCCCCAACCGCTCCCCCCCACCTCACGGCCCGTTACCGTGTCGACGTCCCACAGCACCAGGCGGCTCTGGCGCCGGGCGAACTCGAGGGCCGTGGCTCTGCCCAGCCCGCGGCCGGCCCCCGTCAGCAGCACCAGCTCCCCGCCGACGGCCTTCCTGCGGGCGGGCAGCAGCAGCCGCACCGCCGCCTCGGCGTACGCGTAGAGCAGCGTGCCCAGGAACAGCGCCAGCTCCCGCACCGCGCCCATCCCGCCGCACGCAGCGCCCCCAGCGCACGCAGCGCCCCCAGCGCACGCAGGAACCGCAGCGCCCCCAGCGCACGCAGCGCCCCCAGCGCACGCAGCGCCCCCAGCGCACGCAGCGCCCCCAGCGCACGCAGCGCCCCCAGCGCACGCAGCGCCCCCAGCGCACGCAGCGCCCCCAGCGCACGCAGCGCCCCCAGCGCACGCAGCGCCCCCAGCGCACGCAGCGCCCCCAGCGCCCACCGCCAGGGGCCGCTGGCCGCGCACTGAGGGAGGGGGCGGCAGAGCCCCGCCCCTCCCCAGGGACAGCCGTGCCGGGAGGAGGGGCGGCCGCGCTCGCTGCCGATGCTGCCGGGACCCGGCCTGCCGCCGGCCCTCACTCTGCTGGGGCTCGCCGCCGCGCTGGGCCCCCCGGCCGCCCGCTGCGCCCTGCGGCCCCGCAGGTACCGCCAGCACCCGGCTGTGGGGTTCGCGAGGGGCCAGGCCGCCCCCCGGGGCTGCTGGGGGAAGGGGGGCGCTCGGCAGAAGCGCTGCGGCCGGCGCCCGCACGGGTGGCGTGGCTGCGGCTGGGAGCTGGAGGGGCCCTTCTGGGAGAGGTTCGCTTGGTGCAGCCTCCTGTGCCCCTCTGAGGTGAAGCGATGGGGTTAGTAAGTAATATAAACTGGGGGTTTTCTTCTCAAAAAGCTCGCTGCCCGTCTTCACGCAGTCAGCACGGGCGGTTGCTAAAGCTCACGCCCTTTTACAGAGCAGATGGATTTCCTCGTGCCGGGACTCCTTAACCGAAACCGCAAGGCTTCTTGCTGAGAGCTTGTAAATATTTTCCTTTTTAAGCACTTTGCAAGACTGTAGCCCCTTGCAGTACTTGGAGCCTCTTCGAATATTTCCCTGCATTTTGGGGACAGTTTATAAACATATTATTATGAGTACAGGAAGGCTGCTTCGTGCACTGAAATTAACCTGCGTAGCATTTTTAAGAGCTGCACATCAGCCACTATAACCTAAAACTTAATTATCAACTGCAGAATGTCAGCTCCGCAACACCCATGGCAAAGTAAAATTACAGGAGACCAAGGTTTTTCCTTTTCACTGAGTTGGTTGCATGCTCAAAGCCTTCCCAGAAATAGAAGAGCAAGGTGTATGTTACTCTCTGCTATGTCACACAAAACTGTGTTGCTCAGAGCAACTCATAAGGTTGTTTTGCTAAGGCTTATGGATTATTTCCTATTTGGTTTTCCCTGCTCTGCTGCTGGCTGTGAGAGCAGGCCTCTCATAAAGCTGAGCTGGTTTGTTGATGAAATGCCCAAGTGCAGGCCTCCCAGCTGCAGGTCCTGGTCAACACCTGAGCTGTACCTTGGAGATCAGTAATGGTCACAGCACTGCCCGGCCCAGAATGGCACTAACACTTCTCAGCTTCTCGTGCAGCAAAGTCCTCATGTGTCCAGTGAAATACTTGGTGCTTCACAGAGCTGGAGGAAAAGCTCAGAACCTGTTGGTCCCAAGTGACTGTTTGCAAGCTTTCTGAAAGAAACAGCAATGCATTGCTGAAAGCTGTCATTTTGCAAAATGCCTAGGCTGTTCTGCTTGTTCTAGTCTCATATTCAGATGTGAGATTTAATAACAGGCTTAATACTTACTCGTTACGTGTTCAGGAATAAGATATTTATTTTTTCTTTCAGTAACTTGTCTGCAACCCATTGGTCCCATCTCCACCCTACTAACATGTTCAACAGTTGTAACGTTAACAAGTTCTACCACAGCAAAGCTCTCACCTCCCCATATCCTGGATCGCACATTGAGCGTAGCCAAGTTCCTGAAGACAAAGTGGGCTGGCTGACTCAGTGGGAAGGTTATAATCCTGTGGAGTACACTGCAGCGGCTGTTTTGGCCGGACCCAAGTGGGCGGATCCTCAGCTCAAGTGAGTGGAAAGTGTGGCTCTTGGCTTTTTTGAACTGGGCAGGAGGAAATACTGATCGGCTGAGTTAAGTGTCACGTGATGCTAGAGGGATTTTGCAGGCTAAGACCTGGGGATGGTGGCTGGGGGACTGAATGGTTTGGGTCAGCTGTGAATGTCTTTGACACATGGTTTTAGTGAGCTGGTGATTGAGGTAAAGCAGTAGTGTTAATTGCAATAATGGGCAACTGTTCCTACAGCTGTTGTGTGTTGTGAGAGAAGTAAAATTCTCAGAACCCTTACTGATACATATTTTCCAATATTTTTGATAAGTGCGAATAAGAGCTTGGGAGAAAGTTTTCAGTACGTACATGCGTTAATTGGATGCAAGATGAGAAGAATCTAGTTAGATCTGGAGGTCTGGAGCTGAGCTCTGACTCAGGAAATGCAGCAAGTTGAATGCCTGATGGTGACTGCTCTGTGAATGTGTGTATTGGTTCCGTGAACACGTTCTCTGTTCTCCTCTTGAGGAATGCCGTAGGCTGCTTAGTGAGGGGATTAGGTGCATGCACTTACCTACTGCCAGATGCTCTTGTAGGAGGTGTTGGTAACGCTTGAAAATGCAGAGTTGGTTTTTAGTGTAGCTTCCCAAATGGATTGTGAGGAAAAAGCTGGTCAGTAGGTTGACTCCTGTGGTGGTTTGAGGGGAATTGCTTTGGGGAGCAGCAAGGAGGCTTCTGTAGGCCACCCTACCAGCGTGTGCTTCAATTTTCAGAGGTGCACACAGGGCATGGGCAGTAAACTTTTGCAAAGTTGTTGATTGCTTTTAGCATGTAACTGCTCGCTGCTCTTCAGTTAGGAAAGTGTTTGTTGGCTTTGTCACTGGATAAAATCTAATGCTCCCTAACGTGAACAAGAACAGCTTTGAAATATCCTCTAAATGAAATTGTAGGAGGAGAAAACGTTAAATGCTTTAGAGTGCCACGCGTAGCTGAAGATTTAAATACAGAGATAGTCATCAGTAATTGCTCAGACTGTATAGCTTCCCACAGGAGAGGGAGGGCCTGTACTTTAAGTTCCATCTAAACCTGCCCATTAGCCAAAGGGGTGTTGTAGATTGGGTGGCTGGCCTCCAACCTTTTCTGGTGCAAGGGGGGTGTGTTGGGTTTTAACTTGCTTCTAATTACTCTTTTCTGCAGTGATAAAAATTTTTCTCCCAAATTTAATGAGAGAGATGGAGACGTGGAGAGGACGAGTCGGAATGGCTTGTATGTGGTTGAAAATGGGAGGCCCCGGTGAGTGATTTTCTTTGCATATTCATTTCAGTGATGTAGTTTTAGAGCTCCTATGGGTCTGTATCAGTTTAGGTAGATGGTACCTGCTAGAATAAAATCAAGAGGGTCCTCCCAAGAGACAGAAGAAACGATACTTCAGTGCCAGAAGGTTCTTTTGGGAAGAAGGCTGTGGCAGCGAGGCACTGAAATGCTAGCCAGTTCTGCCCCAACACTGGGCTGTGGGAACCTGGGAGGAGGAGGTCATTAGCACCTTTGATAGTAGGGTGTGGTGGAGTAGCTCCCTCAATCGGACCACATGTTGTGCTCTGAAGTTTTTTATACCATTCAGGTGCGCTACGGCAGAGTAGATGAGATCCACTAACAAATCCTCGTGTAGCACAGATGTGTAATCAGACCTGAATTTAATTTCTTTTTTTTCCTCTGGGATTTTTTTGTAATTAAATGCTACGTGCATGTGTAATCTGGTAAACTGAAAACTGGATTAGGTTCCCAGACCAGGTGATATTTGTGTGATGAGAGTAAAACTTGATCAGGAATATGTCATCTGGAAAATAACAAAGCTATTTTGTTCTTTGCCTGTACTGTCAGACACAAAAAGATAATGAAGGAGAGAATCTCTTTATTCTTTAAAGCTTTTGCTGACACTGGATGTACGGTGCTATCCTTAGCTTTGTTATTGCAGCTTCCTTAAGAGCTGCTTTTGCAGAACACTTGAAGCTCCACGTGGGGCCATACACTTATTTAATGTGCTGTGCTGCATCTTTCAGAAATCCCACGGGAAGGACTGGTCTCACAGGCAGAGGACTATTAGGGCGCTGGGGGCCAAACCATGCCGCCGATCCCATTGTGACTAGGTAAGGAACAAGCGACCGAAAGGTGGCGTGCAGTAAAGCAAAAGCATTCACATCTTTTTCTGTGCATTTGGGAACCAGCAATTACATGTCAGGTGGCTTTTTGTGTGTTGCTCTGTGTAAGCCTGTATGTATATGTGCATGGAGAGATGTATAGATATGTGGAACACAAAAGTATTTTAGCCTTTGTTCCTGGAAAATGCTTAGGACTTGCTGTTCATTATAAGCCATTGCTTCTGAAATGCTGAGAAGGCAAATTAAAGATCAAGAAAGTGTAACTCAGTAGAAATACACTGTACAAATGCTCTTCAGTAACAAACGTGAAAATTAAAAGATAACATGACATTTTGTTATTGTCTGAATAATGCACCAAAAGACCATAGCTGAGGCATAATAAATTGCAGGAACAGGGTTTTGTCTTGGTGCCTCAGCTGTGAATGAAGTGGTGTGCCTGGTTTTGCACAGGAGGAAACACTGGGGTGGCCTGGTGTGCAGGAGAAGGAGATGAGGGCTTGCTTAGTCTGTTTTGTCAGTGTGTGCTTTACTTTAATGGTGGTTTTGCCTCCAGAGCCTGTGTGATTTCATGTCAAGTGTATTACACCTAGAGCTTTCAGAGGAGCTGGTGTAAGTACCAAACTGCAAGCTAAGGAACACCGCGTTGAAGACAGAACCATTGTTAAAGTCACGCCGCTGCCTTTTAGTTCTTGCCCTTTTCAGAAGGCTACCGATGCTGCTGTTTTTTTCCTTTGAAGTAAAACAAACACGGATTTGATTTTTGTCTTTATTTAAGTAGTTTTTTGCTGTAATTACTGCAGTTATTCTAACTCCTGAGTGCAGTGGTGGGTGTTTGAGGCCTTCTGTTGGTGCTGAGTGGGTGGTTTGAAAGTGTTGCAGCTGGAATTTATACTTTGTCATAGCAGAAAGTATAGTTATCGTTATCTTACAGGTAGGTAGAAGTACAGTTAGACCTAAAAGCTTCACAGTGAGAGTTACAGTAGATACCAATGTTCTGGACCTAGCTGCAAAAATGGAGGGACGAGATCTTCCCAGACAGCTCTTGTCTGTCTTTGATCCAGAACTGTGCTTGATCCACTGCCTTGGCCCTCCAACAGGCCATTGTGTGGGAGCTCTGCTGTTTGGTTTCCTTCTAAGAAGCAGCAGCAACAAATGTCCTTATGTGTTGTTTTCTGCAGGTGGAAGAGGGATGGAAGTGGCAATAAGATCGCTCACCCAGTTACTGGCAAAAACATCTTGCAGTTCGTAGCTATAAAGAGGAGAGACTGTGGGGAGTGGGCCATCCCGGGGGTAAGATCAAAGCTCTGGAAGCGGTGGACATCTCTCTGGCAAGTCCATAAGCAGATAACTGGCATACATGTGGTATAATTACTTTTTGGGGATGACCTCATGATGTAGAGGGGAAGAGAAAGGTTCTATAAACAATTTGTCTTTATCCTCCCAAGCATCAATTGATAGGCTTTCTGCTGTTCCTGCATTACAGGGCAGTACTTGTATTTAGTTTTGATGGTGTCCTTTGCTTAATGCAGGTATAATTTCATCTGTTGTAGTTTTTGAAGGATGTGTCTGCTTGCTTTTTACAAGTAAGTGTAGAATTTCTCACATAACCAGAGCGTGATTTGTATGGGTGTAATGTCCTAAGCACCAGTAAAAGAGTGATAGCAAGGGAGGTCTTAGGCTCCTCAGTTGTGTTTTTTTCCTCCACTCTCAGGGGATGGTGGACCCAGGGGAGAAGATCAGCGCTACTCTGAAGCGAGAATTTGGGGAAGAGGCCTTGAACTCCTTGCAGAAATCTCCTGAGGAAAAAGCAAGCTTGGAAAAGCAACTGCAGAGGCTGTTCAGCCAGGAGCACTTTGTGGTAAGCTGTGTCTTTTGAGATAGCCTTGGGGTAACTTGTACCTAGTTAGGAGTTGAAAAAATGCACTGTCATCGAAATAAGCTGTGATGCTCAGGGTTTTGTGATATAAGACAGGGAAGAGACAATTGCATACTCTGTAAGAGTGGCTGTGGGTGATTTTTAATGATGCCGCCTTTTTTTGAACTTCTTGTGATTGTTCTCTGAGTAAGGTGTACAGAGGATATGTGGATGACCCTCGTAACACCGACAACGCGTGGATGGAGACGGAGGCTGTGAACTATCACGATGAAACAGGTAGGCATTGCTGCTTGTGCTTTTTGCTGGTTTTTTACTGTAGATGTTGTTTTTGTGTACGTGGGGCTGGGGTGAGCCATGAAAGTGGAAGAGAATGCAAGTTGAGTTTAATTCTTAAACTGAAAGCAATGGGTGTGAGGGTCTCCCATCTTTTGTCATGTTCATTCACAGCCAGTATTGGTTGTCGTTCCCCTTGGATTTCTTTCAGTCCTGAATTAAGGAACATAAGGGATTTGCCTGAAAATAATTTATTTTTGTGTTAGCTAGTTCCAAATCGCAGAATGTGCATTTGCTATATAGATTGAACACTAGGCCAGTCACTGTCCGGTCACTGTGTTTAGCTTGAGTTGGTTTAATTTCCTGTTTCAATGACTGAGTTGGAAGGCTCTTGGCTTTCGTTTCTTCACGGTCAGTACCAGTGCCTGCTTTAGGTGCATTGCCTCTGGCTGCTGGCTGGTCTTTACTGCGTTCTTGACTTCGTTGTCTTACTTGCTGTCTCTTGACACCTTTTATCTTTGTTGCTCTGCCAGAGCAATTGTTGTGCTTTAGATTCCTTCTATCATTTAATTGGAATGAGCATACATTGCTAGTTCTTGCATCGATCTGTTATCCTGAATGCTCATCTTTCCCCTCTTGAGGTGAATCGGTCTGCTTTCTCTGTCTGGAAATCAGACAGACAGAAGTCATACAGTGATATTTTCACTCTTGGGTAGTTAAGAGGTAACAGTGGTGAAGTTTAATATGCTGCTGGTTTTTGATTTATTAGCCCCCAGAAAAAAAATGAACATGGTGTTCTTTTGGTCTTTGTTTCCAATATACTTTTTTTTAATAAGCATTTCTTGGCTTGGTTTTTAACAACTTCAGAGCAACTAGAAAGCCTTTCTGCATCCTTATTTAAGTACTGGTTATGTTTTTTACTTTGGTGACTTTGATAAAATAGTAATTTGAGGAGGGGAGGGGCAGGATTGCAGGCATATGTAAGTTTCAGAATTCAGTTCCTATTTTGTTGAGTACCTGAGAAAGTAAGCAATCAGATGTTAAACGTTTAATTGATGCAGAGAGATTGGCTAAACTTGCGCTGTTGTAATGATTTCTGGTAACTTGTCACGCTCCTGGTGTTAACCTAGGAGTGGCCATAAAGAGTTGTAGCTGTGCCACTCAAATTTCCGAAAAAATGTTTAATTCAAGTCTGGGAAAGTTTTCTAGCACAGACTCAGTGAGCTACTTGATTGGTTTCTCTCTGAGAAATAGTTGAAGGTTGCTGCCTTTGAGGGAGCCTTGTGGAAAGGAAGAACTGGTCAGGTGTGAGAAGAGAAAGTAGGAGAAAACAGCATGTCCTAACGCTTGTTTTGTGAACAGGTGAGACAATAGATAACTTGCCTCTGGAAGCAGGTGATGATGCTGGGATGGTGAAGTGGGTTGACATCAGTGAGAAGCTCAAGCTGTATGCCAACCATAGCTACTTCATTAAGCTTGTGACTGAGAAACGGGGAGCCCACTGGCAAGAGGATCCTGATCCTGAGTGCCGTGAGTGATGTAAATGAGGAACAGACTCCCACACGAGGGGAATACCAGCTGCCCAGCCTTGAAACTGAAATGACGTCCTTTTCAGTGCTGAAGTTCAGCTGGCAAAAACTCTTCCCTGGATTAGCAAGGTTGCATTGCAAGTGATGTATAACATTGACTGTGTCAAGTGCATGCAGTGTTACAGTTGTGGGGTCACGCTCTGGCTAAATATCTGCCAGAACTTTTGGCTTCAATGAGACGTGCCGTAATGGAGGCTTTTGGAAAATATAAAATGGCTTTGTTGGATTTCTCAAGTGTAAAATGAGATTAATGTGGAGCTGTTAACTTCTTTCTTGTCTTACTTGTTTTCAGCCATTCTTCGTATCTGCAGCGTTTTATGAAATAATTGGGAATTTGACTGATTGTAGTTCTGAGCTACACTTGAACTCTGTATTTTTGCACTGATTTCTTATCAGGAGAATGGATCTTTCAGGCCTGTGAGACTTGTAGGATGATAATCTGAATTAATTACTAAGATGAATTAAAGAGCTATGTAAAAAAGAGAAGTTTCTGAGTGGTTTCTCCTTAGAAAAGTCACTGAATAAAAGTCTTATTTGAGATGAGTTTTCACCTTTAGTTACTTTCTAGTTAACACTATGGTATTCACATGAGAATGTCCTAGTGTGTCTATCTAAAAATATCACTGTTGGAGGGTATACCTTGACTGGTTTTTTTGGGCAAATCACATTCGGACGTTCTTCTCTTCACACTGCACGTGGCAGTACAGCTGCTGGGGAGACAGTGCCATACGCAGGATCATTGGGATGTGTGGCCTCGAGAGTAATCTTCCAAATGTTTTGGCTGTATTTAATGCTTTAGGTCATGCGTGTAACTTTTGGTCAAGAGGCGCACGTGGGCCCTCTGAGGCATTTGTTGACAACAGGAGATGTATTGGTTGCCATTTTTTCCTGTGCTTAGTCAAGCTTAGCTGTGAAATAGTATGAGAGTATATTAGTTAACTTTCAGAGGAAAAAGTGAAGGTAAGAGGTTTTAGTTTTCCTGTCAATCCTTGCCCTACTTACTCCTATACATTTCAGTTCATCAGCAGTGTTATAAGACAGCATCAGTGGTTTCTGTTGCTGTGTAGACTTCCACAGCCTTCATTTACAAAAACCACTATCATAAATTGTAGTTAAAATCTGGTGTTTTCTTCAGCAGCAATGTTTGTGATAAACAAGCCCTTAAAAGCACAGAGTGCTGGGTAGTATTTGGTAGGGCCAGATAAAGACCTGAGAGAGCCTGTGAGTCTTAGCATGGACAAAAGGCAAAGCCAGCCTCAGGAGTTCCCTTCCTTTCCTACTCATGGTCATTGCAAGCAGGGTCGCTGAAGTGACGTTGATGTGTTTCTTTTTTCCCAAGAAATAATTAAGAGATAAAGAGACCTTAGTCATTTGATGCTCAGCATTTATTCAGATTTAGGAATTAAGCAGAGGAGGGTTGAGAGTCATGCACTTTGCCACACACCAGCTTCAGTAGTGGGCGTGTGAAACAGGGACCCTGTTGTTGGTGGTCCTCCATTTTCAGCACATTGGTGACAGAAGATATGAAGGAGATGTGGGAAGCAGAAGATCATCTGGAAGCAGCAGCATCCTGCAGGAGACAGCCATGGTTATCCAGGTAGGCACCTGCAGAGCAATAGGAGAATTGCAGGTTAGAACCAAGAGCAGTTAATTGTTTTAACGTCTTAATGAATGTTTTATTTGAGCCCTTAGCAGTGTAATTGTCTTTTGAAGCCATGGCCCCAAGAGGAGGCTGTTTCTGTGTTGACGGGAGGTGGCTGGGCAGCTCCTGACAGCTGGGTATACGGCTGGTTATGGTGTGGCAAGTCCAAGTAGCATGATTCTTTCTTCTCTGTGAAGTGCTTAAGATAATGTGCAGTGCTGAAGGAAATGAAAATCACTGAAAGTATCCTGCTGGATGAGATTTAAAAACTGCACAAGGGTAGTGTGTTGTTTGTGGAAGTAAAAATTCTTAATGATTTTCCTGTCCTCAGCAGTTTTCAGGCCATTCTGGCAGGGGTACGGGGGCTTGGATATGTTTTTTGGTAGTCGTTTGTTCCCAAGAAAGATTTCCAGCTAGACCATTTTCAGCTGGAGTACCTGATCGTAGACGGTATGTTGTACAGAGCACCATTGCTTTATGCCTGTTCCAGTATCTTCATAGCTAGATCTTGATGCTTGCTTGGGCCATGAAATTTCTTGCACAATTGAAATATTAACAGTGAGAAGTAGGCAAATGTCGTGATAGAGCTGGCTGCAGATGTGTTTTTGTATAAAAAGATAGGTTGCTTACCTCAGGCTCGCAACCAGGAAGATTGAGCAGCCCTGAGCCTTCTCGGGAAGGGGCGAAAAAAGGGACGAAAGGGCCGGAAAAAGGGTCCTGTTTGTGGCTGTGAAAAGAAAGGCATTGTGCGTCAGTGTTTTCCAAGTGAGGGCCAACCGCCTGGTTAAATCTGAATGTTACAACTGGTGAGACCCAGTAATTTAGAAACAGAAGCCTTACCGCCTCAGTGCTCTCCCCACCAGAGCTATCGCTGTCGTCTTGCTGTAGAAGAAACAACTTTTTGTTAGAGCAAAACACACTTGAAAAAACACAATTCTCTTTGTTTTTTTCTTTGTTTGTTTTAAACAAAGTGCTCAGTTGTTTATTTTTAAGTGTGTCCTGTTAGAAAGCCAAGATCTGCAGGAGAAACTTGTTCTTCAGTGCCTGGAAAATGGTCAGCTGCGCGACGAAGGAATTGGGGGGGGGGCCCCCACTGATGGGCTGGGAGTGACCTTGCAATTTCTCTTTTGCTTTAAAGTTTGAGGAGGACTTGATCTTAAGCCAGAAGTCTGGAATGGGAGTACAGTACATGTGTTCAGCCTTGCACCAGCCATTGGTATTTCTGAGGCTCTCCCATCGGTTAAAAAACCTTGCAATTTCCAAGTGACAACATGGAGATTGCCCGCATTGGACGCCCGCCTGTTTCTTTGTTCGGTACTTACAGCGTTGACGACAGCAAGGACCATGCTCACGACGCAGGACAGCAAGAGGAGCTTCATTTTGAGCGAGACGCCTGTGGAGCAGATGGCACAGAGTTGCAGCGCCCCAGTTCCAGCAGAAGGGAAGGCGCGGGGAGCACGCACGCAGGCTGGGTTGACTGCAGCAGCTGGCCCAAGGCTGCTCCAGCTGGGCTTTGAGCATCTCCTGTGGTGGAGGCTCTGTGACCTGTCTGGGCAACCCATTCCAGCGCTTGCCCACCCTCATCGTGGACTTTCCCTTCTGTTCCCTTCCCTTCCCTACAGTTTGCAGCCATACCCAAGCAGATTTCTGTCCTGCAGGGCAGTGGGGTAAGAGCTCGCCCCGGTACTACCTTTGGGTTGCATGTTGAGCGGCTGGTCAGCAGGTCAGGAGAAGTCGGCTGGCTGCGGTGATAGCGCTGCCTGGACGGCCGGCATCTATATATACGCTGCTGGGTAGTGTGCCACACATCAGGAATCTGGAAGGTGTCATGTGTCATATCCTCATGAACCCTGCTGGCTGTTTAATTACTTTTCACCTGATAAAGCCGCCAGATTTTGCAAATGACCTTTATATTATGATTTTTATTTAATCCTCGGGGGATCGACAGATTTGGCAATGGATGCGTCTATTACAAAAGACATGGCTGTTGTCTGTTTCACTCAAGGTTTGTTACCAAGCATGCTCTTTGCCTGCAATAGTGGTGGAGCAGTTTGTTCCAGAGTATGGGGATGAAAGAGCAGAAAGTAATTGTTGTGCTCTTTAGTGGGTTTTCTTTATTGGTGTAGTGTGTTCTTTTTGTTAAGTAATTTGTTGACTTCTTTGAAAGTCCCCATGTATGGAAATCACTAGCAGTGACTAAAAAACCCAGATAGGTACAAGTAGAAATGCACTTGAGATGCATGCAGAAAATGTGCAGAAATTCTAATATGTTTTCCTTTAGGACGCATGCAAGGCCATGGAGGCAGAGGTGTAATCTGGGGTTCCTAGTGTGCACATGTTTTTTGGGAATGCAATCAGGTAAAGCTGGTCAGTGTTCAACAAAATGAGAACTGTGACCCCGCATCTTTTGGCATGAACCTTGGAGCCAGAAACAGCAGCAGAGGTGGTTGTTTCCTGTATTTCTTTCTTTCTAGTGTTTGCCATCAGGCCAAACAGGCAGACTGAAAGTTAAACCTAATGTAAACATCTCTGGTATCAAGCAGTACAGCACAGGGAGCTGGAAAAGAAGAATCAGATTGCCAAGTCAGTAAAAAGTAAGCAGCCAACCTGTGTTGGGTAGCAACGTCCTGGTGCCTTGTTGCTTGTAACCAACCATGATGGATAAAACTGTGCAATGGTAAGTGTGAACAAGGAGTGTGGCTGGAAGGGCGCTGTGTGTGTGTGTGTGCCTGTATCTCAAATTAGGTTGCCTTAAGCTGGAGGGGAATGACATTTCACTGCTGATACTCGCTTGTGGAGGGAGAAAATACTTCTAATTTCAATTTATGCTCATTAAAACTAAATGGAAGCAATCAAGTCCACAGAGGTTCACAATCTTTTGCCTACTTCACCATACTGTGAAGACATGAAGTGATAAGTGTTAAGATATTTTTAAGTTAACTGCACTGTTACTGTTATTGGTTGGTGCTATTTCTGGCATGTGAAACAGGTGGTCATTTATGGTCCTTATTCTTAATGGAGTTTTTTATGATTTGTAGGTTAATGATGGACTGGTGGAGCTCCCCCCTTTGCAGCAGATGTGAGCTGAGCTGAATATCTCACTGGTGTAGCACTCTGGGAGAGCAGCATCCCTCCATGTGAACGCCAGCAGGTGCTCCTCCTCTGTGCCCCACAGTGGGAACGTGGAAGCAGTGGCATCACGGAGACCTCTGGAGCAGGTGGGATGCTGGCTCCTTCACGTGCCAGGTGCTTCAGATCTCCATGGCTGTACTGGTCTTGGGGTCTAGTCGTCTGCCCCATGTAGCTTGGGTGGTTTAAGGGCCTTTCTTTCCCATTTGTCCCAATGAATTCTGGTTTGCTGCATCTTTTCCTACCGTTTGGCTGGAGCGCAGCACTGGTGGGTTAGCCTGCGGAGAACAGGACAGTCCCTTGTGTGTTGTCCTGTCCTAAAAAGGGCAACGAACTCACCTGGATCGCTCTAAGTGGGCTGACTCATGGCTGTAGAAAGAGCAAGTAAGCAATAGGCTGCGGGCAGGCAGAAGAAAAGGCTGTCAAAAGTTCCTCGTCCTAAGAGATGTCAAGTCCCAGAGAAAGGCTCTTTATCAAAAGGAATTAGCGCAGTGCATGTGTCATTGTACATCTAATCTGGGTTTATGTGTACAGGCTGCTGGGTGACGTCGCAGAAGGTGCAGCGGGTGACAGGTCGGGCTTACAGGGGAAACTGTAAGGGCAATGACATTCGCTTTTGTTGGGAGGGTACCATCATTCAGGTGGGGGGGGGGGGGGTTGGGTGGTTTGGGGTCTGCCTTTGTAGGAAGAGTATTTTGGGTCTCCTGTGTAGAGCAGACACTTGGGGTGTCTGTTCTTTGTGAAGTGTTTGGCATGACATCACAAAGCTACTGGGATTCAAAACTAATATTTCTGTCCTTGCTTTTCCATGCCTAAATTGTGCTCGCTTTCAGGCAAACAAGAGTTGGCAGGTGGTGAAAGGAGTAGGTGGTGGTTCTTTCTGTGGAAAAATGGTGGCAGTAGTTAATGCTTCTGTGGAGGAAAGGAAGCCACTGGAGGAGAAGTTGCAGCTGAGATATCTCCTGCATTCTTGTGGACCTATCACTAATTTGTCTTTGTATGCACACCCAGGCTTGCTATGGTCCTTTCAGTTGTTTGTTACACAGTTGCTCAGCTGGAATTCAGTGTGTGACACACTTCCTGCACTGTTACTGTTTTTTCCAAGGGACAGGAATTGCTGAAAAGCCGATAATGTTCATGCATTAGGAATTAGAATTTACGGACTGCCAAATTCTGATAATTCTGATCTATCCTGGAGTTTCTTTTCCAGCCTTAAATTTAACATGGATTTTCCACTGAACCTTTACCTTGAGCTTTTCTTTGACAAAAGTCTTAAAAATGAACAAACCACAGAACAAAAAAAATCTAGGTAGACATTATCTTTATTTGACACTTCTATGCAGAATGTTAAACTGACAGTAACAGGAAAAGAAATAAATGCTATGTCAAGATAGGTTTCAGATCCACATCCTATAGTTCTACTGAAGAAGAGCTTTGTCAACAACTCGGCTCTTGGGCTAATTCTACTTGCTTCAGAGAGGTCATAGGTACATGCGGAGGAGAACACTTCTGTTCAGCAATGAGCCACTTGGAGTTCGTAAATTTTTTTGTTAGTGAATTTATACCAGTTATGCACTTGTGTTATTTGAGAATAACTCAGCCTACAAGAACCTTATGACAACTTTGTTCTGAAAACTATGAAGCTGTTAATTACAGTAATAAATGGGCTTTATATATTTGACCAGTTGTAGTGCAGCACTAGGATACTGGCTCAGAACAGGCTCATCCAGGCTCAGAACAGGAGATTTTCATTTATGTCTTCTGCAACATAGAAGAAAATGTTAATAACATTTGAATACTTGATGCCAAAGTATTGTTTTTATGTAGTGTTGTTATTAAGAAATTGACACGGGAAAATTTAATCGGGCTTAGGTATGGGAACATTATTGGCACTAAAAAATACGGTTGCTGTTATAGTCAGGAGCCATTCCTTTCGAGCCTTTTTGGTAGGTGCTTCATTGTTCATTGTGTTAGGTCTTAAGCTGCTTGTGAGTTGAGAATCACCTACGCCCTTACCGTCAGTCTTTACTAAAGGATGAACCCTAAGACCTTCTCTGGATGAGCAATCATTAGCAGCAGTACATGCATATTTTAACTCGTAGCTTATTTCCACACGTGGTTTGTTACTCATTAAGTGTAGTTAGAAGAGCTGGAAAAATTGTGTACAGAGTATAAACTCAGTGAATATCTGACCTCTGCTAATCAGCCTCTGGTTGAGTTTAGGGAGTAGCTAGTAGGATTTTGAAAAAAAGTTTTCAATCTGTGTTCCTAGCTCAGCTTCTATCATGCACCTGTTCTAGGTTTAACCTGTACTGCTGCTACCCTTGTTTAAAAACTGGCTGCATTGCTTAGCTGTCACTCAAGGCTATAATGTGGATTTCTAAAGAGTGCCCTAGATGGAATGTCATCATGTTAATGTAACATCAGTCACAGCAGCTTCTGTTCAGCTGCTGCCTAATTTTGGAGACATCACAAGCACAGTAGTGCCTAGCCTTTTAGATATCTCAGGTGTCTCTGGATCGACCTGAGCCAAACATATGCCTAGCACGTGTAGGATTGAGAAAATCCCTCTGCTGAAGCCTCAGGAAGCACCAAGTCTGGTGGGCAGCCTCAGCATGTGTCGCATTAGGCACGGGTTAGGTTAAATGCACTGCCCGGCCTACTGCTGCAGTGTGACGATGGTGATTGTGTTGCATATTGTCAGGTACAGATGAGTATAGTTAACTGCAGATGTCTCAGTTAATTTCACTACTTGGCCTGAGATTCTTCAAGTGCATCTTCAGTCGGTATGCTCTGACCATTGGTTTACATTACAAGTTTGCTTAGCCTTGCTTTTGGCACTAAAGGATGAAAAATCAATACTTCGGGAGTGGTGGAGACAGAACATACAGGGTCAGACACCACAGAGAGGAGCGATTTCCTATTTATTACAAACTACCTCCCAAATTATTCCTAGCGAAAAACATGACTTTTTCCTGGTTGTGTCAACCATTTCAGAACCTTGCATCTTTCACTGTCTTGTCATTACTATTCCTGTTGCTGTTGTGCACACTAGTCGTAGCTTCTGTCTAGAATTTTTCTTGTACTTTATGGCCTGAGACTTAGCCAAGTATTAATGAGAACACTTTGTCCTGCACACCTTCCTGGTCTTTGAGGCTTACCTTCCTTAATCCCAAAACAGTGGCACCACTCCTTCAAAGCAATGAGTTTGTCTTGGTCTCGGTCACACTCCTGGAAGAAACGGGTGATGCAGTGTTCCATGGGAACGAGGGAGGCTCTCAAGGGAGCGAGCTCTGAGTGTGTCAGTGATCTGAAAGAGCAGATATGTAGAGGTATATTTCAGTGATAAATCACCAGGATCATCAAAGATGCTCAGTGTGGCTAGAAGATGGCAGCAGTGGCTTTGACAGAGAAGCTCTGGTGCTTCTGTAGTGACTCTGTCCTGTGTCCTTAGGGTGATGTATAATACCTGATAATCTAACATAAGCTTTAACTGCTCTCTCTAAAATCTTTTACCTACAGCAAGCATCATTGTCCTGTGTTTACAGTTCACCAGTGGTGTCATTTTGCTGTTGATCTTAAGGAGAAGTTTGCAAAGGTGCTTAGTTGTTTTGTAAGATGCTAGGTGTGATCAACACGAGGTATTAAGGGCCTGCACCCTTGAATCGTTGGACACTGATCCAACACTGAGTGTTCTGATGGAGGGCCTGAAATCTGAGTCTTATTTTCAGAAGTAAGCTGGGGCTTTCTCTGAATTGTGACATTAGTGCTGTCTTATTGTACCTGCTCCTTAAACTGAGAGCTTGTCAGTATTGGTTTAATAAACAGTACCTCACTAGTGAATTATTGCTGACAGGCATCTGCCCATTGTATTTAGCCTGTTTGTCCTAGGTTCTGTGGCAGCTGGATCTCATGAACTGCATTCTCCTCCATGATCAGGCCATGAGTAGCAATTAAGAAGCTGTAGAGTTAGCTGTAACATGATTATGAAAAGCAAGAAGATAGCAGGTTCTGGCTCAAGACACTGCTCCAGCGCAGCAGTGAAATGTCCTGTGTTTCAGTTGAGTTCTGAGGGGGGGATACTGGCTTGTATCGGCTGAGGGACTGGTCCTGTATGTCAGAGGATGCTTGACGTGGTATAGCAAGGTAAAACAGCCTTAGCTTGACCTGCAAATCAGAACTTAATATGCAAAGAATTTTTACCTGTCAGCTGGGTGCTGATCAAGCTGATGAAACTGCCAGTGCACAGGATAAACGTACATGTGATAGTTTTTCTCAAAGTCATGCAAGAGAAGCTCAGCTGAGTGGTTACCAGCCATGAGACGCTTTTCATTCTGGTAGATCTTTTTGACCTGAAGACCACAGAGAAATCCATTTTTGTTTAGGGGGGGAAGATTGGCCTGAAGAGAGCTTTCCAGCAAGGAGATGATTTGAAGAAGTGGCTCTTGATAAAATACTACAGAGGAAAGGGGGTTTAGTGTTTGTGGCTGTATGCTGTACAGAAAGTTTACCTCAAGTTTGCCGAGTGATTGGTGGTGGCTGTGTGAGCTTCAGTAGTAACTGGAGAGGAAATCAAACCCCTACAATGTAGTTATCTGGGCCAGCTAAACAGGGCAGTAGCCTCAGGATATGAGACACAAGCCACTGTTCTGGGGTAAGCAACTCCGCTTTGGCATGGAATAAGCTATATCAGATACCAGGTAATTCATACCATTTAGTATGAGATGTTCCTGGTCAGCCACAGGCCCTCTTGGTGTTTATAGGAGTAGTCTTTGGTACTCCTCAAGAACATTTTGTGTAAGCCTGCTGTCGCCTGCTGTTTGCATCTTTGATTCCAGAGTTAGAGCAGCCCAGGGTTTTGTTCAACTTTAACTATTTGTCTGCAGATCAGCTCTTAGGCAGTTATGACGTCGGTATCTTCAGAAACTGCCTACTGTCGCCAATTTATCTGATGTAAATCCTTTGTCTCCCCCTATTTAAGAACAAAAATGCTCAGTGGCAGTAAATGCTAACTATGCTTTAAGCCAATGTAGTGTGATTCTGCTTTAGGTCTACTGGGTGGTAGAAAGTTGGTTTTCACTTGAAAACTGAGTGTCACTCACTTGGACCAGATGACCTCAAGATGTCCCTTCAAACCTCAACCATTCTGTGATTCTGCGAATGGCTTTTGCGGGCTGCTTCATCACACTCTAACAATGTAACTGCATGGTCCTATTCGAAAATGGATTGCTTACCTTATTCCTTTGCTTTTCAGTTAGGAATCCAGTTGTATCCTGATCATGTTCATAATATTGCATGAGGATGTTTTTGAGCCAGTCTCTCATACGGAGGGGGAACTGATCTACTTCGTAATCAGTACAGTGAGGTATGTCTGTGCCAGACAACAAAGTTTTTGTTAATGGATCGCTTGTTAAATACTCATTCAAGCATTTCTGAGCCAAGTTAGACCTGATTCTTACTAGCAAACTTCCAGTTCATCTTAAAATTGATGTAGTTAATACATAAAACTGGGAATGCAACTAATGGGTTCAATAATAAATGTATAATTCATTGATTGGTGTGCATCTTTTACCAGTTGCACAAGCCACAAGCTTTACACACCTGTGCACCTTAAAGGCAGAATTGTGCAGTGAAGCTATGATCAATCTATTTACTTGTATGAAAGCGGAGTTTCTAGGAGAAAAGGAATCTCCTCCTCCTGGGATAAACGGCAACTGAAGAAGAGCTTAGAAATCAATTAGAGCCTCTTGATCGTGACTCCTGTATTTAGGTGACTTTGTTTTTTACCTTGATATTTTCATCTATTAAGTTGATTTATGTACTGTGGTGGGTTTTTTTTTTGAGAGTAAAGATATGAAAAATCTTCAGATGGTAAAGAAATACAGCAATAGTGCTGGGGTTGTGCTGATTGTAAGCACAGGAGGGATGTATTTGGGATTCAGCCACTTAATAACATTAACTGTAGGAAAAGTGAGTTGTTTGACATGGTTAGAATTGGAAAGTCAGTTTTACTTATGAGTTAATTGATGGAGAAGGGGGAGAGCACAGGAAGAAAGCAGATCACTAACGGTTAGCTAGTGATGCTAAGGCTTGTTTATATCTAAGTCAATTCTATATGGCAAAACAAGTCTTACATTTGCAGGAGCCCATATAGTCTAGGTGCAGCTGGCGTCCCATTTTTGTTCCTTCAAGTTGACATTTGGTACCAAAGAGTTGGCATGTACCGTCATAAGTCTTATTATCTGTGCCACAAACCTAAAGGAGTGAAAAACAAACACACCCCCACCATGTTCTGAAAAATTACCTGGTCAGTAAAGGAGGCATTACAATAATGAAGTGGTTGTTGCAATATGCTGTGGCAGTTGTGAATGCCCCACAGAGACTGGATGTGATCAGAAGTACTGAAAATTTTGGTTATAATATGCCTACATAGAGATTAGGTGACTGTACTTAAGCACCCTATTTCAAGACACTTGAATTTATTTTCATGTGGTAATAATACAGCAATTGAGATGCTGCTGGACTATTGCACTAGTATTTGCTATATGCTCGGAAACCTTAAATGGATGATGACTACTTTTAATGGCAGGAAAAAGCCATGTTCCCTGAGAGAAGACTAATGGCAGAAAATCACAGTAAGTACTTTCTAGCTACATATGTTAATACTATTCTCAAGTATTTGTAAATGCTGGTACTCTGTGCTTACATTGACAGTTACTGAAATGACCCAAACCTACTAGCATGATTTTTAGGGTAGAATTATTTGAAATAATAGCAGGGGAATGTGGTATCCTGTAAGTGTTGTAGCTGGATTTCCCACATGCTGTGCACTGAATGTAATACTTACACGCTCATAATCTTTGGTGGAAGGGCAAGCAGCAGGATCTTGGCAAATACAGCCGGGTTTCCCTTGTCTGTCTGCCTGGCAGACTTTTCCTCTTTTGCAGTGGAAGTTCCTGCATGGGTCTAGTGGTAAGATCAAGAGGGAGGCAATGTTAGAACAGGATGAAACCAAGCATTTCTGTCAAGTACTGCTTACAGTTGAAGCAAAATAGAGCCAAACACTCACCAAGGAGTCAAGTGTTTTTTGTAAGTTTATGAAAACATAGCTGGATCTTTCACTGAATAATACAGCCAAATTTTAAGTGCATTATTTTGAGGGACTCATGGTGTTCCCAGGCTTGAGTTGGATGGGGAAACGTTTCTTAGAAAAAGCTTTCTCCTGTAAGGGCTGACGTTCACTTCCAGCTTTCTTTGAAACTTATCCCATGCGTCCTTGCTGCATCTGAGACACTTGACCCATTCCTAGTTTAATTCAGGCTAGAAGTGTTAAACTGAGGAGTTTCAGTGGAAAATGTTTCCCATTCTGCAATGCTGACACAAAAATATGTACGCTATCTAAATGTTTTTGAGAAACAAATGAGTGAATCCAAGGGTGTGCAAAAGGGATTGTTCTTGGAACATATCTGTGGTGCAGGATGATGCACCAGCGCAGGTCAGTCATGTGAAATGGCTTGCTGCTGAAGGCAGAAAAGAACTGCAGGCCAGCACATTCCCCAGTCAAAGAGAGTTATGGTGATGTGTGGGCTTTGCATGTGGTTTACTCACCCGGAAAAGCCTCCCCAGTGCTGTTGCTTGCACTTCTCACACTGTATGAACTGCCTGTGGTCTTAACCTGTACAGTCACAGAGAGAAGCAGAAGCTGTGGTAAATCTTGGAAGGAAAAAATACTTTGGGAAATTTTTTTTCAGATACAAATATAGACCTGACTCAATTTGCTATATTTGCTACAGAAAGGGGTTGTTGTGCAAAATGTGTGACAGTTGTATGAGGCCTAGTATGAGGTAGTATATGAGGCCTAGTATTAGTGCTCTCTTTTCTGGGGAAAAAGTAATGGGTGGAGAGAAGCTAGGAGTCCAGCAAGACCTGGGCTCCTTGTAGTTTCGCACTGACTGACATAGAGCAGTGGTCTGCCTTGAGGCTTGGCAGAACTGGCGTTTTAGTCCTTACTTGGGTCGGTGGTCCCAATGGGTCAGTGAGCATAGACAGCATCTCAGTAGTGCCTGGGAGCTGCAGCAGCGCTGTGAGTGGCCATGCTGTGTGTGAAGAAGGAGAAAGGATGGATGTGTCCTCAGTCTTGTCCCTCCTACAGCGCTGTGGGGAGGTGCCTACCATACTCCATCTGGAAAGCTTTCATTGGTTTTCAACAGTGTAGATGTTGAACTAACAGATGTAGCAAACAGTCTCTATTTTTAATGGACGTCTCCTGCTTAGCTAGTGGCTGACACTGATGTGGGAGGTCAGGGTGCAATATTCTCTTTTGTCTGAAGGGACAAAGTGCATATCCTTCATCTTGTGCAAAAGTCTGCTAGCCGCTGGGGTGGTCATGCAGGGAATCCTGTCCCTTCCCTTGAAAAATGTTCAGTTTTGTAGGAAAGGTATGCATGAAAGTGGGAGAGGGGAGTGAACAGACTTCGGTACTTGGGTTGAGACTTGGTTCCAAGTGTTGTTATAGAAGTGTCCATGTTTATAAGTACGTTTCATTACATGGCCCATTGGGACTGAAGCTATTACGTGAGCTGTGTTCACTTCCTTTCTGGACAATTTATTTCAATGTTGTACATGAAGTGACGCGTAACAAACTAGGTTAACAATGTGTAAAAGGAGATCAGACTTCTCCAAAACATTAAGTTTGGTAGACCCATTTTTTCTCCAAAATGTCCCCTTAATTGCAAGGGGCATATGGGAGCACATAAAGGAGCTCTTAATCACAAGAAGCTTAAATATGGGACTGATTTTTTTTCCCCTCTCTACTCTTCCAGTTATATTTTAAAGAAAATTTACCTCATCTACAGGTTCCATTGAATTCACACTCTGAACAGAGCCGCTTGTTTGCAGTTGTTGCTTGCTGTCAGAATTAGGCACCTCATAGTGGTAGTTAGCATCTTCAGAGTGAGTAAGGTCTTTAATTTTGACACCTTGGTGATCCCATCTCTCTCTCTGAAATGCACTGTCATCCCCAGTGGTTCCTTCTCCTTCAGGCTCATTGCTGGTGCTGTCTTGGTCATTCCTCTGGATTCTCTCCTCTTCCTCATAGGCTGCTTCTTTCCAGGCATTGCTGAGATCTTCCTCACCATCATCTCCACTATCGATATCATCCTTATCAATACTACCGCCCTCCTTATCCTGTCTTTTCATCACCATGCCGTGATCGCTCTGATGGTTTACTTGAAAACTATCTTTGTTTTCTTGGCTTTGCCATTTTTCATCTTCATCCTCATTATGACTTTTCTTTGAGAGGGGGATTTTTTCTTCCTTATAGGGCTTTTCATGACTTTCCTCTTCCTCCTCTGTGCTGAATTTCTCACCGTGTCTCTTGGTTATCTGGATTGGCTGACTGGAATCTCTCAGTGTTTCATCAGACTGCCTGCTGTTTTCTTTCTGCTGTCTCCTGTATTGGTTTCCGTGACTTGTCCGGTGGGCTTTGTGCTTCATATCCCTGTAATCAGTCACTTCCCCCCATTCCTCGTCCTCTTCTTCCACGTTTTCCTCTTCATCGCTTTCATTGTTGTTTTCAGATAGGTCAACTGTATTTTTATTATATTTCCATTCATTATGCTCATGATCGAGATTGAGAGCATCCACTGGATTTTCTCCAGCATCCAGTGCTTGGTTGGCTGTGTTGCTGTGTTTCTCATGCCTCCTGAGCTGGTAGTGGTCAGAGCTGGACCGCTCTCTTCCACTGCTGCCAGAATCACTCTCCTGGCTATCAGAAGTCAAGCCTGGTGTACCCTGCAGGGAAAGGAAGTTAATGCTCTTCAGACTGGTTTTCATTTGATGCTCGTGACCACTTTGTCCGTGTCTTCTAGCTGTCCAGGGCTTCTCCCTGTGCTCAGCATCTGCTACTGGTGTCTTTGCTTTTATGTTTCTGTGGCTGGGCTGCAAGTCACCCTCGTTTGCAGGCCTTGTCTTCCCTTCCTCTTGGGCTTCAGAATGAATAGGCTTAGTCTGAAGGAAAAAAGATGTTTAACAAGTAGATTAATAAGTCTTAGGGCTTCATTTTGAAGTAGGTGCAATGGCATATACATCAGAGAAACATGACACTGTTATGTTCTTTGTAAGTGACTTTTTAACAAGTTAGGTCAAATGATGAAATTGACATCTGATATCCTTTCTGCTTCTCAGTGAGTTGGCTTCAGTCCCCTCTTTCTGCATGGCTAGAGTTTAAGTAGTCCATGCAACTCCACCTAAGCTTTGAGGGGAGCTGAGAGGCTTTTATTGTGTGCAGTGACGTCAACAGCAAAACCGGTAACTTGAGGGCAAGGTACAAATCCTCAAGGAGAAAGCAAGTTCTAAAATGACTGCTCCCTATTGCTGCAGGGATTCCCTTTCTGCTGTTAAACAGCATCACAGCTACTGCAGGTGGAGAACAGGAACTTCTGATGTATTTCTGAGCACATATGGGTGTTCGGTGTTGCTTTTACTAAAGTACAGCACTGAAACTGGTTTTCCTCAAAGCTTTCGGGAGTCATTTATGAAAACAGAAGTTAATTCTAAGTGTCCAAGTTGATGGAAAAGCATTTCCTTTAGTGTGGGAAGAATCTTGAATGCTTGGAAAGAAACACTCCACTAACAAATACTTAGACAAATAATTTAAAACAAATACTGTAGGATTAGATGTATTTATTTGGCTCATGGCAGATAAGCTATATCCTGTTTCCTAATGTCAAGATGGTATCTAAAAATTGTTTCTTTTGTCTAGTGTACTTAGTGATGCAGGAGAAGTACTAGGCAAAATATTCACCTTATGTTTTCCAACTCTTAACTGTTTCAGGAAAAGAACGCATATTGACTGAAATCTAATAAGGTCAGTGGGAACTTTGTCCAGATGAAATGCATTTTTCTTGAAGATGTTATAAAAGGTCATTATGTATTACAAAGCATCACAAGATGAAATCAAACCAAACTCAACTTCATGAGTAGTTTGTTTTTCCTATGTTTTGGGGCACTGTGGCCTGAAACATATTATGCCTTTATCTTGAACCAAAACCAATCTTCTGCAAAGGGCTTGGAATTCTGTATAGTTAACAAAAATAAGGTCAAGCCTTCATTAAAATCCTTTGCTCTGGGTGCCCCTGTTTGATGAAACAGTTTTTTTTTGAAGATATTTTGTCTCCTGTCTCAATAGGAAGCTTTTATGTGCTGCAGCTTCAATTTGTTTGTGCCTGGATGTGGTTTTCAACTGTTTTTTTTTAATGCCATTATTTTTATTTTAAAATAAACCTTTATGACTCTTTTGTTTGTAAAGATACTGGGGTCCCTTAATATGATGATCTAAGTTTTGGTCAATGTAGCTGTAGTCGTCACATCTTAGGGACAACTGGCCTTGGAGAAATGCTGTGTATTGATGTGGAACTGATGGCTTATCTGTCTGGTATCACAGTGATTTCTTTTCATGCAGGTGTCTGCTTCTGGGATATAGCTGTAGGCTGCCAGCTGTCCCAGTTCTGCTGAAAACTTGACTAGGAACAGATACTTGCTTGGTTTTCATAACACAGAGCGCTGTCTGGAGTGACATAGAATGCATCTAGAAAGCTGCACGGAGCTGGATATAGTTATAGGAGAATGTTAGTAGGGGAGAAGGGATTTTGTATGTTAGTTCTGTACAGCATCCTCTGAATTTAGTTTTTACAAAACTTGATTGGATTGGAGCCCATGCCCATTTTGTCTGAGCCACAGATGCTCACCAGAACAGTGCATTACAAAGCAATTTTCATTTGGCTTGACCATGAATGAAAAATTGGGAGCTCTGTCCTTAGCCCGCATGCATGGCTTGGCACTGCTGAAGTCATTGTTCTCACTACCATCAGAGCTGCCTATCTGGCTTCTCAGCCACAGTATGGTTTTCCGAGCTGAATCTTTCTAGTGCTCTGTATAGTGAATAACAAAAGCTATGGTGGCTAAAATTCTTACGTTTGAGACTTTGCATATGATGACTTGACATGATAATTTGAGGATTGCATCTTATTCCTTCAATGGAGCAGTGAGGATCACAGGCTGGGTTGTTGGTGGAGCTTATTGCCTCTATGAAAATGAGTGCAATGTTTATAAGGGAATACATGTATATAAGTCAAACTTCTGTTTTGAGCTTTAGATTTTGTCCTGTTGCATTGCTAGCTATGTGATGTGCAAGGCATGATATGCTCTGTAATAATTTGGGGACGGGGGTGTTAGGGTATGTATGTGGTAATGGCTTTTCATAGTTGGTATCAAAAATATACATTGCCTCTTAATGCTTTTAAGAACATCAGTACCTTTTCTGCAGCTTTCTGTCCCCAGGCTCCAAGTTGGTGGTTTAAGGGATATGTCTAGAAGAGGCAATTATTAAAAATCTGTATGTAAATAATTTTGTATAACTACGTGGATTAAGAGAGTATTCACAGGAAGGGAAAGTTCAAGTGAGTGGCAATAATAGTGTGGTGAGCACTTACTGGAATAGCCAAAGCTGATCCTAGCAGGCAAATCAAGAGCATCAGAGTCTTCATGGTTTTCATCTCCTGAACAGGCCAATAGTTAGTGGTACAATGGAAGGGTTTGAAGGTTTCCTTTCTGCAAGTAACATCAAAAGAAACCAAGTTAGGTTGTGGATATCATGGTTTAGAAATAATGGATGGAAGCAACGTGGTGGCTGCTGTATGGTACAGATCAGTCCAAAGCCCTGTAACATTTGGATGCTGTGACCACTTGTATGTGAATTCAGGTGTTAGACCAGCTTATTCAGGGGGTGCTTTGATCCTGGTTCTTTTACCGAGCTTAGGTTGCATGCTGTACCCACAAACTCTAGTGGGCTCACTGAAAGGCAGAGTTATAAGTTCTGTCCTGTAAAGCTTTATCCACTCTTCTGAGACAGTACTTCTTGGAAAACATGTCCCTCCTCATGCAATTTTGGGATGCTGCCTGATTGGCATCCCTACAGCCAAGGGCTGCTGTACTGTGCTGCAGTAGTGGGAAGAATTGGGTGGTGAAGCTCTGTTCCAGCAGGTTTCAAAGCCAGAAGCTCTGCGTAGAATGCTCAGTGCACTGCTTGAGTCCTGCTTGGGGAGCACCAAACCCAGCTCTGCTACATACCAGTGTGAGACGAGCAGCTGAAAGAATATGGGATGCAATTGGAGTTCTGCCTGTGCCAACCTTCTTAAGTGAGTGAGAACTTATTTTTACTTAAGTGAGTGGCAACTTATTTTTACCTTGCAGGTATCGCTAGTATATTCTCTCACCTATGCAGAACACATGCACTGGAAGTTCCTATAGCTGTAGCTGTATCACCAGGAAAAATGGGGGAAAAAAAAGGAATGCTTATCCTTTATTGCTCTTTTGCTTTCTTTCTGTTTTTCATTTCCTTCTCTACTTTTACCCCTGGTCGTAACTTCCTTCCGTAACATTTTTCCTTTGCTTCTGTTTCCGTCCACATGTTAATGGTTGTTCTTTTCCTTAGAAAGTCTCCTCTGTCTTCCCCCTCCTGCCCTTGAAAATATTTTCAATTTCTACATCACAAATTTTCGTTCCTCCCCCACCTTTATTAATCTAAACGAAACACCTATTCCTCTGTTAACTGATGCACTGTAGTCTCTGTTACTGGTCAAGCTCCTTGGCATATGAAGAAATTGGCAGTGGTTCTTTCAGTTAGGTCAACCGTATGCAAATGCATGAGGCTCAGTGTATGGTTTCCAAATGTTCATCCAGGCAGTTGTTCTTGATTGGGGAGTGGGGGGAATAGACACCAAAACCCAAAAAGGGGGGCGGAATTCCAGAGGAGCTTGTGCTTATTGGAGCCAGAGTGTGAACCAACTAACAAGCATCCTGGTTCCTGCCATGCCTAGATCTGTTGGGAATATACAGATTGGAAGCTTACTGTGTTTTCCAGCATTCCTGAATTATTTAATGTCAATATCTTTTAGTTAATGAAGAGCAAAATACTTAATTAGTGGGGCACATCTAGTATGCAAACAATTTTTCTCTCAATGAACTAATTCAGTCTCCAAATGTGGCTCAACATACAACATCAATTATCTCTTTGGCATCCAGGGTTAGCTGAGATTCTCTCATAGAGACAGAATATAACAAAAGCCATCAAAGAGGATATGCAGAATTCCTAATTATTGCATATAGGCAATCACTTCAGATTAAAGGCACATTATGTTAGACTGAGAGCCATGCAGGTGACTTACAAGAAAGTGGTGTAATCAAATTGATTATTAACATATAGCCCCAAAAACTGTATGCCATGCTCTTGAAGGCCTGGCAAGTGACCGAGGGAAGTAGTAGTTGAACTGCAGTTTTACAAGTCAGGTAGTCTTCATCTGTCTCCTTGTTCTTGGCTAGCAAAGCAGCTCTGGGCACGTCTTCCCATCACTGAGTTTCTCAGCTTTAAAATCACATTAGATGCATTTATTCTGGTAAAGTACTTTGAGAACTATAAATGGATTTGATTTATGATTAGGTTTTTCAAATCTGGCTCTAACTGGGTAAGTTGGCTCCACCACCTTTATCCAAATAACAAAAAAATGGTTGGAATAACTCTTGAGTTCATGCGGCAAAACAGATCTTTTGCATTGTTTTTCTCTTAGTCACTAGCCTGCAGTCACCCATGGGAAGAATCAATCTTTAATTATCAGAGAAGTCTGACCTACTTGAACTGAGTATAGGAACTGAGTCTAGTTAAGCATCTCTTCCTGTCGTGATAGTCCAAATGAGTTGCAAGCACTTACAAAATGATCTGCAGTGGGATAACCTGCCACAAATCACCAAATAGCATCTGAAGAGTTAAACAGCCTCTTGAGCTGTGATGCTTACGCAAGTATTGCCCTTGTTAATTCCTGTTGTTTCCCTTTTTCAATATGGCGGCAATAGCATGCAGGAAGTGTTTCCTCGCATGGGTTTCGGAGCAAGGAGTTCTGGGGTTCTTCAGAACTCTGGTGCTTCATATTGGACCTGACTGCTGTGAGTGAAATATCTAATTTGTTGTTTTGTTTCTGGTGCCAATTCCATTATGCTATCAGTACAGGGAGCTGTTTGAGGCGGGCAGACGGAACTACTGAACAAGTTCAAAAGCCACAGTAAAAAAAAAAAATAAAAAAACTCAGTGCTGGCAGCATTCATAAAGAAGGGGGAGCAGTGGGGGAAGCTGGGATTGCTGTCATAAAAGCTGCAAAGTCAATAACACGGCAGCTGGGCTTCAATAAAGGGGAAAAAACATCCTTGTACAATGGGCTGTGGTCCCTTCGGTCCTCCAGGGGTGAACAGAGTGTTTCCGTTGGCATTGCTTCATTTTCGGTGAGGCGCCAGGGGCTTGGCTGTGAAATATGCAAGGACCTTTTGCCAGAACCCAGGAGAACAGTTGGGTTTGGTACAAATAATCCATGTGAAGGATTTGAGGCAGTTTGCTGGAGCAGGGGATTTAGTTTGAGGGGTAGTGCGGTTAGGGGGAAAAAAGCACAAAGAACTCTTCCTGCAAGCCTGCTGCCCTTCTTGCTGCCAAGGTCATGGCAATGGCATTTTTGCACTTGCTCTTTTAGCCTTCTGGTGCTAGAAAAGACAAGTCATTGTTACAGAAGCTTGGGCAGGTGCAGAGATGAGTGGTTTTGTGGGTCATAAGTAATGCATGGTAATTAAGTTGATGGTCATGGAAGAAGTTCAGCATTACCTAACTGTCATATGATGCAAGGATCTGCATTGTGACAGTACCTTTTTTCTACACTGAGATCTAAATGTGAAGACAATTTGTTCTTACTTTAATTTTCAAACTTATACTACAGGACAGTGCCTAAAAACAAGCTTTTGTAATGCTTGAGATCAGCAAAACTGCCAGTGTGGAAGTATTACGGTGGGAGCTATTTTAAAAGCAGCAGCCATCTACATAGAGCAACGCAGTCACCACACTTTGCAGTGAAATCTGTAGGAAGGCTTGGTCAAAAGATAATATGCAGTGTCTTAAATTGGAATTTTTGGACAAAGAAATGAGTAATTGGAAAACACTTTTGTTTGGGGTCTTGAGAAAGCAATGCTAACCAGGCCCTCACTCTGCCCTTTTTCAGTCTTGGAAAGAAATTGATTTACCTGAAACTTGGAGGAGGCAAAAGCTCTGACTCACTTCATCCATGACAGTGGGGTCTCTGTAGGATACGTGCTGCTCAGCTTAATATGGGGGAAAAAAAGGCCTTGCTTCACCAGTGACAGTCGTTTTGAGTAGACAACCCAAAAAGTCTCTTTTTCAGATAACAGTGCAGAGCTGCTGTGAGGAGACAGGTGAAGCTAAGGAAGTTTTTGTGCACTCAGTCCTGTTGGACTCAGGTACATTGGGCCATATTCAGTCATTCCAAGGCAGGTTCCTGCAGCACTTGCACATGGGAGTAGTCCCAGCTCACGAGAGCCTCTGTCAGGATATGAGCGGAGTTATTTTATGAGGAGCAGTTGGCTGCGAGTATGGGCTGCATGTGACATGGTCATCTCCAAAAGTACCCAATGGCCTCCTAAGCACAGTGAACACCAGTTGCAGCCTGTGGTCAGACCCGTGACCAGCAAGAGCTGCAGAAATGTATGATACGGTAAATGAAATTATCTGACATATCAATAGCTTTTAAAACAATGTATGTTAATCTACTTGGTTTGCTGAACTTGCAAACAATAGCCATGTCCATCCAGACAGGAGAGAGAAAAACAGATCGCAAGCTAAATTGCAGTGTATCCTTAAGTGTATTAAAAATGACAGACATCAGTGTTTATAGTTAGGTCTTTGGTCTGGAAACCTGATGGTTGTAACTCAGTGGTTCAAGTTTTACATAAGACTTCTGCTCATGTCTTCCAAACTTAGGTTGTAGAGATGATTGCTCAGGGGTTTATTTCACTCCTCCTAGTCCTGCAGTTGCTGGCATCTTAGCAGACACTCGAGCAATGCACTCTTGGCCATCTAAGAAACTTCTTGTGAGCTTATCCTTGACAGGAGGACTGTGCAAGGGCTGCTGCTAATCAATTGTGTCAGCAGTCACTTGAAATACTGATCAATGACGTGATTTTTGTCTAGAGGTCTAGAAGTAATGACATTTGACCTGCCTGCCAGTCTTGCCTGTCCTCAGCTGTGCTGTACCACATGTATTTTGAATAACAGTTCTGCTCAGTCACCCAGGGATCTGACAACAGTTCACTGTTTCTCATTGCTTACAGCAGGAAGCCTGCATCTGAAGTGGGAAATCAGATAAAATCGTCTGCAAGAATAGATGAGATGGCAAGTGCAGTCTTTACTGCTACTTCTTTGTTTTGTTTTTGGTTGAGCATTTTTGTTCAGCCACTGAAATAGCAAGTCTCATGCAGCTGACATGTAGCAGGTTCTCTAGCCTTTTGAAATGCCACCCAGAAATGATTAATTGGTGGAGGTCATGGCTGAAGGTGACAAATGCCTTGTGATGGACAAAAGAAAGCATGTGAACTGACCTAGTTTCAGCTCTGGCAGTGGGAGATAATTCTGCATGGTCCTTGGTCATTAGACCTAACTCTAGAAAATGAAGTTACCTAAACTGCCACCATCACTAATGAGCGTGGCTGTTGTCCAGAATTCAGAAAAGAGAATTAGAAGACAAGTCAGCTTTGGAACTCAGCTTCTCATTGTGTACAGGGGACACCAAGTCTCATCTCATAAGGATGAGACTTTAGATTATGAGCTCTTTAAAACTTTGAGAGTCAGGTGAAGTGTGATAAGACGTTGATGTTTTTCATAATTCATTAAATGACAGAAGCTTTAGCTTATGCTCACGTACCCTAAAGTATCATCAGGAAGATACGCAACGAATTGTGAAATCAGCCCATTGAATCAGTTTGAGATTGCAATAAAATAGTCTTACTTGAATTCTTGTGAAAGCACTGTCCTTGGTGGTGTGTCAGCTCTGTTAGTAGGAAATGCAGATGCTGATGCCTATCCTCACTGATAAATACTTCTAAGATGTGGACCTCTTAGGCGATAATCACAGCACAAATAGTTGTGAGTGGATCAAGTTTTGTGTACAAGTATTTGGTGGAGTATGGAAACTAAGAATTCACTGTACAAAGTCTTGCTATAACCAAGATGTGCATGTGATGTTCTTCTAGTGCAATTGGTACAGAGCTCGTAAGTGTAGGTCTGTTTCAGAAATTCTTGTAGGAGTATGTGTGTACACACACATACCTAAACTGAATCACGTGTATGTGCATACAGAACAAAGGCACAGTTACATCTGATCAGAGTAAATGAAGAGAAAGCAATAAAAGCACATCCCAGAAGGTGATATTATTCTACTTTCACTCTGCACCAGGAGATGGCTGCTAATGAGACTCAATCCTTTTGATGTTACCAGTTTTACAGCTGCAAAAGCCTTTGGTCTTGATGGCTGTTTAATTCAAAAATATGAAACGAAAGTACTTGAGGACACCTAGAAACAATTATTAAATAAAATATTTCATCTGTGCTTAATGTTATTGTTAGATCTATTATCTTTCCTAAGTAGTTTAAGTCAAGTTCAGGCTATTTTGATTCATTTTGAGATGGGATGAAATGAGACCTCTTAAATAGTGAGAATGTTTTTCTCTATTTCTTATGAATTAGTGATTATTGCTGTGTCCCTGAACCTGCCTTTCCTTTGCAGATCCTGTAGGTTCTACAGGCTTCTACCGGTTCTACAAATAACTTTGTGAAAGGTTCCTCCAAGACCAGCCACAGCTCATGTGTCTTCACTTCCTTGTGGGAAAGGACAAGGGTGTACCTTGCTTTTTGTGGCCTTTTCTGTCAGATGAGGTTCTTGAGCTGGTAATGCAGGAAATTGTCAGATGTTGGGAAACCAGGTTGCCCAGCAGTTTCAAGTGGACATTTGTACACTTCTGCAAGAGGTACATATTTTGCTTCACTGCTGTTGGCTCTCACATAATGCTTTATTGTTTTGCAGGATCACAGGGAAAATAATGGTCTCAACAGTAAGATAAAGGTCACCTTTTTCAACACAATAACTATACAGTGCTTTCTCTTCTACAGAACACGTTTCTTCCTGCTCCAGGCATAAATGTCTGATATGATTTATCCTTAAAATAAGCAACAGTACTCTAAGAAAACGTTAGCTATTTCAGTCCACAGGGGGGGAAACAGAGGATTAGAGAAGATATTCTATGGTTTTAATTAAAAAGTAAAGAAACAGTACCATAGCAGTAGAAGAGGTGCTCCTGCTTGGTTATCCACTGACACGCTGGAAATCCGTGAGCCTTGCAAGATCTTGCTTCTTTCCCTGTGGTATATTTTAGCATATAGTATGGACTCTGAGAATGTTTTGCTGTGAGCTTCAGAGAAGGAAGATCTGATTCTGTGGATCTCAGTAAAAATAAATGAACCACCCTCTTAGGCTTCCACAGGATGAGGTAGAGGGGTGGGGGGATAAATTAGTGAAATTCTGCTGAATTAATTGAATGAGAAAGACCATTCAGTGTTCATAGGCTCTGGGCCAGTGGAGCTCAGCCACAGTGTGGGAAGGACATATTTAGTCTTTCAGGGGGAGGGGAGCCAAAGGGAATGGGTGCAATAGCTCTGAGGCCAGCCAGTGTGGCAGAAAGAGCTGAGCTACGAGTTTGGCCGGGGCAGTCACGTTGCAAGCCTGGGAGCAAGAGAAGCAGGGAGGATGCTGTCCTTGCTGAGCTTTTTGGTGTTGTTTCAATATACTGCATGTGGTGTGTGCAAGCCTGCGGAAAAGAAGGGAAAGGAGTGAAAAGTCAAGCTCTAAATTAAAAGAAAAGTAGATGATGATAACAAAGGGATTGTTTGGAGTTTTACATAATTCTTGAGCATTGGCTCTTTTAATGCTGTTGCCATTGCTGTGCTGTCTCTTGGAGAGTGATGGTACTAGCAGAGTGAGCTCGTGTATGTGTGAAAAGCTCTGTAGGTGGCACCTGTCTGGAACAGGTGCCTGGTGGCTTTTGGTTTTGTACTGACTCCCTAGTAATGAGTTTAATCTTTATTTTTCCTTTTTGTTGTTCTAGAAAATACATCTCCTGAGCTGACATACTTCAGAGGAGGTTCTCAGATAACAACTAGTGGAGCAGATGCACCGAGAAGAGGCACTTTCAGCGGTGTGTGCGGTAGATTCAGCAGATCCAGCCTCCTATTTCCCATTCTTCCAATATCATCTGTTACTGACGAGGGCATTTTGTATGTTGTCCTTACACAATTGGCAGAGAGGTCAAAGTAAAGTGAAATGAATTGCATGAATGTTGCAAACTGTAATGCAAATTCTGAAAAATAATTCTTTTTGGATGATGTTTTGACATGTTTTTTGAAGGTTACGGTTGTACTAGCTTCTACTCTGTTCATACCACAAGGTAACAGATATCGTGAATCTGAGTAGACGAGCTACAGTGAGAAGTGTACAAAAACTTACATTGTTTTGTATGGCCAATTATGAAAATTATTGTTAATGAATTAAAAAAAAAAAAAGGCTGATATCACAGCTGAGCCATCTCTCTGTAAACCAAACAGAAAATCAAACTTATAAAAAAGCCTGTGAGAAATTCTTTAAATCCCTTCCCCTTTTGTCTCTGCTTCTTTGCCTGGAAACTGATTGATGCCTATTGGAGTTGAAATTCTGCTGTTCTGTCAGCTAGTCAGCATCTGAAGGGAGAGGTGAGATTTCAGAACTTCTGTTTTTTTGGGTTTTTTTTGTTGTGTATCAATAAAAAGACCATCCTTTTTATTTATTTAGAATTTTGCAGTGCGCCATGCACATCCCTCTTTTTAATATGTCTAAGTTTATTGGGGGATGGGAGGTAAGTGTTTTTCTGTGATGATTAAATATCCCAAGTATGGGCAGATCCTCAGCTAACAAATCAATGCGCAGGTAGTTCCCAAGAGGTTAGAACAAATGGTCTAATGCTAATCTTAACACTAGCTAAAACATGCAAGGCTTAGTTCTGGTAACACTTGGAGACAGTAGCTATTAAAATTGACCTGCAATTCCCACTTGACAAAAAAGGTGCCAGATTCTCTCAAATACCCTGTCTGTGTAAGGATTTCCACCCAAGAATTAGGATCAGATCACATTCTTGATAGCTGTGCAAAGAGCTGTGTAGGAACTTGAGGCTGGAATTTGTAGGAGCCAGAAGGTTATAAAAAAAGGTGTATGTGATTTAAAAGCTTTGCCCGTCTTGGTTTTCAACAGATGTATTGGGACTTGGGGGAGGAAGAGGAGGGTTTGATTTTTTTTTTTGAAGGTTTTGAAAGATTATGCCTTTGTTATTTGTTGACTGGTGTAGCTTATCAAAGCTCTTAGTTATCTGCAGAATGTTCCACAAATCAAAGTCTGTTTTTGCCTTTGATTAAAAAAAAAAAAATATCGGTTAAGAAAAGACCCCTGGCTGCTCCCTGAATGTCATCAGGTAGCTTGAGCTTGTCTCAGTCATAGGTGTTGGTGGGGATGTCTGCAGTGAGTCCTGCAGTGCCAGGGAGGGTCATTTTAGGAAACCCTATGGTTTATGGAATGATGTTTCCATCACCAGGAAGAGATGCTGTACTGTCATGGTAAAGTATGTGGGGGAGGGAAGCTGAGTAGTTGGTGTGCCGGAAAACTGCAACCTAGAAATTACTGTTGTGACTCATTAGATGATATCATTTGGAAACTGAGTAATTATATCCTATTCCCCCTTTTATTTGACTTGGGGTGATGTACTCGAGCACTGGTGTGTTTGACAGCTAGGTGACCTTTTAGTGGAGTGTCTGGCTGCATCAAGGATGGCTCCATGGTATAGAAGAGCATGAATTTATTGTGTACCAGAGTTATGCTGGAGGTCCTGATACCTTTGTTTTGGTTCCCCTTTGTGTTGCTAAATGAGCTCTTGAAACAAAGCAAGAAGAGGAAAAGCGGAGAGAAGTGTATTTTTTTGTTGATTAATACACGTGCCCTGCATTGTGTTGCGTAACAGGAAGGACTGAGGACAGGTTTGTTTTTATTGCAACTATCTGCACATTTTTGTGCTTGATACAGCCACAGGCCTTCAGACCTGTGCCCACAAGAGAGTGGTGTTGAGCCATCCATTTGCATACCAGGTACAAGGATTGAATTTACAGGTTTTTTGTATGTAAAGTACAATTTGACCTTGGTGCCAGTTCTGATTCCCAAATAAAATGTGACTTTTCTATCAAATACGCTTTATGCTAATTTGAAATAATATAAATATTTTGAAATTCAGCTGCTTTAGAATATAAAGGAACTGTAAATACACCAGCTGTTGTTTCTGTCATATTATTTCTACTGTATGTGTCCACATGGTTTTTTACTTACTACTGGAAGAAAATAAACCATTTTGAATCTGCTTATAGCCAGGGCTGGTCATTCAGTGTGGATGTGCCTCTCCAAGGTTCCCTAGGTGGTTTGGGGTTGTAGTCTGCCTGGTGGTGCTGACAGGGCTCTGAGTGTAAGTCCTCCTGTTTGTGACTTAGGGTTACAGCTGGTCAGGCACGAAGGGAGGGCTCTAACTTCTGTGCTGGATGATGCACGTTAAGGCTTTGAGCTGGTGAGGTGGCTCTCATTTAGAATATTTGTATGTAAGCACTTGAGACTTTGGAAAGATCACAACCTGTAGCAGCTCATGCGGAAAAATTTGGCCTTCCCTATTGGAAGTAAGTGCTGATAGTGGTTATAATCGATGTGTTTGAATATGTACGTTATTATCATGTGTTCATTTTTGTTCTGTGTACTGGCTCACATTACTACTTGACTTGCTCTTTCCATTTCACCTCAAACAAATGAAAACTGAAATGCCTCCTGAAGGCTCATTGTTTACTGAAATTTGCATACTCTAAAAAAACCTAACTTTTAGCACTGTTTTCTTGAATTTAAAAGCTATGTTTATCCGTCTGAAATGGGTAGTGTCCTGTGCCTGTCTAAATTTACAAGCAGCTCTTAAGTTGGAGCATAATAATAAATGCATATGAACTGACAATGTTTCTTACTTGAGCTATCTCTGGAGAACTTGTCGGGAAAAATATCAACAAAAGATCACTATGATAGGGGCATATCATTAAAAAAGAAAATCAGAGGAAAAAAAATCCTCCTGTGCTCTTTTTAGCTGGTTATTTCATCTTCCTTTCAGGGAAAAAAAAAAGTCAAGCCAGAGGCATACAGACTAGGTGCTTTCAAAGTTGATTTTATGTGCTAGTCAAGGAGTCTGACATCATCGCTTTGTTTTTCCTTACTGAAAAATACTGCAGGAAAGCTGGGAGCAGGTGGGATTCCTTGGGCTTGTCCCTGCAGATGTTGCAGCCCTGGTGGCTGGTGAGCCTGGCGTGGGTGAGCTGACCTGTGCCCTGTGTGCATAAGGCAAAGAACTAGCCCGATGGTTTTCAGGGATCTCATTTGTGTTGATTGGTTCTTTTTTTTTTTTTTTCTTGTATTGTACTTCTCTATTTCATTATCAGTTTTGAATAAAAGCTGTATTGACTGTATTTGTGTGTGTGGTGTTCCTGATAGAGGGGAGAACGGCAGTCAGGGCTCTGCCATCTAGATGTGCTGGCTGTGTGCGGGAAGTGGCTCGGAAATGCTCAGCTGAGGCTGCCCGTATGTGGCTGCTAAATTGGGTTTGGTCCTTTGAGGCGTGATGCACTCGGTGTATTAGAGACTTAAACCCTGTCGCCTCGGAGCTGCTGTGCTGGGCTGTGTCATGTTTGACCACATAGCCTACGCAAGCTGAAATTAAAAGTTTAAAAAAGAGGGAGAGAAATAAACACTGCTCCCAGCCTGGGAACATTTGACTCCCGTTGGGGAGGAGCTATTTTAAAGCGCAGACGGAGGGATGGCTATTTTTGCCCCTCAGCCAGACTGACTCAACTAATGCCCTATACTGTCCAAAGTGTCACGTTGACCAAATTCTTAAAAAGTAGAATAAAACAGAACAAGAAGGGTCCTTCAACCAGCATGAGGCAGACACAGAGGTAAGCTGGAAGGACCTGATCTGTACTGGATCCCCTTGGGGTGAGGTGTGCTGCCATGTGCTTTGCCTTGCTGCCTTATTCAGGCATGCACTTGCATTAACAAGGAGGAGCGGAGGTGGAGGCCAGTGTGGGTAATGTGAGTGCTCTTCCACCACAAGCACCCAAGATGGGCAATGTCCATGTGCAGCTCAAGTTCCTGGTAGTTCTGGTCACTCCAGACACACGGTGCACCTGGAGCCTTCTGGAGAAGCACAAGTATTATGCATCACGTGTAATACCCTGCTGAGTTATGTGCCTTAGCGCTGCCTGTGCATTCTTGGGGGTTTCCAACACATTTTGTGTTAGGAGCAAATGGTGTTTTCCTCCGATGGAGGTGGAGAAGGATCTCAAAATGGCAAGGAGCTGTACTACACTGTCGGTGGGGTGATGGGGGAGACCTGAACTTGTGCAGCCCCATGAAGAGGTGGCGGCTTTGGGCATGGGCAAGACGTGAGCCTGGGCTGGGTGGCCGCACTCACAAGGCCATGGATCGGAGGTGAGGGTGGGTTGAGGTTCCCCAGGTCTGGTGGGGGGGGTTGAGGCCACTTCTGTCCAGCAGACCATGCAGCGCATGGTGTCACTGCCCGGGCACTGCCAGAAACCCTCAGGGCAGCATTTGCCAAGCACATCAGTCCCAAAGTTAGTCCACCCCAAAAAAAACAACCTGAAGGGAATCTTTGTGTACCTGCATGGGTCTCTCTGCACAGAGATGTGAACCGGGTGCGTGAGGGAAATGCTTAGTACTCAGTTCTCACACGGCCTTTTTTTTTTTTTTTCCTAAAGTAAATGTAACAGTGCTTCTGGTTGCATTTTGAGTCACTGCAGGCTTTCTCTTGTCCTCCTGACATTCAAAACTCAGTATTCACACCATTTTTTAGGAGCTGAGGGTGAACAAGAACCACTTCCTGGCTCTGGGCACCAGCACCTTCTGCTGCTCGCCTCCCGGGCCGCATCCTGCTCCTCCAGGCTCTCGCTGGGCTGCAGCAATGCTTCCTGTCCGGCTCCACTGGGCAGAGGTAAATATAGCAGGAGGGCGGCATAATTACAGCAGAGGAAGGCAAGGAGCGTGGCTGCCCTCCAGGTACCCGCGTCACGGGGAGCGGCAATGGTACGTGACTGGGATTTGGGGCACCTCACCCCAAATCACGACCCGATGCGGCCCTGGCTCCTTCCTTGGGGGATTTGCTGCTTGATGCCTGTTTTGGGGGTCCAGTCCCCTTCCCAAGCAGGGGGGATGTGAGAAGTCACCGGGTCCTCAGGGGCCGAGTTAAATACGGGCTGGACACAGGGAGCAAAACAACACATCGTAATTGTTCGAGGTGCCTAAAATAAGGCCGGTGATGCACGCTTGCATCTGGCGGGGGCCAGGGATATAATTTGGTCACAGGTCAAGAGGAAAACACGTCCCACGGTATCTGTGAGGGGAATCGGGTGAGGAGGAGGGGAACGTTGACAGGAGGGGCGCAAATTTAGCAAGGAAAACAGAGCGCAGGCCTGTCAGCTCATTAACGGCCAGCCCCGCCACTTGCCCCCCCCCCCCCCGCCACCAGGAGCTGTTTTTGGGGCCGGCGTCCCGGTGGAGGAAGTGTGGGAGGCCGCTTCCCGCCGACACCTCCGCACCCGGCCCTGGTGCCATTGGCTGCTGGCCGCCCAGGACAGCGGTTAAATGCCGGGGCAGCAGCGTCGGGCCGGCAGCACACGCGCTGCATGCTACCGCACGCGTCCGTGCCTTGGCTGCGTCGCACCGGCAGCAGGATGAAGGCTGCGCTGCTGGCGCTGCTGATGCTGTGGGCTGCGGCCTACGCCCACCCTGTGAGTATCCCCCGCGCAGTCCCCGAGCCCCAAACCCCACTGTTCCTGCCCCCAAATTTATGCGAGGTGTTTTCTTGGTGTTTAGGTGCACAACCACCTCTCCGCGCCCCTGGAGCCTGAGGTAAGGTGCCCGCATCCCGTGGCAGTGGGACGTTCCCCGTGGGGAGTGCTGCTTCTGCTGCGGGTCCAGGAGCTTTGTCCCATCAGTTTAGTTTTTTTAAGCTGCAGGGGCTTCAGCTCAAGTGACCTTGTCTCTCTGTGCATGTCTTCTATTAACCTGAAGCGCTCCACTATGCTTGTGCAAAAAAAAAAAAAAAAAAAAAAAGGAGTTTCTGTGCTTTCAACTGCTGTGGTTTAGGCTACCCTGAGCTCAAAGCCTTCTTATTCATATATCTGTGCATGATGACCTGTCCCATCTCTGCAGGATGATATGGCACCTAACACATAAGGTGACAGTCTCTTGTAATGCCTGGCCCCAGCTAAGAAGGGATGGATTTTTTTCTCCCACCCACAGTAGCAGAGGGGGTGAGGTGGGAAATGCTGTGGGTCCACAGAGGCTTGCATGGCTTAGGAGGCAGCGATGCTCAGGGAACTTACATGCTGTTATTACCTGCAGGAGACGGTGCCGGGGGATGAGGTGAGGGTACTGGGCCCCCTCCTGGGCGGTGGAAGCCTCGGTCACCTTCGTGCCAGCGTGGGGCCAGGGGACGGCGGTGACAGGGACCTCGCTTTTGGGAACCACGTGGAGCAGGACCTTGCCAAGCATGACGGGCTGCCTGCCTGGCCCGCGGACGAGGAGGACGACAGCGGGGACGACACCTTGGACGGTGAAGAGGGTGAAGGGCCCAGCTATGGCACTGGGGATGGTGGAGGACATGGTGGCAGCAGCAGCAGCAGCAGCAGCAGTGAGAGTGCAATGGCCCAGCACCGCTACAGCAGGTACCGTGGCAGCTTCAGGCGGGGAGGGGGCAGCAGCAGTAGCCAGGAGGACGAGGAGGAGAGCGCCGGCTTGGGCGGTGAAGGCATGCAGGGCGATGACCCCTCAGTTTTCGACAATCTAGGCAGAGGGCGACGTGTCCGGGGGGCCTCTATCAGCCCCCGGGAGGATGGGGACAGCCGGTCCCCGGAGGCCGAGGACACTGACTCCACGGAGGACAGCCCCTCAGCTGAGGAGAAGAGCAACTCGCAGGAGGACAGCCAGGCCAGCAGGTCTGGGGAGGACGAGGACAGCCACGATGAGGACAGGGATAGCCCCTCCAGGGAGGCCTCAGATGAGGAGGCCTCAGATGAGGAGGCCTCAGATGAGGAGGCCTCAGATGAGGAGGCCTCAGATGAGGAGGCTAAGGAGTCCACAGAGTCTGCAGAGGATGGCTCAGAGGAGGCAGTGAGCACACCAGAGGGGCGCAGTGGCAGCAGGGAGGAGCGGGCGTCCCCTGAGGACAGGAGCGCACCATCTGACCTCGACAGCGAGGAAGAGCAGAGCAAGTCCAGGGAGGAGGAGGAGGAGAGTAAGTCTACAGAGGACAGCTTGGAATCAGAGGAGGATGGGAACGGCTCCAAACCTGATGAGGATGCTCCGAGTGCATCGGCCGAGAGCCACAGCGCATCCCCGGAGGGCAGTGACGAGGACGACGAGGATGAAGACAACACAACAGGCGAGGACAGCACATCCACAGAGAGCACCAACAGTGCGTCCCCAGAGGACAAGGATGATGAGCAGAGCCACTCCCAGGAGGACGCCAGCTCTCCGCGCAGCCTGGGCAGCGAGAGCCGCAAGCGGCGGCTGGACGCCTACCGCAGGAAGCCAGCTGCTGACTATGATGACAACGACTGCCAGGATGGGTACTGACAGCGGCACATAACTTTTTGGTTGTGTGGACAGGTCAGCTTCCTCCAGGGAAGATGCTATGGACAAAATGGGTGAGGGCTGGCCATGTGGGGCAGCCACTTATGAGGGGGTTGCTGGACACGGGTAAAACCCAAGTTCTGCATTGCAAGCAGATGCGTCCTGGCACTCTCCCTAAAACTGCCCACCTGTGCTGCACGGGGAGCCGTGCGTGGAGTGTCACACCACGTCAGGATGAGGTGTATGTAATATTTTGTAAGAAATGTACAGAAAGCATTCTATTGTATCCTTTTTGTGTCAATGGCACTTACCTTTTCGAAACTGAAACATATCCTGTGTACGTTTTCATCAACATTAAAAAAACATCAGACCCCACTGCTGTTGGCTTTGCTGCTTTTCTTTCCCAGAAGGCTGCGGGGGGGGGGGGGGAGGGAGCTGCTGGGCAAGAAGGGGTTAACCCAAACCAGGCTCTGCCCCCAGCTGGGTGAGATTTGGGGTAGAAAAGCAGGAAATGGGCTGGGCCGTAGGAAGGTTGGGGCTATGCTGTAAGGTGGGCAGGTTGGTTTGGGGTGCCTTTTTGCCATTTTGGGCACAAATCTGAGCTGCAGAGGGGTGCCGGGCGGGTGCCTCATGTGCCAGGCTGCAAGGTTCTCACGCGCAGCGGGAAGAGGCACTGCTTTATTTTATTGCAGCTGCAGGGAGCGGGTTTCTGGAGGAAGAGCTGAGTCTGGAGAGAAGAGGAGAGGAGGCACCACCTGCTGCTGCCAGCCGAAACCCGGTGCTGTGCCATCTGCAAAGCACAAGGCAGCGCACGAGGTCCGTTACGGCGCGCAGCACCCCTTACAGTGCACGCACCCCCAGAGCCTTCCTCTGCAAAAGTAAAACGAGCACCTGAGCTGGAAAGGGCATGCTGTACGCAGTCAGGTGGTTGGTGGCGAGCGTCGAAGCCCATCCGTACGAGTTGCACGGTGACTGATTGGTGTGGGTTTTGGCACTGTCCTCCTGACGTAGCAGCTCGGCCACACACCGCACGCATTGCAGCCCTGCGCTGCTGCTGCTGGCGCGGGCAGCATCCGACAGGTTCGGGTTTGCGACAGCTCCGTGATTGCGTTTCATGGACCTGCCCTGTTTCCGTGTCCCTGCATTTCGGGAGCATGCGTTGCAGCCCCAGTCGTTGCCTGCTTTTAGCTGGGTGCATAAATAGCATTAATTCCTTTGATGTGGTTTCGTGCCTCAGAGAAAATGGGAAATAATATGAAATGTGTGTTTGCAGTGGGCTGATGCAAGCATTTGGGTGCTAATACCTTAGCCAGATACCTGAAGAGTTTTAGGTGCTCTCCCCTCCTGCTTTTACTCTAAAATTGACAGCTTGCTGAAAAAACAGCCAGCCCCATGCCCGGCCGATGGGCTTTGGATCTGGGGGCACATGCCGCCCTTCTCCCTGCCACCTCCCGTGTCGAGTGAGCTTCTGCCTGTGTTTGCTTTACTTATTTTTGGTGCTGAGGTTTCCTGCCAGAATAGCTGCAGGGCGAGGAGATGGGACGGCACCGCCTTGCCGCGCTGCAAAAATACCAATTACAGGCGGGAACGTGCCGCTTGGCACCAGGATGGGGCGTCCCGGTGCGAGCCCCGAGGCGCGTGTCCTGTGGGGCAGAGCTCAGGGGTGCCTTCCCCATCCTCCTCCTCATACTTCTCCTCCTCCTTGGGGCTCCAGGGGGTCCGGTCTCCCAGCCCCATGTTCGTCATCGCCTGCAGTAATGAGCCCATTGTGGAGCCCCGGGTGTTGGGTTGCGGCACAGCGAGCCCCACGTGCGCCATCGCGGGTGGCATCAGGGGACGTGGGGACACCGGGGCTGGCTGGTGCCGGCTCTGCCCTGCCAGCTAAACTTAGGTGTGTGGGCACACGGTCATTATCCCCCGGCTTTTTTAGGGATTTTGGGTGAAATCAGCACTTTTAGAGTCAAAGTTCTTTTTTTAAAAGGCAGTGTCCCTCTAATTACATTACGGGTCGCCTCCTGCAGCCCAGCTCTGATTAAATTTAAACTCCAACCTGGGCAAGCTGTGCCTGTCCCCATCCCCACCTAGCCCTATTTTTTTTTTCCCTCTTTAACAGAGAGCACTGCAATGGCTTTGGAAAAATGTATTGTTTATATATTGTTGTTATATATATATAATTTTTTTTTGCGGGTTTTCCTGGCCCAAGGCTCTGGCCGAAAGCTGTGGCCAGCCCTGCTGCTCCCTTGTAATTATGGCTGCAGCAACACCGTGGGCTTTGAAGCCCGCTGGGCACATGCAGCTCTGCCCCACAGGCACATGCTTGCCACCGGGGCCACCGGTCCCCTGGGTGGCCGTGAGGGACCTCTCCGTCCCCTCAGATGTGGGAACGGTGGGAGCCCTTCCCCAACATCTCCGTGCTGATGTGGGGATGAAGGCAAGGACAAAAAAACAATGCCTCACCCGTGCGGTCCCGACCTGGGGACAAGCTGACGGGAAGCGTTTCATCTCCAGCCCCATCCCACCTCACACGGGAGCAGGCTCTGCGTTTTTTATTACACTTCTGTCCCAGGCAGTGAGTTCACCAAGGGCTTCTCCAGGCAGCCCCATCCGTCAGGACTCAGCATTTTTTTGGTCCATGCTTTCGCTTTTTCTGGACCGTGGAAGCTGGGCCTCTGAGATTGCCATTTATTTATTTATTTTGGTTGTTTTACAGAAAAAAACAGCAGCAGAGTTTCCCAAAGAGGGAGGCAGCAGTAGCAAAAACAAAACAACAACAAAAAAAAAAACACCCCAAAACCAGAATTCCCAATATTTATTTTAACCGAGGCCCAGGACATTATTATACCCTCCAGCCATGGCCAGACCCTCAATTAAGTGCAGCGGCACATCCCTCCTGGCATCAGCACGAGGCTGGCCATTGGCTTGAAGAGATTTGGGGGTTTTCTGGGCGGGCAGGGCCAGGGCAGGGCGGCGACTGTCTGGGGGGGGAAAGGGGGGGCCCGCGGCCGCCTTATATCCCACAGGGCAGCAGCTGTGGGAAATCAGTGCCGGCCGACTCGCTGGGAGCCCCGGGTGCTGCAGAGCGTGAGTTTTTTCTGTTTGGGGTTGCATGGATTTAATGTGTTTTGGGGGGCTGAGGGGGGGCATGGGGTGTTTTCAGCTGTTGTATGGCTGTATGAGATGGCTTGGGGATATGGGTTGGCTGCCTTCCACCCAGGATGGCAGCAGCATCCTGCTGGCGATGGTGGGGATGCAGGGTAGGGACCGGCACCACTGACGCCATTCATGGGGACACAGCTCCTCCAAGCAGTACCCCGTGTTTTTAGGAAGGGGTTGGCTGGGCATGGGAAGTGCAGATGCCAATGTCCCCTCTGCCTTTTGGGGCATAGCTGTGGTGTTCCCCAGGCACGGCACCAGCCTCTGCCTCTTCCCGCTGCTCCCGGCACCATGAGGACAGCGCTGCTGCTCGCCTGCCTGCTGGCCATGGCCTCCGCCTTCTCGGTGAGTGTGGGGACCATGGGGGGACCCTGACCTGCCCCACCCCGGGCTGACACCAACGCAGCCTTTCCCCCAGGTGAAGAGCTGGCTGCGGCGAGTGGGGGCGGACGACTCGGAGGAAAACGCGGTAGGGTCGCGCCGCGGTGGTGCCAGCGTTAGCGGGGTCGCTGCATCCCTCCCCGAGTGATGGGGATCTGCAGCGGGGGCTGACCCCAAGCAGTAGGGCTGATCCCCTCCTTCCTTTCCCCTGCAGGTGTTCAAGAACCGTCGCCAGTACTACCTGTACCGCTACGCCTACCTGCCGCAACAACGCTACCAGGTGGGTCCACTGGGGGCTTCACGGGCATCTCAGCCCCACACCTGGGGGTTTTGCCCCCAAAATGCCCCCGCACATCCACACCAGCACCCGCAGGTCTGAGGCCGTGGGGCTCATAACACTGATGGGACCCAGCAGCACGTTCTTCACCTCTGTAGGGCAGCGACTCCTCGGAGGAAGAGGGGGACGGCTCGGAGGAAGAGGAGGAGGGGGAAGGTGGGGTGAGTACTGGCCATAGGGGGCCCTCCAGCCTGGAGAAGAAAAAACACAGAAATCTGGGGGACTCACACCCACACATCATTGGATTTGGGGGGGGGGGGGGGCGGGGAATGCAACTGACGCTGTGTCCCCTCCTGTCCCCACAGGTACCGTCCCACCCAGGAACCCAGGTGGCAGGCGAGGGGGTGGCCCCTGGGGACGGCGGGCTGGGGGGGGATGCTGCATACCCCCAAAAGGTGAGCTCAGGGGGGCGGGGGGATCAGTGTATGGCCTCCAAAGTTGGGCCCTCTGAAATGCACAGCTGATGCTGGGTTATTCCTTTGTGCTGCAGGGCTGTAAGGGGGCCCCGAAGGGCAAGGGTGGGGATGAAGACAGCGATGAGGAGGAAGAGGAGGAGGAGGAGGAGGAAGAGGTAGAGGAGCAGGAGAGCAGCGTCAATGGGACGAGCACCAACACCACAGCGGGGACGGAGGGGCCCCATGGCAATGGCACCGCGGCAGCCGAGGAGGAGGAGGAGGAAGATGAGGAGGAGGAGGAGGAAGAGGAGGAAGAGGAGGAACCTGAAGCAACCACTGTGGCTGCCACCACCGGGCTGGTCGAGGCGACCACGGCAGGCGACGGGGAGCACACTGAGGCCACCACGGCTGAGGAGCAGTGGGAGTACGTGGTGACGGCTGGGGGCCGCGGGGACGAGGGCCCCACCGAGGGCAGCTACGGGGATCACGAGGGTTACGCACGTGGGGACAGCTACCGGGCGTACGAGGATGAGTACGGCTACTACAAGGGGCATGGCTACGACGTCTACGGCCAGGATTACTACTATAGCCAGTGAGCGCAGGAGCGCTTGGGATCGCGCAGCAGCCACCTCCCATTTTCTGTGTATCTCACCAACCCAAATGCAATAAAGCAACTGAACGGAGCTGGCTCGTGAGGCGTGGTTTGCTTCTGGATGAGCGTTTCGGGTCAGCAGGAGCGGCTGCAACCCTGGGGGGTGGACGCCAGCATCAGGTCCAAGGGTCCCTGCGTGGCCCTGGTGTTCCCACGGCAGGGCTGGCCGGGTGCCAGGCTGCGAGCCGCGCTAATTATCGGGCAATTGCAGCCCCCAGGGACAGATATTTATACACCGTGCTTTCTGTTTGCGCGGCCAGGTGGAACATTTGATAGCTGCCTGCCACCACAGGCTCATTTTTAGATGGAAATTACTCCCCCCCTCCCCAGCCCAGCGTCCGCAGGCGCTCCCAGCCCTGACAAATGGCCCTGGGCAGGAGCTGATTGGCTCTGGGCCCCCCCTGGGCAACTTTAAATTTCAGCCAAGGGCACAGAGCCCCCAGCGTCGCCTGCAGGGACCAGCCTCTGAGGAGCACAGGTAACCCCCCCTGCCCTACTGCCCCTGGGGCCACCCGCCCACACCACAGGTGCAGAGCCCTCCACGGGGTGATGCTGTGCCCCCAGAAGCCGCCCAGGATGCGTGCAGCCCTCCTCTGCCTCTGCCTGCTGGGCGCCGTGCTGCCCACGCCCGTGAGTATGGTGCTGCCCACTGGGAGCAACCCACCGAATAGCCCCGTCCCCTGCCCCGTCCCACATCCCATCTAATATCCCAAGGAGCATCCCATCCAGTATCCCATCTAATACCCTATTAACTACCCTCTTGAATACCCCATTGAATACCCCATTAACTATCCCATCAAATACCCCATTAAATGTACCTTCGAATACCCCATTAACTACCCTATTAAATTCCTCATTAACTGTCATATCAAATGCATCATTTATACGTCAAATATCCCATTGAATACTCCATTAACTGCCCCATTGAATACCCCATCCAATACCCCATTAACTATCCCATCGTCTACCCCTGTAGCTAAGCCATTAAGTACCCCATCGAATACCTCATCTATTACCCCATTAACTTCCCCAGTGACTACCCCATTAACCACCCCAGTGACTACCCCATTAGTGATCCCATTAACCCTGCTAGTGCTGTGGCAGCAGAGCCCGCAGCACCACTCAGATCCGCTTACCCCACGCAATCCCGGGTACCAGGCTGCAGCTCCCACTGGTGTTTTCCTGCCCACAGGTACCGCTGCCACCGGCCAGGGTGAGTGGGAACTGCGTTGGACAGCACCGGGTAGGTCAGGCCATGCCAAAAAGCACATGGAAAATTGGGAAATGAAGCCAGGGGACATGGGACGCATGAGCCCGGGAGGCATGTGAGGGAGGTGGTTGGAGCGGAACCCCACTGCAGGGAAGCTTCTGCCACCATTTTTAGAAGGAAATTATTTTTCCCTCTCCCCCCAGATACTGTTGAAAGGCTGCAACACCAAGCATGGCTTCTACATCTTCAAATATGTGTACTCGTTTTCCACACGGAGGAACCAGACGCAGATAAAGGTGAGAGGTGCCGGGGGTGGTGTGGGACCCCGGGGTGCGCCCACTGCCCCATGCCCACCCTCCCCCTGCCCCCCACAGAAGGAAGAGGCTGATGAGCAGAGCGCTGTCCCCGTGCACCAGCCAGGAGAGGAGGATGGGGAGGCTCCGGTGCGAGGCAGCGGAGGCCGCTATGCGCTGGAGGATGGGTACAGCCCCAAGCCTGAAAACCGCAGCACCCCGGGTAGCCGCAGGGAGAGCCATGCTCCACGCCTGGGTGCCAGCACGCATGTGGGTCCCACCTTGGCTAGCTCGGAGGGCAGTGGTGACATGGATTTGGTGTCGCTGGAGGAGGTCAACGGTGGCGAGGACATCCTCCTGCAGAGCATCCGCCCTGGTGGCCCCCGTGGGGACAGCGATGGAGGGGATGGGAGTGATGGTGGTGTGTGGGGGGTCCTGGTGGACAGGGCTGTGACAGCTGGGCGGGAGAGGGTCTCGGCTGCCAGAGGGGCTGGGGACGAGGGCAGCGGCGATGTCACCACGCCTGGCCGAGGGCGGGCAGGCAGCACAGGTGGCATGGGGACAGGACGCGCCGCTGTCAGCTCTGTCACCGAGAAGGAGGAGGACGTCCACATGGACGCCGAAGGCGTGGATGAGTTTGCGTACATTCCCGATGTGGGTGCCATCACCATCACCAGGGGGCTGCCGGGCAGTGCTGGTGTCACAGAGATCACCCCAGAGGATGAGGTGAAGATCTTCATCGGGAGGGCTAACATCCACATGGGTGAGCACGGTGGCACCCCGGGCAGCACCAGCGCTAGCAGCGAGGATGGCGCCATCCCCACCGTGGGGACCACTGGGCCCTGGGGGCAGCCTGAGGGACTGGCCGCCACAGACACCCCACGCCACAGGGACAGCATCACCAGCAGCCCTGGGGGTGGCCGTTCCACAGAGAATGATGGGAGCGGTGCCACCGCTGTCCCCAGTGGACTAGGGTTGATGGTCCCCATCCCTGAGGGAAGCACCAAGGGTGACGTTACTGTCACCACAGTGGTCAACAGCCATGGGGACCATGGCGACAAGGTGAGAGGTGAGGGGCCAAGGTCCAGGGGGAGGCCTGCTGTCACAAGCGGGGGTGCCAGCAGCATGGCATCCTCAGGACTGACCACAGGGGACTGCAGCACCACTGCCAGCACACTGGCTGGGCACACAAGCAGGAGCGCCGTTGCAGGGCAAGGAGGCAGCGGGGAGGTGGGAACGGCATCCCCAGTGAAGGACGGGCCCAAGGCCCGGCTGAAGGAAGCTGAACTCGGAAAGGCGGTGAGGACGGAGGCAGCGTCATCACCCAGGAGGGCAGCGGCGAGGCTGGCCTCTGGCAGAGCCCACACAGGGGATGCCGTTGGGACCGCCGCCAGAGTGCCGGGAGCCCCCAGGCTGCGGGGCAGCCCCCGAGCCCGGGCCCAGCACCCCGAGGGCAGCAAGGCATCGCCCTCGGCCTCAGCAGGGGGCTTCGTCCACCTGCATGGAGGCCGGAGGCTGGTAGGTCTTGCGGCGCTGGAGCGCTCCAGGCAGCTGGACCAGGTGAGGCACGCCGACGAGCTCCACCTGCACCAGCGGGCCCTGTACAGCCTCGGCGGGGTAGGGGGCAGCCCCCCGATGCCCCCCCGCGCCCACGCCGGCCGCTGGAGCGCCGACAGCAGCCAGTCCTCGGAGGGGGAGCGAGGCAGCCGCAGCGGGAGCGGCGAGGAGGACGGGTGGGGTGCCCGGAGGGGGGCGGCGCGGTTCCACCATGGCCCCTCTGGTCCTCTCTAAGGTGCCACCAGTGTGTGTCCCCCCCTCCCGCCACCCCAAAAATCAGCAGTGTAACAAAGCGCGCGCTCGGCGGCGGCGTAGCAAAACGGTGAGGAGAGCCCCGTGTCCTCCAGCCTCCAGCACGATGCTGAAATAAAGGCATTTCTGTCACTGAGGCTCTGCTGACTTTTGTGCTCACACTGGGGACTGGCGTGCCATGCGGAGCCCCGCAAGCAGCCCCCCCGGACGCGATTCCTACCCGTCCGTCACCCATCGTGTCCCTGTGCTGTCCACTGGCGAGAGCTGGGCACCATCTAGTGGGAAAAGGCTTTTGGAGGGAGAGCAGCCAGGTGCACGTGGGCAGCTGTTTATTTGGGTAAATGCTTATGGGAGGAATGTCAGCCACGGTGGATTTCCAGCGATGTTTAGCGTCTCGGCCCCCTGGCACACGGGGTGCAGAGGCTTTTGGCAGTGGCCTCAGCAGCAGAAAACCCCAGGTTTTGCAGCTTCAACCTCTCCCCAGGCCCTGATGCAGCTGTTCCTGCCTGCAGCATGCACAGCTGTGCCGGGAGGAGCCCGGCCCTTCATCAGGGACACCCTGCCCCACAGCTATTTAGCGCCTGAGGAAGCACCATTGCTCTTTTGGGGAGGGCAGCGGCAGCAGCTCCTCATCCTGGCATGGCCACCAGCCTGTTTGCAAGCCCCACCTGGAAAGATGAGGTACCATGGCCACTGGAGCTGGTGGGGCCGCCATCACCCAGCTACTGATGGTGCCTTTGTTTTAAAGTCAGGAGCACCCCAAAAGTGTGAGACGTTTGCTCTGTGCTCTCCATGCAGCTCTGCTTGCTGTTGTTCTTGGTTGCCTGCTCGCTCCGCATTAACACGGATGCGGCGATGCCACAGCTCTTGTGGTGGGAAACCTCTTGTCCTGCCCTCCTGGGTCTAGAGGGGTTGGAGAAATGCTGCAAGCAGATGGCGGTGGGGTTTTGGATAATTGTAATTAATACCCAGGCTGTTTCAGCTCCAGAGGTGTCTCTGAAGGGCTCCCACCTGCCTTGTGCTGGGCCTTGTAGGAAGAGTCAAGCCTTCTTCCGCTCCTCATGCAGTTGGTGTGGCAGGCAGAGAGTTTCAGGGTTTCCTGGCACCACAAGGAGGTAGCACAGCCTTTGCCACGCAGCTCCAGGCACCAAGAGCAAGGTCCCTGACCTTCAGGGGAAATCACTCCCATTTTGGGGGTGTTTTTGCCATCTCACGCGCACCAGAGGAAGCCAGGATGGGCAGCAATGTTGCTGGGGCTGCTCTGTCAGCAAGCAACGGGGCCGGAGCTGGCACGCTGACCTTGCTGATGGCACTGAGGAAACATGATTCATGAGCCAGGAGGCTGCTGGAAAATCGCACATTACCGAGATGCTGCAGTCTGTCACACCTCTGGAGTGGCTCAGAAGTTATTTGTGTTTTCTTGCCCTTCGGTACCTTGAGGTGCAAGGTCGGAGCTCAGCTCCTCTGGGGTCTGGATGCTTCTCCAAAACACGCGGGTGAGGCTGGTGCTTGCCCTGGGTGGCTTTTTTTGCACGCCTTGGTGGTGACGGTGACCAGGAGGGAGGGCAGGGCATGCATCTCAGCATCCCTGCCTGCTTCTGAAGCATGGCTAGACCAGTCGCGGCCTCCACAAACGCAGCTGAAAGGGGATTTTGCTGCTAAATGCTTGCTGGAAGCACCAGGTCCTTGGGAAAACCCTTGCTGAGCCAACACTGAGTCAGTGTTCTGTAACACAGTAACCTCCTGGACCTAATGGGCCAGAACATGGTAAAACAGACGCAAGAGGGACGCCTTTTGGGTGACTGACTTTCAGCAGGAGCTCGTGCTTCCAGAAGCTCTCAGGCTTTGTCCTGTGGTCTTTGTGCAGTTCCCTGGAAATCAAAATATTTGCCTGCTTGGTTCCTCTCTCTTACCTTTCTCCTCCACTGCTGCTCTCATTTCAGAAAACACGTCTTGGATCTCAGCACTCCTTGCACGAAGGCCAGGGAGAGGCAGTGACTGTGAGGAGGGCCGATTCTGGTTGCTGCCCAGAATTGGGCGGATTTTGGGAATTCTGCAGGAGTATCTCATGCCCCGGTGCACGCCACGTGCGGATTGTCAGGACTGGTGTTTGTACACAAGTTTTACAACTACTTGAGATCAGAAAGGGGTTTGTCATGTCGAGCAGTGGCTCACGAGCACACGCGTGTTGTGGCACATGTTTACTCTGTGGAAAATTGCATTTATAGACTGGGGGGAACAAGCTGCTCTCAGAGAGCCAGCTGTCATTATAGGTTATGGCAGCCCTTCCCAGACCACTGCCTTAAACAGGAAGGCAGAGAGACGTCTGCCCTCTCTTCAGTTTTACAAACCAAACCCATCACAGTGTTTTGAAATGCTCAAACCAGAGCTCAGAATAACCCCATTCTTGTGCTTCGGTTTGTATGTGCAATTATACCTCGCGACAGGAAGAAAACCATGTTAATTACATTTCACAGAAAACACGTTTCTCTTCTGCTTTCCTAGACTGTTCTGCAGGGAGATTACTGTGTTGAAATGAAAACACAAACAAGCCAACCAACCGCTGTTTTCATTGGAAAGCCCAGTTTCCCCCCTGCCACTCATCAGAGTAGGCTCTGCTCGGATGAAGAGATTTCCTGGAGAGTAACAGTTGAACAACCTGCAGGAAAAATGCTCCTTCTGGGCACTGCTCTCTTCCAGACCCTGTTTTCAGCTTTTTAACACCAGAGCGTTCCTAACACCTTTCCCACTGGAGGCTTGGCTACCTGGGCAGCCTGCTGGGGTGGGTAGCTGGGAGGAGAAGACCAAGACACGAGTGTGGTGTGGGTGGTGGAACTGGTGCTCATCAGTGTGGTTTTTAAAGAATAATGGCTTTAATGTGCAATAACACCAATACAGGAGGAGTAAGTGGAGAAGAGCGAACAGGAGAGTTAGCGAGACTTAGTGGAGCATTGTGTACTGTTTAAGTGGGGGCATCTTGAAAATGCTCCGGAGCACCAGAGGGTACGATCCTTTGAAATGCAGCACAGGTGGACACCTCTTAGCCAAGGGCTAAAAAAATATGTGCTGGAATGCCTTGTGCACGGCTGAAAAAAATGAAAAATTAACCCCAACATGTGTGACAAAGGTGCAAGGTCTTAGAAGTAAGCCATGGCCACTGCGATGGCGAATAGGAGAAATGCTCACAGCACATCTGCTGGATGGCAGGATTTGGCCCAACGCAAGCTGTTGGGCTTGGGTTCCTCGTGCCCCCACTAATTGCTGCGTGTGGATGGTGTGGGGCAGCGGGTGCAGACGGGCTAATTGTCCACAGGCCGTGTGGTGGTGAAACAGGAGCAGCCCTGCTGTCTGAGGCTTCAATTTGCAGCGTCTGCACAGCCCACGTAACAGAAAGCCGCCCAACACACAGTCCCTGCGTGTATGAATGCAGCTTTTCCCCACCGAAGTCTATGGGGAGGACTTCCCGCTAGAGTTTAGAAGTGATGGCCACAGAAAGCAATTAGGTGGCCAGGTTTCTGTTTGTTCTGCTGTTCTGTATCTGTGGGGTTTGCTGCCAGTATCCATGCTGATGGGAAATCAGTGTGCTGGGAGAAATGCTGGCATAGCTGTGGGTTGAGAGTGAGATCTGAGCACCTCTGGGGCTTCTGTGCCCCATCTGATGTGTGGGCAGCACGGAGCTGGGGCTGACAAAAAAAAAAAAAAAAAAAGGCGAACTACCATTTCTCTTATAGATGGCTCCTTTCTTTCATACCTTACCTAGGACCTGATAGCTGCACGACCCGTGAGGAAATGTGTGTCCTTTGAAGCAGCACTGCGAGGTCGGGCCTGCACAGAGCCACGATGAATCTGACCCGTGCTGAAAGCGATGTGAGTTACACGCTACAACATCAGGGTGGGAAGGGTTGGTAAACATCGAGTTGAATGAAAGGCTAGTTCAAAGAGTGGTTTCCATTAGGATTTTGATACTACTGTGTTTTGGTTATAGTCACCTTTGGTGGAAAATCAATGTAATTGCAATCATTTTAAGAGCCCAGACCATCCAGCAGGCATGTCTTTGGAAAAGGGTGACTCAACTGGAAAAGCAGCCGTGCTGCCCTGCAGTGAAACTCACAGTGTTTGCCAAAAAGCCACAGGGAGTGTTCTCTGCACAGCCCACCTTGTCCTGCTCTTGCTCCTGAGACCTGGTCCCACTTGTCCTCCTACGTGAATCTGTGAAATGGTACAAATGCTGTGTTACCCTGCAGCCTCCCGTGATGGCAGTGACCTAGCAGAGAGGCAGGGCGGCTGGGTCCGGGAGGTTGGAAGGTATATCTGAAAACAACCACTGTGTCTGCTTGGGGTGCAAGCAGAGGAGATGCCCACACCCATGACTACTTGTGGGAATTCGTCCCTCCTCTTCCCATCTTCTCTCAAGCAGGGGGCTTGGGTTATTTGCATTAGGTCTTCTGACGTACTGTACAGGAGCATGCTCCAGGTCTCTCTCTTGTTGCTGTGATTTTCCATTTGTTTTGTAGCTTCCGTGTGACTCAGAACTCCAGAATTTCATTTGGGACAGAAAGGGGAACGTAACTTATTAACCGCATGTGGATGTGTTTCTATGTGCACACCTGTGTGCATGCACGGCCGTGGCTGAGTCCAAGCGCAGCAGCGTTGCAGGAAGCTCGCTCCCATCGTGCTCCCATCGTGCAGCCCTGGATATAATCGTGCCTCCTGTTTCAAAACAGCAAAAATACCTTGTGTGTGCCCCTGCATACCAGAGCCTGCCCAAGGGAGCTCGGCACCTTTTGGCAAATGCTGAACACAGAAGAACACTCTTGCCAGGGTTTGTTAATCTGAGCAGCATTGCTGACCTGCACCTTGCTCTGCGTTTTGCTGTAGCCACCATCTGATTTTTTATTTTTCCTCCTGCTTTTCACATCCATATGCTGCTGCTAGGGTGGTGCAGGAGGGTGAAGCACTGGGGAGCTGTGTGGGTCAGGTGCTGCTGCGTCAGCGCTACTGAAGGTGCAGGTGCTGGTGTTTCTGCTGCCCCTCAGGGGCACAGTCAGTGCTGCCCAGCAGCTCTGCCACCGCCCCCCGTCCTGAGATGAGACCAACCGAGCTCCCAAAAACCATCTTGCTTCCTCCTGTTGTCTAATCGATGGCTTAGACGTGAGTTAGGCTGTGTTTCAACATCAGTTATTTTGGGTACAACAGATCAAATTTCTCCATACAGAACGGATGTTGCTTCCCAAAATTGCTTGTCATCTTCTGTGCTCACATTTTCCATGGGTGAGGAGAAGTCACTTGACCTCTTGGTGATAAACAAGGCTCTGTGAGCAAACTGCACTTCTGGCTTGTTATTTATTGGCCTGTAATGTTGTTCCTAATGCAAAGATCCCTGATGCTGCCTATGCCTCTCCAGGACTGGTTGTCCTGGTGGCTGTCCCTTCTTGCTGTTTGCTTTCGAGCCTGCTCATTAACCGAGTTTCTTAGACTTCCCTTTCCTCTAGTTAATGTATAGCTCCAGTGCACTTCCTGCTTTGCATCCCTATGCCAACCACAGTTTGCCATTTATTCTGTCAAATTTATAGCTGTAAGCTCAACCGATAATCTTTCTAGGTAGCCACTATGAATTATGTGCAAAATGTTATTTCCTAAATCTGGATGTGATTATCTTTTTTTTTTTTTTTTTCCCAAAAAAACACTCCCTTCCTAAGGGTGCTGGAAAGCAAGGAAGGAGAGCAGGAGCTTGTCCTTCCCGCGTGGCAGGCTGCTGGGGGAGCAAGTATACGATTAGGAAACTGAATCTGTCCCTTGACTTGCTGGATGGCAATATCTCTCTTGGGTGTGAGTGACTACTTTCCATTCCATCAGAAAAAAAAATAAATTACATTCATAATTTTTTTAACACAATTTTAGGTAGAACAGGAGGAGAAAGTGCTGGATGTGAGGGATGTTCTATACTGGCTCATTGCTTGCGCATGGTGTTGGAGGTGTTTGTCCCGATGCTAATTAAAACAGGTTGCCCTGATGAGCAGGAGCTGTCTTGCCTTTCCAGCCTGGAGCTGAGCCTCTGGCGGGGAGCCTCTCCCGACTCGGGCAGGACGCCTTGACCCTGGCCTGATGGTTTTTGGTTCTCCCACAAAATCAGATCAGCCTCTCTACCAAGCTACTTCCTCTCCAAACCCAGTCCCCAGGTCTCTAATTTCCTTTCACCGGGTCCTTGAGAGGATTTTTCCTCCCACTCCGCGTGCAGTGCCCAGGAGAGATGTTTGCTTTCACACTGACTCAGTGCTGCATCCGTCCCCTTCCCACCACAGCGGCCCCAGACTGAAAACCATGAAAACTGCTCACAAAAAAAACTGACACCGTGCGAAAGCAGGGTGGTTTCTGGTGCTCAGCCCAGGCTGGGTCCAAGTTCAGGTTCAGTGGCAGGGTCACAGCCCATCCCGGCAGTCCTGCACTCCATCGCAGCTTATGCTTCACCTTCCCCAGCCCTTCTGGGGACAGAGAAGCACAAGCAGGATGTGGACAACAGGTCTTTTGTGCGGGTAACCACAGACCCGCGTGCTGCGGAGCATGGTGCAGTGCCTGGCTCTGCTCCAAATTCCCTGGTCAGTGCTGGTCCCTGCCAGGAGGTGCTGGGAAATTTGCCCTGTTCAGCATTTGCCTCTGGCACAGGTAGCAGCTTTTCTGGGGAGGCTGTCTGCTCCCCGTTCCCTCTGCTAGGTGGAATGGGTGTCTTGTGACTTTCCGGCAGTTTCGCAACGCAGAGCGAGGCGATGCTGTTCTTTCCATGCCCGTTCTGCACACGCGGACCTTTCCATTAGTGTCCTCTCTCCCTGGGAGGAGAAAATTGTGCTGCGGGGATAGGAAACAGGGGCGCTGAGATGGCAGGGGAGGGGGAGAGGGAAGTGACTCGTCACCATGCTTTGCAATCCTTGCTCAAAAAGCAGTCTTCTGCAAAGCTGTCTCTACGCTTAGGTTGCCCTCAGTTCTTGGATCATGAGGCATGAGCGGGCAGGGTGCTGGTGACTTTTTAGGAGCACACAGAAGATTTAAGCACAGGTCTTGTGGGCTTTCTGCAGCAGCGTTCAGGCTTCAGAGCCAACACCTCAAGAGAGCTGCTTCAGCCCAGCCCCTGCTGGGGTGCTACAAGCCTCACCCTCCAGCTCTCAAACAAGTGCTTTTTAGGGGTTACGTACACCACAGAATTGCACCGCTGTGGAAGAATCATGCACAGCTCTATGTGTTTTTGCCTGCTGCATTGGTTTCTAATAGTAGTCCGGACAGTTTCCTAAATTTTCCATTTGAAACAAATGCAATTCTTGTCCTGTCAGCTCGGTGCTGAAGCACAGCAGTACAGCAGTGTCTGCAGCTCTGCTCCTCGTACCAGGGACTACCGGATGGGAAAATAACACAACTGCTCTGTGCTGCTTTGGCTCCTGCAGCCACGCCGCTGGCTTTGGTATTAAATCACGTGAATTTCAGCAGGGAAAAATGATCCAGAAAAGTTGATTATTATTGCTATTATTTTATGTCTGGCTTTGAAAGCTAAGGGAGGAGACTCATCTAGGGCTCCATTTTAGGAAGCTACAGACAGCTGGGCTGTATTTACGCTGTAGTAGGAGCAGGCTCTTGGCTATCCTAGAGCTGTAATCTGGCTGAGGCCATCCAGCCTCGTGGATTTCTGGCCTACAGCTGTATGGCTATTTCTCAGATTTCTTTTCTTTTCTCTCTTTCATTTATCTATTTATTTATTTAGTCCTCTGTTTTTGAGAAGGCACTCAAAACTGCAAACAGGTAGCAGCTAGCCTCATAGGGTCAGAAGGAGCAAGCCAGTGGACGCTCCAGGTATAGGGGGAGGAAATGGCAGACCAAAGCTGGTGCTATCTGTCAAACTTTGGCACTTTCTCATCCGCTGGCTGCTTACATCTGGGTTGTTTTCCCAGAAAGTCTGCTTTCTGTCCCTATCTATCCCTCCTGGGCCAGCGTTGTTCCTGGAAGGGCGAGAGCTGGCGCTGGGTATGTGGGATTCTGAAATCCCCTTTGGTGCCTGAGCAAGGGTTAAATGGCACTCGCCTTGGCAGCTTGGCATCTGCACTGCACAGCAGAACAGAAATGTTATTGCCTCATGTATTCCAGTATTGGGTGCTGCAATACGCAGACAAGTCATAGGTCCCCGCATCATTCTGCAGTGGCCGTGTCACTCCACACAACATGGTTGCGGTGCAAGAATGTTTTGGTTTCCATCTGTTTTTCATAGAAACCGGTATTTTGCAAGCCTGCTTTTCTTTGGGATGCTGTAGATGCAGAGCAGTTGTTTATAAGAGCACTGCCAAGTTGGGGTTTCTTGGGTTTTCTCCTTGACAGCGTTCGTAATGCTGCTGAAAAAAATAACCTCTCTGTCCTGGCCTTAGTCACAACCATGTAGAGGATGCTGCTCTGGTCCCAGAGTGCAGCTGGAGCTGTTGCTCAGCCCGATGTGCTGAATGGGGTCCAGGGCAAGTAGGAAACCCAGGCTGGATTGTACCCAGAGGACTGACGACTGTGGGACAACAAGGCGAGCAGGGCCAATATGGAAAAGGTCAGGAGGGCTGACTCTCCTGGACGGGGTGTTTCAGGTAGCTGCAGGCAGGGGTCCCCCATGCCCAAGATGGAGCAGGAATTTGGGAGCTTAATGTGGGAAGTGAAAATGGTGGAAGTCTACCCCCTTTCTGCTCCGCTTGTTGCTTATCTCTGACAGGACGAGAAGCACTGCCTCCTGCCAAGGCACAGGAATTTCTCGGCTGGGCAAAACAATTTACAGGATGAATAACCACATAATGATGGGCATGAGACAAGTGCTAAATTTACTACAGCTCCATACTAGCTGATCGTGCATAAAATGAAGCTCTTTAGTAATAACAGTCGCTGCATGTCCTGCTTCTGAATTAGTGCAAAACATGACTATTGTTCTCCGTCTCTTACAAAATCAGCCCCGTGGCCTTGGCAGCGGTGCTCAGAAGCACAGCCATCTCCCAGCAGGCTGGAAACACCAGTTGTTTGCCAGAAACAACTCCCTGGGGTTCATGTCATGTCTCTTGTGAGAGACAACAGCCGTATCAACGTATGATTAACTCGGTGTATCAGCTACTACCTAATGCTGAAGCTAAAATATCCGACGAACACCCACCTGCAGCTGTAGGCCTGCATTTGCATCCAAGGTCTTTGGTAAACAGCCTGCTTTCCAAAAGCACCAAGCTGTGGATGCGATGGGATGACAGAAGCCATCTAAATCCTCAGGAAACCTCTGTTCCTGAAGGCTTTTATGCTTTAAAAATCTTTCACAAGGTAGTAAATTGTGATTCTGCTGCTCCAAAAATGAAAGCTATGACAGCCCTCATCCAAGTGGATGCATGCATGGGCTCATGAATGTTCGGAGCTGTTAGTGACGTCCTAGCTTTTTACCCAATTCTCCTACACTATTAACTTAAATTATTAAGGTGACATTATTAAGCAGGCTAAGTTAAACTTATAATTGTTGTTGATCTGAGCTCAAAAATACAATGAGGTAGTTCTGTGTGATGCTGTGGGGGACAGTTGCTGAGCTAACTTGGGTGTGTTTCTGGTGGTGTTTCCAAATAAACAACGCAAGTGTTAGTAAGCACAGGGTAACTGGTGACAGGAGCCATGACAAGGTGTCTATTTCACTGCTGCTAGACCAGGGACAGACAGCCATTCTCTCACAAAATGAACATCTTCAGTGATGTTAAGCTGCAAAATCAAACATTAACCAGGTATCGGAAATGAGGAGAAAGATAAGGGCTTTGAGACAGCTATGAATATTTTGCCTTCTAAAATGACTGCTGGGAAGGTTTCTCTGTGCTTCAATGGCACGCCTGTGTTATTTTAAAGGCACACCAGTTGGAAGGGGGTCTGCAAGTCTGGCAGCAAGTCACAGACCAGGCAGGGGGACCAGGCTGTCCAGGCCAGGTGCTATCAGAACAGACCTGTTGCCCATCGGCAGAGCTGACATGCTGCTCAGTGGGTGGCAGGTGTGGAAATTCATCCCACAACATCTCTTTGTTCCCAATACTAGTCATGGCACTTCTTGAGATGGAGTATATGCCTCGAATTTGGTCCTTGGAAAGGATCCTGCAGCGGGCTCAGTGCAGCAGACAGCTGCAGCAGGTGACTCAACTGGTCCAGCTGAAAGAGTGAATGAAACTGGAAAGGACCCAGAGGGGACACTACTGAATGGAAACGGAGAGAGAATTTCAGATAATGGCGCACAACCCCTTTTTAATTAGCATATCAGTGGATCTGGTGTACCTTTCCAAACAAGTTTCTGGAAGCAGAAAGCTTATTGAGACAGACTAATATTGTTTTCTTGTTCAGACTGAAAAGGCAGAAAGCCATCTTCTGCGCCCTGCCTTTGCAATTCCCGTTGCAAGATGTATACCTGCTGAGCAAATCTCCTTAATACCTTTTTGGGGAGCTTTATGTTCAGGTCTTCCTGCAGGCATTATGCATCCCTACCCCTTACAGAACAGGGCGTGAAAGGTTTCTGGGAAGGAGTGCTCTGCCTCCTTACAAAAGGAGGACGGATGTGCCCTGAAGTCCTCCTACACGATACCAACTGCTGTGCATTCAACAAACCTGCTGGTTAATGATCTTGCCCATAAGTAATGTTTTAACCATAGAGTGGCTTTTGTTTGCTTCAAAAGCCACAAAGCCAAAGAGGAAGTGTAGGAGAACGTGGGCAGGACGGTGGCCAGGAGCCTCATGACCTCAGCTTTTTCCGCCACGCAGGGATTGGTGGCCAGTCTCGGGGACAGGGTTTAAATTCCCCATGGTTGCAGATGCCAGGCAGTCAGGGACGAAGGGAGAAAGCCAGAGCTTCTTGCAGCCAACGAGCAGGAGCTGCTGCTGGGATCACTGGGAGCCCTCCTGCTACAGCAGATTCCTCCAGCACCAGAAAAGGTAATTTTTTGCTTTTTCACCCAATGCATGCCTTTCTGTCTGTAGCTTCACCCAAGGCGAGCTTCCAGAGCTGCATTGCTGGGCAGGAACATTTGATGCTTCTCTGTGGGAAAAGGTCTGCTTCTAGAGGGAGAAGGTGGTTGCTGAAGCAATACAAAGTACCACAAAAAAAGAAAAAAATCACAGTTTTAAATCTGTGTGCTGATAGATATCAGGAGGTTACTGAAAACCCTGAAAGCTTCCTTCTGCGTGTAACCACAGCCTTGTAATATCCCAGTTTCTCCTGGCAGGCTTGCAGTTGGTGCTGCATGCTACTGAAGCGGTGGGATGTGTGCCCTTCTCTGTGTATCTCTTGGGACTGCAGTACCTCTAATAGAGAGCCCTGCCTTACTGCCAGGCTTGTTAATATGTTTTAAATGTCTGTAGTAGCCTTTCGTTTCTGCTATGACTTACTAAAGTTTTAAATGCTCCTTGTTCATTCCAGAACTGGCTTAATTTATCAGGGATGTTGTTTATCCTGGGAAATGGTCTGTCAGCACCAAAATTTACTGCAGCTCAGCACTGTCCCACAGGCACCACTCTTTTATCAAATTGCTAAAACTGCAGTGTGAGCAGTTATTTCACTTCATCTCCTGCTTGGAAATGCAGCTTGTTCTGTTCAAAATTCTGCAGGGGAAACGAAAGTCTGTCCATAAAAGCGGTTCCTGTTCATGTAAAGTGAATTTACTCACAGCCACTCTAGTTAATAATTCTGAAAACTAGTTTTAAAGTAACTGAAAAACAAATCCAAGCTGGGTTTTTGTTGTCTGGTCTCTTGATGAAATGATGTTAACTCGATGATAACAAACCCTTACTGACCTGCATAGCACCTTATTTTTCAGAAGAGGTCTGCTTGTCCTCTCAGTGGGATTGCTCTCCCCACTGCTCAGCAATTTTCAATATCTGCTTTTAAATTTCTCGTAGCTTTTCAGTTGCTAAGTCATTGCAAAACCAGCTAGTTGGGGGACAGAGGAATAAGATGGCAATGGGCAGGCTGAATCCGAGTTAGAGAGTTGCTCTAGGCACAGTAAAGAACACCAGGAGAAAGAAAAAGCCTATGGCATTTTTTTTGTGGTAGTTTACCTCATTAACTTATCGTTACAACTTATTTTCCAGGTAAAACATCACAATGAAGGTGACAGTTCTTTGCTTATGCCTTATCAGCATTGCTGCTGCATGGCCGGTGAGTGCATCATAAATGTGTATTAGTGATCACTTGCAATATTTTCTGTGCACTTTAGCGAGAAGTTGATACCCATAAACCCTTTTTCTCTTTCCTCCCTTCAAGATTAAATCCAAGCAGCATGCCATTTCTGCCAGCTCTGAAGAAAAATACGTAAGTTTCTTTGTCCTTCTGTTCTATCTGTTGTCTTTAAAAAAGCTGTTGTGATTTATACTACTACACACTACTGTGGGTTGGATAACAATGTCTAGTGTTAGAAGAGCACTTCAGCCCACTTCCTGTGAATTTTGGAGTGGTGTGAGCAAATGATATTCATCTTGTATAGAGCTATTTGATTTATACCCCATCACTAACTACAAAACTTGTAAAATCAATTATTTTCTCTAAGAACCAGCTACTGCGTTTAGTTTGGGGCCTTGATGGTGAGGGAGATAGATCACTGTAGGGAAAAGAGCATGAGAATGAGCAGAAACCACAGCGTTTAGATATAACTCCAAATGTCACTAAAATGAGCACAGGCACATCTGCTGTACCATCCTATTTGGGTCTAACATTCATCTGTGATTGTGGCTTGTTCCCAGTCCTCTCCCTGTGGTAGGGGATGGTTGAGGACACATCCTGTATGAACAGAGTATGTGCTGCAGCTGCCACACCTGCGTGAACACAGATTGCACGGCACCAGTAGTTTCACCAGCTCTGCTCTGCTCCTTTTTTCCTCCTTAAAACCTCCTTTTTTCTCCTGAAGGACCCCAGGGGCCATCACTCGCACAGACAACACCACGACCTTGTGAATTCTCACTCTCAAGAGCTCCTGCAGCACCCGCAGAATGACCTGGCATCACTTCAGCAGGTACGCCCAACTGACTGGGGGAGAAAGTGTGGCATCTTTCAATGCCAAACCTTGCGATTTAGGATTAAGTGCTTAAAGAATAATGAGCTTGTTTATTAGTTCCACTGAATGTGCCTCTTTGTGCTAATATAGTGAGTTTTCTGTTGTTTTCAGACTCTTTACTCTTCAGAAGAAAATGCTGAAAATGTCCCGGTAAAACCGGTAAGTGTTTTGGATGGCTAAATGCCAGCTGAGCTCTGCAGGGCAGCCAGTGCATAGCAATACTTGCTCTCCTCAGCCAAATGCAGTTCTTGTGGTAACATTTCCCCCTAAATAAAGCAAGGCTTCAGGCAGGATGGGGCAAATTAGGAACAATTTGGGCACTTAGGTCTGCAACAGTGCCTAAGCACTGGGTTAGCAGGAGGGACGTTGCTCAGCATGCCTCGGTGTATGTTGATTTGACTGATGCATGGTTAATGCTTTCCAGCACTTTCCTGACGTGCCAAGCAAGAGCCACGAGGCTGTGGATGACGATAACGATGATGATGATGATAATGATTCCAATGACACCGACGAGTCTGATGAGGTTGTCACAGACTTTCCCACAGACATCCCAGTAACGGCACCCTCCCCTCCCTTCCCTTTCACCCGTGGGGACAACGCGGGCAGGGGCGACAGCGTGGCATACAGGATGAAGGCCAAAGCCAGCATGGTGAAATCGAGCAAGCTCCGCAAAGCTGCCAGAAAGGTGAATGGGGCTGTGCAGCGGGTATTGGAAAAGGGTGGTGAAGATGAGAATGGAGATATTATCATATGGGAGTCAGCTCTGAAAAGGATTGGCGGGAGGTAAAGGCAGGCGTAACCAGAGGGGTGCCTTTCCTCTGGACACCCCCAGTCAGTGAGGGCTGTGGACATGCAGAGGCAGGAGCACAGCCCGCTGCTGCAAGCAAGGCGGTAATGCGGGTTGCACTGCCCTGATGGGCTTGCACACAGGAAATCTGAGTCCAGGATCAGACCTGAGTTTCTTATAACATGACCGGTTTGCGTAAGTCCACACTGTCTCAGAGCAGAGATGTAGCACTGCAGCGCAGGTGGCAGGCGGCTGATGGCTCTTCATTTTCCCTTTGTGCAATGCAGCTCATTGCAGACGATGCCACAGAGGAAGATGAGAGTGCCCTGCATGGGGACAGCCAGCAAGTGGGGCTCTGGCAGAAGGAACTGGCTGCCCACCGTGCCCCAGGGAAGCGCGCTGTCAGTGGAGAGTGGCTGGACAAGAGCCATGAGCGGGACAGCAGCGAGCTCACCCACCACCAGAGCATGGAAAATGACAGCCGTCAGAAATTCGACAGCCCCGAGGTTGAGGGAGGTGACAGCAAGGATGGTGCCAGAGGAGATGGCCGCCACAGCTTGGAGAGCAGGGAGAGACGGGTCAGCGCAGCTGCCAGCATCCCCACTATTGATGACACCAGCAACCAGACATTGGAGAGTGCTGAGAATGCTCGAGAGCATCACAGCATTGAAAACAATGAAGTCACAATTTGAGGGAAATCTGGTGTGTTCCTTCTTTCTGTAATTTCTGCCAAAATGTGGGGCTGGGGGAGAGCAGATCTGCTGTGGTATCTGTAAACACAGAGTGCGTGGCAATGCCCAAGTTGGGGCGCACTGCTTCCTGGCCACCCAGCCAGGCTGTGGTGGGGTGCTGGGGAGCGGTGCCTCCGGGGGATGCTGCGCATCCTGCTGCCTGTGTATATTTTGTAACCGGATTTAAATAAAATCACAAAAAACCCATTCCTCAGGGTTGTGTTGCTGGGGGGGGGGGGGGGGGGGGGGAGAGCTGCGTAGCTCATGGTGCGAGGAGCTTCCACACGTACATGAGGTGAAATACTCGTCTGTGTGTGTCCTGTGATTATTTCTGCTTTTACCAAAACACACAGAACAAACCCACAAAACTTTATTTCGGCAGCGCCCGACTGCGTGGCGGGAGGGGCGCTGAGGAGAAAAGAGCGGGAGGGGCGCTCCCCTCAAGGGCCGCCGGAGGGAGGGAGGGAGAGAGCCGGCCGGCCGCGAGCAGTGCTGCGGGCGGACCGACCGTCCGACCGCCGGACGGACCGACTACATCTCCCTCCGTGCCCCGGGCTTTCCGGGCTGGCCCCGGAGGGCGGGGAAGGGGCGGTGGCGGCTGCGCCCCGCCCCGGGCAGCGGCGGCGGGCTGATGGCGGGCCGCGGCGAGTGCCGGCGCGGCCGGGAGCAGCTGGAGCTGGAGCGGCTGGGCGAGGCGGCGCGGGCCGGCCCCTGCCCGCCGTCGCCGCCGCCGTCCGCCTGCTCGCGGCAGGCGTGGAGCCGGGACAACCCGGGCTTCGAGCCCGAGGAGGAGGAGGCGGCGGCGGCGGCGGCGGCGGCGGCGGCGGGGGGGCCGGTGCTGGAGATGGACGTGGAGTGGGGCAGCCCCGCGGCGTCGCTGGGCAGCGGCGCGGCGGGGCAGGGCGGCGGCGGGCGGCGGCAGCGGCGGCGGCTGCCCGCGGGGCGCGGCGGGGCGGCGGAGGCTCCGAGCCGCCACCAGGGGCCGCCCGACGGCGCCGCGCCGCACCGGGCCGCCTGGGCCAAGCGGCTGGCCCGGCGCCTGCGAGGTGAGAGCCCCGGCGGGCGGGCTGCCCGTCCACCCCGCTTCCTTTCCATCTGCTTCTCCTCCCCGCCGCCTCTGCAGCCTCGCCCTGCGCGCACCTCGCTGCTCTGTGCCTCCGCGCTCTGTCTGCTCTCAGTGTGAGGCCGGCCCGAGCGGCTTCGGGGCCTTCGTGGCATGTGGAGGGCTGTTCCCTGCTCAGCTGGCCCTCTGGCTCCGGTACGGCAGGGAGAACGACCCCGGGGGTTCATTCAGGGCTCCCTGCTTCTTCAGCCCCCCTGCTTCTTGGGAGAAGTGTGAAATGTCAGCATCAAGGCACAAAGATTTACTGTGCCTAAGGGTCAGAGAAGATCTTTACAAATTAAGCCTTCTTATAAAACATGGATTTTCCTGTGTGGTGGACACTAATGTTACTGGTTGTCGCAGCGTCAGCAGAAGTGTTAAAACGCACCCCATTTGAAGCAGGGACTTGTAAAGCAGACGGTTCTGCGCCGTTTGCATCTTCACTTGTTTTTTGTGTGCATTCAGAAGCCGTTTGCTGTTACGACTGCTCTGACTTGAGCTGTCTCAAACCAAAATAAATCCCTCTGGATCGCTGGGGTGTTTTACCTGGGTGCAAGTCGGATTTGCAGAGGTTTTGGATTAGAGGATCTTTGCAGCAGGTATTAGTGGGAGACTGCTTCAGTGAACTAAGTCACTTTATAACAAGAGACCAGAATGCCCAGGAAAAAAATGTGAGTGATAATTACACATTATGTACTAACTGACAGTGCTCTGTTTGGAGTCTGCGGTGGTGTCTTTAGCTTAGTGAGTCACTGAGGTCTATAAATGGTTTGGGTAGGAGCTGCTTAACACAGAGAAAGTCAAGTCCTGGTATAGAAATGCACAGCTAACAGTGCTTCCTTCCCACCAGCCAGCGATGAGAAGCATCCTGCTGTGCGTGCTTGCAGCTGTGGTGAAAAGTCATGGTTCTGCGTGAGGCGAATGTGACAGCGATTTCAGGATGGCTCCAACCTGGCCTAATTGCTGCTGTCTCACCTCAGTCCTGGCTTCTGCTGGAGTGCTCAAAACAGATTATCTGCATTAGGACTGGTTTTGGTGCTGGTTTCTGAGTTGTTTTGAATCTGAAGTCAGAGCTAAATGCTCTGTGATTTGAGTAAGGTCAGAGTGCTCTCTAGGTGGAAAGAAAGTACAATGCTTTTATCCACCTTATGAGAGACCATTCTAGCAAAGGTTTGGTAAAATTTCTCGTTGAATCACACACAGTGCATCTGCAGCCACGGCTTAGCGCAGTGTGGGGTGGCTTGGGGAGCAGGAGGGTTATTTGGTTTTAGTATGCTTGGGTTTGGTTATTTATTTATTTTTTTTTTTAAGGCCGTTTGTGTATTTTCACCTAGTTCAGTGGTGTGAGCAGCAGTGCCAAGAGGGATCGTTTTTTGGCAAAGCTGCATGCTGTGCTGGGCAGAATGAGCCCAGGGCAGCACCGGTTCCTGGCAGGCATTGCTGGAGGAGATGTTCAGGCCCTGTTCTGCTGCCTAAAAGCAGCACGGCTTCAGCTGGAATAAGCAGTTTGGGAGCCGATGCACATCTGTAACTTGAACATTTAATTTCTGTTCTCAGGCTGAAAGATGAGGACCAGTTTTGGCATGGTAATGTTACACAACTGGTGTGCTTCTCTTTCTGTTACTGGGTGTGAGCAATTAATCAAGCGTGTGCTGCCTGGCAAATGGTGCCAGGTTCCATCTTCTTGCACTGTAAGAAAGAAAAAAGAACTGAAGAAAAAAATCTTTGATAATGGCTATGGACTAAGCTGTCTCTTGGTGTTTTAGACGGTGAACGCTGTTCATATTCTATTTTTAGCCGCAAAGTACAAAGAGTTGGTTTCATGTCCTAGGAATGTTCACAGTGGATTTATTCCTGTGGTTCCTATCTGCAGTTTCTGCTGATTTCTGACCCATGTACGTTTTGTGCTTACAGGCAAGTGCAGCCAAAGTTCCTGCAGTAGACAGGTTTGTTTCTGGCTCTGTAACCCCGAGAATGTTGTTGCCATTAATTTTATAGGTGCAGGAAATTACTTTCGTGCCGTAGGGGTACTGCTGGGGACTGTGTTTGCCAGCTGTGTGGGCAGTGAACCTTCTCTGGAGAATGTGATGGCTTCAGGCTACATAGCAAAAGGGCTGATTGCAAGCCTGAAATTGACACGGGACACTTGAAGGATAACTGTCAAAGAGAAAATGGAGGTTTCAGTATTGGAAACGGCACTCGGTAGTGACATTTCGTGGATAACCACGAGGATCTTCGAACACTGGGATATGGCAAACTTAGTTTTATTTGAAGATAACTAGAGGAAAATTAGCAGAGATCTATTTGATGAAATGCTGCTTCACCGGACAGGATGCAATACAAGAAGGATTAATCCTTTGGATACCAAAAATAATAGCGGTACCGTGGATAAGCAGGTTGCTGCTCATCAGCTGAGTGCTGTTAAATGACAGCTTATGCTTTGCTTGCTGTCCGGTTGTGAAATAGACATGCTAACAAAGAGGATTGCTGGAAACAGGATTTTGGTAATTGCAGCGATCAGGGAGACTGCAACAGGAGTTACTAAGTGAATAGAAACTCGACTGATAACGATTGTTTGTCTCTTAGTTTTCTGTCTGTGGGGCTTCTCATTTGCAATGTAAGCCTCCCCTGCCTTTGCAGATCTCCCCAGCTGCCAGGAGGAGAGGAGGAGGTGGCGGCTCATCTCAGCTACTGAGAAAGTTGTCAGAAGGTTTGATGGGCAAGGGTAAGGGCCGTTTCCAGAGCCAGGCTGGAAAAGTTATCTTCCCGCAGGAGCTGTGCTTGGTCACCCAGCCTTACTGTGTCCTCGTGTGCGTCAGTACGAGGTCGTGCACGTGGAGGTATTCTTGAGAGGTTTTCCTGGTTATTGTTAAATGGCAGTATCAAACGCCATTTTCAGCCATTCATTAATTGTGATAACAGTCATCCGATCTGTACCGAGTTGGGTTAGTACCGGCTCTGAAAGGAGTGTTAACTTCAGCTGGAGCAGGAGGCGGTGTTGTTGCTCTGGTTGTTTCGGGAGGAGGAACCTTTCCCTGGGGCCACACTGCTCTCCCTCTGCATTTCTGGGCAGGTGTATGGCCGTGGGCACCTGGGGGGTGGCAGCGCCGTCCCTGCAGAGCTACTGGGTGCCTTTGGAAGTTTTCCATAAAGCCTGACTAGTTTATGTGCCTTCTGTACCTTATAACCTTGGATTTACGTATATAAAGGGGTATGTGTGTGTGTGTGTATATGTCCATTGCGTGTGTATATTACAAGTGCATATATACATATACATGCAAACTACTTTTATGCATGCAAACAGATTTTAATTTCCTGTGTTACCTGCGTAACAAATGTATATAAGGAATGAAATGAAATAATTAATCAAGGCTAGAAACAACGTTTTTGGTACTCACATTAGATGTCAACTTAAATCCAGCACTGCCTATCACCACTATGCATTTAGATGCATCTGAAATAATATTCTAATGCAGTAAAAAATGGAAGTACTGTGTGTGTTTGCTAAAAACGTGGCAGCTAATGAATGCTTCAAGCTAGCTATTGGGTAAATCCAAAGTTCATTTAACAGAAAGATCATTATGCGATCTCTGGTGCTGGTTTTTGTTTTCTTTTGTTTTGTTTTTTTTTTCATATGAAACTTCTTGTTCTTTGCTGACTTGTAACGGTTTTCTAAAAGGACAGAAATGAAGCTTGCAAGCTTTCTCCACATTTCTTGCTGGTGAGTAATGTGCTGACAGCCTGGACACAGCTCTCGCCAGCTCAGCTCACTGCCTGCTCCAGCCTTTTCTTCCTCTCTCCTGCAGTGTTTTCCTGGTTTTATTATGAGGGTTGCTAGTGCAACGTACTGCTGGATTAAGGGCTGAATTTGTTGCCTTCTGTGCTACTAGTGACTCTGTAAACCTTCTTGGTTTTGTGTTTCTGCCTTCCAGAATGACCTAATGGTGAGGATTTGGCGTTTCGTGTAGTAAAGCAGCAGTCCTTACTCGTAAATTTTCAGACTTACCCTTAAAGAACAGCTTTGGAAATGTTCCTTTCTTCTGGGGGCCGATGCCAGTGAAGGGTGTAATTAAGGGTGTAATTAACCAATCAAGGAGCATGAGCAGAGATCAGCGCGAAGGCTGTCGGTGCTTGCTGGGCATATGCGCGAGAGGTTTCCCAGTTGACTTTGTGGTTAGGTCACAACTCAGTCTGTGGTAGCTGCAAGGCTTCTGCAAACATCAGGCGCCTTAATGCTTTCTGAATAAAACTCCTCGTCAGGCTGAGTGAAGAGCTTCCTCATTCCTGACTTTCTGTTAGCAGATGGAGCTCTTCGGCGGGAGCAGCTTAGCCCTTTGGCTGTCCTGGTCTGGGCGGCAGAGGTTGTAAAGCAACCAGACCCTCTCCTCCTTGTCAGCTTTATAGCTTGTTTTGGCTATCTCTTGTTGCTGTTCCATTCCCTTCAAATTACTGTGGCATGATGGAAGGATCCAAGATTTTTTCCTAGGAATTTTGGGGTCACTTCATTTCCGTCTACTGGCAACATGAAGAATGTTTGAAAAGGTTGGCAGTTTAAGATGCCTGATAAGGCAAAGAGTGGAATTTTGGCAGTCTGCTGTAGGAGTTAAATATTATTTCTATATGCTTTTCCTTCCACCGTAAACTAAGGTCAAATTTATTTAGGCTTAAATAAAGATAAATTCCCTGAAGGTAGCAATCCTGGACTGAACAGCACCAGCTGTTCCCATTTTTGTTCTGTTCCGGTATTAGGCACAGGAAATCAGCGTGGTTGCTACTAACTGCTTTCCACTCTCATGCATTTTACTCTTAACAACTCCATTTAATAGATCCTTTTGCTTTTCTGTCACCCTTTTGGAAGTATTGAGCACCATCCAGTGAGTTCTTATACACTCTTGTCTTGAGAATGCTGGGTGTAATGCCACGAAGCTAGTAGCACACAGATGTTGTAACGCAGTCGTCCAGTTTGACAGCTCAACATCAGCTGGTCCTGTAGGCTGCTGCTAAATTTTTGCTGTGCAAGGAAAGAAACATGAGGTTACAACATATTTTCTTTACAGGTGTTTGACAGACCTACCATCCCTTTCAGGTAGAAAGTTATTTAGAATTACTAATAAAGGTTCAGTACTGAATGTGCATTTTCATTCATCCGATAATGCTTTTCATATTAAAATCGGATAAAAACAACATGAATTTTAGCATATCTTGGAGGATGGCTACCTGTGCATGCCTTTGTATACTTGGGTGTGTTTTCATACCACCTAATTTAAGTGGCAGCACTTCTGGCAGATATTCAGCAGCTTCCACAAGAGTTCTGCTGCACTGTTAGTAAATGATTATAGTCCCTCATGAGTAGCTAGCACTGCTGCGGGCCCAGTTCGACTTGCACAATGGTAACGAGAGAAGCAGTTTTTGCTTGAGCTTAGATCAGTTTAAAATCCAGCACAGAACCTGTGGCAGACATGACGTGGGTGAAGCTTTCAAAGCCACTCGACTAACTGTGCCACTTGTGTATCTGGTCTCAGACCCCTGTGTGTATCACTGTGTGTGTTTTTCTTAAAAGGTCTGTGGGGCACAAGACTCATGGAAGAAAGCAACACCAGCAGAGAGCGATACCTGAAAAGTGTTTTACGGGAGTTGGTTACATACATGATTTTCCTTGTGGTCTTGTGTGTCCGTAAGTACCCTTCAGCATTAATGCATGTGGTTCCTTATGCTCGAGTGTATGTGGATCACTGGAGACTTGTATGATTTTAGTGTCATTTGTCTTGTTATCTTTCATATGAAACACAGTAAGGCTCTGCTTATGAGTGTTATGTCCAAGTACGCGAGACATGGCTGTCTGGTTCAAGGTTTGCAATCTTACTGACTGCCTAGAGAGGAAGCAGAATGCAAACCTCCACTCACTTCTTAAAAAATTATTATTTTATTTGTCTTTTAAGCACATGACTGGTTTTAGGTATGTACTCTAGAGTCCACGCAAGATACTGTTAGTCAATTTTACTAAAGACATGCTTGAGGAAAAACAGGCAGAAGTGAGGAGTTTGATGGATCTCCAGCCTAATGCACATAATGTTCATGGACCCAAAATGGGCTTTAAGGTGTAACATAACAGATCTGAGGGTAGTTTTTTTTTTTGGTTTTTTTTTTTTTTTTTTCTGGGCATACGAACTTAGATTTAAATCTTTATTTTTTTATATATTAATTGCCAAAACAAGGTGTGTTCATATATTTGCATAACAATCAGCAAGTCAGTGCAAAATAAAACTTGATGTGGTGTTGATGAAATAGATGTTTTACTTAGTTACTAGTGAGAATAACAAAAAAATCTGTGTGCATTAAGTTAGTGTAACCTGGTGGGTTACCCCCAGTTCTTAGCAAGCGCAGTTCTGTTCTAAATGTCCACAGTGTAAATGGCTTTCAAGTTGTCATTTTTGATCAGCTCTAACAGGGCAAGGTGCTGTTGTTATTTCTGGGGAATTAAAACCTTTTTTTTTTTTTTTCCCCTGAAGACAGACAGACAGACAGACAAACAAAAAAAAAAAACAGCTCTGGGAGCAAGTGCCTTGCTTGTTCACAGCACAATTACTAAAACAAAAAACAAGCCTTATTCTGGTGACAAAACTCACAGCTGTTTAGGTGATGTACAGCACGAATGATTATGTACTAACTCTAATGTTTATTTCCTTCCTGAGACATTTAGGAGTGCTTGGTGCAGGTTTATGGACAAGGGATTGTAAGGCTGCTTGTGGCTCAACCACTGGGAGAGGTGTAGCATGAGGGACTTGAATGAGAACACATTTGTCTTTGGTGGGAACAGCTTGCTTACAGACTGTTCATAATTCATTCTGCTGTAGAAAATATTTCTGGTAACAGAATGTGGGGAAAAATGTAGTATGCCAAATGTGTACGGACACTGCTAACTCATTAAGTTTTTTTTAAGTACGATCTCTTTTAATTTTACACTTAAGCAGTAACTATGGGACAGTCTGGTCTTTGGTGTGACACGCCTTAGGAGGGTGCTTTCTGCTTCTGGCCAAATGCTATTAGCAATCCTTGTGTTATTTATTTTTGAGAGAATCCAGGTATTCCACAATTGAGGCTCACATGCAACGTGCCACGCAGCAGGAGACGTTTACTAAAAATAGTTCTTGTTCTCCATTTGCTAAAGAAAACGTGCTTTTTTCCCTATAATAAAATATTTCTGTAAGTTTGTGAGAACAGATGAAAATTGTTCACCATAGATGTGATCTTTCAAGCTTCTCTGGGTTTTAGCCTTGAAATGGTTTTAAGTATTTATAGGCAGTAGCAGTACCAGTGCCAGAGACTGCTTTCTCAAGCCGTCAGGGCTTTGTATGTCATTTTATAATTTATGCTCTGTGGTCCTCAGCCTCATGCTTGGCCCAGCGCGAGGGAAAGAAGTAGCATGCAGCCATTATTTTCTGCGGAGAGATTCTCTTATAAGCACTGCACACCTTGGGTGGAGTTTTGTTGTCTAACAACACACGTTCAGTGTTGTTTGTCATGCCCCACGCTGCCTACGTTGAGTATCATTTTCTGCTGTAGCAGGACATGGTTCTTCCAACACCTTGCATCATCCATTCCAGCTCTCTGCCGAGGCCTTGGATAGCTCAGGACACCTCAAATGGCACTAGCTGCCTCTCTTCAGGCTGCTGAGTCCTGCCTTTGTGGTTCTTGGTGTTGGGTTTTGTAGGAGCATTAATTGCAAGTGAGGTGTGGGAAGGAGAACTGTGTGTTCTGAACTGGTTGATCGATCTGTTCTTCGCTGCTTTTTATATTGTAATCACAGCTGACAGACAATTGCTGCTTGGTGTGGGCTTTGTTCTGAAACTTAGACTTTTTAGTGCAGAATCTATGCAAGTGCAACCCGATCTGTCCAAAACAAGTGAATAGGTACTCTTTGTCTTTTTCTTCCCCCTGCCCCCTTTAAACTCTACCCCCTACCCAAATCTCTTGCAGTGACTTACGGGACAGTGAGTTCCAGTATGTATTACTACACGAGGGTTATGTCACAGCTCTTCCTGGAAACACCTGTCTCGAAAATGGAGAAAACTGACTTCAAAACGTTGTCCACAATGGACGACTTCTGGAAGGTAATACTATAAACAAATTGTTACCTTGCTGCTGCTGTGACTTGTTTCTCCTGTCTTGGCCTGTAAATTCAATCTGCAAGCTCTTTTTTTCTAGCATGACGGGGTTGGTTCACGAAGACCTCTTTGTCAAAGCGATGGAACAAAGTTGGCCTTCAATATGTGAAGGTAATGCTAGGCTAGGTAATGCTAGTAGGGCAGGGCAGGGCTGGGGAATGTCTCTGGAGGACAGCTAACAGTAAGACCTTTGCCTTAACATCAAAAAAAAATATTCTTACATTTCCACAGAATTAAGATGTATAAAAACAGTGCTGGCAACATGCAAACTAAAATTCTGTGTTCCTCCGCAGTTCACAGAAGGTCCTCTGCTGGATGGTCTTTACTGGGATATGTGGTACAACAACAAAACCATGGCAGAAAACAAAAGCTTCATTTATTATGAGAACCTGCTCCTAGGGGTGCCTCGCATTCGGCAGCTGAAAGTGAGAAATGGTTCGTGCTCCATACCCGAGGATCTAAAGGATGAAATCAAAGACTGCTACGATGTCTATTCTGTAGCTAATGAAGATACTGCACCTTTTGGGCTTCGAAATGGGACAGCGTACGTAGTACTCTTTGTCACATAGATGTATGTTTTTTCTGATTGGGTTATGCTGGATGGTATGGTTAGTCACTTCTCAGGGGCAACTCTGGAATTGCTTTATGTTCTGTCTGTAAAGCCAGCTAAAATCCAGTTTGTAAAGCTACCTAAATCCAGCAAACTGTGAAGTCTACTCCTGAAGAAACCTTACCAAACTTGGTGGTGGGTTTTTTTGGTCAGATTTTATTTGTTTTGTTAATTGTAAGTTGAAAGTGGAAGGATTAACATGCTCTGTCTCACTACTTCTGAACTAGTTGGACGTACACCAACGAGAAGGATTTGAATGGGAGCAGCCACTGGGGCTTGCTCGCCACGTACAGCGGGGCTGGTTATTACCAAGACCTCTCAAGGAGCAGGGAAGTGACAGCTGTGCAGATTGCCAGCCTTAAGAAAAACCTGTGGCTGGACAGAGGGACGAGAGCAGCTTTCATTGATTTCTCCGTATACAATGCGAACATCAACCTATTCTGCGTTGTAAGGTATGCACAGAAACACCAGTGGCGTTCACATGGCATGATGTAGGTTGTGGGCCTGGCATTTTCTTCTGATTGCTTAGTTTTAAGAGCATGGGTAAACGTGTGTTTTGGAGTCAAAGGAGACATCAAGGAGAGCTTGTTCCAGACTACTGAAGTGGCATGCCTCCCTGTCCAGGAAGTGGGACTGCATGTTGTGGCTGCACTCAGCATCTGGAGGCAGTTCAGATTTTCCTGATGCCGCAACAGTTTGAGTGCAGTTTGTATGACTTCCCTGGTCATTAAAGTACATAGGTGGAGAACACCAACTGGTGCAACGCCAGTCTTTACGTAGTGTGAAACAGGTGGAAATGCAGGCAGATCTTTATGCATTCCTTCACTGTTTCTGAAATGCTTTGAATTTTAGTTAAAATTGAGGGAACAGTAGTTGGGTTTACTCAACTGTATGAAGACTTCTTTGAAGCATGTGTGGGCTTTTGCCTATTTCCACCTGATTTAAATAATAATATAAATAAAACCAAGTTTCTTTAGTAGTGCTTTTTGTGGACACTGTTTAAATGAAACTTTTTTTTTTTTCCCAAATGCAGGTTGTTAGTGGAGTTTCCAGCAACTGGAGGCCTTCTTACGTCTTGGCAGTTTCAGCCAGTGAAGCTGATTCACTACATCTCTACTTTTGACTTTTTCCTGGCAGCCTGTGAAATGACATTTTGTCTCTTTGTTCTTTACTATACGGTGGAAGAGATATTAGAAATTCACATTCATAGATTGCACTACTTCAGAAGTCTTTGGAATTGTCTTGATATCCTTATCATTGTGGTAGGTAATCTTTATAGCCTGAAATTGCTTTCTGAAATGCACTCTGTGGGAGATGTTAATGGCACTGCATTCATAGTGGGTTTAAATGGTAGTGCCATCATCCTATTTGTGAATATTTTAGGCTAAAATAAAGTGTTTTAAAACTCTCATCACCTTTCACACATTCGTTTCTCTTGTTCTCAGCTCTCTGTGGCAGCCATAGGAATTAGCATCTACAGGACTTCAACTGTTGATATGCTCCTGAAGAAGCTGCTGGAAGATCAGAACTCATTCCCCAACTTTGAACCCTTGGCCTATTGGCAAATGCAATTCAACAACATTGCCGCAGTCACTGTGTTTTTTGTCTGGATTAAGGTAACTCCAAGTTTCCCATCCTTATTCTAAAATCAGGATGTAAGCTTTCAGAGTGTTCTGAATGTCATGTCATGTATTTCTTTCAGTTTCATCATGTTCTCCTAAAATTGGTCATGGAACAGATAGAGAGCACAAGGGTACCTTCTTGCAGATTAAAAACAAGGTTATAATTCTCTCTCTGCTTTATTCAGCTCTCGTTTAAGTACTGAAGATGCAGTCTGTAGTGCTTTGTCACAGCAGGAATGTGAGGAAATGTTTTCATTATTCCTGAATTGACAAATCAGGACTTGGTACTGGATACTGCTTTTTCCTAGATTGGCTTAACTGTACCCATTTTATCTTTTCAAAAATTCTGTATCTATAGAAGTGTTGGTAGTGTCTGATTCAAGTCATAAATGTGGGAAAGCTAGTCCAATTCATACCAAAATTAGATATGTTGCTTTAGTTTAACTTATTTTTTTTTCATTTTAATTTCTCTTTCCTAGTGCTACTTGTCTTCCTGACTTTCCTGTCCTCTGCATGTAAAAATTGCAGAGGAACATTAACTTTATGAATTGTCTAGCAGTGGAAAACTTTAAGAGCAACGATAAATGCATTTCAGCTATGATATTCCAAATTGATACTTAAATTATCAAGCAAGTTATCCAGTCTCCTGCTGTTTTGTAGGTCAAAGTTGCATGCAATTTTTGCGTCACCGTGTAAAAACAAAGCAGCTTATTATTAGAAATAACTAACTGCAGAGCTGCAGAGAAACAGAATTATGCAGGTTTAAGGGGACTTCAGGAGGTTTCTCGTCCAACCACCTGCTCAAAGCAAGGTCAGCTGTGAGATCGTGTTTCCTCACATTTTTCTATTTCATTCTGAAAGAATGTAAAGATAAATAAATAGACTTTTGAAAGCATATCAGTAACACTGCTCCGAAGCTAGGGTTTCAAATAGGAGCGCAAGTGGAAGTCAGTTTTCTCACAGTTTTTTTTCTTCACATTTCAAGCCTTAGTGTTTTTTTGGAAGCAATGTATATTTCTGAATATAAATTACCTGACTTTTTCAAATTCAGTAAGGCGTCTCGTGTAAAAAGCCAGAGAGCAGTTGTGATGAGAAACTGTCTTACTTGTCTTCACAGTTTTTTTTTCTTTTTTCTATTAACAGCTTTTCAAATTTGTGAACTTCAACAGAACGATGAGTCAGTTATCCACTACCATGTCTCGCTGTGTCAAAGATGTCGTTGGCTTCGCTATTATGTTTTTTATTATTTTCTTAGCATATGCTCAGTTGGCCTATCTTGTCTTTGGTACTCAGATCGATGATTTCAGCACTTTCCAGGACTGTATGTAAGTAAAATAATAAAAAAGGAAAAGAATTTCTCAGTACACCTCAACAGAGACCAAAGAAATCCTGTAACATCTATCTAAAGAGATAAGCTGTAGACATCTCAATACTGGTGTAGCTCAGTAGCTGCTTTTTAGAAATGCTTAGTCATTTGTAGGTATCTACGAGAATCCATGAGTGATTGGTTGGACTCAGTATAGGACAGTAAATCAATTTCCCCTGTATTGGTTTGGTACAACATAACCTGATTCTAAGTGTGGTAATTACCAAGTTGTTTTGACAGATTTCCCCCCCACACCCCCTTACACTGGGGCAATAGGGAGCAAAGTGTTTCCTGTAGAGAGGCAGAGGCAGCTTTAGAAGGAAATGGTTGGGATTTTACATACGCGAGGGGCAGAAGAGATAGGAGAGCGACAGGCTTGGGTCATTGGTTTTCTTTGCTTCCTCTTGCTGCCATTGTCAGTTGTGAACAAAAGCCAGAAATAACCACCTTAGTTATGCTTCATGTGTTGTATCTGATCACAGGTTTGGTTTTGCTTAAAGGTGGGTTTGAGAAACTGACTTGGCAATGTCTGATGAAGTATAGTAGTGCAGACCTCTCTGCTGCCCATCTGACTGTTACAGTGAAATAGATTGAGAAGTGCACAGCTCCAAAAGTGTTTTTCTCAACTCCTGGATGTGTTTTGTTTTTAAAGATTTACTCAGTTCCGCATCATTTTGGGAGACTTCAACTTCACAGAGGTTGAAGAAGCTAATCGAATTTTGGGACCAATTTATTTCACTACATTTGTGTTCTTTATGTTCTTCATTCTTTTGGTATGTACACCTTTGTTTACATGGGGTGGGTAGGTGGCAAGTTTCTTTTTATGGCCATTTTTGCATCTCTTGTTCTTGGATTCCTACTGCTACTTGGAGCACATTTGCGTTCCATGTAAAGGGCCTCACTTTTACATCATCTTTCACTACACTTTTTGCTTTTTATTTCCTTTTAAGTAGATATGCGTTGTGTATTTGTTGTCTCTCCCTTATAGTGCTCCACATTGTTGGTTTACTTTTTTATTTATTATGAAGAATTTTTCATTTCTAATTCTAAGCAGTGCCTAGCTTGTATACACAGCAAGCCCATATCCTGTCTTCCTCGTCTGGGGCAGAGCTGGACCAATTCTTTATTTCCATAAAGCAACTTGGGGTTCTCCTTCCCCTGCAGATTACCCCTGTACTTCTAGACAAACAGTATTTTAGGAGGCTCAGCATATCTGAGAAGCAGTATGTAGACATGAGTGTCTCAACTAAATTCACACAGTACAGATATTAGTAGTGAGTAGCCATTGTTTGTATACTTTCTGTTCACAGTAGTGTTGAATTCATATTACAGTCTTATTAATAAAAGTTAAATACCAAAAGGTGGAGTGAGAAAGACCTCCGAAACCCAGGACATCATGTAAAACCATTTTTTTTGTCAATATAAGTTGAGTCCCAGTATCTTCTACCTGTATGTAGCTTACCAGTAGTTTGGTACTAGCTTTGCTATACAGTAATCTGGTTTCTAATGCTATCTCCAGGCTGAAACTTCTGTGAGCCAGATGTCCTCAGATTATTCCCAGAACAGTGTGTCTTCTGGTGATTTGATAAGGTGGCAACAATCAAAGCAGGATTTTACTAACCTAAAATTGTACAGCAGTCATGTATCATCCTGACTCGCAGGCTGATTTAATGACCCTTGTCATTAGTGAGTTCTTATTTGTTCTTTGGGATGAGAAGAAGTGGTAGTCAACAGGAGACAGCTGGAAAATAATACATGGGTTACTCTGACCAAAGAAGTGCATGAGGCAGGTGCTTTGAATCACCTCACAAAATCCAGAGGTGCAGAGGCCAGCAAGGGAAAGAAACATTTTTATTTTTTTTCTAAGGGATAGCAGAAAAGCTCAGGAATGTGAAGGCACAGCAGACACTCAATGCAGTTTGTGTATTTATTAACGTGCACATGCTCTAATTTGGGTAGAGGGATATGTTGGTGAAGGCTTCTTGAGACCAGGCTTAGACCTGGAAATAAAGTTAGAGAAGATAGGCAGAAAGCAGCATCCTTGACACTTATATTTGGGCAGCTGAAAGCAAAATGGACAGTAGCCCAGGTATCTCTTATTTTTTCTGGTGTTAGACCAGAATGTATAACAATATGACATCGGAAAACTATTTTTCTAAAAGGATTTTTTTATATCTGAAATAATGTTAACAAAGCTTTTCCACAAGAGTGGCACAGTGAATATGCTAGTATGTTGAGTCTTTTTGGACTCAAATGTCCAGCTTGCAGTTCAGTCATGCGTATTCCACAGTCAGCAGGACACTTTCAGTAATGGCTGCACAGGTCTAGTAAAATGCTGGGCACAGGGGCAGCGAGACCACTTCTTTCTCTTCTCTGAACAAGCCACCAAAGTCATGTCAGAGTTGGTGACAAGCATGCCAAGTGTCTGATTTGACATCTTTTTGTTCTTATCTTTGTTCTGAACCACAAGCAGGGCTGTAACAGGGTAAGATCCTTGTGTTTATGCTGGTTATTAGGGGATGAGTAATTAACTTGCATCTCCATGGCATTTTTGTTGCCAGCTGTAATGCCGAGATGAATTCACAGATGTTTTGTGTACGAGTTGGACCCTCTGCAGGTAGAACACATTTTATTGGCACCACTGTGTGTAGGTATGAACCCTCTTTAGAAACAAATTCCCCAGTTAGGTTAATTACCAGTAATTCTGATTAAAAGCTGAAGGGCATTGTATTTCAATACCTTAAGCACTTGGTGTTACTGCTTTTTAAATATGGCACCATTTTCTCCTGGTCCCTTTAAAAAAATAAACAAAAAACAAATGTGTAGGTCTGCACATGAAGGCCATGGGTGTAATAGGATTTGGACTTGTGGAGATTTTTTAAGCGTCTTTTTCATTTCTTCCATGAACAGAACATGTTTTTGGCCATTATCAATGATACATATTCTGAAGTCAAATCGGATATGGCACAACAGAAGGCAGAAATGGAACTGTCTGACCTTATCAGAAAGGTAAAAGTAATGTTTTGTTTTGTTTCATGTCTCATTCCTCACATCTGAACTTAATCCAGAAAACACTATAGAAACTAAAGAGTAAAGCTGGCAACAGCTGTTGAAAACACGCATCTTTTAATTAAAATAAATGTGTGAGTTGAATGTAAATTAAACAATGAAAGCTTTGCATCACAACATATTTTAGCAATGTGAGACTTTATGTCAGAGGATCAGCCTCTAGTGAATATGACACAGGATACGTCTGTCTAGGTGGATAGAGAGATATTCACTTGATGAAGCTGAAGTGCCATTTTGTTTGGGCACAGAATTCCAAGTTATTTCATATCAGGCTATAAGATGAGTCGAGTCTTGTTTTACATATTGGGAGCTCCCAGGGCAGCTGCCGGTAAGGTTTTCAAATACAGAATTAAAAGCTCAACCTGAATCTCAGTTTAGGACAAACCACATGCACCTGCATATGCTCTGGCATGGGTGGTGCGGTGCTGTACCATGGTCAGAAATGTCTAAACACATACTTAGCATGACTAGTGATTCAGTGTTTTTAAACTTGGGAACTGGTTGTTAAAACAGAGCAGGGAAAAATGAGAAATCTTACTTTGTTGGGATGAGGACTGTTTTTAGAAATCATTCGTACAACTGAAGAATGAGGGAAGCAAAATGACCAATATAAGTTGTACCCAATTTGTCAGCGTTGTTTGAAACTGTCACTTAACTGTCAGTAGCTGCCAAAGGTGTCTTGAAATAATCTATTCCTAGTGACCTGCAGTGCCAATTGAATGATAAAACCCTTAATTCTAGCTGCAGGGGTATTTTCATGTTGTTAATTTAAGCACTGAAATAAAAAATGGGTAAACTGGAGGAAAAGACAGGTTCTTGCAGAGCTTTTGGAACACACTGAATGCTTGCGTATGCTAGTAGATTTTGGTAATCCACAAAAGAAGTGTATTGGAAATCAAGTGCTAATGCTTCATGCCAAGTAAAACATGAACATTTTTTTCTTTTAGGGCTACAATAAAGCCATGGTCAAACTTAAACTGAAGAAAACTACTGTTGATGACATTTCAGAAAGCCTAAGACAAGGCGGGGGGAAACTAAATTTTGATGAACTCCGGCAAGATCTAAAAGGGTAAGGAAGCTGTTACTTTTAATCTTGAGTAGTGTGCCCAGGCGTATGATGTGAAGTCTTCCGTGCAAGTTGCTCTTGCCTCTGCGATGTCTTTCAGAAGTTCAAGGATGGTTGGGAAGGATCAGGGTGCAGGTCAGGGGAGGTTTGTGCCATGAGGTAATGAAAAGTGAGGGCTGAACTTTGTTGTGGTCAGTGTTTTGTATACCTGGTGGGGTAGAATTTATGGGCAGCTCTGGGTTCATTGTGTCTTTTGTTTGGGGATGAAAGTTCATTGGGAGTGAATTGCTTTTCCAGCACGTGAAGTTGATTTAGCATCTGAAAATGAAAAGTAAGGGATCTGTTTTTATTGCTTTTTTAGGAAGGGCCACACTGATGCAGAGATTGAAGCAATATTTACCAAATATGATCAGGATGGGGACCAGGAGTTGACAGAGCATGAACACCAGCAGATGAGAGATGACCTGGAAAAAGAGAGGGTGAGCTCAGCATTAGGAATAGCTTGCCATCAGCACCGTCAGCCAATCTGCTCCCTGTGCTGGTTTGCTGCCCCAGAAGAAAACTTTTGTTTCCTTTTGCATTTGCTCTCTACCCTGGCTGTCTTAGCAGAACTGTAAAATGGCAAGGTGGAGGTCTTTGGCCTCCCCAATGCACAGGTGACAAGTCTTTATATCTTCCCTGTCTGCGGGTTGTGTTGCCCTAAAGGAGGATCTGGACCTGGACAGGAGCTCTCTGCCACGTCCTCTAAGCAGCCGCAGCTTCCCCCGGAGCTTGGATGACTCTGAGGAGGACGAGGACGAAGACAGTGGGCACAGCTCCAGGAGGAGGGGCAGCAGCTCTAGTGGGGTTTCCTACGAAGAGTTCCAAGTGTAAGTTGAGCCTCCTAGGGGAGCAAAACTACATGGTGGGGCTTCTCTTGGGGAATTTTTATGTAAGGTATGTTGTAGTCTCTCCTATAACTGAATGTTAGTCAAATAATTCAGTAAAAGTCAGTTTTTTTCAGGTGCTGAAGTCACCTGTAGCTTTCAAGTAATATTTGAATTGTAAGTATTTTAGAGAGGCTCATGGGAGTCTGTCCCTTCCCTCCCACCCCTCAAAAAAGGAAAGTGAAAACCTGGTCACCGAAACGACAGAGAAAATAGCTGTGTTAGAATAATGCCAGAAAACTACTACTTTTTTTTTCCTCGTAGTAAAATCTCGAGGCGTGTAAGTTTACAAAGCACTTCAACTTAGTTCAGTAAGTTGGAATTATTGTTTATTGCCCTCAGACTCATGAGGCGGGTTGATCGCATGGAGCATTCAATCGGCAGTATCGTCTCCAAGATCGATGCAGTTATTGTGAAGCTTGAAGCGATGGAGAGAGCCAAACTGAAAAGGAGAGATGTGTTGGGAAGACTGTTGGACGGAGTGACAGAGGTAAGTAACCCCGCTCTGTCCTGTGTCGTCACCTGCTGGTCACAGCCGGCATGGCTTATTTAGTGTCAGTACTTGTTTTCTGCTGCTTGGCTTGGGAGGGTGCAGGGACTTGTGGTAAAGATGACGTGGCTGCTTTAGCACTGGCCGAGCAATCTTGAGTTTTGTGTTACTGAAGGGACATGATGCAAGTTTCAGATATGAGAAGCCATCTTCTAGCAGACCCGTGTCACACTGTGGCTGCAGAGCACCCTTTAAGCCCCTGGACAGGACAGCAGTGGTGATGAGGAGTTACTGAAGAAGCTTTTTCATCCCTTGTTGTCTGTTGGGATGAATACAAAGTTTTATGGACTAGTCTGGCAGAGTCAAGGTGATCCAGCCCAGCAGGCTGTGCAGCCTGCTCTTCTCCTCCTGATTTTTTCTGGGAGTGTGTGTGGTTATCTAGCTCCTGTTGCCTCCCTTCCTACCTTCTGTTTTCAAAGGGCCACGTGGAAGCAGCCAGCAGGATAAGTGCATTATTTCTGCGGACACTAAAACCTGTCAGCTCCCTGATGGGTCAAGAACAGTCAGAAAAGGGCTGCTAAGGGGTGGGTGAGATGTTCTGTCTCGGTGGGTTATGTGGGTCAGACTCGCAGCTGCCCTGTCATGAATATAGTGTCCCTGGCTTTTATTGTTGTTGCACCCAAAAAATCTGCTTGATTCTTGATCTGGAGCTTCCTTGGGGGCATTCTTTCCTCAGTATATTTTACATTTCTGGAGGCAGACTTTAATATTAAAAAGTGTAATACAAATTACGCTTTCATAAGTGAAGGGAACAACCCGGGAGTTGCGTTAGTGGAAAGAAAGCCATTTACTGCAGTAGCTGTGATTTGCCTCTAGCCTCTTGAAACACTTGAGTGCTACAGGGATTTCCTGTATCGCATAGGATTTTGGTGAGGCTGCAGTTTGGAAACTGCACTTACATCTTGCATCTTGTATCTGTTTAGGATGAAAGACTGGGTCGTGACAATGAAATCCACAGGGAACAAATGGAGCGGCTTGTGCGAGAGGAGTTGGAGCGGTGGGAATCAGATGATACAGCATCCCAAATGAGCCATCGTTTGGGAACACCGCTTGGACTGAACGGCCAGCCTCGTTCGAGGAACTCGCGGCCATCTTCCTCGCAGTCGGATGGTATTGATGGGGGAGGAGGGAATGGGGGGAGTAACATCCATGTGTAGGATCGGCTTGGTAGTTTGGGGCCAGTATTAAGCCAGCAAACACCTGACTCCACTGTTTCCCAGCTTAAGGTGATCATTCTGATCAGACCACTGAAGGAAAGGTCCAGTGGTGTGTAAGAAGAAACACTCTCTTCATAAGGCATATTCAGACCTACATAAGCCACACGTCAGGCTTAAGTCACCAACAGCCAGCCTGCTAGCCTTGGAAGTGAAAATGCAAGAGGAAATCTACCTGGACAGAATTCTGATATATGTATTATGGGGAACAGCTTCACGAGGACAGCAAGCTTTAGACAAAATGTGCTCTAGCTAAACCATTCAAATGAAGAGCTGTGGGTTTTCTGCTTTCTATTGGAAAAACAGAATTTTTAAAAGTTTTGAAAAACATTTTTTAAAGAAAACGGCACTAGTTTATTGTCTCATTCATTTTAACTAACCCTTTTCAAAGAGACAGATCAACATCTTTTTATTTTAACTCTGCGTTTTTGTATATTTTTCTGGAGTTGTTCTTGGTGTACTAACATTTTACTTTAAAATGGCCGTTTTTTCCTATTATTGAGAAATACTACATGTCTTTAAGCAGAAGAAAGTGCACTGAGTTTGTACACCTGTTAATCAGATCATTCTGTAATAGAAACCATATATGCTATGCCTCCTTCCATTTCATTAGCATTTAAAAAGTAATATTTGAGAATTGCCTTCTTACACCCAGTTAATGTAATCGTCTTCAGCTCTGTTGTACAGTGCCCATTTTTAGTGCCATGTTTTGAAGATCTAAGTGTTATTGGGATAAATATTCCTCGCTTCTTTAGGTAAACACAGTAACTTGGCAGAAAACACATTATTTAAAATCACACACGATTGAAAAATGCCAACTCTTCCTTGGATGGGAAGGGCGCCCAATGGTAGGGAAAACCCAATCAAGTGCTCTGCGAAGTTCTGTGAAGCGCACCTCATCTATTTAGCCTGTATTTAGATTTAACAGATCTGCTTGTAAAATTATTAGATATGCTTTTACGTACTCTCTTCTCCAGGGATTCAACGTGATTCCTTTGGAAAGGTGTTTTTAGTGTAACCACTGATTTTTAGTATTTAATTTTCTGTGCTTTCCATGTCACAGATGCTTTATTTTTGAAAGGAGGTACACCACAAATTATGTTGTTTTCCTCTAGAAGGCACTGAAGCACAGTGTGTGTGGTTTTGCCTAGCAGATTGTTTCAGTCTATGGCTTGTTGGTTTAGGAGAGAGGCTGTCAGTTGTGTTTTTATCCTGAAGATGGCAGTTGTCTTGTATTTAAATTCATACAGTTGGCTTAAAGGAAAACAGAAAGCTACATAATCAAATACATCTTAGCTATTAGTAGGAGATATAGAGGAAAAATGCCTACTTAACCAAGTAAAAATAGCATATTTATGTTATATTGGTGTATTTTTGTTTCAAACTAAAGTTGTTGCTAGAGGCTAGTACTACTTCTTGCAGTGGTGCTATGTGGGCAAAGCTACATTTTGCATATGCTCTTATCACTACATTGCCTGGACATACCCAGAATGCATTCCCTTTAATCAGAGAATGTGCAAAAACTAAATAAGACTTTATGCCTTTTCCTGTTTTTAAGTTTACGAGAAACCCTATGCACAGAAACTTACTTAATAAAAGGTGGAGCAGGAGGAAGTTCAGTGCGGAGACTGGAATTTCTTGGTAGCTGTGGCTCAAGAATGGAGCAAAGTGAGAAAACAGATTGTGAGTCTTGTGAAGGGCTTTTTGTTTCTGTGTTGTTTTTTTTTGTCCTGCACTAGGAAAAAATTGATGCTCTCTGACAAGAGAGACCTGGCAGTATGGTTTGAAATAGCTGGCCTGTGAAAAAAAAAAACGTGTATTTGAAAATGTACATTCAATCATGCAGCTCCTTTTTATTTGTAGTATATGTTTATTATGAAAATGAAAATATGTGCATTCATAGCTGTATTTGTTGAGGTATATTTCTGTAACGTGTCGTTACTTAATAACAAACTTCATCTTGAAGTGCATTAAGTTTTCATGGGGTACCCGTGTGTGTTGACAATAGGCCTTGCAGTAAGTGCATGGGCACTTGACAAATGTTTTGAACATTTTTATTATTTCATTTTTAAATTTTAGATTCTAATATCATTTGTCACTTAGTAATAAGGTAAGGTTTGCATAGGAAATAAATGTACAGTGTTTGGTCTTATTAGGAAGCTGTTAGTTATGCAAGCCTTCTACAATGATCAAGAATGTATTGATCTGTAAAACTGAGCACTTTACTTCCTAATAAACTTCTTATATAATCTGTAAAGCCAATATTGTGCCATACATGTGGATTATTTGTAACGGAACATTAAGAATGCTATTTTTGTATGTGAATATTACTTGCATCTTATCATACCTTACTCTCAAAAGAAATAATAATGTTAAAAGGAAGTACAGGCTGTAAATGAGCAGAGAGGACTGGGTTGATCCAACTGCTTCATTGCCCAAACAATGCTTTCCTTAATGCTTCACTTTATATCTGCATAAATCTATCTTCTGCTATTTCAGGTAGCAGCTCTGACTGCGAATAACTCTGTCCCTTTAGTACTTCACAGTTGCTGTTTAAGCTGACTCCATTACTCTTTTTTTCTTCTCCCCTTAATTTTTCCCTTTGTTTCAGATGATCCTACATCTGGAGGGTTGCATGAACCTTGGAAATCCCAGGCTCACATACAAGCTCCATAGTTCTGCCCGGGCAGCAAAGAGTAGGCAACTGTCTCACCAGCAAAAAAGTAAACCGTATTAATGAGAATTGAGTGCTTAATATGAAATCATCACAATCTTTAATGGAATTCATACATACTGAGTTTAAGTATTAAGCCTCTAGTCAGTGTACTATAAAAGTCACAGAGCATGGTAAGAGGGAAGCTTTCTTAGTGAGTGCTGTGTGTATGCTGTAGTATTGCTGACTTTGAAAAATTTCTTCAGGAAGTACAGCTTGAGATGCATGTTTGGAGTAAGAGCCACATAATTCTTCTGAATTCATTCCCCACAAGCAGAAGGAGGGAGAATGAGATGTGGAGAGAAATCACTTACTTTATGCTTAGAAGACATTTGCCTTTTTTGATAGCTAGCAGTGAGATGAATGTAAGTTCTGACAGAAGGAGAACTTTTTTTTTTAATTAAAAAATGTGAAATATTTAGGATGAAAGAAGTTATTTGCATTTGTTAGAATGATATTCACACAAATACACAGTAGATTATTGAGAAAATAAAAATGTGTAGCGTGGAAGATACATAGCTCTAACTCAAGTCTTTGTTGGCACTGCTGCTATTTACATTTTGAGATTGTGCTCTCTCGTGCTGTGCTATACCATTTTTGTGAAAATACACAGATAAATGCTAAGACAGTGATTGCACTTGACCAAACCTTCAAGAGACAAGTTGATGTTTACAACAATTAGCATTTAGCATTTAGTGTCAGTAAATCATTGCTTTCTTCCCCCCCCAGAATTCAATGAGGGTCCCTCTTAGAAGACTATTTTAATAAAATGTGCAGAAAACCTAGAACTGTTGGGCTATAGTGAGGAATACTGAAATATTTTATCCAGGAAAGAAAAATTCCAATACTTAAGATATTTATCAGCAACACATAGAAAATTTGTAAACAAGACGTTAAAAATGGCTACAACAATTATCCCTAGAAAAGTAAATAACAAAGTAATAAATATGTATTTAACTAAAATTAAGATCTTGTCGAAAGCTATAGTAACCACAACAAAAGACAAATACATATATATATGAGCAAACAACAGAAATGGATTTATGAAGCTCTGGATTTTTTTCAAACTAGGAGGTGAAATTGTAGCATAGCAGTGTAATTTTTGTATTTGTAAGGCAATTCTCTCTTCCAGCAGTTTTTTGGACTCAAACCACTTGCATAGTCAATGAAGGCTGTTAGTCTGGAATTAGGACAAAATACTTTCAAATCAGTAACGTTCTTAACTTTATAACAAAAATTAATAATAGTGGTACATGACAAGAATTATTAGGCAGTTTGTTTTCTGTATTGGTAATACTTAACTGTATTCCCAAAGTTGTAAGAACTAAAATTTTGAAAACTCAGCCTGAAATTCCATGGACTACAATACAGCAAATCCTCAGCAAAGCTTGATAATCTATTCTGATTAAAATTAATAAAACCTTGCACAAGTAAGTCTTTTAAAGTTTCCTAGAATCCAGATTAAATCACTTACTCTTCAATGTCAGGAAACTACAACAGGAATTTTTATACACAAAAACACATTTTCAATCAAGTTAGCGACATAATCAGAATGATTACATTTTTACATCGCAGTTAAGTATGTATGACAAATCTCAGCAAAAACAATGGTATCAGGCAGTTCTGTCATCTGTAAGCCGCAGCGATGCCTGAGCCTTAACACACTAAATCACTTGGTCTGGGGTACCCTGTCCCCAAGATCTTGCTGACAGGAACAAGTGTCGGGATAATTGAGCTCCGAAGCCAAGTGTACGGGAAAGCAAGGATCCTAGCAAGACCCCTTTGGAGGAGATTAATGAACAAGGCTCAATGAAGCGTGTACTTGTAAAGGAATGCGTGTAAAATCCATCCCTAACGAGGTGGGGAAAGAAAAGAGATTGTGAGAAAAAGTCAGGACCGTTAACCTTGGGGTATTACGAGATGGGTGGGAGATTAATTCTTGTCACAAGGTCAAGCTTTTACACAGCAATTATTAAGGATCTCCATAATATCAGCATACAGACACACACACGTACTCGGAGCCTTTTAACCTTGGGGACTCTGGGCTCATTGCCCTAATGCTAGTAATTACTTTCTCTTTTCTTTTTTTTTTTTTTAATTCTTCTTGACTTTTATTTTCCCCTTCCATTGCTCTTCAAGGTACATGTGATAGTGACTACATACTTTTTTATCTCCAGAGTTTTTTTGGTGCGTTGTGGTTTTTTTTTTTTTTTGGGCTGATGGATTTTTTTTCTCTTCCAGAAAAAGCTTCTCTAATTTTCCTTTTGTTTCTGTGTTGTACAAGGACCTGTAGTACTCTTCTGCTGATTGCTTTGCAAGAACTCATTGCCGTTGATCTCCTCAGTGTTATCTTCTACTTAAAAAGGAAAAATATGTAAGTAAACTGCAGGTAAGAAACACTGACTGGCAGCTTTGGTACTCTGAAGGCTTTGTTTTTTCCCCATCAGTAAATGACCAAAGCGATATAATAATTACCGATTAGTTCAGCAAGACCCTTGCTGACTAATTTTATTGTTAAGGAAAAAACGTAAATGGAAAATGGTACTAATGAAAGCTCTGTTAGCTTTCTTTGTTCACATCTCTGCAGCTTTCTCCTCAAAGCAAGGAATCAAAAGAGAAATTTATGTTGGGGTAATTCCATGAGACAGAGACCTGAATGAGGCAGGAAGAAGGCATTTTTAAAACCATGTTATCTTCTCAGTATGCCTCACAAGTTGGTAATACTACAGCTATCAAGGAAGTTGCACAGGTAAAGAAATGAAATGTTTGTATTTAACACTGTATGTACAGCACCTATTTCTCTTAGCTATCGTGCCTAGTGATGTTGGATATAGTTTACAGAAAGTGTGTTACTGAGCTTTCAAAAACAAATCATAGGACTTGCTATATCCTCAGTATGCGAAGAAGTTCCCTTGGGTTTCTTAAGAGGCTAACATATATTATTATGTTACTGTCTTAGAAGCTCTGATCCAAGTAGTAAAGCCTTAATTGTATACACAAGTATTTATGGATGCAAGTCATGAAACAAGCTGGAATCCCTGCTTCAGTTCAAGTGCTTTAATGACTAAACACACTTTGGATTTTTCACCAAGTTTTAATATACTATTTTTCAGTATTTCAATGGAATAATGTAATGACAAGGTGATTTTTTTTTTTGAGGAGAATGCAAGCACAAAAGCTAAAAAAATATTCAAATCTCAAATGCAATTTCTTTTAAAATTTTTACCCAAGAAAGATACCAAATGGTGACATGCTGGAAGGCTTTTAAATGCTTGCAAACAGGAAGGAGAATAGAAATCTTCAAAAAGAATGCCGTAACAGGCCTCATTTCCGTATGTCTGCCTAGTCTGACAATTTATATAAAACCATCTTTACCAATGTCTATGTAAACCTTGTACTGATTTTTAGAAGTATCCCCTAAACTTGCATAAAGATTAATCCAGTCTCAGATTCTTTTTTAACTTAATAATGGTTTTCTTTTTACTAGTAGAAATAGATTACCATCTTGCAAATAAAATATTAATATTGCTTATTCTCAATCTGTGAAACCGTTTTCTGAGAAAAAGGAACCATCCTTTTATACTGGTAAGAATGTCACATGTACATTTTGTTCAGTGCCACAGCAATTGATTCTTGATTAGTAACGTTCAGGAAAAAAAAATCAGAACCGTTGTTGGGCCCACATTTGTAACCTGCAAAGAACTGAAACAGTACTGGGCATTAAAAAATGAGTAATGGAAGATTTAGTTAAAGGGTACAGAATACTCTAAGATTAACACTATGACAAACATCTGTAAAAAGTAGTCACATAGGTACTACAGATAACTAATAAAAAAGCCCCAGTGTTAGCAGAAATGGCAAAGGGCCAAAGTCTTGAGGTCATAATTGGGTCTACACTTCATAAACGCTTTCAGTGCTTTTCATTCCATCAGTCAGAAAGATGCAAAGTTGGAAAGATGAAAGTTCAGCTACCAAGCTCAGATAAGAATAGAGAGGACCCTCCCTGTATTTCCAGAAACTCACATTAAAATAGGCACTTGAATCAGAAAATGAACCATCGGTACAGTGGTGGATGCGGTGTGGTGGGTGCTGTGCAAAACTTCTTTGGTATTTTAAGGTAATGTAGGACATGTCCATAACTGTAACGGAGTACTGCTAGATCCCTGGTTCCCTCTGGAGTATTGATTAGATCTGGTGGCTTAAAGCATCTTAGTCTGTTCATGTGGATAGTTAGAAATTTGTAGTCCTTTCCGTTTTGTGCAGTTTGCAACAATTATCTGCATCGTGCGAGTACCATGTCCATCTGTGGTGTTCGTGGGAGGCAGGTTCGTGGGAGGAGGTTCGTGGGTTCGTGTTAAGAATACTTAACAAACATCTACAAAGTACTACCAGATAAAGGACAGTTTCCAGGCAGTTTGTATGGTAAATAGGAGGAAAAATACTCCCTCTACCCCTACAACTTGGCCTGAGAAAGGCTCATGATTAATTTCTGGTGCATTTCAGATTGCTGATACTTGTTTCTGGAGCTCTGAAAGCTTTGGAATGTATCACTTGATAAATAGTATGTCATGTTTATCTTTTCCAAATAGTTGTGACTCACTTAGGTGCTTTGTCCATGAATTCCTCCTACGGTCCTACTAAATGTTGAAGATGGAGGCAGGACATTCCGACTGCAAAGCACTGGTCACCAGAGCTTTCCTACCCCAGGAATTGATGACTGAGTTCCAAAATATTCAGGTAAATGGTTTGCTGCACACCATTTCATAATAGAGCTAGGGTATGTGAATTAAATTGACAGTAAGTATGGTGTCATTTAAAACCAGAGAAGTGTCGTACTTTAATGAAAACAGTGTCTCTTTATAAGCTGTATGGGAACCTGTTGTCTTGGCATTTTACTCAGCAATCTGTCATCTCAGACCCTCACCAGAAGAGAGCCGAGGTAAGTTATATTTACATCTTTCTTTCATAACCAAAGGGACTCTAATTAATGTTGTTTCTCTTTACAAACACAATCCATGTAGTGCAAGGTGAAAGGTTTAAGTCTGTCCTCGTGATTAGAGCCCCCAGTTGGTGAAAGCTCACCAATCTATCTGAAGTTACTGTAAAATGTTACGAGCGGGGCCATGGTACAGCAGGCTTACTGTGAAGCTATCAAATGCTTCGAATATGGACTACTGAGGCTGATGAATGGAAAAAAAATATTGTTTTCCCTTGCCATGGCATCCTGAATGTGAACAAAAACAGGAACAACATTCAACCTCTCCGTTTTTCCTTCCACAAATTCCTTGTATGAGAAATTCTGCCATGTCAGGCTGAATCCTGACATCCTTTTCCATATTTAAATAGCTTTTATGAAATATATTGCCACTGATATTGAAGGGAACTCACTTAAGTAAAATCTGAGCAAAAGAGGAAGATAGGACTTAGTGCTCATATGCTATTTCTTAATAATAAATTATTTTCCTGGCAAGTAACTAAATTTAACCTGATCCCGTTATCGCTTTGATTACTTAAAAAAAATTACAAATATTGTCCCAAAGAAGACTTACAGAAAATACTGCCTAGCTTCAGTTACTTTCCTTTCCAAAAAAATATTTGTGATCTCTTTGTTCACATAATTATATCTTGTAAATAATTATGTATGAATTTTTGCAGAAAGCACACAAAAGTAGACATTGGCTAAATCTTAAAACCAAAGCAGAGAGAAAGCTGAGTATGGTCACATCTCCCAGAACAAAGTAATACCACGACTCTTCTGCCAGACCTCAAAAACAAAAGGCACACTTTGAAGAAAAAGCAAATAAGCAACAACTCGGAGATATATCTATCCCAGTGAGGCTGTCTTAAATGATGTGTTGTTTTGGCTTAAATGCAGTCCTTTCTACAGAATTATGGAAGAGCATATGGGACCTGACTCCTAAAAGAAGAATAAAACCACAATTCGATTTATATAAATTATCAATATGTCAGTGTAAATAAAATATTTTATATGTATTTGTGTATGTCTATCAATATATGGAAAGTAGTATAGAGGGGCATTACTTAATAAATTCAATTCTGAAAAGAATCTATAGAAGTAAACGAAATGAGATAAAAGCAAAGTAAGCTGGCTTCCTGATCGAGTTAACATCGAATCCTTAACACCTTCACCCTGCTGCTGTGTATAAGGTGGAAATCTGTCCGAACTCAAACTCTGTTCAGCCACAAAATACAGCTGGAACTGCCATGCTGAGAAACCTGAGGTTTGTTTTGCTGATCTCTTCTTTCTCCCATACAGCAAAAGACTCAAACTTATACTGCAAGTAATATTTATGCTCTGCAGAAAATGTCACTGAGTAGCAAGCGCCTATACTGAGCAAAGTGCCATGAAGATGGAATGTACACATCCCAAATTCAGGACTTGAACAGGAGCAACTTAGGTTTGGTTACTTCATCTTTTTATGCATAGCAAAATCAGAGCCATATGCTGCTTGCTGAGATGTCTCTATGGCAAATACAGATTATGTAGAATAAATCTTTTGCTTAAACACAGAAATATTTGTCATGCTGCTGGGTTGTAAGATTGTGTCAAGGCTGGGCCTCATAGTCTCACTATAAAACAAAACCAGAAATACTCTATTTGTATATTTATTTTGTTAATTTGGAAGTCTGTATGTTTAGATATGTGATAAAATCAAAATAGATCTGTGGTAAAATCAACTAATAGGAGACCTGAGTAATACAAAACTATTACTTCATTCATATTTGGTGCTAGTTGTTAGTGTTACGTACATGGAAATGCTTGAAGGCGGACTTCTGGTTCACCCATAACAGTGTAAAAATAAAGAATGTTTGCATAGTTCTTTAAATAAGGAGATTATTTCATGATAACAAGAAGTTTATATTTTGAAAAACTAATGTTATTTTATCAAAATATGAATGGATGGCAGCATATGTTGGAATGCAAAACTGGCAGGCTACTTTTAAAACTAACAGGATCATAACCTATTTTGGGAAAACTGAGTATGTTCAAGTAACTAAATAGAGAAATATTAATGATCTTCCAAGTACTTAGCTTTCCTCAGTTTTTCAGGGCTCTTGGCAATGTCAAGGATCTCTTTTGTGTGTATTATTTTATTGCATGTGTTCTTTGTATTTTTTTTTCTGTAAAATCGAGGTCACATTTAACACCTTGCTGTATAAGATTGCATATGTATACTTTTTGAGGACTGGCAATAAATTTGTGACTAAGCGTGACCAATTATTTGTTTTTTAAAACTTTCTATGTTGGCCTTACATTAGGAGTTTTGAAACTTCTTCAGAATTGTAAATGTATGAATGATAAAGTGTGGGTGAAGTTGTAAATAAAATCATTTCCATCTTTTGTCTGCTATGAAAGACACTTCTAAAGAATGTTCTTCAGCTGCTAATTCAAGTAATCTTTGCCTTTATAGCAATGGCAAAGAAACCATACTAAATCCTACTGTTTAAAAAAAAAAAAAAAGATACTGGTTTTAGGACTGGGCCTTCAGGCACTTTCTGAAACAGAAGCACTTCCAAATATTTAAATTAAGTGTGCTGTGTAAAGTGACTAGGTGACTAGAACTAAAGTGACTTGGTTTAGGCGCAGGCTGTGTAAAAGGGAGGACAGTCAGTCGAGTACTTCTTTCAAGGCCAAAATTAATGGCTGTAAGTACGATGTGGAGGCAGTCTCTCTAGTATTTTTTGGTGATGTGCTCAGGCACTGGTCTCGTAGCTCCCCTCGCCCCGGGGGCCGGGTTGAAAAGCGGCGGCCGCGGGCAGCCCGCGGCGGGCTCTCCCGGCCCCTTCACCTCAGCCCAGCGACCGCCCCCCACCCCCGGCCCTTGGGCAGCGGCGGTGGCGGCCGGAGGAGAGGGGGAAGGAGGAGAAGGGGTGGCGGAGCGGGCGGTAGGTCGGCGTGTGGCGGGGAGGGAGGCGGGGAGCGGCGGCGCCGGGTGCTGGGGACGGTGCCGCCGAGAAATCTCCTCAGAAGAAAGAGGGGAGCCGCATGGCCCTGCCTCAGGCGGGCTGTGCTAGGGCTGCCCTCCGTGCCCGCTGGTGAGAGTACAGGGCCGTTTGTTTTGTCGGGTTAAGCCACTAAATGTTAGTTCCATGTGTTAAATTTCGAACAGGAACGTGCTGAAGGGCTGGGTGGTTTGCTGAGGAAATGAGGACTTGTATGCTTGTTACGGCAATAAACAGAACTGAAGCGTGCCAGATGTTTCAGCAAAGTACATTAACACTGTGTCTTTAATGTTACACAAAGATAAGCATTACATCAGAGAGCTTTGCGATCAGGAAAGTACAAAGGAGGTATCATAAAAATAATCAAGTCAGTTGCATGGTCAGTTTATCAGGCTGCTGAACAGAGCCAGTTGAATTTTATTTCTTGGTTTAAGAAAACTTCTTCATGAAGTGGAGTTTCAGGTATGAAATTGCAAGGAATATTACTGTCATGCAGGCAAGAGCCACATGATTCTGCCAGAGGCCCCAGGTACTCACGTCAATGCCTTGATTTTGAAGATACTGGTCTCCAGTACACCACCTACAGATAAATACAAACATTTACAAACTTTGTCTGTTTTAAGTATTTAGGAAGATCCCTAGAAGTTGTCCTCTGATTTTATGTCAATAGGAGGCTGGGCAAACCTCTGTTAAATGTTACAGTTTTATTTTCTATTTATAATTTTATTTTTCAGGTAGCTACAATCAGTTTCTTGCAGGAGGCTGAAACTGATTTTGTTAGGCTGCATGATCGTAATGTGCATATGCATTTCAGTAAATATAGTATTAAAAAAAGAGAAGAGCATAATGCCAGGTATGTCTAATGTTAATGAAGTGTGAAAAAGCATAGACTGTTCTCTGCAGACCTATGCAAAAACCCAGTAAGAGTCCATCTTCCATATAAAAGCTCCTGTGAATTCTGCTGGTCATTGATAAACGTCCATGAACAGACTAAGACTCATGGTGGGATTCATTTTAATGTACCCAAATACTTACATAGGGATTAGCTGTTGAAAGTTATTCTTGCCAGGTAACCCTGTGTTGTTACTGATGGTGCAAAAGTTCAGACCAGACAGTTCATTAATTTGTAATGCCTTTTAAAGTAAAAGAAACAATGACAACAGAAATTAGCAGGTAAAGGAATGATAAGTTAGCAAGTTGAGACATAATTCAATTGCTATATATTATAAAAGTGTGATGGTATAATTATTTATAATGTTGGCCAAATATACTTTTTTTTTTTTTTTTTTTTAACCAAGAGCAGCACAGTGCCTTTTCTGTCAAGAGAGAAATTCATGCAGTCCACACAGCACAATGCTCGAGTGTCTGTAAGCTGTAACACCACCCATGGGTTAGAGTGCTTTTGCACAGGAATATCACAGTCCCATTATGTTCCAGTGCATGTAATTGCTTAGCTTTGTCTCTCTCTCTCTCTCTCTCTCTCTCTCTCTCTCTCTCTCTCTCTCTCTCATTCGAGGTCCTTCCTTCTTATAGAAATCAGCTCTTCTAAACAGCCATGGGTGCTACTTGATGAGAATCCCTTCTTTCAAGATACCACACTAAGTCTGAAGATCGCTGTATTTAACTAGCTCATCTTTTGCTCACTAATGCATTAAATTTGGAATTTCTTCTATCATTAGTAAAGGGCTTCCTTTTAAGCAAATCATCTTCATGTCAGTACACAGGAAACTACAGCACTTACTGTCATTCCATATCGAGGGATGCTAAAGTACTTGAGCCAGGAAAGCCAGGACATGATGCTCGTGAGATTTACCAGCAACCCAGAGAAAATCTAGAGTCAATGAAAATAAAGTAAAAAAAAAAAAAAAAAATAGATTAAAAAAAAAAAAGTTGCTGCTAACATGGTATTTTCTAGCTCTTGACTCCTCTTCCTCAGATTAAAACCAAGTTGGCAGGCATTTCTAAAGGAAGGAGCTCTTGCAGTGGGGTGGGGAAGGAAGCATTTCTGCTGCTGAGCTTGAAGCCGTGGCCCCATGAGGTCCTTCTCCTCGGCTGCATACACTCTGCTTGAGGCAGCCCGCTTCTGGCAGGTTTGGTTGTTGGTTCGGCTGTTGTAGTTCCAATCTGCCTGGTGGCTGGTGCCACAGGCGCAGGGGCAAGTACAGTCATGGTCTCAGAGAGCGAGGGGTTCTAGTCGTGTCCATGGACCATCGCTCCGAGCACTTCTCCACATTGCTGGCAGTACTCTGCCTGCCGGAGCTGCTGACAATACCGCAGGGAAACTCTCCCCACCTCGCACCCAACCCCAGGTTGTTTTGGAAAGCACAAATCCAAACTCAACCCCGTGGTCTTTTTGCAGAATTTGGCTGAACTCTGTGCAGTTTGGATTTCTTTCTAGTGAAGTAAATAATGCTACTCACAATCATAAAAACAAATGTGATAGTCATAAATAGGTTGGCTACAGCGACCACGTTCTGTCCTGTTGCGATGGCTAGAGCCATGGAAGTGGCTGTGTAGGACACCATCGTAAGGGTAAACAGCATTATAAAGAAGGCTTCTGTTGTCGGTTTCAAACCTTAAAGAGCAGAACAAGAAAGTTTTCAGTATGATCCTGCCAAAAGCGATACCACAAGCTCTACAGTGCTGTGCTGCCTACAGACTGTCTTGTCTGGCAGCATAGGCTGTGCAGTTGAGACCCAAGACTGCAGCTGGACTGTGACATCCAAAATGTGCATGCCCTGTTAGCAGAGGGCAGGATGAATAAGGGATATGCCTGTAACTGCAGTAACATTGGAGAAAGTTCGCACAAGATGTGGTAGAAGTTAAGAGTGGGTACTCCACATAGGCCAAGGAGAAGGAAGGCTTCTATGCTGTCTATGAAAACAGCAATTTCTGGTGAGCCTCCATAAGTGGCAATTATGGAGTATTTCACTTTTTACAGCGGAGAGCTCCCCTAATTGCCAGTGGTATTTGGTAGCTGTGGCTTTGGTAGCAAGGTCTCTCGTGACCCAGTTTCACAGTCTAATGAGAGATGACTGAGTCTAATGACAGCTGATGCTGCCTTCTTTTCTATTCCATGGGGGAAAAACTCTGATCAAAGTGAACTGTGATGATTTTGTAATTTGGTTTGTACTTTCAAGCTTTTGGGACATCCCAAAAGCCTTATGCTAGGAAAACAGTCTGCCTGGGACATGTTTGAGCATGGCATTTGAAGGTGTTGCAGTGTTGTAAAAGTTGGTGCCAGCAATTTTCAAATTTCTGCTCATTAACCAGAAGACTTTTCACCAAAAAGAGTAAGTAAGTTGATAGTAACTCACACTACACGCTGTTCTTATAAAAAAACCTTTTCCTTTGATAGGTATTATTGCAAGCATAAAAAAAGTATCTTGTAAGAGTCACTGAAAGTTAAAACAGCTATAAATGAAAAGGAAGAAATCAAACACATATGGTATTGACTGTGACTCTCCTCTTTCTAGGGGCAGTGGAGAAGAAACACACTACATGTTCTGATCAAAATGCTCAGATATTAAGAAGTGTGTCTGTAAAAGCATGGTATGCTGCAGGCAAGCACAATAACTGGTGCCATGCCAATGTAGCGCTCTAGCATATATAAATCTACGTATATACATATACATATATACAAGTGAGAGTCTTGTTAATTTGTTGGGGGGGGGGTGGGGTGTAACAGAACTGTGGAAGGCAATACTTGCCTAACATGAAGTATGTTATGCAGGTGAAGATGATGCTCGGTAAAGTCCTCATGGGTATCAAATCAGCCATTAGCTTTGAGATGAAATATGCAGCTGTTCCGTAGTATCCGCTGATATACTCATGTCTGGAACACAGAAATATGTACAGCATGTCACAAAATCTGATCACTAAAGTACATTTGTTTTAACTTGGAGACAAATGAAGTCTGGCGTGAACTGGAAGAAGGGGAAAAAAAAAAAGTTCTTTCATGGATAGACTGTAATGTTAACGTCCGGGAAGCCATTCACTACAGTAATGGTGCTGTTTTCATATGCAAATCAATATGAATACTTGTGCACATGTTTTTTAGTAGAGGTCTGTATTGGCAAAACAGAGAGAGTAATGCTTAATTAACTTTCCTTTTCTCGGTAGTACAATCCGTACAGCCTTAAAGAGTCCAGTGAGGCACTATTTAATGTTGTCACTAGCGAGTCACAATCTTACTAATCAATACCTAAATAGGGTGTTCACCGATTTTTTTCCTATAAATATTAATTTAAAACTCTGAGGCATGTGCAATCATAGATATGGTTTGGAGGATTTGCAGACAGTTCACTAACAAACAGGCTAAGAGTACGCATGGAGCACTGACAGGGAAGTAATTTGAAAACCCTACACAAGGCATACTTAAATGTCCAGGAAGATAAGCAAACAGATGACCTCTCCAACAATAGACCATGTTCATGTTTTAATAGGTTTTACTTACATAAATATCTTCTTTTCCACAACAAAGAGTTCAATAGCTGAAATACTGCTGAAGCACTGGTTGGTGGTCAGAAAGAACATGGCACCAACTCTACAAACAGCAAAACGGTAGGCAGCATTAAAAACGTTATACAAATGTGGTTTTTCCACTGCGGCATGTGCAGGCCCACGCATAGTGCCTGGAGTGTGGCAGTGTTTGACCTCCTGTACAGGGTTCCCCAGGAAAACGCGTGGCTGCAAATTTGGGGCTACAGCAAAGCTGACATGGTGCGCACAGCATTTTGCTACACGAGGGCAAGGACAGTCTGTTCTTTGATACGGTCAAAAGCTTGAAAATGAACTGAATTTCCTATTTTTTTTTTAAGTTTAATTTCCTGAGAGTTTAAAAATCCTCTGGCTGCGCAGCATATGTCTGATAAAAGACAAGGAAACCTTGCTGTCACACTTTTATAAGTGGTTTAAAACTAGACGGCGGATATGTCAGTGCTTTGAAGCAGTTCCTTGCAGTCTGCTGCTGTTCTGCATTTTCAGCTGCCTGACGGACACTGAAAAATGTCATCCTGCTGAGGAACATCGTTCTCTTCAGCTGGACGGCTTGGCCAGGCTGCAGCACACCGGGCAGGACCGGGCTCCTGCATCGCTGTTGGGCAGGGACGAAGGAGACCACCCTCACCTCCATCACTAAACCAGCATGACCTTACGTACTGAGGAGGAGCATTTGCTCTAATGAGGCCAATAGATTTCCTGATGCTCTCAGTGGTTGCTTATCCCATCCTGTCCCGTATCCTATCAGAACAACGAGGGAGCTTTTGGAAATCCAGCAAGTGAACTGACTAACCTGTTCTGGAGGCCAGAGGTGTCATTTTTAAGTCCAAAGAAAATGGCACCTACAATCAGTCCCAGGAAAACTGTAACAACCACCTAAATGTAAAAAAAAAAGAAAAGAGCAAGAAAAGTATTGTTCTCATTGTTTTCAAAGCCTCAGCAATTATTTTCACACTCCCCAGTGTACAGTTGTGGGGCTCTGTTGCACACCTTATTCACGGGATTTGTTCTTAACAGCATTGGTATCAGGCATTTCTGTCATCTGTAAGCCCCAGCGATGCCTGAGCCTTAACACACTAAATCACTTGGTCTAGGGTACCCTGTCCCCAAGATCTTGCTGACAGGAATAAGTGTCAGGGATAATTGAGCTCCGAAGCCAAGTGTACGGGAAAGCAAGGATCCTAGCAAGACCCCTTTGGAGGAGATTAATGAACAAGGCTTAATGAAGCGTGTACTTGTAAAGGAATGCGTGTAAAATCCATCCCTAACGAGGTGGGGAAAGAAAAGAGATTGTGAGAAAAAGTCAGGACTGTTAACCTTGGGGTATTATGACATGGGTGGGAGATTAATTCTTGTCACAAGGTCAAGCTTTTACAAAGCAATTATTAAGGATCTCCATAATATCAGCATACAGACACACACACGTACTCAGAGCCTTTTAACCTTGGGGACTCTGGGCTCATTTCCACTCCACGCTGGCTGCTTTGTTCACTTGTTATGTAGAATGTAACAAAGACAGCAGTCCCTGCCCCTGCCTTGGGCCGGATTTTTCTGTTGCCTCCCCTGCTGTGACTCGCCATGGGAGCTTTGCTGGCGCAGAGCCTGCAGGGTTTGGTTGGTGCACTGGGGGACTCCTGAGGCCTGGTAGCCTCCGTGTTTGAAGGCAACACGCGACTTTGAACTAGACCACACTTCTGGCTTTGGTTTTGCTGAAAAAGCAGTGCTAACAGGGCCAGTTGGTAGAACATGCTCATGTTCTGTAGCAAGGGCCAGGCTCTGGTTTTAATGACTTACTTTTCAGAAGGTATCACACTCATTGTGAACAGACTGGGAAAGTAACTCTACATGCGAGCCAACACTTAGTGAGCTAAGATAATTAATTATGCAAGCGAAGTCATTGAACTATCCTTGGGTGGAGGTGAGGGGCAAGATTTGAGGCCAAATCCTGCTGTGCCAAGGCTGGACAATCAGCCTAGAGTCTGAGGCATGCTCCTGAGACGAGGTGTGCAACTACGGGGAGGTCATCTGTCCCTGGCCAGCAGCAGGGAGCAGAACACCTCGCTGGAGAAGACCCTGCCTCCCGAGGTTTTATGTAGCCCAAAATACATCACTGAACTCATTGTGTTGGTCATATGGGAGCATTCAGGGCATCCTCTGGTGAACCAGGTGTCCAGACCCTGCACACACTTTTTTTCAGATGCTACCTTCAGTCAAAATACCAAGAGGCAAAACTGTTCCCCACGGCTGGTCTAATACAGGAGCGGGTGAAAGTCAACATATATCGCAAACCAGATAGATACAAGTAACGTTACCTGAGCTATGGAAGCTTGAGGGTTTCCTACCAGGTTTTTGAACGTGCGCCTGGACACCCACTTCAGCTGATGACAGAAGGAATTGGTATATGTAATTTGTCTGAAAAATGCTTTTGTTTTCTTTGTATTTCCCAAAGAAATATTCTCTAGTATTGTTTTTGTTTCTTGGTAGTAGGCAGAGTTGCAGTATTTTTCTGCTAACTTCTCAGCCAAGGTTGTGTTGTATTCAATGTGTTCTTCAATGCTCTCTGCTGGAAAGGTTCAAAAAAAAAAAGATTTAAAAAAAGAGTAGTGTAAGGGATGGGAAGATTCGTTAGGCACTAGGTCTAACGAGTTCTGCAGTTGGGGTGGGAGCATTACTAACGAAGGAGAAGAATTGATATGCATGTTTAGCTCCGGAGACCCGCTGCACTCAGCCTTGTGCTAAAAAGCGTGCGTGACTGCAGGTGAGAATTGCTGGTTTGGGGATGATTTCAGCCTTACCCCAACTTCAGGGAAGCATTTCCCTGTCCTTATTCCCAGCCTACTTGGAGGTGGGAAATAGGAATTTCAGAACAGATAAATCATTCCATTATGTTAAAAATAACTGGCATAGCTACACCAAATTTGTTCCTAACCGGAATAATTGTCCCAGTTTATCATTAGGGCTAGTGCAGGGCTTCCGTTGATTTGCCTTGAAGATGAAACCAGCTACTTCTCTGTGCTGAGCTGTAACAAGATTTCCTTAAATTCCCAGACATTACAGCTTCAGCACAGACAAATATTCTTGTGCCTTTAACACCTAGTAATTTGATTGTGACGCAAAAGCATACAGGTCAGTTTGTTGAAGAAATGGATAACAACAATAAATTAATAAATACCTCTTTATGAGAGGCAAACTATTGCAGAGACAGGAATATTTTATATAGTAGGGCTGTACATGAATTTGGTATTTATTTCAGGAAGTGTTAATTATTTTCAATGTATAAACAAACAGTATTTAGGAAGGTCATAGCCTTAAAGCAACATGGGTCAGCAGTACATGATAACCCGAGGCATACAGATAACCGCATGCGCGTATAACACTGTTACTGCTCGTCTGACACTGTGAGTGATGTGTCTGTGTCGGGCTGGACGCCCGGCTACAGACACGTGGCAGATATTGCATTCAGCTCTCTGCCTTGTACCTGAGTGGGCTTCGTCGGTCTTGTTCACCACCACCGCCGTGGAGTCCCCGTTGATGATGTCCAGGAAGAAGTCGGCAGGATTGTTGTAAGGCTCGCACTCGTAGCCTGCAGTGACAGCGTGACAAGCGCTAAGTGGCAGCTCGGTGATGGGCAGGAGGCTGCGTGCAGCCACCACGCCTGTACGAGGGATGAGCGGCGCTGCCGGACGTGCCATCAGTGAAGGCAGGGCAGCACGCCTGCTCAACCCCAGCCCACGCTTTGTCTGATTAACACGTGCCCAGAAACAGCTGATTAGAAGTCAGCCCTGTCATCCAAAATATACAGGTCAGGAGGTGGAACCCCAAGAGAAACACTCAGCCTGCTAAAATCTTGGGCTTGCTAATCCATACCACATCCAGTTCTCATCACGCGCTATTGCCGTTTGTCTTGCTCAAATGCTCGTGCAAGCTGCGGATGTAGGCGCAGCAGTCACCACGGTGCGTTATGCTCACCGATAGATTGGAAGTAGCCGATGGTCTGCTGAGCGGGGCCGTGGTACAGCATCCGCCCCGCGGCCAGGAGTGTCAAGCTGTCAAACAGCCGGAATATGGAGTACCGTGGCTGGTGGATGGAGAAGATGATTGTTTTTCCTTGCTTTGCCATCCTGAACGGAGAGTGAAGAATAACAGAGGTGTTAGCTGCAAGAGTCCTTTCAGCATTTAGACAGAGAATTTGCAAGGTCAGTTAAGGCTTGGTCAAGGGCAATTAAGTCGGCGTGTGAGAGAGGAGAAGGGGGAAGGAAAAAGGATGCAGAGGAAATCTATAGGTGATACCTAAAGTGCCTCTGTGAGAAAAGGGAAGTTCCCTCTCGCTGGGGAGGCTGCTGGGGGAGAAGGTCCAGGAAGGCTCTGGTGCAAATTGGAAGGCTCTGGAGAGAGGCGTTTAAGTTGTTGAAGTGTAAGAAATGCAAAATGAGGTAAAATTTGCAAGTTTTTGTTTTCCCAAAGATAGGGCTGAGATGTTGTGATGGGGAAGAATCTAGCTGCGTTCTAACTACTATCTGTAGTCAGACTGTATGGCAGGCGTATTTATCACTGTTCTGGCCAAGGCAGATGTGAAAATAAACACTTGCATCTAAGAACATAGCTGTCAGGGACAGACGGCAGCCCTGGTGTGCACTTGGGACATTGCTTGGCACTGGGAGACCAGACTGCCTTTTCTTACTGCCTTTGCAGTTTTGGCTCGGTGGAAAACAGTGATACGTGTGATTTCCCTGTCTGCTTATTCTAATCATAATCCAAGTGCAAACCAAGTGCAGGCACTGGTTCCAAGGACATCACCTTTTCAGTAGCAGCAGGACGGCGTTAGCGGTGCTGGCATCCAGTCCAGTGGTTGGCTCATCCAAAAAGAGGATGGTGGGATCTGTGATGAGCTCCATCCCGATATTGGTCCTTTTCCGCTCTCCCCCGGACACCCCACGAGTGAACTGGGTGCCAACCTGGTGCGGAACAAGAAATTTGTGTCATGTGGCCTGATAACACATGCTGCAGTGACCAGCATCCTCCTGGCACGGCGGCATTCTGGAATAGCTGTAAGAAATTTCTTGACATTAGAGTTAGCTGCGGTATCCTCACTACCTTTCCCCGTCCCCACGGTGTGATAACGCATGCAGTAGCAGCGCAGAGCCTGTACCGGTCACCACGCAGAGGTGTTGTTAATTCTTACAGTACTGAAATTCTCTTTACTTTACTTTACTACTTTACTTTTTTTTTTTCATCTGTCACGTGGCTAATTAAATCACTTCATATTTCTTCATGATTTAAGCACTGCATTTAAATGCCATTACCTTGGAGTCCGCCACTTTGCTCAAACCCAGCTCCTTGATGATCTGATTAACTCGTTCATTTCTGTCCTGCTCCTTCACAGACTTTGGCAAACGGAGTGCTGCTGAGAACTGGAAGTTTTCTCTGATGGTCAGGGTTCCCATCACCACATCGTCCTTCAAAAGAGAAAGAGCAGATACTCGGTGTTCACTCGGCAATTTGTGTTTCCTCTGATAACTGCATCTAGCTGTGTTTTATGTGGTCCTTGCATGGAGAGGGGTGGTGGCAACTGCCACAACATGTGGCAGGAGCTTCCAAGGAGGAAGGAGGGAAAGGTATGCCCGGAGGGATGTCGTTTTCCATCACTTCTTGGCATGTGCTGCGCCCCAGCCCACCCCGGACAGACCACGGCATTGGTGATACCACTCCTGGGCAAGTGGAGGTGAGAGCTGTGTACTTGCAGCGCTGCTGCCATTTCTTGCAGCTGCGGGCAGGAGGGGACAGGAGCAGCCTTGGGGAGATGAATGCTGTCCTACCTGCACTACGTATCCAGAGGTACATTTAAAGTTGGCAGGCTGAGGAGCTCCGTTGATCAAAATGTCACCAGAAAGCCCGTGAGGGTCTTTCCTTGCAGCCAAAATGTCGAGCAGCCTAGAAGAGAAGGAGGTCACTTTGTGTAATCAGCATGTACGAGGTCAGATGACACAAGATGGACAGCGATGTGTAGGCATTCTGTAGTAGAAAGATGCCATTTAGAAAACATCCGTCAGCCTTCAAGGGGCTGAGTTTCTTTTCTCCTGGCTTCTTAAGGAAGTGAGGTCTGTGCAATTTCACAGTTTGTGTCCATTCACTCAATAGTAGGAGCTTAACCCGGAATGGTACGTAGTGTATCATCAGTGAAGTGTGCTACACTTAAATTACATATTTGTCATTTAAGCTGATTGCCTGTTTTGAATTCACATATTTCTCAGAAATCAGTGAGATTTGCACAGTTGTAAATGAAAACAAAATCTTTCCCTGAAAGTCTTGTCTATTACTGCAAAATATGGGCAGATTCATTTTCTCCTTGGTGTAAATAATGCATAGAACAGAGGGGACACTTACGAAGATTTACCACTGCCAGTGGGCCCCAAAATTGCATTCAGTCCTGGTCTCATGATGCCACTGTAAGACAAAATAGATAGATGGCATCAGTAGTTCAGAGTTTCTCTGAATCTGATTTTCAGGCAGGCTACACTCAGAAGCCGGGTGGAAACAGTTTTTAAGTGTTGCGCTGGGGAGAAAAGCCTGTAGAAATGATGGATGGGGATGCTGCTGCCTTTTCTCCTGGTTGCTGGAGCACGCGCAGGCGTTGCTGGTAGTTCTGCCTAGCCCCTAAACATGCACTCAGCGAGCACTTGTGTACGCGAGAGGCAGGCTGCACGTGCAAATGCCTGCGTGTTGTGATGCCAGCTTTGTCTGGCACTGAACTCTGGTGCTGCTTGTTAGCAGTCCTCGTTGTGAGTACCTGGGCTTTGGGTCTGGCCCAGGACAGCCGTTCTCGTGGTCTAGCACCGTGCAGCCTTGGAGGCTTGGTTTTACTTTCTGACCCGTGCTTCTTCCCCTTTAATTTCTTATCGTGGAAATTTCTGGTTCTACAGATTAAGAAACATACACAGTATACATATGTGGCTTTATATGTGATTTTAACACAAAAACCAGTATGTAATGAAGCAAATGCAGATGCTGCAATTTTTGTAAAAAGGGAAAGAATAACGCATGTTAAGCATTGGTCTCATAAAGCAAACCAGGAGATGGGCCTTCTCTTGCCTTGTGGCAAACAACCAACGTAAGGCAGGCGAGTTATCGTAACGTGCGGCCCTCAAGGACAGTGGGAAAGATTTTACCAGCTCATGGTTTGTAGACACGGGAACTGCATAGGGCAAAAGACCCACAGTGTGAATCCAGCACCCGCTGGTCTTTCCTGTGTTCCCGGGGTGAGCCAAGGCACGAGCGAAGAGGAGCTGCCTGTGTTTATCACCACAGCACAGTGGGAGACGTGCCGGGCAGCGTGCAGTGAGCACAAGTGGCTCATTTGCCACAGCCACAGTACTCTGGCCATGGCCATAACTCAGGTAGGTGAAAGCAAGTATATATATTATATGTAACATATATATAATTCTGCGCATTGTGCTCAGTAGCTGAGTGATGGCAGTGGGCTTCACTGCCAGGAACAGAAATAAAAGATGGGCTTACTCCAAAGAGACGTCAAAATACCTACTTGAGATCTCTCAAAACTTCTTTACTGGCTGTTTTTCTACAGCACAGGAACCCGGACTTCACCTTCACATGGTAGGAGATGTTGTGGAAAGTTAGTGTGCTTCCTCCCTTGTTTGCCAAGTCTGGAGAGGACTGCTTGCTGCTCGGGATGCCGTTTGTACTCGACTCTGACATCTGAATGTTTATGTGGGACTGGCCTCCTGCCATTTTTCCTCTAGAAATTAAGAAAATAGAGGGGGGGGGAGAAGAAGCTTGGTTAGGTATGGAGAAGAAAGATGTGTCTGTCCCAGTGCGTGGCACTGGACCTGCTGGGGCCCTTGCAGATGCATCCATCCCAGTCTCTCTCCATCTGGGTCCTGCAGCTGGAGGTGAGGCAGAGCTGGCGAGGATACGGCTGCAGCGCCTGCAGCTGGAGGAGCCTCCCAGCCCTCGCGAGCCCTTCTCCTGCCCGAGCTCCAGGCACCTTTCACTGCAGGGCTTTGCTGACTTGACGCTCCTCCTGGAGGGCAGCCTGGGACAGAGGAGCACTGCACATAAATTCTGCCAGCATGTTTGAGACCGCCAGCGCAACGGGCTCTCTGAAAGGCCAGCTGCAACCTGTGAGGGGCAGGGGGACCTGGCTTGATACTCCTCTCACCCCTGGCACTCCTGTGCAGTGACAGCAAAATTTAGAAATCGTTGGTTTATGTTTTTAATCGAAATAATTTGGTGAGGCTACAGGAACACAACAACTGGCACCGTTCCTAAGGCTTTCTTTTCCTTGGGCTTGTTTTTATGTCAAATCCAGAAGGCTGTTGCAGTGTAATAACCATCATTACCTCCCCCCCTTCCCTTGTCAGCCAGGCTCCTACCTGTAAGCCCATCTCAAGGTGCAGGCAGCACGGGGAGGCTGCGCTGGAGGAACATGCTCCTGGGGGATGCTGGCCAGCCTTGCGCAGGCAGACCTTTGTCCCCTTTGTGCTCCCGAGTGGCACGGGCTAGCTGAGACAGGGGCAGGATCTGGCCCCTCAGTGTATATCAGGGGGACTGCTCGGAGTCTAACTAGGGCAGTTGGCCCCGGGGGAAATGTTGGTAACACAGCAGTTTGGGGCAACAGAGAGGCAAGAGGAGCTGCCAGGAGCTGTGGGAAGGTCAGTCCCCTACGTTGATGTGGCTGTTCCCTTGCAGCAGGGAACACAGATGGCGAGACCTTCTCAGGCATGCTGAATAAATGGGAGAGCAGTTAATAAAACGAGCCTCTCCAAAACAGCCATTTAATCTAACGGAGTCATATGGTCACATAAAAACCCAGCCCTTATCTTTTCCACTGATGCTGGCATGCTGTTGTGGTTGTTTGACAGCCAGCCAAGTTCCCGGCGGCGATGAGCACAGTGACGTGCTGCCTTCAGGACCAGGCTTTCTCCATGGGAGGGCTGGTGGCCAGCAGCACGATCCCACCAAGGCCACCTCTTCTGACAAAACCATGGGCTTCCCTGCCAGCAGAAATGTGAGGTCTTAGCGTTTCAGCCCCTGTCACATAATCTTGCACCAATTTTCCCGTGATGAAAAGAAACCGCGTTCCACATGTGATTAGGATGGGACTGATTTATTTTTAAGTTAAGCTAAAATGGATCCTCAGTAAACTGAGCATCATTTAGATGTGTGGCAGTTAAAGCCTGGAGGCCTTTTACTGACAAACTCCCTGCGCTCTTATCTGCTTGCCCCAGGGAAGACTTCTCTGCCTGCCGGAGAGCAGCAGGACTAGCCTGGCTGGGCACCAACTGCTGCCCTGTAAGAGGAGGTTTTGCTAAAGCAGAGATGTGCGCTCAGAGCCACTGGGGGAATGTGTCGCCGACAGTCTCACCGTGCGCTGAGCAGACGGACGTTTGCTTGCACACGTATGGGCTACCAAACCCTCAGCTGTGGAGCGGCACCGTTACAAAATCCCTTGAAGCACTGGGCAGCCAGCTGCACGGTGTGGGTGCGGAATACATCAGAAGAAAGCGCAGCACTGACCTAGGTATACTGATGCATCTGTACGGTACCTAGCTGAGTATTTTACTCACCCAGATTTTTCTCAGCTTAATATTTCAGTATTACTGATGGAACATTGCGAACATGCTGTGTGTGAGGTGGGAGTCTGTGGAATGGTTTCCTTGTTTTTCGTTTTGTTTGGGTTTGCTGCTTAGTGGCAGCTAGGGCCACAGAAGGGCACTGGCACAGCCAGGCTGCTGATGTATGTCAGCACGGCACTTAGCGGCTGCGGCGGCTCTTCAGAGCGACTAGTGGTCATTGAAGAACAAAACGGCAAAATTCTCTGTTGCTTAAAAGTGAAGTGGGTAGTTGTCAGCTGCTATGTGAAATCTGTGTTAGTTTTTAAAAGGAGTATGGCCATTGTGCTCGGCGTGATAACACAGCCTTGGTTCTGGACGTGCTGGTGGGAAGGGAGCTCTGGAGGCTGCATACCAGCTGTGAGCAGGATGATCCCCAGCTCCTGTGGTGGAAACCTCCAGCTGGAGACTGTTCCAGCAGTGCTTTGGGTCGCAGCTGCCACGGCGCAGGGAGAGGTGGAAGTGTTACCCACAGAAGTAAAGTCTGTGCGCCCCAGCATGAGGCTTGTAATTTGGTTCTCTCTTTTGGAAACCTTTTTTTTTTTTTTCCTCATTCCTGTAGGATAAGTGCTCCCAGTGAGATGCTCATTTTATAAACAAACCCTTCCATTTCTGATCTATCACTAAGCTTCTCCATAGGAATACAGGAGGATGCTCCTTTATGGCAAATGTAATTGTTAGCTGTTTGTAATTGCTTCTTCAGAATGGATTTGTAAATATTACTGTAGTTCTTGTAGAGAAAATTTATTAAGTTTAATGTGAGATAGAGCTACGAAGCATGTTAATTCAGAACACTTGCAGGACAAAGAAACAACCTTGACAAAATCTTAATCAAATTGCTTCATATGCAAGCTAGAATTCCCTAAATGAAGTTGCCTAGAATTCATTGCAAATTGCTTTCAAATATCAAATCCTTTAGATCAGAAAGGAGCAGGAGAGTCAATGACATTGTGTACTGGCCACCATATTCAGAAACACTCATTAATACGATGAAATATTTCATATCCTCATCAAACCAGCTCTGGTTAAAATCCATTATTTTTGCATCAGTTGAATATAAAATTGATGCGCTCTTTGGGACTATTACGAATTGGATTTATTTTCCCCACATCTTCTAAAATATTTTTGTTGCAACTGCTTTCAACATTGATCTCAGTCCAAGCCTAATGGAAAAAACTTTCCTTTAGAGAGACTTAGTGTCAGAGATTTTTTTCAGGAGACAAAATATTGGATCTTGAGATTTAACATTTTACTAGTGGCAAAATGAAACTACTTTCTTAAATATACCATGAAATCTCATTGCCCGAGGTTCAAATGCAAAGACAAACTCATTGTGCTCACTTTTCTGTGTCTGCTTCTCAGACTTACAAAGTACAAAGTCTTATTCTCTGTTCATATGCAATGGCACAAAGCAAAACGAGAAACAACATACAACAAACCACCACTGACTTAATCTTACTTTAATCTTTTAACTGCACCAAACCCTGTCTGGAGTCTTTCAAACTGTTTTGGTGAATCTGATTTGAAAGCCTTAAGATATATTGTATGTGTAAAAGCTAAGTGACATTCCTTCATGCCAGTCTTCCTCAAAGCTTTGGCACCGGCGAAATGTGCAGTTCAAATACAAAAAAACATCCCAGTGAAGTGGCGGCAAAATTTCAAGTGGCAAAATTCAGCAGTGCATTTTGGTTGATTTTTGAAAATCTGTCTGATTATTTTAAGTATTTTATCTCTATAGAGAATTGGAGTTGAAATTACTTAGGGAGGAAGAGTTTTGGTGACCCCAGCAGCTTTCGGCAAAGTTTTCTAGACGAAGGTCTAAGCCTTCAAATCATAACCTGTCCTCCTTTTTCTGAATCCTTGAGCCTGCCAGGGAAACTACTGTTGAAAAAGCTTTTATTTCTCTTATCGATAATGGGGACAAAGTTTAGCTTTGTGGCGTGCTAGCTGAAATGGTTTGTATTATAGACATGCATCTTAAACTGTGGATAAATATAAATTCAGAGGGCTGCACAGCCTCATACTGCCAGCCCAGCACCGCACAGCCTTCTTTCTCAGAAAAACGCATAGGAAAATAAAACTGCTTGAGTAAGTAAGGATAATGCGATTCGGACAATCTGCAAGTTAATTGGAAACCAATTTACTGGGACTTTGTAGCCTGCCTTTGGTGCAAAGCAGCCCTCTGCACTCAGGTAAGTGTTGTCTGCAGTGCATTAAGACACACAGGCAAGCTCTGAATGTGGCTCTTCTTGCAAAATAGTCTTAACTTTTCACTGTTTCACTAATTTTACTTTAACCCTCGAAGCTTTCTCCCCCCATTTACAAATCATATATTCATGAATTCCATGCCGAATTTCTCAATCCAATTCCTTGGAGAGCTAGGAAAAAGTAGGCAGGTGTTTCGTTACGTTTTCAAAGCCGCTGGATAAAACAGAAAACCGAACCCAAGCATGCCATGATGGAAACACTTCGCAGTGGCAGAGCAGCCCCTGTGTGCCCCGGGGGGCAGAAGAGCAAGCCCCCAGCCTGAGTTGTGCCTGCTGCAGCCGCAGTGGCGGGGCCACGGCCGGTCACTCACCCGCAGCGCTGGGTCAGGGCAGCAGGACGGCTGAGGAGGTGGCAGGGCGGTGGGAGCCGCGGGGAGCAGAGCGGTGTCCCCAGCCGCTGGCTCGGCCGGCAGGGACGGGTTGTGGCTCCGGCGTCATCGCATCTTCTGCTAAAGTTGGGTTCCCCCTGCGCCGTCACCCCAGGGAGTCTCCACCCTCCGCAGGGGTAAGGAGAGGGCAGGGCCAGGGCAAGGCAGGACTTTCACCTCTTCTTACTTCAGCCTGCCGAGTGGTGGTGGTTTCGTGGGATAACGGGTGAGGGCATGTCCTTGATGCTGTGCAGGGAACCAAGCCTGACACAGCCTGATGCAGGCAACTTGGTCCCTGGCGCATGCTGTCTCCGTGGCTGTGCCTGGACATCCTCTCAAAGAGGCCACGGCTTTCTAGCAGCTGCGCTGACACGCGCAGTGGTGGTGGTGGTGCTGAGCACTCTGCTCCTCGGGTTTGCTGCCTGTCCTGCTTCCCTGTGCCAGGTGCACTGCAGTTCCCAAGCGCAGCAGCCCCAAAGGCGAGTCGCGCCTGGAGAAGCTCCGTCTGCAGCCCGGCTGTGCTGCTGTCACGTGCCTGCAGCCCCGGCACCGTCGCCAAGCCAGCTTTTGTAGATGAGTGAGTTAATCTCTTAATGTTCGGGAATCGCATTCCTGGGCTCTTACCCTTTCTTTTATTACTAATTTTAACATGATTTAATTTTTTATATTTATATAAGACTTGCAAGCGTCCTAGTAGCTAGTGAAGGCTACAGCGTGGTCCCAGTAGTGTTTGACAAGGTATTTATATGACTAAATAAATGCAGAAAATACCAGTATTTCATGCAGGGAGCACATCTGCACTCTCACCTGGTCTCATTTTGGGTATCCCCCATTGAGTCAGCAATAACCAGAGCACTAGCACATGACCCAGAGGAGGCTATCACTGTCAGCATGACTGATAAAGCAAAGAAGGAAAACGGAGATGACAAACAACACTCGTTGTCACAGGTACTCACCCTTAGAATGCAATGTGATTGTTTTTTTTTTCCAGTTGAGGTCACAGATCATTTGTGCAGATCAGTTCCGAGCAGGTCAGTGCGTGCTTGGTCCTGCCTTCAGGACCACCTAAAAGAGAGCTGCAGCCTGCGTTTGCGTTGCAGTCTGAAACAAGGAGTGAAAAGTGTTCAGCCTCTCTTCCTGCAGCGTTGTGGGGGTGGATGGGGGTTATTTAATTTGACTGTGAGGTTTCCTCGCATACAGCAAGCACGTAAACTGTTCGGATCAAGTGGGGAGTCAGTCTAGTGAGGCTACTGGGACTAAGCTGTGAACTTCACTAGTTGTAGAGATGCTTGAAAGTTTTGTATGAGTATAGTACTGAGGTAATTGCATTAAAATTAGCAGTAAAAGAAGGACGAACAGTGTGGGCACATGGTTCCTGAGCAGTAAGACAAGAGATTTCATCAGTGGGGAGACTAACATCTCAGGGGGTTTGCTGTGACTGCAGTCACACAAAGTCTTCACAGGAGCAGCTGAACCCAGACCTCATGTTGCTGCAGGGCTCGAAACCTGCTCCTTCTGAAGTAACTGATTTGAATGTTGAGAGATAAGGAGCTTCCACCCTAGTCAATTTATTTTTTATCTTACTGTCCTCAAGGCCATGCCTGCCATCTGCCTGTCAGTTACTAAGAAACCCTGGCACACTTATTTGTCAGATGAGAACGCATAACAAACATTCATAAATTTTTCAACATCTATTTCAAGACGAACCTGTGGCCATATCACAAAACAAAACAAAACAAAACAAAAACCTGAATATTAGTAACTGATTAAGTAGAGAGTTCAGCCTTTCAGACCTGTGTTTTGTGCAGTCAGGTGTGTGACACAGCCCTGGCACAGAGCAGACCTTTGGTCAGCTCACAATACATAAAACAAGAGATGTTTCATCTCAAACCATGAGTGGGGCGTAGCCTTATCAGACAGTGCTTCAGAATAGCTTTCATCCATCTGCGTGTGCTGTTTAATATTAAATCTGACAGAGGGCCGTTACCCCCGGCACCCCATAGCTTGGGCAGAAGCTGTGGTCCTTGCAGCCACCAGCTGCGAGGTTCCTGCGGCAGCCTCTGGCTCTGCCGAGGTGGGAAGGGCTCCGTGCCGGTACCCCAGCACCTGGAGGCAACGTTTGTAAAACAGGAACAGGAACGTTTGTGAAACAGGAACTGTAGTTACGTAGGGAGAGGAGACGAGAATTCATTTGGGAAGAATAAGAGTTGCTAAAAAAAGGCCTGAAGTGGCGAGTGCTAGGACGGGCTGTGGAGCCTGAGTCTGATTTTACCTGCGATGATGCAAAGCGGGAATGACTCCTGAGCTGAGGATCAGGGTGGCGTGGTGCAGTAGAGCACTTACACCGTGATATCGCAGGCAAAGCTCTTAGCACCGAGAACAAGATGAAGATGGCATAAGGCTCGGCATTCACACACCTCAGGACGTTATCTGTGCTGCAGAAAAGGCCAGTTAAAGTCACCAGGACGTAAACATCACATGTATTATTATTACCTGGTGCAGGGATATCTGGTCAGTTTCACTGATGCGCTGCCTCCTGGTGGGCCTGTCTGTGGCCCCGTGGTCCTCCGGCCTTACGAGCGCCTTGCCTCTGTTTTGTGGACCCAAACGTGATGCACAAGCAGTCCCATTTGCAAGCTACGTGGAAAGGGTGAGGCGGGCAGTAAGAGCAGCGGGTAGGTGGCTGTCTGCTGTGTCAGAAGGCTGCTCCGGTATCAAAGTATCGCGAGCTCCTTCTAACGACCACAAGCCACGTCCTGTCTCGCTCTGCGCCCCAGCGGGCTGCTTTCTCTCAGAAATGGAGCCACAGCAAGGGGGCTGAAGCGCAGCAGGTGGGGAGCGCCGTGCTGGCTGGGAAGTGAACTCAGTGACGTTCCCCACGGCCTGGAGTCCAACCAGTGCAAGGTCCCGCACCCAGGCGGGGCAGCGCCGAGCCCCAGCACAGGCTGGGCAGGGAGCGCGCTGAGGAGACAGGCGTGGGGCTGTATGAAAACCAGGCACGAGCCGGCCGCGTGCGCTGGCGTCCTGAGAGCCGAGGGCATCCCGGGCCATGGCGCCAGCAGCGAGGCCGGCGGGGCAGGGGCAGCAATTGCCGCACGCGGCTCCACTCCCATAAGGCCCCAGCACGTGTCCCCCGCTTGCTGCCCGCAACTCACGGCAAGGCCGGGCGGGGTGTGCTGTGCTAGTGGAGCTGCGGTCCTGCAGCCATGCAGCCTGCCCGCTGCACACTGCGGCCTCCGAGCCGGGGTGCTGCGGGTGTGCTGGGGGCACAGCAGGCGGTGCTGGGCTTCCCTGAGGGTCACGGGAAGGACCGGGGGGTGTGCAGCGGCTGACAGCGAGGGGTAAGGCCGGGGCTGAGCAGGGGAGCAGGGCTGGTGGTTGTAGGGTGGTTTTAGGGGCTCGATTGCACCCCCCCGAAGGTGTGTTTCTGGAGCTCGAGCAGAGGCTGAGTCGTATGTGTTCAGTGTCTGAAAGCGCAGGCTGAGTCGTGTGGTTTGGGGGCTCTGGAAACAAGGCTGAGTCGTTCGTTTTCAGAGCTTGGAAACGGAGAGCCAGCGCTGCCTTCTGGGGCTGGAGAGCGAGCTGCAAGCCAGAGGGTGGGGGAATTGCTGAAACTTCCCAAAAGCCTAAGCCCTCCATTCATAGAAAGAGAAGTCAAATATTTAGGGCATCTAGTATCTGAGGGGGAATGAAGAATAAATCCAGAGAGGATTCAGGGTATTGTTGAGCTACCCCTACCCAAAACTAAAAAGAAGTAAAAGTTTTAAGAGAAAGAGGTTTTTAAGGAATTAGGAGTCACGAAGTCCAAAGGAAAATAGATACTCCCTGATGGGAGAGAAATGCTGAATAAAGTGCTAATGAGGCAAATATTAACTGTTTTACATCAAGAGGGTCATTGGGGAATTCAAACAATGTGTGACGCTGTGCTATGGAAATACGTATGTGTAGGAATACAAATACCCTGGCTGAACAAGTATGCAGGAGTTGTGTAGTATGTCAAAAGGTGAATAGGAAAATTATCTGCAGTCAGCCCAAAGGGGGGTGAGAACCAGGAATTCAATGCTTCCAAAATGTACAGGTAGATTTTACAGAACTCCTTAGAGTAGGTAGATTTAAATACTTGTTAGTCTCGGTAGATCATTTGTCAGGGTGGGTGGAAGCTTTCCCTTCAGTATCTGCTACTGCGAACATAGTAACTAAAGCAATTCTAGAACAAATAACTCCCAGGTATGGAATTGTTGAAAATATTGACTCTGATCAAAGAAATCACTTTATGTCAGAAATATTGCAAGGGCTAATGTGGACTCTAGGAATTAAGTGGAAATTTCACACTCCTTGGCATCCTTCCTCTTCTGGAAGGGTGGAGAGGATCAGACAATAAGCAGCACTTGACTAAGTTCTGGAAACTCAGCTTCCCCAAGTGAAGTGCTTACCTTTGACACTTCTCCAAATTCAACCTGCACCAAGAAAAGATGTGGGAGTTTCACCATATGAAATATTATTTGGATTGCTGTACATGGACAAAGGGAATGAATTACCTCAAACTGAGACAAAAGATGCTTTTCTTAAGAACTATATACTCGGGCTGTCGTCCTCTTTGTCATCTCTCAGGACCTGTGGATCATTAGCTCAAACCCCACCCTTGGAAGCCCTGATCCATCCATTCCTAGCAGGAGACTGGGATTTGATGTGAACATGGAGAGAATTGAAACTGCAACCTGAGTGGGACGGACTGTTACAAGTGCTCGTGACTACTGAGATGACAGTGAGAACAGCTGAGAAAGGGTGGACTCATACCTGGGTAAAAGCATCAGTTAACCTCGATACCTGAGAGACTGCATTAACAAAGACTTTTAAGGTTAAAAAACTGTTAAAACTATCTACTGTAAACCTTTAACTTCTCCTTAGAAGAATTCTTAATGAATTAATGAGTAAAAGGGATTGAATTACACAGAATTGGAGTGTTTACAGGGAACACTCCCTGGAAGTGGGAGAAAAGGGGGATGTTTAATCCCCACCAGAAGAATCCTTATTAGTTTGTGATTTTTATTGTTTTTCTTTATTATTATTTCTTAATTATTATAGCGATGTATACATAGAAATGATGTATTTTAAGTTTATCTTGGTAATACCTATTCTCAATGGATTAGCGATAGGATGGAGGGAAAAAATCAGCATTTCCAATTAATCCAGAACATCTCTTGAGTTCTATCTCGAAATAATTGTTGGATTTGCACCCAGATGCCCAGAAAGACTGAAAAGGCCTTGTCCCTGATCGCTATTTCCAACAGCAACTGTGTCTGGATTCTCTAGATTTCTCAAAATGACAGATCATACCCAGTCCCGGGAAGGAATAGATTTTGAAGCTGAGCTCCCTACACATAGTCCTGGCTACAATATACTGTGTTATCAAAGGTGCTTTTTAAACAACATTGATAGAAAACTCAGGGGGCAGTATTACTGACCCTGGGTGTGGAAATATCCATGAAATAGGGAATAATCCGTACTGTACTGAATATGGTAGCCACGGGAATGCTAATATACATAATGCGCACCAGATACAACATGAGAATCCTGTAACCAGATGGCCTGTCCCAAATGGCAAGGGGTGGTACTGGCTATGTGGTAATAAAGCCAGGAAGGTGTTGCCCCTAGGATGGAAGGGAGCTTGCACCCTGGAGGAAATAATTCCAAATGTAACTATTATTGAAGACCCACAAAGCCAAAGCCCCTTGAGACCACACGCAGAATTAAGTGGACTCCAAATAATCCTCTAGTAAAATTCTCTAGCATTTCACAGTTTTGCAAGGTGGTTTTTACCTTGGTTAAGGGTGAATGAATTAGAAAAAGCTACTGTAAATATCTCAAAATACAAAAATATTGTAAATATATTGAAGATCTAGAAAATAAGTTAGATAAGTTTGCAAAAATAGTACTCTAGAATCAAATAGTATTAGATTTATTAATAATCTCATAAGGAGGAGTGTACACCGTAATTAATACTAGTTGCTGTATATATGCAGATCAAATAGGATGAATTTGACTGATCTCAAAAATATTTGGGGAAAAAAAACCCACAAGATCCTACATAGAGTAGCTCAAGATGACAGTTCCTGGGGATTTAGAAACATTTGGAAGAAACTAATTTCGTGATTACCTGAATAGAATTGGCTCAAACAACTATTTGTTGGTATTGTAATAATAATGGCATTGTATATCTATCATCCCCCGTGACATCCGAAGAAGAATACTGCACCTTAATGTTGGAAAAACTCAAGAGTGCGGTATGTGCAGAGGTGCAAAAACAACAATAGGAGTAAGAAAAGAAGAGGGGGGAATTGTGAGAAACAAAGTTGTATTTTTGCAGTACAGAACTAATTTTCTGTATTCCAAGGTAGTTGTGTAGTCATAATAAGGAGAAATGGTAAGTAGATAAGTGGACGGTAGAAGGCCTCACTGTTCCAAAATAAGGTAGAAGCTAGAGAAAAACAGGATGAGCAGTGTGAGGACAGTAAAACAAAGATCACAAGTTATCAAAACATAAGAAAGGAGAAATTAAAGGGTTGAAAAAAAGAAAAATTGTACATATGTGGTATAGAGGAGTGTCGAGTAGCTTGTGAGCCTGTAGTATTCAGCCAGTGAGGAAACAGGGGAGGTGATCAGGTGTCAGGTAGTAGGGAATGTAAGGTTATGATTTGTTTACCAAAATGCACTCCTGATTGACAGGATGCCCGCCATTGCAATCACGAATAAAATAGCTTCACAGAAGATCCTGTCTGAAGAAAATTATTTGAGATGTTTCTCACAGTGGGGCGCCCTGGATAGGTGGGCTTTTGGGCAGGAGAGGGAGGGAGGAGGGTGTTGGGGCTGGGCGGTGGGAGGGGGGCAGCCTGGGCGTGCAGACCCTCGCTGGAGGTGGGGGTCCGGTCGTGTTAGTCCCTGACCCCAGGGACGCTGGCATGCATCAGGGTGAATAAAGTGTTCGAGATGGGCAAAAAGGCACTTTCCCCCCTTCCCACATGTACTCATTGTCTGGAATAGTTACCGCCTTAATTGTCCAATATTTACACCATATTTGGACAATTATGACAGTTCATATTAATATGAAGTTATGGCAGTGATTGATTTACGACCTTGGCCACACACCAGATTGCTCCAAGGAGCCGGAGCTCCCATTAGCTTAGAACCAGAAAGAGCTTTTATTGAGCTGGAACTGCAGCGAGCTTGCAACAAGCAGGAACAGGAGCTGGGTGGGGCTGGAGTTTTGAGGCACCTTGTAACAAGAAAGAGCATTTCTCGAGCCAGAGCTGTGATTAGCTGCAAGTTCCATCAACTTTGGGCATCAATTAGCAGCATCAATAATACAACCCAATCCCTTGGCGGCCCACCCAGGTTCCTCAACGCCAAAGAGAGGCGTTCAAACCAAATTGTCTGAAGTCAAAAAAAGACAAACCAAGCAAGCTGGCTAAAGACCAAAGACAAACCAAGCAAATTGATCAGTGACAAATAAACACGAAACCACAAGCAGAAACATTTCCTCCTAATCCCTAGCCAGTGCCAGCTTCCTCAGCTCGGGGTTCCCTGGGGAGCTGCTGCTTGCCTGACCCTGCCAGCTGCCCCCACGCACCACACCGTTGGGGCACTCACCAGACATTACCTTTAGCGCAGATGTCCCCTGGTGCTGCCAGGTCCATGTTCCTCGTCTGGGCTCAGGGCTGAGACTTCCTAGGTTTTGGCCATTCCCGTGTGCCATCAGCTGTGCTGGAGAAGCCCCCAGTGAGGTGGTGGCCTCGTATTGCAGCTGGGAAGACACAGCTCTCGATGCGACCTGAGCTCCCTGCCCTCCAAAGCAGTCGCAGCAACATCTGCCAGGGTGCATGAAAGCAGAGATGGGGGGGACAAGGACTGAGAGGCCCCATGTCTATGGGCTCAGTTACCCCCAGTTAGCAGGCACGCCACTTAGCAGACCCAGGTGTCAACGTACCATCAATTAGGGCCAAATTACCACTAGGAAGGCCAGCATTTGTTACAGGAGTAGAGCAGGTGCTTATCCTACAAGTTAATACAGAATTCAGCTCTTGAAGCACGTGTATCCCCCCTGAGCCCTTACCTGTACGTGTTCCCACACCCGTGTGCGCACACCCATCCACGTACGCCTGTACGGTGCTGCCCGCACCACGCTCACTGAGGGCACTGGGTGTCTGGCTCCAGAGATGCGGCATGGCCGGGAGACCCCTGCGGAGAGGCTCTGGTGGAGAAGCTCCTGCAGAGGGGCTCCTTTTGGGTAGAAAGCAAGTGAAATTTGTACCTTTTTGGTGCTGGTGCCTGAGCACCAGGTCGGCTCCTGGTCTGTCCATCGTCGCAGTTTCTCAGCGCTGCCACTCGCCTCACCAGGGGCTCTCAGTGCCGGCCACGGCTGGGAGAAAGCCTCCAGCTCGGGTGCCGCAGGCACCGACCCCTACCTGCCCCGGCTCTTTCTGTCCTCTCGCAGCCCGATGGGCCCCGCGCTGCTTCTCCTCGCTGCAGCCGGCGGCTTCTCGCTCCCACCGCACGGCGGCAGCAGCCAGAAACCCTTTTTGTGCTGAGAGCAGCACACCGAGAGCGAGGAGAGGAGCGGCCCCGGGGGGCGTTGGCAGCCCGGCTCGGCCCTCGCCGCGGAGGGGGCTTCCAGCCGCCCGTGCCCACCGGCCCCGCGGCCGCGGCGCCAGCCCCGGACCCCGCAGCACGGCCCGGGAGCGGCCCCCGGGGGGCGCCGGGGGCCTGGGGACGCCGGAGCGGGACGTGGGTGGGCAGAGCCGCGGGTACCCGGGCTGCCACTTGTCGCGGGGTGGCAGCAGTGCTCACTAATCCCTGCTCACTAATCCCTCTCCTCCTCCTCCAGTACTGTCACAGTCCAAGTGCCAAAGCAATAAATTGGAAGCGGTTATAAGTTTTTTGACACTTTTATAAGTATTTATGCAAAATATTTAACCGATTGGCTGGTGTCTTTCTTTCCCCGTAGGCAGCAGCAGCTCGTTTGTATGGTTATTGATGGCATACGAGTGCATTTCCATAAAAAACCTTAGATCAAATGTTCTTTGGGGTGGCGTCGGGGGAATATTAAAAGACTTCTGGTTTCTGGCTTCTTCCTTGCACCCGCCTGCCCGGCCAGCCCTGCGACACAAACGGCACCTCCACGGTATTTCCTTCTGCAGACGGTTTGTTTCCAGATCTCTGCTTTGACCACTGGGCTCCCTGGCTGCAGATTTCAGTCTCCCAGTGGCTTCCCCCTGTCCATAACGTGGCCGTACCAGTTGTTAATCAGTTCTGTTGCCCTTACTCCTTCACACATTAAACCCTCCCTGCTGCTATGGGATGGTGCTAGTGGCCCTTATCTTACTTAGACCAGGCAGCACGGCGAGCTCTGCTTAAATAGAAATCCTGAGCCAGAGCCTTCCCAGTTCTCTGCCTGCAGGTCCCACAGCGGTGGGTGGTTTTCCGTCCTTTGTGACTAAAATGGAAGCTGGGGGGAGGACAGGGCGATATGTGAGCTACAGGCGAATGCTTTGACAGTTAGGGCAAGTGTAATCTTAAACTGTGAGTCTGTGCATCGGTTTCTGCATGTGGATCTTTTCTCCTGCCCCTTAGCAAAACCAACGAGTGACCAGCCCTCAGGCCGATACAAATCTGCTTGCTTCCAGTGCTTCCCATCACCGAGGCGATCGGCTCCGGGGCAGACGCATTTTGCAGTGGAGCGGGGGATCGAGGCCACTCGAGGCAGCCTTGGGAGCAGCGACCCCTCCTCCCTGCAGTACAAAGTCAGCCCCTATGGAGCACGAGCGACCAGGACATGCAAACAGAGCGTGGCACAGCACTCAGGGCAGGGCGCTGCAGTTTGCGTGGCAGTGCGCGCAGGCAGGATGAGCAGGGAGAGTGCCGTCACCGCTCTTCTCCAACGGTGGTTGTAACCCGCTCGTGAAGAGCCCGGCCATGCTATCCACCAGGCAGAAAACCATGGCCTCCACATCTCTTGCAGCCTCTCCAGCCGCAGTCACCAATGTGGCTACCCAGACAGAGGTCTTAGGGAAACACGTGGCTGTCCAGGTCTTGGGCTGCAGGGTGTGCCCGAGTCTTCTGTTGGTGTCTGACAGCAGCAGCGGAGGGTATGCCTGTGGGAGGTGTGCCCAGGTTGAAGAGCTGCTCAAACAGGTAGCGGAGCTTCAGAAGGAGGTGAGTAGGCTAAGGAGCATCAGGGAGTCAGAGAAGGAAATGGACTGGTGGAAGCATGCTCTGCCCTCCCTGAGACAGACTCACGAGCCTGCCACAACACAAGTGCCTCCTGCTACACAGAAGACGAAAGTGCCCCCATCCCACCAGGCAGTAGGAGGGGATGTAGGCCAAGGGGGGGAATGGAAGCAGGTTTCTGCTCGGGGTGGTAGGCGAGCCCTGTCCCTGCCCACCTCACCTTCCCATCTACCCTTATATAACAGCTATGAGGCTCTAGAACACGACAGTCAAAACAACGATGTAGACGAAAGCCCATCCCGGTTGGAAGGGGTGCCTCAGGCAAGGCAACCTACCCCCCGCATCGCTACATCTTCTGTCAAGAAGGAAAGAAGGGTTATCGTCATGGGGAACTCCTTTCTGAAAGTGACAGAGGGCTGTCCGGACCCAACGCACAGGGAAGTCTGCTGCCTCCCTGGGGCTCGGTAAGAGACATTGCCAGGAAAGTCACTCGCCTGGTACAGCCCACCAACTACTACCTGCTACTGGTTTTTCAGGCTGGTAATGACGAAGTAGCAAGGAGAAGTCGGAGAGCAATCAAAACGGACTTTAGGGCTTTAGGGAGACTAGTTAAAGGTTCAGGGGCACAGGTTGTGTTTGACTCTGTCCTTCCAATAGGGGAGATCTATGTCGACAAGCAGACTCGTCTTATTAACACTGTGGCTTTGAGACTGGTGCAACTGGCAGAATTTTGGGTTTGTTGATCATGGGAAGGTCTATGCAACACCGGGCCTGCTGGCACCAGATGGGATGTGCCTCTCTCAGAGGGGGAAAGGATTTTTGCCCAGGAGTTAGTGGGGCAGATAGATAGGGCTTTAAACTAGAGTCGAAGAGGGAAAGGAATGATAAACTAAGGGATGGTGCACTAGAATCAGAGGGACTGTGTGCTAGTGAGGTCCTTCGGTCAGCTCCACAAGATGCTGCATGCAGGGAGGCGCATTTGAAGTGCTTCTACACAAACGCACACAGTATGAGGAATAAAATGGATGAGCTAGAAGTCTTGGCCCAGTCCCACAGCTACGACATCATTGGTATAAGTGAAACCTGGTGGGATGAGTCCTGTGACTGGTGTGTTGCAATAGATGGTTACAGGCTCTTCAGAAGGGACAGACAGGGTAGGCGAGGTGGTGGGGTGGCGCTGTACATGAAGGAGGGGATGGACTGTGTGGATCTTGAAGTTGGTGAAGGCAAAGTTGAGAGCCTCTGGGTAAGGATTAAGGGATGAACAAACAAAGGGGATGTCGTGGTGGGAGTCTATTACAGACTACTGGGCCAGGATGTCAACGCTGATGAATTATTCTTTGACAGACAGTTGAAATGGCTGAAATAACAGGCAGCTGCAGACAGCAGAGCTTTTCACTGCTGTGTCTTGGCGGTGAAAATGAGCCTGTCTGTGCTGCTGAGCTGGGGGGGCTCCAGCCGTGGCTTTAAGTATGGTCGGAAGCAGCGACGTGCACCAGGCTGCCCGTCCTGTGGGGCCCACCTGCGATCCCCCCGCTCTGCTGCAGGGCCCGGTGTCACCAGGGCACATGGGGGGGGGGCGCTGGCTAAGCTGGAAGGTGGCTCCGGCTCTCGGACAGCAGGCCCTGCAAGCACGAGAAGAGGTAGGGGCTTCCCCTAGCTGCCTTTTGTAATAGCTGCATGGATAAATACCTTGTTTATGCGGTTCTGCACGATAATGGCTACTACTAAACAGCGCGCAAGCTCAAACAATAAACCTAACCCAATCTAATCTTCTATTTGTAGAGAGCTTGTTGCAAAACAGATTTCACCCACCACAGAGGAGAAGGTACCTTGGAGCTGTCCAACTCCTCACAGGAGAGCTGGAGCATCCTCACACTGCAAATGAAGCTGCGGCCTCCGAGAGGGGCAGTCAGTCCCCCAGGAAATGTGAGGGGAACCAGGCCCCTGCCAGGTGAGGGTTGGCCAAGCCCCAGCGTCCCACTCGCCGGGGGAAGCTGGAGCCACTGGCTCTGGGGCAGAAGGTCAGGGCTGAGCTCAGCTCAGCTCAGTCTATGTCTTCTGTCACCACTTGAGTGTTAAATTCAGCATGGGGGATGCTCCCACCTCCCTGCCTGCCTGGCTGTGGCACCTCCTAGGCACAGCACGAGCATGAAGTTGGATGCAAAGGGGCTGGGGGAAGTGTCCCCCAGCGCAGACGCCTGCCTCCGACATCCCCTGCATAAAGTGCAATGCGCTGACCCAGAGGACAAGGACACCGTCCCCTCTCGCTTGGTTCCCGGCAGGGCAACGTGCCACAGAGGACATAGCTCATGATAAGGTCCGGCACATTTCTGTCGGCTTCCCTAACCAAAAGGAAATGTGACAGCAAACACCAGTAATGTAAGCCCTCGGCAGCCAGACACTAAAGCTGTGTAGCCGTACAACGTTGCTGGGGGCCTTTTTGAGACACACCAGGGTGTATTTAAGCTTTCCTTTTCCTGAGCATTTTCTCTTTAGCAAAATGGTGTGTCCAGCCATCTTCCCAGGGATGGACTTGACTTCCCTAGTGACTTACTAGATAATTAAGCAGTCATGCCTGCTGCTATCAGCCAAATAATTTAATTGGAATACTCATTCTGGCTTGTGATGTAGCTGGCGGGCAGCCTTGGTAAGGGTAATGGCTTTTGGCTCTGCAAAGAACATCAGATAAGCTTTAAAAAATTACATTTGCCACTTCTCATCTGCTGTGCATCAATGAAATACTGGCTAAGGGAACTTGGCCACAGTTTACCCTTGACTTGTGTGGATCAGGAGCTCACCTTATTTCAGTAGCTTTGTGTCAGCTCCCACCAACCAGCCGGAAATCTCCGTGTGTCAGAAGTCACAACGATCTAACACTGAGGAGTTCTGCAAAAGGACGCACTTGAACACTGAGGGAAATCTTGCTGATGTCTCGCTATCCCCAAAATAGATTGTCAGGCAACATTAGTGGGGCAAACAAGGAATCACAGACTTGGAAGAAAATAATTAGCCACCTTGTTGCTACTGTGCAGGCTAATTTACTCTGAAACTGTAACTCTCTGTCTAGCGTGATTTTGCGCACAATGTAAAGAACCAGGCTGTTATCTCAGGGAACAGAGTAGCTAGCCTCCCCCTTCCTGAGGCCCAATGGGGCAGCTGTGAGGACATGGTGAAAATTAATCACTCCCACTAACTGGATAGAAATAGCATATACCTGGGAATCTTGGCTTACACTCTGCTGCTGCTCCTGCCCGTCTGTCCCTCTGAGGTGCTCACCCACATCTCTGTTCTGATGTGGGAGCTGAGAAGAGCTGCTTCCATCTGTGCAGCCCAGGCCAACCAGTCTTCAACTCTGTCCTCCGCTGGGAAGAATCATCACCCCTCCTGCCTCTAGTGGCAGAAGTTAATGGAAAAAAGCAGAGCGAGACCCAGGTTGCTCAGAGCTATGAAATAAAAGCAATTTGACAGAAAGGTATAATGGAAGTGAGAGCACTGAGGAAAGGCCTCAGACAAGCGACTTCAGACGTACCCACAGTCTGCCCAAAACCTGAGTATCAAAACCTGTTTTTAACTGACCTTAAAATTGTGAAGTGCAACAGTAAGTGATAATGTGATCACAGTCATAGCTGTCCATTCAGATCTCCCACCATCTCCAGTGCCATGGAGGTACTTGAGCCTGAACTGCCAGTTTGAGCTCTTGTTTTACAACAGCATAACTCCACTGGGGCTGGAGATGAAGCCTGAAGTACTTCCATCTGTTAAAGACAGTTTGGGTTAGTTCAAGTAATGTTTAGTTTTTACTGTATGAGCTTCTGTTTCTGGAAAATTACAGCTCAGTCATCTGCATACATGGCAGAAATGAAATGAACCAAATGTATGTGGGACCTCTACATGAATACAAAAAGACCTGGGACCTCATTTATTGTAGCGTCTTACGCATTCATTTTCTCAGTGTCAACCAGGGATTGCATAGTGTGTGTGTTGGGGGGGGGGGGTGCTGAAAGTGACATCTGTGACTCTGTGCCCAGGGTAGTCTATTCTGCCTCAGTCTCTTCTGAAACATGTGGACCCCGAGTACAATTCAGGACTAAGAATCCAGACCGCCGTATGGAATGAGACTGTAAAAAGGGAATGTCCTGCACATTCCACTGTAGACTTCTTTTATTTGCACACACTGCAGGTTAAACAAAATATATGATTGCTGTATAAAGAAAACATCCTACAGTTGCACAGACTTAATTGCTAACTGCACTAGACATCCTACTTTTATTTCTTCACTTAAAAAACATATATTTATATATATAAAAGAAAATTACCTATAAATACAATGGAAAAATACATTTGAAAGCTTTTTATAAAACTTGGCCCAACGGTATTTTAATAAACATATTTATGAGAGAAAGACAGAAACAGACACACAGGGAAACACATCCATAATGTCTAATGCTTGTCTAAATCCTGAAGAGAAAATCTGCTCTTTGGTGTTACTAAGCAGAGTTAGCTGCAAGAGTTTGAAGCATCTAACGTCCCAGCTTAAAGCCTCTGCTCCACCCTCTTGGCTGTGTATGCTTACCATCATTTCACACAGGCTTTGCTGGCTTCGAGCTCCCGTGATAGCTTACAACCAGGCAGGGAAACAGAATCTGCAAAATGCGTGCTGTCTTCCTCCTAGGGCTCCATCCAACCTCCTTTACATTCAATGGAAAATACTACTTTACTTGGACTGAATTTTCTACAGAATATGTAAAGTGATTTGCTGTCAAAACAATGACCACTCAACAGTAAAAAATACTTGTTAACATGGAAAAATCAATTAGCCCACACAGTGTAACAAATAAGTTCAATAAATACGTTGTCTTATTTGTTACAATTTTTTATGGAAGCATTTTGTTAGCCTTCTGCCCAAACCAGCCAAATGAATATTCTGCCACAGCACAACCAGAAGTTCATCCAGCAGAGGTTCAGTGAAGAACAAGTTCCCCAAAAAAAGAACATTCCTTCCTCACCAATTACTAAGGGAATCCAGCCCCAGGTCCCTGTAGACTCCTATTAAAGGCAAATTGAAGTCTGGCACTGGCCTTAGGAAGTGGAGGTTCAGGTTCCTTCACTTACCAGAAATGGGGAAAGTGGACAGTCCCTGGGGCAGTCCCTCTGTTGCCCAGTTGGGAAAGGTCATGACCAGCCACTAAGCATACAGCAGTCATCAGCAACTAAGCCCTGAGCACATTTTACAAGTTTCCTGGGAGGTTTTCCATCCAGCATGTGAAATGCAGGGTGCTGAGGCATCTTCATTATCTCCATTTAGATTGGATTTTGCCTCAGTGGGAAATGAAACAAATCCTAGTAGGGGCTGCAGATGCACTGAGCCCGAAGCCCAGCATGACCCCCAGGAACACGTCTGTTCCTACAGCAGTCGTGGCTCATAACAGAGCGCAGCAGAGTTTTTCTGTTTAAACCATGAACACACAACATCCAACTGCATTTATTATCCAATCAACATTTCAGACTGACTCCCCTGTTCTCATGATCTAAAGGATAAGTGACAAAAATCAGGCATATATAAAGTCATATGGGAAAGCACATCTTGCTATATTCTACTTACACCACTGGCTGACAGTTAAAATTATTTCCTGGAATCCCAGAATCGTTCAGGCTGGAAAGGACCTCGGGAGGTATCCAGTCCAACCTCCTGCTCACAGCAGGACCAACAATGAATTCAGACTGAGATGCTCAAGGCTCTACCTGGTCATACAAGGTGCCCCAAAGCTTTCCCTCCTCCAGGCTGAACAAGCCCAGGTCCCTCAGACTCTCCTCGCAGCTTCCTGACCACCTTGTTTGCTTTTTGCTGGCCTTCCTTGCTCAAGTTGCTTGGTGGTTCTGGTTCACAATTTGTTTCCTTGTGCCAAAGTAGGTGAAAACAGAGCTTGAACATCTGAGCAACAAAGAACAATCATATTTCTATACTGTTTTTAAGAAAGGCTTGTCATTTCTTGCCTTTCTAAACGTCATTCGCAGCCAGGAGGGAGAAAGGAAGATGGTCAAAAGAGAACACAATAGTTTAACTGATTCATGAATAGAATTTTCTACAAAAGAAAAAAAAACCACCTCTCTTATTTTCCCACTGTACATGTAGAACTAAGAATAGGTATATGTTAATGAAATATGATTTGAAACAGTATTTCACATCTAGTGAGAGCAAGCAGAATGTTGTAAATGGGTGGGAGTTTTAGCACTGAGGTAAGCATATCTAGCATTTCTGCAAGATACCAATGAAAACTAAAATATCAATGAAAGAACGCTTGAAGGAGAACACAGGATTCTGTACTTACTTATTTTTTCTTGCAAGGCAAATGATTTTTGTCCATCTATTTTATCTTCACACTACATAAAAGCACAACATTTTAAGAAATGGACATAGTTCTTTGAAGCAGTTAGAGAACTTCTATTATGCATACAACTAATTTCTTACTGGATTTTCCTTTGATGTGTTACGGCCTGTCTCACATACTCAACCCAGTGCAAAACTAAACTGGTAAGCAGTTTCCAACTGCAGCATCAAATCAAATCAACGTTGCAGAAGAAGTCTTTTCTACATGCTTCTGGATGAAAGCGGTTCTGTCCCTTACTGGAAAAAGTGAACCAGTAAATTTATAATAGAATGAAAAATAAACGCCTATAGTGTCAGCTATTGACACATGCCACATGGGCTTCTAATCCTGGCCCTTTTTTTTTTAAATTAAGACATATAGTAACCTTTTTAATATCAAAATAGTAGCTAGTGAAACTTCCAATAGCAAATCATACATCCCACCCACAGTGCCTGAAAATGCTCACAGAGACACTGTGTATCAAAAAGTATTCAGGTTGCATCTGCATGCCCTTGTTATAAGGAGGCACACAGAGAATTTGGTGCATTACCCAAACAGATTCTGGTTGCTGCACTGTCTTCTATTCTTCAGGGAACATCATGCTTGTCAAAAACTTTGCGTGCTTTGATTTTAAGCAAGAAACATGAGAACTGGTTTAGAACTGATGCCTATGAGTCTCTATAAATGTCCCGGAAGAAGGAAGTATCAGAAATCCTTGTCCCAGCCTGAAAGTTCATCTGGAGGGGTTCCCTCTTCAGGTGGATAGCTATCAAAGTAGCTGTAATCAGTTGGTCCAGACAACTATGACATGAAAAACACAAAGAAATAGTTATTTCAGAAGGTACCTTTTGAAAATACTTTCAATTGATTATGCGTCATTTGTATTGCTACCAGTGGAGGGAGGAAAGGCTAACATGACTAGGGATGATTTCTTTCATTGAATTAAATTCCTCCTTCTTTAAAAGCTAGAACTCTAGAAATTAACTTGTACAACAGAACAATAACATTAGCATCCATGTACAAAAACACTCCCCAAATATTATGAAATCCAGGATTTCATCCAGAGGCCTATAAAGTTAGTAAGAAAACTGGTCCACGCTAAGTTCAGTTTTGATTCAAATTTGTTTAAGACCTCATCTACAAACATGGGGTAACTACTCAAAGCAGATTGTGGAATTGTTTGTTTCAAATTGTGTTCAAAGTGAGCTTCAGATTCTTTACCCTCAATCTTTTTTCATTTTATGGCAAAGAGAAATGGTCCGCTTAAAACGTGAAGCTTATCTACGGATGTGCCGTAATACCATGAAAATACAGGAATTTGTACTCTGCACAGTAACGTGACCAGTGCATCTTAACATTTCCATCCAAGAAAATACATTTTTTCACTGTTCATCAATAAATGTTCACCATTTCTTATAATAATGGTGAAAAACTACTGTGAAGTACACAGGCAGAATAACATTTCCATTATCTAACTGAATTTAAGTTATGTATCGCTTGGGTCTCTCTCTCCTTCCTTCAGCTTTCATTAAACATGGAGAGCTATAATAATGCAAATACATTTTGGGGAAAATCTGCACTTGTCATCAGTTGTTTCTTTGGAGTCAAGCACCTTTATATTAGTAAAGCATGAAGATAATGAAAGCCAGAGCCGATACCTCTCTTTTTAAAGGTGATGTTAATTTCCTCACTTTCAGACCATCCCAGTTAAAACCATTCAACCACCTGATTAAAAAGAAATGAGAGACTGACAGGGAGAGACTGAGAGACAGACCATTTTCTGTTAGAAGCATTATATTATTAAAAGCTTAAATGCATGTGAACAAGGGCTATAGAACATTTTTGCATGACAACAGTCCATGTGACAACACACTTGTTAGAAGTGGGAAACTCAGCACTGTCTTTGCCATACAAGGAAGCAGTAGCAGGGAGAGCTTCAGAACCACCAGGTACATGGCATCTCCTCTATGCAGAAGTGTTGAAGTGGCAGGCAGTCTAAAGTAGATGGTTTAGTGCACATGGATGCATATGCCTAAGCACTGCCACGCAAAGATGTATGTGTCGCCTTGGGATTCACCCCTCTTTTAACAACATGAGAAAAGGGAGACAAATAGAAGAGCCAAAGCACTTCGTTTCCACAGAACAAACTGCAGGGCTTAGAAATAACTAAGATGAAAAGAAAAAGCAGGAAATGTCTAATCCACTGAGGTCTTTCTTGATTAAAAGAAAGAGGACATAAATCTGATATTGCTCCAGAGCCCTTAACTACTCTTCTTGAACAGCAACTGTTTGGCTTTAGATCAGAGACTCAGGAGATCTAAGAGGGCAGATAATCCTGACTACTACCGGCATTAATTTCTCTGCAAATGGAATTAAACTTCTGTGTCAGCAACCTGTAACAAAAACCAGTCAACAACAAGATGTTTCTAGTTGATCCTGCTGAGGATTTATGTTGATATTGTTGCTTGCTGAAGTAGCAAACATACTCAATAGCAACGCGAGTATCTCTTACACAATCTGTCTGGAAGTGTCTGAAGACTTATGGAGTTAGTGGACTGGGTTCTAAAATACTAAAAATATTCTCAAATTAAAAAACAAATTTTCTTCCTGGCAGTTTCTTTCACTTACCTGTGCTTCTTGATGTCATTAATTCCATTCCTCAGATTGCCTAATCTTTCTGTAGGGTTTTGCCTTAAAAACAGAAAAAGAATAAGCATAAAAATTTTGAAAACGTTATTATTTTTGGAAAAGAGCATTGGTCCTGACTGCTTGCACTGAACAGTTACTCAGGGAGGAAGCTTGCATACAACATATAGTCACATGAGGAGACATAAGGAGGTGTTTCTCTCTCCTCCTTTCTCCCAAGGATGGAGAAATCTTCCAATCTGGAAGCCAAGACAGTGTCACTCTGCTGTTAGAAGTAGCAGGAAGTTAAGTGGTTGAATTTTAGTTGCACACCTTACATCTTCTTCGCCAGCAGGTCTGTTCACGAGTTGTAAAAGGAGGCAGGCCAAAATTAGCAGCTTCAAAGGTCATTTTAATCCCACTGTGCAAACACAGCTATGTGTTCCTAGAGCCGTGGATGAAATCCCACAGGAGCTGGGAGTTCAAAGTCAGCAGTGTCACCAGTCACAGGCCCTGACTCTGACAATGTGCTAATGCTTCTGAGTTAGACAGCTCCTTTTGAAACAGAACCTTTTTGCACACTTTTGAATGGGCTTAAGCCAGCCCTTAAATCAGGACCTAAACTTTGTGGAGGAGCTATATGCCTAAGTAATTTTGGAAGCATTTCTTAAAACTTGATAATAAAACTAAGTTCTCTAGCTCCTTCCTTAGCCATCAGCTACACACATTTTCCCTAAAATGTCTTTCAGAAAACTACAGAAAAATTCATACTTAAAGAGGAAGCCCACACCCTGCATTTAAGGCTGTGCAGACTAAGAGGCGTGACACGCTCAGAGGCATGCATGTGTACTGAATATAATCAGAATAGACCATGTTAGGCATAACAATGTTAAATGAAGTTGTAAGGAATTTATGACTTTAATCTGGATCTTAAATAGCTCTAACTATCTACACCCAGTCTCTCACAAACTGCCCCTCCTACCTGCAAAGTCTGCGGATCAAATCCTCAGGCCGCCTTGTTATTATTTTAGGAAAGTCCAGTTTTTCAATGCCTTTGAGAATCAAGTTATATGTCATCATTTGATCAGCCCCGGAGAATGGTGGACTAGAAAAAGAAAGCACATTGTTACATAGAATTGCTGGCAAGAACACATCTGGCCATTTCTTATCCAAGCAAACATTTGAGAATATGGAAAAAAAAAAACAAACACGTTCCTAGCTTGACAACCTGCATTTCAGCCTGTTTAAGATACTTGAAGGGTGTGAAGTTGGCAAACTGCCTGTAGGAATCAGGGATACTGCATGACACATGTCTGTCAAAGCTAACCCTGCCCCGAGCCTGACTCAGAAGCTTCCATGTTGTACTAATATCAATTGGACACAAAGAAGTGTCATGCAAGTGTGCATGGGGACAAAGAATGAGCCCTGCTCACAGTTCACCCATCCCGCTGCACCCCTTCGCCCACTGAAGGTGAGAACAGCCTGCTGTTAGGTCTTCCTTATAGGAAGCATGAGCATCTGTTAAAGGAGCTCTACACCTGTGTCTATAGCCTGTGTCTGGCTCTTTCCTTGGATGGATAAGCCAGCACTGAGGATATGTCCCCTGCCTCGATCGTCTGTGACATTTCTGAAAAGATGTATGAGTAGACATACAGAAGAGACAAAAAAAAATATCAGTTTGCAAGTTGTTCCTGTTTACTGATGGGGAAAATAACAAAATTCCTTTTAAAAATAACCTTTAAAGTGTTCTTCAAAACAGATAAATAAGGTAAGAACTTGGGAGTAGTAGGCACTTACCTGCCAGTAAGGAGTTCGTACACAAGAATCCCAAGGGACCAAAAATCCACACTGAAGTCATGGCCTTTACTCAGAATGACTTCTGGGGCAACATACTCAGGGGTTCCACAAAATGTCCAGGTTTTCTGTCCTGACCCGATCTTCTTTGCAAATCCAAAATCAACCTGATGAAAATGAACATATGCTGTATAACACAGACATGCTTTGCACTGAGAAAGTTTAAGGTCCTAATTGCTTCCACACCTCCTCTAGAGATCTCACAGTCACCAGTAAAACCAATTGTTTATAGCTGAACAATTACAGTGTTACTGGGAAGGATAGAGAAGTAATTCCATGGGATTACTGAATATTACAGAGTAGTCCCATTTACTTTCATGAGTAATTTCCCAGACGATTCTTGTTTTGGACAGAACAACCTGTGTTCTCCTTGAGGATACAAGATTTACAGCCCATGGAAAAAGGGTGGGTTGCTCATTGTCCTCAAGAGTGGATGTTTCAAGCTCTCTGGAGGATAATCTCTCTCCAATTTTACTGTCACAGTCAAGTACATCAGGAGTTGTTCACTGTGTTCCCTTTCTACAGAGGTAATGTAGAACCTATGATTTCTTGAGGCTGGTCAGGGAGGGCATTCTGGTCCCGGGAAAAAACGTTTCCTGCCTTTTCATTAAGAATGGCTGGTGGGAGACAGTAGTTTTAGGGTTTACACTGTGGCAAGAGCTCTTGGAGGCTGCAGATCCCCATTTTGTGGCTTGAAATAGCTTTGCAATGCCTTTGTTCCTCACCACACAACCAGTAGCCTGCCCTCTTTTCTACTGAAAAGTAAGGGATATTAAACTCCAGGATCCTGGTACTATAATTACATGCTGTCTATTTATATCCCCCTGCAAGGAAACAGGATACAGGCACAAAAAGATAACAGTACATCTTACCAATTTTATGTATCCTTCAGCATCCAAAATTAAATTTTCTGGCTTCAGGTCCCTGTAGACAATTCCTGTGTGATGTAGATAGTCCAAAGCCTCTGTCACACACCCGACACAGAACTTGGTAGTGGGTTCATCAAAGCTGCCTCTGGAAGAAAAAACAATCATTAACTTTGCAGACAGTATTAACTTCTAAAAATACCTCACTCAGCAATCAGAACACATGTAACACCCAGAACATGAACAACGTTTTTGCATTGACATTCTGTATGTCACTCATGTGGTTGAAGCTAAACCAAATATCTTTTCATGGGACAGCCTTTGAATCATCACATGTTGTAAATGATTTTGCTTGTTTTGACAATATTTTGAGTGATACTTCATCTCTCACTGCAAAAAAATCCCAAAGGTCTAGATACACTGCAAGTGCACAATAACTTCATCTGACAGTGAAATGCAGCCACTTTATAACAACACAGAGCTAAATGACACCACAGTATAAAATAAAAATTGAGAATAAGGAATTTTTCAATGAATTGAAGTGCCAGGTGCTATTATAGAGAACAACCCCACTTGGAAACAAATTTGCCTTAAACACTTTCTGGTGAAAGAAAGGGAGCAAGATCCTCAGTCCTTCCTCCCTGAAGGACAGCACTTCCAAATGTGAACTAAATAAAGCATTGTGTTAGGACAACAGTATCGTTATAACTCAAGAATACCTTCAAACAAATTATTTCTGTACTTCTTGCTGAATTTGTTTTTTCCCATGCTGACAGATTGGATCCAACCTCTTCGTACATAAAGAAACAACCAAAAGAGACGATCTCTCCTAACTTGCTTACAGTCTCTACATTTGTGGATGTGTACAAATAAATTATTCCAGGTAATCATTTTTAGACAAGTTCATGAAAGCGAGCACCTTGCTTCTCTAATGCTAACAGAGATCCCACAGCACTTCTAGCCAGAGCAGGGATTCCATTAGTTGCTAAGGATTTCCCTTCTCTCAGTCAGAGGGCTGCTTACAGTGTTTTGTTTCTCAAGCTCATTGCTGACTTTTCAGCAGCAGACAGTGCAATACTCTTATGGCAGTGGCCCATGCCACGGTTGTCAGCATGGAAAGACTGCTCTGCTGCTAGTTACCTGATAATGCAATGTCTTAGCTTAGGACACACTTCACTCATTCCCCTTCTCAAGTTCTACAGATCTCTCTCCTTTTGTACAGGAAGCTGCTGTTCAGTTTTTCATAGGACTTGTTCTCTGCTTCCTGGAGAGATGGTGAACTTTGGTGGTGGGCAGCAGCAAGCTCAGAGACACCAGCATTAGAACCACTAGAGACATGTTCTTCCTCTACCTACATAGATGGGGCCATGGGAGACAAGCTGAGCCTAAAGAACAAACAATTGCAGGGGTTACGTCCTCCAGGCAGCTCAAAGACGGCCTCTGGCACAATGTTTATGCTATCCAGTTCTTATTTTGTAATACGCTTGCTGATGTGCTGCTCTGCTAAAAGCAGTCACACATTGCAAATCTAGCCATGAATACAGAAACATACTAGCATTGGCTTATGCCTGCTGCTTAGAAACCAACCACCAAGAATGTTTGAATACCCCAATAGTCTCTTTTTTCATATCCAATGGGAAATTAATAGAGTGAGACTGAAATGGTATGGCTCTTCTGTGAAACCAGCAGGATGTATTTATTTTCAGCATCTTGCGTATACAAAGAAGTGATGATTGCTCAACAAATTCTCTAACTTTAGAAAGGAGTGGGGAAGAAGGGGGCTGTATACAAAGTATTGTAGGGCTATGAATTTTGAAAATCTGATCCCTTTCTCATTCACAGCCTCCGTAATAGATCTGTACCTGTCAAGCTAAACAGAGAACCTACTCAGCAGATGTATGGAGCTGACTGGTGATTTCAAAGGACAAGGTTCCACTTCTGTTGCTGTTACCTGTCTCTCAGTAAGCTCCACAATTCTCCTCCAAGGCAAGCCTCCAGTAGCATGTATACATACTTACTATCCTTGAATGTACGGTATAGTCTGTGGAGACACAAAAACAGCTATTTAGGACAAGCAAAATGAATTGCAAGACCCACAATGTCTTTTCTCCAGAACTCATTTATGTGAAACTTCATTCTAATGCTGTTCAGTGGGTCAGCTTTTAAGGAAACTCTATGGTGAACTTACTTCACAATGAATGGAGAACATATCTGTTCGAGAATTCTCTTTTCAGAATAGATATGCTCTTGCTGTTTGGTGTCCACCACATGTTTCTTCTTTATACACTTCATAGCAAAAGCGATGTTCTCATTTTTCACTTTAACCTGTGAATAAAAATGGTAAGTACATATGAGGTAAAGAAGTTTTGCCCATTTGTTCTCAATGGGTATATTGGTGTCGGTCCATTTCAACACAGCACGGGACTGAAATTGATGACTAGAATGAGGGATAAATGCCAGATTTTCTGCACAATTATTCTGTATGATTTTAAGTAAAGCATCAGAGCTTTTTAGGGTCCCAGTCCATACTTGTAAAATGAAGAGAATGCTATCTTTGTCCTTTTTATGTACAGAAATCAGCAGCAGTTTGGATAGGCACTGTATTTTAAGATTAGTTTATACTGCAGTGGGTCCTAATTTCAGTTTGAGATCTCTAAATACTAGCATAATGCAAATAATAATAATAATAAAAAAAAGCAGAGGCAGTTTATGAAGAAAGTTTACAATGAAATATTATCCAAAATGGAAGATAAAACAGGGTTTCCAGGAAATCAAAGTAGCAGATATCAGTGCTCTGTGGCTAGCTGAGAATTTAATTTTTAGCTTATTTTCCAGGTGAAGTTGTAGAATTCCCAAACTGGCGGTCGACCAATGTGGAAATTTGTTTGGTGAAGTCTGATTCAGAATAAAACAACTGATTGTCTAACTACTGTAAAGACTATATGTGTTCATTAGAATCACCTTTTGTTTACCATTAACTCCAGCAACCTGTAGAAGAAGTGTTCACACTTTTTTTCAGATATTTGGTACCCAGCCAGAGCAAAGTGGAATTTTAAGACTTAAGTCTAATGAGGCTCTTCACATCCCAGAAATGTGGCTGTTCATATTATAGAATATGACCCAAAAGAGCCATTACAAATTGCGGGAAAATTCAAAATGAACACAGCTCAGAATCAGATCACACTGTTTCCTGTAGCTGTTGGGCATAACAAAGCAATTCCAACAACAAAGGCTATGTCATGACCCTGGAGATAACTTCAGGCAGAATCTGGGGAAAGGACCTGCAATTCAGGGGACACGATGCAGGTAGGCACATCAGTAAATGTCACACACGCAAACTGATGAATATACGTATAGTGATGAGGAAGATACTTTTAACAACAAGAGATGAAAGCACACAAGAGTGGATTTGGTTTTTTGAACATCTAAGTCCTGAAAACACCGTTTAACAAGCCTTATATAGAATTATCTCTGGGAATCACATCATGCAGAATAAATGTTAAAATCCTCCACATCTTTCAGCACCTAAATCAATTATTTAAGACAGAGAACTACTTGAATATGTTTAAAACAAACTCTTACAAGCTCAACCCTTCCGAACCCACCAACACCGAGAGTTGTGACAACTTCTAAATTCTGGAATGGGGAAGAAGAGAACTGGGCTACTTTCTCCTGCAGCTGTATCATCTCCAAGGTCACCTCTTTGGTCGACTGTCCACAGAAGGATCTTCTTCTGCATTAAGACAATTAACATAGGTTAACGCTTTCCTTGCCAGCAACGTGTATCACAGTACCCTAATACTCCTATAAAAAGAGAGGAGAGGAGAGGCAAAATTTCTTCTCAATTTGGAGAAGAAATTTCTCTAGGACTGTGTAACAGTTCAAGCAGAATTAGCAGAAACAGAAGTGCAGCTATATTTTTACACAGGAGAAAAACATACTCTGCTATTATTCCAGCAGTGCTTAGGCTGAAATCAGAGGCACAGAAAAAATAGGTGTGGTCCACCATTAGAAGCAAACCCTTTAACCACACTACTGCTTGGCTGAAACATCAAAAATAGACTGCTTCTTCTATGTCTGCCTATTTCTATTGGAAATGGCAATTTATCTTTTGTACAGTAATACAGCTTTATTAACTCCTTTGGGGATTGAGGTTGACCTTTAGTGGTTTTACCAGTCAACTTACCATCAGAAAGCAAAAGGTAAGTCCATCATTTGAAAACACTTTCACTTTTCTGTGTTCAGTTTTCTTTGGATAGAGTTAGTTCTTGGTTGGAAGTCAATATACTGAGATTCTATGTACTCTAATTTTCAGAAAAGAAAACTCCTTGGACTCAATAAGCATACTTACACAGTTTTAGTGTAGTGATTCCTATCGTTCCCAAAGGCCTGTCTCCATCAACTACCATCCATGATTTTACTGACATATCTATTGGTTATTTTTGTGATTATCTACTGAAGAAGATACGAAGAAGAACAAATGATCTGACTTACTTTGCATGTCGCTTTTCATCAGCCCGGGCCAGGTTAGCCACATAGCCTTCAAGGTATTTTTGGAGCTCCTCATAAGTTCCAACGGTTTGATTAAATGTCCTAAAAACCCAATGAAACAGTATGAACTACTGTACATACTATGGAAAGAGAAAGAAACCAAAATCTGTGTTGCTGTATCAGGACTTTACATTGCCCCTAAGCCATGGCCCAGGCAGAACTTGACCCTATTATTTAGATGGTAAAAATTTTAAGAGATCTGATGAGGTGCTAACCCACTGAAGTACCAAATTTGGTTTGCCAAAGGGTAGGGGGACAGAGCACCTGATCTCAGATCATTTCCTGTTATGTTGAAATAATTCAGAGCAGGCTGGACATAGTTTGACTCTCATAGACACCGATTATTAAGCGTGGTTCCACTATCCCTACCACAAGAACTAGCGTAGTGTGAGTCTAGGCTGTCACTCCTTCCCTCCAATGGACTGAACCCTGGGCATGCAGTGCCAAAGCAACTGACAACACCTCTCCTTCTTCACAGGTGAGTGACAGCACAGTGGGAATGATGTACCACCAGCTTCTGGCATGCTTCTTTCTAACCCATTTAAACAAGCTAAAGAACTAAAGAAGAAAATGCATTCACAGCCCAAGACGTCAATTCCTGGGTTGGGCCAGAATCTTAGCCCTCAGCAGGACCCTTTTGGGGATTCAGCAAGGAAAATGAGGGTGGCTGTCCACGTTCCAAGGAGGCATCCTTGAAGCAGTTAGCCCTGAGAAATGTGGGTTTGCTGTTTTGCTTTCCACTGGGAATCTTCTTCCTTGTATCCTCCAACTGTTCCATTTTTTCTACTTTAGAAAGTCTGCAATTGGCCTCTACTGGACAAAACCAGCAAATTGGGCTGCACGATCCCCTTGACAAATGAACATACCCAAAACAGGGACGTGAGGGATTTTGCTGTCCCCTGAGCCAAAGAATATTACTTAAATGTCAAACATCACCACCATGAGGAGAGAAAGAAAAGAATAACTGAATTACTCCTAAGCTTCTCTGCTCCCTCCGTGCACCTTCTGTGAGCCTTTCTTCATTAGGTCTATGTCTAAAGCATGACCACAGCTCAGAATACCAAAAGTATAACCACTTGTTCAGTACTCACTTAAGAAAACATTGTGGTTGTGCTCATGCTGAAGTTACTTCTTACTGTTGTTCTGCCTAAAAAGAATGCACATCATTCCTTAAAGCATAGCATGATACTTACTCTCTATCTATAACAAGGCACTCCACATCATATTCATCTGCAATAACGTTTGCTGATCTGACGTCATCACTAAGAATTGAAACAGATTAGAAGAATTCAGAAGCATATCAAAATCCTTGAAATACCTCACACTGTACTTATTCACAGAGGGTAACAGCTGCTAGAGGTGAAACTCCTGCAAGACCTCTGTAGGTTGTATTTGTATTAATATTGCTGAACCAAATACACAATTCTAGCATTTTACAGGTCCTTACTATTGTTTAGCACAGTTTGTATTCCCACTTCAATAGGGTTTGAATCATGACTCTTTAGAAACCTCCCAGAAAATTAGGTGGAGATGTAAATAGCATTCAAACAGATTAACTATGCATTTCAGAACTGATCCTCAGAGATAAAACATTCCACACACCAAACATTTTCCACTCAATCATCCACATAAATATTCATAGAAAGGAATGCCAAGGTGCCCAGAAACTTATTTATCAATTTGAGTATTTTCTAAGTTCTTCAATCTTTCGTTGTTGTTGTTTAGTAGCCTGTATGCAAATATTTTAATTTCATTTCTGTAAACGTCCTCTTAAGAAGTAATTCCTTTTCCATCAGCCTGAAAATTGTTACAATACTGCTTATTGCCCAATCAAACACGTGAGTGCCTACATGTGAAACAACACAACAATCTTGAACTGTAAAAAGAGGTGCAGTTTTCTTCTCTTGGCCCAACTTCCCAGTGGCTGTTTTACATCCAAATGTATTTGGGAATTTATTGCGCATTATTCATACTTGTCATATTTTCAGTTGTGAGAGGGAATGAAGAAAGCTTACTATAAAATATTTATGTCCTATGTGAATTTACTCATACAGTTGGTTACTAAAAAGAAAGATCTTTTCAAAGTCTTAATGTAGCCTGTGAGACGTGAGTGCCCCCAATACCCTGAGCAGTTCCTAAAGGCCAACAAAGCACAGAGAAAAGAAACTAAAGAAAGGGAATGCTCAAGATACTGAGCACAAAGAAGTTCTCCAAAGCTTAGAAGTTTTTAATTTATTTATTGCAAGTGCTATCCAACACAGGTTTAAAATTAAATGAGTGACCACAGCAACTTCACTAGCCACTACAATCCACTACAAAAATTCTATCAGGAAGAGATCCCCAGAAGCCAGAACTTAAGTACTCTTTCAAAACAGGGCTGGCATCACGTAATGCAGCAGTGTGGGTAAAAATTATCTGGAGCCCAGAAATAATAAACCAAGACCTTCTGACAGCTCATGAAAGCCTGAAAACATTTACTAGGAAGAAGCTATTGGCTCATAGGTCACATACTCTCTGTATTCCTAACAATTGAACTTATCCATGCTAGGAGTCATAGAGAGCCTGAAACAACAATTTTTCATCACAGCTTTTTAGAAATAAAAAGCAACAATGCAGAGAGGGCCAGCAATTTATTATTTTTTTCAAGGATAAAAAAAGGTAAATGACAGTGTAAGTTTTAAAGTCTTTTCTGAAAACAAAAAACATATTAAGACAAATTCAGCCATTGCCTCGACCTGCTGGCATTTCAATCAAAACAAAGATTATATTCAAAACAGTCATGAAGTGTACAATCTGACACAGTGACATATCCATTGAAATACTATACACCAGACAGTGAGAACTAACCTAATGAGAGCCTTTTCTCCAAAGTAATCTCCTTTATGTAGACTTTTGATCAGCTGAGGCTGTGAGTGATCTGCAGTACTCTGGGTAACTATCACCTTGAAAGGACAGGAACAAAAAGTTAGGAAGGTAAGAGTCAAAGCATCCCATGGTTTCCCCTTCTTTCTGTATATTTCATAAATGCTTAAAACTCAGTGAAGCTGCAGTATTTAACAGATAAATGTAATTTCTACTTTCTCTCAAAAATTAAAACCAGTAAACATCCTGCAGCCCTTCCCACATTTTTGCTGAAATGGCAAAACCAAACTTATTTATTATTTCTCATCCTCTAACATTTTCTCATTACACCTTTTAAAAGCAAAATAAGAGCAAAATAAATCCAATTTCAATGAAAAAAGAAAAATACTTCAGGTTCCCACAGTGGGCAGACATCATATTATCTTTTTGGTTTCTCAGTTAAACAGCATGCAGAAATATTAACTAACATTTTGTACCTTTACAAATAAATCATCCCTGAGAATTTATGAAATAATCGGAGTTTTATATTTGTGTGCATTTTTTAAAAAATATTTTATCATACCACATATTTGAGCACCAATATAGTTTAAAATATTGGAAGAAGCAAATTATATTCTTTAGTTCCTCAAGTAGAGCTTTACTGTTTCAAATGAGTTTCCTGGATTGCCAAATCATGAAATAAATACAACGAATAAGTAAAACATGGCTCCTACTGGTGTTTGGACTGTAAAATGGTCTACTTAACCTGTCAGATAATGAAATGTGCAGAAGAAAGAGGATCAAATCTCATTTACAAAAAAAAATGACATTACATCTTTGCTACAGAGTTGAGAAGCTTCAGAACATACCTGAATTACGTTGTAACAGTACAACATGGCTTCATTTCCAAAGGAAATAAGGTTCCCATCTTTGCAATACTAGTCCAGGCTTTTATCACAGCATTGTGAACATAAAAGCAACTGAACACATTTTACCGAAGACCACACCCCTCAAGATAGCTTTTGAAATACCAGTGTTTGTATTTGTTATAAGTTTGTTTTATTACATCTTACCTTTCCTTTTGCTATTATAAAGAAGGTATTTCCTTCTTCTCCTTCCCGAATAACATAATCTCCCTTGTCATAGTACTCCTGTTGGGTGATAAAGAGAGAGACAATGTTGCCTGATATATCATTAGCTTCTTTGATAAATCAGATTATTTGCAGAGCTGTCAATATGTCTCAATGTTCCATTGATGTTTAACTTCCTAACTCCAGCATAGGTTGTGTCCCATAATAACATGCAAGCATTCCACTGTGTAAAGCTTGGTGGCTGATCTGTAACATATCTAAATGCAGTACTATGGAACAAAAAATATTAGCACTGGTATCATCCCTACAAAGCAGGGAAAAAATGAGGATAAAATATAAAAAGCTGTTAAAAGAGTTCCAAATCCAAGTCCCATTTTCAAAGTAATTTGGGGCTTGACACCTCAGCGGCAGTGCCTAAATCATCTATTCCAAGCTACCAAAACACCAGCTTTTCTGTCTCTGCTAAGGAATCCCGCCTTCACTGCCCTATTCTTTAACTTTCAGTCAAGAACTTTTTCCATGATAACTTTCAGTTTAGTGATTTGTTAAAAATCCACTTAATTTTTTCTTCTCCTCCAATTATTCGTAGAACTGTTCCAAGACTGGAGTTCCTAAAGAATTTCCCAATACAAATAATATCAATAGCTACCACTGCTCTTTGAAAACATCACAGCTACGACTATATACCTAAACTTTACCTCCAAATGCTGTTGTCAGATGCATCCCTAAGACAGACAGGTCTTTTTTCCCTTACATTTTGCAGTGTATGTATTCCAAGGCAAATGAAAATATTACGTATCCATATTGTATGCCAGTAAAGCATGATTACCAAAAACGAATCAGAGAACTGGACAGCAACTATGTGCTTAATCCTAATATAAGATAGACAGAATATGCTCTTAACTAGTTGCTTGACTTCTTAGATGCCAAAAATATAACTTAGTTATATGCCACTAAATGTTGTTATTTGGAATCCACTCTGACCACTTCAAAAATACTGTCATATTAAAAGAAGATAATCTTTTTTTTTTTTTAACCTACTTATTATTCATTATTTTTAAAGTTTACTGAATACTGTTCAGGAAAACTTAACAGTATCTTACCACCTCCAGGCAGTCCATGATCTTGGTTAGTTTATCTTCAGGTAAGTTTTTTAGGAGAGACACACTACCAGAAAACAGAAATGCCAAGCCAAAAAAAAAAAAAAATTATGACTAACACTTTTTCCACTTTTTTTACATGATTTCTTCTCATTATAGAATTTGTACAATCACACTTTATAACTAGCTAAACTGGTGTTGTGATACAAAACACATAATATAAAACATGCACTAAATCTTTATTTGAAAGGTTGAAACACTCTCACATCTTGCTTTTTAGGTAAGTAGAACTTGCACAATTATAGAAATGTAGCAAATATTGCTTAGTTTGTAAATCACCTTTGTACTTTGTTAGGTAGAAAAAGCTCTAGCAGGCACATGGCCCAAATTCAAAATTAAGTCATACAGAATCCACTCATTGCAAAAACAAGACACTATAATACTCCAGTAATGTATTTTCAAAAGCACTGCAGAGACTGCGAAATCAGACAAAGTTAGAAACTTCACTATTACTTTTATAACTATTAAAAGAGAATTCAGCTACAGTGATGACTTAGTGAACTTGCTGCTAAGAATGGAAAAACCTCTCCTCCGTAGCACTCTGACTAGTAAAAGTTTGGAAATCGTGGAGCTCTCTAGCTACTGGGCTCAACAAAGAAATACTGATGGAAATCAAAGATGGAGACAAGCAATGGATGCAAAAAGACATGCAAGGCCAGGCTTGAGATTTCAGTTTGAAACCATATCAGAATGGCGATGCTTTTTTAAAGGAAAAGAAAATATGAAATCAGCTAATTATGATTTGGAACCTCTAACGTAATTTCTTCTAAAGGAAAAAGACTGCACATCTCTCAGTATTCCCCGTAGGAGATAGTATTATTCTCCTTTACCTCTCTACAGATTTCCTAGTAATTTATATTGGAACGAGTTCATAAATAAAGATATGTAGTTCTCATATTCAAGTCTCCAAGGGATGAAGAATATATTATTTAATCTACTCCAACAGCAAATGAACTTCTAGTAGGACGATTTCATTAACTGTCTTCATTGAAAACATTGTTTTAACTTCTAGCCATGTAACCTGCCTATACATTTGTTCCATTACTTAAAAGCATGCATTTCATCAAGCAGATACTGCTGTTTCCTAATGCAATAGATAAAGACAGTCAAAATAAACAAAATAATTATGTGAATCCTAAAAATTTGAAAGAGATAAATATTCAGGTTATTAAGGCCCTTTGCATTCCTTAATGCACCTCTTTTTCTGTCCCTTTGTAAGACAGACAAGCACAATACTATTGTGCACCTTACCAAGTAGCTCAGACCAGTACTTAGAAAACACAAATGCATTAGGTTTACCTTCTAAGAAAGCTTCTGTACTGTTCTTGCCTTGTCTGTGCTGTCACTCTCATGATGTTTTGAAACACTTCTCTGTCCAATGCCCATGTTTTTACATTGGTGATTGCTTTAAGAAAACAAAATAAAACCAAACAAATCAACAATGTTTCATTATGATCTGGTGGCAGATATTACAGTATCAGGCCATGGTACAAAATAGACTAGCCTTTTCAAATTGCCCAAGGACAAATTTTTAAACCTGCAACACCTATTGCAATCAGACTTTTAAAAGAATCCAGCTCCCACATAAGTAACCCTCACTAAAATAAGGCTTAGATTTCCAAATGGCTCCTTCAGTGTGCACTTTCAAAGCAGCCCCATGGAGTGAGTAACCCTGAAAAACTAGCCATTTGCTATGGGCATAATCAGGGCTGAATGCTCATGAAAATCTATTCCTAATCACGGATAGACTTTGCACTTGAAAACTCCAATGTAATTTGTAAAACAGATGACTTGAAAGAAGAAGAGTTGGCTGAAGTGTGTGTGACATAAATGTATGATATAAATGTTGAATACTATGGCTCAGATCCATCTCTAATTCAGATTGATTACATGCAAACGTTTGTGAGATATGCAAGAAGATAGGAATAACAGAGGTCAAGAAATTCACGTAATTTCATTTAATCCTATGATCTTCACACATTTTTTCCTCTAATTTAACCATTTTCTAAGGGAAAGAAGAGCAATCAAAACAAATCTTACAGTTTACTGATTATATTTAGGAAGGTAATAAAAATATTAATGCAGCAAATGTCCACAAGACCCAGCATCAAAGATGCAAACCACTAAGTGGCCTCTGTGTGCAGTCACTGACACAACGGAATACACTGCACTTTTTATTTCTTTCAGCAAAATATGGTGATTCTATTTAATTTAATCTCTCTCTATTTCTCTCTCTCAAGATGCTACATTGTACTCAGTAGTTTTCCTTCTGTAAGTTGAAGGAATAAAACTTTTCTCTGGGATAAATGCTACAGAAAGCTACAGAAAAAAAAAAAAAAAAAGAACAACTTATTTCCCCAGTTTAACTATTTATCAGAAACATAAAGCCATTTTTACAGGAAAGAAAAATGCTAGGTTTAAAAAGATGCACAGGTCAGTTGTCAGTCACTGTACTTAATCCTGATGTACACATACACTCTTAACTGACATATATTAAAAGAGCTCAAAAAATATTTCTGGATGCTGGAAGGGAGACCGAAGGTTTTGTTTTGGTTTTGGTTTTCTCCTAAACAATATCTTTCAGTTTACTTTCCATGAAGAAAATATGGAAAGTATGAAAGCTTTCCATCTCCTGTATCTTGTACCTTAACTAAATAAACCAATGACATAGCTAGAAAACAAACAAACAAAAACCTGCAATTTCAAAGATGAGACAGAAAGAGGAATCTAGAAAGAAACACAGCAGTAAATCTTGTTCTCAGTTTCAAATACAGCTAATGCATATAAAGATGCTGCTGGGTAACCATGGTCATTAAAATGCTGTCTGGCTAAACTCCTTCGCTTGTCATTTTTCAAACATTGCAGGTAAGGGGGTTGACTAGATCCAGCATCCACATCAGAGTTTTCGCCTACATATTTGCTAGTTGTGCTCGGTTTGGGCATTGCAGCGTTCTTCCTTCACCACAAGGAAACACAGGAAAGCTAGTGGGGAGGTGTGGGTTTCTGGAGGGATTTTAAGTATACAAATATCCTTTCTTGTCAACAGTTGGAGAGACCTTGTCCTACCTCAAAAACAATTCACACTAATAAAGATCCAAAACAGCATGACATCTTACTATGCTGAAACATCACTTTACAATGCTAATACTATACAGCATGCAAAAAAGAAAAATAGGGAACATATTCAAATGCTAGTACAAAAACTAATCACATTAGTGATGCTGTTCTATTTATCAGGCAGCCACAAAAAAAAAAAAAAAGATTACAGGAGCTTACTCCATCTACATAGCCAGCAATGATTAAGTACTTAAACTGGGTGCAGGAAGAAAGACCAGAAGCTTTTAAAGCAAACAACTTCTGTTTTATTCCATTTGCTCCCTTTTAAGTAAACATGAACTCTTCATACTTACTGGTGGTTCAAGGTTCCTCAGTTGAGACGAGGCCAGAAACAAGCCTCCAAACACAAGTTATTTTCACAGAATGGTGGAGACTGGAAAAATGGGGATGAGGAATGAAAACCCTATGTGGTCACTTACTGGTCTGTCACAGAATAATATGGCAGGCTAGAAAAGGAATCTAGGGATATTTAATGAATTAATACCCAGTCTAATAAAGGAAGATGGATATTTGTATCCCAGCAGCACTGACCTCTATCCTGGTCAGACAGTAAACACTAAGCAAGAGCCAGTATTTTCCATGGAGAAGCAGGATGTCTCACCTAGCAATTCCTTATCTTCTTCACAATCAAACTCAACCTTCTTCTTAATGCCAGTCACAAATGCAACATGTAAAGGGATCTTGGTGAGACTCAATAACTTAATGATTTGGAAACAAAAAAGTACAACAGTAATTCCTACATACTCTATTACCTCTTGAATTAGGATTTTGACATCTATTAAATGACAATTTCAAAGATAAACTGGATATAACAGGAACCTCACAATAGTCCACACCATGTTGTTATAATACACTTTGTATACCTTTCACAGAAGCTGTCCGTGTGCAGTTGTATAAAATGGCTAGTTCACCAAATGCTGTCCACACAGGTATTGAGGAGAGGAGTTTATTCTGCTGAAAGACTTCCAGTCTGCCCTCTGTCAAAAATCATCAGGATAATATGCATTAAATCTGAGCTCTGTTCCACAGAAAGGAGGGAAAGTAAATCAATGCATTTCTGGCTTCACCACTCCCTCAAGCACAGAAATGGGAGCAGCAAGGATGCAAACAGTGCCTTGAAATGCAGGTACAAACCAGCCTCTCCTGGCCTCTAAGTTTCAGAGCTGAAAGAAACACTCCAATTTATTTTACTAGGAAATAGCATTAAATCAAGGTTCAAGTTTCTAGGGTACTTTTTGTTGTTTCAGTGTTTCACAGAAATCACAGATAAAACTTGCATTGCCCTCAGTGGGGCCAGCATGAGTCATTTAGGAATGCAGATATCAACATTCCTGTCTCTTGCAAAGACTTATAAATTATTTTCCTGGTTTTAGCACTTACGCATTGTACAAGCAAGCAGTACTCACCTTTGAGCACAAAAATGTGATTGCCTGGCTCTCCCTGTCTGGTGACATAACTCCCCTGCTGGAAAGTCCTTTCATACATACATTCCACCATATCTCGGATCTGCTGAGGCTCCAGTCTCTTCAAGAACTGATTTTTATTCAGGGCGTCTGTGATGAGCTTCTTCTCACTGGTTTCGATCAAAAAGCAAAGTGTCAAAGATCAAGCACTGCTGGGATATATTATTCACCAGGCATTCATTCCTCTCAACATGCTTCGTCTAATTTCTAACACTGAAAACATGACCAGTATCAATTATGCATATTACAATCCTTGCAACTAACATGCATCCCAGAAGCAGTGCCACACCATGGCCTCTCTCCTCCTGCATAATCCCAACAAAGAAAGCATCATGTTAGATGTGAAAAGGCTCCAAGTAGAAGGCACGCTCCCCAGATGTTTCGCACTGTTTCTCACCGTGTTCTTTCTGCAATGCATGACTAAAATATACAGCCTTGCTTATGTGAAGGAATGAAATGTGAAAGGTATGTCTTCACATACCTCTGCCTGTACAGGAATGGCAACCTGTTATAAAATCAGGTCCACTTTTCTAACATTCCAGTGTATTTTGTTCTTAATAGCCAGCAGAAACAAAACACCGAAGATAGTAACAGAGTTAAATTCAACACTGATGGTATGAAGAGTTTCTCCTTTGTAGTGAGGTAAGCAGCAAGGAAAAAAAGTATGCCAAAGCATGATTAACAGGCACTGCTGGTTCTTAGGAACATGTTAAAAGACATTGGTGGTGGGAAAAATGAAGCAAGCTGTAAATGATTGTGGTTAAACAACTGACTACAGAGAACTTGCCCTGAACCTGCAAAAGGCCATTGATCCTATGGCATTCCCTTTTCATAGCTACTAAACTAAGTTATGAGTGGGACACCATGGAAAGGTCAGCTTGCAGAGTACCTGCTGAACACTGTCCCCACATTTGCACAATAAGCCCAGGATAGAGGGTGTAAGGGGTGGGCAGGGATGAGGGCTGGGATTAATGCAGCTCCCTTCCGCACTGCTCTTTGTCCTCTATCTTCCTACACACAAAACTCTGCCTACCTCTGCTGTATCCACTTCCTCTGCGTGGATGACAAAAACCAGCATAAATGCTCCTATCTGTGTAAAAGTGTGGTAGTGGTCTGCCCATTTGGGATGACAAACTGGCCCTGTCTCCTTAAGAAGGAGCAGACAGGGGAGAAGTCTTCCCTAAGCATGCCCTTTGCAAAGTACAACTATACAGGGTGGTTTCATTGAAATGTCTTTGGAAAAGCTTTGGGGTATTCACAAAAGTCAGACAAAAGGCATGTAAAGTAGGCACACCGGAGTTCAAGGAGCAGCCTGTGAGGACCCCACTGCTGGCAGTAACAGGCCATCACCACCCTGACCACCCTCACCTGGGACCCCCATCCACGCACCCACTGCTCCATTGGCCTGCATACTCTATTTACGCTCAGGCCTGGGAAGTCTGGTTTTATTTGAGCTATGTTATAGGGATTGATTTTTTCTTTTAGAGGGATTTTGGCACCACACTGTAAGTACTTTGCTTATGTTTCCTGGAGAGAGCTTGCAGTTGGACTGATTGCTTCTTGGATGGGATTTATGCTGGATGCTGCCATCGCCACCCTGTTCTGCCTAACCTGTCTGTCCCTTGTGGGATGGTCAGTGAGGGTGCTGTGTGGTCTTCTGTGGCTCCTGGCTTGCTCTTCCCTGGGGACCAGCCATGTCCTTACTGCTCCCTGCAATGCTGTCTCTGCACTATCTCCTGGAGTGGGAAATGTTGATATAGAAAAGGATGTTGCAAAGACAAGATCAGTGTATTTTTCCAGCTGATAGAAGATCTCAGTGGCTGGATTTTAAGAAGGAGAGAATGTGGAAAAATCAAAGCTGGCTGAACTGACTAACAATGAGCGATCAACTGAGATAAAGCTGGCTCTATATACACATTGGGCAGCCTGTGAAGTCTGATTGACTGACACATGCTCTAGGTCAAAGGCTTCCTGTAAAAAGCCTTGTAGTGTTTTGAATGCATGCCAGAAGTGAATGCATTTAAACAAACGCTGCATTGATAAATCTTTTAAGGAATTGCTGAGTGATTTTTCTTACTGCTGCAGTGAAAGTTACATTCTGCTTTCAAGTCCCCTTGTTCCTATTATGCTGGTGTAGGCAAACTGCCTAACAAAATTAACACCTTCACAGCTTTCTGGAGCATCTAAGGTTTCCTCTTGCTTCTATTTGTAAAACAAGGCAAAGCTTTCATCAAACGCAGGTAATGTGGGAAAGTTTCCTGAGGGAAATCAGGAATGAACAAAAGTAGATTTAACATGTTACTAGGCATATAATGTCTGAAAATCAGTAATGGTAATGACAAGAGGCAAGAAAATAAAATCAAGCAGTAATGGTTAAGACTGTGTTTAGAAATAGAGATAATAATTTAGCTTCTTCTGAAAGCAACAGCATTATTAGAATATAGTCTCTAACTTGATTTTCTGCTGAAAATGACCTTGCTTATTTAATTTATCCTGGCCTGCATCATGCACATTATACTGCAATAAAATACAGTAATGGCTTATAAACTGATACTTAAGAGCAAGCACTAAAGCTTGCAGAAATACTGAATCTTCTGATGCTGCTGTTTCAGGAAGTGCAGTGGGCTACTAAGCAAAGGACCTAGAAGTATCATAATCATGCCTCAGGCTCTTCAATCAGTTGCTTGCTCATTTCATAGGCATCCAGCACAGTACATATTGTTTTGTTTTTCTCTGCTTCCCCTACACCTACCTTAGCTTTAAGATCTGCTGGAAATAATTACTTGTCCTGAAAGGACAGGTGACACTTGATATTATATTTGTACCAGTTACTGCACTGTTCTTTCTAGAGGCTAAAAAGGGGATGCACAGCTCCATACAACTGTTCTGGTGTTCCTGAGGTATTTCTGGGTCCCACCACTAGCAGGACTTTCCTTTACTACACTGCTTGAGCTTTGCTGTAGCGCTTCTGTACAGGCTTGGTTCCCTTCCCTGCTGTTAGCAATTTTACCAATGTTCCATGCGGCCCTTTTCAAAACAGTCACACCCCCATAAATACCATTTGACAGTTCAAAAACATCTTTCTGTGAACAGTAGTTAATTTCCTCCCCGAGGAGATACCTGTCATCCCACAGGTTAAGGGTATGACATAGTTCAGGGAGCGCTGATTTCTCTCAATCTAACTTTGTCCTAGTGATGAGAGATCTTGGATTTCTGTTGGTATTGACTGGCAGGAGACATAACTGTTAAGTGTGAGATAGGTTTTTATTCTCCCCCCAGGGCTCCATTAAATCCTTACTCTGTAAAGGGGAAGCAGCTGCTTACATTAACAACTCTAAAAGCTCCTATAGCCACTGCTAGGATAAAGAAACATTTTTTTTTTTTTTAAACACGATGGACAGAACTCCGTAGACAGTCAAGGTTAGACTTTGTCCTTTCATGAATGCCAACTGTTTGAATTAGACCTGCCTGAAGTATTTACGACCTGTGTAAGAAAACCAAATGCTTGAACCTCTAGGCATTTTATCTCAATTGCAAGGGGATGACTTCAACAAGTGCAAGTGTATCACAGGCTTACCTAGGTGGTGGACACAGCACTACTATGCCTCTAGCACTTCTGGTACTTTCCTCACTTCTGTATGCTTCTGAAGCATTTGGAAGATCAAAAGATAGCTTGGCCACTATTGCATCAAAAGATAGACCTCTTCCCAGAAGTCTGAGCGAAGTCTTCACCCATTACTTGATTCATTGGGTAAAATCTAATTTGTTCCCTTGGTGCATATCATGTATGTGAGTTTATAAAATAGCTTTTTGATAAAGGTACTAAACATTCTGTCTGAGTCTAAAAGCTGTCCAAAAGACATAAATCCAACAAATACTGACTGCAACAGAAAAAAAAATATGCCAACTTGCAAATGAATAAAATATTTTGGGTATGCCCTTTGAGCGTTATTCCACAGGAAATGAGGTTTTGATAGTGTACTGCACTTATATTAATTCAAGGCACCAGTTCTTGGTGTTTCTAGTCTTTCAAATCCCAAGACATTTGAACAAAGTCACTTCGACTGCATAACAGAATTCTGCCCATAATGCAGACTAAAGTTTCAGAACCTCAGCCAGAAAGACATGAACTCTTGGAGACAGTTCTAAGTGTATATAAAACCAGAACTATTCTGACATGCTTTTACATTACTTCTTAGACTTAAAAAAAAAAAAATCCCTACTACAAAGCACCACTTAAAAAATGTAAGTTTTATTGCTGTAATGCTATTAAGAGTCCATAATCAGCTTTTTAATTGTCTTAGTAACTATTGGACTATGTCCCTAGATCTACAAGTAAAACATAGATATATTGCCATTTTATGTCCTACCAAAAATAGATCTAGAAAATGGTTAATTATGGAAGATTACTTGGTAATTTAAGAACAATGGGTAAAATATGAAGTTGAATTTGAGTTTAATAATGTAAGAAAAGGTAATTTAATCTCTGGCATGATCTATCGAATACTTAGGATACCCTAGAAATCATTTTTCCTAATTCTAGCTCTTCTGATTTAATAAAGATACTCTAAGATTCTATGATATGCTTTTCTTCATTCATAATCCTGCCAAGAAATAAGTTCACGTGAGCTCTTGAGTCTGCTACAACAAATTTTCCATTAATATTTAATGTTAAAGCTGAAGTTTTGGTTGCATTTCCAAATTTATTTATTTATTTATTACTTTTTCTCAGTTCAGCTTAGGGAGCAATTTTTTTTTTTGTATAGAACACATAGCTAGTTCTCTCATGCTAATTACTCTGGCAGAGTTGATGCACTTACTAGCAGTGTGTAATGAAACAAATGATGAGTTCAACTTCACTATAAAATTACTTATACTCAGGACAGTAATTAGCAGACAAATGAAAGTTGAATTCTCATCTTCCGTGATGGCCATTAAAATAAAAAATGAAGTGTAAATAAAGGAAACATGGATAGCATTGAACAGAAGGAAATAAGGTGAAAAGAATAATATAAAAGCTGGAAATGGTGGGGAGGAGAGTAGGGTGGTCTGTTCTTAGTGCTTTTGGGGTGAATACTAAAAAAGTTGTTTCCACTAAAGTCAAGATCAAATCAATACAGGAATGGTGTATTCTAAATTGTTATGGATCTATGGGAGCCTTACCATAACTATTTTGAACCAGATTGTTAAAGATTAGAGGGAGGGAAAATGAAAAGAGCGGTTCTGCTTTATCCTTTCCATTTCATGCCATTGTTTAGGAAGACAAGAAAATGAAGATGGCATTCAAGAAAAATGGCAGTGTTAGAACTGCTCGGCCACTGAATCAAGACAGAAAATTCCTGGCTCTTATCTATTGTATGATCAGCATTACATTTAGACTGCATAAGCTGCAATATTTGCTTTTGTACTGAATGGTCAAGTCTGTGCTGCACTTGGTAGATCATCCTGTCCTGTGCTTCACTCTGCAGTATTATTACAATTCTACTTCTGAAAGCACCCTAGAAAACAATCTGGTGGACTTCAGCACAAGGGTTATGCCAAGGAGAAGACAGGTAATAACATTTTATCACAAGTTGTAATTACAGTTCCCTTAGTTCCCATACACAGAAAAACACTGCTTGCTGAAGCTTTCAGCTCCTTAGGGTAATTCAGGCAGCCTTTCAGGTTCAAAAGATAGCTTTGAGGATACAACACAGGATGGATGACAACTACATTGAGCCTGATAACTCCTAGTTCTACTGCAGTACAGGTTCAAATGCGCCATGAACTCCTCAAAATACTAAAGCTCCCCACAAAGAGGAGATACTTTGGTTGCTGGCTGCAGTCCACATATTTTCTGGCTATCATGATATTAAATCAGATAATCAGGATAGGCCTAAACTGTAAGGTAAAAGAGGGTCTGCAGTATGGGTAGGAATACTAGTCTGAAAATTGTCCACAAGGCGAGCTGCAACTGCAGCTCCTTCTGTCTTCTGTAGAGGCTAGAAGTTTAATGGTTCAAAGCAGAAAAAGTTAAAATGGGTTCCTTAACAAGGACTGAAACTGGGGGAGGAGGAGGAAGCTACTAACAGGTTAATTATGCTGTAAAAAAAATTGTGTATATTTTGCACGAGTGAGTTGACACCAGGCTGACAAAGCTAGTACACAGCTGTGAACTGATGTCTATGCTGCACTTGAACTGAGGCCACCTGCTCCTTCCTAAGCTATCCATAAGGCAGGACTAAGAATCTGCCCCTATGTGAAGACATCCAGCCTTCTGCCCATCAGTACTCCAGAGAATAGCTTAAACTTTAAGCAGTAGGCAAACCTGGACCTGAGACTTGGGTTCTGCTTAGCTGACAGTAAAGACAAATACTGAAGGGGCTAAAAGCGAAGATGCCACCCACCACTTGATCTGAAGTTAGGGGGCTGCAGATGATTCTTGGTTGAAAGCTAAATGGAAATCCAGCCAGCATCTAACTACCATAGTGACAAAACCTATGCAAAAAAAAAAAAGCTGGGTACTGAAATTGTAATTTTTCACAAAGACAATATCATTGGGATTGCAGCTATATTCCTGTAACACAAACATACAACCACTCTGCAATAAGCTTACCTGAAATCCTTTTGGACTCTTGATTTTTCGAAGGAAAACCTAGCTTGCTTGCTCAAATCATATAGCTGTGTTGTTGGCTCTGCAGATACACCTTCCTTAGCTCCTTTCCTCCTGTCAGCAGAGACTTGATTCTTTGGAGTTGCTCTAAATGGAGAAGGCTGAAGAGAGTGTTCTCCTTGAGTACTAATAACATCCTGCAGCTTGTTCAGCTGTATACACTTGCTCTGAAGTTCCTTGGTGAGTTCTGCTATGACCTTAGTCTGCATAGCCAGCTGCTCCTGAAGCTCAGCAACGAGACTTTGACCCTCTTGCAACTCTTCATCTTTTCTTTTCAGCTCCTTTTCCAGTTCAACCACCCTGCTGCAAAGAGCATCAGCTTGCCCAGTCACATGGATGCCTAGACCTGGGTCCTTCAGAAACTTATAGTTGCCAGCACAACCAATAGAGAGGTTTGCTACATGTCTATCTGGCTGTCTCAGGTGCTTGGGTTTCATTGACAAGTTCCCCATTTTGTCCAGAGACCTAGGTGCAAAAACACATTTGCAATATTACTTAGTTACACAGACAGAAGTAAAATATTTTTGTTAAAGGGCAGGTAATTATTTATCTGGCAGCTAAATTTGAGGTAGACTGCAGTAAACATTGTAGCTGAGGGCTTTCATCCTTCCCAGTCCTGAAAGCCAGAGAAGTACAGGGCAAAGAAGAGGTGGTGGGTTGGTAGATACAAAGCAAAAGTGGCTGTCACTGTTTGTTGAAGAAATATATAAGCTCCTATCAGCCTAATAAAGAAAAAAAAATCAAGAAAAGCAAAACAATCAAGAAGAAAAGTTCATGTTCTATTGTTGAATCAAGGAATATGCTAAATGGAAAAAAGAAAGGTTCTTTCATTTTCCCATTGAGGAATAGCTATTGATCATACAAACTCAATGAGTGGGTATACATCTGTCTGGCAGAAAGAATGTGTGATTTAGTAAAGATATGGGCAAATAACACTTTTTTAAAAAACAGGCATACTGACCAGGAAACAAGGATCTGGCAGGCTCATAAACTGTCTCCAACTGTGGCCATAAGGAGATCGCCATGAAAGGGTATCAACAGGACAATTGTAGAGCCTACTTGATTGAAATGGTGTTCCAAATTTCAGATTACTGAGGCCAACAGGCATTTTTTAATCCTCAGTGGATCTCTGTTCCTTGTACTTGTCCTGTCTTCCCTCTAACCCCTGTAAACCTCAAATCTGCAGAAACTGTGGCAAGGAATTGCATAGGTCTGTTGCTTGCCTGAAGAACTTCCTCCTATTTGTCTTTCCAGCACAAAACCAGGTACAAATCAAAGTTAGGAGGAGCCAGTTTCAGAAAAAATTCTCTCTCCTAACCTTTTCTATGCTATTTTGCAAACTTTTGTCCTACCTTTCTGCCTTAATGTGTGTCTGAATTCTTTCCCAGAAAGAAGGGTTCTAGCTTAATCAGTCCTTCCTCATACAGGACCCACTCCAACAGTTTCAACAACTTTACTGTCCTTTGATAACAAATTGAGGGCTGAACACAGTTTGACCTGATGTACTCCCACCAAGAGCAGGCAGCTGGCATTGGTTCTGTAGCTCTTACACATTAAAAGCTGGCTCAGGCTTGTTAGTGTCACAGCAGCTACTGCTTTCTACTACTTTCGTGGAAAACTGTTCCTCTCTGTCACCTACTCAGGAAAAGTGACCAGGAAAAAAGAGCTTGGATTCCTGTTGGAACACTTGCTCTCCCAGCCCTTGTTGCAATCAGCAGCATTCAGCAGGTTTGCAAAGTGACCTACCTTCTTCCCTGGACACAAGCTTTGGCGTATCTTTTATTGTTTTAAAAGAAGCAAGGAAGCAATATCTGCTGCTCAGGTCCGAGCGTATTCAATCCATGCATACGGGGGGGGGGGGGAACTAGCACACTGCTTTTAGTGGTCCAGTATTCAACAGTCACTAACCCACTGTACGCCAGAAGCAATCTTGGAGCAATGCCTGTTTACAGATCCCACGTGTGGACCACAACAGTGCCAGGTCACAGCTTGGTGTAGTTTGAGCCTACAGAGACCTCCTCTGGAAGAGAAGGGATGAGTTTAGGGCTGTATTGCCCAGGCCTTAGCACCACACAGAGGTTTTTCAAAAAAAGCCTGCTCAGGTTCCTGATGAAGCCTGTTAAATTGTACCTTGCTGTAGCAGAGGCAGAACACCACAGCACAGGAGACACCTGTCTCAGGTGAAACAAGATTTTTTCCCTTGAATTCCAATCTTTGCCTTATCAATATAGTATTTTACTAAGTTTTATAGAAGTCTTGCTGCATGGTGCTTTGGCTTGATGACAGCAGTATGCTTTTAATAAAATTCATCACACATAAATCAGTACTGCAGAAGAGAATTTAAGCAACTTGCACATCAAGGTAGCAAATCAATTTATCTCTCAAGAGGGACCTGTATGTTAATGCCTATGGCTCAACCAAAAATCCTATCTCAGCACGCAATAAAACTAAACTGTTTTGATACATAGGTAAAAATGAAGATTACTGGAAATATTGCTATCACACACAACAGCCTCCCATACTACATGCAGTAGCATTCACCACATTTCAAAAAGGCCATCACAGACTTAAAAAATGACCTTTGAAAAAGGATAGGGTGAATGCCTAAGGCACAGAGAAACACAGTAAGAAGACTGAATGCAGCAGCACAACAGGTTTACCAAATAAAGAGCTGATGACTTGGAGGTTAAAGTTTATAATGTAACAAATGAACTAGAGTGAAAACACAGGAACTTCTCCCATCGCATGTGCAAAATTAATAGGCAGTGCACAATGCAGCAAACATTGAGATGTTACTGTTTCCACACAGTGCCCTTTATTGGCTGCTGGTATAGGAAACTCTCGAGGCTACATATACAACAGGACTCAAGAAAGGCCAGACAGGTAATTAATTCAGCACGGTAGTAAGTAATTTAACAGAAAACTCAAAACATTGCACCTCAAAGGTTTGAGCAGTCTTCACCTGTAAGCGAAGAGACAAAAAGAGAGCATCCCCTGTTCATTTCCTACAACGCATCTCACATCCTCCGTGGGTCCACCACTGGCCGAGACAGGGCTGGGGAGCGGGGAGGCTCACCCTACCTGGAGAGGAGGACGCAGACCACTCGGCGGATTCAGCCCAAGCCAGCGCTGGGTGCCCAGGCTGCGCTGCTCGCAAACCACAGCCAGCCCTGAGCCGGTGCCTCTGCCAGCACCCCCCCGGCCTCCTCGCGGGGCTGCTCTCACCTGGCAGGCTCAGCCCGATGCCTCTGCAGAGCCGAGGTGGGTGGAAACGCCGCCGCCCGCCGTGCTCGTTGCCCGTCACGGGTGGCCAGGAGGTGCGGCGGGGGCGGGCGGGGAAGGAGCAGTGCCCGCCCGGGCCTCGGTGCTGAGGGGGCTCTGGGCCGGAGAGAGGGCCTGGCGTGTCTCACGGGTGGGCGGCTGAGCTGCTGCAGGGATCCTGCAGCCCTCGCTCACCGATCGGCTCCCGGGTGCCGGCACGCGGCCCTCCTGCCTGCTGCAGCCCCTTCGCTTGTCCGCGGGTCCGTCCTCGGCCGGGCTGGAGCACCGCGGCTGCCCCCTGTTCCACACCGGCTCCCCGTTTCACAGGGGTGGTTCGCTCCCGGCAGGTACCTTCATGGTGCTTCCAAACAGCTTCTTCTCTTCGAGGAGCGCTGGCTCAAACAGTGACAAACGCTGAGTGAAAGGATTTCACAACAGCCGAGGAGCTGCACACACGCTGCTCCTACTGGCGCTGTCAGGCAGGCTCAGTCTGACCCCAAGCCGTAGCCTCTAGGACTCTGGGTCTCCGTTTTTCTCCTCTATACTTCACCTCTCCTCTTGGGAGCGTCTTTACATTCACCTCAGATTCTTTTTTGTCCCACTCACAAACTCAGAATTGCTGCTCAAAGCTGCCAGCACTGGAGGAGAAATACCCTAAGTCAGTGGTTTTCACACTGCCCCTGAAATCCCTCCTGTTTTCCCTTCTACATCCTGACAGCCCCACCGGCGAAAAACCTCCACATAGGCATAACAATGACATAAATATTCGAGGCAACTCCATCACATGAGCAAACGCCAATTTTCCCACCTGTAAATCCCCCTTTGACTTTAACAGGCATCCGTGTTCAGTGTGGCTGCTGCAGTCCCTGCCTGGGGTTGCAGCGAAGCAGCTCATGCAAACTAACAGGACCCCTCTGAAGAGAGCTGCACACATTTACTACAATCTACCTCTCGATTACAAAAGACAAAATTATAAATAAGCAGTGGCTGTACATTTTGCTGCCTACTCACAACCTCCGAATGCCAATGTTGTAGTGATCAGAGGAGAAGTATTTGATGAGAAAACATGCCTCAGCAATTGCTTGTGCTCTGAAAGTCAAATTCTGTCACATCCACCGAGGTGTACGGCAGTTTGTCAGCATCCTCTTTTCCTGCTGCAAAAGTGTATGTTTTTGTGGGAATCCTGCCAGGAACACACTTGTCTACAGATACTATACACTTTATTATCAGAAGACTCAGTCGAGACAAAGGCCCTCCTACACTTGTTTCTGCGCAGGCATGGAAGGAACAAGACTTCCTATTTTAAGTGTTTGCAATCACACTAGATGAGGTAACAAAAGCAAGGACAGTACAGTCCCATACAGAGAAATGAAACAAGTAGTCTGTGAACAAACAGAAGTGAGTGGCAAAGCCCTGAAAGGAACACACTATCAAGGCCCTGAAGGCTCTAATAACCCTTAATGGCCCTGACCACCCTCACTGGAGCCCCCTCCCCACAGCCATGGGTCCAGGAGCTCTATTTAAGCTCAGCCAAGGGTCTTTGCTCCTTGTTCAAGCCCCTTGATCCAGACTTCATTCTGTAGATTGACTTCCTGGCTTGATCTTGGCCCTGGCGTTTTACTCTGCCTCGCAATGCTGGCCTTGGTCTTAAACCTTACGTATGGAATGATTTTTCGGCTTGACCAGGGATCTGCCTCATCACGTTGATATTGCCTAATCCTGTGGACTCTTGGCTGGACTGGCCACGATCTCTGGTTCTGCTGTGCTCCTTCACTCAGGTACTGTTGCACAGGGCCCTGGACAGTAAGGCCCTGGCCCTGCTGGCTGTCCGATTTCTGTGTCCCTTTCACCTGCCTGGCTTGTGGCTCATGTTCTCTTAGAAAGCACCTCTCCTCTTGCTGTTCCCTAGCACAATAGACTACTGACTTATGTCTTATGCATAACATCCTCACTTGTGTACATAGGAATCAGTTCTCAAAGAGCAACATAGCCCAAGTTGCTTCAGGTGTGTTTTGTTGGTTTTTTTTCCCAGTTGACTCTCAATTTGGGAACATGTAAGGTGGAAAAGATATTACAAAGATTAAGATAGGGTGTAGGGGGAGGGTGGAAACACGCTCCAGAAAACTAACCCAGTAAAGAAATACTTCAGAGTATACAGAACCAGCAATATTCCTAGAAATCCCAAGATGTCCTATTCTAAAAAATGTCTATTCTAAAAAATGTGTTACAGAGACTCTTATTAGATAGCATTTCAGGGTGGCAGTATGAGGGGGATACAGCTAGGAATTCTTGGTTCAATCTAGACTCAGAATGAACTTGATGTGGTACTAGTTAGTTCAAAAACTTCAAAACCTGCTTTTCTGGCTATTTGTTCTAGCTTTATTCTGGGTTTTTCTTTTGCCTTTTGAGCAGGTTAGCACGAGTGTACTATAGCTTAGGTTTGGGGAGTTGGAGGTCATGCTGTTACATGACCCACTCAAAGGCGACTCGCCTCAACTGAAAGTCACCAGCAATCACCCATCTTTATATTCCAGAACAGATGGAAACTGAGAAAAATGCAGGATCTAGAGATCAGTGCTGCAGGTTGTTGGGTTCAGCACTCATAATGAGGTTCTGGACCAGCATGATGCTGCAGAAATCAAACAGAGACTTTTACAGATGATGCAAGTAGAAATCAGTCTATCAAGAGGTGTGTACTTTGAGATAAACTGTAATTGCATTCATGGGTCAAAGATGTTTTCACTGAGAAAGGAGAATTCCTCCTTCCTTTCCCCATACAGAAATGCCAAAAAACTACCCTACTTAAATGAAAAATACCTATTGTAGTGTAACTTAGGTATGTGCATCAAGGACTGAGTGACTAGCTGTGCAACCTGCAACGATTTTGCTGTTGATCCAAGTTAATTTCTAAGGTCTGGCTTCACAGGAGACAGATTTGTTAAATGGCAGCACAGAAGCAAAGCTCCCTGCCCAAAGGGGCTCCTGTGACAGCAATGACAGATAGGAAGCACTGGGCAGACCTGCTGATGGCAGGAGAGAAAGGCCATCATGGGAAGCATGGGGTTGTGTGTGGGTAAGGTGGAATAAACAGGGGGGGGGCGGGGAGGAGAGAGATATCCTCTGGACACCCAGGTGTCAGTCTGCCTTCACAATAAGTGGACACTGATCTAGCAGCCTAACTGGTCACAGTGGACCTAGAGAAGACTCTAAAAGCCCGTACACAGCAAAGCCCTGCACTGTCTCTGGCCACCTTGAGTGTTCACAGAGCTATAGTAAGATGCCCAAACACCCCTCTAAGCCTCTGCAGAGGGATGTGTGAAGAGAGCAGCCGTAAAGGAAAAATGTTGATGGAATAAGATGTCCACTAAAATACTGACAGAGAAAGATATCTGCCAGCCTCGGATCTCAGAGCCTGGCAACCCAGAGATCATCCTTGAGAAGTGTAGCTGGCATCTTTGAATCTCAGCTGGGTACCTGAGAAACTAAGACATCCTGAGATCTTTAGTGAGCACAAAAATACAAACAAACAAAAAAAAGTCTGTGATAACTAATCAGCCTGGGAAAGCAGAAATCAGCCTGGCTATTGGCTGTTCCAGGTGGGAAAAGAATTTAGCCTGGCTTTCTCACAATAAAAAGGAGATAGAGTTGAAATTGCTCTGAAGCAACTTGATTTTCACTTTCAATTATTTCCTGGACAGCACGTACTAAAAGAACACCAGTATTGCACAAGTCCTATAGTCTATAAATAGTCTATATATAGTCTATAAATCCCACTCAACTATTTGCAAGCCTCTGGGACAGTAATAAACCTGTAAAGTATAATGGATATGTCCTAATTATAATCCTTTCCATTTGCAATGCTGTCTATTATCAAAAACTGGATCAAATTTACTACCATAAAGTAGGGAGGAGCAGGAACATGAAAATATGGAGCTTTTGATTGTGCCTTGCTGTTACAAAGTTGACATTTTGAAACAGAACAAATGATGTTATTAAATATATTTTCCTTGCAGATGAGAATGAAATGGTTGGGGATTACAGATTAGTAACACTATTCTTCCTTTCTGATTCCTAGACATATTTGCTTTGTAAAAATTTTGTTCTTAATTCTGTGGCTAATCTGCTGAATCAGTAATTTAAAAGGATGGCTTTTTACCAGGACCAATAAATACATCATTCACCAGTTTTAATGCCTGAAACAACATGAATTAAAATGTGTTGTCTTTTTAAAAAAACAAGTCCAAAGTTCCTCCAGAGCCTCCTAGCATCAGAATCCGTATGTGGTGCTATGCAGAGATGGCATATGTTCCTAATGTCCTTCAAGAAGCAACAGGACTCATCTCAATATAAGAAAATCAAGACCTTTAAAGTTATTATGTTTTATCCCTGGCCAGCCTTTCAGAATTGCAATTTCAATACTGAAATTATTTTTAAGTGTGTTTTCTGATACTTTTACATGGTATTGCATTTGGAACTGGAAGTAAAAATGAAACGATCTCCTCTGTTTAGGATAAGTATTACAGAAGAAATATTGTCTGAATTTCAACAAGCCTGTATTTGACCCAGCACTTACACTTGAAGTCAAAGCTTCCCAGGGGGGTTGTATCTTGCTGATGTTTTCCAGTTTTAGACACATTACACAACCTTAATCAAGTTACTCTACCTGATGTTCTTTGCCATTGACCCTGTGACAATTGCCTGTGATGTTCCTCCCCTAGCAACCCATAAGATGCAGCTTTATAACTACACAACAGTAGCCTGTCTAAGTGCAGTGTGTGACCTTAACAATGGTGATCTGATTAAAATGCTACAAGCACATGTTCAAGGCAAATATTCAGCTAGCAGTTTTGTTACATAGGACATCACTACTCATGACCATTAACAGGGGCAGTGAACATATTTAGATTCTATTGGGACCTGGAGGCAAAATCAGATTGACATGATGGAGCACTAAAGTCACCCTGCAGTGGATATAGAGACATGGGGCAGCTACATTTTTGAATCCTGTGACCACGGATATCATGGGACAAATCAGACTAATTAATCTCCCCAAAAGTTCCCGCAGCTGACATGCTAATAAAAGACTTAAGACAAGTTCTGTGATAAGCATACTACTCCAGAGCTTCTCAATAGTGTGATTCAGTGAGATAGTTCAGGCTGTACATCATTTTAAGCACAAGAACTGGCTGACCTGAGTCAGGAACGCCACCCCGTGCTACTGTACAGGGTGTTGGATCCACATGCCTTTCACACACCTTGTCAAGACCTTTGGAACCACTTCTTTTTTCTCTCCTCTAAGCACACAATGACTACTACTTTATCTCACAAAATAATCTACAGTACATTCTTTCCCATTCAAATTCTTCATTCAGCCTCTCTGTGTTCCCTTGAGCAGACACAGTCCTTTTTGTGTTAATGTTTCTAAGAAAATAAATGGAAACAAACAATAAATATATAGTCACTGAGGGTGGTTCAGTGCAGAACAAAGAGATGATATACCATACCTTGCCAGCCCTGAGGCATTTATAAGCAACAGTAAAAAACAAGAAAGCTAGTTTTATTTCCAGGTTGGGAGAACAGCATTTGAGATTCATAGAGGAAGCTGAACATGCTAAAAAGAAAAAAAAAAAAAAAGTAGGAAGTAACTGTGTTCTGTGAGTGGCTCTGCCCTCCCTTCATCCAGCAAGGCAATTCAGGACGTGGTGCTCTGAACATGGCTTACAATCTCACACGTGTGGCTAGGTGCCCTTCTGTGGTTAATGTGACCAGGGCACTGCAGGAAGGCACCTGAAAGCTAGGAAAAAAAATCCCAAGCCTAATAAGACAGCATAGAAAGATAAATGTGAATTATAGGGACCAGAAAAATGGGGAGCTAGAATCGGAGGTAGGCTTGCACATGACACGGGAGATAGAGACATGACATTTGAGATGTCTGTGAGACAGTGGAATAGAGAAATCACAACTTATAGCTCATAAAAAATATAACTGTACTACATTTGTAAAAAAAGGCTTGCAGAATTTAGGGAGGTGGCATATTTTTCTCAGACTGAATGCACTAGGCAGGCATGCACTTAAACATTTTTCTGTCTTGAATTACATGTATATTTTTTTCCTGTGGCTTGGCTGTATATGACTGTGTACTTACCATGTCAGCCTTCTTCACTGCTGCCCAACTCCATCCCTTTATCTGGACAAACTGACTCTTGCTTATGACCATGCATGGTTTTTCTTCCTCTGTGATGTGACAGACCTGTTAGCCTGAAAGATAAAAAAAAAAAAAAAAAAAAAAAAAAAAAAAAAAAAAAAACAGAAATAAGCGAGAGGAACATATGGTAAAAATGTCTCGCTGGACCCATGTGAATAAACAAACAGCTGGCTATCTGTGTCCTACAGGAGGTCACAGAAGCAGAGACAGCACCAACATAAAAAAAACCCATGCATTTGGACTGCAACTTTTTAATTGACAGTGTGGGGGTGTGGGGGACCTGTCTATTTCTTTAACTCAACAAATTTGAGAGCATTTCTTACAGCAGTACAGATAGAAGTGTACTTAAGATTGTAATTAAATTATATTTTACCTTTTCGTTCATGCAGTTCATTCAGAAATTTTTTAAACATATGTGTGTGCCTATAGGCCCCAAGGGTCAGAGGTGGAGGTTAACTCCAGACCTTGAAGACTGGGGGAGCACAGTGCTCCATCTGCCAGGGTAAATAACATGAACAGTACCCCCTAATATTGATGCCAAATGTGTACTGCCACTACCACATCCTACACAAAGGCTATCTGGAACTCGACGAACTTCACTTTCCAGGCCCTTTGAGGTCCTTTGCACTTCCCCTCCCTGCCACTTGGTTCTCCTTTCCTTTTCCCAACTTCTTTTCTGGAGGCTATATTTCATTTTTCTTTCCAGTGCAGACATCTGGTGCTTGAGTTGGTGACAGCAGCTGAAAAACTGTAAGGAATAGAATAGGATAGGATAGTTCAGTTGGAAGAGATCTACAAAAATCGAGTCCAACTGCCAGACCACTTAAAAAATAACCAGAAATTAAAGCATATTCAGGGCATTATCCAAATGCCTCTTGAACAAGGGTAGCTGAGCGGGGTCTTTTATCTTACCGCTTGGCTTAAGGGTAGAAAAACTAACTGTATTTGCAGCAAGGATTTGTTCTCCTGCTTGCTCCCCCTACCTCACAGCTCATCTTTGTCCCTCCTGAAGCTATGGGGACCTGCTGCTCCCAGGTGTTGAGGGACAGCTGGCTGTGCACCCCCAGACCGTGGGCTCCTTCTGTCAACACACATCTGCCCAGAGAGGGACAGGGGCTGCTTTGGCCTGGACTCAGTCTGCAGAGCAAACAATACCTGCAATGAAACAGGGGGGAAAGATTTACCCTCTGTAAAGTATTACCACATCCATTGCATCTTCAGTGGCTGCTGGCACTTTTAGGATCTGCAATAATCTGTATTTTTATCCCTTTTTTGCACATCACCCAAGGCAAACTGAGGCACATTTAATGAATTACCTGACCAGGTGGAAGAGTGGCTCTGCTCCACAGGCAACATGCAGACATATACTTGCCCATCCAAAAGGAAGAAGGTGGTGGGGGGATGCAGATAATGCAGAAAGAAAAAAAAAACAACAACAACAAAAAGAAAATCAAACAAAAAATCATAATAAAAAAACACAGATCAGTATAATATTCCTCATTCTGGGAAAGCACTCAAGAATCAACAGAGAGCATTTCTTCAATGCTCTGAGTGAAGCCCACTAAGTTTCCAATCAAGATGACAATTACTCTCTGCTTCTGCAGGTGAGCTACTCCCAGGCAGGCTTCTCCTGTGGTACTCACGTGACCGACCTTCTTCAGAAACATTTTTAGAGTCGTGGACCCAAAACAAAAGCTCACCTGAGCATTCTGACAATATAAGCATATTCTTCTGTAAAGGAATCACTGTATTATAGAGTTCAAAGAATCTTAACTGCTGATTTGGTCAGGACACCTCTATAATGTGTATCAAGCAGTTCTGGATAACCACATGACAGTATTTACAAACATCTAAAAACATACTTTTTTAAATTCCATCAGAAGAGACACCATAAGAGATATAGCTAAGGATTTTGCCAGAAACCGAGGATATTTTCATAGGATTGACTATGATTCTTCAATTCTCACTCCACTCTCAGTGTTTGTGAGTTATTTCTCATGTTTTGTTTTTCTGAATTTAACTGTTGTCTTCAAATATTTCTGGAAGCAAAACCGATCTTTCATAAATGAAGCTGTTGGCATCACTGTGGTTACGAGAAGCACAACACCAAGTCAGCTACAGTGCTCTGTGAACAGGGAAGTCCAGAGCCAACAGGGACAGCTGCTTTATTAGAGGACAACTTCCTAAGCAACATGACAATTAATCAGGATAAATCTCAATTGCAATGGATTTCATTGTACAACATCTTACTTAAAGAAGGTGTCTGAGGAGCCCAAGCCCCCCGTTGGAATGCATATGGAACCATCTTAGCAAAAATGCTCTGTTCCCTGCTAAATAAACCATTAGTTTCAGTTCCAACCTTTGTAATTGAACCAAACTCTTCTGGGAATTCTCACACACTCTCCTCAAGAGCAGTAAGCTGGAATGCATCTTCTCACTGCTGAGAAATATTCACTTACTTGGCTTCACGTAATATTGACAGAAGGGGATGTATGAGCAGCCCCAGAAAATAAAACTCTCTCCTTATCCTTAGAAGGAGACAACTCTGCCAGCACCACGCAGATCTACCTGGAGATGGTCCCCACATGCAAGGGACAAATTAGCTTTTCTGCTTTGCTGACTCCACCATCCCCACAACACACAGCATCAATAGTGCAGCCAAACCCTTAAGCAATGTGCAAAGAGTAAATTTGCAATAAAAAAAAAAAATGGCTCAGAACCAATGGCAAATTGTAGTACACACACAGAGGCATAAGAAAACAGATCATAGCATGAAAAAATGCAGTAGATTTTTACCAGATCGGGCATTTATGCTTTTTTAGTTTTGCTTTGTTTTCCAGCCATGCTCTGTTCAGCAAATGGGGGATAATTGAACAGTGCTCTCAGCTTCAACCTGTTTGAAAAGCAGCACAAGGCAGTAAGCATCTTATAGCTGCATTTTGCAAACATCTCTACAACCTGCACTGGGTGACGTAGGCAGCAATGTCTGCCTTGAGAATGTGCTCTGAAATGGGTCTGACTGATTGTAAAAATACTGCTTTTTGAATTTGCCTTTCTCCCCATGTTTCTGATATGCAGCATCAAAGCCTCAGTGGCTGAAAATCACAAACAAACTGGGGCTGGGTGTAGATTGACAACTAGATTTTTTTTTTTTTTACAGATTTTTTTTGTGTGTATGTATTTTACGGCAAGGTTTCAGCTCCAACCTTTTTCTTGATGTAACTTACCTTTTTCAGAAAACTTACCATGTAAACGTCACAACAGATCATTCCGTGAGATTGATTTCAGTTAGTGCTACCTGCATTATCTACTTCTTAATTGATAAATTGCCACTCTGAACTCTGAAAGCTGCTCTGAGAAATATCCTTTTAGACATTTCTCTAAAGAAATATCAAAGCAGATCAGAGGTATTAGAGAGGGGTGAGAGAGAAGCTGAACTATCAGATGAGACAGCACATTGCCGATGCAAACCATTCTCCCCCAGTATCCTTTCACATCAGCCTCTGGTCCTCAACTGTGAAAGCCTGTTGGAGAGCTCTGCCTTCGGCTTTGATGAAAGCAGGGAAACAGCACGGGCTCTGCACGTACTTCTGTGCAGACTCTGCCGTACAGAGGAAAAAGCAAAGGCCACTTTCCATAGACTTCAGGGTGGAGAAGATGGGCTGCAGATGTCCCACAGCTATGCACGATACCTTAGTTTCACTGCAAGCTCACCGTATATCTGTTGTTTAAATTAATAATCATTGCAACAGGTACATTTAGAGGACTTTGGGGACTTCTCTGCACCTACTGCTAACTTATAAACATCCATAAGGTCATTTTGCTTGGGTTTAAGACCCCATGCAAACAAAAGGATGAATTCTGAACTTGCAGCCTCATCACAGCTCCCCTCACTTCAGCTTTCTCAGAATCCTTTTTCCTGGAACAGAATTATAGTTTGTTAATTCATGCTATAGACAGAAGTCAGCAGGCTTTCTGCACAGTTTTCATCATCTGGGTGAGATATGAAGATGACAGCCACATTCAGCCACATTTCAGAATCAAGCTAGAAAACCAAAGGAAGGGAGGTTTTTCACTCCCAAGTACCGTCGCTGTCTATCGCCTTCTCACCACAAACATTTATAGCACAGAATATTTCTACAGAAATGGGATTTTCTCACAGCTACAGTCAGACTTCACTGAACTTTCACACAGCACTGACACTGCTGTCTCCCATTAATTACAGCACTACACTACTATGGGCTGCTGTAAATCTGGCTTGGACTGTTAAACCCTGTTTTACTGTGCTCAGCTTCAGGTGAGCTACTTCAGTGCTTTCCATCACTCCAGACTAATCTGCCACCAGGAGTAACGGGGTAGACAATATAAGGCAAAAACGTGACAGTTTAAAACGGAAAACAAGAAATAAGTCAACTCTGGAAAGCACAAAGGCTTCCACTTGATCAACTCACTTACTCCAGAAGATATCTGTGCTGCTCTTTAATTCATTACATGTTTCTGGGCCTTTTCATCTCTTCATGTTTCACTTTTTTCCCTTGTTTCTTCCTAATACCTCCAGGTTTTCTAAGAAGCAAGATTTTCAGGAAAGTGTAAATACAATAACATTGGGAATTCATGGCCAGAACTAGAACGAAGTCCTACATAGTTTACATGTAAGAAACCTAATCTGAGAACTGTAACTGAAGTTGTTAACCTTAGCAAGTCTTTATAACAGGTAAGCTATTTCCCAAAGAAGAACATAACTTCTAAACCTATCTTTTGACCATGGGGATGAACTGATAGCTCTTTAAAAGAATACGCTCATAGTTGTGCATCTACATAAGAAACACAGCATATGAGCATACAAGGGACATACGTTGTCTCAAATTTACCTTGTACTCAGTTCCTAGAAATTCAGAAGGGTCTCATATAAATGCCGTAATTTCCATTGTTTTCTCCAAAACATAACCCGGTTGAGCAGATCTCTGTGGATCTATATGTATTTCTTCGGACATTTGAAACAGCAAAATTTATTACTTCTCCTTTATCAGTGCTCCTGTACCTTGATTTTGCCCGCTGTGTTAAGAGGAAGCATGGTCAAGCCAGGACACAAGAAATAGCTCCAGTGAGTATAGAACATATACTAAACACTCCCAGAAATAGTGGTTCCCATAGGAATTAGTGACCAAATAGAAAAAGCTATTTTTAGCTTAAATATACACTTTGTGAAATTGCTGTTTCTATCTCCTCAGGAGAGAGCAGCCGACCCACTTCTCAGGCAACGGCAGTTTTACACATTTTATAATCTAGCTGACAACTGGTCCCATTTCAGCCGTTTATTACATACACTCTGACTAAACATACACACAAAAACCAGTATAGTCATGCAAAGCATATGCTCCTCCAGGAAACAAGAGCAGGTTTACATGCTAAGGAAATTTACCCTGTTGAAATAGAGGCTAGAACTTGATCTCCTTCGGTATTTCAACAGCTGCAGGGGGAGAGAGACAAACTCACCTCCCAGTCCAAGTGTTCATGCAGCTGACTGGTACTTTTTCATCCAGGGTGTACGGTTTTCTGCAGGGCAGAAAATGATGGCACTCATGATGACGGTTTCCTGGCTTTGTGCTGATTAGTCACACAGTTTCCTGGAGGTGAAGCGTGCAACCCCTGAGATTCTTTTCCTCCAGGTGATTTAAGCATGGCTTTAAGCAAGCTGTTGTACCATTCTATCCTTCTGTCTGCCCGGAGGTGATAGGGAACATGATGTACCCACTCTTCTCCACTATCTTCAGCCCATTCTTGGATGATTTTGTTTTTGAAAGGACTTTCAGTATCTGAGCGTAGCTCAAGTGGTATTCCACAGTGACAGATATCTTTGCTTATTCCTCCTAGGGTGCTACTCCAGTTTTCTTTCCCAGCAGAAACCTCCCAGTCACCATGATGATAGCTGTGCCTGGTGTGAGCCTGAAGCGCCGGCCGGCATTGTTGGAACCCAGAGGGCCAATGCAACCTGCTGCACCACGCTTCTCCAGACATGTACCTCTCCCATCACGTGTGCTGCTTCATCACTCAGTTTCTGCCTTATTATTCCACAAATACTGCTGGCATTATGGCTTCCCAAGATAAGTCAAATCTGCATTTTCTGCCCCAGTAATAAGTTTGATCCCTCCCAGCATGCCTGGCAGTTTTGTGGGCCCACTTGGCTGTAATTGGTTCTCCATTATGCTCCCACGTCACATCTATGTGTTCAGGTTGGGCCAACTGGTCAGCCTGGTCTCTCTTCAGCTAGGTTTCTCTTCCCGAATTGCCTCTGAGACAGGTAGAAAAGGAAATAATACACTCTAAAGGTGATTACAGAAGAACAAAAAAGCTTATCTCTTTCTTTGTTGGCATTGTCTGGTTTTGGCTAAGTGAATGCAATGATTATGTTATAAATGAGAACAGGTGCAAACAGTTTTCGCTATATCCACTGGTTATTTGTAGTGTTTTGCTAGCTCTGCTAGCCTTACTTAAGCTGTGCAGTGAAACCTGGCAAGTGGAACTTTTTTTTGTAAGATAGAGCCTATTATTCCTAGCAAGAGGAGGGAGAAAAGAGGTACATCAATTTGTTTTAGTAAATGCTAAAGAAGTACTACTTACACAGGACCCAGATCCTTCAACGTATGATGCATCTGGAAAGGTCTTCAAGCTCTCCCACTGATAGCAGTAGTAATCTATGCACGGGGGGAACTTTATAGGGTTAAGGACTACTGCATGCTCCATCTGCTAAATGGGGCATCAATCCCAGCGATGAGATGAATCACCCTCTGGAGATACCCAGTTCTTTCCAGTCTTGTAAAATACAGAAACAAGGCATTGTTTATGTAGTAAGGCATTGTTGAGGCAAATTTAGGCATTGAAATGGGCTGCCCAGGGAAGTGGTTGAATCACCATCCCTGGAGGTCTTTAAAAGACGTTTAGACGTAGAGCTTAGTGATATGGTTTAGTGGAGGACTTGTTAGTGTTAGGTCAGAGATTGGACTAGGGGATCTTGGAGGTCTCTTCCAACCTAGATGATTCTGTGATTCTGTGACTGCTTTCGGGCCTCATCCAAGGAATCATCATTGGATTTTTCTTCAGAAATTACTTTATTTAAACAAGAAGATACCTGGACTCTTCCAAAGGCAGCATAGTTGCTGGAAGACATCTCGTGCTGGTGGAGTATTGCCTTTATCACACAAGCCTTGTGTGAGTAGGTTTACTGACAGCTCTACAGGAGCAGAGTGACGGGGTACTGGCTGAAGGAAGCAGGGATGTGGTTCTATTTGAGAACTGCTTCATCAATGTAACCAGCCAGGCCCATTTAACATGAGTTGTCGGATGTCATTAATGTAGAAGCACTAAACTGAAGCTTGGGAGATGCGTGTTTAAATTATGGTTTAACTTAAATTATCTAATAAGTAAATCCGACATGATTGATTTATTATAGATTATTTTCATTTGAATCCATGCAATGTGTATTACCATACATTGTCGCTAACATGAACTAGTTCAAATCATTATCACCTGGGCAAGTCATTCGGCTCCCCAGTGCTGTTACCCAAAATGGGGAGTACGCCCCCGGTCTCTTACCAGCTGTCCTGCTTGCGTCCTCCCCTGGGCCCTACTTGCCCATTCTAAGGATCATACCTGCGCAGCAGTTGTGGGGAGCTGGGAGCAGGTCGTGCCTGCAGTCAGAGCTGGGCTCAGGGATGTGAGTAAACTCCACTCCTGAGGACGTGTAACTGGAAAAGCATAGTGCTTGAACTGGCGGGATGCTTTGAGATTGTGGGCTCAAATATCAGAGCATAGCACAGAGGTGACATGCTTGTCTGACTAGTGTTCAGCCAGCTGGAGGGGCAGAACAAGCTCGAGTCTGTCTGCTGATGGATATGTGGATGACCACTGTCCAAGTGCCTTGCTGAGGGGCACTCCTGACTGAGCCGGTGAAAGCTAAAATTACTGATAAAGAAACCTGCAGTTCTTGAATCAGTAAAATAAGGATGCAAATACAAAGAAAATAAAGCAAAAAAAGTCAAAATGTTTGACACAAAAAAATGCAGTCTTCAGCTGCTACACATTTCTTACCCAATTCTTCATTTTATTTTTAGTAAAAAAAATTAGAAAGTGAAGCCCTTGAATAAAACCCCTGACCACAAAGGGGTCTGTTTCCTTTTGCAGGATTTACACATTAAAGACAGTGACCTGCATGGGAAAGAGTTAGAGATCTGCCTTTTTAATGGGGAAGCTTCCCAAAATTTCCAGGAGCCAGACTTAGAAGGATATGTAGGCCTGATAGCCTCACAGATGAAGAAAGTAAGGACAGAGAAAATCTAAAAACGTCAGATACCTCTGCCAGTCTGTTGAAGTTAAGTGAAAACCTGTTATTCTTCATTAGGTGAGGGGGAAAGTGGACAAGAGATGAGCTTCGTGAACTACTCAGTGCTATAATAATTTATATGGGTCACAAGATTCGAAGCAATTGCTTCACCGAGAACAAATTCAGAAATATATGATAAAAGAGCATCTTTGCCAGCAGACCAAATGGGGGGTGACTAGGCCTTCCAAAGTAGATGAACGTAATGGGACAGAAAAGCATTGGAGCTGTTTGAGGAAGCACCTTTACACCCAGGGCCACAGGGCTAGTTAGCACAGAACAGCAGCTTCACTACACTACTACAACACATCTCAAAACAGCCTGTCTGAAGAGAGGTGGGATTCACTGATAGCCATCCCGTGTTCGGACCAGTCCAGATCAGGAATGAGCAGCCAGACCACCATGTCTTGGCAATGTTGTGTGTGACCCTTCTCCCTACTATCCATGAGTACAATAGATAAGAAAATAAATGACTGGGGAGCCTAGGGTGCAACCTTGGCCTGCTACATAAATGGTTGTAGCAGACAGTTCAAGCTTGGCCTTTGGTGAGAGCCTTTGCAAGCTATATTTCTCACTGGTAATGGAGGAAAGCTGTGCGGGAAGCCAGAGCATACTGGGTTCCCAGAATTGCTCACACGGGAAGAGAAGCAAACCAGACTTCTCACCTGCTCTCATTCCTCCTCTACCCACTGTGCTGCCTGGGGGGCTGAGAGTTGTGCTGCAATGCTCTCATTCACCCTGTTAGTAGTCCTCAGAGCTTCAACTCAGGCCCAAACAGATGCCACAGGGGAGACAGTGTGATCTGATGCCAGACAGTTTGATGTGTCAGGGCTAGTGTATGCTCAGGCTCCAATTCAGAATTGTTCTGTCATGTGCATTATCAGCATTGCTTATCATAAAAAGAACTAATTTCTTTTCTCTGTCAGGCTTAGCTAAGATTTAAAGCTGCATATATGTCGTCCGTTACACTTCGTAGCCGTCTGCAAAAGAAGCCAATTTAGCTATGAATGATATTTCAGTGCCTCTGAATTCTCAGTGTTACATTGTGTGATACTATCTCCTTTGCTAATGCACTCAATTTTGCCAGGACTTATGCTGTTTAATTTACATAAAATAAACTGCTTCCTAAGATATTTGAAGAGACATACAATTTAGTTCTAATAGTAGGCTGGGAACATTTAACTTGCTAGCAAATCATTATGAATGATAACTTCGTGATGAAGACATTTTTTTTTTTACCTTTCTGTACAGCAGAGGTGCTTTTGGGAGGAAAAAGTTCACATGCCCTGAAAGGTGGATCTTTTCCAGGAAACTGCCTGAGGCTGTGGTACAAATCCAATGAGAATTAAACATCATCATAAACTTTACTGAGCCTATTTCCTAGACAGTCGCGTATATCTGAGCTTTTACATTTAAACAGCTACTTTGTAATTAGACTAAAGCTAAAAAAAATCAGCAATTCAGCTAGGACACTACAACCTATTTGGTGCCACTGTAAAATGTTCAGATATTCTGGAGACGGGGACAAGGTAAAATGCAAAATTTAAGAAACTAAAACAACCAGGGCATGAGTCTTTTTTTCTCCCTGTAATTTTACAACCTGCTGAGTCAAAATTTACAGATACTGCCAGATACTACAAATAGACAAAGAGCAGCTAGATGTTGGGATTACCCACTTGCTCTAGAGATCACCATTTTGGATTAGTTTAAATTACATTTATGTTTGGCTCTTCAGGTAAAAGAGCCTTGTATGCCAAGATAGATTCACATTGTCTAGGGTGTCACACAAAACCAAGAAATAAAATAACTGCTGGTGCCTTTCTCCACTGTTCAAACACTCCCAGCCCTCTCTCACCAGTGAGGTCCTTGCCCTCAGCCAAAAGTGCACAAAAAGAAAATCCCTACCAAAATCTTTGTTAACCAGTCACTGGAGAGGAAGACTTCACACCCAGGACTGTTGAGGCATGATCTCTGAAGCAGCTGTGTTAATCTCATCCGTGAGCCCTCCCAAAAGAGTGGTGCAGCCAGTCCCTGCCCACACACCCAAACAGGCCCTGCAGCTCTGCCCAGGCATTACCAGGCCCAACTAAAGCACAAGAACCACAGCTGTGCACTGAGCTGGAGAGGCTGGGGAGTCCTTCCTCCACCCTCAGACCCTGCAGGAGGGTGTCCCCTTGCACAGTCAGCTCTGCACTGTGCTCAGGAGCTGGCAGAACCCAGCTGCAGAGGGAACGGGGTAGCGGGGAATGGGAGCCGCAAAGAAACTTCTGCTGCAAACAGTTTTACCTATGACATGTCAAAGATGGGGAGAAGTATGTGTAAGGATTATCCTGCACTAAAAATATCAGCTTAGTGTTTTCTTTGTTCTTTTGTTTTGGGTAGGAACAAAGACTGCCAAGATTACTTCTGCTTTGCTACTGTGTGCATTGGCTAGAGCCTACTTTAGTGCGTAATCATGGAACCTCAGAGGACTCATAATTAATTTGTCATGACCTTGAAAAATCAGCCATTTGGTGCAAAAGGTTATACTGAGGCCAATGTCCAGCAGCCATACCCTTCATTTGCTCCCCAGTCACTGACAGCATCAGGATCAGGTTCTAGAGGTGCGTGTCAGGGTTTGAGTGACTTACCAAGAGTTATGCAGTAAATCTGACCAGCCTCAGAGATTGTGACATTCTCTTTTTCTGAAGATGAATCTGATCATCCCTCTAGGAAAAAGGAAACAGTTCAACCCTTAAAATAATCCTCAGCCATTTACTAAAGCCCTTTGATAGGTGCTACCACTTCTTGATAGTGTTTCCACCACAGCTTTTTTGACAGTGATTGACACAGGTCAGTGAAAGCATTCAGCTCCTGAGATTATCTGGATTATACTGAATTATCTGGATTATACACACTAAGGCAGGAGTACCTTCAGCAGTTCAAAATGTTCATATAAAAATTGGTAGGTTCCAAATTATTATCGCTATCATCATCACTCAGTTACATCAACAACAATGGTGCCATCTGAGCACAAAGCAGCATCGTCCTGCCCCAGTCACTGGACATGGCACACCTAGGAGCCATGGCTGCTTGTATAAGAGCCTTTCTCTGGCACTATACCAGCTGTCACATTGCTGACTGTAGTCTGCGCCCTGCGGGGCAGTCCTGCACCTCTGCGCCCCTCCTACAACAGGACGTGCAGGCCAGGACCAGGCTTGGATTCTCCCCTTGGCCACAATCCTCCCCCCAGCATCAGCTGCTGAAGAGCAACCTGTGGGAAACCAGTGCTGGGGCAGCTAACAGCCTCCCTCCAAGGAGAGCCTGTGCCAACATTTACAGCCATTTACACCAGCTGGGCAGAGCTCTCCAGGCCCAGGGAGGAAGCGAGCTGGGACTGAGGAGCCTGGTGGATGTAAGAGCCCCAGCAGCCTTCCCAGGACACAGCCCTGCAGAGCCAGGCTCTGCTGCTGCCCTGTCCACCAGCAGAGGCACGTCACCAGCTCCTGGTTCTCCATCCTCATCCCTGGAGCTACAAAAGCAGCCACAGCCATGCAGGACAGGCTGGCCCAGGCGCCTGGCTGGGGAGAGGAGATCCTGCTGCATCGTCCTGCTTTTCTCATTGCTGCCACCACCACAGGCAAAGCAGCCAGGTGGGGCTGTCTGGTTTGGCGCCGGTGCTGTCACAGACCTTTCCCCATGTCCCTTCCCAGCTATGTTTCTGACAATACCCCAGTCCCAGCCCATGTTTAGTAACACACGGGGTGATTGGATTAACTGCAGCTTGTTCTGAGGTCTAACACAGTGAGACAAAAAAAGCAAGCTGGTTTCCCTCCCCTCTTTCTCTCTTCCAACTCAAGGGCTTCACCATCGCACTGCAGATATCAGGCTAGATTGAGATGGGCAAACAGAAATTGCTATATGACCTATGAAGAAAATTGCAGCGCAGACAAGAAGGCAGGAGGAGCTAAAGCATGTGTTCTACAGACCCAAGCATGTGCTAGGAAAAGGCTTTCAAATACCAAGGGCCTAGGACAGATATGCATAAATAATTAGGCAACAGGAGCTCTGTAACCCCCACATAAAACTATTTCTACACATGCACTTTAAAATACACACTGAAACATGCTAGTGAGCCACGTGCCAGTCAGCTAAGTGCCACGTGGTAACACAGATGAGGTGATAAGGGAATTCCTGAGGCAGGAAATCCCTCACACATTCTTTATGCTCGAGATGTTTTGGGTTGCCGATCTGCCCCCTCTCCACACGAGATGTCCCTGACAGGACGGTTCTCAACCAGCCTGTAGCACCGGGCTCAGATCATGGAAAGCCCTGCATTTCTCAGCTGCTCGCCAAAGTGAGTGACTCCCGACCAGTGCTTCTCCACCAGGGCCACAGACACTCACCACGCAGGTGCCTGCACCCGTGTGCAGGGCAGGGCTCTGCTGCCAGCCCTCCCTGCGGGCAGTCCAGGGGCCAGGGCCACCTTGGTGCACTTCTCTGAGGCGGCTGCGGCAGGCGAGGCCCAGGCACGGCCCAGGCCCTTGGACATCCAGAGCCAGGGATCTGCCCTGGTGCATCACTTGCAGCACGGCCGAGCTGCTTTGGCTCTCAGCCTGAACATTCCCAGCTGGGAGTGCCTGTGTCCCCTGGCACGCATCCCGAAACTGGCCTTTTGCTTGTGCCATTTGTACTGCACACCACCACAGTTCACAGGAGTGGCACACAGTGATGCGTCTGTTTTCAACTTGCATTTAAATTGAGTTAACTTTCAAAGTTCCTGCCCTGTTACATGCCAGGTACCCTGCAAATATGGCATAGCCTTTTACCTCTTGTTCAGTGAGTTCGAAGGAGCAGCTCTGCAGAGAAATTTGCTTTCTGCTTATGTTTGATGTGCTGAAGTTTGGACTCCAATTGCAGTTTATCGTTAGCAGTATGATAGGTAGAGTATTTCTCAGAGGTATTGCTCCAAGAGTCATGTAACTATGGGAGAATCACTCTGTTTTTTTGAAGAATAGTGGAAATTACAAGCTCTGATAGCTACAGTGAACAAAATAGTTGGTAGAGAGATCCTAAAATGCACTCACTGGAAAGAACCCTGACTGCATTCACTCCCAATATTGTATTATACAAGCTAGACTTTTGATTTGAGCAGTAAAGGGATTATTTTTTTCAGTGCACAGGACTATAAACACCGTGAAAATTGAAAAGGAACTTAGAAGAAAATATTGGCTTCTTCTACTCTGCCACCCCAAAACCACTGATAGCGCAATAAGTAAAGCTCAGTAACATACCTTCACTTGTGAATCACTTTTCTTTCAGAGAAATTAAATATAATTTCTCAATAAACAATTTAATGCTGCCTTATCAGAGAAGAATGTAGATGACACATTATAAGCACAGCATAAAGTCACAGCATGGTACACTACACATCTCGCTCTCTCCTTTCCCTTAGCTTCCAGTGTTTACAGCTGACTGACATTTGCACCTAAAACAGAGATTTACAGATCAGATTTCTTTAATGCTCAGCCCTCAGAATTCAGATAACATCTGTTCTCTGCAATGTTGATTGAGAACATGTAGTACCATGAATTTTTTATTTTTTTTAAGTGCGGGGCAAATGGCTTCTGAGTATCAGCTCTGTTGATTATCGAACTGGCTTACATGGGGATCAAGGGACACCATTTGCTATTTTCTCTAGACCTGATTGCACTGCCATACAGAAATGCATACAAAAAAGCAACAGATTTGCTCAAGCAAAATGAAGGGGAAATCCTAACATTCTCCCTTGGTTACATCAGAGGAGTTCGTTACGCTAGCAGCACTGGTGAAACATGATGTTGGGGAAAAAGCATCTCAATAGATGTATTCTTTACTTGTTTCACATGCTAACTTTCTAAACTATCACCTATCCATACTGGTAAGTATATTCCTTACTAATTGCTCTGATTTCATATTATCTTTTACTGTTTTATTATTAGACCCCTCTGGCTAGAACTTCACATTATTTCCTTTTAAGCAATAGATCACTTTGCCTAGTTTAACAGATGCAGCAATTCTCTGATTCCCTTTGCAACAAGAGTTGCTACAGCATTTCTGGTTACAAACGGACGTTCTGTGTCAGCAAGCCCAAAGTTCGACATAGTCCAAATGAAGTTCAATAGTCAAACCAACTATAGTAACACAAACTTTGCCTGCTTGCTTGCTTTTCCATTCAATACCGCTGTCTCTAACTAAACGTCTCAGGAAATGTGAACTCATTTCCTTTCATATCATCTTTTCCCTTGCTGGATAGATCCTCCTCTGACTTCTTTTGTAGACCAGGAAAACTAAAACTAGAAAGAGGTCTAAGGAAAGTCTTGCTCCCTCTGAAATAACAGACTTGCTCCCAGCCCTAATTATTTTTGACTTTCTACAACCTCTACTAAAACAGTAGAGGTTTTAGTAGAGTACTAAAACAGTTCTTCTATAGACGTTGAAATCAGAAAGATGCATAGTTTTTTATTTGCTGCATTTTATCGTATCTTGCTTTCATACTTTCAGTTTTGAGTAGGTTGGCAGGAATATAAATGTGAAAGATGGCTCAGCTCAGAAAGACAGCCAAGAAAACATTATTGTTTCCTTGAGAAATAGTAAGCCCTCTATCGCAGTTGCACACATGAAGAGAAAACAGGCTCTGCCCAAAACATGCATTTTCTCTCAGGGGAAAAAAAAATAATAAATTGAAAAGCAGTGAGGCATCCAGAATCTTAATGTTATACTTGCCATAAAAAAAAAAGGGGGGGAAAAAAAGCAGTTCAAAGGCCAAGGTGTTTTTTTTTTTTTTTTTCCTTCCAAATACTTTTTTGTTAGGAGGTCCTGGGCTGGTTTATAGTTTAAACGGTAATTTCTAAGGAAGGCTATGTCATCTTGACTTTTGACTGCAAGACCAAACTTTGGGGTTTACGAAAGCATCCTGCTGTAACACCAAGATGGATGCTCTGTTTGGTGTGTCCCTCTCTGGAGTGGTCTGGTTCCTGATGCTGCTTCCTATTGCAGCTACCAGTCCTAAGAACAACTTCTCTTCCAACCTCTGGACTTCATAGGCCAGGGGAGAGAAGCAGTAGCAAAGCAGAAAATCCTACACCACAGGGTATGTATTTGGCCTTTAACAAAACATCTTTTGAGGCTGTGCTAAACCTAGAACTTTCTATCAAAGGGAAAATAAACATACTCCAGAAGAGCTTAATGCAGCACAGCAGAGTAATGGTAGAGCATCTGCTGGTATCAGTAATGTACTTTCTGGCACTAAGCTTACACTTCACATCTCACTGACCTTCTATTCCATCAGTGTGGAGTCTGCAGTGTCAGTTTAGCAGCAGGCTAACAACAGTAACATCGTAAATAGACAGGTTCCCTTGAAAATCCTTACCAGCCTTGTTTTCAAGCTGAAAACCAGCTGATGACAGAAGACTTCATGACCATAAAAGTAGGTTAGGGTACAGCTGCTTGGTAGAAGCGGGACCATCTGGATCTGTCTGACAGCAGCTGCAGGAGCAGGACAGATGGAGTTGTGAGAGAATGAATTTTGAGGGGTTAGCCTCTCTCTCCACACTGCTGTCTCTCCTATGTACCTGGAAAAAATCTGTCCAGCATGACCAAGAAGAGACACAGAGGAGCTGACGGAGCTAGCAGACATACTATGGAAGCCTTGTTCCTTTTTTTTTTTTTTTCCCCGGCAGAAATACCACAGTAAGCCCACAAGGGGTCTCACTGCACAAAACTAATACCGGGACCACCACCCCAAGTGCCAGGGAAAATTCCCAACACAAATAGCCTTGGAAGATGAATCACATTTTGCTTCCTATCTATAAAAGTAAATTTTACTGCTAGATCAAGCACCTGTTTCCCCTCTGTCAAGACCACACAACCTAGGAAGGCTGAGAAAAAAAAAATACATCACTTGGAAGTACAGCTTCATTGGAGATAATAGTTTTAAGCAGGCTTTTGCGTGTTATTGCATGCAAGTTATTTTTTCATGATTATAGCATGAAACTGTACCCAAGTAGGAGAAAGAAAATGGGGGCTTAGCTGGACATCTAGACTCTTCTGAATAAGTTGATTCATAGGGGTCCTTAAGATACTCATTTTTTGTCTCTGCTTGCACCACAAGGAAAAAGAGGTAGAGGTCATGTGTGAGCTATTTTTACAGGGCCGACTTTGATGCTCCTTCTGTCCCTATTAAGTACCAAGCATCTGTCAGCTCTGAACAGGGATGTTAAGTCCTGACTGAACACTCAACCTGTAGAGTTGAGTTCTTGTAACTCCTCATTTCAGAGTCTGCAGTGTTTCCTTTAGGAGCTGGTTAGCCATACAAGTCATTTTCTCTCTCATTTGCTACAGGTACAAGCTACTAGCTGTTTTCAAGCCCATAACAACAGCCTAGCAGTAGCTCAATGTTCACAGTGGACACCCAGAACAGAAGGTTCACAGAACGTGGGAGGAGAGGGTACAGAGTGTGATGAGATCTGCATCACTCTAACATCAAATGCTTAGTTCATAACCCCTAAAGGAGCGGCCTCTGGCTTGCCTGGGGCTAAGAAATTTGCATTCTCCTTTCAAGCACCAGTCACAGCCTCCTGCACCTGCTGCCCAGCTACTGTGCCAAGGAAGCAGCCACCTCCTCTGTTGCTGTGTGCTGCCTCCTCTCTGTAAGAACCTGGCCCACAAGACAACACCCAGACCCCACAGGCTAGAGGGAGGCAGCTTAATGCTATTTCTTCTTTCATTTACAAAGACTCTATTCAAATACATAAATAACAAATCCATTTCTAAGCCAGGCGTGTAGTCAAACTGTGTTACAGTGCAGAAGGGAGGTGGCTAAGTTATTTTCACAAGTAATCTAACCCTTTGCTACAGACTGTGACTTTCCTTAGAAATAAAAATGTAAAAAGGAAGGGTAATAAGGATGCAAATATTGTGTCATGGAAGCTACTTTCATTTATGAACCTTATGATGATATCAGCCTATTTTCAGATGTAGAGGAGGAATACACCATTTTTGTCAGCACTGTACATCAACTAAGTCCTGCCTGCAAGCCTGAACAATGGGGAGGGCTGTAGAGGGAAAGGTTGGAAAGCCCTCACCTGACAAAAGCTGGGATGCAATTCTGTGAACTGCCGAAGTCTCCTTTCAAAGAGCTGGTCTCTTCTTTCTCCTTCACCCTAACTCACTGAATGGGAGAAGAGGAGAGGAATCCTTCTCCAGTGTCAGGGCTTGAGGCACTCCCATAGCTGGAGCTCACGGAATATGTAACTCACTGATTTCCAGTACCTTGTACCAGCAAACAGGTAGTAGTTAAGGACAGTATGTATTCTTATTGTTCTTATTGATTAAGGCTACTTCCGCATGTTCTTACAGAACTCAGAAATTAAATACTTGTCTGAAAAAGGATGGTCAGAAATTAAACACCAGCTTACCTGAAAACTCAAGAAATACAGTGCAACAAATAGATATCTTTATTCTTATTTCTTTGCCTTTTCTTTTTTTTTTTAAGTAACAGTGGCAGGATAATTGCAAATACCTGTTTTTCCAAGTATGTGCCTCTGCTTAGTGATTTCACATCCAGGGTGATCTACAGCTACAGTTTCTTTTTTTCCTCATCAGGTTCTTCCTAGGATAAATAGAGTGGCTAAGTATTCAGAGCTACTACAAACTTATTAGGTGTGTAACACAGTGAACTACTTCACAGTCATAACTATAATCCATAAAGCAAACAAAGGGAGACTGTTTGTTCACAGATGTAGTTGAGAAGAAGCCTCATTCATTTTTTTTTCTTTTCCTTTTTGGCATCTTGCTATTTCTGTCATACTGGATTGTGTTCTCCATTGTTACCCTCTCAAAAAAGCTATTATAAAAATGATTTAAAAACATACTTTCATATTTTAACATAGCTTGTACATCAGTTTCTCAAAGACCATTCTAGAAAAGTCAGCTTGTTCAACCTAATATAAGAAGGTCAAGTATGGAAAATAAGAGTAACAAAACAGCATAGTAAAAATAAGAATGTCTGTAGCATGTAGTGGTTAGTTGTAAACAACTGAAAGAAAGAAAAAAAAGCTCTCTAGAAGTTGTAAAATAGTCCAAGCTACAGAGCTACTATATTTTTCTACCAGGTGTGTTTTCTACCACAGCCTTAATTTTTATTACTTTATATTTTTTTAAATAACTTAATAATGAGTTTGTCTGCCAGCAGCCAACTCAAAAACATAATGGAAAAGAAAAAAAATAGCCACCATTACAGTGGCGGGGAGAAACTCTCCCTCCCCAGCAGCCAATACGTTGTGTCCAGTCCTTTCCCTTGTTAGCAATCCCAGTCAGGCCAAGTTCCTGCTATATTCAGCTTATTAGGAACGAAGTTCTTCGATGCAAACCTGGATTTCACTGAACGGAATGGTAATTTTTTCCCCTCCATAATCCAGTATTAACTCTGCAGAGTCCTTGTAGCAGCTAGCTCCAGCATAAGGAGGGGGAAAAATACTTCATCCAGGTATGAAATGATTCATAGGCGGCATCTGAGCTCTTCAAAGGGTTCTGACAGCGCTGTCTTCAATCAATAGTTAAGCCAAGAGTGGGCTGTGATTTAATTTCATCTGTCTGATGTGAGAAGCTGCCTGTTTGTTCTTGAGTTAACTTGTCTCATCTTTGTTGACAAGGTATTTCAACTGACTGCAGTTTTCATCACCTTGAACGCTGCTCAGTACACAAAGAAATAAACCACGCCATGCCCCTTGATGAGCCACAAAATGTAGCAACAGCCGAAACAGCAGCCATCTCGTGTATTAGACTCTGCCCAGAAGCGTTGACCTGAAACAAAGAGGTAAATGTAAAGAAGACAACCATTATGTACATCTTCTCAGATAGCTTTGGAGTGACTCAGATAAGGATCCCGTGGAACTGAGGTCAGCATTACCACAGATCTATCCCCGAGTCTTTCTCTGTCCATCTCGCCTCTGTGTGGGATACACTGGGCCAGAGTGACCATGCACTGACTGTAATTCTCCTTTTTCCTCCCCTCCCCAAATTCACTGGGACTAGTCAAATGTAACTCTTACATCCCCTCATGATATCCCAGGAAAAAACACCATGGTTGTAGTGCACAGCTGCCTCCCAGAGTGTATCAGGAGAACTGGGGCGTTATATTCATGGGTGCCTCCAGGTGTTATCGCACCAGCTGCCAGAAACAGTGACAAGAACAACTGCCTAATGGTCAGTTCCTTGGGATAGTGGTAGTTTAAAAACTGACATGGAGGTGTGGCTTATGGGTGAAAACACAGATCTATACCTATTTAATTCTAAGTCTCCATCTAGGTACCTGATGAGTTTTCTCTGTCGCCATAAATTCACCTTTTTTTTTTTTTTTAAGTTAATTGGCAAAGCAGAAGCTAAACCAGTGCTGTAATAGTTCCTGTATCTTTCCATAATTAATAAAATGAAAGAATTGACTAGGCTATGTTCAGCCAGCAGTGAAAGGAAAGCCAGAATTTGCTGCAATTCCTTTTTCCCACACTGGACTCTAAATCATTACCTGGTTTCATGAATACATTTGACGCAGAATGATCATTGTGCAAACCTCTCTGAAAACCTAGGTGCAGAAAGGGATGGAGTGGCTCCAGAAATATCTGCTTGAAACCAGAATGCTCTATAGTACTTGTGAGGAAGTACAGATTTCTTTGAAGTTTAGAATGTGTTTTTCCTACACTGAATAACGTAAGAAATTAATATACACAATTACTTATTTTAATTCCAATCCCCTAAGGGAGAGAAGGCTTGAGAGGGCTACAGATAAAGACTGTGCTCATTTTTCTAAGAGTCCCAGAGTGAAAGGCGGATTTGTACAGATGCTGTGCCCCATCTGTTGAAACATACAGCATGCCATTTGGTTTTAACTGTTTGATGCTAGCTCCATATCCTATTCTCTTTATTTATTGATGCGAGTAACCTTTGACACAAACCTCAAAGTCTTCCATCTGTCCTTTTCAATGTGATTCTCAGGACTTTCGCTCTCATAAGAAGCCAAGTAAAGTGCTGCAATCACAAGCAAATACAATATGTTAAACCTACTGGCATTTTTAAGTGTGCTCTCCCTGGAAAATGGATGGAAGTTAATTGAAGCAGGCTTATATTATCCATCCCTCAGATGAGGACTCCAGATTCCCATTAGAAAGTACAGCATTTTGCTTATAATTACATACAGACAATACTAACAAAAAGTGTATGAGAACAAAGACTACCCTGAAGGGGAAAAACAACTATTGGAAACTGAAAAGCATGAGAGTGGAAGAAAGCATTCAGAAGGAAAAACTGAGCCCAGGGCAATGGTGCTTTACAAGAAACCAGCCAAGTCCCAGTTTTCTTTCTCAAGCAGCACCCTTTTAAGTGTCCTGAAAGTCCATATATATATATACACTTCAGATGATATTTACAGGGACCACATATCCAAATCATTTTTTTTTCATTCCATTTTAGAGAAGAAGGACAAAGTTGATTTTCCTAGGCCACATGCACATCATGTGAAAAATCTTATTTTCCCTCTCATTTGTAAGGGAGAAGCATTTTTTAACTTCCCAGACAAAGATGTTTCGGGTCAGTCTTTTTTTTACTGGGAAGAAGCAATGAGTTAACATGGACAGAGACAAGCAATAGTCAGTGACACCTGACCTGCACAAAGTCCAGAGCTCCTTACCATCATCACTGAAGACTGGGATGGTGAGCAAATACTGCAGAATCTTCCGATCCCTTTCAAATGGACACTCCACTTGTTTCCATGTCATAAATTCACTGACTTGTTTTGCTAATTCCCAAAATTTCTGCCAGAGTAGAACAAGAAACAAAACAGATGCTATATTGGAGAGTACTAATTACCTGAACATTTTTGAAAGAGAGAGAGAGCCCTCGGTTTCAAGCCCAAGGCTTGGGAACTTCCCAGCTTTTAAACTAATACTGAACATGACTGAACAACCCAGCTTCTAACTTTTGTGTTTCTGCTTCAACCTGGGATGACTTCCCACTCCTCCACCATGTTGAAATTGTTGTTAATCATGAATATAAATAGTAGATCATGATTTGCACTCAATTTCTTTTCAAGGAGCTGATAATAGTTCTATGCCTAACTTTAAAGTTTGATGATGCTTATTGTTTGCCTGTTTCACAGTGAAGCATTTAGTAATTTTCACATCAAGTCTCCAGATGATTCATACTGACATTTTGAAATCCAGATGTTCCATTTTTTAAGTTAATCGATCTGAAACACTCATTTTTCTTGCTGGAAGTTTATGCCAAAAATAAGAATTCCCCATGTAGTGTGTTGATGTCACTCATTGACAAGCTCTTTCAAGAGAAGTTTAACATGTCTCAAGAGCACTTGGCTTCTTTGTGAAAAAGGGCATTCCAGACTACAAACATTGTCTAACTTTAGAACCAGGCTAGTTGAGGCTGATTACAAGAAGTGAAATTACTGTAATTTTGTGTGAGTGACCCAAGCTTCTTTAAAACATAAAGCACAAGAAAACAAATGATTGGGTAATCCACACTGTCAGATAAGAAGTGTAAATTCAAAGGCAGAAGAACTCCTGAAAGGGACTCAGAACTTCTTCACTGCTGCTCTGTCACACATTTCTTCAGAGACAATCTCTAACTGTCATGCACAAAATTACTGCATGTGTATCTTGACAAAGGATGGACTTAACTTTTACATTTGGAATTTGAAAAGAAGACCCAAAATACTAAATTGTATGATTTTTGGTTAGGCATAATAAACATGTGAACTGAAATGTTTAGATGAATTTGAGCACTGCAAAGAAGTTCTGACTTTCCCCACTAAAAACTGTGACTGTTGAATAGGTTTCTATAAACACTACAACTTCAGCAAAACTGCATTTTCCTGACTACCTCTCAGCTCCTGTGAGAAGTAACAGATATATTCAAATTAGTCTACTTTTGCTTTCCTAGAATCCAGTGGAAGCTGAATCGTGGTCTGCCTTCAGCCTTCTGCTAAAGGGGCTGAGGCTATATAAATACCCCACTCAGTGCCACACTGCTCTACTTACTTCAAAATTGACGTGACCATTTGGAAGACGATTGGCACAGCCCTCATTGAGGAAGTAAATATCTTTGATCAAGAGGCTGAAGAAAGGTATCACGATCTAAGGAAAGAACAAGAATATTCTCAGTCTTGTACTGAATCAAAATATACTGCTCTATAGAGAACAATTAAGTGAAGTCAGGTGGTAGAAAAGGTAAACAACATACCAAATGACTAAGATCTATATAATTTCTCTTTCAATCCACAGACTTTTTGTGTTCACTACATTTTATAACACATAAAGTCCTCCCTCGGATGGTAAGCTAATCCCTGTGATTTCCTTTCCACGTTTGTGCCAAACAACTGCTTCCACTACCTTGAAGGTTTCATGAAACGTAGCTCTCTCAAGGTCACAATTTCAGCACCCATTGGCACTCCACTGCTTGTCCAGTGTGGCTACAAGTTGTGTTTAGAACAACAGTTTGCCTAGCTCACTTCATTTCTATTTCTTTTCCCTCTTGCTTTCACTTTCTTGTATTTCTTTGCAGATTCCAGAACATACAACTCAAGAGATGCCTACTTCTTGCACATACTTTATCAACAGCTACATGGAAGTCAATAGCTGGGATAAAATGCTGTGGGGAGCTGAGGAAATCCTAACCAAAAATCAAACCCAAAGGCAAGAGCTGACAGTATATTGTCATCTGCTGGGCTCCTACTATAACCTCTTAGTGCTTCCATTGCCTTAAGACTGCATTTGTCTCCACCCTCCCCTAACAGTGTGTGCCTCCAGAACTAGCATGGCCCCTAACTCTGTTCTGCTTCTTGGAGTAGGTGCACTATAGATTCTCAGGCTCAGGAAACTGTCTACATACAACAGACCAAAGCTGGCAGTGGAAGAAACAAAAGCATGCAATTTAATCACAGCAGGCCACCAAGCAACAACATGAAAGGCAAGGCATCAACCTCTTTAACACAGGGGTTGAAATGCAACCAGGTAGGCACAAAATCTCGTGGTTTCAGTAGGCACTGAGTAAACAGGCCAGCATGGAAAATATTCGTTGGAATGGCTATTCATGTAAGAATGAAGACATGAAGAAGTGAGATCAATTCACTGAAACAGAAGAATTTTCATCCAATAAAAGGTGATGCTGTTGCCTCCCTGGAAGTTGACATTAACCTCCACTTGTGCCCCAAATTCCTGCAGGGTATCTCTTCAGAGTGCAGCTATCTCTCTTGACAGGGACTTGTCTGGTAAACGAGGGGAGATCTAAGCTAGAGAACAATATGACAAAGTTTGGAGCTATAAGCCCACTTAAATAGATGACTTTTGATGTACAATTCTACGAGCTCAAGCAAGAAATTGATCCTTACCACTGACTGGTTCAAAACAGAACACTTCCTGCTGACTGAACAAATCCAAGTATTTGCCTTTGGAGAATGCTGGAATATGCTTACATTCTGCAAATGACTGCATTTCAATTTGCATCCTACAAAAATTTGCATAGCTGCACATCCTTGTTGCAACCGAGCACAAAACAAATATCACCATATCACAATTCCAAGTGAGACTTGGCTGCAATATTTCAACATGTGAAAGTTCTTTCTTTGAAGTCTTAAAATTCACTTTTCTCTCTCTCTCAAAAAAAAAAATCAACATTTAAACTTCCGATGTTTTGAATGCTGTGCAAACAGATCCTTAGGACTCAGAAAAAAGGAAAAAACAGATTTTATTTACACGTGTATAACATCAGTATAGACAAGCAGTCTGCACATGGAATTGCTTCATCCTGCCTGGTAGTTTAAATTATTTGATGAGCAGCAAGATCAGGTTTATTAAACACAGCACAAAGTGCTAATGTTGTAAGCAGTTGACGAACAACAGCTCCTAAGTGGATGGCAGCTAGGAAGCTATTTGGCTCCCTTCCACAAGAACTACAACCAAGACTCTGCATGAATGTGCGACCAAATCCACCTTATTTCTTAGAAGCTAATTATTTTTCAAAGTAAAGAAAGATGCCACCTCTGTTAATGCATAATTTGCAGTCATTCCAGAAATCTGCAAAGGGGGATTTTAACCCACTGTATCCCACTAATATCTGATTCAGCTCACCTTTGCCACTAAAACTCCAGAGTATATTTAATGCTCATCTAACAAATACTGTACATGAAGGGCACTCCCCAGGATTTAGACAGAAGTTCTGTCTAGATTTGAGTTTTGGAGTATCTTTTCCGAGTAGATTTTAAAGCTTTTCCACCCTAAACTGTAAACCATTTAAAAGAGAGAGATGCTCATTTCAGTCTCTTTGCAACCACTAGTTAAACTTCGCATGTCTAGTTTGTCCTCTAACATTTTCAGCAACATTTCTTCTCTTTATCCTTCCTGCTTCAGCAATTATCAGTCCCTCTCCTTTGCAAATTCCACATGCAAAGAACATTATTCATAAAAGAAGCACACAGACAGAAACACCAGAGGCCAACTTCCAGATTCTGAAGAACTATGATATTTCCCCAAATTAGACACCTCTGAACTAACATGCATTACCCACAGTTAGGCCAGCCGACCTCCTCTCCTTTGGGCGTAAAAACACCACTCTCCCAGTTCTTCTCTGTCTTTCATGTCAAAGTATAAATGAGCTGAGGCAATGTATATTAGTTAATATAAATAATCAAATCAATCACTACATGTTTGCAACTTTCAGCCAGTACCAAACAAGACGGGATTTCAGCAGACCGCTGTGACGAAGAGTCATTTTCTTGATCCAAATGGTTTCCTGAAATATTGCATTTATCTAGGTGCTAGCTTACAGGTAGTATTTAGACATTCTGAATAGACAGGGATTCAGTTTTGAGATTTTATTTTTTTAAAAAAACACTGAGATGAACTGATGAAAATCAGACTCCCCAGACAAAAGCTTACCATGTGACTTAAGCTTATTTCTTTTCTGCCCATTGCCAAGTCATTTGCAAACATACCTTCTCTCTGTTGCTATGAGCTGTCAGGGACCTCTGAGCAGCTCCACGCAGAGCAGTCCGGTAATTATAAAAATTGCTGGAAGGGTCCATCTGATGCTACAAAGCATGAAGAAATGTAAATAATGAGCTTCAGAGAGCCAGCGTCATCACCACACGCAACACTTTTTCACTTGAGCAACTATTTTAAAAAGCAAGAGGTCTGTGTAAGAGCGCCACAAACACAGCCTTTTAAAGGACTGTGGCATCTCTTTATCTGATCTTTCAATCAGAACAGAAATGTAATTTTAAAAATGTTCGCTCATCACAACAAAAGTCAGGGCAGGAAAGTGAAGGCAGGCACTATGGACCTTTTCTTTCCCTCTTCACCAATAATGTAGCTTCAGCTTTAACTCAAAAGCCAAAATCATGAACTAAGACAATAGTGGGTCTTGACACTAATATTCTACTCTTCCTATGTATGCAGATCTCTCAGAGCTGACTTGGCTGCAGTGGCAGAGTAAGATCAGGCAGCTAAAGCTGCTAGTGGTCAGGATGACTGCATCGCTCATGAAACACGCCCTTAACCAGCAAAGCCCGGCCTGCATAATAGGTTTGAATTAAATAGGACTGTGATATTAAGAGCTGATTAAGAGCTTTGCAGCCACCCCTTGACACAAGGAAGGCTATCTCCCACCCAAGGGTGGGGGAAGCAAGTGTGAGGTGGCTACAACTGTCCGGTTTTAATCTGTTGTCATAGCCCGAGTCAAATCTCTGGATGATATTAATAAACATTCCGTGTTCGCGTCATGACCAGAACATCACATTGTCTCTGTATTACTTATAGTCTGAGTTAACCGACTGCCATGTAGACCAAGCTAATTAACTTGTTGGTAAATAATCTGTTGGGTAGATCACAAATTCTTGTATTACTGCACCTACATGATCTTTGCCAAAGGCATCTGCTACCTGAAAATAATTGGCAATCAATCAATTCAAGATGAATTTCTCTGAATGGACGAGGCAGCTGCCTTACAGCTAAACTGCATTTTCAAAGGCAGAACTGCATTAGGCGAATCCACACCAACCTCTTCTAATACATCTGCCTCTCAAGATGTTACCTACTTTTTTTTCCTTTTTTTTTTTTTTTTAGAAGTAACAAGGCAGTTACTTCAATGTCCTTCTTCCAGGTTGAAAGAACACAAGATAACTGAAACATTCTTATTACACCTTCTGGAATGTCCACTAAGAGCATATATATATATATACTAAATTAAACATGTCAGAAAGCAGCCATACTTGCATTTCAGAGCTGCTTAAAGTAGCATGCTACTAACAGCCATGTGTCCAAGTACTGGTCAAACTTACCTCAAGAATATCAAACTTGGCTGTCTTCACTTTTGCCCATGTTTTCTTTAATCGAGAGACAGGACTCATGTTCATGCCAGCTGGATGTAAGAGAAAGAAATTGTTTGAACATTCTGAAATCTTTGAGGTGGCTAAGGCTGGTAAGTATTTCTAGAGCAAAGGAGCTATTAACAATAACAAATATTTTCAGCAGAGATACTCTAAAGTCAGACTTACTGTTTTCTTGAAATTCCAGTGGTAAAAAAACATTGGAAACAAAAATCAACATCTTTTACAGAAAAATCTCTCAAAAAATACCATGCTATAAGTTCATGTGGTCTCGATAAACGTGAATATGGAGTAAAAAAGTCAAATGAGTTGTCTTAACACCATCTTTTACAAATTTTATGGAAATCTACGGTCTCTGGGAAATTTTACCATTTCCATAAATATTCCCGATATTTTCCTATCTGATATAAAAGTGTGGAATTTTTAAACTGCTAGGATATTTATGGTGCTGTAGAAATAATAAAAGACATCAATCCTCCATATTACAGGAGGAGTGTCTATTCCAACTTAGCATTAAAACTTGTTTCAAAAAGCAGAGATTTAGATCTCTGAAGAGTTACAGCAAAAACTTAGCTTTTTCTGTGATGTACACTAAAGAGTAATTAATTTCTTACATGTGTAATACTACAAAAACATCTAGCAATTCTCTGCCATTTTGCCTCCCAACTGCACATCGCTGAGCATGTTAAGCAGTAGAGTTCCCTATGAAGCACCACAATTCATTTATCCAGATTCAAACAGGGACAAAACATCTCATGATGCATACTTACAAATAATAGCCATTAAGGAGTTAAAGTTGCCAATATTAAAACATTCCCGTGCCACATCAATGAAATATTCTATCACTCTTGCTCTGTGCTTCTTCTTCACAGGCTGCAAGAGATGACATTGAAGCGTTACTTTCAGCTGGAAACAGAGAGCTCTAACCCATCCCCAAAAGAAGAAACACCTACAAAGGTCTTTTCCATGTGTACCATGACTTTACACTGGTTTTTTACACTGTTTTTACACTGCTTTTTTTACACTTTACCTATAGATTAAACCACATTATTGTCTTCAAAACGTCAGAATGGAAAAGACAAGCCAGACAGCAGACAGAGAGCAAGGACAACAGATAAGGATGCTCTGCAAAGAAGAAGGGTACGATGAACAGCTGAGCAGAGAAGGGGGTCAGCACACAGGAGAGAATAGATGGCTCCATTCATGAGGGATAACAGGAGAGAAGGGCCAGACCCATTCCTGTGCCAAGAAGGACTAATGCAGTATAACATCACCACTTTGTCATATGAACAATGTGGACGCACAAGTATGATGCTGAAAACATGCAACCTATTTCCTCTTCAGACACACGTGAATATGCATGGAACTGAGAGAATGGAAAGTCCAAGGGCATACTGAAGGGACACCAAACCTAAAAAGGCTCCACGGTTTTGACAACTAGACTAAGCAAAACCTTTTAGCAGATAAAGTCCTTGCTTACCATACAGATTTCTGTTGCAACCAAGTAACTGAGCCTGTTGAACCATTCTACATAGGCTTCCAGATTACGGGTCTTCTTTCGATCTCCGTAGCAGCTCTGCAGAAGAAAAAGAGCAATTTTTACCGTAATCTTCACCTTTTCCCTAAGAGAGACCTTTTGGCTTTCTGCCTTGCCATCCCGAGACCCTGTCAAGTAACCAGGATCAACTCAATTACCCTCACACAAAAACCTTAGAAGTAAAGCAGCAGTGATAGTATCTGGGTATGCATCACTTCTTCCTGAGCTGTTGGCTCAGTAAAGCACTCAAGCAGCCATGCAGAATCCATCACCTGCTCTTAATCCCACCAGCATGCTTTGAGGAATTAGGATAGATTTGTGCAAGCAATCAAAGATAAATATCTGCTTAATATTAAATTAAATTAAAATAACTTTGAGAGACTGTCTCACAAAAATACAAATTATAAGCTTGGGTCATCCTATTCTGTTCGTCAGTTTTAGGTTGGATAGTAACTCTAGTGTTAACTGCCTGACTTATGCTCTTTAAATTAACTGTGCTAAAGTCATCTTGAATCCAGCACCTAAAGAGGTAACTCCAGCACACTTAGCTAAAAATACAGCATTTTTAACCTCCATTTTATGTGGATATAGAGCTCACTGCCTGCTTTTCATGATGTGTGCTCTACCTACAGACTGCCCCAGTTGTCAGTTTGCTGCAAAGAGTTCAAGAGTTTAGTAAAAGGAAGAACAGATGTTAAAAATGAGTAATGCAAAAGCCAAAGTTAATCTCAGCTTTTTCCAGCTGGAGACTAACTACGTAGGTGGATGGAAGAAAACATTCAGAGGATTAAGTTTCCAATTAGTTTAAATCAGAAAAAATAGCAAATGTGTTAAACTGATTTCAGTTTGTTTTCTGAGTTCTGGAGCTCCTGGACATGTCCTCCAGAAAGAAAAAGCATTGATAAAACAAAATTGTTAAGAAGAGTACAGACGCATTTTCACTTTACAGTTTGCTTCTGCTGGTTCTCATTTGTTTGCTGGAACTTCTAGTTCACAGGCACCTGAACTCTAGGATGTTAAATGTCACACTTCAGAGCTGCTCAAGATCTCTAATTACCTTGTCATTATCCAAAGGGTCCTTTTGCACAAATGCCTGGACAAATTCTTCTGGTCCAATATAATTAAGTCTCTCCTAAAAAAAGCACACAAGCAATCAAGTCAGATCCTAGGTTAACATGCATATCAAAAGGAGGAGAAGGATGAAATCATAATGGAGAAATAAAAACTCACAAGCTCTATGTGTGTAAGCTGCTGAGCTAATGCGTAGGGATCATTGCAGACTGTGATTATGTCCCTCTGGATGGACTGGGGCTTGGTCTTTAAGACCGTGAGGCGATCTGTGGACGTTGCATTAATTTTTGCAAGTACTTCCTCATACTGGCTAACAGTTGCGAGCTTTCGAAGCAAGTTCTGGAGGAGCTGCTGTACGTTCTTCCGATACATCTGTCACGACATGAAACAATTGGGAGACATTCTCAAGATGTGCAAGGATACTATATACAGTCTGCATGACACCAAAATGGAATGACGCTGATGCCTGACAATCCTGTTGTAAACATAGGACACATTCTAGTATGTGAGTATCTGATACTGACATTTCATCAGAACAAAAGGAATCCAGATGAGCATTTAAACACTGATTGTCTCAGGGCTTTAACAGTGACTTAACTAGCCAAGTTACGACAGGAACAATATGCAGAATGTTCTGCATTGAATGAAGTACCAGTCGTGATAAAATACAAGAAATGAAAATTCTCCACCTTCTGCTGCTTAGGACTGCAAATAAATCCCAACAACATATGGTCATTTAGTGACGATAATAGGGCCTACTTCACTCTGGGGCGAAACAAGACCAGTTCCACCTAAGTGAGAGTTAAAAGGTGCAGTATATCTGAGAGAACCGAGAAGAGTATAAAGCCATCTTTCCTTCTTTCATTCTGCAGGCCTCTCCGTGTTGCCCTGTTTAATTTACCAGAAGAACAAATTTGCATAAGAGCAGGACTTGACTTATGTAGACAGAACTCTGTAACAGCCCCCCAGGTGGTCACTTTTCCAAATTCCAGATACCAGCCTACAGATATTAATGGTAAACAAAAGTAGTTGAAAAAATGAGCATCCAAAATACCTATCGGCAGCCCACCATAGTGTGATCAGTCAAAGGCCTGAATGTTTCCTGCATTCTAATGAATTTGTGTTTCTCTGCAAATCTGTCATTTATATGGATTTCCAAATTCAACCAAATATAGCAGCATTTTTTTGGGTCAAATTCATTCTTGAGGTCCATGGTATTCAACCAAGGCTAAAGTTGGCTTGTTACTTGGTAAATAATCGCCTTCTGGTTTCTATATATTTTGGTTTTCTAGACAAATACACACTGCAATGTTTTTCACTGAGGGGTGGTGTGGGAAGAGAACAGGGGGATCCTAAACTTTTCAAAAAAAGGATCAACACACTCCTCTTGAAGACACAAATATTATTTCAAGTGGTGCACTTCAATAAATAGGTGCTAGGTGACATACACAAATATGCCTCACTGACCTATTTCCCTTCCAAATTCTTTGAAATTTGATTTAAAAGAACTTTATGAAGCATTTTCTTACCCAGCTGGTAAACAACCGAGATTGAAAAAGCATCTGAAATACTTTGGATGTATTCTGGCTTATTGTGGAAATTGTCTAACAATTAGTGGGTCAATCTTAAAAGCAAAACTAATAAACCTTGTCTGAACTTGTTCTTTCTGTCAACCCACCCAGGGAAAAGAAATGGTGAAGATGTGAAGCCAAGCTACCTGAACTCTTGGTTTAGCATGACCATACAGAACAAAATATCTTGAACTCTTAGGCTGCAGCACCCTGCTCCCTAAACTCTTATTTCAACTCCAAAAAATTACACACTCCTCTTTCCTGGTAGATGATAGGTAAACAAGTTTACATGTCAGTTTCTTAGAACACCTTATGATTAACTTGTCTGTTACCTCCTATATTGATGCAGCAGCGTGAGCTGTAAGATCAAGATTATCATCGATACATCTTCCTAAATTGTATTCTGTCTTTTTCTTTAGGACTTTTTTTTTTTTATAAAAAAAAACCACATCCCTCTATATTTGTACCACACCTAGCAAGTCTTGTAGCCACAAATAAAGGGAAGAATGCTGATATTTATTTATATTTGAAAACCTCTGAGGTTTGGACAGCACAGAAGAAAGCAATGGGACACTTCACCCGAAGGTCAGCTCTTGGTGCCTGTCCTGTACAGATTGTGACTGGAAGTCATTACTGTCTGCTAGATGTGGAATATCATATGCTAAATGAGTTTCCACAGTCACTCCCCCTAAATGATATCATAGTGGAATAAAAGAGAGGTTGGTACAATGTTGGGCTGCGTATGAGAAGACATCAGGATACAGGACACGGCTTTGGTGTGACTCTGCATACATGCATCAAATGTTTTTACAGGAAAAGACACCAATAAGTGTTTACATGGAACTAATCAGGTGACCGGAGGCAATGGCTGATAATGAAGAGATTCAGAAGACTTACCTTGAAACAGAGGTCAGTTAAGCAATAAAAGAGACCAGAACAACATCTGGAAATATTTCATGAGCATGACCTCTAAGGACACGGAGAAGGAAAAAGTAGCAGGAATAGAATGAAATTGAGAGGAAAATAAATAAATAAAAGAAAGATCAAGGTTCAATATCCCAAAGACTTTTTTGATGAAGAAATATTTTCATGTGGTGAATGGTCTTAGCTGGACCCTTACTGAGAGCTCTTAACACCAGTGGAGCACAGTAATTCGGAAAGTGGAATAAGAAGCTACAAGTAAAAGAGATGTAGTGAACAGGAACAGACAACACCGATTCCTTTGTATCCTTCAAAGTAATGACTTACACAAACTAATCCAAGCAATCTGCAGAAAAGCAGACTCAAGGAATTTGCCATTTGCTGTTCCACACAGCTCACAATAATGCACGCCAATTTACTGCAGCGCTTGCTTTCCTTTTGTCTTTCTAAAGGAAACCTTGAAGTCTCTTGGAGGTCTAGCATGGAAGCTAGGAAAGATCTGAAACTCCCTGCCAGAGCAAGATTGCTCCCCACGGATCATTTTCTAGGAGCCTGTCCAACTTCTGCCCTTCTCCTCAATAGATGATTTCACTGTTTAAATGTTGTGTACTGCCAAGAACTTCACTGTAGAAAATCTTTCCCTGTTGCTGTTTCCACCCTGCTTTTGCTCCCATCAACTCAACTTTCTGCAGGCTAAACAACTCGCCGTCTTTTTATGCCAATGGGTGTTTTTCAAGTGGATGAGAGTCTGCCATCTTACTACTTTTCCTTGAACTGAATGTCAGTTCCCTATCTTCCTTTCGAAAGAGTATCAAGGAACAAAGCAATATTGTGGTAGCACTGTAATGGGAAATTTGTCTCCCAGCACCCACACTGTGAAAGCAAACTTATTGCCTGTTCGCAATCCAAAGCCCCCTATAGATATCCTGTAGCAACTCAAAGTTGGCTCATCAAGTTTGATTTTTTTAATTCATATTCCATACCATATCTCACTCCTTTCACCCTTCTTCTGTTGTTTCTCCTCCCTTTCACAACACAGAAATTTATTTCAGCTCCTAAATTCATTTTAGGTTTGTTCTTTTTCACCTTTATTTATAGGCTCCCAAGGTCTTTTCAGGCCTTTGGCAGCATTCACACCACCTCCCAGTAAAGCTTACCTACCAAAGCTCGTTAACAGGCTGTTTTTTGCCTTGTCCATATCATTATTCAAAGGCTTATGTAAGTAACACCAAGCCGAGGAAGACTAGAAGCATGATGCCATTTAGCAATTGCTCTTTGTGTTTATAGTTCTTCCAAATGCCACTCCAATGTCTTTTGCAATCTTAGTATTATGCCAGCTACGCATGACCTGCTTATCGAAAACTTGTTAACTGCCTTCCCACTAAGTGGGAATAAGCCTTGGATTTTGGTTGAGTTTACTTCAGTACTTACAAGACAAGCATCAATTAAGCAACAAAATATTTCGTAAGACCTCCCTGAAACTTTACTTGCACCTGAGAACTGGCACTTAAAACAAAGACCATTCTTCCTGATTTCCTCATGTGCTGCTTTCAGAGGAAGGAATACAACAGACTTGCTTTGAGTCCATGTCCAATACTTAAAGCACAAGACGATCCTTTCTGATGATTTTCTTTTCAAAACTTTTTCCCAAACCTACTATAACTCTTCCACTGACATAAACATCAGAAGCCCAATTCTAACAAATCTTATTCACACAAATCGAACAAATTACCAGGGGATTTCTCAGATATGCAAGGCTTCCCAGTGTCTTACCCACCTTCTTCCAAGCAAAATCATTAAGAACAAAAAACAAGCCATGTTGTGCTTGTCTGCACAATGTGCAATTATTTCATGATTTCAGAGATGGGGTGAACTCTGCCTGTGCTTTGGAGAGGATCTTTTCATGCTTCAAGGTTTCTTCCTAGGCCTAGGTACCGGGCAGAACTTTTTGTCTTCAAGAACTGTCCTTCAAGAACTGCCCTAATAAGTTAGTTTGATTGCCCAGAACCCTATCATGTTATTAACAACAACAACAATGCAGTATCAAAGTATTAAAGAACTGCCTTTTTATCCAGTAACTTTGTGCACAGACAACTTACCTCATCACCACTGGCTATTCTCTGTGCCAGCTCCTTTAAGTTTCTCATCATTCTTTCATCTCGGAAATCATAAGGAAATGTCTCTGTCCATTCAGTCAACAGCTGCAGGATTTTGGGTGCAATTTTTCGTATCCGGTTCTATTGAAAATGGAAAGGAGGAGCATTACATGGAAGAGCAATACAGCACACAGCTAACCCAAAGGAAATATAATCCCTTTCTGTAGGATACCATGGAGTATAGGGGTATGAAGCTCACTTAATTTTTTAAGCTTAACTTAAATCTGCACTGGATTACAGGCCAGAGCCAATTGGCTTAACTGGGCTGGAAATTAGGTCCCAGGTAAATGGAAAACCTTAGGAAAAAAGAAAAAAAGAAAACCAAAACATATCTATATACCTATATATGTAGATGTTTTGCCTTCATTATCAGGAGTGTCACAGTACAAGACTGTTTCTCTAATTAGTATTTCTGTAATTTACGGCCAACTATCCAAGGGTTAAGCTTCAGTTACCACTTACACATGCATAATACCTTAGAGTGAGAAAATGGTGTAATGATTCACATTTGTTAATTTAATTTGTGTTATATTCTACTGGGGAGGAGGTACCATGCAAAGATACACATCCTGCTTCCTTTCACTCTAGACACTATACAAACACTGACAAAATGCATTCCCATGTAAGTGGACAGCAAGCTAAGCCACTCCACCAAGACTGAAGCAAGACAGTAGCTTAAGCATGTGAGACACGTCAGTGCAATTCCCATTCACGTGCTTAATTCATCGTTATGTCTTTCCAACTTTTTGGCTCTATACGTTAAGGCATTTAGAATGCTGAAACAAAAGCCATCACTGCAGGATATGTCATTAATAGCCATCGCTTTTATTTCTGTCCCTCGCAGTGGTAAATTGAACAGTGCAGCAGCAGCCACAGTCCTCAGGCAGGACGGGCCGAGCAGCGTGAAGATTTCCCAATAATGTCAATGACTAAAAGGTCAGATTCTCAGAGTGAGGGATATTACCTTGTCCAGGCCAGGCTCACTTAGTCTCTGCTGCTCAATGCACAGATGGCAAACTTTGGCCATGAGCTCGTAGGGATGCATGAAGAGGCGTGAACTGAGAAGGAAGGTGAATATGTACGTCCTCTGCAAACAAGAGGAAGACAGAGAAAGGGATAAATCACCACCATTTTGTATTTTCTCAATATTTCTTCTAGACAAATCAGTTCCTAATACTTTAGTATCTGCAAAATAAAACTGTGCATGTGGCTGTGCCAAGTGCTATTACTACAGCAGTAAGCATTTAATTGAACACTTGTCATTGCTCCAGACTCAGCATTGTACCATCACGCTTGAGCCAAATTAGGCAAGATTAAACCAAAACAAGACAGGGCTGGGCTGGTTTAGCTCTTGTTTTGTACGCAGTGTTCTTACAAGCCTAGTACGTGAAATTACTCAGAATAAAATTTCAGCTCATCTCCCGTGCTCTGCAGTACACCTCTGTGAGAACCAGTACCTGACGGTACAACTCTTCCCAGCCCAACAGGGTAAAAAAATCATGCTGCAAGTCCAAGCTACGTAGAGTACCAACGCAGATCTTGCTTGCTTCCATATTTCTCTGGTTAAAGCAAACAGTCCTCAGACAGTGAACAAAAAAATAAGTCAGTTAACCAGACTGCCCAACTTTCCCAACTTCACCACACAGACCATCTCTACCGTGCTGTATTTGCTTGCTTGACTTCAGTATACCATGCACCATCACCTCATACTCCCTTTAAGAAGGAAGACCCAAATACTGTTCAACTCTCACAGTACTGCTTGCTTCCTGGGTGAAAGCGGAGGGAATTACACAGAGTTTAGTTCTACAGAATAAAGAAATAGAAACTCATTCAGGGACTACAAGAAAGGGCTCTTTACCTTGATTTTCCATATATAACGATTTGACCTCACTGTGAGATCAATATTGATCACATGCACTCCAATCCCCACACATTACTAAGGGATTTATGGCACCCATCAGAAAATGTACAACATCTCAATTCTTGGGGCTTGAAATAAATCATGTTTGACGAATCAGTATCTAAGTAGCTACATGTTTAAATTTTACATTAAGCATTAACGGATAACCAATAACTTAAGCACAGTCCTGTGGCGCTGCTAACCCTGATATAAGTTTCAAAAGCTCCTATCTTGGAATTGTAAATGCACCTATGACATCAACAAAAGCTGAATACAAGCAGATTTATGTCCTCAGCCAGAGTCTTTCAACAAAAAGTGATGTAGTTTGTCCCTTGGCCACTCCCCTTCCCAGATCTTTTGGTATCATTCTTCTTTTCTAAATGATATATAAAATATCTCAATGCACCAATGCATCTGGACAGGACAAAAATTCTCAAACGAGAAATGCCCTATTCTCATGTCCAATTGCTGCTGATTCCGAACAATGTGGTACTAGTTTGACATTTCAGTTGCTAATTGCAAAATATGTGTGGGCCTGAGACGAGCTATGGGACACATGCATTAAGAACTGTTTATTCTTAAACTAAACACATTAATCAAGTCATGCTGGTTGTCCTTTCTCCTCAGCTTGCTGTCAAAAGATTCGACAGATTTTTAATGGTCAATGGTACATACAATCCATTGAACAGTAAGCCACACTAGGTTATTTTCTTTATAAATGAGTCACCAGGGTTGCGCTCCATAACAGCAGTAATAAAGGATTAGATTTCCAATACCAGGTGAGTTCCTGCATGCTGAACTCACTCGAAGCATGTTTACCAGCCAGCTGAACCCATTCCTTAGCAATTTCATGTGACGCATTCTACTTTTGCTGTGCGCCTGAAAGCTTCCCTCCCTGAGATACATCAGGCCTAGCCACATAGCTCGCTGGGTGCACATACTTACATCAGGATAGTAATCTACGTTGGGTACTAAGTGCTGGATCAGAGCTTCCAGAGACCCCGACAAGAGGTTGTTGTCATGGTAATAGAGGCCTCCACAGCTGTCCTCTTTGGACTGATAGAGATTCCTGTTGTAGCCGCTGCTGTCAAACATCGCTGCAAAGGGAGGTGTCTGCGGCATCCTTTCCTGAGGAGACACATGCACAGAGGAGTTACGACTTTATTATGAGAAGGTGTGACACAAAAGACATTCTACACTGGAGATGGCTTTGCAGTAGGAAAAACAAACAAACAAGCAAACCAATATCACACCCTGGGTCACTCGCATGGAGCAATAAGGATTCCATTGTCTTGCAGCCTGTGCAAAGGTCCAATGAGGGCTCTCATCACTGCCTATCACAATTGCCAGGCTCTTCTTTTGTATCTTGGCATTTCTTTGTTAAATTACAGATAAGAGGACAAGGTTAAGAGTGAGAAGGAACATTCAAGACTCTTGTCAGAGGTTTTGGGAAAGCAAACTTCCTCCTAACACTTCTGGGCACATGGCATAACGTCCCTCGACAGCTTTGGGCAACCTCCTGACAGCAGAGCTATGAGAGCAGCACGCTGATGTGGCAGCACGTTCAGGCTGTTGGGGACAGGCAGAGCCCAACAAGTACAGAGGGACAGCATGAAGGGAAACCCTGAAAAAAGGTGGTGCATGAGGACAGTCTCCTTATGTGACACAACTGCCACATTTTCCTAGCTTCACCCTGATAAATCAGTGCTTGGTTTTCCCTTTAACACTGTGACAGGTGTGATCCAGGCTAAGACCAGATGCTTTGGAGCATCTACCTCCACCTCCACTCCACAGAAATTTGGAAGGATATGCCCACATACAGCTTATAAGTGCTGTCCAAGTTTACCTATGTTTTCAAAGATGCAAGCAGTGTCAGAGCTCTGTTAACCTTCCTCAAAATTTAATAAGAAGGTGAGAAATCCAGCCGTCTGTTTTCCAGCTTCAGTCTCCTAAGGAAAAATGAAGGAATTCCTCACCAGTCTGCATCTCAGTGTCTGCAGAATAAAAATGCCTTACTGAGGAAAATGATGAGCCCGTGCTGTGGGCTGTTCAGCCATCCACGGTGGTGGGTGGGCAGCGAGGGGGATGCGACCACCCATGAGCTCTTTTGGTGACGCAGCATGCGAAAGGGCAGAAAGATAAAATCACTGTTATTACTTGCCGGCTGGTTTTACCCTCCTTTCCTCCCCTCCCCTGCATTCTGGTAGCAGCCGTTCTTGTCGGTGTAAGGAACCTGGGTTTTTATGGCCTTGACTGCAAGCCAAGTTTATGCCCACTTCTAACCACAAATATGGACAGTTTTCAACTCTACTACAGCAGCTACTGTGTGCTGAGTGCTAATGGGCCGCTCGTATTTGGGGAGCAGACGCAGCAAACGGAAAACGCTACCGTGCACTGCTTCCACTCCTCTCCACAATTACGAGGCATGGGAGGCTAAATTGTGAAGGTAATTTCTACAGGCTGCCGAGCTTGTGTGCTGACAGAGCATGTGCCCGAAAAGAGCTGTAATGCCTCTGAGCCATCATTGTAAGTGCAGATGCTGTTGCTTTTCTCTCCATTGTATCAAATCCTATTTGTGGAAAAGGTTCTTTAGAGCCACAGACCTCGGCAAACACCAGTCTGCAAAGGCACCCGGTTTTGAGAACAACTAGCAATGTGACAGCCCGGAGATAAGTAGCACGCTGCCATCTGTGTGCTCCACAGCTCACAACAAAGCACTTTTCAGAGGGAGCTCGGTAGAGATGAGAAGCTATTAAGTTATTAGCTAGATTCCTGGGGACCTAAAGCACCACGCACAGAGCCAAAGCCTCCCTGCTTCTGGCAGCACGTCTGGACAATGGAGGCATTCAAACCAGCACAAGACTGAGGGATTCAGTAAGTAAACAATAAGGGAAAGCCAAACTCCAGTGCTACGATAGAGAGGGACAGGGAACAGAGCCTCCTGGCCTACATGACCTGCGCTAATCCTGCTTCGCAAGAAGCCAACTGATATTTGCATCAAAAAGGAACAAAGTGAGGAGTCTCCATGTCTGAAAAGTCACATTAGTCACTCTGTGCAGCTGTTCACCCAGGGATACAATTCTGGCCAGCCTGACGAACTGGGGAGAGGAGAAGAATAAAGTAAGTACATGCGCTGCAGCGCAAGGTGCAGGCCTGACCTGAACGAGGCTCCTGTACAAGAGACACTGGGCAGGTACGAAGCAGCCCAACTGCTGCCACCCTCTGCAACGACAAAGCATTCTGTGGCATACAGGCTCTTGTTTTTTTGGGCTCTTTGCAAGGCTAGCAAAGTCTAAGAAACCAAATATCAGTTAAAGAGTTTGTGCAATATTTCCTGGGTTTTCAAACTGCATAAAGCTCACCATGTTTTAATGGCAAACCATGGACTTGAACAAATGCAAAATACTCTACAGTCCGCTCATGTTGAAAGATGTCCTGCTTGTACCACAGTGTAGAAGTTGTTTCAGCTACCATGGTGATGCTCCATAGCCAAAAGACAAGCGGTAATGGAGAGGGTGCAAACTGCTACCCACCCAGCAAGCATTTGTAACCCTGTGGCTGCAAGGTAATGCTCCACAGGGAAAGTAAGAAACACTAGTTTGGTTCTGCAACACCACTTGGCTTCAATTTTGGCACTGTAAAAAGCACTACGAGAGGAGCTGGTTTTGATCCAGGTCTCGCATTAACCAAATCAGCCCCACTCAGCGTGAGACTGGAATCTGCAGAGGTTTTACCCAGTCTGACCAGCAAACGCTTGTGATTTCATACAACCATTAGCACCCCAGAGCAGTTAGGTACTATCTGATTTCACCAAAGGCTGAGGTGATACAGTGTTTGGGGAAAAGCCCCCATTTCCATCATACCACTAATGCCTGGCACGGTAAGAACTGGAACAGGTGTGAGTCACAGAAAGGTTTTCTCCAACTCATTTTACGCATGCATGGTATGTAATACTACCCTTTAAAATATGTGATTTTTTTTTAGAAAGTCAGGAGGCAGTGCTTAACTCTAATAACTCCCAAAGGGAATGAGACCTTTTAGAAACTTTCAGTCCCCTAGCTCTTAGTACAATTAGTCCCAGAATCACGCAGATCCTTTTTCAGATGGATCTAAATTTGCGACACAGAGTCTCCTCGTGCCTGAATCAAGAGGAAACACAAAAATATCCTTCGGTCATTTCTAGATGTCCTGATTCATAACAATGAAATAAAATTCCACAAAGACTGCCTCTGAAAAGTACATGTTGTTTGCTGTTTGCTCACTTGTTTGCTGTCTATTTCTGGAAGCCACTTGACAGAGATGATTCGGTTCTGCTTCAGTGAGATGCCATGCCGTACTAGGGAAGAGATGTCCTGTGTGCCCCGAGTTCAGACACGGCAGATTTCATTCCTAAGTGAACAAGACAGAGGGCACGTTCTCTGTGCAATGAAAAGGGATGATATCAAAGTGTGACGGAGATAAATATAGCACAGCCAACAGGATGATTCATATAACACGTGTGCTTTTCCACCAGGGTTCCTTAAGTACCCTGACCCTTTTGCTCTATTTCACATGGAGGTGGGGACAAAAAGCAGCACGCTTCGTTCTAATTAACTCAGGAGCTAAATACATAACACTAACTCGGCCTTCAGAATAACCTGAGTGGAAGTGAAATGCCAGTCACAGGGCAGAACCTGGCCCATAAAGTCTTGGTGTACAGAGCAGATGCATCTTAGGACCTGAAAATATTGATAAGCCACCACAATACATCTGACAGGCAGGAATTAGAAAAACAGACAGAAAAGATGACTCTAGTGAAAAACATCCCAATTTAAAATTGGAACTTTTAACCTGGGTTTTGGAAACATTTGGCTATTTCTAACATGCAAAATGTTTGTTTATTTATTTATTTGTTTTTAATTCTAACTTGATCTGACTTGAAGGAATGAGCACTGAAATCATTTCCTGGCTCTAAAAGGGATGCTTTCCTGTAACAGATACAAGTCAGTAACTCTGCATTGTGGAAAGACAAATAAAACTTGTTTCTGCACTTGGTATCATCAAAGAGAATGTGAGATCCTGGACATTAAGGTCCCATAACTCTGACTTCAAATAGCATGCTCACAAAAAAGAAGCCTCAACAGTCCTCGCAAGAGCTGTGTAAATAAAATGTCAGAACCGAAGGCAATGCGCTCAAAACCCCACTGTTTCCTGCAGTTTCCTTGCCAAGATCCAGTCTGGCAGAACTAACGGAATCAGGAGAAAGCTTCCAGCTTGCCAAGTGCTCATCCAAACCTCTATGTTCAGCAATAGAAAAAAAATCAGTTTTCTACTAGCAGCAGAGGAAGATTGCATTAGTTTTTCTTTTTGTGTACATTAAAGAGCTCAACAGGGGTATAAACCAAAACAAACTATGTGGGTAACTTGCATCCTTCACGGGGGCACCCACAGAGAGGTTCAGTACTAACCTTGAAAGGTGCCTTTAAAGCCACTGCCAAACATCTTCAGCTCTTCTGTTAGTTCAGGTATCTCCCACACCACATGGGGAGCGGTCACCGAATTTGTACCAGTCTGAAAGCACACCTCCTCACACAGGATGCCAACCTCAAATGTGCAATTACATCCCCACAGAGCTGCTTTGCCATACACGTCAGAAACCCCAAACCACATTTACAGAAGGATTGCACTCCCCAGAGTGTTCTCGATGGAGGCCGTTATAAAGTTGGGGTATGAGGTTGGGGTATGAGGTTGGGGTATAACAGAAGACTGCTGGGACTACGAATCTTAACAGTTTGCACTAAAATGGGAAAACATGAGCAAGTAAGAATGAGCTTCCCTGGAAACCTATAGAAATGAAGTAAGGACTAGGTGCTTAGCAGCAACATCCAGCCTTATCTTAACTGTTTCTGAAGTGTTTGTGAAAAGTGTAGAGCATTTTATACAACAATCCAGGCTACCCAGAACAAAAGCATACCAGACACAGAGGCCACCCTTCGCATTCCACACAACGTGGGTGTGTTTGCTTTGTTTACAAAGCATCTGGTTTTTGCACTGAAATGTAAAGTGAAATTCTACAGCTCACCCTATTACCAAGATAAGAAATCTGAAAACTCCCAGATCAGTGCTTCATACGCCTTACGGAAACAATCACAGAACGATCCTAGCTCAAGTTTTGTTTCTTGCAGTTCTTCCCTGACGTATTTCAATTTGCCATACAACTCCGACAGTGTGACTTTAGCACCAACTTTGACTTACACTTCCTTCATCTATATACTGTCCTCCCCAGAAAATACTTGAGAAATGTTTCTTGTAAGAGGCAGAGAACTGTAAATGGTATTTCATACTCACAGAGGAGGTGGAGAGGCAAGTGACATATCTTTTCCTGGATGAAATGGAGAGCAAGATAAGAGGAACTAAGAAGGAATTAACCACAGAGTAACATGAGGGCTGAAACTATATGGAAGTGATCCTGCTGGACAGTGACATAACAGCAGAAATACATTTTACATCCAGAAGAGAACAGTGAGCACATCGTAGCCTCTGGCAGGGCAAGCAAAGATCTCCGGCAGGCAAAACAAAGTAGATGAGCCTTGAGCCACTTCTTAATTTTCACCGAAACAGCAGAGGATGAACAATTTTGTAAAGTTCTCAAAAAATTACCCAGGCAACAATAGGCCATAAAAGAAAAATGCCAGTACGCAAAGAACAGAGAAGGAAGCGAATTTCAATGAAAGGCTTTTTCTTCCCAAATGCGGAAAGGAACTCTTTCTTCATTCTTGGTAAAAATAGATCCAGCTGATGATGTGGGAAGGGTCAGATGCACTACTGCTGACTGATCGCTCACGTATGAAAACTTTGGCACAGTAATTAGGCAGGTCCTGAGTAATTCGAAACTAAAGCCCTAGGATACTGAACTGCAAGTGTGATGGACATGCACGTGTTTGTGTGTACGTTTGGGAGCATTAAGAAAAGTGCAGGGCGTTACTAAGCGTGCTTTGAATTTCTCAGAATCTGCAAGAGTAGGAAAAAAGAGAAGATAAAGAAGCTCCTCGTGATGCTGATGTGCTCTAACTCCTTGCCCGAAGAACCAAGCTCCTTTCTACCCTTTCCCCATGCTCTTCTTCCCTGAGGCACGAACCTCAACGCGCGTCCAGCAGCGCTGAGGGTGGTTGTGCAAGCAGGCAGACTGCATCATGGCAAAAATCCCAGGTGCAGGAAAATCACACAGGCCAAGGGAGAGAACAGGACATATGTTCCTCCAGACCAAAACAAATCAAGCCGTCTGTATTGCTGGACTCTCAAATGCAGCAGCCTTTAAACACAGAACATGAAAACAAGACCGTGCATATAACATATTATTAGCTTTCTCAACACACTTGTTATCTTATCATGATGGCAATGCAGCTGAGATTTTTATCTGTAGGTTAAAACTGAAAATGACATTTATTCTTCAAAAAGACAGACATTATGTGAATTGTATACCATCACTCACTGACAAATCTTTTAGCAAGCTTTTTTTTTTTTTCCCCCCTAGTGGTCAACATCAGGATGATGTCCCTTTAACATTTTTATTCAATTCCAGCTCAAGATAGGGCTTGTTCTCCCATTAATGTTTCTTTCAACTTGTAAATCTCTTTGATAATCCCACATCATACTTCTTCCCATGTCAGAGGAAAGGTTTAAAACATGAGCCACCTAAGTATCTGTTATCAGTGACATGATGGATTTGCACAGCAGTAATTATATGCCACAAGCCTCCAAAGATTCTAGAAAAGTTCAGTCCACCGCACGTTCCATAGCGATTCCTGTAAACCTCAAGTGATTTACGGAATGAATTAAAGGGAAAAGCATGCACAAAGGCCTCAGGCCAGCCAAAGCATGCAATGAAATACCACCCATCTTTAACAGCAGACAACACACCAAGCTATCTTTCCTACCAAAATTTATGAGCAGACAGCTGGACTGAAAGCAAGAAAAGTTCGATGCACAACCAGTACTGGGATCATGTTAAGAACCTACTGTTTTTTTTAATATCTCCTAGGATGTATTTTGTGTAGACAAAAATAATAAATAGACCTTTTCCATTAATTATTATTACATAACATATGTATATATGTTATATATTTATCCATATATATATTATATATCCAATAATGTCTAAGTGCTCCAAGCACTTTAAAACCAAACCAATACATAAGCTGAGCATGATCTCCTCAGTCCAAAATGTTACATTTAATTCATGATCAAGCACCATCAAGAAAAACAACTTATTATTGGCTGCCCAACAGAGAGTGTTAAGAAATCAGCTGGAACTGCTGACGGCAAAATTGAGAGCTTTGAAATAAGAGTACAAGCATATTTAACACACATGAGCACAATACTAAAGCCTCATTTTTTTTTATTTTTATTTTTTTAACTTGCTGCAGCAGGGTGAGATTTTTAGAAATACACAGCATTCCTCTATTTGCACCCTGAGAAGTACAGAAGAGTTTTGCCATGTGTTCTGCTGGGAGCAGACAGCTCTTGAACATTATAGTCCTAAAAGACAAAATGCTGCGGAGAAAAAATATGCTCCTTAAACCCACCTCTGCACACCGTCAGGGCTCCCCTCCAGCAGCACGGTGCGGCTCTCGAAGCCGGAGCAGCTCACCAGCCCAGCCTCCTGCGTGCTGAGCTGCTCATCGATCAGCTGATGAACTCCTGCAGTTTGCAGTCAGGATTTTTAAGGCAAACCATCAGCAGTGATGATTTACTTCAAAACATCACGTTCAAAACTCAGTGATTCAGCAGGTGATTCACGGTGGCTCAGCTGTCCAGGAACGGGAAGCAGGGTGGGGTGGGCAGCTGGGAGCTGAGATGTCATCTGTGCTATGCCATCCCCACCAATGAATCAGAGCCCCGACTCTCTATCATTTCCGTACCACGCTTCAAACTTAGCCTGTTCCATTCTTCATACAAGAGAAGGAACAGAAAACTGATGCTGCAAACAGAGATGGGAGTGTTTTTCCCTATACAGAACAGAATACAGCTGATCTCAATGAGGTATTAAATTCCCGCTAACCCTGGGGGATATGATCCATTTTATGTGACAGGGACACGAACCTCCATAAACCTAACCCACCTCAGGTCACTGAGGCCAAAAGACAGACATTGGCACGCTTGGTGGCAACGAGTGGGTCCGAATAAGTGCGCAGTGATAACAAGCTTCACAAACAACTGCTCACATATGCGTCCACAGTCAACCAAAAAAAGCATCATTTCAGTGCCCAGACCTGGCAGCTGAGAGCTTGGATCTACTTTTGACTCTGCTACAAACTCCTCACGTGGCTTTAGTCAAGTCACTCAGTCTCTCATTACCGCATTCCTCTCCTCGACAGTACAAAGAGGGATTAGTGTGGGGTTACCTCCTTTCATTAATTTCCAAGATCTTTTTTCAAAAGAGGCACAGAAGGTGTATCACACAGTTTTAATGCCAGAAGCGCAGTACTGGCCTTGAGCGGGGAGCTCTCTTCCAATGCTTCCCTCCTCAATCTCATCAGAGCCAGACACCTTTTGAATTTAAAGCTGTAGCTCTTTTCAGACATCTGCGCTGGGTCTTCTGGTGAAACCCACAATACACTTAAAGAAGAGAGCACCGTTCCCTTTCATAATCATAATAGACAGCCAGGTTGTAATTTACAACAGCAGGCTGTAATAGTGTTAAATAACAGTACTTATTTCAGTTTATTTAACTGGCCCTACCTAAAACCTCACCACATGTCACTTTTACACTTAGATAACGCAGAAAAAAAATGCTGGTTTGAGGCAAGAGGTTCACATCACCTCTGGTTTTCCATTTAGTAACAGCTTATGTTTCCATGAATGGCAGAAGTTTTACCAACAGTTACAGATATGCAGCTAGTTAAAAGCAGCCTATATGAGAGTTCACAGAATCATCTAGGTTGGAAGAAACTTCCAGACAAACAGAAACCCAAACCTTCCAGTGTCTAGGTTGCAGATAAAGAGGGATGGCCCTATTCTGGCCGTAAAGAGCAAACAGGGCTCTGTACCCGAGTCAGCAGTACTTGCCTGACACCTCTTTGTACCTTGGCTGAATATCAGCCAGTGGTTTCTCGAGCAAAGCTGGCTCTGAGGCACAGCGGACTTGTAAAGCAGTTGGCTCCAGTCAGTTCGACTGGCTGCCTGGGAAAGCAAGGAGGAAAAGAGCCCAGCCAAACTGACTGTGAAGACTTTCTACCCTAGTGTAGGCAGGGCTGTAACAGGAATCCACTGGCATGCTGCATCTGCTGGTACCTGCCAGCCTTAGGGACCCGGCAGCAGTTCCCATGCTCAACAGAAGGTGGACCCTTGGGCTCTGCAACCGATGGGCCAAAGCCTCCTTGCCTTTGAAAGGATTACACTTACTAAGGCAACACACAATAGGCATGGCATTCAGCAAACACACACCAGCTTGGGTTGTGAAAGGATCATCATAAACCCAGGGTAATAGCATCCCAATCTCTGCAGGATGCTTAAGGGAGGGTCAAGTCACAGCACTGATGGGCAGGTGCCGTCAGGTCAGCACGCTGCTCTCGTGCAGAAAGCGCCTGCCCTGGTACCTGTGAGAGCAATTATCTGAGAAAATCCCCCACTGCCCAACCTGACTCAAGCATATTTATCCTCTGTCTTACTGGTCGTGAAGCTAAATGCCTCGGTGCGCTGGCTGCTGCAGACTCACAGCTTCCCAGGCTCCTCTCTCTACTGGCATGTGAGCTGGTATTTCTGGCCCTGTTTTCAGATGTGACAAGACGTAAGCGGAATACCTGACCCCATGGGAGGGGCAGGTGATCTAGGGAACATTTTACTCTGGGGAGAAGATATATTTTAATGAATCAAAAGCAAAGCAGTCAGAATATGTGGATCTGAGTCATGCAGTGCTATTCGAGAGCTACCTAGGAAGACTGAGCTCTATTGTTTCCATGATCCTGCCCATTTTCTAATTAAAAAGACAGGCATACCGAGTGCAATCCGCACATGTTCCTCACCGTAGTGATTTAGCCTTTTTAATGCTACTTCTTACAGCAGCTGTAATAGAGAAGAAATTAATACTAGCTTTCAGCTGGAGGTAGAATCTTTGTCTCCTGTTTGTAAATGATGTCTTGTCCCTGCTGCGGCTGCAGAATGCACCCTGGAACTTTTGTTGCAAGCTCATTTTGTAGTCAAGTGTTTATTAGATGATGTGGCTCAGTCCCACAAACCTACGCCAAGCAAAGGGCTCTTGTCAGTGCATGCAGAGTACACCTGAATACCCACCAACATTTTGAAAAAGATGCTCATGCAGGAACAGTCAGAAATCCTGTCTCCTTCACTGAAATGTGGCCACCCTATTCCAAATGATACCTTTATTCTGTACTGCCCAACTGTATGCTGAGCAGCAAAAAAGAGGTCAAATGACTGTTTCAGCTCAGCATGTTTGCCTATTCTTCAAAGACAGAATTAGTTTTTGATTAAGGAACACTGCATAAAGACACAAGGAAATGAGTGGCTTGGATCATCTTTACCTCCAGAAGCCAAGGCTGTCTTCTCCAGACAGTGCCCCTTAAAACAAATCTCCTCTGACAGCTCCCCTGCTCAGGGCTGGAGTTTTGACACTAATCTCTCCAAACGGGTGAGAAGGATCGCAGCTAATGAAAGGAGCTCTACAGACCGAACAGGGACACAGTGGCGAAGAACAACACACCCATGCCAAGAAAGAAGCGAGTACTACGAGCTCATCTGTTTCTCAGTCATTTCGCAGAACTCCCACCACCCTGTTTCAACATCCCAGCAAAAGCTGTCTGCAGCCTTACGTAGAAAGAAGTTTCTAAACCCTCTGATTTAGAAAAGAAAGCCCCAGAGTTCGAACCATGCAATGCTTCTTATGTCTCCTCTCTTTGCGACACCTAGTGCTGGATACTCAGAAAAGCTTGGAGCCACAAAGCATCCCGGTTAGCAGCAGCCAGCCCTAGTTCTACATCTTTGGCCGCAAACGTCGCTTAACCCTTTCACAGCTGATTAGTTCTGAAGCACTTGAGAGTACCAGTTCTATTAAGTTTTAGACGTTTAGCTTTGTAGCAACTTTTCCAAGGGGAACATCAACACTGAAGTAGGTAGTAAAAGGTAGCCAGGAAGATCCACCTACGTAATAGCGTCAGCTCTAGTGGGTGTCGTAACACCAGACCCTTATAGCCATGTAGTATAAACTGGCAACATGATCCACACACAGCCCCTTCCTATCTTTGCCCCAGTCAAACTTATCTTTTTTTTTTTAAAAAAAAAACTATTCCTGCTTACAAAAAGCAACTCCCTTGTTTTCAGCTTTTCTACTTCACAGTCCTTTCCGATGGGACTCCAGTCTAAAACTGTTGCCTGTTGTTCCCGTCATGGCGTGCCAGCAGCTCACTCACCACACCATGAACAGGTACAAGGTACCTTCCTCACTGCACTGCCCAAGGGCTGTCCAGGTAGCTCATCAAACTAGAGCACAGGTAACAATGCACTGTGCTGCCCCCAGAGCACTCAGGAGAAAGAGACCATTGAGAACCCAAACAAACAGGGATTTGTTGTGCTGGACAAAAAGCATTTTCATCAGCGTGTGTTACGGCTGCGAGCTTAACCCCTGACAGACCGGTACTTTCTTTTTCTCTTTTACAAGGAGTTAACAAAAACTACAATAGCCTGTTTCAGTCCTGCCTGTTTAAAGCAGCAATGCCCCCATCACTGACTCAAAATCAAAGCAATGTCTTACCTATTAGGTCTCTCCACCACGGCTCACCAGCTACCTACTTGTCCAGAGTATACTTAACATTGATTTTCAGCTGATTCCCAGCTTCTCTCTAAGACATTTCATTTGAAAGCTGCAGGAGAAGGCTGAGGAAGACAACTCTCAGATGCTGTTCCCAGCTTTCAAAATAAAGAGGCGGAACAGAGACGCAGTCCTGCCAGCCAGGGTCCCCATCTCCCACCAGCGTCACGTTCCCTCAGGGGCAGTCTCCCTGACAGCAAGCCCCCAGCTCTCCTGCCGTGGAGGGACAGCTGTCCGTCCGGGCTGAGAGCACCTCTTTGTTCAGGGCTCTCTCTGGGTTTTTCAGGCCGTTCTTCTCCTTGCGGAGGAGTCAGCTCTCCTCCGCTCTGCTCAGGGGAACTCCTCACGGAGTTTTCCCCGCTGCTCTGCGCTATATTTAGGTTTACACACAGGCAGGGAGGGAGGCACTGCTCGTTGTTAGGGCTGCTTTGGTCTGCAGTCTGCTGTGAGAACGGCGTAGCTTCGGTCTCAGGTCATTCCTCAGCCGTTGCTCTTGCTGTCCCCCACCTGCACACCTCCAGCGCTCCCACCTGGCTGAGGACGGGGCTCTGAAGTTTCACCTGTCACATGCTGCCCAGGTCCCGACAGCAAGTAGCCCACCGCCACACTTAGGTGTCACTGTACACGCATGCCCTACAATGACAACCTAGCAAGTCGGTGCTTTTTCATCCCTCCCACTCAAAATCAGCAGCCATCAATTGAACAGGTGGGTTTAAATGAAAACGAGGAAAGCATCTCCGGGCATTATACTCGCGGAAAGATGGTGCCGTGCATTTTAGGACCCCGTCCTGTGCTAATACAGGGAAGGTGGCAGGAAAAAGCACGCACCCGCCCGACCGCCAAGTGCTTTTTCCGCTGGGTGAAAGCCTCTCTCCCCTCCCCAGCACCATAACCCCCAGAAACAAACACCTCTGACAGCCGATCAGGAGACAAGCGCCGGGAGGAAAGGCAGCACCCTACCGGAGGAGACGGACGGATGCGGAGCCGAGCACCGCAGCCCCTCGGACCCTACCTGGAGGTGGCCGCAGGCGCTCTGGGACACGGCTGCTGCCTCGCCGCCCGCAGGCCCGCCCCGCACCGCCCGCCGGGCCGGGCCGGGCCGGGCCGGGCTCCCCACGCCAGCGGCGGGGCCGCCTCGCAGGGCGGAGGCGGAGCAGAGGAAGCCTCGCCCCGGCCCCGCCGCCTCAGGGCGGGGGGAGCTCGGCACGGAGGCTTCCAGCTTGCGAGCGGGGCCGTGCCCGGCTCCGTGCCCTCGGAGCAGCGCCATGCCACCAGGCCCGGACCCCCGCAGGCAGCCTGCCCGGCACCTCGCCTCCCTCTGTGGCCGAGGCGTGGGGAATGGTGAGAGCACGGTACGCACAGGCGCTTCGTCCAGTGGTCTCCCAGCCTCTATTTTTGGCAGAGCTCAGTGGTTTTGCTGAGCCTGGCGCTGTTCACTAGCCCATTAGCCCTCAGATCTCCCTTCCGGCTGTGGGCCCGGCTCCCCCACCAGCCCGTCCACAAGGGTCTTCGGAAAGGACTTGCATGGACGTGCTAGGGCTGCCCAGGGAGCCGCCGCCATTCGTTTCTCTCGAACCTGCCTCAGCAGCTTCCTTCTGCTGTCCCCCGGCTCTCACATCGAGTGGCAGAGCAAACACAGGGCCCACACCTCCGAAAACCCTGTTACCCTTCTCGGGCCTTCTGAACCTTTTCCAAGATGAGGGGAACAGAGCTGCACATACTACTCGAGGTCCAGCCGAACCTCAGATTACAGGGAGCCGTACACCAGCGTCCCCTGCTCTCCATCCCCTCCTGGCAATTCCCAATCTATGCTCGATGTGCTTTTTTGATTACTACCATACACTGAGCTGGAGCCATCAGTACACTCATCTGCCAAACAAGTGGCAGAAATTGGGTCAGAGCTCATCATTTACATGTGAAGCTACCCACAAGCATCAAATCTCTCAGTAACTGAAGAAAAACTGTCCCCAGTAGTTAAACGCTTGCAAGACAGGTGCCTCTGGCTATTTCTGTGCTCAACAGCAGAAGGAACATATAAACCTGAGCTCCTTTGGCCAGGTCGATTTTGGAGGCAGTCATGAAGTCCTACCTGCATTTCCATCTCTATAAATTCAGTCTCTAGAAAGAAATACTTTAAAAATCTGATTTTAAAATTATTGAGCTGGCATGATAATAATAGTAAATTGCCCACACGATCCCCTTCTGGAATCCGGACTTGATAAATGTGCACGTGAGATCTCCCGAAACAACGTGCGAGTTCTTCAACTTGGGGATTCGCATCCAAGCCCGCCCTGTCCCCTTGCACAGCGTCACAGTGCAAGGCAATTAAATGACACTGGTGCGTGACTTCTGGAGAAGATGACACGAGGCCAAGTCAGAGGCCACAGCAGTTTCACATGTACCTTTCTCATCCTTTTTCCCACTTTGGTGTATGTCTGAGGGTGGTGCTACTTGTCTTCCTCAGGCTCCGCTCTGTAATGTTTCTTTCTAATACCATTTCCGGTCTGTAACAGGTTTGCCAGTGCAATACATCATTTAATATTCTTACTAAATTCCTGTTTACCCTACAAATCTACAACTCTTGTTGGCATACTTACAAGGAATCCACTAGAAAAAAATTCAGACTTCATTCGGATAAAGGATTTTCCCTTTTTCCTTTTGCCCCCCTCAGAAACCAAACAATGGTTTTCTCCTCCCCTCATCTCATGTATTTTCAGCCACACTCTTTGACTTAAAGCAGAAACATTCTACTGAAGTAATGGTATGTTTGCACACATTAAGCCTGGTTTATTTTGGTCCAGGCTGACAAGAGCGAAGGCAGACCCTGTGCTTCCCAGCGGAGAGGACAACCCCAGAGTGGCAGCAGGGTGGTGCAGAGAGCCACGCGTTGCCTGTGAATCAGCAGCGCTGCGCTGCTGCAAGACTGGCAAATGCTACAGCTCACCGGGCCACAATGAAGTATCGCGTTAGGCAAGAGAGACAATTTGTCTGCTGTGCCTGGCATTGCTCGGCCGCTCTGCAGTAGTGCAGGCGGTTATGAATCACTTGGCAAGAGTTTAGAGGAGGTCACAAACTGTAAGGAGGTAAGAGAAACACAATTATGAGTCAACATTTCTAGGACATGCCCAATCTGGATTGCTAAAATGCTTTGCTTATTTGTTCTTATATTTTTTATAGGGTACTGGTCACAACAGCAACACGGATTAAGGGAATTAAGCTCAAATAAAAAGTAAAAAAAACTAGATGGGATCTGATTAAACCAATTAGACTGGTGCACACTAAATGCAGTTGCTGTGCAAAGTTCTCCTACAACTCAGACCCATATCCATGGCTGGATCTGCTGGCACGAAGGCCAACATTTAGGCTGGGATTTAACATAGACCCTCCACTGTGGTAGAAATACAGACTACGAACTCAAATTGCAGACCACTCTGTCCATGTATTTGAGCTCTTGGGAAAATCTGATCGCAAGTCCCATCTTACCTCCACCCTCATTACTACTGTAAAAACCCATTTTTCACTTGAGTGTAAAATCTGAATGTGTTACTTCCAAACAAACATCACTGTAGGATAGAAGAGATTTTTTCATCTAGTAGATAGTGATAATCCCTCACCAACAAATGCATACAAAATTACCATGCAGACTAGTAGTAAGCAGGCTCCTGACCATTCAAGAAAAGGCAGGGTGAAACACCAGTGCCGATGTCAACTATCAAAGAACATGGCGCGTAATTCCCAAACTTTCAATACTTGCATAGAACAAAAATATTTTTTCAAGATAATTCAGGTTACTTTTCTGATAACTAGTAGCTATGCTGGTAAGTTTCATATCAACATATTCATACCTTTCAGTGTTGCTCCGAGACGTAAGAATTAAAAGTTATACAGAATAGAAGGGGAAGACTATTTAATGTAATCATATGACATAAGGAAATGAAACTTGAGAAAAATCACCACGCCTGGAAATACCTACAACGGATAATGAGATTTGTTACTTCTCTGCAGTTTCTGTTGTAGACTAACTTCCACAAGTTTCATATGGTTGAATATCTGTCTACTGATAAAACAGCCCACTCCCTCTTCCTTATTTCAAATGTCAACTATTTTTGTCTCACCCCTGAGGAATTTGGGTGACAGTAGATTTTTGTGGAAATAGCAAAAATTATTATTTCAGTTCTAAAGAAAATAGCCTGCAACTCTGTACAAGAAAGCAAGTCAATTCTGACCTGTCTGCCAAACTAGAGAAAGCTTCAGACCCTAACTTGGCGAGGATGTAAACTGGTACCATTACCAGTCTTCTCCCCTCTCTCTAACAGCACACCTTTCAGCTTTTATCCTTCCAGCTCCCTTAATTGTTCATATCCCTGTTTCTCTCGCTACTCTGTGGGGAATTCTAGCACTGAGTTTACGTACAGAGCATACAGTGTTGCTTGTGCTACGTCCCCCAGCCAAACACTTGTTATTTCCTAGTGATAAATGAGAAACCACTTCCCTCGGTTTACCAAGTGATCTTTTACTAGTTAGGTCGTGCAAGTGCTGCCTGTATTACTACTAACCAGCGTTGAATTTTAAGCAATAAAAGAAAATACTCTGTCCTGTTTCAGCAAGCAACTGTCTGGACAGTTCTGTCAGAGCAATGTGAAACAATCAGCCAGACTAGCTGCTAGCCGCCTGCCGCAACTCCAAAAGAACCATCAAAAAAGAATTAAGAGAAAACGGCTGATGTCCGTTCTTTTAACATTTCAATACTTGTTGTTGTGTAAACTTCTCGGGCCCTACCCTGTGGTCTGTAGCACTTCCCTGCATGAAGCAGGAAGACATCAGGTTTCATTTAAGCCCTACGTTTATTCACATTGAACTTGAACTAGGATCATATTAAAAACAGATTACAAATCATTTAAGAGCTATTAATGCTTGCCAAAACTAACCTGCGGTTTCAAATAAGGGGAAGGTCAAAATAAATGAAAAGTAGCATTTAACTCTTTGTAGAGAAGTCATGTTATATACAGAGCACATAACATACATTTGGCATTTCAAAAGGTACTTAACAGAATCCCATACACAGCAGGTTCTTAACACAGACCAATGAAAAGTTTCAGCGTTTGCATTCATTTATCCCAAATTCAAAAGCAAGAATTAATTTGGCAATATCAGCGCACACATTTAGATCTGTGCACAGAAGTCCTGCTGAAATCATTGAGACACCTGCACAGGTGAAAGCATTTCCAGAACCTGATACCAAACATCTTGTCTTATTTTGATTTTCAAAAAACTGTTTCAGGTTCAACTTATAATGTTAAATTAGATTAGGGACCTAAGCCCAGAAGATCACTTAAGCCTTGCCTTCAAGTTAGAAATTACGAATATGCTTCAGCAATTGACAAAGGAGAATGCAAAAGCATAGCCTTAAATGTTTTGATGGAGCGGTGTGACAGTGCAATTGTGACCAAAGACTAAGAGATTTCTGGTGAGCACACAGTACTTCCCGTAACACGTACTTTGCAATGAGATTTACAACTTGGTCACAGTTTAAACAACCTAAGCTAAAACTGTTGATGGCAGGTACCCTTCAGACTCAGTGCAAGTCTCAGGTAAAATTATTTTTGCTCTTCTGAAAAGGTACTGAGCAGAAGTCCAATATTTTATGTCCCTGTGTTTTCTACACTTCTTTTTTATGTGTTACTGTTACCTTCTGAGAAGACACTCAGAGACTTGACATTTGGAAGAATATGCTCACTGTCATTAGCCTTGAATGTTTCCAGGTAAGAACTACCCAAATTCAAACAAACTAAATTTCTGAAAGCTGCCTGCTCTACAAGCATGTGTGAGCCTGCCAGCACAGCTCCTTCCGACTTGCTAACTAGTGACAACTCAACCAGGGGCCTGAGCTAGACTCGCGCTGAAAGGACCCCTTACACCTCCGTGCAGCGGGCACCGGAGCTGTAGACAGCCTCTTGTAGCCCGCTCAACAACCTCCCTGTTAGCACCAAGACCATGCGAAAGAAACGGAAGCAGACTGACAACAATATGGAAGGATTAAATACTACATGGTAGATGGGACAAGGAAATGGAGCATTGGGATGACATAGCTAAGGAGGAATCATACAGGAAATAATAAAATTGTAGATGGCTTTTCTCTCAAGTCTAGCCTCAAGAGATATCAGTGCTGTTTGGAAAGGAGATAGGTACTGCCTAGACACCAAAGAAAGGCACAAATCTATCAAATTTTGTATAATGTGGCAGGCCAGGGAGTGCCATACCCAACTTCTGAAGCTTTATCTAGGAGCCAAAGCTTCAGAGTTAACAGGGAAACTCTGCAAGGACCCCATTCAGTCATCTCACACTCCACACGTGGTGCTTCTGTCAATTAAATGGGTGACAACCCATGCGTAACAACAAAGATCAAGTCTTCGAAACTGTTCACCTTCAGAATATTCACCTCAACTGCTGACCTGGGTGGGGAACAGAAGGAAAAGACAGATGTCCTTTAAAGAGCATTATTTTCTCTCCCAAGTAACAAAGAGGATTTATCCAAGCTACTACTGCTCGCGTGTCCTAGGGCTGACTGTTATAAGGTATCACACAAGTTCTGCTTTCTTTCCCGTGAAACCTGTGAGGCAAGCAGTGAAGATGACCACAGCAATGGGTTGACACAATCTAAACTCTAAGAACAATCGTTACACTCTCTGTCAGCACAATGCAAGATGTTTCATGAGTTCCTGATGTCTCTTAAATGCTAGGAAACACAGGAGGCGGATAAAGTCGATTCCAACTCCGCATGGCTTACTCCTGATGTTTTACCTCTCAAGTTGTTGATTCACTGCAGTCACTTGCCTTATTAATGGCCTATGTTTAACTGACCCCAAATGAATAAACTGTCCAGAGTGAATTAAATTTCCTGTTTATTTGCATAAAATTTCCCCCAAATATCTTACAAATAAATCCGTTCACCTATCTGCTGATGTGACATATATGCCACTTGTTCTTAACGATGAAGAAACCCATCACACAGCACGTGATGTAGCAAGTGAACACATAAGGCCAAGAACAGAACCAAATCCAGATTCCCTCACTGGCTGCCAGAATCCAGTTTACTGGGAGGTGCTCCTAACTGCAAAGTAGACTACCCAAAACACATAAAATACCTTGTGCAAATATTGTCTTTTTAAACTATGGATAAAAGCTCTGCTTTAGGACCCTGTCTGATGATACACAGATGACAGATAACCCCAGGAGAAACTGGAATACTGAATGTGAACTGACTTCTGCCCTTTCTGGATCACTGCAAATACTTGAAACCGCCACTGCCACATGCCTTGAGCTTTGAAAGTCCCAAACCCCTCCTTTACTAGCCTTATTCTAAAGGGGGATGTTGGCATCTTTGTTTCTGTTTAGTTACTGATGTAGGGTTGCTGTTGCTGGAGGCTTTCCCCCTGCCTCCCAGACAAGGGACCATCCCACCTTCTCCTGCCTCTCCCCCCTTTCATGTTTCAGCTTGACATCCTCTCAAACCTACCTGACAGCCTGCAGCAATCACCCTGTGAATGGCAAGCAATTTCCTCATTGACGGCCTCCCATTTACTCTGACATCTGCCAGCACTCCCTGACACTTGAATAAGCATCAAGACATTAACAGTCTGGCGCAGGTTTACGGGTTTGAATAATAATGTTCAGGGGGCTCTCTGCACTCATGCGGGCAGCCAAAAAATCCCTCGCTCACTAGATTTTGCCGTCCTAGGGGCTGGGAACGGTGGAGACCCATGTGTTTGGATGAGTGGCACCTTGTGCAGAGGCCTGACACACTGCCGGTAGGTAACGCACCCGGTGCCTCTCCCCTTAGGCAGCAGGGCTGGGAGCGGGGCTGTGAGAGACGACTCACTGGTTTGGGAAAATAACAAGGAAGAGCAAACGGAAACAAAGGAAGCCTGCAGAAATTAAAACAAAACAAACAAAAGCCCCACACAAAAACAAACAAGCCATCTCCTCCCAAAGCCAAAACCAACCCTTCTGCATTTTCTAACATTCATAAACCCTGCCTGAAGTGGTGAACTGGAATGGAAGAGCTCTGAACTGCCTTTCGCGTGCGGAGTCTCATACTGCAAATATCACGAGGACAAAACAGTCTCAATTTTAATGGATTATCAAAATGAGAAAATGGTCCAGCTATGGTTGCTTGGAGCTTATACTAGCACATGGTTTATTTCTCTTGTGTGTGCGCACGTATTACGCAGCCAGTCGGGGACTCTGGCGCAGTGGAGAATATCCCAGCTCAAGAGACGTCCTCCTCCATCGCTTCCAACCATCCTCACCACGTCAGCCACCTCCTGGAGGAAATTCATCCTTCTAGTCTGTGGCAGTGATGGCTCTCAGACAAACCTCAAAGCACTAGTTAGTGAGACCCTTCTGTACCAGATGACTTGCAGGAAGCCTGGTATGCCTCCCAGATGTTTAATAAAACATGACGGTGCCCTCTACAAGTCTTTGGATAGAGTTCAGTCATCTCTACCCACAACCAGTGCACAAAGGATTCAAAGGCTTCCCAAACCACAACTTTTGTTTTCAAGTACGAATAAAATATGCACATGCATTTCTCTGTGCTTGCTATTTTGTGAAGTGTATGTTTTCCACCACTATGTACTGAAAAATAGGCTTACAGTTCAGCAGGACAGGCGAAATGAAGCAATGTCCTGAAGACTAAGAAAATAATGCCGTTAGTACTTTTAAGGTGTTGCTCCAACTGCAGATCGGTGAGACAGAAAGGAAGATTTATTACAGAAGAAAGCAGTTTGACATCCTCTGTGAAAGGAATTTGGTGGGTGACCTCTTTCAAGTTCTGGGGAGCAACACATCCACATCTTCAAAACTGTCACGACAGTAGTCAGCAGCTGCCTGGGGAATAGCATTCCTATTATGCAAATATTTTCAAGATGCTGAAAATTCCCTCCCAAACCACGATACAAATTTGAAATCACACCCAAAAAAAGAATGTTCATGAAAAAACAATTCCAACCATTTCAGATTGAAAAGTTACATAGTTTTTAAAAGCTTAAATTTTGAATTCAAAATTATTTAAAACCTTATGTAAATTAGCCAACATGGCAAAACAAAGGTTGGCTTGAATAAAAAAATAAAATAATAATAATTAAAAAGCATGTTTACAGCTGGGAATATTTAAGCAGGATATTTGAACACTTTCAAATCCTTCCCACCCACCCACCCCCCACACCCAAAAAGGTTATCAGATGTTTTTCAAAATCTGTACTTTTTTCCTACCAGTTGTCGGTTCTGTTAAATTGCCTGGTCAAGAGGCAAGGAAGTGTCACTGACAAGCTTACCACCACCTCCACTTAATTGAAAGGCTGCCTGCTGTGTGCCCAGCTGTCCCCCTCCAGCTTCCAGCCGCAAGGAGGATGACAAAACCCTGCAGAATTAAACTGTCCTAGAGCTACCTCCCCTTCCCCCAACACATGCAACAGACTAGCTACTACACCCAAAGCACAATAAATAGCTGGCTCTCAGCATTCAACCCTTCATCTTTTTTTTTTTTAATTATGATTATTTTTATTTATTTTTTTTGCACAGTGTGTGTGTCCCAGAAAGCTTGGAACCTGAGCTCGCAGACTGCAGGACGCACTGGCCACCAGACAGGACATAAGGTGAAACACAAAAGCAAACAAAAACTTCTTCAGCTACAGGTATGAGCCCTGGTTGTGCTGGCTGTGTATTTAGATAAGCATCTCTCCTTGCACAAATCTGCTGAGATTTTGCCTTCCTGAAAAACTGTGGGATAGAAAGGCTAGAAACTGATACTTCTGTGGTCTTTTCTGCCATTATTCTCTGCATCTGCAAGTAGTTGTCATTGAGTCAACACTTTTAATGGGTAAAAAATGAACACAACAAAGTCTCAAATAAAACAATGTAGTGTTAGTAGCTTATACTGACACCATTTGACTCTTCAGTGTTTCATTTTATTAAGTAATATTCATTTGAAAGCTCTTTAAATATTACTTCATCCAAGAGAAATGGCTTCAAACCAGCTACTCTTGCAATAGAAGAAGTGGTACATGCTTGAAGGCTTGTCTAAATATGGTTTAGCAGGCATATTTTTACACTCATGATAGGCTGCAACTCATCTGCTGTGTCAGTTCACTAGCATTCAATGGCAGCTTGCTTCCTCCCCCCCCCCAGCCTCCTATAGTATAATAAAAACTACAGGCACTCTGCCAGAAACGAAGATTCAAATTCTGCAAACTCTTAATGCACATGCTTGACTTTAATAGGAGCTGACCCTGGAGAGACTCCTTAAACATTTACACACTTCAGACCGAGCACATGAATGTAGGTATGTAGGTCAGGGCTGAAAGGAAGGAGATTTACACTGACGAGTAATGTCCCCCTCATGTTCACAAAGAGGTTTAAAATTTACTGCTTTACTGTTGTCATCAACCTAGCACAGCCGTACTGCTGTAACGGAGCAGATACGAGACAGAAAATACTTTAAAATATGCGTATACATTTCATATTTCTAAGTAAATACAATACTCGAACAAAATAATTTCCATTTGCTTCCAGCTAGAGAAATTCAGTAACACCTCAATTTTTACCCATTTGCCAAATAATCAAACTGGGATATATCAGCACAAATTTATTTACTTCTGAGGACTGAGCACGCATTATTGTACTCAGAGCCAGGCCTGCACCTTTCTTTATCCAGTATAGGGGAGAACTTGGCTAAATTCAGATTAAGAAATAGATAAAGATTGCTGAGAATAATCAATGCAAAAGAGCACATTCTACTGCAAAATTAATAACTACCCTTTGAGGACAGTATTAGTTTAATAGTAAGCTCAGACAACTCACAATGCCAAATGAGCAGGTGGCATTCTGTATAGTCATGCAGAAGTTTCTGCCTCTCTTGGCAAACAAAAGAGCATGATCAAAGCCAAAAGGGTTTTTGCTTTTGCTGACAGCCAACACTGGCTTCCACATCTCCTTCAATTTTCTTCCTCAGCCTGCGTATAGACAGGCAGGGACATACAGGCCTTGTGTTGTGTCACTTGCTCACACAGATCAGATGTTAGCCTTAAATGCATTGTAAGGCAGCCCAAAGCCCTAAGAAAGTTCCCACCTCTTAAGAAATTCCCTCAAATATTATGCTTTGGAAGAAGGAGGGAAGGCATTTGAATAAGCAAGGATGGACTTGGATAAAATAAACTCCAGTCACAAAAGCAACAACAGAACTTGAGTCTGTAGCAGCTAATTAAGGGGGACTGCAGTTTGTAAGAGGAAGTCAGAGGTCATTACATGCAGTTTTCACTAATCCATTTCATTACAGTTTAAGCTCTGTACAGCTGTGCTGTAATCAAACAGGGGGAATGCCAGCAAGGAACAGTATGAAATCCACGTGCATTTCGGTCCGTTAAAAGTCTCTCACATGTAAAAACCCCAAGCCTGCACTGTATGGCTTCAAAAACAAAGGCAGGTAGGTGACAACACAGTGTCTTTCTAGAGTAAATGACAGATTGATGGACTCAGTTTTAGAACTGTCATGGGCCTTCTCCATCCCCTTCTCAACAGATATAAATCAGAGCTGCAGAAATACAAAACTGAAAGGTATGCGACTGCCAGGAAACACAGGCAAAGGAAACGAAGCTTTGTGAAACCTTGGAGATAACATTGAAATGGGCACTGGTGGCTATAATGAACTACAGGGCAAGCAGCAATGGTCTTTTCCTCATTCTGTCACTGCAAAACCAGCAGCATTCTACATAGCTGCCGGACAAGCCCCATCTCCAAAAAGGAAGGGTGTCATCATGCACACCTAGAGCATGGTGTGCTTTCAAAAAATAGAACCAGAAATAAATAACAATTCCCCCAAGCCAGCTCCCAACAGTTAGCAGAATGTTTATGAGCATCGTTTACAACGGCAACCACCAGACTTCAGAGCATCAGGCTGAGCTGCTGAGTACCAACAGGACCCAGCCTCTTGAAATAAACACGGTAGCAAGGAGAGGTGGTGGCTAAATCAGCAGTAGGTGATCACCCCACTAGTTTTAGTTACTGAACTTGACCGGAGAAGGACCTTCTCCCTGGGTTCTGGTGTTCTAGAACACAATCAAGTTTGAGGTGAAAACTGGAATTTATATTTCAAGAGATATCATGGAGAAGAATTTGCCAGACTCATCTGAAAGTCTTACCATAACACATCTGTAATAAGATGAACCCACTGGGTTCAAGCAATAGGGATTTCTTTCAAATAGTTTTTCCCAACAGACCTCCACTGTATTTCACAGAATAGATTCTGCTTTCCTTTACCAACATGCAACCTCTGTGCTACAGAACCTGGAAGCTTTTCCTTCACAAGCCTTGAAGGTGTGCAGGTGAAATACTGCTCAATGGAACCACGGGGGCCCATTTGGGAAATAAATATTAGATTGTTTCAGGCCCAACTTGTGAAATATCAGTCCTTGAAGGGTGTACTCTGGTGATGCTCGTTTGAGACAAGCCGTGTGTGAACAATTCCGATAGCCTGGAAGCCAGAACCAGTACCAAAATGTAAATAAATTCAACTGGTGCTAAAAGTGGTAAATATAAACTGAGTCCTCAGGGGGTGAAAGAATCTCTCTCTCTTCCTCTCCCTTCAATAATTCTTCTATTTACCAGCATCATCCTGAGCGGAAGCGAAACTGCAAATGCGACAACATTGACAAGTATAAGAGCCTTTTGTCGTAGGGACCAATAACTTTAAATTGCAGCGTGTGCTGCAACAAATCACCCATCTGCAGAGCCGGTGATAGAAAAATTACTTCAGAGAGCCAATATGTGGACTAAAGGCATTATTTAATGTGTCTGCCAGAAAGCCCTTCATAAAAATTCATGACTCCAGCAGCTGGTCTTAGTTACCATGAGACTTCTTGTGTGTTCTTCTATGGAAAGCAGAGAAACCTTACTCCATGTTTCATCAAAAGAGCTGTGCTTGATTTAACTGCGGTGAACAAGGCAACGCTCCCATCAACAACTACTACAGAGGTGGCTTTTCTGTCACCTATGGCTCAGGAGCATCATTCCAGTCTGCTCTACTCACCTTAGGATCAGGCAGTAAGGGGCTTTAAACATGATCAGACTCAGCAGAAGCAACCCAGAAAGCTTTAGGGGTTGTGCTTCATTCATCAGAAGCAACAAAATCCTCAAAGGAGCACTGCTACTAGCGTCTGCCTGAATTTGTTCAACGATTTTACTCCACAGTAAGCATAATCTATACTGGAGAATATAAAAGTCATTTCATATAGTGATACACAGCTGCTTCCTTTCTTGTCGAAGCCTTACAAACATATCTTTTTATATGGCCCCTCTGAAGCGTCAAAAAGATCCACTTCAAATGGGAAACGAAAATACCAGTGTGAAGCAGAGGGCTGTTGCTTCCTACAGTGCACTACTCAAAAAAATGGGAAATAGATGATAAAGTTTAATTCAACTGGTCCCAGATCCAGCATGTTAGCCAGTCCACCTCTCCAAACAGTCTTGGGAGGTTGTTTCTCTGGAGATTCTGACTGCAGTCAGAAACTAATCCAGAGGGAAAAGAAGCCCTTGGCACCCATGTCCCTCTCGGGGTAGATGGTGCTGGTAGCGGCAGTCACTGAGGGTGCCTGCTTGCTTCCCAAGAAGCACACTCCACTCAAGAGATCCTTGCTCAGCTAAGACACCCTCATAGGTGGAGCTCTCAGAACCAGATGTCTTTACCAGAAAAACACCAGTGATTCATTTAGTCATTTTTAAATTCCGGTGTTCCAGCTCTGAGGCCAACTTGCTAACCACCAGGTTATCCTCTCTTCCAGCAACAAACGAACAGGGTCAAAGCACTGAACACGATAGCCTAGCTGAAGCCAAGGCCTGAGTTGCTATAAGAACACCTGAAGATGACTAACTTACTACCTAACAGAAGGCAGACAAGATTCCTGGTAGTTTTCTTTCTCCTTCATGCTTTGTGTCTATTTCTAGCTCTGGCTTGCATCCAGTATGCGAGTTTACTATACTGCCCTGGATAATGTGATTCTCTCAATATCCTTCCCTGACCCTTCTTCCTTCATCACCACGTGTTATTAAAGAACGTCTGTGGAATAGCTGACGGTAAATTCTTGAAAATCACTTTCCTGGCATTTCATTATTTTCTTGGAAAGCAAAAAAGATGCAGAAAGAAAAAATGAGGCAACACAACAGAAGGGCTCTTCATTTTAAATTCAGTAATTGGCAGGTCAGAACATTTGCTTGGATCAGCAGGGGGTTCCTAGCTGAGAACCAGCTTCTGCTTGGAAGCTGTTGCTGGAGCAGAGCAGGTCAGGAAGACCAGAAGGGTTTTGCTTGGCCCTCCCAAAGCGCTTTTTCTCTCTTAGTTCTCATGTGCCTTTTTACTTGTAGAGATTTCTAACCCATGGACAATAATTTACTCCTGTTTATGCCAGCATTAGAATTCACCCTGACAGACACTTTCAGAAAAGGCTTGCTATAATTATGAGATCGCTTTCTCCCCCCCTTGTTTGTGGCATTGCAATAACGATGGCTATTACTTTTATTACTGAGATACTTAGCATTAAGTGTGGAAATTTCCCATCTCTTACAGTGCTTTCAACTGAAGTAATGCACTAATTTAAAGAATTTACCACGCTGGGGTTTAGAAAATAATTCAGGAAAAGAAGACATCCTTGTAATTGACATTTTACCATTTGTGAAGTCTAGAATAGCTATACGGATGGGAAATCCAGCATACTACTAATCATTATTTTACTGTTGTCATAATGTTTCTTTCTTTTAGGACATGAATGGTGGCTCAGCTACTATTTCAGAAGCAAGAGAAGTCTTGTTATTCTCCAGCAAACTTACGGAACTATATCTGGCGGACTTCCTCTAGATTTTTTTCGTTGAAATATGACAGCTTCTCCAGAAGTGAGTATTCTCAAAAAATTATTTGTTTGCTGGTATTTTTCAAAGCTTGCTTTAATTGATTGTACTTAGAAACATTTTCATTCATATTAATTGTTTTTGGTGATAATAGTAAGGACAATGAAATTTCAAGTTGCACAGATACTTGAGTGCATAAGTCGTGCAACAAATTAACAAATTAGGCTAGGGTTTTTTCAATACTAATAGAAGCAACCTCAGAATCTGCAATCTTTTCTTATGTAGTACTTTTAAGTGTCTTAAAATGGAGCTAACTTTTTTTTTCAGCATAGACAACTATGAAAAAAAAGGTGCAGGGGCTTTAACGCTGATGTGCAAGAATGGAACTCTTAATGCCAGGCTAAAGTTTTACTGCTGAGTAGAAAAGATGATTTCTCTGCTTCTGATGGGATCACCCTCTCTAGCTGCTTCCTGAGACAACGTATAGCCCAGCAGGAGTAAAGACAGATTAAAAGCAAGGAAAAGCAACAACAGTAAGCAGTTGAATCCTGACTAAATGCGAGAGAGGTACAGTCTGTGCCAGTTCGTTATCCTTCCCAAACTACAATGGCCTGCACTCTGCAGAACACACTGGAAAAGGCTTCTGCCTAAAGGATCCTATGAAGGCTTCAGAGCAGCTCGTGAGAGCTCCCCCAGGGAGATGGAGCTAAATTCCCATTTCCGACATGAGGCTGTGTGTCAAAGACATGCTGGGTCTCCCAGCGCCATAGCTCGGTCTGCCCATATTTGTGTTAGTTATGTCTTCCCCTTGCACTTTGTTGTGACATGTGGATCCAATCAGCATCCTGATCCTTTTTGGATATCACATACTTGCTTTGCTCGAGTTTTACCACCCCACCGCACACTTCCTTTGAAAGCTCGCCTCCCTCCTCATCACTGACTTCCTTGGGTTTAATAATTCCCTCCACTCTGTGTTCTGGGCACAAAGGGAAAGTTTGATTACTGCAACCCAGACCCAGACAGAACAGTGCACACCCTGCCACGCTGCAAATTTCGCTCCCAGGGTGTGAGCTGTGGTGGGGCTTAATGGCTCTAAGAGCAGTCCTTAATGCTTTACAGGACTGCAGACGTCCCGTCCAACCCCAGGCATCAGTACCATTCTTGAGCTAATGCCAGTTCCTTCCACAGAGCCCAAGGGCTGATCTGGACACACAGGAAATGGAACAACACACGGGAGACCGACCTGCTTTTGCAGAAATAATGCCCCGAGCTGCAGGCTCTGAGGGCTTCTGTTTTGTTCCATCTCATCACCTCCCAGCCTTGCAGCCCCAAGGTGGAATTATGCTTTCCCCTGAAGTAAGGGCAGCTCAATTTTTATCCAGCCTTCAATCACCAATTGTCTCCAAATTACCCCGCAAAGTCCCACGCCAGCTGCCTTCACCACAAGTAACTGCCAGTGCTATTCATGGTAGAAAGAGGAACTGAAGAAATAACACCATTTACGAAATGCATTTGCTCCATAGAAAGGCAGAAAAAATTGCTAGATAGCACAGAAACAGCTTTCCAAATTCTCCCTGACAAAGATCATCCCTGCCCAACAACCTCATTTCCCTCTGAGACTTTAAAGCTCCATCTACTAAAATACGGGTCAGATACAGATTGTCCTGCACAGGCTTATAAATTACACTATAAAGTCTTACTCCTGCCTTTGCAGTGCCCCTGTGTGCATTCTCTCAGTCGGCTCACCCTGGTAGGGGGCAGGGAATCGCAGAGCACAGGCTGCTGACATGGCAGGCCCATGGGCTCACTGGGCAACCTGCATGGCATCTCACTGTGTGCTTTAGCAAGCTCTCCAGCCAGGACCAGCTGCTTCTTTCTATCACGTCTGCCAGTAACATGGCCTGCAAAGAAGTCAGCAGGGTTTGCAGACGCTGGCTTCACTCTTGCAGCTGAGTCTAGCTGGACATTACAGGGTAATGCGTCTGTGCCAACACACAAGTTCCCTTTGTTTTGTGCGGCCGTTACCATCACAAGCCCTCTGAGCGTGCATAAGATTTCCAAAAATTTAAAGGGTAAATTCATGAGTTAACTGCTGTGTATACATTCAAAACTCTCCAATGCTGTTTAGGACTAATGTACGCATCTAAACTTGTAGGCTCTTTACTCCTCCTGTTACAAACTCCAGAGTCTGACTGCAAATGTTCATTTAGCAAAAGCAGACAACTGCCTGAGGAGGCTTCAGAAATCTTGGCACTCATCTGTGAGCTGGAGGCAACTGCATTTGGATCCTCAGCTTCCAAGGGACGGATTCAAACAGCAGAATGGCAGCCTGAAGAACGTATCTCATAGCTACAGACTCTCTGTATAGATTCAGAATATTCTCTTTACAGATTCTTCTTAGATCCACCTGGCTTACAGGCAGGTAAATCCAGTGATCAAACTGAAAATACTCAGCCTGGAAAGTTCATTCTTTAGTTCTCATTCCTGCTACACTTGGTAGTTCCCAGGATTTCCTCCCAGCAGATCTCCAAGGCAGCCAGTCTTTTTCATCTATGTATTACTCCAAAGGCAGGTACTTCTTTTTCCAGATTTCCACGTTTATCTTACCTCCAAGCACAGACCACTGAACAGGCTGCAAATAATGCAAAGTTCATCAGAAAATCAAGTTAGCTCAGAAGTGAGTGGTCTAAAATCCAAACTAAGTTACATAACTCCAAAAATCACATTCTGCATCCTTACTGCAGGGATATTTATTTATTTATTCTCCCCCCATCACTTGCATTTTGAATTCATTGCATTACCAGCATCATCACAGAGCTTTTTCTATCTATACAGTGCTTTGCTGTTGATATTTTCCTTCTGGAGCAGAGCTAGGTCACTCCAGGGAGCTGCAAGTTTGTTGAGCTCACCCCAGGAGTTTCAGGTGCAGAAGTCCTGGAGGGGTCTCCTCACCAGGAAACCACTCTTCATTTTATGTCATCTGCAGCATACTCCATTGAGCAACCACATGGAAGACAGTACTCAAAGACCTTTATCTCTATAGCTCCTATCACCAATTACAATCTGGGACTCAAACATTGTACTTAAAGACAAATAAACTATAAGCAATAAGAACTTCCTAAGAAAAGAGCTGCTGGCAACCAGAGCCACCGTGGGCCTGCGTTCACATGTTAGGATAAGTCATGAAGTCTCATCTGCCTACATTTAGCTGGAGTGTCTGGAGCAGCTGTTAAAAATTTTGGTAAGCAACAGGGGACCAGTGAAGCTTCTAACATGGGATCTTCACCCCTGGCCCATCCTCACGCAAACAGTCAATGAAAGCATAACTGCAGTAAAGCTAACCATCTGCCCCTGGAAGTCCTAAACGCAATGCATGCTGTCCTAACCATATAGATTCAAATACAGCATAAAGGTGTTAGGAGGTGCTCACCGACCCGGCTCATCAGCACACTTGAGTACAACATCACTCCAAAGCTGTGATGAAACTTGCCAGTGAAATGAGGTTTTCAGGTTTCACAAAAGGCACGTCTCAGAGGCAAGAAAAAAAGCACGGTATAAATTAACGGTATGCTCCAGAAGTTTGCAAGGAGAGGCTATTTGCAAACAAATGTAAACATGCTGCTCAGAACTATCTATTTGTCCTTAAAATCTTTTTTTTTTTTTTTTTTTCAACAGAGCATTAGCTCAAATCTACACACGTGAACTTCCCAGGAGTTAACCCTGGAGGCAGGGCCCTCATTCTGCACAACACAGAGCTGCACAGCAGCTGTATTCCCACTACAGAGGGATCCTGATGGATGGCAGCAACCAGCCTGCAAACCTTTTCTATCAGAAGGCCTGCTTGTACACTCTGGATTTTTTTTCTTCCTCTTCACAGCAAAGCCAAGCCAGAGACCACACTCAGATTGCATGCACTACGATAAGAACAAATCCTACACCTGCAAATAATTCAGTTCCACAAGATCATTCATGTACACTGCCTTGGAAGTGTCAGACTTTCAAGTAATTTCATACTACCCATCATTTCTTCCAACCTTTGCCCCATGTAGCTGAACCATATGTCACAATAACACGAAGGCACACAGGACGGGGAGAGATAAAGGTTACTCTTACTACTTTCACTGTAAACAGATGAGGAGACAAAAAAAATGAACTCATGCGAAACTCTGCTTTCAGTTCTGCCACTGAAAACTAACAAAGATAAAACCAATTCAGAAAAGCGTGGATTGAAAACTCATTTTTTCCTTTGTTGTTCTTTTTGCTGAAACATGGAGTTGATCTACCATTAAAGTGGGCTAGGGATAGCTGAGAGACTCAAGACAATGGTTTGAGGAAGTCCATAAAAAAGACTGTCACATGAAAAAAGCAAAAAGCAGATGTTCTCCTTGACTTCCGATTTTGATTTACGTTGTTTGTATTTTAAGTCACTTTCCTTTGCAACCACATGCCTAATGCTGATAGTGGGGAAATCTCAGACTCGCACATTTTTAGAACCAAACCACTGGAAATGGTTTGTCAGTTGTTCACAATTCTGACACACACAAACAGAAGTCACCCAGCTGGTTTAATACGAAAGCTTTCTCATTTCAGAGCACTACCTTACTTAGAATTCTTCACAACTGCCGGAATATCCACTCTAATTTTCTTTAATAACTTTTTTTTTTTTTTTAAATCATCTTCTCCAAACACAGAAGTCGGCAGGTACTTCTGCACCGGCTGAAATGAGGGAGGTTATCCCAAAGGTGTCTGTGTTTCCACGTGCATTTGCCCCTGAGCCACATGACGACTGTTGCTAGCTTTTATGGAATGAGGCCATGATATGAACTTTTCCTTTTGCACTTCAAAGAAAAGCCAAATGCTTACCAGAAACTTCAAATAGGTTTTGAATTTGATACGATCTAAAAATGTATAGCAACAAATAAAGAAACGCTATCAAGCAATCTTCAGATTGCTCAGAGCAATGTCCTTGCACCATACAAACCCAAGTATGTGCGGGGGATCTGTACCACCAAGTAAGAGCCTGAAGTTTTCCACTTGTTATTCCACAACAACGCTTGTGAACAAAAGATAAAAAGATTTACATGAGCCTCCATGTTTGGCACATTTTGGAGACCACAACTCAGAACCAACAGTCAAGCCTAGCTGTATGCAATGCTTGCAGAAAAACAGGTCTTGCTACACAGAGCCTGAATCTGAGAGACCCCCCCCTTATTTACACTTGCTTCAGAGAGCTCAGGATCAAGTTGCTGAAGGAAAGCCATTTGCATAGGTATGCTCTGAATATATCTACAGAGCCTGAAAAACAGACGTTTCATACAAAGAAATAATACATGCTTTGCTGTAAGGCATCTGGCAAATAAAACAGTTCCTCAGGGACAATGAGGCCTTTTTTTTTGTTTGTTTTAAAAGGGAAGCAAAGCTACACAGAAGGCTGCAGAATGACAGTAATGCCCATGTATTGAAGATTTCCAGTATAGGCTTGCCAGAGGGAACAAAGATTTTGTACACTGGGTGGCTTCCCATTTTTCTGAGCACAGCCCTGAAACATCACCGGCTCTGTTAGGTGGGACACAAGCCACCGCCAACCTGAAAGCTGCTTGAGATCACAACTTAGCTGCAGAGCACCTGTGGGGGAAGCAGAGACTGTCTCCTGGTGCAAGCTCCTGCCCCCTGTTTGGGAAGTTGGCTGAGGAGTGTGGCAGAGGTGAGCTGCAGCCCAAGCCAAGCGGCATGCAGCATCCCGTGCCGCGAACCGACAGCAGCACCCAGCATCTCCATACCCGGCAGGCGGTGCATGCCTAACCCTGGCAGGGAAGCTGACATTTACTTGACTCGTAGGGAATTTCTTCCATTAGCAGTATTAGATTATTGATCAGGCCTTTACAGAGCTGGTAAGAACTATCCCAGACAAAATGCAGGCTACTAATAGGATTATTGAAGGATAGTGTTGGCAGAAACCAGGAGGAAAAAAAATCTCATCACAAAGGCAACCACTGAGCCTGTTTTCCTTCTCAAATTCCCAAAACACAGTTTAAACAGAAGAAATTGCAGCTTCTCCCAAGCAATACTTTGTTTTGAAAGATGGTATTTTGGGGAAACTGGGAGAGCAAAGGAAAATCATTATCAGAATACAAGTACCTATTGGGAAAAATCCTTTTAATTTTATCTTTCTAGCTAAATGATACAAAAGGCAGTACAGAGGCTGAGGGCAGACAGATCAATGAAATGCATTTCTTGCAATGACATTTTCTGAGAAAGACTCCTGTGATGTAGAGATTATACAGCAGTGTAGGCTTGCTAACAAATTGTAAATGCTTATTTCACATCCACTTTCCTCTGCAAACAAAACTTGACAAAAATACTTTGGTTTCAAGGGTGTATTTATATCATCATGAAGAACTTGGCTAGGGCAGGTAAGACCTGCTATGACAGAGACTGGGCATGCAGAGTCCTCTTACTGATGATGATAACAGAGAGGCAAGAGGAAGACTTTCAGGAATTTCAGGAAGAAATGAAACTCTTAAGGCTGAAACTTTGAAAGCCGTGCCTTTTACTTGTGAACTGTACTTAAAGTTTCAAACTAAAATGCATCTTGTTTTTGCATCACTGATAATTTCACAGCTCTGCTGCCTGCACTTTCAAGTAGAAGGGCAGCTGCTAAAACACACAGCATGCTGAGAGCAGAGCTTTACAAATGTTTGCTTCCTTCTTTGTGGTCCCAGAAAGACTAAACATCTCATTGGAAATTATTTCAGTGGCTGAAGGACAAAACATCTTCTCCCCCCACCACCTGGATAGGGGGTGTTTAGGGTTAGGTGACCTATTATGCAGAACATGGTGTATTTTGACACAATACCACCACCACACACTCTCTAATTATTACTATTACAGCAATAAATACAAGCTTTTTTAAAAGTCAGTGTGCATTTGAAGATACAGAATAAATAGGAGCTTGCTTTAGCTTTAGATCAACTTAGCACCTTTCTCACCAGTCTTTTGACTTAAAGTAAAAGATGCTGCCAAGTCACGGGAGAGAGCTGAAATGCAAGCCTGTTCAGTTCCCTTCCCCTAAAATGTTCAGTTAGCTACAAGGTAGAGGAAGTTACGCTTCTGTGTTATATACTGAAAATGTTGTGAACTGTACTGTTTGAAGGGAAATCGTTGTTACAACAGTAACAACAGCTCTACCCGTAGAAATATGAAGCACTCCAAGAAACTCTGAAAGCGGTGACGTTTTTTCAAGGCTGGCAATGTTTAGCACCATTCATGTTCACAACACAGTAGAAATTTCATTCTTGCAGGAGAGATGTCAAGAAGAGGGGCCATTTTGGGTCTAAAATAGTTGAAAAATGAAGACTCCCATGTGGCTTATGCACTGCCTTAATTTAGCTCAGCAGCAAGAAGTTTCTGAAATGGCTGTCAGGCTAGCATCCCTTACACTGCATGCAATTCTGTCTCACTGACAAAAGACAAAAACTCAAGTGTTTCTTACGTATTGCTACAACTGTCAACTTACTTGCTGATTCACTTGGTGTTTTTCACTACAGCAGCTTTTAAAGTATGCAAACAGCACTACTTTTTATTTTATAAGACAGTAAAATTATGATTTTGATGATGTTAGGCCAAGCGGTATTAAAAGGCTATTAAACTAATGCTGCAGCACTTGCTAGATCCTTCAGAGTCCTGCTCATTCCACTGAAGGGAAGTTGCCATGGGAATGGAGTAATTGCATGTCTCCCCAGGGGAAGAAAACCCTTCCTCGTCTTACTGAGTTTATCAGGAGGCATTAAAAATTCCATCCCTCTGATTAGGTCACACCTTCACAGTAGGATGCTCATAATCTTGAACCTCTGCATGTCCCTCCCATGGTAGGGGAGCAATCTAGAGGCATTTCCCCAGCTCAGCAGGTTGAAAAACAGACGCAAGACCACGTGCTACCCACATAACACCCTTTGGCAGCCCCTTGTAACTTCAAGATGTTACTGTGCAAGGCAGAAGCAATTACGCTGAAGCCATGGACGTGGATCCCGGCTCTATAGTGGGGTTCTCGTGGTGGATAATGATCTCAAACCAGCTCTCTGGTAACAATTCACTGAATATAGAACTGCCACCTTATCCAGCCATGCCCTTAGGCTGTGAATACTGAGAATATTGAAAACATTGAAAATATTCACTTGTTACAGGGTCATTGACTTGAAAAAGAACAACCTCCAGGCTGCTTTACCTTTTGCTCTCAGAGCAGAGCTTGAGGGTTTGATGTGTTATCCCTTTTCACCTATTCCGCAAGGCAGAAACGCACAAACGTAATGACACCAAAGACATTTGCTACTCTGCGAAAACTCCAATTAAAAAAATTCCTAAAAGATCTTGAGATGACAGGATTCTCAACCAAACACGGTAGCACAAATTTCATAGACAACAGGGCTGGAATGGTCTTCAGAAGCATGCCGTCTGTCCCAAGAGACGTTCCTTCAGCTTTTGAGAAGTAAACTTTAGATCATATATAAAATGAATAAAATCTTTTTTTTTTTTGAGAACTCAGTGAAGTTAAAATCAAATAGCTAATTCACAAGATCAAAGTACAACAGCAACTTTTAGCAGCTGATCTCCTAGCTAAGTGAAGTTGAATTTTGTTCTCCGGCTGTTGAGCCAAACCTTCAGCTAGTACAAATTTGCATAACTTTGTGGAAATCAATGGAAAGGCCCCAGTTACTATAACATGCATAAGAATTACCAAATTGCATAGTGTACAGCAAGATTATTCATAAATCAAAACATGACTGCATACACCCTTGCCCTGCAAACAACTTCCCAGGCGATCCCCCGCCACTTTCCCCCGGCCACACACACATGCTTGGCCCCCAGCTTCCCGTCAGAGAAATAGTAATCCTGCATTTGTCCAGATGTTTTGAGAAGTCTCCCAGCTGATTTCCTAATTATTTCTACAAAGTAAGTATGAATGCCTTCTGAAAAAATCACCAAGGACTTTGGAAAAACAGGAATTGAAAGCAAAAGCAGATTCTGTAAAAAACAAAGCATCGCAGGCTGAAACGTATGGCAAGCTGTCTGTGCAACAGCAATACCAGCTCGTAGAAAGAAAGCTAAAACCAGATAAAATGTTCCTCACTACAATAAAGCCAGAAATCAAACAACAATTCTACCTTTAGTCAGTTAAAAAGAATAGGGAAGACTCCCAGGATGCAGAAGCCAGAGCCTGAGAGAAAAAACACCTTTCTTTTCCTTATTAATCTAGTCACCTCTGTGCTTTTGAAGCTTCGCAGCTAATAGCCTGGAGATTTTTAATACCCTTGCTGCTTCAGAAACACAAAACAAAACAACTTTGGTTCTGCATACACTGAGATTCTCATTTAAATTTATGATTCCAGGAGCTAGGATTTCAACAAAAAACATTAGAAAGCAGGAAATCCAAACTGAGGTCAACAGAGCCTGTATCGCCTAAACACCGAGGCAAAGAAGTGAGACCAGGAGCTGTGTATCTTTTGCATTGAGCAGAATCCCCAAGCACCAGGGTCTGTTCTTCTCCCTCATCGTCTCCGTCATGCCGCAGAGACACGCTGCCTTCAGACTGGCCTGAATGAAAATCTATAGGCTGCTTTGCTCACCCTGCCAGGTCACAGCTTGCTAGCTGTACGAACAAGAACCTTCCACAGGTACAGGGACAAGAGGAGAAGCAAGCTCTGCAGAGCTGTTTCAGAAAACAGCTGATAAAAACAAAACGTCCAGACAAGGCTCTTGTAAGACTCTTCTTGCCTGGTATCAAGTGGGCAAGGCTCAGAGGTAAATCCACTGCTGCCATATGATTGGGCTAGCCTAAAATGCCACCACTAGAATTTGGGCAGGAATATAAAATAAATATAAAAAATAAAAATTTAAGCAGAAATGCACCACCACCACCACCCCCTCAAACTCTGTGTCCTTGCTCTGAATCAATCCAGACGCTATTAACTTGCCAATTTTCAGTAAGTGTGTGTGGGTGTTGGAGGAAAGTATTAAGTTCTGCTTTTGTCCAGAAAAAACAACTCATAAACACATTCCTAGTACTACAGTGGGAAAATGCACATCTCTGCTCTGTAACTTGGTTCCATTAATTTCACCAATAAAAATGATCTTTCTTCTTGGCAGGTATATTATTTTCATGTTTTGAAGTCTGTCTGCATTTCAAAGGGAAATGTTTTCTTTAACAACATACGAGAGATGCAAACAGACTGTCAGAGAAAATACAGGGCTCACTAGGGCTGATGCTGACATAACCTTCCAAATGAACTCTCCTAGGGTTGTTTTATCCTTTAATACAGGAAATTTAGTTCTAATTCCCACAAAAGGTGTCTCTGGGCAACTAAACAAATCCGATTTCTTTCATGTAATTGTACTAATTTTAATCACAAGCAGCTTGTAATCACTGAAATACTTTCTGACTAGACCCATTAGAGCATTTGACACTGATGCACACAAAGCGGCACTGGGTGATTAGTCTGCATCGTTAGTGGGAGATGTTTCACCTCCTGATGATTAAATCTTCTTGACACTTGGTGTCCCATTTCCCATGGCTGTTTGACCACTCACTCACACCAGAGCAAACCTGCACTAATTCACCTGAGGTCAGTGGTAGTCCCCCAGCGCAGAAATGCCATAATATACAAAGCAACCTTCCATTTGTGCACATGCAGGAAGTGAAGGGAAAAATAACCTGCCTCAAAACTCATGAAAGGAGACCGGAGCCACTTCTCCTGGGCAGGTGCCAGCTTAAGGAGCTTCTCCCCCCACAGCTCGTGCCCAGCTCACCCCTGGCCTGTGGCTGTACCACTGCAGCTGGTACAACGTGGGAGGCCACAGCAGGAGTCAAGCTTGGGTACTGGTAAGAAGTAAAGGGAAAGATTTTATGTCTGCCTCCCAAAGTATTTCACCCTTTTGTCCCACCAACAGTTGTCCTGGCACATCTGAAGACAAACAAAGCCAGAAAAAGCCACCAAGAGATGCAGAACCACGTCCCTTGTGGCAGTAGCACATGTACAAACATACCTCTGCGTTAATTTCAGGCAACCAGGACAGCACGTTGTTACTTACAGAGACATCAGGGATGGATGTGGGAACTATCTGTTCTGAGCACGTCCCCTTTGATATCCAACGAGGTGCAAAGTGCCACTTACATCTCGGTAGGGTCTGGCCAGCATCCTGCTACACCTGCTGTTCCACATCTCGGTGCCAGTACAGCCTTATACTGAGGCTCTGTGGTGGTGGCAGCCCTGCCCAGCCAGCAGGACAGAAGCCTTTTTCTAGGCTTGGTTCCACCAAGTGAAGATGATTTTTAGCAGCATTGCCTGCACCCGCAGGGAAAGGAGTGAATGCAGTTGACTAAAAGCACAGATTTCCTTTTCAGAGTCTACCTGTCTCAGCGCAGTACTTCATTAAATTCCTACTGCATACAGGGCACATCACTCCAGCAGCATCAGGATTTTCCCCTCAAAAGCATGAGCTGTGGCGCGAGGAACTGCTAAGTCCATTCCCGCTGGAAAGAAAGCGTGATTTGAAAAGCTTTCCATGTCGTCTGTTTTGGGGAAACAACACTGTCAGGAAGTCTCTACAGGCACACACATCCTCACAAAGGGATCAGATGAGCACCAGAGCCAAAGCACCAGGATGAGGTGGGGAAGGACTATAGTGGAGAAAAGTGGTTAGATCAGCTCCACCTTCGTTACTGCTCAGGGAGAAGAAATACTGCGTTCAGTAATATAGCTGCTCACTCACTCACTGCTCATTGGCCTCTTTGAGGCATTTCATCCTGTGCTAAGACACAGGAGGGGAACGGAATACCCCTGGCTTCAAGGTGCAACATTAAGCATCCAAGTAACTCTAAAAATTTCATTTTTTTTCCCCCCATCCTGATTCAACTTGATTGGCAGTTCTCCTGTTGCTTTTCCCTAGTGCACGTAAATAAAATGAGTCAAAGTTTTATTCAAGTTGTTCAGGCTTCAATCCAGCCAAGGATATCCTCCTAACTTAAGAGCACAATGTGTGTCTGTAATGAAGCCTTTTGAGTATTTTGGGCATTTGTGAAGAGTCTGGACAGATGGAATCCAGAAAGTCCAACACTCGGCAGGACTGAGCCCAACACAATCGCTCCTGGGTTGACAGTTCATTTTGTCTGCACCTCAGTAAAGATCACCAAGCTTCATTCAGAAGACCAGCACTCACAGAAAAAAGTTGTCTCATTCACTTCATCCCAGTGGTAGCATCCAACACTCAGGGCTGAAGAGCAATATTTAGAACAACCAGATATTTAAAATAGAGAACTACAGTACATTTTAGGTTGCAGAAACTTTCCCCTGTAGTCAGAGAACAAAGGGAAGAAAAAAATCCAGCAGTTACGTGTTCTTGTGGAACAAGGTTTTGATTTCCCTTTTGCTTCTCTTTGCTCAAAGGATGCTAGCAGGTGGTACCATAATTATATTTTACTATTTCCAAGCACAGAAACATTAAGTTGTCAAGTTAAAAACCCAGGAGGTAGACAAGGAACTTAACCAAAACAGGTATTTTCTACTACTTGCTGTGATTCAGTTGTAATCCTAGAAGTCATTGCAGATTGCATGAAATCACCTCAAAATTTGAGCCCAACTCCACATGAATGCTTACTGAGTTTCACATGAAACTTAGATTATTGCTTTTGGCTGGAAACCATGGGAAATACGTTAACTTCATATGATCAGACCACAAAATGGATGAAAAAGAGCAGTCTAATCTGAGCTTTGTTTTGAAAGATTTGGTTTTGTTCAAAGTCAAAACAAAGCCCAGCTACTCGGAGTTCACGTGATGCAAAAACAGAAATAAAACATACACGAAGTCTCTGAGAAATGAAAGAGGGGTATTTTGTACAGTACTACTACTTCCTTTTATATGTTGAGTGGAAATAACTTTTCTCCTCTGTTTCCCATGCCTTTTTTCCAAGGGTTTATGTGAAGACCAGGATCTACCTCATACAATATCTTTGCTGAGACCACGGTGAAGAAAGCATTGGTTTGGGGGTTATTTGCTTTTTTTTCCTTAAATATGAAAAAAAACACTAGAGGCATTTGTTCTGCACTCAAGGGCTTGATTTTGGTAAATTTTAGTTAAAAATTGAATGCTGGAACTCAACAAACCATTTTATTTTAATCAATATTTGTGATCATATGTGACAGAAAACATTTATCTGTTTTCCAGCGCTTGCATATAATCTGTAACACAAGCCAAACAGCATGGATACCTCTGTTACCAACAATCCTACGTATCCTATACCCATGATTTGGCAAGGTGCCACATTTAGAGGAGACAATGACAGACCTCTGGACTTGAAAAAAAAAAATAATAGCCCTCCCAAGACCAACTATGCACATGGGGCGATGTGGGGGGCAGGCCATCTATCAGCTTCAAGTTTCATCACCATCACATTTGACTGCATTCAAGTCTCAGAAATGAGCTACATGAATTCTTTCTTCTGGATGTTTGTATCTGGTTTTATAGCTTATATAAATGTTGCCTCAGATGTGAAGATCGGGTCAAGAGATAAGACCTGCTGTTTGTATGTTCCTAAGAGTAGGCGTGTGTGGTGAAAGATGTGAGTTTAACACCTGCATGACTCAGGAAGTTCTTAATACATACAGGCAATGACACGAATTTTCATTGAAATATCTGGATTTCTCAGGAGCTGTCACAGTCATCAGCTGCCAGAGGTAAATAAAATCTGAGGAAAAAGGACAAAGCGGACAGAACCTCTGGAAAATTCCTAAAAGGCAGAAGGACTACAAGAAATAGGCTAACACCAGGAAATAATCCTCTCAGAGAAATCTGAAGACCAAAGCTAGGCCATCAGCTTCTAGGACTGTGGGTCCAAAAAAGCATCTACAGCATGCCCACCAAATACACGACACTTTTTAGGTAACATCCTGATATAAGCAAATAAACTTGCTTTTAGTTTCAGTGTTCTTTTTTCCCCTCAGTGGGCTTTGTCTTTTCTATGCTTTAAATAATTGAACACCTTTGTTCGTATTTAATCTAGTTTGAATTAAGACTTATTGCAAAGTCATTGGTAACAATCACATCACTTGAAGGCCTTGAGACACGTGGCTGTGAGCTCGGCTGGCTGAAAGCTCCTCCAGGGCTGCACTTCCCAGCAGCCAGAGAGCGACAGGACGTGGCACCATGCCAAGCGCACAGTCCTGCTGGGCAGCTGGTATTGCTGGAGACGGGCTGAAGAGAAAAGCTTCCACAGAGGCCAGTAAAAAGCAGGAGAAATCTCTGGCAAGTTGTAGGGGGGTTATGTGGCAAGGTTTTGGTAGCAGGGGGCCATAGGGGTGGCTTCTGTGAGAAGAACCTAGAAGCTGCCCCATGTTAGGTATGGGCCCCGCTGCTGACCAGAGGCGAGCCAATAAGTGATGTCGTTTGCACCTCTATGAGAGCATATTTAAGGCAGGGAAAAAAAATGCTGTGCCACACAGCAGCTGGGAGAGTGAGAGGAGTGAGGAACAACCTTGCAGGCACCAAGGTCAGTGAAGAAGGAGGGGGAGAGGTGCTCCAGGCGCTGGAGCAGAAGTCCCCTGTGGCCTGACGTGAGGACCATGGTGAAGCCCCCTGCTGGAGCAGATTCCAGGCTGGACCTGTAGCTCTTGGAGAGGAGCCCACGCAGGAGCAGGTGACCTGGCAGGAGCTGCTGCCCGTGGGGGACCCAGGTTGGAGCAGTTTTCTCCTGAGGGATGGACCCCGTGGTACGGACCCATATCTGGAGCAGTTCTTGAAGAGCTGCTGCCTGTGGCCAGCCCATGCTGGATCAGTTCAGCAAGGACTGCAGCCCGTGGGAGGGACCCCATAGCACAGGGGACGACAGTGACTGAGAAGGAGCGGCGGAGAAGAAGCGCTATAGACTGACCATAACCCCCATTCCCCTGCGCCGCTCGGAGGGAGGGGGTGGAAGGGGGCAGATGGGAGGAAGGTGCTTTTGGTTTCTTTCCTTTGTTTCTCACTTGTCTAGCTTTTTAGTAATAGGCAATAAATCTGACTATCTCCCTATGCTGAGTCTGTTTTGCCCGTCATGATAATTACTGTGCAATCTCCTTGTCCTTATCTCAACCCTTGAGCCCTTTTCATTGTATTTTCTCTTCATTTCTCTTTGAGGAGGGGGGAGTGAGAGAGCGGTTGTGGTGGAGCTTGGTCGCCCACCCTAGTAAAACCACCACACAAGTGACACAGTCTTCAGGGCATGCTTCAAATCCAAAGGAGTTTTTGACAGTATGCAGTCTGCTGTACGGAGAGCACCTCTGGAGCTGAACAACTCCTTGGCTGCAATTCCAGTTCAAGTTGGACTGTTGCTGCCCTCTTGCAGCATTTCAAATGTTTCCTCAAAACCGTGTGATGCCACTATCTATAGCACAGATTGCCTTAAAAACCAGGTGCCAAGCAGCCTTGGGATGCCCACAAGTTCCTATGCAGATCCAGGCTGAGACCCAGAGGTCCCCAGGACCTCTTTACATGGCAGAAGAAAGTGGCACCCAAAACCTCATCGCCTCCTCTGTCGGCACCCACCCCAGCTCTGAGGATGAAACATGCATCCTCTGTCATGGCAACAAGCCGTCTGAAATCCTGTTACAACGGGGTGGAATGAAAACGCACGCCTGTTTCATGGGTTTCCAATGCACGGCCATTGCAAGTTCTGCCCAAGGTCTCCTTCTGCAGTTAATTTCCTTGGCTCTGCAAGTACCCAGTGCCCAGCAGTAACCCCTGGCTAATAATAAAACCAGCCGATACAGTCAGTATGCTGAAGTTTACTGACAAGAGGCTGGAACAGTTTGATAGCGGGGAAAAACACCAACCCTGCACCAGCTATGCCAGTACTTCCAGCTTCAGAACAACTCGCTATCACCCAGCTTCTTCCACTCAGCAGAGGGTATTACAAAAACAGTTTGTGAAAAAGACCCCTGCTCCTTTTATTCCTTCGGGAATTATTTATAGATCCATTACAATTCACATCTCCAAGTCAAAATTTACAGAGGCCTTTCAGACAGAATGACATATGCTAAAAGTCAATTTAAATGGTGCTACCAAAGTCTGAGGATTTAAAAGCCCATCCTGACATTTAATAATTGTTAAAACACTCAGGAGACTTCCAGCTCACCCTGTGTCATTACATACCATCACTTCTGAACTAGCAGAGAATTCAGGAAGCTCAATTCTCCAGAGCTTTATTCCTGGTCAGTTTGCTGTTTGTTTACTGTAAATCAGCTCTCCTTACCAGGAAGCTCCTAGCCAGGTCAATAAAAGCACTCTAACAGGCGTGTGGCTACAAAGGGCTAAACCATTCCCCTGCTGACTTCTCCCCGAGTGGATCTGGCCCTGGGTGAGTGCCACCAGATGCCGCTGAGCCAGGGACAAGCTCTAGGAGAAGCCAGGCTGTGCAGGGTGGCTCGGAAAGGAGGTGGCCCCCTCCCAGCCAGCGAGGCACCACTCCTGAGGTGAAGGCTGCAAACAGAGGGAAAAACAGCGGTGGGTGGGGGTCTGGCCACAATCATGTGTGGTAGCCTGGTGGTGCACGGCCCTGCTCTCAGGAGAGTCACAGGAGAACTCTTGGCACCATCCCAAGGCTGTGGGGCTGGCACTTGTTGTCAGTTGCTAGAGGCACTGGTACCCATGAGAATCCCTCACAGTTTTCAGGAGGCCACATCTACAGAGCACCCTCCCATTTGCCAGCAGATCCATTGCAGTGCTAAGATCCCATTTTGCATAACAAATAAGTCATTTCACAACACTAAGAAAGTGATTTAGAAAATTGTATTTTCAGATGGGAATTTGAAAGCTAGAGGCTGTCTCTTCTCACTGTGCAGGCTGCAGCTTTGCCACTGACTTCAACAGAAGCTAAACTAGATTCTTTGGAAATTCCCTTAAAGCCACAAAATGAAGCTGTAAAAATTGTGGGAGGGGGATTTCCACGGAGGAAATGAGAGTAGTATCCTGTCTCCAGAAAGGCTACAAATAGAAAAAGAAGGAAAACCCCAGAAACTTCCTTCTGCCCTGATGGACATGCTGCACATTGCAACCTTGTGCCAGAGGACTTTCAATCACAGCAATTTAAGAGCGCCACTTCTTTTCTGAGACTGTTTTGTGGAATCGTGCTCCACGCCGGAAAGGCAGCATAGCTTAATCACTTGAGTAGCTGCATACCCCCCAGATAAAACAAACCCCCCCCAAACCTAACCTTTCTTTTGTTCCTACCTTACAGGTGTTTTTTGTTATCTGCCAGCACTCCGAAGGACAGGGGTTGCTCATTATCAACCACCAGTAGTGCTGAAGGCACTTTGCCAGCTACCGCTGGACCTGGCAGAGTGCAAGATCTGCCAGCCGTGCCAGCTCCTTGAAGTAATGGCCAAATCCCATCTATAGGCACTCCTGATGCTTTTGCCCTTTCAAGGCGACTGACAAATGGCATCTTACAGGCAGCTGCTCGGGACCTCGGGTGTGCATTGCTCAAGCAGCTCCATTTCTGCTGGGTACCACCCACGTCATATATAAAATACCATTAAGACAAGCAGCATTGTTGGGGATATGCTTTGCTTTGAGAGAGTGCAAGCATTTGTGTTCGATTTAAGACAAGCTCATCAGAACCAGAGTCAAATGGGATCTATATATGTGCAAAACATGCAAAAACTGAAATAATGCTAACAGTCCCATTTGAGATGCATCAGGCAAACTTAGTACAAACGTCCAGGTGTTTTTGAGGCAGCTAATCTCACATGGTGTCCCCTCACATTCTTCCCCCATCCCACAGCAACAGAGCTTGCTGCTAGTGGGGTAAATCAAACAGACTTCTCTGAAGGAGCTTCAGATATTTTAGCCTATTTTTATTTGGCCTGTGATGGATACAGTAGGATCCTAAGAAGGAGAAAAGTGCTGCATTCTCCAAATCATGTGGGAAATCAGAGAACCTGCAGTCAGTTCTCAGCAAAATTTATTCCCCCTAGCATAGCTCCTGATCAACAAATTAGGAATAGGCAATTTTCCCACCCTTTATCTCATTTTGTCTATCAAAAATACTACTTTGTGGAAGGCAAACCATTTTCTCCTCTGTCCCTGGAAAGCGCTTACCACAGCGCAGGCCCCGAGAACCAGTGCTCCCACATCAAAATTGTGCACAACAGCCCCCTCTCCAAGTCTTTATAACGGAGAGAAGGGAGAAATAGCCCTCAATAGCTCCCTCTTTTTCCCCTGCTGAATGGCCTTCCTATTCACCAGTTCATCCCAGCAATCACATGAAGCTTACATGAGTTTCCATCTGACCACCTTCCTTTCTGCAAGCATGCTTGCTCAAAGCTTGCAGCTTCGCTTCTAGCCCGGGAGAACCTCCCACAGCCCCCTTCAGCTCAGATCTTCCGGGCTGCAGCTCTCCAGCCTGCCCGCAGATCCCCCTCAGTGACAGCTGACTACTGCTCCTGGGTCCCCCCAGTCACATTTCTTTTGCGTTACACTTGACACTCAAGGTCAAACGACACGGAAGCTTTGATGCTGCAGGGATATTCACTCCATCCATCTCTCAGGGTGAGGCTGTTCCAGGCTGAACGGCAGAGACAGAAGAACTGCTTCCCTCTCCCCACTTGGTCCTGTGGCATCCACAGCAGGGAGCAATTCCCAATGCTTCTTCTCCTGCTGCAGCAGCATTACAGTGTCTTCCTCGCTTAGGTAGGTAGGAGTGAATCCTAGAATAGTTTGGGTTGGAAGGGACCTTAAAGATCGTCTAATTCCAACCCTGCTGCCACGGGCATGTACAGCAACCGCTGTCCATGTTATCATTATCCAATGAGAATGCCCTCCCATATTACAGAGGGATTACAGCCACCTCCTTTCAGGAGCATCCACGCTATTAAATACTCACAAAGACTGATCTCTCATGCTTTTCAAATCAAAAGCTGTGTTATTTTCTCTGATAGTCACATACAAGCTAGCCAGTTGCATTCATTCGTTTTCTGCCACAGTTAACTTCTCATAAGCTATTCTATTGTGAATAATGCTTTGTAGCCATCTCTTTGCTTGCTTGATTAAAAAAAAAAACAACTAACAACAACACAACAACAACACACATTTGCAAGGGGTCAGCAGCTCAAGTATCTTTTGCTTTTTGAAAACGTCTAGCCTGCAGAGAGCAGGTTGCTACGTGTCCCTGCCTTTTCAGGTCAGCTTTCCTACATGTAAGAGCAACAGCATCGTTACAGACCTGATGGATAAAATACAGCCTGTCAAACTGAAAGAAATCCATCTTCCTTGTTCATTTCCATTTAGACTCCTCTTTATAACCACCATTCAGCATCCATGTCATGTGCAGCTCAAGCTTCCAATTTGTATTCCATAAACAGTGCCCTCTTTTTCCTTGTCCTTCTCTCACAATAAGCTGTGACGAATCTGTTATCGTGCAAGCTTCTTTACGCTAACTCCACTTAGAGAAACCCAGAGCTCATTCCATTTTTCAGGCTGCAGAGCCATCAGGCTGAGTAACTTGCCTCCCAGCAACATGCTTTTGTGGCAAGCAATCCACTCTTACCATGGGTAGGGTGGTGCAGACAGTTACGCTATACTGCACAGCAGGGAATAAATTGCCTTCTACTCTTCACAATTTTTCAGGTTGTTCTTAAAGTAAGGTGAAAGCAGCCCTGCTGGTGTCAATGAGAATTGTGTTACTGATCTCTACAGGAAAAATATTTCAGCCAGACTTTTTGGTTGAAGAACTAGAGCTGAACCACAGCATAGCATTTCAAATCTCCCTTCCTCCCAACGGTGGGCCTGAAGCTTGAGTGAGGATTCACTTCAAAGTCCTAAGTCGCTCTCTTCCCACACCCGGACAGCACAACCTCCCCATAAAACCATCACCTCTATAAAAGCTGTCCACAGCCCAGAAGGATCCTTAGGGTATGCTATGTTGTAAAATCAGTACAGCCTGATAGCACACAACCAATGAAACCACAGTTTTTTTACTCAAATTTTAAGAGAATAAACCTAAATACCAATTGAAAATGAAAACATTCCTATCACTGTTCCTAAAGCCATTCTCAAGATGCTAAAGGAACAGCAGCAGGAAAAGGGAAATCAGAAAAAAAATAAAAGCCCAGAGAAGTTACAGGGAAAGTGAACCTGCTTACAGCTTCACACGCAGACATCCTGCTGGCTAGAAAGATGGCTGTTTGTCTGCTGAGGGGCATTAACACATTTCTCAGTTCTATCTGATGGGAACAGCTAGCTGGGTTAACAAGCATTTTATCTTTGGATAACGTGTCACAGGCTTTAGAAAAGATCCCATAGGATGGAGAACGAATGTTTTCCCTTCTATTACACCCCCCGATAGAACAGAAGCCAGACTCCCACTCGCTCCGCCTGAGCACAAGATGCTGTCGCAGCATCTTTCCAATCGCCTCCTCTGCTCTGCAGCTGTCACCTCACCTTGCAGCCCAGCACAGCCTGCATGTGGCGAACAGGACCGTGGCCTCTAAAACTGGCATTACACCAGCTCACCGTTACCAACTCTCCAGCCCCCGCCCCAGGAAAAATGGGATTTCAACTTGGCCATTTATTTTCTCGAAATACAGATGACCAAAATCTTTTCCAGCCATCCCTTTCTGACAGGACGCACGCTCCTGTTAGGAAGGGAATTCAACTGAGATTGTGAAGGAGAGGAAGCAGCTGCTGTTGAACACCTTTCTTTTGTACCCCAGTGTGATTACCAGTTACATGCCTGGTTGTCTTTGCCCAGTACATGCCACCCACTTTATCTGCAGTGGTTTCTTACTGGCTTTTTCAAATCACATTTCAAGAGCTTTCTTCATCGTCAGGGTGAGAGGGCTTTTCTGCCAACAACCAGGGAGAGAGAATGAGGAGGGAAAGCAAAGCTTGCAGCTCTCATTAACAGAAGCACAGATCCCGCTGCACCGTCACGTTGCGTTATTCAACAGGATGATACAGGCACTTCACCGGGTCAGCTGTTTACAGCTTGCTTCATTTTATTCATGAGAAGCATGTAAAGCTGCTGCACAAGCTGGGCCAAAATCATCTGTTATGTAAATAGATGCAATTCACTAAGTTAAAACAGCATAGAGCTACACTGAATACACACACTGGTGTTCAGTTAGTTTGCCCCTTTATACAATAAAACAGCATTGTGTAGAGATGAAGAACCCATTCAGTAGAATGAAATGTTCCCAAAAAAGCTTCTTTAGCTTCATCCAAAAGAAGTAACAACTGCCAGTAAATAGTTTTTTCAACCTAAAGTAATTGTAAGGCACCATCTCATGAAACACAACACATTGCAAGTACGTTCATGGTTTCTCTCGGCTAAACACGTGGCATGTGCTAACTACCCTGTCCGGAATACAGAAACATTTAACTATGAATTCACCAACAGCACATGCGGGCACAGTGCCAGCACAGCTGATGGCAAGGGCTGCCACACCTGGTGGCAGCACTGCCGTTGGTCTGCAACCAGCTTGTGGAGGTGGGCCATACCTGCTTTCTGCTGCAATGGGCGGTGCAGGCTCTGGGCACACCAGGGACCACATCAGCTTCCATGGTCTAGGAGGAAGGCTAACCTTCATAAAGGATGAAAAGCCAGGTCTGGGTTTTCAGAGACAGCTACGATGCGGATTTCTCCAAAGCCATGCAAACGCTTGGCCTTGAGCAGCTCTGTCCTTCCTCTTTCTCCCACCAGTTTCGCTAGGCCCACTGACTGCACTGGAGTTCCTCCTGATGTAGTCACAGGAGGATGAGCTGGCAGTATTTGCAGTGCGTTTAGAAAGCAGAGTCTCACCTCTGCTTCCTCCAAACCTGCCTATGTCAAAAGAGAAAACCCAAACTGCTGGGACCTTCAAGACCCCAGTTCCTCTTCTCTGGGGACTTGTCTGTAGTGGCAGCCAACACTCCCAATCCCACTGCAGAGCAATGGGACCAGCCCCTGCCCACCAGGCAGCAGGAGGCTATCGGGTACAGCTGGCCCTTTGTACAAAATGGCTTTCTTCCAAGTAAAATCTTCAGTCATGCACTTATCTACCTTAATTATCTTTCCTATTATCAGCTAATAGGTGAGAACACAAAGAGGCCAAGACACATCACCAGGACTGTATGAGTAATACAAGTTCACTTGTCTCAAATCAGAGTAATCAGAAGCATTAATCATTTAATGTAGAAGCAGAGTTGCAATTTTCTTGCTAATGAAAAGCAAACCACACTGAACAGCCCCCGACAAGCAGGCAGGTTCTGAAATTGACTCTTTGTACTAAATACCCTTATTTCGTAGCATTCATCTGTGGGCAGCAGATACCGACACAGCCCCAGCCAACCACAAGTCCTCACTGCTCACTGAAGGAGGCAAGAGTTGATGGGCTATGCTGAGACACTGCAGACAAAGGGAAAGAAAAGAAAAGCCTGACACAGGAGGACAGCTTTTCAGTCTGGATTCACTGCACAACCAAGTGCAGTGTATGTGCTCTGCTTTAAAATTAGCTCTCTGGAAACAACAGCACACACCATGGAAAGAGTAGGTGAGACTATTTCTTGTGCATCTTGAAAGCAAGCACACAAGTCAGTGCTCTGCTGAGCCCCACCTTGCTCTTCAGTGCTGAGAGGATGTGAGGATGTTTCAGCCCCAGGTAAAAGAAGCTGACAAAAAAAAAAGTTTTATCACTAATTTTATTATCAACGCTGCTTGCACAGTAGTCTCACCTTTCATAAATTTATGTAGTTTAAACACGTGTGGGCCCCTTACACTTTCATTCTGACTCTATTACTTTAAACTGCTAGGGCTGATTTGAAATACTTATAAAACACATCCGGAAAGTTTCTGACAGCTGTCTGGGTGGTAGGGCCATGAAACAGCTCAGTGGCAGACAAGAAGGATGCAGGACACCTATGCTTTTGGGGGAGAGGTGTAAAAGCTAACTAGTTTCTAGATAATTATCTAGAAATGCTAGATAACTATCTAGAAATCAAGAAGCTCAGGATGCAAAGAGTCAGTTCTGGATCCTTCCACTACTTCCATTTAGATAGAGCTGGACAAGCCATCCATGCCCAGAACTTGATGTAGATAGATAAAAAAACCTGCGTCAACCATGGGAACTTTGGTTCTGTAAGTTTACGCAGAAATGGTCTCTGTGTTCTTGCTCTGACATACAACAAACTTTCTTCTCTGCTAACAAGTTACTCTCCTGTGCTTGCATAAATGGTCCTATTAAAATCAACAGGTACACTTTGACATGGTGCATGATGTACAAGCATCAAAAGACGGGCAACTCATGTTTACCTCTGCAACATGATATATCTGGGAAACCACAACAGATGGCGGATATGCAGCTTAGAGTCCAGACCAGAAACTGGCAAGATAGGAATATTCACCTTATCCCAGGCATGGTTATTTGGACCAGTGACATCTTCACTGCTCTGCAGAACTAGTGCAAGGACTAGGCAGTGCTTGGATAAATAGGTTTAGAAATTATCCTATAAATAAGTTGCACCACAGGCAGAAAGTACTACAGGCAAAGCAACATATTCAGTTTACATAACACTGTAAAAAAAAGAGTCAAGTTGCTACTATTCAAAACCTAAAAGAAAAATCAGCAAGGACATAAATTGCTTCTGGCTATCCCACAACAGCCAGCTCAGCATCTTCTGCAGATTTAATTATATTTTGGTTCAAAACATTCAGTACAATGCAGTAATATGTAAGTAAATAGTAACAAATGACCACATCCGTCCCTTTCTAAGCACAAGGTTAAGTGAAAACCAGCTATACAGCAGTTCACCTATTTCAATGTGAAGAAAGGTCAATAAAAAAAAACAGCATTTGAAAACAAAATACACATCCATTCAGCTACATTTTTTCCAATTCCTGAAACATTTGTTCTGCAATTGAAAAAATCGTCTTCATCCAAAATTCCTGCAAAATCCTATGTCTGTGCAACATGACAATGCAGTGTCATGCAGCATAATAGCACATACACAATCACACAACTAACTATATTCTTAGACCCTCTTCTTGCAGGCAAACAAAGCAAACAGCATCTGCCTCCTCTGCTAGGAGTCCATTTCATTATTTATCACAGAATCTTTCTTTGCAAGGCTTCTCTGCAGCATCCTCTCCTGAAAGCTCATTTCATATAATTCCACCCAAGTCACTGCTGCTTTTTCAGCTGGGTGTCCTGTGATTTGTTACCTACCAAGATAAATTTAAGTCCAAAACATCTGCTGCAATACCAGCAGCATGCTTTTCTCCCTCTCTCGGCAAAGAATTTCCAGATCCACATTACTCCTTTTCCTCCAGTAAGAAGCCAGTGTTTTTCTTCTCCTGGCATGCTCTTTCACCATCCTAACCTTTGAATTATCTGCTAGCTACCTAGTGGATTTCCTAAGGTTTAAAACAGTCTTGTTGTACTAAGACCTTTGTTCTTCCATTCCAAATGACTTAAGAGGTAAGTGACAGAACGTGATGATTTTCATCTGAAAGTACAAAACAACTCAAATGCCACTACCACATGCAATATTCCTCCTACACTGCCTTTTCTACTCAGAACAAGCTGGTTTCATTAAAGGACTCAGAGTATGGAACTCCATCTGTCCTGCCCATTTACAACATCCCAAGTGACGATTTTCAAGAAGTGACTAATATTCTTGGGCTCTTTAGCTTTTCAAAGTTACCGTATGGTATCTTCCAAAAGGTGGCCAGAACGCACTGCATTCTAACCTCTGTAAACCTCTTGTGATGGCTCAAGGTGAACACACCCAAAACCTCTGACAGTAAGAAGAGCAGGACACCTAAGTATCTTGGCCATTTTGTTCCAGGTTTACCCTTTCTGAAGGTGTCCTGAACGTGCAGTTCTAAAGTTGTGTACTGAAGAAAGGACCTTCAAAACCTCGTTGCTCCCACCTTGGCCTCTGTGTAGCTGCTGACACCTGAGCGAGGCAGCTGTGAAACACTGTATAGACAGACACATTTTGCCCAGAGAAAACTAACCATCCTAGCCAAAGGAAGAAGAGAATCAGGTCTGTGAATCAGTGTGCTTTGAAAAACTAATTGCCAGCACCACCTCTATGAGACTGCAGTTCCTTTTGAACTGACTTGAACACAGACCATGTTCATTTCTATCACACAGTTGTCTCTAGTCTCAAGAGAAGAGCTACAGCTTCAGCTTACATTTATTTGGCCCAGAAATGCCATGTTGAAAGCAAAGCAAGGGAGTCATTTTCCATCCGAGCACAATACATTCGACATAGCATTTATCCTACACAATCAACTCGGAGAAAACCGTGCTTTAGCAACTCAATTTTCCCAGAAGAATAGAAGTTTCCCAAATTGTACTCTTTGTTTGTCAATTTTAACCAAACTTAAGTGCCAAGAACACAGACTGGGCTTTTAAAAGTTAACATGAATTTCTGAGCAGAGTCCTTCTTTTTAATCTGAACTTCCATTGTCAACTTTGTAGCTGTCAAAACCAGCTGTTATCTTGGAGGGCTGAGCCAAAAATGAAGCAGAGGACTTAAATACTTCCTTAATGACTCCCATTCTTTCTTTGCTCTTGCTGAACAACATCCCCTGTAAGCCAGGGTTTCAAAACAGAAGAAAAACTCAAGAACCAAGAGCTTCTGAAATCAGAAAAAAACTCAATCTAAGAGGCAGAAGCACAGTTTCTTTAGACTGTGTCGTGCTAGTGGGGAAAAAAGTAGAATTCCCCTCACCTAAAGACAGGTATATACAATAAAAATGCTTGAGCTGATCTTTGAGAGTCCCCCTGGCAGACCAAGGAGAGAGACATGCGCTTCTCAGGTGTGACTCACTTTCTTTGAAGGCCAACTTTAAAATAGATCAGACAGGTTGCACCTTAAAGCACCTCTTCTCCAAACACAGAGGCAGTCCAGACGCTAAGGTATGGATTGCTCCACTGTAGCCACATAATATAGGTAAAGGGAAGTAAGTCTGATTTCCTGCCAAGTAACTCCAGCATAACAATCAAGAGTAATTGCTCACTCACTCAAATCCCAGAAACTGCTTTGAGAAGTTCATGCAATTTGATCAAGAAAAGGGGGGGGGGGGGAAAGGGAGTCTCCAGTTCAGTTCCACCAAGACATATTTGAGAAGCTAATTCCGTAAGGAATTCCTTTATTGTCCCTACTTATTTTAAAAAGGAAAAAAGAGTTTAAATGACATCTAACAGGAAGAGAAAAACATCAAATGATTTCTCGCAGGGCCCTATTCTTGTAATGCTGCTGAAGCCGTGCCAGAGAACAGCCAACGGTTTCAGGATAAATCTGCTTCATAACATCCATGTCCCACATTCCCACCCTGCAGCCACAAGTACGTACTACAACAGAAGGGGACAACTACGGCAGGGAACATTTTATCTATAACAACTCATGTGCCTTCATTGGTAGCATGAATCTCATTAGTAAACCATTCAGGCAGTATCACTGCGCCCAGTGTATTCTAAGAAAAACAGGATTCAAGAGTCCATTGACTTCTAAGCTTATAACACAGCAGGAATACACTTATTCTTCACCACCATGAGGACATGAGAGATATATTTAGAATCCTCCTGTAAACAGAACCACAGATGGAGAAAATTATTTTCTTGCAGAAGAGACTGCCAGCACATTTTGTGCCCTTGCAAGGGCACATACATCAGCACCAGATGATCTGTTTTTCAACACTGCTCCATTTAAGCACTGCAAAGCACAGGCACTCACTGCACAGAAACTATGCCAAGACAGCTCTGCTATTACACGTGTGAAGTGTCAACAGCCCTGGCTGGAGGGGGGCCTGAGATTTCTCCCTTGCACAGACACATGCACGCACCTGTGTTCACTCTTACAGCATCCTACATCGTGCTGTGGTCAAAAAGCTCACGTCAGCGAGTCAAAAAGCAAGAGCAAGGCTCTCCAACGGCAGCTCTGAAATGCTCATGAGCTCCGGCCTTTATGATGTGCACTATAAGCAGCAATTCCTGCTGCTGCAAAAAATATTGCCCCCTGCAGAAGACAAATGCACAGTTCTTTTGTTTTCAGTAACTTAGCAGAAATGTAAAGAAAACACCAACCATGAACAGCAAAGAGTTCTTTACATTTTGATTGCAAACACCAACACATCAGGAGGAACAGCAGAAACAAGCCTTGGGAGGGATGCATAGAAAGTGTAAGCTGGTTTTCATCTCAGCTTCTCCAAGGATTTTAGGATTTTCAGAACCAAATTTAAATCCTTTACCAGAACACATACTCAGAGGGAATAATCACGACAGCTTAAAAAGCCCAACCCTTGTAACAGATGGATTGCCCTTGCGGGTCAGCTGCGGGCTGCAGTGTCCCTTTTCTAAAGCTCTCTCTGCAGTGATACGCATCCCCCAGACACGAGGGCACAGCAGGCTGTGGAGCCACAATAGTCAGTGTGTGGCAGCGGGGCTGCCTCCGGTCGGGCAAGTTCCCCATCTATTTTGGTGTGCTTTAGAGTTGATCATAAGAGCAAGTGGTGTTTTAGAATAACAACTCTGAGAATCAAGTCAACAGGGACATGATCATTGAGTTGGTTTTGTCCAAATGGAGTTGGAAGTATTACTGCCTGTTCTGGGCTTTTTAATGGTGCAGAAATTTGTCCCTTTGAGCTCTGATCCAGCAAATTAATCTATCTACTGGCAGGCCCAGCAAAGCATGCAGCTTAGGATCTAAACAGTAGATATAAGTTAGTTTATAGCTATCAGCAAGATTAGAGTTCCTAAAATAAACCTGTAAAACTGTCTAATTCACCTTGAAAGATAAGAAGGTTTCTTTGTCCATCCAATCGCCAGAGAAATAGAAGATTGTCACTTGCATCATATACTTATTTTCCTCAGAGGCTTGGGTGCATCTCCACAGTCCTGTTCCTTGCAACTAGGGTGAATATGGACATGGGTTTGGGAGAAAGACAAACTCTTTCTGTGACTGTCATTAAACAAGTGTCTTTTATAAGATGATGCATTGCAGCATGTTTGTTTTAAATTGCTTCAAGTCCTTGAGTAAATTGCAATTAAATAAAGAACCCATCTAAGACTGTTTATGTATTTGTTGCAAGCTGTTTACACTCAGGAAAAATATTATTTCCTCTATCAGCTGGTTAACAAGCATATGAGAGTCACACTGAGCAGGCAAACACAAAATTCAAAGCTGTTCTTTAAAATAGGAAAACCTTCATCTTTTGTCCAAGGCTTTCCTGGCATTCTAGCAAGTTGCAACAAGAAAAAAATCCTGTAACTAACAGACATAAAAATCCTGCCAATAGTCCACAAAAAACACAAAACTAAAAGGTACTCATTATGACAACATAGAAGGACTGGAATAATCTCACCATCCCATCAGAAATCTAGAGAAAATACGTACGACTTCTGCAAAGATGCCACAAAACAACTCTGGTACAGATTAAAAATCAGGAAGCACTATCATGAAACTAATTGTTTCTGATTTAAATGTGTTAAGCAGGCATGTAGCTAAAAATGTTCTCCTTTTTCTCCGCCTCCATCTGTTGAGCAGATCTTGTTCTCAGTAGACAATCTGGAAAGCCATACCAACTTCGGTTCACTGCAGACTGAATCCTTTTTTTGCCACCGGACTCCGACTTTTAGCACTCAGGTTTAATTATTTTAACTACATTTTTAGTTGAAAATCATACTCACTACGTTTCTTGACTGACAGAACTATTTCTACACTACATTCCTTGAAAAACACTCTGAAACACAGTACCACGAAGTGCACTACAAGGCAGATGACAGAACACTAACTTCAGATCTATGTCTACTTGCAGGCTACACTTCCAACTGCATTTTGCAGGTGGGAATACTACAATTTTAAATTTACAGTCAGACTTCTGCTGAATGCAGTAATTGTCCTGTCAGATTAGAGGGCAGAAGACCCTTAGAAAGCCTTGTCTGCAGAAACTAAACGCGCCGTGCTGAAAGTACAGTTAGCAATGGGATGTTTATCTTGCAGAATAAACGCAGCGCTTAAAGCAAAGGGCATCTAAAGGCAGGTAAGCACACAGGAGATCTTCAAAGGGAGCCCTGGAGAATCTGGAGGGCAGGAATGCAGGGCAGGCAGCATGCGCAGGCAGCTCCTGGACAGAGCAGGTGGCTGCTAATATCCAAGGCGAGTGACCCCGCTGCACAAAGCAGCCTTGGGAGAGGCTGCCTTCAGTGCTCCAAGGAATGCTCTTAAACCTCAGTGCAACAAAACGTGACCCATTCCAAGATAAAAGAAGTCCAGACATTACAAACGAGGGTAACTTGCTCGTGCTGATTTCACACGCCCCCAGCCTTAGCCAGTTTCTCTCATAGCAGGCATTCATTAAAAAACTCAAAGCAATCCGTCACTTACTCCTACACACAAACTGTTTGATGCAGTCCTTGAGTACAGCAAGGGAACATCGGGCGAGATGCATCACTGTCATCGCCCTGCTTCTCACTATTTGCCATAAGCATTGCTACAGGCCACTGTTGGAAAACACATGACAGGATGTGCACAGCTTTGGTCTCACCTGGTGCTGTTATTATGCTGCTGCCTGGTGTTCACAGCAGTCATACGAGAGATGTTCATGTGCACTCATTATTTTGAAGTATTTTTTTCTGAACAATCAAGTGAAGTCCATAGGCTATGACGGCTAATAAAATGCTATGTGCAGGATGGTTTAAGGAACATGAAAAGTTCTCTTAGAGGAAGAAGACGTGCTTGCCAAAAGCAGAATGTGTTTTTATATGGTTAAGAGTATAACTGGGCTGGTCAGAGCAGCAACTGAGGCTAGGCTTTGAAGTCAGCAGCAGTGAAATATTCATGAGTCAAGAGGATCTTCCTTCAGAGCTAAGCTTGCCTGCCTGCTGACTTTCGAGGTGAGCAAAATAGGAACAAAATCATTGACTAAGCAAAAAAACTCAGCTGGGTTGGAATTCCTGACCCTGAACTATGGTCAAGACCATCACATCTCTTCAGACTCGCTTCTTACAGAGAATTGTAAAGGTCCTCTGGTCACGGATGCTGCCTTCCCTTGCGATGGTTATACTGCCACATAAATCACCATTGAACCAGCGTCAAGCATAAACCAGCTGACTCAGGGGCTCAAAGCTTTAACTGATTACATTGTTGGTTCAAGACCTACACTCATTTCAATAGCTTCTTGAGGGACAGCCTCACAACTTCTCTGAATTACCTAAACATCTAAAAGGCAAAACTCTCTTGAATGTCAGGCTGTTTATCTTCCACTATTCAAGATATGTGAAGTGTAAAATAACAACGCTAGTTTAAGCCTGGATCCAATTCTACAGTTTATTTACATTACTCTATTTTTATACCAGAAGGCCTGAAAAAGTTTTATACAAATCTAGAGCATCAAGGCATCTACTAGTTCAGATCTTTTCTTAGTGCAGCAACACGTTGCATTACTACCAAAACATAAGACCACAAACCATCCTATGCCACAAATCAGCTTTTCCCCAACCACAGCTAGCATTCTTCTTGTTACTAAGCATGCCTCCATATTCTCCAGGTTAGCACTGCCTTCTGTCATGCTTCACAGGGGAGAGGGGTCTAAGCTGCAGGAGCAGGCCTCCTCTCCTGCCAGGGCTGCCAAGGAAACACACAGTCCACCAGGGAGCTGGGAACCAGGCAGCGTTTCCTCACTGCCATGACGCAACCTCGCCGCAGGTACACCCAGCCAGAGTCCTGGTGCTCTGGAAACACAGCGGTGAGGTGTGGGGCCTTACATTGCTGGCTGTAAGCAAACAGCAGCAGTGTAACAGGTGTAAAGGTGAGGCAGGGGAGAACAGGGTTTCAGAGCCAATGGTGACACAGGTAAACACATCAAGGAGCTAACCTGATGCCAGTTCAGAGGAGAGCTGTGTTTACTTCTCCAGGGTGGGTTGGAAAGAAGCCAAGCACCAATGAGGCTGGAACAGAAGAGCAAGGCTGGCAGGGGCAGTGGGGAGCTGCTGTCAAGTCTCCTATGGGGGAACAGACCCAAAGAAATGAGCCCTATGCAAGGAACTCCTTATGCCTGGGGCAACACACAGAACAAGAGAGATGAAAAACAAAGGCAAAAGGGGCTGTGGGGACAAGAGACACTCCCCGTGCTGCCTGTGCCAGTGTTTGTGCTGATGGGCCATGAAGAAGTGCTCCCACCTCATCCTCTACGGGAGGGTTAACCTGTCCACAGACCAGGACGAGGGAACAGAGAGGAAAAGGGGGAAGCGTAGGCAAGAAAAGCAAGATGGAGAGCAGCACAGCACTAAATCACCCAGCTGTTGACAGGCATGCCATTCTTTCTACAGTCACGTGAAGCCACCACCTTCTCTGGGAAGGGACACAGCCCCTGGTGTCACCTTTGCCCCCCAGCCACGCTCCCATGCAACAAACCCAGCCCGGAACCTTCCTGCAGAAAGCACTGTGCTCTTGTTAAAACCATCGTCCTTAACCCAAGCCATTTTTTTCCCCTGGTTTGTTCAAAACCCTTTCAGGAGCACAGTAGTCCCCTAAATGTACACTGCTCTAACTCCTCATGTAGGTTTTTGTTATTTTATAGCTGCCTGACTCTTTCTTGTGCTGGATTGAATGGCTCATTGAATGGCTCATGAATTTTTCCTTTGGTCTTCTGTAGCCCTTGTGGAAAAATCTCCCTTGCAAGAGTGGAATTCAAAAGAAATTAATATCCCTGTGATAAGTATTATTTAGGACTTAAAGTATTAGGTATATACTTAAAGTATTTAGGACTTAAAGGTGAATCACATCCAGCTGATCAGTAACGTTTCTTAAGGAAACTTACTGAGTCCTGCAGCTGTTAAGTACACATTATACTCCAGCACAAAAAAACCCCTTTGGTCTCGCCACTTCCTTTTCTCCTGCTGTCACAGCTTCAGCTTCCTCTTTCTCTTTTATTTTCCTGATTAAACCAGACTGAGGTTTTTCATCATTGTGAAGCAACAACTTTATTTTCAGCTTGCTTCATGGTGCAGGCACTCCTGCTTTTGGGCAGGCAATGACCTAAGATGCTCCTTGCATTGCAGCCCAGTTCTGCTTCCATTTCTCCAGGCAGGGCCATCACCTGACTGCTTTCTCCAGTCTGCCCTGCCAAGTAATCAGTGCAATTCAAAAGAGAAAGCTAAAAATCTAGCTCATTCTTCACACAGAAAGAGCAGAAATCCTTAATTGTTGCTGACAATTTTGGATCACTTGAAACATCCCTTGAGACAATACAACAGGGCCTGAACAGGGCCTGCTTGGCCTCTTCTTGGACCTTGCGAAGCTCCCTGTCCAGTGGCGCTGAACCCAGGTGCCAAGGCCTCTCATGCACTGTCAGATGCCAATTTGATAATAGAAGAGGGAGTTTGAGGAACTTTGGCCTCTGGTAATGCTGTATAACGTAGCAAACAATTGCAGCCATGCAGCATCTGCAGAGCTCCACCTTCTAACCAATCTGTATTTCCCCATTTCCACAAGAAAACAGTTCTGGTTGTTAAGACAACTGAACACAGTTAAGCTCATCTTTGGAAGTAATTCACTCTTAAGACACCACTGTTATCATGCCCACCTATTCGGCACAAATGGGCCTTTTACTCGTAGGTGATTACTGGTGTGAGTCTTCTCAGACAATACACCACAGATAAATGAACAGCAACATTCATGCATGTAAGCTTCCTGCCCGTTCTCTCCAAACCTGCCAGTATCCCAGCCGTGCGCCTTGTTTTCCTGCGCTGCCTTTTACTGTCTGAATGTCTGCGCTGTAGCTAACATACACTCGCTCGTTGTCCTCTCTGTACCCAGCTGTGTCACATATGCTGCCTAACAAACTACTCCCAACTGGCAAATGACAGCCCAGAGCGCTTCAAAAGCATCCTAGAACTGGCTGATATTCTGTGAGCTGGAGAGGAAGCGTTTTAATTATCTGACTCTGCTCAAGGTAACGACGTGTTATTGACCTGCTACACTATAGCACACACAGACAGTTTACTCTCGAGGGCTAAGGTGCACTACGAAATTTAACAGGAAACCAACTTCTAACAAGGCAAGACAAAGAGCATTATTTCGTCCCTAGCTTTGATGAGAAATAATGTCTCAAGTACCAGACGCATTCAGTGATTGACCTTAGGTCCCACATAAGTCTGAGGGACAATTAGCAACTAAACCCACACCTTAGATGTCTTTTCTACCAGCATAGGAATAAAAAACAAAAAAAGCAAAAATGGAAACTGAAAAGTCTTCTCAGCTATGGCTTTGCAGAAACCAACTGTCCCTTTCAACAAGCTGTCTTGCCATGCAGTAACAAAAAAACAACTGCCTCAACAGCAAACACAACCTTCTGTGAATTCATTTCGAGTTGCTGTGTTCCCATGGGGATTCTTTGATGTCTAATAAAAGATCTCATCCTACAACCTTTCCTCGTGGTTCTCTTTTCTCTCTTCAGCTGCTTTACTCATGCAAAAGCTGAATTTCCTTTGGTCTTCTGCTCTACTACTGTCTCTTGTTTGTGTGACCGAAATTTCATTTTAATTTGAGCTTAAGCCCCACAACCACGCCAACCTCAGCACGTGTTAATCATGCGCGAGCACAGTAATGCCAGAGAACAGCAACTCCTAAACGCCTGCCTGCTCACCTGTTGAGCTGGAGGACAGCCTGCACCATTCTGGGCTATCAAGCCAGGGGACCCAAGTCCAAGGGAACAGCTCAGTGGCACCAGAGTTAGGTCAACAACGAGACTGAGTCAGTAACCATAACCATTTTCAGACCATCTTAGTAAAACTCTCTCTCATCACCTGGAGATCCCTGCAATCAAAGCTTGTTATTTCCACAGATAAACCCTTAACACGGCTCACATTGATACAGTATTTTCTGTAACTTTTTTGGACTTTCCAAAGCTAATACTGCAGAGTGTGGGTGTAACCTCAGGAAAAGTAGCCATGGGCAGCAGAAGCAGTACTGCATAGAAGCCTTGCAATTTTATGCCCACAGAGAAGATTTGTTAGAAAGAGGTAACTTCGTCTGCATTAACTAGACAATGTTCTTTCCCCCAAAGGGAGGGAATTAGTACCGTAACTGTAGGATCAAACCTATAACTCAACACCTACAAAAGAACTACAGGCACTGGTTTTAGCTAGCATTGGGAATTTAACAAGAAAACTGAAAAGCAGATGTAGATATCTGAGTTGTGAACATCTCTCTCCTCTCACCAGATCACTCTGGCATTGCAGCTATCATTCTTGAAAAGGTCTTGGATCGTTCTGCTGGGTGCTGGGATTAATGCCAGAACAGTTTAGCTGACTGTAGTCTGTAAGAGAAGAGCTCCTGAGACTGCTGGCCAGATCGGTCTGTAAACTCTTATCTAAAGGGTCTTAGTATCAAAAGCCATTAGATTTCACTATAAATTCATTTTTAGTAGGCCAAATCCTCAGGCAACGTACACAATCACATTGACTTCTCAGGAAGTTAAGTCCTCATCATCGGTGAGCATCTGTCCCAAGAGGCTGCGTTGTATTGGAGCATCGGAGCATACACGGAATGATGAGCACACTGCTTTGTAGTCCTATTGCTGAATCTGAACTGACACACATGTATGAACTCTGGCTCAGAGCAGCGATTGAATGCGTAACGCACAAGGAAGCTTACTCTTTAATTATGAAGAAAGCGTCAATCAATACCTGTCTGGGGCAGCAGCTGCAGCAAAGTTCCTTTTCACTATTGCTGAATCATTATCTTTCAACACCTACACAGCTTCACTACACCCACTGTTTACAGGGATGAATAGTGCCACGAGTGACCGACAGGAAAGCTTTACAAACCCATGAAGTGGTGAACGAACCTCTTTACAACATAGTCCACCCTGTGTCAGTCAGACCTGTCTCCTACTGTTCAGTAAAGGCCAAATACTAACACCTGCTGAGTACCTTCCATTGAACTGAGCACAAGACTGGGATGATTTCAGTATTTAGCTCCAAGTTAAACTATTTTTGAAAACTCATGAGCATAAGAACTAACTTTCTTTCACGCCAGCAGTGCTTTTCATAAGTATAAGACTAGATATATTAATGCTGGCTGATCTAGAAATAAGGGTTATTCTTTTTTTTCAGATTTCAAACAACATTCATCCCGTTAGAAAATGGAGCTGTGTCACAAGTGACCTTTTCAGAGCAAAGTGATCTATTCAAGGTGACTATCATCAGGAAAATCAAACCTGTTTTTCAGCTAGCAAAGGTCAGTATTTGTCTCTGCGCCTGAGTTAACCACTGCAGTTTCATCCCCCTCGAGCTCACATTATCTCTTGTGAGGCTTGTTCCCTGCATGGAATATAAATACCTCAATGTGTCCCAGCTGAACTGCTATGGAGGATCATCAAAGACTTAGTGTAGTACCTACTGTAGACTGCAGTCAAGTGCTTTATGATCAATGACTTGATTTCAGGATGAGATTCAGAACGATTAGTATGTTCTGTGCAGCTGCTGCTTTTTCCAGACTATAAAGTACATGGATTAAGTTACACACATTAGTAATGTCATTTTTCTAAGCTTTTTTGCACCTCTGAGAGCAAACCCATAGACTAAAGACAAGAGAAGTAACAACATTATAAAACCGCTTTCACAAATACCCAAGCCAATGAAGGGATCCAGTCGCAATCCTTAGGAGCGTTTGTGAATGCTATAGCTTAATTGCCATGCTAAAACTGTACTAAACAAATCTAAGCTATGACCTGAGCTAACAAAATGAGAGTTCACCTGCAGGTTACTGATCTACAGTAGTTAATGGGAGGATTTCCAATTTATGTAACACAATTTGTATGACCAGAAAAATCTTTTAACAATTTGTAAAATGGAGGTAACAAGTTAACAAAAGTAACACACTTTTTGCTCTTAGATAAGTACAAATACTACACCATCAGGCAAAGATCATACGTGTCACCTACAGACAATAATCAACGTGCTTCGCCCTTGTGACATTGAAAATGTGCGTGCTCTCCCACCCTGATTACAACCTCAGGCCCATCAGAGATGGAACATCCTAAGATCCTGTTGTTAAACTCATCTCCTTCAGAGCCATCCTTCTTTTTGACTGCAGACACAGAGAGGACTTGACCCCTCTCCTGAGGGCCCCTGTGAACAGGAAAACACAGGCAGGCAGCATGCTAGAGAAAACAGACCAACTCCCCTCTCCTTTCACCTTATTACGAGGGAGGTTCTAACCAATTTAACCACCACCCTTCACTACTCAGCCCTGACTGCACAACACAGTGACATGTGTCCCACACAGCCAAAAAATCTGGGAACTATCATTTAGTTTATTTTAAGAACCTCAGGGAGAAAAGCTCCAGCAGCAGCCAACTGTGACAGAGGGGAGGGCAAGCCTTTTTCCAGATGACCCACCCCTCCCACTCTCTCATTGAAGCACCAGCATATCAATTACAACATAAATTAACCGCCAGGGTGGGTTAGCAAATGATTAAGCACTGAACCGGTGTAGCCCATAAAGCCGAGAGAGAAACAACAAAGGAAAAGGAGGGCAGGGGAAGTTGGTCTGGATTTGGCCTCTAACCCCCTCCCCTGCCTGGACCTACCAGGAAGCTGAGCCCCGCTGAACTGTGCCATGCACAAGTCATCAGGGTGTGGTGAGGACATGGTACAGTCCCCAGGGAAACTTTTGCATCAGCTTTCTGAAGTGAAACGTTACAAAAATCCACGGTCTGCTGGAACTCTTGTACTCAAATGAGACTCACTCTCATGTCCAATAAAAGGATGCCTTTAGTACTTGCCGTGGCTATTGTACACAGAAATAGCATTCCATCTCACACGGAATATAAATAACTTTGTCACATTCATAAGCTGCTAGCACAATGCCACTTAAGTTGTGGTTAGAATTTAAAAGAGATCAATGAAGTTAAGTTCTGCACACCAAACCAAATCCAACAATTAAGGGCCTGAGATTAACCGGTTTAGCTAAAGCCATCTTAACCTTACAAAATAAATCCTTGCATTTCCTTAGCTTGGCCTATATCATAACCTACATGTCTATGGCGTGTGTAAGCATGGTTTAACTAAACCGGTTCCAAGTGAAATTCTGAGGATAAATACCTCTTATTATACAAAATTTTGATACAAGAATATCTGAAAAAAAGGATAAAAATCCACCAATGAAGAGATGTCGTCCCTAAATTCCATACTTGAAGCTGCAGTTTAAAGTAGTAACACAGGTCAGAAGAAGGTTCTTAGCTGGTAAAACTATCACAGCACAGACAGCAAAGGTTGAGTTAGGCTTCAAAAATACATTCTCGACATGCAATGCTCTGTCAAAGACCATCTGATTTGGACAGTTTGAAACTTGCATCTTGAAGTTTTGCTATTTGTCCAAAAGGCTCTGTTGCTCTGTTCAGATCAAAGGAAACGGGTAGGATGAATGATCTCTCAAAAGATAACAAATATAAAGAAAACCTTTGGCATTGTTTGGAGACAATAACCTAAAATAAAACTTAACTGAATTAAATTCCCCAACTTTTGGGAAGCATGGAAATTCAAGTCATGTGTAAAGGATTGATCAGGTACAGAGGGCTCCAAAATTTGGCAGAAAACCGGAGCATGTGCATCTCTGGAAGAAAGCAGGGCTGCAATTTGGGATTAAAGCTGGCACTCACTGAAGGAAATAAAAATTTAGCAGAGGTTCCATCATTCATTCCTTCCTCTTGAATTCCTGCCCACGATCCCACAGCATGTTTTAAAAAGTTAGAGACATTAGGGAACAGTTTCACAAAATGGAGAGCAAGCAGAAAACTTTCTAGTGAGCCAATTAAAGGAGATCACTGGAGGAGGTGGAGAAAACTTGAGTACAGAGCGTCCATAAGCTCCAAGTATGTTCATGTGGCCTGATGGCACTCCTGCAATTTTGCTTTTATTCCACAACACAATTCTGCAACGTGACAGTAACACTGAATGTGTCACTAAGTGCATGTATTGTGTTTCTTCTCCATCCCCCAATAAACTTAAGTCACATGTGGTAAGGCATGGTTACTCCAGCATGTACCATTTATCCTGTCAGACTGTTAGCATCGTTTATTCAGGACTTGAGAATGCAGAAGTGAGCAACAGCAGAAGGACAGATGAGATTTTGGGGCAACTTCTTCATAGTCACTGTAGAATGAGACTAAAACAGAAAGGAAAACATAGTAAAGTCATAAGGTTGCTTGGATTAAGAGCTTGGGATATGGGATGCTTCTGAACAACAACAACAACAAAAAAAGACAGAAAATGTGAAAAGATTTCAGAAACAGAGACTGATTCTGACACGCTCCAAAGCTATGACTTCTCCTCCATGAAATTAATAGGGTGCCTGAGAACAGCTACAGGTTTTTGTTTGTTTGTTTCAACAAGAGCAATTGCAAGCCACAGACAAATTCTAACCATGAAATTCCTTACCTGCATTCTGCAAAATAAAAGCTTTAGGGGAGTCTGAACCTTGACTGTTGCTGACTCAGGCCTACATGTCCAGCCAGCATCTGTGGAGAACCTCAGAAGGCATGCCATCCCCAAACAGGTACCTTTCACTCTACTTACCAAAAATCCCAAACAAAGTTTGCTTACCAACAATTCCAACACATTTTCCAGTTGTTCTAAATCTATCCATCCCTCCTTGTTCCTGTTCTGATATGGCGTCCTCTGCCCCTGCTTCTTGCAAGACTGAAGTCTCATCAGGTTACAGTAACGGCCTATATCAACATCCTGGTAATTCTGAATTTCAGAATTTCCAGTTTCCAGTGAACTCTGAGGTAAACATCCTAAATCTTAAATTCAATGCGAGACTGAATCCCACTGAAGGCCAGTCAGAAACATGATTCATTCACTGACCCTGTACAAAATAAACAAAAACTTCCGACTTTCTCCTCATTAATATCTTTGTTTAGATGTCTTGAGATATTCGAGCAAAAATAAACCTAGTGACACTTGCATAGAATATGAGAGCAAATAAAAGGTCTTTGCAGCAACAACAGTCTCCCAGAACAGAGACTTTAGGTATTTGAAACAACATATTAAGAAGTTGCTGTCCGGAGAAGACTGATATTTACACAGCCTATTAAAGAGATCTGAGCACCAGAAAGTTTCCTTTGATGTCAATGGCAGCTGCCAGATGCGCTGCACTTCTGAAAACAAATCAGTGTGATGCTTTGACCTCTGGTCATCTTCTCAAGTGCCCTGTTCTGTTAAAAATTGTCATTTCAGAGAGGGAGTTCTACAGCTGAGTGACTATTCAAGAGCTTAGCAGGAACTCGCACACAAGACTGTTGGCCAAAAAAGAAAAAAAAATTCATTTGTGAGGAATTACTGGGTCTAAGAGAAACAGTAGTAGTAGTAAAATAGTAGTACAGAAGTTTACTTGATATTTGAGCAACAGATGCATTTTGACTTTTATCATGTAATTACGCATTTCATGGTTTGATAAGTTCTTTTAACCTCTCATTATCACTCTTCCAAGAGGTTGTTTTTTCAGGCAGTTTACAAACTCAGTGCTGTCCCACCTATCTCCTCCCTCCTCTTTGGGATGTAGGAGGTTTCTGTGGATAAGGTGCAGACTAAGGTTCAGGAGATCAGGGATTAGGCTCTTGAATGCAGTCAAGTGGTTATGGAACAAGTCAGGAGCCAGGGGTCCAATGCATAGGCAACATTCTTCTCAGTGGGTGCGAAACGGGCCTTTATTTAACAACCAACAAAGTAAAACAGCCAGGTTGCACTCCAAGTTTTGCCAAACCAAGTACTATGGCTGAAGATACAACGAAATTTGAGTAAAAACCTTCAACTCCAGAGATTTTCAGAAAAGCTGCCAGCTTTACATCACAACTTCATGTCAGTCTTCCATTTGGAGAGCAGGAAAAGGAAGAAGTATTCAAATCAGGGTCAGAATTGAACAAAATCAGAAATGCTAATCATACACTAAAACAAGCAATTTAAAATGAGCCGAAGAGTCAGAAGTATATTCAAAGGCTACTTCCTACAGTTCCACCCTGCTGACTACACTGTTCCAACATCACTTGCTCCAAGTCACTAGGTTTGTCCTCAGTCACAAGGGACTGCATGCAGAGATCGTGTGGGAGCCTGAAACATTGCTGCAATGCAAGGTCTTCAGAAGTATACACAGCTGAGCGTGACTGTTCTCAACTAGCAGACACTGAATGGAACTAACAGCAGTCTGGCCAAAAAACAAAGAGCAGAACACAACACATGGAATTCACTGCAGAAGGTAACTCTGGTTCCTAAAAGGTAGCCTAAGTTCAAAATTAGACCAAAAATTTCATGGAAGAGAAATCTATCCATGGCTGAAAAACAGCCACATACTGAAAATATTTCAAAGACACGGAAGTAGATGGGGCAAATCTCACCTAAGCATGCCCTCTTGTTACTGCTCTCTGGGTATTTACATATAGGCACAGTATATTCCTTAGTAGACTGCAGCCATCTCGAGTCTGACCCTGTACTGTCACTGCCATGGGCTTAGTTATACCTGCTAAGAGATTATCTGGATCAGGTAGGTACTCTGTTCTTCCTAGCCATTATTGCATGGCCACACAATTCTTCCCTAAGTTTCCTTACAACCAATAGATTTGAGTAAAGCAAGACTGTTTTGGACCAATGCAAACACCCTGAATTACTCACAGAGGAGAAGGGCTATGGCAAAGGTTCTCATGTCACACACAAGCATAAGGTGGGTAATCAAGGGAAAGGCACGTTTACAGGCTGCCAAGTAACCCATCATCCAAAGCCCAGCTTCACTGCACATTTTCCTGGCGTTCCCAAGAACACAAAGGTGCCATCTTGCAAGGCAATTTTCATGGTTCACGAGTTGCCTGGTGGGCTGCCTACAGCGGCCCCGTGACCAGACAGCTGTTACTTCACTCACACAAGGGGGGATGCATGCGACAGCTTTCCTAGCAAAAACCGCTCCAAAAGGACCTAGTGGAAGGAACAAGATGCAGTTCCTGTTAACAGCCTACACAAAGCAAGAAGGAGAAATAAACAGACCTCACTGCTATAGAATAAGCAAATAAGCAACTTCAAGCCGTTTGCTTGCTCTGCCTTTTTAGCAGTTCTGATCCTCACCACATGTTTAAATGTAATCACCCCAAACCCTACTTAAGGGCAATAACATCTCAGGACATCTCAAGGAAAAAGAGAAAAATGAAAAAAAAAAATCAGACCAGTCACAGAAGTCACATGCAGCAACGAATGAAGGAAGGACACTGAATATCAGGAGCTACAGTACTCAAACCCTACCTTAGTAAATATGCTACTTTTACATTTTTACGTCAACTGTATTCACTCCCCCTGCCTAGGCACTCAAACTGCTGCAGCGAAAGAAAACATGGAAGGTGGCAACAGACCATAATGCCAGCAGCTGCAGCTGATGCAGCTACCTGCCACCAAAAAGGCTCATTCAGAAAAGGACAAAGTGGAAACCTGTACTGTACCCCTGTAAAACTGAACATGAAATCCGAATGTTTTTGCTGTGAAACTTTACAATTGAGAACTAATCCTGCATTAATTGATGCATCAGCTGAAATCAGTGTAGGAGGAATAAATATCACTAACGCTAAGAGCTCCAGGCATAAAGCCATGGTATCTGATGAACAGCAGCTGAGATGAAACTGGGGATGGAGGGCTGTTAAACGAGGGGTGCTGGACCGCAGGCTGCTGTACTAATGCTCTGCCAGTTCCCATCAGATGGTGTGTCTCTTTAACTAAAAATTCGGTTTTTGTTGTTTGTTTTTTTTTAAGAACTCAATGCTGACAAGCTTTATGCTACATGCACAGAACTGGCAGCTCTTCAGATGCAGGTATTTTTCACTGGACAGAGCTCTACTAGCTGTCAACCTGAGACAGCATCACACCTTCGCTTAGATTTTGTCTTTAAGCCCTGTTTTTGAAAAGGGCTGGGGGAGAAAGAAACTGATTGCCCCTCAACAGCCCCTTTCCTCTCACCCCCACAGAAGGTGCCCGAGCTCCAGGGCATTTGCAGCCCAAGCAGAGCTGCGCCACAGTAATCGGCAGCTGTTCAAGGGAAGCACATCAGACAGCATCAAAACACTGCAGGCCTGGTAATGCAGATTCCCAAACAAGCTGGGACTGCTCCGTAACCACCCTGCCCTCCGGGTGGGGGAGATGCATCAGAACAGCAAGATAAATCAAACACCTGACAGTGCGGGACATCACAAAGCCCGTTTTAGTCAAAGCTGCCTGTCTCTTTGGGAATCTGCCAGTTAATAAAACCAGGAGATGAACGGCATCCCAGGATGTAAAGTTAAATGAGAATGTGCTGCTTAGCAAGGGCAACCTGATAGTTGTGTCCAAGGCATTTTTTCCCTGTAGTGTACCTCCTATCTCACTCAGCCAGATTAGAATCAGTAATGTTCCTGGTTCAAGTAATGGTCCTGGATTTTACTAGTCAGTCCACATTCAGGACGTGTAGGAGCTGCTGCTTTTTCAGAAGACTACAGGAGGCCAAGAAAGTAGAAATACACTTGAAAAGGAAGGCCACATGGAAAAGAGCTGTCCTGACAGGACAGGGAGCTGGGACAGGTCCTACTTCCCACCGCTCCTTGCTGCAGAAAAAGCAACAGTCACCTTTTCTGGGACTGCTGCTCCACAAAGAGGATCACAGTGAAACTCTTCAGAGCAGAATATATTTCATGTTATTTGCCACATGCCTAAACACATTCTATATGGCTTATATGTTGATCTTGTGCATTTTCTCTTTCTGTCCCAAGCCAGTCGCCTCCCTCCCTGCCTCCCTTCCCTCTCTCCTGCACCAGTCAGGTCAACTTGAAACACAAAACTCCACCAATTCCTCTCTTTCTCACCACTCTGGTTAACAGGATAGACAGACAAACTACGATTTTATGCCATTAAACACATGCTGCTGTGCTACATGTATGGAAGACCACCTTTATTTATTCTTTGGGTGCAAGCAGCAATTTCACTGTCTGCGGACACAGTAGTTCATGCAACAAAACCTGTCATATTTTCTGTTCTCTGAAGCTCAGTCCTACATTCCAAGATTACTGCCTCTTGAGAAATTCATCAAGAAGCTGAAGTCTTGAAGTCCAACAGAAAGTTTCAAAGATGAGCTGCAGACATTTTAGAAGAATTATTACGAATCCAAAGCCCCTAATCTGCTACCTACTGCTACTATAAGTAGAAATAGTTTAAAAACAACCCCACAAATCAGGCCAGCTGTAAAATTTAGGATTCCCTCTTCTCCCTTCATCTCAACCACGTCCAGAGTTCAGCCTGTATTATGTTGCTGCTCCAGTATTCAAGAACAATTTTAATACTGAACTCTTCATCTCTCTGTATTCAGAAACTTCAGACTTCCCTGCAGCAATTCAGAATATTGTCATAAACACTTTTAGCACATCATGCTATTTAGGACAAAAAAAAAAACAACAGGGTTTGATATCTGTGTTGGATTGGTGATCCTCTAATAAGCCCCCAACTCTGATCAAGTGCTTCAGAGAAATTACCTGCCCAACTTCAGAAAGCACACCTGGATCCTTGGCAGGATTCCTCTGTTGCCAGAAATAAAGTGCAGGCAAACTTCATTCATTTTTATCCTACCTAATACAATGGAACTGAGTAGCCTCCTTAGCCATATAAGTATGCAGTTCTGTAGCTTCTGTTATGCAGTGAGCATCTGTTTTCGTTGAACTGTCAACATTAAAACCTTGCTTTTCTTCCTGTCTGCTCACAATAAAGTATACCACAACGGTACTCTAATTCTTACTTCCAGCATGTCCTAGCAATCCAGCAATGGTTTGCATTTAAGCTCATCTGCTACGTCTCCAAATCTTTGCAGCTCTGTGAGGTCCTGCCAACGTGCTGCAAACTTTTCTAGTTTTCACTAACACGTAGTTATATGCCACTTGCCAATTCCGCCCCCTTGCTGTTGACCCTTTCTGTTCATCTATACACTAGCAGACAACAATTGTTCAATTTGAACTTCTAGCCCTGATCCTGATAGCTTGTGTCAAAGAAAAAATACTTGGAATTTTGATTTGCTTCCCACTGCCACAGAACACAAGATAAACAGGAAATACATGACATGTGGAAATGCAGACCAGACGCACAGGAGGCACCGCTTACAGGCAGGAAATCAATAACCACTCACAACTGTCTTCTCCAATTCAAAAAACATTAGGCAGACTTACCCAAGACCATGCCAGATAAAAATATTTTTCTTCATTAAAGTAGCTGTAGTACTATGCTAGTACTATTTGGTCAAGCACTGGAAGAGGCTGCCCAGGGAAGTGGGGAAGCCCCCGTCCCTGGAGGTATTTAAGAGACGTGTGGACATGGAATTAAGGGACACGGTTTAATGGTCCAACTCTGCAGGTCATGTTGAGAGTTGGACTTGATTTTGAAGGTCTCTTCCACCCTCTTAATGATTCTATGATTTCTAGCTTACCTTAGGCTTAAAGAAAGCTCCAGTTTTGTCTTTGACACTTTGCCAGGCCTAAGCTATCGATCTCAAGGAGACCTGCCCTGCAGGAATCAAAGATTATATGAGTGACATCTCAAAACAAATTCATGTCACTGCTTTCAGAGCAGGACTCTCCCATTACTTTCTCCAGATAAGCAGACTCCTGCATTCTGTCTTTTCCTCATTGCTCACCAAATGATCATTCTTTAAAGTATGCCCTTTAAAAATCAGTTACCAAACCTCCCACATAAACGAAAGGGGAAAAAATTCATCAGAGTTCTAAAGTTTATGTTATCAGTGTGATATACACAGACTCAGACTGCATGGAAAAAGTGGCATAAGCTCCCTCTGGACTGTAGCAGCTTTCTAAATTTCTTCCAGGTGATGAAGACAGTCATTTAGAAGGGAATGGACTTTAGAGAACACACAAATCAGTAGAACTAGGGAAAAGCTCAGCCTAAGTAGGAGAAATCGTGGTGGTGTTTTTTTGGAAATAACATTCACAGGGAGGTTTGTGCCTGGATACCATTGCAACAAATAAGCTCACATACACCAGCTTGCCAACAGCACCTTTGTGTGAGAAGGCTGCCCTCATTTCTCATGTACTATTACCAAATTCTGGGACAAGCTGCAGTAATTGTTGAGGTAAAAGCATGAGGGGAAAAAAAAAAGAAAGAAAAATGAACAAATCTATAGACAGCTTACAAAACCTTATATAGACCTCAAATTTAAGTGCACTCAGAACCATTTAAAGAGCATTTTCAGCCAAAACAGCTATATCACTAAGCATTTATTTTGAAGCCTTCCCTAATTTGCATCAAACACAGGTGAGCCCATGCTCAGTGCCAGTCAGAGTGGGTCAGAGACTCACAATGGCTCCAAACATTGCTCTTGAGGAATGGGTGAAAGAAAATAATCACCATGTACACCAGAATAGTTTTTAGAAATAACTAGAAATAGTAAGGACCAGCTGAAATCAATAGCATTTTATCTTCTGTATCTCTGGGAAGGGACAGAGTGCCTAGCACAGCTCAGAGTGTGTTGCCCTCAGCTCTAGCAAACCTATGGCAAGCATGCAGGCTGCTGCCCCAAGGGATGCTGGCTGCACCCACTGCTGCCCAGATGGGATATCCCATCAGCAGTTATCCATTCCAACTGGACAGCAACAGCACCATCTATGTTACATAGCCCACCTAGAACACAAACCAAGCTGAACAGAAAGGACAGCAGATCTTTTTTGCCAGGTTATGTTGGTTTGGCCTTTCATATTACACTCACTCTAGTACTTATTAAAAAGTTTCAAATATACAGTTTCATCCAGTGGCAAACCTAAGTTCCGCAGTAAGCCCAAGGCTTTGCAACAGCTCATCCAGAACAAATAGCACCTTCTATTTTCACATTCTCCAGTTTGCTTCTTTTTGTATTTCCAGATCTGCACAGTGCCCTCAGATAAAGGGCAGAGCTGGTACTTCAAGCAGTGTGACAGCTGGGCATGCTGTTACATGATCTATACCTCCCTGGAGTCTGTTCTCTCTCTCTATATGTATAAATACATAAATATAAATACACAGAGAATATATATAATAGGCAATATATATTTAAGTGTACCTGAAATGTTTAGTTGTTATACCTTTGTGACTTCCTAACCCATAATGGCAGGAGTAACTGCTGTACTTAACCTAAAAAAGCCTATTCCTTCCATACCAATGGTATTTTATTTACATGTTATACACATTTCTGTATCACCTATGATTGCCATTATGATTGTCTCATGCTATGCTTTCATTTTAAGTAGCCATTCTTAGCTATGTAACTGGTAGGTAAGAGAACAATATAGAAAACAGCATATAGGAGAGAACATACAGAATATAACAAGAATTTATACAGAACAATAACCTTTTTTCCCCTTCCTTCTATAGACTTGCATTTGCATTCTGTTTGTGGTGGTTTTGGTCATCTGTTACAGTTATCCAGAACTGAAGATATGTACCCTGCTGTGCAGAGCTATATATTTAGGCCAGCTGCCAATGCTTCCTCCAAATGTGATCCAAGCAGGATGCATATATAAACTGTTAGGGCATAGAGAAGAGTCAGGTGATGAGCATGCAACAGGCAAATTACTGTGCTGGATACGAATTCTCAAGTCCAGACCTGTCAACACATACGTGCTTTTGGTCTACTGATGGAGCTGTGCTGAAATAGTCACAGGACTTGTTCCTAAGTTTGAAAAAAACTAATCCTGTCTAAGCTTTTGACAGCAATTTTATATAACTTCAGCCAGACCAAAACCAAGCACATTTCCCTATGTGCTGCAATGTGTATTTGCTGCACAATTAACATGATAAAAGTCTGCATTTTTGACAGTCTTTATTATAAAAGGTTTGCAACCTCCGCATCCCACAGATCTCTGGTATGCCATCTGTCCCTTAGATATATTTCCCGTTACTCAAAACAAAGGAGATGTAACAAAGTCCATCCTGTAAGCAATAAAGCTAATATTGTTACCTATACTTGTGTGCATTACCAGTTTCAGTTGTGCATCCCATTACTTTCTGCAAACCAAGAACCCCATTCAATTTTGTTACATCAGCACATGGCTTTTTCGTAAAAGCAAAAAAAAAAAACAAAAAAAAGACCACAACACCACCAACAAAAAAAATCCTCACACACTCAGACTTTGAGAAATTTTAGAGAAATAATATTCTTCCTCAGTACCAGAGAAGCTTTTAAAGATGTGTTTTTAATACTGACTCCTCATCCTATCAACATTACTTCAGAAGTCAATTTAACATATACCACCATGAGCATCCTCCAGATTAGTAACAGACTGTGGAAAGCAGATGTTTTCCCGTTACAATCCTAACAGGCACATGGCAGCCAAAACCTTTCCCAGTGAGTCACATTTTCGCAAACATCACATTCCTTTGTTGTGCTTGGAAATGAAGGCAAAACACTGATGACCCCTGGCAGACTTCTCTCTCTCCCACCCACACCCCGTGAGCAGTCCAGGGAGATGAAGCTAACCCACGAGCTCCACACAGACAGGAAAAGCTCCTCTTTGGAGGCCAACTCCCATTTATTTACATGTCACAGCTGTATTTCAGGCCTTGCCTTCTGCTTACGACAAGCTTTCATTTCTCCCAAGAGATGAAGATTCTCTTTTCCATCTCAATTTTCCACCTGTCAAGAGGCAAAAGTCGTTCAAATTCAGAGGCCTAAAAGGTAGAAGGATTCAGGATACTCTTTGTATGGGTTGCTATGTAATTATTAATGCTACTTTGATCTGGTGATAAGTAGCTGGAGAGGATTTGATTTATTCCAAGCCCACTGAGCCTCAGAACCTTTGGAAGTGTTCTCTGCATTGGACAAAGCTGTGTGTTAGTTTTAATATCTTGCTTCTACTGACACCCAGCAGGTCTATTACAAAGGGAAGGCCGAGTATAAAAACACTGAGTACTTATAAAATAATTTATCCCCAAGGAGACTTCACAGCCTTGAAATTTACAGCCATCTTATCTAGCCTCAAATTGACTGCTTATGCTTTTTGACACTCAGTACACTAATACGAGGAATCCCTCTCACACATTAGTGTCACATCAGTTTAGGAATTCTGACAGTGACAGATAAGTTGAATGCTATTTGGGAAACCAGTTTTGCATGTCTTTTTGCTTGGGATGAGAAGTCAGCATCTTGAAAAAGCCCTGTCCTCACTTGGACACGTAGTAAAAAAGAAAACCTTTAAAAGGTAAATGAACACTTTCATTAATTCAAGATGTTGTATAATACAGCTTTAAATATAAGTGAACCATTATTTAACTAAAGTTGCTTATTACCTGCATTTCTCTTAAGCACTTTCTAAAAAGGTTGGGTGTGGAGATATCGGTGTTATTCACTCTGTCCATGAACAGTTGTACTGTAGATTTAAAAAGGTAACAAACCCAGTTCACAGCACTAACTCCAAGAAGAAATTAGTAATTGAGCTTTCTAAATGGCGGATGTAGTACACCGTTACTGACTTTTACCATGTGACAGCCTCTATTTGCAAGACACCAGCAACAGAATTCCTGTTAGCTTCAATGAAGCGTGGAAAACAAAGCTCTGTAAAGAACTCAGGATCTGATAATGTAAAGTGATTTCTACACAATTTTTCATGTCGTCTTAACATCTATTCTGATACTTTTATTATCGGAGCTTAACTTGAAAGCACTCTAACAAATCTGATCCTCAGCTGCTAATATGCATAGGGAAAAAAAAAATACACATACACACCACTGAAACCTCCATTCTCCCCAGCCAAGTTGCAACTCATCTGACTTTCCACTCCAGAAAACAGAGTCAGTGCTCCTGCCAGAAAAGCAACTGAAATGAAACACAGAGGAATGTCCATTCCTCTGCTCTACAGGGTAGGTATTTACAGTATATTTTGGAGTTTTGTCCTGGGACACAGGTTTAAGTGACTCAAAACTCAGGCTTCCACTATTGTCCAAGAAATTACTTCACACTTTTCACCATTGCAACCTGATTTTCCTCTGACACAGGAACATTTCTTTTCTTCCCCAGTCTCATCCTGTTCTAACTCTTCACATCATCAACAGCTTAACTGTTTGCTGTCTCAGCTCTTCTTTGAAGATCATCGTACATGCTTCCCGATCCATCTACATAATTTGCCAATTGCTTTCCTCTTCCCATCAATTTAAGCGCTCTCCAGTTTTCTTACTCATTTCGTAGTCCACACAATTATCAGAAAGGTATTAGAAAAGGCTACAATGATCTCCTGTTATCTGTGTATCAGCTCTTCTGCATATATCCTTAGAGATGCTTACAAATTTGCTTCTTCAGGCTCTTTGTTGCTTCTGGTTTGTGTTTGAACACTTGGAAGAATACTCTGGGCTTTGTTGCAATTACAATTCACAAGCAGCACCACTGCCTCGTCCTTATTAGTGCAGATGAAATATTTTCAGCCCTACACAGCTTTATCAGTAAAACAAAGCACAAAGGCAGCTTCCTGTAGAGTAAGAGGGAAGAAAGCTGTTGTATGCCAGGTGCTCAGCACTCACAGAGTAGGGCCCTTCAGTAGGTGCAGTTGAAGTAACAATAGACAAGCTGTCCTGGTCAGACCAAAGCACTGTCCAGACCTTTTTTGCATCTCCAGGAGTGTGTTAACATGCAGATCTTCAAGATGAGGGTTACTGAGACAGGTCTATTTGACAGTCTCTCCAGTAAAGCATGTGGGAGCTGAGAGTGCAAGCACAAAGCTTTACTGGGTTGGATGGGGAGTCTGTGTGTTGAGCAATGCTCAGTGGATTTCTTTTTGATGAGTTTTTATTCAACAAGATGTAGGGCTGCAAGTGCAATCTTTTACTATGCAAAGGGAGAAGAGCAGTAAGCCTGAGAACTTCCAGCAGAGAAATATTAGCACTTCGCTGGGTAGTTTCTGCCTTTTTTCCTTCCATTATAGCATCTCACAACTTCAAACAAAATCCTGTCTCTCATTAAATTATGAGAGCTGCCAGCCTAGTGAGACACTGACAGCCACTCAAGTCCCGCAGAACACAGCATTATTAGTAATGGTGTGATCAGACAACTTACTTTGGAAGGGTACTGATAGTCACCACTGTTCAGCAGCATCAGCCCCTTATTCATCCCACCAGCTCAATTTCATCTTTTATTTACCACCCAGCAGGATTTATTTATTTTATTTTATTTTATTTTTTAAGGCATGTACTGGCCAAAGGAGTGCAAAAGCTCCAAGCTAAAATATGCCAGCTCAAAGAGCTGAACAGGGCTCAGACAGTGGTTGTCTGTCCCTCGCATCCTCCCCTTCAAACCAGGAATAACTTATTTCCCCAGTCATGAAGTTACAAGTCACCAAACAGATGGAGTGGCATTCAGTGACAGGAACCTTTACTGCAGCAGTACAAGACACAGACACCCTACCGCAGGGCTAAAGGGCAGCATCTCACGAAATCCAGTTACCCAGTCAGATGGAGACTTAATGTGTAAGATATCTTTCTCTCAGGGCTATTTCTATCACAGACAAAGACAAGAAAAGAACAGCCTTCTTGTTCTGCCTCAAGAGGACAAAGACAATTTGCAGCACTGAGACCATGAATCAGGCAGTGAGTGTCCTGGGGAGAAAAGGAGCCCTCTCACATGCCTTCCACAGCATCACTGTGACGCTGCTGACCTGTACATAAATCTGAATTCAGAAGCAAACACACTGCCCCATATGCTTTAACAAACAGCTTACCTAAGACATGCATTGCTAGCCACAAGGACAAATGCTGGCCATGGAAAGCTCAGGGCAGAAAGCTGTCCCAGAGCCACAGCAGCCCAGAAGGTGAGCTGGAACACAGCAGCAGTTGGAGGTTTCCATTTGGCATGTTGGAAAGCTCAACAACATGCTCTTGCTATCAAGCTGCAAGCAGTTAACCACTTTGCAAACATACACTTTCTATACAAGAAAACACTGATTTCAGGATCTGGTAAAGGGTCCTACATTTGTTGCTTTGATGCCATCACTAACATGTTAGGAAAAGCCTTAGAGTTCTTGCTATTTGCCACTTGAAATGGGTCTTCTTGCATTTTTTGTAGAGAGCTCTCCAGCAGAAATGCATGTCAAAGATGACAAGCAAATGCCAAATGGTTGAGTTTAGTTACTGCTTTGCTTCAGGAGACGAGGACTGCTTCTGCTGCCTTTATCACAGCGCACAGCAGCTTACCTCAAGCTGCTGGGGCTCCTGAGTAAGCAGCTAACTGCAGACTGTCCAAGACAAGAAGCACATTTGGTTCCCCTGTATGGCACTAGTGCTGTCTGCAGAGCTGCAGGTGAATCCTTGCTGTTCGGTTGGGTCCCGACACTGCTTTCAGTTGTCCAACATACGGCCACTCTTGGTAGCAAAGCTGGCAGCAGCTTCCAGAGAGGCAAGGACCCACAGAGCATCTCCAACTCCGAACTCCATCTGCACCCACACAGCACCACGTCATGTTTCTGAACAGGCTCAATGGTCAAGCACTGAGTTTTTATCGCCTCAGAGAATTTGTTGTGTTTCTTCTAGAGACTATTAAGACTTGTTACAAGTTTCTGCATCTGGCCCAGGAAATGCATGAGACCAATCACACCATCGTTCTTCTCCAGGCCTTCTGAGCTGCTCTTTCTTGAGCTTCTTTACATCAACACTATCTTTAGGGGTGTTAATTTCATGCTTCCTACCTACTGTAAAGCCCCTGCTCCAGGAAGGCCAGCAAACTCAGGCTTAGTTTAATCCATGTGAATTGTTCCATTGAGACTAATAAGAAAAGGTAGCATATAAACTTAAGTGCTTTGCTGAACTGGGGCCAAAGCCTCCTAAACCATTTTAACCACAGGAGACAGAAATCAGAGCCTCAGGCTTTTGCTCTACAGCTTTATATCATATTACGAAGTTCCCCACTTCCAGACCCCTTCCTTCTGAATTAGAGCCAAAAGGCTTACAGGCTTGCCCAGAAGACAGTCAAGTTTATGACTTGACTAGGGTTTTCCCACATCTTGTGCCATTTCACATCTTCTTTCCTTTAGTTTATATGATATTCTGTCATCTCTAAATGAACCCTACTTCCTTAAAGAAAAAAGCAGGAAACCAACACCCTAGCTCAGCATCAGCAACTCCCTCCACCACCAGACATCTACATCAAGCCAACTCCAAATGTTTTCTCATGATTTTCAGAGAAGCATTAGCCTGTGATACCAGTAACAGATTACTGTTTTCTGGCTAAGTATGCCACTAGCCCTTTACCCCAACACCTTACAACAGATTATTTGGATCTACAGTGCACGCTAAACAGGATCTGATGATTACAACATTATTTCCAAACCTGAGCTCACCCATCTAAGGAAAAAAGAGAAAAAAAGAGGTTCTCCACAAAATTCATGGAGTCATTTTCAGAACTGCATGGATTTTTGACAATGTTTCTAAGTAAAATATTTGATCTCCTTTCAATTTTGAACCTGCAGAATTTCCAAGCAAGCTGCAATAACCACAAGAGAAACTCGGAGTTTTCAGGACAGGTCCTGAACTGCCCAATTCTGCTATCAAGTGATAGCAGAAGTTGTGGGGCTTTTCCATCATCCAGCTGCCAGCACCACATAGTTGTCCCACAGACTGCAATTATGAGGAACCACTGAAGCATGTGACAACTTGGACATGCACATGTGTGGGGAAACAGCCTGTCCCACCAGCCTGAGTGCTCTTCAGCAAGGAAACAAGGACGCAGCACAGCAACCAAAAGCTCATGAGACCACGGAAAGCAATCATGGGTCTGATTTCAGAAACTCAATTAATGCTCAGCCGTAACAGGACTGTACACTTAAAGGTCAGAAAGAGGCTGTAGCTCCAAGCTGAAACCCAATTTCTGCGTGAGCCATGAGGCTGACCAAACTGCACCTTTAGATGTTACAACTAACGTAAGATTCTCGCTTTATGTCTTTGCACCTCTTCACATTAGCAGGGAAATACAAGGTGTCTCTGGAACAAGATAAGGAAAGGTTCCCTCCAGTCATCTCTTCAGAGGCTAAAATAAGCCACTCAAAACACACTCCGCTGGCCTGAACCCAGGAACAGACCTTACTGTGCAACCTGGAGGAAGTATTCAGGCACATGAGTTCTGCTGCCCGCTGATCCCATCGCTGACATTTACCTACCACCCTGGGGAGCAGGGAGGAAGTTTGAGACAATTTACAACACTGGACAAGCAGGAACACAAGACAAGACAGTACAAGCTCCTTAAAAACAGTAAGTCCTTTAAGGACCTGACCTTTTTTCTGCTTTTCTGTGCTTCAAACTCATTGCTCGAGAGAAGGGAAAAATGCAGGAGGGATTCATCTGAGGAAGTAACACATCTACACATTCATGCTTGCCTCTGGAGCCCAACCAGCCTACTTTATCTCCCATTACACAAAGCTGCAACTCACCTCACAGGTCTCCCAGTTGCCTTGCAGACAGCAGTATCTACAATCAGGTCCTTTGGAGTCAGACCTCTTTGTCAGATGCCTGTATTTTCACAGAGCCACTGAAAGCAAGTGTTTCTTGAAGCAGCCAACAACCACATGATGAAACCAAGTGAGTGCTTTTTAAATATCTTGGAAGCAGACTGCACGCCTGTGGTTCAGGGAAGAAGGTAGTCACAATGAGGCCATGTCAGAAGTAAGAACTGGCAATAGCCAAATCTCATTCACTGTACCCAGGGAACAACCACCTTGGCAGGAAGAATAGGGAAGCCTGAAGAGCAGTGCTCATCAGGAGCACAAAAATCATGCCACATTTCCCTTCAGCCTGGCAGCAGTTTTCCAACTGAAGATTTCTGGGAACATGCTGCAACACCCTTCTGTAAAGCAGTAAGCAAGCAAGCAGAGCCTGGCTTTGACACTTATGATAAAGGTTGGGTATTATTTCCCTAAATGTAGACCCTTTTACATTTCAGTAATAGATAAGGTTTAAATTATGGACTCTCTTACACAGGGAAAAATATCTCTCCAGTGTCTTCACTGTGAAATCATGAGGTAGCACACACATTCTACAGTTCACTTGTGTAAAAAGAAATAGGAGCAATTTCAATCACCTCTTCAGTTAGTTTATCTTTGTGCAGCATTTACAAAATGGAAAGCACTGAGTGGCTGCAAAGAAACTCCATCCCTGGGAATTTAAGTCAATCTCTTGGTTACTAGACAAGTAACATTTATGTTGTTAATGTACTGATTTTTAAACCGCTGCAAAAGGAGTTTAAGTTATGAGCTATTAAGGTCACCCAACTTAGTGAACAATTTGATCTCTTATTGGTACAAGTCACTGCTCATCTCCCCACAACATCTCAAAGGAAGCTCCCATAGACCTTCAACTGCAGCAGACTGTCAACAAAGTGCACGGAAAGTGATTGAACATCTGATACAGGCCCTGAGATACCACTTAGGTGCTATACAGAAACAAAGTACGATGAGTAAAGAATGAAGTTGCAAAGTTAAGTTTTCAGAGTTAGAAAATCTAAATAGGAGATAACCCAGACATTTAGCAAGGAACATTTAACCTCAAAGTTTGACACACAAAGAGCAACTAAAAGAAGTCCGTGGTGAATGCCACCATCTTCATCTGAACTGAGGACTAATTTTGCACTGTATGCTTGCATATATTTAATCTCAGCCAAGGTTAACAGAATCTATTATGTTACCAAATAAAAAGTAGTAATAACATCTATGGAGCCAGTAATACTGATACTTCCTAGCATTGCTCTCACCTCTTAGAAGCAGTGACTGCCACAGTCACAGACTGCCTTGCAACAGTTGCACAGCAAGCAAGCAAAAATAAGGGCACAGGAGACATGTTCCTTTCTTAATTTTGCCACCTTTACAATGTTTCCCTAATATGCCAGGAGCATATTTTGTTGCCAGGATGCTCATCTTGTTGCCTGAGTAGTATGACCATACCAGACCATAACCCCTACCAAGTTCATATGAGCAAGCGATTTTCCAGACAAGGGAAAAAAGGATCATGAGGATTTCAGGTTTACTCCCCATATTCATTTTCACAGTGTAACGCATTTAAGGTTCTTGATGCAGTGCAAGGAGAAAAAAAATACATATATATATATATATGTGTGTGTGTGTATTACCTACAAGCAATCTGCATCAGACACAAAGACTTCCCTACGCAGCCCTACAATATCAGTTAAATATTGCAGAAAAAGACTACCCTCCCTTTTGGTAAGCTGAGCCATTTTTTTTTAGGACAGGACAGCAGTAGCAGAAATACTCATTAATAACACAATCCCATATTCTTCTGTTCCTAGGTTCAAGTGCTCAAGCCCTTATACTTGAGCCAAGAGATCAAAGACGCATCCAAATTCATACAAGCTCCCCAAGTCCAAATTTTGCCACCACCAATTTCTGTTCTGGACTTCAGGACTAAAATACGCCAATGCCCTGGGCCAGAACTTCACTGGATGTAAAAAAGCAGGCCTTCAAAGCCAAGAAAATTAGCTTTACCTAATCATTAGCTGGCAGCCTAGCCCACCGTGACTTTCATGACTTCATCCATTGAAGGGCTGAATTTTTGTTCCTACTTGCAGTGCTCCACGTGTGTACCTGTAAGCACAGAACAGCACTGGCTAGGCACTGTAACAGGACCTAACCGACTGAACGCCATGTGTTCCCTGCACCTGTGCAGGTCAGCCTCAGCCTTCAGCACAGAGAAGTTCATCATTCTGCCGGGACTGTTTTCTCTCAAGCAATGGAAAGGGCATCGTTCTGAACAGTCTGGCAACAAACCAAGGTGACACCATAATTGCTAAGAGCTTGGAGAAAGTATTAAACATGAGATAGAAAGGAAATATTCGGTCAGATCCAATTATCCTGATGAGCTTTAGATGTAAATTATTGAAGTTCTTGGCGTATGCACAGGTACATAGGCTATCCTGAACCAATGACCACCTAAGAAAAAAGATATGGCTGCATCTCTTAGTATCTTTAGGCTGATCCTCTGCAAGGGAGCAATTTCACCTTGTGCCTCATGCTCAAGTGGATTGAAGTTTCCTCATGCCTTTCTTTCAGCTCTTCCACCTCTTGTCTAAGTGACCAAAGTACAGAGCCTGCCCCTCCAAGGGTTAAAAGATGTCTCAGAACAAGGAAAGCTGAGCATTTGCTTTTAATTCTGTCCCCTCCTCTCCTCCCAGCCTCAGTTTTTCACTTTGCCTTTTAAGCTTGCACATGCCATGTGAGCTTGTGGGATAACTGACCAGCCTGAGACTAAGAAAGCCTTTTTGCTTTGAAACCAGCAAAACTAGTTCAGGAATTGCAACTACATGTAGTCAAGCCTGCCCTGTAATTAGCTTTAAATAAAGGTCCCCTCAACAGGAAACTAAATACCCAGACTGTTTAACAATGACTAGCACAGCAGACACGGCTTTCACTCCTTTGCCTCCAACACAGCAGCAGGTTTTCTGCAAAGCACAATCCAAGCAGCATATTAAAGCACTACAAAAACAACCATTTACAAAAGGGTCCTATTTGGTCTCTCAAAGAGGACATTTAAGAGTGGCATGATGCCTTTCCTCACAAATCAATTGTTCCCAGGTGGAAGACTGCATTCATTCCCTGCAGCCACAACCACAAACCCAAGAAAGCCATTAGTGACCCAGCCACATGACAAAGCCTGGGGCACCCACAGACCCTACACAGAAGAGACAGCCTTCCAAATGGATCAAGGGGCCAGAGGTTGCTACTGCTGGCCAGGGGCTGCTCCGCCTGGCTCCCCAGAACAAAGCACAGAGATGAAGTGGGCTGAGCGCACTGTTCCCATCACATCTCCAATCGGGACACGGAGCTGCAGGAACTGCTCTACAGATGAACTCCTGTAAGGACACGTGGCAGCTGTCCCTGCCTCTGAGGAAGGCATCCAGTAACCATCATGCCCGAATGTCAAGCGCCAGCTCCACTTCCACCAGGGCTTACCAAAGAATAAAGCCTACTCCAGCTTCCCATGACCTTCACTGTAAGATGAACTGATGCAATTGGCCATTTTCCCTGGTTTGCCATTTTTGAGAATCATTGAAATGGGTGGGAAGACTTCATATGTTCAAAAAGCTTTTTGAACTTGGTTTCAAAGGTTACATGACCCAAGGATACTAAAAAGGCCTCAAGAGGCAGACTGTCATTTCATTGTGTGCAAAATATTTAGCTGAAGGTAATACAGCTTCCCCCTGCACTGATGTTTTTAATCTGGTTTGCTCCCCTTCATTCACTGGTTAGTAATGAAAACACTGAGTCCCTTATGTCTTCATTTCTGTGTATTGAGATTTACAGAAGCATCTGTGCCACCTCAATCCTTGAGAAAGATTTCTGGGTTTCATTTAACTCTACTTTATAACCCCAGAAGGCTTCTTGAGCTACAGCTGACTTGCTGCCTGCAACAGTCCTTGTTCTGGCATAGAGCTGAAAATCAAAACAAAGTCTCTAGTTGTTTAGTACAAAGGAAAAATAGCAAGGTCAAACCATCCAATTTTGTCTTACTTGAAACTTGGAAAAATGTTACCTAAGCACTTCTAAAACCTGATGGTCTCAGCTAAACAAACCAATGCTTGACCTGAAATAGCTGCAAAGTGAATGCCTGCTCAATGCCCTTTCCAAGCCGGACCACTCTGAGAAGTAAAATTCAAACATGCTGAAAAGTAATGAGCAAAATTACAGCAACTGGGACCTTGCACCATCTTGGCTGTTACTGTCTATAAATAACCTGGATGTTGATCCTGGCCCCCGACTCTAGGAAAAGCAACCCATGATTAGGATTTCAGTGCTGTGAGAAGGACGGGTGAGGAGAGAGCGCAACAGATGGAGCTGAAGACTTGGAGAGATTGAACTCTTATTTGCAAACAGGATTACAATTCGAAGGGCCCTCACTTTCTCCCCTCCTTCTTCCCCTTGTGAAGTAGTTGTATTCTACACTTTTTACTTCTCAGCTATTGAAATCTTCTAGCTGTGTAGACGTGTAAATAAAGTACACCTGGAAGGATGCCTCATTAGAAAATTGTTTCTTTGGATTTAAGTAGTATTGTGACCAGGCTGACTCCTAGAACCCTGATCTGACACTTGCAATTTTATCTAGGCACTTTGGTTTAAGAAATCAGGGACATCTCCTAAGTAGCTGCTCCTTAGAAGTTAAACACCCCATACATTCCTTACAGACTCCACCTGGCCAAGATGAAGTCCTGTTCTTTTCAGAGGAGATCAAACATTACTGTACTTTGTGAATTAAGAAGGACCCCCAAGTGTGCAACACTGGGCCGAAAGATCCTCCCGCCTTCTTGTCTGCATGGTTTTCTTCCACCTCTTTTCAGTTTTGAGGCTCCCTTGGAAATCTTCCAAAGAGTCAGACCTACAAACAGCAAGCCTGAGGTGGGATGGGCAGCATTTGCTTGCTTGCTTTCGTGCACCACTTAGAAGACAGCAGACCACCAGGCGTTCATCGGTATGTGACTAAAAACCTGTTTTACAAGACCCATGTCTGAAATAGAGCAGCGGTGCATTACAGTGTGGCACTAACAACAAGTTTAGGCTTTTCCTCAGATCCTTGAGCTTGCTGTGTAAGAACGCTGTCCAAACAAGGAATGCAAACATGGCAGGTCATAAAGTCAAGGAAGGGTATTTTTACAGGCATAAAGGTGGGAAGAGAAAAGGCCACGTTCAGTGGGGCTGAATTAATAGCACTGCATATCTGGAAGTGCTGACCTAAGCATTAAGCTGACTAAGCTGACCTAAGTGTAGATCCATGAGACGGTGCCATCCTTCCCAGTCAATCTCCCTTGAGACAGATCTTGCCTTTCCATTGCTGCTCTCTCAAGCTGCGTCAAATGAATTTGCAGTTTCAAAGCCAATTGCAGTTCAGCCAGAGCCAGAACCCTGTGTTAATGCTTCCAAACTCATTTGGAACAGCCTTCTACAAGGTCAGTCAGGAAATCAGTTACACCAATGAGGCTGTGAGGGTCAGTCACAGCCTGGCCTTACAACTAGGAAGTATTGCAGGAGTTCTGAGCAACTCACCATTTCCCCTGTCACTGCTCTAAAATGAGAGGCAACAATCAGAACCACCAGAGTGACAAGTTTGGCCTACATCATCGTCACACCCTTGCAAAATAAGGGAATAATATCCTGTCAGCTTTCTTTTATCTACAGGAAACAGAAGCAGTAAAGTATTGAGAGCTGAGTCAATCATTAAGTGTAAAGCAGTGATAGTAATAGAACCCAGATATCTTCCGACTCTCTCTTCCGCACTGTCACCACAAACCACCCTAATCACAAGCACACTGCGTGATGACAGATGATCTGCAGTTCATTCTGCCTCTAAGAGTCCCCTCATTAGCATCCTGAAAACCTGAAATAGCTCTAGACCCATAATTCCAGGTTTAGTCATTTCTCTTCTTCATGCTTCTATCCAAAATTTAATAGATAACATGTACAAGACAGTGATCAAGAGCTGTTCTAGTATGTACCTTCCACTTGAAGGAACCTTCACCTGCAACTCCAAAACCATTAGGTTAGCTTCCTCTCTTCCCATCTATTCCCCTCAACTTTACCTCTGCAGCTTTGACTTGTACTACATCCCTCTCGCTTTCTCCTTAGTTTAGGTTTATGCAGAAGGCATCATTCCTTCTCCCTTCAGCCACACCTTTTTCCCTTTCTCAAGATACTCATTTCTATATTTTCAGTTCTCTTTTCTTCAATGGTCTGTCCTATCCTAGGTCACTGGCTATTACACTACTACCAGTGACGTGGTACTACAAGATGTTTCATTAAATGGCTTAGAAAATGTGTTATATGATGCAGTAAGAGCAGGAATCAGCTTCTGGGCTAAGGTGTCTCCACTTTAGGCATCTACCTTGGAATAAGCTTCATTATCTGTTTTACACCTCTGCTGTCTACAAAGGGGGCCAAAAAGTCTGGCTATAGCTTACACACCTATATGCGGAGACCTAAGTTCACATGCCTTCAGCTACAAACTGTATCCCATGTAGCGTCCTAAACACTAGCTAACAGATCTCAGATCACAACTATGAGCAGTATACAGATCAGTAAACGCGTACAATTCTCCAGCAAGTTCCACAGAGATCTGGTCTTGGTCTATAGTATTTAGACGCTAAAGAAATGCAAGGAAGCACAGGGCTATGTTTTAGTAAAACTTGCAAACAGGACAATGTGGACTCCCATCACTGGCAAAAATTTTCAAGAAGATTAGATGGCTTCCTAAAGAAAGCAACTGATTTCTACATGTCCTACAGCCCACAGACTAGATGACAGTCTTTCTAGCTTTAAAGTACATGAAGACCTTTTTTCTTTTCTGAGTTTCTTCCTTAAATCCCCCTCTTCAAAAACCCTCAGTGCAGTAGCCATTACCTTCACCTGCTCCTACAGTGACTTTTAGGAGAATCTCTGTCTTTATTCCTTCACTGTCTTGGGACATGTCCTGCCTATTCTGGTTACGTGGCTTTAATAATCTCAGAGAACTCTTCCTGCAGCAACATCCTCTGCAATTTTTTTTTCCCTCCCACCCCTCCATTAGGAAGCTCCAAAAGCCCTCTCACCTGACACTCATGGTCACCAACAGGCTGCACACAAAAACACTTGGCACACTGACAGATTGATCTCTTTAAGCAGACTTCACATTGTGCTTCTTCATCAAAAGAACGGGCTAAACTCATCCCCTTCTTCAGTCACACTACCCGATATATGATGGGATCTCTTCCAAGTCTTTCTGTGCTGCCTCTACCTACAATTTGCACCCAAGTCACTAACACTCAGGAATTAGATGCGATGACTTACATACCTGCCTGTTAGACAAATGGATTATTCCTTAGGAATACTTGGTCTTCTGCAGCAGATACGAGTCATCTGCAGTTATTAGTAAATCTGAGGTGTTCTGCTCTCAAGTATCATACAACTATGAGCACATTCCATAGCAAATGGCTTAACACAAACAATTGAATCGCTGTGGAGGTAGGCTTATGCCCTGCAAAACATATGGATAAAATACCCATGCAACAGCACTGTTATGCAGGGGCCCTGCCCTCCATCAGGAGTTCCCACTGCCCTGCATGGGGTTTGGTGTCCTCACCTCTACTGGTCTAGGGTCAGCCTGTCACTCGATGGCTGATGCTGTCTTGTGCCACCGTTTGATGCTGCACACCTGTGTCAGCCTCCTCACTGCTCCACAGTCAAGCCCCACACAGTGTCCCATACCAAAAGGCCACACTTAACTGACCTGCCGAGAGAAAGCTGATCTACCCATGCCGCTGAACTGCACAAATTAGCAGTGTGCAAATTACTGAGGGACTTCCAATGGTAACAGTGCAATTAAAGCACTACAATACTTGATTTTCTTTAAGAGCTGTGCATTCCCTGTGGCTTCTGCGTTCCAGCATTAGCAACAAGTTCTAAACAATTTGTTCAAGAATGCAAACACAGCAATATCCAACAAAACAGTCAATCAAGTCAGAGCCAGTCATCTTAGCCAAAAAAGTGATGGGGAAAGTTCACGTGCTTCAGAAAAACAAAGCTTTCAACCTTGATTCAGTATTTACCCTGAAGTTTCACAAAACCTCCTATTGGAACTTCAGCTTTGAAGTATGGACTTATCTTGGAGCAAATTTCTCCATCACATAATGCAAAACACTGAATTCTATCCAGGGACCTGCATTTATCATGACAACTGCATTTTGTTTTTGCACCATTCTGCAACTAGCAGGGACCAGCAACTTTTAAACTATGTACCTAGCTTTCTAGCATGCTTTAGTCATGACTTGAACTGCAGAACACTTACACAGCAAGAAGTATTGCTGAATTCTGTCACAATGACCAACTCTGCACTTATCTCCTCCCCAGTAATCACAAGTTTGTTCAAACTCCCAGCTCCATAAAACATACAGCATAAGAACTGAAATAGAAGCCTGTTTATTTCCTTCTTAACTTTGAACAGTCCTTCAACTCCCCCTCTACTTTGTGCCTTGCTTGATTTAAGGCAACTTCATTTGGTAAAACTAAAAGCATGAGCCAGGTTCTAGGTGGGTACAAACAGCATCAAAATCCAGGGCACCAACAACTTCTATATGCAGAAAAGAACAGGCAACTTGCTTTTGATTCAGTAAGTTTCTTTTCTTCTGGATGGTTCAGCCCTCAAAAGATTCAGGTAACTACACGCTGTTTGCAAGATGCACTCATCTTTCTGAGCACTGCACATTACAGGCTGCACGTTCTTGTACAAAACACAGTATACACTTTCCCATACAGGTCTACCTTTGGCTTAGGTACAGGCAGTTACTTTATTTGCAATGAGAAGGTTAGCACAAAATTGCATCCAAATAGCCCACATTGATCAGGAAAAGATCAGAGGAAACCATTTCTAATCAGCCATTTTCCAGTATGCCTTTAATTTAAAGAAGTTAATTGTGAAATGCAGATATGCTTAAGACAGTTTTCAGCTGGTAATCCTCTCCAGAAGGACTTTTCAAGGTTATTTCTGACAGTTTGTTACTCATCCATAATATGCTGCTTTTCTGTTCATAATGCTTCTCACTTCAGACTGACTTACCTCACAGCCAAAGAGCCAGTGTCATGAAGAAAAACAGTGCATCCAACACTGACCATGAAGAGCTCATCTGAGAAAGATGACTGAGATAACTTCCTCCTGTGGTTCTTGGAGCTATTAGTATTCCTGTTCTCCAAAACCAAATTCATTGCCAGTATCAGGCTGTGCTCCCACAGCAGCACAGGATTACTCCTGAGGAGATGATCTCCAAGACCTGCACTACCGAGCAAGCAGCAGCCTTCTTCATGTTCCTTGTGGCTTAGCTCTATCATCTGAAAGGACTTTGCTCTTTCAGCTTTGTCAGTGGCTGAAATTGGTGTAAGCCTACAGTCACAGGCTCCAGAGGAATTGCACTACAGCTCAGATCCTGAGCCAGGGCCCAGTTTAAGCAGCAAAGCTTGACCTTAGACCACGGAGTGTCAGGAAGGCATCTATCCCCTCGAACCCAGGATAGTGCTGGTAGAGGAAAACCCAATCTCTCCACAGCTGTTCCTTGCATGGAAACAGGAAGGACTAGAGGGAGAAGAAATCAATCATCGCTCCTTCAAAGCAGCTTTCAAAGCCTTTTCCAGCACACACCCCTCCTCCGAGCCTGCAGATTACAAGGAACTGGGGATCCTGCTGAAGCCAAACATCCCCCACATTCAGTGACTGGTAACACATGTAATGCTGTCTGCTAGTCCTCCAAAACCCACCTCCTGATGCTCTCACACATAGTGTTTCAGCCTCATCTTAGAGTCAGCAATCACCCCCTGAAAGAGCAAAGGAATCCCCTGAGGCTACATGTTACTTTGTACGGGGAAGTTCCCATTCCAATTTTCTCCCCCGAGCAACTTCCAACACCTTCACATGCAAGGAATAGCCAGATCAGTGCCTAGTAGGGGATTCTTCAAAGCCGTATAGCTTAATCCATTTGTGCTATAATGAAATCAACTCCAAATGTAATTCATCAAGAAAACAAACTTTGAGTGAAATTCTACTCATCTTCCATCATTACTGACACATGGCAATGCTTTAAAGCTGGAGGAACAAAAAGCAAAAAAGTCTTCTCTTATTATTCTGGCATCTAATAACCACCTTTGTAGGTCCCTAAAAAAAAAAAATGAAAGTTGCAATTTTATTTAAATTTTAATCTGAACTGGATTGCTCGGCCTTCCTTGATCACTAAACCAGGTAAACAGCCATGAATATTAAGTTTTATAAGCCTAGCATACAGATCAATCTTAAGAGTACACACTTCATACATTTATTTTCATTTAAACCATTTGGTATCATCACATTTAGGTGTGCTTTCCAGAACCATCTGGAAATGTATGAAACCTGACCTTCTCAGGTCTCTAAGAACCCCCCTCCCCTCCCCTCCCACAGTAATATACAACCAGCCTAACAAAGGACCAAGACAAGTGGAGAATTCAAAAGGCATTCCCGACACCTGCACAGCCCCAGGCCTGCTCCAACAGGAGCTATTGGCCAAGTTCTTATTGCCTTCAGTAACAGCATGTGGCACTACAGGGGGTCTGCATTGTTTTGAGTGCATCACCATAATTTAAGAATATTCAAGCAAACAAAATAGGGGTAGGGGGAGCTTTTTTCATTTTAGTTTTCGATTCCTCGCTCAATGCTTGTAGTAATATGTAACCTTTGCCCAAATATCAACAACCTAAGTAACATCACGACAAAGCTGCCACTGACTTACAGGGGTCAGAAGTTCACACTGAAAGCAAGCTCCCAAAATAACAGCTGCATGCAACATTTGACCTAGTCAGGGATGTCTACATTTCACCTAATGTAAAAGGAAAAATGCATTTCCACAGCGTGAGGAAACCTAAATTCCCAGAGAACACTGGTAGCACTGAGACAGGAACCAGGAGACCTGCATCTGTGAAAACACTTCCTCCATGCAAGCTCAAAAAAACCCTGTCCATGTTCCATGAAGAGCAACCTCTCCACAAAGACACTTGACCTGCTTCCTCAACTCACACCTCGCTCTCCCTTTTTTTGACTTGAACTGTCTTGTATTTAAGAAAAATTTAGGTAGCCTATAAGGAGCAAAGAAAAGAACTGCAGACAGAATTCCACAATCCGCTCCTCCACCATCAAGCAACTCAGCACCTAGCATTTATCTCAGCCATCAGCACAGAAGAGTGGCAGGCAGAGCGGCGCTGGGACATCTGACTGACAGCTGGTGCTGTCAAGATAAATTACTTGCCAAGGGCGTGTTGACCTTCTGGCAAACTCCTGCAAACTGAAGGACTGCACTACCACTGCCCACCCGTCAGCCTTATCCATGGGCAGAAGAACCTTGCTCCCCCTCGATCTGAAGACATCTGTTCTCAGCATGAGCCAAGGTAGCGCTCTCACCTTGCAGCAGGTACCTGGGAGTCTGCACAGTGCTCCAGGAATGTTTTGTTTCTTGCATGGACACAATAATCATTTTCCAGGATTTCTTGATACATTATATTTTATGTCAGAAGAAATGTTTACTCCCAACAGCCACCAGCAACAGGGCGTTGCTTTTGATGGCCATTTTTAGGACCTATATATCCGTTTGCTCTAAGAGTATTTTAAAAGATTACCACTAGCTTTATTGTTCATAAGGCTCCTGTTCATTCATCAAAAACATTTCTACTGAGCTGTTTTCTCTGCTGTGCCTCTACCCCGTATTCTGCACATGAAGGGCCATGCGGTGCTGCTGCGAGTCCTTTCTTCTACTATATGCTAAATGCCACGCTGCATTTGCACAGCCTATTTCACCCTTCCTCTAATTGGAGAACACAAAAGTAAAAAAGTTTTCAAATAGAAATACATCTATTTGACGATCATAGAGCAGCTCAGGTCTACCCCATGTCTACTTCCAGAAAGCTGAAAGAAAACAAGTTTTTAATTATAACTAAGTCCAATTTATACCACAAAGAAGCATTTACCAAAAATAACACACTTATGTGTTCTTATCACATTTCCAACAGCCAATCTCTTGAAAAAGGCAGAAACAAATAGCTGGCATCAAAATCTTTTGTTGCCAACATTATACCATATAGGAGCCTGAGATGCATTTCGGAGGTAATCAGTACCCTGTGTGTCCGTGAGCCAATTATTACATTTTGTTTGGAAAGCTGTTTGGTGCATGTCTCAGTTTACACAATGAAACACCCTGTATTTTCCCTCAGGTTAAAACCAAGGCTGACATTCTGAGTAAAGGAAACATGCATGGAAAGGCAATGAAGCTTCCTCAGAGGATTCTTGCTATTTCAGAGCTCTAGTTTGGAACAACAGCCTCTGACCTATGGCCAGCCCAGCTTAATTACCCTGTCCCATTAGTCACAAACAGCTGCGCCAGGCCAGCAACCAAGTCAGTTTCACACTGATGTCGGGGACTGCTAACTTGCCCACTGATACCCAGGGGTAGCTGGACTTCACACAGCCTGCTGCTTAAAAGGCAGCTTTTCACTCAGTGTTTAAACAACCACTTGGTTCAGCTCACTGATCTGACCAAAAACTGGGCCTCACTCCATCACTGCCTTTTTTTAGAGGAAGAAATTGTTCCTCTTCCTCCCATAGCTATGCTAGTGCTTGCTTGGATCTAAGACAGGTGATGGAAGTAACTCCATATGCAAAACTCCATGGTACTTCAAGAGCTTTCACCACACTGCAAACTGAATGACTATCAACAATTTACATGGCGTGCAGTCAGCATATGCCATTTCTCAGCCCTCCTTCCCTTTATCTGTGTGGGTGGGTCAAAAAAAATAATAAAAACATGAATACCATTTTGGACATTCAGTGTTGAATCACTGACTAATAGGTGAAGTTAAAGGTTATCTGCAGCCAGGATGACTCCAACTGCTGTTGTTCCTGTACTGGGATAACAAGTACTCCATCAAAAACAGTATTTTTCTCACTTACAGGGTCCCCTTTTTTTGAAAGGATTCAAGGAATAGAAATACAGAAGCAAAGTGCAGTCCTGAGACAAGCAAAACATAAAAAAACACTGGCTGAGAACATAATGAGCTCTGCTGCTCTCACTTGGTACCCTCGGAACAAGCAAGTTACTGTTTTCCACATACGTGTTCAAAGAACTGCCATTTTCCAATGAAGTTGCTACACTCAGTTTTTGATCACTGTACAGAGCCTCTCATCTGTATTAATTAGCTGCCCAGTAAGCTCCTTCAACTAGTAGCTCCTGTTGGAAAATACACTAACTGATAATTCCCAAGACAAGCCTACCAATTGCTAATTAAACTGGAGCACAGACTCTATTTGCAGAGAAGGTTTCCAGGTGATTCAGGTGAAGCCGCCAGCTCTCCTCACATAAATCATCCCACTGGTTTGTGACTTCCTCCCCTATATTCCCCTGCACAGACAAGTGCTGGAACTCGTTGCAGCGTGTGCGGGCTTGAAGGGGAAAATGCCCCTGCCCAACTTCATAGCTCCTTTCCCATCAGAGAAGAGTCCTCTGATGCAGGAGTCTTCAATTTATTATCGGTGGCACTGATGGCTGTAAGATCCACAAGTCACAATCACCACATATATACACATGTATGGCTATTCATATAGCACACAAGCCATCTTGTCTTTCCCTAAGGGTGCCATTTTAATGACTAACCATAACTGGCAATTTGTCATGTCTAACAAGCAGAAAGCCTTCATCAGAGACACTACAGAAACATCAATGCTACTCTGAACCAACTGTATTTTTTTTTTGTTTTGTTGTTCACACACACACTTATATTATTTCAGGGAAGATTAAAAATATTTCCAAAGCACAGCTCTAAAGATGTACTATGAAGTCCAAGCACTCACTTGCTGATCACAGTGCTGAGTTTACCTTCTGATTTCACCTTTTTACAGTTCTGTCTCAAGGCTGTCCTTAGCCTCACAATGTCCACGTGTTAGTTAATAGCTCTAACCAAGCAGAAGAATTCTCAAGTAGATGAATTCCCAAGCATTTGTCAGCACAGATATTTAGCAGAAATAATTGCTCAATAACAACGATTTCCCATCCTTTGAAGAAATAGCCATTTCCATGCCAAAAGGTTGAAGCTTTTCAACCTTGACGTTAGCACCTCAGCACCTAACAGCTCAGCACAGATTCACGGAATAATTTGGGTTGGAAGGGCCATTAAAGCCCACCTGGCTCCAGCACCCTGCCAAGGGCAGGTTCTCCTCTCACCAGCCCAGGCTGGCCTTGGGCACTGCCAGGAATGGGGCAGCCACAGCTTCTCGGGGCAGCCTGAACCAGGGCCCCACCGCCCAAATGGTGGGGAATTTCTTCCTTACATGAAATGTAAATCTACCTTCTTTCAGTTTAAAACCATTAGTCCTTGTTCTATCAATACATATCGTTGCTAAAAGGACCTCCCCAGCTTTCCTGTAGGCCCCTTTAGGTACTGGAAGCCTGCTATAAGGTCTCCCTAGAGCCTTCTCTTCTCCAGGCTTTACAACCCCAACTCCCTCAGCCTGTCTTTGTAGGAGAGGTGCTCCAGTCCTCTGAGCATCCGCACACCCTCCTCTGGACTCATTCTAATGGGTCCCTGTCCTTCTTATACTGGGGGCCCTGGTGCTGAATGCAGCTCTCCAGGTGGGGTCTCACAGGAGCAGAGGGGGAGCACCACCTCCCTCCCCCGGCTGGTCATTCCTCTTCTGTTGCAGGCCAGGATACCATTGCCAGCTCCTGCTGAGCTTCTCACCAACCAACACCCCCAAGTCCTCCTCCTCAGGGCAGCTCTCAATCCATTCTCCACCCAGCCCATATTTGTCCTTAGGGCTGTCCCAGCTCAGATACAGGACCTTGCAGGCGGCCCTGTTGAACTCCACGAGGTAAGTGCAGCCCATCTCTCAGGCCTGCCAAGGTCCCTCTGGGTGGCATCCCTTCCCTCCGGTGTGTCAGCTGCACCACACAGCTTGGTGTCATCTGCAAACTCGCTGATTCATTGACCCAGAGCAATAATAAAGGGATGAAGGACTTTTCTGACCAGCCGTGCAAGTAGCACACCGCTGTTCCATCCTTACTAATTATGACATGCCTAGTGGATGAGGGAAAGGCTGTGGTCTACCTAGACTTTACTAAAGCTTTTGACACTGTTTCTCACAGCATTCTCCTGGAGAAACTGACTGCTCATAGCTTGGAAGGGCGCACGTTTCACTGGGTAACAAGCTGGCTGGGTGGCCAGGCCCAAAGAGTTGGGGTGAATGGAGTTAAAGTCAGCTGGAGGCTGGTCAGTAGTGGAGTCCCCCAGGGCTCAGTACTAAGGCCAGTCCTCTTCAATATCTTTATCGATGATCTGGACAAGGGCATCGAGTGCACCCTCAGTAAGTTTGCAGACGACACCAAGTTAGGTGTATGTGTTGATCTGCTCGAGGGTAGGAAGGCTCTGCAGGAGGATCTGAATAGGCTGGACCGAAGGGCTGAGGCCAACTGTATGAAGTTCAACAAGGCCAAGTGCCGGGTCCTGCACCTGAGGCACAACAACCCCAAGCAGAGCTACAGGCTAGGAGATGAGTGGCTGGAAAGCTGCCTGGTCGAGAAGGGAGCTGGGGGGATTTGTTGATAGGCTACTGAACACGAGCCAGCAGTGTGCTCAGGTGGCCAAAATGGCCAACAGCATCCTGGCTTGTATAAGAAACAGCGTGGCCAGCAGGACTAGGGAAGTGATTGCTCCTCTGTACTCGGCTCTGATGAGGCTGCACCTTGAGTGCTGTGTTCAGTTTGGGGCCCCTCACTACAAGAAGGACATTGAGGTGCTGGAGCATGTCCAGAGAAGGGCAACGAAGCTGGTGAGGGGTCTGGGGAACAAGTCTGAGGAGGAGCAGTTGAGGAAACTGTGTTTATTTAGCACAGAGAAAATAAAACACAGGGGACAACTAATCGCTCTCTACAAGTACCTCAAAGGAGGTTGTAGCAGGCAGGGTCAGTCTCTTCTCCCAGGCCAAAGAACATGAGAAAAGGGCCTCAAGTTGCACCTGGGGAGTTTTAGGTCCAATATTGGGGAAAAAAATGTCTCCACTGAAAGGGTTATGAGGCATTGGAACAGGTTGCCCAGGGAAGTAGTTGAGTCACTGTCCCTGGAGGGATTCAAGAGAGGTGGAGCTGTGGTGCTTAGGGACATGGTTTACTGATAGACTGGGTAGTGCTAGTTTAATGGGTGGACTTGATATTAGAGATCTTTTCCAACCAAAATGATTCTATGGTTCTGGGATTAGATATTGTCATGGTTTTTCAACTACTAAGTTTGGAGCTTATATTTCCATGCAGAATTTAAATTTAGTCTGTGTGAGGTACAGGACAACAAAGAACAAGACAGCAGGATGGACCTGGGGAGATCTGAGCTCGAGCCTCCATTTTCTCACTTCATCCCTAAGACGACTGTGTGACAAAGGGGAAATTTCTAGCACTTGGAGCTCTAAATCAACCTGAAGAAGCTGTACTCCAATATAGTGCAGCAGTCAGCCCTTTTTGCAAGGAAGTTTAAGTTAACACTTCAGTGGCATCTGACTTGTAACTTCTTCCCTTACATACCGCATCCTACACTACCTGGGTCTGTCTGCCTGGCGAAGCAAACTCTAATAGTGGCTGAGCATCTATCACATAAAACTGTAGGGGAAGATTATCTTGTTTGGAAAAACACAAGTCCTTTACAAAGGAGGTGTTTTAGGAGGGCTACACACCCCTGCATTACCTATTGGGGTCAGTTTCCCTCACCAGCTTGGCTGCAAGCGCAGCCAGTGTCAGCCTAGCCAGCACCCTCCATTTTCTCCAGTCATTTCCAATTCACTTAATGCACACAAAGGGTAGGTGGCCACAGTGAAGAATCAAAACACACTGCCAGTAGTTGAAGCCAATTATGCCCCCTGAATTATTTTAACAGTGGAGATGAGTAAACGACAAAGATCAGGAAAAAAAGGGAGCAAGTAAGCATTCCAAGTTTGTTATAAGAGTATGTGAAAGCCAAGTGGTACAGCCAAGTAGAAAGCACTGGAAGTTACTACCAACTCCAATGGATTGTCACCGAAGTCCTTGGTTTTGTTTTCCCTCAAAAAAAATTGGCATGAATGGTGAGGAAAACGTTAAGGAAACAAAATCTTGGAGAAGTGCATTATTTAAGCAAGCCTCGAGCTGTCAGCATGCCAAACATCAGCTCTATTTCCAGTAAATAAAATATAAACAGATATTCAGAACTGCCATCTTCCCAGGAAAACTTGGCAGGCACTGGTTTTCTACTGCCCTTATGGTACTGCTGCCCAAACAAGCTGGCCACCAACCAAGTTGCAAGCTGAAACCAGCTGAAATAGCTGTAGCAGTTTCAAGTCAGCCCAGGCTGACTGCAGACATGTGCTGTTTGATCTGCTCAAAGTACTCTACCAGACCACAGCTTCAGAGTTGCTTCTTACTACTTCCCATAGACCTTAAGACAGCTGAAAAAGCAAAGTAGTTGCTGAGGCCTGGAGAAAAGGTTGATTCTCTAAGACTGTTAAGCAGCACACGTGAGCTACAAAGCACCTAGATGTTCACAGGTGCCAATGCTTGTCTGTGATCTCTCATCATACAGAGGGTCCAGCACTAGCAGCTAAAATAGCAGCTTTAGGGAGAGACCTTCATCCCCTAATGGTTTTTGCATTACAGGAAGAACAGAATATACAGACCCATCCTTTACTGTAAGCCACAGTGTCTGAAGATACAATTGCTTACTGGAATACAGTTTCAGAACTTAACCATTTAATAGAATATCAGTTAGTGAGAGCACATAACACTAATTAATGATCTTATCAAGCATATTTACATTGTGCAATTTGTGTCAAAAAGCTCTAAAGCTGAAGAGCGTTTAGGCAGCTACCCTCCAGCTACTTAGCAAGCCAGGTTCTCTCCCTCCATAGTCATGTTATTTCCAGGGACCTTATTTAAATGTAGAAGGGAAATAAGATGTACATATGTTTTTCAACAGAGTTTAGGGAATCGAAGAGTTCCATTAGGACAAACCTTACAGCGCATGTGAAAAGGCTAATGAAGGGCTTTGTGTCAACCAAGACAGACATTACATTGCTGAAGTTACCGGGATGCTGTACTTTCATTAAAGGAATCATTATGTGCACATCACAATTCACTTGCCATGTAGTGGCACAGGGAGAATTCATTATTTAAGACAAACTACATCAGTTTCATCTCAGCTTCAGGAAATGCGACTGACCTGACCTTAAGTAACAAATGTTACTTTTCCTCATTATAAACTAAACATCGCCACAGTAGGGGCTATAGTAATTACCCGAAAGGTGTAAATTCTGTACACTTACATCAAGCATAATCAAACAAGACTAACAGGATCTCTACAAAGCAGACTAAATGAACATGAACAGCAGAAACCCATTGTGAACAAATTTAATTAAAAACAAAAACAAACGTGCTCTAACCCAACAGAGATGGAAGGAAAAAAAGGGAACTATCAGATGGGGGACATGAATTCCAGAACATCTCCCAGAAGCAGGAAGCCAAGATGTAGATTGCCATGTAGGTAACTGCACAGAGCACCTCTGGCCCAAGCAGCCCCATCAGGAAGGCCCTCAAAAGCTTGAGTCACTAGCCTGGAAATTTTCTCTCCAGCCTGTCAGCAATTCCCTCCCATAAACAAAATTCAAGTTACCTGCATTTCTGCCAGGTTTAAGCAGAACAAGTCTGCGGTCCTTGTCCTAACAATCCCACTGTGGGACATTGCCACCTTGTGGGTCCTGCTAGTATGGAACAAGAAGCTGAAGGATGAAGACAAAATTCCCTGACAGTCCAGGTATAATGGTAAATCCCAGTATAGAAATTTTTGTTCATATATTTATTAAATCAAACAGCATTTCTGAAAGAAAAGCCACAGACAGGATCCAAGTAAAATCAGACCAGATGAACCCTTTTAACCAGAGCACCCAGGAACTGACAAAAAGTAATCCAGAACTTCCAGTCCTAGACCAGCTTCCTAAGGAGAACCCAACAGCTGATCTTCCAAAGCAGACAGGTATCACTCAGACCAAGCAAAAAGTTATTCTCATGCTCTGCAACATTTTTCTCCTGACCAAATACCTGCAAGTGCATGGTTAACTGGGAGCCTAGTGGTTTTTATGGGTGGAGAAGGTAGCATTTTACTAAGTTAATACAACAGGTTAACTGCCCTTCTATGCTTCAGTTATCAGCATCATTAGCACGTAAATTAATAGCCAAGTAAACTGGCCAAAACAAAAGCATTCTTCAAAGAAGTCCTTGGAACTTGAGATATATGTTGCCTGTCCTGTTAGAATTTCATTCTCCTTGCAAAATTAAACTGCATTTGCTTTAAGAAAAGACAAACAATTTGATACTTTTTCCCCCCCACAAATGAGGACTTGACCTTTATTTACCCTGAAGAACTGAAGAGATCTCAAATGCATTCTAAGCTGTGTTCATTTCCTTTTAATAACTTACCAGAAATGACAAGTGTCATCTCATCTCTTTTTGTTAATACACTGTCCAAGGACACTGAGTGCCACATACATTTAATCAAAGGCATTACCTCCAGTGGTCACTTCAGCTAAGTACACAGGTTAACAAAAACCTAGAGAACTGAAATTAGAACTGATGAAGTTAACGACACTCAAGTTCTCTTCCCTGTTTCTGTCATTCAGCTTTTAGTCCCCTCATTATAAAGCTGTCATTACTTTCACTAGTCTGCCAGTCACTGAACACCCTCCTAGGGCGTAAAAAACTCAGGATTCAATGGCAGCCCTTTATCATGCAGAAGTGACACCATGCAATTCCATTTCCACCTGCAATTAATTTAGAAATGTATTTGGATTTTTGAAAAAAATTGTCAGGGAATATTAATGGCATTTTACTGACTAAAAGCAGCAGCCTTATTAGTTTAAGGGCAAATCAGAAGCAAAACCTACTTTCATTCTCTTGCCAATGGAAACCACCACCTCTGTCTCAGATTCCTAGCTACTTCAGAACACCCACCTGCCTCTTATACCCATAATGCAAAGGAATGGGGATTGGTATGAAGAGAATCCTTATTTTTTCCTCTGATAATAATCCTAATGAAAACAACAAGAACATCTGACCGCATTATCTAGTTCTATACCTCTGAGTCAGAAAAGACAGCCAACAGCATGCATTTTTCCCATATCTTTGTGTTTCAGGCCTAACATGGGTCTAGTTCCTTGCCTAGGTACTAATTCAACTGCAGAGAATCAGAAATTCCCATTTACCACAACTTGCACCAGTAGCTCCTGTAGCACCAAACTCCTAACAGTACAAGCTGCTCTTCCTAGCAAGCAGCAATCCTACGCTGAGAAAACCTGCCAATAACTTTTTGTACAACAGCACCATCTGGATACTCCTACCAGAAACTAGCTTGTTATTTAACACATTTATCTTTCATGGGAGGATGCTTTGTAAGTCATCATCGTGCTAACTATTCAGCATGAATTGTGAATTAAAAAAAATCCCACAAGGCCAAATTATGAGGTAGACTTATCTACTTATTTACACTGCTTGAGCATCTGACTTAGAAAGCTAAGATAACGTGGGATCCTACCCCCATCCTACAACCTAAGGTGCTATGCCTCCTCCACTTTTCAACTCTACCACCCAATCATTCAAAGGGTTTGGTGCAAAAAGGCAGAAATCTGCTCTACAGCCATGCAGAACTGCAAACCTACTTGTTTCAGGTAGCTGCTCAAGTGCACAGCTTGACCACACTGCTAAGTGAACTCCTGTTCCTGGGCTCCCATTTGTTCTCACAAGCTGGCCTGGAGCACCTAGCAAAGGGGCAACACCACCTGAAGAATAATGCAGTAATTCCCCACACTATCAGTGTGACTGCAGCAAACAGAATTAAACCTCCGTGTGGTCAGAGGTGAGGACACCCAGCAATGTTTACTATCCATCCCTACAACATATTGCCAATTTACCTCTCTTTTTGTCACTAGCTGCCTGGGGTTCGAAGCTATCTGTACAATTCCAGTAAAGCCATTTTATTATTTTCCTGCTCTACTTAAGTTTTAAATGGATGTATTTAGACACACAATGATCATATAGAATATGCACGATAATTCATTGGAGATAGGAAAAATCTGCCAGAGATTTCACTGGATCAGGAAATTTGTTTGAATTCCTGTGCACTCCAATGGATCCCTTACATTACCACAAAAGCAGATGCAATATTTGTTTTTGCTTCACTTACCCTCTTTTTCTCTTCCAGTATACCAATAGATAACGCTGATGGGTAGCCAAGGGCTGACACAGTACAAGTGAATCAGCCCGAGCCTTAACAAAACTTTGCAGCGCTACCAGGGACCGCTATCTCCAGCTACCTTTCATGCCAGTAGCAACAGGCTACAGTGCAAGGAGAACCTGCCACCGATCAGTCTCCCCAAAGCCTGCCAGCCCAGCTTTAAGTTGCAGGGGAGAGTTGGAGAAATCAGGAGGAAGAAAGGATTGAGCAAGCCTGTGATGACAGCTTCTGTCAAGTAGTTTTAGTCTGGAGAGGTTCCCAGCATGTTTACAATATTAATCAGGTTCTTTTGAAAGAAGGTGTCCATAGTGGGAACTACGCTGTAATCAGGATGGTCAGAGCTGTGCAGACACACAGATGGGATGCCTCCAAAGCCTACTGCTTCCATAGCAGCCTAAAACCCCCCGGTTTCAGGCTGCTAACCCTGTATCAGATACCATCCACTGTGAGATCAGTGTAATCTCTTCAAATTAACATTCACGATGACACCTTGCCCACAAAAAGGGCACAACTGTGGGTAGAATGGCAGATCACAGAGAACAGGCAAAACATCACAGAGCCCATCCCTTCTAGGTCACTGGTCCAAACACACAGCAGATTACAAGGGCACAAAACATGACCATCTGCTGTGTCTCTGGCATGCTGCACAGAGTAAGCTTTGTAATCTTAAGCCAGGTCTCAGTAAACAAGTATTCACAAAGACACCGGCATTAATTATATACAATCCAGTACATGTCACAAGTGCTCAGCACTACTGCCAAGTCCCACGTTAGCAGCCACAGCTGGTGCGCCCACTGCTTCTGGTGGCCAGCTCTGCAGCTGGAGCTGAGCTTTCAGACCTACCTCAGGACCAAGGTGACCAGCACACCACAATTCTGGGTCAAAGCGCCAGTGCAGAGCAGTGAAAAAGGCGGCGTGCCAGCACATCATTCATCTCTGCCCATTGCCTGTGTACTTCTCATCTTTGAGTCAGCTATGGACAAGAAGCACAAAACAAGACCAAGAACAAGCAGCCAGGAGTCTGCCTCAAGCCCACTGCACTTTGGTAGCAGAAGGTGCTGAATGGCAGCTGAAAAAGGAAAGCTGATGCCACAAGCAAGGGAACAGGGAGCACTGCAGGCATTTTCATGTCACAAGAGGGAAGAAAGCATGGATGTCTGGAAAGCAGCGGAAGATAACACGTTTAACAAAATATTCATATTTGTGGGATGTAAACACAGGATTTGGAAGAGATGTCCCACACTGGGACCAGGCTCCAGGGATTCACCTAAGGATTAAAGCTGCTGCCTTTTTTTGAGCCTTAACCACGAAACAACAAGGTATCTCCATTCCTGCAGTGTTTCCAAAACACAAGACAATCAACAGTTTTTTTTCAGACAACAAAGCATGAAATTATGCCCAGTTTCTACAGAGTAAGAAATTGGAGAGATGCTACTCCTCTGGTGTTAAACTCTGACTCTGCAGCAAAGTCTGGCACTCCTGATAGCTATGAGCAAAATACAAGTAACAATGCATTATTAAATATGGACTGATGTTCCCATTAGAGGATCCTTTTTAGCAGGAAAAAAATATCAAATACTCTAAAATCCACACTATGGCTATGTCAGCACGCTTTCCTAGCCCCCAATGACATAAATTCACCTCACGAGTTGGAACCTGATTATTAGGTACCCCTGCAACAGGGCAAAGACCAAAAGGTTAATAGAGAACTTCAAACTGCAAGTTGATCTAAAATACATTTCTAGCTCTTATGGCCAGTGAGGGTTTGTGGTCTCTAAAAACACACAGGATTTACTACCACTCATCAGGAAAGATCATGAAAACCACCTCCATCATCAGAATACACAAAAGCATTTCTTGAAACTGGTCATTCTGCTGTGAGCATCCAGAAGTAACATACAAGTGAAGCATCCCTCATGACCAAACACAAGAAATAGACGAGAAGGAGACAGTCCCATTCTAAACTAAAATTATGGCACAACAAGTGACATATTTATACACCAGAAGCTTAATTAAGGACGAAATATAGTACAACGACAAACTACACAATTTGATCAGTATTACAAAAGAAATAACTAAGCTATTTCTCATCAGCCCTCCAAGTTAGAGGGACAGTTTTGCTCAGTTAGGGTGCACACCCAGCACCCTCCTATTTAAAAGTAATGTTCTGAATCTTAAGAGCCCTACAATAACAAACACCACTGTAATAACCATGTTTGACTTGCACAAAGGGAGACCTTCAGGAGCCGTAGCAAACTGTTCTAAGGAAAATGGCATTTACTAAGTAAGACAATTTGTCTTTGTAAAGCTTAAATAACACCATAGAGCAGGAAAACTAGTCAAGTAAAGCTAGGAAAATTCTTGCCCAAGAACCAGGAATAAAGCAAAAAAAAAAAAAAATGCAGAAGAAAACAGCCCTAGGCTCTTCCATGAAGGGTACCAGATTAAAGGGGGAACTGGAAGAAAAACTTGACAACACCTCAAGGAAAGTAGACACCCAACACTACCGCAGGCTGTATTATTAGAGCCCTTTGGAAAGAGATTGCTAAGGATGAAAATGAAGTTTAGACAATCCAGAGTACAGCACCACACTGAGCTAAGTCATCAGTACTGAGATGTCAGGTTACTGTCCAACAAGTATTCTGATACGATAAATATGAAAGCCAGGGAATTCCAACAGGATTAGGAAATCCCAACCGAGCTCCTCCTCCAAAAAAATCTTTGTGAACTACTGCTCTATCCAAGTCTTCAGTCAGTACTTCCCCTGCCTAGTCTAAGGCTTTCCACCACTCATCCACATGACAGTCATCAAAACAATCCTGAGGAAGGGGCCCAGCTTCAAGCTTTAACATCCCACAGAACTGTAGTACCAGGCTGGCCCACACTCTGCATGCCTCCCTAAGCACTACTTTCACTGCATTTTAATTACATTTGGATTTGTCCTTACTGCTTTGTCTGTGGTCCCCAGCAGAGCACCGCAATACTAACTTTTACATGGGGGCATCACAAGTCAAACACACTGCCAAACCTCAGATCTTCAAGTTTTTTGAAGTAACAGCTGAATTCCAGGCTGCTCCAGAAAACTACATTCACTATATAACCCTTCTGCTCATTAGAGACAATGCAGCAACTATAACTACTCCTCATGTTATCTTTTCAGTTTCATTTTTTTTTTTTTTAGATTGCATTTTAAGTGTGAGGGGATACAAAAATATTACTTTCCACAGTTTGGGAAATAGCACTGGAGCAAAACAAGCGTTTATTGCTAGAGGGATCCTTCAAAGTTGCTTAAAAGCTATTATATTCAAAACAATACATTTTAGCTGGTCTTAAGTTTCATCCTGATTGTGCTCTTTTTGCTGTACTCCAAGATGAATTCTGTCTAATACAAGCTCTGTCTTTTTAGTACCATCTCATTTGCAGGTCTGTGTAAACAATTACATGATAAGGCTCTAGGAGCAAGGCTCATTATTTGGTTTGTGCCCTGTTTGATCCTGAAACGCCACAGAAAAACACTTTGCAGTACCTGATTTTACAGCCATTTTGAAGCAGACTAGGACATCACTTTACAACCTGCAGCAGCATTCAGCTGGTTAAGCACTAATCCAACATTCTTTGACTATGTCTCCATGATATCGGTTTCAAATGGATCCACCTTCTGCTTTCGTGCTTTTAGAGTTGAACAGAACTTTTCTCACAGATTTAAACGGCACAGCTGAGGCATCGTCTTCAGCTTATAGATAATTTAAATCCAACACAGGAAGCGAAGCCAACAGAAGTGGATTTCCTTTATTTTGCAAAGTTTCGAGAAGGAAAGCAGCTGTGGCAACTTGCCCAACAAAGTGTTGGTACTAAATTAGGTCAGTTGATCAACATACATCACACCACTGCAGCAGCTTCATTTCTAATTGTTGTGCTTTCTTTGACTGAAAGACAATACTTAATCATCTAGTTTGTACAAGCCACTCACACACTCTGCTAGGTAGAAAATGTTGCTAAGGCAGATTCCAAAGCTCTTCTGAACAGTAAACAGAAGCAACTGAGCTGTACTGAAGGCATACAAGCTGTCTCAGATGTAAGGAAGTGTGAGCAGCTAGGTGTCCCTGTGTTTACCTAGGTAAGAAGTTCCTTCTCCCAGGAAATCCATCGCTTAGACTCTCCCTTCTGCAGAGACTCTCAGTTTCTCAGCTCAGCCCTTTTGCAGTAGTTTGTGTGCTTTGCGGGAAGTGGAATGAGTCTCAACCCTTGGAACATGCAATACCAACAGCAGACTCATAATAGAGCATTTTGAGAAATCAAAGTAAAAGCATCTGGAAAGCAATCAGGGTTTTTCCTCATGTCTCTACCTAGAACAAGCCATAAGGATGTAAGCTCAAGCTCAGAAGAAACAGAGAGAAAAACTGAAAACTTGCAACAGTTTCTTTTAAGTTTCAGACTTAAAAAAATTGAGCACTCAAGTAGGATCAAGTCCTAGCTGTGTTGATAGCCCCCCCCTCCTCTGCAAGAAGATTCACATCTCAGCCATAACATACCATGCATGCCTCCCTCAAAATACAACTGAAAACCAAGCCCTCCCCTTGGTGGGCTCATACAGGACCGGCACACAGGGCCTAAGTTTCCATTTTAAATGCTAGAGAAAGGCCTAAATGCAGAGTATAGAGGGTTAAGATTGAAACAAGAATTTCAGTTCCAAAAGGACTTTTAAGCTGTCTCAGGGAAACAACATTGACAAAGGGCAACTACTAAAGAACTGAAGCCAGGAGAACAGGAAACAAAAGGTTTCCCTTTGCATATTTCCAAAACATGCCAGGCTGAATTAAATGCTAATTACAGCCTGATGGCAGAAAACAAGCCTCTGCAGCATGTACCAGGGCTTACTAAACAGAAAGAGCCAAGGACATAACACATTGTATAACACTCCTACCATAGACTTACAAACATCTCTTGCAGCATGATTTTGCTCCAGCACTGATCATTTCCTTTAAAGTATATTGCCCGTTTTTTTTTTTTTTTTAAGGAAATCCTACAACACATGAATTGCAATAAACTCAAGTCTTCTAGAATCTACAAGACCAAAAGGACAGCTCAGAATTATAAATGGCTCTATCCTACAGGACTGCTATCACTAAAAATGCTAAGAGATTTACCACCCAAGGCAGACAATCCTCAGAAACATGTAATTCTCATATTAATGTCTTAGCACTAATGCCTGACAATTTTTGCATTTATTACTCAAGTCAAAGAGGGTCCTTTTTATTAAGCTGTTTTATATTGTCATCACAAACATCCACAGAAAAACAAACTATACGAAGTCCCAAAATATATTACATACTAGGAAAACACACCTGCTTCAAGGCTATGGGATAGGACAGAGATGATATTTCCTGGCTCCTCTGGTAAAAAAATAAATAAATAAATTATCCGTAGTCAAATTATGACGCCAAATTTCACTGGTCATCTCAGTAGCAGAAGTTAGCCTTACTAGTGTTACTGAAACTAAAGATCACAAGTCCTAAGTAGCTAGAGTAAGAAGAGGAACAGTGGTAACAGGTTTCTGGAAACAGTTGATACCCTGTCCATCCTTCTTGCTCTCCAGGAAATAAATGCAGAGAAGGGGGAAGATACATATGGCCTATAACTGTGACAGGACCAGTTACTGACAGCTGAGCTTTATAATGCAGTCCAAGTGCTGTTTCCTAAAAAATATACAGGGAGAAAACAGGGACAGAAAACATCTTCACTCCTGCTGACTTTGGAAACTCAAGTCAATGGGGGCTGACTAAGAACTGCAGCATTCAGACCCCATGCTGTGCATCCCCCAGCAGAAGGCTCAGCTGCTGGATATTATGATCCTCATTACAATGCAATTCATCACAGTCAGCAAATAATCCTCTGGGGTTCTGTTTGCCAAACCACCCAGCACTAAGATGAACTCCTATTCTGCAAGGTTCATCGACACGTAAGCAATCATGACATTAAATACTGGTATAAGGAACACAAGAAGGGCTTGTCAGGGAAGGCAAAACACTTCAATATCTCAGCAGTCCACACAAATCAGTGCATTCTGGCTAGCATCCCCAGCAAACCTGAGCATGCTGTTGTTGCAGCTGTATAAGTTATCTGTCAACAGGGAGATGGAGACAGACAAAATCCATGAGTTTTTCTCCTTTACCCCTTCCATGGAGTTATGTTGTAGCAAACATGTTGACACAACGTAAAGACGTGAACTTTTACTTACTATTTTGAGTACAAAAATGCAGCATCATACCTATTCTTACTTATCCCATGTCCAGTTCTTCCTGTCTTCGTTCTCAAACTTACTTGTGTTTCCCAATCACCAACAGGAATCCTCAGCTTGAAAATCATCTATTGATCTCACCCCCACTCCTCTCATAGAATCATAGAAACACAAGATTGGAAAGGACCTACAGGAATCTCACCCAACTTGGTGTCTTCTGCAAACTTACCAAGGGTACCCTCAATCCCCTCATCTAGGTCATCAATAAAGATCCTAAACAAGATAGGCCCCAGTACCAACCCCTGGGGGACAGCACTTGTAACGGGATGCCAGCTGGACTTAACTCCCTTAACCACTACCTGCTGGGCATGGCCCTCCAGCCAGTTCTTTTTCCAGAGCAGAATATACCTGTGCAGGCCACAGGCAGCCAGTTTCCCCAGGTATCTGAGCACAAGAAGGAATTTCTTGAAGAGATGAAGGATTGTGAAAGGATTGTTAATAATGTACTTGGAATGCATTACCAAGTTTTATTTAGCAAGTACATGACTAAAATGCATGAAATGTGTATGTCCCTTCATAAAATAAATGACTTTATACTAGCTCACCTATTTTCCTGTGTTTTTCACTCCACAGTTGCTTCTTGAAATAGAGCTGTGGTTGGAAACAAAGCCTGGAAAACTGTCACCTGTTACTGCTAAGGGTAATCTGAAGAGTGTCTACTCACTGAGTGATGCCCTGGGCTTCTTCAGGCTCAAGATGCACACAAATTTACCTCTCAACTCAAACTTGCTTTCAAGCCTCTGAAAAAAGCACTTGGTGACTTGTGTCCTTTTTAAGGTTCTTTTTCCTGTGAGGGGAGAAGGGGCAAATAAGTTGCTTGATACCATGGACAAGTCTTGTTTCTGCATCCTGTTGATCTACCTGCCCAGTGTACGTCCTCAGAACATTTCTTAGGCCCCTCTGTACTAACAAAGAGCTTCATAATACAGTGTTTCTGTGAAGCTCCATTTTCCTTCGGAGAAAAATTCACACCTACATTTGGGTTACTCTTCTCATTCCTTTCCCGTTACATCTTTTTTACCTCTGCTTCTCCATTTCACTCTGATCAAACACGCTATTTCAATGTCTGCCTTTGGTTGCTTCTGTCATCAAACATACCTTGGCTAAATAGTTTTTGTCAAACGTCTTTCAGTAGAGAATCATGTTCAGACACAAGCAATGATGTGGTACAGTTAATACTGGAGCTTTTTGGAGAGACTGTGGCCTTATCAACAGTGCCACCTACCTGCTAATAAGCATAGTGTTAACATGATCCCAAACCACACTGCACTGGGCAGGACTTGCTTTCTGTTCTGAATAACACTAAGCCCTTTGCTCCCACATGCTGCAATTGAACACACTAGATCTTCCTTCACAATGTGATCCGCAACCAGTCATTAGACTATTGGACATTAGTCTTGAACCATAACATTAGCCGTTCCAAGTTCTTTCACACACTTCTAAGGCAGCCAACTCAATATTGCAACATGAAATAAAAGCCCTCGGTAATGCAGAATTAAATTGATGCCTTCCTGTAGAAAATAAAGACAGTTTTCTCATTGCTTTGGTTGAAAAAAAGTCAAGTGCACCTAGAAGACAAAAACGTGAAAATCAACCCACACAAATCCAAGTAATCCAGAAACTGCAATTTCTCAAAGTCGCTAATTAGGAAGAAGTTCAGAAGAGTAAGCCTGATGCATCAAATATAAATATTGAAAAAGCAATATGAACTCTGTTACATGTGCAAGAACTACCAAGGCCATGTTCTACAAAGGTACTGGAAAGCAGAGACAAAACCAGCAACAGCCTCGAGCTGACAGAGGCACTAAAAAACCTGCCTGTGGTTGTCAGTCTGCACAAAAGGCTGCAGAGAACAGTCAGACTCTGTAGCATAGAAGGGTTATCTATATTCGTAGTTTACTAGGTTTCCTATTTGATGTATTTATAAAGAAGGAATGCATTTAGATCCTTTCCTTGCAAACAAACAAACAAAAATCCTCCGAAGCCACAATTATTGACTCAAGCAAGATGATGGCCAAGAACAATCCTTATATGAAACTCTCCTTATATGGAACTCTCCCCCAGATATTTAAGTATGTAGACCAATGGCACAGAAGCTTCTTACAGTCCTGTGACATCAATCATGTCTACATCACATAAAAGGACAAGCTGTTGGAACTCCTTTCCTCTTTTTTTTCCCCCTCTTATAATTATCTCCCCTCTACATACATTACCTCTAATTACCTCTACATACATTTAAAAGATTCAGCCTGAAGTCTTTCAGAAATACAAATCCAAGCAGTTTTCCCTGCAATTGGCATTACATTAAGTTAAGCCTTACGTCAAGTCAAAGATCAAGCTAGCCCATTTAAGATTAAAAAAAAAAGGCCCAGAAGCAATACAGGATTGTTTCCATAGGGTGCTAAGCCACAGCACAGCAACCCTTTTTACTGAAACTGGATACAGGCTCACAATGGCTAGGGTGATTCAAAACAAAATTTTTTTCTCAGATGAATTCTATTCCAAATCCCTAATCCATAATGGTTCCTTCTACCCTTTTTAACTTTCACAGTATCACAGTATCACAGATTTCTAGGTTGGAAGAGACCTCAAGATCATCGAGTCCAACCTCCGACCTAACACTAAGTACTCCACTAAACCATATCGCTAAGCTCTACATCTAAACGTCTTTTAAAGACCTCTAGGGATGGTGACTCCACCACCTCCCTGGGCAGCCCGTTCCAATGCTTAATAACCCTTTCGGTAAAGAAGTACTTCCTAACATCCAACCTAAAACTCCCCTGTCGCAACTTTCGCCCATTCCCCCTCGTCCTGTCACCAGGCACGTGGGAGAACAGACCAACCCCCACCTCTCTACAGCCTCCTTTAAGGTACCTGTAGAGAGCGATAAGGTCGCCCCTGAGCCTCCTCTTCTCCAGGCTGAACAAGCCCAGCTCCCTCAGCCGCTCCTCGTAAGACTTGTTCTCCAGACCCCTCACCAGCTTGGTCGCCCTTCTCTGGACTCGCTCGAGCACATCCATGTCCTTCCTGTAGCAAGGGGCCCAAAACTGAACACAGTACTCAAGGTGCGGCCTCACCAGAGCAGAGTACAGGGGCACAACCACTTCCCTAGACCTGCTGGCCACACTGCTTCTTATACAGGCCAGGATGCTGTTGGCCTTCTTGGCCACCTGAGCACACTGCTGGCTCATATTCAGCCGACTATCAACCAATACTCCCAGGTCCTTCTCGGCCAGGCAGCTTTCCAGCCACTCATCTCCCAGCCTGTAGCTCTGCTTGGGGTTGTTGCGCCCCAGGTGCAGGACCCGGCACTTGGCCTTGTTGAACTTCATACAGTTGGCCTCAGCCCATCGGTCCAGCCTATCCAGATCCTCCTGCAGAGCCTTCCTGCCCTTGAGCAGATCGACACACACACTTAGCTTGGTGTCATCTGCAAACTTACTGAGGGTGCACTGGACGCCCTCATCCAGATCATCGATAAAGATATTAAAGAGGACCGGCCCCAGTACCGAGCCCTGGGGGACACCACTAGTGACCAGCCTCCAACCAGATTTGACTCCATTCACCACAACTCTCTGGGCCCGGCTATCCAGCCAGTTTCTAACCCAGCGAAGCGTACGCCAGTCCAAGCCCCGAGCAGCCAGTTTCTTGAGGAGAATGTTGTGGGGAACGGTGTCAAAAGCCTTAATGAGGTCTAGGTAAACCACATCCACAGCCTTTCCCTCATCCACCAAGCGCGTCACTTTGTCATAGAAGGAGATCAGGTTCGTCAAGCAAGGTTCGTTCCTTCTACCCTTTTTAACTTTCCATCCCTCCTGATGTGTATTAAAAGCCATATATTAAAAGTTCAAGTAAAAGTAACATTAAGCTATCTGAACAGCTTGGCAGCAACATTTCCCACAATCACCTGTGCTCAAAGTCAGAACAGGAAGCAACATGCCAAAAACTTTACCCCAGAAACTGAAGGCAAAATAAAAGGGCATTCGTCTCTGTTTCAATCACAGGTTATCAAGTTCCCTGCTGCATTACACCACTTACTTGCAGAGGCTGCTTGGTCTTAGGAGCACCCAGGCACGTAGTTGCCACCGTTTTCTTAATATATTAAAAAGACGTGCACAATGGAAGGTTAGCTTACCTGTTTGTGGGCAGTTAAGGACTTCTCCTTGGCCAATGTACTGAAAAGCACAGTCTGAAAAATAAAGGACATAAGATCCGTTAATCTGGACGACTATTCTCGTATTTTCTGGGGGATTAAAAAACACCTTTCTTTTAACAAAACGGCTCTAAACGTTAAAACAAATCACTATTGTACAGTAAAACAGTTTGCCTCGGTATCAAGACGTGCATGCTGCCCTTAGGTTCTTCTAGTCCTTCGGCTAGGTGACATGGAATAAAAAAGTTTCTCTAGTGTTAAGTTGTGCAACGTGTGCTGTAATGTATACAGTTGTTTTACATGCTACAATATCCTGGGCTTGAAGTTCTGTTAAAGAGCATACTCAAAGTTCCAGTAGGAGTTAACCACAAGTAGGAAGACCCAATGGAACCCTAAATAGTCCATTTTTTTTTCCACAGTAATCACAGTATCTATGCACAAAAGCACTTTAAGTTCAGTCCAGCAAAAATTTTACAAATCAAATGTAAATTCTGTCCCTTGCACAGCTCTCTGCAATGGTCAGTTTCAGCTGTTCTGGTAAGTTTTCCCTCCTACTGTAACAGACAAGGCATTCCTGGAGGGGTGTCAGGCTCAAAAAGACACTCCTAAGTGAGGGGTCAATCAGAAAACACCCGTGCTCTATGCGCCATCCTCCACCCACTTGCAGAAGGGCCATTAACTTTCAACAAACCATCGATACTTGGCAAGAAATTCATGTTCACGTACCAGGACCTCATTTTATCTCCTTGTCACTATGAATCACTTCTGCACAGCACAGCAAGAAGCACTTGGGCATCTAAGCACATGATGCACAGTATTCCCGAAGTACTAACAACAACCGTAACCTGGTGCCCACCAACATGGGCTTGTGCACAGCAATGCTTTCAAGTAACATCCTCATCTTCTAAATGGAACGTTACATCAAGAATGAGCACTGACCTGCTAGAAATACATTAGTTCTTTTCCTTCATCAAGCCCTATTCGAGTCTCTAATCAGTTTTATTTCCAGAACAAATGGTACCAACACCAACCCAGCAATAAAATATACAGAAATAATCTAAAATACTAACCCATATGTAGCTGATGATTTATGTTTTCCTGTGCCCCAGTGAAGAACTGTTAACTGTGCCAGCAGGATCAACCCTCCAGTCTAATGACCATCATCTGCATCCTATTTAGATAATGAAGGTTTGCAGCACAATTAAGGGAAAAGCTGTTGGGATAAAATGCAAAACAGGGCAAAGAAAACTACTTATCCTCATTTAATGCAACGTGTGTCTAATAGCTCACCCAATAAAGGCATAATATTTGCCAGTGAGATGACCTAAAAACTTAGGAGTTCAAGGCAAAATTAGGCTCTTAAACTGGAATCAGTTGATACGTTTTTTTTTCTTAAACATGTTCAGCATTTCAACTCTAGGCAAGCATTTCCTCAAAAAGGCTGGAGAAATGAGCACTAAACACTTTCAGCCTACTGTATGCCTGAAGGCTGCTCAGCATATTAGTCAAGCATGGAAGGTAACAATCCTCAGTGCTTGTTCACAGTAGTTTCACCCATGTTGACGGGAACTGGGGCCTTGAGAGATTTACTGCCACTGAAGCTGAATCCCCTGTGTGACCCAGCATACAGCATGAAGCAGAGATGTTCTGTTACAAAGCACCTGAAGCTAGACAACTCAGACTTTGTTTAACTGAAATTCACACATGTGATCCAAAACATTTTCAGATAAACATTAAGAAGCCAACGGAAAAATAACAAACGTTTATAAAAATAGGTTCCAAAACTTAGAACAAGTTTTTTGGGTAAGAAAAACATTAGGTTTCATAATTACTGGGGTTTCTTCTACTGAAATGCACAGGAGCAGAAAAATACAAACTTCGGTCTGTTAAGTGACAGGGTTAGAGCCCTACGGACTGTATCCAGCCTCAGAGGAAGCCCTGAAGGTTTCCTCTGAAAATACTCTTAGCAAGACTAAGTACTCTTAGCAAGACAAGTCAAAGGGGAGGGAATAATTTCACATGGAAGTCCAATTACATATACTGAACAAATTAGTGACCTTTTAAATCTTTTACTTGTTAATAAGAGTTTAAAAGGAAAAGTAGTTCAACAAGTCTTCTCTTCCATTGCTTCTCATCTTAAAAATCAAAACTCTTTTACCCTCCAGAGTAACTGCAATATATCAGACAACTGGGCTTACTCTTGTAAAAACAAGATCTAGCACTACACAAGTAACTACAGGGTCAAGCATGGCTATGCAGTTGAAATACATTTTTGCAGCCTAAATGCCACCTCATTCTCCACAATACACACTGTCCCAGTGACATCCTTCCAGCACAGCCACACCTTCACTTAACCTGAATTTCCTCAGCCTTGGACTTAACCTCTTATCTGAAGAAAGACTCCTTACCTTCCAAAACTGCAGGACTGCTTCCCTGCTGCTGTTAGTCAACCATCAACCGGAAAGCTTCTACGACTAGACAAAATGTCATCACAACCAGGACTAGGTTTTATTTAAGAAACTAGCCTACCAGCTAAGAATCAGCCCCTCCCTGATTCCAGCTGTTCATGTCAGGAAAGGATTCTCTAGCACGTCATAGCACAATCAGCCCTCACACACAGGTATGAGCAACAAGACTGAGTACCACAAAAATGCCTGAAGTCACAGATTCCCAAGAGCCTATGGTTTCCCCATTTATAACATCCCCGCATCCACACCAATTTCTTAAGGAAAGCAGGCAGGTGGCTCAGGTCATGAGAAATCACAGGTGTGCTACCCTTGAGATTTGGAAAAGAAATTTATGATTAACTCAAGCAAAATGTTTCAGTGGATCGATATAAGCATCCTATAATGCCCTTCAGCTGCCACTTGCAAAACCAACCCAATTCTACCCACCAGAAAGCCATCTTCAGTGTTTGAGCATACTCAGTTAAGAACCTCTCAAAGGGCTCAAAGACATTCAGATGTTAGGCTGTCATCTGCTAGGGAAAACATCTGAAGGTGACAGGAGCTGCAGGTCTTGGCACTTTCAGAATCAGCCCCTTTTGTGTAGCCACCTGTCCTCATTGCACATAGAAAGTCATGTTCAAGTTCTTCCACACTACATTTTCAGTTTTATTGCATCAGTTAGATTACATTCGGCAACAGTAGTAATTATACAGTAGTCTTTGTAGTGAGTTTTTCTTCTCTGAACTCACATTATCCGTTCCCTCTCCCACTAATAGCTCCTCTGCTCTGCCTGAGGTTTAGCGTGGGCTACTGGAATATGTGAGGTAGCCTCAGAACCTGTTTTAACTAGCAACTTGAACACATGCAGGGTGTTTATGACCCAAGTCATACACAAGAAAAAGCAATCGCACCACACTATCCTGTTAGTTACAGCAATAAAAGCAGCTAATTAGCATTAACTCATTTAGTCACCAAGAATAATCTCAGAGACTTGGGTTCAGTTTTCAGCTCCTAGGAAGAACCCAAATTCGATATTTATACACTTCCTCACACAACAAGAAAGCAGAGGCCCTCATTAAAGCATTTTGCTTGGATTAAAAACCACCTTAGCCTTATCTCTGCTACCCATTTCTGTATGAGTAGAAAAACCAATTTCATTTCATCTCAACCTCCCAGCATTTTTACCCTTTATCTGTATCTGTTTTTCCCAATGTACTACAGTAAAAGAAACTGGCACTGCACTGAACCTAACATAATGGGTTTTTAAGCCCAAGACAATTACTGCTGCTGCAGCTACAGCTACCTAGAAATTCAGCCAAACAACTTGAACTACCCTGTTAACAAACAGATGAATGTTCCTGCCACATTAAAAGGTTTCAACACATGACTCACAAGGCAAGGTTAACAAATGAATTATTTCCTAAGACATGCTTCAAGTGCAGAACAGTAATTGCATGAAAACAGCTACACACTATGTATGAAGTGGTAAAATTGCTCATAAGTCACAACAAGACATTAACACCTGAGAACATGAAGACAGGAAAATCTCTTCATTGGCCGCATAGCTCGTCACAACCAGTTGGGTTGTTTAACTGTACAGCAAGGTTTTACTCAGAGGCATATGTCAAGCTCACAGATCAGTTCTCATTCTGTACTGCATTTCCAGAGGTAACAATTAAGAAAAATATAAGTAGGGAGAAAGGAACAGGAAGTACCCTGTAACCATGGGGGGGGGGGGGGGGGGCGGGCCGGGGGGAAAGCACGTGAATTCAAAGTGTAATTTTTAGGGCTAAAATTCCAGGAAAAAAAAAGCAGAGCTTTATCCTTTATTGCCAGTTTAATGAGGCTTTCACCCTGTTGCGTAGAACAAATTATCATGATAGAAGTACTGAATTAAGATTTTCACTGCGATAATTTTCACTTCCAATAGCATCAGTACTTTAAACCATAATGGACCTCCCCCCCCCCCATACTGAAATATAAAAAGGACCCAAAAATGGACAGGAAATTATCTCAGCTGTGAGCAGCTCAGTGATAACTGCTAGTGTAATCACTTTTTTCAGTTTACCTGACTTCAAAGTTTTTTTCCGGTAGATTTTCACCTGTCTCTTTAACCCTCATCCTTTCTTCTTCATCTGTTAATCCTCTGCGGCCAGTAGGTTCAGAAGCCTACCAGCCTACACTCATTGCCAACAGACTGCATTAAAAGCATAATAGCAGCTGATGAAGTGAACACAAGGGGCAAGTTCAGAGATGCAGAGAGTCATTACCATAATCACCAGCTATTACACATCTTTTAAACCAAAGCAGAATAGTAATGATTGCCTCAAGTAACTATCTGATGGGTTCTTAAAAGCTAAGCTCTGATGCTGGTGAAACAGCCCTCATTTGCTACCAGAGCTGCTGTGACAGCTTGACAAGAAATCAATAGCTACACTGCCCACTGGAAAAAAGAGGAAAACCTGACAAATTTGTCCCAAAGCTACGGCACTGATGGATAGATCCTCCCGCTACTTAATCCCACCTGCTACAAAACACCATTTCTGTTTCAAGACCCCCACAGGCCTTCTCCATCAAAGCCTAAGGACAGGGGACACTTCAGCGCTGCAGCTGACAACTCCTCTCCGTCCACCACCAGTGGCAGCAGTAGACATCACACGCAGGGTCTAAGCATAAGCTGCTCCAGGAGCACCAGCGTGATCCCCCAGGTTTCTTCAAAGGCTACATCCAAATAACGCTCAGGAAACAGGCTGGCAATAAAGAGTGGTTGCTTTTGATGCATTCACCAGGAGATGCAAAATAAGGTGGCTTGCAGCAAACCTATTCACTGAAGAATACCTTATTAGAGCTTGCAAATTAAGTAAGATCCAGCTCATTAGAACAATTACAGCTTTCATCAGAACACTTATCCTTTTCAGGAAGCAGTTCACTTAATTGGAGACACAGACAGATAAACATATTTAAGGGAAACCATTTAAATACTACCAAAATGCTCACGTAGGCAGATTTCAAGGAGGCCTGTCTGAACCAAGCACACGTCTAAAGCAGTCTGAAAGGAGTCTCACCCCTTAATTGACAGTATATGCAATACTTAACTTTAAGCAACAGAATTGAATTGGGCTTTCCATCAACACTAGCAAAGTGTCCTTTGCTTGGAAAAAAAGCCTTACTTCTGGCCAAGCAGTGTTGATACGGATTTAGAGGAATAGTTTTTACCTAGGAGTAGAGGGCACAGCCCTGAAGGCTAAAAGGCTTTTACAAGTTCAAGCATAGCTGGTACCTCCTTTCCCTACAGGATCTTGTGTTTAGACTGCACAGGAAACACACAAGACACCTGCCAACCTCTCACAAGGAAAGGAGGCTGATCTGTAACAAAATCTGTGAGAAAACCTAAGTGATATTTATAGTCTAACTCAAGTTTAGTGACCTCGCCTAAGCATTGTAACCTGTTCAAACCTGTACAGTATTCCAAGTTTTAGTCTTTCCAGAACCAAAAGTATAGGGACAGTTTTTCTGAAGATGCAACTCACCTCCAGTGCTTTCCCCATCTTTAAAGATCACATACTCCCACTTGTTAACTCGCCTAGAGAAAGTCAGTTCAGTCACTTGAAATATGCTAATAACAACACTAAAAAAAAATCTGTTCAACTTTGTGCAGAAAACAACCTAGGAAACAAGTGTATTTACTGGACAGACCACATAACACACTTAAGTTTAGCATAAAAATTTATTCCTAATTATGACATAGCTCTGTAGGGTCCATTACACAATATTCATGTTTCCCCTACAGTAGTAACAGCTAGGTAAAGCAAGCACACACGACTGACAGGAGCAATTCCAGCACCGAGCAAGCGAGGCCAGCCCAAGGCACACTGGTGAACGCAACTTCCTAATGATGGGATTTGCAGCACTTAAGATCCTTCAGCCTTGCATGCTATCATACTCCACAGAGAATGTTAACCACGTTATTTCAAGACAGATAACCATGTTACTTCTCATGCATGGCAGCCAGACAGCCAACCATGCATGCAATTCCACTGACAGATGCACACAGCCTCCTAGCTCCTCTCTCAGAGACCCAGTTCCCACAGCACAGCCCAAGGGGAAGAAACGCTGAGGGGCATGTCATCTAGAGAACAGAGCACACCTTCCAGAGTTGGTACACATCACTGTTTCCATTAGAACAATCAGTGAGCTTTACTAATTCTATATGTGCTTGCTTGCAGACACTTAGCCAGTCATAATTACATAGGCATAATGAAAGCAGACCCCTAGAGGCCACATTACCTGTCATCCCGCCAGCCATCTCTACACACAGATTTGTATGCTCCTTTTATCATTAAAGGATAGTGGAAGCACATGGGGAAGAGCAGCTGTGGTGACAAAGTCATCTCAGTAAGTTTTGACTGATGTCATTTTTCTACAATTTAAAGAACAAACTAAAGAGGACAAGGATTTTAGCTTCTGCTATCAAGTCAAGTCTGTCAGAAGGCAGCTTAGTTTTCCAGCTGGAAAGCTTAATGCCCTGCCACACAGATACGTGAGGCAACTGCTGTGCTGGTGCTGCACCTCAGGTAAGCCTGCCAATGCTTGGCAGTGAACTTACCCGTCCAGCGATGTGAGAGCCTCTCCAGCACTGGTCAGGCCCGAGTACCTGCTTGGCACAAAGATGAACATCCTTGCTAGCCCAGGTAGATAACAAGCACAGTTTGTATTCTGCCACTAGTTTCATCAGCCAGAAGCTTATTTCTTGAAGGCTTTGGCTTCTCTTCCTGGTTCAAGCTAACTAAGCTGCTTCCCATACCCTTTGCTGTTACCTCAAGCCCCCCTCCACTCTCCTGCACTCAGCCTCCATCCTCTACATGCAGGTGTTCCTTCTCTCACAACAGGAGAAAATATCACTCCAGGGTCATGTTTCTCCCCTAAGCAGGATATGAGCACACACACGTGTGAACATTCCTTTTCTCACAACAAAATGTCTCATCACGTTTCTGTCCTACACTTCCAACTGGAGTTAAGATCTACTTGGCCTAACACTACCCACTGCTATTAGCAGTAGACCAAAGAAGAAATGTAAGCCAGTTGTGCAGGCACTACCAATCTCACTGGTGAGCTGGCATCACTTGATAAAATGGCTAATGCTGCACTAATGCAAAGGAAAAAAGGCAAAAGGTTACCAACTTCTCTGCCTTGTCAAGCTTACTTCCCCACAGCCTTTTCAACCAAGCCCTGCAGGCATGCTAGCGTTATAAGCAAATAATGAAGCATCTGGGGAGTCTGCAGCGGGAGCACTCCAACGCCACAGCTCATTACATTTGCATGAGACAGCAAAGCGTAAGAGGGACCAGCAAGTGCAGTGTTTGAAAAGAACAAAGGTAACAAGGTTAGTGGGCTAGGGAGTGAGAAAAACCCAGAATTAGTAGAAAGCTTAAGGAGACAGTACAGAAACTACAGAAACAAAACAAAGGGTGATAGTAGGGAAAGCATCCTGAAATTTAACTTGAGAAACTCATCAGGATGACAAGGAAAATACCAGGTGTCAGTAATAATTCACATTCTACCATTTCCTCCCTCCCCTGATATCTACCTGACAGACTGCCAGCACTAACCATGTCTGACTCCAGCTGTTCTGTTGTCCCTGGCACACTGACCACAGGCAGTCTCTTCCCCTGCACATGATCCTTAATACCCTGAAGGGAAAGCCTCAGGAAAGTGACAGCTTTTTAACCTCAGCTCAGTATTAGACCACTCAAAGCTTTCAGTTTTAGTAATTGTTGTTTGTAGGCAATTGCAAAGAACTCCATGTGTGCCACTAGGGCACTTTTCAGTTGTGATTTTTGAGCAGCTTAAGGACAGTCTTACACCTGCCACTCATTTCCTATCTTCAACCTTCCTGCTTGATATTGCACTCTAAACAGTTCCCAGCCACCCATGTCAAAAGATAATAATTTCCTTGAAGCAGAAAGAAAATGAAAAAGCACATAAAATGGGAAAACATCAGTTCAGTTCTCCATCAGCTCCCAGATTTACATGTATCACCCAGTAATTACTAACTACAAGGGCCAAGTGTGAAAGCTCCATTTGCATACAGCCCCGCTCAGATTTGCGAGTGTAGGCAAAATTGCCAATTATCCACAAAAACCACCAGTGCAAGGTCTCCTAAAAATGTAGCCCTAGGCCTGTTTGAAAGATCTCATTCAATTCCTGCTCAAGTCATTGAGAATCCTTCCAGTGACCTTAATGGCTCTGGAGTTTTGTGACTGCCTTGGCATCACAGATGCACGTTTCTTTCAGTGACACAAGGTCTGACACTACCATCCTCATTTAGCTGCAAACTCAGTGAGACCATTTAGTAAAACAAATGGTTCAGACTGGTCTAACAAAACAGATACAAAATCGTATAACACAAAATCAGATCTAGTCTTTTCAACACCAGCAAACACCAAGTGGTTTTAGGGTGGTGAACTACGTCAAATGAAAACCACTTGAAAAAAAGTTTAGATCAGCTTGTTACTGCATGATTTAAACCCAAAATATCATTACTGTTCAAATGATAACTTATTAATACATGCATCCAGGTCAGTAGGCAGTCAGAGGAAGCATTAGGTCACTCAAGAATTACCAGTTTTCTAGCATATTCTGAACTTTGTTTGTACACCTTCAGCAGAAGTGTTTCAAAGCAGCCTGAAGCAGCAGCTACCAGAAGTAATTTGCAGTAACACAAGGCTATGGGCAGCACAGAAGTGACTAATTTCATAGCCTGAGTCCCCACCAAGCAAGGGGAGGCAAAGAGCCGTTGTCTAATTCACATAAGTCATGACTACTCAGCTCTAAAATAGCCTTGTCCTTTTTGCTCCAGCAAGAGGTATAATATCACACAGTGACAAATGAAAAACCACCTTTTTCCACAGACGCACACTGGTACAACATCCTTGTTCAGTGCAACATCTGGGAAGAACTACCAAAACGGAATATGAATACAGGAAAATGAAGGCATATGACTTAAAACAGATTCAGAAGTTAGCTTTAACAGTTAATTTGTGAGCTTATCCTGAAAATACTGTTTCCCCTCTGCATATGCATGGTTTTGCAGCAGATCAAAGGTTTGAACACTTGACAGAAAACAAAGTCGGGGCCAGAAAGGATTACAAGATACATACAAACCAACAGAATTATTAAGGCCCCTATCCAGTCTGATTCACATCAATGTAAAAAATTAAATATGAATACTAATTTATCTTACTACATCACAACTTAAAACCGGTAATGAAATTGGTTCTGCACTAGTTCCACAGACATACGTACTAGAAATACTAGGGTCGGTTAACAAAAAGTTCAGATTACATCAGTTAAAGCTTTCTGTATATGGCCAAAATGCATTTGGTCAAGATTTAGTCACAATAGGAAACAAAGACCAGAGATAAAGGGCCCTCCACTTTAGTTATCCTGCTCCTCAGCTTTCCTTATAGCTTGCAAAGCCTTAGGTAAGAGCTTTTGCAAAGTCTTGAACCAAAACCAAACCGTAAACCTAGACTTGAACTCAAGTAAGTACAAGTCCCTCTGCAAACATCTGAAAAGCAACCAAGTTCTACTGACCGTGGGCATCAAAACAGACAAAAATCCAATTGGTTCCAGTTTTATAGAAGCAACAAAATGCAAGTACCAAAACAAACAAAAAACAACCATTGAAGTTTAATGGCCAGAATATATTGGGGACTTCCACTATACCTATCTCTATCCTGAATATGTCGCTTTACAGCCTGATGGCAACAGAAGATAGGAGAATGTTAACAGGCCCAGCTATACCACAGCACTTTCTTCAAGCAACATCTTAAACCTTAAGGGGTACAGACTCGATTACTATAGGCCAAAAATACAGGAAAGCAAACAAGTCATTCAGGTCTTAGTTCTCCCTCTTAAACTGGCATAGTACTTGTCATTTGCTTTTATCACCAATCTCATCCAAAATAGCTCAAATTTTCGCTCTTTCATTTAACCTTAAGCTATTTTTCACTATGAAGCATTCAACATGATGGCTCTCTTACACTACCTGAGGACTTGGTACACTATTAGAGTGCAAACACACACTTCATCACAACAATAAGGGCAACGATTGTTTTAACAACCACAACCAGAAAAAAAATGGTTTAAAACTGTTAAAAAAGTGTAATTACAAAGTGCATATTTAAAAAAGCTCGTCAGGCCTGGTAAAAGCAAATCCATCTCAATAAGGTGCCAAACACCTTTAGGACAAGCTCTGCAAAACTGGAAATAACTCCCGGTTATGAGTTAAAATCCTAGGGAGCAGATGGTAATTGAAAACAAGTCCCTCTAGCTTTTCAGACCTGATTGTTCTTTTATGCACATGATCTAGCAGGAAGACTGAATACTCCACCTGCTCACCTTAGTACTTCTGCCATTCAAGATATAGCAAGGGGCATCTCTGGCACTGGATTTTGCTCAGTAAGTTTCCAAACATTGTACTGTCAGTGGACAAGGTTAAAAGGCAAACAATTTACACAACCACCACCCTGCCCCACCCCGCCCAAATCCCTTGAGACTCGAAGAAATTATAGGTCCAAGGAAGCCTACTACTTACCTTTAAGTAGTCCATTTGGCCCAAATAGCTCTCCACAGTATATTCAGATTTTTGTACTGCACAGAAATGGATCCACAGAAAACACAGAAACGTTCTCCAGGTACAATATGAGATCACACACAAAGGCACCCAAATGCTTTATAGGGGAAACAAAACAAATCAACTGTTTAAGAAGTTTGAGCATACCTTCTGCTTAGTGCTTTGCTTCACACCACCACAGGACTGTCTGGACTAGAAAACAAAGGAAACAAATTCAGCTGGGAGAAAAGGAAAAGGTAAAAACATACCACAGAAAAATCATTTAAGACACTCATGCCTGCTTTTCCAAGTTCTTCTCAGAGCTATCTGTCCCCATATCCTTTTCCTACACCCCATCCACACACCAGTCTGCAAGCAGCACTTAGTGCTCAATCCCAGCAGCCAGACCAAGCAAGACACAAGCCAGCAAGTCCCTGGGCACCTCTCCTGCATGGAGCAGGTCTGCAGCTGCAGAGCTCACCAGAACTGCACTCGCTCCCAGCCTCTGCTACCGACTGGACACAACTGGAGCAGTGTGCAATGCTCCCTGCTTCTTGGGAACTACAGCATCAAGGAAACAGGGTGTAAAGTCAAGTCTTTATCAAGTCAACTGTGGCTTTCATCCCTACCCCTCTATCAGGACCAGTGTAGCTGAGAAGCCATCCTCCAAATACAGCTCAGATATGTGGAATTAAATATTTTTCAGGTAAGAATCACACATCACAGAAGAGAAACTTGCCTAGACAACACGCATGACTCTTCATGTTCAGAGACAATTTGATCAAAGGAAAAAAGCCACTAAGGCAACACAAGCAAATCCGGAAGCCAGTAAAGGATAATTAATTTTAAACAGCAAGCAGAATGCTTAATTGTGCTGTGTCTCCTCTCTAACCAAACATTTAAATAGCCCAAGACCAAATCCCGAGGCTTAATGCTTTGCCTCTGCACAGCCCTGAAATTCTCCTAGCCTCTAGTTAAGCGCACCCAAAGACAGGATGTGCAAGTGAGCAAGTCAGCTAATAACATGCACCTTGATAGCGTCTGTACAGAATTGGCTTCAACAGGTGTTTGATGGCACTCTGGCAAACTTTAAAACTATGAAAATAAGAGGCCGTCCAAGTAAGATACATAAGCAAGTCTTCACACAAGCTCCTGGATAACACCCAGAGCACTGGGCAAGTCAGACATTTACTGTATGACTCTGCAGGTAACCATTCAGAAGGCCCAGCTGAGCAGTAACCCAACAACTACAGACACAGCTTTTATCAGCACCAGCAAAGAACGCATGGAGCTGGTGTAAAATCAGCAGAGCCAATAGGCTCTGAGCTTCTTCACAATCCCTAACCATTGCTCAGCTACAGCTTTTGGAACAAAAAAAAGCTTCTGCGAAGAAAATCACGCTTTCTTCTAGCGGAAGGAACCTTTAGACGATCTTGTCATTGTCAAAAACACTGTTGCCAGATGTCAGTAACACCAAATTAAAGAAAAAACAAACATTCACATGATACATAAATGGTTATTCCCAAGTACACTAGGCAATTCAGTGGATACATTAAAAAAGTTTATTTCAAATGAACTCTTAAATAATTTAAGAGCAAACTCATTATGGACATTTGGTAAGACAACCTTATTCAAGAAGCTTACAAAACCAGTCCCATATATAATGATATTCCCTACCAACTGCGTTGCAAGTACATTATCAAAGTCCAATACAAAAACAAACAAACAAACAAGAACATGCTGCTGCCACTTGTTTTGTGTGCATTTGTTATGAATTGAATCATATGTTTTATTAAACAGTGTCCTGAAATGTGGAGACCCCCCTGAACTTAACAGGTTGTCTTTCTCTGTGTGTAGTCAAGGTCTAACCACTCCAGCGGTGCTCAGTCTTCAGTACCTCTGTAGCCAGGCTCACCTCAGCCAAGGGGAGCTCAGCCAAGCAGAGTTCCAAGCAATTCAAAACACCCAGTCAGAACATGAAGCAAGCACACCATTCAGGAAAAGTAGCACAAACGTTACTTGCAACTATGCCATTCCTACCCGTGCTTCTTCACGCTTTTATATGTGGACTCAAAGAAAGACATTTGTACCTAAGTACCTTTATAAACAGCCAGGCAAGCCTTCCATGTTTAAACACAAACTTCAGTCATTCAGAAATGAGTAACAGCATGATTTTCAGCCTTACTGCAACCCATCTTAACTCTACAGCTGCTGGGATTACCACTTACACCACCTTCCCAGTTACAACTACCTCGAGCTAACACTTCTTTAGATACAGTTTATATGACAGGCTACAACATTTTAATAAAAAAAAAGCTATCAGATCTTATTAGGTTAAGACCACAGATTTATTAATTGCATTCATCTCTCCTTTGACAAAATACTCTTCATCTCCACAGACTATTTTGCCTTATCGGCTTCAAAAACACTTAAGACATTTAAAACAAGTGCATCTCACTTGTTCTTCAGCAAGAAAATGCAACTAGCCAATAAAGCTTGCCAGTGGCTAAACGTTCAAGGTATCACCAAATCAACCGTTTGAAGGCAGATGTCTCAAGTCTTCTGTGACTAAAATAAACTTCAGCCTTCCACAATCCACGTACTCAACACATTTTGTGGCCATGTAAACAAAGACTACCTGGTTCCTAGGGATGAGATTTCCTCAAGTTCTTTGGATTTCATGGCAGCACAGAAGTTTTATCTATTGAAAAGTAATGACTACTGGTTCACAGAGCCAATGAAGTTCCTAGAGAATTTATTCCACCATTTCATGTTCCAGCCCCTTAGAATTAAGCTCTTTAACACGTATTGATGACCCTTTAATTAGTTCCTGAAAGAAGTTCCTACCCTAGTGCTACTTGCCATGTATCTAGCTCCTCATTATTAAAGGACTGCCATAAAACTTTTATTACATTTAAATGAGAAGCAGAAAGACAGCCCAACTTTTACCTACTGCTGTGCACTCTGAGTTTTGAGTGTTGTGGTACACACACCTGCACAGAACTTGATAACAAGTCTGATGGTCACCTAGCAATGAAATATTTTACTTAAGATAACAAAGTTCAAATGATGCACATTCTCTAACATTTGGTACGGCAAAACGGCTTCCCCAATCCATCTTTTATCCTACAACACCATATGTTCAGTAGCTAGGAATCCCAACAGCATCATTTGTCCGTTGTATAGGCTGTAAACAAAACAGAAAAGGCAGTACCTGGTTGCTGTGGATTTGCTACTAGTACTCTGTAAATTTAGTTCTACAATTAAATGCTTGAATGGCATCTTGTTTTAACTGGTCATTATAGTCAGTGACCATCTAAGAAAAGAGGAAATTAGATTACACAATGACAAGGTATGACACGCTAGAAAAACAGTGAGGAAACTGGTGCAGATGTTGAAAAAGCAGCTTCTCTGACTGGAATGCAGAAGTCTAAAGTGGTATCTGTGCATGAGATTTTTCATTAACAAAAACAGCACAGGCCTGTTCCTAACACTATATACTACTAGGTGGGAGGCATTGATAGGTTTTAATAAAAATTATAAAAATGATTTATTCTGAGTTACAGATACAAAATATTTTGATATCACCTCATCCAATTGGTTCCATGCATCACTCATCCAGTCTTCAAATAACACAGCACACCACAAACCTCCTCCCAAAAGCATGTCTGCTTCCTCAGCTTAGCCATTATGTTTGTTTTGGAAATAGTCCAATTCAGCTGGCCTTTCACACTTAAACTAAGCTGCTAAGGCTGCAAATACTCCTCAGGCATGGCACAAGAGTGGTCACTCTCATAAATTAGAATTATATCCCTACGCCTCTGCCCCACCCTCCCTCCTGGCATACTTCAGAGGGGATTATCACATTTAAAAAAACGATTCATGTTAAAATTGGAGTTGTCACCTTACATCCACTGAACATTATTTGCTTGAAGACTTGAATTCCTTTGTAATGTTTGTTTTGAAGGTGTAAATCAGACTAAAGGAAACACTGGAGTACCATGAAATATTTGAGCTCTCTGCACTTTCCACATTTGAGTGTCTAAATGAACAAATGACCTTCAGCTCATCAGGCCCACTGCACTTGAACTGACCAATATTCTACACTAATACTAAATACACTGTGTTTAACAGCAGCTCTTATTTGACTTCAGTAAGCAAGTCTTCAGAAATTTCAGGTATGCTGTACATATTAGAGAAAAGCAGCTTAGATGAAGAGGTGCAGAAAAGGACCACAAAACCAAGCAGGTAAGACCCAAACTAAAGCTCTCCACTGTAAGTATTTAGCAAATCCCTCAAACTCAGCATAAGCTCACAGAACTCCATTTAAATATGCTCTTGTCCTAAAGCATTTTTAATCTTGAAGTGATTACTTGTTTTACCAGACCATTGACCCAGAGGTTTCATAACAGATGATTAGTAGATGATTTTGCAACAAAGATTAATTTTTTTCCCCCCTCCAAGTCAGCATAATTCACATTTCTTCCTGGAAAGAAGTGAGGTTTAAAGTTTCACACTGAGAAAACATTTTATATCCAAAAATTGATTTGTCCAAGTATTAAGCGTATACTTTAAAGCTAAGCTCATGTGCACTTTGTCAAATACAGCTAAGAGCAAAGTTAGAACCAAACACTCAAAATCAAACCCAATATCCCATTGTGATTAGTCTTACCTTTAGACCTTACAAGTCAAAAACCTTTTTAAAGGTTTTAAGACCTTAAAAAAAATCAAAAAAACTTTGAAACCTTTAAAACCTTTTAAAAAACCCTTTTAAAGGTTTTAGACCTTTAAAACCTTCTTAAAGATTTTTAATCCTTTTTAAAGGTTTTAGACAACAGCCCTGACACCTGAGGTATCCCAAGCAACCTTAAGCCAATGCTTTATCACTTCCACTGAAGCATACATTTCTTTACAGTATAGTTATTTCCAAGTGAGCTCTAAAGATCTAATGCCTTCTCCAGACTGCTGCATCAGGCTTGCATAAAACTGTTTTTCACTTCCAAAAAGTAGCTGTGGGTCTCCAGAAGAACACCTGCTATGAAGCATGGCTGAAGCTTTGCCTCCAGGAAGACTATGCAAAAAGCCTCAAAGCCTAGGAAAATGGCCCACCCGGTACCATAGCTGGTTTATGCTGAAGAACCTTCTTCCCTCTGACTTAATTCCAGGTCTCTGCCCTGGAATAGCAGGGGGAAAGTTGAGTTCAGTTCTAAAGCACTTGTGTTTCTGTTGCAGAAACATTGTTATTTTTGTTTTCTCTTTGCTCAAAACGATTTTTTTCCCCCCACATTATTTCCCTCAAAGTTGGGCATCTACCTCAAATGCTCTGAACATTTCTTCTCGAATAACATATAATCAAGAAAGGCTAGAATAAAAATCAATTCCAAACCAATTACAGATGTTCAAGAAACATCCTGTCTACTCAGTACTGGAAGCTAACTGCACACAGAAAGACCTGCCTCCCGAGGCCTCCTTGCAAGAGTTCATGCCCCCGTTCTTCTTTCAGTAGCAGCTCACATGCTTCTGCCAAGTTACATGCACTCTGTCACAAGAAATCAAGTCAAATGGACTCCACTTGTCAAACAGAGGCATGTAAGCACTGGAGGGAAAGAACAGACATGATGCTGAGCAGGCTAAATTAAATCTCATGCTAAAAATTGGATGGCTTACTTTTCAAATTTTAAGACAACCACAGAGAATTAAACATAAGTTTACAATACAACATAAGCCAAACACCAAACCTTGCTGGTGTTGAACTTGCATATGAGTTACTTGAACTTGAAATCATACACAGGGGCAACATTTTTCATACCTAACAATAGTAACAAAACGTGAATGCTTCCTTCTTTCCCCTCCTAGGGAAATACTACAATGAATCCCAGCAATGAAATTACATCAGGTATCGTTCTCATAACTTTTCCAATCAAGTGCACTTTCTCAGTTTAATGGATTCTAGCTGAAAATCTGATCAAACCTTACAGCTGAAGAAAACTGCCCCCTACTGCTATTATTCCTTACCATATAAGGTTTTCTTTGTGTCACTTCAACACACATGAAAAATACAAGACAAGTAATCCCTCTTCCAAGTAATGCAGGCCGATATTTTCATTAAACATTCAGAATTCAGACAGGGAAAAGACAACCAGGAAGTTCATTTTAAGGTCAGTACACACAAGCTATTCCACAATGCACAGAGCAGAACAGGAGAGAAATCTAATGTGCACACTCTGAAACATTGATTAATTCTCCTAAATTGGACATAGCAACAATTCACTCTATAGTTATAGAAGACAGTGTTGTTGCAAGAAAGTTCTCATGACCAATAGCTTCTTAAATAATTCTTGGATCTTCAGAACTGTATCATTATTCCTTTCAGACCTTAACCCCAATAATTTAACTAGCGTCCCAAGCAGACAAACTTTGCCCATCTTTAAGAGTTGCAAAGGCTAATGGTGTAGACCTTCTCATAGGTAACAAATCCCAACCCTCTTTTATTTTGTATACACTGAGGTCCTGAGTGAAGAGATGAAAACCACTATGTTTGGCCTCAACTCAGGCCTCCTTGGCTCAGGAGTACTGACAGCTTTAGCACAAGGTGGCTGTGATTGTCCAAGCCCTGCTGTAGGGACAGCTCAACTGCTGGTAGCTGCTGCTGAAATATTACTACATGTTCAGTTTAGCTGACAAGGGTGAAAAGAAGCATCCTAAATGACTAAAATGAGCTTGAATTGCTGCTGCTATAACAATGTTCAATTCCTATTTCTGAATCGGCATTCTCATTTTGCTTACAAGCAGGTACATTTTCAGGTTTTTATTGACTAAGCAAGCTGACGCATGTCACACCAAGTTACCTTCCCTTCAGAGCTGTGGCCAGCTCCAACAACTCTACCTCTAGTCCCCACCACCTGCTTTTTAAGCTTTGGAGTCCTGTCTCTATACAGGAGACTAAGCTTTCATGGAAAAAGTTATCTGTAAAATGGAAAAGAATATCTGTATAGAAAACCATTAATTCAGGAACCCTAAAGAACTTGGAAAATGAAGATGGCAAATACATAGATGTGGAATAGCTCAGAGGTTCCATTATTTCAGGCCTGCTAACAAACCACTGCTCAGTATGACACCTAGTCGAGAACAGCCCCAAGAAACTGCACCTCAGGAGTCAAGTCCAGAGGATTAAGCCTCAGCAATAGACCCACACACTTTAACCTTAAGACACTTGAAATTCTGAATGGAATTTCCAAAAGCATTACCACCACTCCACCTCTGATATCACTGCTGTCTAAGTAAAGGGACCACAAAGCACTCAAGAAGCGCACTCTGTCACATGGCACTGCCATCAGCTCCACATACATCTCCATCCTCAACCATGAAACGTGCTAAAACTTTTCCAAAATTGGACTCAATAGGATTCACAAGCATAAAGTTTTTCCTGTTTTAAGTTGATGTACTCACAGCTGTCACCACATACACAGAAAGCCTAGTTTCAAACTATGTTTTTAATCTAGCCAATCCAGTCATCCCTCACTGTCCTTCAGCAAATAAATAACATCTGGAACACTTAGTTTAGGACTTAGCTCTTCCTGTTAGCAAGTATCTAAAGCTCACAGGAATGAGCTCTTTTCCTATAACAAAAAAAAATGTCCCTTCTGTGAACCATTTCACTTGCATTTTACAAACAAACTCACCGTGGCAAAGCTTCCCTCTGCTTGGCTCTTTTTGAGCATACAGACTAAAATAAACTACCAGAAGAACAAAAAGATGGATGCATTTATGTTTGCTTACTTTTCTCCTCAGGGGAAAAACACATTTTATGAGATTAGGAGCAGTTCAGTAAACAAAGGAGGCGAGGCTGCTGCTTCAAGCTCATAGAGAAGAAAGGGAAGGAACAAGTAAAGAAAAAAAAAAAAACAGGGCAGACTCCCGCAGTGATTTTTTCAGACCAAACCTTGAGCTTTCTACTTCCAGGTCCAGGAGTCTGAATGACGTTAGTCATCTTAAGAAGCAATAGTAAAGCTAAAGAGTAAAGCAAGAGTAAAGCTAAAGGTAAAATTCCTTACACTCAGACAATATCAAGTGTTTGCAATAGATGAAATGCTCTTTGATTACAACACGCTCTCCCCACCCCTCCACCCCCCAATATAGCAGAAACAAAGCGTTCTGTTTCTTTTTTTTTTTTCCTCCAAGAAATTGAGGGACTGTCCATTGAATAACTTCCTGAAATCTGCAAGTCAAATGACAATGCCCAACTCTGCAGGACCCAGTCCCAGCAGTGTTAAAGAGAAATTGCATGCCCAGAGCTAAGAAGGATCCAGGTCTGAAGATGAGCAGATATGACTGATAGCTGATTTACAAAGGACACTGCTGGTATGATGAACATGTCTGAAGACTGTCAACTGCTGTAATGTTTCACATTTGTCCTGTGACGTGACAGTTTTTAACTCCTGAAGCTCACTCTTTAACCATTAAGAGATTAAAAACCCACACCCCTTGCAGTCATTAGTGTTAGGAAAGTCTTGCAAATATGCTCATAGACACTCTGAAGTTCAACTGTCATGAACACATGAAGATGCTGTAGCTTTTCTGTCTGCTTAGGCCTTAAGCAATCTTTTGAGTTCTAGGTACATTTTCTTGCATTTATCTCAAAGAAATGTTAGCCAGACATAGTCCTTATGATCGGACACCTAATTGCAGTTTCAGGTCCCAGTGCTCTTAAGTATTTCATTACTGGTCAGCAGAAAGATGTAGGTAGTACAAAGCAGATTGAACAAATACACTAGTGATAAAAACAGACCTTGGACAGTAACGCTGGAAGTTGAGCCAGTGATAGAAGCCATGAACATAGCTGCTTTCTGCTCTCCAGGGTTTGGGTTAGTCTTTAATAGATTTGTCAACTGTAAATTATGATTTCCAATTTTAAATCTTGGAAATCATGACTACATATCATAACCTCCTTGCTATATCACAAGTTGGTATTTACACAGGCACAAGTCAGAGCAATTCTATTTTGAACTAAGGCTGACTATTAAGCTCCCATAGCATTATGACTTCTAAGGCCTTCTGAGTACTTTTTGCATAGTTTTTAATCTGACTCTGTGAAATGGTGACAATTTTAAGATAGGCATCCTGGCAAGAAAGCTACAAGCTATTTTCTCCTGTGCACATCATCTCCACCTAGTTTTCACTTAAACCTTCTTAGCAAGGAGAGTAGTCACACTAGTCAAAGATTAAGATTCCTTTTAAGCTACAGATTTAGACACTCAAGATTCCCCAGCCCAGCAAATCAATATAACTTGACAGCTATTACTAACGTGTCCAATAAGTTTACTCTTGAATTCAGTCTGTGAAGTTAACATTAAGGAGTAGTAACAAGTACTTTTAATCACTTCAATTAAAAGCCCAGACTTCTGTACCTTGTTAGAGTCCTAGTATCTTTCAACCAAAATCTGCTTGGAGTAGTACAGGCCCTGCATTCAGATTACAATTAAACTGAGAGCAACATGGAGAGCTTGTTACTTGGTCATCAACAAATCCAGCACGTAATCCAATCAGACATTTTTGTATGCTTAGCTTTGAACCACCATTCAACCACTTTAGTTACATCAAGGTCTCAAGAGGAACTTTCCTCTGTACAAACGCAAGGTGTTTATGCATGAGCAACTGAAGCATTCTCTTGGGGGTGAACTTCTCTGATCACATTTGCATGTAATTAATGGACAAATCACATCACTCTCTAATAGCTCTCTAAACCGATTGTGGGTCACCAAGGAACTAAGACGGAACAACAGGCAAAACCCTGCTTGTAGCTAAATCAGTCTGCTGTTTTGACCAAGTACTTCTCCAGAAACTGTTTCATCATTTGGCCTAACAACGTTTTGCTGGACTTGTGCTTTAATTACAAGACCTGGGGACAAGCAGTGATCGGGTCTGGGATTTCCCATTATGTTTATATGGACTTGACCACTGAAGAACTGCAATTCATTGACTTCAGAAGTATTCATTAAGATGAAATATTTGGACAGATTCCACTGGTAGGTTTCCTGCATCAAACTGGTCAATGCAAACTAGGTCAATGCAGGGCACAGCCCACGCTGTGAAGCTAAAGCAGCAGTGGACTTTTCTTCCACAGGAGGCAAAACACTGGGCCACAGAATCTACATCTGCAGTGGTTAGATGTAAACCAGATCTCCAGCGGCACATAGTGCTTTCCTGGTCAAGTCAGAGCTATTCATTGCTTGCCACTTATTGCTAATATGCACACGTAAGTTATTTTATCAACATACAAGCCTCTGGAAACCAGTAGTCAAATGTAACAGATATTTTACTTGCACATATCCTTGCCAGTCATTTCTGAAGGTAGCTTAATATTTATCAGCTTCTAATCAGCAACTAATACTTACCTTCACAGCCACATGCACACATCCCTCCGTATATATGGGTACATTAACAAGCATAGATTTCACAATGACGTCCTCCTGAAGTGTTCTTGCACAGAACTATCCACACTCTTTCCCAAACCTAAAAGTAGCATTTCCCAACAAGCACCCAGAGGTACACAGAGAACATTATAGACACTGTTCTCTACAGACATCCTGGAGGTGCAGACTTGCCAATATCAAACGCAAGGCAGATCGCACCACGGTTTGAACATCTTGTTCTCATGTGACAGATGCTTACAGTTTGAACAAACATCACCCCCGCTAGTATTTTGTTATTGGTTTCAGACTGCTTTGTCACATTTTTCATTATCAACAAGAAGAGCACAATTAAGACTGCATAAAAATCGAGGTAGGATGAAGCTCAAGGTTAGCACATCTCAAGGTAGCTGCATATATGCAAACAAAGCTGCTTAGCTCCTATTGGAAGCACCGGAGACCTCTGCTTAGCTCCTACTGGAGGCACCAGAGACCTAGCAAAGGAACAGTAGCCAACAGCCACAGCTGACCAACACAAAATGCCTGTTTCCCAACCAAAACGATTAAAGACTCACTTACGTGCCTAAATATAGGGGCACAGAACCATTTCAAGTGCTACCAGGCATGCCAACTGGCCTGCAGCTGCTCCTTCGCAGCCATGTGGTTGTGGGCGACTGCCAGGTTCCATAAGCACTAATTCCTACATCTGTTATCATCCTGAGAGTCTGCCCCAGAAACAGAGGCCAAGCAAAACAGGCCATGTTAATTTCTTGCAGACCAGTTATCATCAAACCAATACTGAGCTGACTTCAGGAAAAAAAGTTTTTCTAGTGTAATAGATCATTCCAGATCTCATTCTGGACAGTAATAGCTATTGAAATGAAATTTAATTCTACCATGAGTACTCCTACCTCCTTCATTGCCACTCATGCTCACCTGCTGCTCTGCAGAGCACTTACCTCCACAGCAGCCCTGCCACATCGCCTAGCTGGAGCACAGGCTCCACAAAGCAGACTTGCCTGGGACAAACTCTACTAAAACCCAGAGGTTGCCCAGGAGACCTGATGCCTGCTAGCTTCCTCTTGCAAAACGTGGCCTCAGACAGGTCTGAAGAGCACTCGCCAAATTGAGGCAAGGCTCCGCACACCCAGCCATACAATGCACAATCGCAGCTGGCAAACCAGGTCCCATTGAGCCACAAGGGCCACAGGGCAGGCACAGCTGGAAGCCTCTCACTACCCCCCCAAGCTGCCCCATGACTGCAGCCACTGAGCACTGCGCACCCAAAGCCTGCTCGAGGATATCCCTCTCACCCATCAGCTCCATTGAGGCTGCCTTAAGCACTGCAATCAAGCTTCTGGAGTGAGACCACCAATTCATTTGGGTTTCACCACCAGAGACAGGCTCAGAGGGGCACAAGCATACACTCAACTGAAGAGCTACATGCTAAACCCCATCTCTTAAATGGAGAAGTTTAATTACAATACTTGCAATCTGGTGTGATGGATAGTTATAGCAATCACCCAAGCACAGGACAAAAAGTACGCTAAGCAATTTGTTGAACTAGAACAAATCTTTCAAGTCATGCTTTCAAGAAGCTATTTACCACGAGAGGTTAGGGCACAGAACAGCAAGCAAGCTCACGTACATCGCTGACAATTAAGACACAGGGGATAACGCAAGCTAACTGGGAAACTTTAATTAAAAATATTGACTATTTATTTGCCAACTTATCTATACTTTTATCAGGTATAATCCACACGGTGGAAGAACTGCGCAATTCCGAACTAATAAACCTTTTTGTGCTTTTTCCTCAGACAAAATAGAGTTCAGCAGTACCTTGTTTGAAATACCAGCCAAATCCCCAAATGCATGCTAAAAGGCAAGCTCTTCCTCTGCTTCTGCTGCCCACACACAAGGGGACAGTGCTGCAGTAAGTTGCTATCCAGGTTTAGACTGGAGACCCTGAAAACAGGCAAATAACCCTCCCATTCAATACACTGCACTGGGGGTAAAATCCTCTCATGAGCCTTTAGACCAGACTTCTCCAAAGCACTGAGAGTTCACCTAGAAGGAACACTACAGAGGTACTATCCTCATCCTGAAGTTGAAGAACTTCATTTTCTGAACCATATTCTTTCCAGAATACTAGAAATGCCTGCAGCACTATCTTCACCCCAAAAATCAGACAGGGAACTTAAGGCGCATGCTGTGTCTTGCTATACACACACCAAGGGAGCTTGTTTGTCTGCTGGTAATTGAGACGTGTCAGTTCATGTGCATATATTTGGGGGTGGGAGAACTGATGGCTGTTCATTTCCGAAGCCAAGCACTTTTCAGGTGAGCAGTAAGCAGCAGCAGGCAACTAAGCTCCAGCTCTTTGTCCACCAACATGTGGAACAGTAAGCCCCTCAGGGGTTACCATTACACAGAAAACAAAACATCCCAGTTTCCTGAACCCCTGCCCCAGCCCTGGCTACTGCTCAGTGGACAGGAGGCACACAAGCTGCCAGAAGGTACCTGCAACACCCCGAAGACATTTAAAAATCACTAGTCAAAGAGCATCACTGCACAGTCACCTACCTCACACGCAGAAGAGGCACCCTTATCTGGCAACACACAGCCTAGGAGCTCAGCAAGAAACTTTGCCATATATGAGCAGGGAGGAAGGGGTCTTCCTTGTCACCGTGCCAGTCAAATATCCTTCAGCAAGAGAGGAGCTCAGCAGAAAAATTCTTCCTTGCTGCCAAGCCAGGGCCGCTCTTTTCTGGGCTTGTTATCCAGGCCATCCACCAGCATATTCCTGCACTGTCATTTCAACAAGGCTGCGCAGGTTCACTGCATAGTAGCTTACTAAAATAAACAAATCAAGTAAGGCACCAGCACAGTGCCTGGGCTTTTCAACGTTTGCTTCTCCCCTTTCCCCGCTGAATGTCACTATTATCATAGAAAAGGAAAGGGGCCCCACAGAGGGGTGGTAAGAGGGACAACGCTGCAGGACTGCTGGCAAACAGATGAACACTGGCAAATTACCTCAAGTTGCCTGTGGTACAGAATTTGTCCTGTGCACGGCGCATACACCTCCTTCCTGTACACACGCACAAAACACTCCCTGACTGGATCCTTTTCTATTTACACTCAGGAATACCCGACTACTTCAAAGTCAAATGGCAAAAGAAAAAAGTAAACCTATTTCTAGCCCTGACTACCAATGAGTAACATCCTCTGTAGATCATCTTTTTGTCAGCAAGAAAGAAACTTGCCCAGAGCCTCCCTGCCCCTCCTGAGCTGGTGACTAGGGCTTGGGGCTAAGGCTCCACATCTCAGTTTGTCCGCGTAGGATGCACTGCATGTTCAGTTTCATGCACTGTGCAGTTGTACAAAAAACAATCTTGCCTGAAGTTTATGGAAAGTTATCAACCCAGTGAAATACAACTGACTCGGCATCAGCATCGAGTATCTTAAGTCCAAGCCTTGACAGTTGCTATGCTAGGCTTATTTTTCTGCTCTGCTACAAGCAAGTGCAGGCCACAGACAGTCCAAGAAAAAAATGTCTCTGTGCACCACTGTTCTCAAAGCTGCCCAGGCTTACTGCAAGCACACGCACAGGAAGTTCCTAATGCCACTTATACGTTTAGGTTATGTATCAAAAGCTTAATCCTCAGTGAAAAGTCTGAAAAAAATATATTCAGAGGAATTCAATTTCTCTGCTCCAGGAAAATCTGGCTTGACTGCTTGGCAGCAGCTGAAGTAGCACGTGGTACAGTTTAAGCACCTCAATTAGCCCTAAAAGTCAAGCAAATGTTATTACGGCCATTATGGCTCCTGGCTCTATCAGCAATCTTACAACATCTTGCATTTTCAAGCAGTTCTAAAGCATCTAATCCACTTACCCTCTCAAGGACGTTTTATTTACTCACTGTACAGCAAGTATTGTGCAGTTATCACATAGGTCAAACCACAAGTGGAGTCGGATGCAGTCAGTGGCAAGGAAGGAGCAGAACATTAGCATTAACACATCCTGTTTGCAGAAGGCAGCTGAACTGGCCAGTCACCCAATGCAAGTCTCTTGTACAATCGAGTCAAAAAATAAAACCCTGCTTTGCACATACTAGTTTAGAGAGAGCAAGTGTAGCAGTCCAGACAATAAACGGCATGCACAACTAATATGCTCCCCTGTTCCTGTCAGCATCCACACAAGTGGCAGCAGAATGAAACTGCTTTAACACACTAAAAACCCTTTAAGTGTTTCCCTTAACATTCTAATACTTCTTGATACAACACCTAATTCCTACCTGTAGAGGGCTTGGAAGCCCCAATTAGTCCAACAGGTTTTAAACTACCTAGCACAGCAACTGACAAGCCGCACTAGCATAGCACTGGGACGGAGACAACAGTTTACTCGAAGTCAAGCATTTTAACTTGCAAGCAGACCATGGACCCACACTGCATCTTCAAGGGAGACCATTTCACATCTGAGACTTGAGAACACCGTTCCATACTTGCAAACCAAAAACAGGGGCAAACAGCCTGTCTTCCTCTGACAAATGGGGAACCAAACACTTAACAGAAGTATTCAAAGTTTTTCTCCCATGGCACAAAGTTTCTAAAACAGAATACAAGGCATAACAATCTTCTTTTGCTACCCATGAAAAACTGGAAACCCCAACATTTTCAGACACTCTGCTTTAGGTTAGTTGCCTTCCTGCCTTCAGACTGGATTTATACCTCCACTGAAGGGCTTCTGCTGCACTGGAACACTAGCAGGGAACTCGAGCATGCAAAGATTTACCTGTATAAATAAAAATGAGGAAAGAGAGCAAGCAGAAAACCTCCAAACCCCATCCTTTACCAATTTCATAAGCCTGTTGGATAGAGATCAGACTGTCCTTTTTAAATCTTTCTTAATTCTGGCCAGGTGACAAGGGGGTCAATATATTCCTATGCATTCAGGAAGAAGGACTTGTTCTTTTGTCACCTCAGCTGATGCCAAGGGTATTACAATAGCTACTCTGTTGCTTTACTCCCTTTCATACTCAGACATTTCAGGGAATGCCAAATATTTTCAGTTCCATGTCTGAAACATAACCCTCTATCAATGCCTCCCTTAATAACCAGGCACAGGGGTTACATGGGACAAACAACTTACTTCTGTGTCACCACTGTCATCAGGTGACAATCAAACCAAAGGCTTACTGCACTGCTTATTCTGCATCAGAACATAAGCAACATGCTCCTCAGCTCCCAGCATGGTGACAGGAAAGCTCCTGTAAGCCTAATGACAGGAAGAGATGTGCTTCCAGTGCCTCCTCCATCCCAAGCAGACCAGAGGGGCCTGCCAGAAGCACCCCCAGCCACAAACAAGGCACTACACCTGGCGGTATTGGCCAGCGGGCTCCGTCCACAAAAGTCCTTTTCAGTTCTCCTTCCTTCGGCTGGCAGGAGGGTTTTACACTGTCTGGGATTTGCAGAGCCTCCATTCAAGAAAGTAAGGCCATCCCATGAGGCTACAATAAGCAAGGACAAGTCCTCTCAAGGGAGAACAGCCAACCCGACAGATTAGAAAATCCACAACTCTTGCCACAAATCCCTCAGCAGGTTACTGAAGGCCAAATAAAACAATTGAAAAAGCTGTTCCACGAAATGCTGCACTGACCCCTTTCACTTTGACTTCATGATGGCTAGATATGTTCTCAAACTTGACACAAAGCTGACAACATGGAAAAAAACAAAAACTCTCCAACCCTGCTGTGAACCACATCACTAAGTATCAAATTTCTTCAAATTCAGCCATCCTGACCCGAGGTCAAATCAGTCAAGGCAAGAACAATTCTCAATACTCAAAGGGCAGAAGATGACAAATAATTCAAGGCATCACTGAAACTCTGTTCTGAGTTGTCACTGAATCTTTCAAAACATAAGAGCACAAAAATGAAGAACAAACCTGCAAAGGTCCTTAAGGCACCTTAACAAGACCTTTCCATATTTATTCAAGAAAAGCAAATAGTCTTTGGAGACTAGGGGTGATATCAAGTGTTTTTATGCTCATTTAAGTCAGCTATACCATTGCATGTGCACATGTTTTGCAAAGAGAACAACAAGCTTAGACCTACCGCCAGCCCTACTGCTACTTACTTTACGGCCTGAACATTCCATGCGTTCCTGTATTTTCAAATCAATCGCTGTTTCACTAACAAACCCAAGGGATTTGTGTCCTCTCATCCACTGGAAAAGGATTTCGTTCATTTAATATTTGAGCCAGTTTTACACGGGCATACTCCTGGCTAGAATGCAATGAGTACACAAGGAGGTACTCTGGAGGTTTCACTCCTGTCCCCAGCTCAGGTGCAGGAGGAACACCACCCGCTGTGTTCTGAGCCAGTCAATCAAATTCCACATTCCACACATTAAATGTCATGCCTGACAACAACCCTGCGGGGATTATCTGAGGCCTAGGATGTTCTACACTATTTTAAGATATAATTCAAGAATATTAAATAATGCAAGTAAAACCTTGTCTGCTGATAAATACTTCATGCTTTTTTATAGCTGTTCATTCCTCACCAACTGCACGAGTCACTGCTTTAGAAGCTACCACAAATTTTGAAATGGGTGTCCCTTTGAAACAGTTTGCAACACAAGTGGCAAGCTCAACACGTGCTGTAAACACCTTTCCTTCTCCTCAAAGTCCTTTTTTTTCTCCCCTACCATGCTAGAAATGTAACTTTAAGTCAGGTTTGCAATACATTATGGCAAAAATATTGCTGAAAGCAAAGTTCTTGCAAAAATATTATGCCAGACAGAAGTTATGCAATGTACTGAACATATGATAACTGTGGTAGTCTCTAAAGGAAAAAAAGACATTTGACTTTAACCTACATAAAAACCAAGAGCAACACAATGCAGAAAACATACCAACTGGGTTTTGGATATTTTGATGGTTGTCTTTGGAGTCTTCTTGCAAGGCAGACATCATTGGAATCCATCTTTACATGCTCCTAGGATACACTTTGTTTCTAAGGCCTGCAAGGAAGAGGTAAATAGTTACACTGTGACTGATTATAATATTTGGCACATGAAATTAGTAAACACAGGGCAACCATAACTCTATTACACTTCCATGAGGCGAAGCTTATGCAGAGGATTGCTTAGGCCCATTATGATCAATAAACGTCAACACCTGACACTGCCGCGCAAATGAGAATCAAAGGCACTTAAAATCCCACGTGGCCTGGACACAGTCCCACAGTGCAAGGCAAGTATGCCATAACAAGATGTCTGATGGCAAGTCAGGTGCCCTTGGGCAAAGACCCCCCCTCACACCATCTGCTGCTTCTTCAGGGCTCATCTCAACTCAGTAGCCAAGCAGGTGGCCGCCTCTAGGCTCCCCCATGCCGCAGCCACCAAGCCCCTCTCAGGGAAAACACCACATGCTGTCCCTCCAGCCTTGCTCCCCAAAACCCCAGCTCTTACCTCCAGGTGCCCGTGAGGGCACAAAGACAGCAGGGCTGCTCCAGGCCTCCTCAATGTGAGCTGCCGCTGCTCGTGCAAGGCCCCTGCCTCCCCTCACAAGTACTGGCGGGAGCTACAGCAGCACGGGGTATGGCATTTGCTCTAGGCATCACTCACAGCTTGAAAACACCTTTCCTTCAGGACACAGAAAAGACTTCTTGACTCACTCTGGTCTCACGGCTCAGCATCATGCATCTTCTTTCTTCCTTCTCCACCAGCTCAGCTGCTGCAAAGCAAGTAGGACAGATTGAGGCCCGGAAAGTGCCAGCTCCTGCACCTGAAGGACAGAGGGGCACCCACCCAGGGAAGATCACTATGGCACCATGCGACCAGTGGCGGACCCACTGCCCCTACCATCATCCTTCTCCCTGCCCCTACCCCAGCTCCCCTACCCACCACCAAAACCTGCGACAATCAGCTTTTCCCATTAAGGGGACACACAGCAGAGCTCCAGATGTCCAGACGGAGCTGAGCTCAGGCAGGCAGCCTGAGCAAATAGAGCTGGGCATGTGAGGCAGCAGCCATGGAGCCTGCTCCGCTGCTTGTACAAGGGCCCCAGCTGCTGCCTGCAGTGCCAAGTGCCCAGGATGGTGGGGCACTGCTGGGCTCTGTCTCACAGGGCAGCCCTGTTCCATTGGCCTTGGCCACCTGTGAAGCCTCTTGTTTTGGGACATTGAGGTCTGCGGCATTCCTACAGCCTGGAAACAGGTCTAATGGTCTTCTGGCCTGCCAGTAGGGAGGTAGGGGTCACCCTCCAGATTCTGGCTGCACCCAGCCCTTCCTTCCCTCCTGGGAATTCAAGCTAAGCTGCAGCAATTGTAACAGGGGCCTAAAGTACAAGTGAACTTGCTCACTCAATCACAGCAACTTGGGCAAGGACAGGGATGGGACCAGGGCCAGGGACAAAGTTTGTGTTCCAGTGGAGAAAGAGAGCTTAGTGCAGCCAGTGCCAGGCAGCAACCCCCCTCTCTCTGCCAGAAGAACAGGAGAGCCTCACACCTGCCCCAAGAGGCTGCATGGAGATCACAGAACAAAACGTGCCAGAGGCTTCCCAGATGGCAAAGTACAAAGGCTGTGACACGCCCTGATGACAGGGGGTCACGCTGGCCAGGCTGCCATGGGGCAGAAAGCTGCTAGGGCCACAGGAGTGTGGCAGGGAATCAGCCCCCCCCTGCTTACAGGGGGCTCGTCCGGTGCGGGGAGACATGGCCTCTCACCCTCTTTACAGGGTGGCCAAGCTCTGCTGGCAACCAGAGGAGCAATGGGAGAAAAGACCATAAAAGGCCAGAGAAACCAAGACCCATCCCTGCTTCCAGGGAGGTCATCCAGCACAAACCAGACGGGGCATTGCAGGTGTCGGCTGTCATCTTCTATGCACCCAGGCCTGGCGACAGGAGGGTCCCTGTGCTCCTCATCAGTCCTCCGCTCCTCTTCTGCCTCACAGCTCCACACCACAACTCTTTCTTCCTTCTCCGCCAGCTTGGCTGCTGCTGCAAGGGAAGGAGGACACCGTCAGCCACCAGAAGCACTGGCTCCTTGCTGTGGCACCCTGGGAGGCCTGAAGCTCAGAGCACCCCTCCCTCAGCCGGGCCGGTTTCCTCCCCGCAGCCCCAGCAAGGGCACTTCTCCATTCCCCCGTCCTCTGCTTTCTGCCCCAGCCTCACTGTCGCTCCCCAGCCCTGCTGCCTCTCGCTCACAAGATAACTCCGGCCCGTGCTCAGTGGGAAGTGTTGGTGATCCTTCTGCAGCCTTTCTCCAGAGACAACATGGCCCTGAGTCGAGGCCGAAGTTGCACTTCAGAGCTGTCACTGAAAGAAAACAGCAGAGGTCCAGTGTTAAATGGAACTGATCCCCATGAGAATGGTTTTTATTCATGAAAATAGCACTCCATTACCATTACCCCAAATGTCAGTTTGTATACTCTAAAGTTACGTCAGAATTTCCCTGAAAAAATGATCTTTTTTTTTTCCTCCTCGGTTACCCCAGCTTTTTCCTCCAAAAAAGCTCACTTTGTCACTTCTGAGTTTCTGCAGGTTTTCCCCAAAATATGTCCAATTACCCTCTACAGTTAACTCAACCTCCCCCACCCCCCCAATCATTTCCCCCTCTAAATTATTATAGATTTTCCCTCAAAAAAATGCTTAGTTTTCCCATGAAAGTTACCTCAGGTTGTTCTCTGACAGTGCCATTTAATATCCTCTAAGGGTTCCCCAGCTTTTCTACCCCAAAATGTAATTTTACATCAATCAATGTCACTGCAGCTTTCCCCCCCAAAGTGCTCATTTTATCCCTTCTATGTTACCTCCTATTTCCCCTCTAAAAGTGCTCATTTTTATCCCATCTAAGGTCCCAAATTTCCAACTACTAAAATGCACTTTGTATCATCTAGTTACTTCAGGTTTTCCCTCCAAAAATGCTTTTTGTCACCTAAAAACTACCACAGATTTTCCCCTAGAAAATGATTATTTTGTCCCCTCGGGATTACCTCAAATTTTCTGTCCAAGAATCTTCATTTTGTTCCTTTCCTTAACTCAGATTTCCCTCCCTCCCAAATTGCACAACTTTCTCTCAAAATGTCATTTTATATCCTCTAACGGTACATCAGCTTTTACCCCTAAAATGCTCATTTTATCCCCTGAGTTATCTACTTTTTTCACCAAATTAACAGTTTGTATACTCTAAAGTTATGTCAGCCTTTCCCTGAAAAAAAAATTTTCATTTTTCTCTCCTGTCACCTCATCTTTTTCCTCCAAAAAAGCTCACTTAGTCCCTTCTAATTTCCCTCTAGTTTCCACAGATTTTCCCCAAAATATGTCCATTTACCCTCTACAGTTAATTCAACAACCCCCCCCAATAAATTTTCCCTCAAAAAATGCTCAGTTTTCCTGTGTAAGTTACCTCAGTTTGTTCCCCAAAAGTGCCACTTTATATCCTCTAACGTTACATCAACATTTTTGTCAAAAAATGCTCAATTTGTCTCCTATTTATTAACTAAGGTTTTCCTTCAGGAAAAGCTCATTTTGTCTGCTGTAAGTTTCCTCATGTAATTTTCCCTCTTTTACCTCAGATTTCCCCCTTCCCACGTTGCCCCATTTCTCCCCAGAATGTATTTTGTAATTTTATATCCTCTAAAGTTATGTCAGATTTTCCGGGCAAAAGAGTCCTGTTTTTCCTCCACCTAAGTTACCTCATATTCCCCCCCCAAAAAATGCCTATGTTGTCCCCTCCAAGCTAGCTCTAATTTTTCTTCCAAAAACATTCATTTTGTCCCCTCCATGTTACCTCAAATTCCGCCCCCACCCCCCACCACCATTTTGTATCACTAAGAGCCGCCTCAGCCTTTCCCCCTCAAACTCAGGCTGTATTCTCCACATCTACCTCGGCGTTTCCCTGAGACAATGCCCTTTGTGCCCCCCAAGCCACACCAGCTCCTCTCTCAGAGAAAAAGCTTAGTTTTTGTTTGTTTCTCCTCCTCAGCGCCAGTCCGCGTTTGCCCTCAGCCCCTCCCGCCTCGCCTGACGGCCCCGCGAGCTGAAAGCCCGGGGCCAGGCGCTGTGAGGGGCCGGGGGCAGGCGCTAGGAGCTCGTTTGATGCCGTTGCCGCTTTACCCCCTCTTCTGCAGAGCACCCTCTGAACAGCGCCTGGCTCAGGAAAACACCTTTTTAAGTCTTCCAGCCTGTGGGAGGCGGTCTGCAGAGCTGTGTGAAGCTGCAGCAGGACCAGACTTGCACGAAGTGGGAATACCAGGCACCTTGCAAGGAGGGAAGAATGCAGACTGCGTGCTAACTGCACACACTGCTCGTAAGAACCATATGCTGCCTTGAAGAACTTTAAAGGACAGTACCAGCTTCTGCTCAAAAGCCTGCAATGCCATCAGGTCTGTCTCAGAAGCTGAGCAGGAAGATATGCTCAGGACAGAGGGAGGCACGGGACAGGGGACTCCCCCTCAGCTCACCCCAGCCTGGAGAAAAACCCCCACATAGTGCTGGGTGCAGGACCATACCCGAAGAGCACCGTTCCCCACCCCAAACTGCAGCTTCACTGCAGTCTCTTTAGGCTCTGCTCCCAGCTCTGAACTTTAAGCAACAAGCACAAGCAATTACCTTTCAAGAAATGTTTTCTTTTCTTTATCTATTTCTTGCCATTCTGTGGACTGCAGTAAGACCTGGCCAGGCTGCTACTCCCACCACACCTCATGCTAGGATCTGAGCGCATCCAGCCCAGGAGAGGGCTTATGCCACTGACTGCAACACCAGAGGCCTCCTTTCCAACCTGCAAGGAAAATAAGGACTACTTAGTAAGTACAGCACAGGTGCATCCTAAAACTCAGAATCCTGTTTAATACATCAAAGTGGGAGAGCTTGACACAAAGGAAGAGACCAAAAGAAAAAAAAAAAAGTCAAGATCAGTTAGTTAGTTAAAGGCACCTGTCACTCTTTTGCCTATCTGGGAAGAAGTAACATTGACAAGGGAGAGAAGTTGTGGAAAAATAATAAGAGCAAAGATAGCAACAGAAAGCAGATTGATACTACAAAATGAGATATTATTATGGGAATCCCACTGAAATACCTTTAAACACAAATCTGGAAGAGAACACTATGGCATGGTGAGTCCAATGCTCTGACCACAGTAAGTCCCCAAACTGCTTGGTGCAAGCTGATCCATGACATAGTTATGTCCAGTCTCAGTTTATGTGCTCAAGGAAAAAAAAAAAAAAAAAAAACAAACCACAAAAACTTGTATGCATTTTTAACTGCATTATCTCTGTTCAACAGTAAACCTGACTTCCAGTCAAGGAGTGTGTAAGGGAAAGTATTTAGATGCTATATTACATTTATACCACTACTCTTGAAAATCAAAATAGCTGTGGTAATTTTTGTTACTAAAATGCAAATTGACAGCTCTATAAACCTAAAGGAAGTACAATCTTATGAAATTTAATTCATTAGTTTTAGAGGAAAAGAGAAAGAGGGAAATCTCTCTGCAAAGCCAACAAAGGAAAGGAGTGTTTTACTCCAGGAGTGGCAGAATCGGAGGGCATTCTACAAACGGTGCCGTGGTTAGGGACTAACACCTGCGCTCAGGTTCTTGGCCTTCAAACACCAGAGCAGGGTGAAAGCAGCAGTGATAAGTGCTTCCAGCTCCTTGGCTGCCTTGACTGATGCATTCCCTATTCCTTCTTTTTTTCTCCACTATATGCTGTGCTACCATCCACCCATTCTGACGAGGCAGTGCATCTTCACACAGACCTTGGGACAAAGAGCCAGGATTGTGCATGGTGAGTTTCTGAACTATTCTGACTTATTTTTATGTAGTCAGCTTCAGCAGCTAGGGAGAAATACACTCTTCCACAAACAACGAAAGCCTAGCAGATAAATAGGTCTTTTTCAAATAGCTGGAATAAGAGCTAGAGTAAAAACACGACAAAGATAAAGAAACAATCAAAACCATGGTGGGGATCACCATGAACTAGTGAGAAAGCTATTTTTCTCTTCTTTAAGAACCCCACATGAGTGTTTCCCACAAAATTCTTGACTACTCCTCGCTCCCTACACCTGCTTCACTTTGCATCTCCACAGAGAAAAGCAGGTAAGACACTTCATGCCACAGACATTGGTCATTAAACAAAAGGGAGATCTACTGTCTGCCCAGATCTCAGCTCTGCAGACACCGAGTGTAGTGTCAGAACAGTGTATAATGCTGTCAGTTAATGTTTCCATCTGGTCATAAGAAGAATCCTAGGAGGCAACAGTTGCTTAATACAATATTTAATTTGAAAGCAATACAGCAAGACTCCTTTACAGCCTTCTCTACCAGTTCTGAAGGCATTTAGGTTCAGATTTCTATTTCTTCCCATATGGAAGAAAAAATTCCTATTGTTATGAGAGGGCTTTATTCCTAGAATACACAGTTGTTAGTAGTATTCCAGAAGTGACTACAGTCCTACAATTTATATGCCAGAACTGGAAATGGTTCCTGGGAGCAGAACATGTTTTCCTGTGCTGACGCAAATCCTGGCCAAGCCACAACAGGAGACCGCTGTGTAAGTTAATGATGAACATCTCTAAAAACCACAAGCATGGACTTTACTAATCCCACAGTCCTGACGCACATGAATACACTGTCCTCACACTGATAATTTGTGACTCATGCTCATATGTAAACATTCAGAAAGAAAAATGCTCTAGGACCTGGCAAAGAGACCTTTTTAATACTGTCTGTGGAGACTGGGTTGGTAACGTTGGCCTGTAATGACTGATGTGTGGCAGATGGCAGCGCCCTTGGGACATCATGCAACTTGGACATGACACCATGTGAGATCCAGGAAGCTGTGAGCAAGGAAAACATACGTTAGATAAAACATAAAACCACTCGCTATGCCGAGTGTTGTGCATTAATGCAAATAGACAGCTAAGCACCACAGAGACAACGTCTCGCTTCCCCTGCTTGCCTGGTGGGACAGGGAAAGAGGAAAGGAAGAGTAAAATCAATAAAAACTTATTGTTTGAGATAAAAAAATAAGTAAGAAGTGAAGAAGTAGTAGGGTAGAAATAAAACACAGCAAAACAAGTGATGCAGAGGTAATTGCTTACTAGCTCACACAGTTAGACTTGTTGAGCCAGTTCCCAGGCAAAAAGATGCCAAGCTGCCTAAGCCCTCCCTCTTCCTTTTTTATTGCTTGACTTTATACAGTGTGGAATACCTCTTTGGTTCCTTTGGAATATCTGCCTGGCTGTGTCCCTTCCCAACGTCTTGCACACACCCCAGTCTGTTATCAAGGTGGGCAGAAAGAGAAAAAAAACAGCCTTGATGCTGTGCAAAACCAAAGATAAAACATCAGTGTGTTACCAGCATTGGGTTTGGTCACACACCTAAAACATAGCACTATAGCAGCTGCTACAAAGAAAATTAATTCCATCCCAGCCAGACCCAGAACACAGATAAGCAGGGAGCTGTCCTTACAATGAATGCAGTGTCAAACATCACCTGTTAATACAATTTTTCCCTCCTTACCAGCCTTGGGGGTCCCAGGCAGCCAACCAGGTGGCTGCAGTATGATTTGGAACAGACAAGTGAAGATGTCCACTTCAAGAGGAGAAAAAAACATCTCTAAGATGCAAATTTTACACAAACTAAGACAGGAAATAGGATTTCAGTTCCTCACTAGAGTAAATGCTTTATCTGAGTACTGAAGTGTAAGAAAGAAAACACAAATAAATCTGAAGACACAGCATCCATGTCCTTGCTACCTCTCTGAGGCTTCCAGAGAGTGCACGTTAGTGCCTTATGCAAACATAAACACCATACCTAGACCCAGCCTGAGGGCAGGTCACAGTTATTCCCTGCACTAGTACAAACTGGACAGTCTCTTCTCTCAAAAACTTCTCACTTATGTGTGTGCAATCATTTTGGTGTGTGGAAAACTGGATTGTTACCGCTTTACTTATAAAGCCAAACACATACGGAGTAGCCTCAAATCCATTTTGTTAAACAAACAAAAAAAATCCTGCCTTTTCAAAGGGATGTGTATGTGCTTCCACGTAAACCGTGAAAACAGGCTTACACTTTCTAAGGACAAACAGTTATGTTTTGGCTGGGTGATTTGCTGCCAAGGACAGGATAACCATTTCCATTTGTCATACCTGTGCGATTTAGGGTGTTGAACACCTGCAGTTTTTTACTAGGGAAACTACCCCAGAGAAACTACCAAGGACTTGGTCCCTTCTGGACAGGGGTGCTGAAACCTCACGCTTGCTGCTGTGTGAGTAACTGACCGTTCACCAGCTCTCCTCCTGACTGTCCATCTACACTCATAGCAAGTCTTAAAAGTGCCCTTCAATTGCAACTTCTTCAGGGCTGTCTGACTCAAGAAACTGCCCAGACTTTGATACTAAGTTGTTTTCTTTGCTTTCCTCTAAGTCAATAAGCAGTTCTACTTGTGCAGACTTTACTAAAGCACGGTGAGATGTATGTCACTGGACAACGCCACGCACACAGCTACCATAAATCAGCCATCCCTTTCTCCCAAGTTATTTTGGTTAACTGATGGGTTTTATAGACATCCATTTTGAAAAAAAAACAACCCACCCAAATATATTTTTTATCCATCAGATTCTTAGAAAACAGGACTCTTTGGGTTCTTTTACTTTGTTTTCTGCTCTAGAGCAGATTTTCCTTTTAAATAGCTTGCCTTCAGCACTAGAATCCATAAATGAACAGAGAATATTTCTGATGTGCTTGGAGATTGGCATTCAGACACAAGTTACAACTGGTTGTTAAATCTTCCTGAATACTGTGCGTTATTATGACACCCTGTCCTGTGTACAGAATCCCCTTCTGTGTAGGGATTTCACTTCACCCGTTGTAACAAGACTTCACGTCTCCTGTCAGCCTCTCCTCTAAAACCTCTTGCACTCCTTTTAAAATAGAAAGGACTATCACTTCCAATTTCTCATTTGAGTTTGCCAAATTTTATATTTTAAATGTCAGTAATGAAATCACACATGCTTCAAAATCTCAATATTCAATATTTATATTTGCCTTCAATATTTAGAGGGGCTTTTGAAAGACCACCCTCAACAAGAAGTATCTGAGTAGATGCTTGTAACCTATATGTATTAACTACTATTGGAGCATCCCATCTTCTGAAACTCAGATGATATTTTATAAAAAATATTTTCAGCAATTTGGTTTCCTCTATTCCACAGATGTTGCACAGATTATTTCCCTCAGCACACTTGTGCTCAAAATGCTAAGACGAACACTTGACTGATTCTTCAGTTTGGCCACTGACTGTTCTGGTCATGATTTAGAGATTATGCCACCAGTAAATCCTGTAGGAGGGCAGCTCTGAATCCATGGGAGATGGCTCTGACTAATGATTTAGGCTACTTGCTTATTCTCAAAATATCTAAAAATACAACCAGCCTTTTTGATATCCAATTCCTCAAAGCTCTTTTCTTGTCCATTCTCCTTTCTTTCTTCCTTTATCTTGAGGAGTTAATGTTCTCCATTATATTAACATCTATGAATGCCTCTGAAGCAGAGGCTTTGTTTTTGTATAGCTGCCCCCTGTTATCATAAGTTAAACTGAATTTTTGTCCCCGGGTGCATTTGTTATAACTATCCTTATTCATTCTGATATAGGATCTGTTCCTGTTCATTCTTAAATCCTTTCTTTGCCATGCTGCAAATGCTACTGTGTTGTCAGGGTGTTCTCTAAATCATTAATGTTCCCTATGTGCCTCATTATCAATAGTTACTTCAGTCTCATTAGGATTATCAAATACATTTGAAACAATGCTGTGGTACAAGTCACGTGCAAAGGCACATGCTTTGAGGAAGCAGGTGCCTCTATTCAATGTTCAAAAAAGCTCAGGGTACTTTGCGTATGCTGCATCAGTTTAACAAAAGTATCTTGCTTTGCATTTGAAATTAAAAACATTTTGATACAACTTCCTCAGTTGTGCTTACAAGTTCTGGCCTGAGGACTAGTGAAAAGTCTTCAAAACATCCCATTCAGTAACACTGCACAGAAATTGCCTGAAATACAAAATAAAAATATTGGGCCTTACAGGAACAGTGAAGAAACAAGGCTGAAATCTATTCAGCCACCTCCTAACCCTGAGACCTCCTAAGGTCTTAAGAGAGGGTCTCAGCTCTAGCCACATACCGCTGTTTTTTTTGTGTTCTTTTTACTGAAAAGTAATGAGATTACCACACTAGCAAGACTCAGTTAACATGTCAGCTAACTCCTCCTTCATAATGTGAAGACACAAATTAAGCTCTTCCATTTGAATCTATATTCACAGAAAAAAAGATCCAGATTTGATTTACTATGCATAATTTATCAGTTCAGCTTTTTTTTTTTAAACTAGGGTCCACATTTTTATAGGCTGTTCAATACCTTAGATGCTACACATGCACTTCAGCACGATTTTCTAGATATCTAGAAATATCTAGATATCTATATATCTAAAAAATCCTGGGTGTTCTAAAATCTGGTCTTGATACTATCAAAACTAAATGGCAGGGGTACTCTAACTCAGCCTTCTCAGCTGTAAAATTCTGCTGTCATTCATTGTCTAAAAGGACTTGCATTACATGGCCCTTATGGAAACCATTTATGCTTTATGGAGTACAAACTTTCACATGGCTTTCAAGATTTTTTTTGCCTAAAAATTTTTCACTTCATCTTAGGAATGATCAAAGTGATTTTTCCTCATCCAGGCTGGGAAAAAGTACCAGCTGAGAGCGATTCCCGTCATATATACTTACAACTGAACAGATGGAACTCAAAATGCTCTGCAAACACTGGAGAGCTCAGATTTAAAGCACGCCTTTCAGACCAACTTCATTATACATTATTCAATTTGTCACACACCCTCAGCCCCTGGCCCTTTCTAAAACACATAGCAATTGCTAATTAAACAAGTGCAAACAGTACCAGCTATCTCCAGTGCAACCTCTATTGCAATTAATGTAACAAGGGAGATCCAAATCCAATTCCTATTGTATGCACAGTTACGTTCCCTTCACTTCTTAGTGACAATTACATTGCAGTTCCTTGTGCCCATATGTTACTGGCTTCAAATTCCTTATTTGGCCAGGGCTCACTCTAGGGTTTTTGATTTTAAAAACAAAATCCTTCTTTCTTTCACTCTTTCTTGAGAAATCAGCAGGATTTTATCTAGAAAAGTTGACAGCCTTCAAAAATGGTTAACTTCACAAAAATGTGCTACTGTGCTACAATATTATGAAATGAAATTAAAAGTGTAAATTTTACATTTGAAAAAGTTAATGAAATTAGCCCTCTATTTTTATTACAGTAATCTCAGTAGTCCAGGAAAGCATATAAGCATTTCAGTTATACTGATATACAGTGGTATATTCATTTCTCAACCAGGTAACACTGGTTTTATAAACAAAGGTCTGTTTTATCCAGGAACTAGCTGTAGCTATCAATATTATCAAACTAAAGGAAGTGGTCCATAGCTTTGTACTGGTACAAATAGAGAGAAACTGTGAAAAATGTGCCACCTGTGATCGAGTCACGGCACACCAAGGTGCTGAGCACAACTCCAGCATCTGACTGCGCAAAACAAACAGGGCATCTGTCAGAATTTCAAACGTCAGGGGATGAATGTGAGGAATCCACGATGAAAACTATACAAAACTGGGCTGCTGACATTTTCATCACAAAACAAATACTTGGCCAACAGTATGTGAAATGCCAATGGGAACTGCATTATACATGATGCTCCATGCATATTTGAGTGATGATGGGAACAAAGATGCACCATAGCTCCCCTAAGGGGTGTTTCAACAGCAACACTGAGCAACTCGAAGACCTGGCTAGCACCTAAGTTGAGTGAAGGCTAGGGACTGCTTTAAACTCCACCCCAGCTGATTACAAACAAGAGGCTGTGCCACGCTACCTGCCACGCTTTCTGGTATCTCCAAGAACTACCTATTGGCACAGGCCGGTTCTTGGTGGACAGCTGAAAACTCACAGGGAACCAACCTCTCATGAACAACTCTTAATGCATCTCAGGTCAGTTATACTCAGAAAGTATATTTCTCCTACATTTTTGTTCACAGATCTAAAAAAATCACAAGACATCCTCACCAAAACAGCCGTTTATGAAACCAAATTGAGAAAGTTGAACAAAGACTTCACCTGAAACCAGCCTTTTTCTGAAGCATTCTCCAAGCAAGTATTCAGAGCCCTCCAAGGAACAGCTACAGCCCTACTGCATCCTTCTCGGGGCAGCAACTGGGGACAGGCTTCGTGCAGTCAGGGGAACAAAGAAATTGTTCTGATGCTATGGCTTCTGCTTCATTTTTTTTTTTTTTTTGCTTCATTGTCCTCTGCAACATGATGTTCACTGGCCTTAACCATCTACTGTAATCAAGCAAGTGAGCATTATTTCCATGGCCAAAGTGCTCTTTACTCTCCCTATCATTTTTCAGTTAGGCCAAAAGTTATCATCTCTATTAATTTCACTAAACGTTATCTGCTCATGCAAGTGTTCTATGTGAAGGTCTAGATTTGACAGAAAGATAATTGCTGGTTCTGTGAAAGCTCTAACCAAACAATTTTCTTTTACTTGTAAAGGAGAAAGATACAGAACTATTTCAATCCTGAATAAGCTAATCAAACTTTCATCTTGAGGAACATAACAGTTCATTTCTGCTCTAACTAGGAAATTACCCACTTAAGCCTCAAGAAAACCAAATGCTTATCAGCTCTCCTGGCAGGTCTTTCTCAGAAGGCTGCTAGCATTCTCAATTATATTTTGGTATAACATAACAGAGTAATCTTGCCACCTCTCACTGGCACCCAGAAGAGAGGATTTTAAGAAATGGATCAAAAATTACCTGCTTCTGTATTTACATAAGGTTGCCACCTTGTGTAAACAGTTTGAGAGTGTGCTTGGATACTGGCACCTATATACAAGGCAATTCACATATTGGGTGAGTGTAATTAACACGAAAACACTATCAATAATGTTGCACTGTGTATCTGTGGATATGCTGAATGGATGCATACAGTATTCATAGTTTTATAACAACAACAATGGACACGATGTAAATTAGATGCAGATTTAAAATAAAGAACAGTGCCACTGAAATAATCCTTGGGATCAAATATTTATCATGTCAGAGGAATACCTTGAACAGCAGTGCCCTCTCCAGCCCAGTTCTGCAATACTAAGACACGACAACACACATCAGTTCTTCAAGCAAACAAACCAGCTCATTCAGCCTCCCCTTGTGGGATTTTCAAATCAAAATTTTCATAGTTTACCTGGACTGGACAGACTACATGGTTGGTCTGTACTCTTCTCCAGGAGAGCTTTCTTAACCAAGACCGTAGCGCAGGTGAATTGCTATACAAGCAGAACTGAGAAGAAAATAAATGTGACTTCTCTCTTACAAGGCATATTGGCATTTAAACACCTCCACACGGGTTTTTACTTCTTACCCTCTTACAGCACAAGAACATGGACTCATCCAAGCAGACTAAAAATGCTTATTAAACATCACAAATAAGCAACAAATGTAGAGATAAAACCAGTCAGCATGGCTACATAACCAAACCTGAGGCTACATGGCAATTGCTAAGAGCTGAAGCCTCTCTTGAGAGTCTAAGTCCTCCTGCCAGCCCAAGACCACTGAGAACAGGGGAAGCACCTCTGTCTGTTAACATTTGAGTAAGGAAGTGGGAATTTCCAGTTGCGTACCTCTGCACACCTTCTCCCTTACAGCAGTCTCAAACGGATAACAGGAGAAAACAAAACAGTCTTGCCAAAGATACAGAAAGGCACACCTGATGAGTACAGGTAAAAGCTGCTAGCACTATCACTCGTCAGATGGGCCCAAAGCAACTCTCGCTCTGCTTCACCAAGGGAGTAAAAACATCGACTAGTTGAAACTCAAGTGACATGGCTTAAGCAAATGACTTTTTCCAAGTCACTGGAATGTGCCCCTCCTCACATACAATGATCAGATGACAGAAAACAAATGGGGAAGCCTTAGTACCTTGCTTTCACTGGCTCATATAACCCCTTCTAACAAACCCACAACACTTTCGCGGTTTGCTGTATTCACTGCTTAGAAACTTAAATGCTGGACATCCTATCCACTGCAAACCTGGTCTTCCCTTCTCTGAACTTATCCTTGCTCACTTTACCTGTTTATAACATTTGCCTTTTGCTTCAATTTCCTCAATGCATCTTGGTGTTTGGACAGGATGCTTATAATCTGCTCCAAAACATACTTGCTTTGCAGGGGCCTGCACATGAGCAGAGATGCTGCTGCTGCTCTTGGCTCCCTCATTTCCCTAATCACAGAACAGAGAGAAACAACTGGGATCCACTGCTCCCAAGTGCCCTCACAGTTTGAGTCCCAAAACCCAGCTAGGTTATGACGAGGGAAAAAAATGATTTCCTAACTCAGTGCATCTTCTGCAGCCATAGCTGATCTCGGAGGAAGATGAAACACAAGGCTTATTGCTTTACAGCTCATTACAAAGCACAGCGTCAGCCAGCAGCAGCAGCATGGCACTAGGAAATAGGAAAAGGTCCCTGAGTTACCGAGCCTTGGTCCACAGAGCACAGGCAGCCACATCAGCACTTCACAAGGGTGCGATACCGCAGAAGACAACAGCATGGTCCAGTCTGAGAAAGGGAAATGATTCTAATTACTAATTTGTCTTAGAGTAACTTCCCACCATCCTTGGAGCGTGTTTTTTTTTTTTTTTAAAAAAAAAAAAGAGATTGAATGATGCTAGTGCAACTAAGCAGTCTGATCTACAGATTGCCCAGAGAGGCAGTAGTCTCCATTCTTTGAACTAAATAAATCCCGAGAGGATGTGGCTCGGAGCAGAGAGGTTGGCCCACACTGGTTGGCCCCAAGAGCTCCCTGCCTACCTCAAGCACGCTGCGATTTCGCGCTGCTACGAGCGAGTGCTTCTGTTCGAGCCACGAGCAAGCAGCATCTTGGGAAGCTGCACCGTTCTCTCGGACTAAGATGGAAAATCCCACTGCATGATGCAGACACACAGCTGCTCATATTAATGTACAAACGTCCAGAAGAAATAGAACAAACCAAGCAATGATTTATTTATTACATAGCAATTGCGTTTTTGCCATATCAGCCTTCACTCCTCTTGCTCAGCCCAGTTTCCCTAAACCAGGGAATCTGAATCTTGCTTGCAGCAACACAAGGCTTTCCTTTCTGTATGGTTGCATGGTGCCAAAGTCCTCTGATTTTGCTTGGAAGAAAAAGATTAGGGAAAGTGAAAGAATATCACAAGCAAGAAGCGCTTGTTTGACCCATGAGAACGCACCGTCAGCTGTGTCCTACAGGAGGTCACACACACATACAGCAGGCACTAAGGGAAGCACCTTTTACTTCCGAATTCTAAGAGTGGGAAAACAGCCACTGCTTAATTCAGTGAATTTGAGAGCATCTCTTACAACACTGTAGGAAAAAAACAAACATTCGAGACTGCAACTAGATCCTACAATCCCCTTCACACATATAGAATGTATTTTTTTAAAAAACTACATAGGTATTGGTATATGCAGATGTGTGTTTACAGATACATGTGCACACATTGGTAATTATGTGGAAGCTTCCACAGGGAGAGCACCCCCTTAGCCAAAACCCATCGGGACTACTGAACACAACAAAAACAGTAATTTATGAAATGAAGACTGAGGACCCAGCAAATCAAGCTGAGCAAACAGAAAAGCAGAGAGGTGGAAAGGTTGTCTTGCAATAACAGGAAAAAAAATGGGGTTCATTGATGTTTATTTCAGTGTCATATAAGAAAATGCGCATTACTTAAAAGAAGTGTTTGTGCATTGCTTCCCCTAATATTTAGATAAAACAAATGCAAAAGTCACTTCAAAACACCATGTTAGCATTTGTCAGCATTACTTTAAGCTCTGATCTTCTCAGCCTAACAGAACACAAGTGAACAGTTTTAAAATCTTTATTTTTTGGAGGCTGCAAGAAACATCACTATTCCGTTAGTAATGACTTCTTCATCCTCTGAGGGCCTTTTCAACACATTATAGGAACATCATTTTTTACCACACACAATCATGCATATTAAGTGCAGGATGTTTGCCATGATCTACAATCGATTTGGAAAGGCCTGATAGGAAGCAGAAAATTCCCATCGCACACAAGGCTTTAGCTAAACACATGACCATACAGAACAACTTGCAGACCCAGTCACATGCCTGATTTTTTTGGGTGCTTTTTGTTCAGGACAGAAACAAAAGACATGTTCCTGCTGTGGGTATGCCAACAAATTACATTACACCAGTACAGGACACATCTTTTGATGAATTAGACGCTCAGTGAGATGACAGAAGTTCATTTTGAGTCTCCGGCTGTTAAGTAGATCCTTGCATTTTAGTGCTACATACAGCAAAAGCAGAAGAGATTTACAAGCTGTGTAGCTTCCCAGCTACCAGCAAGACTCCTCTCCCAGCTGTACTGAGGCAGATCTCTAGGTGGCACATTTCATTATCTCACCAGTGAGAAGGAAGAGCAGGTCCAGCAGAGTGCACAGAGTTGTTCAGCACCAGCTTGCAAGCTGCTTCTATCAGCCTGAGGGACTCAGGGGTTAATGCTGACATCCAGGCCCTCTGCATCCAGGAGGTGACAGGGCCAGCATACAAGCCATGCGATTTCTCAAGTAGAGAAGTTATGTGCTATGGCCAGTAGCGAGGCCTCACTCTTCTTCCTGTTCAGCAATTCTTCTTCTCTCCACTGCAAGCATTTAAGCTCCTGGCACTTCAGCTTGACCTTGAGGCCAAGCGGTTCAGACCAGTCCCCACCCAGAGCTGTGCTTAATTCCATTCAGTTCCAGGAACCAGCATGGTTGCTGATACCAGCAGGCAATACCACCTACATGGAGGCAGAAGCTAGCTTGTCCATTTCCCCTCCCACCTTGCTTCTAGATTCCTTCCACTGACTTTTAATTCTTACAGAGCTTTACATGACTCAGCAACTCATTTCAGAGGAAACCCCGTGGTTACTTACAGAACACAACATGTTAGGGTCCAACTATGGATAAGTGAGTTGGGAGCTGTGTGCTTGGATACAGTGGGGGCCTTAAGAGTTGCAGGCTTTGCTGTGGTACTCGCGTGACTGACCTTCTTCAGAAGTATTTCTGGAGTCATAGCCCCAGAACAGAAGCTCACCTGAGCATTCTGACAATATATGGATATTTTTTCTGTAAAGGAATCACTGTATTTTACAGTTCAAAGAATAACGTTTCTTGCTCAGGATGTCTAACATGTTTCTAACAGTTCTGGATAACAACATTACACTAGATTTTCACATTTGAATATGTTTTTTCAAGTCAGAATACCTACTGTCAGATGGGCACAGAAGAAACAAAATAGCAAGCCTAAGGTAATTTCCCAAAAACTGACTAATGTCACAGGATTAACTACCATTCTTCAATTCCCAGCCCTCAGTTTACTTAGGTGACAACCCCCTCCCCCCCCTCTTTTTTAAATCTCTTGGCTACAGGACATACATAGTTTGCTGCAGCAGAGGAGCTGCCAACAGCTGCACCCAGGTACTAGCAATCATGCCATCTGCATAGCCTTGCTGTAATCAGCAACATGATCTCATGCAAATGACAATTAGAGGTGTTGCCTTGTAAGCAAATCCTATAGTAGTTGTAAGGACCAAAGAAGAGGAACATCTACCAGTGGGGTGTGCTTGCTGCATGTGGATTGGAGGCCCATTTGATGTTATTTCTCTTGGGGTCCCCAGCATCTAAATGAACCTGTTATCTATGCTTTTCTTTATCATATCTCTCACAAACAGCTCCTGAAATTACACTTGACAGAGTCTGAGTGCCTTTCCTACAGGGATGAAAACACACCAGCACCTGGTGCAATAACCCGCAGAAAAATGCATATTAAAATTTTGTTGTAAATTTTTTTTTTTTTTTTTTTAACCATAGCCGGCATTAAACTTGTTTTTCTTGGTTTTGCGTTGCTTTTCAGCCACACTGTTTAGGAGACGGAAGGTAATTGAACAGTGCTCTCAGCTTCACACCATTTGAGGAGCAACACAAGGCAGCAAACCTCTCATAGGTGCATTGTGCAGACATCTAAGTCCTACATCCTGCACTGGGAAGCAGAGGCAGAGATTTGTGCCTTGAGAATCCAGGTCTGTACTCTCGTGTGTGTCAGACTGGTTGTTTACTACAAGATTCATGTTTTTTAGCCTTCCTCCCCACGTTTCTGCTGTATGGCATCAGAAAAACAAGGTCTGAATATTATAAAAAATTAGTTAGCATTTTCCAACTTGAGCCTTATTCTAGGTTTAACCTTGTTTTCCAGTTAACCCAATTTCAAAATATTGAAACATCTCACAACAAATGTTAATCCCAAACTGATTTCAATTCATGTAGGTGGCACTACCTGCCTCTTAAATGATAAATTACCACTCTGAACAATAAACTGTGCTGAGAAATCTCTTTTTAGTGACACAAGGCAGATCAGAGGTACTAGAGAGGGGTAAGAGAGAAGCTGAACTATCAGATGAGTACAGCACATTGCCAATGCAAACCATCCTCCCCCAGTATCTTTCCACATCAGCCTCTGGTCCCTGACTGTGAAAGCCTGTTGAAGAGCTCTGCCTTCAGCTCTGGTAAAAGCAGGGAGACGTGGTTGGGCTCTGCACATAATTCTGTGCAGGCTCTGCTGTACAGAGGGAAAGGCAAAGGCCACTTTCCATAGACTTCAGAGAGGAGAAGATGGGCTGCAGATGTCCCACAGCTGTACACAACATCTTTGTTTCACTGGAAGCTCATTGTAAATCTGTTGTTTAAATATATCTGTTGCAATGATTCTTAATTTAAAGGACTTTGGGAATATCCTTGCATCTGACCCTCATTTATAATCCTACGTAAGGTGATTTGGTTCAGGTTTAATGCCCCTTTGGGAAACACAACAGACTTACGGAAAAGCTGAGTTACTGCATGCACTTTGAGAGCTTGAAAACTGAGAGGGAAAATCTTGCATTGATCAAACTTGTGAAGGAGATATCAGTGAAAATGAGGGCCCCAAATCTCCCTCAGGCCCTAATAAGTATGCTAAGTTCACTCTGTAGACATATATATTATATAAGCTTTGAGGGGTACACAAGTATGATTTCGCATGTCAGAGGAAGCAAGGGAAGCTTGAACTGCTTTGTGCTGGAACCATCCTAGAAACTGACCTTGTTTCTGTGCAAGGTTCACAAGCCCCACGCCACAGCACCACATATCTCTGATTTCTCCCCTTTTAGTCCTCCAGGCCCAAGCACAGATGATTAACGTAGGCTGAGTACATACCAGTGTAAATGGAAACTACCAGAAAGGAAAGAATGAGGGGCAGACAATTCCAAAGTAAATCCAACAGCTCTAAAAAGTTCTTTTGCATGCATGTTTAAGAACTACATTTTGGTTGTACTGAATAGCCCAATGGGAAGAACAGAGTTCAACATCCAGTCACAACCAGTTTGGCCCAAGGTTATGCAATCATCTGGAGCTAGAACCAACAGACCAGAGACCAATTCCTCTAACTACAGTAGAGGATACTTTCTTACATCTGACACATTGTACACGATAGCAACAGGCAAAGCCACAAAAATCTGTGCCAGACCAATTCAAAACCTGCTGAGTGAGGCCTGTTGAAGGACCTCAAGAATCCCCCTACCCCAAACTCACACATGCCCAGCTCAGACCATGGGCACCCCCAGCTCCTACCTCTGCACAGTCACTAGGCACAAATTCTGCCCAGAAGAGCACTTAACAACTCTTGAGACTGGCTGCCAATTCTTCACTTAAAAACAAAAAGCAAAATTGGAAAACTTGCTCAAGTGATTATGATATAAGTTAGATACAATGCCTCTTACTACCCACAGCATGTTTTGAGTTAATTTATAATAAAAAATGATGTAATTATACAAGATAATTTACATTGAACCATACCTTAAGCACACATCATACCCATTAGTATAGAACTTCTAGATCAAGAACCAGTATCTCAAAACACGTACTACTAATTACAGTAAAATAGTTCTCACATATATAAAACCACATCCCTGCTTACATCAGGCCAGTACCCCATCACTCTGCTCATGTAAAGCTGTCAGTAAATCTGCTCACATGGGGCCTATAATGAAGGTAATGCTCCACCAGCACAAGGAGATGTCTTCCAGCAGCTACACTGCCTTTAGAAGAGGCGAGGTGTCTTCTTGTTCCATGAAGAAGATTTCTGAAGAAAAATCCGGTGATAATTCCTTGGATGAGGCCCCAAAAGTGGTCACCTCAGTGATCCTCCTGTTCACTACTATTTTATTTGATAAGCAGAACCTGATACTCAGGTCTAAGAAGTTGAGAAATGATCAGCAGGGGTTCATTGTTTCAAGGCAAGGGGCCCTCTCAGCAAGGCTGGCCCTTAATCACTTATTTGGCAGCAATACTGTAGATGTTTTCAATTAAGTGAAAAACAAAGCCTCCAGAGAACATTTCTTTAGCCCAAATAAAATCTCTTGAGCATCACCTTTTTTTTTTCCTGTGTCAGCAAAGTTGTTGAGACAGCTGCTACACGCAGGTGGTACTCCATACAGTGCATTACACTGCTTTTACGGGTGCCTTGAGACTCCAAGTCTCTAAACAATTAATTTTACCACTGCAGCTTTGACCTATCAACACTTTTTATCACTGCAAGAGCTCCTTATCAAATCCACATGTGCAGGTGCACCATAACCACCTTAGGGAGAGCACAGGGCCTGCAGCAGGTACAGCTGGGAGTAAACTAGAGAATAATGGGCAATAAAAATAGAAGCAACAGCCACCAAGGCAAAACTAACCCAGGCTAAAGCAAAATAACAAAACTGTCACCTCTCCCCTGTGTTCCAAAACACTCCCAGCCCCCCCATCAGTGGGGTCCTTGCCCTCAACACAAGTGCACACAAAGAATATTTCTACAAATGTCTCAGATAACCTGCCACTGAAGATAAAGACTTCATACGCAGGCTGTTTAGGCACCAGCTTGGGAGCAGCTGTGTTTGGCTCACCCATGAGCCCTCTGAAGAGGGGCAGGTGTGATCAACGCCTTACCACACTCCTCAGCTCTGCCCAGGCATTACCAGGCCCACCTAAACCACAAGAGCCACAGCCAGGCAGTAAGCTAGGGAGCCTTCCTCCACCTCCAGACCCTGCAGGACAGTGTCCCCTTGTGCAGTCAGCTCTGCACTGTGCTCAGGAGCTGGCAGAACCCAGCTGCAGAGGGGACAGGGGTATAATGGGAAAGGTTTGCTCAGGGGACCAAAAAAATGGAGCTCGAGAAAAACCTTTCCTGGAAGAACTTTTAACTGTAGTATGCCAAATACAGGAATAAGTACTCAAAAGGAGAATCCTGCACCAAAAAAAAAAAAAAAAAAAAAAAAAAGGAGAATCCTGCACCAGGAAAAAAAAAGCTTAGCACATTTGGTTTTTTCCTTCTTCTTTGGGTTAAGAACCAGATTTTTCAGGACTTAGGCTTTGCTGCTGCATGCCTTGGCTGTAGCCTCCTTTGGTAATTAAACACAAAAGCTCTGCCAATTTTGCAAATTCATTGTCACAAGGCTGCAAAATCAGACATTTCATTTTGTATACAATTTAAACAGGCTAATGTCTGCCAAGTTACACGCTTCACCTTCTGACACTGACAGTAGCTACACACAGTACTGGCTAAGTCTCCAGAGGTGCATGTCAAGGTTTTCGTGACCTACCAAAAGTTAAGCAGTAAATCAGCACAGGCAGCAGCAACTGGAATTTTCTCTTGCTTGGAAGACAGGTCTGATCATCCCTCTAGGAAAAGGGAAGGAGCCAAGTGTTAATCCAACAACTTGTAAATCAGCAAGATCATTTAGCAAATACCATTGTGTTCTTCAGATACAGAGAAGACCAACTTTGTTAAATCTTCAGTTCTTTTAAGAACTAAAGCCACCACTAGCCATGACCAACAAGTAACCAGATTTAGTAAAGATTATACCATTTTCTTGATATAGCTTATTCTGGGTAGCAGTCTTACCTTTCTCTCCACAAGGTAATACTTATTAACACACATGCCTCACATAAAACAATCTTCTGATCAAAGACCAGAAGTATTCACATGCCTATAACATAAAAGTTGGTCAAAGACCCTAGAGACCCTCCGATGTAGGTCTGAACTCCACAGATGGTATGAAGAGTAATGTCACCCTATCCTGAATTATGAAGGCATCAAATGAACACAACAGAAAAAAGAGCTCATCAAGAAACACTCATGCTTTTTGGCTCTCTAAAAGTGCCATAAGCAATGCTAGGCAAAAAGTAGCCTCTTAACTAGTGAATTTTATATATTCATAGACTCAAATTACAAAGTAAACTTTCATATTCATCATCCCCATGGCTCAGGTCTGCTAAGTCTGATTGGGATTCACCTGAGAATACTTGAACTCACTGCAAGTGTTTTGTGTTTCTGACCACATTAATATAATGAAGTTTTCTCTTAACTTTTTAAGGAGCATTTTGTCTCTTGTTTCACTTACTAATACGGGGATGAGGTGGGGAAATAAGTCTTTTTTGTCATTGTAGTAGTGTACTTAAGCACAACATTGTGCTTGTTTCTTCTCAAAACAGGATCGAACAATAATGTCTGGATCTAGACTCATATCCATGCAGCTTAAGAATGGAACAGCTGTATCCACACTGGTGAAGCAGGAGAAAGAAGGACAGCAAGGTCAGCCTTTTGAAGAAGGGACAGCACTAAATGCACTTGGTTAACAGACATTGGAGGGACTCTAATCTGAAAAGCACAATTCTGCCTAAGGGCAGAAAGACCATACCACATTGACAGGACTCACGCAAAGCAACTTCAAATTATAAACAAATTTTTGTCACATACCTGTTAAGAAAGGTTTCTGACATCCAGACCTTCTTCCCCCATCTCCCTGACAGCTGACATCCTGCACAGGCAGTCAGCCCAAAAGCTGAGCCTCTCCTAACTGGGCACTACCATCCTTCTTTATTCCTGGATAGCTCTCAGCAGCTGCACACAGCACAATGATGGTCTGATCCTTGCAGTTAGGACACCCTTACACATTTAGAACATTGAGACTTCATAACCTCTCAGAACTGGCTATATTTTTCAGCCTGCTCTGCAGGCACTGCTGCTTCCATTCAACTCCAAAAGCCTCCTAGTATTTCGTATTCTTACCTGAGCTCCCTTTTACCTCTTCCTCATTATCTATCATCACTCTGACCACATCCAGCCCGCAACTACCCTCACATCAGTTTACCCCTCATAACATCTCCCTGCTCTTTTCCACAACCTCTGTGCAATAGTTCCCTACATATGGTATTTCCAACACAGATTCTTCAGCTGTGGCTGCATCACTGAAGGAAAGCACTCAGCTCCTGACTTATCTGGATCAGACACACTTGAGACTGAAGAACCTTCAGCAACTTAAAACATTCAGGTACGAACTGCTAGAGCATTACAAGGTTTTAATCACTGGGGTCATCACAGTTACATGAGTCCACAGTACTGAGAGAGACGGTCTCCTGTTCCAGTCCCATGGCACACCTAGGAGCCATGGCTGCTTGTACAAGAGCCTTTCTCTGGCACTGTACCAGCTGTCACATTGCTGACTGTAGTCTGCGCCCTGCGGGGCAGTCCTGCACCTCTGCACCCCTCCTACAACAGGACGCGCAGGCCAGGACCAGGCTTGGATTCTCCCCTTGGCCACAATCCTCCCCCCAGCGTCAGCTGCTGAAGAGCAACCTGTGGGAAACCAGTGCTGGGGCAGCTAACAGCCTCCCTCCAAGGAGAGCCTGTGCCAACATCTACGGCCATTTACACCAGCTGGGCAGAGCTCTCCAGGCCCAGGGAGGAAGTGAACTGGGACTGAGGAGCCTGGTGGATGTAAGAGCCCCAGCAGCCTTCCCAGGACACAGCCCTGCAGAGCCAGGCTCTGCTGCTGCCCTGTCCACCAGCAGAGGCACGTCACCAGCTCCTGGTTCTCCATCCTCATCCCTGGAGCTACAAAAGCAGCCACAGCCATGCAGGACAGGCTGGCCCAGCCGCCTGGCTGGGGAGAGGAGATCCTGCTGCGTCGTCCTGCTTTTCTCATTGCTGCCACCACCACAGGCAAAGCAGCCAGGTGGGGCTGTCTGGTTTGGCCCCGGTGCTGTCACAGACCTTTCCCCATGTCCCTTCCCAGCTATGTTTCTGACAACACCCCAGTCCCAGCCCATGTTTAGTAACATACAGGGGGTTGGATGAACTGCAGCTTGTTCTGAGGTCAAACACTCACAGCTCTTTCCTAGGAACTGAAAGGATGATCTGATGCACTGTGCCCTGGCCATGAGAAACTGGGATGTTTCTGAAGGCAGTCTAAGAACCTCAGCATACAAAGCACTAAGATATACTGTCCCAGGAGATTTGTTCCTGTAACAGAGCGTTACAGCACACAGGTGGGCCTCACCAAACCTCCTGTACAGGGAGCTTCTGGCTTCAAGGAGCGGCAGTCAGTCAGTCACCTCCTCTTTCTGCCCTGTGCTCCACAAGCCCTTCAGCTGGGTGCCATGTGGTAACACAGCTTGACAGACAGAATGGCAGAAAATTCCTGAAACATGGAACCCCTCACACGTTCTTTATGCTCGAAGTGTTTTGGGCTGCCAACCTGCCCCCTACTCCCCAAAATGCCCTGAATGGCTGCTCCCCAAGCAGCCTGCAGCACCGCATGCCGGGCAGAGCCCCACATTTACCTCCTCTGCAGCTCCCCTTTCCTTACAGTCATAACATCGCGGAGCCATTAAGGATGGAAAAGACCCCCCCGGGTCACCTGGCCCACCCTTGGCCCAGGCCGGCCGCCTGGGTTCAGCTCGCTCCCTGTTGTCCCCAGCTGGCAGCAGCTCTGTCCCCTGCGGTGTCCCCCTGCGCTGAGATCCGCTGCGGGTGGGTTCAGTGAAAACGTGCCAGGAGCAGTGACAACTATGGAAATGATGCGGCTGCTGGGTGTTGGTATAATCTGGATGTGTTTCTGCCCGTGGGCATCCATTCCTAGTTCCCCGTCCACCCGGATCTCTGGATTAATGTTTGCTTTTTACCACAAGAGGGAACCCTTCGCCTCACGACACTGTTTCCTCAGGGCAAAGCAGGTCTTGGAATTACACACGCTAAAGGCGCTCGCAGGGAGAGGAGCCGTGAACGCAGAGCCGTCTGGCAAAGGTCAGTCACAGCTGCCTGCGAAAGGCACAGGGCAGCAGGAGCACGGCCACGGCCGCAGCCAGCAGCAGCGGGGCACACTGTGCCACACAGCACAGCCGGCCCGGCTTCCACACCCACACCCAGCACGGGATGCACTAAGTGGGGATAGGGATGGAAGCAGCACAAACACTGACTTTTCAGATTTTTCTTTTCTGCAATTCACAAGGCACGAGGCCCAGCAATTCACAGGAGAAGCATGCAATGCTGCTTGACTTTTATTTTCCATTCACATTTAGGCTATTTTCAAAGCTCCTGCCCTGTGTTGTGCCAAATGCTGGCTGATGTGGGCAGCTGGACTCCTGAGGGAACTGTTTATTCTAAGGGTGCTATATATTCACTTTCCTACTAGGAAATGTCTAGCAAATTTGTAAAAAAAAAAAAATCTAAATATCTATATCCTAGTTATGTTTATATCCTACTTGGATATTAGGTGAAACTTCCTTACTGAAAGGGTTGTGCAGCATTGCAATAGGCTGCCCAGGGAAGTGATCACCATCCCTGGAGATCTTCAAGAGATGTGTAGATGTAGAACTTAGTACCATGGTTTAATGGTGGACTCATCAGTATTAGGTTCAAGGTTGGACAAGATCATCTTAGAGATCTTTTCCAATCAGAGTGATTCTATACTTCTGTAATCCTATGAAATGTGGTAGACAAGAAAATAAGGCACTTTAAAAGGGAGGTTTTTAACCTAATTTTATGATCTATAGTACGGTTTTGGTATCTTGCTTGGCTTTTCTCCACACTGATGAGGTCCCCATTTCCCAGTGAGAATCTCACTAGAACTGTTCTCGGAGTTTGCTATACACATGTGGCAGGAATATCCCAAAGACAGAGAAGAAGGTGACTTGGTCTGTTCCTGAGTAACCAATACAGACAGCCTGCAGGTTGTAGAGTCCGAGGAACCTGTACAAACTGGCTGTCATAGCTGGTGGCTGTGCCGTAAAACAGGAGCTAAACTGCAGCAGCTGTTTGTACAAGCTGCTGAATGGGCATCGCCTTGCCTGCAAGTCAATTTAAACAGTTTGTTTGACGTTCAGTCCCAGTAAAGGCAGAGGAATACGTTCCTCTGGATTTAATGAAGGCAGGAATGAGGTGACATTCAGCTGGTTTTGTTTCCCTGCCTCACTGCAAGCTATGCTAGAAACCTTCAGCTAGCTAAGCCTGTGGAGAATGTTAACAGCTATACACTGCTGAAGAGGGAGCAGACTATGAGCACTTCAGGCTGTGCACTTCAAGCTAGTACTACTTAGCAGCATCAAAAAGCAGATTTTCTTTTCAGGGACTAGATGAACACTAAACATTATATATATGTGTGGGCACACTTATGTCTCACAGCAATTTTTGACATAAACCACCCCCCCAAAATAACACACCCCATCATTTTGATAGTATTTTTCTATTTATAAACTTTTCCGATTTTGTACATAAGCACTTAAATAGTTTTTAAATGCAGAAAGAAAACCAATATGATAGATTTAAGTCAGCAATTAGATAAATTTATATGTAGAATTTCAGTTGTTTACAAAGCAATTGTACAAATTCTTTAACTCAAAGTTCAGATAAATAAACTGACAGTCCAATACATTCTCTTTTTATAATGACATTCCTTACAGCAGTCCAGATTCTTCATTCTGAATTGTATTTGTTGTCCACGTATTTCCAAAGAGACAGAGAGGAGAGGCTATCCTGGGGACAGAGCCACTTTTCGTGCAGCTCAGTCTCTTGCTCAGATGCAGACAAACTATGCATTTGCTGCTGAATATTTTTCTCAAATCCATTCCAGTTTATACAGGTCCCAGCTCATTTCATTTCTGGTGCTGTATGCGCAGGACCTATAAGTTGAAGAAAAAGAAGAAGCTGAGTCAATGCAACATAAACATTTTTTGAACTAAGTCAAAATGTCTTTAACACAGAAGTACTTCAGACACCAGCTCAGAGTCAATGAAGTTATACTGTCATAAAAAGGAGAAACAAAGGCTAGGAGGGGCTTAACAGTGTGCCAGAGATTGCAAGAGATTGGAAGGAACCAGTTAAGATCATTACACTGTGCTTAGTGCTGCAAATTGCACTTTTTTTTTTTTTTTTTTACTTTGGGGTCAGTAGAAAATTGGTTTTGACATTCATTTTTTGGGTCTGCTACAGATTTCTAGTTACTATCTCTTTGAATTCATTCTCTCCTCAACATTCCTGTACACTATTTGTACACCAGTCTTCCCCTTACCACAGGGCACTAAGAAACCCAAATCTAACTGTGCCCCCCCCCCCCTCCCCTTTTTTTTTTTGGTGCAGGACAAAACTCTACTTTTGCCACTAGAGAACTCATCCAGGGCTGGGTAGATGGAAGTGCCTTTTCCCATCTCCCGCGCCAGAGCAGAGATGCAGGTAAGCACTCAGGACAGACACGCAGACAGCAGAGTGAGAGAAAAAATTGTGAGGTGTCTGCTACTTACATCCAGTTTTCTGTGCAAGTGATGAATTTTCATCACAGCCTCTGAGCTGCCCCTTCAGGCCTTGTGGAGAAGCAGGAGGCTGGCCACTAAGTTGTCATACAGTCCAGGTACTGCCCTCATTTGGTTGGCATCCCTGCAAGGAGTTTGGGATTTCTGTTGGGATTTTTCTTAGTTACTCCTTTTCAGCCCCCACCAGCTTTACTCACCTCCTTTGCCATTCATTTATCAGTGCCAGCACTGATCTTGTCTGCAGCGTGCAAGGAGGTGGAACACATGCCTCAGACAACACTCACCCTGTCTTCTCCTGTGAGCATCAGCAGGACCAGGAAACAGGAGCTAAATGTCTCCTCAAGTGTGTGTGTGGAACAGACACAGAAGTGACCCAGCACGGGCTCTCTTTGAAGCATCTTATTTTCTTTCTTCCCCCTCCAGGCATAAACGTGGTTGGATAACTTCAGAAAAAACTTCTCTTGGGCCCCCAAACTGAATTATGCTTCTATTAAAAGAAGCTGGAAAGTGTTTGGGAAGAAGCTTGTCACTGTTTAAGAATTGCTGACTATGAAAACACCTGTACTGGCCTTGATAAGTGAAAAAGATAAGGTTACCTTTGCACAATGAATTTCTCTACCATGGGGCTCGCTGATGACTGAGTAATCTGGAAGAAAGTAGCTGAATTGTTGAGGCTAATCACATTTATTTAACAAATTGCTTGCAAACCAGTGACAATCAGCAAGGTATGAATTTCCTGCATCACCTGTTAATCAGAATCAGCTGTTGGAGGGAGAAGAAGTAACCTCGGTGCATCTGAGTTTTGAGTTCATACATTTGGGGATGCAGGGGAGATGTTACAGTGGGTAAATGTGCAAGATTCTTACACTGAATGAGAAAACAGCCAGACTGACATGTATGGAATCCCAGTGATTTCAGGCAGGTCAGGTTCAGTCAAAGCTCTCACCCTTTTCCCTTTGCCTTGAGCACAGTTGAGCCTTGTCGTGAGTGTTAAAACAGCAAAGGACAGAGAACAGCTGGAGTCTTACAAGTGGCCAAACGTACAGCCTTAGAATGAGGGTGTTTGTACTCCAGTTCTGAACCTCGTGAGTTTGGCCTCTTTTCCCCTGTGCCTGTTTGCATTAAAAACACTGCTCGGGGCTGTCGAGGTCGCTCTTACACTAACTTGGCCTCAGAGAGTCACTCTGACTGTGCAGACGGGGTGTTTCCCTGTCCAGCAGGGGCTGTCTCTCTCCTGAGGCTGTCTGTTCCTTCTGGAGGTGACAACAGGATCCTGGCAAACCACTCTTGACTTGGGAAAGCAGCACCAAGCAGATGAGCAGCTGTGCTCTGCTGTGCGTGAAATGTGATTGGGTTTCTGGTACAACCCCCTCTCCGTGACTCTCACCCAGATACCGGGGTTGTGTGAGGAAACATTCCCTTCCTCGCTCCCAAATTAGTCCCCATCTTTCAAGCCTAAGGTCAGGTCTGCATCTTGGCAAGGAAGTGGACTAGGATGGATTCTTGTGTCCTTACATTCTGCCACCGGCACCCACAGGCTAGTCAGGATTTCACAGGTCTCATTTGCAGTGAAAAGCAGCTGAGCTCCTCTTTTACTCGCACTACTCAATAAGCTGTCTCTGAACAGCCGTGGCTTTCTCCTGCTGCGCTCCCCAAGGGCTTTGTGGCAGAGTGAAGGATTTTTATCTTTATTTGACACTAAGTTAGAGCTCAAGTCTTGAGAGATTTAAGGCCCCTGGTGAATTTTGCATTCCCTCTAGAGACCTGTGTATAGGTTTGTGTTTAGACACCTCTGACAGTTCAATGATTTGCCTTCCTTCAGACAATAGAAAGTGAGGGAAAGCTCAGAAAATTGAAGCCAGTCTTCTCAGCTGTATGGAAGCATGCTGCCATAAATTCCTCCTCCCTTCTCATTTCTTGCAAGGTGGCACAACAATGGCACTTTGTATCCTTGAGTTCTCTATGGCTGAGTGTTGTAGTACAACTATCTTTCTTCCTGGCATGGAAGTGAGCATTTGTGATTTGCTTCTTTACTTCTTAAACTAGGGCTAAACGAGCAGGAATAAATCAAGAGCCTCAGATGTACATACCTGACTGTGTCTGTTATTGAACATACAGTTTCATTTCTCACTGCTTAAGTGGCTGCATGGCCATGCTCAGATAAATGGTTTAAATGGTTGTGGTGCTTTCTAAGTGTGTAAGATCTTTTGAGATGAAAAGCCAAGAAAAATGGATTGACACTACATTATGGTTAACATTTTCCGCATGGTACAGTTTTAGGGACAGAGAGGAGGCAGTAATCATGACATAGAATGCAGCGTGAGTAAAATGAGACAATTCCTTCCAAAGGTGGAAAGCAAGGAGGAGGTTGTGCAGAGAGCAGACACGAAGAGGTGAAATTAATGACAAAAATTTAACATAGTGGAAAGCTTAAAAAAACTGTTTTTAAATTAGATCCAGCTCTCTATTCACTATCATGTTTCCAATTCCCTTGGAAATCAGGATAACCTGGGGCTCACTAAAAAGTCTCATTTATGAGAAAGGGATTCTCTGATCTGTGTTGCAGTAAAAGAACCTCAAAGTGAAATATGATGCTGAAAAGAGGGAAGCATCTTGTCATAAAGACCTCATGAAAATTCCACATGGCAAGAAAAAAGTGATCTTTTCTGCAAGCTTCATACATCAAAGTCCTATTTCTCTGCATCCTTTGAAACACGTCACCTTCTCGCAAGAGGTAAGATCAAAATTAACTTTATGGGTAAAAGACTGCCTCTTGAAAGTAAGCAGATAAAAGACATGAGCTTTGCTCAAAAGGAGAAAGTGTATTTAAATGGAAAACTTGATTTTTGAAGACAACCCCATGCTTGGGTACTCTCACGTGCAAGAATGCTTTCTTTTTTTTCTATGTCGCGATGGAGTTGGATTTTACCAGGAGCTTTTGGCCTCTCCTCAGTAATAACTAACATCCCTCTAACAGGCAGTGATCAAAACCCAAGGGAAGCCTGGAGCAGCTCCCTGTGCTGCAGATGAGGCGCACCTGCAAAACTCAGACACAAATACTAATCCATAAGGCCCCAAGCACCTGCTTGCATGCAGATTGTGGGCTAACTGGGAAGGATGTGCAGTGTGGCCGTGCGGAGGCAAATTCTCCCTCAGGCTTATGTTGTGAGCACATGCATTTGTAATCCTGAAAGTCACAACCCATCTTTCTTGAACCATCACGTCCTTGTGGTTTGTGAACCTCGGTCACCTTGAGGTGGGAGACCTTTAGACCATGTAGAGTTTCTGGGGGGACTGAGCCAGTGGGGAAGCAGCCAAAAGCATCTTTTCACTTTGTGAGTCAGAGTCCCCTTTCTTGTTTCCTTCTTGTAATCAGAGGTTAGAGATAAGAGCCCTATTCTTTACATTGTGTGCAAATTCACGCTAGACAGAGAGTTAGAGTTTCAGAGTAAATTAGCCTGCACAGTAGCAACAAGGTGGCTAATTATTTTCTTCCAAGTCTGTGATTCCTTGTTTGTCCCACTAATGTTGCCTGACAGTCTGTTTTGGGGATAGCGAGACACCAGCAAGATTTCCCTCAGTTTTCAAGTGCGTCCTTTTGCAGAACTCCTCAATGTTAGATCATTGTGACTTCTGATACACGTGAATTTCCGGCTGGTTGGTGGGAGCTGGTGCAAAGCTACTGAAATGAGGTGAGCTCCTGATCCACACAAGTCAAGGGTAAACTGTGGCTGACCTCCCTTAGCCAGTATTTCATTGATGCACAGCAGATGAGAAGTGGCAAATGTAATTTTTTTAAAGCTTATCTGATGTTCTTTGCAGAGCCAAAAGCCATTACCCTTACCAAGGCTGCCGGCCAGCTATATCAAAAGCCAGAATGAATATTCCAATTAAATTATTGAGCAGATAGCAGCAGGCATGGCTGCTTAATTATCTAGTAAGTCACTAGGGAAGTAAATTACCAAATCACAGCATGGTTTGGGCTGGAAGGGACATTAAAGCCCATCCAGCTCCACCTTGCTTGCCATGGGCAGGGACACCTCCCACCAGACCAGGTTGCTCAAAGCCCCATCCAGCTTGGCCTTGAACATTTCCAGGGATGGGGCATCCACAGCTCTTCGGGGCAGCCTGTGCCAGTGCCTCACCACTCTCATGAGGAAGAATTTTTCTTATATCTAATCTGAATGTACCTCCCCCTTCCCAGGAGAGGGCGAGAGGCCAAGCATGGCCCTTGGTGCGCCTGCCCTTCAGCATTTAGAGCAGGGTGCTCTTGCTAGGCCAAGTTGTGCCGTGCAGGGAGTTGTGCTGTGCATACCATGGTTTTGGTTTCTTTCCAGAGTTTCTTTTCCATAGTTTTGTAGTAAAACATTTCTGTTACTGAAGCCAAATGTCTTGTATTGGAGTGGACATGTGGGTTCTCCTGTTACCCTAACCTGGGGACACCTCCCAGCTGCCCAGAGAACAGAACTGGTGACAAGAAAACTCTCCTTGTTTCCTGGGGACAGAGCAGACCGGACCCCTCTCTTCCCTTTGCATGCATTCCCAGGGGAGCAGTGGTCAGCTGTCTGCTCTCATTTGCTTTTGTGGAACTACTGAGCCTCCCCCCACTTTCTGTAACTTCATTCAGTAGGAGAGGCAGAGACAGGCATCCGCACGATGGGCATAGCCCAGGAGCTTCTTACCTTCTGCCTCCTATGCGGCCAACTCAAGAAGGAAAACACTGTAGCTAGCCCACCACCACCCTCCTTCTCTGGGGGAAGTCAGAAACGCATCCTGCTGGGACCTCCCAACTTCCTTTCGTAGCTGTGTGCTGTATACAGTTACAGGAATTACTTCCCTCCGTGGTTTTAACATAACAGCCTCAGGTTCTGTCCACACCAAGAAAGCAATTAGGGTGGTCTCATTCTTCTGATAAATTGCAGGGTGTCACCACAATTTCTGCACTATTTTTGTAGGCTGGAGTCAAAACTCGGTGAAGCCAATGGACAGAAACCCACTGGTACCCTTGGGCCTTGGATCAGGTCCAATAACCTTTGTAGCTTATTACTGTCATACTAGCTAACCTTTAACTGAATCCATAGTACCCACTCCCCAGCCACTATGTACTTTGCTCTATAAACACAATCTCTGTTTGGATTGCCTTTGCAAACGAGCACTTGAGATGTATACATATCCGGAGTGCTGAACACAGAAGGCAAGGAAAACTTTAAGGTTCTTGGAAAGACCTGGGTACAACACAGAACAAATGAGTTTTCATGTAAAAAGAGATTTTATTTTATATTTTCTCCAGAGTTCATAGTGAAAGTTTCCCATTACTGAAAGGAAACAAATACAAATTAGGCAAGCTTATACATCAGTAGTGAAACATGCCCTTCACAGTGTTGCTGCAACCTGTCCTTGTGAACTTGCCCAGAGTCCCAGCATTTCATCTTTGCAATGACAGTGAAAAATGTATTGTTTAAAGAACGTTGGAAGGAAAATATGAAAAGGACAGGATGGCCACAGATATAAAATAAATTAAAAGTATCTGTAAAGTTTCTTTCCATATACAAAATAACTTTTTTTTTGTAATTTTAATTTTTTTAAATTGCTGTTGTCTGTACAAACATTAACTTTTAAACAAAAAATCATTTACAAAGGCTGTTTTTACAAGGAGAAATGGGTTGCTAAACAAAATGTCAGTCTCCTGCAAACCACTGAGCATCTCCTCGGAGATGAACATCCTATAAGCTTTTTGGACCGGTCCAGCACTGGAGCAGAGGGATTCACAACCCCAGGGGTGCATAGTACATCATGAAATGTACTCAGCTGCTTGCAAGTTCAGGGTCCCCAAACAAATGAAAAAACGTTGCCCGCTTTGTAACCCTGTGTCACTGGTTCCAGTGGACAACTCTCCTGGCTCCAGGTATTGCACTGCAGGGTGAATACATTTTATTTTGCACCCTGTGTTTTGCTCACTTACTGCCAGATTCTGTATTCAGCCTCAAAGAATAGGATTTTCAAGAGCTTTCTGCAGAGGCTTGCTCACAGTCTGCTCCTCACGGGGGACTTTGCTCCCAGAGTCCTTGGCAGACTGAGGCAGTGCTGAATCTTTCAGGACAGACAATCTGAGGAGAGAGTTTGAGGAGCTCGAGACATTCTCTTGGCATCTTTTGAGCCAGCCATAAAAATAACACGCAGGCATTAGATATTATATAATTAGATGGGAAGCAGCGCCATTTATCAATTAATACTATTTCAAAAAAACAACAGGTGGCAAAAGCCCCCCATCCTGATTTAAGACTAAAATGGTGATTAATAACATTAGCTGGAAGTTATTCTGAAGACCCTAGTAATACAAAGTTATATACAGAAATCATTGCTTATGTGATTAATACATTACTGATGCTAGACATGGCTTTACTTAGAAAGTTGCATGTAAAAATAAAAATGCAAAAACAAATCCTGTGCATAAAATGTCTCACATACATAGTTAATTGAAGATAACACTCAGTATAAAGTTGGAAGAGGCAGATCAAATTTTACTTGGAAGATTATACTTGTTCTACATGACAAGGTTAATGACAAAGACTGGTTTTATCCCAGTGAAAACCGAGCATAGCATATTGATGCTCCTTTTCAGGTCAACTCCAGGCTGCCTTGTAACAGCAGTGTAAAGCATTGCCTATAGTCTTGAACTCATCTTCAGTCCCAAAGAGTGACTCAGAGCACTGCTGCGCTGGAGAAACTCCTATATTTAGGTAGTGCCTCTGTTTTGGAGTGCACAAGCCAGGAAGCTTGGCTGCCAACACCCTCTTCTGATCTGGGAAACTCCTGCCATCCAAGGGGTGGGCCCAGGTGCGTCTGACCTCTGCGGAGCCCAGTTCCTGGCACTGCTTGTGCCAGGCACGGTTCACACACCCAGCTGAGCCCAGTCCTGGCCTTCTGCCCAAGAGCCAGCGGCTCCAAATCCTCCCTCCCCCTGCAAACAGGACACTGGGGCTTGGACAGCATTCCCTGGGGGACTGACTGCCACTCTCAGAGATAGTGGTCTCTTTTGCAGTGTGAGGACCCATCCCATGAGGATTTAGAAGGCTGCAAGGTACTTTCTCTGCTGTGTTTGGGAAGGTGTAGACTGGTGCTGTTCTGAGACAGGAACATGCTGTCATCCTAAGGCAAGGCGATGTGAGGAGAAATCCAGCCCTCAAGTGCTGCTGAGCTGCGCCCACTTTTCTATGGAAAACAAGATGTGCACCTTGAGAGCATTCAGCCTGTACCGAACAGCAAAAATTACTGTAAAGGAAAGGATTTTGGCAATAAACTGTTACTCATCACCAGCTACCTCACCCTGAACAAAGAAATGGGACGTACTGGCACCAAGCCGAGGTTGCCTTGTCAAGCTGCATGAAATCTGTTTTGCAACAAGCCCTCTACAAATAGAAGATTAGATGGGGTTAGGTTTATTGTTTGAGCTTGCGCGCTGTTTAGTAGTAGCCATTATCGTGCAGAACCGCATAAACAAGGTATTTATCCATGCAGCTGTTACAGAAGGCAGCTAGGGGAAGCCCCTACCTCTTCTCGTGCTTGCAGGGCCTGCTGTCCGAGAGCCGGAGCCACCTTCCAGCTTAGCCAGCGCCCCCCCCCCCATGTGCCCTGGTGACACCGGGCCCTGCAGCAGAGCGGGGGGTTCGCAGGTGAGCCCCACAGGACGGGCAGCCTGGTGCACGTCGCTGCTTCCGACCATACTTAAAGCCACGGCTGGAGCCCCCCCAGCTCAGCAGCATAGACAGGCTCATTTTCACCGCCAAGACACAGCAGTGAAAAGCTCTGCTGTCTGCAGCTGCCTGTCATTTCAGCCAGAAGAAAAGCACAGCTTTTTTACTCCAGTTTTTAAGTCAAGCTGATTTGCACACTGAATGTCTAACTTTTCTCCAACATATGGAAGCGGATCAAAAGAACCTTGATCTAAATGTGCACAGCTGCACACTTACTGCTTACTTTTGATGGCAATTCTGCTCCTATCTGATGAAGATGGCACTTACTCTGTAAAAATGGAGACTTTTTTCTTGTGGTTCCAGGGAACTAATTCTTCAAGGCAATATCCTGCTACAGAGCTCTTGGAATCCTAACGTAGGACAATCAAATCTGATAGCTGTGTTGATTACTGTCGCTTAATTGCAGGCAGTAAGAAGGTATCAGATTGTAATTTTGGGAAATCTGACTGCACGGGTATGCTGTTGAAGCAAGATAAGGGAAGGACTGCAAACCTAACTTGCATCTGGGACTCATCTTTTTCTCTCCCCTCCCCCCCCCTTTTTTTTTTGAAGTGAAACTCCTGTCACCTTCCACTGAGACTCTGTGCACTAAAAAGTCATTGCTGAAAGGATCCCTAGGTTGTGTGTTCCACATCCACGCCTCTCACACCTACGCACATGCAAATTACTCAGATTGGTAAACATGATAGCACCGCTGACCAAATACAAAAATCAATCATCGACTGTTTAAATTAGCTTCAAATAGTCAAGAAACTGCAAGAAGGCATTTGCATAGGAAAACTGCTATCACCTGCAATACACCAAGGAATCACTGACTCCAAAGTAGAGAACTGAACTCTCTTGACCATGGGGAATTAATTTATTCCCTATAAATATTTGCCCTTTAAGTATACTACTTCACACAGGCAGTTATGTAGACTACTTATCAAAAAGGTGGTTCAATGTTTACTCTTAGCACAAACTAAAACATTGTTCTTGACAGCCAGAAGTGCTTTAAAAAGCTTCATCTCCTACAGAGGATATTGCTAGAAACAAAGCCTGAAGTTTCTCTGACATTGACCCAATAAGAGATATAACTTTTTGCTGATGTGTTTATGATTCAGCAAATTGCTTTTTTTCCTGCTTGTAGTTTTGCACAAAAATTTTCCAGGTGGAATGCATGTTTTGTATTTTTGTTGTGCAAAACCTGCTAGTAAGAAACCTTAAATTGACAGAACAGGTACAGCAAACTTGATTTTCCAAGTAGAAGCACTGAGAAAAAGAAAAGCTACTATTTAATTAACGTGACAGTCAAACCTCACCAACCAGAGCTAGTTTTGATAAAATAACTGTAGTGAAGGTCTACTGGTAAGAGTTATGCACCAAATAATTTCACGTTAGGAATCAACTACAATAATTTACTCAGATTATTTGCAAATATGTTCTCGAATATTTGTTATGAACAAGTCACTCAGCCACTTCACTGAGCGTGATACTTTCAAACCCTTAGCCTGCTGAGTTTCTACAGTAGCAAGAAAGAGAAGTCTTTGCTTGTGAGATACCACAATTTCACATGCAGCAGTAATGTGTTTTGTGTTCTTCACACCAAGGGCACTGACATCTAGTAATATGTTAACAAAAATGAATACACACATGCAGTCAGTGACATGTCATACCAAGGAAATATATGTCTAAGTTGGATTATCTAAGGCTCTTAGAATGTCAGATTTTTTTTTCTTGCTGCACTACTCAGTAACCTAAGGCAGAAAGCTTAGCTTTAAAATGATTAATAGTATATTTCTAATCTCCCTCCCCATTAGTCACCAGAAGAACGGAGACAAAAATTAACAGCTACTGCTGTTTCCAAAATCATGTACAAAAATAGATCAGTATGTCCTTCTGACAGTCTCAAAAATCTTGAAGTGTCTTCGGTAAATTCCTCTTTCATCTCTGTATTTCTACAGAAACAGTCAGTCCCCATTGCCATGAGTTACATCTTGGTCAAATTCAAAGATGAATGAAGTTCATGTTCCCTTTCCTTAGAACTTCTGTTCAGAATCCATGTCATTTCCATCCTTTTAGTTTGGATAGATTCAATTTTTTTCCTTCCCCCTTCCCCCCCCCCCCCCCCCCCCAAAGGAAATGCATTGGCAGTGCAAACAAAAAGTAGAAATCATAAAAAGAACCTCATAGAATCGCAAGTGATCATCTTAGCATTTCAAAAGGGTCTTCTGAGATGTTATCTGCATGCACAGGATTCCACTGTCATGTTGGGGTACACCTTAAGAACCACATTCTTATTTTCATCGAAGAACAAGATGCTGAGAGAAGACATTTTGTCCGGAACACAGCAAGGCTCAGGAATGCCTGGGACTACTCCGACTGCTCTCACTATACTCTGGATGGTGGCATGGTTGGATGGCTTCAAGGCCTGCAAGAGAAAGATAAAAGCAGAAAATATAATTTCACGTATGTTAACAGGGACCTGTATACTCCAGAACAAAACTTATTTCTTAAAGAAGGGCCCTGTGGCTGATTCACTGTAAAATCTGTCTTTTACTCGACTATTTCCAGTTGTCACCATACACGCCCCGAGCCAGGAACAGGGAATATGACTCTGTCCTGGTTCTGCTGGCCACTGGATGTCACTGCTGCTCCACTGCTTTCAGCTAGAGCATCCCGCTCAGGACAGGGGCCTCTTGCTCTCGGTGGGACATGCCTTCCCAGGAAAATGCCCAGACAGCAGACCTTGCACCAAGGTGTACCTATAGGTCAAGGCAGTCTCTTCTGATGTAAATTAAGTTTCATGTGGGCTGCAATTTAGTCATAAACTTGTACAGCTGGGAGTGAGGCAGTCAACATGTTAGCAGGCTGATTCATTAGGGGAGCAAAATAAATACAACTTCTATGCTGGGAAGTCAGGTTGGTGGAATATGAGTACATCAGGGAAAAAAAAAAAAAGGATAAAACATATACAGAGGAGAGTATGGAAATACTTCATGTCACAGTGCTAACTGTTCCAGTTTGCTGTCTTCCAAGGTTAGGTTGTTTTGCTAATTCTTCCACGCCAAGTCACTTCTCATCTGTAATATACATCATCAGTGACACTGCTGAATAACTGAGCCCTCAAATCCCACGTCAGTTGTGCCTTATATTATGGTGACATTTTGCTCTAAAGTACTAAGTTTCCTGGATTAATACTCACATAATTTGAAACAAATTTTGATTTAATACAAATGAAAAGCAAATCTGAGTGGTGAAATAGTTATTTCACTACATTTGTACAAAAACAAACAAACACCAACCAAACAAACAAAAAAAAAAACACAACAAAGACACCCCAACAACCCAACCAAACAAATAGAATATGAATTCATTCACAAAATGAAAAGTGAATATATTCAGAAAAGCGAAAAATAAATATTCTAAATTTACTTCCAACACCCTCAAACCCTTCCGAACCCAAATAGCTGTAAGCAGATGAGCATGAAACATGCACAAGACAGATTTTAGCCAGTCTTATTTTTGTAAGGGTGAAATCTTAACAATGCATCTTAGAGCTCATCTTGCACGCAGAACCTGGGAATCACATGGTTAAGTATGCTCAGTCAGGTGTCACTGAGAAATATATGGAACAAGATCAGGCGGGCCAAATTTGCAGTTTGTGGTTTTGTTGGGATAAGAGATGATTTGTGTTGCGATAAATCAGTCTTGAGGCTTAGATATCTACCTACCTCATCTGCAAGTCCTGATGACCTTGCACACAAAAAATCACAGGAATAGCTGTGAGGTACCGGCTCGTCAAATCGCTTGTGCATAAACGTTTGTACATTAATAGGTATCTGCTTCCAGTTCAGCTGGCTATGGATGCCTAACTTGTCCCTTTTTAGGATAGCTCATGACTCTGCATTTTTCCTCTTTCTCACAGAGACAGATGTTCCTCGAATTCCAAAAAGAAATGAATTAGAATGGACTTTTTCCATACCACATCGCTGAAAGCAGTCTCAAGTGAGAACTGGAACCACTTGACAGAGAATTGGAAAGGATTCACTGGGGAGCACTCAGCCATTCTTTAGGTACACGTTAAACATAATCCGATTTTTTTTTCTTTCTAATGAGGAGCCTATTTTGCATGCAGAAAGGCGGAGCAACAAATGATCCCAATCCTGCGTGCCTCTTGCGTCTGTTTACAGTCTGACAGACTCAGAATTTTCTCACGTATACTCAGGATCCAAGTCCATTTTAAACACAAAGGTTGTATAAACCCTGATCTTTTTTCCCTTTGCTGTTTCAGTCAAAGTTTATCAGAAGAGTGAGATGGAGACATGCAGTGATACTCTCCTTAAAATACAAAAGCAAAACTTCTTGAAGCATCCTCTTAATGGCTATAGATCTCCCAGCATTGTTACAAACACATTGCTCTCAATCTAGCTGGCAGATCTTAAAGACATTTTTGTTGATTTGTTTGCTTTTAATTCAAGGGTACCTATGTTCCTCAGCAGTAGTTTATAAGGATTTTTAAAGAGTCTTAGATAAGTACAAAATTCACATTTTTCTATAATTTCGCTCTGCAAAAGTATGTGAAAGCTCCAGAAGCATGCAGGCCTGTTTCTTTACTCAGCTCCAGTGCAGCATTCTCCACAAATGTCACTGGGAGCCCAACATATTTCCTAGGCCTGCTGATCGGATGCAAAGAGGTAAAATATCTAAATATTTTAGTGAGTGCTTTTCAGAAAACTGAAACCCCCCTCTGGGTACTGAATGGGCATTACGCCCTGCACAAGAAGGGGTATTTAGGCCACTGCCTCTGGGCCACTGATGCTCTGTCCAGCAAGTGATAATGAAAAGCAGGCAAAGATTTTCTTTTAGGAGGTGAGTCCATAAGGAGCAGTGGGAGGGAAAAATGCTGAGCTGACTCCTAACTGCCAAATCTGTGAATAAGTACAGCTGTGGCTAAGGCTGCACCTGCTAAGCTGCACGCATCCTTGGGAGACTTGGTGCCCTGTTGAATTTCATTAGAGATGTATTAGGAGCAGGGCACATGATGTCAATTACGAGCTTTCATTCCTGACCTGAGAGAGGGTCTGCCTGGCCTGCACACTCCGTGGTGTTCTGCAAGCCCAACACATGTGGGTTTGAGAGCAGTCAAGCCAGCTAATTGAAATCAGGGAAAGGGTAGGGCTGGAAAGTTTGGAGGTGGAAAAGGAGGGGGAAGAAGCACATCTGTTCTTAATTACCAAACAGGTTGTCAACTTTAGGAGTTCACCCTCAGCAAGGGAACATTATATACCCATAGGCACAGATTAGTTTGTTATTGCCTGATGGTTACAGTATCATTTGCAAACACAGTCTTATTAGCAACACCTGATATTAGGTATGCCCAAGAATAACACATGGCTCTAGAAGATGCTTGCTTCACCTTTAAATTAATTCAACTTTTAATTTTCCTTGGAAAACAAGGTCCTTTTGTTTTATGTGATTAAAAAAATGCACAAAAGGAACAATTCGAAATCTAATATGGACAGATATCTGCCAGTTGCTCCCAGGGAATCAGACTTACCACGAGGTTTCAGTTGCTCTCTCAACAAACTATCTCTTCGGAGTACATGGCAGCAAGCACTCATTGTCATGGCGTCCATGTACCTATAATGCTCTGGTTCTATATTCCTCACCCAACCGAGTCTAGGGAGTTTTGCACAGATAGGCCAGATCAGACCTTTTTGTTAGAATTTGAGGAAGAAAACTGATGTCCTGATTACGGTGGTGTGGGCCTGAACTACATGGCTAGCTCATGGCAATCAGACCCGCTTCGTGTCAGAGAAGTCATTCAAATGCCGCTTTACTTGCCCACTCATCTCTCCTGTTTATTTCTCACCTTTCTTCTACTGTAAGATTTTTGAGGACAGGGACCACTTCTGATTGTGGGTACGTGCCTGTCCCAGGTGGACTGAAGGGGTGAAGAGGAGGGGGAAGAATACGCCCTTGAGACTGCTGGACTTAGCTATGGTGACAGTAGTAGCTGCAAGTCTACTTATTTGGGTGGATGGGGTTAAAACACAACATATCAGAGGCCAATGTTATTATTTGCTGGAAAGTAGATCCTGATTTTGGCTAAAATACATTTGGCTCTGTATGACAGAAAATCTTTTTATACGAAGTGTAATACGTCAGGGGAATTAGCTGAAGACAGACAACTCACAGATAAAGATGGAACTCATCTTTCACCCAGGCAGTATCTGTTAACTACCCTTCAGCTGTGCACGCTGTTAATACCTCCCTGTCATGCCTCAGAGTGCCAAACAGAAGTTCAAACAACAATTAAACTTCACTTTGTCTCTTCAGAACCATTGGTTACTAAACTCATCTCAGGGCATTTTACTTGCCAGGATTTTTATAGCTTTTTTTAAAATTATTATTATTATTATTATTATTTCTCTTCTTCTTCCCAGAGGTTTGAAGTTACTCTGGGTATTAAGCCCTGAGTTTGTGAAGCATGTCAGGGATTTTCTGGTTGTTGGTACTAAAAGAGGCTCTGCATACAGAAAATGAACCTTTTTATTATGTTGCTTCTTTATTATTACTCTGCTTTTTATTTCTTGTGATTTATGTATCTCTCTGAAGATAGTTGGTGCTCTTTTGCTACTGGAGTATCCATGCTCTCCAAGTCTAATCTTGACTCTTTCTTGTATTCTTGTCTTTAAGTTAGTATTTAGTATAAAATTAGTATTTAGACTTGTATTCTGTCTTAAATTAGGTATTTCCCATCAACTTGAGGTAGGATTAGATTTCAGTAGGAGCAGGGAAAGACCAGTAACAAATGCTTCTAAAACCACTACCTTCAAAACTATTTCCGTGAAAGCCTTGTTTGTTTTTTGAACATGCACTTTATTGAGCGTTCTTAGGTTTGATCTATACCTCATAGAGACAGAAGAGGCACTAACCCTGAAATATATGGTATGTATTGACTATTGAAAGAGAAATTTTCTTAAAGCCATTGCTGCCTCAGAAGGTAGAAGCCTATTTTACGTCTACCAATTAAAATAAAAAAAAAAAAAACACAAAACCCCCCCCCCCCCCCACAAAAAAACCCACACAACAATCTAATGAGTGGGCTGTAATGGTTATTCTCTAACAAATGCCAGATCATGGGTGTTCGTAAGCACCTCAACTATGATTTACTCCCCTAAAAATGGAAAGAGCCAGAGTTGATAACTTTATGGAACAGGAACCTAAATACTTTTGAGCTTAACATGAGACAACTTCAGGCCTTTCTAAGAGGCTACTAAACATTCTTGTCCTAAATTATCATCAGAAATAGAAGAACTTGACTGAAATTGACCTCCAGTAGCATCACTAACTGTCTGAACCTACTTCACGTTTGCTTTGTGACTTTTGCAACTCTGATGGTAGTCCACAGCAAGTAACTCATTTTAAGTGAAGAATATTTTAGAGGCCAGAATCAGCTGAAGACATTGTGTTTGTGTGAACGCTTTTGAATTAAAATACTTTAGCTTTTCTGGTTTAACTGTCATGTACCATTTCCTGCTAAACAGAAGTCCAAACAGCACTCTTTTATGGTTGGGATAAAGTTCTTATAAGAAAAGCTGCATCTGGAAATGTTAATCCACTTTCAAGTAGATGGTTACAGTGGGCGGTGAAAAATTTGTCTGTCCTTATAGCTAGAAGTTCAAGACCACTGATTTTAAAATTTCTAACCTGTACGTTAAGTAAAGCACAGTTCCCATCAACAATAAAGTTAAAGGCACAATGCCATTTATGCACAGGTAGTGACTGTTTCTCTTCCTATTCCCTTTCATTTTTTCCCCTTTGATCCGAAACCTGAAAGCCTGCCATTGCAGTTTGAGGTAGTCAGACAAATTGTCTCCTTCAAACAGAGACTCCTTCCTTCCTCAGCTTGCTTTATTTGGGCTCCATCACCTTTGGTACAATTCGCCACCTGTCATTTTCAAAGGGTGGCTCCCTTGACTCCTTAAGCCTCTGAGATTCCACATGAATTTTGAAAGAGACTGCCAAGGCTTCATAGCATCAGGAATAGGGACTCTTGAACATGAGGTTTCAGTGAGACCAGATGCCCTACTTTCACTGAAATTTCCTGTAGGTGTTATTTGAGTGTACCCCTCATTTTATGCCAGCCTTCAATACTGCATCTCACTTTTAGGTCTTGGTAGACTTCAGGGGGAAGCACACTGCTAATAATGACATTGGGCATTCGATTTTCAGGAGCTGATTTCATCTACCAAAGTCATGGCGCTTCTTGCTACCCACATGCAATCTCATCAAAAGCAGAGGATATTGCAAAAGGCAGTCTGTCGGGAACCATTGCTTCTGGATCCACTTTGTCACAGAAGTGAGTCATTTGGATCTTTGGCTTACATGCAGAGCATCCCAACTGCTCCTGTAGCTCCACATACTCTCTGTCACTCTGACAGTAACGCTTCATGAGGCACACATTTTTCCTAGAGGATGCTGTAGTGACTGACCCCACTGCAGGCCTGGCAGCAGAGACTTCTTCATGGTATAACTACTACTGTCTAATAAGCAATTTTCTGTGTCTGGCCTGTATTATGTTTATTAAACAGGCTAATAACAAGTTCACACATCATTAGCACTATTCAGGAAGTGTTTTATGGCAATTTGGGCTCTGGACAAAAAACTAATACCATGTAATATTTTTTTAATTTTCTTTACAAGCCTGTTTTTTCACTAGCTGTTTTAACCGCTACTCCTGGCAGTACAAGACAAAGATACCACCTATTTACTATATCCTGATACATAATAGGTGACCAGCTGCATTTTACTCATACAGAAGAAAAAAAAAAAAGTGCATAGTTTACAACAACACAAAGTGCAAAAAGATCAGTAAAGACAGTACCTTAGGAATTGGGAACTGACATTCCCCCGAGCAGTAATAGGCATCAAAGGATTTAGGGGAAATAATCCACTCGCTCCAGCCAATGTCTGCAAAATCCACCTTGAGATAGCGCCGGGCGCAATACCTTGGCTCATTCCACTGCTTCCTCCTCGCCTTCTTCAAGGTTTTCTCATCGAACTGCAGAGTCTGGCTCTTCTGGTGATGATTCTTCCTCTGCTTTTTCTTACTCTTTGCCCTCTCTGCCAAATGTGGCTGGAATGTTTTGTATGATTTTCTGTCTTCCCATCTCTCATCCTCATTGTACTGGTACTCAGCTCCTGGAAGCTCATTGTTCTGCAATGGCAACAGGACATTTGTAGAGCGTTTCCGCCGCCGCTTCCCACTGCTGCTCCTTACATGGTTTTCTGGCCTAGGAAAGACCCTTGTCAGAGGATTACGGTGCCCTTGCAAACTAGAGACAACGCTCTCTGGCTCTGAAATAGCAGAGTCATTGGCATATATCAGAATGTAAGGTTCGTAGTAAGAAGGTGCCCTTTTCCATGGGTGATGGCTTGTCAAATCCATTTTGACACTGATCAGAAGTTCATTGTTTTGTTTTGCTTCGTGCAGGACCTGAGTGATATCCTTCCACTGCCAGGAAAGGACATCCCCATAAGCACTGGAGACATTTATTAGGAAATGTCCCAGACTCCGGGTCTGGTTCCCAACAGAAGGAAAGGTCCAAACTGAAAGATGTACTTGAATTTCAGGTTTTCTGTGCCCATGAGAACAGCCTCTGGATTGTGAACAGTTCCACTTAGCATTCAGCAGATCACCGATATAGTAATACACCGAAGCTGACAAGATATTTTCAGACTTGGTGAGTGAAGTCAAGTTAAAAACATACAGCTCCTGGCTTCCAGGGCTCCCTAGAAAAACAAATATTTAGATAAGAATATGGCAATTCAAATTGTTATGGAAACCAAAAGGACCAACCCATATTACTTTCTAGGTTATACATTAAGTTCATGGAAAATTTTCATGCAGTGCTTTGGGAACAGGTTAAGGCCACTATTCAGAATAATGACCAGCTAGTAAACTGGTGACCTTAACATCACATACTTTCTGTCTGGCTTCCTGCCTTCAGTCCAGAAAAACTCATACACATGCTACCACTCCTTTGATTCCAGGAAACAAACTAGGTCATAGGAATACAGGTCGATAAGAGATGCACTGAAGGCTGTATCTATCATCCAGAAACTTGAGCAATGTCATAGTAAGGTTTTGCTCTCCTTCTCTCTCTCTCTCTCTAAACATTCTCCCCTCCTTGCAAATACACCTTAGGTAACGTCGCTCTGTCCTGCCTACAAGTCTGTCTTTCTCTCTCCAAGACAAATGGGACATCAATGGCACTGAGCCATGCCTTAACCAAGATGCAGCTGAAGCTGGAGAAAGGCTCCCACTGGCTTCACCAGGCATTGGATTGTCTGTACTCTTCAATCATACTAATGAGCCAAAGCCCCCTCGCTAGAAAGACAAGGTTTGCTTCTTTAGTGATAGAGGCTGAATGTGGCTGTGAGGAAGACAAAAAGCCTGGATTGAAATGGGACAATGATTCTCATTGCTGCCCCAGGCTTTAAAGTATGCTTTTAAGTAAGCCCTTCAAGCTCTGATCACTGAGCTGTTCAATGCCAAAAAGCCTAGCTGGTTCCCTTACACCTCCCACTCCACCCCTCTGTGATCTGGGCTTCCTCTACAAGATGGGAACTTTGGGGTCTGGGTGGCAGCTTCTAAGTTGTCAGTGACTATTAAAGAGGGACTCAAATACATTTAATGTTTGGTATAGCTACATATATTTATCAGGATGGTAAATGGGCAAGCAGAAGAAGTACTACGTATTTCAAAAGCTAAACCAAAAATCCTGTGTTACAAAGGATGCTTCCTCTCAACGTTAACCATTCCTCCATGACAGTAAGACCAATTTAGTGGCCCCTCAAGTGTTCCTTTTTATGTATAAATGACACAGAGCCCTTCACAACCGCAAGGGTAGAATTGAGCACAGAAGCAAGCATTGACACCAGTCTTGCACACAAAGAAGGAATGCAGCTTGCCTCTAAAGGCACAGCGGGGGGAAACACCAGGCTAGAACCACTATTTTCATTTTTAAGGCTCAGTTGTCAACTGTGGAAACTGAAACAATTCACAATTTATAAAGGGCTAAAAACACACAGGCTTGTATGACTTCCTTTTGGCTAAGTCGGACACTAATTACAACAAAAGTTTCCCTCTAGAATAATCTGGACCAGGGTCACTTCAATTACACAGGATAAATTCAGTCATTCCCCCTAGGACATTTCATCAATTTTCATGAGAATCAGTAACAAAATATTTACTAATGTAGCTGGAGCTAAACGGACAGTACTAGAGCAACCCTAATAACCAAAAAAAAGCCAAACCAAGCTGTCTTTCTCTGCAAGGTGGGAGGAGGGATGGGCAGTGGTGGCAAAATGCATCCACTAGCCACTGTGCAGACAGAAACAAGCCAAGGACAATACGTCTTCATGGTCAGGGTGTTACTGTATCATTTAGGAGGGATGTGGTGGAAAGTGGGGTTTCCACAGCTGTGAAATTGGAGAAGTCAACTTAACCACAGGTATCTTGCACAAACCCAGAGACACACTCCTAACACAGGAGTGAAAACATATGGCTGACTACTTTAATCTCCTGCAGGGTGTGACAGAAAAGCTTGGAGGTGAGGCTTAATTTTTGCTATAAGATTTCCTGGTTGAACTGCAGTTATGGCTGTCCTTCAGAGTGGGAGAAATATAGATCCAAACGTTAAAGTGTTATCGAGACCTGTAAAAACAAGCTGTATCGAAAAGTCAAATATAGTCATGCAAAGGTATGCTCTACAGCCCCCCAAAGGGCTGGAAACAACCCAACACATTAGGAAAATGAGGCAACATGGAGTTAAATGTTTCTTTGACACCATAGCATGTCAAAACCCTCTGTAGTGGCTGGAGAGAAGTTATAAACTCCAGAGTTTTCCAAGAGTTGTTGTTTTATCCCAAGGAATGAGAAGCACAGAAGATGTCCCTGTGCAGTAGGGAGGAACAGCCTCTCTGCTTCCATCCTCAAAACACTATATTAAGCCCTCTGCCAAAGCAAGTGAGAACAAATGATTTCCAATACTGAACTTTGAAAAATTTTGATAGCTTTATGCTCCAGGTGATGTTTTGGGTGACATTCTGTGCTTCCAGGCACAGATACCGTAACTGCTATTGTTATTCAGACAGAGTCCAGCGCATGACAATATTCTCCCTCTGTCTGCCCATCCCAACCAGCTAAGCGGCCTCTTTTTCTAACTTTATTTCTTTTTTCCTAATCCATGTTCTGAAAAATATATTAAGAGGAGAAATCATCCTGACTAGAAAGACAGAATCTTTCTCCCCAGTACACCACATGTACTGCTTCAGGAAATTAGGGGAAAAAAATTCTCAGTGAAACGGGGAAAAAATACCAAATCATTTATGGAAGACACCATAGATCACACACTCAGCCCAACCTGACAGTGGATCACATAAGGTTCTGGTAGGTAAGTCCTTAATATCTGAAAACTAATGTACCAGATCCATCCAATTTCTGGCTATTACTTATGCCTGGGATTTTCCTTGATTTTGATAAAAATTTTTTTAATTCATGAAGGCCAAACCCAGCTACTCATTACGTTTGTACTAAGCTCATATGTGCACTTGACCTCTGCTTGGTTTGTAATCACTAATATAAGCTTAATATGTAATCTGGCAGAGCACTATGCATATCAGTCTTAGGAAATAGAATTTATGGTGTCTCAAGCATGGCTGTTAAAGAAGTTATTATTTGAACCCCTGTTTAATGTTAAATGACAAGTTTTGATTTTAATTTTTAATAAGAATTCCATTTAACAAATACTGCTTGTTTTAAATTGGCATATTGTAGTGAAACACAAAACAAGCTGCTTTTGTTTATAAAGAAACTCTATCTGGCGTGAAACAGACACAGGAGGAATATATACTTAGATTAAAAGCAAAGCCCAAGAAGCCACTCTTAACTCTACACCAAAGACTTGCAGTAGGTGGTGCTATTTTCTCACTGAACGACCTCTGAGCTCAAACCATTCTGAAGAGGTTTCAGATAATTCAGTTCACAAAATCATCTACAAGCAGGTTATTAGCATCCAGCACAGATGTCTATGACTTTGCTGGCTCTCGGCTCAAAAAAAAACCCAGCTGTGTGGCCCGGGTTTCTGTCACAACTTAGGAACACTGTGTCAAATCCATCCTTTGTGTGACAGCGATACCTGACTGAGATATGAGCACTGCACTCAAATAAGCATACTGCAGGCCAGTAATTACCCTTACAAGGGACAGATATATAAAGGAAGACTCAGCTTTAAAATATCTACAAATGCACCTTTTCCTCGGGAAAGTTAAATTTGACTTAAATGAAACTTCATCCTCAATCCCAGACAACAAAAACTGCTGAGGATCTGTCCCCACAATAACATAATTTCAACTACTAACCAAGGACAGGAGGTATTGAGTAGCATCTAACAACATTTTACTGTGAGGCATGAACCTTTCCGAAAGCCTCAGCCAGCTTGCTTTAGTTATGCTGTCTGATGTGAGCTGAAGCTTAGGTTTTATGACTAATATTTTTAACCCCCCAAAATTAAACCAAACCTAACTAGGGCTTCAGCAAATCCAATAACTTGTAGATGTTCATTATAACCAATATCTCCTAGTACGCTAATATCCATTTAAAACAGAGAGGGGAAGGGAGCCAAACCACAGGGCCCATCACCAATAGATTAGCAGCCAGCGGGGAAACCTGGACTGTCTTAGCCCAGTAGAGGTCTCTGGCCAGTTTGCCTGCTATAAAAAGAGCTTTAAGGTCTCAAAGGTAACAAAATCTACTAACTAACAGAGAGGTTTGTTGCTAGAAGCATGAAGTCAGCTTTGCAAGTTGAAGGAAGAAAAACAGGCCCAGAAACCTATGCCCTGGGAGGTCATGGCATTGCAATAGCTTTTTTCTTATGTTTTCAGTATCAAACAAAAATGAGAACACCAAACATTTGAAGAAACTCTCTTTGTGCTAGCTGCCCAGAAGTGAAATGGTCTGTTGCAGCAATCGATGTTCTCCTCGAAGTATCTCATACTGAAACATGACACTTTAGAGGGATGCTGGGTACAAGGTCCCCCTCTGCCTGGGTTGGCAATACTGGGAAGATCCTAAGAGCCAGGAGTGTCCCTACACTGCAGGGGGCTGTTGGAGCAAGCCCACAGCAGGGACCACCACCTTGCTGCCTGGTAAGGTTCTGTCACACATCTCTGAGCAGCTGTACTTGCTAACCTTGCACTCATACACAGCAGCGCACAATGTGATGCAATTGCAGCTCAGTAATTATTACCTGAATAGCAGTAACTTGGTGGGCTCACTTCTTCTACTTCCGAGCACTGCAAGCAGCAGAGTTCTGTCAGAACAGCATTAGCTGAGCTAGTCTTTTGTCTAAGTCTTCAAGGACTTACTTGAAGAGAGTTGTACTAACTCAGCTTTGCTCTTTTGTAGTACTACAGAGGAAGCACAAACAACTTGCCTGCAATAAAGTCTAAGGAGAAGATTTAAAAGGAAAGGAGCAAAGGAAAAATATGGGGAATGAAAAGAACTCCATTCAAGGAATACACTGCTACCTTTCAGATACTCCGAGGCCAGGCTTTAGTGGCAATCTCTGCTCCCCTTAAAGGGATTACCATACGTTGCTGGCAGCCTGCTGAGGAATTTCTGAAGACCAAGCTCTGCAGAACAGAGCTCTTCTGAACTGCAGCAGGTAAGACACAGCATCAGTGCACTTTCAGTATCATTTGCCTGTACCATGTAGAGCTTTGGAACAGCAGCCATGAGCTGGGCAGGAAAGTACTTCACAGCGAGAACACCTCATTGCTTGCATTCCTGTGGAATATAACTCAGGATGTCAAGGCACAGATAGTAAAGTACATGGATAGGCTACAAAGTTATTGGCCTCCTCAACCCAACTGCAAATCACTACTCACATGTATGTTCTCTCCTATTTTAAAAGAAACCCAGAACCCAGACAGACTTCCCCATGGCAGGGGAAAAGGGGAGATACATTGTCTCCAGGCCCAAAGCAGAAATGCCTTAACATTTTCATACAGGTGGTTGTCATACAAGTCAGGCTGTGCTCACTCACTGGGCTGCCAGCAGTTATTGGCAGCTGAGACCAGCAAGCAACCCACCTCCTAGTGCTACAGCTGAAGTACTTGTAGCCACTCAATCTTCAGAGGCATGGCCTGTGCTTCCTCACCTTCTTGCAATAACCCGCAGCTGTTCGTATTGCCTGTTACTGTTACTGGCATTAAAAAGGTATTTTAAGAAAGAGCAGTAGGTCTGTGGAGACTGACATCACCAGCAGGAACATATTCATGTTACGAGGGGCATTTCCAGGCATCAATAAGCTGGAACAAATCCACCAACATGTGGTGTGTTTACCTTTATAGAGGATGCACTGACATTTTTATGGACTGCCAAATCTATCCCATGGGTGAAAAAGGATGCAATAATGAGGGCTGTTTAGTTATATAGTCGTCATTAGCCATCATTTAAATGAGATATTAAAGTGGTGCCCTTGTGCCAGTGCACAGTTAAGAACATATCAGTGTTTCCGTTGTAAAACCTTGGTTTCATGGGTTCATAGGCCAGCTACGAAAGTTCACTCAGAGCTGGAAATGGGAAAAAGTTTCAGAATGGCAACACAGATTTGGAATGCAGATTTCTTCTTGTCTCCAACCTTTGCTGTTACTTGATTGCCATTTCCCCCCTTACTGATTTGGGTATTTTGCAAAGGAAAAATATAGGATCCTGTTCTGCCTTTTTAAAGGGCATACAGCTTAGTGCCAAACTGGCTTAATTATTTCTAGCAAAGCAGTCAAGGTTGTAGCAGCTAGTAACTTGACACACAAAAGTAAAAAACCCATCACTCTGATTAAAGCTAAATAATCCCTTTTAAGTTTAATCACTTTGATTAAACTTAACTTTGAGATGCAGTGATGGTACAATACTTAGGATCTAACTTACATGCCTATTTTGTGATATGAAGTGCATGAATATGCACATTGAACATCACAAATGTGCTGCACAGCATGTAAATCATCTCCCTACTATATGTTTTAAGCAGAAAGACCAGGTCTGAAAACTAAACACAACAACAAATCCAAAACTAGCACATAATAAACAAGCGAGCAGGTAGCATCAATAAAACACAAAAAGCTCTGAAGGAGAATGCAAAAGGCTGGTTCTCTTCCTTCTCAGTCATAATTCAACTTCAGTTGGTAGAAGTAGGTCTACTGTATGAAAACAAAGTTGCACACGCCGTCTCCTCAAGGCCGTAAATCTTCATGTTGGAACTTAGGTGCTCTAGAAACTGCGACTGACTGAGGGCTGTAGGCTAGTTCATCCACTTGGATGACAGCACAGTGAGACAGGTGGTAACAGAAGCCAGAAAATCCAGATCCCGGGTCTGGTCCTGACAGGCCAAATCTACAGATCCTGCCCATTTGCCTTAGCAGATTCACAGATTTGGGCCCAGTTCCTTCTGCCTAAAAAGTATCACAATGCTAAGAATGATGTTGATTGCATTTTATTTATAGGGGCACAGAATATCTCTCCCTCTACCCCACAAAAAAAAACCAACTTCAACAAAAAACAACCCCCCCCACCATGGTCTTCTGCCTGAATGTTTTTAAAGCTCTTGTCACAAATGACCTTACTGTTACCAGCACTGAAGAGGCTAGCATTGGGCCCCTGCTGATTTTCGCAGTCTGACGGCAGCCGGTGACTCAGTGGCTTCCCCATGCAGTACTTGGTTTCCCTCTTTGCGTGGGCATTTCACACCGCAACAAAGGAAAGAAAAGCATTTGAAAGAGGAGGAGAACATAGTTTTTAAACCACAAGAATTGGCCCAGGGGCAGGTGTAATACCTAAAATTACTTGAAATTCAGTCAATAAAAAAGAGTTTAAAGTAATTTCAGCCTGTATAGCTTTACTATAACATCATTAGAGGGACCCTCCAATTAAAGTTAGAGTTTTTCAAATGACTCATTTGCAAGACATGTTCCTTTAGCGATGCTATGATTACAAGTACTTTCAAAAGCAAACTGAAAGCCTTGTGTTCAAGGCTTTTATCTTTCCACTCTGCATTTATTCTGGGTTGTGCCTTTCCTCCAGGTCCAAAGCCCCAGAAGCTGCAGATCAGCACAGCTCTGCGGAAGGCACTGGAGGCAAGCAGATTTGTATCAGCCTGAGGGCTGGTCACTCATTGGTTTTGCTAACGGTCAGGAGAAAAGATGATCTGCGTGCAGAAGCCGATGCACAGACTCACTCACAGTTTAAGATTACTCTTGCCCTAACTGTCAAAGCATTCACCTGTAGCTCACATATCACCCTGTCCTCCCCCCAGCTTCCATTTTAGTCACAAGGGACGGAAAACCACCTACCACTGTGGGACCTGCAGGCAGAGAACTGGGGAAGGCTCTGGCTCAGGATTTCTATTTAAGCAGAGCTCGCTGTGCTGCCTGGTCTAAGTAAGACGAGGGCCGCTAGCGCCATCCCATAAATGTTCCACAACATTGCCCTTGTAGCCTGACACAGCTTCCCAGAAATCATGGGCTGAGCATCCTTTGACTAAATATGTAAAGGTAAACAAGGGCAGTTCAGTCTGCGGGGAAAAATGGTGCTGGGATGGGACTGCATGTTCTGTAGATGATGTAAATCCTTACTGTTCTGAAAATAGATTTGGGGCTTGGGGCTTTTTCAGCTTTGTCACGGGCATCACAGGTTATTTTTCTGAGCAACTCAAACTGGACAATTCTGTTCTGAGATAACTTGGTGGGAGAGATGAAAAACAAATTTGCCAGAATAGAGCACGTGAGCGGTCATCAAAGTCAAAGGCCCCAAATCCCAGAATGAGCAACAAACCACCAATAATCCAGCCTGTCTGTGAAATCTGGTGCATGGAAGATCACGGGGCAGCATCAGATGGACACCTGAGAGGTGCCCACACAGGGTAGAAGCTCTCACCCTGTCCCCTTGGAGGACTGAGCCACAGAGAGGAAAACTTGCATTGTGCTGTTGTTAAGGTGCTTCTTCTCAGTAACCATGTCTTGGGTTTTCTTTGGGCCTGTCTCCTGCAAGACTGCAGCTGTGACAGGCAGCACCACTTTCCTTGGACTAGAAACACGGAAGAGTTTCAACAAATCCTACCAGTTCTTGGTCTCATTGCACACTGCGCTTTTAGGGTCCCCAAAATTTGTCCTTTAGGGGAAAAATATGGACAGAAAGGTTTCACAGCTCTATTTGAGTGGTGTGTTTTGGAGAAGGAGTTGTTTACCTCCTGAAAATACATGGTTAAATTGCCAAATATATGCTCAAAATGCACATGAAGTCACCAAAGGTTTCCTTCAAGGCCTCTTGCTGCAAATGCAGGAGAAACTGGTGTATTCTTAGGGGAGTTCTGCTCATCACAGACCAAAAGCTGTCTCCTGAAGGGGTTAGCAGCAGGGAGGGTCTAATGTGTGAAGGAGTAAGGGCAACAGAACTGATTAACAACTGGTACGGCCATGTTATGGCCAGGGAGAAGCCACATGGAGACTGAAATCTGCAGCCGAGGAGCCTAGCAGTCAAAGCAGAGATCTGGAAACAAACCGTCTGCAGAAGGAAATACTGTGGAGGTGCCGTTTGTGTCGCAGGGCTGGCCGGGCAGTCGGGTGCAAGGAAGAAGCCAGAAACCAGAAGTCTTTTAATATTCCCCTGACGCCACCCCAAAGAACATTTGATCTAAGGTTTTTTACGGAAATGCACTTATATGCCATCAATAACCATACAAACGAGCTGCTGCTGCCTACGGGGAGAGAAAGACAACAGCCAATTGGTTAAATATTTTGCATAAATACTTATAAAAGTGTCAAAAAACTTATAACCACTTCCAATTTATTGCTTTGGCACTTGAACTGTGAAAGTATTGGAGGAGGAGGAAAGGGATTAGTGAATAGTGTGTTTATAGGACTGCTGCCACCCAACGTCAAGTGAGAGTATAAATATAATCAGAAAGACCACAGAGATGGGATTTCAACCAAAGGCCTTCTAGGTTTAGAACAATAAATATCTTTAATCAGATATGCTTAAAGGAGAAAATACACTCTGTTTGGATTATACCTTTCCCCCTTTTTTTTGTTTTGGATTATACCTTACTCTTTTCCAGTGAGGGCAACACTTAACTCAGAACAAAGGAACATATATTGGATTTATATTTCAAAAACTTTAGAAAGACAAGAGAGTACCTTCTACATAAAAACTCCATGGGGACAGCAAACTGAGAGTCCCACCTATCCATCCTCAGAAACGAACGTATTTAAGTCTCTAGCCTCTAAATACTCTCTTGTGGACAGAAACACTTGCAGTAACATATGAATGATGGAGAGTGTTGTAGCACAGAATCCTAACACGCCAAAGCCATTCAATTATTCATGGTATTTGATCTGTGTGCAGAGCTATCCTATAATAGACATTGTTGCCTTTGAAGAATCAGCAGTAATGACTCCCAAATAAACCTTAGCAAAGTCTGGCACCCAGCTCTCAGCAAGTTTTCTGGGAGACAAAGGAATCAGTGTAGGTCGCAAACTCCCAGACAGAACTCAGTTTTACTGCTGGGTCAACCCTTCGGTGCGATGAAAAATAAGAGACTGTCAAAGCAGGCTGCTCTGGATGGCCCAACAGTTGTCAAACAGCAAGTTTCCAGGATTCAGTGGATTTGGGAAGTTTATTACAGTGAGAGTCACATTAGGGTTGTGGCATTTCCATTGAGCCCTGACAGAGGTCAGATGCATTACGGAGCAGAGCAGTGGAGTCCAGAGATGCAGTGCTAAGACAGTACTGCCTTCTCTTTCTGCTAGGACATGGTTCTTCTGGGATACTGCTATGTTATCCATGTCTCCCCCACCATAAATATCCTTGTGTGAAAAGTGACTTCACGTTTTCAGAAATCTACCTGTGCATAGCAGTCTGTAATCAGGACAGAGATCTACTTGCCGCTGCCGAAGATGCTGAAGTACAGCACCTGCCATGCACAGACTATCCTTGAGCTCAACTCATTCCCTATTGCCATTAATCGCCACTACCGTCAGCAGCATCTCAAAGTAACTATTCTGTAGATAGTCTGAAGGACCGCCAGCACATGCTACTGCTCTCTCACATGCAAATCAACCCGTGATTTCAACAGAAGCTATGCATGCAAAATACTGATAAAAGGAGCTCCAGAGAGGATATATTAATTAGTCCACTTCCCTCATACAGTACTCAGATATCATCCAGGAGAGACGCTGCATACCAAGCTGAGCAGATAACCCGGTAATTAAAACACACGAGACAATGTAAGCACCGTGTCCCAAAACACAAGTGTCGCTGCAGGCAGCATTGCTTCCCTCATCTCTCTTCTCGCACCGAGCACCCTCCCCTCCACAGCGGGGCTCCCCGGGGGGCCGCTGGGGTCTCACCTGCAGCCAGCGGGCGAAAGCCGCGCACCGTGTTGCCCCGGCGGAGGTACGGAGCGGGCAACCCCGGCGGGTCCTGGGGCCGTGCTGCTGCCGCCTGCCCACCGCTGTACTGGTCGTAGAGCCGCAGCATGTGCTCCGAGACCTTGTCCCCCGGCTGCAGCCGCTCTGGCCGCCGCTGCCCCAGGCTGTAGTCACCTGCCACGGCTCTGGCTCGGCCGCCCTGAGCTCCTGCCAGGGCAGCTCGTCGCCGCAGCCCAACCCGGCGAGCCTTCGGCACGTCCCCCACGGCCAGGCACAGGCAGCCCCAGCCCAGGCACAGGCACAGCACCCAGAGGGCCGATGCCGCCATCCCGCTGCCGAGTCGCCCCTCTGTCCGGCACCGGGCGACACGACACCGGCACCCCCGCTGAAGTTGGCTTCAGACCGATGCAGCCCCCGACAGCGGGAGAGATACGGGGCTGTGCTCAAAACCGGAGACGGGGTTTCCTCTTGTCGGTAAAAAGAAAAGGAAAAAAAAAAAAAAAAGGAAAAAAAAAAAGAAGTGGGGTGGAGGAAAGCGCTGCCGTATAAACTACCCGTCTTTCCCAGTGCTGGCAGTGAAGGTGTTTATTTCCCCTCGCTGTGCAGGTTGGTTTTTGGCGAGAGGTGGAGGTGTTGCTCTCCGTGCGGCCGGATGCTCCTTCCCCACTTCGACTGGTGCGGGCGCAGCCCGGGTGAGTTTTTGTGGGGTGTGTGTTGTGTGCGTATGTGTGTGTGTGAGTGAGTGTGTGCGAGCATGAGCCCCGGCTCTCGGGGCTGATCTGTGTAATCAGCAGCCAATCACACCGCCTTCTTGGTCGGCTCTGGCTGCAAGCGAGAGGCAAAGCAAAGGGGAAACCACCACCCAAAGAAAAATGCGCACACACACACGCAAAGACAGAGGTGACTGGAAATTCAATCACTAGCACTAACTGCGTCCCTGAGGGCAGCGGGGGAATAGGCTGGTGGGATGTTCCCTTTTCACCTCCACCCAGCTTCTCCCAAAGGCAGAAAAACAACATGATTGCAACAAAACAAAAATCCCGAGTCAAAGTATACTCAGCCATCTCCCCTCAAATATCTCAGGGCTTGGCTGGGCTCTGCACCATCCAGGGCAGGCAGGTGGAAGGGATTATAACTGGGTTGTGTAGCCCCCCTCTCCCAGGGGTCACCCAACCTTGGTGGCATCCTGCTTCCTCCTCTGTCACCCTCAAACCCAGACAGGGCTGCCCGAAGTGTCCCCAGCAGCCTGGAGCTGGGAAGGGACATGCACCATGCCCAGGTGAAGGCAGACGAGTGCTCTCACGCATGGGAACCCTTCTGCAGGCTGCATGGGCTCAGGCAGGGAAACTGCACATCAGGACTCCTCCAGCACAACAGTGCGCAGCAAGGTGCTCTGTGCACAGCTGAGAGGATTTCACATACCTCCTGCCTGGGCTGTTTTTCACAACCAAAAGGACATAAAAGTCTCACCCCCTTGCCAGCGCCACAGCATCAGACAGGACCCCAGATGTGTAACACTGTCCTTTCCAAAATACGCTCTGCAACACAAAGATTGTCTTACCTCATACACTCGGGGGGGGGAAAGCACAGCAGGTGGAAGAGAAGCTTCTTGACATTTTCATGGTGTGTAAATATATGGGTTCACATTTGGAGAATGACTTGGTTTCTAACCTGAAGAAGAGAAATAAGAAAAATGAGCTTACACCTTACTATATGGAGCTTAGCACACATTATTTCCAGCATGGGGCATTCACATTTTCAACAGGTGACAGTCAAGTGTGCAATTATCACAATGTAAATGTATCAACTAAAATACATAATGTACTGGAAAGTGAGTTTGCTTTTCAAATTCCACTGAATTTAGGACCTAGATACTAAAGATCCCTAAGCAGCTTTAAACAGCTTGTCTGTAACTACAAGAAGCAAGTGCCTACTGGCAGGTAAGAAGGAAAGAATGACTTTCAAAAGCAGACTAATGATTTTTGTACGCATCTATATTTAAGTGCTCAAATACAAGATATGTCAGTGTCTTGTTTTCAAAGAGGTTTGAGGCATCCAATTTGCCATGCATATCTAAAAATATTGTACATAAATGTACACACACACAATTTCAATATTAATGCCAATACTAACTATACTTTTCATTTCATTCTCTATATAAGAAACTTAAATTACTCTAACATGAAAATTGTGCATTTGAGCACAGCTAAGAAATTTAGAGCAAACAGCAATCGCTGGCTTATACCCATGGCAAAACTGTGTGTCCCAAGAGGAATCTTTAGGCAACTGAAATACTGGAAGTGGTATTGCAACTTCAGTAACGTTACAGGTACCTTAAAGAAGGCTGTAGCGAGGTGGGGGTTGGTCTATTCTCCCACGTGAGGACAGGACGAGGGGGAATGGGCTAAAGTTGTGACAGGGGACGTTTAGATTGGTTATTAGGAAGAACTTCTTTACTGAAAGGGTTGTTAGGCATTGGAATGGGCTGCCTAGGGAAGTGGTTGTGTCACCATCCCTGGAGGTCTTTGAGAGACGTTTAGATGTTGAGCTTAGTGATATGGTTTAGTGGAGGACTTGTTAGTGTTAGGTCAGAGGTTGGACTAGGTGATCTTGGAGGTCTCTTCCAACCTAAATGATTCTTTGATTCTGTATACTTGCTGATGGCAAGAGAGGTGAGTTTAAAAAAAAAAAAAAAAAAAAGGCAAACACAAAACCAAATCAAACATAACTAAACTCTCTTTTAAACCTACAGTGCCATATCACTGGCCATATGACTGTGATCTTTCGCATAACCAACACATCTTCCAGACTATGGCCTGACTGTTGAGATTGGACCACTGGAAATCAAGAATTACTTCAGTCAAAAAGAAATACTCCAAGACAGTATACATCTCACTCACACTCTACTCAAGCAAAGGAGGATTTGACAATAACTAACTGAGGTTCAGCATAGAAGCTCAAGCACCCTATTGCTGAGCCCTTATTTAAAATCGCTTAAGTGTTAGCAAAAGCACTGTTTATGCAAAATTAATTCAGAATCTGGCTCCCAGAGCCTTGCACCGCCACTTGACTGCAGTTGTTTAAACTAGGTGTCTAAAATAGAAAGTTTGCCCTATACAATCATATTACAGTCAGTGAAGAGAGAGAAAGAGGACACCTGGTGTGAGGCAGAAAGGAAAAAATGACTTCTCGGGCCATTAAGTACCTTCTCTAATTCCTCTTTTTAGACTGCTATTGCATTTTTTTGAGAATGCTGCAGATGCACATACTCAGTTTCAAACACTACTCCCTTTATGGACTGTCCCTGTAACATGGTGGGACATGCAGTTCCTAAGCTCCTGAAGTTACAAAAGTTATCCTTAGCTCAAACTGGACACGTGATTTTAAACGCCTGAGCAGTATGACTGCACAAACCAAACTGAACTAGCACATATAAGTAGTTACTCCTCATTAGTAAATAATGGCTGGCAAACTCTCAGACCTGACTTTTGAGATAAAACTCCTTTGCGTCTGTCTGCTAATTCTTTTCCATTCCTTCTGTACAAGTACTGCGAATCACTAGCCAGTTTAGTGTTGTTAAGAGAACAAAACTCTGACCATGTCCCAGACACCTTACAGTTCAACCTCACAGGTTTCAGTAGAGTTATGCTGATTTAAGAGAGAAGAGGCCCTCCAAGCCTTGTAACTGTACTGGTACCATTTGCAGTGGTGACGCTGTGCTCCTAGCCTTGACAGAGAGGCATAGTGCTTCCATCATGAATATTATGGAGGTAAAGGCACCCACAGGTTCACCCTCAAAATAGCGGTTCTGACAATGAACCTTTTTAACTACCAACATGACCACGTGCCACTGAAACCACCCTTTCCTCTTACAGATGCACTATTGCCAACCAGGAAGCGCACTCTGCTTTTTAGCTTTGGTAAAATAATCTCACAGATCAAATTCAATGAGTTATTTAGACAATGGTCAGTTTCCAGCTGCTTCTACAACCTTGTAATAATGTGTTTGCATATAGCATTTATGGGACGGGAGGAGAAGTGGAAAGAAATAATTTACAAGATGATTGGGACAGAGATATAATAGGCAAAGGATATACTACGATCAACGTCCAGGCTGCCCATGCTCACCCAGCACAATTAGGCTAAAGGCTCAGGTGAAAGGACTGTGCAACCAGTACTGCAAAATGAGTGTGTGTGACACTGCAGGCACGCCAAATCTCAGTAGGGAAGAGACAGAAAAGGACCCAAAAGCAGTTAAAATGGACCACAAACATTAAGAATGAGACACAACTTCCAACTTAATCTTTCTCCAAATTCACCATTAATGAGTGATAGCTCAATGACTCCTGATCTCTGCATGTTTTTGGGTGGGGATACTAATATACTTGACCTTGCTTTGCATCTTTTGATTATGCACCACTCCTAACTAACAGCAAGACAGCCCCTGCATCAGCGTTGGCTTGCTGCGGCTCTGGTAGGAGGGGAGGCGGTACAGCTTCCCACGGTGCAGAGAGCGGGGAAGTCCCCTGAGGCACCATACAAGCAGGGGAGCTGCTCCCCCCAGCCCTGCCAGCTGCCCTTCCTGCGGGCAATCCTCCACCTGCTGCCTGAGCTCTGCCGCTCGATGCTGCTTTTGGGGTGTGGTGAGGGGCAGATGAAGAACTTGCCCTCATTATGGTCTTCTGAAGGCCAGACATGAGGTACAGATGTGCTGGGGACAGTGGTTAACATGCCTGCAGCCTGTCATAGAAGTGTTTTCACAGTGTATGAGATACTCCCTCGTGCAGTATTCCTGTCCCCATGAAACCCAGCAGGATGGTTTAACACTAATATCAGTATAAGCAGACTCCAAGCTTGTAATTCCATCATACTGCCTCATGGATGCTAAAATTACTCTATAATTCTACTAATAAATATCAGGGTTACTGTACAGTACTTCAGCAATGTACTATGCTAAACCAGAGCTTACTCTGAATTGAAAGGACTATCTCTTTGGGATGGTTTCATCTTCATGGCCTCTCCAGTCAGTGAGCTTTCTGCCATGGCTGACCAGCAAGAAACCAGCTCATCCCAGCTGTCAAGGTCACTTTGCCAGTTTGATTGCCTCAGAACTGGGAACAGTCCCAGTATTACTGTTTCTTATAGGACAGCATGCTACAGATGTCAGCTTGCACAGTGATGCTGCACTGAAAGGACCCCATCTACTCAATGCCCTCAGCCTACATCAGTCTGCCCAAAAGGCTAGGAAGCATGCGACCTACTGGTCCTCGTCTAGCAAGTAAATCAAGTCTTGGCAGGAAAAAGCTGTGTTTAATTTAAAACTAAACATCTCAGAACCACTGAGAGTGATTTCCTATCCATCTTGTTGCATTTTTTAAGCATGCATTAAACATGTGCTCAGCACTCAACAGAAAATATTCCTGGCTACAAGCTCGCATTGCAACTCTTAGTTCACACAGCCAGTACAGTGCAAAGACACTGGGAAATGCCAGCCTTCAGCGCAAGTCCAGGCATTATACAAGTGGGATTAGATGGTTTTTCAAAGCTCCCCTGAACTGTGGAAGCCGAAGTGTGGGGTGATGTGCCAAAATCAGACAGTGAACCTGCTGCTTTCAGCCACTTCAGGTACATCTGAAATTTGAATGGGGGACCGTCGCAAATATGTGCTATTATGAAGGGTGCATATTGGTAGAGACTGACACCTAACTGCAGGTGGCTAGTCTAGCTGGGTGTCCCCTTCTAACCAATGGAGGGAGAGGAACCTGAAGAGGTGCTTCAGTTCACCCAACAGTAGGCATTTGGTCAGCCAGTTTGCTGTCCGTGCCAATGCAAAGATACTCTTGGAGTTGTGCTGCTGTGACTTTCAACTTCAAAGCCATATTCCTGAGCTAGATCGCGCGCCCCCAGGATAATTCTGTACCCCTCCCCTTCAGTGACAGCCATGTGAATACTTGGAAAAGACGCTCCGCAGATTAGTGCCCACTTTTGAAAAATATAGATCTTGGCACGCAAACAACAATCTCTGCATCTGAAAGCAGCATCTGAATTTGCTGATTGTGGGGGGAAAATCTTCTTTCATCAATTGATGAATATTCATCACTGCTGGTTTGCACACTTAATGGCCTTTGATGAGTTGGCAGAAGCTACCGTGCTATCCTGTCAGCCGTGGTTTGTTTTCTTTCTATCTATCAATGTTTATTGCTAAGATATGGATGTATTAAAACATTGAGAGGTAGGCAAAGGGATCTGGCAAAGTGAGAAAATGGTTTCCTTTAAAATGAAATATTTTGGTTTAAATAAATTGTGGTTGGTTAGTTTGGATTCTGACTACCTCCCATCTGAAATTCTCCACGGGCATCTTTTCAGCTCAGTTTCTTAAATAACATTTTACAAACAGCAATGAGGGCTATGGAAAGAACCTGTGGTTTGGTTTTCAGTAGATATTTTGACACTGGCGCTACTTCCAGAATGGAAATGTAGTTCTGCAGTTTTTCTTAATATATTTTGTGGGCTGAGTTCTGCTCCAAGTGCAGCAGATGGGTCTCTAGCCTGGTTGCACTGATGGGCCAAGTTTCATAGGGCCAATATGCTATACTTAATTACACAATGAAGTCAGCATTTACTGATATGGTTTTGCTGCATTTCATTCTCTGACACAATTAATACTATTTTTTAATTGAGGCAGAAATTTCTCCTGCTTCCAGTTTAGCTCGTGGTTAAAAAAAGAACAAGTTAAATGTCTATCTTCCAAAAAGCAAACGGAGAGCCCCTTGAAAGAAACTCTGCTAGCTCTGCTTTGGAAAGAAGGAAGAAATATGAAGGCCATGGTGCTGCTCTGACATTTTAAACTTTTCTATAAAAAAGGCCAAATGAAAAGGTCAGATCTGAATCTCTTCCCAGAAAAATGGGCAAGTCCTGGCTCAGTTTCACCCCATGATGACCTCTAAGCAACTGATCCCCAAGTACTAGAAGCTAAGCGCTGTTGCCTATCAGCATAAAGAAGCTCTCTAACAGCTGAACTGTGCTTTTGTATAGGAAAGATGGGACTGTTGGGGTGTGGGAGACAGAAGTCTCCTCCAGCGCACCTGTCAGAGCTCTATTGTCAAGAGGAGGTGCACCAACAGGTACTTTTTTGTTGACTGAACTGACAGTCTCACTTCAGTCTCTGGGAAAAACATGGAACATGTCCTCTTGGGATACGTTTCTGGGCACACGAGGGAGAAAAACATGTCTGGGAACAGTCAGCACTGGATTTGCCAAGGGTGAGTCATGCCCAATCCACCTGATTGCTTTTTGTGATAAATTGACTGGACTTATGGATGAGGGGCACCAGTGAACAACATTTAGCTGACTTCAGCCAGGATTCTGCCACTGTCTCACAATATTACTGTATTCAAGTTAGCGCGTTACCACCTGGATGGGTGAAAAAACCATTTGAACAACTGGGCTCAAGGGTCAGTGTTAATTAGACATACTCTACCTGGAGGCCAGTAATAGATGGAGTACTGCAGAAGTCCACCTTAGGGTCCGATCCTGTGCTTCTCTGACACATCTCCTGGCAACGCATATGAGCCAAAACTGTTGTTTGCTTTGTGTCAATATACAGTCAAATCCGGAGGCCTTTTCTCTGGGCCAGATCCTCAGTGGACACAAACTACAGTGATTCACTCATTTCCACAGTATATAGCCAAGATTCACTATATTTTAGTACCATGCTTAAAAGACTGGCAGTGTTGTGCATGTGTGTTTTTTTTTCCCCCCCCGAGAATCAACTGCTATTCCTTCACTGATTTAAGCTGCAATGATTTTCATCAAGTAAGCTTTTGACCTAGGAAGGGCAACAACTGTCAATAAGTTCTTCAATTTAACACCTCCACTCTGCTCTCAGCTTTTCAGCTGCCTGCAGAACTGATCCCAGTTATGCCTGAAGAGAAGAAACTCAGAGGAATGGAGCACCTTAACTTGTCTGTCAATCTGGGTCCACCCGGCTAACAGGCATGTTGATCGGCTCTTCACATTTTCTATTGATAGAGGCTCATCCATAGAAGCTCATTCAAAAGGCTAAGAAGGGTTAAAGAATGCTTTGGGCCTTGATGTTGATGCAACAGCAGTAAAAATGATTTGTGCAGAATGAGATCTAGTCTGAACTTGGTGCAGAAACACTACGTATTTTGCATTTTTAATGAAGATGACTAAATGTGGTGTTAATTTCTTATTTTTCTCCCTCCCCCTTTTCTTCTGTCTTGGTTTGCCAAACGTAGCAGCTCAATGGCATAATCATCAAAGCAACAGAGTGGAATAAAAGCTTACCTGCCTTTCCTGTGTTTATAAAAACAAGGCAAACATTTCAGTATGATATACTGACAGGCTCCAAATCTCAAAACACTGTCCAACTTCCTAAATCACTTCTTCTGGAATATCCAAATAAACTCATCTGCCTTTCTGCACAGAACACAAATCATTCTGGTACAAATGTACAGATCAGGTCTTAGTCAGTCTGGAGGGCAGGTCTCTACACAAAACAGCTGTAGGGGCATGAAAAGCTACAAAACATGCAGGCAGACAAAAAGAATAGCCATCACCACATGGGACAAATTCTACACACACACTGGTGTGATTATGAAGTGACTCCATCCTATCCAGCATGGTCACTCTAGATTTCCATCTGTGGAGCTGAGATAGCCATTTGGACAGCTACAGATAATCTAGTACTATTTTTTTCTTACCCTGCTCCCCAGTCAGAAGAAACTGGGAAGACGTGAAGGGGTCAAATAATGCTGCTCCAGAAGTGGGCACCGAACGCCAGCTGGTGCGTGTAAGCTTGTGTCTACAGATGCACTTGCAGACAGACATCTGAGGCAGAATCAAGTTGAAACTGTGAAATGCTGGCTATGCATAAGACAGCCTGACTTCCTTTTTCTTCCCTTTAGTAATTACAGAAGTTACTTGCCTTACAGTTGGGCAGGACTAGCCTTTCCGAGCTGATCACCCACGTGTGCTTGTTCTACCTATGGTACTACAGAAAGGGAGGGTCAGTGCATGCTTCTCATTTGCTCTCTCCTGCATTGCTGAGGACTACAGCAGGTTATCTACATGTGTCAATCAGCCTTCTGAGCTACAGCTCCGTTCCACTGTGCAGATCCTGCTCCTTCCCTGCTGGGCCTTGGCAGCTCTTTACTACCACAGCTCTGATCTGATCCACCATGGAGACTCCGGTGTGCACTTCATACATGTTACTGTACAGTAGCTGAACTTGTAAGCAACCTAGCCTATTTATTCCTTAGCCCCAGGCACCTAGTAGACCTCAATCTTAATTAACTTTATTTAAATGATGAGCAACTTTTGTGCCACTGTCAGAGCCAACCTCACCATCCCCCAGCAGCCCCTTTCAAAAGTGCTATTTAAAACCTCCACCAAAAACGTCCAGGTTCCCACTTTTTCAGAGCTTGCCATATAATGCACATACCTGGTAACTTCACAGTTATTTGTTCCCTCCACACAAGCATTCGGAAGTCCCGGGGAAGAGGAAACCACAAATACTCTTTCTGGGGGAAATGAAATAATTACATATTTGCATAACAAAGTGATATTAGCAAAATCTGTTCAGCATGTGAAGGCCAATCCCACACTTGTGTTTATTAGTTGCTTGGCTTTCAGGCTTCCCAGAATTTACTTACAAAAGCAATTTCCACTGCTGTGGCTCCTACATCCACTTCTCCTCGCTGTCATCTGGTGAATAGCCCCTGCAGCTTCACCTCAGCTTGCTCACACCAGCCCTCTGCACCATCTGTTTGCTTCTTTCAGGTGGGCTCCTGCCACCACATCCGTGGGTTAGTGACACCAGCTTTGCTCCCAGCAGCATGTGTCCAACCCCCCTAAGCCAGTCCCACTCTTACTAGACCCATAAGGTCTGACTAAGGTGCTCCCTCTGTGCCCCAAAAGCCATCACTCTACAGCAGCCTTGTCTCTTTTCACTGGATTTGGTCCATGACCCAGTCAGCAGACTCCACCGCTGTCAGCTCTGATGGACTCACTGATCCCAAGCCAAATCATTCCCCTGCATCCCCTATACACACGTTTCCATGTGCAATGCCATAAAGTTCATAACCAGCACAGGAGAACACTAAACAGCACATCAGCAAGCCGTGTTTGGAACTGCACTACACTGACTGCAAAATGACAAACTGTCTCTCCTCTTTCTTTAACTGGGGAACAACGTGGTGCTCTCTCCCATTACACCTCCTAGCTCTTGGTCTTAGAGATGCGTACAAAAAAAATCATCTTTCTCTAGGCAGTGTTGTTGGGAGAAACTTTAACCAAACCACTCCTGCGTACAGCCATTACATATATCCATTTTGCTTGCTTTTTTATGCTCTCTAGGCTGGGTGTTTGCTCAGGTGGCCAGCATCAGCCTTCCCGTTGGAGGTGCCTTCCCGGCATAATTTCTTCTCTAGGGCCCAGAGATCACATGTTTCTCTCATCACAGAGAACTTCTGCTGTGGGATCTATAATAACTCTGCTTGGAGTCGAGCTGAAATAAAACATGCCTCAAGCGAACAATAGCCAAATAACAAGAATGATGTTTTTTCTTCTTGTAAAGAGCATGTACTGCACACAGGGCTAATCTGCATGGCTTCAGTACATTCAGCACCTGTGTTTTTGTTTTCTTTGCAGTGGGAACAGTGGCTTGGCCTGCACTGCTTGTCCCTGCCTGCCTCGCAGAGAATTGCCCAAAGGTTTTATTCATTTTTAATCTGACTTCTTTTCTGTATGTGGGGAGTTGGAGTTAATGGAGGATTTTCCCCTACAACTTCTTTCGCTGATGGCCAAAAGGAGAACATCTAACAAACAAGTTGTATGCTCCCTGGAGATCTTGTTGTTCTTTACATGAGATAGGGGTCAGCTACTGAGATGGTACTGGCATCATCTGTTTCCTTCTTTCAGCTGTGAAGAGACAACTGGATTGGCAAGGCTGCAGCTGGAATCACGAATTTCAGAGTTCAGGCAGTGCCGCTGCATTTTCAGATACCTTATTAAAAACCCATAAAATTTAAGTGTGGGGCTTAACTACCTGCATTGCTTGGGTTCCTCATACAGCTGGCCTTCCAAGAAACCACTTTTGGTCTGAGAATGAAAAGCTGCTGAGGCCTCACCAGACTTTCATTTAATGTAATACAAGACATTTCCAACTATGTCAAAGCATCCTGTTGTTATAGTTTAAGAGCAACAAACTTCAGATTTTGGTTTAAAAGGACATTTCAAAGCACTGTATTTAATACTAAATAATAGCCCTTCCTGTGATTCTGTTTGTAGCTCAGGATGGAGCTGTTCATCACCAATCTCTATTTTTTAGCTTCACTTTAATATCCAAAATAACAACAACAAAAATATTCCGAACCTGCAAGGAAGACCAAAGATCCATGCTCCACATAAAAAGAACAAGACTACAATTTTGGCAGGGGAGTTAAAGCAATATAAAAGAATCCAAAACATATACAGGCTAATAGTATCTGTTGTCCATTAACTCATTTATGCAGTTTAAACACGCTTGAAAAAAAACACACATTGGTATAAAGCCCTGAGTTCAGCGGGTCCTTTGCAAGGATGCACTTTCTCATCGATGCCTAAAATCATTTATCTTATGGCAGCGTGCCCACTCTGTTCCTGCAGTAAATGTCATGATCAGCAATGATACAGGGTTTCTTTTCAGAACAGAATACAGAAATTTCTAGTCCCCTTGCATTTATAGCAGGCAATAATTTCAGGCTGGACAGTTTGTATTTGTTTCTGCTGAAGAGTCACAGAGCATAGGAGCATATTCAGGGAGCTTTCATGTGGTTGTCAGTCCTTGGAAAGATTTTCTCTTGATTACCATGTGTTTGGCATGTCCACCTCGCAATGTGTCTACCCAAAGCTGAACAGTGACAAGATGCTGGGAAAACCACCACTGTCATTTTAGGGAAACTGCACTTAGTTGGTTTTAGGCACTATTCTGTTTGTCTAAGGAAATGAACCTTTTCTTTAAAAACACAAGCCAGACTACAGAAGTGTTTGGGGACAGATTTTCACTTACAGCAGAGGCTAGATTCAGTCCTTCAGACTGGCAAAGGACTATGACATGTAATTCATGAGCTTTCATTTGCGATAATGCTCTGGGGTCCTGTGTTTTGAACATCAGAAGAGACAGGACACCAGGAGATCAGCTCACAAGCAAGGATGGCTGAGAAGAAATCTAATGAGCTAACTGAGCAGTCAGTAATTCTGTAAGCCCAATGAGTACTATTCTTTTGTATCAGACATTATAGTTTACCTTTTGTTTCAAATGAGGTTTATCACTCCAGTCAGAAATTGCATGAAATTACAATTCCAAAGCATCAATTGCAAAAGATGAGGCTTCATATACCTTTACAGCCTTTCAGTTACCCATCTTTAAGGATATACAGTCCACCGGTATATTCACTGGCCTCAAAACACATAAAGCTCACTTGGTCATAATTCCCTTCCTTTTTCCTACAGATGTACACAGCACTCTATTAGACTCCTGGTTCTTCAACAGGATCAACACTATTTATCAACGAGATAAAAACAAAGGAAGTTTAATACATGGAAACAACTTCTAAAGTTGAAAATTTTCTTTTGTTACGTTTTACTTCACTAATTCTTTCCCCTTTTTTAATATTACTACTATTATGACACGGAGATAATGCTCCAGGGACCACTTTCCAACTTAGGTTTTTAAAAATCATGTTGAAAACTGATTAGATTGGGGAAAAATAATGGCAGTTCATTTGTTGAGAAGAATGAAAAATGTAATTTTCTACCAATTGTCCCCTCTACCAACCTTTGGAATGAGCATTTCTTCCTCTCCAGTGTTCAAGAAAGGCAAAAACTAATATTTTCAGAACGACTCAGGCTCTCTGATTTAGTCTCGCAAAAAACAGATCCCAAATTCTAAGCTGTGCTATCAAGGCAATTTTGCTTTAATGCTACGAAAATATTCTATAAGTCAATCTCTAGCCCATCCCTTGAGCTGCCTCAAGATACAGGGGCTGCAAATCAAGACTGAGGCAACCACAAAGCCTAGTTTTCCGATGTGATGCAAGGAATGACGGAAATCTTTGCTTGGTACTGTTAAATGAAGAAAACACCTAGAAGCACCAAGGTCAGAAGTCTGCCCTAACAGAGCATGGTATTCCCTCTACAGACATACGTCTCCCACACACGGTCCTCCACAAAATCAGAGTTACCCAAGTCGTGGGCTTTTTGTCTTTCCGTCACCAGCCCTGCGAAGAGACACAATTTGTCTTTGCTTGTTTGCCCTCCGAGCAGCCTTTTCCTTTGGTATACTTCCAGCGCCTCTGATGTGAAGGGCTGCAGTGGGTGCCCGCCGCGGGCAGGGAACCTCCTCCCGCTGGCATCTGCTGCGTCTACACTAGGGGGCTCTGCTGACCCGGCGATGGAGGCAGAGGCCGAGGCCCCGTGGTGGAGGCGAGGCCTAAAACGTCGAGCAGCCTCGCCATGATCCCGGAGCTTCGTGTGCAACCCGGCTGCTGTTCAGGGACGAGCACGCCAACCTCCAGCCTGTCAGGGTGCTACGGGACGGAGCGCTCTGTGTAAAAGCAAGACGTTACAGTAAAAGATTTTATTATATTTGGGAAATGGCAGAAGTTCATAACATTGAAAGTTTTATGGGAAAGAAAACAAGGCTTCTAAGTCTCTCCCAAATTATTGCAGCTTTGAAGTAACAACTTTCACTTTGTAATTGTTGGAACACTCCCTTTCCTTGCAGTAAAGGGATCTTTAATGCGCCAACTGCTAAGACCAAGGCTCTCAGCCTTTTCCAAAGGGAACATGCTTGTGATGAGGCTGGTAGATAAACCCCACCCTATGGTAAGCCTAGCAGCATTGCTACCATCTTTTTTTCTTGTCTGGTTCCCTCCCTTGTCCTTTTCACAAATTCGAAGTGCTAAGGCCAGCAAAGATCATGAAAATCATCCAGTCCTTCAAACAACAAGGTCCAGGGAATTTTATCCAGAGGCTGCCTTTCTGCCTTTGTTTCCTCTGCTTTCACCTCCACATCCTTCTTTTCTCTGTAATTATTTCTTTTGTTTCCTGCAAGTTCTTTCTGCCACTGAGCTTTGTGCCATTTTCCAGTAAGCAGACAGCTACGTTGGTGGTTCTACCAGCTGGGTCATGTAAGTATGGGCAACGTACCCAAGTGCCCTGGGAAGGTAAGAGAGTCCCTTGGGCCATTGCACTGCTGCCTGAACTTCTGGCATGCTGGTACTAGAACAGCAGCAATAGCAGAAATGGATGAAAAGTGGCCTTCAAGGAGCCACTCATCAAAGTGCTGCAGATTTCTTTATATTTACCAGTCTAGTGGAGTGATTTCCCTCCACTACCATGTGAATGACTTGGTCCATATTTAATGGTGTTAGCTGCTCAACACAAGTCCAGGTCTCCCTGAAAAAGGGACTCCCAGGAGGAATTTAAAATACCTCATTGTTGGGGAACTACAGGACAGTAGCTTCTTCTTTACTCCAGACAAGAATGCAGCACCTCCGTCTGTCCTGGTCACCCTGCAGCCTCAGTAGTAGTGGGAACATTGGCTCCAAACCTATCTTCCCTCTAGGTGATTTTGCAATTCACACACCCCGTTGGACTTCACAGAGGGCAAAGCAAGGGGGCCAGATACATGGACTATACAGCAGTGTGGAGTCTTCTTTCCATGTTACTTCCCTTGAGCTAGGCAAAAAACAGCTCTAAACCAGCACAAAAACTCCCTTTCTTCCCCTAAACACAAGGTAAAGGTCTTTGTTTTTTTTTTTTTAAACTGTTTATTTTTCTTCCAAATGACTTTAAAGTAGCTAAAGGAATCACTGGGAGGAAAGGGGACCTTAGGGTCCTCTTCCGATGATATGGTCGTAGATAACCACATGGAAACAGAGATCTGTTTTAACAGGTGTCCGTGTTGTGTTGTCTCCTGGGTAGACCTGAAACAGAGAATATTACAGATAGGCAGTCAGAAGAGTCAAGGCATGTTTCTGTCATTTCATCAGTCTGCTTGTTCCCTTGGAACATAAAGTTCAATAAATGCAACTAGGCTTGAGGATGGGGATTTCTCAATAGAAATTGATGTTCAGGTGCTAGGCAGTCTTATTTCTCTCTCTTGCACTGGCTTGCATAAGAAACAGCGTGGCCAGCAGGGCTAGGGAAGTGATTGCCCCCCTGTACTCGGCTCTGGTGAGGCCGCACCTCGAGTACTGTGTTCAGTTTTGGGCCCCTCGCTACAAGAAGGACATGGAGGTGCTCGAGCGAGTCCAGAGAAGGGCAATGAAGCTGGTGAAGGGTCTGGAGAACAAGTCTTACAAGGAGCGGCTGAGGGAGCTGGGGTTGTTCAGCCTGGAGAAGAGGAGGCTCAGGGGCGACCTTATCGCTCTCTACAGGTACCTTAAAGGAGGCTGTAGCGAGGTGGGGGTTGGTCTATTCTCCCATGTGCCTGGTGACAGGATGAAGAGGAATGGGTTAAAGTTGTGCCAGGGGTGGTTTAGGTTGGATATTAGGAAGAACTTCTTTACTGAAAGGGTTGTTAGGCATTGGAATGGGCTGCCCAGGGAAGTGGTTGTGTCACCATCCCTGGAGGTCTTTGGGAGACGTTTAGATGTCGAGCTTAGTGATATGGTTTAGTGGAGGACTTGTTAGTGTTAGGTCAGAGGTTGGACTAGATGGTCTTGGAGGTCTCTTCCAACCTAGATGATTCTGTGAAAGAGAGTAATAAAGTTCTTTTAGCTAAGTGCAAGTAGGAACAACTGGACCATCATCTATCTGGTCAAAGAGAAAGTCCAGTTGCAAAGATCAAGCAGCTGGCACTAAGTCTGGTCAAGCTGAAACCAGCACAAGAGAAAAGTCCTACTCATTTCAGTTTGGCCTGCACTTTGTCAAAAGCTTTGTCTGCTTGAGTGAGTGCTAAAGAAAAGCCAAAACCAGATGGATCTCTAGGGTAGTCACAGGTTCGTGCCATGCAACCTGTGGGGAACACAATTGCTTCCTAGCGTGGCTGTTGGCATGTGAGGATCTTTCACGTAGACAGTCAAGAGCTGCTTATTTGTTACAGATGTTCTGCAGCTGCAGGAAGTTAGATTGGTGGCCCACTTTCAATGCAACCAAACACATTTTTAGGTATGCATTTTTGAATTTCTAACAAACCGATGCACTTATTCTGAAATGCATATAATTTGATATTTTGTACTGTTACTATTCATACGCGACCATCTTTCATGGGAAGCACATCAAAGAAACCATCATGCTAGATCTGTTCTGCACAAACCCAAACAAATTATTGCCCAACTTAGTTCACGTTGGTTTTAAGAGTAACCAAATCCTGGGTGTGTTTGTCACATTCAATCTATAGTCCAAAAACTTCAGTTGTAAAGTTTAAAGAAGTGCAGTTAGCACCAAATGAACACAGTCGGTTTCTTACAGAAGGAAGCTGTCTATAGTGGTATTACCCATTCAGCTCTCAACAGAAAAGATACAAGTACACGTCATGATTTAATCAGCTTTCACCTATGGCTGAGAAAGGGATGTCTGGGTATGACTTCAGCATGTGAGAGCATTTGCTTTGTTTGTATTCAACTGTGATAGTCTCAATCTGCTACAAGAACAAAATAAATGGGACCACTTTCCTCAGGACTTCCCAAATCTTTTGTATTAAGGAAGAAGAGTAATGATAGTTCATACTGGGAATTCTGCTGGTTTCCGTTCACCTCTGCGAAAGTGCTGGGGTGCAAGATGGCCAATGCTTCAGATGGAGGAACTGATTCTGCTTTCTGGATTTGCTGGTATTCAGTGGGCCCTGCCAGGATTTGGGATATTACAGGTGCTGCAAGCTGCAGCTTTTGTTTCAAAGCAGCTCCATATTTATTTACTTTTACCCACCTGCAGGCATGCTTCATAACAGAGGTTTGATTTTTAAGAGGAGGTGAATATAGGGACCACCAGCCCCAGTTTGCTTTGCCAACGTTTTAACAGCTTTTCCTTTCAGATAGAGGCATGTGTGATCCTCTGAGTAAAACACAGTGTCTTCCCACACCAGATGTACCTGCTGATATAATTCCATGCTCCAGTCCTCACATCTTCCAACCAGTCCTACTTTTCCTCCTCTGTCTGCTCACTTTCCCAATGTTTCCCCCTCTGTAACACTTCCAGGCAAGGCACTTAATAGAACACAGCCCCAATGTGCAACCTGCCCTGGCAGTGATGGCAATAGTTTCTAGTTCTGGTTGGAAGAAAGGCCAAGGAAATGGAGAAGGTAGAAGAGAAACCCAGCTTTGAAGACATTTCGCTTGTATCAGTCGATTCAACTTCTGGTTTCTTTTACAAGGAAAAGGCCTAGACATACTCAGTCGTAAACACGGTAAGTGAAGGTTATCCTTACAGGGACCAAAGCAGCTGTGTTAACAAGGGAATAGCATGTCTGGGTAAGCCTGAAATATTAGCTGCATATTGATAAAGACACTATTTGCAATCAGACTCAACAGTTTAGCAGTCAAACTCCATTGCATAAAGGAAATTCAGAATATTACAAAAAAAGACATTTACCTCAGGATTCACATTTATTATTTTCCCATCCCTTTTGTTCTTGAAGAGTAGTCCACAGGCACTTTCTGCAATCACTTTGTAATTTGGGCTGGGCTTTGAAGAGACAACATTTTTATTCCAGTTGTAAAAGCTGTGAAAATGTGAAATAGAAATGCTGTACTTCTAAGGAATGTCATTCTTCCAGCTTAAAGGGCAGATTCTGACCTCCTCATTCACGTTGAGTAGTTTCTGACTCCACAACAGCCCCTCTGAATGCCAAACATTCACTGAGGAGTGCAGGTCTACTGAATATTAGAAAACCTGTCCAAATGTTGCCGTATGTATCTGATCTCTGGCAAACCAAAACTGAGGCCACTAGCTGTCTCCTCATCTATTCAGTACTAGTGTTACTAAAAGATTCAGCACCCGGGATATAACTAGCGGGAAGTGGTAGTGCTTGAGAACTACTACTGTGACGGAAACAGCTCTAGAGACCACCTGAAAGTGCTTCCCGGACCACCACAGATCTGCAAACCAGATGTGGGAACCGACAGTTTCCCCTTTGGATCTCGCTGTAACTGTCTTTCTGCCTTACTGTTTTTCTTTCTCTTGTTTTTAATGTAATTATGGTAGTCAAGTTTGTGGATGTCTCCTCATGGGCCAGATACGGTAGGATGAGCTGACCTTCAGTTCCCCAGGGAAAATCCCTGCTCCCCGAAGAGCTGTGGGCGTCAGTCTGTGATTGATTCCAGAGCAAATCACTCCATCAAAAGGACTGGGTCACTAGTTTCTGACATGTCCAGTGCTAAACACAGAGTAGGAAGGAAACATCAGCTCACTATGTCAGATACAAAATGGACACGAAATGACTTCAGCAGCTAATCAGCCTTAGTTCTAGGTTGGAGGTGCTGGAAGTCCACAAGACTTCTCACAGTTCTGGGTGTTGACTTCTCCAAATTTTTATCTCCTGGCCTCAGCCCTTTTGAGTTTTGTACTTGGCACACACCCAACTAACAGGCTGAAATTCACACACTCATTGCTATTGCTTATTTATATGTAATTTTTTAAAATTTCAGATGTAACTGCAGATTGCATGATGTGATGATGCTGCTACTCATCTCTCACTGAGATACTCATTTGATCACTGAAACGGCACATTACATTTCCGCTACTGGTCAGACACGCATGTCTTTCACAAAAGGAGGTGGAGATGGGAATAAGTCAGGAAATCACTCTGGGTATAGGGAGGATTCGAGAAACTTGGAATATTCAGTGCCTTTTATTCTAGTGCCTTCTGCGAGGATATTCCATTCCAGCTAGAGAGAGCTTTAAAAGTGCCTTGAATTCTTCCTCACTCTGAAAGACTGTAAAAAGGTAGGCCTCGCTGTTACATATAATACCGAGCCTTTTTACATCCTGAATACCTCTGGTAGAAACAGACCAATGTACAATGACACAGAGAGGAATTTACAGCACCCTTGTGGAATTCATCCTGGCATCAGTGAAGTCAGGGGTTGATTTGCCACTGAAGTCAATGGCCCTGGATTACAGCCAGGTAACGTAAAATGGACTTAAAGGTGTGCTCAGCACAAACCTATGTCCTTGAGGCAGTAGGTTAATGCAAGTAGGATCCACCCTCTGGAACTCTGTGCAGACTAACACTTGGATGTCTGCAAAAAATGAGCAAAAGGTGGGTGGACATAATTCGTGTTCAGCTTAGTGGTAATAACTGTTTTGCTTTAACACAGTAGTTGGTCAAATTAGTTCATTCTCTATAGAATTATTTTATGTTCTCGAGTCCCCACGTTAAGCAGTTAGATTTTTTCACTGTGTAAATCTAAGATTATGGAAAGAATTATATACAAATTATTTGCGCAAATTCTTTTCACTCTCTACTCAGTTACATCATTTCATCCATGCATCTTTCCTGTCTCCCCTGCGACACAACTCTGTTAACAAGACCAATTGCACAAATAGAGATTGTTCTGCTGGAAAACCACTACCAGATTAGGAAGGATTTGCTCTACATTAGCTAAGGAGGTGGGGGGAAATGTCTCTCTGCAAAGACTTCCCCACAGTCATTAAAATGAAATTAAACGTCTGAAGGAGGAAACAGTCAATTAGCTACCAGATAATAACTTCCTGCATTTTGCCAAGTTTCCAACACTACTCCTACAATACTTCCACATTCAAGTCACTGGGAACTTTGGATGTCCAGTGAAGACAAGATCAGGGCTCAGACAGGCTGTATGCTGGGGAATAAACGTCTAACACAAGCAGTTTTGTTGGGGACTCCTGCGCAATGACAAATTAGTTTCTGTCACATGCTTAGATGCTCGAGAGGAACCCACAGGCCACCGGCAAAATGAGGTGAAACCCTCAGAACTCTGTACTGATGAGTAAGAGAACGGGGCAATGCCCTGCGCAACTCTCCGGTGCCCTTCCCACACATGCGCATGTGGGAGTGCTGCACCCTGCACTGCCTGGCATTCCCGTGTCCTCTAAAACAAAGAGCAACAGATAACCTGGAGGCTGCTGCTATGAGGACGACTTTGGAGGTGTCTGGCCACAGAAAGGAATTTCCCCCTGCATTCCTTTACTCAGGTTTTTCACTGAGAACTGACGCAAGTGATGACATCAAGATTCAAGTAATCCTTGCACCCAGCTTCAGCTGGCAAGATGTTAAGGGCTACTGCTGCTAGAGGGCAGCATTACAGTAAGGTCAAAGCAATACATGAAAGATGGAAATGCGTCTAGCCAGGAGATCAGAAGAATTTTGATCAGAGGAACAAGGGATTGGAGAAGGCTTCTCTGGAGCAGCCTCTCCCCTGCCAGTTAATGTTATGGTGAAACTTGGTCGTCGGACTCAATGCATTCTACCAGGAGGATGTTGATATAAAAGGAGAGTGGAAATAGGGAGCTAGGCAATCTCATCTCATCCTTATTTCTTTCTGTAGAATAAATTCTAAAACAAACTTCGGTAGGAAGCCCTATTTATGAGTTGCTATAATCCCAATCTAACCAAACTGATTTTATTAGCAGAACTACATGGGGCTTTAAATATTTAAATTATCCTCAGATGAAAACATGGTATCAGATGAACAGGTTCAAAAGCCAAAGACAAAATTTGCAGTGTGCATTTTTTCTATTACTATTTTGTTTGATTTCCATGTGTTTTGGAACAAATGTAGCAGTTCTCAGCACGGCACTTAAGCATGTGGAGTATATTTTTTTTTTTTTAAACAATGACTTGTTGGTGCAGTGGTATAGAACAAGTAGCACACTGTTTGGGAGTACAGACAAATATGCAAGCCTTGGTTTTTTTTTTTTTTTTTCATTCATTAGCTAATTTCTGGTCTGAGCAGATTTTCGTTCTGCAGACAGGCAAATGCCCTCCCAAAACACAAGAATATGAATACAGGTTTTTGTATCCTTAAAGTTATCCTTTGGGTACCAAGATGGCAGCACATCAAACCACATGGTGCTTACACAATGTCTTTCATCCAAAAATCTCTGGGTCCTTCTGTAAACACGCATTAAACCACTTGACATTCTTGCGAGATGTAAAGCAGGCTTTATTACAGCTCATCAGTGGCTGGGGGAGCCAGGGCACAGCAAACAGCGAAGATTTTTCCCTGGGACACGTGTGCTGAAGGCAAAGCGGTGAAGAACCCCAGCTGCCAGCCCTAGCCAGGAGATGGGATGCTTTGGTGGGAGTCCTGCGGCTGCTCACATTCAGGGAGCTGCCCAACTGTTTTGCCACAGCCAAATCCCAGGCAAGAAAAGGTCCCCTTTTTCTCCCCTTAGTCTGTAGTGGGAAACCAGCTGTGATGGAGAAAGGACTTACATAGCCTTATTGTAGGGGTGGAAGTACAATGCTTGGTGCATCAGGCCTGGACAGACTGGAGAGGGTTTTAGACACAGAACAGACCAAGGGTTGCCAATCACCATCTGACCAAAAGAAAAGAAGGTGTGTGTCTCCAGGGTAAGTGCTTTGTTGTCCCAGCTTAGTATTTACTATTTAAATCAGCAAAATCAGGGAGCGAGAACATAGTGCAAAGGTGTTTATGTCTGTGTTGGCCCACCTTTGATCCCATGGGGTTAAGTTATACTACCCAGCTCTTTCTTCCCCTCAGGATAAGGATTGGTTCCTTGTTTCAGTTCTCTTCCCACCCACACATACACTAAGATAAAACCATTCCCTATAGCAGACTGGGACTTCAGTCAAAAACTAATTATAAACAATGATGGCTCAACAGCTTTTTTCAGTTTGTGGTTCTATGAATTTGCGATGCAAACTATCTGGCTCCAGACCCCCTCCTGGTAATTTACAGACCAGCTCTCTGTAGTTGGGCAGCAGCAGAAGGCTGCAGACAAGGGTGATAGGGGGATGCAGGACAACAAAGAAGAGCAGAAATGGAAATAAAACAAGGCAGCAACTCCTTTACCCTGATATCCTCCTCCTTTCTGCCCTCCAGAAGGAGTGCACTGCTAATCTTCCCAGTAAGGCTGAAAACTGGCATCCTGCGTGGTGCCAAACACGACAAAGTAGCAACATACTTGGATGGGATTTGGTCTGTCAGTCCTTCCAGAGCTTTCTGGTGTGAACAAGGTCAATGCCTCAGTGGGACATGACACTGTAATACAGCACACATGCCTGACTCCATGCCAACCATGGTTTTGTAATAAGATGCATGTCACAGACCTCTGGTTACACAAGAACAAGCTACTTTTTCCACCTAAGAAATTTTAAGATGTCCAATATTGCTTTCCCTTTTCATCTCAAAGCAGCTTGGATTGAAATAATTGCATTTACCAAACAATTGCTGAGGTAGGGTGAGATTTGTTATAGTACTTTGGGAAACCAAGGCAGTTTGATTTGTCCACAGCTACTGTGCACAGCAGCTAGTTTTGGTGGTTTCTTTTCCTGCTGACACGCTATATTGTCAGTATTGGATTAAAACCTGCTAACACTTAGCTAAACTCACATGGCCAATCTTCCAAACTGGTTGTACATCAAGAGTTACTCCAATGAACTCTTGTATACAATTGGAGAAATGAACGTCTGGTCCGTAGGACCTGTTCATGCCTTGGTTTCTTGTAGTCAGTGAAAAAGCACAGCACTTCCTGCTGTGTCTGCAGTTACAAAGCAGCGGTCACCACGGCAGATACTGCCTGACAAATCCTGTTTATGCTACTGGCACAGGGGGTAATGGGGTCCTCTGCCTCTAATCTGTGACAGGCTTCCCAGCTCAGAACTGCCATGCCAGAAAGAATCTTTTTGGCCTTGCCTTTAGCCGTGCAGTTCCCTGCATCTCATTACCAACCTTGGCAAACAGCCACATCAGCACTGGGGGCAGCAGATATCTTGGTTCCAGGCACGGGCACTGTGCCAGCCAGCGCTGGCCTAGCAGAGGTGCAGCTTCTGGACAGCTCCTGCAGCAGCACTCTGCGGCCAGCACCAGCACCTTCTCCGCGCAGGTCCCAAACATGGCCTCACCTTCCAACCTCTCCCAGGCAGCAGCAGCAACCCTGTAATCCCACTCAGCAGAGGTCAGCAGCTCACCCGGCGTGTTCAACCAGCACAGGGCAACAGCCAGTGCACCCCTGCGAGTCACTGGGATCACATCTACTCCACGGCAAGGAAGCTTATGAATAGCAAGAGTTTGAAAATGTCTCACAGAGCTTGACTCCCCTTTTTTACTGCATGGCGTAAAAAACATGATTTACATACAGCAATAGGATCCAGATGATAATCCCATGCATCTCTGCTATCTTGCAACCTGCCCACTCTATCTTGTCATCCTGTTATGCCGCAAGCCATTGCACTTCACCTTCTATCAAACCTAAAGGTTTGATAAATTTCAGTCCTTATAATCTGTTTGCATGCATCAGGTTTGCTCCCTCAGAAGGATGTCATTAAAGTCACCAAAATCCTGACTGTTACATGAACTTTTCATTTCCAAATTCTTCCCAAACTCTCCTCATCTCTGGGCACAACCATTCTTCCTGGGACCTGAACAAGTGCAAAGAAATGTTTCTACATTCAGCAGGGAACACAAGAACACTATGTTTGCTTCCAGGACAAGAAATATGGATTTTAACAATTCGTCATTGATAAGACAGAGCATATTGTTGCCTAAATGTACTTTTGAGTGCAAAAGATTTCCTTTCCTTTGTTGAGTTTGGACTGACAAGTAGAATTAGGAAATTAAACAAGAGAGATCACTACCTACATTTTAAAAATTACGAAAATAACCCAGAGACTATGTCACTGCCTTTCTGGGATGACCCATGTAATTCAGACACTGTTTCAGAACTCGGAAATGGTTTCCTCAAACTCTGGCAGAACTTCCACTGACAACTGTTCCTTCATGTATCTATAACATACCTCCAGACACTGGACTGCTGCCATACGCTGGAGTTTACAGAAGTGATTCTCCCAGGCTGTATACTGCTATATTCTTCTGTGCAAATAGGTAACATAACAAAACGAGTCTTTTCTCTGACAGAAAACATGAGCTGCATGGGAACCCATTAGCTGTGTAGCTCCATCTCTTAAACTCATTCCCAATTCTGAGAGTCCTGAGTCTCAGAAATCCAAGCAGAGGCTTGCAAGACTGACATCCTTTTTTTCACCACTGACAACGGGGGCTTTTTCCACCTCTGTGTCCCAGGTATGCAACACCCCACCTCCAGCAGCAGCCTACGGCGAGGCTGTAGCCCTCAGCCTGCTCAGCTTACAGTAAGCAGCCTTCAGTGCTGGCAGGAAGGCACAGGTGGCTGCAGGGCACAATGGTCTGAACTGAAGCATGCCTGGCGCCTGAGCTGCACTCGGGTCATCCTTTCTGTAACGCACCCTGGCTCGCTGTCACTGGCATCATGCTCCAAGGCGTAGGTCCAGGTGCTATTGCTTTCAGTGGATGTTAGCAGACATTCCCAGCATTGGAGCACTTCAAAATATTTCTGGTAGCCAAGATGTTTTACAAGAAATCTGCTCAGTACTCACAGCATTGTTTGAACTTCAGCTGTGTATGGATTTTGCATTTCAGGATGAAGGCTAAGAAAAAGAAAAGAAATAAAAGCAATAAAAGGAGAAGAAATTCAAGTCCTCAGGGTTATAGGCTCGATCCCAAGAAACGATGAAACTACTGTCAGATCCAGAAGCTGTGCAGTAATCACTCAGAATTTATTATCTTATTAGTTCTCTCCATCTTTAAAAGAATAAAACCACCCAACACATTAGGATTTATGGCCAAAGAAAAGAAAAAGTTTTATCTTGAAGCTACACTGAAGAAGATAAAAAAGAGGCATGTAATTGTTGAAAGAACAACAGGATGAATAGCTTATACATATTGTGCAATTAATAATCACTGAAGGCCTGTTGGAAGTTGCATATAACTGACAGATCAACATACAAAACCCAAGTCCTTGTTCTTCTGTGTACCAGTAACAGTGATTGCATTAAAGTCAGCCACCCAGGAAAAGTTTTTTTTTCTTCTTTTTTCCCTAATGTGCCTTTTCAAAACATTTTGAGATGGGAGCAAAAAAGCCACCAGCCACCACCATATAAGAATATCTGTCCTAAAAGTTTCCCTTATAGACAGGCCTTAGTGTTAAACAGAACACAAACAAAAAACCAATGTATGCAAAACATGCATGCATGGGTCACTCTGTCCCACTTCCACACCACGTGCTGTGGCCAGCTGAGATTCTGAAGGTGGCTCTGGAGAACAGGGGACTTCAAGTTCATTCACTATGGACTTAGTGAATCCAGTTCCTCACCACAGTAGACAAAGGAGTACCTAATTACCAGCAGTGAGATGGCAGAAGTGATAACAATCTTTCTCAGCAAATAATCAAGTCTAAGGGAAAGGTTCGGACTAATTATCTGAGGTGAGTTTCTAAGGCTGACATAGAAATGATGAATATTTCACAGCTGAACATTTGTCTGATTGTCACGTAGGTTCACTTACAAGCTTTCATCTTCCCTTAACGAAAAGCCGGAGTATGATGAACAACTGAAGCCTTGTTCCATCATTCAGCTAGTTTCTTCAGGTGCCAAAGATGCAGGTAAATGCCAAGACAGATTTCCAAAGCCTGACAGTGTCTTGCCTGATGGTTTCTTGTAGTAGGTGGTGTGCACCGTAGGGAGCTTCCATGGGGTTTTGAAAATCCCCCATGGCACCTGTCTTCCTCAGTAACACTTCTAAAAACAGCATCTTTAGATGTATGCCCAAGTTGCACTGAAAACAATACTTAAGTGCTTTGTAGAATCAGAGTCATGATAAGCCAAGATGAGCAGGAAAGTCTGGAGGAACTAAATAACAACTAGACAGGAAGGCGAGTTAGAGAAATAAATGTCAAATTATTATTGCATATCGATTCGGATACATGCATTTGTGGAGCTGGGCCAGCTACTCTAACGTTTTCCCTTTTGAAGGAAGCAGGTTTAACATCCATAAATTACCTTCTTGATCAAAGTTTGATTAAGCGTCTGAGATGAAATGATGGATTTTTCGAAAGGCGTGTGTTCAAAGCATGCTTAATATATGCATGTATCTCTGTCTTTCTTCCTGTGGTTTCTTTCAAGGGGTCTTCTTCCTTTCCAACTGTAATCTCCTTAGGCAAAGAGTTGAGTCCAGAAAGAATTCATCTATAAAACCATGTGCTAAAACTTCTGATTATTAGCCGAACTGATGAAAAATAATACTCTTATGAAAAATCAATGCTTTTTCCACCCCCCTAGTATTTTAGTTTAGTGGTGTGAGGTAAAGCCAGGGGAGACAGCCAACCTTCAGGGCTTGGGAAGCATTCTTTCCTTCTTCCCAGGCCTCACTAATGCAAACCCTTTGAAATCCCAATGGCCTGGGGACCAAGGGAAACCTCAGAGCAACCCATCTGCTGAATGAAGCTGCAGTTTCCAAGTGACCTGGTGACATCCAGATGCACCTTCACTGTCAGCACTGGACAAACAGCACGCTGAAGATCCCAGCCCTCAGGGAGAGCTCGGTTCCCCCCGCACCTCAGTCCAGAAGACTGAAATCGCTGGGGGCAGCTCGGGCACTTGGGAGGTAGGGCACCAGCTGTGCTGCTGCCTTCTGCAAGCTGCTGCATAACAAGTCTCATATCCTCCAAACTTGGACAACTACACACACATTCTGAATACATTTCTTTACTCTTTAGGCACCTTTTCAAAATATTGCTCTACAATTGCCTCCTGCACCCCCTTCCACCTTTCTGCCATACCCTCAGGACTTTATCTGCATCCCAGTGACCTCAGCTTTTAAACAAGCAGGAACAGGAGAGCTTAGAATGCATCACTAATTTCAATCGTAAATAGTGGCAAAAATGCCAGCTTTTCAGGAAAGGGCAAACCTGCCTTGAGGAAAAAGCTCTTTGGGAGAGTCTCTCTTAAGCTGACTAGATCCAAAGGGCTGTTAGGAAACACAGCCTGAGAAAAGCTCTGGATTACAAACCCTGGCTTCAGGATGCAAAAATTGCTGCAGAATGCTGGGACGTGGGTTTTGCAGTTTCCAGCTCGCCAATACTAGTTAAGTGATGAGTTTTGCCAGGATTCAGTTGGACCAAAGCACCCAGGGTGCTGCTAAATCTAGGGACAGTTACTAACGGCCAATAATGTAAAAACAATTTTTTTTAAAAGCACTACTTATTTAGTTACCTAAAAAACAAGGTTTAACTTCAGGCACCTCACTCTTGCCATCACCAGCCTTTGTATGATCAGTTAAGTTTCTTACAGTTGAGTGTTTGGTACAGAAAAAGGCACTGTCTGGTTTCTTTGCTACTAAAGGTTTGATAAAACTCATTAGTAAACACATTTCCACTATTGGTGTGATGTACATCAACATATAGTTTGAGTGGCTCAAATCCACTTAATGATTGAGAACACTTTTTTTTTTTTTAATGTTTTCAAAACACATACTATTAATCTGGGAGTCTGACACAATTAATTTAAATGTACATTTAGCAACAGAGGAAAGATATGACAGGGCATCAGGCAGATCAGGCAGGCAACCTTTATATTTCAGTGCAAACAAGGCGGCAGAGCTGTGATACGAATAAAGCAAAATGGCATAAAGAGTATTCACATTCCTTATCTCTTCTCCACAATAGAGCCATAGTTTGTAATCTGACTGCAAAGCGCAAGCACATGAGACACACATGCAGAACTAGATAGTCAAATGCTGTCATCTACTGTCACATTAAAATGAGAAACAGTCTATAACCAGAACCTCTTTGAAATCTGGAGGGATAAAAAGGATGTAGGCCCCAGTTCCCAAAACTACATTAAACACATTGAATACAATGGGACTACACAGCGCACTGCAAGCTGTGCATATGCTTGGGTTGGAAAAACCATTCCAGGAAGAGGCTGTATGAATTGGAAGAGGGTGTACGTGTTCCAATAGGCAGTGAGAGAAGAAGGAAAAAGAGACTTAAGCTGCAGGAGAACTTCATGTGTATGAAGGCTGCTGGGTACGTGAATAAACAGGGCAAGTGGTCTGAAAGCATCTGCTGGGTCTTGCAGGTGAGGGGACAGATCACGGACCTGATGTGGAGGAGGGAGGGAGCCAGTAAAAAGAGCCACAGAGTGAGTGAGCTGGCCTTGGTAACTGTTACTCACACTAGCTGCAAACCACCTGAGGTTATTTGAATCACAGAAAGCGAACAAAGAATGTACAACTCCTTACAAAGAATGAGAGCACATACTCCCAACAGGGTAAAACCAATACTTTTGACTACTGAGGCTATACTTTTCAAATCTGTTCCAAAAAAGACATCTTAGATAAACACCTGGCAGCATGAATGTTACACATTTCTGTAAGGTTTGAGGAATCAGATACCCAGAAGGTGTATGCCTAACAAGGTAGTTTCAAAGACTACATAATCCTCAGCTCCTTAAAGAACAGGCCAACTGAACAAGCTAAAGCAGTGGGAATCACTCTCCTTGCTCACCTTCAATATACAGATGTAGAGAGGATATTACTGCCATACTACAGATAAAGAAGAACCACAACAACCTCCTCAGAAAGCTACAAATTAGAAGCAATGTTTTTCTTGCTTATATTCATGAACTGCTTACCCTTCTACTCACAGAGCACAGAAGAGGTGTGCTTGACTCTTTTTGCATATGTCCATCAAAATGTACAAATACATAGGATTGAGGGTATCATAACACTGAAAATCTGAAACTACGAAAATCATTCAATACAAAGAGAACAGTGGTACTAGATGGCTAAGATGCCCCAAATCCTACACAACTTTAATTGGACATTGCTATGTGACTATGTTGACTTTCAAAATGGTTTACTGCTTAATTTCACTAACTTTCTGACAGAGCATCAACTTGGAACTCTGTAAAATCGTATATTTTACAGGAGATATTCACCCTAGAATTAGACATCAGAAGATAATGATAAGTTATAACAAAAAAATCAGTTTCAGTTTCCAGTTTTGCTTCAAGTTCGAAGCAGTTTGCTTCAAAAACCTACTGCATCTGATAGCATCAAATTGGCTCATGTTGAGGCTGTAAACCTAATCCCCCTGGAATCAAGGGGACATCTTCTCCCAGGGCTGCTGTGCTGCACAGCTCCTTGTTAAGGTCTGACACAACGTCAAAAGATGATGGAAAGTTCTTTCCCTACAGTCTCCCACATACTGCTGATGCTTACAGTTTCCTGAAAAACAAAACTTTAAACATATTTGTTGAAAAATAAAATGGCAATTATCACAGTATCACAGTATCACAGATTTCTAGGTTGGAAGAGACCTCAAGATCATCGAGTCCAACCTCCGACCTAACACTAAGTACTCCACTAAACCATATCGCTAAGCTCTACATCTAAACGTCTTTTTATCATCATAGATGGCTACTAATGCTCATAGAAAAAAAAAAAAGAAAGAACAATTTAACTGATGGATATAGGAAATAAAATCTGAAAATTTCATTAATGTTACAACAATGGCAAATTGGCTCTGAGGCATCTAGCTGAGACACGGGTCAGTGTCAAAGCAGCACTGTTAGGAAAACAGACTTGACAGAATTTATATATAAGTGCAACGATCAAAAACCAGAGATAGAAAAAAAACCAGGAATAACGATCCCAGTTCTCCAATAACGTATGGACGATTTTCACAGGTCAAAAGACATCATTTTTAGTGTTACTTCAAAATGAAAGCATTGTAAGTGGGGAGCATCAAGCCAATGGTTTGAACTTGCCCAAACGTGGCAAGAAAGATATAGTAATTACTAGGGAAAACATTAGCATAGCAATAAGGAGAAGGAAATGTCATGTTAAGCCTGAAGTGTAGATGAATATTTCCTGGAGACTGGCTCTGTTCCCTCATCAGTTTGATAATATAAAAAGATTGATATTTTTAATTTTTTTCCCATGTTTATCACTTTTCCATTTTTTAAGAAACACTCTAAAGAACAGAGCGGATTGGTTTTGCACCATTCAGAGAACAGGAGTGAATCCCATCTCCTGTGAGTCCTCCAAGGCCAAAATGCTTTCGCGTTTGGAAAAGACTGCAATTCTAAGAGAAAGAAAATCAAAAATGAAACAGCCTTGGTCTCAGTCAGATCGAGGACAAAGCTTCAGTGAGAGCAGCCTGAAATGCTGCTTACAAGTCTGCACGTAACATGCATAAAACCCTCCTCTTTGCCTTTTTGACCAAAGCATTTTTCTTCCTTTATAAAAGAATATTCAGAATGGCCTTTTTGCAAATCTGGGAAGTTCTCTCTCACGTGGAAGCAATGCAAGAAGTCTTGTGCAAGTATTTGTAGTTTGTTCCACAGCATAAAAACAGGGACAGCAAAGTCTTTTCCGTACTTCTCAAAATAACATGTCCATAAAGTTCCTTGAGAGCTACAGTAAGATTATTTTGATTTTAACTAACAGGTAGGTAACGACATTTGTAAGACCGCAAGAAAACACAAAAACTGTCATCCAACACAAAAGGGGATTAAGCGACAAGGGGAATAGCCAAAAGGTTACAATGATGTTGCATTCTCCTGCCAAGCAGAACAGGCAGCTATGTTACAAACTGTGATAGACAAAAGAGAGAGACCAGAACTTGGCAAAACAATGATTTAAAAAAAAAAAAAAAGTGTTCAAGGAACATCTCTCCTTGAAGACAGTATACGTGGGGTGTACATATGGAAAAAAAAAAAAAGATTAATTGTTCCCCAAAACACCGCAACAGCACAATGGTTTTACAGTGGAAAAAATTGATTTATAGCAGATTAATTACCTTCTAGCAGTTTAAAATTAAAAAGGATAGATAAGTTGTTCCCCTCCTTAATGTTTTCAGCTAGATTCTCAAATATTATGATTTATAACTGATGTAATCATTGTTTTTCCACATCTGCTCCATGGAGTTGAATATTTTAGAGTACTGGAATTATGTTTGTGCTGTATATAGAACAGAATATTGTCATGTCCAACAGCAAGAAAAAGGGTTACTCTCAACTGGAATTTGACAATACATTCAGGTTCCTATGCACTCAACCAGAGCTATATGCTACCACAACTCCTGCCTCTTACACGTGTTTTAAGAATTTTTACCAGTCCTCTTCAAGACAGAATTTCACAAGTCCAGAGCACAATGTAATCCATGCTATGCTTCACTTTTTTTTTTCTGTAAAACTTTCATTTTACAATAACCACTGCCACACGCATCTCTTGATGTGCACGCTTTTCCAGGCACGTATCCATATTTAAATGCAAATGTGAGCATAGTGGAAAATCACCGTACAGTTACAGACAGAATCCTACCAACACCCACCCACAGAACACACACAAAGGCTCTCAGGGGAAACTGCAGGCGCCCTGGCGAATTGCAGCCCGGAGCAGCAGTGGCCCCAGCTGACTGTGACCAAACCCTGTCCCAGCCCCAGGTGTCCCCATGTCCCACTGCCGGCTCAAGGATGTCCCTGTCCCCCCGCCTGCCGATGACGGAGGGGACTTCCATGGCTAAGGCCCCCACCACGGTGCTCTGTCCATCCTTCCCCATCTGTCCATGGGGTCATCGTAGGCAATGCCCATGAGACAAATGCAGCAGTGGCACGTTTAGACTGTGCCTCTCCTCTCAAACACGTAGGTCTGAAGACACACAGGAAATCACAGATCAAAACTAGCACACTCACCCTTTATCCCTGCCTCACTGCTCGTTATCAAGACATTGTCTGCTTACCTGAGAGGTCTGATTAATCATTTGTGGGTTTGCCACATGAAGTATCAATTGTGAAAATTCTGACTTTTCTCTATCAGTTTCACGCTGAAAACATCGGGATTATATGTCGTAACATCATATGATGTGGGATTGTATGATGTGAGAAATCTTTCGAACGTTCCCTTCCAACAGAATGTGTCTCTCCTTGCCTAACTCTGCTACGTGTTTTGAGCGGTTTTGATTAACTCCTGGGAGCATTAAGAACAGAAGAATTACCTTTCCTTCCCCACCTTAACTGCTAGCCCATGTTTCTCCCAGCCCTACTCCTGCTGTTCTTCAGGAAATATTTTCAGTGTGGTTACAACATGTGTGATCTGCCTGTGCGGAGAAGGCCATAAATCCATATTACCAAATGTTTATCCGAGCTTTTGAACATCTTGGAGAGTGTGGTATCAGTATACCGCAAACCTCAGGGTATACCAGCACAGGAGAGGGAGCTGGCCAGATACCATGTCATTACAAAGAACATTTTGATCTGGGAACGTAATGAGAAGCAGGTCTGCAGGAAGGTTTCCTCGGTGGCAGCTCCAGTGTGTAGGCGCAGGTGCACTACCCAGACAGAGCGCTGAAACAATGCATTTCTGGCATAGCAAGGACTCCAGCTTGGCTCGACGCTTGCAGCTTTCACATCCAAACCTTGTTACTAGATCAGCCTGGAATGTCATTCTAAATCCACGGTCTCCAGGCATTAATCAAGAAAGGGGGCCGGCAGGAGGGGGGATAGCCTATTTAAGGCTTGTAGTAAGGGAAAAACATGTCCTCCAAAAATGCCATATCAGTGAAAGGAATTAAGTCACTTTCCTAGCTCGTGGTCATTTTCAGAGACATAATAAATATAACCTGGGGGACCCATACAGTACCTGCAGTTAAGTTGTCATCATGTGCAGATGGATGGTATCTTTACTATAGCAGTGCATTACATTATTTCCTTAAATTGCTCTCACACTGCAGCCCCTGGAAAAGCACCAAAAGAATTTACTGGGGCTGGGAGACTCAGATTGCACTCAACAAGCCCCAGTGGGCTCACTTGGAAAAAGCATGGGAACTCCCTGCCACTTGGCCATTAAGCCCAGGATAAAAGGGAAGGAGAAAAGCTGTGAGCACTGTGCCGGGTGGCCGCCGTGACCCAAGCCGCAAGCTCTGCAGCCAGGGAGGGCTGCAACAAAAGGACACTGCATCACCCCTGCCGCAGCTCGGCATCAGGGAGCGCACGAGGGGGCCTTGACCTTGGAGGGTCTGGTTCCCATGGAAAGCACAACACAAGGAGGTGTTATGGGGCTTCCCAGAGGAATGCCCAGTTCTGAGAGCTCCTGGGAAGCGTCTGGGAGTGAGAGGGGAAAAGGAGGCAGGGAGACACCAGGAAATTCAGAGAGCACCAAGACTGGGATGAGATTTAAACAAAACTAAAGAAGAGGACAACAAAGTCAGACACTTCCTACATGGAGGAACAGACAGGAGGTGTGCTGGATGACAGAAAAAAAAACAAAAACAACTTGCCACAAAGGACATGACGCTCCTTTTAATGCCCACAGCTCTCTGCATCTGAGGCCCGTTATTGCTCCTTAGAATATACCCTGCTGGCACAAAGCAAGCTGCCCTGTCTCAAAGTGGATGAGGCCTGAGCACAGCACTGGAGCTTTCTCCTGAAGGCTGGCGGACTCATCAACCAGACTTCCATCTGCTCTCTGTAAACATCTGTGCCTTAGGGATATTTTGAAAATACAGTCGCTATTGTGTGCCCTATAAAGATTTTCACAGACATAAATATAAACTCTGTAGTGCAAACAAACAAAAAAAGATTGTTCCCCCCCCCCCCCCATTTATTTTTTTGAAAGAAATCAACAGACCCACAGAGAAATATAATATTTATCCACATAAATCTCTGCTACAGGCCAGGAATTTGGTTTCTTTACCTTCCCAATACCCCTCGAGAGATACAGCTTTAAAGCTAAGAAGTGCTGCAATTCAGTGGCATGCCAAGTGGTACAGGTAGCGTATGCTGCTTTTTAAGTATGTATTCCTTTTCAGGAATAGTTGCAGAAGCAAAAAGATTAACTGGCATCTTGCAGGAGAAAAGACAGGTATGTGGCATCATGGTAATCCAGAAATAAGGGAGAACACAGTGACACTGAACAACAACTTTTAACTGGAAATACTTTTTGTACGCGATAAAATTACTTGCAGACCTCAGCCTCAGCACAGGAGATAAGTAGGTTCAGTTTAGGGTACTGAGGAATTTTTCAGCCAAATGTTTATTTCAAGACCCTGATTGCTCAGACCTCACCAAGGATGTGGGAAATCCAGTTGCATATCCATCCTTCATCAGATATTTAATTACTGGCATAACTCTGACAGGAGAGCTTGAAAAACGCAGCCACAAAAGCCAATAATGACTGAGTTATTCGAAGCTCGTTAGGGGTTGTCTCTCCCTGTTCCTTTCCCCCTCTCTTTTTCCGTCCTGAACATTTGAAATACACTAGGTCTTTCCCAAAGCGGAATTTTGGAAGTTTTAGGGCAAGCTTTTTCCGAGGAGGTAAAATAGATGCCTCTACAGATGCCCCCTTTGGTATTAGTTCTGGTTCCTGGAAGATAACTATCAAGAAAAGACCTCAGGTCTCCTAGGCCTAGGCCAGGCACAGGTATGGGCTGTCTATCATGGGCTGAGGCTTCGCGCCGCTGAGCACAGGGAGAAACAGTGATTATGGTGAGACTCAGCGATCAGCAAGCTGGACTTCACCCTTGCCAGCCACAAGTGCCCAGCTTTACCTACAGCAGCTAGCAGCCCAGGCAATACCTGTTATTTATTAATGCAGCACAGAAGGATTTTACCATACTTTTCACTAGGGCATAGCTGGCAAAGAAAGCACTAAAGAAAGTACTAGTTATTCCCTACAACTACCCATTAAGAAATCTGGACATACCGACTTCAGCCACAGCTATTTCCTTGTCTAACTAAAAGGAAAAAGTGGTTTCTCAGACACCGATGCATGGCAAAAATCACACACTGCCTCATAATTGCCGCATGGCACTTGGGCTGACATTTACAGGACAGCCAGCCGAAAGCACCAGATTTCCAGAAGAGTACTCACAGAACCAGGGGGCACCGCAGTGTCACGACAAACACTCCGTCTGTGTGCTTCACTGACAAGCAACACCAGTTCTGGCGCTGCAGCCCAAACCGGAGCTGTTCTTGTGGAGTCCGAGCAGATTTGTCTCAGCTGCATTGTGACAGCCCAACCTGTTTCTTTGGGTTGGTGAAATGCTGTGCTTCTTTCTGGGCTGCCTGACTCTTCTCCCTCTCCCACCACACTTCATATACTCTTCTTTCTGGCATAATTTTCCAATAAGCAATACAACTAATGGCACACACAGCAGTTAACTTAAACGCTTCCTAATATTTTATGTGCAAACACATTCAGTAATAATTGCAGCCCCAATCGAGGTGCCTTAGTCATTTTTCTTTCTTACAAAAGCATGTAAATGTATGCTTTAAGAGTTTTTCTAAGTAAGTACTGAAGTGAATGAAGTGATCGTGCCCTTTACTCGGGACATAACCCACCAGCTGTTATTGTTCCTACAATTTTTAGTTACACTGCAGTCATGCCAGGGAGCCCATTCTGGTGGGCACCTTGGAGGGGCCCTTCAAAAGACAGCCTGAAAGAGCTAGGCACGTTTTCCATGCATGAGACGTGGCCGGGTTTGCGGCACGCTGGCTGGCAGATCTTAAGCAAACAACGGAACGATTTAGAAGAGCTTGATAAAAACCAGCCCGACAGCACCAGCACATATCTATTGTCAGCATCACAAAGATTAATTCAGTATCATTTCTGGTCCACATTAAGAGAGAACTGAGGCTTGTGGGAAGATACATGGCTATCTGGTGACGCAAGATATATGGTATTGGATCTTGTGACCTGCAGAGCTCCCTTTGAATGAGCGAATACACAGAGGAGTGCTGCAAGATTGTTCCCTTCATTTTCAGAAAATCAGCAAGAGGCAAAAAGCTATCGTGTTTAGGTCTGATCCCCTTATGCATCTGTCTGTGCATCATAACACTGTCTTCATGCAAGTAAACAGCCGTGAATCATTTCTGCCTCTCAAATTACACACGGAAGCTTTAACCCAAATCACTTTCAAAAAAGCATGTGGCCAATTTGTGTTTTCCAAGTGGGTTTTCCTACTCTTCCCTTCTTTCGGGTGATAGGACGACTGCATGGACAAAGAAAGCAAGACAGCCCTTCCCAACTACTGAAAATTTTTCTTTCAAAGATTTTATTAATTTGCATTTTCCATTTCCTATTTCAAAGGAAAGGTAGCCTGCTCAAAGCTGTAAAAAGCCAACCATTCCCCTTAAGAGACTTCATCTTTCTTAAGGGACTAAAGTTTCAATTGAAAAAAGAAAAACGGGGAGAAATTAAAAGTGAAAGAAACAATATTTGGCAATATTTGATGTATGTAAGTATAAGCCAGATGTGGAAGCATACATCTCCAAATTAAACATTTACTGAGTTGGCAGCAATGGAGTTTTCTTCTCACACATACAAACGTCAAGTCTGAATGTAGTCTAATTTCTATCTATGTGTCTACCTGCCACTTGCTCCCTGATGCCTCGTATAGCTAAGCAGCTGTTAAGATTTACCCCCTGTACTTCTGCACAGCCCCTTCTCCTCTTGGCACAATAGCATCATTTTATCTCTAAACGGTTTAAGGCTGTGATGAAACATCCTAACCGTGAGACAGCAACATGCATGAATTGGAATCAAAGAGGTGACTGGTTTTCTGAAGCCCTGGGAGGGACATAAGGACTACTAAAAGCAACAATAGCTGTAGGTACTGAAAATCTTAAAAAAAAATAAAAATAAAAAAATCAGGCCATGCTATTTGTGAGTCATAATATAAAGACACATACGTGATGAACACTATTACACAAGGAAAGGACTCAAGAGTTGCAGAACACTGGGGGGAACACTTTTCCCCTGTGTGGCTAAAGGGCTCCAGCTGACACGTCTGCGGTGACAGGGGGTTCATTTTGATTTGGGCTCCCTACTTTCACACCCTTTGCCATTTGTTTTTCCATAGTATCAACAGCATTTGGCTTAGTATTACCTAGAGAGCAGGCAACAAACACAGAAAGCAGTTGTAACCAAAGAAGCAGATGGGTCTGTAAGCATGAAGTATGGTGACAAAGAACTGAACCCCCCCACATATCTACTTTTTGTGAAGGACAAAACAAAGTATTGCTCTCATCAAATTCTTTAAGATGAGTATCTCTTTTCTAAGGGATCCAACAGAACATTTTCTATCAGTCAGCAACGTCCTTACAAAAATGGAATGTCAAAGAGATTTTTTTTTCCAACCTTGAGTTATTTTACAGTCTAAAATCACTAGCAGTATGGTAATCCCTGCTAATCAGGGGCCTGATTCTAATCCTTTTTGAGATTGGTGACTGTACATTTTGGAAACTCAAGATGTTTTCACCTGTTTTCCCCAAACAAATTTTGGATTTAACTCATGTTCAATATCCATAGCACCCAATCATTAGTGACACTAATGAGCTTTTGATTCGCAGGCTTCCAACACCATTGAGAACCTGACATCTTTTGCATTATCTGTGATAGCTGGAGAGTGGCGTGCCAAACGCAATGAATGGGGCCAGCAGACGTACACCAGGAATGAGTTACCAGAAGGCTTCCCTTTCAGAGCCACCTGAAGTAAAAACACCACTGGGCAATCATAGACATGGATGACTGTGGATTTTTAAATTCAAGGACAACCTCCTGTTTTATTTGGAAACAAAACAAAAAGCACAAAACAAAACAAACATACCCAAGCCCTCACCAAGAAAACAACCAAATAAATACAGCCTGTTTTCCTCCTGTATCCATTCAACATCCTGCTCCCCAAAGGTGGAAGGAGATACCCAAGAAGAGGTATCACCAAGGACAGGTGCCCGCTACCTGCTGTACATGACCTGCTCCTAACTCAAGCTGGTTTAATCAGTCATTTTGCAGGCAGCCTGAGACTGCAGCCTCAGAGCATGTCCTGGCTGGGGAGAAACAACAGCCAGCGGCATCAGGCTAGGTATTGGGATTACCACAGCCCCTGCACGTGGATCCCCAACTGGGGTGCAGCAGGAGTTTGGCTCTGCCTTGCCACCTGCTCCCCGAGGCAGCAGAAGCTTTGAACATCTTCTGCCTGGCACCACAGGACTGCCCATGGCAAAAGGTGTGAAGTGCATCTCCCTCCCTCTCCACTCTTGCCAGGGTAAGAAGGGTCGAAGCTGCGCTCCCTCTGTAAACTGCTCTCAGATCTGTGGGGTACAGCAGGGAAGGGAGACGTTGCTTCACGCCCTGTGCTTGGGAACGTCTTGCTGGCCATGATCTGGCTTACAGGTCTTTGCAGATTAACAGATGTTATCTTGGTATATACCTGACAATAAAATGGGAGGGAATTCCAACCCCATCTCATGTATGGCTGCCAAATGCTACGCCCACTCGTAGCCAAAACAGACCACAATTGAACTGCAAGAAAAGAAGGGCAGAAGCTGATGGGATGGTTCTTGCCAATAGCAAAGAACAACACGCTGCATCTGAAAGTACCGGTGTGTCATGATGCACTCCTATCACAGGCGAGGTGTATCACCACAAGGCCCTGAATGCCGGACCTCCCAAGCTCAAGCTGGTGCGTGCTGGGGCCAAAACCAAACAAGTTTCACTTCTGATGAGATAAGTAAGTGATTTCAGACCATTACTTCAGGGAAAAATCTAGGACCCTTGTTCTACAATAAATGGCTCCTTATCCGGATCTGTTTTAGAAAAGACTGAGTGAACTAGTAAGAAGAAATGAAAACACTGCAACCACAAGCTAGACGTGAAGATAAAACACTAGAGAATACAATATCATACATACCATATTTATCACACTGCCACAGAAAATTAACAAAAACCCAGGGCAGGAGTTCACACAAAATGAGAATAGCACAATTCTACTGTAAGATGTGAATTTCATCCTCCTTCACAAACAGAACTGAGAGAGCTGCTCAAAGTACAGCTGAACAGACAAAAGGCAGCCCAAACTTTGTCTTTTGTTGTGCTTTTTCATTCAGCAGACTTTTTTTGGTACTGTTCCACGGAGCGAACATTCTCCATTTTCTTTGAACAAATTGTATTACACTTGTTTCTCATCAGATTACATAAATTAGCTGAGAAGGAATGGATTCAATTACTGTCCAGATTCCAGACCTCTTAAGAACTTACTGCCTAACACATTCCTTTCATTTAATAAACTGGAACCAAATGAGGATTATATCATATAAATAATACTCCCTTGATAGGTCAATGCAATAAAATGGCAGAAATACTCAGAGGAACCACGTAGATCAAATACAAGAGCCTCTGATATTACCCACCAGATTTAAAATATGAACCCCACATAAACCTAATTGTTCAGTATTTTTAAGATGTATTGCGAGCAAGAACCTGATTCAGGGGATACCTAAGATTGAGCTTAATATCTTCTGACAGTTAATATCTTCTGACAGCGTCAAACAGCTAATTAAAAAATGTGTTGCAGCAAAGTATTGATTTCTGTATTTAAAAGATAATTTGATAGCTTTGCACAAGATACTAGCCTCTCCTGCAAAATCCAAGATTTACACGTCAATCTCCCAAGTGACTAAAAGTAAATACAACCAAGAGCAAGGGCTTTGGAAAGGTCTGAGTGAGGCAATTTCCCAAACTGAATTGTTCTTTAAGAAGGAAGGCAGCATTTTGGAACAACTTAAGCTGATACAATGAATTTAGGAACAACCCTTCTCAACTGAAACACTCATCCATTCTTTCAGCTTGGGAAACAAATGTGCCCTCTACACTAGGACGTTTTTATATCTGCCTAAACGTATAAGTATCTGGGGAAAGAAAATGTGATGAAAAGAGGTTCATTAAGAAACTCAAAGGCTGAGGTCACAGAACTATACATACAAATTATCTCCATCCACAAACAGCATCTGACACATTTTGAAGAAGCATGGAGGAAAATAAAGAGGCAGAGGAACAAGGCTGCCAAGACAAGGATAACCATTAAATGTACAATTAGCTGTAAGAAAATTCTTTATAGATCACTGAAGAATGGCTGAAGACAGTTTTGATGACAGCCTATGTAACCACAGCTTGTCTAACCCTAAAGCTGTATTTAATCTGGCATACAAGTAAAAATACAGCACCCAGCAGGTGAAGTTCCAATTTAGACTTATAGTAAGAAACAAGACATATTTATCTATTCAATAAAAAGGTTTATGGGAGACATGGTAAGTTCTCTGCCAACAGCAATTTTTAAATCATAATCTTATACCTTTCTAAACTAGTTGTCAATTATCCAGCCATGTAGTATATTCAAGACTTGCTAAACTTTATGGCATACGTTCTGCAGGAGACCAGCTCACAGAGTCCTTGCAGTTCTTCCTGGGCTTAAAATCTAGAAAATTTTAGACTGAGAAGAATTATAGGCTGTGCAATACACTGAATGGGTAATGCAGAACATATCAGTCACACAACAAAATCTAAAGAGAGTTAATTAAAAAGCAATATTCCAACCAGAAAGAAAAGATTATAGAGAAGGCATGGGAATAGAAGGCACTTTCTGTGAAGAGATTTTTACCATTTGGCTTTAGAGAATGGATGCAAATTTAGGCCCTTCTCTGCTACTGTGGTTTGGAAAGCAATCCAAACTTGTTATTTAAATTTTAGAGGGATCCAGGCTGGCATGCACTTTCATTACTATTACCACGGACAGCCTTGCATTTCAAAGCCTAGGGCAAAAATTGATCAATTTTTATATGGCATGCACAACACAGGCTAACAAACGAAAATAGCCTGCAGCATAGAGCTCAAGTTCAGCAAAGTTTAATCTTCTATTTAAACTTTTTCAGGGTCAAGTCAAAGTTAGAGGCCCCCACTTCTTCTGCCCATTGCTCTTCCAAAAGAAGCTGCTGGCCACCTAATGGCTAGGTGGGCCTCAACATACCTACACAGATCCCTGCCTCTGCCTACCATCTTTGCCAACGAGGAATGAACGAGAAACAAGACAATATGCCAGAACCCTCAGCCTGCCCATTTCAGCTTACTTGACACCTCCAGAAAAGCCATCATCGAAATGTCTCTTGTAATAGACATATTACAAATTAGCAGGAGAACTCAGCTTGGTGGCCAGGGAAGGTGGGCCTTTTGTTACATTCTGTACCACCTGCTGGGACCCTCCTGGGTTTGTGGACCTAAGAATGCTCCTCACACACGTGCTGAACTGTGACAGGCCAGGGGCACTCACTCACAAGGGTTTGCAAATGTCTGACAAGAGCTCTGCACTCATTAGTTGAGTTTACATCAATTAAGTGGGGAATAGTGCTTAAAGGGAATTCACCAGTTTCAAACATCTACAGTACCAGCTAAATCTTTTGTCCTGGGCTTCCTCATACCTGTTCTCTGTCTGGCTGATAACATTCACAATGGTAATCACGAGAGACATGGCAGGAAAAAAGGTGCTGCTCCGAAGATACCTAACTGATGCAAAATGGGATGCTCGACAACACCTGTGAGCTATGGGCAACAGAAATGCATCACTATTAGAGATGTTCTCTGATAGGGTGAGGTCTGTATGAAAAGCCGTATGTAGGATGAATCCAGAATCACATTATCTAACCACAAAGGTTTTTTCTTTGGCCAGTGTACCAATGTGCCAACACGTCATGATCTATAGGTATACTTATACAGAGAGTTATATGTTTGTATATGAACCTCGTTAACTAGGCTGCTTACATTCATACCCATATATAAATTAAACAAAGTGGTCTTCCTGGCACTGTGCATGCTTTATCTGAACTTCCCTCTACCTTCCACTGGTAAATTCAGATGCAGTTTTCCACGTGTTATATATGAGGCTGGTCAACTAGAATATAAGTTATGCCTTAACCCCCCCACCCCCAGCACACGCTTTAGTTTTTTTAACAGTAAAGTAAAATGAAGCTATATTTTACCCTTAGAAGGAATGAAAATACAAAACTGTCTATGAAGAATTTGTAGTAGTTTTGACACAAGGGAGGAAAAAAGAGATTGAAGCTTATATCAAATGAGACTTTTTCAATATAGAATAAGCAGGACTAAGCACAGCTCCTGGATATATCAGTGACATCTCTTTTCGCATATGATGATAACATAAAAGGCTTATTTACGAGCCTCTAATAATATTCTAATATGTAGACAGGTCATAACATGCAAAGCAGACACAATGTTGTGTTCACTCTTGTTCTTAGTTCAGTTATAAACACCAACTGACTGTTCATCACTGTGATTTAGAAGTGTAAAATTTGGAATTTTGCTTCACATCTCAGGCAACGCTGAGAAATTTGTGTGCTTCTTTGCCTCATTACTGACATCTGCTGTACTGTAAATGAATGGCACAACCTCACCAATCCACTGTTCCCTCCAACACTCTATCCTGAACACCAGAATTTGACTTGAACAGCATGCGCAGTGATTTGCATTGCTTCCAAAGAAATAATTTGCATTACAGAAAACCACTCAGAAATCTGAGAAAACGCAGCAATTCCTTCGTACTGGGCACCTTTTCACCAGGAGATAAGTAACAGCATATGGCATGGCAGCTAGCTGCTCACAGGTCTTACATTCTAGCACATGGGAAGAGAAGACTTCCATACTAATTCACAGCACTAGCTGAAATTTTTATGATTTCTTCCCCCGTTGCCAATGACACCTGCTGCCTCACACACAGCTTTGGTGCCCAGGCCCCAGGCAGACCTCAGCTTTGCCACACCTCTTAAAATTGGCCTTCACGTACAGATGCGTGCAAGCGTCTCTCACAAATATATCTCTTGGCACAATGGCACAGGATATATCTTAAAGAAAATACATTCTTCTGTTTAACAGCTTACTGATGGACTTTATCACTGATCATAGGTAACATACCACCATGAGACTTGTGCACGTGACCCCCTTTCAAAGCGAAGCATCCTCCCAAGGACTTCGTGGAGAGTGGGGAAAGCTAGAGATGTTCTGGCAACTGCTGAGTGTAGTTATTTAGTCTGCCACATCTCCAGAAGTATGCTCTTTCCCATTAAAGCACGTCACTATTTATGGGCTCCTCAGGGTACTGAAAGATGCAGAGACAGGCAACGGCTGTATCGTCCTTTTTAAGCTTTATTCTCTGAACTAAACAAATCTGACAGGATCCTTCCTTTAAGCTGTTCTCTATAACTGATTCTGATCCAGTGCAAAACACTTTCACAGGCTCTCTTCCCACTCAAAATCATTTAAATCTCTCTCGCCTAAAAGCAAGTAAGTGGAAACAAAATCAAGATAAATACCTCAGATCTGTTTTCCGAGGTAAAAGTCTCTTCTTCCCACTGAAGTAGGCTTCAAAATCATCTGTTGTCAGTCTGTATGCATAGTCGATGTATGCAGACACCTCCTGGTGACGAGAATTATAGTCACGAATGTAGATTATGGACTGAAAAACACAAAGAAGGCCACAAATGAAGGGTGGAGATATACATATGCACTCAGTTTTCCGTGTAAAAACACTTAGAAATGATATAAATATTTTCAGCTTCACCTGGGCCAGACTTCTGTTAAGACACTCCTGTTACAACATATTATGGCATATTCTTAAGAGCAGTTAGGCAGTGTTGAAGTGAAAATAAACATAGGTGCAGTATCATGCAATGTGCCCTTGTGTGTTCCCCGTGCCTCCTGCTGCCACTCTGTGAGGGTAGAGATTTTCCATAGGTCCCTGGGCCATATCTGCCAGCCCTATGCAGACAACCCTAACACAGCTGAATGCCACAGGACACCTACTTTTCAGCAACAGAACTGAACGAAGGGTGTTTTTGTGTGACCACACTTCGGTGTTACTGTGCATGCTCTAATTACAGGATCAAAGCTGGTGAGAACGTTACTTATTTGGGGATGTGACTCTACAGCTGTGAAAAAGCTTTGGTTATTCAACTTAATATTCACAATGGATTTGTAGCTTTTCAGAAAGATGACAGACTAGAAATGGGTTACCACACATACACCTCTCCCACGCTACGATCAGGGGACAGAGCAGATCCCGCCAGCCCCCTCTCCTGCAAGACCACGCCTGTGCCGTTTCACTCCTGACAGCTGATGAGCAGCAGAGCAAAAATGTGAGCATTCAAATACACACAAACAAACAGTGCTGCAAAGTCCATGCCTAGAAATACAGCCGACCAAAGCAGGATGGCTACAAGTAGGAGAACACAAAAAGAACAGATTTACCAGTCATAAATTCACGCCTCTGTAAATTACCCAATTAGCTTTTGCACCTACACGTGTCACCGCTGAATTGAAGGTGGCAGTAGGGCACCTGGAGGACAGCTATGCATTCAGCAGCGGTTCTGGCATGTTAGGGTCATAACACGTGGAAGAATATAGTACATTGGCTCTCATGCTGCTGCTGAGATGCATGTCACAGGCAGAGGCACTGATGGGATGGCTTTCCACTGATGGGAAACCTTGTTTCCTATTTTCTCTGCACTCCTTCTGTGCTCCTTTACCTTTTAATTGCATTATTTTCCAGTGAAACAGAGAACAGCTTGGTAGAAGGTTCTTCACACACCTCCACAATGCATAAAGCAAAGAAATGGTAGGATGAGTGCAGACTTGCAAGACAGAAGATTTCATGTATCCTGGGACCCACATAAGAAAAAGTAAATGCTGAGAGGAGAGGTTAGTAGGTAGGTGAGTGATAAAAGTATTTCTTAGCTCTATGCCTGTTTGTTTTTACTCAACTGAAGTCAGGTGATATTTCTTTTTTTTGAATACAGGGGAAATAGAAACAATACCACATGGAACTCTTTCAAAAAGCATTCTTTATTTTAACAGCAGCAGATTTCTAGAGTGTAATGGTTTATCTGGCAAGCTGTTGTTATACTAAGACATACTTCCTTTTCCAATTTCACATTTAATTCCATCAAAACATGTGTTACTCATTTTGCAGTTTTGTACCATCGATGTTGTTGATATAAAGAGGCAGAAGAATCTCCTGCAATACATCTGACCATCTTGAAACATGTCTCCTCCATATTCTCAGCACACCCCATTTTGAACAACCAATTTGTGTGTCTGGACAGCCTGGTAAGGACAGAGACGAGGCAATGAGAAAACAAGACTCTGCCTCACACACCGCAAGGTGACTGTACGTTGTATCCACACTTCTGTAACAAAACTAGGGGTATGCTGTACATCTAAAGAACAGGATTCATCATCCTTCAAAAAAGTTAGTTTTAAATGAATACCTTGACTTGCGTAGTATGATCCAATTGTTTGAAGAGCTGACAGATGTTACAGTATTTTTTGCAATATTAAACACAGGGTTATCTTTCAATGCTCTTCTGCTTATAAAATTTATCTCTTGAAGTAACGTTCACATATTATCAGCTATAAATCAACACCAAACTACAGGCAAGCATACAGACTATCATCAAAATTGCTTTATGAACTCTAAGAAACCAACCAAAATATCTAAACAAAAATGTTTTATGTTAAAGGCATGCTTTTGAGGCCTCTTTCTCAGAACTAAAGGCTTTTGATCCTTCCATCCATCAACATGGTTTCTCTTCTTTCCTCATCCATGATTCATTTCTAACCACCTATAAGCATTCATTCATTAAACTATGAATCAGCTTGAATTTTCTTAAGATACTCTAAACTTGTCACGTCACACCTTTTTGCCTCAGAGAAGACTTGCACAAATTCACACTCTTCTCCCAAAATGATAAAGCTCTTGACTTAAAAATAACTTAAAGAGAAAATAAAAAATAACATTAAATCCATGCACAGGAAAATCTTCTCCTAAAAGTCATGCTGCTCCTCTTCTGATTTGTCTCTAACACAACAAGCCCAGCTAAGTGTGGAGCTTGTGTTTTATATCCATCTGTAAGTTTTCAAGAACATATTGTATGGTGAAAGGTGGAACAGCTTTAATTTAAGATGAGGTTTGAAAGCTACACTTACATATAACTTTTGGGCCTAAAACCAGAACGTGTTTACAACTGGGGTAAACTGACTTATGATTACAACAGTTTGGAACAAATTAGCAACATAAAGTTCCTTTTACTGCTTTTCTGATGAGAAACTAGAGGCGTACAGAAGTGCTGTTTCTAGTTGCACAAAGGACCAAGGAGTTCCTGTAGTTTCAATGGACTGAGGAGCAGACCTAATGCTGCCTTCAGCACTAGCACACAGGTGGGACTTTGCTCAAAGCCACGCAGTTGTGCCTAATTGCTTCAGGCATAAATTTGGCTGGCAAGAGCCTGCACATCCCTACAGGAAACAATCAGTGTTACTGATGCTTTTGAGAGACCCACAGATAATTCTGGACACAGATAATGCTGGACATGAATGAAACCTGCATTTTGCTAGTGAAGAAATGCATATGAGGGCATGTTCCTTTGCCATATGCAAGGGGGACACAAACCAACGGATTCAGAAAGCTTTGGAAGTATTCAGGGACTGTGACTCTGCCAGGACAGCAAGCAATACATATTTCCTTCCAAAATTTAGATATGGCTCAAAAATGTTGCCACTCCACATAGAGTGAGTTCAGGTGTTACGCTCCCTCCAGTGCTGATGCTGGAAGAGGCAGCGGAAGAGGCACAGCTGGGGCCAGCAGACCAGGCAGTGTTAGCAGGTGAGAGAAGGGCTACTGGAAATGCTCTGACAGCTGCCTCTCACCAGCGAGGGTTTTACCATGGAAAGGAAAATGGAATTTGCATCCTGCATATCCAAGTTCAAGGAGATTGTAAGAAAAAAGCTCTGACCTCTTGCAGGTGGCACGAAGAGAAGTTCAAACCCATAGAAAAGGGAGATGCAATGTTTACAGAGGATAAATATAAATCTCTCCATATATTTATATAAATATACTTGTAATCATTTCCTATATTTATTTATTATACTTCATATATGTATATAAATATATCCCTCCCCCTGGTAGAGATGCTGAGGAGGTAGACAAAGTTCAGGATTGGAAAACCATGATTTGGAACAGAGTAGCAACCTACATTTCTCTGCTTATCCTTTTTGCTTCCATCTTCAGTGGTGTATTTTTACACCAAACAAACACTCTGTGATGCTATTATTCCAAACCCTCTTGCATCTGCTGCTTCCTATAGACAAAAGCTGAAAATTCATAAGCAGCTGCACTTGGCTATGCTAAATATGGGGCCACTTTCTTCAGGAGCATAGGTATGTGATCCTTGGAAAAGGCTAATACCAACCTGTCATATTTCAAACCAGTTTAAAACAAATGAACAAACAAATAAACAACAAGCCACTGAGAATAACCAGTTCATTCGAGTATTTATTGATCTTTTCAACTATATGGACCATTTTTCCAATGCTATCTGCAGTTAGGAGATGGCATTGGAAATCAGGGAACTGATTTCAGTTCCCCTGGCCTGAAATCAGGTCCTGTGCTGCCAGTTCGAAGCACTGCAAGTAGAGCCATTAGATGGGGATAAAGATGTAAAGAAATACAGCTTCTGGGTACTTCAAGCACAGGCAGAAACTCCAAGTAGTACAAATCCTACAGTGTTTAAATTTCAGTTCCATGTCTGTTTGTTTGTTTCCCCCCGAATTCTAGAGGCTCAGTTCATTTCAATAATTCTTTTGGAATTTTTTCTGTACCAAACTTAAACTACAAAACTTTTGCAAGTTGTACACTATGGTACATACTGCTTCCTATAAATCCGTATACTGACAACTATTGCACGTACTGGGCAGGCCGCCTTGCTCATGGCACGCACCTGATTAATCACAAAGATCCTCTCCAGCCTCCTGCACACACTTTAATTTGAATAGAACCCTCAGGGCTGTTTCATCCGACTCATTCAAACCAATGAAACAGAACTGTGTGATCTTTGTGTCATGCTCCAGGTTCATGAAAGAAAAAAGGAAGAATTGAAAAGCTGTCCAGGCAAGAAAAATAAAAACACAGCTTTCCTTTGGCCACCATATCAATAAACACTGGGAACTCAATTCTCACATACATTAATATCATTACATACTGTTCAGGGAGTATAAAAGCATTTCGGAAGAGGCACAAACTACATTTAGCCCTTGCTTACAGTTGGCTTATGCTTTGCTAGCGCTTGTGTGGTTAAGAGTCGGGCCCACAACTGTGATGACTTCTGTGCTGAGTTTTCCTGGATTTTGAAGCATGTTCTTCAAACTGCTTCAAAAGCTACTGAAATCTTCTGGTTCATGACAGGATCATGCAGCCATGAAGGCCTTCGGCCTTCATCTTTAGAGGAAACAAACTGCTCCATGCAGAATTTCCATGCAAAATCTGAGAAAATATTGTATGCTTGGGTCCAGTTCCATTTGTGAATTTTCAAGTTATAAGAAAAAAATAATAAAAAAACACTTGCCAATGATTCATTCCTATATACATTACTTCATGCACTGGAACGTGTCTCCTAAAACTGGTTTTGATTCCCAGCAAGACTTCATCACGGACACCGAAATGCCAGGACTTGCCCATTATTTGGGGTATATTTATATGCACTGGGAGACAGGTTCAATGTTCAGCAAAGACAGCACACCTGCTTCCACTGACATCTGCGAGCACTGATCAGACTTGCAGGGTCTGAGGAGAATTTGTTTGCATTTTTTCCTACCTTGTAAACACTGCCAGTAAGAATCACATTCCTCAGACTAGGCTAAATCTTGGCTCTTTAAGATGTTCCAAACCTGAAGGATTATTTCTCCCTGGCTAGAGCATCAGGCTGGGACCTGTGAGGAACAGGTACGAGTACCTGCCCCGGACTGCCATGCTGCAGGGACAGTCCAACCTGCGGTCTCGGTCCACTGCTGAGTAATGCTGCATATCAAAGAAGAGCTGAAAACCTCCTGAGAAGGGCCTCACCTCTGTGAGCACTGCCCATGGACAAGAAGTCTGTCCATCACTGTTTTAAAGGTGAAGCAGCAAACGAGCTCTTTGTGCTAGCAAAGGTTATAGCGAGGGCCAACACTGTTCAGAAGACCAACTAAATTCCCGAGGAGGGGAGAAAAATGACAGGCAATTTTTAGGGATTAGAGCTAAAAGGCAGACATCAGTTATCTTACGAGAACTTTTAGCTCTCCCTAAACCCTCGCCTTTCCTGCGTCCTTAAGGCACAATACTGCTGCTCTATAAGAGAACATTTTAATACAGGCTTTTCTTTAAGCACTTCTCTAGCACATCCTAAAGGCTAACAACAGCAGGTTTCTAACTGCATCCCAGGGCTTTGCTGGCCTGGGACCTACGAGATGGCAAATTAAGTGGAGCGTGCCATGATTCACCTTACTTTGAAACTCTTGCAATGCACACACACTGGAGTTCAATGTAGCTGAGCAGACAAAATATGTGGGAATATAAAGAGACCAGCCTGCTGTCTGGTGAAACAGTCTTGTAACGTAAGTGCTTTAAAAGCACGCCAACCTGAAGGTAGCTGACGGGAAAGTAAAGACTGACAATATTTAGGAGTCAATTACTAAGCCACTGAGGAAGCACTTTTCATGTGGACAATATCACAGGTGGGGACCCAGGGGCCCGAGCACAATTAGGCTGGAGGGGACAGGCGTAAAACACATTACCAGTTAAAATATATTTTTAACGAGCAGCAATTTATTTTTGTTGTGTCGTGTTTGGCCTTATTTGCCACCCGCAGATCATGTTACATCTAATAGAAATACCAGCGGGCAACAGTAGTCAGAGAAAGGACCTCACCTCTGTATCTTTAAAACAGGTGCTATTCTCATTTCTGCTTTGCAAGTAGGAATAAATTGCTGACCTGGTCTCTGGGCCAGCCGGGAGTGAAAACAGAGTAAAACATAAGCTTGTATGTTGGGACTTTATCTCTTGCACAACTTGATTTTGGGTGGAGAGAAAGGGAGGGGGACTAGCGCAGAAATTTTCCTTTTAGCAGAGACATTGAGCCATCCCTAAAACAAGCCTAGAACGTGCTGTGTGCACATTCCCACGTTTTCAGCTGGGAATGCCATTGTCTTGCTGATGCTAATTTTGAAACATTTCTAGAACTTGCAATACATCTGAAATTACTTCAGTTTCCTTCTCCAAAGCTCAAACACACCAAGCAGGCTTTTGGAATACATACACCTTTTACCTACCTCTTCCTGCAAAGAAAAAGAAAAAAATGTGCTCAAGAGAAAGCACAAAATCACAGCAGCCTTTAGTCTGCTTTCTTCTCATTTACCTAAAATAAGCATGATGTAGACTAAAGGTAAAAGTAAATAAATAAATAAAAAAGAAGTGATTTTAACAGACAATCAATTGCCCTGGGACACCAGGACGTGCAAAAGTACTCTTTGATATTTTATTTTGTTAGCAGAAACACTCAGACAACAAGCTGTAATATAAAGCAACTTGTACTCTACCTTGTGTCAAATGACAGAACTCTTGTGGTTCACAGGGACCTATTTCATACTGGTGTTGCAGGAGTAAGACAGAGAGCAGGCCATACAGATGCTAAAATTATTACTCGATACTATAGTTCTCAGACACAGTTTAGCTTTCACTGAGGAAAGCAGAAGACCACTATGCTGAAGGATTTCAGGCTTTTATTAGCAACCACCTGCATTCTGTGTATTTACGTGCCAGGTGAAGGGCATCAGAAGCAGTACTTGGGATTTTCAGTGCCAAGACACCTGGTAAAGATCCTGAGAATGGAGCTGCTCTCAGCTGTAGGGTGCTCAAGTCTAGATGCAACCCCAGCTCTCCACACAGAGCCCGCACTAACTGTTCTTCAGAGCTTAGCAGCCAGAGGACATTTAAAAAAAAAAAAAAAAAAGTGGCCAACTTCTTACGATATTTGAATTAGGAACTGAGATCAGAAAAACACGGTTCTCTGTCTCAAGGGCTGACTTCTTTGAGAAGTTCAGACTATGAGTACTTAATATTTTCCCTTGGTACAAGTAGGCACCACCACATCTACGTTCTGATAACGAGCCTTGTCCACTGTCATCATTCTGACAGCAGCAGCACTGCAGAGACAGCCAGAGGAGGGGCAGTTCAGCAGTTGTGCTGCCCGAGGTGACCGTACTTTTACCTGGAAATGACCATGCTCTTGGAGGTGTACCCGAATTCTTGTATACGCAGGGTCCCACGAACCACGTTGCCAGGCATGCGGTACCACTGCACGGCAGACGCCCGGACACGAGCCAACAGCCCCACTACAAAGTCTGCCTTGTTCAACAGCTCGCTGCGTTTCCCTTGTGTGCTTCTGGGCGTATTTCAGAAATGCAGGCACCGAGACGCATATACACACAATAACCTAACCAACGTTTTTTGAACCTGAGAAGCAGTGTTTGTGGGAAAGAATGGCTGGCCAAGAAGCAGATGTTCCGGCTTTCAACTCTTCAGAAAAAAAAAAAAAAAAAAAAAAAAGGAGAGAGAAAAATCTGGTTACCCTTCAGAAGAAGAAACGTTTGCTATGTATGTGAAACATGTGCTTCCCAGTCCCTTACTGTTAAGTGCTCAGCAGCTGCTCCAACTGGAAGAAGCTCTGTGGACTGTGAATTTGCTTATCTATGTAAACAGGGTGTTGCCTCAGTTTGAAAACAATATTCTGGCTGAGAACAGGCTGCCGAGAGTGTGAGTTTAGATTAATTCTCTTAGCATTAAAATAAAGGAGCTTATTAAAACCAGAAATGCATGCAGAACCTAAAATTTGCCCAGACACAGCAAAAACACCAGCTCTAGCAGTGAGGAGGTTGCCACAGCTTTTGGGTTCAGCAAGTGCAGAGCAATGCTTTTCCTGAAACAGGAGCACGAGCTCTCTGGTCAGCTGCTGCAGGTATTCTCGGAGCGGAATGGAGAGATGCAAGGAGCAATAGAAAGAGAAGTAGAAAGGCAGTTGTGTATATGTAATAGGTGGGAAAAAAAAAAAAAAAAGGAAAGCCAGTGCAGGATGCTCCCATCCCACCTAAATTTATGTGTGGAGGGGGGGGGGGGGGGATTGCTTTTAAATTGAAACATATCATAAGAGAGAACTGCAGGTATTTCACGAAACCCTTTTGTGGAAGCAAGTTTTTCTTTACAACTACTGAAGAACTATAAATCTCCCAGTAAATTCAGAAAACAAACAAACAAAAAAAACCAACAAACAAACAAAAAACAAATCAGCCCACAAAGAGAGAGAGCTGAGAGAAGAAAACCCATGTTACAGAAGAACTGCTCACGCTCTCTTGAACGCAGACCCTGTTGAACCACATTCTCCGCTGAGGTGCTGGCTGCTTTGGGGAAAAGCACAGCTTCACCGAGCCTCACTGTACTCCACAGCAGGACACTGCATATCACCAGTCCAAGACCTGAACGATCCTACAGGAGGTGGAAAGGTTTTGTTCCAAACCTTTCCTTGCAGGGGAAAGGTTCGGAACCAAAGACCTGGAACAACATGGAAAAATTTGGAAAAAGAGCCTTTGTTGATCAAAATCTTCTACAATGTTTAATCGTTTTCAAAATAGCAGCCTTTAAAATCATTTTGGTAAATCAAACTGCCTTGAAGGTGATCCCCTAATGATATCTACCAAAATTCCTGGACAGTCTCTCTGTTTTCTCAGTATTGGCCCCATAGCTGAGATTTGCTTGCACTGAACTTTCACCTGCTCTTGTTTTCCTCAGCTCAATGCCTTTTTTCCCCTCAGCATTTCAGTGCCAACATTCAGTTTAATACTGAAACAAATGCGAAGGAAAAAGGCACCATTACCTTTGCTTCTTGTTTCACTTAAAATACATCAGCTTAGAGTGCGTTCAATAGCCACATCTTTTATTGTCAGTAGCAAGTAATCGTCTTTTGCACATCAAGAATCATATATCTTATATGTACACACCCAGATTACCAGCACAGCTAATGCAGCATCATAACATTAACTGTGATCTTGAAGTTGTATGAGAAGTGTCCTTACTCCTGCGCCTGAAGCAATCTCCTACCAAGCATGTACAAGCACCAGACCTACAAGGATGCACAAAAGCAAAAACATCACTTGTTGCAGGGGATTTGCTGCCTGATGGTAAAAGCAGTGATCCAGTCCTGGGAAAGCTCTGTCCTTGGGTCACAAAAGCAGAAAACACTCAGACTAAAGTCCCTCAAAATCTTTTCCTGTCTCTGGAGGGACCAGCAACAGACGCCTGGGAAAATGCAGAAGAAGAGGGCAGGTGTGTAACGCTGCTTCCCCACTGCAGCACCCTGAACCCCTCCAGCCACCAGCTCAAGCATTTCCAGAGCCAATGGTCTGTAAAAACTAGGCTGTTGGTTTTTTTTTTGATTAAATCTTCCCCATGAGCTAGAGGACGCATGATGCATCAGACAACAGAAACTACTGCAAGAAACTGAAAATGAGGTTAGTTCAGCGTTTGCACGAGTATTCCTGGTTTTGCCACTCAGCCGTGGTATCGTAGGAAATGAACGTGCAGAAAGAAACGTAGAAGTTGGAGTCACTTTTCCTAGTTGATTCACTGAAAACACATTTCTGTTTACCTTGCTTAAGCGTGTAAAAACTGCGTAATAATTATACAGGTAAACCATGAGATAAATTAGCAAAAGATTCCAGCCTGGAAAGTATGTGAAAAGAAATGCAGCCTTTTTTCCAAGAATCTCAACTTTCAAAAGTCCATAAATATTGCTTAAGGGTTTAGTTTTTTTTTTTTTTCAGTACGCTCTCCTGTACCTGCTCCATCAGAAGGGCATCAAAGTATTTTCCCTGGCAAACACCTAATTTATGAATAAATAAGTAGCGAGGCATGAGAAACTAGAATAATAAGGGTATGCCTTAAAGTCGGTGAAAGGGACGGCTCAAAGCCTGCCCAAATATCGTACCGACTCAATTTCCACGAGTGAGCCTGCCTCCAAGACAACAGCAGCACCGCACAAAGGGCTCTTTTATTCCTATGCCGGTCATCCTTGTTCTTCCTCCGACAGAAACAAAAACAATATATTTTCTATTAATTGGCCAAGAAACCCTCCGGGGCCCCAGACCTGTCCTGGTTGACTCGCTTAGACTGTGCGCGCCTGGGCGGACACCCAGCCAGGAGAACCCTACCCATCGCGCCCGGCCCCGTGGGCTGCTGCGGGATGAACAATCCCCCAGTGTTCAGCAGGCTCCAGGTGTCTCGGGGTGTCAGCTGCCCTCTGTTTATTATTGGTTTGCTGTGTACAGGGAGGCAGGCCAGGCCATCAGTAACAACTCTGTGCAAATGGGTCAGGGAAATGAAAATAAAGCCTGTGCAGCAGGAACCTTTAGGGGCTGGGGTTTTGCTGGCAAGGCCTGGCCTCATTCCTCTTTAGGTGCTACTTAAAAATTGCTACTTGTTTGACTTGGAAGCAACTTCACATGGCTGGGGCTGCGTGAGATATGCGTAGCAGGGAAACCAGCTGGAGGCAGGTGTGCTGCTTTTTTATTTCAAGTCGTACCGGAGGAACACTTCCTCTGCCCGGTTCTGAGGGGTTTGCTTTTTAGAAGTCTGTTTATATAATTTGTTTTCCAGCAGAGAAAAAATTACTGTAAAAATAGTGAAAGGATTTATTTGCATGACTTTGAAGTTGGGGGGCTTGTTTTGCTTTGTTTTGGTTTTTGGTTTGCTTTTCACAGAAAAAAAATGAAGAGAGAGAAAGACCTCTTACAATTGCATGAAGAATTATAAACAAATAACCTTCCAAATTCACAGTCTTTTCCTATTTTCCACTGGCCTAGGAGTAAAACACAAACCGTGCTGCTCATTCACTGCTGATACTGGTTGGAGAACCTCTTGCAGCTCCTTTTTTTCTTGGGGGGATTAGAGAACGGGACTCACATGTAGCTTTGGGACTAGCCAGACAGCTCAACTTGAGCAAACCAGATGTGTCTGAAGCCGCTGTTTGGGACATGGCTGAGAGCGCGTGTGGGCAGCGCAAACAGAGCACAGGCATGCTGGTCACGGGCCTGGGGATTGCAGCTGAGGGAAGGTCACTTACACAGACTGTCGAAAACACCTCGGGGAATTAAATGAGGAAAACAGATCTCCCCACTGACACTGCTGGCTGACCCCAGGCACCCCGGCTGGGTGCTGTGCGGGGCTTTCGCTACACACTACCCCTACCAAAACTCTTCCCCCAGCATCAGGGCTCTGTCCCACCATGCACGGAGTGCCTCCACACCAACCAATATACACAGCTCAGAGTCACGTTGTTCTCTACAGACATAACCTGTGCCCCCACTGGGGTGTCTCGCCGCCTTGGTGAGCACTGCTGTGAGGACCCACAGCATCAGTCGCTGGGGCAAGCCAGATTCTGCCCTGTCTTACCGTAAGGAGATGCATGCATGCGACATGCGACTCATGGTGATACCAGAATGGCCTCTCTTTGTACCAGACTAATGAGACATGTACCTTAAAGAAGGCAACAAGATATATAAAAATTAGCAGCTTTCCTCTTCAAGGGCAGGGGCTGAAATGAATACATCACCCCCTCTGCTCTGGGGCTGTCTCTACTTCCCTAATAACTTCAAGACAACAACCCTGTTGACATAAGTGTATGCTTCTCCAAAGCCTCCCCTTATTATTCCTTGGCCTTAAGGGCAGCTGGAAAACTAGCACTGCCCGGCAGGTGCAGCGGGCTGAGCATGGCTAACATCTACAGTGATTTTCTTCTTTTAAAGGAGCACAACGAGCTCTTTCCTGACTTTCCTCAGAACAAGGTACACATGGGCACAGCTTCTGAAAGCAGATACAATGCCACTTCTCTTGATGCCAGTTCCAAGGAAACCTGGAAGAGACAAGAGACAAGGACCAGAGCATGCAGAAATTAAAAGCCAAACCAAACCAAAAAAAAACCCCACACAAGAGTAACATACAAAACCCAACAGAGTTGGACTCTAGTTACAATGATGGGGGACTCTGGTAGCTGCTGTCAGCTTTGTGAACATTTGCAATGCGATCACATGCACACTTGAACTTTCCTGAAGTTACTAGATCGGGAGGACCTTTGCAAAAACTCCTGCCAGATAGAATAAGCATCCACTGATGGCTCAAGATGGTTAAAAAACAGCTTCACTGAGGTCATTCAAAACAAAGCTGAGGTTCTTGGCCCTAGAGAGCTGCACAAAACTTAAAAAGCAGCTGAAACATCCACCAAAGTCCTTGAGCCTCTACAAAGGAACAAGACAAAATGAACAAAAAGGAGAAGGGGCAGGAAAGGAAATAAAGCAAAGCAGAGGAAAAGTGTTTTGCTTTTCATGTAAGAAGGTTTAGAGGCTTTTGATCGTAATGAAAGCATATTCGTCTTTTCTTGTCACCAGGCAGAAGGCAGTGGGGCCGTTCATCTCAAAATCCTAATTAAAACAGGTTTGATATACATCTGCCTGACTGGCCACGGTGTGCTCAAGGCAAAAGACTTCTCAACGGCACCTCTGACTGAGCTGAGCTTTGGCCTCAACTCTAGCACAGGGCAAGCCCAACCCAGCCAGTGCACCCACCTGCAGCGGCTCCCTTGCCCCAAATGCTGCTCCGTGGGGGGGGAGGAAGGGGGGAGGGATTTGCAACCCTAACAACTTTCTTCCCCCCTGCCTCCCCCCAACCTTTTTTTTTTTTTTTTTAATTCAGTGACCTTTTAAAAAAAAACACCTGTCTAAAGAACACTCTTTCCTGGTATTTGTCAAGCATATTTGAACAGATTTAACTGCAATGAATGTCATGCCTCCAACTATTGAGCTGAACATGTCGTTCCCAAAGGTTTTTATTTATTTATTTTTTAAATGATGTTTACTGAAACATCCATAAAATCCACTTGGCAGCCACAGAGCTCAAGTCTCAGCTGTATACCCTGTGTGCCCCATACCACTGGTACTGCTGGGAGCAACCAGGGAGAATTCTTCATTTTTGTATAGGCTGGGTTATTTCTTTTCTGATTTCAAGGGAAGAGAAGAGGCCAGCTCCATGAGCTCAAGGTTCTGCACAAATGTAATGTGGAGCAGTGTTAGGCTCTGGAAGAACTCAGGAGTTTGCAAACTCTTCAGGCTGGGGAGCTTTTAATAGCACCTATTGTTAAGCTGCACAAGGTGTTTACTTTGTTATTAATAAATATCAAATCCAGTGCCCAGAGAAATGGTTCACACAGCATCCTGTGTACTTTTCCTGCTTTTTCCCTTGGGCATAGCACCCAGGTTCACTTCATGGGTTCTGAGGAAGGCATCTGCAAACACAGCTTGCTTTCTACAAAGTTTATTTCTCTGTTGCTATTCCTGCTAATAAGACTTTTCATCAGGTGAAGCCTATTTATTTAATTTAAGGAAAACACTTGAAGTACTTTCAACACCACTGAAATCTACCTGCTTCTGTCACAGGAGGTGAAACACTAATTAATCCATCCAAAGGGAAATGATCAAATGGGGGAGGTTCCTTGCAGAGAGCGCAATCAGAGTATCAATATTCAACATAAAGAGAAGACAGAACCAGGATTAAAAAAAAAAAAAAAAAAAAAAGAAAAAGCATCCTAGACTGACCAAACACTTATCCCAAAAGTTCATGTTGGAAACAAAAACACAACAAGAAAAATCCCTGAACACATCCCACTTACTGTCTGCAGAAGATGAAGGTCTGGCTTCTGAGCTGATCCTGCCTGAATCGTGCTCTCTGGATGCCATTTAGCACAAAAGTAGGACAGCGTGGGATCTTATTTGGGAAACATCGTTAAAACCGCAGCAGCCATTTGCAAGACGCTCATCATGCTTAATGCTGCTTCTAGGGCAAGGTATAAGCCTTCTCTCGGGCCACAATTCCTAGTTTAAGTCTTCACTTTGTGGTTGAGCTGTTGCTTATGCACTCACCTGTGGCATCTGTAAACACTACATGCCATGGAAATTACAACAAAAGCAAAACCTCATAGCCCAATTGTCCCTGGTTTTGCTGTGAAGCTCATACAAAGATCACGAGAAAGATTGCTCTTCATGACAGATGTCAGGCCAAGCTGTGACACTCACAGCTCTTCTCATGAAGTCCACAATATGCACAGAATTGGCACCGCAGTGACTCCATTCCCACCCAGCCCCATGTCGTGCATCTGTTTTTTTGTTTTGTTTTGTGCTTTTTTTTTTTTGACAGGACATAATTACTATAGAAGAAACTCCTCATATGGTGAGAGCAAAGCAGGCTCCCTCACTAAGCACTTTCTGACTGATGCAGGGTGATTAACCCCCTTGCAATGCACACTTAGTCCCATCAGCGTGATGCCAGCATGGCAAATCAATGTGCCCGGCATACAATGTGAGCTGCGATGTAGCACAGCCACGCCATGCGGATAGGCTCCATAAAGGTGATAAATCCTTGGCAAGCATAAAGCTTCGAATAGCAGCAGAGGCTGGAAGGATGCCTGAACACTGACAGCCTTCTGCCAAGAGCTAGGTTAAGTTAGGGCAGCAGAGAGATGGGTGCCATTTGCAAGAGCAGTGGTCAGAAGCCCTGCAGCAAGTGTCCTCCCCGCCTCTCAGTTTGCGGATCGGTTTCACCAAAGTCCCATTCCCTGGCTGGTTAAAAACAACTCATCCCTCCCAGCCATGCTCCCAAGAATGCCCATCAAGCCAAGCCGAGCCACCAGCAAAATCACAGGACAGAGCTCCCTTCCCATGTAATTACAGGGCGGTGCCACTGGGCAGATGGCTCATGCAAAGCTTTGGCAGCCCACAATTAAGCAGAAGAATCCTGCAGCAAATGTGGTTAGAAAGAAAGAAAGAAAAAGTTTGCCCAAAATTTGACAGAACTGCCTATAAATAGCTATAGGGCCCTGTCAAGCACATCTTTGCTGTAATTTCTCCTAAAATATCATTTCAGTGGGATTCAGTCCCATGTGTATGCTTTCTGTCAGAAAATAGCCGCACTAATGCATCTTAAAGATGTCTCACTGCACTCTGCCTACCATCTGGAAGGTATGCTCGTGGATTTACAAGGCTTATGTGAAGCATAAGTCAGTGGTTAATCCATTTGATTGTAAATCATGTGACTACGTACTGCGACCACATTAAAACTCTGCCATGAATGAAAAAAGGGAAAACTACAGCTAACCTACAATTTTGGTTGACTGAATCAAGCCTATTCCATGGACTCACAAGCATTTGGTCCCAGATCTGTCATAGAAAGGAGATGCTTGACAGTCACATCTCTAATGACTTACATGTGTAGCTCCTGGAGCTGATGGGCTGGGGACTTTTTTCCCCTCAACACTTACTTACTTGACAAAGGAAAAACAGACAAAACTGAACACCAGCATTTTGAAGGGTGCTGAAGTGGGAGAGACTTGTAGCACAGCTGCAGCCTTAGGCTAATGGTAGAAAACTAGTAACGAGGTTAAGGCTTAAACATCCACAACAAGACTTTTGGTGACTCCACACCCCAGGAAGAACCAACGTTACACTGATGGCAAAGCTAAAGCAAACACTTTGCCTTACTACTTCTACTGTATGTTGACAGTCTCACACCTGTCAGCCCTGACCAAGGCAATCTGCTTACAATTTTTACAGGCCTTGTGAGCATCTATTTACTCCCTCTGCAAACTACCCAGGCTGTGCAAGGCTGCCCCTGAAATGCAGATCTTCCTGCCCTCGTGCACCATCACAGCTACTTTATGACCTGTGGGACAGCAGTGCTACTGAGATCATCTCCCACATGCAAGTCACAGTTCCAAGAGGAAAAACCCCACAGCTGACACGTATGGCCCATGGGGTGCAGTGCTGGCTCTTCTAGAGAGCACAGGTCATCTGGGATTTGCATGGGGCTCAGGAGAGCCAAGTCCAGTCTTTCCACCCAGAGGCCGCAGCTGGACTCGCTCTCCTGCAGCAGACCAGCACCTTACCAGTCACTGCCACCATGCTGGGCAAGCCCAGGGGGGCAGGCAGTGCCAAAATTGCTGAAAGCAGCATCACACCTCGCTGCACTTGCAAGGGGAAGGCAGGTTTTCCTAGGGAAGCTGCTCACCACTACTAGACCATCTTCACGCTGCTGCTCACCCAAGGCTCTTCACTGGCACTGCTGAACTGTCCCCTCGCCTGTCCAGGCTGAGCAGCACTCCTCTAACCTGAAGCCCCCTAGAAACTAAGGCTGTCATACATATCTCACGGCATCACAAACTATTTACTTTCTGATATCTTGCCCCAGTCCAAACTTCAGCACTCCACCTCCCCAGAACACTTTATTTTAGGCAAGCTATGATCAAAAACTGCAGCGTGTGTTGTGCTGCCAACTGGTTTTACTGCAGAAATGGAAAGTGAATTCCTATCTGGAAGGGAGGCGAGGAAGGCAGTGGGAAGTCCTCTCCAGAGGACTTGGTTCTAAGGGCTTCCCCTTCACATCTTGATGATTTCCTCAGAGGTTCTTCCAAAGACGGAAGTACTCCAACATCAAAGCTGGAGAAAACCGCACTGCTGTGCTTCTGTTTGGCTCCTTTATCAGAGCAGTAGAGCACTACAGAATACTCAAAGGCTCGCATTAATTAAACATCAGTGTCACTAGGACAGAAAACATTACCTAAGACTCTATTTATGGGACCCGCTTTGCTTCTACTCAGAAAAGATATGTGACTGGAGGGGGAAGAAAGAAGGGAAGGAGAGAAGGCAAAGAGAGATGTTACCCTCCACTAGTTATTTAAAGACATGGAAATAAATCTTAAATCAATTCAGTCTCACCATCAAACATCTAACCTCCATTAGCTGAGAAGACAGAGGCTTCTTAGGGGGAAACAGACTTCCAAGCACACAAAGAAACACCCACACCACCCCTTCTCACAAATTTCACCACAGCCTTCCTTTCAAATCCCTTTTATGATTCAGTAAAATATCTCTTTTTTTTTTTTTTCCAAACTCAATTAATAGTCATCATATATATGGCTGCACCGCCTCAGAGCAAAACAAGGACATGCCTACGTCATGTTAGACACCGCAGATCTATGCACAGTAGCAGAAAAGCACTGTTTTCTGATGATTTCTTCCAAGTTAATTTAATGATCTGAGCCTCTCTTCCATGCCTCTGGCCTCGTCTGAGAATCCCTCACTCTCCCCTCGCTTCTCTTTTGCACTGTGGCTCCCGTTCTCTGCTGGTAGCATTTACTTGCAATTTCTAGTTAGCCACTTACTCAAGAGTGCAGGAGATTGGATCGCAGCCCAACAGTGATATTTGCATAGCATTGTTCCCATTTTCTGACTTCTTTTCTAATTTTACAAATTTTTTGGGCTCTTTTTACGGTTCACTGGAGACCTGGAAGGAGATACCACGTTGCCAGATTTCAGGATTTTGCGGTGAGCTCCGTGGTACTTCATGTTGCCCCAGTGCCTAGAGCAATGATTAATAAGGCTCTCCAATTTCATACAGAGAAACCAATATCCTTCAGCCCTGGAAAGGACAGCCTGGAAACTTGAACTAATGTTAGGGGTTCAGCAACGAACAGCTAAATTATGATTAGAAAATATCTCAGCACTATCAAGTCAGTCTCAGGATTTATGAATATTTGGGATTGGCAATTTCAGTAATTCTCCGACATTTGAAGTAATGGCTTGAATTCTGGAGGAAGGTGTACATGAGGTAGGGAAACATGCATTAGCTGTGACAAGCAGATTGTGCACACACATACTGTATGCCATACAGCTTGATCCCTGCCCATGATTAGAGCTCCTGGACCATCTACAACCACATCCCTAAATCACAAGAGCAAAGCTTGATTGGGGATGTCAGTGGATGGAAGCAGAAGTACCTTCTAGACAGAAGTGGGGCTACAGGATTTAACCCCTTGCAAAGGGAAGAGGAAAGAACTTAGAACTACTGAAATCCGTTTCATTCACCTGTCTCTGAATTCGCCTTGGCAGACGAACCTGTCCTCAACAAGATGCATCAAGGTGCCTCCTCCCTGCACTGCCTGCATGACATGCTGCATTCAGCCTGTATGAACTCCACACACCTGACATCTTCCTAGATTCAATTGTGTGGTCTATCCCCTTACATGGAAAGAAAGCAGAAGTAGACCAGAAATCTTTTGATAGAAGTATCTATCTACATTTCCAATGAAATAAAACCAGTAACTCCACTGAAGTCTCCCTTCTCAGGAGGGCTGCCAAGGCACACCTTGCTTGCTTATGTCAGTAAAACTCCTCAGTGATTAACTTTAGTGTGAGATTCAGCTTAAAATCAAAACTACACATTTGAAAATACAAGCAGACAAAAGATATCCTAATAAACATAAGCTCCAGTTTAAAAAGGAACTGATTTAATCAGAAATTATTTCAAATGTTTAACAGCTTATTGAAACACATCTGAAACCATATAGTTCACTTTCTGTATGTCCTTTCTGCTACCTAAAACCATTTGTTCCTACTGGCTTCATTTGACTTTGCTTGTATTTCTCGTCTGAAATCATCATCCACTTGTTGATTGGTGTGGACTATTATTTCATGTGAGAAATAGAGCCTGTGAGGTCTTATATGAAGAATCAGCAAAACCACTAAAAATTTTAGGAGGTGCTTTTTATGTCAAGGGCCCCACAGAGCAAGTGAAGAGACATGGGAGATAATAAATGTGATAAAGGGGGACAGAGTGGAAATCAGGCATATATCACCTATACGGGGGCTGATAGTTTTCAGAAGGGCAGTTACTCTGTAAATAAATGGGAACTGTGTGTGGATCAAAGCTGCCTGATACTTAAGCATAAATATTCCCCAGAAAAGCTGAAACGACCAGAAAGGGTAGAAAACTGTTTGGTTCAAACAGGTTTGGGGCCATTCAGCTGCAGATGCTGGAGCAAACCCCAGCTGCTGCTGCAGCAGGCCCTGCCGTCACATGGGGTTGTGCTTTCTGAAGGAAGCGGAGCAGTGTGGCTGATCCCGCTGATGGTCCCTAGCTCCTGGGAGGACAGGTCTGCGTGTGGTTTTGGGCACAGACAAATCCACCTTGCGCCATGGGCTCGATGGGTGCAGAGGCAGCAAGGGGGCTGGTGAGATATGCCTGGAGGATAACTGAGCAAGTGAGGCAGAGCATGGGTGTGCGTGTCCAGGGCAGGAGGCATGCCTCAGTACCTGCAGGGAATGGGAATGGCTGGTACCTCAGCCTTCACAGGAGCAGAGTGACTGTCTTGGCCTTGCTACAGACCAGAAGAGTCTGCTTGGACAGCTGCTGTAGTGCTGTCACTGGACTTGAAACCCCCGAGCTAGCTTCCTTTCTGAAGGCTGTTTTCATGCCCCTATAACGATACGTTTGGTTCCAGCTCTTGTTCACAACAGAGCAGCCATTGCTGCACAGGTACCGTAGGAGTCCAGGAAGCATCAAAACAATGGCTGAATTCAAATAAAAATAGATCAGATGGGGCTATCAGATCCTTAAGACTCCACAAAAACTGTTTTATTTAAGTAGAAGTCAAATTTCCTTAAATAAAAAATCTAGTAAGTACCCAGATATTTCTTCAGTTAACAAAACCAGCACAGCACCACCTCTGATTGCTTGAAAATTTGCCATGTTGATCCTACCAGAGTTAAATCAGAGCAGCTTTTGCCTCATCCTAGTCTCCTTTGTTGTAAGAACCTCATTAACTCTTTGAGAAGTTCATCAACTGCTGTACCTTGACAGTCACTCCCAGCAGTACAATAGACTAGGTGTAATCCTGTGGAGTAACAGCAGGAAATGCCTACTGTGGAATTACACATCGTGATGTTCTTGATGATGTTCTCTGATAGTGCCCTGGCACCTTCTGAATAGATTTTCACATCAAAGAATTGCTAATATAAACATACTTTGTTTACACTGCTCCTCAAAAAAGGTTGTTCAACATCTTCTAAACATCTATAAATCACTGATCAGGCCAACTTCTACAACAACTAACTCATCCTGATTCCAAGTTTAGAGTTCAAAACACGCTCTCTGATTCTAGCTAAATCACAAACCCTTAAATCAATGCAATGCTCCAGCTGACACACCACTTGAGATTTTAACAAGAGAACTATGATAGTTTTAAAAGGTTTGTAGTGAGGAAAATGCCAAGCAGATGGTTGCTCTTAAGGTTCTGTGGAATAGAACTAGACTAAATAGCCCTTCAGCTTTGGAAATCATCCACACAAGCTAGTGCATCTGATGTAAAAATTCTGATGTGCAACTAACTCACTTATTAATAGGAAAAAGAAAAAAGAAAAAAAAAAAGCAGTGCAATGCAGCTCAGGTAGGGATACAACTTTCTGAAACAGACATAAAAATAAGGAAAAGAAGTTAATACCAATGCTTCTACCTTTCCATGATAACTACTGTACATTATAGCCCATACATTTTGGTCCAATATTGTAATCATCCCTCTTTAAGAGATGGTTTTCTTCCTCAACTTTACTGATTGTTTTTGATATTGCAGGTGCTTGTGTTGACAGAGGGTTGTTTGCTGGAAGATGGCAAGCAGAGCACTAGCTGCAGGGGGACAAAAGAACAGCACCTCTGGGGGAGGAACTGAATATGTCAGAGTCATGATACCTGGGTCACAACTGTATTATATACGGTCAGCAATGTACAGTACATATGGCAAAGACATATGCATTGGGGCTGGGGAGCAGAAGGCCAGCCACCATACAATAATTTATTCCAAGACTGGTTTTGTGCATAAGTGGCGCTCAGTGCCTGCGAGCAAGATATTAGCTTCTCATACTTCTCAATATTTCATTGAATAAATGCGCACATTTGTTGGTGGAAAGCATTTTCTCTGAATACACTGCAGTCCCTGACAACGCTACTGCAGTAAGGTAAAACATGGCTTTGGAGAGCAAAGTCACTACATATACTTCATCCTCGGTCATGTGTGCCAGCATGGTGCCCCCAGATCATCACACAAACGTATGAACCCCTAAGCTCAGAGAAGAGTGTTTTGATTCTGGAAACAAGACTATTAAGCAAAGAAGTTACAATTAAAACAGGAACTGTGGTTAAAAAGGACTCCTTGCCCAAATGCAAAACCCCCTCACACTCACCTTGTTAAGATCCCCTTTTGATCAGTTTTTCCTTTGCAAAATTATCTTTTTAGAAATGAAAGGAGGAACCTTCAGGGAAAAATTCAGACAGAGCTCAGTGCTAAATATGTCTTATGACAAAATTAAGGACAGAACCATTACAAAACCTCTCCTTCAGACAAAGAGAACGGAAACAGAAAACTAAGGAAATGAAGAAAGGCCTCACCAACTGCTCAGCTGGCCTCTTACTTTCTTGCTCACTGGTCAGTCAGTTTCAGACAAACACTAAAAAGGCTTTGGAACTCATTCTTAATCCAAATCTAAATAGGGAATCTTTACCTGGCCTATCCATAGTATAAATTCCATACTCCTGTCATAATAAATGATATATTACTTTTTACATAAGTAGCATAGCAGCTAAGCTAAGTACTATATATAGCTGAGTTATTGCCCTCAAATTCATGAAAGTATAAACATTGACAGATTACTTTTTTCCCCTCATCACTTGACTTTGAAGCGAAGTCAAGCATGGCTCTTGATCAAGAACGCACTTGTACACCTGAGCATACGTGTGCACAGGCCCAGAGGAAATGTTAAACACAGTTCAAATAGAAGCACGGGGATTTCCTTTTAGCTAACTCTATTAGCCATGCTTACTTTTTTCAAGACTAATTTTCCAGAAGAACTAAAATGGTTAGGTTGTCACTGAGCACCCAACCCAATATTCATGCAGCGTATTTAACACTTCTCTACACGAAGTTGCACTTGGGGTTCCTGCTGAAAAGCATCTTAAAAACAAGCAAACAGCAGCAGAAGAGACAAGGCAAGTCAAGAGAACTGTAGAACTGCCTCATTGTGCCAGCTTGTTTCCTTGGCACTGCAAATTTGATGCAAAAAAGGGTCGTTCCTGCTGTCCTTCCCTAACTGACGCTGCCCAAGGGAGTGCAATTGACATTCCTACTTGGGAAGGTCAAGCAAAGAAAGCTGAGACGATTATTCTGACGGGTAGAAAAGCAATCTGCAAAACCCTAGCACAAAGCTAAAGCTATAGCATGAAGTGCCATTCCCCAGGCTGATGTGCAGCAGCTGTATGAGTGGAACAGGTGGAAAAGAAATGGTTGGCAGAAGAAAAAGATCAGGTTTACAACCAAAATCAAGTTTTCTTGCACACTAACAGAGGTGTTGTTTGCTGTTCCTTTGTATTATTAGTTTATTTACTTGAGAGAAAAGGCTGACCATGTATTTCAATGGCATGGTATAAAACCACAACCTGTTACTTTCACCAGCAGGGACATGATCCAATTTCTTTCTTTACAGGTTCTACCAGTTTCCCTGCACCGTTGGCAATGAATTTCCCTGTTCTTTCTTTCTGAGTATCACCTCACGCAAGTAAAAGTCTGCATGCCTCTGGTGGCTATGTCTCTGCACTGGCTGCAGCTGCATTCAGTGACAGGTTACGGGCAGAGGCAGACAAATCCGTGGTGCTGAGTCCAACTCTGAAGGTCCATCCCCCTCTGCAGAAGCATCCTGGCTGCATCGCTTCCAAATGCAAATCCCACTCGTGTCCTGCGGGAGCCGTCCAGCAGCCCCTGCCTGGTGTCCGAGACTGCAGCAGTTAGCAATGCTCAGCTCAAATAACAGAGCTATGAGCCACCCCAATGCAACCTCAAATTGGGGTATTTTCTTCTTTGCCTGATTTTTCTTAGTCAAACCATAACATGCTTCTTAGGGTCAAAACAAAAACAAACGCCTGATTTCCACACGAAAACAGAGAAAAAAAAGCTAAGTGCACACAGGCTAAACTGAGAGCATCAGTCTGAGTTTCCAACAAATGGCTGAAGCCTACTTTCTAATCATCTGAAACAAAACTGTAAAACCAGGAATGCTTCCAAGAGCACCCAAGTGCATTAGGAGCCTCATGGATGGCTCCACACAAAAAAGAGCAAAAAGGCTTTTCCCGCTGTCCGAGGATGCAAGAGGCCTCCTCAGGCACGCTTTCCTGGCACGCTGTCCATTTTCAGGGTGCAGCATCCCACCCAGCAGGTGTTCCTACGGCCTTGATAAGGAAGCATTTGGAAAGCGACTGCAGAAACACCAGGACGATATACGCTTGTGGCTTCGCCCAGCATCAGCTGGAACTTGCCTTGTAGAAACCTCATTATCTCTTTGAATGTTTGTTAGCTGCTGCACTCAGTCTTTCGCACCAGCGTGACAGAGAGGTGTAATCTCTTAAACAACAGCAGAAAATACCTACTGGAGAATTAAATGTGATGATTTCCTTTGATGATACCCTGCCACGCGATAGGATATTTTTTCACATCAAAGAATTCACACTCATTTCTCACATATGGACTCCTCGGGCAGACAAGTCCTAAATCCCATTTGCAAAACAATTCTCGACCTTGAAACCAGGGATTCATTGAAAGGACGTGCATGTCCAAACGACTTTTTTGAAATGAAAAGTGGGTTCCTCAGTCTCTGCTAAGCAATGTGGTAATCCTGATTAGCAGTATTTTCCAAGTAATTACACTTAGAATAACAATGTTAATAAAAGCAGCAAATAAGAGGGCTCCTAGGATAGTTCCATCATGCATAAGTTGAAATTCAAATAAAAGCTTCTGGAATTCATACTAGCATACAGTTTTTTGTTTTGTTTTGTTTTTTTAAAAAAAGTTAACTTGAATGTACTTCACAATTCAGCTAAATCAAAGCAAATCTTATTCCCCTGAAGTCTGATCCAATGTCAGTTGATGTAAATGAGCATTAGTTGAATGAGTAAATACCTAAGTGCATTCAGTCCTGGTGCCAAATTCACACATGGCATAACTTGTTGATGAATTTGCCTATATGGGTCATCAAGAAAATATTTTCTGATTCTTTGCAAGAATAACACAGGTGATTCATCTCCCTGGAAAAGTTATCAGTTAAACAATGATACCTACACTACAGAATTTAATTCCTTTTAATTTTCCTTGTCCTGACACATGTCACTGTTAGACAAAAGATCTGGCACAAAAGGTTTTCTGGGAAAGGCTGCAATTTATTTAGGTGAACATCATATCCACCATTCCCACTTGCATCGTCAGGAACATCTTTCACTCCCTTTGAACTGAAGTCCCCAGTTGGCTCAACCTTTTGTTTTGGCAGCCCTCTAAAGAAAGGTGATTTTTAGCTACCTTGATTGACTTGAATTTAATCCTGTAACTCATACTTCAGGGAAGTTTGTTTCTTTACAGTATTCCCTCAAACCTGTTGAATAAGCAAATGTCTCAAGACATGCCAAGTATGTATTGTTATCTCCATGTGCTGGAGATAACCAAAATTTCTTTCTTTCCCTCCTTTTTTAATCCCCTCCCCCCCCCCTTTATTTATTTATTTTTTTCTTTTAGAGAGTCAAAACCAAGCCTTTCCAGCACAGACCTAGAGCCCAACCTGCACCGTGATTTCCCAGGAAACCAAAGCCAAGAGCTTTCTTCACTGGGAACAATTACAAAACTCCATTCACCCAATGTATACAGGGTTCTTTAATACCCCAGAAATTCACCTTATCTTTCGACTAGTCTCAAACCGCACCTACAATTATAACAAGCTACCCTGATACGGATCTTTAGAGCTTGTGCTGCTGACGTGCATGCCATCGGGCACGCACGCGGGGCAGAGGTAACCCAGCAGAGCGGCACCGAGTTAGAGGGCAGCCAGGGATTCGTTCGCTCACTCTCCCCAGAGGCAGCCACATGCACACCGTGCCTCACACCATGCCCAGGAGAGATGAAGCGATAGCGGCCCTGACGGTTTCGGCTCCCTCAGCAGCGCGTGTTTCAGTGGCTGACCCGGCAGCAGACACACTGCCAGCTGCAGCCCTCTGTTCCCACCGCTCACCCAGAGAAAACATGCAAGAACCGGCAAGTCGGAGGCCTCCATCGCAAGTGCCCTGCACAAAAGATAAGCTGAGGAGACTGAGGCATCCCTTTGGCATGCTTTGGCTGCTGGTGCTGTTGCCTGAGAAGGAGGGAGCGGGTGCCCAGCTGCCTCCCTCTGGGCCAGCGGGCAGCGATGGAGCAGCGATCTGACAGCAGGTCGGTGCCGGGCCAGGGCGAAGCAAGGAGGTGCTGAGGGCAGGGAGAGTTAGATTCGATTTTCCTCCACATGTGCAGCCTTCACGCAAATAACCAGCTAATGCCAAACGGCCAGCATTTGTGTCCACTTAGTAGCAGCAATTGCCCATGCCAATTTTTGAGTTTGTGTCCAACAACCCAGGGCAGGGAGAACTCTACCTCTTGTCCTGCCTGTCCTCTGCCTTCCCACACATCCTCTCGGCTGGACTTTTACGCAGCTTGGTGTGTTGCATGTTCATAGACTGTGCAGCCCAGATACCTACAAGCTCATTCCTTACATCTCTTCAGGAAGAAACTTGGGGGATTCTGTATGTAACAGTTAAGGAAGGAAGGATGGAACAATGGGGTTAAGGGGGGATTTTCTTCACTGCTTTAATTGCCCCACCTACCCTCAGCCCCCTGCCCATAAGTGTAACATGAACCTGCCATGCCAAATATTTAACTTCAGAATCACCTGAAATGCCTCTCACCCGATGAATGGTTTTGGAGATTTTTTGTCTGCACCAAATAACGGTGCAGTTTCATTCTTTACAACGTCAGCAAAGCTCCTGAAAATAGCTTAGACCCCCAGTTAAGGTGAGAGTATTCTATTAACCATTGCTACAACACTGACCCAAACAAACGCACACATCCTTTTTGCCTTTGCCCACTATGCAACAGCTACAGATCGTGTGTTCACCAATTTTAAGCATTTCAAAACATTTTTGTGATGGTCTTGACAATCTTCCAGTAAAAAGCAGCTGTCAAAATCTATCGTACAATAGACTAGCAGACCTCCTCCACGCTGCTGCTATAATTAGGTGTTGGTTTTTCTTTTTTTTTTTGTCTTTAAAGCAGCCTGCAGAGAATTTAATTTTCAGCTCAGCTAAATAAAATATTCAGAACACATTAAGTCCATAATTATATTTCAATTTGAGAAGAATGTGTTCTACTCAGAAGAAAGCAGCAGTTTTTGTGGCAATTTATTTTACCTTTCACAGCTTCTGAAAGCCAAACCCTCAGAGTAACTACAGCTCACAAAGTATGGAGGAATCTGGGACCTCTTTCCAATGTGAGCTCGACATTCTCACGTCCCTTTTACAGCATTACTTTATAAAGTAGAGGCTCTGAAATGCCTACACTTCAACTTTCTTCTGACACACTCTTGATTTCAGTTAAGTAGAGAATTCAACTCCACATCTCCATGGACATGACAGAGGCAGAATTTACAGAAAAAAGGGTAGATTCCATTAGAGTCTTGCTGCTTGTGCTGCACTGCTTTCCTTTTTTTAGCTTCTCAGTGCAAGCCTCTGAAGAACTTTGTTTGCAAAATAAAGGTAACCTTCTTTAGCAGTTGTTCATCAGAAAGAGGACGGTGATAAACCACAATCAAGTACTGTCATTGAGTATTGGCAATAGGGCCTTTCTCCATCCAGTCTCTCTTTGTCCTTTCCTCCTCCAGTCCAGTCCACTTTCAGCTTACTGTGGCACCACTTCCTAATTGTTAACAGTACTTTAATACCTTTTTGGTCTGTGTTTTTTTTTTTTTTTTAATAAGTTTACTTCTCCAGCAATAGAGCTGTTCAAGTCACTAGTTTTTCTCCTTGGTACCAAGGCTCCAGGTAACTTCAGCTGGCTACTCCAGCTGCTGACTCCTCCTCAATGAGGGATAGCAAAGTGAGGGTAATGTCAACCCCAAACTGCAGTGCCTAAGTGCGTACCCCACAACTTCACTTCCTTTGAACAGAGCCTGTCATTTGTTGAGAGACTAAATATTTCAGTCTTCTCTGTTTGAAAGGAGACAGGTGGACGACCAGTGCCTCCACCCTCACCCTTCCAAGGACATGCTGACTGCCCTAGCTCTTCCAGCAACACAACAGTGCCAGAAAAGGATGACTAGTTGATTAGAAGAGAAGAAGCAGAGCAAAACCAAATGGTTCTTGTAACAGAGGAAACTCTGGGAGTTTTGCAGGGCTGTGTAAAGCGGTTATAACAGCTGCTAAGGAGAGCAAGCTATTGAGCTAGCAGAAACATCCACTTCATAATCAATTTCTGTATTACTGGACCGGCTCAAAGATTTAACACCATTTTTCTTCAGCTCCCTCAGTCAGTCCTAGCCAAAATCCAGCCAGACTGGCCAGGTAGAGTCCCGTACCAGTGAGAGATACCAGTACAGTACTTGGTGGGGATCCACTGCATCATTTGTAACTGAGGCACCCAGCTGCCCTGCGGGGAGGCTGGGGAGAAGGCAGAGGGCACCCATGGCCCAGGACCAGCCTTGGATGTCACTAAGGGGAAATTCTTGGGGGTGTCTGAAAGAAGAAGATATAAATTTATGTCTCTCTCTCTCTCTCTCTTTTTTTTTTTTTTTTTTTTCAATCAGCTTAGCCCTCAACTTAAAGGCATTTTATGCCTATGGAAATTGAGCCACACACCAAGCCTAAAGCGCTCCATCTATCTTCACCCTTTCTGAAAACACCATTGACAAACTGGTACCTGTTCCAAGCTGAGACCTCAAGGCTCACTCCAGCGATGGATACAGCACACAAGCAGAGCATGAAAATGGATGGAATCACATTGTTCAGCTCCACTGTGGGAACACAGCACCATTAGCATGGCCAAGACTCCCTGGATTACAAGACAAAATACCACGGAATACCAGAGGACCAGGTCAAAAATCATCTCTCCTGTTTTCAAGGTGAACAGAAACTATAGCCTGGTCCTAATTTTTCACTGACTGAACCTGGATTTTTTTTCTGCCACTAAAACATGTTCATTAACTTCAGTAATTGGCAAGTGTCATGCATATGCATGTCAACATTCCTGCTACAGATTACTTTACAAAATAATTAAGTTTTGAGTACTGACATTTTAGTCAAGTTCCACTGAACCTAACAAGAAATTTACTTGAATACGGATGAAGCCCAACTGATTTAATGTATAGATTTCCCTACCGGAAACTCAAATTGCTGTCTGGCACCTCCCTGTGTGCATGCATCAGGGCCGGTCCCCCAGCTTCATGGCATGGCCCTGACTCAGCACAACACCCATGCAAGCGCACGAACACAGTGGGTGCCCGGGGCAGCAGCATGGGTCGGGAGAGTCCTGTCAGCTGTTGTTTTCAAAGATGCTTAGGATTTAAGTGGCTTGAGAATCTGCATTTACTGAGCATGAAATGAGATCTTCACGCTCGGGCTATTACAAGGATTCCAGTCAGTTACAAGGATTCCAGTCAGGTTCCAGGAAGTAAATGCTGGAAATGCAGGACTGGTCATGATGGCCTTCACACGCCATTTGTAGGGCCAAATTCACCCACCCTTGTTATCATTCCGGTGACTACCCCAGAGAATACTTTGGTTCAGTGAATTCCATGGATGCATGAAATATAAATTATTTTTATGCAAATGATGGCAATCATGTTCTGTATCTGTCTCTGGGCATTTTCCAAGTCCAGGAAGCCAGGAGCACATAGCGAAGCCTGCAAGGAGCGTTGCTAATCATGCATGCAGCAGAACACCTTGCCAGCTCTCATCTGCCCAGAGCGAGAGTAGAAAATGGAGCCCAGGAAGCTCAGAACAGGGAGACAACAGAGGCTGCAGGGGTAATGGCTTCCCTGCTGGCTGCCATTTCTGCTTGATAAAGGGGAAGCAAACCACACGTCTTTTACAGCAGCAAAATTCATTGTTTAATTTCTCTGCCAACTGGCTTTGATGTGCTACCAGTCACGGCAGGGAGAAGGTCTCTCTCCTTCAGGGAGCCCGGGGAGGGAGCTGCCATCCCCATCTGCACAACCCACCTCTGCCAGGTAAGGGGGCCGAGTGGATCCCTGTGCCACACCGAACGCGTCTGCTACACGAGGGGGAAGTTAGCTGCCGGTAATTCACTTGGCACTGCCCTAAATGCAGATGAATGCAAATCTCTGACTTACAAGCAAAGTGCAAAGATGGGATAAGGCAGATTGCATGGATAGAGCGCTTGGCTCAGGAGTCACAGTGCTGCGTGGCGCACCAGAAGGCTTTAATTATGCAGATCTCTTTCAAGGTCTGGTTTGAAAGCGGACAAAAGCTTATAGGCAGTTGGGAGGTATTCTTTTTCTGCAAAAAGCGTTGATAATATCTGAAGCAAGGAAAACATTTGAAATATAAATTAAACCAAAATTGCTAACCCCACAAGTTGGATCATTCCTTGCCTGTTCATTTATTTCCTAACCCTTTTCTTCCCCTTCGCATCTGCCTCTGACTCACCATCATCCCTTTACTTCCATAACGTTTTTTATTTTTTTCCCTGGAGCTTTTCTCTCCACTGTTTTCCTTCACCTATTCTGTTCTTTGAAGAACAACACCTCTTTACCTTAAAGGATATGTTCTTGTTAGTGTAAGTCAGTGTCTTTCCAGATCTGAGCATCTCTTAGTTCTCCCCCCCGTCTCTCTCCCACTTTCCCAGCCACAAATTCACCCAAGCCTCCCCTGCTCTGTGCCCTGATGAGGAGATGGGCGCAGCAGGGCACACAGGAGCTAGCGGGCATCTGAGGGAAAAGGGAACCCTCATGTGCCTGCTCAGGAAGCAGCCAATCAACTTGCCGATTAAGTGATGAATTCCCCCAACATAACCTCAATCCGGCCAAGCAGCCGTTAGCACAGCTAAGGATGCTGGGTGAACGGAAAAGATCGTCTTCCCTCTGCGAGACACCTGCCCTTACCATCACCGTCCAGTGCCTGCCAAGGCATGGCAGTGGGAATTCTTTGACACAATGGCTGCAGCATAATATTACATTTCAGAATCCAGGACTACACCTTTTCTCCATTAGTCCTGACAACAGAAATAAAATGCACACTCCCAAACATCAGTAGCAAGTCCCTCATCCTCCTGTGGACCACCCATTGAGATATCTCTACATACACACATCAGTGGATTTCCTTATGCAAACCAAAGCCAAGCAATGCTCGATGAGTTATAGACATACATGGTATGGCAATCTTTGACTTACTCTGACTCTACAAGTCAAACAAACTTTTCACATTCAATAGGACTAACTTAAAGGATGATTTTGGAAATGCTCAGGCCTCAGCCCCCAGTGTGTTGCAGCACTTCTTGCTACTTTGAATTTCTAATATATTGTCATGGAGTATTATGGTTGGAAAAAGCACCTTGAGGCTGGCAGAAATGGTCTTGACTACAACATTAATAAATTAAGAAAAGCATCCCCAGCCAGAACCATCATCTACGTCTACAAGATGCGAATTCTTTCATAGAGTGCCAATGCACTCAAATGGCATAAACTGTAGTATTTGTTCTGTTGAGTCAGCGTGTTCATAAACTCCCAGTCAACTCACTTACTGGAATATTTTGATGTGTTCCAATAATAAAACTGCACATTTAAGCCTTCTCCTGCTCTCCTACATTTATTTACAAATAAGATACTCATGAAGTACGTTTCATTATGAGGAGCATACACTATGATTGCCCATAGCTTCTATCTCTGCTTATGGGCAAGCTCATCTCTCTTGTATATTGTGGTGCCAAATCACCAGGCAGCTGGAGGAAAAGGGGAAGAAGGTAGTTTCCCCACCAGCCAGCTGAGCAGAGCTCTTCAGAGTTGGGATCTTCTAGAACAACCTGCTTACAAGCTTCACCCTCCTTTCAGAAGCCCTCTCATCTTGAATGAAGTGCATCTACTTAACCTTACGGGAACTGCCTCCTCACTCTTTAGCCTGTTTTAAAAAACAGATATATTTTCAGGGGACATCTGTTCTCTGAAACTGGAGAGCTGTCTCTGAAAGTTGGCAGACTTGATGGTAACCTTTTTCAATGAGTTATGTGAAAACATCCAAGATAACTTTTAAACTTAAGTCTGTCCTGGAGGAGACACCAATGGGCAGCTGCTGTTTTGAAATGTCTTGAAAGAGAGAGAAATGAGCAGTGATTTCCTGGAGGCAAAAAAAGAAGAAAACTCAGAGCTTACTTTTGTGTTTGCATCCTGATGATCACGACCAGAGTGCTGCTTTCATGAGGACAGTCTAAATAAATATTTGGTTTAGACCTGGTTTCAAAGTCCCCTCATACTGTCAGGCTAAAGAATATCCTAGACCAAGGATAAAATGCAGGTACTTTTTGGTCTCGCAGACTGGCATGTAAGCTTGAAAGGAAGAGACTGCAAGGAAGGTAATAGCAGAAGGCAGGATGCTCTTTGTGGATGAAATACCTCCTATCTGGCTGCTTGGAGGCAGAATAGGAAAAAGATGGCTAGACCAATGTGTTCTTGGCCACCCTCTTTACTGGCAAGACAAAAACAATCCAGCTCAAACCTTCTCTGTTCAAAATTACTGGATCTCATATGCTTTTCAAATAGTTTAATATTCTGGGAATGTTACAAAAAGCAGCCTCCTAACACTCAAGAAAATCAGAAATTCTGTAAAACAACTGGTTAGTGGGTAGCCTGTTGTGAAAAATCACAGAGCAAGCTAAATGGGAAAAAAAAAAAACAAAACAAAACAACTGAGTAGCTGCAAAATAAAAATATCAGAGTGCGAATGACAGTCAGGTTTCCATCTGTATGAAAGAAAACGAAGCTGGATTTGATGTTTCAGGGTGGAGTTTTGCTTGTCTGTTCATTCATTATCTCCGAGAAAGAATCACTACCAGTATGTTAAATAATGCCATCTCTGAGTTGTACTACTGCATCACCAGAAATGAACTTACATATGGTCCCTTATTCACCAGGTGAATAAGCAAAAAGCCTCCATTTTTCTCTTTTAAAACAGAGAAATCAAATCTTAGCTAGTGTATTCCAAAAGCAATGGAAAATCACCTTACACAAGTTGAGCAAGTGAGTCTGTTCTTAGAAAGAAGTCAAGAGCCATATCTGTTATTAGTATAAAAGTGCTTGTTTATAAAGGGACCTTTTCTATCTTGCATTATGCTCTCTTACGGACACAGGTGTTCTTTTTTGTTTTTTTGCCTCCCCACTGGAAAGAGATACATAAGCACATGAAAAGGCCCACGTATCAGACTTCGAAAAGGAAGTCCTGCAGAATGTTATTCCTTTCTGTTTTGGAAAAGGGCAATGGGGATGAACACAGTTGTCTTTTCTTGACTAAAAAAACAATAACAACAAAACTAAACAAACCCAAAACAATACAAAAAGCTTAAAACTTCTCTGGATTTGTGTTTTTTTTTAACATTAATTTTTCCTCCACATTTGTATTGTGCATATTCAAAGTAAAGCAGAGGTAAAAAGTCATGCCTACATGACAACAAGCCATCCTGAATGAAGTTCACATCAGTGAATTTGGCAGAAAGAGGTCCATGTAGCTGGACTAGCAGCAAGTGAGACCTCTGCTTCACTGCTATATGCAGGACTTAAAGTCTTTGGAACTGATTTTAAATTTATTTAATTTTTAAAGAAACTGCCATTTTTCCCTGAAGTCAGGACATTTCTCCCCCGTAAACACCTTCCCACTTACAGTACATAAGCACCTTTCCCCTATTTTTAAATTACTGAACAAATCATTTTTTTGTGGTGGCATTTCACAGTAGGCATGAGGACAGGGTCCACAGTTCCTGACCAATGCACACGTCAAAGAAGCATTGACAAAATGTATAATGAGACAAGTGTACTGATGATGATGCTGTGCCTTAGATACATCCATGCCCTGCATTCATGTGTCATATCTGTCCATTTCTGATTCAAAAATAAGCAGTACCCAGCTAGAGGAAAATTTGGCTTTTACTCTGCCCACAGTAGGTACGGTATTTATTCTATATTTTTTGATTAACTCACCTAACAGAAGTTAACAAGTCTATGGGTTCAAGTTTGCATTCATGCCAGCCTCTTAGATGTTATCTGTACAGCTCTAGCACAGCTACTTGGCAGGAGCATCTGCCACAGGGAACTGAGATATATTTTCTATTGCAGGTGAGAGGGTTGGTGTTAAACGTATTGGTAGCTATACTCCACAATAATTTATGTTCCTAAATCCCTAACTATACGGTGTACAGTTAAATACTGTCAATGTCTGCACTTACTGTATGTGCACAGTACATTACAGTCATCTACCCTGGAGGAGATGAAGGAGGAACTGCTGAAAGATCACATCAAAAGAAAAGAATTGTCAGTCTTCCCAACAGGAGCAGATGGAGATAAGTGCTTCAGCAGACCGCTTCCATAAGGAGCTTGGTGCTGAGCGAGACCTCAGATCATGAACACATCAAAAGTAGCAATGCACATCCTCTACCAATGGCGGAGGTTTAATCTTCACCCATTCTTCTCTCAGCTTCCCCAGCCTGAACTCATTCGGGTTGGAACATGATGTCAGCTGCAGTCCAGCCTTGTTTCCTCATAAACATTGTGTCATTCATTCTACAGCAGCAGTAGAGATAAAAAAAAAGACATAGTACAAAAATAGACTTGGTTAATATCTGCAATTACTTAACACCTTAACCTTCGAAGACATGAAAGAAATGAACTGAAATCATATCCTGAGATGAGACAATCACAACTCATTACATATAAGACCAAATCAATCTAGCTCTCTCAAACTCAGAAGAATGCAGCACTGAAATAGCATCCAGAGCCATTCCCCTAGCCGCGGGATGTTACCAGGAACAGGTGCTTCCCAAAGCAGAGGAACACCTCTGAAAAATGGATTTGACCTGACTGGGTCCAGCGTTTGAGACTCAGAATCCCTGAAACAAAACATGAAGGAGAGGGCTCGCACCATGGCATTCAGGGAGTGTAGTAAAACCAGATCTGGAAGGACTCATCAACACTTCTGCAATTTCAAACCCAAACGGTAAATGCCATTATGCAACGTGGTTTGGCAAACTTCAAGCACCAATATTTAGGCAGGTTGGATTTTTATTAGAACCATTCACATGGCACTGAACCAAACCAGCGTCTGAGTTTGGGGGCACTGTCACTGTAGGCTCCCTCTTAAAATGTCCGAGGTTTTTGTGAGAAGAACGTAGGAAGGAACAGCAATTATCTGTCTGGATGCTTCTATCATTTTTGAACCTAACAGTTTTCTTTGCATAAAAGTGCATACTGTGTGGGGATGCTTGAGTTAAAGCAAGCACAGAGGGATGTGGCAGCAGCATCTTCTAGGACAGTAATGCTGCAGCACAAGGAACAGCCTTGGCTGTTTCACCTGGAAACAAAGTTCAGCTCTGCTTATCTTGCCTATCAGTGAAGATGGGTAGGGACTGATAAGAAGTTAAAGGTATAATCCAGTTTCCAATCGATTTCCTTTCAGCGTTCAAGGCTTTAATACTTGCTATTTCCCAACTGTGCTCAAGCTGAGAGTCCTTAGCCCTCACAAGATGGCTGTTTCCCTCCTCCAAACATTTTTTGTTGTTTTGAAACATATTCCAAGTTGTCACTGTAACTAGACACCCATTTTCTTGTGCTGACCACAGGAAGAGATGGACGAGTGCAGCAAGACAGCTCAAATGTCTTAATTGTAAACAGAATTCCGTTGTATTTTCATTTATATAAGACAGTTCCCACTATATCCCACTGTATGAAAACACCCAGTAGTACAGTGACCACCCAGAAGTGAAGGACTGAATTCCAAGAGGTTGGGGGGGGGGGGGGGGAACACAGCTTAGTTACACACGTGTTCTTGTTTATATAGTTCTTTAGAAAAATTAAATTGAGCTTTAGGAAAATAAAATTAAATATTGATGTCAACAAAATGCAAATTTCTAGAACATCTGTGTTAGAGAAATATAATCATGCTAATCAGCACACTGGATTAAGCTATAATTATAGTATTCAGATTTAAACAGAAAGGAGAATTTAAAATTATTATTTATTTTAAGTGGAAAGTCCTATAAGACATGCTACAGGAAGAAATAAAACGTATCGCTTTAAAGTAAGCCAAAACTACAGCGAAGTCTGATCTCATTACTCCAATCCACATACGCATTATCTTTCCTCTGTGAAGAAGACAGATTTACTCTGGATTTCCTCTGGAATATCTGAGTGCAGAAGAGTTATTCCCTATTGTTTATACTACGGTGGTGTATTGAAAAGACCTCTTATACACAGATGTTTTTAAAATCTCATCAGCACAACTGAAAAGGTAAGTACAACTCATCCTATTTCACAGACAAAAACGGTTACTTATTAGTATTTATAAGACTGCAAGAACTATAAACTGATAGAGATTCACTAGCTTAAGTGCAATGCTTTCAAACCATATGACATGAGAAAAATCGCCTTCATCAACTGCCATGAGAGCAATAGGAAACTATGTTAGAAATTAATGGCTGAGCCCAGCTATTTTGAGGTGAGAGGATTTAACTGGACATCAAGGCCAGATTTTTCTTTCCTGATTTGATCCAGTACGTCTTTCAATTACATTAAAATAAGACAACACCAAAACCTTTATCTAGCCATCACTTAGTCAGACAAAAAAATACCCCATTGGACTTTCCTGTGCCCTTGAACTCCTTGCTGTTGTCTGCAAAGAAGCTATTAGAGCAGACTTTGTTAATTTCTTCATCAGAGAAACTGAGAACTTCTTGTCACTTATTTGCAAAATCACCCTAGTAAAAGCTCACCTTAGGTAGAGACATTATTCATAGCATCCCAGCATGGTCTGGGATCGAAGTGCCCTTAAAGCCCACCCGGTTCCAGCCCCCTGCCATGGGCAGGGACACCTCCCACCAGCCCAGGCTGCCCAAACCCCATCCAGCCTGGCCTTGGGCACTGCCAGGGATGGGGCAGCCACAGCTTCTGTGGGCAGCCTGGGCCAGGGCCTCACTGCCCTCGTGGTGAGGAATTTCTTCCTTGTATCAGATCTAAATCCACCCTCTATTCTAAACCTACCCTCTCTTAACATCTCATTTTACAGAGTGGGAGAGCAGAACACAGCCCAGATTTCTGCCCCTGATCCTTTTACCCAGCTTGTCATTACTTGACACAAAATACTGGAGAGGGGGCTTGGTGCTTTTACAAGCTAGGAAATGAAGAGAAAATGAAATAATGACTGTACTGACATGCTCAAAAGCAGCACACAAGTTTCTATGAAATGTTACTTTGGTAAATGCTACTTCTCTTTCCAGCAATACCCAAGTGCTGGCTGTAGAAGATTATGGTGCTGGCGTAATCAATGGCAGAGTGGGCCCATGTTTCTTGGACTACCTGTAAAGGGATGATAAAACTGCCATCATTCACTCCTCAGGTATGGGGTTACCTGTGGATGCCCACCCTGGCCTCAGCACCTTTCCTTCTCCACTCAGCGCCTTTCCCCTCATCAAGCCCTCAGATATTTCTATCCTGCTTGTCTCCAAGAGCAAGACTTCCAGCTAGTTAACCCACCCCAAAAGCCCTTGTGTGTTCACAGCCTTGCTCTGTTTTAGCACAGCTTCCTCCTCTCAGCCACGCAAGCCTGTGTTTTCACAGCATACAGCTCCTGAGGGCCCCAGTAACACACAAACAAGAAATACGTCACCAGCGTTATTGACCCTAAACGCAAATCCAACCTGAGACGCTGTCCTTGCATTCATGCTCCAGCCCACTGTTGGCAAACATGCCATTTGCCTACAAGAGGGCCCTGCATGAGATTGCCACCTGTGAAGCCTTTGCTCTGCAGCAGCAGGTAGCGGCCAGCCAAGCTCACCCTGCCGTGCTGCAGTGGCAGGACTGCAGTCACCACACTCAGGCCTATGCAAGACCTTGGGGGGTCAGTGGGCGCACTCAGCTCCTCCCCAACGCTCAGTGCAGAAAACAGAGCGGTGGTTCTAATCCCACATTCAGGCAACGTTCCCATTGACGTCAAACATAAATATTGGAGAGTTCAGCTGTGTAAGCCTTCTGCAGTGTTGAAAACAAGTATATTTTCAGTACTTAAATGCTTGGCATGTTCTTAAAGAGAGTTCAGATGAAGCCTACGAGGCAGGTCCTTCCACACAAGAACTTGCTGCTGTACCAGCCTTCCAGGTGAACAAGGTTCCTGCCCGTCTCAACACACTGGGGTATCAGGCCAAGGCCCGGTGCATTGACAATCTTACCAGGTGTGTAACCCTTCTCTAGTTGGCTGCAGTGTCAGAGTGCTTAGCTCCGTGGCACACAGCGGAGTAGTAATTACACATGCAGGCACTGCAGGTGTGGTATCAGAACACCTGGGGCATTATCAATGGGCTATTCTAGGTGCTCCACAGAAGGCTTGATCGCATGCTCCGCTTCTGCTGATTGCCTTAACTGCTACCTATTCTTACATGTCAGAGCGTAAACCACCACCATGAACACAACACACATTTCTCATGTTCCCCGGCAAGTCACAGGAAACTGCAGATTTTTTAAGCTGGGTCAAAATAGTTGTGTGTGAGCAGACCCTGCACCTCTGCCACATACTGAGCTCTGCATGTGTGTTCCATGCCGGGAACAACAGCCAGCTAGGAAAAAATGCATCCAGGCACCTTTAGGAGGAGTTGGTGTAGACTGTCAACTGTGCACTATTATAGAAGTGCATTTTGTTTTTTATTTTCCCTGCTGATTCTCAGTTTGAAGGGCTAAAATCCACACCAGAGAAGGAACTCCTCCATGACAGCAGGAATTGCTGCGGTTGAGCGCATGCGCTGATTGGGACCATGGCACAGCTCAGCTTCTCCCTGGTGCAATGCAAGTAGTGGTAGGAGTGCACGTCTGTTCCAGCCAGGGCAGTTTATATTTATTAGTGCAGAAGTGTAAAAATATTTGGTGGTAAAATGAACCCAGCGGATGTTTTTGCTGGCAGGAGACGTGAGTGACAACTGTACTACTCATTGTGAAAGAGTAACAGCTGAGCATGTGTTGGAGTTGCTTTTGCATCGACAAAGAGGCATCCAGTACTCTGTGATTAATTGGATTATAGTGGCTTTCCACTTCCCACCCAGATCAATTGGCTTTTTATGTTGTTCACTTATCACCCTGGAGGGTGAAAGGTTGAAACTGCAATAATAGGTCTTTTGCAAGAGTTTAGAGGCCAATTTCCTTCCCTCTCCCAGATCATGCCTTTACTGCTTTGCTACATGTTCACTATGCTCAACTACAGCTCAACTTTTTCTTTGGCAAAAATGATCACTTGAAGTAATGCAAAATAAAACATTGGGACATGAATATAACTTTTTTTTTCTTTTTTCTTTTTTTTCCCCACAATAAAACAAAGCAAGCGTTTTAAACTTCTGTTTATGTGAAATCAGAAGGAACGTGCCCTCATGAAACCAATTTCCCTTGTAACTAACGGTAGCTTTTCAACAATACCAATAAAATCAGCTCTGTTCCACAGGTTCTGCCTAAAAAATAGCCTTCCTGGAAAGATGCTGTTCTGCCACTCCTGGGGGGTTCCTTACACATTTTGAAACTAATAGTAAATAATCTTCAGCTTTCCCTTGTTTACTTTTTGCAAAAACTGTATGATGTCTTCTGATCAACTTGTTTCCTTCTGATTCTTTTACGTACAAACCTCAGCTTGGTGCATTCATTATTATTTCAGAGGGCTGAGCTATAAAAGACAAGACCACAGACACCCCTAGAGTTAAGAAGCTTTTTCCAGAGGACACCTAGGAGGTACAAGGAGAAACTATGCAACTTCTCTGCCTTCACATTTCCCTAAGAAAAGTAACAAACAGGACTTGCCCTGTGGCACTTGCAGACGTTTGGAGTGAAGATATTTCTCAGAAGCCCAGAAGACCTTACCCGCCGCACAGAAACACAGCACAATTCATTTGCAAGCCAGAGGCTGAATGTGCTTTCTTGACTGGGGTGATAAAACAGACATCGGTGCTTAAGCACAATGAAACATCACTGAAATAAACCTAAGTTCCAGTAACTAAAATGTTACTAAATTTTTTTCCTTCCCACATATAAAGGAAGTACAAAAATAACACAAGGTTCACCTTTTTCCCCCCCTCCCTATAAAGAGGAAAGAAATGGAAGACAAAATGAGAATAAAGTGGTACCTGGGAATCACCGCAAGAAATGAAGTGCCTGGTACTAAAACCTTCAAGAAAGCAAATGGTTTTCTATACATTTCACAGCATACAATCTTTCTACCTCAAAACTATAAAACATCTAGAGTAACCAAGGCACTAACGATGAAAACTGCAATAAAAATAGATCAAGTGCATAGTAGCTGCTCTGCTGAGATGTCACGAAATTTCATAGCTTAATTGTGCGTGTGCTTTGTAGGTATAAAGTGCTAATAATCATTTTCACAAAACATAATGTATAGGATAAGCCAATCTTGACAAATGCTGTCATTGTGGCACGCCAAAGAGTTAGTTTTTGAAATGGCAGTGTTGACGATCTGCTCCGTCTTTCATATTGCCAGCATGATCAAAGACGCATTTTACTGGCTTGATCAGTGTTTGGCGTTTCATATGCAGCTTGTGCACAACCCTGTGCTGTCAGCGCAAAAAAGGAAGCTATCATCAGGGTATCTGAAGAATTAGCCTTAACAGAGTTATTGTTTAGACATCCTCCGTGTTTCCTCTAACCTACTGGTACTGTGCTAGCACCACTTGGCTCCACTGAGTGATGAAACCACAACCTTTTGCCAATGTCATTCACCGAGGAGCCTCAGCTATTTAACATGACCAAACAAATCGCAGGCAAAGCAGCAAGTCAGCTGTACTGGGCTTAACAGTTCCAAACCCACAGAATGCAGAAAACAAAGGATATAATTAATGTTTACTTGGGTTTTGTTAATCTTATGGGACAGGTGCTCCCTTTCTGACTCCTAATAGTTGTGGCTGGATGCCAAGCGCACAAAGCCACAGGTGAAATCCAACTAATCTGCACTTTCTGAAGCTCAACAACTGCATTAGTGCTGCTGGGACTGCAGCTGGGCTGGAGATGCCAACGATCATCCATCTCCAGATGGATGTTGTACCATGAACTGCACGAAGCCAAGTGACAGGCAGGGCAGGTACGCTCTGCCCACTCGAGCTCCGAATAAGCTGGGTGCAGCCAGTTGTGCAACCACCACAACTCAGTATCTTAGCATGGCAGGAACCCAAGAGGACAGTGGTGGAAATTTGGAGCACGGCTACCTATCCATGAGATAAATAATGTGCAGCTCAGCAGACAGCTATCTCTGCAAAACAATGGTAACCATTGAAAAAGCAAGATACTTTGTTTCCTCCAGAAGTTGAAATTAATTACTTCATCTCCTTTGATGCTCACATCCACACTGTCTTGCATCCTGGTCAGGCAGACCACAAAGTGGCAAATTTTTCTAAAGTGGTACCTTTTTCCCCCCAGAAATTAAGCTCTCACACCAAGTGCTGAATGAGTAACTTCATCAGATGTCCATGCAAATTTCACATCTCTTGTGCATATCCTTCTCTCTGTAGAGTTCTAAGAAAAAACAATGTACCTTAACTTTCAGCTCAGAACCCCAAACAACGTAACCCCAGAAATGGCCCTGTTCGTTGTCACCAGAAGCCACCTGTCTGAAGTTTAAGGCAGGATCAGTGCCTCCTCATTCATTTGTGAAACACCTTTTCCACAAAAATCCAAACAATTGCTTCAAAATCCTGAGATGCTACTCAGAACAGGTTCAGAAATTTCAGTGCTCTTTTGTCCACAAAATGCAGCCCACAGAGCTGAGAAAAGAGAGAAAGTGAAGAACTAATTCCTCATTGGAAAGCCTGGGATTGGCTGCATGTACTTTCCCTCAACCCAGCTGCAAGGTCCCAGCACAGGACCCCGCTTCTACCCATTCCAGCACAGCCCATGAACACCAACCCTCAATTAGTAGCTCATCTTTGGTACCATTTAGGAGAAATGCCAGGCAGAAACACCCGCTTGCCCCCCACTTTTCATAACCTGAACAAACACAGGCAGGTTTCCAAGTGCAGTACCATCTACACTTTCTCCAAGAACTCCAAAAGTAGGAATTTCAAGTCTGTCTGCCATTTCAGTGTGAGTGAGCAAAGAAAAAATCTCAATGAGCAATAATGACATTTGCATCAAGTCAGTTCATCCTTCTTCAGATGACAGTTCTGCAAAAATCAAACTTTTTGCCTAAGGGGGATAATCAGCTCTCTGGGTTCGAATATGTCATGCTGGAAATAGTGGGGTTCCCACAAGGACTGTGTGCCCTTCTCCTTGCTCTGTAACCAGCTGTATACTTGCTTCACTTTTAATAAAACAAACAAACAAACAAAAACTTAGCCTCTGCTTATATGGCTATTTTCCTGAACATCACATCAAGAAGCCTTAAAAAATCATTCTGAAAAATCTAAATCAATTACTCGTTCTCAGTCAACTTTACCTACAATTCTATTAACCAAAATGTTTACGAGGCATGATTTTCGCCAGGAGAAGCCATCTAAGCCCAATCCACTTGGAAACAAATAAATGTTATTCCATACTATTCTACACTTGGTTAAAGCTTTTCTTATTTCTTCCACACAGCCAAATGGTGTGCAACTCCCAAAATTTCTGTCTTGTGGCTCAAATAAGCCTGGAGTAAGCCTCAAAGTGAATGTTCTCAAGTTTGTTCACATCACTTGTTCTTCTGCTTACGGGCTTTCTTAATGCTCTGAGATTTGAGCGAATCCACCTCATCTTGAGATACTTCTCTATTTCAGACTTGTACTTAAAGCCAATTAATATTAAAGAAACATGATAGTTTCATCAAGGGACCGTTCTTAACTGCTTCATCAGGCAAATTCCCATTGAGTTACTGGAAGCTGTCGTTCCACATGAAGATAGGTGCATAATTTCATTCACTGAACTGGCTGACATCCTTGAGTCATAATTGAGCAGGGTGGGACTTTAATTAACTCAAGCTTTTCACCACTGCAAGTTTATACAAGTTTTGAATGAGCTTCCAAGCACTGGAAATCTAGTTGTGGAAATCTCTTCCACTTGCTTGATCACCTAAATAGCCTTGAATGTTCCTAAATGACCATTACATCGCCTAGGAACCATGTCAGACAACTCAGAAATGCCAAACACGCACAATAGTCTGCAAAAACCGGTCATGCCGTGTCACCTGTTGATATTTCCAATCCACCCCCTCAGAAATGCAGACTATCACAGATGAAAATTCTTGGAGCAACAGCTCCTTGATATGCTATTGTTATTTCATGTTGCAAGATGATGTTTAATTGAAAATGAGTTATGTAGCTGGTGCAAAAGTAAACAACTGAGTAATTGAATTATGACAGCATAAGTATTATGATCATTTAGATTTTTTCTATTGAGGAAAAGCAATAATGTTTAGGCATGTCTTCAGCATTTGTTTTCACCACAAAGTAAGCTCATTAACAGTATGTAAATACAAAATTTTTTTCTTTGCCTTAGGGATTTCAAACATGAATCCCAGCCATGTAAGTATTTATTTGTTTAGAAATTATTTATAAGTCAACTTAAAATTTAATTGTTTTTAATGATTTTTTGAAATCCATTATTATTGGTTTCTTACTTTATTTGTTCTTAATTTATTCATTACATTAAGTAAAATAATTTAATGTTCTGTATAAATTATACAAACAGAACACATGTAAGAGCTGTATTAAAAGCTGTAATTATTAATATCTTTTTCTATGTATCTCAATACTTATTAGACATCCACAGTTCTTTCAAGATCTATTTCTATAAGGCATTATATGATGGCAACCTGACCTCCAGATTTCACTGTAATTGCACCCAACAATACACAAGCTGCCACATTGGACCAGCCCAGCAATTCTTATACTACTCCTACTACAGAGGGGTCTCCCCTGAGAGACATCAAATTATAAGCTGTGACCTGTAAATTTACGTCTTAAAATACTGATTGCTTTTCCTCCACAAATATGAAGCCTCGCTACACAAGTGGTGCATATTTACCTCTTGAGACACATGTGGAGAGCTCATAATAAGATTTGAATGCAAAACTGCAAAGCAAAGAACTCACAGATCAGATTTATACCCCAGAGTAACTTGAAAAGTTCAGGATTTGTCTGTAAATCACTCTATCAGAGCTTTCCAGGCAAAGAAGCAGCTGCTCAGGGAGAAAAGGACAGGACTGTGCAGTAGGGAGAAGAGAACATTACAGATGCAATTGCCAAGTGAGAACCTGGTGGAAAACACGCTTTCCCCACCTAGACCTGCTCTGAAAGGCACAAAAGCACTTTCTGAAGACTGACGTGCAAAGCCAGCTCCACAAGTCAGAGCAGGCAGCTCCTGGCTCCCCTCGAGTCCATTCCCTTCAAGTATACAGTCAACAAGGTTGTCAAGAAAACAGTTTCCTTTTAAAAGATATCCTGAGCTCCCCTGCTCATTTCATTTACAGCACTGCAGGGCGAGGAAGAGACCTTCAGACACTTGCAAAGCGCCACTATGTGATTGTGCCACCCTGCAAGAGCCCACCGCCAGGTAATGAGAGGATGCGGCAGAGGGAAGGCTGCAGGGAGGTTGGACCTTACTATCCCTGAGTTTATTATCCTTGGGTTTGAAGTGCTAGTCCAGTGCAATGGCAGCTCTGGGTACCACTGAGGATGGTCGGGAAGAAACCTCGACTCTGCAGATGAACCTACCTGGGGCTGGGCTGCTCAGTGTCAATGGACTGCTTTGGGGCTCTGGCAGCTCCAAAACTGATTTTTTGCTTCAAACACAAGTTCCATCGTGAACTTGACTTTTTTTTTTTTTTGGCAAAACTGATATGCCCATGTAAAACACTTGGGGTCCGACAAGGAATGATTGAACAAACTGTTATGGTTAATGGGCAAAGAGCTCTATGTTAAGAATGCAGTTGTGACACTACTTTCAATAAAATACAGTCTCATATCTTTGTACTACAAGTTCATCTTCTGCAGATACATTTGAGAAGGTGTTTGACACAGCCAAGGGCTTTGCTCATTCTCACAGCAAATCACGGTGAAAACATGCCATGTCATGTCACAGATGGAGTTCAGCCCTTCAAGACAAGCTGTGCTCTGCGAGCTGCATTTAAAATAATCATCCAAGAAGCAATGCTTCTGTCACTCAAACTAATGGTAAAAACAAGGCTAAATACTTTTCTTTATGTAATACAAAGAATAACTTGCTTACTGTCCTATTATGTTATGTTATTACAAGCCATTATCTGCTGTACTGTATAAGACAAACAATAATCTCTTATAGGAAGGACAAAAATTTACAAGGAAGTCCATAGCTCACAGCTAAGTAAATAAGCCACGACTTTGTTGAGCAGTTCTATCACTGGTACAAAATATTCCTTTGTTGTATCGTCAAATGCTGTCAAACTGGCGATCAGACAAACTCGGGCCCTGCACTTAGTGCCAGGGCTGCTGGAGAAGCCAGCCCTCCTCCTGACGTATGCCCGGCCATGCTCCCCACATGGACTGGGGTCCTCGCTTTGGGAAGCAGAGCCATCATCTGATTTTCATGAGGATACAGCTTCCAGTTAAAGCAATTTCTCTACAAATAAAAATCTTAGTATCCTCACCTGAAAATAAACAAAAACAAAACCACAACACAAAACCAACAAGCTAACAAGAATGTTCTGGAAAAGGAGCCAGACAAACTCTTCCAGAAACACTTTTCAAATATTTTAAAGCACAATAGCTATACAAACATTCATATCAAACCATAAACTTATAGGACACAAAGTTCTTCTTAGTTACAGCCGGCAAATGAGCTGGTATGATGCAATGCCTAAGATAACAGTTTTCTCCAAGCACTGTCTTCTTTCCTATTGCAGAACTTAATAAAGTATTGATAATACCTAACTTGCACCAACGATAAAGACTAGATATACAAGTGTTTCCTTTGCCACCTTTCCAGCCAGTGGGATTGTGTCCTCTTTCCACCTGCAAGCTTGTGCCACGAGCGACAGTCCAGAGGCCAATCCCACACCTGGCATGCAGCCTGAGCAGCAAGGACCAGGCGCTGGGTGGATGGAGACTCAAAATTGGAAGAAACAACTACCCTCATACTACAAGTGTGGGGACCATCAAATTTTCCCTCCTGATTGACTACAGACAATTCAGGAGTCTGAAAACATTCTGCATATGCCATGGTGATTATTTACGTAAAACAGTAAGCCCAGGCTGCCCAAAGAAGCTGTGGCTGCCCCATCCCTGGCAGTGCCTGAGGCCAGGCTGGATGGGGTTTGGGCAGCCTAGTCAGGTGGGGGTCCCTGCCCATGGCCAGGGCTGGGACTGGGTGGGCTTCTAGGTCCCTTCCAACCCAAACCATGCTGGGATTCTGTGATTTTACAGCCAGCACAGGGATGCTCAGAGACACGCTGGATTTTACCCAGGCAGCGCAAGAAACCTGCAAGAAACAGAGCACTTGGCTTTCTAGTGCCACTACTGATACCTCCTTCATACATGCATATTTTCTACTGAAGATTTGAACTTAAAAACATAAAAAGAAGTCAACAAGCCATGCCACGAGAACAACTAACACATTCCTAATCAAGAATTTTAACACAGCTACACAAATAAAACTGCTCATGTCAACTGCAATACTAAGACTTTTAAAAACCTGAACAAAACATCCCAGGGATCAAGTGTGACCAGATGAGCTCTTGACACAGCCATTTATTTGCTAACCATTTAAATGCTAGCTGAAGTCTTGGCAGTTGTCATCTACCTGAAATTGTGAAGAGAACTGTGAGTTTCTCGTCCACAAGGGAATAAGTGGTAGGACACACTGCGCACCTCTGCAGGGTGCACATAACGGTCTGGCCAAAGGGTCCTGTTCTTAAAGCTAGTCTTCTGAGTGCTTGTGGCAGCTCTCCAGAGCAGCATGAAGATTTATGAGGGAAAATCATGAAACCAAATAATTTCCTTCAAGTCTTCTGCCTTTTCTGGCCCTTCTCCCATCAGATTAGCCTGCTTCACAACTTCCTGCTCTGAGTGTCTGCGCGCCACACACCAGAGAGACACGGGGCTCTAACAGCCTTAGATGGGGACATTCCTGGGTAATCAAAGCCTTTTTAATAAGTATGTTACAAGAAGCAAACATGATGTGGAGGCTCTTCATGATAAATATAGCAAGATGCCTGCGAATGGGAGATTTGAGAATATAATAATGGAGCAAAATCAATCAGATGTTATCAATTGTACTAGCATACATCATCCCTAAAAGATGTTGGCTTGCAGACAAAAATATGGTTGACAGCACTGAAAAAAAATAACACAGAAATGCTGGATGTAGAATACAAAAACTTGTGCTGAGTTGTGTCTTCTGAATCACTAGGCATGTGAACCTAAAAATACAGCATAATGACCTGTCGCTATTTCCTTATCACGGATGCAGCGACACAGTTTTATCATAGCAGCTGTAAAAAGAATGGGAGGATGAGGCAGGGAGGGAGCGGCACACGGAAATGCCACTGCTAAATCTTTCACGTCCAACAGAAAACTTAAAGCAAAAAAACCTTAAGCCTGAAGACCTTCAAGCTTGGGAATGGCCAAACAGATACAGGTCACTCAAGGGGGATCACTGGAGTTTGAGAGCCATTTTTTACCAGCCACTGCCATGTGAGTCTCAACCCTGCCTAAATGCCCCAGGACACATTCAAGGGCCTGTGAACATTCAGTTTATGTTTACTTTTTTCTTGTTTACATTTGTAAGACTTTATATTAGTCATGTTCATTTCATTGGTAGCCTTAATTACATTTCATTGTGTGACATGGGTTTTAACAACCAGAGCTTTTAAATATTATTTAAAGTACTGAACAGTAAACAGTTTAATTATTAAACACAGGGCTACAACAAACACTGATTTCATGAGCAAAGTAATTCGTGTGTTTTTCCACAAATACAAAACTGGGTGCATCTCCTTAAAGAGCAAACACAGTTGTGCAGCAAGGCTGGCAAACAGTTCGGCCAAGCTTTGGTTTTACACAACAAGAAAGAAATTTTGAATCTGGAAAACTGTTCTGCACGTTGGTGCCTGCAATGAATATTGTAGTTACCCTCACACTGGGTGTTTTATGTAAGGGAAATTATTTTTCATGTTGAACATGATCATATTAATGCCAACATTGTAAACCACATTGTCTGTAATATCCAGCTTCCAGGGAGCTGACTGTGTGTCACTGGTCAGCAGCCCAAGTCCTGTGGTCCAAGGCCAAAGGGGACCCAGGCAAACTGCTAAGCAAGGGACGGTGTTTCCAGAATCGCTTGGCACTGACTGACTTTGCTCGTGCCAAAGTTAGCAGGACCTTCACACACAAGAAGCATGAGCCTTCTCCTGGTGTGGCCAGTTAGTGAGTCTGTATTTGCTGGTGTTCTTAAAGCAAGATGCTTCTCTCTGCTTCAGGCAAGCTGTTCACTACATTAGCCCACTACAAGCAGGGAAGAGTCAAGACTAATGTTTCAGTAGAACATCTACTTGGAAGAGAAATTTTAACACCTAGGCCAAACACATACACCCCTTTAAACACAGCAGTCTGGCAGAGAAGGGCAGGAGGCCTCAAGAAAAAGACTTACAGCATCAAAATTGCTGGGTTAATTGGAAAAAACAAACAAACAAAAACAAACAAAACACAAAACACCACAAGTACCTCAACATTACTGACCACTACTACAGTAACAAAGTATTTTTTAGTAGAGCAGGTTACCTTCTCTTGGGGGATGACCCAAAGCCCAGATGAAGTAGTCCCTTGCCTTTGTATTTCAAGGAGATGCTCCCAGCTGCCTGATCCCAGGAAATGACAAAGATGCACAGAAGGTGGCGTGGCATCCACCAACCATAACTCTATGGAGTTCTAAAAGTGAGGATTTCTGCGTTTTAACAGCAGAAGACAATTGCTTTCACGGTCAGCGACAAGTAAAACAGTTAACCTTAAAAATTCTTCAATAGTGGGGAAAAATAAAGGTAAAGTACAAAAGGGGATGAGAGCCTGGTCAGATCTGCAGCACAAGCCACATGCTAACTGCTTGACTCAGAGAAAGAGACCTCAGGATAGAATCCAAACTATCACTTTTGTTTTTCCTAATACTCTTCAGTGAATTCATTTATCTTCTCTCCTTTCTAGTAATCATTCAGCCACGATACCTAACTGGACTGTAGCTTCATTCAATGCAAACTGCACCTTTTATTTTTCTTGCACTTGTTTGTCCAGCTTTTGCCAAGACAAGATCCAAACCCCATGAATCTCACCCAGGTCACCACAGTAACTACACAAATGGCAAATTTGGAGAGTGAACAGTCTCAGACACATCCATAGTTCTCTCTGTACTTCCTACCTGTCTATGCCTAGAGTCTGACAGGCAACTAGTCAAGGCAATTATGTCCATATTATCTGCAGGAGAAGATCAAGCCTCAGCCAATCCTCTTGTATGCCTGCATCCTTCTCTGGAAGTCAGGTGGCTCACTCCAGCTTTGGACCAACATGCAGACTTGCATTTAGGCTGTGTGAACAATCCTGGGCTCAATACCAAAAACAACTGAGAAAGAGTAAATTCCCACAATGGAGGGAAAGAGAGGCATAAAAGACATCCAGCATAGACTGAAGAAAGCCACCAAGAGACAAAGTCGCTCAAGTGATGATCTTCTACTGAAGGATTTACAATCTAGTTGCCAAACTCCTTCATCTACAGGAAATACTTGAGCCAACTCTCGGGTTTCCTCTGAGCAACCACTCATGCCTGGGATAAAATGCCCGTTCTCTCATATCCCCTTCTGAAACTCAATATTTTGCAATGCGTACAAATATTTTGAAAAGTGGAAGCTGCTTTGATGATGTCTGCCACTAATGCTGAGTGGTGATGCCTCCAACTTTCCAGGCACTCCCCATCTGCTGGCATTTAGGTGCCCTTATGTAACAGATTTGAGGCCCTGGAGCTTGAGAGACCGGTGGGTGAGGACGAGGTAGAAAGTCTACCCAGGAGGATGCCTAGGGCGAGGAAGCCGACTCCACGCCTCAAAACTGCCTCCACAAAGAAAGACAGAAGGGTGATTGTTGTAGGCGACTCCCTTCTCAGGGGAACAGAGGGCCCTATTTGTTGACCTGACCCTACCCGTAGGGAAGTCTGCTGCCTCCCTGGGGCCAGGGTCAGGGATATTGTCAGAAAGCTTCCCAACCTGGTTCGCCCCTCTGACTACTACCCTCTTTTGATAGTCCAGGCTGGCAGTGATGATATTGATGAGAGAAGCCTGAAGGCTATCAAACAGGACTTTAGGGGATTGGGACAGTTAGTGGATGGAGCGGGAGTACAGGTGGTGTTTTCGTCTATCCCTGCAGTGGCAGGGAGGGGTACCGAGAGGACACGGAAAGCCCACCTGATTAACAAGTGGCTCAGAGGCTGGTGCCAACACACAAATTTTGGGTTTTTTGACCATGGGGCGCTTTACTCGGCACCCGGCCTGGTGACCGCAGACGGGTCCCTATCTCTAAGGGGAAAACGAATCTTAGCCCAGGAGCTGGCAGGGCTCGTTGAGAGGGCTTTAAACTAGGAAAGAAGGGGGATGGGGCTGAAATTAGGCTTGTTGGAGCTGTACCAGGGGGAACAATGGCAAAGCCAGGGAAGAAGGCAATGGCCCAACTGAAGTGCATCTACACTAATGCACGCAGCATGGGTAACAAACAAGAGGAGCTGGAAGCCATCGTGCAGCAGGAAGGCTATGACTTGGTTGCCATCACGGAAACGTGGTGGGACCACTCTCATGACTGGAGTGCTGCGATGTCTGGCTATAGGCTCTTCAGAAGGGACAAGCAGCACAGAAGGGGAGGTGACGTGGCTCTCTATATTAGGGAGTGTTTAGATGTAGAGGAACTTGAGGCTGGGAATGATAAGGTTGAGTCTCTATGGGTTAGGATCAGAGGGAAGGCCAACAAGGCAAGCATCCTGGTGGGGGTCTGTTATAGACCACCGAACCAGGATGAGGAGACTGATGAAGAGTTCTACAGGCAGCTGGCAGAAGCCGCGAAATCGTCAGCGCTCGTTCTCATGGGGGACTTCAACTTCCCAAACGTATCCTGGAAGCACAACACAGCCCAGAGAAAGCAGTCTAAGAGGTTTCTGGAGAGCGTGGAAGATAACTTCCTGACGCAGCTGGTTAGAGAGCCTACCAGGGGAGGTGCCCTGCTAGACCTTCTGTTCACAAACAGCGACGGACTGGTGGGACATGTGGTGGTTGAGAGCTGTCTTGGGCAGAGTGACCACGAAATGGTTCGGTTCTCTATTCTTGGCGAAGTCAGGAAGGGGACCAGTAAAACCGCTGTCCTGGACTTCCGGAGGGCTGACTTTGAGCTGTTCAGGACACTGGTTGGCAGAGTCCCTTGGGAGGAGGTTCTGAAGGGCAAAGGAGTCCAGGAAGGCTGGGCACTCCTCAAGAAGGAAATCTTAGTGGCTCAGGAACGGTCTGTCCCCACGTGCCCAAAGACGAGCCAACGCGGAACTAGACTGGCCTGGCTGAACAGAGAGTTGTGGCTTGATCTTAGGAGAAAGAGGGTTTATAATCTTTGGAAAAGAGGGCGGGCTACTCAAGAGGACTATAAGGATGTTGCGAGGCTGTGCAGGGACAAAATTAGAAAGGCCAAAGCTCATCTGGAGCTCAATCTCGCTACTGCCGTTAAAGACAACAAAAAACGTTTTTACAAATACATCAACACAAAAAGGAGGACTAAGGAGAATCTCCATCCTTTACTGAATGCGGGGGGAAACTTAGTTACAAAAGATGAGGAAAAGGCTGAGGTGCTCAATGACTTCTTTGCCTCAGTCTTTAGCGGCAAGACCAGTTGTTCTCTGGATACCCGGTACCCTGAGCTGGTGGAAGGGAATGGGGAACAGGATGTGGCCCTCACTATCCACAACGAAATGGTTGGCGACCTGCTACAACACTTTGATGTACACAAGTGGATGGGACCGGATGGGATCCACCCGAGGGTACTGAGCGAACTGGCGGAGGAGCTGGCCGAGCCGCTTTCCATCATTTATTGGCAGTCCTGGCTATCAGAAGAGGTCCCAGTTGACTGGCAGCTAGCAAATGTGACGCCCATCTACAAGAAGGGCCAGAGGGTAGACCCGGGGAACTATAGGCCTGTTAATTTGACATCAGTGCCAGGGAAACTCATGGAGCAGATTATCTTGAGTGCCATCACGCAACGCTTGCAGGGCAACCAGGCGATCAGGCCCAGTCAGCATGGGTTTATGAAAGGCAGGTCCTGCTTGACAAACCTGATTTCCTTCTATGACCAAGTGATGTGCTTGGTGGATGAGGGGAAGGCTGTGGATGTGATCTACCTTGACTTCAGTAGGGCTTTTGACACCGTTTCCCACAACATTCTCCTCAAGAAACTGGCTGCTCGTGGCTTGGACTGGCATACGCTTTGTTGGGTTAAAAACTAGCTGGATGGCCAGGCCCAAAGAGTTGTGGTGAATGGAGCCAAATCCAGTTGGAGGCTGGTCACTAGTGGAGTCCCCCAGGGCTCAGTGCTGGGGCCAGTCCTCTTTAATATCTTTATCGATGACCTGGATGAGGGGATCGAGTGCACCCTCAGTAAGTTTGCAGATGACACCAAGTTAGGTGCGTGTGTCGATCTGCTCGAGGGAAGGAAGGCTCTGCAGGAGGATCTGGATAGGCTGGAGCGATGGGCTGAGGTCAACTGCATGAAGTTCAACAAGGCCAAGTGCCGGGTCCTGCACCTGGGGCGCAACAACCCCAAGCAGCGCTACAGGCTGGGAGAAGAGTGGTTGGAAAGCTGCCTGGCCGAGAAGGACGTGGGAATACTGGTTGATAGGCAGCTGAATATGAGCCAGCAGTGTGCTCAGGTGGCCAAGAAGGCCAACAGCATCCTGGCTTGCATAAGAAGCAGTGTGGCCAGCAGGGCTAGGGAGGTGATTGTCCCCCTGAACTCAGCTCTGGTGAGGCCACACCTCGAGTACTGTGTTCAGTTTTGGGCCCCTCGCTACAAGAAGGACGTCGAGGTGCTCGAGCGAGTCCAGAGAAGGGCAACGAAGCTGGTGAGGGGTCTGGAGAACAAGTCTCACGAGGAGCAGCTGAGGGAGCTGGGGTTGTTTAGCCTCAAGAAGAGGAGGCTCAGGGGAGACCTCATCGCTCTCTATAGGTACCTTAAAGGAGGCTGTAGAGAGGTGGGGGTTGGTCTGTTCTCCCACGTGCCTGGTGACAGGATGAAGGGGAATGGGCTAAAGTTGCACCAGGGGAGGTTTAGGTTGGATGTTAGGAAGAACTTCTTTACCGAAAGGGTTGTTAGGCATTGGAATGGACTGCCCGGGGAGGTGGTTGAGTTGCCATCCCTGGAGGTCTTTAAAAGACATTTAGATGTAGCCCTTAGTGATATGGTTTAGTGGAGGTCTTGTTAGTGTTAGGTCAGAGGTTGGACTAGATGATCTTGGAGGTCTCTTCCAACCTAGACAATTCTGTGATTTCTCCATCGTGTAGTATACGTTATGGAAAGGCAAATAAATGAAATATGACTTATATAGTGAGAGTAAACATTTGGAGACAGATAGAGGGGAAGGAACCCTCAAAAAATCTAACCAAGTTCATTGTTATTTCATAAACCGAGTTGATTTCTGGAGACTGCTCAAAATGATGACAATACTGATACTATGAGGACAATTACGGGATCTTCAAGGAAAATGAAAGCTCAAGGTAAGCTCTGGATAAGTCACTGGAAAGGGTAGTGCACTCAGTACATTTTTACCAGTGAAGTGTGGGGCTCACACCTGACTGAACAATCATCTTGATAGCACGTACATCAGATCCTGCAACATTTTCACACAGAAAGAAAACACAAAAAATAAGGGTTATTATCAAAGTGAGCGGATGGTTATGCCACTCTTACTTAAACTTCACAAAAGATATTTTGCCTTCCACAAAGGAAGAACTCTCATCACCACAGGGCTAAAAACAGAGATCACTAAAAACAGAGGTAACAATACCACTATTACATTCCGTTTTCAGCAGAAAGGCACAGTTTTCTGACAAGACCAAGAGAGAAGACAGACAGTTGATTTTATTTTATTTTTGTAATAGGCAGGGTTGAAACAAAGTTGTTCATTAACAGGCAGTATTTTGTGCTTCCTTGTACTGGATTGTCTAACCAGTTAACACAGTGAAGTTTCAAGGATGCCATATCTATAAAATAAAGTTTAAAACAGTCATGTCCTAATCTCGGCTGATCAGGACATCTTCAAAACATCTGCAAATTTTGGTGCAGTGCCCAGGAATCACAATTATTTCTGAGAAGGAGAAGTTGAGATTTATTGAGTAAGACAGGGCAATACCTGGAAAATTATGAATCTTAGGAAAGATATGCTATTGGTAATAGCATTTCAAAACTTGATGAGAGTCAGCACTGTGGAATGGTGAACTCCAGGCATATTTTTAATGATGTTTGTGATTACACTCTATTTCAAAGAATCAGCTGTCAACACTGATCATTTCCTTTTGTATAATTCATAAAGTGGTTAATTTCAGAAGCAAAAATATTATGGGTTTGAGTAATTGGCTGTTGAAGCACAGTAGGTACTAGATCTCCACATCTGGTGACTGGGAGCACGTGCTTAGCCTGCTACATACTCGCTCCAAAACGTACTGTGTAAGGAATGTGCTTCCCCACACAGGCTTTCTGTCTGAAGCCAGGGCAGGAAAAATCTCCCCAGCGAACACTGAGACCTTGCAATAAACATACTGGTCAGTATACAGTGAGTATGATGATCCTCACCTTCTCTAGAGGTAATATATCTAGTCACGCTTTGACCAGGGTGTTCAAAGAGGTTGTGTTGTGGTGAACAAAACTATTTGTGGGTTCCAGCGCACGGGGGTTTTACTTACAGTGGTCCTACACTGTGCCACCCAAATGCAATAATGGTCTTTCAAGAATGTGAATCGGCCCTATTTTACTACAATTTTTATGCCATTGAACAATGCAGGATCTTAGACCTACGGTCTCTGAGGCTCTGGTTTTCAACTTTTTCTGAGAACCTAAGAATTTTCCAGAGGAGATGGAAAATTCACTTACACTCACAAACTGGCTTTCATTCTCACTCCATGGTTTGCAGATGTCACCCCGAGGTCTCTACAGCCAAGCTGAAAGCCACGGTGATTAAGATGAACAGTACTGCATCAGCATGCGGCCTCACATCTTTTGTCAGTTTTTCCCCCAAGCACCGGTGGTGCAGAGCAGTGACAAATACAAATCCCAATAGCTAAGCTCAAAGTAGGGCAGCCAGGCTCCCAACCTTTTCACCTCATAACCAGGGCCTTCTCTTTGCCGACAACATGTAGGGATAGCATAAGAACAAACCTCCTATTGACTACACCCCATTTATGCTATTAGAACATACCTGAATACCGATTCTTGATATTTAAAAAATATGCTTACTTAAAAGCTTTGATTGAGGTGGTTGTGGCAGTTAGCATTCCTGACAAAGACCTGAACTACACTCTGATTTTTGCATAAATTTCTAACTCTCTTGATCTCAGCTTCTGAAGGCTGATGGTGATACAGCCAGATGACTATAAATGCACAGAGGATTGTCAGTGGATCTTACTTGGACTTGCCAGAGAGACATGACACCGGAAGCCAGAGAGAGCAAACACACACGAAACAAGCAGATAAGCATTTAAGAGTCATTTCTAAATATACTTTATGATTATTTGTTTGGAAATTGATTTTTATAATCACAGCAATTTGATAAATAAAGCTGCAATGCTATTATTTGTGGATTTTCTTTATGTCTGTATATTTATTCCACTATAAAGAGAAACACATGAATGAATTCTAAACACAAAGAATAACTACAGTTTAATGAGGATAATACCTCCTATATAATTCTCCTCTACATTAAAAAAAAAAAAAAAAAAAAAAACAAACAAAAAAAAACACAAGAACACACCACTTCAGGAATGTAATATCTCTAATATAAGTGTTTCAGAATGGACTAGATTGGTCTTTTGCTAAATCTCTATCTGCGAATAATTTGAGGAAAAAAAATAGTAATAAAGGCAAATATTTTCCCATGCAGCAGTGGATCTTGCATCTTTGAAGTGAAATTTTATTCTCACGTGCAATGTTTTCCATTTTTTAGTGGGTACTTGTAAAAACAAGCACAGTTCCTAATTGCCAATCCTGCACATGTCTGGTGGGATCTAAAAATCAAACTGGGCCTTTTTCATTGATCACCAGCAAGAAGAATAAAGAAAGCAAACATGGCTCTGTGCAGTTTCAACTGCTTTTGAAGGATGGCTGGGATTAAGAGCAGAAGTCGGTGTTCCAAATGCAATTTAGTTAACAGTTCAGCTGGAGATCCGAGATATGGAATATTTTCCTAATCATTTTCTCACACAATGTCTTTGGAGGATTACAAATAAACGTTATTTAAAACTTACTTATGACATGAAACAGATGGTACACCAAGTCCCTTCTTCTGACTATAAAAAGGGATTTTGCTTTTTTTAGAGTGCTTCAGGAACTCAAACTTGATATTTGACTTGATCTCTGGATTCAATTAAGCTCCTCACACATGCTACTTTCCCTGGTAATACTTTTGCATTGCCCATAAGTTCCTACTTCAAGCCTAATTTTTCAAGTATTTCATTCCACAAATATAAAGGAAACACCTTTCCTAGCAGTAACTCTGTGTGGGTGGGAAGTAGCTGCTTTCTGTAAAAAGGCTTAACATCGGTACACACACACTTGTTTCAGCTTACAACTTTGACATATAAAATCACTGGGGAACCTATCTCAAATTTTCACTGAGATGATAATGATTATGGTTTGAAGTTCATTTGTTTTCAGTACATTTGCTAACACACATCTATTTCTGTCTCTTCATGCAGCACACCGCAGCCTTTACACTTAGCAGTATAGGCAGTAGTGTATGCTCTTTAGTAGACATAAATCACAGCAGTATCAGTTCGGAGGTCATGGCATTTCCCAGTGGCTGCTGCTCTATAATCACAGTATTGGGCCCTCAGTGTGCAAGGAGCCATACCTGTGCTTCACTTAATGCTCTGAAGGGAGCAATTCTACTCATTTTAGTAATTTTTGTTCATTCATCTAAGTATGCTGTACACCTTCACAACATTTCAGTACGACTATTTTAACCAACAGAACCATCTAATTATCCTTTCCTTATCCTACCTGTTGTATGGTCTGTCCAAAGGACTACCAATTACAACTCTCATGAGCCTTTCAGGCTGTCATAACTCAAATGCTTCCTTTCCTGCCATCACAAAAGAAAAAAGCAGAGTTACTGATGCCAAGTGGCAATGAGGAAATCAAGTTCCCAGCAGAAATGGAACTGCTGGCAGTCTACGGCTATATCCCAGAAGCAGACACCTGCACCAAAAAAAAAACAAAACACAGTGATACTTGAGACAGACGAGCCATTAGTTCCACATCAATACACAGCATTTCTCCAAGGCCAGTTGTCCCCTAAGAGTAGGGTGATTACAGCCAAATTGACCAAAACTTGGATCACATTAAGGGACCCCAGTATCTTTACAAGCAAAAGTCATAAACAAAAACCAAACTCTCCAGCAAGATCCAGTGCCTTTGGAAAACATTGCAGAAAACACCAGGAGTTAGCAATGCACTATAGTATTTTGGGAACCAATGATTACTTTGTCCTGCTAATTAAAGGCCAGGGAGGAGGCATGCTGCCTTCACCATTTCAGGAATGTTTCATCTGCGGCCAGCCGTACCGCAGCGTTACACAGCTCTGCTTGTTAGCGACTCTATCGCTCCCATATGCCATCATGCACCGGAGGTGAGACAAAGCCACAGAAATAAACAATTAGAAGGAAATAAGTTGCAAACAGAATTGGAGAGACACACAGTTGTTGCCCCCCAAATTATGCTTTTCTTGTCAAGTTTGAAAATTCTTTTACAAACAATATAGCCATCCAACAACACAGTCCTGGAGAAAAATGAGAAACTCTTCCAAAGGAGCGGCAACTTCTGGAGAAACAAGAATATCCTTTTGGAAGTGCTCCCTACTTCGTACCCAGCTTGACTGACTTTCATGTGCCAAGAACACACACACAGCTGCAACACAGGGCATCCTGAAATATCTTTAGAAAACACAGAGAATCTTTCCCAAGCGATACAGATCATCAAGTTCTTTGGTCTTTGGTCTAATTGGTCTATCAGTGAGGGAGGAATTGTTGTTGTTTTATTCAAATAGGTGCCAAAAAACCTGTGACAGGCAAAAATTTGGAAGCGCATGAGATGGGGAGAGAGGAAGGCAAGCAGGAGTAAGCCCCACACCGTCCTTCTGAGATGATCGCCTCTCCCTCAGATGGCTTTGTGAGTCCTGTTGCTTTTGGACTGCCTCCCACTGCGCTCAGCATCTCTGCGGAGCAAGAATCGCTGCCAGCCCCTGAGCCAAGGGGACACTTCTGAAAGGAACAGCAGGGAAGCGCACATGTGTTTTCAGGAATCATTTTAAAAGCGCAGGTTTCCAAGTTACTCAAGCCTGCATCAAAATATTACATGAAACTATATTTGAGCATTTCACTTTTCAAAGTGAACAGAGAGATTCACAGGAGCTTCAATACTTGCAGGGGCAGAAGGTGAGGGGCAGAGAAGATCAGAGATTTTTAGTTGGATAAGTCAGCAAAGAGGATGAAACTCGAGGAAGAGTAAGCAGAAGTTAGGGTCCACATTGCCTCTGGAATAAATTACATTCCAAGTAAACCAGCTGCCAGGATAACATTTTAAGTTGTCGGCCAGAATGTATGCAAAGGAAGCCACCCAATAAAAAAATGTATCACAGCACCAAGCAGCTCTTATTCTACAATGGCTCTTGGTGGAGAGGAGAGGAAAAAAAATCAGAGCTCTAACTAAGTGCAATTTCCAATACGACCCCAACAACTTTTCAAAGACCTGTCACTGATTCTGCTAAGCTCCTGAAGCTAGCAGCATATTGGGTCAGGGGAGAAGTGGATTCCCCTTCTGCAGGTGCAATTTTGCATCTAGCAAATGAATTCCAGATGCAAACCAGAGTACTTGTCCACTGCTATAATGCAAAGCTAGAGCTGACTGGCATTTGCTTGCTGAAATTCCCACCTGCAGTTCAACTGGGGGTTAAAAATGGGGGGAGCCTTCTTCTGAAAATTAGCACTAATTTATCTTTGTTGTGTCCCATTGCCACATATACGGTGATATGCTGGGACATAAAAACTAAATCTTGACCTTAAACAGTGTATTTCAGGCAAATAATTTATGTGTGCCAATTATTTCTGGTAGATGAAAATATTTTTTCAATTATAAATTTAAGTTAAAGGAAAGAAAAACATCTGGAAAGGCCTTTAGTGTACTTGCAAATAGAATCAGAATCACTTGGAATTTTGAAAAAGTATCAAGTCTTTGGGGATGTCAAACTCTTAAATTCTTGATAAATCACATTTCCAACTCCCTTTTTTTTTTTTTTTTTTTCCTGTAGGCACAGTGTCAGAATCTGAAAAAACCTCAAGATACAAAACTTCCCTAGAAGTAATCAAATGTCACAGCTGGCACTAAAACAGTGTAGTGAGCTATTGAGGTTTTCTGCCTAGGATCATTTCAATTAGTTTACATCATTACTAACCATCTAACACTTTCTGAATCAACGTTCAGCATGAGGAGCAGGATCCCGACGTGGTGACACACCGAGCACTCTTTCTTGGGTACACACATCGCCCTGGGGTAGATGTTTCAAGAAACCACAACTGCCCTGATCCCAGCAGCCACGGTCCAAAGCAGGTTCCCCAGTCAGCTCTGCACTCAGCCACGGGAGATTGGAGGAACATTTTCTCCAAGGGGCTGAACTTTCCAATATAGTTTTTCACACGATGAGGCCAAAAGAGGAAGCAGTAAGAGAAGGTTGCTACTAGCACTCATAGCTGTGGCGGAGCAAATACAACTGACCTTGTGTTTTATGTACAGAAGACTACCAAAAAGACATGTAAATCATCATAAGACAGGCTTTTATTTGCCACTATCTCCAAATGAATTGCACTTGGCAACAACAACAATCCCCTATAATTTATTAAGCCTCGCCAGCCATATTCTCTTGTCCTTCAGCCCAGCTGTGGGAGCAGAGGGAGCGATGGGTTTCTGCTCTGCAAAGAAGGAACACTGCAGTCACCCCATCTCCACTCCAGCTTTGCTACATAAATATGCCAACATCCAGAGCAAGACAAAAAGGCAGCTAAAGCATTGCCAGCTCTAGCACGCCACTCAGGCTCTGCTCTGCCACAGGGTCTCAGCTTACACAGTAGTAACACATCTAAATCCCAGATGAGCTCATCCCTATCTTTCAGGAACTATGTCAAGTAACTCGGAAGACAGCAGGCCATGCAGGAAAAAAAAAAAACAAAAACATTTTTGATGTTGGAGGGAATCTTCAGAATTACAGACCTGAAAAAAAGTGTAGGAAGCAGTTTCCCCCGGTGGAAACAGACAGCTATGACTGGCAGCCCAGAGCGCCTCAGTGGAGAGGACAGGGATGTCCGCTCGGGAAGCCCGAGCAAGAAGTGCAGTGGTAGCTGAAAAATGTAAAAACAAGAATGGACACTGGGAACTCAGCAGACTTCCCACCAAAATACCACATGGCCAAAGAGACAGTGGGAGAGAGGAGATATACTGGGATTACAGAGGCTTTTGAGCCCACCAACACCGCTACAAATAAAAGGTTTCTGCTAACAATTATTCACTCCATTAACCGTGCTGCTTTTTGTGGACAAAAGGAAGCCATATCAGCAAATCTTCTCATGCTTCCTGGCTTAACTCTGTGCTGATCAAACAGGCCCACAAGTAACAGCATACCACTTGGCATTTTATTACCGGCAGCAAGGTTCCTTCTCCTGAAGCTGACAAAAGACAGTTATCTCACACAGCTTTGATAGCTACACACCTCTTCTTACTCCTCCAAAAGGATTAGAAATTGCACAGTGCAGTGGCAGCAATGTACATTTAAATGACAATCTCAGGGCTGGCTGCAGTGGTGATGTGTCACCAGAGGGAAAGAGGAGAGAGGAAGGAGGCGGTGACTGCACTCAGCACTGGATGGTCTTCCCTGCAAACAGGTAAACGAGTGAGCGATGCTAACAGGGGGGCTACAGCTGCTCAGGCTCCCAGTGAAACTTCTTGGGGGCTCAGGGATCCAACAAAAAGTCTAAAAAAAAGAGATCACTTAAGAATCATCAATTTCTGCAGACGCTATGGTTACCAGGCAAGAATATCTGAACTAGCCTGGGAGCCATTCTGAAGTAGCTCTTGGCAAGTGGAAACTTTCTAAAAACAAAACCATCCCAAATAGATGGTATTGAAAGTGGCACCCATCTTATTTGTTATTAGCAAGTGCCTGTATTTGTGTTATTTTACAGGCAGCAGACTTGGATATTCTCATCTTTTTCATCAACTTCAGGCTGTAAAATAACTTGAGGTCTTTGTGCATGAGTTTGCTTAGGGATGGTAAAGCCAGCAGTATAATATTTACTCAGCATTTTAATGCAGTATGTATGAAGTTGGTATGCAGTAAATGCTAGGGTATTTTACAGTCTCTGAAATTCTTGGGTGTTAGGTCTTCTCGAGCTTGAGAAAGATAGCTGAGAAACTGAGGACGGGAGAGGATTGCCCGCACCACCACGTCCAGCTCCTTGTGACCAGAGAGAAGCCTACAGTGGGTAAGACAGGCCCGCCTGTGCCCAAGCCAAATGCAGTCTGAGAGTACTGCCAGGACAGCTGCCTCGCTGCAGCGAGGGCACACGGCTGCCGTGTAACCTCTTGGCTTCTGCAGGGAAACATCCAGCTGCAGCTGGAAGTAAGCTGGGAAAAGCGGCCGAGTTTGACTTCTGAGGCTGAGCTCTGCCAGCAGAGCCATTGGATGCTTCCCTCCTCCACCAGCTCTTACCAGCGCTTTAGTTTGGTGGCTCCAGCTCTATGAAGATGTTGTCCCGCACCTCGCAGACCCAGGAGGGCTGGCAGCACCCATACATGAATTCACTGGGAAGTACATTCCAGTTCCCTGCACCACCTCCAAGTGCCTGTGGGTTCTCCTGCCCCTCCTTGCCAACCCTGGCCACATCCAGCAGAGAAAAGGGGCTGACACAGGGAACCCTAGCGCTCTGTCCCCAAGCTCTGCAGCCTAGGGGGCGGCTGCTCTCCAACCCACAAAACCACAGCTGCCTCTTGGTGAGATGGGGTGGAGATGGGCTGGGGAGTGCTGCAGTTACACCCCGACAGGGAGGCTACACATACCTGGGAACTGACCTAGATTGGGACCTTCAGATGCAACCTCATGTCCTCCGGCTTTGCTGCAGAATTTAAGGTGCATGGTTCAAAAGACGGGTGCCTCAAAATACCCACAGCGTACCACCCAAGGAGACCAGGGGATACCAAGGGTATTTCCAGCGCGGTCAGAGCATGTGCTGGCTGCACAGAGACTTGTAAAGACCAGGTAGCGTTTCCTGCACTGCATGCACTCATCAACAGAGAAGCCACAATCTTAATACAATGCATATTTATACACAGGAGACTAATGCTGAAACCTCCTGACCCAAACTCTTAGGTCTTTAATGGCTGGGAGGCTGAAGGGAAAGCTCCAGTTTTCCCAAGCACAGCTACATTCTTTCCAAAGCGCATCCAGCCAATTAAAAGCAATTTTCAAAAATCTTCTAGGCCTATTTCTGGTTAAAAAATAAAAGATCAACATGGAAAGCCCACCTCCAATTGACATTAATAGGATCAAGATGGATCCCTGAAATGCTGCAGTCAGTGACAGCAGAGCTGAAGCCCACAGACACACAAGAAGTCATTTAGCAACTCTCAATTACAGCGAGTTCTTAAAATATACAGCAGATTCACAAGCTTTTAAGAATGCAAATCAGGAATAACAACCTTTTGTCTTTAGATAAGGGGTGACAAAGTAGCATTAGATCAAAGCCAACATTTGAAAGCCAGGTGATTATTTTTAATAGTCTGTAACTCTAAAATAGCATGAACATTTAAAGACGTATAATTTGCTTTAAGTGTAGCAATTTTCGAGCCAAATCAATTTTTCAAGCTGAAGTTCTTGAAATGGTGATCAGGGGCACCTTCACTCTAAAGCAACTACTGCTTGTCACAGCGTGCACATCTGATTTCAGTGACACCGGCCACTTCTTACTCATGGTCTTTGGTTCCAAACAAGAGAACACGACACAGCTGTCTCTATTTTCTGTTTAACTACCCTTACTGCTTTTGGAAAGTGCACATTTCTGGCAAGATTTCCCTAGATATGCATTTAAATCAACACTGGCGGATGTCTCAGGCAAAATCTGTTAACAAAATATCTCCCATATAGTGGATTTCAACAGGATACTTTCTTCACTCAGTGGTGCTGATGGTAAAAAACAATTTTCAAAGCACGTCATGTCACTGGCTGTCAGAGACAGTCTCTCATCCCTGCTCTGCCCTGGCTCAGCTCAGGAGATGTCCTCAAAGGTCAGTGCTTTTCTGCTTTTTGTCTACTGGTAACTCAGAGATACAAAACCAAAAACCATAACAGCTAAACCAGGACTCCCTCAAGAGAAAAGCATATTTCTGGTGAAGACAGTTCAGAGGTATCAAGTGCTTTCATACTAATTCAAATAGAATAAGGTACCGCAGGAAGAGAAAAGAGTATCTGCTGAGCTCGGGAAGCTTCTCAGCAGTAGGTCAATTAACATTATTGCCTTTTATTCTAAGAGAGCTCAGATTAATGAAGATGCAAGGCAGAAATTCACACAGCTGTCAGCTGGGAATGGCAGTGCCAGACATACCCAGAGGACATCTCAAGGGGGAGCCCAGCACAGTCTGGCAGATCAAAGAAAGGCTTTCTGGGAAAAGCGAGAGCAAGCCGGGAGCCACCACTCGCTCCAAGTGCCTGCGTGCTTTAAACCATGCGCTCTGCGGGCAACAGCATTCGCATCGATTCCTCTCATCAGACACTGAGTGTTACTGCTGGTTGAAAGCAAGGCTTCCTTGCCCTGGAGCTTCCTACCTGGTGGGGAGCAAGAGCCAGCACTGAAGCCTATGAGTACAGGGACACCCATGTCGCTGGGGTGACCACAGTATGGTGCGTGGCTCCGGGGAGAGTTTTGACAGTGTGAATATACAGGGCAAGCCATGGCTCAAGGGCATCAGTAAGAAGAGCCTGCAGAATACACTGATTAGGAAGACATGAAAACAGGTCCAAGTCCAGGACAAAGCCCAGACTACCTAAACGTGCTGCCTTCCTAACCAAAAGGGAACAAAAAAGTCCCTCAGGAAAACTTCGGGGGATTTTTAAGTACAGGACAGACACACAAAGAGGAACAGGTAATAAATCAAATGTCTAGAAACAGTTCTAAATACTGTTGTGCTATCAAAAACACAGGTACACTACCGATTTTTGTACAGAACCGTCACTGATTGAAGCCACGCTCACAAATGGCCAGCTGTTCCCCGACTCGCTGCAGTCCAAAGCCACTTGCCCTGGGCAGGGGAACACAGCTGGCGTTTGGTCAGTACCCAGCTTCCTCAGCATGTGCTGCTGACAAAGCACAGCAAGCAGAAACAGGCATCTTGTACTGCCTTGGATAAAGGCAGAATCACCTGCGAAACTCCCCCCAGATGGAGCCGAGCAGCCAAGTAGCCGGCCGTGCTGAACAGGGATCAGCGGGTCCCTCTTGGTCACTTCCATCTCCCTCCTGCCTGGAAGCTCCCTCTGCAAGCCCACCGCTGAGGATCTGTGGCCACAGGGTTGGGCTGACCTTTGTTATCATCACCAGAGCTGCTCTGCTGCCTTCACCTGCCCGTTTGGGAATGGGTGAGGACCAGGCCACGCCTACCTTGCTGCCACCCACAGCCCCTGGCCCCCACCTTCGAAGAGATGGCCCTGACACTCCTGGGAAATCAGAAAGGGGAACTTACAAGCATGGATGTAACCCAATTTTAAGGATCTAACGACAGCTTTTTGTGATTCACCCAAGACAACAAGATATCTGTGGCAGAACAGGAAAACCAAATCTGAGCTTTTATGTCTCAGGCTTCTGACTAATACATCCCTTGTGTTCTCCCAGCTTCACCTCCCTGCTGTCACCCTGAAGCCTGCAGAGCAGCCAGATGTTCAAACCACAGCAGGCTTCACCACTGCAAACTCGCTAGGAATAATTGCTCAGTTACAAAACAGTTTTATTTGATTGAGATTGTGGACAGGACCACAATCTGTGTTTTTGATTGTGTTTGTTTTGTTTTCTTTTTTGAGTTCCCTATGCACAATATGTAAACAGTGTAGTTTTCTGGCAAATTCCTTAAACAATTGTGTAAACTCTGTCTTTCCAACAGTAAACATCATTAAATCTGATAGCACCTGTTTCTCTCAGCAGCACTTTATATACTTCTTTGAGAAAAAGACTTCACCACGAAAGTTTTCAGCAACTGAAGGTAAATTGCAAGCTTCCATCTGCACTGACAAATCCCTTCAACTGCAACCTCCCAGGACTACATGAAGCTTCAAAATCAGCAGCTGGCAGGAGCACACTGTACATTCAGATGGGTACACTAGAAGTAACTTCACTTTAGCTCACAGCCCACGCTCAAATTCATACCTGAGAGCAGTTTACTCCAAGCATGCAGACGTGTTAGCCACTACCCAACAGCTTTTCTCTCCTCCCCTTCGGACCCTCATGAAAACATCCCCAAGAGCTGTTCAGAGATGATGTGAAGCATGGCACATCGTCCCTTGCTGTGAACTCCAACCTGACATAAGGTTGCCACAGCACCTCCCTCACTCTAAAACACTGACTGCTCCTGCTGAGGTGAGCCAACAAGCCAGAAGATGTGGGTTTCTGTGCTGTCAAAAGGGGACAGCTATAGGAAAGGAGAGCTCAGCACAACAGCAGGGACTCGGGGTTATGCAGAGCTCCTGGCTCCAAGGGAACTGAGCATTGCTAATGTTAGATGAGCCTTTTATTTCTTTCCGTTCAGAGCAGACACAAAATGAAGTGGTAACCTGCTGGAGGAGAAGTCCCAAAGGCTGCAGGAGAGGGATACGGATGGGATGGGGGAGTGGCGGACTTCACGAAGCTCACAGCGTGATGTCCCTTTAGTGAGCTGCAAACCAGCCCTGCCCTGCAGATGGAGAACACTGCAGGCTCTCAGGAAGAATTCACTCAGCTTTCAGAGCATTTCACTGCTTCTCTGGGTTCCTGTGTGAGTGACAAGACCATGCAAATCCAACCTCTTCTTAATTCACAACTGATGGTAGCCATCTTGCTGGAAATTCATCTCGTCTCTTACTCCCCCCTCAGAGAGGAATTCCGGCATAAGCAACTTTTAAACCTGTAGTTTTTAGTTTATTTTAAAGAATTTAGCATTTCATGAAACACTATGCTATGTAAACAAAAGAATTATTCCTAACTATTAAACGTAAAGTCCCTTGTTTTTTTAAAGAAATACCAAAGCCAAGTACCAAGTCCCTAGATACGCCTGCAGGATATCCAAAGCAATTAACCCCTTTGTCAGACTTTTCTGACCTCCAAGATGGATCAGCCACATTTTGTGCAAGCATTTCTTCAGATGTTCTGGCAACACTAACGGTCTGTTCTTACCTGCTGGAGCTGAGTTCTCTGTTCCAGGACAGGCACGTGCAGGTTAGAAGCCAAGATGATAAATTGCCCTTCGGCCTTGGTCAAGTCATATCAATTGTCTCAATGCTACCCACCTGCTAGAGATACCAACGCTGACCACATCTATTTTGTAGGCACATTTTTAAAGATCCTTTAGAAGCAAGCCCTGGTTGCAGCTCCCAGCACAGTCATTCTGAAATGTTGCATATAAAAGGGATTATTCAGGAAGCCTGGAAAAGCCCTCAGAAACTGAGCATAAAGACCCCAGTTCCTTCCCAAATACAAGTAATGCACAGCATGTAAGAGAGAAATCTTGGACTTTCCCTTTGGACAAAGAATTGCTGAAAATTGTATAGACTACATTTTTGATCAGGGAAATATTTATATTCATACTACTCTGAAGCATAAGACAGCAATGCCTTCAGGCTAAAAAAATGCAATATAAAACTCACATCTTGGCAGATAACAAGATAAGGGGGACCACACCCTCAGACAATATAAATCAGCATAGCTTCTGGGCTACAGCTTCCAGGTTTTAAACATATCTGCAGATTTTAAACCCCATTTCCTTATTTGTGGCTGAGAGAAATGTGTGCACAGCCCCAACTCCAGAACTGCATGCAGCGATCCTGCCTGTAAATGGTTCTCAGAAACTAACGGTAACATTCAGCTGGACAGCAGCACTCCTGAATGGCGGCATCCATAACAAATACTGAACGCGCTGCACAGGTGAGCAGCTCTGCTCGTGCTGGTGGTTTTAACCTTTGCTAATACTCAGGTAATATTCAGCTTTCACATAGGTTATATGGCAACTGAGAGCCAGTGATTAAAACCAACTGAGAAAACTTTGCAGACCTTGATGATCAGTTCTACTTCTGGTGTGTGGCAAAAAGCAGATGACCTACAACATTTCAGAAAGAAACAAGCTTCAAAGATAATTTCAGCACAAAACTAATACAGGATTGAACTGAACTCTTGCCTCCAGCCAAAGTTGAAGAAACTTCCCCAATAGCTCAGCCTGGGCTTACAAATTCAGAATCTATCTCATGTTGTGGGAACTTTCTACTGTACCTCACAGTCTAACAACTTCATCCGGTACTATAAAAGGTCTTGCATGTAGATCACTAGTCCTGAATGCTAGTCCAGATTTTGCTGCTATATTACTCTCTTTGTGAGGCTCCACATTAGTAAGACCATCACCGAAAACAGTGGAAACGCATGTAACGAGTCACACCACTGAAAATCAATACAGGAAGATAAATCATTCTCCTGTCAGGCTGCAGCAATCTGTTTGCCAGGATTCTGAGCTCTGCTGAACGAGTTTTTCCACGTTAACAAGCTCTTCGCTCTTTACTTGGTGACCATGAAACCCTCTGGGGCTTGGCTTATGCTTATTAACTTGCAATATTTATTTATTTAAGACTTGTTGAATAAAGGCAGAAGGCTGAAAGCTACATTACAGGAGCCAGGAAAAAACAGGAAGATGTGCAGGCAGTAAGGAAAAGCATTAACATAACTCCAGAGATCACCCTGCTAGATGTGATCAGTTTGAGCTAATCTTCTGGGGAGCTGGCCTTTACATAGTCACTTAAAAGAAATATCCAAACCAACCGATATTGTTACTTAGCTACAAGACTTGTTAACGTGTGGGGGGCCATTTTCAGCCCTTGGCAGTCTGTAGCAGGTGACGACACCCACACTGCTGCTTTCAAGGAGTGTTACAGAGAATGTTTTTATCCCACAGAGACACCAAACAAAACTAATCTGTGTCAGAGGACCTGAGACAGACCTGAGGTGAGGGACAATGCCTCCCCCTACTCTTCTGTTTGTAACTAAGGTATCCTCTTCTGGTAGACAGGCTGCTGTAACCTACAGATCTGAGGACACGTTCATCATAACCTCTTACCGCATAGCCTATGTGCGTTTGGCCTGTTTGAAAGCAGTGGTTTTGAGACGTCTTCCACAACACTAGTGTGCAGGAGGTGCAATTTCACATTTGGATTTGGCAATAAATCCTGACTAGTACAACTGTCTGGTCTCCATGAGAACAATGCAGAAAAAAAAGTTTGGCTCCTAAATCAGACTTCAGCTCAGGGGTAGTCAAATCATGTAAGCCCCAAAAGGCTCTGCAGCCAAGACCATGGAAATCTGGCTTTTGTGTCTGCTCAGACTTCTAAATTAAAGAATGTATTTGCAGACCAGCCATGGCAGAAATGCACAAGGAGGGTCTCTCACCCAATTAGTAACTGTTCCTCAAGAAGAGGTGGAAAAATATGTTGAGAGAGATAGAATGCACAAGGAGCATGCGTGCAAGACCAAGCAAGCTGTAGGCAAGACATTAAGAACGATATGGAAAATGTATTTCTGAAATAACTCATTTCTTATCATTCTGAGCAGCTGAGAATAACTTCCAAGGAAGGCACGTTCCTCTGTCTAGTGGTCACGTGGAAACAACAGCTACCAAACTCTAACTGTTAAGAGCTGAATCCTGACTATTTGCTGTCAGCCGTTTTTATCTCAAAATACGAATTAAATATCATTCTCATTTTGCAAAGAGTAATTTACTCTCCCAACCAGCAAGCAGAAACTGGCAACTACACTGTACACCTGTTATTATGCATTACAATGAAATTAAAATATTTAGAGAATTTGGCAAGTCTACACTGCTAAAACTATGCTGGTAGTTGTAACTGTGAACTGCGTAGATGAATGCTGTTCCTGCTTGGTAGAAAAATATTGCTGCACAAAAAGCTACTGGTGGCCAGCAGCTGGCCTTTCAAGATAAGTATCAAAAACATGCACTTTGTGACATTTGGTCAGATGGCACGGGTGCTGAGGCTCTTGTTATTCAGCAGAAGCAGTAGGGAAAGAGCCGAAGAATGCCCCCCTTGCAAGCCACGTGCAGTGACCTCAATGGGTGAAGTGCAGAGCACTATTTATTCAGGTGCAACAATACAAATCTTTGTGGGTTGTTCTGCAATGATAAAACAAAGAGGATTCCAAAGAATGCGCTCCATGTGTGACTTCCCGAGCTCCACTATAAGCACACTGTATTTGCAATATCAAGTGACAGCCAGAAGCAAAATTATTGTCGTTTGGGGCCGCTGAGTGCAGAACTTGAGCAGCTTTTCAAAATGGAAAAGTTTTATGGAGCTGGAGAGCATAATTGGGATGTGGGGAATAACACAGGGACCCGATGGAGATTGGCCTTTTCTCCCCCAAGTATTTATTTCATCTGTCCAAGACTTTTCATGTGAAAATAAGTGGTACAAGCTGGTAATAAAAGGCAATTTATGTGCATTTCTTTTGTCTCCATGAGCCAGTTGCACCATTAGAATATGGGGAGCTGTGTGCAACCCAGCACAGTCAGTGACCGTAGCTTTTTTTTTAATTACAGTTTTTGTTTAAAATTTATACTCAATATGAAGCGCCAAAAGCACATACGGCAGTTAAAGTTGCAGTAACTTGAGGAAATGCATTTCTCATCACGAGCAACAGAAGCAATGCATATACCTCAGCATCAGAGATCCTCAGTATTTGAAAATCAGCCTAAATGTAAGCTCCACAATGCATGGGGACATTACCACAGATGCACAGCTGATGCTACCTTTACACAATCAATCATTCTTGCATTTCTGACATGACCAACTGACTGCAGTCTACAGTGTTATTAGGTTATTTTAACCTCATCCACATGTTGAATAACATCCTCGTCCTAGGATTTTCAAAAGAAAATACCTAAAGGACCTGTGGTTTCCAAACAACACAGTGGTTGTTTCAGAAAGAATATGTAAACTGAATCTTAACTGACCATTTTCGGAGAAAATTATATTCAGTAATCTTTGGCAGTTTTTCTATAAATAGATCAGGGAACTTTATACAGGATGCACGTAAGCTGTTGAGCTACACCTGGGCTATTTCAAGAGCACAGACAGAGGAAGTGAAGGCAAGCCACCTGCAGGTATCCTCACCCAATGCTCACCCAGGAGCCGAGCAGGAGGGATTCTCCGGGTGCTTCCACCTCGATTCCAGATTTTGGAAACTGCACATTGCTGGCTTCCCAAACTGTGCCATTTCTGCTCTTTCTGCCCACATCACAACCTTTACATACCCCATGGTATCAAGGATGTGATAACAGATTGTTCAGCCTGAGCCAGGTACTGAGCAGAACCTGTGTAACTCTCAGAAAAAGGAAATATGAACTGAAGAGTCAAGGTTTATTAAAGGTGTGCAGTACACGACCCCTACACAGAGCAAATCAGCATTGCTGCAATGCCTGGACAATTCTACTTCCACAGCTATGCATATAAAACTAGCCAAGATCGATACCAAAAGTAAATTCTATCAATGCCGTTTCCTGATCCTGATGGTTTTGGATGCCACCTGCCAGCTTGGCACTTCCTTTTCTTAGGGATTCAGTTAGTTATAACCCCAAAAAGCTGCTGACAACACCTGGCCCCTTCAGATCACAGCTGTTCCCACAGGATCCAAATGCTTTCCTATTTGCTTTACTTTCCTTTTGACTCTTTTCCTGCAGGACACTCATCCCCCACTAGTTACGGCGCATCTTGACCCCTGCCACAACATTGGTGTACATCTCTGATTCAGTGGGTATCTTATTCCTCTTTGTCAATACTTGTCACCTGCTTTTAACATCTCTATGCACACTCTTCTCAGCCACAATAAATATCTATAGGATTAGTAGGAAAGACTCAGCCTTAGCCAAAGACATGCACTACTTGTAAAAACATTCACTACTTACAAATAGAAAAGGGAAATTTCATGTTTCATTCTCCGTTTCTCTCCTGGAAATGCGCACACATCCTAACCCACAGGTTTCTTCAGTAGTCTCTTCTGTCCAACAACACTAAGCCAAGGAAACATTGTCATCTCAACTGTGAGTGGCTGATTCTTTCTAACCCTGCTAAGAACAGGATGAAGAACAGAAGAGCTTTCCTTCAAAGTGAAAAGGAAAAGCTGAACTGGGAGTCTTTTCTGGTTCATTTAAAGGGCCTGTGCAAGTCCCTGTGATCCTCAAAAGTCTAAGGATCAAAGGAGGAACAACAGATGAACCATCTTCTGCCATCAACTTTTCTTTCAGCAGAGAGAGAAATTAAGGCCAAAGGAATCCTAAGCTAGCTTTTGGCCAGAGCAGACTCCTTAAATCCATTTTCAACTGTAATGAATAACAGTTAACACTCTCCTTCTGCCCTCCAAGAACATACTCATCCCTTAAAATACCATGTCTTTTCCATCTGTGAGATTTAAGTAAGGTGAAGAAAGACTCAGCCGTGGGAATCCATTCCGCCACTGCTTTTTCTTCTCCTCAGGAACAGAGGTCGTTCCACCTTGGATTTTAGCTTCTTCAGCTGAAGGCAAACAGGAAGCCAAAGAAGAGCTGATGCTGTGATTCCCTACGCATCCCTTTGAACTGAACAGTCAAAACTTGGCCCTTGAACAAGCAAGCAAGCACAATAATTGTGAAAGCATGAAGGCCAAGAAGGATGCTGTTGGTGTTTGGGTAATGGACCACTACTCTGGTGGTGAACAAGTAGTTCAGAAAAGGAAAAAAAAAAGACATTTTCTTAAGTTTTTGTTGCTGTTTTACATGGATTATGTTTTTAAATAAGTGGGAAACGAGTAAAACAGAAAACTACTTCTCAAGACTGCAGAGGCGCTTGGCCCGCTTGAGTTTAATGCCTGGTTAAATTCATCTGGCTCCAATAGCCAGCTCTGGCTGAATGCAGAAGCAAAGCATCAGCATCCTGATCAGAGATCTTTTGGACCACGTGCTGCTTGGCCAACATCTGTTTTTCTAGAAATGCTGCCGAATAAGCTAGCAAGTAATGCATACCTTTGTTCTGCTATATATTTACCCAGACATTTCAACTCACTTTTGCAGATCTCTCACTCTCTTTTCTTTTTTTTTAAAATGGAGGTCAGGCTTTTCAGTTTGGTTTGTCCCCTCTAAGCTCTGCTTGAACTGCCTCCACACAAAGTTCAACAGAATGCTGTTTGCCTTGTAATTTTGTTTCAAGTTTGAGGTGTGAGGACATAAATAGGTACAATCCCTTAGTTTTTTGGGTTTCTTTCATTAGGTCTTTGCCAAAAAACTAAGCAAAATAAAAGCAAATATCAATTATGTTATGGGTTTTTTGTTGTTGTTGTTTGTTTGTTTTTTCAGAAATTGCTAGGAATAGGACTTAGAGAAAATAAATAACGTTAACTCAATATGGAGTTCTCTTCTTTGGGTAACGTGTTAACAAAGGGTTGTACTAAGATCCCTGCACTCCATTAAAAAAGCCAACTGAAACAGACAATTTTATGAAAACTGTAATTCTTTTGAGTAGCCCTCTGAAAGGAGAGCTATCAGCCCTCCATGTACACATGCTTGCCAGTTTGAACAGTATTTGATGACAGTACCTGAAAAAACACGATTAATGCCCTTTGAGTGTGGAGCCAGTATGCTCCAGTTTAACTGGTAGACCAGCAGGAGTTGAAAGTCACTCCAGTAGCTCAGGAGGAAAAGGACCAGGTTGCTTCTTATTTCCACATTCATTGCACTTAGTGAAGACCTGTAGAAAGTTTTTTGCACAGATGGAGCTTCCCCATCCATAGATTCACAAACAAATGCCAGATACAAAATATCTGGCATGTTTTCACATCACTTGTTTTCAGCTACAGATCTATTGTGTTTCTGAGTAACAATGGAGTTCAGACTCACCAATCTATCACTCTGTGAAGGAAAACTACAGGGACATCAGACATGGAAGGACACTGATCTTGTTTTTGAGACAGAGTTTGTGGAAAAGCTGTCAGATGAACTGGGTGTTCCTTTGTCAGAGCTTAGAAGCTTCAGTACCAGGAACAGATGTTCCCAGCTGGAAACATTTAAGACAGTTTAAGTCTCCTCCTGCCTTATCTTCTTGATGGCTGAAAGAAATAAGGGCATTTGAAGAGAAGCACGAAAGATAGACTGCTCATCTCCAATTTCAGGAATTTGTGAAGCAATCAACATGATTCTTCCATTGGAAAGCATTCCTGTTTTGCTTACTCCACTACCAATCTAGGTCATGAACACTAACAGGGGTAAAGAAATCTCAGGATGCAGCTTGAGGTACCGTTCTGTGACAAACATTCCTGAGCTGCTTCTCACATGCAGCGATGGCTTGGAAAGTTACACCTATCTTCCTGCTGGACTCTGAATTAAGCCATCAAATTAAATATGTCCCTGTCTAAAAGATTAAAACAAAAATGAATAACGGAATTGATGAAGCCAGTTTCAAAATACACTTGGAACTTAACAGATTTAAATGAACCTCTTCTCATAAAACAAGGCTCTCTTGAAAACACAGCTCTTTGGTTATCATTATTTTGTTCAATGGAGAAGCAGCAGCAGAGGCCCAAACCCGATGCTTACAGTGGTGAAAAAAAGAGTGAAATGAGTCTGAAATCTAATTCTGTTCAATTTACACTGAATGATCAACTGTATACAAATGTTCATTAACTGTCTGTTCATTACATCACTGTTTAGACAGCAAATGTGTACACACACTTGAGAATATCCATCAAGATAAATTATGCTAATAAAAGGCCACAACAAGGTACATTTTGAAAGAGAAGAAACTGTATACATCTCCCTGTGTAAATCATACAGACGTTGTGAAAAGATGACAGGAGTTTTCTGCTACAAATCCAAGATACAGACATTTTAATAACAGTTTAGTCAAAGTTTACCTGACACGAGTATTTAGATGTTATTTCTTTAAACTGTAGCATGTTTATAAGAGAAATACAAAGATGAAGAAAGCTTTAGAGCTGGCAGAGTTTAGTGACTGAATATTACAACCTCATAGCACTATTAGCCCATGTGGAAGGTGCTTTCCCTACATCTGGATATATGAGGAGAGGTAAATCACAAAGCTAAAATACCTTCCCATTGGTGGCTGGAATAAGTGCAACCAACGTCAACCTGAACACATATTCTATCTTCATTAAGTTCATTGGCCTATGTATAAGTTACCAATTACAGTAAATTAAAAGCACTTGCATTGCTGGCTCCCACCTCATCGCTCAGTTTTTAGTTCTTTTAATAACCACACTGAGTGAATTTGACAGAAATAAAATTAGAGATTCCACCCTATTAAAAACACATCCTTTTGCCTAAGAAAAGGACAGCTTTTTGCAAAGTGTATCGTCTTTGCTGAAAGAAAACAAAAAGGGCAAGGTGCTCTGAGCAGAGTAGTCTTCACTAGTGTCCTTAGCTGCTTCCTTGTGACTGTAGGTGACTGGGTGGAAAGTCTGATTGTAAAGAACTACAGACTTGCAACTTACAGAATGCAACTTGCATTCCAAGCTCATTGTTTCATACGTGTCTGCTGATGACTAACACATCCTGGGAAGTGATTAAAAATATTAATTGGATTTCAATGCTTTTTTGCTTGTTCTTATAAAATATATATATATACTCAGTATCAATTTTGCAGGAATGAGTTTTTGCTCCTGACAAACCACAAGGAAGCACGGCTCACAGCAGAGAGATGAGGGTACAAGCCAGTGCCACCCAAGCCAACAGTTCTGTAGCTGTGAGGGGAGAGCTGGTGTAACTGCAGCACACAAGGCAAGTGATGGACTAACAGGCAGCAAAGCAGAATGGTTTCTCACTTGATAGCTGCAATAACACCACAACCGCAGCAGCTGTCTCTGCCTTAATATACTAAAAAAGAAGAGATCACAGTGGAACACAGCACACCCAGCTCAGAGCCTGAACAGGACAACCAGGAAATTGAAGGCTAGACTACAGGTGTGTTGTTGGATCAGCCACAAGTTACCATCTGCAACACCAAATTCAGAATGGGGCTCAGACAATGAGGAGTGACTCAGAGCTCAAACAGACAATAAAACGAGCCCTAGAAAGGGAAAAGGAGCTTGAAACACAAACAGGTGAAGTGGATATTCAGGCAAACTAGACTTATATTTATGTTAAAAAAAGAGGGAGGGGCATAAGATATGGTAGCAACTTAATTTGAAAAAGAAAAGCAGAAAGGTTTTCCCATCCTCACCACATCCATCAACACAGTAATTCATACTATTGCATTGATTTTATACTAAAAGTAACTATTGCTATCAGACAGAATAACAAGGGCGTTTTTTTGACATTCAACTAGTGGCATCCTTAATTTTGGATACCATACAGTACCTCCATGTCTGTTAGTGTGCATTTTAGATTGAACTGCTCTAGTGCATATTGTTAAGGATATGTTTTATTCTGGTTACACATCTCTGCAAGCCTATTTTGCATTTCACCCATGGAGATCAAATTTGATGATTTTTTGTATTGTCACACGAGGACTACAGTTATCTCCTTGTGAAACTGATTTTCTTACCATACAGTAAAACCACACCTATTTTCCACAAGCCCTTTGCATATGTCTATGATTTCGCTAAGTGGATGAACGACAGTTCAGTTCCCAACTATGCTAACTACTGTAACTTAGCTCATTTAGTCGATTCAGACCCATTTTGGAAAGCAACCTTGCTATTTTTAATGATTCCAAACCCCATGACTGACTCCCAGATGATCACTGGGGAGGGATCAACGATGTTTTGTGCAAGCATTAGTGTAATTCCTGGTATTATGCTACAGCTGCCACAACAGCAAAAGAACATCCATAGAACCCATAAATATTGGGAGCGAGGAGAGAAAAGATGAACAGAAACCCAAGAGAAGCAATATACTCTACTGATTTGGATATGTTAATATTTACTAAGCGTACAAAAACCTCTTAATGAGGTTCAAACTCTTGAGTATGAAAACCTCTTAACTTGTCATTAAGCCAAACCGCAACACTGTCTATCAAGGCTCTATGTGTGAAAACATTTCTCAAAACATTAATTTTGAAGTCTTGCTCCAGATATTCTGTCAATAACCATCAAAGCCCCAGAACAAACCCCGAAACTGTGACAGCCTGCCTTAGCACATCGCAGCCTGAGAGCAGCTGAGGAGAGACCACAGGGGGGCTGGGAGTGGCGGGGGTTCAAAGCTTTAATGATTTGCAGGATGAACGTTGCAATCCTCCCATTGCACCAGGGAAGGACACAATTGGCCAAACACAACAAACCATAAACTTGCTTCAAAACAAAGCCACCAATCTGTATAAGGCCTCATGGGCCACAAAGAAGCAGTTCCATCGTGAAGCCTGCGACCTCTTCTGCTGCTCTGGCACAATCACTGTCCTGATGCCAGGTCACAGCTTTCAAGCGCTGATGCCAAAGTCGCTCAAGTTTACCAGAGGCAGCAGCTCACTGCATGTTGATTTGTGTTACAGCACCGATGGAACCAGTTGCCATACAGGAAATATGACCCTGAGCGTGGCATCGCCGGTATGCGCAGGAGACTGCATTCTCCCTGGCTGTCACGGTGGACCTGCACTTGGCCACACTCACAGGCCAAGAGCAATGTGCAGGTCTCTGAAGCAACCTGTTGCTCCTGGTGTGCATTCGCTTGAAATAAAGCGTATCTTTTAAATAGCCAAGATTTATTTCCTGTTCTCTGAAGAAAAGGAATCTCTCCATAAAAGTAGCTTCTTTCAGCAGGCACTACGATAGTGATACTTACAAAGGAGGTGCATATCAGATGGGGTGGCTCTCTCCATAGAAAATTTACTGATCAGCACACAAAGAAATACACATGCGCAGCACCCCCTACTCCATGCTGCCTCCCCAGCTCAGGCCTGTACTGCACAGCCTTCCAGCTCCTAGCGGAGCTGCTCCTGTGTCACCAGAGGGACTGAGAGCAGCAGAGCCTGCACTGTCTTACTTTGTGCATGGGCACTCCATGAGAAAGCCTTGCTACATCCTAAAACCATCATATAAAAGACAAGATACAAAAGGCAAATGTCACTGCCTTCAAAAGGGAGCAGGACCAGGTTCAGCCAAAGAACCTGCTGCCACTTCAGTACCAATTCAACCCCTCCCTGATATATTTTCCTCAACAAAATAGTATCAAAAGGGCTTCTGATGGGTAGAGAAAATAGAGGGGAATATTTATTGAGCTAAACGGATATGAAGGAATTCAAGCATTATAGTATGTCTGCCTAAATACATAAATAAATAAAGATTAATCTAAAACTAACCCCTTCTGCCCCCTAGAAATGCAAGGCCATCATTTCACTGTGGTGTAACAAACTTTGGCTTTGGCCTCATGTACATATGGTTCAAATTAGCACCTGCATACTTCAGTTATTAAATAAAAAAACTGCTCTCTCTCCATGACCTGGAGAGTTTTTGTATACAAGAACTTATCCAACAGCATTATGTCTTCCCTTATCAGATGTGTGTGGTATGACATAATGAATGTTGCACTGCAGCACAACTGGCACCAGTCCAATTCCCCAGCACTGGGTCACATTTCCCACTGCATTGTTTTAAAGCGGACAGTATGGCCTTGCTTGCTAAAGAACAGAGCCCTGGAATTTTAGCTCAGATCCTTCCAATTTAACCTAAGTCTGATGAACTAAACTCAATCTCTAGGGAAAAATGCATCTGTCTAAACCACTGCTTGCAGCTGAATTGAGAGGTATGCACCAGCAATTTTTATCTTGATTTGTTGCATATAAGTTAAGGTGTCTGCTACGTGAGCAGGATTTCAAATGAAAAGTTGCTGTTCTAGATATTTCTCCGAAACAGTGCTTGGGGATTGGGATAGTGGAAAACATGTGCATTAACAGTAAAACAATATCTCGGTATTAAGGAGACCTAGTTTCTATTTCTGACTCCACCAAGTGTGCCACATAAGGCAACACAACTTGTTTACTTTCTCTAGGTCTCACCTTTAACATCATGTACTGGTGCTCATCCAAAAAACAGAGTTACACCAACTGAGGATAACTGCTGATTTCTTGCTGCTCTTGTATACATGCAAACCATCACCTAAAACATACAGCTATATTCACTCACATCTGTTGTCAGATTGAGGAACTTGGCAAGTCCTTCAGGTGATGCACCCATCACCAGTGCCCTGGGACTCCTGGTGCTGCCTCTGGGCTCCGCACAGGTCAAGCCTTCTGCAGTCCTTTAAGCATGAGTCAAAAATTAATTGCTCCAAAGGAGAAGGAGATTCACTGAAAATAGGTGGTGCTAGAGGAAAAAATATGAGGAGGAAAAATAAGTATCTGGCTATTAGGTTTTCAAATACAGAAGAAACCATCAGGGCAAGGATGTACAGGATTACAACGTAATATATATTTATACATTCAGTTGCCTACTGAAGTATTCTTAGTTCTTCCTTTCAATAACTGTTGATTTTCAAACATTTCTTCAGTCTTTTAAGAGACTGCTGCTGTAGGCTACTGCTTGACAGATTATCCCAAAGACCAACCCTATTTCTCAACAAGAGCATCATGGAAGTAGATTCACAGCTTAGACCCACCTCACTACCTCCTCCCATTCTGAAGACATACAGCGGAACAGGCTACAGTGAAGCTGCTCCAAGCAGAAGGTAACTGAGCACATTAAAAAGAACAGCATAATAATGACTGTCAGTACCCTGAGTGACGATCTAGTAGTTGGTTCAAGTCTCATGCCAGCACAAACTAGACAGGGGCCCCCATGCTGAGCTGTGAACTCACTTCTGTGAACTTCCTTCATGCCTTGAGCTATCAGAATTGACCAAATATAAAAGCTTTGGATCTCGTTTTCAAGCATTTCACGAGTCTGAAGTCCTGGTCCAAACCACTGTTAACAGCAACAAATTGAAGTGGGCCAGGATTTAATTCCCAGGGGTGAATTTCCTCAGGGGCTGCTCTGATTTATACTTACATGCAATTCTGAATAATATTATTTTTCCTACTTATGTAGTCTACAGTAAACAGCTCTTTAAAATATGCCTCAAGAGCTCCCTGGCAATAATCATTCTCAAAAGGTCAGTCAGTGTCAAACCGTAACATTAATTTGTTCTGCACTTGCTATAAGGCTGTATAAAAGAAAACTTTCAAGTGCAAACACTGAGACATCCAAGAAGATTAGATTGTCTCCCTTTTCATCTCAGCTGAACACTGGCCAGTAAATACTCAAAATGGTGTTGGACAACTTTGTGCAGCTGTTCATTAGAGCAGACAAGAGGAAATCATTAAAGATAGAAACTTCCAGTCACTTGACTTCCACACCAAAATAGAATAACAAGTGGTACAGGTCCACGACCTGATTTGCATGCTCACAAGCCAACTGCCAAGCATACATAGCCTTGCCTTGTAACGCAAACCAGTATTTTTCTACAGTGTAATTGAGAGCTTTCCAGTTCTGTCCTCCTGGGCTCCCATGCTTGCAAATCCAGTAGCTGGAATTTACATAATTGCAATTTCACTTTGCAGATATTGTTGGGCTCTTTTTATGCCTGATTTTCTGGACAGCTGCTTCTTGGAGTTGAAGTCTTCACTAATTATTTCAAACATTTAACGGAAAAAATGCAAACCATATTTGAGACAATTATTACCAAAAAAAAAGGCAAGAAATTCTCATGGTTTGGATGATGAGTGGACTAAAGGTTTTTGTGTTGTTTTTTTTTTCCCCCTTTCGTTCTCCTTTGCTCTTTAAGAACAGCACATGCAAAACATTTGTGAAGCCAACACAGCTGCAGGGTCCGCTCACCAGACCAGTACTGTCTACTCAGTATCCTTTCTAGCTTTTTATAGATACAATTTAAAAACACCATGAAATTTATTTCCTGTAATAATGATCCCCAAATATTTTCTTTAAAAGTCAATGTTTCAGCAAAACTCTCCCAAGGATATGGAGTTGTGCAGCGCCATTGTTGTTAACCCAGCCCTTCCCTGCCCCATGTCCTTCACCATTACCTCTGCAGCCAGCCATAGGTGCTTTCTTTTGCCTGCCACAGTCTTCGCAGTTAAGGAGCCCAGGCTGGCTACATACGGAGGCGCTGATGCCTTCCGAAACCCACCACATCACACACTAGAGTGGAGGCACAGTCCAGTATATGGAATATACATACAGGCGCTCAGAGGCTCTTTTCCTAATTTTCTCTTTTTCCTATTATAAATTCCTGGGCAGATAACTTTATAGCTCATTTTCTTCCTCTCTATTTGCTTCAGGCTGCTCCTGGTCTCCACCTCTGCATTTTCAGTGCCTAGCCTAGCCTCAGGAAGGAGCTCTAGAAGCTGTTATAATGTAAATATTATTATTTTAAGCTAATAAATATAAGATCTCCTGGCCTGAATACACAACCCATTCCAGCACACTGATATCATTTCCTCACACAGCACTTGTTCTTCTAACAATTATACAGACTTCCTTCCATAACAGCAGCCCTCTTCACAGTGGAGCAGATAAAAGCAACATACACCACTTCTTAAGCTGCAGTCTCCATTCCATGCTGCTCACGAGACCCTCTGACCTTACTTAGGGCCACTGGAAAGCTGTAGAAGTCCACGGGGACATGGAGATTAACATAGGGCGTTGCTCAGAGGACGTCACGTGTGCAGGTGTGTTTCTAGAAGCCAGAGGAAGTTGGGGAGCACTGCTAAGAACTGCTTAGTCTGTCAAACAGTGCGGCCTGCTCCTATAGCAGCTTCACTTGCTTGCTGCAGCAAAGCAGCTCTGGAATTTGGTACAGAGCATCTGGATACTGAATATGCCACAAGGCAGCAGAAGAGAGAAGAATAGTCTGCATGCCTGAAAGCTCGCTCATTTATTCAAAATATTTCATTCAGTCTAATAAGAGAAACCGCATCCTTGCTACAGTTAGATCCTTACCCCACTGTGGTTTTAACAACAGAAGGAAACAAAATAAAAACGCTCCATGCTATACAAAGCCTCACTTTTCTTTGCAACCTCAGAGCTGCAGGGTGAAAAAGTTCACAGCATATGCGTGAACCCAATGTGCACCAAAGGAGCTCCCATTCCCCAGCCAAGCGCACATCCAGGTAGGGAGGGACTTCAGACACAAAGGCAGATGGATGGAGTGAACAAAGAGAACATGAGAAATGCAGCAGCTAACATCAGTTCCAGCATTTTTTCTCCTTGGAGGACTTTGCAACACTGAAGGCACCCTTTTAAAATACAATTTCCCTATTCTACTTATAGGTAGCAACACTGTGGTTCAATAGCTGTAGTTATCTAGGGGTCCACAAAGAAAAATGCCCAGGTCCTTGGGGCTGCATACCCCTAGAAGCGACTCAAGCACTTGGGACATCAGGCCTAATATACTTCGCTAAGATTTCAGGTGATTTGTTTATTTTTTTTTGGTTTGTTTTGTGGCAGAGGCAGATCATTATTTGTATTTTGCTGGTAAATGTGCTAAGCACACTCAAAGAAGAAAAAAACATATCACAAAGCATTCACAGTATATCCTTACAACAGAACACAGAAGTAATAATACCTGACCTCAAATAAACAGAGTCATTCAGAGAACTGAAGCAGGTTGAGTTGAAAAATATAAACTATTTCTGTTTTCTCTATACTCTGCACCTGAAAAACTACTCACAGATAGTTGAGACTGCCAAATCTAGACAATTTAATTGATTTCACTTCATATAGTCACTGTGTTACTGTAAAATCTCTCTCTATAAAAGGTTACAGCATCACTAACGGAACTTTGCAAATCCAGGTAAGACTAGGTAAGGGTTTGGGGTTTATTCAATGAAAAAAATATAGGCTGTGAAGGGTTTCAAGTCACCTTCTCTTCATGCTCAACCAAAATATTCAGATTTGTTTTTTCCACAAAAGCAGGTGGCCAACTTTTGCTCACACACTGAAGTCGGAGGCTATACACCCTTGAGGGAAGTGACTACAACATCAGGACAGCACAGGTTTCTGGCATAGCGCTGTGCCTGCCTTTTCAAATTCTTTCTCAACTGTGGCTAGCTGAGACGCTTGCTGGGGAGAAGGAGAAGGATGTCTTCTATTGTGATTTATTTCACCCACTGATATTTAGGATCTGCAGCGAAATGCCATTTGTCATTTTGATCTGTCCGTTTTTCTATTCTTACCCCATTTAGTTCCCATCTTATAAAATGGTTGCTATAAATTTATTCTGCATATTTTGGTGTGACAGTAATGTCTATACCTATGATATGCAAAAAAAAAATAATCCTGGCAAATTTTACAAATGACTTTGGAACTGGAGTTTAAAAGTGGTCGCCTATGTCAGCTTATTACTCTCCTGTCTATTGGCAGCTTCCAAGAAAACTCCCAGGAAAAGAGAGTCATGAAGCTTGAGAGGACAGAACTATTTGCTGACCCAAGACTGTGTTTTGATCCCTTATATTTATACTTCTGACCTGTGTTTTGAACCATGTGGCAACCATCTCCTGCATGATTTTCTATGCAATAGATAGGGCTGACTTGCTTGATACCTCGGGTCGCACTACCCAACCCATCAAGCTACTGTGACCAACCATCTTTGACATTCTGCAGCAAGGGAATCCTGAACAAGATGGTGTTTACTATCAGCAATACTCCTGAGGAAGCACATTAACCTGACAGCACTGCTAATCTTTTGACCCAACAGGGCTTCTGGAAAATATTTGACCTGAATCTGTGCCGGATGCTAGATTTATAGATGCTGGATAGAAAAGAAGGCAACAGAGCATGCAGGGTCAAGGAATAAGCATACTCTAATTCAAGGGACACAGCTTGATAATCTTTGCTTAACACCCAAGTCAATACAATTTACTTTGGCAATATCTACTAGTTAGGTTTATAACTTCATTAGGTTCCAGCTCTGTTCAGAGCCAAAAGAAAGGGAATCAGCCAGTATGATGAAAAATGAGCGACCCAAGGAATATTATAAACAGATCTATCATTTTTGTGTGTCAAATAACAGAGAAAGAGAAGTTTATTTTATTCCACCTTATTTTGACAACTCTAGCTGTCAACACTAGCTCAGTGTAGTATGATAAACAATATTTTTGTATCAATTGCCTGCAAGTGCCAGTTGAAGAAAAAACATCTTAAAACTGTTACAGTTCTGCATGGAAAACAGAAGTTGCTTTGTTTGCAGTCATATCCTTTTACTAAGGCTGATGCCTAAAAGCAAGAGTCAGTTCCCAACACATTCAAAATGGTTAGTGATCCCTGCTGTTAAACAAAAAGGGGCTGGTTACCATATAGCACCGAATATGTTATGGAAATCCCCTTTGAGGAAACTCAAGGGGAAAGCCCTCAAAGGGAGGCTCCCAAAGGCAGGCGCTGCCTGTGCATCTGTCAGTCTTGTGACTGGAATAAGCGCAGCACTTTTCAAAGTTACAACTAAGAGGCTGCAGTGTTATTGCTGTTTATGTTTTCTAATATCTTCTCCCTCCATCTTGTTCTCCACAGTAGACCTAGAGTAATTAACTGATGTGAGAGTAGAATAAGTCACAACTAGTCATTAAATTAAATTGAACACAGGTGGTCAGGAATAGTTACGGAGCACTGAAACCATGGTGGAAGCATTTCCAAGCTGACTAAATATCCTATCTGTATGAAGCATATCCAATCCTCTCTTTTTTCTTTTATTTCACAAATATTGCATGGGATGAAGGAATGTTAGGGCTGAACTCTCCAATACAGATGTAGAACACATGTATTTGCATCAGTTTAAAGTAAGATTACAGACACTGGAAAGTAGTTGTGGTTTGGCACTAGAAATCTTCCATTTTAATTAACTTACAGTCCAAATGATTTCTAGAAAGTCTTCCTCGCATTGCAGGAGTGGAATTACATCTATCAGGACAGGTTTACCAAACAGATTTTCCTGGGAGAAAACTATGAGAAACGATTACTTTGACTCAACTAACTCAGTATTAGACAATGGTTCAACTCGCAAATAGGCCAGCTGAGCGAGTTATGCCACAGGTTATGCCAGCAATAATCTCAAAACTATGTCTATGACTGAAGCCCACAGAATATTACCCACCACATACAGACCACAGTCAGGTGTGCTTCAAGGGGATCTTTCTATACGCTCCAATTTTCCTATATTGCTATAGGAATTTCTCTTTTCCTGTATATCTTGTGCATTTCTTCCTAGCTCAGCTCAAGAGGAATTGGCTCAAGGTGTGTTCAACTCAGTTAACAGATAACTTCCATTAAATCTCTTATCAGGACTATCATCAGGCAATAGGAAAGGATTTTAATCAAATATTTGAACATAGAACAGGGTGAATTCAACTAACTTAATTTTTAAGAGTCATGAGATTTAATTCTTGAAGGTCCTGAATGATTTATCCTTAAGATCAAATCCATTATTACGCTCCTGGATATAAGACCACACAAAGTCCCTTTACTATTTTACACTAACAAGAGCAGTCAGTTGCATTCAAATTAATTTCACTGAACATAGAATAATTCAAATCTCATAAATGTTCTATTATCAATAAACCTCTATTCTGAACAAATTTCTCTGCATATTAACATTTCCACACCAGGAAGACTGAACACGGGGTTAACAAGCTGAGTTTTCAGATAGGTGATATTTTGCTCCATTCCATATAAGAAAAAATAGTATGAAAGACTCAAATAAAAAATACAGAGCTATATAATCATTGAAGACTCTGTATTGTACTCAAAGGACTGTTTCTCTTATTGGTGGTAGAATTCATGCTTAGGTACCACTAAAATGTCATTTCACTGATGGATTTAATTTGAATTTTTTTTGTCTAAAAAAAAAAAAAACACTATTGTAATGCTGAAAAAAAAACCACACCACAGAATTTAAAACGTGATTTGTCCAATCAAATTTCATGTTTCAGAATAAGCAGTGAAAAACAAGATTTTTTTTAATAACTGTTTTAAAATTATTATATACTAAAAATGATGGTATCTTCTTTCCTTTTTCTAATTGTATTTAACAATTTCATGGTTTATTAAAGTTATCATTGCAGCTAGAGCTAATGCATTTCTTTCTTCAAAGTGAAAATAACTCTTGATTTCTTGATGTATCACAATGAACACCACACATGCAAGAAACATATAGCTATGGAAGAAGGCTAGAAAAAGACCAATCCTAAACCTATTTGAAATTAAAGGTCAGTTTTGGAAACATGAGCAAACTGCTTACAAAAAACCTCAACCCTTTGGAAAGCCGTCAGAAATGCAACTCCCCTGGAACTACACACATGATGTAGTTAAAGCCAGTGGGATTACATTACCTGCTCCTTTTTCAGATATGCAATGAGGAATGACAAAATCTGCCTGAGTCACAAATTCACCCTTATAGGAGGGTGAGAACTTCAGAAGTTCCTGAATGGAGTTATACACTCAACTGCCACTCCAAATCAACTTTTCCAATGCATTGCATCCACTAAACAATAAAAATCCTGCTTATGAGTGTGTGCAATGTCAGACACCCACACCTAGGCTGTCACGCCTTTGTCTCTAAGCTGTCTTATGAACCCCAGACACCTAAAGTCTATAGTGCACCAGAAAGCACTCATGTGGGGTAACCCTGATGGGCAATGAGTTCATGGGGCTGGCCAAAACAAACAAGAAAAAAAGGAGGAGTGTTGGGTCCATTTTAATTGCACATAAACAATCACTATTAAATATTCCAAAAAATTTCAGTGAGAATGCTGTACTTCCAGTACCAAGTAGGTCACACAAAAAACTGTAAAGCATACATAAAATGCAAGCTGAAATAATACTGTGGCCTGATATTTTGCTACTATGACATTTTCCATTCCATTAATTCCATTCAATTATGCAGACTGCATATAAACACACTCGAAGGCTGGCAAAAGCTGTGCTATGAATTTATAGGAAAAATGGTTAATGTGAACACTTCCATTGACACATGAGATGGGGCTGCAATATGGTGTCATCACTTTTCGATGTCTGTATCCCCCTCCCTCCTTTTTCTTTCCCACCCCCCAGTAAATAGACTGAGCTACAAGATCCCTCTGGCAAGATAAAGCAAATACTCCAAATACAACATGCTATGCTATCACAGGATGCTATACAACCTCTGAAACAAGTTTACCCTGATGTCAGCAGCACTTCCATAAACCCACAGAAGAGCAAGGAACGCCCTAAAAACATATAGTAATCTAATTTTTCAAGAATTCAGAAATGTATCTCTCAGCCTCAGCCACAGCGAGAGACAGTTGCAGGAGGCAGGGATACCTGTGGTTGTTGCAAGTCTGATGGAAAAACTGTAATACGTTTACATCCCATTCATTACAAAAAGACCCCGAGTTCTTTCCAGCACACATTCTGCATGGTCTGATAACAGTTTTTCAGGCACCGAATCATCTCCTCTCCTGTGTGGCTGATGGTTCTTCCATTCTCCAGTACTAAGGGAACCTCCGTGCAACCTTGAACACTGTGGAGCATTCCTGCCCCCTCTTGTCACAGCTTCATTACTACCACACCGTGTTTTGATTTCCAAAGGTAATTTCACCTCTAGCTGATATTCGGTCTGGTTTTACCCTACAAACTTCAGTTGCTTGGCCCCCTGAGCTTTCTTAGGGATCCTTCCCAGACTTCCTAATTGCAGGTGTCCCTTCTTTGGTTTTCCACTCATAACAGTTTGTGCAGCCTCTCCTTCTGCTGTGTGCAGTGAATTCATGTATTATTCCCAAGAAACAGAAAATGAGATTTTTATAACTGTTCTTTTTAATGCTAATAATTAAGTATCTTTTCTCTTTCTAACTGGACCAACTCCTCAAATCTGCGTAACAAAAGAAGAAAATCTGTGTCCTTGCAGGCAAAGCCCCTCTGCAGGCTGTGCTGTCTTGTTCACAGACAGCCTGGGGTGGTACGTGGCACTGCCCTGGCCTGTCGGGGACTAAAGAGGGGATGGCAAATTGAGCTGTGACAACATGCTAATGAATATGCCTAAACCTCAGCGGGCTCTCCTGGAAATAAACTTGCTCATGTCTAAAAATGACACAAAAGTTGCTGCAGGAAAAGGCCATTTGTGCTGAACTCTGCTGAAAGGCTTTCTCTGCTACAAGACCTATGTGCTGTTTTCTTTCTTTTTTTTTTTATATGCACAAGGTCCACTAAATGTGTAATGCTACCAACTCATAAGTGCAGCCCCATCAAGACAGGCTCCAAAAGTCCTGGTGGCTTCCCCTAGCCTTCAGGAATAACCGAATATGTGGGCATCTCCATAAACCACATCTCTGCTACTCTTACCAGTACTAGTCTTTTTGTTGTTCGTTTGCTTCCTTTCACTTTTGCGGTGTTTTTTTTTTTTTTTTGGTTTGTTTATTTTTCTTCTCCTTTTTCCCATTTCTTTAATAACTAGTGCAAAAAAATTTTCTGTGACTAATTGCGTTTGAAAAAAAAAAAAAAAACACTTGTTTTTACCCATAAAACAGCATCTTTCTTTAAACCTCAAGGTCTCTTCCCTGCTCCGATGGCACCTTTTAGATGAACGTTACTCATAAAATTCATTCTGGGAGTCATCTGCTCAGAATTTGGCTATTTCTGCAGAAGAAACACACTAGCAGCGGGACAACTCCCAGACGCAGGGATGCTCACATTCTCACACTATGCTGGATGTGTTCTAAGACGCAGTGCATCTCTAGTACAACAACTTTTAGCAAAACCCAGCCTCACCTCAAACCCAGAGGCCCAAGGACTTAACTTAAACATGATGTCCATGCCCTCCAGCCTCTGCCAGCCTGGCACTGGCACCTGTAAGTGGTGACACAGCTCAGAAGGGCCACCTGTTGATGTGGACAAGGCTCAGCTGCAATTCTCATGTGTTAGTACATTTAGGTCTAGCACTACAATTTCCTTCACTGGGGTACTTCTCTCACCCGACTCAGTAACAGACCTCCCAGCTCTCAATATAATAAAGGGTAATAACCAAAATGAGGCTTTCCATACCTTTAAAAAGAAAAATATAAATTTTAGAGAATGATAAGTTAAAAAACATATCTCAGGAAAACAGAGTAGTGCCCAATATATCTATTAAACAGCTTCCAGTGATGACATTACAGCTTTTAGCACTGAGAAATTAAGACAAAATACAAGTTCACAACAGACCTCAGATTCAGAATGAAACTTTGAAAAAGGAAAATGAGAGGATCAGATGAAGGATCAAATCCCTAATTACGTGACATTTAGTGCTCGGTCACCTGAGAGGTGTCTGCACTCTCTCTATTTTCAGAGTTACCTTACAAGATTTAAGACAGTACAAAAATCAACCTCTCCTTCTGCCTTTGGTCCTCATGACAAGGGCAAATGGTTGGGCAGTGGAAGTTTCTACCTGCAGCTGAAACACAATAGTGCTGGGAATTCTTTTTTTTGCTTTAAACTTGATCTTTCAGCTGCATGACTGACCAGGTTATTACCTCTGCTAAGCAAGGTCTACTCAATGCTGACCGCCCTGGCTGTACAAACCGGAGACAAATGCTGCCATTGTGTGGTGTGTCACGGAAATGGAAAGGCATTGACAACCATTGGTTTCCAAAGCTGAGGAAAGAAAATGCTTGTCTATCAATTCCGCTTGTTACTGTACATTATACTGTATCTATTACCAACTGCTGACAATGACTTGTTAACATTTCCAGTTTGATTAGTTGAAGTGAAAAGCAAGTAAGAGTCCATTTTTGTTCTCCTGATGTCTACTGTGGTATTCCTGTCCCAGAAAGCACAAGACCTTTCCATTATCATTACTTTTATAAGACTCCAGGTTTTTTTTTACTCATACAATCTGTCAATTTTGACATGTCCTAATGCTGTACAAAACCACGTGTGCCACGGTCGTGCCGATAGCAAAACCCTCATTTCTAACTCAGAAGAGTGGATTCATCACAGAAACACCACCGAAGAGAAGCCAGATTCTCTTACCAGAAATGACCTGCTAATCAGCAAGCAAACTTTGTACCTTCCTGCTGCCTTTCCCACAGAAACCTAACTTTGTCCTATCCACTTGTCTTCTCGCTCAACTGCAAGGTGATCTGATTTCCCCCTGACCACAGAATCACAGAATTGTAGGGGTTGGAAGGGACCTCAAGAGACCATTGGGCCCAATCCCCCTGCCAAAGCAGGTTCGCTAGAGCAGGTTGCCCAGGTAAACTTGTGCCAGTGACTTCTACCAACATCCAGCGATCTTGCACCACCTAACCACGTCCTCTCTGCCCAGCCTGCTGCATCCCTTCCCCTGCAGCGGCTGTCCCACATGAGCAGTGCAGCATGTGCCAATGCGCTGGCTCGGGTACCTCAGGTAGGAGCCCGTCAGCCTCCTGCTCTAGTGGCCCTCTTGAGGAAAGAGGGGATTGTAAACACAACCCTATGCCCTACAATCTTATTCCACTTGTAGCACCTAACCTGAATAGTTCTCACAAGTTACATTCCCCTTTTATTCCACTGGGCAAGTCCGTGAGCTAGGCCAAGACCTGAGCCCACAGTAGTGTAACTGCTGGAGATGTAATTTCTGATCTAATAAGGAAAGTATTAACACCTCTCCAAACAGAAAATCTGTGTTCCCTGTTACAACTGATTCCTTCTTTAGCTTACTTAGCATTCAGGCTGTGAATAAGTGATTGTTCTAAGGAATATACTGAGTTATTCCACAAGCAGAAACTTGTTTGTCATTACAGAGAAAGGAAATGCAGGAAGGAAAGAATCAATATGCCTGATTATATCTCCCCAGATATTAAGCTCAAAAGCCTGTGACATTGTTCATTTGTTACATCCTCAGCATCAATTTTTAGGAACAGAAGGTTACTCAGAATTAAGTATCAATCAGTGATGTTTCCATAAAAAAACAACAAAGGGGAAGAGATCTCATATTTTAAAGGGGGAATAAGAAACAACTCATGACACACATAATAGGTTTGCTATAGTCTTACAAGAAATAGAAAGGCTATAGTCCTAAAGTGAAAAATTACATGAAATGAAATCAGAGAAACTGCAGTGACCTGAAAACAGTTCATAGTTACCCATATACACAAGCCTCAGTAAGAGCCACGATTAATAGAATTCCCAATCCCTGTCCCACTAAGCTGACAGGAAACCACACTGGACTACAGTTTGTCCAACAGGGACAAATTCATTCCTTTTCCATTTAAGTAACTGTCAGTAAATGTAGCCAAACATTTATACCCCATTCCCTTTCTTATTTACAACTGTCCTCCTGCCAGAAACTACAAGCATGGCAAGCTAGGATCATACCAACTGCATGGTTGCTTTGTCCTCTTTGTTCAAAAAGACAGCAAAATTTTTGTTGGAGATACGGATTTCTGGCAGCCACAGTACAGGATACCCTCTGTAATACCCATCACCTATCTACAAATCAGCACAATGCCTATGCACATACCTGTCTTTAAACACACATACAGAGCTGCTGCATACAAAGCTCTTTGTGTGCTTATAATTAAACATGCTTTCTAGGTTCTCTGCTTAATTTGTCTTTCAAGTGAAATACACAAAATCTTTGGTCACATGAAACCAGAGACTTTCCACATGCTTTGATAAATGTTACTATTTATAGAATTTACAGTATTCTTTTGGCATACAAAAGGTTTCATCCTTTCTCTTTTGTTCACAGATACTTTCCATAAAAGCAAACTTCACTGCTCCGCAATTAATGGATGGGTTCCGAGGGAAAAATGTAGATGAAAAAATAACAGCCCTCAAGGCTAAATCAAAGGAAGGGGAAGTGTTTCTGCCATGTTCCATGCAATAGAAGACAGCCCATCATACTGATGAAGCCCTAAAATTTCTTTACAGACACCAGTGACCCCAGTGAACCTAGCCCTCTTTGAGTTATATCATTTATCTTTCAACTGTTCCAGTCCATATTTTATCTTCATCTGCTAATAGGCAAAAAGCTTACCCAATAGCTACTGGTGAAAAAGCAATGCAAAATTCATTTTATTTTGCCTGAGGATGATGTGCAGTCACAAAAATAAATAGGCCTTCCAACAAATTTTTTCCTGTTTCTCAGTAATACAAAGTTTTCAAACGCCCACTGAAAGTGCCCAATGTTCTTTAAGTTCAACTCTCATGAGAAAACACTGAAGGATTGTAGAACATATTGTTAATGTAAACCTTGCCTGTTTGATCCTGACATGTTAGCTAATTTAGCAAATCAAATGCTCTAAGTGCATGCCATGGATTGACTTGTTGTGTTTAAGAATAAGACAAGAAATCCAACAGAAAACAAAAACACAAGGGTAAGAACTTGTGGCTGATGTAAAGCAGCTGAATAGGGTGCTTCTTTTTGCTGGAAAGACTTTAAGAAATGTGGTTTGCCCCACAGTGATCTGAAATTTTGCATGCTCTGCTTGAACTGCATTTGCCCCTACCTGCCGATGTATTGTGCACATTGTGCAGAAGATGTTTGGACAGCTCTTGAATAATCTCCCACTGCTACACATAACTCTTAGGTTCTTCAGAGTCATCACTTTATTAGTTCTTGCTGACAACAGCTATCTAATACTCGATCAATGATTTTAAACAGGATCGGAGTTTCACAGACAAGGCAACAGAAAGCCTGAGCATTTTCTTCAGCTTGTTTTTGGCAGACAACCCGACATTACTGCAGCTAACGGTTATATAAAGTCATAGAAGGCATTTTCCTCCAGTTAAGGAACACATTTCTGTGCAAACAATGCACATAAACAACTCTTAAATCACACAAAATGCAGCCAAAACTAAGCCAATGCCAGGCAGGTCAGGACTAGTATGTCCTTACTGCCTCCAAGTCACACTTCCCTGGCCTGCTGATTCAGAGTTTAAGCTCCTACTAAATGACTCAAGAGAACTATTCCTTGGGTTTTAGCTCTATAATTGCTCCAGCTGCATCCGCCACCCTGTCAAGGAGCTCCAAGCCGGCCTGCCAGAAGCGGCACCCTCCGTGAGCCTGCTGATGGGAGATGCCTCAGGGTGTGCTGAGTCAGCACAAGCTCACTGGCAAAGCAACAGCAGACATGATGGATGCTCGTGGCTTTGGCAATTGAAAAAAAAAAAGACTTAAATATTTACAAAGGAGACAAAGAAGACTGGAGAAAAAGCAGGCAGGAAGAAAATGAGACACAGATAACATTTCTAAACAATAGAAATCTTCAGAAAACATTCAGCTCAGCCAAGCTTTGATTCAGCTTCATCTTTCTACTAACAACAACAATGAGAAAGTATCTTGGGGTTAAATCCAATAAATCTCAACCATGCTGTGTATCAGAAGCAATTTTCTCTTTGGCAACCAGAATTTCACTTGCTGTGTTACCAGCAACAGGACAGTTCCCCTTGCAATTCTCTCTTTACAGCTAAGACAAAAAAAATTTTGATCTCAACTTCCTTTTTCACCTCATTCTGTAATTACTTGAAACAATAATTCCTGTTACTCCAACTTAGTTGAGGCATGCATGATCTACTTAAATTAGTTCCTCTCTCAAAACTCTAAATCCTCTCTAGTAATCTGGTTATAGACACATTTGACAGTGTTCTTCTGAACAGAAGAAAAACTTAGTAAGCAGAATCATGGGTTAAAATCTTAGTCACTATTTTCCATAAAAGACAAGTGTTTTAGCACCCTCGTTGAAAACAGGAATTATGCAGAGTCCTACCAACACTCCCATTTTAAAACTTCTTTGAAGGAAAATACATGGGTTCACAAGAAGAGAAGAAGCCTCCTTAAGCATCCTGAAACGCTACAGACGTGGCCGAGATATACCGAGATATAAGTGAAGAAAGTGAAAAGCAAAACAAAGATGCAGACACTAGCCTGGAAACAAGACAGGTGAGTGCTAAGGAAAGTCAGAGACGTCGTGGAGAAGGGTAACACAGGAGGAAAGGAGAACCATCAAAACAAAATGGCAAGAACTGATGAAAGATGCCAAGACCACTTGGTGAATTAAAAACTTGGCTCATTGTTTCCCTAACGCTACCCTTTTCTAAGGAATTGTGCTGACAATAGGAAAACTTAACTAGACACAAACTATTTTGATTTGTGGAGCATCTCCAGCCTTCCATGAGAAACTTACCATTTTGTGCATGTGTGAGCCCAGCAAAACACACTCCAGGTCCCAAACAACTTCCACTCTCAGGAGGCAAATGAAGAGAGAGATGAAACACATGGAAGAAAGTGCCCCCAAGGTGTATTCTGAGGACATGGCAGTCTCTTCACCACCAATAATTTTTAACACAGCTTGACATCCTTTCATGAGGGGACTAAGACCTCAACCTTCTATAACTTGAAAAGACAAGGGGAAAAAAAAAATCAAGAAAAAAGAAGATAGATCATCCTTTGTCTTTCTACTAACAGCAACACTGAGAAAGCATCTTGGGGTTAAAACCAAGAAGCAGTGACCTTCTACTACTACGTGTCAGTATTGCTCCTTCACAGGAGTCCAACAGAATGAGTGCCAAGACTCTAGCCTTGCTCAGGTGCGCGGGGCTCCCCACAGCAGCTCGGTTTGGATGGTAGCACTGCCCACCTGTCAGATATGCACTGTGAGCCTGCCCATGCAAATTCTGCAACCAGCTCCTACGCATCTCCCAGCACCTCTGGCTTGGCCATTTTTATTCTTTACTCACCGCTTGTTTCCCAGTCTTTCACCTTTTCCTCTTTCCATCCCTGCCTCCCTGAATTCGGGAATATGAATGAATCTTCAGCATCTGGGATATCAGTATCTGGGATATCTTCAGCATCTGGGATATCTGCATCACAGACAAACATATTCACGTACTAACTCCGCTAACTGCTTTCTCCATTCTGTCACCCTCTTCCCTGTAAAAATCAGTGAGCAGTTAAGTCACATAGACTACATACTCATAGATGAACTCCCAACACACATTTCACACACAGGGAAGAGCAAAGCTCCTCTGCAGTCCTTGAAAGCCAGCTACTATGAGCACTCAAATAGAAAAAAGGTAAAGTGAACCCACAAAATTATGACTAAACACACCAAAAATCCTGTTGGCCAGTCTGTCAGGTGCACGAGTCCAAACCTAACAGGCACCAGCACAGACCTTGGGTGAAAAGCTATGTGTGTTGCTATATCCTTTGTATGGCATGCACCATAACATCTCTGTGGACTGCAGAGGGAACTGGTATTTTCTCCATGTAGCTTTTCATGTTTTTCTGCTTTGCTTTGCCAGTACACTGAAGAAAGTATTCAAACTGCTCTGTTAATGTTGCTCTCTTTTGGTCAACTACATACAGAAGTTCCTTGTATGTAAAAATCCCTCTGGTAAGACTACAGTTAATGGAGAGAACTGGTTTATGTAGAACAGAACAAATGCACTCCTATGTGATAACTGAAGCAGTGATTATGAACTCAGACTTTTGGTTTGCTTCAGAGCTGCAGGATATCTTTTTCCCTGTTAATGCCGGAGTTCCAGGGCTCATTTCCCCAGCTGGTTTGCTTTCCCTGTGAAGCAGCCATGCTGCAGCTGACATTGACTTCCATTGCAGGGATGGATGACAGATTCTCTTTCAGAAAACCCCTTACAAACAAATGCTTTCAGGAACTTCCCAAAACACTGATTTGTAAACCCAGGTCTGCAGATTTAGTTAAAGTCTCCTCATGCATGCCTGCTTTCTAAACCAACTTAAAAGCACTGTAACATAACACAATTAGACACCGTTACACTTGGCTATCTGATACCTAAGCCTACAGATATCTGTAAACTCATTATTTGTAGATCAGTTCTCCTATGTTCCCCTCTCTACCTTGGTGGCTCAGTTTGTGAAAGCAATCATTTCAGAACAGGGCACGTACATCACTGCCAACCAGACATTTTACCTCTTCCCAGCAACTCCACCCTGACTCGATCAGCCCCTTTCAGTCCGAGCGCTATCTTTCAAATCATCAGCGGGGCTAAACAAGACTCTTGCAAGGCCCCAGACCCATGTGCTCCCACAGGCAGGCAGGTGATGGAGGGGGGAGTCAGGGATCCAGCCCCAAAGCAGGCCCTGCAGGGCTCCTGGCCAGAGCCCGGCTCCCAGGCAGCCACCCTCATGCAGCTCTGAACCTTGACCATCTTCCCAGCTCCCAGCACAGGTGTGAACTGCACCTGGTAAAGCATTAACTTTGTTCTCTCTCTCTCTCTGTTCACAAAATAGGAGCTGCTCGGGTGCACCTGCTCACGCGAGGTTGCTGGCACCGCACAGCTGTGAGAGTATACTTACGACAGCCCAACTGTGCTAAGGGGTGAATTCTAGGCTGCTAATGCAGTTGAGTGAAATAATACAAGGAGTCCAATTTTCTCATGTCAGTTAACCTTTGTTGTGGTGGATTTCTTCTTGCAACACCCGAGATCCCTTGCTCGGTTCAATTTGCAGTCCCTGGTGTAATGTGTTCTCTCTTAGACTATTAAGTTTAATTTTTCAAATGCTTTTGAAACTTCAATTATTCGTTGTCTTATATTTCTTGTACAAATTCTCAAGTCCCCAGAAACCGATCTCAATTTTACCTCACTATGTGAGAAGTCAGTGCAATACCTGCTGACTCCTCTTGGAAAGCTGTGGTTTACTTCATGGTTACCCACACATTCTTCTCGAAACAAAATTTGCATAGATTTCAGCTCAAGTTGAAGCAGATCCGAACAAACAGTACTGCAGTCAAAAAAGGTGACCAAATCTTCAACCAAATCCTAAGGGGCTAGTAACAACTCCCATCTCAAACAGGAGAAGGAAATATCTGAAATTTATCTATCTTCTCATGCACGGGAAGAAAGAACAGCCCAAAAAGATTGTAAGAAATGCTTAACTACTTTTTCTCGATCAAAATTAAGTCCAAATATTTATTTTAAAGGTCAAAGTGTGGATCTTCAACTGAAATGTTACTTACACCTTAATACATAGGAAGGTAAAATGTGGAAATCTGTCCAAGAAGCAAACGCACTAAAGATGTGCCTGTGAAAGGAGAGGCTTCAGAAGAAATCTAACCTTTTGTATTAAATAGATCCATGTTAAAAACCTGGAAAAAAATCAACAACTACTATCTCATAAGTCACCTAGTAAATACGTAAGTACTTCCAGCCTGCATTAAGAACAAAGACGGATCCTTGTCAGGAGGGCTCCCAGGCACTCGGTGCAGTACCTGAGGGGTACCTGAAGGAAGTACGAAACACCCACGTTCCTGTCTTCAGAAGCAGAATGTTTGGGAGTTTAATGGATATACAGACAACACACAAGGAATGGTGCAGGACTGACATGAATGGCGGAGCCTTGTTTGTGCCTAAAATAACTTCTGATGGTACAAGATGGACTCTGATGGAAAACTTATTCTTTATGCTTAAGTGCTGGCAGAGGGATTAGATAATACCACATGCCTAATTACACAGGCATGCATGCACCACTCCTGCCTGCTCTTCTGGTATGGGTGACATCTCTCATTTTTACCCCTGGATAATGAAAAAGAAGCTATTAAACGTAGCTCAAAAGAAAGTGAGAGCGCTCACTGGTTTCTATGGCAAGACATACCTCCGTGTAATTCCTTTGTACAATGACAGAATGATGGAGTAATAAGAACATGTATTACTGACAGGTGTAATTTCACCCCTGCTTGAAAGGCCATGACTTAAAAAGGAGATGAAAGCCTCGAACTGATGAATGGGAATGGAAAAAAACTGACAGAAATAACATTCACCATCTCAGGGGAGCTGAGTCACATGGGTCATGCGGTTTTCCGTTTGGCTCAGGAGCCGTCCTGATTTACAACATGCTCTGAAAGGAGCTGCTGGACGTTTGTTCTCATCTGCCAGTGGATGGCTGCTAGAATGCATCGGGACATGCACAAACATGAACAGGGGCACTTCAGGGGACTCCTCAGCGGGTGCGTGCCTCTCAGGCCATCAGCAGCAGCTACTACTAAGCAATTCTTTTCAATTCATCTCATGCTAGCCACCATAAACCAGATCCCACTGCAGTCAGTGACAGTTTCATAACCAACTTCTGCTGAACCACATTCAACTGGAACTGACCATGAATGCTGACTTTCAGATGTTATTATCTCTTTTCATTACCGTGATGACAGTCAGCTCCTGCCAGGGCCTTGTCACACAAGACATTGCACAGTTACCTCAAAAAAAAGGTGCTACCAAGGCAATGCACTGCAAAGACAATCCCTTGCTTGAAGAAAAAGGCAGGAACCACATCTCAGCACGTAGGTTTGCACTCTGGAACTGAAGGCAGCTGGTTCAGTGAAAGCAATGGAGAACAGGACCAAGGCAGGAACGCCAAGCCTGAGAAGAAGGAGCTTATTTGGTAAGAGTAATATGCAAGGGCAGGAGAGGGAAAGCAGAGAGGCTACCCAACAGAGACCACGCACCCATCTTTCCCTGTCAGACAACGCAGAAAAGGAGCTGAAGCATCTCATGGCCATTACTCATGGCACTAGGGGACTGAAAAAAAAGACAGAGTTCTGAAAGGGAGACAGAACGCTCGCAGGGTCAGCCTCGTGCTGTCTGAACACAGGCTCTAAGCAAGAAATACTCCATACTTACTGTTAAACAACAAAAAACAGTAATCTACAGAGCATATACTATTTTTGTATTATTCCTGAATAACAGAGAATAATTATCTCCATTAGTTCAGATTATGTTCTTTGACTGGAGTTGTTTATTTGATCATCTGCTGGCAGCCACTGAGCCATTCCTTGAGCACAGCAGGCACCCAGTGATCCCACGATCAACATGTTGAAAAGAAGTTCGTTCCCAGCACTGCTGCAGAATGCTTATGGCATGTCGAGAGAATTTTATTCTCAAGGGAAAATGCATACCTTCTCCTTATTTACAGGATGCTGGTAAAAAGCTAAGATCTCTTCTAACTGTGCAAGACCTAGTACAAGGGGCTTCTGGTTAGGTCCGGCAATACTATTTTACATACAGATATTTACAAGTGTGTTGTTGGAACTTAGATTCGTTTCCTTTTAAAGTCAATCATGAGACTGAACATTGTCATATTTCTCAGGGTTTTCTTGAAGATAGCTCGTTGCACTATGTAGTTCTGTGACTTTGCTCTTCATAGAGAAAACCATTTCCTAGATAAAGACGACAGATTGGAGATTTGCAAAGCATGTTTTTTTTTTTTCCCCTGGGGAGCTGTTCAAAACTTATGAAGTGGTGGAACAAACAGGCTTGGCTGTCTAGTGAGGTACGCTAACTTTCAAACAGCTGAAGTGGTGTTACATCTAACAAGCCAATATAGCATTATTTATCTACAAGCAACACAAATTTTACTTCAAAACAAACACAGATCAAAATAAAATTCTAAAATACTCACAAATGCTAATCTCTCTCACTTGCTTTTTCACTTGCTTTCAGATAAATACTTGGTACTCTCCCAGATTATTGAAGGGAACGCATTTAATTTTCACACAATAGCAGCCTGCCTGCCAGAGAGAAGAGCTGTTTTCAGGACTTCCAGACTTGCTGTGAGTTTTCAGTTTCAGGAAACACACCCAGAACCTAGATCTCATGAAACAGCTATGTTCCCTTCTTCCTCAAAAACTTTGCGTGCCCCGGCAACACTGTGCCTGGCTTTTTTTCCTAAGACATGTTCCCTGATCTTGTGAGTCAACCCTCAGCACGGCCTCAAGGGCAGGTTTCTCCTTCAGACAAGCAGCAGTGGCACCAAACAGGCATGATGGCAGTCCCAAGCTCTTCAATGGCAGCCAGCTGGCTATGAATGCTCGTTAAAGATCATTCTTTTACAGGCATCAAAAAGCCTGAAAGAGTTCATGCTACAACACGGTCTAAGCAATGAGTGCTGTGCACATCTACCAAGCATACAACCTCAACAGCCACAAAACAGTAAAGAAAGAAGGAATCAAAGGAAGGTGCTTTGTGAGCAGGGACTCAACATGTCTCCTGGTACCATCTCCAAGTTCATCTGCAGGATCCCTGCTGAAAACCCACTTCTGGGATACCTGAGAGTTGACACATGCATCATGTTGGATAGGAAAAAAACAAACAAACAAAAACGTCCCATCACTTTCCATACTCCTTGGCTACATAACAGGCACAGTAACAGACCCCATTAAACTTCATCCCTTTGAAAAGACACAATGATTAATCCTTATGAACATTACACAGCACAGCAGCAGTGGCCCATTTCTGCTCTCAATTAATTGCCCAAAATACTCATCAGATTTCCTACAAATTTGCCCAGGAACAGGACAGATTTCCAACTTTGGTCGTTAAAAGAAACAAATCTCATTATATAAAATACCTCACTGGCTCTTCAGTAGTGCTTCATTACCATACATAGCTGTGAAAAAAACATTTTACAAATTCTAAGTAAAACTGTTTAACTCTTAGAATGAAAATGAGACTGTAAGAGGTCTGAAACTAAAAATCATTCTTACCCCTGTTTTGCAAACAAATAAAAAATTGTGTCTGAATGCAACACTGACACCTTTGGTCAAACACCAAGTGTGAAATGCCCATATTATAAACTGAGCTTTTAAAAAATATTTTTCTCTCAAAAGTAAAACCACTCTTCCTGAACACACAAACGCAATCCTCCAAAATGCTGAATCTATTTGAATATTTCACTAATATATTACATATTGGTTTTCCATATTGTTTTGTTTAGGTAAAAATCAATGACATGTCAAGCTTACTTTATATCATGTTGAAAGCAGACCAGTTATTAGATGATATGAAATTATCTGAGATAAATAAAATTTCTAATCTGAATGTATGTTTACCTTCCTCTTCAACACACTGAATAGCTCCAGTCCTGCTAGCACTGATAGACATCACCCATACTGTCATGAATAGCTCCACTGAAATCTACAGCCTTTTTCATTAAAGCTTTCACTACAGTCAGTGGGACTGCTCTAGGTAGTACATTTAAGCAGTATGCATAAATATTTGTAAGATTAGGGACAAAGTCCTATATTTAAGATTTCTGTGTTAGCCAAGAAATAGTAATTCTGTTCCTGTACCAGAAAAAAATATGTTGAAACTACAGAGTAAATAAGCTTAGAGGTGAATTTTGGCCTACAGTGAGAATGGGAGTATGCCTTGCATGTCACTTTCTCCTTTTGGTGAGAGCAGAGCACCCCCTTAACCCTTTTGGAAAGCTGGAATAGAAGATACATTCCACTGCTTGACAAGTATTCATCTGTGAGCTCATGTCCCAGTTCCGATGAAACTTCCTACAACCTCTTAAAAAAGGCAAACAATAGTTCCCAAAGTGATCATATAAGCTATTAATTCTGAATTATTTAGAACATATTCTATTGCAACTGTATTAGTATAATTGCCACACAAAATGGAACATTTCCCACGTACTGTAATGTCCCCACATTTCAAGTTCCTGTGAGATAAAACCCGTCTATGTTGTCTTTTCATTCATGAGGGTTTCAGTTGATGCATGTGGTTGACCTCAATTGTTTTCTAGGTCTGAAAGGAATGACTTGTAGGCGTACATTACACATGTGCTAGGGTCATTTATTACTCTGAAATTCAAAGAACATATACAATAATGAAAGCATATGCTGTTATTGACTAGCTCTGTGATGGTTTGAATTAGGAGAGCACTAGGCAATTTTTACAATCTGATGATTCTTAAAATCAATTCTTGTAGATTCAAAATCATCATATCGGATGGCTCTGGCAGTAAACATTCACTCTCAGCGATCAGGTTGTCAATGAGCAACAACTTCCCCTTCAATAATTTATTTCCAACAAGGTCCAACAGTCCACAAGTGTGTACAAAGTACAGCTATCATGATGCTCAGGTTAACAGGCAAGGTGGCCAAGAACATCACTCAAATGCTAAGAAGGAAAATATTTAGGAATATTGCCTACAATGTAGAGAAAGCCCTTAAAACCTATTAGCTCTCCTTCCAGCTGTCTTGTTATGCTTCTGTCAGTAATGCTTTGAATGTTTTTTCTTACAGCTGGGTTTCACTGAATCTCACTTATCAGATCATTAGTTAATTTGAGCAAATGAAAAGATCTGTTGACAGAATAGCTATTTATTTCATTCATTTCCACTAAAAGCTTTCATGCATCACCTCTTTCTGCCTTTCTCCATTGCTGCTTTTAGAGGTAATCATTTATAATGTGAAAGTCATTGTTTGGTAACATTAGGCAGCCAGATGGTTGGGTTTTGTTCTCTATAGCTAGGAAAAGAGAAATACTCCTACTGTAAAGGTTCAAGAGCTGACAATACTAATAAATAAACTTGGGCACTAATGGTTTTTAAAAGTCAGTGATTGAAACAGAAAAACTGTTTTTTTGGAAATATCACATTTTTTCTATCATTACCATCATATTTCACTGAGCTTGCCCAGGTATCTTTTTATCACCCTGCTTATTTGTTTTACACTACCGGGGAAAACAAACACAACCTGAAATATGATGACTAAGTGCAAACACTAAAAGGCTCTTAAAACACGTGTGTGCTATTTAAGAAAATAGCTTTTCCAATTAAATCATGTGTTATTACTTATTTCCTGAGAACTGACAACTTGTTCAACAGAAGCATTCACAAAGGTTCGTGGGTATGCAGGAATGATAAAGAACTTTCTCTTGAGTTAAACAGACCAATTGGGATTTCGTGTGTAATCAGTTTTAATTTCTGTAATATCCACCACGTTCGCATTTGCACCTATGGAAAACTACTGCTGAGAATGTGAAGTAGACTAAAGATCAAATTCCTTGCACATGATGATTTCAAATCATTTTCCTGCCTTTATTTTCTTGCAGTAGCCATACCATCATTCCCCATTGCAGGAAGGGGTTAGAGTTGTCCTTCTTTCAAATCAGCACTTTCATCTCCATCAGTCACTCTCACCAAAATCCCTCCAGCCCCCAGGTACAGGCAAATCCAAGGGCCACCATGGAAGGTCAATCACACATTTGAATCACTAAAAGCCACTTAAACTTTCAGAAGACAAAATAAACTGGAAAGGCACCACGTCTGAACTCTGCTGCTGTTCCTAGAAAGGGTAAGACAGTGGCTCCCATGCCCTTCCCACAGAAAGAGGCTACTGCAGGCATCCCCATCCCAAGACAGCCAACACAACGCAATACCTGCTTGGACTCACTTTCCATGTGCCTAGATAATGTCTGACAATGAACTTCTGTAACACTACCTGAACCCTCCAATTCTTGGTTTGCTTTTGCTAGAGGAAAACCCATCCCAATAATTTTCAATGTGCCTTTTCAATCTGTTGGAGAAGCAGGAGCACTGCAACACGGTGCTTCAAGACTGGGAAACAAACCAAGTCCTTCTGTGAGTTAGGAAGACTTTTAGCACATTTTTTCCCCATGTATGTTTTAGTCAATGATTTAACCAAAATACACTGAGTCTAAAAACGTATTTTCTAATTAAAGCATTTCTATAGACGCTTACATTTCCATTCTTATCCTTTGTTTAATACACAATTTGAGAAGAAAGTAAATCCATCAACAACATATACAAACAACTCATTGTTTCAAAACAAAAGAAAATCTTTAGAAATATTTCTTATATGGTTGTTAAATTGTATTCATGCAACTTTCCTGATGTTGAGAACCAGTCTTCTCAGTCAGCAAACCATAGCTACTGTAGGAAAACAAAATGGCGGGTTTTGTTTAATTTATTTATAGTCTATGATGGTCTGTTTGACTGTGTTTTAGATGCCCTTTGATGATCCAGCAACACATTACCCACTTCGAGGAATCCTCTGACTTGGACATTTTATTTCTTCAAGCTGATAGGCCACAATGGAAGTTTTCCATTGCATGTGCTAGCATTTAGCACATTCTACCACCACAAATGCAGGAGGCTCAACTGCAACACACACTTGCTCTATTTATAGTTAAATTTGTAACACTACCTATTTCCACACTATGATTACTATTCTTTACTGGTTTTCATGTATTTCAGAGATCTACTAGAAAGCAAGTATCTTTCACTAATCTAGGTCCTATGCAGCAGAGACCTCAGGCTATGGACAGTCACAACAGCAGGTCTTTAGGAGTGAAAACCTTCTGGCCAAAGACCCTGCATCGTACATGTTTTGAGGGAGTTACTTCACTGTAACTCTAATCTGATCCCAAGAACGGGCTATCCACGAGAGACTAAGTGCCCCTAGAGCCTAACTTCCTGTTTCTCCTTCTCCCCCAATTAAAGCCAACTAGTGCATTCCAAGATTGTTCCGCAACGCAAGATCAACGCACGTTAAGTGGGGCCTCCTGAAAGACTTATTTCGAAATTTGTCTCATGACCCAAACTCAAAAGCCAACGCAGACACACCCTCATGGACATGTAAGCCATCTTTCACCAGGCCCTTCTGAGCTGGCTTCATACAGAATCAAAAACTCCTGCTGAGACAAACGAAACCAATTATAAGGTCTCTAAAGGAACTTAATTGGTCTTAAATTAATAGCCATTAAAAAAATTATGCATGTTGATCGAAATTGTATATGAGCCTCGAGATCTTCTGATGACAGTTCAAACCCTTCAAATAACACACCTGATGCCTTGCTGTCAGCTGGTCTGAAACCTGACCACTTGCCACAGCATGAGTAATTTGCAGTCATTCACTGCTGCTGTGACAGTAAAATGACACAACTGATGTATTATAGAACGTGTACTTTGCTTACCTGACTTGTGTTTCACTTTTGATACATTACAGCAAAGAATGAAGAAATCAAAGACACTCTATATTGCTCTTCTTTTGCCACGTTCTTTTCTACGCAGTGTCTCAGCTTTGCAGACTTCCCATCGAAAACATAGTATACCTAATCATGCATTTTTAAGCATTTAAAACAACCCATAATCCATGTATTTCAGTTAATCTAAAACAGTTTTTCTATTATACTGTACCTACAACTTACAGAGAAGGAATCTTGCCAAAAACGAAATACCATTTTATTAAGTGGTCATTATCAGATATATTTCTTTAGAATAGTTTAGACAAAAATAAGGAAAAAACACCGTAAATTTAAGAGCTGCCTCAGTGTGCTGTATACATTTTAAAATAACATTCGCCATTTTCTGTTGCCAGAATTTGATCATCCTAAGAGTGAAATAATATAAGTAAAACTACACCCTAAGTGTACAGCCAGCACCCCAACAATTGCTTTTGGGGTTCAGAGGACGCTGTATCCTGTGGGCTCGTTTCCAGGTGTTTTTATGCTCCGTTACACCTGTTGCCAACATGCCTCAGCATTACATACTATGCAAACAATGGCAGAAAATGATGCCTATGATTTCTGGAGCTGTAAGGAAAAAAGACTTCTGCTTGTCATCTGCACAATAAATCTGAACAAGGAGCATGATTTCCACTCATCCCTACCCCTTTTAAATGGAGAGAAGGCATACTAAGCCTCAGAGAGCTGCTGGACAAAGACTACATCTACATCCAGGAAACATAGTTACATTTCCTTCATACTATTCTCTTTCCAATGGAATGGAATTTGACATGTATTTTTATATTTCAAGGGCATAAGTGACTGATTGAGATTAAGTTATGATTACCTGCACGACTCATGCAATTTCCATGGGGACTTATTAAACAGACAAACAAGTTCAATTAAAAGGGAAATAAACACTTATAAAACACCATCTTTTTCTTGACAAGGAACTCTTCGTAGATCTTAGGGAACAGTAAAGGGAAACAAGATCACGTCAGCGCAATATTGTTGGTCATATATAGTGCAATCTTATGTTTCATCCAGTTTTCAACACAGGAAACGTGTGCATTAGAAACTGCTGAATTCACAGGTTTCTCTGAGTCAGAGTTTCTTTGAATAGCTGTAAGGAACAAGATGTAACCAGTGCTTTTATACAGCTTCAATAATACACTTTTCAAAGACAAAAAGGCCCAGCCACCAAACTGTTTACACAGCCAACACTCAGTGGGGAGAAAAATCAACAAGTTCCATTCTACTAGGCATGAATGTCATCTGATCTCCTGGTTGTAGCTCTCACAATACTGAGACAAGAACTTCATTTATTTATTTTCCTATCAGTAGAACTAAGTAGAACTAAGTCCCTATTTTCTATGAACATATTCTACCTAATTATTTGAATCAACTAAACACTCCTGATGTGGACACCAATGAAAACTTTAGAAGAAAAACAGTGAGAACGTTAACTGCAACTTGTTCAGATCTCCGTGGAATCCAAATCCATGCTTACAGGGTCCATCTCTCTTCAGACACATCAGGTTAGCTGTAGTCTCTCTCTCTGCCCCATTACCCCAAACCTCTTCCAAAAGATCAGCCTCAAGGTATTCAGACACTAACTGTGAGACTTGCCGCTCTAGGACACAAAAAAGGAGTTCTTCGGCATTGCATAATATTCTACAGCTTTTGTAAAAACAAATTATGACATCCATAGAGCCCTTTATCACCTTGAATAAACAAGCAATATTTAATGCATACCAGAGTACAGGTGAGGGCTAGACAGGGTAAACATACACCTGTGTAAAGGAGTTGAGATCTGTCTGCCTGCTGAGTAAGTCTGATCATAAGACTTGCATTGGATTTCAGGTGAACTCATACCTGAGAATGTGGAGAATTCTCCGGTAATTTAAAAAATCTTTCAGTAGTCGGTTGTTACCTCACCCTGCACACCTCACTTGTTTTTTAAAAACATTTTGTGCTTTTTAGTTTTTATTTCTCTTACCAACTATTCTGCATCAGGCTTTTCAATGGAATTAGTTAAAAGCAAGTCCATGCAGTGCATATTTTGAGACAGGCTCATTTCAGAAAATTATCTTCCCAGATTAACTTGACATATGCATAACCTGGAAAAGCTGATAAAACACAGAGAGGAAATAGGGAACTCAGCTAAGGAAGCCCCTCAGGATGACCGAGCAGAGCTGAGAGAGACTTCTTCCAGGTAGAGGCCTTAGCAGTTTTCACAACTGGATGTTTTTCATCCTCCTCTCAGAGAAAAGGAGAAGAGGAATAGGATGGACTGACTATATACCCAGAAAAAGCGTGTAGGAAATCATCTTCTGGCAGAGGCTGATTTCTAAGGGTCTGGAAACACCCTCAGAGCTCCTGCCAGCAACAGCAAGCAAGAGCACTGACAATGCTCACTGTATCAGGAACTTGTCTCCCAGATGCAATATCCCTGTCACCGTGATGTGCAGAAGTGCTGCTGACCCTTAAAAATAAAGGGCTGAGCCTTGTTGCAGAGAGTGCTAAAGCCAACTAACTATTACAAAAATTTTTGAGAGGCTCACATTTATGCAGCTTTGGAACAAGTACTTCCCTTTTCTTTTTCAACTCCTATTCCTTCAACAGCCCTGAAGTCTAGCTCTAAAGCAGGCAGCCCCACCAAGCAGCATTAAATCCTGCTGTGCTGAAGACCACCAGCAGTCACAGCAGATAACCTCCTTATGGCAATGTCATCACACGTGTGGTGATTTTTTGAGGTAGGCCACAAAGCCTTGTTTAGCCTTATCCAGATGGACTAAGAAAAGTTAGTTTTATGTTGAATAGTCTTTAGGAAGGAAACCCAAGGATTTAATAAAATCACTCATTAGCTCAGATAGACCCTCAATGCTATTGTCACGTGGTCGCATTCGAAGGAGGATGGGAAGCCATTTGATAACTCCCTGCCCCGTCTCTCATTCTTATTAGACCTACTTGGATGAGTGGGAATTAAGTCCCACAACTTGCAGAGCTTTCATCTCAAAAGGAGCAGGTGCAGGATATCACTTTCAGAACAGAGAAGTACACAAACAATATAATTCCTGCAATTTCAATACTGTCTGGCAGGCAGCAGCTTCAGCTTTCCCAATAGGCAGTGTTTTCTTTGGGTAGGCTGGTCTGCTCAGCAGCCAGTGTACGTAGTCTTAGAGACCAAGCGTAACCCCCAAAACCATACAAAATGGTGTAACATTGCAGCAGTAATGCAGGTGGCACTGTGAAGATGAAAAAAACCAGTTTCATAAGGGAATATCTTTTTCTCTGTTGGATGATTGACTATATAATAGTAAAAAGCAAAAATATCTTTTGTGCATCTATAATGCCACCAACAGGTTTATGTTCTAAATCACTTGGAAATGTATTCGCACATTGAAGTGTATTAAGAAAACATTATGGAGTCACCCGTAAAGCAACAAACTGCAGTAGAGTCAGAGCTGAAATTTCAGATGTGATATACTTCATTATATCTAGGTACGTACTGAATAGTCTGTAATAATACTCACTGTTCTGAAAACTTTGGATATATCACCAGAGGCTGGTTTGAGGACCTAGAAATCACACCACTGCAGAAGGTTTGGAAACTTGGGAACTGAGATCAGCTGTCAGCATTTTCATGGGACACTTACCCACTTACCATTTCCCCATTACTTTTTTTTTTTAAAAAAAACTTTTAAAGGCTAGTGTTTGAAATATAATAATATAAGGTTCATCTACCTTATATTCTAGAGCCCAACACATACCTCACCAATCACGGCACTAAAACAAGTGCTTTCCTGAATCCAAGCTCTGTTTAACACTGCTGTGGTGGCTGCTGCATGCATGTTTCAATGTTCTTTGCCATGCAAGTATCAGACTGCTACACAGCACAGGAGCAGAGAGGGAAACCAAACTTGCTCCAGCATATCAAGACATGCCTCAGAGAGAGAAAACTTTATTTGGGTGTATAATTGGGGTTTAGTAAACCCAAAGTGTTCCCAAACTGCACTGGATGCACTTTCAGGTGCTCAATGAAAGCTACTGCACTGTATCCCCAAGACTGAGAAGCCTATTGCTGACCTCAACTCTTTCCACTGACCTCCTTAGGAGCCCTGTTGTCACAGAAAAGCACATTTCATCTCCCATCCCTAAATGTATTCAGCACCCCATGAGCAGAGAGACAGAGCTGAGGTTTTCCTCCTTCTTTTCTATGCTCTGGGCATCCTGGAATTGATCCGTAGGGAGGTCTCAGCCAGTCCAAAGGGCTGGGCTCAACCCTGCTGCCTTTACGTAAGGCTGGAAGAATCTGTTAATATAAACTGTTAGCCCTCTTCTGCTCTGAAAAGGGCTCTGTGCAACTCAGTAGTGTCCCCATCTGTAAAATGAAAAAATTACAGTTCTGATACAGCATGCCCTGAAAACTAGAGCCAGAAAGTGAAATACAAGAGGAAAGTGCTACAACTAATTGAATCTTTCTTTTTTCCTTCTTTCCTTTTTTTTTTTCCTAACATTATGGTAAACATGTGAAGTAAGCCACGGAGTGCTTCTGCTTTCCAGACTAAACCCTCACAGCTTTGTTCCATCCTAGCTCATTTCTGTCACACATTTAACCTTTTGTGACATCTTTCTCCTGGAGAAATCCCTAAATATGCCAAAAAGCACAATTCCCAGGAGATTTGTCAGCCAGCTGAAACCACAAGGTGTTTGAAGCTTCACAAGAAAGCTTGCTCACATATGTTGTAGAACCACACTTCAGGCAGCATTTCCTCCGCAAATTCTCGAGGTTAATTAACTAGCCATAAAAGAATAAATATCATCCCTAGAATTATAGGGGGGAGGGAAGGAGTGGTGCTATGCTTTTTCTTCATTAGTAGAAGGAAAACAAAAATATCATCAGTTTATACCTGATCAACTTTCTAAGCAGGAAGAACCAGGAAATAAGATCACAATCACTTTCAACTTCCAAAACGCCCAGTGCTGCCTTTGCAGTCTCTTTTATCACTATTCTTTAATATGAGAGGCAATCTAACAGACAGAAATCCAGACTTCTGGTATATGGACTAAAGAAGGCAAGAAACAGCAGTACTGTAACTAAACAGAACAGCAGGACCAGGATGGCCACTTCTGACTCTCTTTCAGTTGTGTTACAAAGTTTAAATGGAAGCAGATTGACCTCAAGTCACAGAATATCCTGAGTTGGAAGGATTTCATTTATGAAGACATTGAAGAGAGCTGGCCCTACAATGGAGCCCTGGGTAGTCCCGCTAGTGACTGGCCACCAGCTTGATGTAACCCCACTTACTATAACCCTTTGAGGCTGACCAACCAGCCAGTTGTTCACCCATCACATTATGTATTTGTCTAGCTGTACACTGGACATTTTGTCCAGAAGGATACTGTGATAAAAAGTATTGAAAAGATTCCCACGTGGCCTCCCAGCCAGCATCATCCTGGGTGAGTAAAACACCAGCAAGCACAGCACACGGACAAGTTACCACACACGAGCCAGCTGAGTCGGGAGGCACACTGCAGTGTTCATAAAACTTTCCTGCATCAGGCTCAACATCTCAAGCGTCTCCCACAGAAACTCCTACAACTCTGACGTTCATGAGTTGCAAACACATTCTCTTAACAAGTAAGCTGCATCTTCCTCTATGTAAAACACACATGGGAATAAATTTTCCATGACAGGAATCTGGAAGTTTTTATGAAACCAAAATATACTCCTCTAGATGTTTTTCCTCTTGCATCATTCAGCTTGTCACTTACCTGTTTGTAGATTTCTGGGCAGCTTCTTCACATATTTTGCTTTTTAAAAAAATTACCATCAACAAAATACTAGGTTTCAGTGAATCTTTCCTAAATCAAACAATCTATTGTAAACTTTCTGCAGTAATTTTTCATGTAAAAAGCATCATTTTTCCAGATCAGATTCATTTTTAAGCTATTGAAAAGACTGTGATCTCACAGGTACTCACAGAAAGCTTTCCATCACGGTTGGCTTCTTCTCGTTCCATCAGGGCCCGCAAAAAGTTATCTTTGAGTTCTTTTCCTGCGCTTGCTAGTAACCTAGAAAACAATGGTACAATTATTACTATTAATTATTGCCATTGGCATGGGGTTCACTGTTGGGTTAAATGTTCTGTAAATACAAAGAGATAGTCCTCACACTATCATAGCTAATTTGTCTATTGCCTGTTCTGATTTTACATACCCTAAAAACATTCTTCAAAATTAAATCACTATTGCAGATATACAGTATAATAGTAGTTTATCACAAGTTGACTTCTACTTAAATGCATTTTAAATTATAAAAAATAAGCATTTAAATTACTCCTGCTGTATCTACAGAATTATGGCCAAAGTCACATTTACATAAGAATACCAAATTTACAGAGTGTACAAATATAAACTTGAACAGATTCAGTACTTTACACTTCCACCAGCAACTAATCAAATTAATTACTACATACTTAGATTGCTGGTGTAGCAGGATCATTATACTTTCTCTATCCTTAAGTACAAAGCATGTAAAAGAAAACTTACTTTGCTCCACAAAAACTGGCAAAACAAAAATCACAAAAAAAGGATGGCATACTCTAAAAATCGCTCCTTAACTTTGGAACATACCACGCTACAACTAAAACAGTACTTAAAAACAGAAAACATGTACCACTTCTGTCTGTTGACTAAAGCGATGATTATTGTTGTCTGTAAGGTTCTTAGCCTAATCCAAAGCCCTTCTGCACCTACAGCAGTCATTGCACTCACTCCAGCGTGCTTTGTACAGATGAGGAGAAAATGGACACTGAGATTTTGCACTCAAGCAGCTTCAGCAGGAACTTTTTTCCCTTTAATGTCTAAGTCAGTGAATGCTCATTAGAGTGTTCCTCTTAAGCAACCAAAGGCACACCAGCGCCTCCAAGTTCACCACATGTCTACCTGAAAGGGGAAGGATTGTGACCATCCCCCACTATCTTGACAGGAATATTTCAATAAAAAGCAGCAGCAAACATCAATCTAAGTAGGTGGAATACAGCATCAGGGAAGATCTTTGCTTCAAGCATATACTTTATCAGGTTTCAAATGAAAGTGCCATAAAAAAAAAAAAAGAAAAACTCCCTTTGGTAATTTTTTTTAATATAGTCATGCATAGTAATGTCCTTTAACAGAGTGAAAAGCCTGTATCCAAGATCCAAAACTCTGATGTAGAGCTATTAGGTCAATCTCTGGCCACCTCACCAGCTGCTATCCAGAAGTACATTAGTTCAAAACTGTTACGGAAGTGCATCTGCTGCACTGTAAAGATAAAACAAATCAAAGACTAACATATGGATTAAAACACCTCAATTAATTAGATATAAAAGAAGAATAAGAAATGGAGTATCAAATTTTCCTTTTCCTGCCCAGTTAAGAATTCCAGATTCCCAGACTTCATTTGTCTGGCCGATTTTAATACTAAATGAATAGTAAATCCATGTTTAACAACTGTTACAGTTAACTTTGCCTCAAGTTTGTTACTCATATTTCAAGCCAGAAAATTTGGGTGCCTGAAAGATTGTGTGTTTTCACCCACTTAAATCTACCTGTCCAATAAGAGACTTCACCTTTCCTTAAAAAAAAAAATGAATAAATATATTCCTCTAATCCTTCAACTGCCAGCAAAATACTACCTTTAAATTACATTAGAAAGCACTGACCCACCTTCAGAGCACTACAATGTATAATTATTATTGTTTGTTTTAGTAACTATGTCTAAGTGCATCGTTACTTCTGCATTAGAACAAACGGATACCTCCACCTTTTTCACAAATAGTGCAGCTTAATTTCAGACACGGATCACTGGGTGGCCTCATCTATGTCAAAAATCACAGAGTGTTAAAACACAGAGCTAAAATTTCATAGGTGCATCACAGGTGTAAGGTGGGAGCTTTTCACAGTCCTTGAGCTAATTCCAAGGGGCATTATTGTGCCTTACTTGCTGTGTTGACTACTTAGGTTCCATATCTGAAAGTCTAACCTCCAAAGGATGTAAGATGAGAAAAAGCAATCATCTGACATCTATATTTTCGCTATGCTATTCTCAGTGACATTTCCAACTTGCTCTCTGGAAGATGCTTCTACTTCAGTTAAAGAATAAAAATAAATAAATGTTTTCTTAGTTTTACTAAAATAACTTCTTTCTACTATGGTCCAAAAGGAAAATAATTGACATTACAGGTGAACAAAACATTAGGAATGCAACAGATTGTGGTTTAAGTGGCACAGAACCAAGATCACATGGAGCAGTACTTATTTTTTAATAAAGAGAGGTGAGAAAGAAGGACCAAAAAAAAAAAAGCAAAATTGTTGAGTCATATCTGAGAAATGCGTAAAAAATGTGTATCTAGTAAAATATTTACAGAAAAAAAATCATCATTTTACCCTCACAACAGCCAAATGGACAAAAAGTAAAAAAACATGTTTGCGGGACCAGTGAGCGCAGAAACCAAACATGAGGTGTGTTCTCCACATTGGACTGTGACTCCCTGAAATCCCCTACCTTTAAACACATACTTTCACTGGATAAATAACAGAGGTATCACTGTTAAATCTGAATCACAAGAAAGCAGAAATAATCTGGGGTACACCTTTATAATTTAGAAAACAAGAAGAGTGTCAAAGAAAAAGAGGAGTTTAACACTTAAAAAGCCTGAATTCTAAAACTCCAGGACCTTGAAGGATCCCACAACATCTAAACAAGCATTAATCTTTTCTGAGGTAGAAACAAACATCTAGTTGGTAAACCTTCCACTTTATTTCCTGCTTGTATGTGTATGTTGTTTCTGTGAGTCTTGTTCTTTTTCACTTCTTTGTCCCTTACGATATGTATCCTCTGGCTTTATGCACCAGCTGAGAGTTCCTTCTCTCCTCCTGGGGCCTGCCCATGCAGGAGAAGTGCACCCATTTTCCTTACAGGAGACTTTAAACTGGCATAGTTCAAACAGTAGAAAAGGTCACACGAACAATATTAAGACTCGCTCAAGTCAGGCTCATTTCAGTACCAAACAAATCAGTCAGGAACTGACCTAAGATGCCCACAATGAATTGCAAGCTTCTACAGACATAAATTTGCAGTGAGCTGTTTCAAAAAAAAATTAAAACAAACAAGCAAAAACCTTCTGGTTTGACTCCAATAACCTGTACATAAAGGACTGCAAGCTTCCAAGGACTTAAATTTGAAATGAACTGGTTTAAAAAACAATTTAAGTTGCAATCGTACATGGATCTTGTGTGAGTAAAGAGTAGGACGATGCAGCTTTTACAGGAACATTTTATGAGCTCTTGTTATTAGCCAGTCTTCAAGAAAAAAAATAAAACAATTTTTGTCCCCTCGCCACAGCAGCATGTACTTTTTTAGCACCCTAGTTAACCATCACAGCACAAGAGAGAAAAGAAAAGATCAAGGCATTCCACTTCACAGAAGTTCCCCCACACATAAACAGGCTGAAATGCCGGGGTGTGACTGGTTAGGAATTCAGAGGCCACGTGAACACTTGTTCCATCTTCCTGCCAGACTGGATGAGGGAGTTCTCTGGGCAGGGAGGAGCAGCGAGGAATTCTCTAGCACCCCATGAACACTGCTGCTGTCTAATGAGGTTACCTAACTTGCAGTGACCCAAAAATTGTTGCTTAAATGTATTAAAAAATTAATAAATTAAAAAGTTATTTCCTCAAAACTCTGGATTAGGTCCTCCACAAATCTAGAGGACTACAAATCATATAGCAGTAAAGAAGGGACGCCAAAGATACCTTTGCTTTCTCATAGAAACTTGCAGGCTGCTGCAGCTCTTGAAAAGGAGACCAGAGAATATTTCATTATCAGCATGAAACTGTGCATCTCTGCAGCATCACACATGTAATTGTAACAGGTAACGAGCTTAGCATGCACTGCCTAATTACTGCCGCCACTCAATTACCGCCTCAGCATACTTGCAGAGGATGCCTTTGAGGGAACGCCCTATTTACAAGGCAGCGTTATCTCTTGACGAGGTATCCTGATGGTAGCTGCAGCCTCCTGAACACAACTCTGCTGAAACTCTCAGTGTACCTGACAGACATCTGGAATTATTACCTGACTGCAGGAGTAGCAGCGTGCACCAAGAGCAGCATGTTGGCATGCTAGTTGCTGCACAGCCCTCCTGTCCTGCTGAGCCAGGAGCCAGCCAGAAACACAGCAGGCTCATGGAAAAACTAACGCACAGGAGAAAGTTACTATTCACTTATTTCAAAGGGTCATCTGAGAGACACAAAGATTAAGCATCATATCCAGGTACAACATAATGTCTCTCCAGATATGTTGTTATTGTCACCAACTAGATGGCAAATGCTCCATAATTAGTTCTTGTATTAAATATTAATTTCTATATTTTTTCTATACTCTAACGTTTTCTATATTCTAACTTCTCCCCTTCTAAAGATCTACTTTACCTGCAGATAAGTAAGAGTAAACATTAACCATGACTAATACTCCTGATCATATTGTCTGTCAATGAAAGCAATACTGAAAATAAGTATTACAGCTCTGCAGAAATAAAAAGGACACTTTTCTAAAGGAACTGGCTTGGGTACAGGAAGTCATAGTGACATAAACGCTATTAATTTATGGAATGAAAGCCAGCAACCAACAGGTAAATTCTGTTATATGATGCTCAAACTTTCACCTTGCATTGTCACACCACCTTGCTCCTCCCTTCCAAGGGCTCCTAGGACCTCCCACCAGCCCACAGGCCCCACTCAGGTTCCCAGTTCAGATGTGTTTTGCTTGCAGCCTGCTTCTCAGGTCTTCACCGATACACATTAGTGCAGCAGAAAGAAGGAAAGCTCTTTCTGAACCTGGGTTAGGGGTCCTCGATTCTTATTTTGACAGGCTACAACGCCCCCCCACCTGTCCTCCCCCCCCTATTTTTTTTAGATGGTTCCCTAGGGTTTTGTTTATTTTCTTACATCTTTTACCATGTGGGCTTTTACTGAGAGCACTGTGGAGTCACAGTTGGAAACAGAACAATGCAGTTAAACTTTTAGAGAGCCCTGTTGACCTGAAGAATGCTTTTTATCAAACTGAGATAATGGGAAGAACATCTAACAGTCACACTGTTATTCTTTTAACAGTAAGCTGCATGTTCCAGTTTAGCAGAAAGCTGGACAGAAACGCACATTCTCACCTAACTTCTGCAAAGCAGCTGTGTTTTGCAAACACCTGGCCCAGGATTAGCGGGGAGACAGGCGTAAGAACTCAGTCCCAAAGTTACTCCCTCATCTTAAGACACGTAATTTGTATTTTGAAACTTCTGAAGTTTCAACCTTCCTGTGCCATGCACTTACAGCATTGTGTCCTGAGGCAGGACTATTACTTGAGTGCTGTTCCAAGACATCAGATGCCTATTTGTTTTCTTTACACCAAGTATGCACGCTTTAAAGAGGAGGAGAGACTGCAGTACAAGATTATGCCTTAAAGACCAAGGTGTAAGGTTGGGACTGGAAAGACTGAAGTTCATTATCTTGGTCTGTCACAAATACGTGACACAAGCTTGGTCATTGGCTCAATTTTCTTGTGCCTGCTTTCCAGTGTGAAAAGCTGGGACTACTTCTCCAGGTCAAAGTGGCCAAACACAGCAAGGCTATCTGACCCTGCATGAGGAACAGAGCTTGATGAAAAAACAGGGAAGCATTAAGACATGGTGGCAACGCAGAACGGAGATTCATTCATGTCTGTTCAGTCACAAGAACCGGAAACTTCATCAAATAGCTCAATCCACTTCTCATCTGCAGGTCTCCCCTGCAAGGATATGATCAAGCGCACTTCCTCCACAGCAACACTTGGTGCTCATCAGACCTGAGTGTGGCTCTGGCACAGTAAGGCAGGATCTTAATGCCAACCTCACGAGAAGGCAGCATATAGAGGGGCAGAACTGGCTCCGGTTCCAAGAGTTCCTTCAGCACTTCTGGAGATCTCTGCAGCCCAAACCCACTCCTGTATAAGCCCTCTGCAAAGCTCCCACTGGGACTCCCAAACACTACATCTTGATCTAATAGTTTCAGGGCATGCCGACATTGACATTCATATGTACAACTTCATTACTAGTGAAACTTCAATTTCAAAATGTGTCTGTGCTAAAAATGAACCATCCCTGACAACAAGTAGTTGGATTAAGAAGTTATGTAGGAAGAGAATATTAAATTTCCAAGTAATTTGACATTTTTGGCATATAATCATTTGTAAAATCTGCTGTAAAAGTTGTGATTGATGGTTACATAATTGGACATAGAGGAAATACTTTTCTAAGGACCTTAATACCACACATTTCATTGTTTAATAAAATGAACAACAAACTATAACAAGTACACTTACTACATATTTATAACTTCATGAAATAAGAAAATTTTTAAAAAACATTTGAGTTGCTTACGCACTTCTCTGGAACAATCTGCGCAGATATCACAGGCTTGGCTTGAGTCAAGGAGCCCACACCTGACAAAACACTGGCACCAAAGTTTCAAACGGTCTGAGCTACCAGCAACATGATCCTGTCACCTATCCAAGTCACAAGCTTGGAAGAAAAAAAGAATGTTAAAAAAAAAGTTCCTTTATCAGCTCTGGTTGAGGTCCAGAAATGCACTTCTGCCGATGACAAACAAGGAAGGAGGGAACTTGAGAGATTTTTCCCTATGCAGCTGTCACAGCTCACCATCTATTAAAAGAAAAAGCTTTGTCCTATATGTTAAACCTTACATATGGATGTTTGTAACAAGAAAAAGGTGAGGGAGCTTGTCCACATATACCATTATGTCATGCACACAGGCTACCAGAAGGGTTTTGATAGGCTTCTACTTACTGAAGTATTTATTTATTAAGAGTCAAGATATTGACTCCAAGGACTCTGCAACATATAGTGCAATCTCCAGGCCAAGTCAAGTCCTTCATGGGATATCAATTTATAATTTATAGTCTAAAAACAAAGTTGTTGATGACTGTCCAGCAAGATTCCCACACCTAAGTTTTCAGCCTGATGTGTAGCTAAGTACTGGCGAAATCCGTAAAACATTCACCACCTCTTCCATTTCAAAGAGGAGCCAGCCTGGAGAGCGCACAGAGGAGCCTGAGTGGCTAGAGGCATTCGATTCAGAAAGGTGCCCAGGGACCTGTCAGGAGCTGGGGAACCCCTGGGCACAGTGGTGTGCCATTGGTACACCACCCTACTGATATCCCTTTAACGCTCCCAGAGCTTTTGCATGTGAACCTTCCCACCCTACAGACGAGGAGTGAAGCAGTAGAGCAGCCAGCTGGGAGATGCCCAGCACTCAACGATTCCCCCTAAGACAGAAGAAGACGGACAGCCCAGCCTCCAGGCTAATGTCACATTGCTAAAGTGGCAGGGAAAACCTGTCCAAGCCAGCAGTGACTACTGAGCGGGTCACTAATGACATGAGGCTGAGGGAATCACCTGCACCCACCATGCTTGTGCTGTGGCTTTCGAGTCATTTATGGAAAGAAAGACGCCCTGTTTAACAAAATGTGTCTAGAGGTGGTTCTGGGACATCTCACCTCAAAAAAATTACTGTTTCACAAGTGGCTAGGAAAAGGGAGCTATGACAGAACTAGGCAATTCAGGCATCGAACATAAAAAAATCTGACCAGGCTATGTCAAGCATTCACTAAAATATTTACCTCTTCTGGTCACAAAAGGACTTCATTCCATTAAAAAGAAAATAAAGCACCTATAATCGTTAAGCATTTTTATTGCATCTGCCTACATTTTTGGCAACACAAAATCTTGGCATTGGGATGTAATTAGTAATGGAGAAACTTATTTATGATGATAAATACACTTATCAAAATCTGGAGATCGTTCACTGCAGAAGCCAGCAAAGTAGATTCACAAGTAAGCCCAACATGCTTGCAACCTTTCTCCTACAAAGACAGATGATTTGATTGCCTTCAACTGTGAAAAATGAGCCCCAAAGTTGCAGTTCTTAGACAAGACTCTTACTCCCAGCTCTCAAAAGCATCCACTTCTTATATCACCTTTTTTCCTTCTGTATCACTGTCAGTCAAAGCCTTGGTTTCCAGCTGAGGAAAGTGGAGCAGAACAAGCTATTGCCACGCAGCAGGAGCCACATGGTGCCCAGTGACAGCCACCCAGCTCCCTCAGGCTCCCACTCCCCTCCTTGATGGCAGTGCCTCCACAGAGGAGGGGAGCTCCTGGGACACATGTGGGTGTAGGATAAATAGTTTGCCTAAGCACACAGATGGATCAGGGTCAAAGCAGTCAAGATTTGCTAGCCATTTGCCAAGAAAGGGTTGGCTTTTATAATTGATTTCATGAGAACATATTGACCTTTTACTAACAGGTGCAACAGTGTGGGTGCGAGTCAGATAATCCCTGTTTCCAGCACAACACAGCATTTGCTATAACAACAGAAAGAAAACTGTGTTTTCTGGGTAGGAAAAATCTTTAAAGAAACTGCTTCCACTCAGCACCTGGCCCTGCACTCTCTCCAGCTTGTGCTGCTGACCGCTGCCATATCAGAAGTGCCCAGACATGAGGCGTGACTCTCCTCTGATGTACGCTGGTTTGCCCTACCTATTCTCCATGCCTGCTCTAGTGACTGAGAGCACCTCTGCCAATGCCTCCTTTAAATGAGAATTTCCCTGTTAAAAGCCTTGCAAGCTGAAGCCATTCGGCCCCAGAACAAGTCACTGCTTTAACACAACACAGGCCGAGCTCTCCTCCTTGCTTCCATTCTTCCTTCCCTGTCTCCCCCTAAACTACAGCAGCTAAAACCAGCTGCTTTGAGGTGAGAGATGTCACTGAGGAGAAGAATGGGGGAGCAAGGAGAAAGGGGTCAGGAGACATGAACACGGACCAGAAGCTGCTCCAGTTTCCCCTAAGTAACTGGCACAAACAGAGGCTACTGCTGGATGAACAGCCTGGAGCTGACGGACACAAACACTTAGCAAAAGCAGGTTCAGGTGGAATAGGGAGAGCCAGCACACACCTGTTTGCTCCACCTCATGAATGCTCCATTTTCCATGTCCAACTTTGCTGAGGGAAAAAAAAATAAATATGTATACTTCTAAAGCAGAAAATTTAAGGCAGCACACTTCAATGAGGTGCTCTTATCTTTTTTGTGCTTGGCTGGCTGACCACTCTCCACTTCAATGACTTGGCTGCTATTATGCAAATGAGAAGGAAGCCAGAAGTCATGCATCTGTGTTTGCCCCTGCATTTGGGATGGCTGCAAGGTCCGTGAGCCCTGTTATGTGGTCGGCAGGCAGGTGGGATTGCTCCGCTCAGGTTACAGCCAGGTAGGTGAAGGGCTTTTGGGGCTTAAACAACTGTTACCAAGAATTCAAGACAACACAGTGGTTAGACTTGGTTTTACAGCCAAGGAGAACAAAAACTTTGGATATTTCTGAAAGCACAGCATTTAATACAGCTGCAGATCTGCACCCAGATGCCTTCTATGCGAGAAAAGAATAAGGCTCCAACCCAGCAGGGCATCCCTGCAACACAACACACAAGTCAGTCCCACCAGCTCAGACACTGAACGAAGCTTCTGTGCAGCACCACTGGCAGCACTGGGGCTTAACATATTTTCTAGTACAGGTAGTAATGACAAGAGAAACTTTCTTCTCGCTTTTGGGGAGATCTGTTTCACTGCCAATGTTGTCATAAGTCCAGGTGCTAGCTGTTTTGGTTTACTGACAGTTAACAGTAGCTTCCACCTCAACAGAACCTGTCTTTTCAGCAGGTTCCCCAACGCACACTGCTTTTGCCTGGTGCATGCAAGCTGTTCTGTATAGACCTGAAAGTCTCCAGTAATAACATCACAAACTGGTGGCAACAGTGAGTACACCAGTACACATATTTGAATGTTTAGCTTCTGAAACAGTCATTAGCAGACTAGCAGATCTACAGACTAACCTTACAAGTTACCGCTTTCAATGGGGAGGGGAAAAAAAAAGCCTACCTGGAGTTCCAAAGGATTATCAACCTGACTCTCCAATTTGGTGAAAGCAAAAACTGTTCAAGAGACACTATGAAGATTATCTGTGCTAAGACACTAAAAGGAAGGCTTTTGGGCAAGAGAGAACTGAGAACTGCTTGGATAATATGATGTATTATGAACAGCACATTAAGTTAAAGTGGGGGACTATAAGAGTTCATTGAAGACTCACTACTACTCTGAATTGAACAGGCAGGTTTAAACAAAACATCTGGTGCACCAGTACTCTGTCGTATAGTATACTGAAGAGAAAACGAGAATAAAAGAACATCTTTTAAAGAATGGCTGTGCTGTGCTTCTGAGCAGGCTGATAAGTATGGGCAGAAATCACAGGGAAAGCAGCAGTGCCCTGGCAAGAGAGGAAAAACCCAGGCTGAGGTCTTACAAGACGTTCCCAGCTCAGAAAGACTGGCCCTAACCAGCAGATGCAAATGGCCAGCTTGCACATGTGCAGCAAACGCATACCCCTTCAGCTATCCCACCGGGCTGCTCAGAGGATTGGGCTTTGGGGGAAGAGAGGAGACAGTCTGTGGAGTCTGAGAATCTACCTGAAAACTTCACAGCAAAAAAAATGAGCAGAAGCATAACCACAAACAGGCAGAATGTCAGCTTTTCTGGGCACTCAGGAGGTTGGGCAGCTCTGCTTGGCTACAGAACTTTCGAGTGATTTTCTGAGTGCTGGTGCCAGGGCAGAGTGAAGGAGGAATTATTTTCTACTAGCCGATACTTATTCCTTTAGCTGCTTGGTTTCCTTCAAGCTTAATTAAACAAACATGTTGTTTCTACAAGAATTCTTACCTCTGAATTATGAGTATTTTGCCTCAACTTTCACCTACATAAAATCGTTTGGCTGTGAATCTGACAACCAGGAGACTCCTTCAAGTCTAGCAATGGAGAACATGAGGAAGAGGCCTCTGGAGAGAGGGAGAAAGACACAGGGTTTAGCCCACACTTCACGTAAACATTTGTTAACATTGACAAATATCTCCTAGCAAGACTAAGCTGAGTTTCAGCTAAGTGTTGTGAACATTTCACAGGACCTTATTTGCTTGCAGATTCCAACTTCCATTGCTCTGAACGACTTTATTTTGCTGGAACTTGCTGATGCTTTCACCAAGACCACCTGCTTTCATAACCATTTAGGTAGAGAGGATTTAAGTTGTCAAAGCTGGTTAATATTTCACATACTGTTGCACTGATTTATTGATGAGTTGATATTTTGCTATTGGTACTATTAAGAAAAAAAGAAACCACTAACATTTGGGATAAAAAATAAACACGGCAGTGAAACACTTCTGTGTACTGAAAAACCCCAAATCCTGACCTTTTCAAGTAAGCTCCCCCCTCCTGCTCCCTTCCTAATTGCCAAGGAAAGCAAGCTGTTTCTAGACTCAGCAAAGCCACTGGTTGAAGTCCAGCTAAGGTCCTCGATACAGGGTAACTACCTCACCAGCAGGGATGGTGAGGGATTTATAAATTTGATTTAAAATCTATCAGCAGAGTTGATAGGAAGTTTATTGTCTGGGGAACAGGGAGCCATCCCCTTCTCTTCTCTGTGCTTTTTCATGGAATGTTTTTTTTTTTTTTTTTTTTTTTATGATTCTGCCAAAGAAAACCTCCACAAAACTGCAATTACAATATATTTTAGGTGTGGGAATGGGAAGGGAATATTGTATGACCACGTTTGCAGCAAGAAAACTGGCTTGGGTCAAATGCTCTGGAAACAGATGCTACACAACATTTCCATGTGTCATGCCCCGCACCTCTGCTGATTCAAGTCTTGCCATCCATGCTGGAGGCTGGCTGCTGCGCCCATGTGCCCCCAGCATCCCCACGGCTGGTATTTAACAGCAGACATTAACCACCCAAAAAAATTATCGCCAATGCAACAGACTTTAGCAACAGGGTGAAATGCAACTGCTTCAGCACGGAGTGAGGCCAGACTGTGGTTATGCCCAGGTAGGAAAGTGGTCTGAAGAACTGTGCGCTTGTTTCCAAGCAGTCACCTAGTTGTGCATCTGAAAAACACCCAACAGGCTGACTTGAAGATGTATGGAGAAAGGCACAGGTGTGTTTCTTTACAGATAAACAAGCTTAATTATGGGCAGTGTAGAACAAAATAATTTTAAAGGACTTGCTAGCTGATGAAAAAGACAGAGCTTGCAGGTCATCCAAGATAAAAAGTCCAAGGGGAATTAATTGCTCAGGAGAAGAGAAAACAGACAAGGATGGTAATCTGACTCCAGCAGAACATTCCCCACCTGCTCCCAGACAAATGCACCTGCCAACAGCCATTTAGACGTCTCACTTCCAAACTTCTGTGTTAAGCCAACAAATTATGAAGGTTCAGTCTTCTAGCATCTGAGATTTGGCCTCAGTTACTGCCATATTGAGCAAAAGAAGGCAAAGGTCAACTCGAGTCTCTGGACTGAGATTTGAGCAGCCTCTGCTAGATTTACTACCTGACCTCATATATTATCACTCTCTTTATATAAAAGACTCATTCCCAACACCATGTTGTGGTACAAAATGCTTTGGCTTTTCCTACCCCTGAATGGTGTAATAATTAGATTTAAGCGAGAAGACCAGGCATCACCTGCATGCGTTTGTACAAAATTAAAGCACTTGGATTATCTCCTGTAGCTGTAACTCACCCCTCTCAGTGTCCCCAAGAACCTGCTTCCCCTGTGACCTAATGTTAAAGTCACTGCCCTGCTCATCCACAGCGGCTGCAAGATTTCACGCCAAGATGCCCAAAGCAGTAACAAACCTTGTCAGAATTCTTGCAGCTATCTGCAGACTCTAGTGGGACACTGTCATAACCACGTAAGCACTAAGAAACAAAAGCTGATATAACTGGGATGTTGATTTAGAATCCTAAAAGAGTACACAGGAAAGTCACCTGTGCACCAGACGTACCTGGACCCTATGCAGCTCTCTTGCTCCAGGGCACCCCTTCTGATCCCAACATAAGGACCCCCCAGCATCTTGCAAATGCAGGTCAGCAGGTACCTGCGTGGCTTCTTCCCCAAAAGCATCAGCAGTGCTTGCTCCCCTCAGGTGGAAGAACACGCTGCCCCTATGGTGAGCCTCACATGTTTGGGCTTTGCACAAGGACTTAGAGTTTGAAAATATCTTCTGCATATTCTGAAATAATCTTCTGCAGCACATGACGTGTGTACTTATATATGCCCTCTTCCCCCTTCCCAAGCTACACCCCCAGGATAATAGAGGAAAATGAAAACAATAATCAATTAAATTTCCCTATGTTACTGACTTGAGTCATGTTTTGCTTGGGATTTTCAAAGATTATGCATTTGTAGGAATTGGCCTGTGTTTTCCTTGGGACCAAAATCATCTTGACAGAGCTGAAAGGGGGGTGGTGATGTCCATTTCGGAGTGGACTTAGCAGCCGGCTTAGTATCTACCCTTGAGTAAAAAGAAGAGAGTTTCATTCTGCAATGCTGACGCTCATGTTAATCAAACCAAAGAAACTCAGTGAAAACACTTCTGGTTCTTACCTGACTGTAAGCATCTTTATAAAAAACGGAATTTATGGAAGTGAAAATAAACAGTAACAGAAATTGTACCTTTATATCAAGCTGCAGAAAGTGGATTAAGTGCAAGCAAACCCTGAGTATCTGGGGGACAGAAGGAACTCTAGAGTAGCTTCATTGGATCCTACTGACATAGTCAATTATTTGTAAAGCCTTAGCAAGCATACTATTAAAAAAGAGACTGAAAAAAAGCCTGAAAGCAAGATATTGCATGCATGTAATTTTCTAAAATAACTGGTAAAATTATGCACACTTGTGCAGAAGTTCCATTTATTTAAATCCTGTGGGATTTGCAAGGGGAGTATACGATCCTAGCTAATTCATAATACACTTGTTATTTTTACTTCCTTACTTCATAAGCATTAGCATATGCCATTCTTTTTTTCCAGTAGTGTGCAGTATTACAAAGGATCTAGGTAACCTTGTTATGAAGCTCTAAACTGAAATTTTTTGGGGATCCTTTCAGACAATTACTACCTCCAAGAAAAGCTACTACAGAAACCATCACAATTAATTAATAAGCTCATTTTGCACATTCTGTCCAAAGCTCCAAGCTATTCCATAAGCAAAGGTTAAGAACAAATACTCTCAGAGGCTGCACAGGAAAGAGGAGGCACTTCTGAAGAGCATTCATTTCTGACCCAACAATAGGAAATAGAACGAAAGTGAGAGCAGAAATCCCACTTTAAGAGACCATCCATCAGCAGCGTACATGCCTGAAGCAAAATACATTATATTTTGCTTTGGATAATCTAGCCTTTGCTTCAGCCCCACACAATTCAACCATGACTCAAGCACCCAATTACAGGAAGTCCCTCTGGGCCAGCACAGAGATGTTTCTGATAACAGCAATTGAGGAAATGGAAAGCACTGTGCACAAGGAGATATTTCGTATAAAAAGCCTGCTCTGCAGCAGGCTTGCGAGCTGTGAACAAATGTGGTTGATAATATTACCTGAGCTGACTTTAAAACCTAAATAACACTGCTGCAATTAAAAACAACCTGTCTAGTTACCTTTCTGCAACCTGCTTGGATTGAAAGCTAGAGCAGACAACATAATGGCATTTATTTCCTTCAGTGACTATAGATTAAGTTAATTCAAGTTGCTTCTTTTCAAGTGACCCTGATTTTCAACAAGTACTGAGCATTCACCATGTAAAAATCAAAACCCATGGCCCAAGACATAAATTCTTCTAAAAATGACCCCCCGCTCTTTTTTTTTTTTTTTTTTTTTTTTTAAGTGGCCGAGCCCATTCACAAAATGGCATTCAACCCATTCATCCTCACAGCTTCTCAAGGCCAAGATCCACACAATCAAATCACAGCCAAAAAGAACATAGAGAATTGTTCTAACCAGCACCAGGCACATCAATCTTGATTATTCCACAAAATAGGTATTTAGGATGGGTTTTGTGCAGATTACTAGGTTATCTCTTGACTTAATCCTGTATTTCATTTCTCCAATCCATCAACACTGCAAGAAATCTGTCTTGTTACAGGAAATGGACAGAAGATATCAGATGTCTTTTCCTATCACATTGAAATAATTTGCTATTTGGAAACTCTTTCTTTCTCTTCTAAAGTGATAGAAAAAAAAATAATCTGATATTTTATGTTTTGGTTCAGAATGCTGCATATTTGCTACTGGTTTAGCACTAAATAAATAACTCAGTCATACAGCTCTGGAGCCTCTCTGCCACCTATGGAGAAGGGTGCAGTGAGCCTGCTTCCCAGCATGCATGGTCTTTATGGCTCTTTGTCCATAAGCAAAATGAGAGACTGCTGACAACACACAGAAGTATTGGAGGCACTCCAATCTTCTTCCCTTTCCTCCCAACATCATTTTTCCTCTTGGAAAAGACAGGCTTTCAGATTGTAAAGAATTTCATGTTTTCATTCCAAGCCCTAAGGCAGATGGAAGGTGCAATGGCCTGGAGGCTGAAATAGTAACATTTTGACCCATGAAGCGGAGCAGAAATATGCTCAAGCACCATGACCAGCGAGAAAACAAGGTGCTGAAAGCATCAAGCTGAAAGTGGCAGCAGGAAGACCTGGACAGCAGAGCGCCAAGGCACCAGCAGGAAGCAGCCCTGGTGCTGAGGGGCCTGGTGCTGAGCTCTAACCAGGAGAAAAGCCCAGAGCAGCAAGGGGTGATGGCTGCAGCACAAAACCACCACAACCCAGCAGGCAGCCATACCATGCTGCACAGCACCACTGACCCCACACAGCGTTACGGAGCAGCTCGGTACATCCAAGCTGCCTCCTGGGATGCCTTCCTGGATCAGTGTACCTCCAGAACCGGGACCTTCAAGTCCTGGGGGGGGAAACCAAGGACCAGCCCAACATTTTAACAACAGTACAACCAAATTTCTGTGCCAGCATCCAGGCTCGGCATGGCTTCATCAGTTAGACAAGTGCTAATCATGGAGACTACCTGGAGCCTCAACCAAATGCAGTATCCCAAGACAGGAGGATGTGGACACCAGCTCGGGCTGCCAAAAGGCAGCAGAGCGGCACCAATGCAGAGGGACACAGAAGCAGTCCTGGAACACAGAAACAGCCCTCAGACATGCTGGCATCCCCTCAAAACACCAAGGGCGCACCCTCAGAGCACTGGCTCCCTACATGGATATTTGTACGGACAAAGGTTTGTTTGATGAATTCTGACCTGCCTCAAGTTCTTCTACGGCCAGTGGGCGCTCTGACACAGATAAGTTAGAACATTCAGGTGGTAGCAAGTAAAAGCATATAGAGTTTTCTAGAAATGCTCAGGACCACTTTAAGGGTGGGTCAAATGTACCTGAGTTGTTTGAGAGAAAATAATTGCAGCTATTTGCAATCTGCCAAGTGGGAAAAAGCAAGGACACACTCAACACAAGGATTTAACACCGTAACGGCAAAACAGCTTATTCATGTTGGATAGCAGGCTAAATCCTGATCCCATTTACAAACAACTCCATGCTACATTAACATTTTAGGGCTATGAATAATGAGAGATTTTTCAAGAGGCCTTTCAATTAGCAGTTAAAGAATAAAAGAAAAAAAAAGGAGAACAGAGGAAAAAGTGGTAAGACCTCTGTTGCAGGAGTGGATGGAGAAGGAATTGAAAATTGCGAGCTACAACTTGATATAATTACCACCTCTACTTGAGGCTCACAGCTGCTGCCGCCTAAGATGTTCCAGAAATTTCTGAAAGCTTTGAGACTGCTGCCAAAGCAAATGCTGTACACTGCACGGCTAGAGAGAGGACTTCTAGGCAGGATACCTATCATTATAAGGGAATTCAGAGCAGCTTGAGGTTTGGGGTTTTTTGCTAATCTTTTTGTTTAGATCTGAATTCCAAGGTACAAAAGAAAAAGCTTTTGGCACAAAGTGACTGACAAGAATATTTCTGTTCATGTATTTAAGAGAGTAAGTTTTTGCCCAATGGGAGTGACTTAGCTAGTATGCAGAAAAGGTTTTCCTCTAATTCCCAGCAAATACTGTGTTTACAGTAAAATTAGGCTACGTATTTTCTCTTCTGCCGAGCTATCGAATCCCATCTTTTGGTTAACTTTGCCACGTTCCCAAGAGATAAAAATCCCATCACCCGGAAAGCATACTGAAGTTAGACCAACTTAGAATTGTTGCAGTAAAGCTCTGCACGAGCAATTACCCTGTCCAAGCTAACAAACATGCGGGAATCATTTGTATCAGAGCCTACGGAAATCATCTTACTTCAGGTATAAAAGCCAATGAATTATCCACAGAGTTTAGGTTTGCAGGGGAAAGAAAAGTTAATTTGTTTACTCAATGGAAAAATGAATTTAAAGGTAAGAAAATGAATATATATTAGCTGAATTGACAAGGTAGGAAAAAAAATGTGTTGCTGCAGACATGTTTAAGGAAATGTGGATGAAGAGTTTTTGCAAACATGTCCCCACACATACTGAAAAATATTTTTAGTAGCTAACTGCAAGGAAGATACAGAGCATGAGAATAATCTTCTAAATAAATTACCAGTATTCTCTCAAACATGTTAATATCTTTATCCTGGGATAATCGACTCCTTAACCTTTGGCACTTGAGTTTACTTAACTGGAGATACAATAATTATTTCATTACGAGAAAACACCCAGGTTGCAACTTAGAATCATTAAAATGCTTGCTGTCCTAACCATACATGCCGGAAGAACATGAGCTGTACTTACACAAAGAAGAATAAGCCACATTTCCAGCTCACATATACAGACATACATAGACATGTCATGCATCTCAGTAAAACTTCATTAACTTCACTAGAGCTACACAGATGACAACAGTTGTGGGTCTGGCCCAACATCTTAAATATATAACAATAATAATAAAAAAACACATTAAACTAAAATTCTATTATTAGGAGCTTACATGCTGTTACATGTGTGCTTGCAAGCATAAAATAGTAGTTTTATTATGTCTGATGAAAGGTAGCACAGTACTCAGCTCCCATATATATCCCCAGACAAGCTCACTGGCAATTGGTTAATCCAAGAATCTGAAATTCTGCCAAGAAACAAATCTTGCTTTAATATAATACTTCATACCTCATCCATCTTACTAGGGCCATAGTTCTGAATTGCTAAATAGTAGTGAGAAGTGCTTCATAATTTAGAAAACCTGCAGCATTATTAAAAGGGAAATACAAGTTAGAAGTTAAGGGTTTGTAGCATCTGGTTCCTGTTTATAGATCCTCAGTCTTCCTGAATGCATTTATAAGAATCATAATGAGGTTAAAATGCTTAAGCGGAAAACAAACAAACAAACATTGCCCAGACAGGCAACGTTCTGCTTTGCTGTATTCTTTGATGGCTTTTTCTTTCAAAGCCTAACCTGGTATTGGGAATTGTGCAATTTTATGATGAAATCTGGGACGTTCATGCTCTGAGCGCCATACAAATCCAAACACCGCGACTGTCTGCTGGTTCCTGTAATTTCTATGACTTTTCTCAAAAGACTGGTTGCAAAGGAAAGACAGGTTTCTACTGTGATAAAACCACACGAGGAACCAAGGAGTCAGTCATACTTCTAGAGCCTCATTGTTGGTTGTAAAGCCCATGAGCATTTTCTCCTATGACAATGAAACTCCTGCGCTCACTGAGTTCCGCAGCAAGTAGGTTTTACACCAGTGACCCCTCATGGTACCTTGGCACTGTACAGGGATTTTTAAAAGGAGGGTTTACTACCTCAGAAAGCCTGAAAATCAGCAGCTGAAAATAAGATTTGATGTTAGAAATTACAGTTTTAGCTGGGTCTGTAAGAAGACAAGTTGTGCAATTGCTTTATGCCTTCCCATATTTATCTTTAAGGGCTAGGGAAAAAAATCAGTTTTAGGTACTAGTAGTAACTTGTATCAATGATTAATCAGCCCTTCAAAGCATTCAACTGATGTGTGAATTAGAACTTGGCATTAACAACTAAATAATTACTGGATTACCGGTTGATAACGGGCTGAAATAAATTAAAAGCACAATACTATCTGAAAAGCAATTACTCAATTATTCAGTCACTGAAAAATTGGGGCTTTTTTCTTTCAAGCACAATACTTAATACACTTGTGCTGAATCATTACCCATTTTTGACAGGATATTTGTATTGCATTTTCCTTCTAAATTTCAGTATCACCAGACAATACATAAATCCGCACTGTATCAAGCTATGACTTACTACTGTGAGCTATTTCTTTGCTTCATTCCACTTACGGGCACAACTGACTTGAGTATTCCCCTTCTAAATCTAGACGGGTCTGCCCTTTTATAATGCAAAATGGAAAATTGCGTGCTGCTCAATATACTTTATCGGGGAAAAAAAAAAAACAGTAAGAAACAAACAAATGATAAGTGAGACATTCTCAAGTAAAACCTAAGTACAAGCTGAGCACTACTGAGGAGAAGCAATAAGGAATTTTAACAGAAAACTGGAGTAAGAAACATGCTGTCTAGCGAGCAGAAAGAGAACTCAGAGCACCTTATGTTGTTGATTGGTCTTGATGAAACTCTTTCTCTAGTATTCAAATGCAGCCACAAGAATAAAATCCATCTGAAAAGCCTTCAATGTCAGTTTCTATCACAACTACGGTTTCTTTGCTCCTAAAACCGCACCACTACAAAGTCCAGTTTAGTGATTACGGCATTAAAATCCAAGTAAATGACAAATACTTGAGAAGATTAAGGGAGGTAAGACTTGATAAAAACAGCAAGGCCTTTCAGGTAACTCTGCATTTCTGGGAGACTCTTGAGAAGTTACATACCTCCTGAAGGTATGTAACATCATGGAAAACCATTTGGTTCAAAGCAAACTCAAAGCACAAACACGCTTCCTGCCCCACCGCCTGTCCACACAAGGCCTCCTGAAACTCCTGCTTCATTTTCAGTCATTTATACATGTGTTTCACTCAGTGGGAGGATAAAACTTTATTACCTACTCCAGTACACCCTACCATTTCACTCCTCAGAGACAATATGACTTCCTGTGGATTACCACAATAACCATTTAACTGGTATCTGTCCTGGTTCCAGTTAGGACAGAGTTAAGTAGCTCATAGTAGCTGGTAGGGTGCTATGTTTTGGATTAGGATGAGAAGAGCGCTGATAACATGCTGATGTTTTAATTGTTGCAGAGCAGTGTTTACACCAGGCCAAGGACTTTTCGGCTTCTCGCTCTGTCCTGCCAGCGAGCAGGCTGGGGGTGCAGCAGGAGCTGGGAGGGGACAGACCCAGGACAGCTGACCCAAACTGGCCAAAGGGGTATTCCATACCATCTGACGTCATGCTAAACAATATATAGGGGTGGCTGGCCGGGGTGGGGGGGGCTGGCTGCTCGGGGATAGGCTGGGCATCGGTCAGCGGGTGGTGAGCAATTGCATTGTGCATCACTTGTTTTCTTACACATTATTATTGTTAATACTATTATCATTATCACTATTATTATTATTATTATTGTTATTATTATATTCCTTATATTCCTTATATTATTATATTCCTGTCTTAATAAACTGTCTTTATCTCAACCCACCGGCTTCACTTTCCCGTTTCTCTCCCCCATCCCAGAGAGGGAGGGGGGAGGGTGAGCGAACGGCTGTGTGGTGTTTAGCTGCCAGCCGGGTTAAACCACAACAGTATCTTTACTCCATTTGGTCAAAAGACAATAGCTTGACAGCAGACATCATTTTGATGCTCAACTATAATGTCTTCTCTGCTCAAGTACCTTTACAGAAATCTCCCTTCTAGCAAATATCTGTTATTTTAAATTATCAGGAAGGTTAGGAGGGTGCACTGAATTCCAGTTACACGGAACCCAGACCCAGTTACATGGAACAGGAGATGACAAAAGTTGTCATGCTTACAGTTAGGGTGAGGACCCCCACTGCAGCAAACAGACTTGCATTCAACCTGGCTTCTGGTTCCAGCACTTAGTCTCTTGATTTTGCCCTTCACTGAATGCTGTTCAAGCTGCGCACACTTATTCCTGCACAGACCTTCACAGAGGGAGGAATGTGTGCAACAAGAATGTATGCTGACAAGTCCATAAAAGGGAGTAAGGAATTAAGTAACAGATCTAAAGAGTGCAAACAAACCTAGAACAAAAAAGAGACCTACCTACAGTGGGCATGATGGGCTGGGTGGGCAACACCGGCTTCAAGGCGATGAAGGAAACCTCTTTGAAACAAGCATGAACAAAAGACTCAGACATACAGCAGCAAGAGCTGGGGGAATTAGCTCATCACCAAAGCCACCTTGTGACCTAACAGAATTTTGCCAGTTTGGGTGATTACAACCAACTTGTTTTGCTTCATACAGGCCTGTAAGCATCCCCTGCGAAGTACTTATCAAATACCTGAAAACTAATGGTCCTATATGCTATCTGCAACAGGACACAACATATTTACCAGAACCTTCCAGACATGAGAGCAACAAGAGATTATTGTCTCTCCAGAAAATAATCAAGTGAAAATACAAACATAAGATTGTAATTCTACAGTTGGTTTGAGCTACGAAGTTTCCAAGATGCGTTTAGATATATGAAACTTTCGTTCCCTTTCGATTTGAAAAGCTATCCAACAAAAACCAATTAAATGAAAGATGCAATTTGAAGACAAAAAAAATTTTACATCTTGTTCTTAAAATAGTGTGCAGTTTGTACTTCCCAAACGTCTTGTGAAACTGAAATAAAAATCAAATCAATAATTTTGTTGGCTTTCATTACATTATTAACTATGAAAAAAAGATGAATGATTTTTGAAGTTTCCAAATAATTCAGTTAAGATTTTCCTTTGAAGACCTTTTGAAATAAGTCCGTTATTTGCTTTCCATAAGTACTGAAGTGTTTTGTTAAACACACTGCTCTTTTTTCCTATGTATTTTAAAGTAAGGTAGAGTTGAAATTAAGTAAATATGAAGACTTATTGAAAATCTGGAAAGTATAGACAGGAGAAAGAAAAGATTTATTTAATGGTGAAATAATGACATTTTTTCAGGAATGCACTACCACAACTTATGCTGCAAACCCCTATCCATTAATGCATTTAGTTAAGGCCACTGAGATTTGCAACTATTTTATTTATAAAATGTGCTATACAGCTAGAAGTCCGTGACTACAAAGAGTCTGGATTTCAACTGGAGTTGCTAACATAATTCAAGTGGTGAACCTTGACCTTTGAGTGTGAGTATTGGTTCAGAAAACAGTTCATCAGGTCATAAATAATTGGAGGGACATTTTATTCTATGTGGAATAATATTAATTACATTCCTTAGAGAAGTACTGTTGCAGATGTTAATATCAGCAGATCAGCTACAGCGTACTAAATATTTTGGAAGAAATGAAGAAAGTCTGCCAGTTCTAGTATGTACAGTTTGTTTACTTAATTTTTCAAAATAGCTTAAAATCAGAACTAGAATGGAACCCCTGCAAATTGCAGAACCTTCCAAAGTTTTGGTAATTCACCTAAGAAATTATGATGTAGGTGTAAATTCGGATTTTATATTGCCCTGGTGATGAATTTCAAGGAGTGAGAATATCTGAGTTCATCTTTCCATAGCCTATCTCTTGCTCTCACACTCAGCCCTCTACGTGCTTAAACTGCAGAAAGGACTTCATCACAAAAAAACATTTTTGACAGTTTCATGTCTCAGTATAGTATTTCATGTGCATATAACCCCCCACCCCTTTTCCTCCTCTTTTTAAAGACATGCTCATTATACCTTTCACAATTTAAAAAGCATTTTAAAAGTGAGATCTCTTCAGCTGTACAGTCCCATTTGATCCCAAGCTCAAGCTTTACAAATCTAAATAAACAAACAAACAAAAAGATCATCTTCCAATAGTTCCTTATATTTTTATACATTTTGATATTAAAAACAGCTGTAGGGACTGGTTAGAAAATTTAGTTATGCCTAACACTTTCTACTATGTGCCTTCTTTTCAACAGTATAAACATTTCACAAACAACTTCATTAGCTGTATACCTGCTGTTTTCTCCCTCAAGATTAGTTTTTCAGGATGTTTGACTCAAACAGATTCAGTTGTTTTCAAGAGAAAAGTTTCTGAAAAAGAGGAAAGCTTTCTTGGTTGAGGCTTTGCTTACTTAAACAAATGCAGTAGAGGTTCCACCAAGGGGGAAGCACTATCAGAATAACTGCATTGTACTGCTTTTACATCCTTATTACTCTGAAGTGCATTGCAATTAAAAGAATACGGGGTGCTCTGCAGAAAGTTTCCAGAAAGAGGATTTCTGACCTAAAATCCTTCTGTTCCTGCCAGGTAAGACGGAATAACAAACGCTCAGATATTTAAAAGCTGCACAAAAATATAGAGATCTCGACTGGGAAATACATGTGCACACAGCCTTTATGTCTTGAGTGGAAGAATAGTTTGAAATGCATCTAGATGATGCAGACGCCGGTCAAGGAGAGGACTCCTTTCCCTCCTAATCCTTTGCTATGGTTTTCAGAGGATCGGTTCCGTAGTTGTACAAGCGAAAAAGAGGCTCTTGACATCAATACAGTCACCGAACATTAGATCTTACAACTTGTCCTCATTACTGAGAAACTATTTTCTTCCTGTGGACTGGCAAGGGGCAACTTTTTGACTGGTGCTTCCTGCACGACTACAGGTACTGGGCACGTGCAGATGAGCAGCATCGGGGCTGAACTGTGCTCTCGCTTCTCCCATCAGCTGTGCTCCCGGGGCAGAGCTGGCTGCCTCGTAGTTAGCACGTGGTGGGAAAGTGCTTGTGTAACCTGCTCAAGTCACTCCTGGTGTGAAGTTTTACAAGGAGCAGGAGCCAGAACCAACATAAGGAAATTTTACACCCCAACTGCAACACGTGGTGACTGCAGCACAGACAGACACGCCGGGAACGCGTTCCAGCTGCACCACCAGCAACCTCAGCACCAACGTGCAGAACGTCTCAGCATCTTGGGGTGTACAAGAATTGATCACGCACAAGAGCTCCACTAGGTGTCTTTACAGAACAGACAATGCCAGCTGTATTAAACCACGTCAAGCCACGTGGTGATGATCTGGGGACAGCTTCTAGGGATGGTGAAGACCAAATTCTGATCAAACTATACTTACAGCAAAATTGCAGCAATTTTGTTCTGCATCACATTGCGAAATTTCATGTAATGAGATGTATAAAAGAGCCTGAAAACTAGGCAGAAATCATTTCTTTTATATCCTGAGCCTACCATCAGAAACCCAGCCCAGGAACGTACTTGGATTTAAGCACATGCTAAATTAACTGTTTTCCTAATCTGAAACTGCACCACTGGAGATGCCATGCTGGAAGACAGGGCAGCACACAGCTGTGGTGTGGAAGAGTACAGTTCAGTTTCTGTTTTGCTTACTTGACCAAAAAGCATTGTTTCTGAGCCATATTCACTCATTCTGGTTGAACATCCTTAATCTCCCTACAATTGCTCACTAATCACTACTTTTACTTGACATGTTCTACATAAAACAATCTACAACAGTCACCATACATGTGAAAGCCTTTTCAAAAAAAAAAAATAGATAAAATACAGTTCCCTAGATAAGCAGACACTAGATTTAAAATTCTCTTGCATTTCCAGTCCTCAGAACAACTTCAAATGTTGAGCAGGACAAGGCAGAAATCCTCTTCCCTCCCCACCAGTACCCACATTTTCTAAGGCAATATAACTCACCAGTTATATCGGAGGGCAAACATACATATATAATTTTAGCTACTGCATACAAATAGCTTTTTTTTTCCCCACTTTTTGGAAAACACTATACAAACGTGGATACACAGCATCATCCAAACCACTTTTATTACCATGGTTGCAGTTTTCCTCAAAGAACTCTGACAAACACATGAGACAGGAGGCCCCGGTACAGACACCAAGCTTGTTGATCCACAGCACAATTATCCAGATCTGCTAATTCCACAATTTCTACCAGTTTGCTTTGCACAGTTCTCAGCCAGTGACTCTCCCCTAGAAGACGTTCTAAAAACTGTTGTCATATTTGACACCTGCCAGTCCTCAGGTACTGTGGTAATTTAAGCAAAAATATTCCCACCAATATAGGCAAGTTAAACATTTCATTAGAGATTTCCTTTACAAACTTACACTACTTACAGAGAATGGCCAGAGTAGCCTTGAATGCATTAGAAAGGAGAAGACAACTTCCTAAAGCAGAATACACGGAGTAAGGCTGCTCTGGTCCATGACTTTGTCATCTTCTAGCAGCAGCTGAGGTACATCTCTAAATCACGAAGTCTGATAATGGGGAAACATCTTTACCTGTTCCCAACCAGATCATCAATGCACTACAAACCCTACGAACCCAATTCTTGCCTTCAGAGGTACATGAACAAGACCTGCCCCACATATCCAGCATCTTCCTTAGCGCGGGCCATGGATAATAAGGAATTACTCCCAAATATAATATCTTGGCATTTCACTGAAAGCTCACATTATCAGTAAGACAGGTTTTATTTCAATTATGAAAGTCAACTGCCTACACGTCATTAACCCACTAAAAGATCAATTATCCTTGTTAAAAACATGTTCTTTACTTCCTGAGTAAAATGGATTCCTTCCAGCTTCTAGTCACTGAGATGTAATGCTCCAAAGTATCAGTAACACTTGCAATATAAATACACCTCCAATAAGCTTAATGTCATCTACCACTTAGACTGAATGGAATGTCTTTGAACTGTCTCTTACAGTAGCAAATTCCTATAGACTGTCCATTTCCTCAGCAGTTGAAGATACAACAAACTCCAAAGAGCATTTTCTGTTTTTTCTGTTTACCCATTCTCGCAATTTCCCAACAAGCTTACCATCTCATACAGCAACTGTAGTCATGGGGCTAACAAGTCAAGGCCGGCAAGTCCAGCACCGCTTTCGCAGAGAAGACATAAGAGGAAAGGCTGTGATGCTTCTGTAGTGCATTAACTACAAGCACAATCATTGCTTCCATCAGCTACCTTGCACCCCTTCCTAGCACAAAAGGAACTAATTATGATCAACAATGCAAAACTTTGGTCAGACTCAGATCATAGGGATCCGTGAAACCCAGGCATATTAAAAAAAAAAAAAGTTAATTAGGACCCAGTGCCTGTAAGTTACAGAGGAAGGAAAAAAAAAAGGCAGCAAACAAAAAAACTTTGGCACTTGAGACATCCTCAGGACATCAACATATGCATCTTTTCTGCAGCATTTCTGTGAGCAGAAACATACAAGAAAATTCCAGGGCATGGACCTTATAAATAACAGGCCCATGTTAAGACATACCATCTTACCCAATGAACCGGCTAAAGAGACCAAAACAAGTCAGAGCTCCAGGGGCACACACGGCAGCTGACATTCACATGCAGAATCCTTGCCAGCAGCCTCCATCAGAAAACAGTCGCTCGCTGCATATGAAGCTGTTCTCACCTTAGCACAGCACATGCTAGGTGACAAGCTCCTCAAGCCAGTTCCTGCTGCTAAAAAGGGTCAGGGATTAGAAAACGTGAACCATCAAAAACCTTCAACAGCCAGCAGCCTGGGATCAAATAACTCCTTCCTCATACAACTAAATTATTGCCATTTCCAAATTACAGTGAAATCTGCAAAACCAGGGGTTGTAGCTTCAGGGATGTTGGCTACTGAAAGCAACATTTTATCACCTTCACAGAGCAAATGTAAGGAACCAGGGGGGTAAAAAAAAAAAAAAAAAAAAAAGAAGGACTGGCAAAGGCCCATCTTCAAGAAATGCTTCCTCCAAGTTAAGCAAGGAAGTCACTCCCTGGAAGGAAGGAGAATAGGACCAGGCTCTGAAGTGCTGAAGATGGACGCTTACAGACCAAGCAAGTATAACGTGGCAGCCTCAAAGCAATGCTACAGTGAAATCCAGCATCCCTAAAGCAGTTTTAGGACTCGGCACGGAACAAGCTACACAATCACCTCTCTTCTCCTCCCATCCGTTCAAATGTGGGCTGATAACCGCATTCAGCATCCAAAAAAGCATAAATAAAGGGACTTTAAACAAATACCCTCCCAAAAAGTGAATTTTACTATATTGCACAAAACATTTGTAAAGGCCCAGAGTGGGTACGGGTTACAATGCAGAATAAGGTACCAAAGTCCTGACAGAAATTCATAAAAATTTACCATCTACTCATTTAAATGAGTACTGCATAAGTAAACTTCAACCTATAGGTAGCTTTTTTGCCAGTTGTGATTAAATTCTCAAATTTTAACTTCCACAGAAACTTTACTTCGTCATTTAAAAATGAAATGATATTGCTGACAATAACAGAACATTATTTCATGGACCATTACAAAACCAATTACGTCAGCTAGTTTTCCCCAAAACACTGAAATTTTGTGCTATGTTTTCTAAGCTAGCTACAGATAGAAATGAAGGAGCCATGTGTATCAGCTTCCCTGTATTTCAGCCTACTTCAGCCAAAGGAATTACCAAAAAGGTGTTAACATAGGAAATTCTATTTACTTCCTAGAGAGGGCCATCTAGTAGCAAGTACAACCAAGTACAAGTTACCAACCAAGTACACGTAAAACTGGTAGTCAGTGTCTTCCTGAATACTGTGAGATGAACAGAACTTATATATGGCAAAATAATTAGCAATTCCCAAAAGTTGTCCATAGTACTTAAGAGTACAAGTACTCTTAAGGGTTTGATTCTAACTTTCATGGAAACTTCACTGTTGAACATGTTGCATAAATCAACATGTTCAACCAACAACAAAATAAACCCCGATACTTTTTTCCTGCTCTTTTTGAGAAACCATCATTAACAAATAGAATCACCATAAAGCGTAGGCCAGCTGCTTTGTGGTATCTTTCACCCCACTCTTTGGCACCAGGAAATACACGCTTCTGATCCAACTTACTCTGCAATTGCTGACAGCTAAAAATTTACTAACTATTTTAACTCATAAAAAAATATTAGTAGCTCTATCAGAGCATTTGTGCATACATACTTTAGCCTATATGGTTATAATGTGAAATACCTCTTGTGTACCTGGAGTGATTACTAAAGAGATCAAATTTTATCATAAATAAAACTGCTCATTCTAGATTTTGCTCAGCTGACGGTCAGTTTTGTGTTTTGACTAACAAAACCTCTTAGATTTGCATGGCTTAGTTTCTTCACTAAGTAAGGGCTTCACAGCTGACTGGGCATTGCTTAATTACGGAGTCCAAAATCTTAATGATGAACACCCCCAGACACAACCTGCAGTAGCCCATCCTAGTAAATAAAGTGTGACACTTGCTAAAGCACCGCAAATGAAAACTAAGGTTCAGAAATTATTTCATACTGAAAAGTATGTCACAGAAGAAAACAAATGTTTTCCATGTGTGTATTCTGTGTTTAGTGACATCTCTGCTTTCACCTGAAAATATGAAGTACTCACCTTTCCCCTAGGTATTTCTATCGCTGCAACTTCTGAATACTTTGCACACCAGACTTCTGGTAACCACAAAAGCTCTGGCAGACCGCACAGTCTTGGACTCAAGTGTCGTCTTTTTCATTTTGTAATGTGATTATACCTAAACAGAGGCATACGGTGCCATTTTAGATATTCTGGAGCATCTAACAGACATGAGGCTGTGAGATACGACACAAACCTCCAGGAACCTTGAACCTGGGAGCGGCAGCAGCTGGATTCCAGGCAGGTGTACGTAGTGGTGGGAACTTGCTGTTACAGGGCTCTGTCAGCCAGCTTCAAAACATTCTGCAAAATACCGTCTAGTTCCTTCCCAGAGCAATCCAAATGTTTGCAGGATAAGAACAGATTAGTATTTTGTTAATATCTGTGAATTATGCAAAAGTGCTGGAGTCCTCCAAAGTCGGGAGCATCCCCTTTAAGAGCAAACAATGTGCAGGTGGAGTGGCGCTTAGCTTGTCATGAACTGGGAACAAGCCTGGTTTAGTTTGTAACAAACAAACTTCTCTACTGGCTTATCATTGAAATAATTTCTAGACCTGTTATTACTACACAATAACAAAAACAGCCAATCAACTACTGAGAACAGAAAACAACTGCAGAAGGCAATGCCTGTTATTTCCATATCAATAACAAATGTGTTCCACCTTCTGCCTATGTGACAAATGATTAGGGAGGCCATACCATGCCCAACAGCAAAAGGCACTGAATAAAAAAGGGGCGGATTTTAGGAAAGAAGTCATTATTTAACTTTCAGTGGTGATCACTCTATGGAGTACTAACATTTTTGCAGAAGTACTGTGAACTTTTTTTTTTTTTTTTTAAAAGAAAAACGAAACTTCTGGGAGCTTTTACCTGAAATATACACTACAGGTCCTTGCTGTTCCAGAGAGAGACAGATTTACCCCAAACCCCATGGGCTTTCTATGAAGCAGGCACCCCAAGGCAAGCACAGGACACTGCAAACCCATGAGCAAGTGGGGAATGCCGCTCTCCAGTGCAGAAGCACAGGAGGCTGTCAGCACGGTCCCTGCAGGCACAGCGATCAGCACAAGGAGCTCACCAGGAGATACCAGGCCAGATTTCTCTGTAGGCACTGCAGCACACTCAAGCTGCATTCCCTCAATAGGGCAACATCTGCTAGCACCATAGTTAACTGGCTGCTGCTCCCAGCCTCTTACCTCTGCTTTCCATATTTCTGTGGGCTAAACTTCTACATTCCTTCAGCAGAGCATTTTCAATATTCCCATGTGTACTGTAAACAGAAGTGGACAGCTGCAGTATCATTAGTAGTTTTCCTGTTTTCTTTAAAGTCATCAAGATCCATTTTCATTTGGTTTTTCAAAAAAAAAAATTAAAGAAGGCTTGAAAAAGGAGCTCCAAACCTAATGCACCATAATGGGCATGTGGGCGGGTTGGCGGGAAAAATAAAGGGGGCTGGGATGGGGCCTCAATTGCTTCCTGTGGTTAAGATGTTAAAATCCATTCCAGAAGAGAAGGGCTTGATACTGTGGGTTTTGCTGGTATCTTATTTATGAACATCGGAAATAAACTTGCATGTGTGCCCCGCTTTCGGTAGAAAGCACGTGTGAAACAGATGGAATTCGGTTATATTTCCATCAAATACAATTGAAGACTCATATTGAAGATGCTGCCAGATGCCACAAAAACTAAACAGTTTCCAGAAGAACACAATCTGCTGTTGCAGTGACAGCAGTTTCCAGCAAAATAACAGGCTATGCTAAAAAGCTGAAGGAATTCAGCTTATCCACTAAGATAGTTCTCTTACTCAAGTCATATATAACTTCTTTTTAAAGACCAAACACCCATTTATTTCAATTCATTTAGAGCAGATAGATTAACAATCCGGTATACACTATGCCAGATTTAGGGCTCCTTTACACACTTCCATGAATTCTTTCATGCAAGAACAGCCAGAACATACTCAGGCTTGGACAGTCTGTTCACGCTAACCAAGTCTGTGCTGTACACCTGTTATCTGGGCACACGTCTGCCTGCATTTTGGTGTGAGGGAAATGTTCCACGTCTGGCCTTCTGATGCAATAAACAGCTTAATCTCAGCTTGTTTCATTTCTCATTCTCTCCTGACACCAGTGAAAACAGTCAAATACCATGCATTTTTCACAGAAAAAATAAGAATATTTTAAAGGTTTCTTACAGATACAAATGGAACAAAAGCAGCCCCCACTGAAAGGAACTGGAGAAAACAGTTCACTTCAGAATTACAAATGCATCGTGATAAAACACAATGAGATGTTCATGAGCACTGTGAAAAAAGACGGTAAAATGAGTGCCACCACCTGTCAGGTCATTGCCTCCTCAAAGAGGTGTGTGGGCAGGGGAAAGGCCTGACAAAGAACCTGCCTTGCAGCGAGGAAGACCCAGCTGGTAGCTTCCTCTGAGCACAAGCATCTTTGTCTGCTAGACCTCAGAGCTGTAAATATACTGTAAACACTGCTTCACTCAGGTTTTTGACAGGAGGGAAAATGGGTGGAAGATATGGCTGGAGATGAGAATGTAAAATGCTGATGTGAGAAAGTTTAATACCCTTACAAAAAGGGCAGTCGTTATTACATATATTGGGATTAGTCTTCTATTCCATATTTGATAAGTACTGTATTCTTGTATTTTATAATATTGTAAAAGCACCTGCACTGGGGGAGACCAATAGACCTGTGTAAGCATATAAAACAGCCCAGGAAATTGTTACTAACTACACGACATTTGAGAGAACTGAACGAGTGAAGGACCCTGAAAGCCTTCATGCTACCTCCCTCTCCTTAACACCCACTGGCAATTAGCAATGGACAAGCCTATCTCACTGCGCTGACAAACTAGGAAGCATATGCCTTGAAGATGTACTTCAAAGACCGGTACGTGGGTACGGTTGGAAGCGCTTATCATAAAGATGAAGAGGTGACTAAGTTATAAATATCTTCATGTGGAGAAAATACCGGATATTTTCAAGCTCATTAATTTAGCAGAAGGGCTGTGCCAAAACCAATGCCTAGCAGCTGAGGCCAGACAAAGCCAACAGTTTTTTGAAAGTACAGCAAAACATCTCACCAAAGACAGTCAAATCGCTCCCATTTATGGATTTAGATGCAAAGCCAGTTGTTCTAGTGCAGTGCATTTATCTATGGTTTTAACAGGTAAGTCGGTATTTTGCCTTTGAAAAGACCCATATGTTCTTCCATGAAGCAGAGGGCTCACGTGCACAAAGACAGAAGTCAGATCCTCTGACAAGTCACATTATTTTTCACCACAGAGACAAGAATTCCTGAACTCACCAAGGAGAAAGAGATTCCATGTCTGCAGGCTTAATGCAAACATCATTCAATTACTACAATCAGCATTGAGTTCATACCACATTCAGTACAATGGTAACAAACTCTTTGTGAGAACAACCACAATCACACATCAGCACTGATATTTAACAACAAATTACTAGGGCAGATGAGTGAATACAAAGTGGGAGATTTGATTTAGGCAGCTGCCAGTCCAAAGTGATGTTTGCCAGCCTTTAAAATGCCACTACCTTCTAGGCTGTGAAATGGCAACAGTCACTTGAAAAAGCAATTTGCTGAATCACTGAAAAAGCAGAATGCACTTGTATTGCACCAGAAGGTAAACGTTGAAAACCCATGTGCGCAAACATCCCTCAGTCTTACAGCTCATCTATTAATCAGTGTTCCATTATTCCATCAGATTGGCATGCTGAGTTCTCTGTAGTACCAGACAGAAAAATCATCATTAATCAAGTCTAATTATCAAAACAAGAAGTTAATGGACAAGAGGACTACATGAAAATAAAATTGTTAAAAATCTTTTTGTTGCTATGGTGTTCACAATTCTAGCTGAGATGTTTCAGGGAAAGAGAAAAAGCCTGTCTAAAGTATGTGCAGTTTAACTCTCTTTTTCTATGCAGAAAGAGGGGTAAAGTGCCCATATTCCCTTCCCCATTTATTTTCTTTTTACTTAATTATTTCCTCCTAGTAAAAGAACAGGAAAAAGTTAAAAAGGAAAAGTGACACTTTACAGAGTGCTATTTTTCACTTTTTAAAAATAACTTTTCACCTTTAGGCGTTAACTGAGCACTCAGAAGCCAAATGAACACACCCCTACGGCACTTGCAGCACAACAAAGTGGGTGCCATCGCAGAAGTTCAACTGCTGTGGCAAAGCCACAGAGGACATGTAGTCACCTCAAGCAACCCGAGGGGTACATCGAGAAATCCTCACCCGCAGCATGCCAACAGGTGAGTGAGGAGTGTTCTCCTAAGCATGAGAGGATAAAAACTGAAATCACAATCTCTGTCACATGAAAACACTCCAAGATTTCTGACAAATTTAAGAACATGCTTATTTAGATGGCCAATTCACAATCAGGAACAGATTTTATCGCAAACTGAAAGCAGGACAGTGCCTTGTGTGGTGCCCTCACCCGTTAGCTCACCGGGAGCTACCTCTGCTTCCACCTTACTTGTGCCTCACTGCCATATGTCCCAAACCCACAAATTTGGGGAGAACAGTCAAGCCGTGACTAGGAAATCTGCCGAGAGCACCTGGGTCCGGCAGGCCCTGTGCACAAGGACACCCACCTGCACCCCGGGCACCTAAGGCCCAGTCACCATGTGCTGTCGGTGCCTTCTTCACCTTGCTGAGCACCATGCTCCACACAGACAAGAGGTACATGGATGGAATTGCACGCCTGCAACACCAGGAAACTGGCATGAACACCAATACACCACCAGGCATATCTCTGCAGCAGAAAATACCATTTTGCCATTAAAATTGAATTTGGTAAAGCACATGGAAGACCTCAATTTTGCTTTATATGAAAATTGTCTTGTGTGTTATGTTATAGCCTGCTTAGAAAACCCAGGCCAAACCCAATAACTCGGTATCAGGTGCTGTGGTCATGAAATAAGACTTCTTGGTAGAAAGGAACCGTGCCTTTTGATCAGAGGTAAAACATATTAAAAGCAAATGTTAGAATGTGAATAAGAATTTAATATTTTTGCATTGCCTTTAAGCTTCTATGAGGGAAAGAGTGAAATCTCTGATTAACTGAAGCCATTTGGGGGATTACACTACAACAACGAGTGGCTAGAGTTACACAGAGTACATATATTGTATCTATCCAGTTTTGGAGATTTGCCACCACAAGAATTCAAATCCAAGCCACCTGGCCATAAAGTGCAAGTGCAAACCTCTTGAAATTCAAATACTTAATCTTTGTCTCCAAATAAATACAAGAGAAATGCTTTAAAAAATGTACAACCATCACTTGGTCTCTTGTTATTATTACTGCAAAACCTTTAGATAAAAGATTTGATTTTCTGATGTTTAGAGATTGTGTGATCAGTAACTTGCCTCTTGACTTTGCACAACCAGGTAACAATGCACACTATGTGAAATAACCCAAATTATTGGAAAGGGACATTCTAGGGATAAGCTAAGAGAGTAAATTAATAACAGCTCCCTAGGGCTGAGAAGCAAAAGGGAGGAACTGAACGTGGTTTGCAACATGACAAAGACAGGCATATATTTGACTTGACCAGACCATTTCAACAGGAGATAAGAGCTAATAGCAAGTGGGTGGATGCTTGCCCTTTGCAGACTGATCAATAATAAGAAGCCTGAATTACCTCAGAGAAGGAAAATCTGTCACTTTCTTCAATGGTCAGATCTTTTGCTGGCTCCACAATTTTCACAAGAAGAAATGGAAAATACTTCTGATGCCTGTGGCCAGCTGAGCAAATAAGGCACCTGCATAGCAAACACAGCCTCATACAAACTATTGCAATGCTCACCAAGTCAAAATTTCACCAGTAAATTGATAACACTGGTCTCTCATTGCTGACAAACTAAAATCAAATAGGAAAGATTTCAGGGCTATATTCTACCTTGTCTTTACCAAAATGAATGACAGAGGGCCAGGAGGTGGGAAACTTCCGTCTTCAGAAGTTGAGGGCCCTGTACTAAAGTGTTGCCTGTACATCTGTAAACACACACCCTGTCTAGAGCAAGCATCAAACTAAGTACAGCAAGGAATTACATTCTTTACCATATTCCCTGTTCAGTAATTAACAGTCACACATGTTACGATCAGCTTTGTCCCCAAATAAAACCCAAATCCTCATCTTCTCCCCAGACACATGTCAGTAAATCTTTCCCTCTGCAAGCAAGCTCCTCCACAACTTTCCCTCATCATTTTTGCCAAGGAAATACAGACTGAGATATCGAGACCACAAGTCTCTCAAGCCTGCACCTCACTACTTTTCCTCATGGCTTTGTCTTATTAATTTGTACTTAATAAGGGCTTACTGTGTTTCTGTGATTTTCACAGACATCTCCAAAAGCTTTCTTGTAAAGAAAAGGGAGCTGCTAGAAAACCTCTTGGGAGCTAGAAGGAAACTGTGTTCCTTAAGTAATAAAATCCTGAAGTTAAGGTGTAGAACTGTATTCAGGTATCTTTGCCTGTATGTCATGTGCTCTCACACAGAGTCTTACCCGTCATTGAAACTGGAAATGTCCAAGGATTTCAGGTGACAACAGCTACTGCACTGCAGTGTCATCCTTTCTATTTTCTTTCAGCAAGCCTATGCATCAGATGGCAAGCGCTGTACACTAATGACAGCTTTGATCTTACATCCTCCTCACAACCGCTTCGCATGCGATGCCCTATCCTCTAAAACTCCGCCAATACTCAAGTATAATGCACTTACTGTCCCTTACACCCACTGACTGGTGGGCAGCTCACCCTGCTTTTGTAGCCCTTCTTCACTGTGGCAGAAAGGCTTCAAAGCTAATGATTTCCAACTGCATACTGGTCAGTTTTTCAAAAGAGAAGAGAAGAGGTGATGTCATCTTCAAAGATGCAAGGATAGGAATTTTTGTGGTTTGCTTAATATTAATACATGGATTTCTGCCACAGAAACCAAGGCAATCATCAAAGCAAATAACCCCAGGTAACACTGGGGAAAAATGGGTATTAAAATGTATTATAAAAGAAACACTCTCCAAACTGATGCAACTGCTCCCACTTTACTATTAGAGTTAATTTGTAGTAGTACTTCATCCCTACAACAGCTGGAGATAAAATCCTGGGCTCCTATCTCTTCACAAACAACATTGCTTATAAAACCTCTATATGTTTTTGCACATATGCACAAGCTTCAGAACAGCAGCATTTGTGGTACGACATGCCTGTTGCTGCATGATTAGTCACAGCTTCCTGATGGTTTTAAAACAAATAGCTACAGTGAGTTTGCTCTGTTTGATTTAAATTAACTTACAACAGCAAGTGTGTTGACCTTGGTTATCCAAATGACAGCTTGCAACCCACTCCTGAACAATATCTGAAACGTTTCTTCGCTGCCATCCATTACATTTTCAGTGAAATTCAAGCTTACGCTTTTGCAAAGTGCCAAGCAAACTGCCCATTCCTGTTCAGTTTGGTTTGAGTTCAGTTCAGTTTGTTCAAGCTTCTCAGGAAGCTGATGTTCCTGGGCTTTTCGTAGAGCTTTTGACTGCAAATGAAATTCGTAAATTCTCCAGTTGAACGCTGGCTCTCTCCTTCCCTTCACAGGATCCAGTCTTAGAGGAAAAAACCTTCTCATGTCTGTGTTTATCAGTTGTTCCTTCTTTGTCTAGCTTTCCTTCCTCACTGCTTCACTTCTACAAGGCTGTTCCTATATTTACCTTAGCAGGGTCACTTTGCTACATTGGGAGGTTTTAATACACATTTTCATTGACCTTACACACTTTCAGTATTATCCTGTGGCAATAAAACACTTCTGGACTAGTGCCAGCCCAAAAGAATCCTGTTCAGTGCAGCAGCAATATAGATTTTATTTCTGTCAATTAAAGCTGTGTTTCAAATTTCCAGCAAAATCCAGGAAAAAGAAATCTACAAATAGAGGACCTAAGTGAAAACTGTAGATGGTACTTCAGCTGAGATACCTGGCACCGCCAACTTCAGTGCAAGTTTATCCCATCTGTAAATCTAATAAAAAGTGGAGGTGGACAGCTTCAGATGGGGGGGGGGGGGGGGGGGGGGGGAACAAAAAAAAAACACAGCAACCCTCACCCATAAAATATGGGACAGATTTCACATAGCTTTTTTTTCATTCTTTCTGTCTCTTGGCTACTCGATTATCAACTACAAACTTATGCTATATTTTGACACAGCTGCTAGCCCATCCATGATACAATAAAAAAAAATAAAAATCCAGCACACTTTGCAGGAGCTTGAATTATCAGGCTTAGCCAGTCTGGCATAAGCTGAGCACCATTTTTAGTGACATGCAATCACTTATTACTGTCCCAGGACACCAAAGATCACCAAATCCACACTTGGCCTGAGTTCACCAAATGCATGAAAAGATGAAAACTACCATCAGAAGCAACTGTAACAGGCCAAAGACTACAATCTCTGTCCAAGAAGCACAGGTAAGCAGCAGCCCCATGGCAGGTAACATCAGTGGAAACAGTTCAGAGAAAGGGTTAATGAAGCAAACAAGTTGTCTGAACAAACAGAAGCTACTAGGTGTTTATATTTTCTTCAGTTATTCAGTGTACTGTATCAGCTACTGGAGCTTCAAACAGAACAATTAAAACACATCTGAGAAGCCTTACAGAGTACTTGTGCCCCATACAATTATCTCCACAGCAAAACTTGGGGCTAAAGTGTTGCAATACGCCATTCAAGCAACAAACACTTCCTTTCCTGTGATAGAAGATAATCCAGGAATTTAATTTGTGAACTCCCAGGTGGCTGTCTTCCACATTACACATGCCTGAGGGCAAATGAATCCTTTAATATTTTTTGCACCCTCGGGTGAATGTTCCAGACATGTTCCAAGAGGAGCTCCTCTTCATGTAACCACATCACACAACAACAAGCAAGGATTCATTCTGAAGCCAAGCTAAGATTTTATTAAAAGTTACCTAAAAACATTATTGTTTCAATATTTTACTTGCATGTCGTACTCTGACTTCCATTTCTTCCGAGTATATCTGAAAAAGTCAGCTGAGTGAATTCTGCAATCCCTTCCTACACAAAGGATGCTTCTGCAGTCAGGAATGAAGCACTTCAAAGGAAACAGGAGCCAACCCTTGCTGTTTGAGAGGAAATTTAAGTGGCACAAAGTACATTAACAGGAGGGATTTTGTGCCTGTAAGGTTAGCATCCTTTGGGGTCCTTGAATACACCAGCTCTCATCTAACACCACAAGTGCAAAGGATGCTCCTAAGTTTATCACCTAGCTTTAAGGAAACCATGAAGTCCAGTTTGGCCAAAAGGTCTTGATACTGGTCCAAAAGCAAGCAAACACAGCCACTGATACTGAATGAAACAATAACCTGAGCAATCAAGAGTACTAAGGTACAGAATCATGTCTTCACAGGAGATCAAGAGGCTCCTTAAGTCATTAAAGCCCACTTGAAGAACCATCATATGCACAAGGCCTTCCTTTGGTTATTTCATTAAAAAAAAAATCACCGTGGAAGTAAGTGATGCCACAATTTTAAAGTGATCCTTTATATATCATTGACAGAACTGCAGCTGGTGGTTTGGGGTTGAGAAGGGGTGTTGACGGTTTGGTTATTTTTTTGTTTTTCTTTTCCCCCAGTGTTCAGAGCCCAGGCCCTTTATTTTTCCCCTATAATACAATTGTATTTAAACTTCATATAGTTTTTAAACACACACCCATTCGTCCTCTAAAAATAGTTACACCCAGGAAAGCTACTCTGCTGTTCATACTAACACACGTACTTACCATGCTCATACAATTACTCATGGCCGCAAAATGAAGGTTTTCACAGATAGGCAAAACATCAGTACTCAAAGGAGCAAAGAGGGTACGTGGAGATCTGTGCTAGAAGTTTTAGCTGGGGGCAGCTGCTGATCTTCCAGAAGAGCATAGACAAAAATGGATTTTTCATGTGAATTTCCTAGGAAATCGGGGTAAAATGCAGTTGAAGCATCCATTTGCTGCTACGCGTGCACTGTGCCTAAGCGTGCTGGACAGAGCTCGCGTGGCTGGCCCAGGCTTTCCCAGATGCTCCGGAAGCATCACCCACCTTAAGGGCCAACACCAGGAGGGCAAGGAGGAACCTGCTCAGTGCTCCCTGTACCCTGAGGGAATATTTCGAGGGGATGCAACGTGGCACCTGGGACAGCATGCTCTATGGGAGCCCTTGCACTGGGAGAGCCTCGAGGAACACAGCTGGGCTAAAGCAGCACTGCTGGCAGAGCTCACCAGTGCAAGGAAACAAAGAGGTGCCTCCTAACACTGGTTGCTTATGCATAGCACTCGAAGCCAGATTTTCCTCTACAGGGAAGAAGGGAACAGAAATAAAATGGTGGCAAGGCTAGTGAGGATGACACAGACAAGAGAGACATTGGTGGCTATTAACCAGTGCCCAGTAATGAAACAGGGACTGCACAGCAATGTCAAACCAGGCATGTTTTTGTGGTGCCCACCTTCATACTGCTTTTGTGATCTTCAAGGGACAAGGTATGACTGCAATAATAGTAACAGTTTTTATTACGCAAATTGAGACGCTAGCTTGGACATGAACTTGAAAACTTGCCTCATTTCTGCAAGAACATCAGCTGGTCTAATAAATTGCATTGTTTCTCTCTTGGAACCCTTAAACCTTGACAGGCATTTGGCATGAGAAATACAAACTCTTCTCTCCAATGTGGCTTCAACACAATGATGCACACTTTGGTAAATGAGATCAGCTTATTATAGCGTTTCCTGTGAAGGCTAAGACTTTAGAGCAGACAGAAGTTGAAACTGGAAGAGACTGATAATTAACTTATTAATATGAGTATGAAGTGGTCATTTTCAACTTTGAAACCATCTACTCTTTAGCTCACTAAAGTCCAGGTTTATAAAACTGCCATCTTCCCATTGTTTTTCAAGGGCTGATTAAGAAAAGATGGGAATTTGGTAACGTGCTGGGCCAGAACTCAGTTTATATCATCGTTCTGAAAATATAGAGTACCAAAACCCATCCTGGGTGACTACAACTGACATTTAGGAAGACAGATGAAAGAAAGCAAGTGGAAATTAGAAGTTATCCCATGAATGCAGCTTGTCAAACAGTTTTGCCTTTTTTTTTTTTTTTTAAAAATCACCAAGCCAGTGAAAGCCAAACAACCAAGCTGTAGGCCTCATATATTAATTTCCTTATTTCAACAAATCTTTGTCTTTACTACTCCCACTTTCTCAATTCCAACAGTACATTTCTGTCTCTCACTTTTACAGTTTTACAAGCACAACATAGAGATTCTGAAAGCACTCTGGAGAGCAGACAAGAAGGACCCTGATAAGCAGTAAAACAGGGCACTCAGACCTGTTGTTTTTCCTCTTTAACGCTGCAAAGTCTGACATGGAAGATCTCCAGTGATCTTTTGGCTTGAGCAACCAGTAGGGACTGTTGACAAAAGAACAACTCTTTTCAGTGGTTTGTGGGGACAGGACTAGGGGCAATGGCCACAAAATGGAGCACAGGATGTTGCGCACCGACATGCGAAAGAACTTCTTCACGGTGAGGGTGAGGGAGCACTGGAACAGGCTGCCCAGGGAGGTTGTGGAGTCTCCTTCTCTGGAGATTTTCAAGGCCCGTCCAGACGCCTACCTGGGCAACCTGCTCTAGGGAACCTGCTTTGGCAGCGGGGTTGGACCCGGTGATCTCTCGAGGTCCCTACCAACCCCTACAACTCTGTGATTCTGTGATTATAAAGAAACAAAGCCTTTTTCCTCTAAGTTGCAAATGGGAGCATACAGGATACAAAATGACAGCCTTTAGGTCTGATAGGACATAATGTTTGAAACTAATCTTTCATTCCAAGTCTGAACACAAGAGTCTCCTGCTGAAAGAACTGAATTAAAAACAATATAAAAGCTAACTTTAAATCCTGCAGTCCAGGAGCTCTGGTCACATGTTCTGTTTCTAAGCTGTTTTACCAGCTTTTTAGGACTTTTTTCTGGGAATTAAATAACACCTGCTCATCTGCAATTGATATTTGAATAGATATTTTCTTGCACCTGTGAATAAGTTAGACTAGAAAAAAAAACACACAACAGTACACCACTGCTAAGTAACAACCAAAACTAAGTACTTTATGAATTAAGCTCTGACAAAACAGACAGCACCAAAATTATGCCCACGTTACACACGTCTATCTTTTTTGAAGTATACAGTCTTGAAGCTACTTGTGATAAAATAATTTTGTCAGCAAGCATGTTTTGTTGTTGTTGGTTAGTTTGTTGGTTTGTTGTTTGTCTGCTTTTTTAAATGCAAATGAAAGCTTAAATTGTGAGGTTTATCTTTGCTGGTATAGTCTTCAGGTGAGATCCTAGCCGGGTGAAAATCAACAAGGTCGTTATTTCAGTCTAAAAACTCAAAGTCAAGTCCTTTCCAGGATTCCATCTTGAAAGCGGTCCCAGGGTCAGGCAAGGACAAAGTTAAGGAGGACTATGAAAAAAATATAGAAAATATAGAAGATGGACTTCCAGAAATAAAGTGGACTTGAAAAGTAATAGAAGCGACTACAGAAAAAAAGGACTGTTTGCCAGACTGTCACATGTGCTGCTCTCAGGACCTCACTGTATGGCTATGAAAAATCAAACAATAATAATTTGCAATCTTTTCTTTCAAGAACATGCAGATAATTTACAGGCTTAAAGAATTTGTGTTGTGCAGACTCTGCATGCGACAAATCTCTTACATACAGATTGTATCCCAAAAAGAGATTTAGGACCTTCTAAAAGAGATTTAGGACCTTCTAAAAAATCATTTTCCTATTTCAAATATTACTTAGACGCTACACAAGAAGCTTACTTTTACTTACCTGAAAAGATCCTAGATGATGAGATCTCTAAGGATGAACCTCACTCCTCAGGTTAGACTAAGCACCCAGTACTTTAACAATCACTGAATTATTAAAATGAGAAGAAACAGATCAATTTAATAAATGATAAACCAGTCATATGCAAAACTCATCTTTCCACAAATTCAAACCAAAATACAGCTTTCTTTATGAAGCTCAGTGGAGCAGTCTCAACTATCAAGCCCTTCAGGTGAGAATTGCTGATGCTGTATTAAAGTTTCAGGACAAAAATGCTTTGGACTGTAAATGGACAAACGACTAGACTGGCAAGGAATTTTGCACATATCAGAAACCCCTTCCAGTAGATACATGACTAAATTTAAACAGTAGAAAGAGGCTTTTTTTCCAGTTCCCTTACTTTGAGCAATATATTGACAACACCACGCTTCTCTAACTCACAGCACAACAGTGCATAAAGCCACAATACCACCATCTGTGCCCTCAGAAAGGATTATGTTTGCACTATTTTCGGAAATTACTCAAGAGCCAAGAGCTGGATCTGCAATAGCTCATTCCACATAACCAGAGGACAGCCGGAACAAAGGTTTTGTATTCCTGTCTGGACTTTCTGTACCCACAAGAGCTACACTTGGTGAACACCGCAGAATGTGATTACGTCTTGGCTGACTTTATTCCCACACAAGCATACGCCTGGCATTGTTCATCAGTAACAAGTTCAGTATTTGCTGCAGGCTGCTGCAGACTCACCACCTGCTTCACAGCTCAGCACACGTGCTTCTGCAGAAAACCATTCCCCCTACTACAAGCTAGCCAGAAGCCTTTCTGACACCACTGCAGGACCCAGCTAGAGTTAAGCAAGGATGTCCACACACACTCAGCTACAGATTGATTGAATGACAGGCTGAAAGAGAGATTATTTGCTTCCCTAACTTTTTTGCTTCCCCTGACTTAGATTGAGTCAAAGCTAGAAATCTCTGAGAGGACAGGAAAAAAATAATACACAAACATTCTGTGTGTGTTCATTTTGCCTGCAGCAAACCTGTCCCTAAGCGGCATTAGTTAGAAAAAAATCAGCAGGTTTCTATCTGCCGTTAAACCATAAACACAAATAGACTGGCACAGCTGGCTGGAGCTGTAGGAAAGAGCCTGAAAATGGCCGCTGACAGATGGCTGGCAAGGACCCGCAGCCCACACAGACTTGTGCATGCAGACTGCCCACCAGTGCCCGCAGCCCAGTCCAGCCACGTCAACACCACGCACACTGTCAGCAGTCCAACGTCGAAATTCAAGAGGGGCCAGCCGAGGGGCTGCTACTGCTGAAGGTGCAGTCGGACTCTGCAATGAAGAGACAAGCAGGGGAATCCTCACCAGTTCTGCCACAGAATCTATAGAGACCCTGGGTCCCAATAGCCCGAGCACCCACTCACACAAGGACCTGCAGTGACAGTGAATCAGTGCCACGTAAACGCACCCAAGTCTGTGGCACTGTTTTTGGGAGGAAGGAGCGCAGAGAGATTGAAAAATACTTAAACCTACACTCTGTTGGTAGCTGAACAAAAGGAAAAAGCTATGCAGCTCACATCAAAACAATTTGTTTTGTCTTATCTGTCAAGCTCACTGTGGCAGCAACACAAATGCAAGAACACAACGTGAAACCCTCAGAGCCAGACAGCCAAGTCATGAAGACAAACACAGCTGTCCTGTCTAAAGAGCCTGAAATCCAATAGGAAAAAGACCCTGAAACAGGTCAAGTGGTAGACTGAAAATGTTGACTATGGAGGAAGAGGACAGAGACAGCCACCACTTATTGTTTTACTGAGTGGCGTTTTCCTCTTTCATGTCCTCACTCAGTGAGGCAGCTGTGCCTCACCCATGCTGGAGGAGTGAGGAGGACAGCAGCCTAACAGCCAAAGCCACGAGCACCTGCATTCTCCAGAGCAAGGCCACAAACAGGAAAGGCAATTCCCCTTCAGACAGAGCCCCAAAGTCCACCACCTCTGAAAGCCCCAGCCCATCCTCCAGCTGCAAAGCCACTCTATCTCCCAACACACAAAAGCAAGGGGAGTGGCAGTTCAGGGCAGCTGTTCTGCTGGACTCTACTGTTTCATGAACCTTTTCTTTTTCTCTTTTTTCAGCTGATAAGGAAGAAGACTCAACCCACCAGTATTTCTTTTACTGCCTATTTATAAGAGCTTCTAAATTTTACCTTTCTCTCTACATCAACCTGACAAATGTTGGAAGAAAAAAAAAAAAAAAAACAACACAAAGGTTGTCCAACAGAATTAAAAATGTTTAAGACTACTCATAAAACATAATTCATTCCAGGTCATGATTTCAAGAGACAGTTATATCACGTTTCTCATGTGAGCGTTCAGCAAGTTAATTTATATTACCTTCCAGAATGAAAACTCCTAAATCACTAGGGTTTAACTGTGTTTGCTAGCAAAAACACAGGCAGAGTATTTCTCACCACAGCTGAAGTCAAACCAAAAACTGGATGTGAAGGGTGGCTGTGGGGCCAGGCTCTGCCAAGGGTGCCAGGAAAACACAGGTGTCACAGGACTTAGCGCACCTGACTTCAGACTATCACTGTGCTTTTTACATTCAGCTGAGGGAGGGAGACCAGGGCCATAAGGGAAAACATTGGGAAGAGTTCATGTTTCTGCAAATGTTCAACAAAAATCATTTAATGACCTTTGACTTAAGTAACCCTTTGTTCACATTCTGCCTCTCACATTTTGGGTGCTCATGAGTACAAATAAGAAGGAGGTATGAGACATAGACAGGGAAAGGGCAATGAAGTTCAAGGCTTCTCTGCCACAGACTGACTTTCATACAGCTACTCCTTGGAATTTAATATGGGCTTATTTCCTCTGGGAAGAGAAACTAGTACCTGTGCCTACTTACTGTCTAGCAACCAACTTTCCTATACCTTAGGAAACATAAAACTTGGAAAAGTGGTCTGTACATGCATACAGACCTTACACATGTAACCTGCAAGAACCTGTGGAACAGATTCTACACACCTGACTCAATCAAAGCACCACAAATGAGCAACTGCCATCTTTATTAACACATGCACATGGACTGTGGTTTATGGTTTGCACTCCAAAGCACTCCAGACCTTCAGCAGGAATAAATTGATGTCATTGGACAGAAGTCTGGGGATGATGATGGCCTGCTGACTCTGCGCCTTTCCCCATAAGGCAAGCACAGGCTCCATCAGCAGCTCTTGCCACGATTTGCAAGCCGTGATGAGGAACAGGCTCTCAGAGCAATAAGCCTGCTTCCCTGGACAGCAGAAGGAGTGATGTAATTCTTTCATCTCCACAGATAAGGATCAGACCTTAGGCAGATATAGTACTGCTCATTAAGTAAACACAGCTGAAACGGGCAGCAGCTGAAAGCTACGGCCAGTCCCTGCTTCTTTTTATTGGATGACAAAGCTACATAGGCAAAAGCTGGCATCCCTATGTGCTTTAAAAGGCAGGCTGCACATTTAAAAAAAGGGGAAAACAAACAAACAAACAAAAAAGCTATGTGATGCAAAGACCAAAAGTAAGAACTGAGAAAGCTTCTGGTTTGGGGGTTTTATTTCCACCCAAGTATTAGCCTTGAGCCGCCCACTTTCCCATGATGGAAGTCTGCCCGGATTCAGATGAAACCCTGACCCACCAAACAACCTACATTTCACTGACATCTTTCAGAATCAATTTCAGTAAAAGGAAACTGCATAGAGAAGTAGAGAAGGAAAAAAAAGGTGGTCTACTAGCACTTCTGCACTTAGAGCAGTTACTTTATTTATCCCTTTGCATTCAGAGTTACGAGCACTAGACTATTCCAGTTGCTTTATTAATTAAGCAAACCTTCCATTAGGTTACAAACATTTAAGCCTTATTCCGTGAGTAAATAAAAATATCTAAGGAAGTCTAGGCTTTATTACACACAATTGACCTACAAAAAATCATTTTTAAGAACAAAACTATTCTGAAATTAGAATAGCACACACAACAAGAAGGACCCAGTTACAGCCAGATGACTGTTGGTTTTGGCTGGCTTCATGTAACAAGCAAATTGATTTTGATATGATTCTACTATATAAGAGTATGTGCATGATAATTGAAACCTGGTTAGACTTTAGAGCAAATTTAATGGCTAACTTCTAAGTCCCCAGAAAAGCCCATGTACAAGATGGCACCAACACTATCTTTACTGCATTCCTGCTGTCACTTGTTGGCCTTATGAGATGCATCTCAGAGATAGCATTCATGTAAAGCTATACTTCAGATGTGTGGGTGAATATTTCCTCTAATTCATTAATTATTTTATCTAGGAGTGATTAAAATGGGGGATAGTTATTAACATCAGAAGGAATAACACTAAGAAGAGGGAAAAGCTGGACCTAGCTTCAGTATCGCAATGTATATCAGACAAAGACTAACAGCCAGTTTAACTCTCTAGAGGTTTTCCATATATTTTCTTCAACAAAATGCTTGGCTTTGTTGTTATTTTTATTATTATTATTATTATTCCATCACTGGAAGAAGAGAAAGACATTTGCTTGCATCTCAAAGCACGACTGTTAAGAAGACCATGACCTGCAGAATTTCATGCTATGGAAAGCTAGATCCTGGACTTGAAAATGCAGTTCACCCGAAAATGCCTGTTTCTCTTTTGTGTAAGCTCAAGACAGAGAGAAAAGTTAAAGGAGAGAAGAATGTTCCATCTGCCTTGTGGACATGCCTACAAATGTTGTGATAACTAGAGCATTTATGTAAGAACTAGAAGGTCCATCCTGCATCATTTCAGAAATCCTCATGGCTTTTTTCCCCTTAAGGTTAGCATAATGTGATGAATCAGGCAATTGTTTAAAGAAAACGATGTTATTTCAGAGGTAAGCAATTTTCTTTTAATACATGGTAACAAACGAACTTACTGTGGCAACTACAGAATCTTTTGCAGCAAGTCCTGCTCTGCAGCGGAAAAGACTGTGTTGCTACCAGGTTCAGCTCTGGTGTAACACAAAGTATTTCATTCACTGTAACAGAATTACTCAAAGTGAAAAGCTCTTCTGACATTTCTAGAGACGAAGCTCTCTAAGTCACTCTTGGGAAGTCACGCTGTCACCTGCCAATCGTGGTCATGGGCCAGTATTTCATTCTAAAATTAAGAGACTACAAACATCAAACACAGATGACACAGCTTCTTATAGGAAGGAGGGCAGGAATGGGACCACAGAAGCTCAGAAGGACCTGTTATGGGAAGAGCTCTATCTTCCTTCACCCACTAATAAGACCGCTTTAATTTTATTTTAAATGCAAAATGAATCGTCATAGTGATTTCTCTCCCAGTCATCATGCCAACTTTATTCAATGATAAATTTAATATACTCCTATCACACAGATGCAATATTATCGATGTTTAAAGCTACAAGAAGCAATGAAGAGTGGCAGAGGCTTCTGTTAGGTTTATAGCACACAGAAGAAAGACCTTGTCCCAGGAAAAAAGATTTTATTAGTCTTAAATATAAGATCCCTGGAAGTGCTATCAGAACTTCATTTCAATATCAGCAAAATTAGCATTTACAGTGTATGGTGTGGAAGCGTTGCCCAACAACTGCCTACACTATGCTCACTCACTAGAAGCCAGGGCTATTTTTCTTTCAAGTTCAGTGAAATCCTCAGAACAGAGCTATGACAAACCCTGAAGCAACCTGGCCAAAATGTCAGGTTAATTGCTTCCCGTAGCTCACCACCACAAGCAGCGAAATAATGACTTCACTTTTCTTAGCAGCTGTCATCTTGCCTCAATTTGATTTCTCATTTCAGCTGGGAAAGCAGCACCAGTCAGAGCAGAATTTCTATCAGTGGACAGAGGAATTCTGCATGTTAGTCATTGCATCCAGGCTTTGCAGCCACAATGGCTTTTCTCACTCGACAGCAACAACTTCTTGCCAACTTTAGGCTAATGCTTAGTGGACAAGTTTTTTGCTCCTTAGGCACTCTTAAAAAGTGGCAGTCATGCCTGCCTGTCATGCCACTCATCACCATCCTCTTCAGGACATGCCTTCCCTTCCCGTGCCAACTTCTGCCTGCCACTTGTTCACTGTGGGAGACACTGGGACGATGCCCTCAGTAATAAGCTTCATCTTCTTGCTCACCTCGAAGAGGTCAGGCAGTTGGGCTAGATGGTTGTGGAAGGAGTCCCCAGTCTTCTTGCATCTTCGCTGATGGCCTCCAGTGAGCAAGAACCAACTTCATAAAGGAAAACTGCCTCCAGTTCTCTTCTTTTGCTATTGGACATGTGAAATGCCTTCCCATTACAAAAAACTTTAACTGTCCAGACCCTGTAATTTTGATTGTTCTCATGTTAGTTGTAACAATAACCAAGACCTATTTGGCACACAACTGCACTGAAGCTTGCTATTGAACAACTCAGGCACTTTTAGGTGTACTGGCCTGTCATTTAGGGGCCTCTGGAATGTTTAAGTGTATAATCAGTGATTTCTGAGATCATCTTCCGAAACAGCACAGGACTGCAGATACTACATACACAATACATTGTCCTCAATTAAAACAAAAATAAAACAAATTCCCATACTACTGCAAACTCTTTTTTAACCAAAGCTTAATGTGCCATTACTGGCAATACCAATTTCACATGTAAGAGTATTTTTTTCCACAGTTGTATTCTTTAATGACTTCGTTTCTGGGCAGAAGACACAGCCACCCAAACCACAAAGCACAGATTTCCAACCTATCTGGAATAGAGCTGTGCCAACTTTGAACCATGATCTAAAGTTTCTGTAACTGCCTGACAACCTCCAACTTGTCAAGTTCCACAGCCTTGCATTACTTACCTGTGATGCCTGTGTTCTTTCAGGCCCAACATAAATCAGATGTAAGTCACTTTCTGCATATTCCAGTTCCTGGGAATCTTTGTGGATAAAGTTACAGACCACTTGCTTCACAAGCTACAGGAATAGCGTATTTTACTGTTGTTTTTTCTTGTTTTGTTTTTCAGTTCAGCTCTGGAAAGGACACTTGCAACACACTTGTCAAAATGTGTACTTGGTTATACATCATACATGCCGCAAAAGGAAAAAGATGACTAGTTCCTGTGGTCCTGCAGATTGCTAGCCAAATTGACTACAGTATTGGCTTGTTTCTCATCCAGCATTTGTGATCTATTTCAATTTAACCTACGGCTTGGCTAGTTCTCTCTGTTTTTCCCTTCTTTAGTTGTTGTTAAAAAATTATCTACCAATGATCTTTCCTCACGTTGGGACTTGGACTACTATTAAATCCAGTGTCCCCAGCATGATTTTGTAGTTTCTTCACTTTCTTCATTGACCACTTCTTTCTTACTCAACATACATGGTACTGCTGTGTGGTGTTCCCTGGCATTTCTTAGAGAAGAGCACCACAATAGATTTTAATAACTACCTGGAAATGACGAAGTTGCCAATGCAAATCCCAATCCCAGAACACAAGTGAGATACCCTCAGTGAGACTATGCTCTTCCTACATTTCAGTCTACAAACATCCCTTATGAACAAAAGGTTTTGCTTCTCAGTTCAGATGCAACACTTTGTTTCCATTAGGAAAATAAAAATCTATTTATTTTCTTCTCCCTGCTCAGTAAGTGGGGGGAGAGGGCGGGGGGAGAGAGTGTGTAAGTTTGACGCTTCTCTCCCTGTTCAACCTTCAACCAAATATCTGTCCAACCAAGCATCCAAGTGGTATTTTCAGTATTAAAATTCAAAGAAAATTATTTCAATATCTACTAGCTCTTTACAGCCCTATTTTTAACATTAGAACTCTTCATGTCCTTTCTTAAATCAGAATCTTTAAGTTATGAGAAGGATACTTTCTTTCTATCAAACAGAAGGAACTATCTTCCTGAAACTAGGAAAACAACAGAAAACAGTAGCAAGACATACCCAGAAAAGTAATTCAAAACAATAAATCTGTTAATAATTTGTTATGACACAAAGTTAAGTTCAAAATCTGTGCTTTAGAAAAATATATTTCTAAGAATAGATGATAAAATTTGTCCTCACTAACCTTATGTTCTTAGAAATTGATGCATAGCCCTTTTTGGATAAAAAAAAAAAAAGGTTTTAAGAAAGATTAGCATTTACCGGTACCACCCCAGGCTTTTCTAGTCACCCACACCTTTACAGATTTATCTGAGAGCAAATCATCTGCAGTACAATGAAATAGTCAAGTCTATAAACTTTGTCTGAAGCCCCCAGCTCACATAAGGACCAGAGCTACCACACTGGAAGAGATGTGTAACGTACTTGGCAGAACTTTACTACAAGTGTTTTCTTTTAAAATAAGATACTTAGTACATCTGGCAACATGGTTAAAATAAATAAATGTACTGACAATCCTCTGGGGAAAGCTTTTTAGGGGAGAAAATAGCAGTTTCAATGGCTCAGCTTGATATGTTTTCAGAAACGGCCCAGCTTTTACAACCCTCCAAGAAGATCCGTTGTGAAGAATCGGATCCTTTCAGTGACACAAAAAGCAGAAGTCAATTGAAAAAGATAAAAAAGAAAGCTCACAGTGGAAAAGTAGGATAACGCAAATACATAAGCATTAGAAAATCTATCACACTACAAAACAGGGAGACAGTGTCACATACTGCTTTATTTTAAAATAAAGTTTATATAATCATAGAAAAACAAAGGCCAACAGAATGGAATCCACTGAAGACAGAGCTAAGATTTAAGAAGGCTTGGATTTGGAACTTCTAATAAAAACTATTTCTTCCTGTATTGACACCCAGCACAGTCTAAAACAGTATCCTTATTTCTATTCATCTCTTACCTCTCATTTTTCAAATCTCTTTTGGGGACTTTGCACCTAACGCTCTTTTCTTAGTGCAGTGCTATCGTATCATAACGCATCGAGATTTTGGCTTGAACTCGTGGTCTCAAGGCAGACTTTGTAAGAAACTGTTCTGCTTTTCAGTGCATTAGCCATGACAACATTTTCTCTGTAAAATAAATATTTTCCATAGTGAAATGCAGGTGCAAGAGAAAAAGTCAAGTACAGCACAGGAATCTTTTTCAAACTGAGGACAAATGTAAATTTTTTAAGTTTTAGGTCATAATCTAGTGCATCAAAAATGTTTTGGGGCTGTGCAAATGAAAATGCTTTATCCCTCTGACAACCCTGTCTTTATCAGAGGGAATCACAGCTATAAACCTGCAAATTCAACCTGTCTGTTTTGGCTCTGAACTCAGCAACATAGAAACCATGCTGCCAGTATGAAACAACCTCGTTGTTTGTATGGCCCTGGGAACCAGAAAGCGAGGTCCTTTCAGCAGCGTAGCATTACACCTACGCAGGCAAGGTGCAGCACGTCCTGCCAGTGCACAAACACCCCTACTTCAGACAGCTGGCTCACACAGTACTATCACAGGTCACCAGCTTTTATATCTTCAGGCTCCCACACCACACGAAGAAAATTTTAGTCTGTGGTCTCAATTCAGATTCCAGAGGAACTTAAATTCTTCCCCTGGTGCAACACTCCAAAAGCAAGAATGCCCACAGAAATGATGCTCCTGCAGCCACTCTGAACCAACATGCAAGATCTGGTACAAAATCCTTGTGCCTCACTGGAAGTAGGCAACAGCCCTGAGCAGCACAGGTAATCTAGTTATACAGCTCTCTAACCCAAGTCAGGCGTGCCAATGAAATCAAGCTCTGTTCCTCAGGTACTGCCATAGTATGTCCTTCTTTATAGGACTACCGACATACAGGCCCGTCAGGATTCATCCATGAGAACTGGCATACCAATATCCTTAACCATTCCAACTTCAATGCAAATGAACTATTAACCTTCTTGACTTCTTTCAGTAATGTAATTAACTAGACAAAGCTTTTTATCACCCGGTATATTTATCAAATAAAGTGCAGCTTCAAATCAGCCTTCTGGTTTTAGGTCCAAGAAGAGCAAGGTTGTGCCCAGGAATCAAACAGATGCATGGACTGCTGTCAGCTCATACTTGCAATTAACTCAATCTCTGGCACAATATAAACACAGCAATAAAAAAAGTCTGGTCTGAAGATCTCATTAAAACAGTGCAAAATCTATTTAATGCTGTTTCTGAAAGTCTTTAGATCATTACTTAAAGATGCAGTTCAAATAAAAAGTAAAAACGATAAAATCCATAGATAAAAAGTCTTTTTTGTTTCCTGTGTTTAAAGAAAAACAACAACTATCTGAAATATGTTTCTGCAATTCATGTGGGTTGAACCTGCCAGCTGCTTTGGAAAATGAATCAAGCAAAGTCGATGTTCTATGGTGTGACAAGCAGTACAGTAGAGAGGCAAGAAAGTATTGTTCTCAGGACATGTTTCAGACAGAAGAACAGCAAAACCTTAAAACTAAACTATGAAATTATTCCAAATGTTGCTTAAAAATAATAGTTGACTACATCCTGTAAGCATGTTCACAGTTAGTCCTAGCACAGTAACCAATAACTTAGCTAGGTTAACTCTTCCACACATCGATCCACTTCCGTCTTGCTCTCCAAGCAGTAACATACTTGATGCTGCAGCACAAAGCATGTATCTAAGCTCAGGCCAATACCAAGTCCTGCTGCCATCCTAGGACCTGTTCAGCACTCTTAATGCTGTGCTTCTTGTAGAGCAATTAAAAAGTGGGTTTTAAATTCCAGATGTTTGAATTACATCCAGATAGCATGTTTGTAAAAATAAATTTGTTATAAGATCTACTTTTCTTTCTCAATTATTTAATTTTTAAAGAATGATATATGATGCAGTCAAAAACAAACCTCCTTTAATCCATTTACAAATACCAATCCTGTACCTCACCTTCATTCTTCTACACTGACAACATAACACTTTGGTGCACTGATTACAGAATTAGGCAACTCTCTTCAACTTTTGTTAAAATCTGTTCGACCTTTCATGTAGTATACCCACCGTGTTTTTCTTTTAACTAGAGAAAAAAACACACACTGGTAAAAAGTTACAAAAAGAAATCAAAATGATATACAGAAACGTATCTGAAGTAGGTGCCAAGCTTCCACATGGTTAGTCACACTTCTCCCTTGGCAAGTAAGCCAGTATCACCTTGTGGTGGTTCCTGCAGGCAGCCCCTTCAACAGAGATGCTCGTATCACCCGTGCCCCTTCCCAAACCTTCCACGTGTTTGCCCAGCCATGGACACATCACAGCACCACGGCTCTCCAAGAAGTGCATTTAAGCCCTCGACATGAGTTAACACTGTTGCAAGAACCATGGATGTCAGCTATCAATGCAAAACATGGCAGCTAAAGACTCATCTGTCCTGTTCACTAACCTAAGACTCTTCTCTCCAACACCAGTGACTCAGCATTCAGTACCACTAGTTCTCATGCACATGCTCAATTTAAGCAATTAACTCTGAAGCACTTAATTAACTCTGTGGGAGGGCTCGCTGGGCCTGAAGTCTAATGTTGTAAAATGGCACGCACACTGAGTATCTCACTTTGTGTCTACACAAACCGTTATGCCGCTATGGAATGTGTTCTTCTAGAAAACCCACCCATGACATTAGTTACACATCTGACAAAAATGCAGCAAGTTACCTCAATTCCCATTAATTATCCATTTTCTCTCACCACATCCTTAACCTTTCCAGAAAAAAAAACAATCTCTCTCTACAGCTGTTGGAGTCATTCTTGGACGTACATTAAAACACCCTTCCCTCAGAACACACGAGGGTGAGCACTGAGGGCACAAAGCAGCTCCTGCCCAAACCCACACATCATGGCCCTAAAAAGACGACAGTATTCAAGCCAGGTGAACACAGCCAACACCAGCTCCGCGAACAACTGCACGTAGCAGAGCGCTAGCACTGCTTGCTCCTGACAAACAGCAGAGTGACTCACCACGTGTTTCCCTCTAACACACCCCAGCAAAGTCTGGCCAGGAGAGCTGCCTTCAGCAGCATGAGCGTCCCAGCAGTGACATGACTTCCAGCAGCACCAGGCAGAAAGAGGACTGGTCCTATCTGTATGCAGGGTGCTGCCGTAGCTCCAATGCAGCTCTGCAACAGAGCTAACAAACTTCCACATGCCAGTCAGCAAAATAATCAACAGTAATGCCACACACAGCCTTTCTGCTCTCTCTCATTAGAGAGACCTGACTGATCAGTAAAATGAAAACAGCCCCTTGAGCTTAGTGATAGCTGAGTCAGCCTCTGCTGCTGTGGAAGGCTATCTGTAAACACCCTTTAAATATCTCCAACACCTGCAGCTTTGGGGTAACAGGCAAGTTGTTTTAAGAATTGTTTGTGCCCTTTTCCCTCAGAAAGCAATCTATTTACATCTATGTCAGCACAGAGCCCTTCCCTTGATTCTATCTGGCATCCTCTACTGACACTCAGAACCTTTTGTGAGTGCAGGTGTATAAGTAGAATAGCTTCAATTAATTGCAGTGTTGCCCACAGCATGTCTCTGATCAGTGGCTGCTGTGCACCTGCAGCAATAAAATACCAAGAGAGATAATGTACTGAATTTTAATCACATGTTGCTGCATTACATATTACACTGTTTAAAAACATTTCCTTTATTCCTGAGCTGTTTGTAAAAGGGTGTTACCAATTAAGCACGAATAGCCTGGGGAGTGATATTACAGTTCAGACAATTTGGTTACAGTGACTAAGTGGAGAAAAGCAGCTTGATAGCAGCTGGTATTTTTCTTATATGGATAACATAATAATAGGACATTTATTCACCCATCTTTGCGAGAGGAAGGGAGCTGGAGTAGTTTAAAGACTCTTGCCACACTATAATGTGATATTACTGTATAGCCCAAAATGATTCATAGTTCAATACATAAGCTAAAATGAAAACAATCAGTATGGCGGAATAAAAAACAAAATTAAGAGGCACATGAGTGGCAAAATGTTCCCAGAAAAACACTTAATTTCAGTCATGCTTCTCTGTATACTCAGGGAGACAGCCTGTGCCACCGTACACATAACTTGTAAGAACATGTAAAAGACAAAACCGCACACTGGCTTTAAAAGCACAGCCTCTGAAATACCACCCCATTCCTGAGAAAATTTTTTTCACATCCACAACAACACCACCAAACAATTTTAGCGCAATTTGAGTGTGCGCTAAAGGCCTTTGCTGAAAATGATGTGCAGGACAAGAAAAGAACATTCTTTAGCATCTGGCCATATATAACAGAGATCCCAAGCTCCACACATCCTGTCAGTTTCTTGGTTTACTTATGAAACCGCAGTGCACCCCTGAGGAATGGTACAGCTGATTTTGTCATGCTCTGGCAACTTTGCATACTGGGATAGGAGGTTGGGATAAGAGATTTAGCACTAGCTCCCCAACGGCAGGAGGAATTGCTATTGCCAGCAGCCTGTGCAGGAATATACTCAAGAGCAAACTCCCAGCATCCCATTTTACTCTTTCACTGCCACAAAAGGAGGATCATTACTTACCAGTCCTTCTGTTTGGTCAACCTGCAAATCAGACTGTAAAAAGAAACATAGTGCCTCTCTTGCTTTTCTGCACTCACGTGGCAAGCAGGTACAGGCTGCAATCCCCAAATGGATCCACACAACACTTGGCAGATGCACTGAAGTAAAATCAAGTCTGAATAATCCAAACGAAAGAGATTCTCCTGCTTGCAAGACTAGAATTTAATTAACAGCAGCCAAATGCATGAGACAGGGTGTCATCTTGAACTACTGGAGTGCCAAATGGAACATGATTCCAGAAAGGTCCCCATGCCTCGCATCTTACTCCATTACAGGATAATTGATAAATGCAGCCTTATTTCTAAACCTACATCAGGTAAATACCCTTAAAAGAGTTTTTCCCTTTGATAATTCAGGTCGTAAACACAAAAATAGAAGATATTCAATCAGAACAATCCACCTGGACAGTAATTCTTGAGCTACAGAAGGTGCTTACTACAAAGCATGATAACAAGGGGGAACGTTCACAGGTGTGTGCTTCTATCCCTGTGCACAGACAGATGTGAAAACAAGCTATAGCCATTCACTCCTTTACACTGTTGCCAAAATATGCTAAATGGGGAAAAATAAACAAGTAAAGCTAAGAGAAAGGTGACATACATTTAAAGTGCACTTGATTTCCTCTTCTGGGGGCTCCTGAAGATGCAAAACCAAACTTAACAACTACGAAAGCATGTTAAAAATAATCCTGCAAGTGGAAAAGGACAGCAAATACTGGCAGCAATAAAAGCAAAGACTTCAGAAAACGGCAAAAGAAATAAGAAGAGATTACAACAGCAAACCAGCAGAGAGAAAAAACCCATAAACCAGGTGTCAGGTCAGAAAAATGCACACACTCCAAACATGGTTAATCAGGCAATAATGACTGAAGACCCTCAAGGACACACTTCTCATAATGAAATTTCCTGACTATGTCTGCAGTGCAATGACAACTTGGAGGAAAGAAAGCACTTGCAAACTAGCAGCCTGCTTGATTAACGGTGAGTTGGGTGGAATTTGAGCTACAACTCTAACAGTGTTGTAGAAATAGCTGCTAATAATAAATCATAACCTTACATTCACCAGAAACTGGGAAATTTTGAAAGTTTTAAGTTTCTACTAGATACGCATCATGTACAGCACTCGATCACAACCCAAGGCAGGCCTATTTGCCCCTGGTCCCCCTGGATGGAAGGCAAGGTCACACAGCAGAGAGGAAACCATCAGAAACACCAATGAACCATCAGCCCAACAGGCTAGGAAGGATCACTAAATACAATACCAAGTAGGTCCAACCCAGTTCTTCATTCTCGCTCACTCTTGCCCTTATGGTTACTGGGTTTGTCGTCTTATTTTCTGGGCCAGCGTGCACACGACTCACGTTGAACTACTTCCTAAGTTGATCCAATCTTTTAATATACATCTGCCACAGCAGCTCTCAAGTTAGGTCATACAGACAGTTATTTTCCTTTATACAAAAGACAGTGCTGTTCTTCAGAGCTCAGTGAGGCACAAAGTAGTAAAATGAACTCATTTTACCAACAAAGGTTTTAACTTCTTTTTCTTCTTTTTAGCAACCAGCTAGAACTCCCTCCTTTTAAGGGCACTTAAAGTTACTCCACAATATGGGAAATCATTACCCTGAAGTACTAACAATATCCCAAGTAATGCCTTTTTATTCACATCATCTGTGCAGCAATGTCATGTAATGAATGGATTTTAGTCACAATACAGTTAATTACACAATCTCATGGATCTACAGACAACTCGCTCCTTAGACCAAGGCTCATCAATACATATGGCAATGAAAATTCTTTACTACTTCCTTTTCTCTTCTTCTTTCAGGACTTCAGAACTATTCCTGCTGCTGTCAGCAAGTTTGCATTTTTCCACACTGAATTTCACTAGTCACCATGGTACTAATCCATACAGTTTAGTTAAATTCCTCAGAAGTATTTTAACCTTCTCAGGAATTAACAGATATAAATAATGTGGATATGAGGACGAAGGACTGAACCACCATGCTGTTAGTCCTCTGCTGAGATGAAAGACTCTTACACCTTGGGGTTTTTAAGCTGGTTTGATGCACACCAGGACAGTCACTTACTTCACTATCCCAGGGGACAATTACTGTCAAAGACATTTGGAAGGTTTAAGCACATTGTGTCAGACTGTTTGTCATCTTTCCCTCTTAGCAATGTGTTTGAAGAGTGGCAAGAGATTAAGGAAACACAACTTTTCCTTTGCCAAAACCACCTTATCATGATTCTCCAGGTGGTATTTATTTTGTGACCAATTAAATACATTGCAATGTAAACACTAATCTGCAATTCTCTCTCTTCAAGCATTTCTAAAAAACACAGTATTTACTATTCCCCATGGAGGCAGGACAGAAGCAGCTTTTAATGATGGATGCCATAAGCTCCATCACCTCATTACTGACTGCTCTTAGACCCTGGGGAGCCCGGGGACTGGACTTGATGATACTGTTTGGTAACTTGTATCACTTGTTTCCAGCACATTTTTCAATACCACTGCCCATTTTAACTGTCAGAAAAAGAACCCAAATATCCTACTGCATTCTGTAGTGAAACATCAATGAGAAAGCATCATTTGGTGCCTGAAAAACAATGCTTTTACCTAGATCTTCGACGTGTACTCATTCTTCTTTAGGCTAATTTTTTCCATACACCAATAAAGTACATTTGCCTTTGGCTATTCTCTTTTTAAGCCCTACAAGCCTTCCTCTGACATAATGCTGGTAACTGAAGCTTCAGCTCTTCAAAGGACTCCCCCTACACTGAACAAGCCATCAGATAACAAAAACTGGCTTTGCAGCTACTTCAAGCCAGAGCATTGCAAGTCCAGGGTCTTCTCTAGCTGCTACTGGTAAGTACTGATGGATTCCCAAAAGAAAGAGCCGAGCACTACCACACCTTCCCCAGGCTTCTTTAGCTTTTCCTCACTTTCAAGCACACCCCAAAGGTAGGTTGTCGCAGGTAACTAGAGTGGGAGATTTATCCTCAGCAAAAAGGCCAACTGCAAAACAGATTGCTCTTCAGTATGGATCAGAAAAAAGACCTGTAAATTATTAAGCACTGGTTTCTCAGTGCAAGGTTACCATACCAATCAACCATGCTTACATATACACTCAACAGCCTTCTTGTGTCACTTAATACAGAGGCATGTACCCAAGAAAATTCCTGAAATATCTGACCAAATAGCAACTAGCAGCATTGTGAATATAAATGAATAATCTATATTAACCAATATTGCCACAGCAATTCTCCTGCTGCTTTAAAGGACACATTTCTGTATTAACACCAGTGGGTCAATTATTAGCTCCCAGACCACTGGGAAGGACAGGCAGCACTGCACATGGGCAAGTTCATATTGTAGTTTTTGGGACTCCAACCTAGATTGCAGGTCTTCGAGAAATATCAAAGGAGCCACTGCAGCTAGCTAGTTGCTGACTAGTTCTCTCAGGCAAACACTTCCAACAGCTATGCAGGACACCAAGCAGCATTGTTTCAATCACAACAGAACAGGAGCAAGGTCAGAGGATTGCAAGCAGTAAAAAATTCTCTTCTCTTGGCCAGTAGGCAACATCTAGTAATACATGCACAGACTGATATCCCTCAGCAATGAGGAGCAATCCTTAATTAGAACAGATAGCTTTCCCCCCAAGACTTAAAGATAAGTTCCAGGAGTGGGCTAACTTTCACCTGTGATAGCCATGCTAAGACTCCCCTTACTCTCTCAGAGTTTTGGATGGGACTACTGCCTGCCATTAAGCATAGCTTGTGAGATCATCTACCAGCTGCAAAGAAACACCATGAAGAGCTGAGAGAGAAAAGGAAACATTCTTGACAATACCTACACACTACAGAATTGCAGTCACAGAAACACTGAGCTACAGAAAAGCCTTCTTGCTCTCATCCCTGGTTCCATAACCCAGGGAACTCATACTGAAATGCATATGTGACTGGCAGATAACTGTGTTGTGAAAGGCAGGGTGGTGCGACAAGAGATTGTAGACATCTGCATGTGGAGAAAGCAGGAACAACACAGGATGTGCCAGGAAGATACTGCACATAAAGGCATCCAGTAACAAGGGTGAAGTCAGGCCACCTGTCAAATCACACCAAGTAGACTCTCAGCCCCTTCACACAGAGCAGCTTCCTTTCAAATCTGAATTCCCATATATCTCTGCTGCCTCAGTTGGATGCTTCTCGCACTGACCTGTAACTAAAATCACCCACAGTTGTCTTCGTTCAGGGTTCCCAAAGCACTGTCAACCCTGTCACTGAGCACGCTAGGCATTAAGAAGCTCTTGACAGTTCAGAGAATTCCAGACCTGGGAGCATCATTATCTAAACTGCAGCCAAAAGCTGTTCAACTCATTTCCTGAAATCCAACATATTCCCCATGGAAGTACTCATAATTTATAGCATCCTGACAGTTCCTTAGCTGTCCTCAGATACTGGTCACTGGAGTTGTGACCAAAGGAGACACAGAAAGCACCGGGCCTGGAACTTACAGACTGGTGTGGAGGCAGGACTATACAAAGGTGATCAAGTTCATTTGCCTCTCACGTGCCGCTCTGCAATGAGACATATGAACTAAAAGTGAAAATAAACACACTTACTGTTTGTATTAAGAATTCCCTTCATCTCATTAGGTGATTATTTAACTGACAATTCCCACGAGTGCCATCAGAAAGGTTGCCTCTTGTAAGACGCTTGGCAAAAAGCCTGAACATGGATGTATCCTGCTCCATAACTGGTGATCAAAAGCTACTATTAATAAACCACTGGGAATAAAAGGCTGAAAATTGAATTTAGAGAGAGGCTTCCTCCAGGCTAAGGAGTGCTAGAAATTTCAGTCTAACAAGTACTTCCTTGGGCTTTGAAAACCAATGCAAGCAAAACAAAGGCACACAAGGTTAAGTGCTTTTAGAAAATTGTATTGTTTTAAAACCAGCATTGAGTGGACACAACAATAAAGTCGACTGATGGGAAGCACTTACAGCCAAGTGCCAAGACACAGAAAAAGCAGGCAAAGATCTCTGGCTAAGAACTAGAACACTCTTGTGCACTTACCCTCAAATCCTTTCATTTCCAATCTATTTGAGAAGAACCAGTACAACTCCTCTGAGGGGAATCCTGCCTTACAAACCTCTTGGAGTCCTCTGAAGCAGTGGACATGCAAAAAGATGATCTGGTTGACACAATCTACTTGGATGTTTGAAAGCTGACTACTGAAGGCTTTCTAAGGAAACAATCTAGCAGTGGAATAAGAGAAGAGGCCCTTTCCAGGATAAGTAATGTTGCAAAAAATTGATTGTTTACTTCCATCCTTTATTTTCTATCTTTTAAACCAAGGGACATCAGTGGAGTGCTTGCTGGATGTGTGCTGTTGAGCCCAGGGAAAATGGAAAGAGCAATTAGGAGAAAAAGCTTGATTATGACATGAAATCATTCAGCCTAAGGGAGAATCAACACCCTAACTAGCTATACAATGACTTCATGAGGTTTTGTGAGCAGGCAGTTGAAGGACAAAGTACAGCCAATACAGAAAAATATAAACAGATGTCTATAGGGAAAAAAAAAAATAAAAATCCTGCCTACCTATACAGATGAAATAAGCTTCAAGCAGACGACTGTCATTCAGCAGTGAGACTTCTGGGTTATGATATACCTTCTGGGCTGTTGCAACTACCTCCAAGTCAGTCCTGTTTATAGAATCATAGAATCATAGAATCATAGAATATCCTGAGTTGGAAGGGACCCTTAAGGATCATCAAGTCCAACTCTTGATACCGCACAGGTCTACCCAAAAGTTCAGACCATGTGACTAAGTGCACAGTCCAATCTCTTCTTAAATTCAGACAGGCTCGGTGCAGTGACCACTTCCCTGGGGAGCCTGTTCCAGTGTGCAACCACCCTCTCTGTGAAGAACCCCCTCCTGATGTCGAGCCTAAATTTCCCCTGCCTCAGCTTAACCCCGTTCCCGCGGGTCCTGTCACTGGTGTTAATGGAGAAAAGGTCTCCTGCCTCTCGACACCCCCTTACGAGGAAGTTGTAGACTGTGATGAGGTCTCCCCTCAGCCTCCTCTTCTCCAGGCTGAACAGGCCCAGTGACCTCAGCCGTTCCTCGTACGTCTTCCCCTCCAGGCCTTTCACCATCTTCGTAGCCCTCCTCTGGACACTCTCCAACAGTTTCATGTCCTTTTTATACTGTGGTGCCCAGAACTGCACACAGTACTCGAGGTGAGGCCGCACCAGCGCAGAGTAGAGCGGGACAATCACCTCCCTTGACCTACTAGCGATGCCGTGCTTGATGCACCCCAGGACACGGTTGGCCCTCCTGGCCGCCAGGGCACACTGCTGGCTCATATTCAACTTGCTGTCTACCACGACCCCCAGATCCCTCTCTTCTAGGCTGCTCTCCAGCGTCTCATCGCCCAGTCTGTACGTGCAGCCAGGGTTTCCCCGTCCCAGGTGCAGGACCCGGCACTTGCTCTTATTGAACTTCATGCGGTTGGTGATCGCCCAGCTCTCTAACCTATCCAGATCCCTCTGCAAGGCCTTTCCACCCTCATTCGAGTCCACAACTCCTCCAAGTTTGGTGTCATCAGCAAACTTGCTCAAAATACCTTCTATTCCTATATCCAGATCGTTTATAAAAATATTGAAAAGTACCGGCCCTAAAATCGAGCCTTGAGGGACCCCACTGGTGACCGCCCGCCAGCCTGACGCAGCCCCATTTACCATAACCCTTTGGGCCCTGCCCGTTAGCCAATTGCTCACCCATCGTATGATGTTTTTATTTAGCTGTATGGTGGACATTTTGTCCAGTAGGATCCTATGGGAAACCGTGTCAAAAGCCTTGCTGAAGTCCAAAAAAATCACATCAGCTGGTTTCCCTTGGTCCATCATACGGGTGATCTTATCATAAAAGGAAATCAGGTTAGTTAGGCAGGACCTGCCTTTCACAAACCCATGCTGGCTGGGACCAATGACTGCTTTGTCCCCCAGGTGCGCCTCAATAAGTTCGAGAACCATCTTCTCCATGATTTTACCAGGCACTGACGTGAGACTGACAGGCCTGTAATTGCTAGGGTCTTCTTTCTGACCCTTCTTGTAAATCGGCACAACATTTGCCAGCTTCCAGTCTACCGGGACCTCTCCAAATTCCCAGGATCGTTGAAAAATAATTGAGAGAGGTTCCGCGATGACGTCCGCCAGCTCTTTCAGCACCCGGGGATGAATCCCATCCGGACCCATGGACTTGTAGGGATCCAGGTGGAGTAGCAAATCCCGCACACGTTCAGGGTCGGTTGGGAGTTTGTCATCCCCACCGTCCCAGTCCTCTAGCTCAGGGCACCCTGGGTCCCGAAGCCCATCATCGGCATTGAAGACAGAGGCGAAGAAGGCGTTAAGCATCTCTGCTTTGCCTATGTCATTGTCTGTGAGGAGACCTTCCCTATCAAGGAGCGGCCCTATGTATTCTTTAGTTCTCCTTTTTCCATTCACATATCTGAAAAAGCCCTTTTTATTTTCTCTCAGACACAGCCAGCTTCAACTCAAGGTGTGCTTTGGCCACACGAATTTTCTGCCTACAAACACGAACGGCATCCCTGTATTCTTTCCATGACACCTGGCCCTCCTTCCAGTAGCGAAACACTCTCTGTTTCCGCCTAATCTCCATTAGAATGTTCCTGGTCAGCCACGCCGGCCTCCTGCCCCGCCTGCCTGACTTGCGATATTTAGGAATTGCTTGATCTTGTGCTTCTAGGAGGCATCGTTTAAAGAATGACCAGCACTGGTGGACATCGAAGCCTTCAAGAGCAGTTTCCCAGGGGACCTTGCTGACTAGTTCCCTGAGCAGCCTGAAGTCCGCTTTCCCCATATCTAGGGATGAGGTTTTGGTGGCACTTTTCTTTCTGTCACCGTAAATTTTGAACTCAACCACTTCATGGTCGCTTTGACCAAGGCGGCCACCAATCACCACATCTCCCACCAGACCCTCTCTGTTTTCTAGCAACAGGTCTAGGAGGGCACCTTTCCTAGTTGGCTCCGTTAGCACCTGCACCAAGAAGTTATCATCTAGGTGCTTCATGAACCTCCTGGACTTGCTCGTGTCAGCCGTGTGGCACTCCCAGTTAACGTCTGGCAAGTTGAAGTCCCTCATAAGGACAAGGGGAGTTAATCTCGAGGCCTCTCTTAGTTCTGTAAAGAATAATTTATCGGCGCTATCGTCCTGGCCAGGCGGTCTGTAATAGACTCCCACAACGACATCCCCTTTATTCGTTCGTCCCTTGATCCTTACCCAGAGGCTCTCAACTTTGCCATCTCCGACCTGAAGTTCCACACAGTCCAGCCCCTGCTTCACATACATCGCCACCCCGCCACCTCGCCTACCCTGCCTGTCCCTCCTGAAGAGCCTGTAACCATCTATCGCAACACCCCAGTCACAGGACTCATCCCACCAGGTTTCGCTTATGCCGATGATATCGTAGTTGCAGGACTGGGCCAGGACTTCTAGCTCATCCATTTTATCCCTCATACTGCGTGCGTTCGTGTAGAAGCACTTCAGGTGCGTCTCCTTACACTCAGCACCTTGTGGATCTGCCCGAAGGACCTCACTGGCACCCAGCCCCTCTGATTCTAGCGTACCTTCCCTTAGGTCTTCACCGGCATGCCTGGTTTTAGCCCCTTCCCCCTTCGACTCTAGTTTAAAGCCCTATCTATCAGCCCTGCCAACTCCTGACCAAAGATCCTTACCCCTCTTCGAGAGAGGCACATCCCATCCAGTGCCACCAGGCCCTGTGTAGCATAGACCTTCCCGTGATCAAAGAACCCAAAGTTCTGCCGGTCACACCAGTCTCGAAGCCACGAGTTTATGTGAACAGCACGCCTTTCAGCTTCGATCCCCCCTATCGGAAGGACAGAGGCAAACACAACCTGCGCCCCTGATCCTCTAAGTAGTCGCCCCAAATCCCTAAAGTCTCTTTTGATCGCCTTCGGACTTCTCGTTGCTACTTCATCGCTACCAGCCTGAAAGACCAGTAGCGGGTAGTAGTCAGTGGGCCGTACCAGGCGCTGGACTTTCTTGGTGAAGTCTCTCACCCGAGCCCCAGGGAGGCAACAGACTTCTCTGCGGGTTGGGTCCGGTCGGCATATTGGTCCCTCTGTCCCTTTCAGAAGGGAGCCCCCCATAACAATAGCCCTTCTTTCTTTTTTGAAGGATGATGTGGCCATGCGGTGTGTAGGTCGCCTTGTCTTAGGCGCCCCCTCCAGCTGGGACGGGTTTTTATCTACTTTATCATTCGGATTGTCTTGTTCTAGTCCTTCATATCGATTATTTAAGGGTAGATGAGAAGGTGAGGTGGGCAGAGAGAGGGCTCGCCTACCACCCCGAATAGGCACCTGCCTCCATTCCCCCCCTTGATCTAGGTCTCCTCCCGCTGCCTGGCAGGAGGAGGGAACCTCCGTCTTCTGCATAACAGGAGACGCCTGTGCTGTGGCAGGCTCATGAACCTGCCTCAGAGAGGGTAGAGTGCACCTCCACCAGTCAATTTCCATCTCCGATTCCCTGATGCTCCTGAGCCTGTTCACCTCCTCCCGGAGCACCGCTACCTGGCTGAGCAGTTCTTCAACCTGGGCACACCTCCCACAGGCATACCCACCACTGCTGTCGGAGACCGACAGAAGGCTGGGGCACACTCTGCAGCCCAGGACCTGGACGGCTGCGTGTTTCCCGGAGCCCTCCGTCTGAGTAGCCACCGTGGTGACCGAGGCTGGAGATGCCGCACGAGATGTGGAGGCCACGGTTTTCTGCCTGGTTGATACCATGGTCAGGTTCTACGCAAGCAGGTTACAAGCACGGAAGGGAGAGGTAGCTGCAACAGAGCGACGATGGGTCCCCGCCCTTCCTGCCCGCGCTCACTGCCTCGCTAACTGCCGCGTCACTCCCTGTTTGCCGGCCCTGGTCGCCGCGCTCCTGGTCGCTCGCGCTCCCTAAGGGCTGCCTTTGAACGGCCGGGGGGAGGAGCTGTCGCTGACGCTGCTGGCTCCGCCTACGCCTCGTCAGCCTCCCTCACGAGGGCTGCCGGTGCCTGGCGGCTCCCTCACGTAGGCTCGATGCCCGAAAAATAGCCCTGCCTGTCCCGATCCCGCGCTCCGCTGCAGCACGCGTCTGCCCCGGAGCCGGTCGCCTCGGCAAGTTTTTTTCATTGTTTTCATACAAATTTTGGATTGTTATTCCAAAGCCAGCCTAAAACAAAGAACTTGCTGGCTGTTGTGGACCAGTACCACATCCTTAACAATCTAAAGAATGTGCAAGTCAACCATTTACAAGTGTATTATCCTGATGTAACGTTGTGGCCCACTGCTTCCCAGTGACCAAACAGAACTGTAGTTTATAAAAAAAATACAAGCTCAACATGCAAATACCATAAAGAAAAATTACACATGCAGAAGAAACACCACGCTAAAAACCCTTTGCAATTTAAGTTACAAAATAGAGTTTAACGTCTTGCTAGAAGACAAGCATAGCAATAATGCTACAGACAGCTTCATAACTTTATTTAGAAAAAAGTTAACAGGGGACATCACTTTTCTACTGCAATTCAAAAAAAAAACATGCTTGGAAATAAAAGATTTCATTTATCTCAAGACTGAACACCCTCAAATACCTCATGAATTCGTTGAAAAAGATGCATGAAGATCCCAAGCTAACACACCACCACACAGAAACTACTTTTAATATACAATTGTTGCCTGGATTTAAAAACAAAACAAAAAAAACAATATTGGCAAGACAATTGAAAGAAACATGACCAGACATGATTCAGCTGAAGCACGAATATGAGAATGTGTGAGGAGGAAGACTCCTGCTGTAATGAATGCCCCGGTGCTGAGATCTCTACCTTGATTTGGGAGGAAACTGATGGCTGCCACCTGCACTCTGAGTGAGACACTAGGTGTGCCAGCATGCAAACAGCAGCCAACACCCTGCAGGAGCATTATGGAGAATTTCTGAGCACCACAATTGTAAAAGCAAGACAAGATTTAGCCACCAAAGCAGTAGAAGAAAATTTCTCTCACATGGTTCTGCATGGAAAACCACACAAAACTGAAGATATAGGGCCTCCTATATCATCTACTACCAGCTCTTGTCTACTACTGTCAAAGGGTTTCACACATACTCCAGCTGCTTTTTTTCCTGTTTGTTTTTATTCCAAGTAGTTTTAACAGCAAGTTTGGGGGTTTGGGGTTTTGTTTGAAATAGTTCATTCTAGTACCCTAGTTCTTTTACTAAGTTTAAACGTAAGAATCCACATGCTACTGCCAAACCTGACGCTTACTTGTAAAAGGGCTTAAACACAGCTAAAACTCGGATATGGAGACATTATTACTATTTGCCTTTTAGAAACTAATGTAGTGAATTCTGTGAGGATTCAGTACCTCAGCTGGAGTGCAAAAAGTGACATTATCTGAAAATAGGCTGCCTTGGTGGGGCACAACATGTCACAAGTTCCTAGGAAAAGTCATGCAAAGAACTCTCCTTTTTGATGTTAGTTTGTAATTCAGCATACGTATCTTTTGAGGCAGCCCAAGCTGACAGCTGACGCTGCCCCCACCAACTCTGCAGCCCTCTCCAGGGATACACACCAGAGAAGATGTTGGCCTTGTTCCTGTGCCACTCACACATGGAGTGTGAAGAAAAACAGCAGAACATCTCATAGCAGAAACAGATCCTAGAAGATGAACTAGACAAACATGTTGCATGTTTCCAAAAGCACGCAGAGTTACACTATAAGATGCTCTGTCGGGAAGACTCATGAAAATGCAACAGTTCCTCTTCCAGTAGGTGGCCCTAAGAAAGGGGCTGAATTCTCAGCTGAGGCAGCACTGCCCAGCCTCGGTGCTGCAACTGCTCAGTAAGAACCAAGCGAGACTGGCTTTTACAACTTTGCTCACTTGGTGCCTATCCGTGCATCAGCTCCCCCACAGGAAGGATGCAAAGAAACCAACAAGCTTTACGCATCAAAAACTCTTAACTTGAAACACTGAGCTGCCTGTGATCCTCAAGCAGGTTTGCACTCCAAAGGAATTCAGGCTTTGAGCAGTCAAGACAGCCAGATATGGAAATGTTTAGGCAAGTAGCTTTGGCCAGACCTTTAGCTTCCGTACAGGTGAAACATGTACATTTGTGAAAGCTGCTTCCTTACCACAACAGAGCTCCTGCCGGTACCTTTTTCACAACTCGCCATTCACTACATAGGAGGTGGCCAGGAAGAAAATTCAGTCTAGTCCTTGGCGTGGGCCTGCAGTTCTCCTTTTACTTTGTTGCAGAGGAGTATTTCAGCTCAACAGTATGGTTTTGCAAAAGATTGAAATGCTTGATATACTTCAGAGGAAGAAAGCTCCTTTGTTTTTCAGTTAATACTGAGCGGCTGAATTTCAGCTCTTTGAAGATGCATGCTCGCATGGCACGTTAGCTGGAAGAAGATGCAGACATTTCAGCATCCCTGCCTTAGGCAAAGTTATGCCAAAAGGAAATAGGTATCAAATTCTTCATCAACTATTTATCTTTTCTAGATATTTAGCACATCTTAACTAGGGTTTGTTTTTTTCTATCTATCTTGTCCAAAAGAAATCTGAACCAGCAGATTATGAGCTGCAGAAATCCACAGGCAAATCCATTTCCTGGACTCGGTTTCCTTTGCCTGAAGATTACTTGCAAAATAACAAACCATCCCTCTGAAAAGGAAACTTTTTCCAGCACCTACTTAAACACATTTCATTTATTTATTCCAAATATTTTCCCCAAACTATCCACAATTTATAAAGAAAAAAAAAAAAGGACCAATTTGTTCTTAGGCAAAGAATGTTGATTACTCTGACACACTTCCAGGTGAAAAAACATTTCTGTTATTGTAACAAACTCACTGCCTAGAGTAGAAAGCCACCCAAACACACCTGGACCTCTTCAAAAAACATTTGATATTGTATTCAGGACATTAAGGACATAACACTTGGAATTATCAAAAACTGCTCAGGTGTGCAAGCAATTGGGGGACAGCTCTCACGTGCTGCAAAATGAATGGTCCCCAGATATGGTAAAAATTGTGATGATATTTATGTCCTTCCTTACCAGGACATACAGGAAATGGAAAAAAAAAGGCATTAGAGGTATATGATCATTTACAGATTTATAGTTATTTGCCTGAAAGTGAAGACTGAACGTAGGTGAAAGAGGCTTTATTTTTCTAGAGAAATTGAGCTTTAAAGAGGGTGGAAAACCTCTAGACACGAGACTGGTGTAGGTGACAAGATAAAGCAGGAAATGCAGAACAATTTTAAGCCTCATAAGGGATAGAGACCACAGCCATCAGCACCTAGCACTGATGCTACCAACTAGCACAGTTCTGAGACACAACCAACTAACTCATCTCCCACTATTTAATTCTGCTTTGTGCTTAAGAAGCAAGGGTGAAATAATTCTCAAGCCCACTCCTTTCTATGGCTGGAACTCAGAAATTTCAAATCGTGACAGAAGCACAAATTGCTACCAGACATCTGTATCCTCAACAAAAAAACATCAGAGAGTCGGTTTTCTAAAAAAGAGTAGGATTTGCACTTGTCTCCTTCCTTCATTAGTCTGAGAAAGCATGCTGCTTTGTACTGAATGGCTAAGAACAGGATGCTGCTGCTGTTACAACAGCAAAACAAGCGATAAAAACGTAAAGAGAAAGCTGTGGTCTCCATCCTGCTATCAGGTTTAGAGTCAGGAATGGGTCATCCTCCCCTTCCTACTAAGGTACCGGTTTAACAATCTCTAAAGGAGCGGGTGGAGAAGGAGAAGAAACATGGAAAGAGCATAAAGATGTCCAAAAAAGATATTTTCCCTGGGCCAGAAGGGCCACCATGAAATATTCATAAGGCTGTTCCAGATTGCTCTGTTTACCTGATCTTGAATTACTGAGACATGTGCAACCTTCAAACAAATTCAACTCCGAGAAGCCTTCCAACACTGATATCAATCTAAATGTTATCTACACATTATGGGCTTATAAAAAGGAGGAAGAACAGGAGAGGTCTAAGATACTCCTGCCATGGATTTTCTTGCACGTTCTCCAATTCTTACTCACTCTGGTTGAGCCAAGAAGCAGAATGTCAGCCACGTGACTGAAGCCGTCTGGCCTCTAGTCCCAGCAAGTGCTAGGAGCACAGAGACATGTTGATAGGAAATATAATGAACCATACTTTTTCCATAACATCACAGAAAAAAATTTTATCAGAGCTTAGTAATGGCTCTGGGGGAGATTTGTCAGGGGACAAAAGCAGAAGCAGCTCTCTGCATCTGCAGGGCCTAGGCTCTGCAAAGCCTCCGTGGAACTTTTGTGGTTGATTCAAGGCAAAGGGGGGCACCTTGGTGCCTTCCACCATTTTGGCCTAGGAATGAGTAGGTTCCTTCCATATTTTTAATGCCAACTAAAAAGCCAGAAGTGTTTAAAACAGTTGTCCCTCAATCTAGCCTGTGCTGTGAGACACTAGCCACCCCAGCAATCTAAGAGCATCACACATTCCCTGTGTCCTTCCACTAAGGCAATTGGATGCACTTGCTAGCAGAGTCCCTACCTTTCTCCTTTGTCTCTCCTCAGTGAAGGCACTGTCCCTGTCCAAGCCCATATTAATTTATGAGCCACAAGGGGAAAGGCAGGGACCTTCCGCATTCGCTCCTTCCCAAATCACACCGCTTTCCTCTAAAATCCCCAAGTGTATTCAGAGGTCACTTCCTGTGTTCCTCTATGAATCAACAGATCCATCCCTTTCTGCTTTTTCTGTCTGAAGGAGCATCTATGCGATACTCGGCAACAGCTTGAATCATAGAAGGGAAGTGCTCTGGAAGGAACTTCAACAAAGAGGTTGTCATTTAGCTTTTCAGTCTCTTCTTGGCAGCCACAGCTGATTCCACAAGGCTTGCACTGCACAGAGTCACTCTAGCACAAGAAGGAGAAGGTTTGAAAGAGTCAAACTCCAGATTTGAAATCTGGGCACTGAACAAAGGCTTGCTTTTGACAGACTGCTCTTTTGCCTTTTTGTTTGCAGGAAGAGCCGTTAGACCACTGGCACACACATGGAAGACCCTAACCAACAATTTTGTTAGGAAGATGTTGCACTTAACATCATACATATCTAATTGTTTTGGGATTTGGCATTTCCCACATCGCCATACATTGAAATACATTAGAAGTATTAAGTTACCGTTAAGTACAGAGTCCTGAAGTTTACATATTTCCATTGAATTTCATAACACTGAGGAACACTTTAAAAAAAAAAAAAGAGAGAGAACGGCTGCAGACCTACTATTGACCCATGTACAGAAACACTCGTTTTCCAGCCTGTTTGTAATAGGAACAGATTTTAATTGGACCTGTTTGTTTTCTTAAGAGAAAGATCCCTATGCATAAAAACGTGTTCTGTGGACAGAGATATTTGGACAGAGAGCCCAAACCCCCTGGGTGAAGGAACAGACGAGTAGCACAAAGGGATCAGACACCTAAAGAAAGGTTAAATGAACTGTGCTCAGCAGGACACTTGCTGAACATGTGAAAGCAAACTGATCTACAACTGTCTCAGGCTGAGAGCCTGCAGAAGTGAAACGAGCTCCCCCTTCTGCTGCGTTTCCTGCTTCCTATGATAAATGCTAAGGTATCTCCTCAATCAGGTAGGGCACAAGACAAAAGAGAAGGTAACATCTGTCATGCGGTGGCCTAACACACGCCCTGGGAACAGCTGGCTGCAAGGTTTCATTTCCTCCTCAGGAGGATGAAGCTTAAAGCTTTCTACCACCCAGGAGCATAGCCGAGCTCAGTCATTTGCTGCTGTGCCCCCGAGCTCCAAGGCTACCCTGCAGGCTATTTGCACAGAAGGAACATTTCTGGGTTCACCTCCCTGCTCCAAAGGCCAGTGCTTGTGTTTTAAACCACAGAACAGCAGCCCTGGGAGAGGTGCTGCTATCCAGGACACTCTCCCCTTCCCATGTGTGCATCTAGACTGTGGGGCTACTAAGTCACCCTCATGCTCTTCTCAAGAGGGGAAGAAAAAAAACAAGAAAAAAGAAAAGAGGTACACACGAAAAGGATCCATTTCAGAGGACAGAGATACAGCAATCCATTCCAGAGCAGCCTGTACCCAGACACTATTTTTGCATTTCTCTGGTCAGAGCTGTAAATATCCCTGCCCAGAGGTAGCCATGTGGCACTTCTAACGCCCTGCCTGTGTTTTTAAGCACTGATACTCTGAACCTTTCCTTCCACGGACAAAATTAACAAGGATAGTTCCAGTTGCTTGTTTGTTCCTCCTGCCCCCTCCTTGTCAGAGTCCATTCATACCACTAAGCTGTCAGCCGAAGCTCAAGTGCTGTGAATCTTAAGTGGAGGGAGGCCCCTCCTGGCTGCATCAAGTAAGGCACTCAAACCCTGCAGCAGAGAGACGCAGGATTCCTGTCCAAAATATCCTCCTAGTTTCAGCCACCGCTTCTCGGCCAGCTTCGGTAGCTCCATGCACATAAGACAGGGAACAAAGACAACTCAAAGCTATGGAATCCACCCCACGACCAGGAGCAGTGTCAAAGACACCTGTCCAATATGGACATGGGTAGAGCAGGAGTTGAAATGGAAGCAATTTGCAGTTTTATTTGTGGTGTTTAAAATTAAATCCTGGAGGTAGTGAAGACTCAGGTGCAATTCCGAAGTCACTTCATGTACATGTGAAAGCAGAGTAGCCCCCCTATAAGCAGAAGCATTAATGCCACATTAAAATCTGGCTACGGATGTCATCAAGTCCATGCAGCAGGATCCAGGCTTCAAAACACAAAAGCAGTTACAACCTATTGCTGCAACGGTATCTTGAGTCAGAAGAGGGACTTAAAGCACCAGAAGGCAAAACTGTATGTGCAGTTGAGAGGAATAACAGTTCTTTTCTGTCCTTTCTTCATTTAAACAGACATGCACTGATGTCAGAGTTTTATTTATTTTAGGATTTTTCAGATGAAACACAGCTCCTCTCTAACATCAATATCGCAGAAGTTACATGAAACTTTTCAGGAACATGAAATTATCTCACTTCTGTCATTCAGGACAACAGAAAGAACCACCAAGAACCTCACAAGCATTTAGTGATGGTCTAATAAAAAATAAAAATAAAAAGGAAAAGGAAAAAAAAATAAATCACAAAATCCACTCTTGTTTCCAGTTTACTGGTGTTAAAGAAAAGCAAACCCTAGGGCTCAACCCTCTTCAATTCAGATGCTAAAGGAACACATGTACAACCTTGTTGCTAAGAACAGAAGGCATTTTCTGCTTCTGAGTCTCACAGTCTGTGGTTCACTTTTTATTATCCTGTTCTTTTGTTCTTAGCAAAAACACACCCAAACCTAAGACTGTGACCATGTCCACTTTTACTGGAAAAAGGGCAAAGGATTTTAAAGGAACTGATCTTTTACAGACAACCTCCCCCCACCAGCCCACCCAAATCCATTTTCTGCAACTTGTACACATCTTATTTTCACCATTTGTAACAGAAGCCCTACCAACCCTACCAAGCACGTGCCTTAGCTGATGAGGCTATTTAACTAAGCAAGAGGCTTTTGGAAAGCTGAGGTAAAGATTCAGTAGAAAACAGCATCAGCAGTGAACACATTTGAAGGAACACACTGGCCCTTCTGATCAGGACAGCTTTGCAATACGGTAATAACATGTCGCTACACCAAAGCCGCTTTTTCTACTGTTAGTTAGTCAAGACACAAAAATGCAGCTCTTGAGCAAACAGTGACCATTACATTTAAGAAAATTAAAAAAAAAAAAAAAAAAAGAAAAATAGAAGCGCCCAAAGAATGAAAACCTTCTTTATGCTTAAGTTGGCTACTATTCGAAATCATCTGTTGATTTCTGTCTTGCTAGGTTGTTGTTATTCCACAAGAACTAGGCTTAGAGCTCATTTGTTGCAATTTAGAGCTTCCCTGTTACTAAACTTGGTTTAAGGCAACCCCAGTTCCAAAAATAAGTTTATGATTGTTTAGTGATACAGCTGCAGAAGCAGGAGGCACGACAGCAAAAGTCTGCCAACTAATGCAGCCTGCGCTAAGTGTTTCGAATGACAGAGAGAGGAACTCTTAAAGTAAAATGGGAGTTATGGAAGCCCACTGCAAACAGAGCATCTGAGAGTTCTGGTTTTAGTTCTTCCCTCTGCCAATGCAATCTCTGTAAGATTAATACCGATCAGCAGTCTGGAAGCACGCTTTACAAGAACATTACAAGACCAGCGAGTCAGCTGCTGGAGCTCAGTGCCTTCTCTCCTGATGTCATCAACCCAACACTCAACATCAGCTTCATTTGGCTGCGCACAAACTGAGTACCAGCCACATGCTCTTGGAAGTTTAAACATATAGGACACAAAATAAATCCTTTTTGTCTTTATTCAGATAATTAAGCCTTCAATTCTGCAAAATGAGTTTCCCCATATAATGAAACAACAGTCAATTATTTGAAAAAAGCTTAAGTTATGCCTGAAATAGAAATTGTTACAGGACTGTACATGAAGTATGGTGTTAGCGTAACTACTTCGTACATATGTTCTCAGCCCACAAACACTATGAAAGGCACTTGATTAATGCTGCTAAATTAGTAAGAGATAATTTTACTGTAGTATGAAAGCAGAAGAGCACCACAGGAGGAAAAGATGGCTCAGCAGCTCTACTATTCACCCAGCCTCTTGATGAAGAATGCATTATTACAATGGTATATAATTTACAGCAAGGCACCAAAAAAAGTTGGTTATTTGGAAAAGGGGAGAGGTGTTTTTTTGTGGGTTTTATTGTTCTTTTTTTCCTTCCCTCATGAGGTATACGAATGGAGAAAACAGAAGAGAAAACAGTTAAATGTGTTAACACTTACAGACTGGCTAAACAGAGTGAAAAAAGGCTAACAAAATGTATAGTGGAGGGAACTGGCCCCAAGATATGATGAAGCTGCTCTGCAAAGCACTGAGTTCTCAGCGCAATTTGAGTTTTCTTGGAAAGCATGTGCTGTAGTTACACGTGCTGTAACAAGTATGAGATAGCAAAAGCCAAAAGGAAAAAAAAAGCCTAGAAACCTACCATATGCACTGCTTGAACTTCCTTTGTCAGAGACTTTTGGAGATTACATCTATGCTCTTTTCAAGGGCTTGGAAGAATGGGAGAGAAATAACTGACATAAAAGAGCTGACACCTTGTAACAATATCCAACCAGGCCCTTCTCCTGAGACATTTAAGAGTTCCCAAGTGCTCATTCTCATAAGCCTAAGAGTGATATGTTTCAGCTACACTAGGTTAAACATGCAGTCCCACAGCAACCTCAGTCTCCCTGACCTCAAGGAAACACTAGCAAAGGTCCAAGACTAACTTACCTATTGCTGTTGACAGGAAAAGGACTGTAGACTACACGACTCAATCAACTCAATCCTCAAAGCCTAACAATGGCCCAGGAAAGAAAAGGTTTTCCTTCTCATATGCTACCTCTTTCCCATCAGTATGTTCACCGTACTGTAAATATTAATCCCAGAAGTCTGAGATGTTAGAAAACTGCTATATCTTGGCTGCAGCTTCAAAAAGACAACCTGCCTATCAAAGCACACTACTTTGTTCCCAAGCAGCAATATTTCAGTGTCTCAAACATACCTACCACCTTCAAACCATAGAATGTACTGAGTTGGGAGGGACCCACAAGGATCACCAAGCCCAACTCCCAAGCAACGTAGCTGCCTCATTCCTCCTGCATGTCCCTGACGGTTATTGGAAGCAAAGGGAAGGGTGTGGAGACACAATGCAATCCCTGCCACAAACCAGGCCTGACAGACAGGACTCTGCTTTTGGGGATGGCTTCATTTGAGGGAGAGAGTGGGAGGAATTCAGCAGGGGTGAAAGAACTTCCAGAAAGCTCCAGGGCAGGTGCCCAGTGAGAAGCACCATGGGCACGCACTTACTTCTGAGGAGCCGATGCCGTGAGTCCCGCTGCTGCTGCCTGCTGGGCCTCAAACTCCTCCTGACACAGCACATCCCCGGAGCCGATGAAGCCAAGCCTTGCCAGCTGCCGCGCCACCTCCTCGCTCTGTGGGAGGAAGAGGGACGAGGTTAGGAAGCAGGTTCAGCACTGGACCCCAACTGCCCCCACTGACAACTTGAGCTGCAGGGACATAGCTCTGCTCTGCACCCAGAGGAACCACCTTCCAGCAGGCCCCCACACTACCTTGCAGATATTCTGGCAAGCAGGGAAGTGCTCCTGGGCCCTTCCTTAACTAGATAAAGTAATTGGACAAAGCTGAAGGCACTCTGCCCAACACCCCTGTGAAATCAGCTGCACCAAGGCAGGCAGGGCTGCAGGTAACCTGTGGGCTGTGCATCACTTGAGCCTAAGGAAGATCCAAAGCTACAGCTCTACATCACCTCACCAAGAGGGCTTAGGCACTCGGTGTTGAATGTCACCACAGATGCTGGCAGACCCAAGACACACCGGTCAGCAGCAAAGGAAGCAGAGCAGCTGAAAGCCTGCAGGTTCCTTCCTGCATTGCTCTGCCTGCACCTCACCGAGGCCTCAGGAAAGAACAAGTGTCTTGCTTTTTATATGTCTGGCTGGAAAATGATTCCTGAGGTTAAATTAACCTCCACACAGCAGAGTAGCACTGATGAGTTCAGTGCTCAGGCAGTGAGGTATTTCCTCTCCAGGCTGGGGTACCTGATAAGCTCTGACAGGCAAAATGCCACGGGAAATACCTCCTGCCACTTCCACCCATCAAGGAGCTCTGGCCAACTTTTCAGGAGCTGCAGGATAGCTGCCAGAAGAGGTCCAGGTTTCTTAGAGCCAAAGAGGATAGGCAGCTGCTTTCTGAGAGCCGCTTTCTGAGAACAAACCAGTAGGCAATGACCATTTTCAATACCTGTTGCCTCTAAGCGTGTGACAGAAAACCTTTTGTGACTTAACCCAAAGCGTTTTCCACTGAGCAATGGGCACTGTAATTTTTAGAGACCAAATATTCAGCGGTCAGCACCAGCTGAGTATCACCATGATGTGACTTGTTCAACCACGCGCATCCCTCACTATGATTCAGGCTAGAAGTCATGCTTCATAAGCACTGGACACAGCAAGATCTTCCCCGTTTTGTCTAAAAAACAGTGCAGCAATGGCTCAAAGGCAGCATTGCACATCAGAGCCAGCCCCATTGTGTTCACGTCATGTTGTACGTCTAGACAGACGGGTGTTTTCTTGCTGTCTTTGGCTTCTCTGGGCAGACCTCAGCTACCAAACTGCTGCTCACACAACAGGCTTCCTGGCCATGACCTGCAACTTGAGGCTTGCTTGTGAGCTCCCAGAACTTCTGGCTAGCCCTGCTGCACATGTGAGCTCTGCTGCCACGTCCCATGCTCCGCTTCAGACTGAATTCAGCCCAGTTGGGGGGCTTACCTGTACACAGCGGCCACACCACCTGCAAATGTCTCACGCTGAGAGAAGCGGGGCAGTTAGCGGACACCAAACACTTTGCCAAGCAGCATTTGGCCAACCCACCTCCCCTCAGGAGCCCAGCGCTGCTCCTCCACACCCCACCCACACCCCGGGGCGGCTCGCCCCACGCCGGGACCCCTCTGCCCGCTCCCAGCGCCTGCCTCCAGGTAGTAGAGGTCCCTCGGCGTCACCTGCGCCTCCAGGTACTGCTCGTAGGTGCCGAAGGGCTGCTCCGGCGGCCCCTCAGCCATCGCGCCTTTCCCGCCCGCCGCTGTGGTAACGGTTGGCGCGAGGATGCCCCAACGGCCGCCGGCGGCACGCGCAGCCCGCGCCGCCCGGTCAGCGGACGCCCGGCGGGAACGGGGGGGGCTGGTCGGTGCCCTTGGGCCTCTACCTTCTTTTATTTGGGGGCTTTTTCCTTTTTTTTTTTTTATTTTTGCTTTTTGTCTTTGGTTTTTGCCTTTTTTTCCCCTTTTTTTGCATTTTTCTTGCTTCTTTTTGCTGTTTTCCCTTGTTTGCTTTTTTTTTTTGCCTTTTGCTTTTTCCTTTTTTGCTTTTTTCTGCTTCTTCCTATTTTTGCTTTTTTTACTTCTTCGCCTTTTCCCCCTCCATTGCTCCTTTTGCCCTTTTCCCTTTTTACTTGCCTTTTCTTTGTCCTATTTCTTGCTTTTTTTGCCCTTTGCCCTGATTTTTTTGCCTTTTTCCTCTTTTCTTGCTTTTTTTTGCTTTCTGCCCTATTTTTGTTTTTCCTTTATTTTTTGTCTTTTTCCTTTATTTTTCTTTGCCTTTTTGCTTTATTTTTTCTTTCTTTTGCTTTTTTTCCATTTTTTTCAGCACTTGTTAGCGTCATGCTTTGAGCTGACATTCACAAGCGCCGCGCCTCTCTCCATGCAGTTCCGTGCCTAATGAATGCCTGAAACCTTTTTATATCTGCAAAGGCTGTGGTAAAAGATGACTCAGAAAGCAAAGGGAAGAGGAAAAAAAATACCGAGTTTTAGGAGTCGGTGCACATTGTGCAATAGCACCGTCTGCAGCTTGCTGACAAAGAGCTCAAGGCATCATGCAAGTGTCCTGCAGCGGGTGACGTGCAGCAGGGCATGTGTCCCGGTGCCCTTTGCAGGGCTGCCTGCAGCATGCCTGCTCATTAACCCCGCGCCTCGGAGGCCAGGCAGCTCTGTGCCCCTCGCAAAGGGTTCAGATGCAATTGCCAGCTGCAAATAAAAGCACAGCAAGGCTGAAACGGCTTGTGAAACACAAGAAGGTTGACACACTCAAAAAGTTACCTTTATTGCTTAAAAATCTCTCAAGTCAGCTACAGACTGCTTTTAGTTTAAAAGAGGTATTTACCCATTTATTTTTGCCTTGTCAGCCTCCTTCTGACCAGCAAACCCGTTTGGGACCAGGAGGGGTTTTTAGCCCATCCTGCTCACATTAACCTGCAACAGCTTCGCTGCCAGTGCTGCCACACCAAGCTCTTCCTTACAATACCACCATCACATTTAAATTAATTAATGAAGTGCTGGGTGAGGCCCTGGTAGGAGAGCAGAGGTTTTATGGTTCCCCACAGGTTCAGCATAAACATTTTCCAGGTGTGTGCAGACAAACTCTGATCAGTGTATCCACGGGGCTGCACGTCTGCAAATGGCCGTCCTCCCCTTAACAGCCTTTACAAAGAGATATATTATTGCCAACACAGTTTGAAAACCCTCTGGCACTTGAGAGGTTGGCTCTGGACGTAACTCTTGTACGAAAATGATTGTCGACAGCATCACCAGCGAAAACAGTGCAAGAAAACATGTCCGAGGCGGAGGCCCCTCATGGCTTCCCTCAGCAGCAGCAGAGCAACGCCTGCACCTCGCTCCCCATCCACGGCAGCAGTGCCCACTCTGATCCATCCCTCAGCCACCAGCAGTGTCCCCACATCCGTCCCATCTGGGAATGAGGGGGGGTACCGGGCTCCGCTCCTCCCCAAAAATCCCCCACAGCCTCCTCGTGGCACGGCTACCCGAAGCGAAACTTCAGCCGGTACTTGACAGGGCCATGGCTCTGCCGCGGCGGGGTGGCTGCCGCCGTTTTCTTTGGTGGTGGTGGCGGAGGCGGTGGTGGCGGCTTCTTCTCGGGCCGGGTGACGGTGAAGGCCAGCTGCGGCGGGGGGGGCTGTCGGAAACGGGGCAAGAAGTGCGTGGAGACGTGCTGGGGGCGGGCGCGGGGGCTGCAGCCCCGCTTGGCCTTGCCCCGCTTGTTGAGGGCCACGTACCACTCGCGGCCTGAGCGCCGGCCGCGGTGCACGGCTGAGGCATAGGTGTTGTAGCTGTTCTCCTGGAAGCGCTCCCGGAACTGGCACTCGGATGTGAAACGCGCCTGTGGAAAGCAAGGGAGGACACACAGATGGGTTAGCACCACCTTCGCTCTCCCAAACCGCTCCAAGCACAGCGGATACCCTGCAATTTGGGCCCCAAAGCCCCCTCCATCTCCTTGCACACATCACTCTGGCACCAGACCTGTGCCTGATAACCTACGAGGGCAGCTGGCATGCAGGTTGTAATTGCATTGGAGTTATTTATAACCCCCCATTTTCTTCTGAAATCAACTGGGGTCATTCTGTCCCCTGCTATCTGTAAAACAAGCACAGCATTGCCTCCTGTAAGTGGGGCTGCACAGTCTCCCAGCACTGGGGTTTTGGGAATAAGGCAGCCCACCACCATGAACCATCAGCTCTACTCCCTGTCATCCCAACAAAAAGAAGCATTTCTCATGCAAGTTGGCAAAGAAGCAGGTTTAGGGGCTGCCAGTTGAGCAGGCACAGGGGTAAGGTGTTTGACTGCAGCCACATCTCCAGAAGAAAATGCAAGGCACATCGAGCAAGTCCCGACCCCAAAGACAGCATGTAATGCCAGCTATCCATCACTCACAACCACCCAAAGGTCCATGGGGCTGGGATGGATTTTCAACTCCTAATTGAACCAGAAAAGTTGAACCCTACAATGCAAGGCACAGAATCCCCAGCATGCAGTACATTTTTCCCCCATAACACCTTGAATTAAGATTCCTTTCACTCTTTGCATCGAAGAAATGTGATCCTGGCAACTCATGGTTGCTTTCCCTTCTTTTTATGAACCCATGGTGCTGCACCGCCCATGCACAACCATCCCCCTTCTGGACACAGCTTTGCTCACACCAGCTGCTCTACGATGACCTGACAGCCACAGCGATGCTCAGGCAAGATAACTGCATTGCCCACACCACGGGGAAGTTTTAGGTCCAACCCAGGCACTTCTCCTGGGAAGCTGCGAACCCAGAGAGCTGTTTTCAGAGGAGCCCAGAGGCCCGCAGGCATGGTGTGATCCACAGCACAGCACAACGGCACCGGAGCGGCTCCTGCATCAAAGCGGAGCCGTGAGTGACGGGCACAGGGCGCGCTTTGTGCTGCTGCACACTCATTAGGTCATGAAATAACTTTATCCCGCCGAGGCAGGGAGGAACAACAGATGCAGGCTTTGCATTATCGGTATTATTCAGCCCAGCCATCTTCAAGCGTTTGGGTCAAGTTTCTACAAATTGACAGCTTTCATCAGAGTAGAGCATCGTGCGCCCTCGTCCCACTGCTCATCACCCTCACCAAGGTCGCTTCCACGCTGCCCTGTCTACAGCAGCGATTAACCATGCATGGACAGGGTTTGATTTAATTTCTGCCTGCACCACAGCATGCCTCGAGATGTCGAGGGGAATAATGGGGCCATTATGAGCTGCAGGGGAGGGTTGGAGACCATACTTGGCGATGCTTCCATCTCATTTCATGTTTGCTTTGGTCTCATCTCATGTTTTAACTGTATATTTTGCCAGCTCCTCTCTACCTACACTGTTCCTGCTGTGCTCATCTTTCCCTGTTTTACCTTCACTCAGGCATTCCCACTTTCCCCAGCCTCTCCATCCAGTTTGCAGAAATTAGCAGTGACGCGCTCACCATTTCTGCATCATTAGGTTCCAGGAGTAATGCTCCGACAAAACTCGAGGGAGTTTTGCAAGCACATAAATACTGCTTTATGTCAACTTGTGGGCTTGTGCAGCCTGAGCACATCGCTAACACCCACATCTCGGCCGTGAGGCTGGGCTCATCCCCACAGGGCAGGCAGCCACACTTCCCGCAAGTCATTGCCCTCGGCCCTGCAGAGCCCTCCCGGCAGCCGCAGGTGCCCCGGAGCAACGCTGCCGCACACACGTGTGTGTGCAGCTGTCGCTACGCTGTTAATACACAGTATGTACTGATAATCGGGGGTTTACTTACACTTGCATGGAGTTTTCCTTTTTTTGACATCGCTAAAAATTTGTTGCTGAAAACTCCTCGTATTCCTACAATCCCCTGAGACACAGCAAATATTTCCAAAATACCTAGGATGACAGAAATCCCAAAATAAATCACAGTTCCCTCCACATCAGCGTGACAAATTAAAAATAAAATAAAAAATAAAAAGCTTACGTTTGCATTTCACCTCCAAAAGACCCTGCTCCTCAGCAACCTGCCTCTGTGCAACCCAGCTGCTTGTTCACTCATAGAAACCTGCATTTACTCCAGTACTGGTATCGGTTTTGTCCTATTATTATTATTTTTAGCTGGCGGGAGCTTTGCCCTAAGCTACAAGCCCGTGATGGACAAAGCAAAGGGCTTTGGGGTTGAGGACACTTTTTTGCAAATAACCAGGGGTGCCTCATTTCCCAGCCAGCCCCATGGCTTCACAAGTTGTGCCAGTGCTGCTGGGCCCGCTTGGGATCCACAGCACCAGGAAAAACTCTTCTCTTCTTCCCCCACAAATTTCTCACCAGTTTCAGAGCCAAGTACAGCCACACAAGTTGGTCTTGGCTGCACAGGTGCTGAGGGGTTTGCAAGGAGCTGTGGTTTAGGGGGTGATTTCGGCCTCAGCTGTGACAGAACAAGCTCCCACCTGGGGAAATCCCTCATTTTGGGTGCTGGCCAGCAAGGTTTGACTGCCGTAGCTCAGATCTCCAAATTCTGGGCAGTGGGCAAGGGCGAGAAAGGAAGCCACAGGAGCATGGAGTCCCGCATTTCTGCAGCCAGCCTGCTGCCACTCACCTCACCCCAACTCCTCACAAACCTGGATGTAGAAGTGCATGCCAGATTTGGGGCTGAAACTACCACCAACATCAGCTTTTTCCTGAAGCTCCCCATCCTAGGAGGGCACATGGGACCCATAGCTCATCCCACAGCAGGGCCAAGCATCGCTCCTCACCACCAACAACATGTTTTGCACCCCTGCACAGTCTCACTGTCCCCTTGGCACAGGTGTCCCAGCATGTCCCCACCACCCAATGTCCCCTCCCGTCCTCTCACCGACACCACAGCTCCCCGGGGCACACAGCGGCTGCTCCCGGGGCTCTGTTTTCCCCCTGGGACAAAGTGGCCCCGGAGGAAGGAGTGCAGGGATTAACATGCCGAGAGAAAACACGATGCCACACTTAAGCCCCCGGCCCCGCGGTATCAGATCTCCACCACTTCCCATGTTTATTTTAAGGAGGAAGCAAGGCTCCCACAGGCCCCACACCAAGGGGCACCTGGTGGGGGTCAGTGGCGTTGTCCCCATGCCCATGACGCTGCACCTCGACGCCGCGAAGCGCCGTGCAGCGGCACATGCCCGCCACCCACATCCCACGGCGCGGGCCTGAAGGCCGCAAGTGGATGGCTCCCACGGCTCCACCAGCTATGGGGCAAGGGTGGGAGAGCGGCCAGGTGGAAAAAGGGGGCTTGGAGGGCAAGCGCGGCGCGGCACCCCCCCGTCCCCTGCACTCACTGAGCGGGCTGGCGTCGTGGGCGCCGTCCACCCGGCCGTCGGGGTGCAGCTGCAGGTGGAAGCCGATGCCCACCCGGCAGTACAGCCGGCCCCGCCGCCGCCCCGGGCGGCTCCGAGGGAAGCGGCTCGGCCCCGCGGCCCAGGAGGAGGAAGAGGAGGTGGAGGAGGAGGAGGAGGAGGAGGAGAAGGTGGAGGAGGAGGAAGGAGCGGGGGCGCTGCGTCCCGCCGGCGCCCCGCCGGGCAGCCGCTCCCGCCGGGCTCGGGCGGGCAGGAGGAGGAGGAGGAGGAGGAGGAAGGCCGGGCTCATGCTGCCGGCGGGAGGGAGGTGGAGGAGGAGGAGGAGGAGGAGGAAGGGCGGGAGGAGGGCGCCGCATCCCCGCTCCACCGCCCAGCACCGGCGGCAGGGGGCCGCCCCTCCCGCCCGCTGTTTGCGCCCGGGGGGGCACCGCACCTGTGCGGAGCCCCGAGCCCCCAGCCCGGGCTCGGGGGGTGCGGGGCCGCCCCCCATAGACCCACGCCCTCCCCCATGGACACCCCCCCGCAGCCGGGGCTGCGCCTCGGGTTACGGGGGGGGAGCGGCTGCGAGCCCCGGGGCTCCTCCGGGGCACGGCGGCGTTGGGTTGCAGCCCCGCCGGGAGATGACAGCCGGCAGCTGCGCCTCCGCCAGGGCTGGGGGCTGCCAGAGAAGCCCCCTGCCCTCTCCTCCCCTCCCTTCCCTTCCCCTCCCCTCCCTCCTGTCTCATCCCACAGGCCCTGAGGCTGAGCCCGGCGCTGGGCAGCATCCCCGGGGGGCTCGCAGCGAGCCCCTCGCCCCCAAGAGCGCCCTCGTTGGCACTGCCCGTGTCAGCACCCAGCGGCACCCCCTTCCCGGTTCCCAAAATTTGGGAACAGCATCCACATGGCCTCCCACTGACGGTGCCATGACCCCAAGACATGCCCCAACCCCAAGACTGACCCCATGCCCCACCAGCCAGATTTCTTCCCAGCACAAAGGCATCCATCGCTGGTGCCAACATCCCCCTTTCTCCCTCTCCAGACTCCCCATAAGTCTTTCTTTCATTCCCAAAAAGCCATCGGGAAAATCTTGCCTCCACACAAGCCGACACCTCCATACCCTCCCTGCCTCATCACTCACATAAATCAGCATTTTTCCAACCAAATACCCCCCCAAATCCTGTCTGGAGCCATCAGCGGGGTTCGGGTTCGGCAGGAAGGAGGCCGAGCCTCCGGCATGCCTCACGAGGAAGCTGAAGGTCGCACACGGCATGGGCTGGTGCGGGTGGGGTGCTCCTGCAGCTCAGGATATAATATATATATGCCCGTACGGATACGCGTGTTTATATATGTACACATGTGTATAAATATAGATGCCCCTAAATATAGATGTACATACCTGAAGGAAGGTCAAAAGCTCAGTTACTCCTTCCAGCTGCAGTAGTCAGCCCCATAAAGCACACGGTCTGCACTCACTGACCCACCGTGGGCCCATGGGGACTGTGAGCATCCTTTTGGGATCCAGGGGGTACACGGACCCTGCGGGGAGCTGTCAGATGGTGATTTCCCTTGCGAGCATTTCCGTGAGGCCAAGCGGTGCCCATGCAGTGGAGAGAAAAAAAAAAGCGGGGGGGAAAAAAAAAAGGAAGGCTTGAATCTAAATAAATAAATAACGCTAATAGCTCACTTCCTGGAATAATCCAATTTAATTGCCTTTGGCAGTTGCAGCCCTTCCACACACACACACACCAGCAGCCTCTGAAGGCTGACGCGATGCTACCTAAATTATTCAAGGCTCGGTTACAGAGCAAACTGGAGGCAAACGGAGGGGATAACAGGGTGCTGGTGCGAGCTGCGGTGCCTGGAGAGGAGGGCTCTTGGTTAAAAGTAAGGCAAAACTCTTTAGAAGTGAGCAGGAGCCTCTGCTGGAAAACAGACAGGTGCACTCCAGCAGTTGTCAGAGCAGCACCGAGCTCGACAGCAGCTTTCCCCATTGGCCTGGTGCTTGGTGCGCGCTTGTTGTCCGCCCGCTGCCGGTACCTCAGGAATATTTCCCCCTCCCCGAGTGAGACGTTTGCAATTTCCCTGCCAAAGTAGGAGCACGCCCAGCATCCAGCGAACCGTACAGCTTGCCCCTTCTTATGTACTCAGAGTTGCAGGGCTTGCTTTTGGAGATGGCTGCTACGACGGGGGCTCCGTACCCGATTTTCCACCGCCACCGGCATGCCCAGCACCAGACTGGCAGCCATGCGTGGTTCTTCTACCAGCCAGAGCCCGGAGAGGGCAAGGGAGAGCCTCAACGGGCAGAAAGTGGGCGCTTATCCCGCTCTTGGGAAGGCCAGAGGAGGGAGGCTGAAGAAGGCCCCTCCTCATCCTCGGGGCTGCCCGGGGCCGGAGGAGAGGCAGGAGCCCCGCTAGGTGGCAGTGCCCGCCCGTGAGCGGCCCCGGGAGCATGCGGACATCCCAAAACCACCCCCAGCACCCCCAGCACCGGGAAAACCCCCCTGAGCGGCTGGGAGCTCATTAGGGAGCGCTGAGGAGCCGCGGTAATTAAAGCGCAATTAAGCGCGGAGAGGCGGGGCTGGGCGCGCTCCCGGGATGGACGCGTCCGGCGGGGGCGGAGGTGTGGGAAAAAAGGGAAAAAAGCAAAAAAGAGAAATCAAAATACACTTCAAGGGACAAAAAAGTCCCTCTCGCCCTGGAGAGAGGCTCCCAGCCCCCCAGAGCCCCACACACCCCAGCCGAGCCCCCAGGGCGACCCCCCAGCCCCCCCACCTGCGTACCCGGGGTCTGGGCACCCCCGGGGGGAGAAGGGTCCCGGTGGGGCGAGGTGCGGGGTGGGACGGAGCTATGGGGGCTGGGGGTGTGGGAAGGGCTGGGAAGGAAAAGGGAAGGAGAAAGGGGAGAGGGGAAAATCCAAAAGAACGGAGACAGGAAAAGGGAGAGAGGAAACAGGAAAACGAAAAAGCGAAAAGCAGAGCGGAGAAAGGGGAAAGGAAAGTAAAAAAGGAATAAGTAAGAAAAAAGAAAAAGAAAGAAAAAGAAAAAGAAAAAGAAAAAGAAAAAGAAAAAGAAAAAGAAAAAGAAAAAGAAAAAGAAAAAGAAAAAGAAAAAGAAAAAGAAAAAGAAAAAGAAAAAGAAAAAGAAAAAGAAAAAGAAAAAGAAAAAGAAAAACAGAGAAAGGAGAGATTAAAAGAAAAATAGGAAAGGAAAAGGGAGAAAGAAGAAATTTAAAAAAATAAAAAAAACGGCGAAAGGAAAAAGTAGAAAGGAGAAATCAAAAGAAAAAATAAAGAAGAGAAAACGAGAAAGGAAAGGGGAGAAAAAAAGAGAAAATAGAAATTAAAAGAATAAAGGGAAAAGGAAAAGGAGAAAGGAAAAGGTGAAAAGGAAAAGGAGAAAGGAAAAATGAAAAGAAAACGGAGAAAGGAAAAAGGAAGGAAAGTAAAAAAATGTAACGGAAGGAAGTAATAGAATATTCTTTCTATATATAAAGAAGAATATAAAGACAGTAGAGAGAGAAAAGAGGAAAACGGGAGCAGGGGAAGAGAAAGAAGAAAAGTAAAATGGAGAGAAAATGGAAGGAAAGAAGGAAAGAGAAAGGAAATAAAGAGAAAGAAAAAAGGGGAAAATTTTTTAAAAAAGGAAGAAAGAATGAAAGAAATAAAGAAGAATGAAAGAAAGAAAGAAAAATGAAAGAGAGGAGGAAAGGAAGAATGCGATTCAGACCGAAACGAAGGAGCGGGCAGGCGCGGCAGGACCGAGAGGGGAAGCAGCGAGCGGCGAGCGCGGGGCGGTGCGGGGCAGCCGCGGGGCTGCGGGGGACGAGGACCGGGACCGGGACCGGGACGGGGACCACGACCCCAGCACCACGACCCCAGCACCATCCCCCCACCACCATCACCACCAATCCACCACCACCCCGGCGCCGAGTAACGTGCAGCCGCGTTGAAGAAAATAAAGTCATTTATTGTCAAAGCATCCAACATACCCAGATAAACTATAAAGTTTAATAAATCTTTTCCAGGGGTGCGTGTGGCGGGGAAAGAGGGGATGAAAAGAAACACGGAACTATTGAGACTCCATTTCACGGGCACGAAGTTACACGCGGGGGCGGGCGGCGGGGGTGAAGGGGGCGGCGGGCGGGCGGCGGAGCCCGGTGCAAGCGGAGTCCGGTGTGAACGGACCCAGTGCAAGCGGAGTCCGGTGCAAGAGGACTCGGTGCAAACGGAGCCCGGTGCAAGCGGAGCCCGGCGCAGACGGCGCCCGCCCCGCCGCCCCCCGTAGCTTCATATCTAAAATAAAAATTTACCCTGACATAGAATTATTCTTACACCTAAACCATAAGTGCTCAATAATTTAAGTAGAAACGTATGACAAATGCATCAATATGTTGCAATATATGACATTTTAAACAATGTACTCGTAAGCCGCCGCCTCCGCCGCCCCCCGCCGTGCCCCCCGCCGTGCCCCCCGGCTAGTTGTGCGAGGTCATGTGGCGGGAGAGGTGGTGCCGCTCTCGGAAGGACTCGTTGCAGATCGGGCACTTGAGCTTCTCCTCGCGGCGCCGCTTGACCAGGGGTTCCAGCGCGTACTCCTTCTTGTGGTGGGAGCGCATGTGGTACACCAGGTCCGAGGTCATGCGGAAGGAGGCGTTGCACTTGGCGCACCAGTTCTGCGCCGGCAGGCACAGCGACGTGAACGACGGCGGCAGCAGCGTCAGCGCCGACGGCAGCTGCAGCTGCAGGGGCCCCGCCGCCGCCGCCGCCACCGCCGCCGCCGCCGAGCTCTTGGGCCAGAAGGCGGTGGCGTAGAGGAAGGGGCTCTGCTTGGGCAGCCCCCCGCCGCCCCCCGGGCCGCCCCCCGGGCCGCCCCCGGGGCCGCCGCCGCCTCCCGCCGCCCCCTCGCCGCCGCCGCCGGGCAGCTTGACGGCCAGCGCCTCGGCGGCGTACAGGCGGCCGGGGGCGGCGGAGGAGCCGTCGGGGCACGGCTCGCCCAGGCCGCCCAGCTTCTGGCCCAGCACCAGCGGCGGCCCGTGGGGGAAGGAGCGGGCGGGCTGCGAGAAGGCGCTCTTGCGCTCCTCCGCCCCGCCGGGGCCGCCGCCGGGGCCGCCGCCGAGCTGCGGCACGGTGCTGAAGGCGCTGCTCCGCGCAGGGCTGCCCCCCTCCAGCCGGGCGCCCAGGGGCCCCCCGGAGCCGCGGGGGCACAGCCCCGGCTCCCCGCCGCCGGGCCCGGGCCCCCCCGTGCCCGTCCCCGGGGGAGAAGCGCGCTCCTGGCCCTCCTCGGCCGTGCCGTCGGGCTCGGGGCCGCGGGCCGCCTTCTTCACCTCGACGAAGGCGCTGCGCTTGGCCTCGCCCGTCTCGGGGCTGGGGGGCGCGAAGAGGCGGCCCCCCTCCTCCAGGCCGCAGTAGGAGCCGGCCGCCCGGTACTGCTGCTGCTGCTGCGGGGTGCACACCAGCTCCTCCTTGGGCGCCGACGGCAGCCCCGGCCGCTCCGTCGGGAAGCGGCCCCGCTCCTCTTCTTCGGGGTAGCGCCGCTTCGCCTTGCCCCCGGCCGCCTCGGGGGCGCCGTCGGGGGGCGCCGGCCTCCCCGGGGAGCCTCCGGAGCCGGGGGCGCCGCGGGAGTTTTCCAGCTCCCTCGCCAGGTTGTGGAAGTCCGTGGAGGGCTTGGTGGCGGCGGTGCCGTCGGGGAAGGGGTGGTGGAGCGGCCCGGCCGGCTTGCAGAACTTGGCGGCCTCCGGCTCCTTGCCAGCGGCCTCCTTGCCTCCGGGGGGCTCGGCGGGGCCGGTGCCGGCGCCGTGCAGCCTCTTGGGGCAGCGGAACCGCAGGTGGGCGGCGAAGGGCAGCTCGAACTGGAAGCGCTGGCTGCACTCGGGGCACGCGTAGGGCGGCGAGCCTGAGCGGGGACACGGGAGGACGGGGAGGGGGACACGGGGGGCAGTCAGCGTGGCCGCCCCCTCGGGGCCACGGGGGACGAGGAGGGGAGCTGGGGCCGGGCCCCCCTCCCGGCCCCGCTGTCCCCTCGCCTCCCGCCGTCGGGGAAAGGGACGGAGGGGGAAAACTGGGGGGTCTTGGGGAGGGACACCCACCGTTGGCGCGGGCGGGGGCCCGGGCGGGGCCGAGCAGCAGCAGCTCGGTGAGCTCCTTGCCGTACCACACCAGCAGCTCCTCGTCCTTGGCGATGCGGCGCAGGGAGCGGTAGAAGAGCTGCCCGCTCTTGATGTAGGCCTCCAGGTTCTGCTCCTCACGCTCCCGGGCCGACTGCACCAGCCGCAGCCACATCAGCCCCTCGGCCGAGCCGTTGGCCGCCGACGTGTCCACCTGCAAGGCGCCGCCGTAGGGAGCCAGCCCGCCTCGACGGCGCGCACCGGGCCGAGCCGGGCCGGGCCGGCCCCCGTCGAGAACCGGAGCCCCGGGGGGAGCGAGCCGGCAGCTGCCCCCGAGCCGGGAGCGGAGCTTACCCGAAAGATGTAGGGCACGGTGCGCTTGTCGGTGGATTTGAGGGCGATGAAGGCGATGCTGTCATAGAGCGACGTGTGGCTAAGGACGCAGGGGCCGAAAATGGCATTTTCCGGGATGTCGCAGGTGGTGTAAACGCTGGTGAAAATGTCAGTCAAGCACTGCTGCACCGTCTTGGCGTCCCCGTCCCAAAGCCCCCTCTGCACGCCGGCGTCCTCCATCCCTGCGGGCGGAGAGAGGGGCGAGGCGGGCGCGTTACGGCGGCGCCGGGGGGATAAAAACAAAAGGGTGGGGGAAAAAAAAAAAAAAACACAAAACAAAACACCCTCCCCCCCCCCCAAAAAAAAAAAAGAAGAAAAAAACCACCACAACAACAAAAGGACAAAAAAGAGGTAGTTGTGTTTGCCTTTCGGGGTTTCGATAGGAAAAGCAGCAGCGCTGGAAAAGGAGAAAATAACGGAGGCAAGGAGCTCAGGGGAGGCTGCGCCGTGATTTATGGTTCCGGGGGGAACCGGGGGAGAGAAAACCCCGAGAAAACCCTGAGAAATCCTCCTGCGGACCCCAGCCCCGGCGGGGAGCGGGGCCAGGGGGTTTCGGGGGTCGTCATTGCCGGCGCTGGCATGCCCGCTGCCCTCCCGGGCCGCTCTGCGAGGGGGACGCGTGGCTGCTCATTACCATAATCCGGCACTTTCCCTCCGAGACTTTAATTAAAAGCAGCAAGCAGAGGTAATTATTTTTACCTCGCCGCGGTTATTTATGGAGGAGGGGGAGCCCCGGCTCCCGAGATGCGAGGGGACGGAGCCGGGCGGAGGAGGCGGGGGAAGGAGCCGGGCACCGGGAAATGGGAACCGGGCACCGAGCACCGGCGCTCCCCGCAGGGCTGCGGGTGCCCTTTCCCTTCGCAACCCGATTAGTTTTCATGCCGCCTTCCCCCCGCCCCATCTGCCATCCAATTTGGTCCTTTCGAGGCTGCTCGGGAGCAAGCTGCCCGCTCGTCTCCGCCGCGCGCTCCTCTCCGCCGCCTTCCCCCTCCGTTTTTCGGGGTCCAGCCCCGGCACCCCCCGGCCTTTTCGCCCCCCTCCCGTTGCCAGCCCCCAGCCGGGAAAGGGGGCCGCGGGGGCTCCTTCTCGCCGCCTCCCCGTTGCGGCGCAGCCCGGGGAGGGGGGGGGCGTTATTCCCCGCAACGAAACGAGCGGCGGGCAGCGACCCCCGCCAAACTTTCCTGCAGCCCCCCCCGGCCACCCCCCGGCTGCTCCCCCCCAGCCCCCTCCCGACCCCCCCCGGCCGCTGCCTTTGTCCGGGCCGGGGCCGCTCCCGCAGGGTCTGGGGATGCGGGCAGGGCCGTCCGTGCCCCCCCGGCATCGCTCCCCCCGGCCGGGGGGTACTCACCAGGGAGCGGGGGGGACCCTCCTCGCCCCGGCGAGCGGCACAAAGGCCCCCGCTGCCTCCGGCCTCCTCTGCCTCCGCTGCCGGCGGCCTCAGCGCCGCTCCATGGCCCGGGGAAGGGGAGGGAAGGGTTGGAGGCAGGGCTGGAGCGGGGTGGCGAGCCGAGCAGCCGGCCCCGGTGCAGTGAGCGAGCGGCGGGCAGCCCCACACTTTTTGTTTGCCGCACATAAGCTGCCCAATGACGCGTGACAGCCCACGTCCCCTCCCTTTAACCCCTTCGGGGGCCGCCCGCTCGCTGTCGGCCCGCCTGGCCCTCACCTGGCCCCGCCGAGCGGAGGAAAAGTGGGGGCGATGGGGAGACCCCCCCGCAGCCTCTTCCCAGCGGATGGGGGCAGGGGGCTCCGTCCCCGACTGCTCTCCCCCCGACGGCTCTGCCTCCCGGAGCCGCGGTCCCATAGGGGTAGCGGCCCCCGACGGGGCGGCCCCGGGGTCCCCGGCAGCCCCCGGCCCTCCCCCGGCCCCCCCTGGCCCCCCGGTACCCCCTCTCCGCCCAGCCGGGGAGCTCGGGGAGCCTCGGCCGCTTCCCCCCCTCCCCGCCCGGCGTTTCGGGCTTCAGAAACCACCCAGCGACCGCGAGCGGACGAAACAAAACCCCAAACGCCCCCAAATTAAAATAGAAAATAAAAAGCCCGGGCTGAACAAAAGAAGGCACAAAGCCGTTCCCAGCGGCGAACGGAGCGCTGCTTGCAATCAGAGAGTGGGCTGATGTTTGGCTTTCAAATTCACTTATCCTCGACATAATTACGATTTTCCTTGCATTAGGATTAAAGGCTGCCTGTAATATGCTTTCAACGTTTATCTTATTAATTCAGCAAAACCCAGCGTCTCCCCAAACGGAGACGGACAAAACATTAAAAATACGGGAGTCTGTAAAATTTCTGTAAAATTTGGATCTTAATTCCTGCTTCAGAGGCGGATTTTTTTTCCTTTTTCCCGTTTTTTTCCTCTCTCTCTTATTTTTTCTTTTAAATGCTGCAGCCCTCGCTTTGTGACATAAATTGTCTAATTGTCTCTCATTAGCGGGGGAAAGAAAACGGACATGTTATTTCCATCGGCGACAATTTTAAGGGCCACCACGGCACACCAAGTACTGGGCAGCCGCTGCGACACGGCGTCGGATACCGAAATTCCCCGAGACTAACGAGGACAGCCGGGGCACTTTGGGGCGCTGAGGCAGCCTCGGATGCTGCCAGAAATTGGGTGCCGGGCACGGGTGCCGCTGAGCCTCGCAGAACGATGCCTTTACACGCACACCCCGCTGCCTGTGGGTTCACCTCCCGTTTAGCCACGCTGGGGGAGCGCAGCCGGAGCCCCGCTCGCTGGAGGAGCCCAGAGCCTTTGTCTGGAGCATGGGGAAAAGCCCAAGGGCGACACGAGCAGCGCCGAAACGCAGGGACGTGGGGGCACCCGCTGCGTCTGGCTCACCCAGGGGACTCCCCAGGATTTATGGAGGGGGGGGGCACCATAAAGGATGCTCAGAGCTGCACTGTCCCAGGCTGCGTGGCCAGGAAGCAGCCCCCGGGGGTGCCCACGTGTGGGATTGAACCAAAGCTCTCCCGGTGCCCGGAGAAACACATGTGGAGCTGCTGCCTTCCCCCAGGCAGCCACCGCAGCTAGGCCTCTGGCAGCACAGGCCCTTCCCCGGGGCTCCCTGGAGGGACCCACCGCCCTCGCCCCCCAGCATCTCCCTCCACCCACCAGCCCCTTCTCCCAGTTTCGGGTGCCCCCCACGCCAGTCCCCGGCCTCCTGCAGGATGCAGCTCCATGCCCGGCTGGGGGATGCCACTGGCACCCCGGCTGAACTTCCCCTGAACTTCTTCCTGAGCCAGCACAGGACCTGCTTCCACGTATTAAAGGATATTCAGCAGCGTGCTTCGGATTATTATTTTCTTTTCCCTTAGCTGGCTATGAATTTCTTCTGACTTTGTACCTCACCATTTTGCCTCTCGGCACAGTGTTTCCCTTCCTCGCCCTACCTGGCAGCAGCACTAGGGCTCATATAAACCCCACAAAGCTTTCACCTGGCTTTAGCTTCTCAGGGCAGGGGAGAGGAAAGCGGAGGTACTGAGACCAGCTCCCCATCTCCAGGGGACGCAGGGTCTGGGCATTAGGGTGTCCCCACGGCTGCTCGAGGGGGGTGCGTGACATGCATGGTGCTGAGCCCCTCCAGGGGGTGGCTGCCCCCTGGCCAGGCCTGAGCGAGAGCCCCCCAAAGTTTGGTGGGTGCAGGGAGGAGCAGGGAGAGCACCAGAAGGCAAGACAGACAGAGGGCAGGGCAGACGGAAAGAAGGATGCGGAGGATTTCGGCTCCATCCCTGCCACGGCAGCTCGACGCGGGGTGTGTGAAGGAGCCTGCAACTTGGAAAGATTTATTTTCTCTCGTCATAAATCTCATCCCGTTGTTCCTCTGACCAACCAAGCATGATAAAGTCCTTTTCCATAAAGTATTCAGTATTAAAGCCACAAAGCTCACCCAATCAGTAGCCATCTGCTTCTCCCATAACTGCTGCTCCAGAAGCAGGGAAAAGCAGCCAGAAGAGAAAGGGCACCACTGTTAGGGCTCCGGGACAAATGAGGAGGCGCTGAATAGCGGCCGAAACCTTTAGTTTGCCTTGTATATCTGTATCTATAGAGACAGAGGAAGAAAGGAAGCATTATATTGATACAACAATTGTAAAACAAAAAAAGGAAGAGGCATCTAAAGGGCAATACAGCGGGCAGCGGCGGGCCCCACGTGAAGGGGATGCGAACAGATTTAGAGAAACCTTTAATCGCGCGCCGATCGGAAGACGGAGGAGGCCGGGGAAAAGCCGCGAAGGGGCGGCAGAACATCCTGCCTTCCTCCTCCTCCTCCTCCTCCTGGGCGGCAGGAGGGCAGGCTGCTTGGGGGTGCGGGGATCGGGCCCCGCTCGGGCCCCCCCGGCCGCAGCATCCCCGCGCAGGGTGAAGGCTCCCTTCCTTCCGATGGAGGGCAGGAGAGGAAAGACGAAGGCGAGGATGCTGCCGGCGGCCCCGCCGCCGTCCCGGGCAGCAAACGGCTGCAGGCTGAGGCCGGGGGGGGGAGGGGGGGGGAGACGGCCCCCATTGGGATGGGGCGAGGAGGAAAATCCTTGGCAGCACCACGCGTGGGCTGGGAACCCGGCCGAGGGCAGGCGGGAGGGCTGAGAGGTGCCCACAAAGATGCGCAAGATGCTCATTATTATTATTGTTGTTATTATTTTCCATGCTTTTAGTTTTTTGGGGGGGAGGCAAAGCCCACAGCTGGGAAGCAGCTGCAGCCCCCATTCCCTAGGCAGCCCTGCTGGGGCTCGCCTTCCCCCCGAGACTCTTCCTCACCTCCTTTTCCCTGCGCTTGACCTGGCAGGTGCTGCTGCTGCCACCGTGGTGGCAGGGCTGGCTGAGGGAGCAGCAAGGGGACTCCCTCATCCCTCTTCCCCCCCCCATCAATTCCATAAAATTGCAGCCACTTAATGATGTTTGAATTAGGGACAGCGCTCCCTTCCCAGTGGGACTGTGCAGCACCTTCCTGTCAGAGCTTGATGAGAGCACCCATCGCCCCCCGACACGTTTCTCTCAGTCCCTTTTCTCCCCCTTCCCACTGCGTTAAACCAGCAGGGAATTAGGAGCTTTTCAGCCACAATTATTTGTGCCTTCACATCTGCCCCCTCGCAGGCCTGAGGTGCTCACCATGCCTCACCCGTGTCTCCTAACACGCAGCACCCAGGCCCTGGAGCTGCAGGATTGGGGGGGAAAAAGCACCTTTTACAGCCCCTTCTCACAACAAAACCCCAATTCTTTTTCTCAATGCGAGGCTGCACTTGTTGGCCTGTTGTGCTTGCAGCCATGTTCCCCTTCGTTTCCAAAGTGTTCCTCTCATCACCCATTAAAGCCGTGCTTTCCATCGCTATTTTCGGGCAGTGAGGTGGGAGAGGAGAACACTCCCGCTGCTCCTGCACGTGCTGCTTCTGCTCCCTGAGGGCTTCAAGCACAAAATGAAATGCCGGCCTCGGTACTTTTTGGAACAGAGAGCATCTCTTCGAGCTGCCCCTCCATCCAAAACCACTTCATCTGCAGGGCTCTGTCTCTGAACTCTTTGCTTTAAGCACAAACAAATCTCCTGCTGCAGCCGTACAAAGCCATGTCGCGCTGCCTGATACATTTCTTGGCACGTGCACATCCTAATTCCCAATACTATCATTTCTTTCCTTTTTTTTTTTTTTTTAAGTTTGCTTTTCTTCGGTCGCAATGTATTATGTTTTACTGTATGTATTACTACATGCTGCTTGCACAATGTTTTGCATGATCTAATATTCTTTGTTCAAAACTGCAAAAAAATCTAAATAAAGACTATAGTGTGTCGCATCAGTATAGGCATCAGCTCGCGTTTTCTACGGCATATGGTACTTCAGAAGCCATATGTACCACTGTTTAGTGATTCTGGCAAAGAGGCGCAGAATGGTGAAATCCAACTGCCAGGATTTCTGAAAACAAATATGTAAATGCTCCAGTGCTTTTGTTATTCATAACATACCTCTAACACAGCACATACAATATGCTGTTCATTCTGTAACTAGTATACTACTAAGCTATATTTGCTTCAGTCCTCGTTTTTAAAGATTTCTCTGCTCTGTATGATTCCTCCATCCTTCCCATCCATTAAATGAGCACTTCGAAAAGGGATATTTTTCCTGTTTTATAGGATGCACTTTTGGGGTGGGGGGCATCATATATCCATGCAAGAATTTAACATGGGAACAAAGAAGCGTGTTAGTGCAGCGTCAGCATCGCCTCCTTACAGCCCATGAAACAGAGGCAAGGGAAGGGCTTGGGAACGGGCTCTGGGAAACAATAGCTGCCAGGGAAGGGAGGATTTGGGTTGAAGCATCCCTGGCAGTGCTGCCTCATTGTTCCCTTCCCACCCACAGAAAAGCCCCTGCCCCAAGGACATGCTCTCCCCATCCCCAAAATGGAATTTGGGGCTTGCCCGCTCCACGCAGCCTCGAGCAGAAGCAGGGACCTGTTTGTCTTCTGGTCTGTGCGAGCCAGCAGGGGGTACATGGGCTGTAAACCAAAACTTCTTGTGACAACTTGAGCAATGCCTGGATTAGGAAAGGAGAAAAATCCAGTGCAAAGTAGCAAAAAGTTCCTACAAATCCAACAAGATCTCACAATGCACTGGGAGCTGCCAGCTTTAACTCTTATCCAGGGGTACGGGTTGGCTCTGCCTGTTTTATCAAGGGGGCCACACAAAAACAGGCATCTACTGCATGTGCCAGGTGAGCAGCCCTGGCTGACGGACAGGCAGACATCTCAAGGGTGGTTCAGAGCTCTCCTCTGCCATCTCCATGCCAGCATCACAAGAGCTGGCCTGTTTTTAAGGGAGCAAAGTCTCCATCCGTGGAATAACCCCCTTAGACTTGCTCCCTCTCGTAAACCCCCATCCCCACCACATTGGCTCAGAGGTGGGACACATCCACACAGCACTGGGTCTCCAAAAATGCCCCTTACAGGGGGGTTGTGCTCAGGCCCTCACCTTGCCATGCCACTCACCAGTAGCAGCATTGCCCCAGCCTCACTTCAGGGTCATATTCATCCCCTGCTGGGGTCAGTCATGGGATGCTTGGGCACCCACATCCTGGCTCCTGGTGGTGCCGTCCCCCTCCGCCTCACCTGGAAGCTCCCGTGGGAGCGCAGACGGGCTCCACAGCGGCACGTTTTGGATCCAGCATCCCTGTGAGAAACTTCTGCCGTAATATTTGAGTCCTCAGATGTTCAGCCATTTGCACATACTGCGCGAGCGCCTTATTTGCATAGAATTTGTATTTGTTGGTATTCACATTTGTAGGAGAACGCATACATTAGATTAATGTCATCACAGTTTATGGAGATCATCTGTGCCACAGTAGCAGCTCGAGGCTCTGGCTGCGCTCAGGGCCGCTCAGGGCCCCGCAGTGGCTCCCGGGTGCTTCCACCTCCCAAAAAGGTGTGTCAGGGCCATGAGGGGCTGCAGCAAGCCACAGAGCTGAGCCCCAGCCTGCTCCACATGGGCCATCCCCTACATGCTTTTAGCCTCATTTCGCAGCAAAGAGCCTGGTGCATCACTAGGAGGAACTCACCCCAGTGGCTCGGTGCCTGTATGGGGCCATGCCGACCCAACCTCCTCGCTTCTTCAGTACTCTTTTCTACAAAGCTCCCCTCTCCAGTGCCTGGGGATGCTCAGGGCTCACACCAGGTGCCTCCCTTCCTTCCTTCCACGGGGCTGCTATCGCACACTCCTTGGCTTGCCGTGGCACCTGGGTGCCCGCGCCTGCTCGACAGCTGGAAGCTGTCAGGAGCGATGCTGCTGGCACAGAGTGTTGCTGGGCTCAGTCAGATATTGTTTGCGTGGCAGATGGAAAGCCTCGCAAGAACAGCACCACAGCAACCGAGAGCTCATTTTCTGCGAGGAGATTTTTTTGTTATCGGGCCATGCCTTCATCAGGTGACTCCACATCCCGACAAGAAAGGCTTTGTTAAGACACTCCCATTACCAAAATCATACAGCTAGGCTTTAAAGCTGAGTCACTCCTGGTGCCAGCATCACTTGGGCTTCCCCTGGAAACCATCCAGGCCCCCAGCACACAGAGACACCCCCCTCAAAATACCACTGAGGAGGAAGATGCCACACTTCCTGATGTGGAAGGACGTGGTGACACCGGATGTCAGCCTGCACAAAACCACATCACTTCAGGGACTGCAACACTCACATGGCTCAGCTAGTGAGAGGGACAGGTTCCCAAGGGAAAGATGATGGCTTTACTCAGTTTCCTTTATCAGAACCACCACGCACAGCCCTGTGGTGTGACTGCCTTCTTTACACCACCCTGGAGAGGTTCTCTCCTCCCTCCAAGTACGTGGCACGCCTCAGGATGTTCCCCCAAAACACAGCTATGACCTGCTGCCTATGGGGAAGGTGGAGGAGCTGCCCCAACCCACGCCCAAGTTAAGTGTGAAAGGAAAGAGCTCAGGCTCAGCCATCACAGGGCTATCCCACCAGCCCGCAAAGCCCCATCCCCACTGCGTGCAACCCACACTGAATATGCGGTGAGAACTCCTTTACCACAGCATCATGTCAAAGCTTAATGCTGGTTTTATTAGGCATACATTCATTGAAATTTTACTTCTTACAAGCAAGAGTCATATCTTGAAAAGGACTTAAGATGTTTGAGTGCTTCCATCCTATTTTCCAAGGGATTTATGCACCTAGAAACCTGGAGAACAACTTGGACAGCATATATGAACTCAGGTATTTCTGAAAATGTCCTCAAAACTTCATCAACCTTGTGGCAAGCAGCTCCTTATTTTCCATTGTGCTGGTTCTTACTCTCGACCAACATCTGCCACTATGATTATGATCTCTAATGAGCTTCTAAATCACATCACAGCATTCTGCATTGATGAACTACATTCAGTAACTGTTTCCTTCTGCAAGATGTGAAACACTTCCTACAAGATGCTGAGTGCTCTCAATTCCCACAACACAAAAGGTGAGAAACTGTTTCTTAACATGTCTTATTCAAGGAAACCTGGGGACTTGATGAGATGCATAGGGAGATTTCAGCATGCCAGCTTTACACACAGGAAATCCTCAAGGATTGCACTGCAGGTGGATAAAACAAACATGGAAAAATGCCCCAGAGAAAATGCATGAGTAGCTGCAGACATTGCCTTAGCTAGTGACCCCTTTCAGGTAAGTGAATCCAGGCAGACAACCAAGTGAGCCACAGATATTCAGGGCCCATCTCCCACAGCTGCCACCTTCACCTTTCCACCTTTAGGCTGGACATCAGGAAGAGGTTCTTCACAAAGAGGGTGGTGACACACTGGAACAGACTCTCCAGTGAAGTAGTCACTGCACCAAGCCTGTCTGAATTTAAGAGGCGATTGAACCGTGCACTTAGTCACATGGTCGAAAATTTTGGGTAGACCTGTGCAGTGCCAGGAGTTGGACTTGATGATCCTCGCGGGTCCCTTCCAACTTGGGATATTCTATGATTCCCCATCAGGATGGGTTGAGTTGGGGGACTGCACACATACTCAGTCCTGGCTCAGAAGAAAGAGGAGGGAAAAACATTTTTTTTTTTTTTGACAGGATGTGATGTATGCAATTTTTCACAGGGTAGGGACTAAGGTGATGACTCCTCATGGAGGACTCAGCTTGGTCTTTCCCCTCCGTTCATCAAGGTCCCTGTGGTTCATGAGAGGAAATGTCAGGAAGGTTTGGTTTATAGCCATGACTTCATGGGGATATTCTTTATTTCCTGCAGATAAGGACACGTACAGCTAATGTCTGCTGCTGAGCAGTTGCCACATCACTCTGAGTAGCTGTGCTGCCCTCATAGCCTGCCTTCTGCATCACATCTGCCATGTGATGCAGGATCCATCGGGATGAAGCGTGCTGTGCAAGGTAGAGGTGGGAGTTCTCCACCACCATGCTGCTCATGGCACAGCTGGGCTGCTGAACATTACTGTGCTGGCAGCAGGCATCCCACTAAACACATGCACCTGCTTTGCTCCAGTCCAAGCATGAGCCAGGGTCTGCTGTCTGCAGAAGCATTTCAGCCCATCCCAAAGCTGACACCCACTTTTGGTCAGGTACAACACATCTCAGTCTTCCCCATTGCCCAGGAAGACTAACTCACTACGGGTGCCGAGCATCTAGGACACGTCCAGTTCAGCAAGATGAAGCCATCCTCCACTCTTCAGCCCATGGGGATGCATGATGCGCCTCTCCCAGGCAAACCCTGCGGAGCTGATGGTCTGTTCACTTAGCTTCAGCCTTTGCTTAGTATGACAGAACTTCATAAAAGAGCAATATGGATGCTGAAAACAGGTGTAAAAAAGCTGCAGGGTCTCCCTGACACAGGTAAAAATCGCTGTGGTCAGTGTAACAAGGTGTTACAGGACAAGGTGTTACAGTGTAACAGGACAACTGAGACAACAGAACAGACCACCCATCCCACGTGAACCCTGTTCAACTCTTAACACCCTCCTGCTCCCGCCCCAGGTGTGAGGCCCCCGTTTCTTCAGGTCTGTGCACACCCAGCACCTCTGAGTACCCACCACCATGACACATCACTGGGGCTGCAGACACCTCCAAGGGTTTTCACCAGGTCAGAAGCAGGAAAGCCTAAATGAGCAAATAGAAACACAAGGAGAAAAAAAAAAGGCAATGCTCCCAAGCAGCAAGGGCAGGGCACACACACCATGACATGCCAGTGCCGCGAGGCATCTCTGCTTACACCTGGGTGCACAGCCCAGGTGAGAGCCCTGTGACTCAGCACCACCCCAGGAAGTGAGTTACAAGCACGTTAAAGCCCATCTTGTTTGCACAGCCTCAGCACGGACCAAAGCACCTCCCAGTCTCAGGGTGATTCATGAAAAAATGTTCTTTGCTACACTGGTCTTGTAACAAAGAGGGAAAGCTGCTCCCATGCAGAAACTGACAGGCACCTCTCAGCGTGGCCAGGGGATACAGTGATATGGATCAAAAGAAGCAACAACATGACCAGAAGGCAGACAGAAGGCTCTGAGTGAAGTGATGGGTACACCTGCTCATCCCTGGCTGAAGAAACACCACCCTTCCTGCCCACAGCAAATACTTGTATTCACTGATCTGCCAGCATGACCTCTCCAAGTGGGATCTGGATTCCCAGGCGGCATTGCTCCACTCCTATCTATCGTAACTACACAGTCATAGGAAAAAACAACTTCCTCAATTACAGAGGACAGTGCATATTAACGCCACCCACTATACTGACCGATCTGACTTTCTCAAAGCTGAGGAGACAGCAGTCTAGAGCCCTGAAAAATTAAGTCCACTTAGGGCAAGTCCCAACCATCTCCCTCCCATCTGAAGACCAGCAGGGTACCACCAACACTCACTTCTCCTCCTGACAGCCAGGGAGCTGCCGCAGGAGCAGCCAGCATCGCTCCCACAGCAAAAGCCCCTGACCCAGCTGAAAAAGGCTCTCACAAGCCCGCTTCCTTCCCAGCCGCCTGCTGACAGTGGATGCAAAGGAAAGACTGACCACAGTAGAAACCCCAGCCTCTTTCGTAACCTTTGGTTTTCCTCAGGCACCTCCTTTACAAGGTTTGACTGCAGCTTCACACAAGCTAACAGACTCCTGGTTTCACTGAAAGAAATTCATTAACCTGAAAACAGTCCAGGCAGCACCATGACCAGGTTCACAATTACATGCTTCGGCCATACTTTTAAATGCCCCGAACTCCCCTAATCATTCAGGTAGGAGAAGGCCTTACACCACTGCTAGTCAAGCCTCCTGCTCTAAATGCAATAAATGCCAAATTCAGACCCAAACTCTGGACTTGGGCCACTCAAACCTCAAACACATCCAAGGATGCAGATGGCACAGCCACTGTCCTGTCCCCACAGCAACCAGCCACTCCAGAGCTTCATGCCATGGCGCTTTTCCTCCTGCTTGCTATCAGGGCAGGGCAAGCAGTCTGGAGACCTGCATCAGAGAATAGGGGAGGAGCCCAGGCTGGAGCCACCACCCCTCCTCTCCTGTTCCATGGGATGCCAGCTCTTACCTACAAGCAGCGTTCCATAAAACCTCCACAAAAGGTCCAGCATCTCCCTGTTTGCTCCTCCAGGTGCTACACAGCCCAACCTCCTCCTCCTGCAGCTCTCTCCCCATTGCCTCGACCACCACAGTGTCACATCCATCCCACACAAGGTCTTCCTCGGGGTAGCCTGAGTCGCTCCAGCAGCAGCCTCTCCCCCTGCTGCAGGGGCAGCCAATGCCACCACCAGCTGAGCTCCAGGAGCGTGGCTCTCTCCCCCTACCTGCAGCACACCCCAGTGATGACACCCAGGTGCTCACATTTGGACCCTTATAACGACAGACCTGCAACCAGGCAACAGCCAGCAGCTGTTACAGGCTGCAGGTGTCCCCAGCAGCAAGCGAGAGAAGGGACCTCCATGCAAGGACAGCAGGCTCTGGATGAAAAGACAAATGAGCAAACCCTACAAGGGGCTGCAGGGGGCAGGAAGGGGAGAAATCATGAAAGAAAAAAAAAAAAAAGTAATGCCAAACAAATGCAAGATGCTTTCATAAAACTGCATGTGAGAAAAAAAAATAAAATCAGAAAGTCCCTTCCAACCCTTTCAAAGCCCCTGCTTGCACAGGGTGTTTTGGCACGTCGTGTTACAACACCGACCTGCAAAGCATCGCTTGCAAGTGCAGCGTGCCCCTGCGATGGGTCTGGCATCAGCTCACCTGCACTGGCCCATGTTTTTGAGGAGACACACAGGACTCTGGCAGCACACAGTGCTCGCACAGGGCTGAATTTCCCAAATGTGGGTGGTGGGTGAAGGGTTTCTGCGTGCGGGCTGCCTGGCGCTGCCCGCCGCTGGCGCTCAGCACAGGGCTCTCCGTGACTGCAGCTCGACGGTGATTGCATGCCGGAAGAGCGTTGCACAGATGACTTCACGAAACAAAATTAGGAGTCATACATAAGAGAGGACATTGCCACAGCTCTGGCGTAATTAGGAGCCATCATCATCAAGCACAGGAAATTGGCACATCTGCTTTTTCAGGCTGTTGGTCCGACGGTGGCTCGCGCGCGGTGTCAGGGGGAGCTCTGCTGCAGCCTGCGAGCCCTGCAAAGCTGTCTTTGCACAAATATTTACACAACCCCCTCCCTGAAACAGCAGTATAAGCAGTTCTTCCATCATTTATCCTCCCAGTTGTTATTTTCCCTTTCTCTCCCTAGGCCCTAGAAGGGAACATTGACTTGACAGTGTCATGTTCTCTTTCTCCTCTTCAGCCCCGAAGAGGTCAGGCTAGATAAACACCAGTCACTTGTTAACCAGGATAACCCCGAACAGAACAAAAGTTACATTCTTGTCTGGATGCTCCGCAGAAGGGGCTTGCTCCTTCCCCCTAGCGTCAAGTGACAGAACCATAGCAAATTGGGTGGCCACAGAATCAAGACACTTCATTTTTTCTTTTCTTTTCTTTTCTCTCCCTTTGGGTACCTACCCGGGGATCTGTAGGATCCCATCCTTTGATGGGATACACCCAGCTCTTCTCATGGAGAACTGCTGCCTGCTTCGTTCCCCGTCTCCTCCAGCTGTGCCGTTGTTTCCCGAGAAGACCAAACAGGGTCACTGCAACCCTAGAGTTGTGCTGAAATCCCATCTGAAGTGATCCTTTGGTGCTGCTCCAAGCCAGCGGCTGCTTCCGGCACTGAGTTTGATGTTTTCCATCACGTGTTTTTTTTTTTTTTTTTTGCTCTCCCAGGCCAGGGCTGACTTATTTTTACTCTGTGATGGTTTGCACCAGGACAACACACCTTTCCATCTTTCTTCTCAGTCCCTCTGCTCGCCTGAGTGTAGTGGGAACAAAGGTGCCGTGTGTCCCAGTGCAGTGACAGCCAGCAGAGCATCGTGCTGAAAAACAGGAGAGCTTCTCTGCCTTTGCTGAGACCAGGAACATGCACCGATTACCATCCCTGGCTCACCTGGGCAGCTAGAGGCCCCATGTGCAGATATTAGTTGCAGAGCTCTGTTCTCACATGTACAGTGTCTCTTATCCACTGTATTGGTAACATTCAGATTTCCTAGTTTTCAGAGTTTAAAGTTGTTGTTATTGTTGTTTTTCCTGTGTTTTTCAGTGTACTTTCGGTGGGTATCGCAAATGGTTTCGTTATGTCGGAAAGGAATGATTATTCAGGAATTCTGAGCTTGCATAATTCCCAGATTTGTCTAGACAGATATTTTCCATCTGGATGATACATGCAACACCGCACTAACATGAGTTCCTGTGTTACTTAATGCTGTCCTTTTTATTTATTCATTTATACACTAGCGTGCAGAACGCACACAGACCACTGGGCTACATCTGTATGGGGGAAAAAGAATTTGTTTGGCTAATCCTCCAGCAGGCAGCTCCGCTGTGACTACCCTGGATTGTATAAGTGCTGGACTCGCAGTGGCTTCTCTTTCGCTTTGCAAAGAATGAGACATGTTGTCGGCCCGCGGTGGGACAGCATTTCCTACGAGCTCAAGGCTTTGCACCGGTGTTGCCCCTGCGCTTCAGCTCATGCAGCTCGAAGTGCCTGGGAGAGCCCCCGACCGTGGCAGAGTGACAAGTCCGGACCTCCATCAGAAAGTATATTTGATTAATCAGAATTGCAGCCACACACACACAAGTTTAATCTTTCCCAGATCAAATTTTGGCAGTCATTGAGTGTCCTGCAGAAAGCAGCTCTGTCTCACAGAGGTTGTGATCGAATTTTGGCAGTCATTGAGTGTCCTACAGAAAGCAGCTCTGTCTCACAGAGGTTGTGCCGAGATTCCCTGCTCCAGAATTGAGCTTAATGAGCAGCAAAGTCCTGCCCACCCTTTGTCGCCTATAGGGAAGGCAGTGTGCGGGGTCACCAACCCTCTGCTTGACTACAGCAGAGCCCAATGGCCCTCTCCCCTCCCGCTGGGCTCACCTCCCCATGGTGAATTATTTCCCACCATGGGAAATGCTTCTGAAACACGCCAAGCTCGGTTCGGCACAAACACGGCTCACGTGAGGTCTTCCCAAGCAGTGTGGGGCAAAGAGAATGTGTGGGTGGGTGGACAGTAAGGGAGAACACACGGGGAACCTGTTTGCAAGTGCTGAGGAAAAATAAAGTGGAAGAAGCAGCGCACAGAACAAACAGGTGGCTCGCCTGGTGTCAGTACAGAGGTCTCCTGGTGCTGCCCAGAGCATCAGGGACCTCTCCCTGTTGCTACATCACCTTCTCCTCCACCTTGGCATGGGACTGAACTCCCGTCCAGCTCCCTGGGTATCAGCACGGATCTCCCCTGGCACCGGAGGCGGCAGCAGGAGGCTCCAGCTGAAGCCCTGTCTCCACGAGCCTGTTTTTTCTGGCGGCTCTGTATATAAACAGTTGTCTGGACAGCCACATTCTTCTGCTCTGCACTCCCTGCCCGAGTATTTGCATAGTGAGAAATGCGACAGGGTGAAGCACCCGAGCTGATTTTGCTCAGCCCCTAAGGGTTCCTGTCGTGGTGGAGGGGAAGGGAAAGAGGCAGGAGAGACACAATGGTCTGATGAGTTCTGAGGATTGGGCGAGGAGGCCACATAAATCCAAATAAAGCCAAGGACATGTAAATATCCACAGGCTACTACCCTGTGCTTCCCTGCCTATCTCTGTCTCATCTAACCCTTCCAGCAAAACAGGCATGATTTATCTGCAACTTCAGCAGAAACCACAGACCAAAAGAGGAATTCACACACTTGGAAACTGGGAAAGAGCAAACCCTGGCTGTCACACACCTCTGACTGGCAGGGTCGGTCTCTCTGCGAGCAGCTGGTCACATGCAGCCAAAGTAAAATTTCCAACAGCTGGATAATGTGACACACACTGCCGCGGCTCAGGGCGGGCTCATGCAGGTCTGGAGGCTGAAGCTCAGCCTTGTTTTTGTGACCCTCACCACGTCGTGCTGGATTCGAGGCATCCGCAGAGAGAGGGAGAGGCCAGCACTGCTCGGCCTTTCTTAAATGTAGCGGATTTGCAGCCTTTGCTTTTGCTGAGTCTTTGGCAAAGCACAGGTGGCTCAGCCCTTAATCTTCTGTGTTTTGAACATTCACGGGAACTGTAAAATGCAGCTTACTTGCCCTTTAGCCTTGCTAGCTCCGAAACATGAGAACTTCATGAGCCAGACCTTCGGCTGATGTAAATCACTGTTGGTCCACGGACTTTGGTGAAATTTCCAGCTTACATCACACCGGGGCTCAGGTGTGATGTCAGACAGCATTCTGACACGGCCGTGTCAGGGCAGAGCACCATGCCCACGAGGATGATCTCCATCAAGCCACCTCTGATTGCAGCTTTCCCAGTTCCTCTTGCAGAGGGAAGAGGCTTCAGGTCCCTTTTGGAGCAGGCCATGTGCCTGATTCACCTGCGAGGCCTGTGAGAGGCACACGATCCTTGTTAGGTCACTGTCTCAGTTAAAAACATCAATAAAGTGGTTGTGCTCATGCAGATGAAGGTTCTGGTCACAAAGCTGCTCCAGTGCAGTACAGGGTGGGACTTGATTCTAGGAACATGTAACTTCTGTAGCTCACACTTTTTTCTCAGGCTCTGTTCAATCCTGCTATTTTGACTTCCTCTTGTGGATTAGCCCCAGTAGGCAGCCACACCACACCGCTGCTCACTTCCTTCCCCCCTAAGCGGATGGAGGAACAAGAGAGGAAGGGCAAAAGCAAGAAAACGTGGGCTCAGATTAAATTCGTGAGGGAAACGTGGAAGAAGAGAAAAAGAAAATAAAGACAAGTGATGCAAATGCAACCACTCACCACCTCCCAAGGGTAGAGGGATGCCCAGCCAGTTCCCAAGCAAAGGACAGTAAGCGTCCCTAACTCCTCTCTTTTCGCTTTTTATTGCCGAGTGTAACACTGTTTGGCATGGAACATCTTTTTGGTTAGTTCGGGCCCTCTGCCTGCTTGTGTCCCCTACCAGTCTCTGCATTCCTCATGTCACTCTTTCTGTAGGGAATCGTACTCATTTAAAGACCAAGGTTGTTCCTACGTCTGCAGCAGGGAAACAAAAAATACTTGTTTGATCTCACAGTAGTGGAACTGTGTTGTGATCCATTTTAGCAAGAAAAGACTTTAGAATTCTGTGCAGAGTCCTGTCGTTCCAACAATCAATTCAGCGTGGGAAACCTGTTTGTTAGAAGTGACAAGGAGAAGATGGATGTTAGAGATATCAACTTTGCCAGCTTATCGCTGCTGTGACTGACATAGGATTCTTCTTGTATTTTGTCATGCATGAACAAGAAAGATGTCGACTCAGAGATGGAGGCTCCATGAGGATAACAAATATCAGTCCACCACACTGCAAGTTTTTCTCACCCAGCAAGCCAGCTGGATTCTCCCAAGCCGTGTGCCAGCCTTTATACCCGCAGTAAAGCAGAGGTCCTGTCACAGAAGCTTGCAGTACGATGTGCTTCTCTAATAGGGACGCAGCTCGAGGTCACGGTCACGCTCGGGTGCGCTCCCAGCAGCCCTGAAACGCAGGCCAGGCGCACTTGGCTGCAGCACCCCTCTTACACGTCTGAAGAGGTTAATTCCCCCCTGTCCCATCTGTGTTCCCTGCGTACCAGGCCTCCTGCAACCCCATAAAACATTAACTTAATAAAAGCCACGATGACGTGACAGCTTACTGCCAGTCACAAACTCATATTGATTCCTGAATAATTCATTTGGCAGAGGATGGGAAAGAAAAAGGTAATGTATGGGGGATTTTTGTCTTGGTAAACCGCTCACCCTGTGGCCAGTGCCACCACAAGCCATTTGTTTCAGGAGACTGTCCAATTCTGAAGGAAATTTGTATTTTCTTGTAAGGCATTGGGCACCTCTGACCCATGTTTTATCTTGCCACAGTTGGACAACCTTACTGATTTATTGCTCCCATGATTGATATCATGGCAGGAGACACATTTTTGGTAAATCTGAGAGCTCTAGGACATATTACTTGGCTAGAAAAATGTAGCTTAATGCATGGTGAGGAAGAATGCCCAGCCTAGCCCTAAACCTGAAGTCTCCTGAGTTCTCTGGCGCTGGAGAGCCCCGCACCTTCAGCTTCCCTGCATCATAGCTGTGAATGCAGCCCACTGGAAATTAAAGCCGCTCGTATCAGATGCTGTTAAAACAAAATGGTGAACAAAAGAATAACCAACTTTATTTGAAATCCTGTCAATCACTCATCACATAGTGCTTGTGGCAAAAACTCCGTACAGGAAACAAAGAACTAGAGGCTAGACATTTATTTTTAACTTGGGAGATAATTTGGTCTATGCAGCTCGTGGCTAGAATTTTTCATCAGAGAAAATTCACGCATCTTTTTATCCTTCAGATAATATTTTAAGATTATAAAGCATATTTGAACTTCCTGCGAAAACCTGAGGCCCCAGATGGCAAACTCTGAAGAGATAATATTCTTGCAGCATAAAGTGACGCTTTCTACAGTGCCTCATGTTCACTGCGAAGGATCCAGCTTATGCTTCAAACCAAATGCTTGCTCTATATTTAGCATGGCAAAGTCTATTGTGAAGCGGTGCAGTTTGGTGGTTACCACGTGCGCAGTCCCAGAGCAACAGTTTGGGTCTATCGGAGCTGGTTTCTGAAACGAGAAAATGGTTAACGCGCACGGATGTAACACGACTTGGAACAGCCTTTGGTTGATTCGGGGGAAAAAAAAGAACTTGAGTGGTCTTTGAACTGGCAAAGAACGCTAGGATGAGTGCCTACAAAGGGAAGTAGTGATCTAAAAATAATAACAATAGTTTAAAAAGACGCAACGTGAGGAGGCTGGTGGTTCAGTCTGCTCAGAGGGCGGCAGGCTCGCACAGGCTGCGGTCCCAGCGTTCAGGGGGCTGTCGGCGGGCAGCACGCCAGGCTCGGGGAGCCCCGGCTGTGCCTCGCTTCTGAGTTTGCACCGCCCGCGGGGACTCCAAGCCCCGTGGCGTGTCGCAATCGCCTCGCTCGGCTCTCGGCGGCTCTCAAACTTGCCTCAGAAAGCCGGCGGGACGAAAACCCAGGCAGGGCAGCGGCTGAGGGGAGGGCACGGCACGGCCGAGCCGGGCTGGCACCCCGTCAGGCGGGGAGGCGCCTGTGGCGGAGCCGGGTCGCCCTGGTCGGGGCTGCGGGTGGCCAACGGGGCCGGGGGGGGGCGGCGAGGGAGGCGGGCCGAGCCCGCCCGGCCCCGGCCCCCGCCTCAGGCGCCGCCGCTGACGAGCGGGGAAGGGCCGGGCCGGGCCGGGCCGGGCGAGCGGCGGCGGCGGGCGAGGGGCGGCCACTCGAGCAGCGCCCGCGCCCGCTGAGCGGCAGCACGGCCGCGCCGGGCCCCCGCGTCCCCTCGCCGCCGCCCCGAGGCCCCATGGCGGGGCCCGCTCTGCCAACGCCGCCTCCGCCGCTCTCGTTGCCGCCGCTGCTGCTGCTGCTGCTGCTCCCGCTGCCGCCCGCCGCTGCCGCCCCGGCCCCGGAGCAGCCGTCGTGCCACGGCGCCTTCGACATGTACTTCGTGCTGGACAAGTAAGGGCTGCGCGGGGGCTGAGGGGGCGGCGAACGGCCGCCACGCGGGGCTAACGGTCGCCTCACCGGGCTAACTGCCCCCACACGGGGCTCGCCGCCCCGGCCGGACTAACGGTCCCCACACGGGGCTCGCCTCATCGTGCTAACGGTCCCCGCACCGCGCTCAACGGCCGCCGCACCGGGCTAACGGTCGCCGCAGCGGCGAGTGGGCAGCGTTGTGTTTTTTTTTTTTTTTTTTTTTTTTTAATTTTTGTTTTTGTGAGGTAAAAAGGCGTTTTCTGAGTAAAATAGTGCCGGCGGTGGCCGTTTTTTGGGCAGCTGCCGCCCCTCCCCCGCGGCAGCTGCCGGCGGTGTTTGTGGCGGGGAAGTTTGCGGCGGCCGGGCTCGGCTGCTGCTCGCTGCCCCGCCGGGAAACGGCCCCAGAACCGCCCCCGGGAACCTCCGGGGGGTCCTGAGGGGAGCAAACAGTCCTGGGGGGGCTGGATCTCGCTGGAAATGCCCCCTTCCTCCCCCCCCTTTCCGTAACTCAGGCCTACAACTCACACGCTTCTGGTTTTCTTTCCAGGTCTGGGAGCGTAGCACAGAACTGGCACGAGATATTTGATTTTGTGCATCAACTGACGGAAAGATTTGTGAGGTGCGTTTTGTTCCTTGCAGTGTCTCTAATTCTGGGATAGCTTGAGAAAGCCCACGTTTTTGTAAGCTCGGTAAATCCCTCTCACAAACATGTTAAGAGTTTGGCTTCTAATGCCCTGATTGCGAGAAAATATTGGAAACTTTCCCTTAATTTTCTCATGTTTGGAACTCAGTAAAAAGGCGATAGTAAGCATCTTTAAACACTTAAGACTCTCAAAGTACTTTTAGGGGTGAATTCCTCTTTTTCCGCCCTTATTTTTCCCTGAACCACAGGGAAATACTTCTCATACATATTTTTCCCAGAACCACAGGGAGATACTTCTCATACAGCATTTCATGTATACTGCTTTTAGAGATCTAGATAAAGATGGCAATCTGATTACACCTCTGTGTGTACGTAAGTGTGTGGCGCAGGTGAAAAATGGGTTACAAGAAAAAGTATCTTTCAAGCTCAGAAAAATATACAGGAAGTTTATGCCTTGGTAACGGTGTATGTGTCATATGTACATGTAATCAACTTTATGTTTAACTGGCTCGCGGTACTGTCTGGCAAGTAGTGGTGCTGCAGAAATGGCTGTTGTAAACACTGGCTAACTGTACAAACAGCTGAGGGTGACTGGGATGTAGCATCCTGCTTTAAAAAAAAAAAAAAAAGAAGAGTGAAACAAAGAAAACCTCCAAAAATACAGAGACAGATGTGGCAGTTTTTGCTCTGGAAAAAGAAATTCAGCAAGCACTTATAATCTTGGCTTGCTAATAATAAGGGGATACAAATAGGCTTGCATAATTTAATACAGTGCCTACATCCATCACCTGTAAAGCAAGTTTTATGTTAAACAAATGGCTTACATGAGCTTCTGAAAGTTATTTTGTAAAGTTTCTAAGAAAAAGAGAGCCTGGGGACACTGTAGCACCACTTCTTTTTCAACAAGAACTGAAAAATACATTTGTCTCCATTAAAAGAGTGGTGCTTGTCTGGTGTAAATCCTTCCATTCACCATCTTCTGCAGCCAAATTAGAATGCCCTCTGCAACAGTTGTTGTGTAGTGGTCTGGCTGCATTATCTAAAATAATTTAGTTGGTAAGTTACTGCGCTGACCTTACACACCGAAGGAGTGTTAACAACAGTGCAGAGGCAGACAACCTAACCTAAGAGCATCTGACCTGGTGTCTGGCTGCTGGACGCTCAAGCTTACGTGGCACTAAGCCTTCACAGCAGGACCATCCATCATTTAGCTCCTGTGGGAGCCTGAGCAGTTCATGCTGTGCCCTCTGAGGGCTGATATGGCCTTTGTGCCCCCTTCAGGCCTCAGTACACTTTTAAACAGGGTACAGAGTCGACCCTGCCCTTTCTTAAATTGAAGAGAACAGGTGTGGGCAGAACCACAGGGAACCATTCGGTAGCAGGTTGCTTCGGTCCGCAGCTAAAGTTTTCACCTGAAGAATTAATTCACAGCTGTGTGACCTGTGTGCATCTGCTCGCCAGTTTGGCTCATCTGTTGCATGCGTGTTTCAGTAATAGCTCTGTTCCTGCCCTCCTCCATCATCCCGGAGTCCAAGTGCTGGGAACACAAAACAGAAATGGGGTGTCCTGAGAAGAGGACAGATTCATGGTTAGTTAGAGGACAGTTCAAGTTAGTTAAGTGGTAACTTTGAGGTTTTTACTTGTAGAGGGTTGCATCTCAAAGAGGGAAGTCTCGCATTGCTTGGGCTAGATAGATAGTGATCTAATTCAGAGGTGGGGATTTCAGCTGTTTGTTTGGCAGCTGCTTGTGGCAACTAAAACAACTGATAAACCCACAACTTAGATTATAATTGCATTTAGAGCATTTCAGATTATTTTTTTGTATTCAGTACCTTAATAGACTACAAGACTGGATCTTAAATCCAAGTTCTGAGTGGCCAAAGGTTTTCCCAGAACTTTTATTTCTGTGATGTCAATAATTTTAAGTTGCATCACTGACACAAAATAACTGAAAATGTATAGTCATTTATCTTTACAAGTGTTGTCTTTACTAATATTAACCCAATAAATCAGTGCTGATACACATATATCATGAATTATAAAATTTACCAAATATCTTGTCATGAATAAAAATTCAAGGCAGGTAGGACGGATGTTAAAACTTACCTTAGGAAAGTTACTGTCTTGGCCTTCCAGAACATCAGTTCTTAAGAGATGTATTTTTCCACTGATAGTTGGAGCTAACTCCTCTTAATCTTACTAAGAGACAGGTGGGCTTCTCAAAAAAAAAAAAAAAAGATATAATTCCTTATTAAAAGTAATTTCTTACAGTATTGCTTTGTACAATGACATTTCCCTGGATGATTTTACAGAGGTTGATCACAAGTGGCACAACTCTGTCAGAGACAAACACACTAATTCTGAAAGAGTTTGTCATGCCACTTCACTAGAGCTGAAAAAGCCAGACAGTACTGCTGCTTTGATTCTGGTGATTTTATGACCTAAAAGCGTAGTTGGAAATATACTTTGTGTTGAGATCAAACTTTAAGAAGGGGTAACTAACTTGTCATGTGTCCATGTTTACTGCCCCGGAGCAAGAGCACTTTGTGAGCGCATGGCCCTAACTCGTTTTTACACCAGTGAGTGATGATGAAAACACAACTTTTATACTTTGGTAGAAAACAATCTATGAATTTCACATTCAGTTGGGTCACACGGGTTCTTAACTCGTAAGTTCAGCATGTGTTGATTTGGAGTTCAGTCAGGAAGAAAAGAAAAATAATTCTAATTCTGCTACTTCATTCTCAATGCATGCCTGGAAAAGGAAGTGAGATCGGCAGAAACCCTTCAATTCCTTTCTCATTCTTATTTTCTAGTTCTAAAGTTGTTCTTTGGAAGTTAGGGGATAAAGACAATAGTAATAAATGAATACATGAATGGAATGCTGTGCATGTGTACATTTCATTTGTCTAAACTGTTGTTTTTTTTCTTCTCTTTCCCCTTTTAAAAGCCCCAAGATGAGATTATCGTTTATCGTGTTTTCCTCCCAGGCACAAGTCATTATGCCATTAACTGGAGACAGGTTAGTGCACTGCTTTTTTAATTCCCCTCTCCCTCTCCCCACCAAGGGCTCTTATTAAATCAGAGGAACAGTAACAGATACTGAACAATAACCGATACCTTTAAGTGGTGGTCAGTCACGTGGCCTCGGTGTAGAGATGGATTTAACTTTGTGAACATCTCAATGGAGAGCCTAGTAAAAGGGAAAAGGAGAGGGATGAGAAAAATTCTTGATGTGAATTCTGCTGCTGCTTTGCACACCAACTACGAGTTGCTGGTTTTTCATCTCTTGCATGACTCTGCACCTTCCTTGACACAACAGGAGAAATGATTTTTGCTTGTACTTTTGTAAAGCAAGGTCTTTAGATAAAAGTTTTCAGTGTTTATGTCCAGGTAAAGCACACAATAGTAAATAAATGTTTCCCATTATCTCATATTGTGTATGTTCTAATTATGACTTCAAAAAAAGTTTTAGATGGTAGAGTTTGTGCCACTTGAAAGGTTAGAGATCTTTGTGACACCATGGCATGTCTTGCGGTACCTGAGCTCTTCCTTTCTGTTGATGTTTTTAAGGGCAATGGAATGCAAGGCTACTCACTCTGATTTCAAGAGGAAGTGATGATTAGCAGCTACGACAGGTCAGGGATAGGTGATGGGGAAACAGCAGCAAAAAAATCAGGTAGAGGAGAGATTGTTGCAAAATTAACTACTGAAACCACAGGAACTGGAAACCATATTGTGGAATCCCTTGTTTCAGCAGAGGACAGTTGCAGTGCCCTCAAATCACCTGAGTCCTTCAGAAATCCTTTCAGCCCTGTCAAAACAACACACCCTAACTGTCTCCCTTCTGTCCAGAAGCCAAGCGCTATAAACAACTTTTTGGATTTGGAACATTTGGATAAATCATTTACAAATCATATTAATGAACTGTGGCAGGGTGGAAGTGAGGTAGTCCTTCCGTTCTGTTTCCTGTAGTGCAACTGATACAAAACATGATCTGTCATTTTCATTCAGGTTGGTGGTGTTTTGTTTTTTTTAGTAAAGGATACATAATAGCAAGTACAACACTGAAGAGAAGTGACCTTGGCAACAGACAAATGTCTCGCCCTATAGAAAAGGAGGCTGACATTCTAGAAGTAGGCTGTCTGAGGACACAGTTCTAAGCCCCTACCTGTTAAAGCACTTCAAAAAGTGGTCTGACTTGAGAACAGCTAAGTGCTCACGCCCCGGCCTGCACTTGGATGCTGGAGCTGCTCTCTGCAGGGGGAGACAAGGTTATAAGCCATTTTACCAGATGGCTTGAGAGAGGTCAGAAGAGGACATTTAAGCCTGTTCCAAGGACTGCTCAAGTCAATGAGACCCTTTCTCTTGATTTCAATAGGCTCTTAATCGCTGTCAGTAGTCTATTCCTTATCAAACTCAGAGTCAGCATTGATACCACACAGAGCACTTGGGCAGAGCTCTGGAATTGTGCCACAGGAGCACAAGTGCCTTTTTTATCGTTGCGTGCCCGTGGCACGCTTCAGGCTGTGGAAAGAACCGAGTTTTTCTCAGAAACCTAGTTTAAAGCATAGAAAGAACCCATTTATGCTCTTGTGGGTTCCTCTTTAGGACTTTTCTTAAATACAAGGTTTGCCAATTGTTTTGCGCATGTTTAGGAGGAATTAAAAGGAAGGTGGAGGGGAGACAGCAGTAACTGTGACCTGACCCTATCTACATGAGTAAGAATGGATAGATAGAGCTGGAACAGCTGTTACTTTAAATATTGAAGAAGTCAACAGTTAAAAATGACTTACAATTTTAATTCCCATTGTTCTGAACAGGAGGTGAGCAGGCTAAGTACAGCGCAGTATCAGGGATGGGTGTGCGTGATTATGGGATGTTCCAGCCATGTTAGTTTACATGCATTTTAGCTTTGCTGGGATGTTTTTCCCCTCACTCACTTGCTAATTCACCAATTAGCAATTTGTGAAACCTCAACTCATTCCCAGCAGTTAGTTCAAAGTAGAGAGGTCTTTTTTGTTTAAAAAGCCAAAGCATTCTAATTGTTTGCACAAAGTGATTGCTGCTTTTTCCTATATAATAAAGCTGTGGATATAAAGAAACCCACACCACAGTGCTAACGCCTCTGCATTGCCAAACATTTTTTGGGACTATGTGAATAACTGTGCAAAGAGAAGTCACTGATAACCACAGTACACACAATGCTGTGACAAATACTTGGAATAAAAGTAACACCCAAATGGAAATTACTGTTGTAGAGATGCTCATTTCCCCAGTGAAGTTTGACTGGAAACTGTATACAGACCGGTGAACAAAGATTTGTGTGTTCGCATTTGGGGCTCAGCTATACTACCACTTTTAAAAAGGGAGCTGCTCAGAAAAGCAGTTACACTTGGAAATGTCAATGTCTTCTGCATTCTCTTCTAGCCAGCTGTATGCTGGCCAGCAGAATTTCAGGTTTCTGTAAGCCCGATTCTGCAGCACTTAACTGGTGTCCATGGCCAGAACTAGCTGTGCTGATTCTGTTGGAGATAAAGAAAGATTATGTTCTGAAGGTGGAAAAATCGGACCCTTAAGTACCTGATGCATTACCAACTGCACCTTACCATGCTTGTCCATAGCCTGATGGAGTTCACTGAATATTGCTTTGCTGCTCACAGACAAGATGGGTACGAACATCCTGTAACCTAGCAAGATACTTAGGCACATTCAGTCTCAGTCACAAGAGCAAACCCTATGCTTTGGTGCAAGAAGCTTGCCAAAGTAGAGCCATTTACAGAGACTGTGTTCTTGCTCTTTATATAAAGTACAGGAAAGTTGGTGCCTGTCTGTCTTCTACTCAAAGCACATGCAGGAGTCCATGTTTTGAAGCATATATGTCCATGTCCATGTTTTGAAGTCCATGTTTTGAAGCAGAGTAATTATTATTGTTGTATCTAGCTCTCTGTAGTATTTAAGTAAATCCGAATTCCGGAGCATGCTCAGGTAAGGGAAGGTTGCTACGTTTTAATTTCCATTAAATTGATTTCTTTGTTTGCAAAGCTGGGCTACTTTGTAATCTCTCTTTACTAAATGGTCTGGTTTAACTTCTAAGCGTAGTTCTGCAGCACCCTGTCTTGGGGCACAGAAGGTAGGAGACGAGTTCGCTGTAGACTTTGGCCCAGGCAGGGAGCGGTGTTTGTAGACAGGCCCACGTGCCTCCCAGAGGAGTTGGCGCAGCCTCCCACGCAGCAAACAAAGCCTCTCCAGCTGGAGTGTGTAATGCTGGCACGAGGTCCTGCTTGTTGAGACAGAGCACAGCAGAGGTCCCCAAAGGGCACGGCTCAACCCGGCACCTCTCCTGAGTTCAGCTGGGCTGGGCTCTTACCCGCAGCCCCTGCTCACACAAGTTCACAAGATAATCCGAAAGAACCCTCAGATCAAAATGACAAAGTGCTTATAGCCACGGTTCAATTTGCCTGCCCACTACTAGATGCATTATCTGAAGTAGCTGCAAAGTTTGTAAGAGAGAACAGACAGGGTATGTAAAACAAATTAAATGTGCCTTTTCTAAAAGATAGAGGTGTGATGCAGCACATATGCCGAATGGGGAAGAGATATTAAAATTGTGATTGTTCAGCCCAAACACAGACAGGCTGCAAATTGCTGATTTTGTTTTGCCTTTTCTACCTCCCTCCCTTGTCTGACTTAAACCATGAAGCCAAAGGCAATCCAGCCTTTATTACCATTATTGAATTGTAGTGCAGTGGTGTCCAGACACCCAGGCTGAGGTCATGGTTCTGTTATTTCAGTACAGATGAGCTTCATATAAAACCAGACCTTCTCTGCAGAGTTTTGTGGCTATGACAACTCATTACCGAAACTAGGGAGAGGAGAGTTCTGAGAGCACTGCAGAGCAAGAAAGAGGGCTTCCAAGTACTACAGCTGGCTGAGTAGAGGGTCCTGTTACTGCAGGGATTCAGGCAGAGATGAGCTCCTGTGCCCTCCCTCTAAACCTCCTGGGTGTGAGTTTTGGTGGGACTTGGCTGATCTCTCTTGATGCTTGTTGGGGGGCTTGTTGGATGCTTGCTTGGGCCACAAGTCCTGCTTTCGCCTTGTGACAGCTGGAGCAGGGCTTGCTCCTACCTGACCCCCCCAAAGCAGGGGTGGAGCTTCCCTGTGTCTGGCTGGGCTGATCTGGTAACACGTGCCCCAAAAGGGATGGTGACTGATTAAGTTGCAGCTAAAAAACCTGTTGCTGCCAAAGATTTTCCTGGAACTCCTTGTAGGCAGAGGCCTGGAAACACCAGAGATTTCTGTGTGGCTGGGTCACAAGACATTTTAGATAAATAAAACTGAACTGATTGTACAAAAGCTATTTTTGCAAAATGAAATCTGTTTCAGAAAACTGGGACTTGAGTTGCTGCTTGTTTCTTGGCAGCAGAACGCTAACGCCTGTGATGTGCTGCCACTCATCCTGGCAAGCACTAAGTATGTGGTTTATAATCTGCGTTCATACATAATCAGTTTCAAGTTGTTTCTATAGATGCTGAATATAAAATATTTGGATCAAACAGATTGTATTATCTTACATAACTTGTTCTTCTCCATACATTCAATGCGACATTTTTTATTTTTATTTTTAATTGTATCAGTTGATCCTGTGATTGGGAGCTTATTGCAGCTATGGATTGTACTTTGGAACAGAGCTTCTAAACATAGAGGAACCCCATCAGCGGAACAAATGCCTAGTGGGTGGCATTCAGGCAGAGCGGCATATGCATTCTTTCTCATTTTGCTTGCCTTAAGGAAAGCTTTCATGCATCCTGCAATGTATTTTCCCTCCGTCTCCTCACCCCTGCTTATTTCCTCATTGTCACCTATATTTATTCTATATGTTCTGCCCCACATGACATGTCTTTACTTAGTGTTTTTTTTTTTTTTTTTTCCTAGGGCAACTTTCTGGGGGTTCACTGGAACTTTGTTTAAGAATTAAGAACTTCCAGATTTAGTTGGAAAAAATCTTTAACACTATCCTTACTGCTACTCCCTTTCCTTAGATAAAAGAGATGCCCCACAAATGCTGCTTTTGCCTATGGATACTGATTTTTTAAGGCAGAAGAGTTTAATTATTGCAGTTCTCTCCTACCCTATTAAATAGCCACAGACTGACCAGGATGATTTAACTAGAAATACGACTGCTATTTTAAGGGATTTCCTTTTCTAATTGCAGCGTGATCAGAAGTGAAGTCAGTTTAATTGAACAAAGTAAACTTAATAAAACAAAATTTCTGTTGGGCCATTTTAATGCTGAGGCTTGGTCACTTCTTCGTGGCATCTACTCTGAAACATTTAACCTGAATCCAGCTCTTTGACTCACTGAGGCATGTTCTGTTATTTAGGTTTAAACTAACTGTTAGCACAGTGCTGCTTCTGTTGTGAATATAAGATCTGCCTCCACACGTAGCTAAATGCCGTGTTTTACAGATTTTAATTTCAGGCTTCGTTTACGACAAATGCTAATTTTTTCCATCAATAAAGTAACATCTTTCCCCACTGTAAATCAATGCTGAAATCTTTAACCTTTTTGTTTTCAGAGAGAAAATCAAGCAAGGTCTTAAGGATTTGGAGGAGGTGAAACCAGCAGGTGACACATACATACATGAAGGATTAAAACAGGTAGGTTGTACTCATCCTCTTGCAATCAAAACATCCTCTGTTCTCACCCTTTGGGTAACACAATCTGTAACATAAATGGATTGATTTTATGTTCTGGTGAGTTACACTCAAATCTTTCTGGCTCTCTTGCGGTCCCGGGACTGCCCGGACACTAAGCAGATCCCATGCAGGAGGCAGACCAGCCATTGCAGGAATTTGCCATATGCAATTTCTTTGGTTCAGTCCTTCGCACCAGAGAGTGTTTCCTTTTTCTGGATCGAACAGCTGACACAGAATACCAGTTACATGGTAAATACACACAGATTTGTCAGGCTGCACATATAGCAGTGCCTTCTAAAGAAGGTTCTCATTGACAATTAACAGCACAGATCAGAATTTTAGAAACAATTGGCATTTTTTTGAACCACTTATAATTTCTTGAGATAAACAGTGAGAGTACACTCGGTCATTTTGCTGAAAGCCTCAAGCCCTGATGGTAAAGAATAAGGTGAGGATCTAAGCTTTCATGGTTATGGATAGAAACTTACTTTCTTCCTTTATGCCTGTAGAGCCAAGATTGTAATTATGATCTGTGGGCTGAAAAGCTAGGCAAACAGAAGTTTGTTGCTGTTTAAAAGATGGTAATGGTAAGCCACTCTTCTTATATCTTGGAACCTACTGACTGACATTTAAAATCTGCGGGTAGCAGAGAAAACCTTATGGTGAATTTAAAGAAATGTGAGCTTCAAAACTCAAAGCATCCATTCTGAAGGAATCAAGTTTTTTCATGAACTGATCAGTTACTGACCCTAGCACTTCAGAGATGCACTCGCTACTAACTGTAACATAGTGACAAATGATTTCCTTGTTAGTAACGTGTAAAAGGAAGGCAGAGGATTGTCAGAAGAGATGGGTTTGAAGATAAAGCAGCATGTTGTTTCAAACGCCATGTTAGCTTAAAAGAGACATCTTGGTTAAAAGTTCAGATATAATTTTAAGTTTGATAAATATTTTTTTATTTTCAGGCCAATGAGCAAATTAAGAAGCAAGGAGCATCAAGGTTTTCTAGTATCATCATTGCATTGACAGACGGCAAGCTAGATGGCCAGATTCCCTTGTATGCAGAGAAGGAGGTGAGCACTAGGTGAAAATGCATGTTGTATTCTGAAGAGCTTGTGTTGCCTTTTGAATGAAAAAATACTTAATCCTCTCTTCTGTTCCCTGGCAGGCAAAGATATCCAGAAATCTGGGGGCTAGAGTTTACTGTGTTGGCGTCCTCGATTTTGTGCAACAACAGGTAAGAACGTTACTATTTTAGATTAATGGGCCGTACCTTGTTACAGGGTTTTACGTGTTTCATGTTAAATAATATATAAATAGATTTTACTTACATTAGGCAGTACAATATTTTCTCTGGCTCAGGAAGCAGACACTCAAATGCGTATACAGGCATGAACAGAACGTGCGGGTGGCACTTCTGGTGCAGAAAAAACCTGCCAGAAATACCCTCACTACCTCATATCTTCCTGCAGCAAGGGACAGAGGTAAAACCTTCCATTAAGACACTAACCAGATTAGGCTACAGCTTGCATTAACTGCATAGCTATAGACAAGCTTTAAGCAGAACATGTAACAACCTTATGAAAAGGATAAAAGAAAATAAATTTTTAAAAAAAGGATTGATATCTTTCACCAACTAAAAACTCTTCCAGATCTGCCATTCTCTGGCAAAACTGTCCTAATCATCCCTGTAGCTACTTCTATAGTGTGAACGTGACTTAAAGGAGCAGTGTACAAGAGATACTTTACTATAATAAAGGCACGTAGAAAGGCTTTTTAACGTAAGGCAGAGCGAAGAGAGAAAGTAACTTTGGAAAGAGATGTAGAATTACTGCTGAAATACAGGCCCTAAAAGCTTTTTTTACTGTCGTTGTTTGACATGATGGATAGCTACTACACCATTTTTTTATCTGCAGTAGGTTCTCGCAGATCCTCCCATTTAGAAAAAACATGGGTAGCTTCTTCAATGGAGAGGGAACCCAAATTGTTCCTTCTCTTTGCAGAGTTATGAAAGGTGTATTTTTTTTGTACATCTGTTTATATTTTAAGGCTGAAAAATCATTTAAAGAGCTTCATTTGCCAAGTGATTCATGTGTTTCCATGTGTTTTCTCTCCAAAGCTTGAAAAAATTGCTGACACAAAAGAGCAAGTCTTCCCTGTCACTGGAGGATTCCAAGCACTCAAGGGGATCATCAATTCTGTGAGTATCAGGCAATAAGTTGAACATTTACTCAAGATAATAGCATACTCTCCACTTCCACTTGCTCTTCCAGGCAGAATTGGTTCCTAAATGTGTAATACCAATATATTGTGCTCTACACACAGAGATGCAGTTGTGTAAATAAACATTGCCTGCTGCTCCTGCAATTTTTCATGCTCAGACCTCATATAGAGTTTGATAGCTCCCAGCTCTATAAAGTAGAGTGGGTTTGAGGAGGATGCATTGAGGAATGGCTGCTACAGGCTTAATCTGAAACAAATTGAGACTTTTACTCCAACAGAGTTGAGAACAACTGGTTAAAGTTATTAAGAATGAGTGACAAATATATATTGCACAAATCTTGGTATACTGAGAAGCATTCTAAATATATACGTTAGCCTTGACTTCTAAATTTATACGTTAGCCTTGACATTAATTGCTTGTTTTTCTTGTAAGTAACGAGACTTTCAGTTCCTCCTAACATGCCATGAGAAACTCCCATCAGTGAGATGGGGCCCTTCAACTGCTTACTCTGATTTGCAAGCAAGAATCAAAGCAAGAGGAACATTTTGTTTGTGGTCAGGGGCCGGACAGTATTGTAGCTGCGTTTAAAGCAGACACCTGAGGTTGAAAGGACCTAATTTATTTGCCTTGTACTTCAACTAAAGGTCGCGTGACTTATGCAAGGCTAAGCATGCTGCTGCTGCACATAAGCAGCAAAAAAGGAAAAAAGCTTACTGTCAAGTCAAAACCAATAATGAAACCCTTTTTCTGAGAGTTATAATTCATTTCCTTTTCCTTCTTTTTTTTCTATTTTAAATAAATGAAGGATACTACTCACATACAGGATATTATGCAGTCATGAATTTATCACTTCCCTTGAACAGTGTGTTTTTTTGTGGAAGTTAATGGCATCATGAAACAACTTCTTTTCCTTCTCATTGCTTAAAATAAATGTAATTTGAGAAGCTTCCTTGCACATTCTAAAGAGAGATAATCAACCTTTTCATGCAGTGACATTTATTTTTCTGAAATGATATACACCCCATGTGGTACTCCTTTTTTAAAATCTCAATCTATGCCATTTTAAATACTTACACAAATCAGTTCTTCTGCTAGTGCAAAGCAATGCAACATTTGAAGCCACCAGAGAAAGACTTATCTATAAGAGCAAAATATTTAAGCAAATAAATTTCCAATGGTACTAAATTTCAAAATGCATATGTCAAGGTAGAACTAGGTAAAGGAAGAAGACGTCTGCGTTTGGAGTGTCCTTTCAAACAAGAGTCACTGACCTGCAGGTTGGACCCTTCAATGAGTTGGATTTCTCCACTCTTCTTGCTCTTTGAGAAGGCAACAGGAGTACAATCTCTTGAGGTTTCTGAAGAGCTCAGCTTGAGAATTCTATAATTAAAATATACAGAAGGTTAGCACATCCTGCACACTGTCCCATTTTCCCTTATTTTTCATCAGTGTGGTTCTGGGCAGTCTCAGACTATTTGTCTCATTCCTCCCAGGAGCTTTCAAGCACTGTCCTTTTTTTTGTGGACACAGTCAGTTTGGCAGATGGCTTTTGCACAAGCCTCAGTCCACCTTCTTCTGGCAGTCGTGAAAATCCCAAGTGTAAAAATAGCAGATGTATGCATATCATGGCTGTAGAGCAAGAAAAGATGCACCTAATTGCAGCACCTTGTTTATAAGGGAATAGTTTAGGACGGGGACTGTGCAGAAACAGCAAACTTAAAGGAAACTGTTCTATAGCTTAAACATAGCCTGCTCTTTACACTGACTTAACTCTGGAATTGTTTAGCAGATTGTAGCTGTAACAGACGTTTCAACATTCAGCTTGCTGCTTATTTCTGTCCTTAAAAAGACTATGTTGTGGCTTTCTGGGTCTATAGAAAATGTTGTAATTGATAACAGAGGAGTATGAGAAGACTTCTCCAATAGGAAATATATCAACTTGCTTCAGTCTTTGTTTCATCAGTCTCATTTGTTTGGATAAGTGATCACACAAAAACAGTGTTAGTGCTGTGATACCTTCTGAGAGCTTTTAGGGGCTTGAATATTGTTTCCAGCTTCCTGAAAAGCACAGAATCTAACTGGAGTTTCATTTTCCTGTCATGACATTTAAGACTCTCCTTTTCTTTTCTCTAGTAAAGCACTTTAAGTGTATTTGTTGGAAGCAGCTGGAGTATGACACATTGCCAGCATCCTTGTTTTTACCACAGTGTGTGGAGGGAAGTATCTATAGTTTTTCTTCCCCGTTTTTTTAATGCGCATGGTGGCTGCATTACCATGATTGTTTAGTATGCTGTAGTTATAACTCAATTTCCATTGAAAGGGTTTTGACTGATTGTGACAATTCATTCTCATTGCATTATAAAATCGATAAGCAAGATCTAATCAAATATGAAATAGTCACAGTTTTCCTTATTATTCACAATTATAAATCCATTTCAATTTGCAAGTTAGCTAAAGAAAACAGGCTGAAAGAGACACGCTGTCATAAAAGGGAAGTATAATTTCAAAAGAGATAAAGAGGAAATACCCAAGTCACAAACATGCAGAAGTATTGCTTGAAGTGCAGCATCAAAGGTGCAGTTCTGAATCCTCCGTTAACGTTATTATTGAACATTTCTTGTTAAAAAAAAAAAAGTACTGTTTACAGAAATATCAGCGACCCAGCAATTAAAACCCTCAAGCAAAACTACAACAACAAAAAAAAAACATTCAGTAGGAATTGTAGGAGGAGCTTCTACTACATTTGTCTTTACTGGACTCTCAGCTGCAAAATTTTTGGCTGCTCTGATTTTTATACTTCTGGTAAATTGACAGAATGCTGAACAGTTCATCTTCATTTGCTGGTGGAAAAAAAGTGACAAGCTTTATCTTACAGGATCTACTACAACCTGCTTTGCTTCTGCAGTTGCTTGCAGTCTAAGAAATTATTACAATTTATTTTCTTTGGACAGATGCACAAAATATGTTTAATGATGACCGTGAATTAACGTTTAAGACAGCTGGAGATTAGCATTTAGAGAAAACCTAGCTCAAATCTTGAAAGCTTGTGTATTGTGTTTTGACCTTACTTCTGACAAAAAGGCCAGTGAAGTTTTGAGGATTTAAGCACCTCCACATTGTGTTGCGTTTCTTTCAAGTAATACTGACAAATGATTAAAAACTCCTCACAGACTTCTTTAAGTCTGTTTTTTGCAGTTTCCAGCTCTTCTGGCATTGGTAGTATCTAACTTTATCAAGTAGTAACTGAACAGCATTGTCAGAGTAAATAAATCTGAGTAGAAGTCTAGAGCTTAAAAGAAAAACGCTGAAGGCAAGTTATTATGCTATCAGGAGCAGTTTACTGATGCAGTTTGGCTGATAATTACATGGAGTATGGCCTCATGAGCAACCCATAGCAGTGTGAACTGAAAGGGTTTCAGACTGCGCAATTTATATCAGCATGTGACAGTTCAGTACTATATAACACAATAATACTTCTTTTTCCCCTTCTCCTCCCCTATATTATTTAGGTTAAGCTTTTTGTTTGTTTGTTTAATTTATATTTGAAGAACCGTTTAGGAAGTTACTATTTTCATTGTTAGGACTGAGTCGGTCTGTCATAATCAAACTACCACCTTCCTAAATGGCTTTGGGGGAGGCCGGTGAGGATGCACTTGTCTTTACAGCTATCAGGCACATGGGTACTGAGCAGCTTTGGGAGGAGATTAGCAGGGTCAGGACCTAGTCTGTAAGCAAGCTAACTCAAGGGTGCCTCAGTTGCATCTCGCCATGTATAGTCCTGAACCAGAACCTTTATTGAGAAAAACACTGTGGAGATTTTGTCCTCATTAAATAGCTCAGACACTCCAAATTTCTCTGAAGAATCAGTTTCCACGAGGTGACTGGGGATTGTGGGGCTGGCAGCCTGGAAAAATTTGTGAAACGTATCAGGCATCAGGTTAACTTCTCTGTAATGCAGGAACAGTATTGGACTCTGTCAAGGACGTGAGCAAAAGATGCCTTTATTCACAGAAGCAGGAAATTTTGCAGTTATGAACACTTATTTGAACTATTTCATCATTTATGAAATGAAAGTTACAGGAACAGTGAGAACAAGTGATTAAATTAAGGATCTGGGGAGCCAGGATGCTGCTGCCATTTGAATCAAACACATGGAGCTTTACAGTGGACAATAAGGTCTCTGCTCCCTTGCTGGAAATCTCCACATGTTTTTGAGCACCCTGTCTGCTTCTCTGCCCTAACCCATCTGTATTTGGCTGCGTATTTGAATGCAGGGGCAGTATGTGGTACAGTCAGCCTTCCCTGCTTCTGTTGCGCATGTTACACCTGCTGGCAGGCTTGTCTTTGGAAGATTGTTACCCCATTTTTTTTTTTTAAATCAGGCTGAAGTTCCTGCCTGCCTGTAATACCCCCATAGAACTCCACTGGGGATCAGCATGACATTTGATTTCCGATTGTTCCTGCAATATTTTCATATTTTGCCTGTTTTCAAGAGACGTTTCTGTGCTTGTGGTTCACACAGCTAGGCAAGTCAGAATTGCTTTTATGTGCCACATTCTGAAAAGCAAGAAGAGATAATGATCTCTGCTTCCTCTTCCCCTTACGCAAACACAAGTCCTACCGATTTGTGAAAGTTGTCTGGTTGTCTCTGCAGGCAGAGCTGGACAAGGCCTGTAAGAAGGTAAATTAATGGAGCTCGCTTCAGTAACATTATTACAGTATGTGGCAGTTAGAAGTAGACTTCAAAACATTTTTGTATTAAAGTGAGTTGGCAGCACTTAATGCTGGAAGTTAAAATATATTTTGTACTTCAGAAATCCCTAAGAACTAGTTAGTAAGACTACAGTCTTGACACATGGAGAACTTGAGAGGAAATAGTTTAAAAAACATTTCTGTCTAGAATTGTTTTACCTTGCATTGTTACAAAAATTTATTGAGAATTCTACCTGAACGGGATTAGAAATACAAGTGTTCATCTCTTTTTGTAGGTGCTCAGTTTTGAATTGGGCATTTTAGGTACAACCACTCAGTTTTGAATTGGGCATTTTAGGTACAACCACTCTTAAACACAGTGGAAAAAAAAAAAAAACTGATCAAGGCATATGAGCTGAGCAGTTGCATTAAGTAGAAGAATTTTTACTGCATATTTGAAGCGAAATTGGTTCTAAGTTGGCAAAGCCTATCAGAAATAAAAAATCTAGTCCTTAACACAAAGTTGTAACTTGATCAAAAAAACAATTGGAAATCCGCAGTTAATATTGTAAGCAAATGAAAGACTCGTTAGGTCTTGAACTTGAGCATAGGTGTGGGGAGACACCATGGAGCAAGGTATTAATTGTCTGGACAACCCACCTACAGCTCTACCCTGCGTACTGCCTTCAGCTCTATAAATCCCTTCACTGGAAGGGTATTGACAGAAATAGGAAGAAGGTCAGTTAACCATGTAACTGATGGATGAAGAGACAGGACAGCAGGAAGGAAAGATTCTTGGAAGAACAGAGTAATACATCTATCAGTAGTGCTTATACCGAATGTTCTTCGTGGAAATGCTGGCACTGAAATTAGTAGCACCGCTTGTTGCCTGGCACCTTACCCCATGCGGTGAAGATTCCTCAGGTTATTCATGTACACACTTCTCCTGGGAGAGAGGAAATCTCAGTGTCTGTGGGATGTCAACTCCAACACCAAAGCAGGGTTACTTTGAACTATAAAAGGAGCATACTAGGAACACAAAACTTGAACAAAGGCTGTAATGTATCCAGAGTCCTTTAAAATAAACGTATTCTTAACATACCCAGTGGCAGACTCCTGCTCAAGTGGTATGAGAAGACAGCGCTATAAAAATCTTACTGCCTAATTGTAAAAATTCTTTCCAGTAAAAGTCTTGTTGATAATAGAGGGAAGGCTGCTCTGATTGTAAAGAACAGACAGTAAAAGCCCTCTGGAATAGTGAATGATAGTTACTGAATACCTGGGGGATTTGTGTCAGTTGGATGGTTCCTGTGCCCATCTCTCTGCATGACAACGCATTCCTGCCATTAGGTTGTGCAGACTCTGTACAGCTAGGCTAGTAGGGCCAAGTGGACCCCTATATAAAGGGTGTGCAACAGTGGCAGACAACAGCTCTGAACACCTGACTTGTCACTTAAGATCTTGAATTCTGTGACAGGTGTTGTTACTGCACTCGTACCTCAACATTTCAGCAGCAAAAGGGATCACACAGGCTTTTCATGAGATTTTGTGAGAAGCCAGCCTGTTCCTGCACACCTCACAGCCTATCCCAAAATCAACAGGGAGACAGAGGCACTGTGGGGGTAAGCGACACACATCACAGGGTGAGTTGGAGCCAGTGGAGAGAAGAGAGCAAAAGTCTAACAAGTGGCAGCCAGCTACACTGAGAGTAGACAGCAGCTCTTTCACCTTAAGAATGATTTTAAGCCGTTAGGTTTGTAAACCCCATTGCAATTAGTTTACAAAAATATGCTCCAGCCTCGCTTCATCAGCCTCTGAAACCTTCTGCACTAGGTATGCTACCAGTAGGACTTCCTTGCTCTGTGCTGGCTTTTGTGCTGGCGTGGTCCTGAGTTACTACTGGTCCTCAGTTCTTAAACTGAGCTAGTAATACCAGCATTTACTGAGCCATTTCTGTCTGAACTGCTCCCCTCTTACTGGCCAAAACTGGAAGCAAATTGATTATTGAATAGTAATAAGGAACTAAATTATTTTGAAGTAGTCAGTACTTTTGCTCCAAGCTGGCTCAGCTGACTAGAGCTGAAATTCCTCCCTTGTTTACCTTGCTTCGAACACACCAACACTCCCCTCCCGGCTTTTTCCTTACATTACACCACTGAGCTATGCATGAGGGGAGAAGGGCCAGCAAAGGGACTTCGTGCCATGAAGACCTTTCAAGAGCAACATCAGCTTAAACAGCTCATTATCAATTATACATCGACGTAATTGGATCATTTCCTGTAGGAAGAAAATATGCTCAGTTTATGCACCGGGAATCCAGGAAGCCAACTATTAAATGTTTAAGGAGATGGGGGGGAGGAGAAATGCAACAAGTTATCATTAAAAGAATTACTCTGATTAAATCAGTCATCCTCTTTAATCCACTTGGATGGTCTAATATTCAAGCTGCACTCGGTGCAAGCTTGAGAGCTAACGTTGTGCTATGTTTTCCATGTGATTGAGACCGAGTAGGTAGTTTGGGGAATTACTGCATGTAGTTGTTAAAGGGACTCAATGGCCTGGAATTGAACGCTTTCTGCTCTACCCTTCACTGCTGTGCAGCCCTTAATTTGACATGCTCTGACATATTACCAACCCTATAATGTTCTCCTGGAGAACAGAGAGCTGGAGAAGCCAGCAACCTAACTGACACGGCTCCGCTTTTTGTGAGCACAAGCATGCCTTGTGATTCGGATGAGACCTGTCAGCTCTCCTGCATGGCTATCAGTTCTGTTACATAAGGGGCACTGTAAAACTTGCTGAAAATGAAGCACAACTCCAACTGAAATCTAGTGTTTCCTTAGCAATAAGTTTCTGAAACAGATTTTCCCTTTTTTTTTTTTTTAAAAAAAGAGCCTAAACAACTTCTTTCCTGTTATGGAAAATAACAGTTTGTCTCAATTCTTATTTACATTACTTGATAAGTAATGGGCTTGGGGTTGTTTTTAGTAATTTGGGGGTAAAGGTTCTGATGCTGTTAAAATACGCATCTCTTCCGACCTGCAGTTTTGTCATCTACATTTGGTTTACTCAGCGACTGCAAATGAGGCACTGCTTAGACATTGTATAATTAGAATATTCTCACTAACCTGACACCGCACCAGGCTGCTCTCTCCGATGGTTATTTTATGCAAGACCATATGTCTCAGGAATATTTTTTTTTTTTCATTTCAGTGGGGGACAGGATAGCAACCCTTCCCCCACGTCCTTTCCTGTTGCACTTTGTCTGCAGCAGTGCCAAGCACCGTCAGGAAGTAGGCTGAAATTGGCAGCGAGTCCAAGTTAAGAGCACAGATGTTTGGCAGCAGACAGAAGTAGGTCCCCATTGCGTACAGCACTGCTGCAGTTGCTTCACCATCACTTTATTGGAGAGAAGCATCAAAACAGTGTTTCCTATGAAAGCATTTGCTTCATTTCAAGTGATGTTGACTAGATTGCTTTCCATCTAGGGCCTCATGGCTTTCCTCAGGAATTTGCACAGGGGTGTGGTTACGTGCAGGGAAAGATGTGGCTTGCTTTAACACCATAATGACATATGATGCGGTAACATCCCGTAGATTTGGTATGGAATTTCACTTTGCATATGGATCCCACATGTCCTGTTTTCCTCTTTTTTAATCAATTAAATTAAGATCATGAAGACACAGACCTTGTAACACTATCTGAAACACTTCAGGATTTAACTTCGGAAACATGCAATTTACTTCCAGAAGTTTAACCATTAGCTGATGCATGGAGAAATCAGCCTGTCTAGAGAGTAGTCTTGTTAAAGAGACTACGGAGAGTGTTTCTGACTCACATATTTTAAATGCGATTAAGACTACTCAGGTGTAATCGGTGAAATCAAAGGCTATACTTATTTTCATTTGGTCTTGTGACCTACTTCAGGCCTTTAACCTTAAAGCATAACTGTACCACAGCATAAAGGGGGCAAAACTCTTACTCAGCTGAAGAAACCAACAACTTGTAAGAGAGAGAGAGAAATCTTTAGCAATACCCAAATGTATAAGACCTAAGTTCTTACCACCCTGATTTCACATGTTCACTTCTGCACACTGCAACACTCAGCTCAGTAGGAAAACGACTGCTCTATGAACAGTCAGCACTTCAGTCTCTAGAAGAAAAATAGCAAGTTAGCCCACTGCTCCACTGAAATACCTCCTGCTTAACTTTCACTTTATTTTCACTGCCTCAGCAATAGTGGAAAAAAAGTTTTCAGTTATAGGAGAAAAAAAATGAGCTTCCAATAGAACTTCTAAATGACTCATATAAAAATAAAAACACATGGAAACATGGGTTAAGCCCAGTCCTTATGCAACCAATCAGAACAAACAAAGCAAAGTCATATGAGGAATTAAACCAACCACTTCTGTGACCTCTACTACAATTGGTTCTTCTTGACTGAGTCTGGCCAGACAGGCCCTTCACCCAACCTAGCTGGAAATGACTAAACCAAACAATAGTACAACACTGTTTTCATTACAAATTCTTCTAAGCTTTTTTTACAGCTCTAAGCTGGGACAAAGCTCAAGAAGGTATTAACTTACCCGAGAAGTAACTAACTCGGGCGCTTTGTTCCACAGCCTCAGTCAGTTTCACACAGCTCTAACCCAGTCTTTCTACACCTCTTTTACGTACACTGCTACAAAAACTGGTGCCTACCTCTTAACAACATTTGCACTCCAGCAGCTTTGTTCCTGCCTACCACCTATGTAGCTGTTCTCCAAGCACCAGCTAGCTGTACAGGTGTACGGCACTCCCTGATTAGCAATTAGTGGGAGACAAAAGGTATGGGCAGTCCCTAATCAGCAAACAGCCAACACAACTTTAGTGTTGCAGCTGACAATCAGAAAGCTTTGCCTTCATGCACAGATCCATCCGAGTCATGCTAAAGTTACTTTTAAGTGCTATTTTGCTGTCAGGGTCCCTCACAGATGCTGTTTGCAAGTTAGCTGTCGTGTATAGCATCTTCTTTCCCCACCTATCCTTTCCCTTTCAGTACATTTAAAATAATTACCAATGTTCTACAGCAACAATTACAGAGTTGCGTGTGGCTGACTAGTACCATATGTGTACCACTATAACTTGGTCAAAGGAGGAAGTGAAGGAGTTGCAGCTCTTCCTGATGTAGGTGTCATATATAACTGAGAGAGGTACTTGGTATGTTGTATGAGGAAAGGCACAGTTGTCTCTGTGTCAAACTGTGAACATGGCTTCTCCAGTTTCAGTTCTATTTGTAGTTTGCCATGGACCTAAATCTGCTTTCCTCACAATTAGTTCTTGTTTGCTTACTATGTTGTGTTTATAGCATTGTTAAAGAAAATGGTGAACTCTCTGTCAGAAAGAAAGGAAAGTGAAGGGGTGTAAATCTACAGAAAAGCCAGTATTTGGAGTTTGCTGGTAAACTAGCATTCAAAGCTTTTTTAGCACTCTTTTGCCATGTTTCTGAATTGTGCAGCACACATTTTGCAGCGAGCGTACACATGACTGGCTGGCAGAATATCAACAGGCAGTGCTCCAGGCTGCAGGCTCAGAGTGCAACAAGCAGGAGCTCATACTGCTGCAAATATATTTTTGCACGCTGACTGTGAAAGTGATTATCTTGCACTGTCAGCATATATTTCTCGTGGCTTGTCAAATGCAAATATAGCAAATGAGATTGTTCTTAAAAGGTAAGCATTTTTCATGTTCAGAACTTGGTTCTGGAGAAGCAAGTTAGATGCATTTGTTTTACTACTGTACGTAGAGTTAATGGAACCGTCTCTGTAAATCCTTTGTTCAAAATTATTCATCTGCCACGTGTGATCAAAATTGTTAAAAAACTCTTCCTCCAGCACTTCGTGCCTACACTCATCTTCGAACCAGGAAGCAGATACTTTACACATCCGCATATCATTTTCTGGTTTCTAGACTTGAAAATCGATGTGGTGGTTCAATAAAGACTCCAGCTGTGCTGATGACCTACCCCAAATCCCAAACTCCATCTACGGTTCTGGGGAGGAACAGATGCCATGAGAGTTATGATTTATGGTGCTGCTTGCTGCCAAAAACTTTTGAACTGCGTGCTGGGGCTAAGCAAAATCGAATGATGCTGTGAAATGAATTGGCACTTAGCATATTTTGTTAATTGTCGATGTACAGTTGGGTTGCTCATGGCTCGTTACTAGTGCATTGTTTTCACAATTTCTTGGAATATGAAATTCATTAAAGTGCTGGAAGGGAAAGTCGTTGTTTTAGCCCGTGCGTAGCACTGTACCGCATGGTACGGCTCTGTTCCGCAGTATGTTCCGAGGATATGGTAGGCAAAATACTTACAGAGCTGCAGGAGCTGTACAGTTCAAATTCCCAGAACTTTTAGAGGCAGCAGCAAGGATGAAAGGTGAGTCAAAGCAGACCTGGTCCCAGTGTGTGACAAGTTAAAGAGGTAGTGGAAGATGCAGGAGGCAGGCTTTCTATGGGAATAAATGTTTGCATAAAGCAGGGGCAAGACCTGTGACAAGACAAAATTTATAAACAGAGGTGGAGTCTGCAAAGCATATAAGCAGTGGTGAGACTTATTTCATCCAGTTATTTGGCTGTCTTTTTCTCATTTATTGTAAGGACACGTGCCTTTTCTATGCTAATGTAATTATCTGCATAGCTGTATTGTTTCTGCAGCTTAAATAATTCTAACAAAACACAATTCTCTTTTTAATTCGGACACCTGCAGGTCAGAAACTGACACCGTTTCTGTAAAACATTTCTAATTGAATCGAATGCTAAACCACTTACTTATAAAGGAGGCAGTGCAGTTTATATCAGCCTTCAGGAATCTTCTAATGGGAAACACACAGAAATCCTGGCCACCTGTGTGGATTGATGGGGCTTTTAAGTACTGATTAACAGACAGGTTGCTCAGATGGAAATTGATGAGGTGAAAAGCAGTCCCACCTTGAGAAGCTGGTAAAATGGCAGGGATTTCTACAACTGTTTTGAGACATACATGCTAATTTGTACCGGAAACAGACTGAACTTTCCTTGAACACAAAACTGTGGCTGTAAACCTCCAAAATAGCTCAAGGGGTGGAGATAGGTGACAAATCAGACAACACAGAACTTCAGATGAAAACCCAAATGCAAGTTAGCTGGTTCAGGGGCTAAACTCTTCCAGTGTTGTACCATTGCTGTGCCATTAGCTGTAAGTGAGCCAGTGAACAGGGTGTGATTAGAACAGCGGAGTATGTAGAGGATCCTCTAAAGGACAGAGCCTCTAACAGCTGTCAGATAGTACAGAACTGTTGTGGAAGGAAGCTGAATCTCATGTTCTGCGTGGGACATCAAAGCCTTGATCCAGCCATGGACTTCTCTGTTAGGCAGGATCACATCCTACCGTATTCAAATGAACATCCATGTGCCTACAGTTCCATGTGCAGTTTAGGAATGTGATAGCTACTGCTCAGAACCGAGCAGACCAGCAGCTGATCTACAAGTGACCCTTTCAGAAGAGGAAGCTTTTTTTTTTTTTTTAACCAAATTGAATCCCAGTGTACATTCATGAGTTTACATCAAGGATGAATTTGCTTTTGAGTGCTCATTGGATAATTCACAAACCTTTATTTGGATAACTTCAGCTCTTGGAAGTATTCTGAAATGATTAACTTGCATTACTGAGAAATGCTATGGAACCTGTACAGGATCCATTCACTTAATGGCCGTAAGATGTGATCTCACTAAAAGCCTCTGAGGCTCTTTTGCCTTCAGCTAACCCTCAGAAGCTGTGCGGGGTGCTGTTTGCCGCACTGAGCATAAGCTGCATTCATGCTGCTTGCTGTGGAGGTAGCTTTTGTAATAACTGTTTGTAGAAAGCACAGCATAACTTTTACTTTTAGTCAGATGCTTAGCTGCTGCAATATGGCAGTTATACAACAAACACTGTGTGTGAAGGAGCTACAGAATAAGGTTTTCTCAGCAGTCTGTTTTTTGTTGTTGTTGAACAAGGGGACATCTGTGGCCTGAATTTCATGTCTCATTTTCCTTAAGAACAGGAGAGTGACCACCCTAAAGAGCAGCACCATTGCCCTCTTTTTCCAGCAGCCACACATGGTTCCTAACGAGCATTAAAATGACAAGCCTACAGCTGTGATTTTGATACAGTCCTCTCTGTTTTGATGAGCCCCTGGGTATTCCCAGCTGTAACCAATTCTCCATAGCATGGTTCTGCCTCAGACTTGCAAGAGCCCCTCTGTAGTTCCTCCAGTTATTCCTTTCTGAAGCTGTAAGGAAGCAGGACACAGACAAACAGGTTTGAACTCTATTCTGCACTTTGTTTTGTGGGGAAATACTTGTTTCTAGGACAGCTAGCACTCAGGGAGGTGTCTAGAAGGAAAGCCTTTGTAAGCTTTGGAGAACAAAGCCCTATATTTGGTGTGGTGCTCTGGAAATGAAATGAATGACATCAACTCTGAATCTCTCCTCTGCCTGCTGCTAAACTAAGGCAGTTTACAGTCATATTTGAATTTATTGTACTTCAGCAGGGTGCTTAAGTATCCTATTCAAGGATGGCCTTATATAGTGATTATTTCAACTTTTCCTGGGGGCAGTAAATTTTTAAATAATGACTTCGCAATGCCAGATCATTTCCTCTGATCGTCCTGAACCAGAGAAGAGGGAGCATAGTACAGACTTTTGAAGAGTTCATTTCAATCTTGCTGACTTTGCAGTCCAGGTTTCCACGGCAAGATGGTTTAAAGATACTTTTGACATTTAATATGTAAGGGGGGGCTGTGAAATTATATAGATGCTCTGGTTTGTGTGTTGCCATTGTTTGAATGTGCTTCCATTGCATGCACAAAGGAGAAAGCTCCACTAAAAGTTGTTACTGTCAAGACTGACCTCATCCTCCTCTTTGGCTGCACAAGTGGCAAGAGTACTACAGTTCAGCTGTGGGTGCTAACTCCCATACCCTCTGTGCATAAGCCCAGTGCTTCTTCTTTGAAGTGCCTGGTCAGGCACCCATGTCTAGAACAAGGGAGGTTTGACAGTCCTCATCTCTTTTCAGTACCCTTCATAAGCTCTTGAAAGATTATTCCAGAAGGCTACTCAAAAGGGTGAAACAGCAACAGTCCCAATCCATGGGTACAAAAGCACATTTAGAAATGGAACGTGGATCTAAGACAAAATGCATGCAATGCTTTCACATCCTTCATCCTAAAGACAAACTTCTTTATTGGAGTGCATTGTGCTAGCTTGGAAGGAACACCTTGCATGGAAAGAGTGAGAAATGAATATTAAAACAGATAGAAAAGTGTTAGCCAGAGAAAGAAGAGTGAAAAAGCCTCAAGATTCCATACATCCTTTTAAGATGATTAAGAACAAGTGTTGATTGCCATTTTTGGAAATATTTTCAGGTTCTCCATTGTGACAGCTAAATGTTAGTTACCTTACTTTTTTGAGCAAAGCCTTTCAAAAATCATTATGCCTGTTAAAATTAATAAGATTGGATCTTTTGCATGAATGTTGTTTCTGATTCGCCTTTGAAAGTTAAGTTCTCCATCTTGTTAAAGTTTTGCTTTGAGGGAGTGTTTGGAAGAACCCAGGAAGTAAAGGCTGAGTGAAGAGCTATCTGTATACTTGTAGGTTGGTGCCACCTGATTCAACTCTGTACATTTGATATTTGCTTCTTAAGGTTGCCTCATTGTTGGGAGAGATTCTCAGGGATAACAAAGCAGATTTCTATAGCAATATATATCTTTAATAAGTATGGACTATCAAGAGAAGTAGTGCTTCAAAGGGTAGCGAACTATCTGGAGTACCTCAGAAAAACAAACTTCAGTATCTTCAGAGCTTTCCTAGCGTAAGCTTGGTTTGCATGCAAATGACAGCATTAGGTCAATACCCTCGCCAAGAAATTGAGGGTGGTTGGGGGAGCACAGCTTTCTCAAGCTATGTGGAGAATGACAACAGTTTAAATGATGAAAAGCAGCGTCTGTTTATTTCTAAGAACAGTATTGAACAACTGATTTCCTGCTTTGTCACAAATGGCACATCTACCTGTAGAAATATTAATTGCATGGTACTATGTGGGAAGAGTATATCCCGAACTATTATAATTCCCTTTTGTTCATGAAATTTGATAATTAATTCAAAGCCATACTGTATATATCAGTTGCGGCTTCCCCCCCTCCCCGTTTATTCTAAATGCAAAGGGAGTTAAGCATGTCCAAATAGGTTATTTCCCTGCTTTGTATTGCATCTGGAAATGGCATTAGAAAATTGCTATCAAATATGGTGGGGCTACAATACTACTTTCCACAGAAAGACAAATGACTCAAGCATCTGTCATTGTTCCAGGTCCTCCCTACACTGCAATTCATAATGCAGCCCTTATTCACCGGTGAGCAAAGGGGGACAATATAGGAACTCCTAAGTTTCTTCCTGGGGATCTGGAGCTACTCTGATGTGAAAGAATCCCAGTGAATTCTATGGGCCTTCATATTGCCAAGCTAGATCAAGGGCTAAATCATTCATACTGAAACAAGTCTATAGTCTCATTGATTTAAATGCGACTATTCATGGGACTCAGTCTTCAGAGAAATAACAGAACCTGTTTTTACAGTAAAGGAATAAAATGCTTTATTCCTTCTTTATTTTGCACAAGATGCTTCATTATTTTTCTCCAAAAATAAACTAAGGAACAGTTCTCCCTCCACTGAAATAGCAATCAAAAAGCTAAGTCCTTTTTTGGAAGCAAGAGAATGAGATCTTCGGCTAATATAAACTGCTTGACTTACACTGAACTTCAAGCTACATTCTTTCCAAAGATCTCTGTTGCTGTGTCTCATCCAAATGTAAGTGCCTGCAAGGTCTCTTTTTAAATTTTTTAGATACAGCTTTGTGTTTATAAATGGACATTGAAAGCACTACAAAAATAATTCGTGCACAACAGTTTGTGGGGAGACAGGTGATATGGGAAGTGTTAAATGAGACAGGCATTTTTTTTTTCCCCTTGGAACCCTGCATGCTTTTTGACTATGTGCAGTGACAAATATGTTATTGTTTCTACTGGGTCTGGGTATGTAGCAACAAAAAGCACCAGCCAAGGGGTGAGTGCAAAAGGTGGCATTTAAAGGGAGAAAGGAGCTGAGTGTAAAACGGGTACATTTACTGACAGGCCAGCTCCAGAACAAGTAGTTTTGGCAAATGGAAGTACAGAAGGGACAGTAACAGGATAGTATGCTATGCACATGATTTGATTTCATATAGTATTACACAAGAATACCTGCTAAAAATAACATACTACACACAAACAATTTAAATACAACAGGAAAGTTAAAGAATTCATAACCATTGGGTAAAATCACATCATTATGTGAGGGTAGAAAAAGACAAAGCTATGCATTTTCTTTTTTAAATCCTACAAGTTTCAGGTGACTTCTTCCTCCGAGTTAACAGAAATTTCCTATTACTTGCTTACATAGGGGCAGACTTGGCTGAAACTAAGCCAAGTGTCCATGACCACCTTTTTTAGTACAAGTCATTCTAATTTGTTTAGTTCTTTCTTTTCCTTACATTCCATCCTCTTTATCTCTCAAGTTAGCTGTAGCAATATCATTTTTGTCCCATCCCTCTGGAAGAATAATCCATGACTGGTTGGAGAAGCAAAGCAGGCTGGCTGATACAGCAGTAAAATAAAAATCTTCATACCACAGAATGCAGTTCAAGAAAGCCATGCGTTCTTGCTCTGCTTTACATAGGGCAAGATGCCAGCACTTGGAATAACGTGCACTTGGCTTGACCCACAGGTTATTGGAAGACTTTTGCCTGGGCTGGATTTTGGATCAGGCTCCTTGTGACTAACTTTTGGCTTAAACCTCAGGATTGAGTTCCATGGAAAATTAAGTCAGGGAACTGGACAGAAATTTCAAGGCCAGAAATTGTTTTGAAGAGTATCCCAGGTTTAACATACTAATCCAAGTCTTATGAACTCTTCGTAGATTTGACTGTGCCAACGTGCAGAAGTTTTACATGGTTCACGATAATGTCCTACAAAGTCAGGCACATGCAAATCCAATCTGTAGCTGTGCATGTGCATCTTCTAGGTACAGGCATTTGTTTTAATATATTCCTCACTGAAACAGCATTCTGAAACCCATTTCTGTTTCCTTATTTGCGACAGGTACTGAAGCAATCATGCACTGAAGTTTTATATTTGGAACCATCCAGTGTCTGTGTGGGAGGTAAGTTTTTATCATTGTAAAATTACTATAGGACTGATATCTGTATTTTATTCAAAGGAAAACCCCACAGGTCATCTAGGAAACAAGCAATTCTACCTAAAAATCCCTTAGGGAATTCAAAGTAAATCAGATTCTTCTCTACTGGATCATTTTTCTCCTCAGGAGCTGTCTTCCAAGGCCTGCTCTTACAGTTTAGTTTGTACATAAACTTTGAGACACTTAATCTCCCGCTGTGCCATTAGTCATGCTCTGCACTTACCCTTGTATTCAAAGCAATGATACATTTTGTGACACTCAAATTCTTACCTGTGGTCACAGAGTCAAGTTCTGGGAATCCTGATAATTTAAGTCCAAATAAACACGAGAATATTTCTAGTGCCCTGAATCTGTAGAGTATGATCAATAAAGCATTTGACTGTTTTGGTACAGCATGAGGTAACATTTACATAGAAGACTTACACTAAATTGTAAGGGCTTGTCTTCTCTCTAGTTTCACATTTCACGCATACTTTGAAACCAAACAAAATAAGGTGGTTGCAACATCTCTGTATTTTGATGTCTTTTAAAAACATAAATCATCTCAATGAAATCAGTGACCTTAGTAAACAAACTCTTTTCCCTCCTCCTCTGCAAAACACACAAATAGTATGGCCCTTACACAACTTCTGGAGAACTAGTTCCGAGAAGGAGAGACAGAAGAGAACATTTTAAGTGGACCTGCTCAGAATCTAGAGAGTCTTCCTATGAGATGCCCAGACTCCTTATTTATCCAAATACTCAATGGGAAGCTTTCCTCATGTGCAACTGAGATGCAGGAAATTCACTTACACAGGTCCTGTTGCTAGTCAGAATCAAATTCAGTTGATACTGATTCAGGAACAGTTCTTTTTATTTTTCCTGTAATGACTTAACAGAAGAGCGAGGTACTAGGAGTCAAAGAATGTGTTCTGGGTTTGAATCATTGCTGAGCTTCATTTATTGCTAGCTGTATTGAAATTCTCCCCTTCTAAATTTAGTCCTTATTGCAGCACAGTGAGGACAGGTGATTGTTTATTTTTCCTCTCCAGAGGAGTTCCAAGTTGTTCTTAGAGGAAGTGGCTTAACCCTTGGTGGAAGAACCGATGGCATTACTTGCACCTACCAAGTGAACGGAACTACCATCCGTAAGTACTGAGTTTGGGATCGTCTGCCTTCATATTTCTTCATAAGTGATTTCCCTCTCCCCATCATCGCCTCAGTTAATTCAAGTCTTAAGAGAAAGGTGTAGATGAAAGAAAAACAGGAAAGCTCTGAGGATTAGTAAGAGAATGCAGGTTGGTTCACATCTCACACTGTGGTTTGAACTTGCCACCAATGACCATTAACTGTAAACTGTGACCAGTGTTTGACCACATGAAATAACACAATCCATGCATTTTGACATAGTTCATTTGTTTAGCTTTCTTTAGCAGCATTCTTTTCCAGCAATGATGCTCAGTGCAGCCAGATCCCTATCTGGATAGAAACTTCCTGACATGCAGAAAGGAATTCCTTTTCAAAGTGAACATGGTGTCTTCTACAGGCACTTTGCCTGTAGCTTTGTGTTTCCCAGAGAAGTGATTCCTAATCATCAGAGTTGTTTGTTTTAATTAGCATTCACCTTTGGTCAGATGTTGTAATCCTTAGTTCTTCCTCTGTCAAAATATTGTCTTTTGTGAAATTCTTCTGAGCAGAGGGCTTCAGAAGTTAGAGGAACTCCAAAAACATAACACAAACTATTTGCTTATCTTATTAAGAATCTCGATGGACAATATCATCTTAGGCAAAATTTTCAGGAATTGGTTCTCTGTTGCTCAGTGCATTAACTTACAACAGGGCAGAGGAAATGTCAGGCCAGGATTTGGATTAGTCCTAGTCTGCTGCTCTATTCCCTGAACTAACAGGGAGATGATGGTGGAAAAATATACCATTAACAGAAACCTCTGCCATTTTTGATATCCAGAAACGGGACAGCTAGTAGAATTACATCCAATTCTTGCTCTGAGCAGTGTGCCTTAGAAGCAAGCCAGACTGGAAAAATGACAAAAAATGGACCTGTAGAAAAAAAAACTTTTTTCCCCCTACTAATGTCTGATTTTTGTATTAGCTTGTCTTGAATTCCTATCCTATTCAACCTGTGTTTCCAGTGTACTTTCTTCCAATTTCTCTCGCCTGTTAAAGATTTTCTGAAGCAGTTTGAAAGAATAAGAGAATAGCATGGTTCTGGATAAAGGCAGCTTGTGTAAATATTTTTGTTTCAATTTCCCTTCTGTTTCAATTGAAATTGTCACCTTTGTTCCCCATATTAAGCTATCACTTGTTTATTTACACTTGCTTTATGGTTTAGCTTTATAGAACTAGAATTTGAAACGTGACTGAATTACTACAGTTGTATTCATTATCCTGGTGTACCTTTCTTACTTGGAGAAGTGGGTAAACAGGCCTAGTTCTAGGTGAAAAAAGTTGATTTCACACTAGTTAGAGTCAATAGGGGAGATATCAGTAACATGACTAAGATAGTGACAAATTTACATTTAGGTGTCTGGTTTGCAAGTCAGAAGTTCCCCAGTTCTATTCCTAGTTTGCTTCTGACTTGTTTACTATAAGCAGTTCCCCTCAGTCAACCTCAGTCCGTCCATCTGGGAAACGAAAATAATAGCACATACCTTCTTCACATGAGTGTTTTGAGGCTCACATCCATATGGTTAAGTCCATAGTGGTATTTGTGTGTTCAAGATCTTCAGGAGTCCCATAAGGTATGGCTGAAGATAGGGACCTACAGGACGCAAGAGAGAAGGATGCAGTTATTTTTCATAAGTATCACAAACGTAAGCCTCCCCTGTCCTGCTAGTGGTTGCTGCTATTGTAACAACAGTTTTGGAATTAATTAGTAGCATTGCTACCAGCATACAGCAAACAGGCTTACAGTACTTAATGATTGCTAGGTTGTACTGCTACTCAAATCAGGGCCTGTGGTGCCAAAACCAGCCTCTAGCTACCTGGATTTTGATCTGCTGCACATTCAGAGTGGGCTGTGAATGCACCGTGGAGCATTCAGCAGAAGCTGGCACAGATGAGCAGAAGTCAAGAGAACACACACTAAGGAAGGACTGAAAAAGTGCATTTCTTACATTTACCGGAAAGGAGGCATGGTCAAAGCTGACAATTTTTTGTAATAGTAAATAGTAGTCTTGGCTTTCCAAATCCACTGAGAAGAGACCAAGAGGCAACAGGCCTAAAATTCTGCAGCAGCTCTAGCTTAGTTATTAGAACAATTCTCTTTGTAAACATTTCTCAGGTCTGGAGTAGGTTACCTAGAAAGCCTTTTAAAAGCTTAGATAAGTGTCACTGAAAAATGCATGAACCGCATTGCGTTCTTTAAATGACCTTTAAGAGTGTTTTCTGACTTTGGTGCCTCTGATTCCCTGATCATGTAGTCATTTAAAGCTGTACAGAGCATGTGTCTGCTTTGAGATGGTAGAAATAGCTACACTTGGACAGGATGAAGCCCCCAAATACTTGCTAGCATCTGATGTGAGAATTTCCAAGTAGATCTCTGGGCTGCTTTTCCTTTTCTTGGCTTCAGTAAAGGGTGCGCTAAAGCACACAAAGGGAAGGGAATGGCATAGTGATGTATTATTATATGTTGCAGCATAAAAACACAATCTGCTGCATGGGGTCTTGCCAAAGGCCTGCTGCAACCCACCAAGCTTCTTGTCTTCAGCAATGGACAACAGCAAATGTTTACCGAACAGTACAGGGAGGTAATAGGGAAGTTTGATGCCATTCTTCCTCTGATATACAAGCTGTCTCTGCAGCTCTGTGCTGGGCTGCAAGCAGTTTCCTCTCGAGAGGGACTAAATGAGAAGGGTTGGAAGGGCTCTGAGCTCTAGTGCAAGGAAGAAGGTGCTCCCAAGAAAAAGAAAATTGTTCCAATGCTGTGTTCTCCTGTACAGAAAAACCGGTGTGCTCTCAGCGGAGCCCTCACCGTGAGCCTGTAATGGAGGACACTGTGACAGTTCCCCTTACTGATAGCCTGGGCTCGTCTTTGAGACCAGCCTCAGAGCCAACCTTTTTGTCTGTTCTTCAGGTTTTGAAAGATACATTTGGCATGTTTCTCTTTCTGCATTTATAAAGAACCATTACCAAATGCTGGAAAGGAAACCTGCCAAATGTAGCTGTGGAATAGAAAAATAATCTATGAAACATACCATTAAGACAAAAACATATGGCAATGTGCTAATCCCTCTTCCCCACCTCACAACTAGCCTCAAATCTAGGCCAAGCAGTCAGTGCAGATTATAGCACATGAGAAAAGCTCATTTATGCTAACAGCTCCTCCTTCAGCTGCCCCTGAACTACTTGCATGTCTGCCTTCTCCCTGAGTGCAGGACCGAGTCATCTCCAAGTTCATCTCACAGATCATTCATCTCCCCTCCCTGCCAAATCAGGAACTAGTCCGTGCTTGCAGGAGCAGCTCCAGTACAGAAATTAACACTTCTATGGGGAAGCTGGGAGGACAATGTGGACATGAACAGACTTTTTCCCAGTTTACCAAAGAAATGAGATAAAAGAGCTCCCTTCAGCAAATACAGTATCCACTGTGTACAGGGTTTTTCTTGTTTGACCCCTTGGTCACTTTCTCGATGCCCTCCAAGCTTACTGCTGTCTTCTGCTACCCAGTTGCAGGGTGGAACTTTATTTCTCTCCTCTGCTTTTCACAGCTACAGAAAAGGAGTGTTCTGCTGGACACACTGCTCTACAAATAAACGTCTATCACCTTTGCAAGCACTGAGACACCAAAAAGCATGAGAAACACTTGAGAAAACACTCGAGAAAACACTCCAGTCTCAACTGATAGAACAGTCATTAACTCAAATCCTGTGTTGACCTCACTTAGAAACCAACACACACCTTTCAAATATAAGGAAAGCCTAAATGATGTTCTCCTCAAACAAAAAAAGGCCTTGATTCTAAGCAAACATTTCTCTGCAAGAACATGATCTGACATACATTAAGCAAGCAATATGACATGAGCTCAGATTTAAAGTTAGCTCTGGGTTTGTGTATGCCCTTCACAAAGTATGAGTTTGAAAAAAGCAGCTTTCTTCCTAACTTGGGCTTGCCTTGCTTGCAAGTTCCAGACAACCCATCCCATTTTGCAGTATGCTGGGTACTAGTTTGGACTTCATAGCACCGTTACATATCACTGTCTCAATTAAACAGTACAGTATATTCATCTCATGTGATTTGTTTTGCAGATGAAAAACCCAAAAAGGTGGAATCAGAGTTTTTGCTGTGCCCTGCACCAATCCTATACAGAAGTGGCCAGTAAGTACTTGAAACAAACGTCATCCTATGTTTTGCTAGCATTGGACCCATTATTGCTGATGTTAATCATGTGGGCTTTTAGCTAGAGGCAGTCTTTTTATGGGGGACTGTTTTTGTGTATTTTTTTCATTCTTGTGTTATTTCCCTGGTGTATTTTCCAGCTTTAGAATGGGCTTTAAATAGTCATCTGTGACCAAAGCAATTTGGACAGTGCCTTAAAAATGAATATTCAGCCAGTTTATTCAACACTGAAAAGGTCTGGCTTGTCGTAAGTTTTATGCAGATTAGCTGCTTTATCAGGGCATAATACGCTCTCTTCTGGATCATCTTTAGGCTCATTGTTAAACAGATTACATTATCACTGACACTTACAAGCTATTATTAAAGTTATGTGTCAAGATGTGTACCACTGCTCAACATGTAATGATAAAACGAGGCACTAATTTAACAACGGCAGCAATCTCATAACAGCACCATGGCTAAACCGCAGTTCCAGCCTTATTCTAAGTGTCACTGGCCATGGCTGCAGATTACTTCTGTCCCTTGGAGAGCTAATTCTTCCCTCCTCCTCTCAAATTCAGACACGTCCAAGGCTTTTAGAACCACTTCAGCTTCATTGTTCAGATTTATGAGATAGCAGCATGAAATAAAAAATTCTCTAAGCTAATCACAAGTGAAAAAACTGCATGTCAGATCTTGGCCCTGTGGGAGGGAGAAGGCTGTTTACTTTCTCAGTTTTGCAAGTAGGTCTTCTCAAGTAATTATTTGGGATGAGGTTTTAATATTTTTAAGTTTTGCTACAGCTTTGCATTGTCAATTTTTGTGAGAGTTCTTAGCTGTTTAAGAACTAAGCATATCGCTTAGATTTTGAGTAATTCCCTTTCTGAATTAAGCAATAATCAACAACCTCAGTTGCTGCAAGACTGATAGCAAAACCCCAATTGCACATCTGTTTTGTGCATTAAATGGCAACTGGGAGGAGAAAAGTTGGGAAGCAGCAGAAGGAAAAGCTTCAGTGAATAACCCCGGTGGAAGAAAGCGGGGTGAAGCACTGTGGAGGAGCTGCACTGTAGTCTCCATGCAGCAGCCAAAGCTCATCTCTGGGGAGCGAGCACTGTTTTAGAGCAATGCAGGAAATCAGCATGGAGGGAAGTTACGTGGGAGAGCAGAGGAGGGGGATGAGTTTTTCATTCCATTATGTTTTCCTGATACTGAAGTTGCCTTTAACACAGCTATGCAAAATGTTGATCTCAACCTTAGCACTAACTCCTGCAGCACAATTTGCTATTACATTACACTGTGCAGTTACACTGGTTTTGATGGAGCTGGGCTGCAAGCTGTCGTGTGACTGTTGTACAACAAACAGCTGTAGCAAACTGCTGTCTTAGCTAAAACAAATCAGCACCATGTGCAGCTGTGAGACCTAATTTTATCATGAGGAAGATATAAATCAGTCATGTTAAGAACTCCTCCTCTCCATGCTAAGTGTTTCATGGGAGTTACACGACCTTAAAACAGCAGATTAGGCCTCAAGTACTAAACACCCCAAAACCTGAAGCTTTAAGTGAAACCATTTCATAAAATGAAAGCATAGCACAGTCTGAGAGCCTGTAAACAGCCTGTCTTGCCAAATGAATGTGAAATGTATGGCATATTTATCTGTATAGATTAAAGCACCATAGAAGTTACTTGAACATGCTGCCTTTTCCTTGTTCTGTGACATGTTACTGAAATGGACAACCCATAATGTAAGTAAAGTCTAGGTGAAGCACCTATTTACAGCATGTTTGTTCTCAGCACTGTTTATAAGAACACATGAACACCACACATGAAGTTGTGCAGCTTCACAGAAAAACATTTTTCAAAACTTGCCATGTAAAACAGTTCCACAATCTTATTTTGTAATTACAGCTTTGGCCCGGAGATAAACAATTTGCTGTGCAGAAGAGTGACAGCTATGAAAGATATGTACATACTTGAACTCTTGACTTTCCATTGGCACAGCTCAGACTATTGCTGGATAACTCCCAGTAATTCCTCATGTAGTGGAGCTAATATTAGTTGCTAATGTAGCAACAACCAGTCTGCTCATTTTCTAGTGCTCTTTTTAGCGGAGTTAAATACAACACAAGCAGACAAAGTTAGCGTTGTGATTCTTAAACCTGTAGTTTTCTTTCTGCGTAAACAGGAAAGACTCACATAATGGGTTTAATTATATTTTTGTCATTTGAGACACTTTGAGAGTGATTGATTAGCAGTTTTCAAATGCAGAACAATAAAAGCCTGTGTGGAATAGGTAAGATCCCTGGACTGGTGCCATTGTGTATTTATACTTGGTTTCCAGCTGCTGGCTGTGTTTAGTTAGGAGCCTCCAAAATACCATCTGTAGATTAATAACTAAGCTTTCTTTTCAAACCGTTTTCATAGTACCATGCAGGAGATTGATGTGGTAACTTTACATTATGTTACAACATGACTGTGCTGCTTGTGCTACTTAAAATACCTTCTTGACATGCCACTTCCAGGGTGCAAAATTACATTGTTCTCTTAAAAAGTCATCTCTTCTACAAGACTCCTGACTAGTTGGCAGACAATAATTACTTGTGAGTTCTACATAAGCAAGTTATGCATTATACAAAATTGAAATGTTAAAACAGTACAGAATGGAGAAATCTCTTGTACACTATGGGATGACAAAAACCCAAGGAAGGTTAATTGCTTTGCTTCATATAGTGAGAAATATCTTAGATACTGTGAGGGCAACTGTAATATTAGAACCAAACCAGTGTGCAAAAAGGACCCATTTTCCTGCACTGACAACTGAAGAGCACTATATTTTGAGGATCTTGCAGGACAATTGAGAAAATGAGTTCCTCTTTATAGCTAAGGCTGGACTTCGCTGTCCTGCCACAGCTTCAAGGGAATCAAACTAGATCAGAGCATTTCTTCTATAAAAATTACTTGAGAGGTTTCTGTAGTCATTGTACTTCAGAAAGTAAAGAGTCCTTTTTTTTCTCTGCAGCAACAGTACACAAAAAGCTTGAGAAAAATACTTTCTTACACTACCACCATGGCTTTTGTTCTAGTCCTTTTGCTCTAAGTTCTTGGAGTTCACACTCTGAAAAATATATCTGTAGACTTAACTCCAGTAACTGACAGCTTCTATTCCTCTCAACCACTTGTAAAGCCTCCTCTGGCTTCAGTGCAAAGACTATCTGGACAAGATAATTCTAATTCCTAAACATTTACAAATCCTTCTTTCTTGGTGCAAACAATACAAGTATTTAAACTACCACAACACATTTCAGTGAAATACTTTGTACTATAATTTACACATCTACCTGTTAACTACCTCAATTTTTTCTTTAAACTGGTTTCTTGTTGGCGTATTACATTGAGATTTTTGGATTAGCTGGCTCTTACTGCTAAAATCCAGTTTAATGTTTTCATGCAGATAGTCACATAAACAATGCAAAATGTAGGCTTGGTCTCTCCTAGGAAAAAACATCTTTGAAATGAACCGACAGGCTGAGAAATAATCATTGTTCCTAAAATAGTTTGGAGAAGTTCAGAAGAGTTTTTCAAAATGCACATGCATTGTGGCTGACCAGCTTCATGCATCCTTGCACTTGAATTCATACAAAGTATTTGCTTTAAGATTAGCTGACAAAAGCAAAGTGAGCATTTACCCCTGACAAGATACATAAGCTTCTTGTACCTTGAAACATACTAAATCTGTTTGAACTAATGTACAAAAAGTTTACCTGTTTCAAAGACACCAGCAGAAGAGTGGACATTGGGTCAAGCGGGATCATTGCTTTCAATTAACTATCACACCACCTCCCTTCATCTCTGAATTGAGTGACTTGTTAACACCTTTCCAGTGAAGTAGCACTTGACCATATAATCTGAAGTAGGCAGTACAATTGCTTTTGGGTTTGTAAGCTTTAGGAATAACAAACAAAAAGAAATAACCCAAACAAACCTGAGTGCAAGTGGGACCATGCTGAGAGCTGCCTTGAGTTTGTGATGAGGTCACATGCAGAGGACAGCCTGCGTTACTAGTCTTGAACAACCTTACTTGCCCTCTGTTCAAATCATGTTGGCTTCAGTTTGCGTATATCCTTTCCTACATCCTGTCCAACATGAGCAGCTGGTGGTGCTTAAGGAGCGAGGACTGAACTTGAGTTATTTTTTGTGGTAGGAATAAGAAAATACCATGCTTGTGTCCCACAGTTCTCCACTGCTTCCAGATTCAAATTATCTGACTGAAGTTCAGTCTCCGACGTGCAGTTCACTTCAAGCAAAGCATACAAGTGTGCATGAGAGAATCTGTTAAAGATCATCAGTTGTTTTTTTTACATATTGCTAGTAGTAAAAGCTCCTGGAAAAAAGCACAAGTTGACAAGTTTTGCAGTAACTTTAAATGTACTTCCTATCCATACTTGCAGTAAGGAGTCACAGGGGGAAAATAGAACTTAATTGAGCAAGTTTTACGAGAGTCTGAAGTTAATTGGAGAATCATATAGCTCAGACTCACAACTGTAAGAAAACATAAGAAATTTTGTCCTAGAACAAAAACACAGGGGGAAGTGATCTCTAGGACTGAGGACATGGATTTATGTTTCTGAGCTGCAAATACCACCTTGAAACAAGCTTTCAGCTGGCTGTTAACCAGACTTCTCACAGGAGGAGCCTGTGTCATTCCAGCCTTTGTTCCTCCTGTTGAAGAACAGCTGCTTGGCTCATCCTGCACTCCCTTGTCAGTGGGATGGCAGCTCAGCAGGAGCAGCACGTTGTGGTTTCTACACTGGTATTTCTCAGGTCTTTAGATTTTAATCTTTTTTGGTTTATCACTCCTTCACTTTTGATCCTGTCTTCGCAATTCAGGTGCTTTCCTTAGCCTTTAAGAATAAAAAATGAGGGAACAAAATCTCATTACATAGTACTTTCAGCCTTTCCACTAACAGGTTTCATGACCTAGCTTAGGTACCTACTACATCTATGTCTTCCTCTTTGCAAGTTTCAACTTCTCTCTAGACAAGAGAACTGACTTGTTTTCCTGTTTCACTTTCAGAGAAATCAATTCTTTTCCACTGCAGGAATTGCCATGATGTCCAGTAATGCTATCTGCCCGTTTGTACTTGACAGTTCACATTACCTGCCCTCAGCCTATTTTCATCTGAGCTACTGCTTAAACAAGCTCCATTTTTATCCCTTTTGGTAGCCTGTGACAGTCTGAATGCAGGCAAAATTTTTTTCTTGCTGCCCCAAATTTCAGTGGTATAATTTTCATCTCTGAGCTACAGATTTAAGACAGAATGAGCTGCTCCACTTGTTGCTGTCAATCACATGCAGGGCTGAGGACAATGGGAATTAACCACAAGCTTGAAGTTGGACATGGCTTTGAGAACCTCTCTCAATAGGGCCTTAAGGGAAGCCAAAGTTTTATTCTGAAAGAGCTTGTAGCCCTGCGCAAACAGAGGAGTACACTTCCAAATCCAGGGCATTTCTTCCTAGAAGTTTGTGACAAATTCACATAAAAAGAGTTCGAAGTGAAACAAATACCACAGGGCTGTTTAAAAATTAATTGCAGTTTACAGGAAGTTGCTGCTCAGTACTTTAGGGGCCTTGATTATTATTTACTGTAGCTACATAGGAGAGAACTGAAGCTAGCTAGAAGCCCAGGAACTCATGCCCAAGCTCTCACTGATGCTCTTGCCTTCCTTCTCTGCCTCCATGGGAAACAACCTCTCAATTCTAAGATAAGCACTTGCTTCATGTTTACTTCAGGTGCTTTGAGTTAAAGATGTTTCCATTAAAGTAGGAAATTGCTATTTTGAGCCTTGTTTTCCAGTTTAAAAGGATCATTTTAATTAATTCCAGCACCAGATTTAAGAGGAAGAGCATGGAACCACGAAAACAGACACTGGAGATGAATGGATTGTGGTGCTCCATCCTGTAAATTACCTCATTTGGTTTTTAGACAGTTGCTCTCATTTGAGAGCAGCTGAAAGGTGTTCTCTGAAATGGCTGTCATGGCAGGCTGCTAACAAAGGATCCCAACAATTTCTTCCCCTCAGAGCATGTTATGCCTTCACTCCATCCACTGCATCTTGGGGCACGAACTTGAGAGCCATCATCTTAAAAATTGCTTTAAATTTTTATCCCTTTGGAAATGAGCATTTACATGGGCCAGATACGTTTTGAAGCTCATTACACAGGCAGAATGCCATGCAAGTGCCTGCATCTTCAGGGATATGTATAATACATGCGAAAGCAGTGAAGCCATCCTTTTGCAAGTCTGACTTGACTGTACTTAGAAAAACTTTTTACACTTAATTTCCTTTTCTGCTCTGACACCTGTAGGTGCTAAACAACATCCACTTGCTTCCATCCACATGCTAGTACATTTGCAGTATTAAGAGGCAGCATTTTCCACCTAGTTAAATCAATTAGCTAAAGCATTGCATTTGATGCACAGTGATCAAATACCATAAATCTGTATTTTTACTGCAGCTCCCCTATAGGATGTCTACTTTCCCCCCTTTTTTCTGTGGTCTACGATGGCTCTAAAGAAGTATAGCAGTGTTCAAGTGATGCTGCGTAAGATGACTGATGTTTAGTATGTTTGCCTAATTAACTTCTGGCTAATAATTCTAACCCATTAAGTAGCTAGTTAGTATTTGTTTCGAATAAACACATCTGGTCCTGCAATGAGTGAAGGTTCTGCCTGTGCGTGGGTGACAGATGTGATGGTAGTTTCCCCAGTGCTCCCTTTTAAATAATTAACAGCACACTGGTGAAGTAGCTTTAGACAGACAGCCTCAAAGCCAGCTGTATATTCTCAGAGCTGGATCTATGGACATGTGCCTCATCTCATTAGTCCACTCCATCTATTATGCTCCCTCTTCTTTAGTATTTCAAAAAGCTACGTGTAGCTCTAAGAAACATCCCTTTAAATAACTTTGGACTCTTGGCTTCTGTTCTGAAAGGCAGCAGAAGAAATAATGTGTCAGGCCACCCAAGGGGCAAATAGCATTGAATTCACAAGCCTTGCAGATTGATCTCTTACCAAACAAAGGGCATTCGAAACAGTCCCGCCCTGGTGTTTCATTACTTGGAGTTGCTGGGCTAGGTTTGGAAACAACCTTCTTTTGAGGGAAACATCTTGTGTAGCTGACTCCTTTATGCCATCAATAGCATCCTAGACTGGAACAGCTGGTAGTTCTTATATATCTCCAAAGGGAGAAAAACTATTATTAGTTACATGCAGAGGGATCATTCCTCTCAACTCAGCTGTCTTTTTTGATTTTTTTTCTTGTGGTGGTAGGGTTTTAAAGTTGCCTCCCCCCCCCACACACACACAGGGGGAGGAATTAATAAATTAAACTGCAGTATATTTAGCAAAAGACTAATTTGCACAAAAATTAGTTCTTAAAAGTGAGACTCAAGTTCTTGCTCACCAAAGGGCAAGGTAAGATTTATTCCTAGTTCTGAGGGTCCATGAACCCTGCTCATTCTGTGTGGCTATGCCATCATGGTTAGCATGCAGCTGTCATTAGTTGTAGTGATACAGGCTCAGTTTGTGACCTTTGTTTTGTAAGGCATCAACAATAGCACAGCTGCCCTGCATAGCTGAGATCTCAAACCTGCAATTTGGCAAGAAGAACAGAACAAATTGGATAAATATACATAAACACATTGTGAAGGAAGGGAAAACAGAACAGAATGAACCAGCGCATCATCCTACAACTTGTTTGATAGGGATGATTTAAGTAGGCATATGGTATAGTTAAATGTGCTTTCAAAAACATTGGCCTGATTCTTCAAGCAAATATGAAATAAATATCTAAATTGAATGAGAGCTGATACAGTATCATTAGTTCTCTCAAAGGAGGCATATGAATGCCTTTGGAAATGTGTGCAAGTGGGGGCTGGGCGCGAACAGTATGCAAATTTACATTCCCACACAAAAGTATCATTAACTTATTGTTAAGATTACACAATTGTACTTCCCTCTAACACAACAATCATTGAAAAAAACAAGCAGGCAATGAGCTAATATTTAGACCTAACCCAGCACCCATTTTTAAGTCTTATTAGTTTACTCTTGGCCTAACAAAGCACCACAGCCACTGTAATACCTCCCAGACACACAATTTGCATCCATCAGCCACACTGCCCACAGTGCACATATTCGAGAACCAGGAACCACTGCTGTGCTCATCCTACACAGTAACCTTTCAGCACTGTCTTATTTAGTAACTAGATAACAATCATAAGTTAAAATTAGCCTTTGTCTTTCAGCATTCCTTTTACCAGATGGAAAGAAAATATCAAGTAGGTAATACATGCAGAATTTCTTAGCTTATTACAAAAGACATCTAGGCATATATTTAAAATATGCTCTTCACAAGTCAGACCAGGTGTTCCCCCCCACATCAGGTGGGCACAGAATTTCACGTGGTCAATTTCAGTGCATTTCCAGAGTACATAAATAACTCTACAAAGTTACCTATTTCCTTCAGGAAAGCTTGTAATTTTGTTAAGTTCATTAATTTGAGCAGAATGTCAATTTGTTTGCCTTAAAGAGTACTGATAGAAGTTGTGTGAAACTTAGCTGAGAACCAGATGAAAGTAGTAATTACTGTCCTTCTCTGCAGCTATAGCTGCAAATTACTATTTAAAGGCATAGTCATGACTTACACTACCCCTTGTCTGAAAAATACAAAATTTTGGAAACCTGTAGGTACAGAAAGCAAGTGTTAAAGAATGTAAATTAGATGCAGATTCGCAGATTTGACTTGGGTATTTTTTAGAGTCATTTAAGAGGTGGGTGAATATTCCAGGGTGTTTGTTGACCATCATCTGTTCTCTCTCAAATTAAATTACATATTTACCTTCTTTATGTGATACTGTTAACTAAATAGAACCATCCTAATCTTTGTAACATACTAGGGTATTAGTTTAGCCATAAAACAAAATGAGTCATTAATGTAAGTGCTGGCTGATGAGTACTTAGCCACTCACAGGTGAGGCAGGCTCAAGCATGGGTTTAAGGACCTATCCTGGAAGCCTTGGCCCCAGCCTGGAAGCTCTATTACAAGGATATATTGTTTTAATAACACTTCATCTGGAGAAAGGGGAGTGATTAAAACTAAGATTAAATAAGACTTCTTAATTATTAGGTAGCCAATAGACAATGATACTTCACATTCAAGATAATACTAGTCCTCTGTATACAAAAGCACAGGCACACTAAACCCATGAGCTGTTCTCTCTCAGTAACTGGTTGCATAGCTGTACCTTAGGAGGAGCTTAATGACGGAGAACCAGCAGTCTGCAGTTCCAAAAAGAGGTACCAGCCAGCAGGATAATCACAAAGCTTTATTTAGCTTGCCAGTTTCTGGAATCCTTGTTGTCTTCCTTAAGCACAGTAGCTGAGTAGTTCTCAAAAGCTACAGAGATAACAACAGCCAACACTAAAGGAGAAGTCAGGCATCCTTGCTTCCTTTTAACTTTCCTGCATCCCTCATGTGACTTCATTGTGCTCCCTAATTGGAAGGGTGCAATCTCTAAATTAATCAGGTTTTTGTCACCTGTGTTCATTTCAGAGCATCTGTGCTCAGGTGATCAGAATTCTTCTTCAGCACAGATCTACTCATGGCTAATTAACCCTAGTGATTTGATATTAACATTATCTGTCAATGTAAGCAGCTCAACTTCCAATGATCACTGATTACTCACATGGTACAATCACCCCCCCCCCCAACACACACACACCAAAAAAAAACAACAAAAAAAAAAACCAACAAAAAAAACTGCTAGAGAAACGCGTTTAGGTAGTCAGGTAGGAGAAAAACAGAAGTACAGCTACATTAGGCCTAATGTCTGGTATAAATATTAACTTCTGAAAATATTTTAGAAATACATTTAGTTTGACACAATTAGATTATAATTGGAACTATTCACAGATGGAAACATCCTCAATGAATTGTATAGGCTAAATGCCTCCTAAGACATATGGATCTGATGTTAAGATCAGTAGTAATTTCTAATGCAGTCCTTCATGTTCCTCAATAGGGCACACAGTGTTCCCAGAGCATTAAGAAAGAGTGCGTGAGCAGAACTAAGTGCTTAATATTATTCAGTGGACATAGTATCCTGAGCTGAATTAATAGACTAATTTAACATAATAATGACATTTCATACCCTGTTACTGCAGGTTCCCATGATTCCATGAGATCACAACTAATGCATTGCTGGCTTCCAGCTCTTTCAGATTCACAAGCACTTCCCAGCAGTGAAATACTTATGTACCTCTGGACTTCCATCCCATGGAAAGCCAAACCCAAGTAGAGAGTATATTGAGCAGTGTGCTGAGAAAGCTAAGTAGTCCTGGGGTGGTAGGAGAGGATCCTAAGACAGTTGTAGCTTGATTTAATTTCAGTGCTAAGCTACATGAAGAAAGAAGTAGGAAATAAACATGAGTTTGTACTAATTTTTACCAAAAAACCACACACACAAAAAGACAATACTATAAAGATTTGCATACAGTAGAGGTCTTGATGGTCTCAGGAAAAAAAAAAAAATATATCATTTTTTTTATGCCTGTGTGGCTCATGGGAGAAAAACAATTGTGAGCATGTATCATAACTGCAGATTATTAACTGTCTCCGGTAAAATTCTCAGTGATTAAACAGTTTCCTATGCTTCCTAGGCATAATGACCCTTGGTACAGGGGAAATGCACAAAACATTTGGCAAGCAAAGTTTGTAACCCTGCTCCAAGGGAACTTACTGTGTCCATATGCAGCTGGGGCTTTTGATCTAGGAAGAGGACCAAAACCAGAAGCGTGGGCTTGAAATACCTTCCTGTCTGGCTTTGCGCTGCATCCTCCCACTGCAGGGATGTGGCCCTAGACTCAGCGTCAGTTCTGTAGTCCTGGAGTGTTTGTCAGTCAATGACAGGTGAAAGGACCTTCTGCGCTTCGGTTGGTAGGAATGCATGCCTAAGTACTAGTTGGATCCCCAGCAAATAATAGTGGCATGATAGAGGCCACTTCACCTGGCACAAAAATATTCAGTCCACCTGCTGAGATGAGGTCAGGATTGTTTGGCAATGGAGCTTTCCCTTCAAACTAAAACACAACATTGCACCAAATGAGGACATGTTTAGTCCTCTCTGAAAAGTGGTGAAGGATTAAAAATCTGTATGTGCTATGGTTGGTCACAGTGGGTTCCAGTTTCTCCATCCTTTGGATGACCAAAATAAAGTACGGTCACCTTAGCACCCCTTCGTCTTGTCAAAATGTTGTGCAGGAGATGAGAAATTACATAGGGGTAATGTGATGGGTGTACAAAAAACAATAGTTGAAGCAGACATTCCACCAAACCCCTCTCCTGCCACTGGTACTGATTTTCCAGTGTCTGATTTCTGTATATGTCCATATACGTAGATATGTATAGATGCATTTATACACACACGCACTCTTACTATTGGCGTACCAACATCAACTGTGTAATAAAACTACGTGCGATTCATGGAAGTAGTTGTTTTAATGGAATGCATGGCTAAATACTACTTAATACCCTTTCAAATACATAGATCTATTTTTTTTCCTTCCAACTATGTACAGCATTTTAGCTATTTTAATGCTGGCACTTGATTCTAAAATACCTTTAGTCACCATAATTTTAATAACTTTTTGAGCAGTTGCCAGTTTAATTTTCAGTGCGTGAAAATTGGAGGTAAATTATTTATTACTTCCAGCAAATGTCTTTCACAATTTTATTTAATTTTTTCATCTTTTTTAATGGGTCATAAAATGGCAGTCTTTTATTGGATGCTCATAAAGTAAGGAGCAAATGAATACTTTGCAAATAGGTTACTGTGGATTGAAATGTCAGTTGTATTTCACAGGGTATGAAAGTCTTTAGACCAGAGCTGTAGTGACATATGGCAATGGGCCATGTTCCTCTTCTGTAACAATAAAACAACAGTGGACATAAAGGAAGGAAAAAATTGCAATTGTTGGGACTTCTCAAGTTACATTTTTTTTGATAAATTATTATTAGAATGGTCAGTGGTCCGTGGCTAATGCAGTTTAAACTTGCAAGAGTCTTCTGGTTAACTTTGGTCATAAGTAAGAGTATTTTTAAAAGCTCTGTCACACTGAGTATTTCCAGTATTGATTCTCATCCACAAGGTGACACTCGCCTGTGATAAAATACAGGAAAATCCCTTCCACACTCAGGAAGGGCTATGAACTGTAAATAAAAACATATTTTTTTTCACTATAATGAAATAGGTTTAAAAACATGGACCACTGGCAAATTGCATGCTAAACCTGTGTTACATAAAAAACAAATGAGTTTGTGAATAGGTGTGCTAATTACACATGCTTATGAACTCAAGTTTGCCATCTCTTTGACTGCACATCACTCAAGTGCTGTGTCAGAAGTAGTCCCAAGATACGAAGGAGAACCTGGGCTAAAAGCTGGACTTGGGCACCACAGGCTGTTGGAGGAACAGTGTGAAGGCCTGCACTTGCTTTTTCCTGATGGTGTGTTCCTGCCACCGTGTTTCTCAAGGTAGACACGCAGAAGCTGGCCAACTCCTCATGCTTCTGGCTGCCAGGCTGTGGTGTTTGTGCGTGGTGTTAGAACATCTGATGGTTATCCTCAGGGCCCGCTTCCCCTCCCCATGCGCACAAAACTAAACCCACACCATAAACCACGAACACAGCAGGGGTGAGGTTTTAGCAGGGCGCTGGAGAATGTCTTTTGGGGTTGCCACAGCAACATCAACATTTACACTTCCTGATTCTTTGTGGGTTTTATTCGGGGTTGACCTGAGGAGATGCTCTGTTTTGCAGCAGCTTTCATAGCAGAGTTCAGCGTTTGTTTGCGTTCTGGGGTGGTAAAAAACTAATATCATTCTAGCCTTCCCTTGCAAAAATTCAGTTGTGTCTAAAGGTTAGTTTTACTACAGGAAAAATGTGCCCTCATGTGTGTTGCTGGGTATGATCAGATTCACAGTGAGATGAGCACAGCGAAGACTTGAACACGGGTCTCAAGCCAGTACAGCATTTCTACTCGTCTATTGTCTCACTCTGTACAGACGTCAGTGGGAGGAGAGATGAATTTTCCTCAAGTATTTGGAAAGCAGTTAGTACACTGTGGCTATAGTCATGTAACTCACATACATGGTAGCAGATCTGGCCACACACTTACAAAACCATGCATTACTACCTGTGAAGACATTTTTGAAGTATTTCTGATCATTTTTACCAGGCAGACTGAAGGTATGGTCTTACAACCAGCTGACCAAAATCTGTGCTGCTCCTTTCCTTGTGAGTTAAGCCTATTATAAGAAACCACTTCAGTCTCTTAACATTTTAAACTGTATTGCTCCTGCCTACAGAAAAAAGAAAGGATCCATAGAGGTTCAAAGATTTAGAAATGTTAATTGCTGACAGAGGCTGGTTCTGCTCTTAGCTGTCCTGAGCTTTACAGGACATCACTGAAGGAAAGCAATACTCAAACAACACTGACAACTGGAAGTGAAGGCACCCCAAAACCGTAATCACTTCTGAATGTCATTTTATTTTCAGAATAGTTACGGTTTATGCAGAGTGCTGAGCAAAAAGCCTTGCGTACATGGACAGTTAATAGTTAACTAAAATAGATGTATTTGTGGATAGGGCTTTCCCTTGGACATTTGCAAATGTGTGCATAGAAGAAACAGGGTGCTCATTTTATTGAGCTCCAAATTTGAAGGGGTATTATTTATAGGAAGCAGAAGTACACACAGCCCACCAAACAGGTGGATGCTAAAGAAATGAATAAAATGCTTTCCTTATACCCTACAGACATGACAATTTCAGGACAGAAGTGATTTTGTATGTTGACAGGTTCATCCTTTTGAGGATGAGATAATTATCTGTATGAGTTCACTCTGTAGCTTCTAGAACTGAACGAGTATGATCAACTCCTCTGAAAATCTCCGATGGCTTATCCCTGCAGCTGTGTATCAAAATGGAAGTTGATACAGAAACTGGTTGCTCCTACTGCATTGTATCTGTGTTGATAGCTGATGTGTTCAGTGAGCCTGCTGCTTGGGATATCTGTCAGAACATCTGACAGCTAAAGGTTGGGAGAATGCGAAGCCTGACAGCAGCGATGCGGCACCGGGGACTCGAAACCTGCTCTTAGTGCAGTCAGTGGGAGTTATAGCTTTGGGCCTAGTTCTCATTTAGATGTGCATGCTATCAGTGCCCTTTTCTGGGGCCCCTTGTATTGCTGGAATGGTGTAAAGATGCATAACTGTGACTGAGAATAAGATCTTCAGGTCCCACTGATAGCAGAGTTCAGTCCTGGAGAGGGTGATAGTGGCACCTCCTAAAAATATGGGTAAACTCCCCATTTTTTGTGCTACTTTTGAGGCTCAGTTTCCAACTCAGACACTCAAACAGGTACCATTTATGTGTCATTTACTTGGTGTGTAAGTGTGGTTGTGTTCTGAGGCTACAAAAAAGCGGGTCGTGCCACTGCGACCCTGCCCATTCAGCACACCCACCTCCTGCAGACTCAGGCACGTTGCTGAAGAGAATAGATGACAGACATCCCTACTCACAAGCTTTCTCCTAAATCCCAGGTCAATATTTAGGTCAGTGAACAGAGCCAGAGCACAGCTCTCAGATTTGTAGAGAACTGAACATAAATTGAAGAAAATAGCATATATTGCAGTGGGAGTATGCTGCATGGCAAAGGAGAGGGAAAAGAAAAAAGGATCACTTTTGATTCAAGCACAAATATGTTAGGAAAAAAACTGAGTGATATTTTTAACAGGATTGCATGTTAACTCTTCAAAGCTGGAACTGGCTTTGGGAATCCAAGAAACCCCAATACCTAAGTCGCAGGTGCAGGAATTCCCAAGATACGCTTTCTCCTTTACACACTGGAACTGTTAGTGTGAAATGTGATATTTTAGTTAGTTAACATAGCCACCGTCAGGGTATGCAGCAGTGGGCACCGAGATTTTTGCTTTCTTAGAGGAGAAGTTGAGGAACCTGTCAGAGTGGAGAGGGGCAGTGTGGAGGTTGTGAGTGTAAGAAGCACTGCTGCAAAATAAGTAATTTGATTCCTAAAGGTCTGAATGATACCTGGGAGCCTCCTTTCATCAAAAGCTGTAGGAAATGATCTATATTATCTTTTTAGTGGACCTAGCAGGTTTTTTTTTTTTTTTGTATGTTTGTAGGCCTTCATATACAAACCTTGCATGAGAAAGAAACATCAGTAGCGGTTAGAGGTACAGCCACCGTAGTGCAAACATGCCTCAACATAACTTTTCTTCTGAAGTTTCAAATGTGTTTTGTTGCACTTGTGCATCTTCCTTTTCAACCACTTATGTTTGGGACTGGTAGGAGCATGGTGAGCAGATCAACAAAGTACCAGAGGGTAAAAAACATTGTAAAAAGGTATTAGAAAATATTCCTGGCTGAGAGCACAAGTTGGTCAGGAGGAAGGATGATATTGCCAAGCAGCAAAGGGAATTGATTAGATAGCAGAAGAAAGTCCATATGAAATCGAGGATTCATGTTCATTTATTTATTTATTTTTAAATGAAATGGGGAAAAAGCAAGCATCTGAAAGCAGTTTGGAAATTTGACCCCAGTAGCTAGCAGTAACTGTGGTCAGATGTTCCTGGCCAAATCTAGAAGTTCTTCATTAGTGCACAGGCACAGTTATTTTTGATCTCAGTGGAGTTTTGCCCAGTGAAAGAGTAAAGAAATGGTTCCAAACAATGATAAAAGAGCTGAGGAAAAGCTAAAATGTGTTTAGACAGAGTTATAATAATATGGGAAATAATGAAAATGCACAAGGTAAGTAGGCATTTAGATTTGTAGAATTTAAGAACATCATATGGTATTTTAAAGATCAAAATTACTTGGTGTACTGCAGAAGGGTTCTTACTGTGCTATCAGGATTTGAACCAAGCAATATAATCCCAATTTAGGCATCAGTCACTGGGAAGGCACCCACCATTATACAGGAAAGTTCAGAAAAAGTATAAAGGCTGAATAGGCTTTATGGTCAGGAAACACAACCACAATGAATGTCTTTTCTTGGGTGTAACCAACTCCAAAATTTGGTGTGGAGCCTGTGGCGTGTTACTCTTAACTCATGCTTTAAAAAGACAAGGCTGGGGGTGGGGGAATGAAACATTTAAGAGAACAATCTTTCCTGTTTGGATTTGAACATAACTGAAAAGTTGCCATCAAAAAGTACTTCTGTGTGCTGTGATTTCTTCTGGATTTAACGACTGAATTCAGTTCTCAGTTACCTAGTTAATGCCGTGGTGTGATCAGGGTGCAAAAAGATGTGACCTGGTGGTGCTGGAAAGAGTCACGTTAACTTTACTGGGCTGTAGGTCAGTGCCTTGGGCAGAAAAATGCTGCGTGCACTGTGCTTGTGATCTGCAAATCTCAACAAAGTTGAAGGGTTTAAACTTCCAATTTTCTTCAGGGACACTTGCCTGGATTTAGACTGTGTTTCAGCAGCACATCATAAACTTAAGTCCTTCTCCGTTCAACAAAAGCATGGAATGAAATCCTGTTGCGCTTAAGTCCAGAGGATTGTTTGGCCAGTCAAACCCAAGCAGAGTTTTCATGCTCAAGTTTCTCACAGCATTTCTCATTACAGTGGGAAAGTGAGAAATTGAAAATAAAAAGATAAGAAACACAGCATTTTAAAAATTCATCCCTAACTAAAGTTTTTCACAGTTTGCTTTATTTAGTTAGTTGGGAGGGAATTTAATTGATTTTTTTATTTTATCTGTTCTGGTTCACTTACTCCCGTAGTAATTAGAAGTAAATTATTCTTTCTGTTAGATCAATTATTCATAACATAGACCATTTAAAAATTAGTTTAGTGGAAGCAACTTACTTCATTTTTACTAAAACTGAAAAAGAAATTAGCCAAATTAGTTAAAATAGCTTTGAACTCCATATTGACTAAAGCATTTGTGCCAGAATAAAAATTCATGACATATAAGAAGAACAGTATAAATGATTAATCATTTTAGTTCATGGATATCTATATTTTTATTTAATTACATCTATGCATAGTATAAACTGTCTGAATCTTGGGAATCCAAGCCAGAGAAGCTGAAGAGTCTTCTTCTGTTTAACATTCACCATGTGTTGTTTTCTTCTAGGGTTAATTTGTAAAATGTAAACCACATACTATTTGTATGCAGTGTTTATGTACTATTTATAGAAAGTCTTGACCATTTATAATTATCCGACATTTTTATCCATAATGTCTGCATATGACTAAAGAAATGTTTATGGAATAGATGAAACAATGTTATTTTTACAGTTGATCTGCAATTTATTTTATGTAAAACTTTTCAGGGTATTTTATGTTAGAGAAGGGATGTTCTCTGTTCAGCTGCTTATTGAGAGGACTAAAATGATTTCTTAATAGTAATCGACACAACACCAGAGGGACACTGCAAGCTCTTAATATATTCAATTTTAAGCAGCATAAACTGAAGAAAAGAAAGCTCAATTTGAAATGACCAAAAATTGGTTTCTGAAAGACTCAAGTTGTTCTCAAAGTACAACCCTGTAACAGTTACATACCCTCATCACTGAAAAGTTATCAGAGGCATCTACATATCATAATGCAAAGTAACCGTGTTAGTTTTAAGATTTCTGTGAAATCAGAGCTAGTGCAGCTCCGAGGGACTGGCTCCCATCTTCCTCTCTTAGAACACGTTCTCTGTTTTTTGAATGCAGTCCATACGTACAAGTAGCTCCACAGCATGTATGTGCCTTTATTTGAGTGTTTTATGGCTGCTGATTTTTTTTTCCCTTTTCTTTCTAGAACTCTAGAAGTTTTGGTGAGTTTGAATGAAGGGCAGTCTTTCATGTCCAGCTCATTAACAATTACCGCTTCAGAGTGTGTAAGTAAATAGCTAATGTAATTCAACGTAAAATGCTGCAATTCAGTTTCTGTTCTGGTTTTATCATTGAATGACTTCCCGATGCAGAGAACCTCAATGCGTGGCAGGTCTTTTAGGTGTTTAGAATGCACAAATCCACCTAACTGAAAAACACACCTGTGCAGACGTACAGAACGTATAAAATTTGATGATAGAAGATTTCTTAATATTTAAGTGCATACATGTATGTATGTCCTAAGTAATTTTCTCCAGGTTCCGAGACATGCTTAGAATCTCTTTTATAACGCCAGTACACTCAGTGAGGAAGTTTTTCAGCTGTTTTGAATTCCTTGATGAAGTGTGTGTGGTGGGGGTTACAGACAGGGGTTTTTTTTCTACAGTTATACAAAACAGTTTCTTTAATTCTTCCCATTAAGGTGGCAGACAGCTTTATGTTAGGAGCATCTTTATTTCAGGATTCCATGTAAGTGAGGTATTACTGTGCCTATCACCCCAGACTTAAAAATAATACTTGAAAGCCATGTCTTACACGGTAGGCTTGGAGATTTCTCTTTGCTTTCTGACACAGGCTCTGTAATTAGGGTTTCTCCTTCCATTGCTGCTGATCTGTTTTGCTAGCTGCTTCAGGAGCTGCTGATCTAGACCATATGCAGAAGTATACGCAGAGGGAAAGTCCTGGAATTCTCCTCCCCAAAGCTACCTCAGCTGGCTCTGCCCTGAGATCCACGCTCTGTCTGTGTGTTCCTTGTCTGTGCTGTGCCTGTGTTGTGCTATAGCCTGCGAATCGTGCTTTGCTAAATAGATTACAACAAATTACTGTACCACACTGTGCAGCTGTGGCTTTCAAAATACTGGGAGGCTTCCACGCCATTAGAGACCTGCTCGCTATAAACATAATAATGTCTTAAGAGCCAGGTGTGACACAGTCACCTGGGGTCCCGTTCCAGCACAGCTCCACTTTGTAGGATCAGTGGGAGCAGATTGAAGCTGAGTAGTGTGACTTCCATGCAGCTTTCCTGTCAGGCGCAGAAGCATACAGAACGGTGCCTTCTGCTCATCAGCATGTATTTTTCCAACAGTATTTTCATCACTCATAGGTAATTAACCTAAAAGAGAAAAATAGTATTTTTTTTCTATTCATTTTAGAACTAAACACTTGGGTAACTACAGAAGTCAAAGTTATCTCAGTTCAGCCCTTAAGTTTCAGGAAGAAAGCCTGAATAAATTGAGAGCTGAAGAAACACATGCTCCCCAAACCGTGTTTCTCTGCTTAAGCGCCTCTTTGTCATTTGGATGCATTTCAATCTTACACCAAAGCACAACGAAGCAGCCTCTCAGCATGATAACCTAAGGAGAGTGGATTTCCTCTTTTTCCTTTTTAGTCCTTTCAGAGAAACCAGTACACAGTAAGTTTATCCCTATGCCCTCTTAAAGATTGCTAAGCTTGCTGACATAGGTAAAAAATAAAGCATTGCTGCAAAGGAGATCATACCAATGATCTGGGTGAAGCAAAATAACTGTTCCCTCTGCTTATATTACTTCCCTGTGGTCAGAAGTTTTAACTAACAGCAAACAGAATGAGTACAGATGTGCACTGACAGAAAAAACAGTGGAACTTCTGATCATCTTTTTTTTTTGCTGTCTTTCATGCATGTTGCAGCAAAGAGAGCTCCATACAAGGAGAACTGCTGTTTCCATAGTAGCAGATGGGCAACTGCAAGAAATGGGTCACTGCTAGAATTCTTCCACTAATTCTGATGGCTGAGCAGCTGATGGCTAGTTGGTATACGAGTTACAAGTTCCATTCTCCCCTAGCAAACACACGTTGCTGCAGAGAAAACAAACAAAAAATGTGTTGCACCTAGGTGCTGAGGCATGCATCTTACCTGTTTCTTGTAAACCTTACTGCCTGGTATATATGTGGTCACCTATACATACTTTGGATAAAGCTCTGCTTCACTTGCAACTGTGCTCGCTTTGGCAGAATCACTTGTGCTTGCTGTACTCCAGCATTAGTGATTCCTAGATGTCTCTCCTTTCCTTTTCGTCCATCTGAATTTCGAATAAGTTCTGTTTTCATGAGGTCACCGTGGCATGCTTCTCAGTGTTGTTCTAAACCAGCACAGAAGCACAGGCTACCAAGGGTAAGACGAAAAGCACCTACAGGATGTGGGTTTGAGGTGCTGCAGATGGGCTGCTCACTTCCTCATTAAAAGTGACATTGCTGGAAGCAACAGAAGTCATTGACAATTTCTCAGGACAGTTGCTTCAGGTTCAAATGCCACTACTACAGGCATTTAGTGTGCTATAGTCTGTGCAGTGTGAACGAATAGTCTGGCTTATTAGTAACTTGCCCAGATGCGTGGATCCTAAGCACAAAAGCCTGACTAGAATATATGGATTATCGGTAAATATTCATTAAAATTCCACCCACCTACCCAAAACATGTGGAACTGAGGCCTCTAATGGAAGGTGTTACTGAACTTACACCAACTATGATTTTGACTGAGATACCTATCTTGATCCTTTGTGATAAGTTTCTCTGTGAGAAAATGAGACAGTAAGTAGAAAATAAAAAATAAATAAGTGGATTTGTTTGGTTGTATCAGCTAGTTGGAGGCTGTTCGGGGGCGAGTGGGAAAAACAGAGAGGAATTGTTTGCAACATCCACTGATGTTGTCTTTCTGCTTTCTTTGCAGTCTAGTGGAGTAGCAGCACTTATTGCTGTTCTTGTGCTGTTACTTCTGGTGGCGCTTGGCCTGCTGTGGTGGTTCTGGCCCCTCTGTTGCAAAGTGGTGAGTAAAGACTTTTAAAAAAAATTCAATGGACCTGTGATTTGCAATCATAACCTAAACTGTATAGGGAAATACAGATACAGTAGGAAATAGCTTAAGTAGTAGGAGAGTTACATGTGACATAAGCCATCTGTTGAGGCAGTTTTCTTTCATTAGTGACAGGCAATAAACTGAAGAAGAGACCAGTTTAAACACTGTGCACTGCACCTTTAGCAGTACTTCTGGCTTTCTGAGAGACTTGCATGCATGGACCAGCTTCAGCAGGCTGATGTGCTGCTCATTGGCTTTCTACTGAGCAAGCAGATGTGGTATATTTCTGTGAAATCTCTGAAAAAAACGGTTCTCTTTTATTTGAAAGTTCTTGGCCATAATGGTACACAGATGTTATCCTGAAATCAAAGACCATTTTAAAAGTACTATCACTAAAATTGGTATTTGTAGTCCATTATAGGCTCTCAAGTTGGAAATCCCTTATTGTCTTAATAATCCCTAGCAAAAAAATTAAATTTTCATCTTGCCCACATTACATATCTTTTCATCTGAATAATAAACGCTTTTTATCCTTCTAACAGCAATAAGCAATGCTGCTTCACTAACTCTCCTTCCATCTCCTCGAATGCTAGCATTTTTAAATTGGTGGAGTTTAATATTCATCCACTTCAACAGCAGCACTGAAGACTTGAGAAGTGGAGACTGCTTCCAGGCTGTTACTGTCTTCTCTCCCTTGTCTCCTTGTCTTCTCTCAGGCTTGTGTTAAGGATGGTGGCAGAGGAACAGACCTTCTCTCCTGACCATGTTGAAGCCAAAAAAAATGAAAAGTTTTGTTTGTCATGGTCTATTAGACACCAGGCTATTCTAGAACAAGAAATCCTCAACCCCTGTTTCCTTCCTCATGGTCTGTGGTTTCTGAGACCTACAAGCTCTCCTCTAATAAAATGACTTTCTTCTGTCTCATTCTTCACATCAGAGTCCCATAAGAAATCTAGGAACACTGTTAGTTGTTTTCCTTCAACAATGATATATATCATGATCCTTCCCATGGAATAGAAAAATTAAAATCACTAAGAAGAAAGCTCCCCATTTAGTATTTTAAAATAATTGGCTCACCTTGATTCACAATTCCTATCGTATGGCAAATCTTCCCATGTTACGCATCTTCCTCTCGTTACAGTAAATAGCGATTGCAGTGTCTCAGTCCCTTGAGAGCAGGAATTCCTGAGAGCAGAGTGATGGTTCTGTAATGACAATCAGTACAATGCTTTCTGGATTTGTATGTCAAAGTCCTATATAAAAAGTCAAACGTGCAGCTCAGTAACTAAAATTAACTGAATAGCGGTACTGTGTAACGAACTGCAGAGCAAAGATGGTACCTTGGGTGCCCATGGGTGCGCAGTGATATTAATGCAGGCTTCTGTCTGGGCTAACCTCCTTGGTGGAGATAACTTGGTCATCTCCACAAAGAGCTGCACCAAGAGGTAAGAAAATGTCCCTTCATCCTGATTTATCGCACGCTTAAGTATGTTACTCCCTGATGTTTACTCTAAGGAATAGTAACTTACCCAGAGTATCTTTTCTGGATGTGGTGTTTGGTTTGTAATTGGCTACTGCTAGGGAAGCCTTCGGCTCTAGATTAATAAGCTGCTATTAAGAAGCTGCCTAACTTGTATGGGAGCAATAAAACCAGGGCCCTTTAAATTTTAGTGCTGTTGTTTCCTCCCACCTCTCATAGACATTACCTGTTTCCGTAAACATAAACGGTCATTTTAGGTCATCGTTTCCTACAACACTGAGTTCCAAAACCACATACTTTTGCACTGAACCTATTACCAAATACCGACTCTTCATTTCTTGTTGTTTTGACGTCTGTTTCCTCACCTCCTTACACTGTGGTTCCATTCTTTTCCTTCTATTCTGCATTTAGGTTCTCGTATTACATGCTGTTATCACTACTGGCTAAGTACTTCTGGGCTTTGGTGTTTGAGAAGAGGGCCAGCATATTAGGGCCAGCCAGGAGGTCCTCTGCCCTTTCTCTGAACCCACTTCCCTGGCAGAGTGGTGTGTCTATTTCATGGGACAAAACCCAGGAGGCAAGGCTGAAAGCAGCAGCCTTCAAGTCTTGTGTCACGGGCTGCAGAATCGAATGGAAAAGAGACAAGCAAAAGGTGTTGCAGACAACAGAATGGGTGTTCTAAGCCACACAAGGGTGTGATCCCTGTCGCCCACAGGAAATGTTGTGAGCTTCAGGTGGTTTGGGAATTCCACTTTATCCTTGCTAGGACTCGGTCTTCACAGCGTTCCTTGACACTCAGTCTGTGTTGGGGTAGGGGCACTCCTTTCTCTTCTTTCTCTTTTTTCCCTCCCCCCAGCCCCGCTGCTTTTTTTTTTTTTTTTTTTTTTAAGCAGTTCACTGTTGACAGTTCTTTCACTCTTCCCTCAATATCAGAACATATGATCGCATCAAGCTGGCTTCAGGCTCTGGTGCTGACATTTCCTAATGCCCACATCACGCGAACATTTGAAAAGTGTTAATGAGCAGATCAAAGGGACTGTTGCCTGAAGCAACTAACTTTTTTTTAAAAGAAATCGGCTTTCCTCCAAACTGAAGTCTTCATTCTTTGCAACTAAATAAATGAGGTGCAGCCTTGCCTATGATGATGATAAAACAAAACAAAACAAAATTAGGAAGTAATCCATCTTTACATGTGTTTAATAAGACACCAGCATTATCCAGAGTTTTCAGTATTTCAACAATCTGAATCAAGTTCAGGGAAAGTTAATTTAGCAGTATGATGATCTCAGGATCTGCAGTGTCATGCTACACTTGCACTGGTTTATGCTGAAACCACATTCATTCTTTGGATTTCTCTTTTTTTAAAAATGTTTTTCTACTGATTTCACTTGAAATAGCAGGCAAGACTGAGAATATTCTTTGTGTGTGCATGAGAGAGTGTGTGTGTGTGAGGAGCCTGTGGAAACATAAGGATGCAGGCATTTACATTCCACTTCTGTCAGCAAGGGTGAGTATCTGCTACTCAAAGCAGATTATTTTCTCACACCACTGTCACATTTAAAGCAAGTTTCATTTTCTGAAGCTATTAGAAATAGCAGCTAATTAATGTATTGGTTAGTTTCAGATCAGGTTTACCCTATAACTTCAGGGATTTTAGCAGCTGCCATAGGATTGATTCCGTTGCTCAGGGAGTCAAACATAAACTGTCACTGACTCGTGACTTTCAAGCCCTGTGAGGTAAACAGAGTTTTCCTTGATTCTTTGGGGTAGAAATTTTGATTCCATTAAAACCAATAGGCACAGGGCCCGAGTGAACTTTAGCATGTTTAGAAGTTTGCTGTACAAAGCTGTCTTTGCTCAGGAGAAATCGCAGGGCTTAAGAATCATAGAATTATAGTCAGTGCAGTGATCATGCTGTTTAATGATGTAAGTCTGCACCCTAGCTCGGCCTTCTGTCCTGTATAGCTAGCAGTCTTGGCAGGAAAATAAGTGTTTTCGAGGTAATGGTTAGAGACAGGCAAAAGGGAAAGAAAAATGAGAATTAAATAAGTAAGATGCTGTGAACATTAGTAGATTGAGAGCATCATTTTACTGTTTACAGTCTTTTAATTGCTTTCAGTGAGAATGGAAGATTTTCATGGCTTGGAAAATCTTGCTCAGCACCCAGATCTCTCAGAATCTGTCCCATGATCCCTCTGTTGTTGTTTCTGTAAAGTTCATGCAGTAATTGCAATCTGGCTTTCAGCAATGTTTGACAAACTAAATAGTTGATTTCTGTTAGTACTTTGAAAATTCCTGATGGCTGGTAAGAAAAAATATTCAGAAATATTTAAAGAAAAGCAATTTCTTGGCATGTTTTAGTAACATCCTACAGCAAAGGCACGTATGGTTAAAATCCAAAATTGAATTCCCAATCCACTGGAAGTACTCTGAGCATAAGAAATAGTTCAGTATCTTAAACCTGAAGTACCATGGAAAAATGTTTCCAAGAGTACCATAACTTACTTGTCTGAGTTGATCTAATTCCTTTATCCAGTGCTAAAGATACACAGCTTGTTTTGGCAGTAACTATCTTGGTGGCACTGTGACTTGGATGTAAGTCAAGAAGGAAAACTCTTGACTATTGGTCAAGTAAAAGGTGTTTCTTTAATGTCTGATGCTATACATCTGTGCAACGACAGAATACTTGTAGGCTGTGGTAGGGTTAACCGAAGTGCTATAATTAATTACACAGAGCAAAGAAAATAATACGTATCATAATTAAGGTACTTAATCCTGCAGTAGGAGAGGTACATAGTTGTCATTGTGGACAATTTTGGTTGGGCTAAGGTACAGCAGAAATAAATACCTTTACATTCATGGGATATTTTTTAGTCATTTCTATACAACATTCAAGCACAAAAAAATGCCCTGATATCACTCAAGTGCTTCTTTTTAGCTTTATTAGCCTGCTTTTCTTGTGGAAGAATGCCTGTGCTTTCATTTTCTGCCTTTAACATTTAAAAGGGTTGCTGTCTTCCTCTTCCCCTCCCTTTACTGCTGGGTGGTTTCCTTTCAGTACCAGGGAACTCCCTGAGATTTACAGTATGCATGCAAGAAAGAGAACAGTAAGAAAATGTAGGTAGAGGTTTAAATATAGGTGTGAATGAATTACCATATGAGTGGTCCTTATCCAGTAACAGCTTTAAGCAGCCTTGCAAACGTGTAACTCCCACTTGCAGGCACTCCATGCTGAACAATCAAGGAGTGACATACTTAAATTATTAGTCTGAAATGTGAGACCCGCGGAAATGATCTGGACGTCTAGAGGTGAAGCCTGAGCTACCAGAAGGCATTTCACACTTGTCATTGGGCCAGAAATTATCCAGCAGCATGGCATGGCACAAAGAAGCAGGCGTCTTGGCCCAACATTATGCAAGACCTCACATAGACCTTGCGCTGCTTTTCCTCCCAGGCTTGCTAATTAACTCCATAGGATTTCATCACTGGCTATTACTTAGAATGACTGAGTCCTATCCGGTCAGGAAGCAAAGTGGCAGACACGTCTGCCCAAAGAGTGTCTGCCAGTCAATTGATTTTATTTTCTATCAGACGGATGGTGTTAATTTCCAGAAGGCCTTGATAATCAATACCCAAGGGACCTGGCAGCAGTGGCTGCCAGTTTATGAACAGATGTGGGGGACTCAGATGGAAACCGTTCACTCTTAAAATTTTCTGTTGGCTTTTTGATGCTGCCAGCACAATTCTTTATGCTTTTGTATTTGTTTTTTTTTTTAGGTCATCAAAGATCCCCCTCCACCTCCAACAGCTCCAAAAGAGGTACAGTATAAAAGTGCTCCGCTCATCACGCTGGTTGCATGGTACCATTCCTCAGTGCTCTCCTGTGTTCTGCACATCTGGCTCCTTTGCATTTTTTAGGAAATAGAGCTCTTTGTAAACAGCTGCTCAAGAAGAAAGAACTGTCTCATGAGAAGTCTTAGGCTGAGAGCAGGATGGCCAAAGTCCACATCTCTGTTTTGTCTTGGTCATCTCAGAGTGGTGTGAATTTAGTCACTTAGGTACATATCCAAAGAAATATTTAGGAGCTTTATTCCAAGACAGTTGAACATTATTTTTTTTCATTCTGCAACGAAAGCAGAAAGACTGAATAGTTCTTATATGACAGTCTAAAGATTCATCATATGACTCTAAACAGGGTTTTCCCACAGCTTTGGCATTTCAGACACTGAAGAATCCTTATAAGGGAACTTCTCTCTTAAGGGCAATAATGCAATAGAGGATCTCCTGGTGTCTTCAGTGTTTTTGCCTCTTCGTCTTGATTTAGCCAATTGTTTGAGCGTATTCAAGTGTCTTCTGACAGCTAAATCCATGATAAGGTACTTCACTGAGCTGAGGGAGCCAAGAGCAAGTTTGACAAAGGTTGGCTTAGGAAACTGTGATTGGCTGCATAACCTTTATCTGCAGATCTGCTGAACGCTGCCTTCTGAATCCCAATGAGGAGGACTGATAATCTGGCTCTTTCAAGGCATTACATTTTCTGTTAGAGGAAGACACCACCAATCCTTTTCTTTGTATTTTGCTTGTTTTTATTAATGGAAAGGAAAAAAACAGGATGAATGAATACTGATCAGTAGAATACACAGCTGGATTCTCCATTTCGATTTTCCTAATGGATGCCAGCAGTGCTTTTCCCATGCAAAACCCTAAGATTATTTCCAAATGTGATCAGATTTTGTTTGGAAATCGGTGAACATTTGGGGAACCTAAAAATCTGGTCCTTCACACCTAAGATAGGAAAACCTTTTCTCTGTGAACTCTAATGAAATACACTAAAAAGACAATAAAATAAAAAAAAAGAAGTATCCTTTTCAAGGAAATGTCTTTGAATTTATTGACAGGAAGAAGAACAAGAACCCTTGCCTACCAAGAAGTGGCCCACAGTGGATGCTTCCTACTATGGTGGACGAGGAGTTGGAGGAATTAAAAGGATGGAGGTTTGTGCTATATAGAGATGACAATTCACTAAAACACAAGATCTCTGAGGCTGCAAATGGTAGAAAGAAAGACTTTTAAAGTGTACTGGAAATACAATGGTATAATGTTTGCTTCTTTCCCAGTGACATAAGCCTTATAAAATTTTTACCATATCGAATAATTTTGACCTTGCTTATGAAAGAACAGCTTTCAGTAGTTCCATTTGACTGGAACTTTAAATAGCTGCCCGAAGACATGCTCTTTCCATCAAACTAATGAAAAGTAGAGAGTGAGAGCCTTTTCTGAATGTTTTGGAAGAAATTACAGTGAAACATAAGTCCTCTAACTGTGGGCCAGCCAAATGCGTTGACAATGGTGACGCTAAGGAGAAGCTTGATCCCAGAGGAACTCTCAGCGACAACAGTGCCTGTCTTTGAAGAGACATGATAGCATCATGTTAATTAAAACAGAATGAAAAATGTGCATCCTTATGGGCATGTCCTTATGTCAGATTTTATAGTCAAGTCAGCCTTTATGGAATTTGCAAAGCAGTATTCTGTGTTTAAGTTTAATCTGTGAAACTTCCACTGTCTGAAATACCCACCTAGCCATATAGACATATCTTGATCAAACGGTTAATGTATCGGCCTAAGAACCATCTTTGCCTGCGTTCTTTTGAAATGCAGCCGAAGAACGTGCAACTTTAAAGCTCTGTTATTCCTTCAGCAGTTCAGAATTGCAAATTTAGAAGAGCCTTAGATTTTAGGAAAATAAACCATTTTGTATAGTGCTTTTCAGATGCAAACTAGAAAATGCTTTCCAACATAAAGAATTGCAAGCCTGGATTTTTAACAGGTGCCACGGTGTGCCTCCAGAAGGGGTTTTAGGGTTTAAATCATTACAGTTTGTATACAAGATCTTGTCCAATGAAACAGAAACCTGATAGATACCCAATGAACACAAATGGTATCAGTACCATAAAGAAACGTGTGTTTATCAGATGGCAAATATACAATGTTTTCTTTTCAAAAAAGAGAGGAGAAAGTAATAATTAGGCTAGAAAACATTTTTATTTGTACTAGGAATTTTGTGCAGAACAAAGGGTTAAAGATGTAAACCAACTGAAATTGCTGACAACACAAATTCTTAAAAGGTACTTAATTCCTTGGAGCTGTCTCTCTGTCCTTTTCTAGAACCTGAGAGTAGTCAGCAATTTTGGGGGTTGGGCAACTCATCTTATATGCCTCAGCATTTGAATATGAAGCTTTAACTCTGTGCTGCAGAATCTGTTACAGTGGGGCTGAGGGGAAAGCTGGCTTAATTACCTATTCCCAGCTGTTTGGACAGAGAGGTATCTGACCTCATACCTTTCACTGGCTCGAGAGAACGTTACTCATTTGGTGAATCAGAGCAAAGTAAGTGTGGAAACAGGACAGCAAACAAAAACAGTCTTACATCATGATGAAGGTATGCAAGTCTAAGGGAGGTCATTCCTTACCTGACAATTGAACATGGGTAGTGGTTTCTGTGCTGTGGCCAATGAAAAACTTGCTGGTCTAGTCATTCCATTTTCTTCAGTGTTTTCAGTTCGTGTGGTCATTCAGTTGTCTAATTTTAATCGCTTCTATCTTCTATGTGTTCTGTTCTTCTGCCATTCTTCTGACAGCTTGATTTTTCTGGCAATTTCCGTAGAGAGAGAAAAGCAGAGAATGAACCAAACTTCCACTTACTGGTCCTGTCCAACTTACCTTACTAAATTCTCTTCTGGGGCAATTACTTTCAGTCCTTCCTTCCCCACTACTTTCACCCTTCTGTGACAGTCCAGAACAAGTTAGCCAATGTGGCTCACTCTTCCTAGATTTGTCTTTTGGCATTGCTTTCGAGTTTTATGATGTCATTTTGGGACCCTACCCATTACAGACAGTAAGTTTTCATATTAAAGTTGTATTGTCAGTGTCCACAAATTCTGGTTTCTTCTTGGTGAAGCCACTTCAGTCTGTAGGAGAAGGTCATTCCATCAGTAAGGCATCTACCATCTATCTCTAAATGGTTTTAACAGTGTTTAAAATACATTTTAACAACCTCATAAAAAACACTGTAAAAGTACCATTGATCACAGTGAAAGATACAGATGCATTTTAATGACTCAGCAGGGTCTACTTGGACATGAAAGCCCAATCTAATATTGCAGAGACAGGATTCCCCAGTGAAAAAAAGAAATCACTAAGTGAGCCAAATGGTAAAGTTCAAAATAACAGAAAGGTTCAAAACAATCCCTCTAAGAAACGATGGTCTTTTACAAAGGTGAAATGTAGCATTACAGACCAAATCAAGCTCTACTGTACTTTGGTGCTCTCATTCTCTACATTGAGATTACAGTGGTAACAGACACTTGGTGATTAAACGACATGATTTCCTACAGGGGTATTTCATTTGTCTGAAAGAAGGGGCAGACTACGATTTGCCTATATATTTTCTGCACTCTCTGTATCAGCATGTTCTGCATATGGAGGTGAGGAGGATGAAGAAATCAGGCTGCTTTCTTCTCCCATCTCATGGCATAGTTATCCCAGCACATTATAGAGTCCCTACCAGACCCAGAACAGTCTTATTCCTCTGTCCGGGTAGCAGAGGGAAGACTAGGGGTATGTCTTTTTCCTGGTGAGCAAAACAATTCTGTGTCCCTTTGCACTGGGAGATTTGTTGCATCCTACTGTTTTTCTGCCTACTTTCCAAGTGCTCAAATTGGCAGGTAGCAAGATAGAACTGACCTATACCTACCAAGCACTGTGCAGTGATGCTCTTAATTCTTTCCCCAAAGTGGAAGGTCACTGTTCGCCAATTTTTCTTATTTTGATTCTTCTCTTTTCATGTCTGGCATCTTCCGTCAGGAGATCCCTGAAAAAAACCAAGCATGTTTGTGGAGTCCTGCAAGAATGGTTAGCTGTTTTCCAGAAACTGTTTCATGACTCACCAGCATGTCACAGTTACCCAAGATGTAGTGTCAGAACTTAATTTCCTGCCTGTAGGTTTATCAGGTCCTTCTTACATACTAGATTGTAGCAGATGGCAGGATATAGAAAGTCTTGCACTGAAAATAATTGGGGCCACTTTTACCAAGAACTTTTAAACTCCAGCTGTATCTTTTAGATGCTCTTTTTGGATGAGAAAGTAAGAGTCTTGTCTAGGCTTGTTTGTCTGTAGGATACAGCAAACATACTTGCTCAAATTGCTGCTCCATGTTTCCAATTACAGTAAGAAATAAGATTACCATAGCAAAACATACCATCTCTCTTGGAGGAAAGTGTGGGTTTTTTTCTGTACTTTCTCCTTACGGCCTAGTAATTCCAGCCTTTCCTTAAAGTGGAAATACGTGCTCATCTCACCACCAACAATAATGCAGGTTTCCATTCCGTTTGAACTATTTGTATATACTTTATGCTCTTGAGGCAGTGATAGAATATACACTGTTACATGTTACACATTTACTTATTAAACACTAATTTGCCACAGTTTTCTTGTCTTTTGCCTATGGTGCATTTACATCTCAACTCTGGCTTTACTTAGGTTCGCTGGGGTGATAAAGGATCCACTGAAGAAGGGGCTAGATTAGAAAAGGCAAAAAATGCTGTGGTGAAACTCCCAGAAGAACCAGAAGAACCTTTTCATCCTAAGCCACCTAAACCAAAGCCTACCTCACCAGTCATTCAGGAGAAGTGGTATACGCCAATTAAGGTAATCCTTTTAATCTTCGGTACAATACAGTTTTGTACTAAAGCTGGATTTTGTGTACCTTACCAGTCTTACGCATGCTGAACTGTACATTTTTTCCAAGTATTCCCGACCAAATATAATGTACTGTTCTCAATATGAACACCTACTCAGGATGAATAGCAGGAGCAGTTTTTATCCCTCCATCAGTATTTCATCATTAATTACGACATTCTGTTATGCTTCCACACAAAGGGACATACCGTACAGTAAAAGTATTAAAATACATGGGAGCTTTACTGACATGTGGTCTATCTCAGTGTATACCTAATCAAGGCTGCACAGTCCATAGCTGATTACTACATCTGCAATGTTTGCAAACTTACTATTATATAATTATATTCATTATACATTTATTACATAAAATATTATATTAATAGCATTTATATTATTATATTTAGTTTGACCATTACTAATCAAGAGAAGCAAAGAATTATATAAAACAATACAATGCAATGGAAGAATAAATGGTACAAAATACAGACATTTTCCTCTGTAGATTGCATGAGTCACCTGCAAACCTGTAATAAGCTCTTCTTAAAAACTGAAGATGGCTCCATAACTACCTTTCTTTAAATATGCAAGAACAGAGAATACAAAGGTTTAGCTGGGGTGCGAATAAAGCTAGTCCATCTTCCTAACTCCTAGTAAGTACTTTCTGAATTGCAGAAAGGCCTGAACACGTTCTCTGCACACACACACAAACTCTGCAGCCCATCCATGTGAGTGGGGTGCTTCCTGACAAGCATCAGAGCTGCTCTGCATGTTCTGCACAGTCTGAGCGCTCACAGTGAACCTGCTGCATTCAGTACATGTTGGACTTGCAACACAGCACAGATTAGCCATATGCCTAGCAGGTCCAAGGCTTCCCTAAGAACCATGAACTTCCTGTATACATGCTGTAACAACAAATAGATTTATGTGGGAGAAATCCTAGATGGACATGTGGCAAATCAGCCTGAAGTACTGACAAATAAACAGGTTACTTCTAGATCACTCAGAAATAAATGTGAGGCAGGTCACGGTCTCTCTGCTCTCAGCGGAGGTAAGTACTTTCTTTGTACTCACTGATGGGAAAGATCAGCACCACAGCTATCTGGTGTGAGCAGCAACCTAAGTTTATACTTGGCATACCTGGCTTTAAGGAACGGGTGTTTAGTTCTGCTGGTGAATTTCTCCTTGGACAGAACTTCAGCATGTGTGGTGTGCTTTCAGTTGACTGATTTTATCATAAAGTCCTGTTGCTCTGTTGCCACAGGGTCGACTTGATGCACTGTGGGCGCTGTTACGAAGACAGTATGACAGAGTCTCTTTGATGCGACCACAACAAGGAGACGAGGTTTGTGCTATGCGAGTGTATTGCAGGGCGGGCAAAAAAGGGGTATGTTACAGCCAGGGTTTCGTGGCTGCTGAACACCGGTAATTCTGTGCAGTCAAAAGAATGACACAACAGGAAAAATAATGCACTGGGAAAAAACATGCATTGAAGAATGTATCAGGCCAGGCAAGAAATGTTGTGGAAACATGGATGTCCTGAAAGTATTATTAGGAATTCTGTATTTTATGCATGTTCAGCTGGAAAACAAAAACATAACACAGACTTTGTGTGGTCTAACCTCTCTCTAACAGATGCATAATACTTTCTAATATTTAGCTGCTTGGAAGAACAGAGTTTGGCAGTCAAGAGTACTAAAACCACATCATATTTAGTGACCCCCAATAAATTCTGTGCAAATAGATTCATGATGCTTTGCACTTGCATGCCAGAAGCAACATTCACAGGCAAAACTTGTTTCTCAGACAATCCTTTCTGTCTGTACACTCATGACTCATGAAAAAGTGACCCCCACTACAAACACTGCTAGGACTGCAAAGTAAAGGAAATAGCTATTATTTGGAATTTTTACAGTAAAGCTAGACTGTATTTTTTTCTGATTATTGCTCCTTAAGAGAAGCATTACTTTAAATCTTGGCATTTACCTTGGGAACTGATTTATCATGAAGGTATTTCAAATCTTCTGGAACCATTCACCACTCCTGTGTGTGACACATCTGAAGGGACTTAGGAGCTAAGCGTTTCCTCTAAGTGAGATGGCAACTTTTTCTCAACAAAACCAGATGGATATGACAGATAAGATTTTCAAGTACTACAAAGCAGCAGTGTGTGAGAATCTCTATTTTTGCGACAAACATCATAAAAATGACATAAGAATTAGAGAAGTTCAAGTGAGCGAGTTACCTTTGAAAGAACGAGAGGTAATCACTAAGTTATCTTTGTGATGATAGGGATGAATTTTGGTACTGTTCTAAAGTAAGAAAAGGTGAGATGTATGTACATGTAATGGAAGAAGCAGAATGACAAAATGCAGGGCTGGAAACAGGAAGCATAGTCTTTGCATGGTTGTCAAATACTAGTACTATCATTCTAGTTGTTTGCGTATTATTTATTGTTTGCATGTATGTTACGACGTATGTTAAACACAAGAATTAACAATAGTAATTAATTCTTCATGGAAAATACACAGTACTTTACAGTACTTTAAAAAGTCAATTCAATGTAAATAGAAACATTGATGCCTGAACTTGCCAGGTACCTGAACAGGCTAAGAATTGTCTGTCAGGCTCTCTTCTGAGGATTTCTGACCATAAAGACAGGTAGGTGCTGAAAAATGTGCCTGCCAGGGAAAGCATTTTGGAACCAGTGAGAAATCAAACATTCATCTTCTCTGGACTTGACTGGAAGACAATGACCAACATCTTGGTTTAGAAAAACTGAGAGGTACCTCACTAATCTTCAGTAACCTTACTGAAAAAGGGAATAGAATTTCTGTTAATGAATAAAGGCTAGAATAATGATTCAGGTGTACCACAGGTGTGACCTGTGGTACCGTAGGAACGCATTCTGCATCTGACTCAGTATTTTCTATTTTGGGAGAAAAAAATACATCTTTTTCCTTGTTTATAATTTGCTAGGTACAGGTCCCATGCCGTACCCTGGGTGGGTTTGTCAGTAAACAGATGAGCAGTCACGCATGTGCACTGCAAGATACATGCATGCACATAGTTAGTTCAGAAGCATTATTATGGGAAACAGCAGCCATGTAGATGTTTTGTTTTGTTTTCTTTCTTTTACTGCTTAGGAATTTAGTAGTTCCCATTTGTAGAAGAATTCACTGCTGAATTCAAGTCCTTGATCAAGTAATTGAAATTTAGGCATGAAGTATCAAAGCGGAGAGAGCTTTTTCTTCCTTCTCTCTCCCCTCTGCCACCTCTTCCATGATGCCAGATAATGCCGAGGGTGGCCCAGTTTGAGGGCTGCACGCAGTTGAGTTAGGAAGCTTTGATTGTGGCTGGAAGTCCTTGGAGTCATAAATTTTTCAGCCAGCAATCCGTGAGGTTAGGGAAGCTTGTACAGGTGTGAGCTAGCAGGTTGTTGCCGACATCTGTTTAGAGTGGAGGCGCAGGTCCTCAGCAGCCTGCAGCGAGGCTGCTGGATTGTCAGCAGATGTAGTTAAGAGTGGCAGAACAGTTTTGGTCTCACATTTGCCGCCTGGGGGCTGAAACAGTAAAGGTAGATTGGGGGTGGACACAGCTGCACTCCCAAACATGCCTCGGGCACAAATAAAGAGATCTAATATAGTTTGACTCTGTTGTGGTGGGGAGATGAGGACAGAGAGCCACTTCAGAGACAACTTAATGCTGCAACATCTGCCGCCAAGTTTCCAGGGAGTGACAGGGGACAGCAGGTACAGATCGAAGTCCCCGCATAAACAGCCCCCATTAAGCCATGAACTCTTTTGAAGGGCTCCCATCAAACACAGCAGAGTCCGTGGCAGGAGACTGTTTTGTTTTCAAAGCAGTGTTTTGTTTTCTGCACTAACAAGATAATTTATAAATGATTCATTACCCTGTCTTCCTACTCTTATTTATACTTTTTTTTTTTTTTTAATTTAAGAGGCAAAGGCGAATGAGCCACAGTAGTTTTAGGGTAGTTTGATAATGATAAACCAGTTAACTGTCCAAAGGTTTTAGCTGAGGATATGGCAACCTTCAGCCCACAGTGTTGTGTTCAGATGGGAAAGAGATGAAGGCATGTGCTGTTACTGGAGCATTGCGCAGGAGTGTCTGCCATCATTTCCATACCAAAACACCTCTTCCACAGAGTTTGTTTCTGCAGGAGAAGGAAACTTGGCACAGGTTTCCAATGTGACTGTTAGGGGCCTGTTCTTTTACATACATTCTTCTGTTTATTTTCCGAGTTGTAGTTTAGCACTTAAAGTTTATCATAAGGGTTTCTCAAATGCTTAATAGGACCTTGTTGCTTTGCACAATTTGATATGGGCTGAGATTCTGATTCTGTGTACATGTGCAGACAAACTGCTTTTAAGTCCAGAAACAGTCCGTGCCGCTCTCATTTAAGATATTGCACAATCAGGATGTGAACATATGTGACAGGTAACAGGAAAAAAAAATCTACAGCTAATTGCACAAAAATTTCTACAGTAGAACTAGAGAATACTTTCAGCTTTTTCAATGTTACAAAACAGCCAAATATATATATATATATATAATTTTTAAACCAGTTAGCGTGTACATGCTTTAAAGATGAATTTATAATAATGGCTGTAGAATTAATACAAACATCTGTTTAAAGTAATGTTACTTTGTCAGCATCTCTAGATTATGCAAGAGAAATTATATTCCGTGTTGTAATTCTGTTAGCATCACAAACGTGCAGTTCAAAAGACTGTGACAGTATCGTTCTCTGAGATGAGGCCCATGTTACCGTTCCCTTTGTGTTTGTTCAGTAGTTCCTATGCTGGGCACAGGCAGAAAATACCAAATCATTAGTTCAGTCTGTCAATTATAGAGTAGAAAAGGAATTGTTAGGAGGCTGAGGCTGTAAGTGCTTTACAGTGTCTAAACATGCTATTTTGAATCAAAAGACTAACTGCAGTGCCTAGGAGAACTGAAACTTTCAGTTCCACACCGTGCTTTAACAGGGTCTGAAGGACAGTTCATCATCTACCACTGCAATAATGCTGCCAGCACAAGTAGTAGCCTTGTGTGTTGTAACTCACTCAGCAATGTTGGCTTGCCTGTACAGTAATGAAACAGGAATGATACTGGTGATATCTGGATTTTTTGGTTTATTCCATTATTTTCTAAAAACTAAACGTTTTGGCCTTTTTCCAACCAAGGAGGACCTCCTAGAAAATGAGGCAATTTCTTTTTTTATCTGTGAATGGTAGAAATGTGTAGAGAAATAAAAAATCATGGTTAGAGGAAGACTACTGTAGCTACTTACAGGTAGTGCAGTTTTGGATTTAGAACGTTTTTCAATCAAACTGCACCTAGCTGCAATTTGCATTACGACATAATATTGTTCACTTGAGTTCCTTGTTCAATGATAATACGCTATAGCACATTTCAGTGTAACGTAGAAGGGATTATGCTGAAGAAAATGTTGCCTGAGAATTTTAAAAAGAAACACAAGTATCATTCATAAAGCTAAGGTTATGTTTATCTGGGATCTTTTGAATTGCTGCAGTGTTAGAAGATGCAAAACTGGTAAGAAAGTGAGATGAGAAGAGATTTAAAGAGCAACTCTTTTTCTTAAATCTCTTCTGCCAAAATATTCCTTCTATTACTCCTTCAAGTGGGAATTTGGCTGTGTAGACCTGAGAGCTAAACTGGAGCCGAAGTTTTTCATAAACTTCCAGAATACAGTTATTGTTAAAATTACTAAGTTCACTGTTAAAGAAAGTGGAAGAGAACATCCTGAGAGCAGAGGTTTCAAACCGCCCTATGCAAACTGAATCCAGAGGTCGGTGTCCAACATAAAACAATACATCCTGGTGAGCAAAGCACTGACAAGGGGTATTAGGCAATTATTAGATGCAGATACCTCCAAAAGGATGGGTGTCATAAATGGGTGTCACAGCTTTGCTTTGTTAAATTTGCTATCATCCAGAAGGGTCTCAGGTGCTCCTCCATCCTAGCTGAAGTGGCTGATATTAGGTAGTATCTTAATAGTTAGATTTCTTAGCTGTCCATCACCAAAAGCAGTAGTAGTCATCCTTATGAAAAAATGATGATGTCTTGCCATTGTGAGAAATGAGGATATTTTCCCACATATGTAGGCAGTCACTTTTGGCACTCCCTGCCTTTGTGCAGATCAGAGCTGTTGCTTTTTTTAAATCAAGCCTTCAGAATTCAGTAGTATGAGCATGAACACTTCTATGAATGAAATAATATGAAGAAATAAATCTACTTGTCAGTCTTCAGGCCATGACATTTTTACCAATTTGACTGGTACTCCCACAGAGTGAAATGGGCAAAGCAGCTCTAGCAGCCCTTGTGCAAGTCTGTCTCTGGAGGCAGCACCATTAGGCTATACGGGTCAGGGATGGTCCTGTTGGAAGTACTGTCATGAGAAAGCATGGGATGCACCTTTCGTGTAGCCATGACATTTTAGTAGAGCATTTTAAGAAGCTGAGCTGCTACCATAGTTTGCAGCCAGAGGAATCCTTGCTGTCTTTGTTAGTTTACAAACAGATATCTGTAAGCTAAGTGTTTTAGGCCTTCTAAAATACCAGGCATCGCTGTAACTTGAGCTGTGCTGGCAGCCTATAATGCCTATTAAGGAAGGAGAAGTCAGTCTTTTCTGGATGGACTATGAATTTGCTACAGCTGCCAAACACTGTCTCCCCCAGCCTGAAGAGCATTACAGTTCTTCCTTCCACCCCTCACCCCCTCCATGCTGTATTGAGAAGAAAACATTTCATTTGGCAGTTCAGTTTTTGTCACTGTTTCACTGAGCATAATTTAAAAGGAAAAATAATCCTATCCTTAATTCCTCAACACATCTTTATATAGGGTGGATTGCAGTAAAAAGTTATGTTTAATCACTACCTGGCTTCCAGCAAAGAGAGTGCTGCATATATCTAAGCAAACCCAGATATAAAGCAACTCCCAGCTTGGGCACAGCCTTTATAGAGAGGGAAAGCCAATGGAGTTTATGTTAATGTTGAGAGTCTCATTAGCCCAGCTTACAGAAAGACTGACTACCTTCAAGAAGCAGCAAGAGGAAAGCTGACAGGTTAATTCAGTCGCTACTCTGCAGGAGAGACATGACAGCTTTAACTGTCTTGTGCGTCCAGATTTATGAACTAGTCCTATGCTCTTAACCAGATTAGTTCCTTTTCCATTAACTGCTGAAAGTAGGGCAGCTGTCCGAGCGGCTGGTTGTAAATTCGATAATGTCTGCTCTGTTAATCTGTAGGCTTTTCAGATGGAGAAGGCAGCAGATAACAGGATTAAAGTTTCACGACCCAGGGTTTTCACAGCCCGATATGCGGGCGTAGGGGGATAGAGAATGACTTCTGTCATTAATCTTAATTGATTGCCAAGAGGTTTTAATCTGGATTATTAATTAGGAAGATCCTTAACATACTGTCTACGCATCAACATCAGATGCTCTTTTGAGACTTTTGGGACATATGGCCTATCTTATATTTACGTTCACACAATTTGCACATACATATATTTCTGTATGAAGTGCACATATATATGTATATATGCATACAAATAGCTGTAGAAACATTTGCATGCAGAGAGGCATCACACGCTCTTTGGCAATATTTGATGAAAATGAAAAAACACAGTGCACATAGGTTACATTTCCACATAGTAAACATGTATACTTCTATGTTCATATGTTTATGTATCTGTTTCCATTATACATGCCATTTATCTCAATTCTTTCTTAAGTGGAAATACCTGATTTTGCAGATTTACGTAACGTTCACATTTAACAGAAGTGCAGCACGTGCCCGTATGTGCCTGTGGCCATTAAGACACCTACAGATCTCATACAGAAACATTACCATTTTTATCTTTCACAGTTCCCCAGAGTTAGTGTTCAGGCCCTCATTTTTCTCTTGTTTTATTTTTAAACAAGTTGCTGTTGGACAGCCAGAATGGATAGAGGTATAACTACCCATAGCTGCAACTATGTAGCTACATGATAAATCCCAGTAACGCAGCTTTGATGTTTACCAAAGTGTGGTATGCAGGAGGAAATATTGAATTATGGATTGAGCATATAAACTAGGCAAGAAGAGAAAATGCTATGACAGAGTCCTGGCATTTGAATTTTGTGTAGATTCAAACTGCATTATAAATTATCCTTTTACAGATAATTATTTACATGATTAATCACACATACAGAAGGAGAGCCAGGGGCTGAAGAGGTCTCATGTTTTAAGCCTCTGTGAGTGACAGTGGAGAGGACTCCTGCTTCCTTCTCAGCATGCTAGGCCATGCTGTCCTGCTTTACAAAACGAAATGCAAATATTATAAGAAGCCAACCATTTAGTTACTCATGAGCTGAAAAGTCTGCCCTAAAAAGCGTTCACGAGTAAAAATGGTTTGTGATCCTTCAGACGGGAGAGAAGGGTGTAACTGCTGCTTTTGGGAAGGGTTAAAGATGGCCAAGTATCAGGGAGGACTTGCTGACAAGCTAGACAAAGGATTTCCCAGTTTTTCCCAGGAAACAGAGATCAGTTGCTGGCTCACCTAAATGTAGACTCAATGGAGAAGCACATGAAAGAAACTGAAAGTTCTTCTGTCATGCCTGTATTGGGTGTTGTGTTACCTCTTTAAACTGTTACCCACAACTTTCACTCACTTCCCATTGTAAATTGCATCCAGTCTTCCTGTAACAGACATTAACTGTTGCAGTGCCACAAAGGGGCATCACACGACTGCACCCACCTCCCAAAGATTTGCTGAGGCTCTCTGCTTCAACTTGGATTTCATCAGAAGTAACTTTCCAGCATATTCTGGCTCTTAGAAAGAAATAGATTTTGACTCATTGCTAGGTTGTTTTCCTAACAAAGTCCCACTTGTGGAAGATTTCTGGCTTTTATCCTCTATCTTACTCTTCCAAGATGTTCCTCCTCTTGAGCAACACCTGTAACTTCATTTGGACTACTGAGATACGTGGATATTAGTGAAGTCCTGCTTTGTATCAGTCATTCAGCAGTCAGCTGAGTCGATCTGTAATTTTTCACTTAGCACGGGAAATACTTCTGCTGAGAAGGAACAGCATAGTAACAGCAGACTTCCCAGGAAGGCATCTTACTGATCTGGCAGATAATCCATTTTTGTGGTGTCTCAGGAGCTTTGTTGTCAAGTTGGGAACACCCCCTTGTTGGCACATTGAAGAAGAGGTCAGAACTTGATTTCAAACAATGGCATCATTTCTTCCACCTCATCACAAATTTGAAATCCAAGGATGAAACAACTTTAATGACCATGTTTCCTTGGCATAGCTCTGTGTCTGCCTTTTCCAATGAGTCACAGATAAGGAGGAGGAACTGAAGTAATTTGAAATCACATTGTAGGGAATATAAACACCAGGCGTGGAAGAAAAGTCTTCCAATTGGCTCACGCAGAATCAGCAAAGAATTTCCCGTAGCTGTGCGTCCTTTACTCCTTTGCTTTTTGACAACATCTAAATGAAAAGATTTTATTTGGAGCAAAAATAATGCATTAGTCATTTTAGCTCCCACGCTCAAAGTGATTATTAGGAATGGTAATGTTCAATGGAGATGGGATTCTCCATAGCTGTAGAAATGAAAGGGCCCAGAACTCTTCATCAGTGATCTCGCATGTTTAACAAGAATCAGACTGTGATTCCATTGCTGTTTGGAGAAGATCAGTACAAACACTTTGTATCAACAAAGATAACTGATGATGGAAATCAACTGCCCAGGAGCTAGCGGGGGTCTGGGATAGGGAACTTGATAACAGAATGAGGCAGGATGCTCAGAACACTTAATGGAAAAAGAAATAGGATAGATTTCCTTTGACTTCACTGGGCTATAATTCCCTAAGCAACAGGAAAGGCTTATAAAAACATCTTGAGTATTTTTAGAAAGGAGAGCTTATGCATCACGTTGAAGGTGTCAGTGTCACCTGCAGGTAGTTGTGGCAACCTGCAACTCAAAGTGGGTTACTTGCTTCAGAGGAGTTTATTATGAACCTGTGCTCAATTACAGCTAAGTGAGATCCAAGTATGAGCAAGTACCCCACCCAGATGCTGTCACTGCACCAATACAACAGTCTTCTAAAGCCTGAAAACAGCTGCACTTAATAATTTCATGCAAGCAAATCTTCTCATTAGCTTTAATACAACATTATCAGAAAGAAGGCAGGGTGGCGGAGCTGCTCTGTTTTTGTGACACTGGTTGCATTAAAAAGTTGGGAAGGACGACTGCTGAACGTGACAATTATTTGTTAGAGGTGGACAGTTTGGAGAAAGAAGAAAAAATATTAAAATTTAAATTTACTGCTTCTGATCTTTTTACTCTGTTCCCATAATTCAAAATTATTTTTGTTTTGAAATTTATTTTTGCATGTCTGCAAGTCCATAATGAACTATAGATCCATTAAGAACTAACAAAAATCCTAAACACTTGAATTATGAACATCTTAAAATAACTAAGCTGTAATATTTTCTCAGTAACTCAACTTTAATATTTATATGGAGTGCCTTAAAGTAACATACGCCTATGATACTCATCTGTATGTTTTGTCTCAAGAGGAAATTTCTACCTACTAAAAGAAGTGAGTGTGCCATACATTGCCAAAGCCTGTTATACATAAAAGTTCAGGCTAAAATCTATCCATAAATTAGAATTCCTTGATACATTTGAGTTTTGTCCCCCAACAGTGTGACATAATGGCATGCCCTCAGCCTTAACATATAATTTTAATATTGAACATGCCGCTTTTTGATGGCTTGTGTCATAGCCTTTATGTAATTTAAACACCGTTTTAAAAAAATTAATTCAATTACGAGCAATGGAGTTATTAATGCTGCTTCATGTCACTAAATATATAGGGATACATATGATTCTGTTCCTTTCAAGTCACTCTGAAATGAATTTTGCAACTTCTGATAACTGTGGTGGACAAATGCTAAATGAAAATCAATCACTTCAATTTAAATGGGCTAAGCTCACCGTCTTTCTTAAACAGCCTCTGTCGGACAGCTAACCAGATGATAAGTAACAGTTTCACTGACCTATAGCCTTTGAATGTTTAACATAACCCTCTGAGGACAGCACTTCAATTACCACTGCATTGCTTGTACTCTAGGGCTCAGGATTGCTCATTCGTATATAAGGATTACTTTATTTCTGATGCACTTTTCTATCCGTAGTTTTCTTCCACAATGTTGCTCCATTTTTATTACTGTGTCTAGCAATCCAAACCCTGCAACTGAAATGAATTTGATCAAATTAAAGAGAATCAGATTTTCCTGGAATTCATCATCACTTTTTTTCCACTGGAAACAACAGAACTCCTTTGATGGTCTGAAATATAAATTCTCTTGTAGGATGCAAAACATCACTGTGTGATGAGAGAGGGTAAATGCAGATGGAAAGTACATGTTAGCTAGTAGAACATTTTATCTTTCTGTGCCAAAGTAGATGGGTAATATTTTATGTTATATTACAGTAACAACATAAAACCTGCTAAAATTTGAAGTGGTTGTAAAATGATGGACAGGGACAGGTATCTTTGGGAAGTTGTTGAAAATGATCTCCACCCCTCCCACCCCACCCCCCACCCCCCCCAAAAAAAAAGTATATTATTTAGGGCTTAAAATTTTCAGAAGAGCCTAAGGGCTCTTACAATTTCACCCAGTTCCAGGGAAGGACTTCCCTAGCAAAGCCCAAACCATCCCATCAAAACAAACTGTCACAGGTCCCTAAATCATACAAATCCTGTGTATTGCCACTAGAAAATGACTGCTTACCACTGGAAACAGGTATTGCATTTTAGACCATCCTTATGTCTGTCCTGCTTCCTTCCCCGTTTCAGTGCTGCCTTTTTGCCCTATTTCTGGCTCAATTCCCTCTCTGTGTGGACTGCTGCATTTGCCCTCTCTATTGCAGAGCTCTGCTCACTATTATCTTGAACCTAGAGTGCCTATCACAGCTGAACCACAACTAGTTGCAGGTCATTTATTTAATTTCATTAATAAAATAAAAATGTCTACAGACAAAGGCTTCTGCCCTCTAATAGCCACTTCGAGTCTCAGGCAGCTGACGGGAATGACCTTTTATTTCTGCAGTCATTTTCATAATGATATTCAGGGTCAGGCCCAACAACCAATCTGCCATGCATTAGTAGACATCAGTTCCCTTTGGTAATACGAGATAGATGTACCCCAAGCAGATGGTCAGAGATCATAGGTGGCTAATGAACTTGATGGGGCATTTTATTAAGATTATGATGGCAACTAAATATGTTTTTCCCCTCTGATAACAGCATTTATAACAAAAAGAAAAGGTGTGTAAAGGAGCAGGAGGATACAATGGATTGTATTTTTGTTGGACCTAGAAATCTCTGAATTCTGGATGTAATTTCTCAAAACTGATTGCTCTAGAAGTGCAGTGGCATAAACTGCCTTGTGGTTGGCAGAGTAAAAAACTGCTAGTTTATCTTGGTGCTCACTGGAGAGAAGGTGGCACAATGTTACCCCCATCCTGGTATTTGTTAATGACTCTACCGCTTTGAATAACTTCTACATGTCAGATATTTTAAAGCTAGTTATCATACTCCCCACTCCAGTGAAGAGAAAGTCCAAGAAAAAACAAATTTCATGAAGTTTAGACTTGCAAATGCATATCAAAGACATGCACATGGGGGGCCATGGAATTGCACCCCTTTAATCACAGAGTATAGCAGAGTCATACTTGTTTTCCTTGAAAGCCCTTCCTGCTCCTAGCATTTGCATTTTTGGGGTGTGGGCATATTCAGACCTACCAAACCAAAATCCAATTTATCCTTCCTTTTTTTCCTCCAAACTAACTGTATGCCTTCATGTCTCTGTGGAACTGACCCTAAGAGTATCAAGGCCAATTGCATCTGCCTAGCACTTCTCCTAGTCAGGGTGAAATCAATCAACAGCACAAAGCCATCAAGCTTGGAAGAGCACTATATACCATTTCATGTGCTTAATTCTTGCCAAGTATAACATATTTTTACTGAGTAAAAGCCAGTTTCTCTCTGGTAGATAAATAGTACAACTGTGGCTCAAATTGCAAGTGAAATTTTACTTTTGACTTTTAAGGCTTTGAGGTCTGTGTCACAAGTATTTGAGAAACCCCTTCATCTCCTGGCATATTACTCTAGTTCAGCTCATTCAACCTGTCCAAACCCCACCTGCGTGGAGAGATGCTAGCTGGAGATTAACAGTCACAGCCGATCCCTAGCTGTGGCATTTGCCTACTACCTTTGATTCCTAAAATATACATCCAGTGGTTTTCAGTATGGACTTTGGAGTTTCCTCTAAGGCTTATCTGAGGGGTAGTAAACACAACTGGTCTTCAGCTGAAATTACACCTCATTATACCTGATTCCTTAGGAAGTCGTGTGTTAAAACTCAAGTTAAAAATCAAGCTAATCGTGTCTACTATTGACTTACATCTGTAATGGACTATGCTGAGCTTATACTCAGCAATACAGAGGGTTTGGTAACAACTTAGGGATGTGGTACTGAAAAATACCTTTGGGTTAGGCTTTCCAGAATTCAGTTTAAATGTATTTCCAATAGTTTAAAGATAAACAGAAAGAAATATTCCAATCTCTTTATATTTGAGTTTCCTATCTCAAATGTACTTATAGCCCTTTTCTTAAAAGGGTCAGCCACATGCTCAGTTGTTTGCCTGGGGGGAAAAAAAAAGAAAGATTTGGCTAAGAAGTCATGAGAAAATTAGTATATGATATCACTATGCTGTGGAAAATTTTGTTGTCCAGTGTATTTTACAGCCACATGTTTTCATCAAAGTAAAAATGCAACAGAAATTTTCCCCCAGTTTGTATCTCTGGTCTAGTCACAGTTGAGCATTTCTTACGGGGTTTTTGAGAAGTGCTTGCATGAGCAAGAGGTGCCTCCCTTGAGTGAGGACTGCAGGATCAGCCTCGGTAAACCCCTTGCCATTACTGGTGATACCACTAAAATGGTTATCACAAGAAGAGTAGCTGTGAGTTCTTTGCTCTAGAGTATTATGATGCTTTTTAAAAATAGTTTAATAGTTTTTAAAAATAGTCTACCTATTTAAGTGGAACATCATTCCTGAACTTGTAAGAAGAAACACTACGAAGAAGGTTACTATGAAAGAGAATCGTGATGGTGTGACCTGTCTCAGCAGACTATGACAGCAGCATTGATCAATCTCTAAGCAAGACCCATTCTTTTTATTGAACCTGCTGTCACTTCATGCTGCAGCCTCTCACAACACCTCTGCTGTTGCAAGGAAGACCACCATGCATGGGCTTCAGCAGTGAGTACAGCGGCTCTCCCTGGGAGAATCTCCCAGCTGGGCTGTATCCTCATTTTTACTGAGAGCACAAGAATAATTCACAGCAGCTAAATATCTGCCCAATCTTCTCTTCTTTCCTAGCCAGAATGGTGGAGGCTTGCAAAGATTGAAACAAAAATGTTTGCCATCTGACAACTCTTTTAGTCTGCCTTTCTAGTCTACTGTCTCCACCAAGATCACAACACATACGTAAATGCTGCTGATTGGAGTGAGGGTATGAAATACACTTGAGCAAAAAGCAGGAGCAAGATGTAAGAGGAACAGAAAGCATGTCTTTGGACTGGCTACTTTTTGATTTCCACTCAGCACTTCCCAACATCTGCACCACTGCCACACACTGAAGTTGCAGGCTCACTAAATGCAGCGTGTCGTCCCTGAGCAAAGCAGCAGGGCTTCCCCCAGTGACAGTGCTGGTAATTAAGACACAAGAGATACAGCAGCATGTTTCTAAGGGTTACAGGGTCCAAAGAGGACGACGCAATAAAGAATGAGGCTAGTGATGCTATGTGACGTTTTTGTAGAGGTGATGTGAACACCAACTAACGAAGGCAAAACCACTTATGGGATGGGGAGAAAAGAGAGGCCTCCAGTGAGCCCTGTGAACTACAGCTAGGAACAGAGGAGTAGAACTGATGTGGGTAGGAGACTTCATATTCCATTTTTAGAAGATGAAAATGCGAGAGTTAAACCCTCAAAGCAGACAATTACCTTTGTTGCAAGAGAAAAGCAACATAAACAGGTTTGTTCCCATAGCTCTGTTGAGTACACGTAAACATAACTCTGTGTAACATCTCACTGGTATTACTCTCCACTAACAGGGATCTTACTGTGATACTGCGGTCAACTGATCACTAGAAAAGAGAAAAACTATCATTTTTAAATGCTAGGGTTTCTCCACTGTGATAACACCACACCGTTGCAACGCCACATTGGTACGTTTTGTGGAAAGGTCTAATAAATAAATGCATTCTTACTTGTCATAGAGGTTAAGGGACAGGGATTTTACCTTGTGTTCAGCACAAAAATCAGCTGAAGTCAGATCATAAGCCAGGCTAAACTGAGCTATACAGAGTGATATGTAGTTATAAAAGACGCACGCTGCCTAGTGTTACAATATGACAGCATACAGAGCTTTATGCTTCAGATGGCTCTGAACAATGACTAGTATTATTCCTTTTTTGCTTTACTTACTGTATGAGGCCTAAGCCACGCACCTTCAAGCCTCCTTGGAGACCAGGTGGTGGCATCACCGGTCAGCCCACTTGGGAGAGGGACAACTGTTAGAGCCGATTGCAGCCCTTGTCAGCATTAATGACCTGCAGTTGACACCCCATCCCCGCCGCCCTTGTTCAGTGTACAAGTATTGCATTGGAATAATTACTGCCTGTCATCCCCTATTTCACACACATACTCCTCTTAGCCCAGACGTACAAAGGGACATGTGACTAGATGCTAAGCTAATGTTGATTCTCTATGTATCTTAGGCTTCTGTGCTTGTATGTGTGTGCGCCATATATATGCATACAGACATTCAGTGCTCAGGTAATACGAAGGGTAAGTTACACCAGTGAGACTCCCTCACTGTCCTTCCTGGATCCTGTCAGATATAACTCATCAGGAATGTGTAAGGGCTCTGGCCTCCTGTAAAGTCTGAGTACCTGGATGGCAGGCTTGTATCGGCTCTGCCTTGCTCCACAGCTCTGTTCCCCTCCTGGCTGTGGGTTTCAATAGAGAAACCTCTTAAGCATCCTTGTCCAGTTCTCTCTGCTTCTTTGGATTTGGGAATCTTATGCCCAGGATGTCTTGATTTTGAGAGCTATGCAGGTGTTACATATCCTGTCATTTTCTGCCTCCCTGCCATGGCTGGCTCTTCTATAAGCAGTAGATCATAGAATTACAGAATACCCCAAGTCGGAAGGGACCCACAAGGATCATCAAGCCCAACTCCTGGCTCCACATAGGACCATACCAAAATCAAACCACATGTCTGAGAGCGTTGTCCAAATGCTTCTTTAACTCCGACAGGCTTGGTGACCACTTCCCTGGTGAGCCTGTTCCAGTGCCCGACCACCTCTCAGGCAGAACCTTTTCCTAACACCCAGCTTGAACCTCCACTGACGCAGCTCCATGCTGTTCCCTCTGGTCCCCATTGATGTCGTTAGCATGCACGTGCTCTCACTGAATTTTGAGATAAGCAACTCTCAAGATCGTTATAGTGGAGGACTTTAGGAGTTTGGAATAGATGAAACACATCTCCTCAACACAGTTTTTCCATCCCTCCTTTTGTTCCTCTGGTGTTAATATTCCTGGACTACACACATCTTTGCGTGGACTGGGTCCTGTAGTATTGGCAGGTCACCCATATGGGGAGGAAGACACTCGAGGCAGGAGAGGTGTGGCCAGTGTTCCTGCTCCATCTTTGCAGGGTTATGTGAAGCACCCTGGCAGGTATGAATGAAGTTTTTCTTTGGCTGCTGGACCACCTGCAAGAGCTGCAAGATCTGTATTGAAGAGAGAAATGTTCATGTACGGGAAAAAATCAAGTCCAATAAAAAAGTGCCATCACAGCTAGCTGCTGCAGACTCTGGCTTAGATTATCTCATCTTTGCTGATGAATCCCTAAGGAGATGGCATGCTTCAACCTCACCACTCCAAAAGAAGAACCAGAGACAGGGACACAAGATTTCAAGGCTCCTGTGGTCTGAAACCTGCCCCTGATGAACAAGCTTCTGTATCCCATCGATTGCATTGAATGTACTGAATTTCCTTTTGGTGTAAGTGGATACAGATCTGTTTATATCAGTGCTGAGTTTAGTCCTCTGCATTTTAAGTTTTTGAGGCTGATTTTTTCCAGAGATGCTACTTGGGTCTATTTTAAGGGTTCTTCAAGCTGTAAGTTTGTGACGAGCCTGCATTAGCTTTAAAGCGCTGCTCTGGGAAGGTATTATCAGCAGATATTAATTATTGAACACTATACCTTCTGGAAAAGTTGTTTCATCACCAGAAAGTGACCTTGCTAGAAGAGGGAGAGGGAAAGAGAGACATATAGTGCCTCCTGAGATCAAGTGGAGTGATGCGTATCAAGAGAAGACACTAAAGATTTATTGTCTGTGGCAAAAGAAACACAGATCTCTGCTTGCGCAGTAAGTGTTTTTGACATCATACACCATAAAGAATGACTGGATACTGTCGGCTAAAAATGTTTCACTGAAGGAAAGTAATAGACAGTTTCACAGTGCTGCTTATATTAAGAGGTCTGATTGCTTGGCTGTTTAGACTGGTTGGTGTTGAGAATTTTGTGGTGTCTATGTTATGTCAGTTTCAATGGCAGCTGAATAATCGTAAGAGAGGATACTAAGAATATATCAAAATGGAAAGAAATGTAATTTCTTAAATGTATTAAATGTAATTTAATAACATTTTAAAAAATCTTGCCCTTTTTCAAAGAGACTTGCAGCTAGCGAACCAAAACCATTAGTTTTAGTCACCATTAGACTAAAAGGTGTGATTCACAGGCAGGGCTTTCTAAAGAAGGCAGCTTTCTTTTGACTTAATCAGGGAAGCAACAAACTCATGATTCAAAATAAGAACTGGTATATTTGCTGCTCCTGTTTAACACTTGCCAGAAGAAGATCCCTTCTGACCTCGGTGACTGCTGGTGGAAGCTCTTTCAGTGTGACACACATATCACCAGAGAAATTCAACATCAACATTGTTTGGAAGCCTTACACAGAAATTTTATCTATTAACCTTATCCTAGCTTTTCCCCTGGAATTTTTGCTTTTTTTCAGAGCTGTTCATGTAGCACTACACTTGTTTTGCAGTAATGCTGCTGTGAGTTTTGACATTGCTCAGTCAGCTTGATCAGTTCCAAAAACCCCAACAAGTAAGATTTCAGTTTAAAATTAAAGCTACGGAAAAGAAACAAACTAATTTCTCACTTTTACAAATGCTTCTGTTGGATTGGAGAGCATGGCATTATGGCAGAGAGCTTTTACATAAATCATAATTAGATACACGTGCAAATACATCAGCTAGGCCTAGGCGCACAATTAGGCACCTAATTATGTTGAAAATGCAATTGCACACTTAGCTAAAATGGCCATGCTTCCTCTGAAGCTGTCCGGTTGTTTCTGTCCCCTCCTCCAGCGAGGCTGTGGGCTGCCACCTGTTGAAATGCCACTGTAGGAGTCCTAACTAGCCACAGCATTTGCCATCCTGTCCCTCACCCAATACCAGCCATTTGGATGCAGAAGTGGCTGCTGGGGCAGGTTTTCAAGAAGGGTTTCTGCCACACTCTGCCCAAGGGCATCCCAGGTTTTGGCCTGGTTTTCTGCTGAGACTGAGGTGCCAGTGTCGTGCAGTGATGGTGGGGACAGGCTGCAGCACGGAGGTGCTGAGCGTTAGTCAGTTCAGAATGAGTCTGGGACATTCTACAATGAAACAGGTTTTGGAGACATCATGTTCCCTTTACGTTTCATAGAAGAGGTGGCCAGGTAGAAAAGGACGATGTTGTGGTGTTGCTTTAGGAGAAGCTGTAGCACAGGCAGCTCCCAGAGGACATGCCTGTGCCGATGCGCTCGCAGGGTATCCGTGGGGAACCAGGCTTCATTGAGTTGATTTCTTGTGGAACTGCTTGTTTTTGAGGAAATGACTGTGGAGTCATCAGAGGGTACTGTAAAAGAGGAGGAGTTGGTAGTTTCCAGCATCTCTGGCATCAGGCCATCCTTGGCTTTTATTTCGCTATTTTTTCTCTTTCTGCTGTTGCTTCTTTTTCTTCCGTTAAACAAGGAAAAGAAGGGGAAAAACCCAGCCAACTGTGATTTGTGATTCAGCTGACAGACAGTGTGTGATTGAAATTGCAGCTAGATTGATTTCAAAGGAAAAAACAGTGTTTAAAATAACATTGTCACTATTCAGGGACAGCACTTCCTTTGCTGAAATGTCTTATCTGAGGACATTGTCAATATCACGATGCACTGGGGACATAATTTTTCAGCCAATGCCTTGTCTTAACTGACTTCTTGTCAGCAAGGATCATGTGCAAGAATTAATATTTTAAAAGTAAAAACATGCAAACTAGAAGTAACATTCAAAACTGGGGGAGACCAACTTCAGCTTTTTCTGTTAATACCTTGTGGATGATACACAATTGTTTAGCTTCACTTCTGTTTACTTCTGCTGAATTTTTTCAGCCTGGGTTTTATAATCTGGGGGCAACTTGAGTGAGATTCCTGATTTCTCACAGAGTAAGAAATATGAATTTCATTTTTGACCTGCCTGCTGAACTTCAGCATGCTGTGTCTCATTTTCTTTATTCTTAGCCTTTTCATGTGACTTAATAAAAACATCATGGCTTCAAGGTAGTGCTTCAGAAGTCCCTAGCAAGTATAAAACCACAGCAGCCCATTAATCCCACAATCTCCAGAGGCGTGTGCAGAATAGTAAAAGACCCTTCTGTGTGGTGCATAGGGGAAAACCAAGACAGAATTTAAAAAATGGTTAGTTAGAAAAGATAGTATGTCTACCTGGCAGCTGAGAGAGAGAACTAGTTAAGCGCTAGTTTATATCCCTGCTGGAGACAGAGCTCACCATAGAAGAGGAGCTTTAAAAAAGCATTTAAGCCAATAATGCAAAGTCCTAGATACATGACAACATTTAATTTTGCCTTGTAAAAAGCCTTTTATGCAAAGAACAGCAAGAAGACCGTAACTACAAAGTTATGCATTCACTGGATGATCTTAAAAGTTCAGAAAGTAAAAAAATAGCTCCATGTTTGTAATGCCCAGTGTTTGTACACACACACACACACACACCTGCCTTTAAGGAAAGGAAAAGAATGACTGAACGTGCAGTGTGCTTGGAGGTCAGACTCCCCGGCGGGGCCCCAGAGCCTGGCCAGAAGCAGGAAACCCTCAAGTGGCAGACTCGAAGACATGAAAGATTTTGCCAGCAGTGGTGGATATGCTTAATGTGTTTAAAAGCTTAACGGCCTATTGAAATTAAATTGTAAATGCATCCCATATTGTGCCAAAGTCTTATGTCTGCCCGCAGCCCTGTGAACTGCCTTTTCAAGCTACCAGTTTGCTTGCCTTGCATGGTATTCGCCCAAGTGCAAACCTGTCCGTTATTTCCCTGACCAAAATATTATAAAACTTGCCATTTTCCAGGGATAAAATGAAGAGAGAGAGGGGTGAGCATGGAGATGATTCTATGTTTCGTTATATATGCATTTCTTTTTCCCTTTCTAGCCCTTGAAATGCAGTATTACAAAATTCAGAACTTTTTTTCTTCTACTGCAGCATTTTTAACGTTCAGATGATATAATTTTTTAAAACAATTATACTAGGATTAATTATTCTTGCATACTGCTCAATATATTAAGCACTCTGCATAAGAAGGAAGTTGCCCTTAAAATAAAGCAGTCACTTCTCCTTTTTAATACTATGTTAACTCCTGTGAAGGAGGATCTGGAACCGAAAGCTTCATGTGAAAACCTTGCGAAGGAGAGCTGTTTCAAAGTACTAGCCAAGCAGTGAAGATGTGCTCTTTCCCCATCACCTTTTCTTAACACTATAAAAACACAGAGCTACTTTTTAAAATTGTTGTGGTTTTAGATTAAAAAATAATATAATATGCACAAGCTGAGGTGCTTGTCAAAGAAACTAAGTCTACTTCAGGGGATCTTAATTAGCTTTAGTTGAATATGGAAAAAAGGATTTTTGCATAGATTCTGGAGGGAGGGTTGCTTTTGCTTCTTCCCATGCCACTTTCAATGATTAGTCCCTACAGCTGAAAAGACGTGTTTCATTCTTGTATTGCAACCACTGCTAAGCACTAAGGAAAGCCATTATGGTGCTTGGGGGAAAAAATCCCAAGTTTCGCATTTTCCCTATTTCTTGCCTATATTTCCAAAGAATGTGGCTGTGTTCCAAAAACCCACCAAAACTTCTCTCAGTTCTTCTGGTTCTCATTGGCGCTACAGTTAGGAATCACAACTCTATTTGAGAAAGCGAGTTTTGCTGCCCTTGGATCCTGATTTTGTAGGTGGTTAAATCGATCAGAGAAGTATCAGGACCTTTAAGTGCCAGTCAGAAATAACTACTTAAGCTTTTGTCGGCTTGACAGAGATATGGAAAAACTTGCAGTACAACACTTGCCTGTGCTCCCAGTACCAGAACTAGCTAAGTATTGCTATTAGGCATGATGTGCCACAGTACCTGCACATCCTGACACAGGGGTTCCTGGCTGTGGGGCAGATGCCTGAGAGACCTGCTGGTGCTCAATAATTTGTCACACCAGTGTTCTGACAGCACTAAGGTTTGGGATTCCTTTCCAATGTGGCTTGGCACCACTGTGGTCAGCTTCAAAGCACTCCGTTCACAGGAGATGCATGGCTGAGAACGGAGGAGGTGTTTTTTGAACTCCCTACCTTCGCGTGCTGTAGAAGGGGACACGCAATCCCACCTTGGACATGAGGCACTTACGCAAGTGGTGTCACCCCCCTGTGAATCATGCCCGAGTGGGCTCCAAACGGGGCAGAAGCTTGCGTTTCTTTCTCCTTTTCAGATTTCCTTCCTCATCATTTGCTATTATCTCTATTACAGAGGAGGAATAGGCACTGTATTTTCTTATTGTCACTATCACGTCTGCGGTGATTTATTCTCATACTTAGTAACTGAATTAAAATCTTAATTAAGCTTATGCCACTTTTTTCTTCTTTTTAATTAGCTATAGCCAAATCACTTGTCTGTGGGAGGAAGTAAGAAAAGGATTTTTTCCCTGATCTATACTTGTAGTAGCGAAGCCTTAATGAGAATATCCTCTCAAAGAGATATCAAAATGTTTATTTCTTCTTTATTAACATTAAGAATTTGTTCCCCCTGGAAACCTTGAGCCTGCTATCTAGCTACACCTTATGTCTTCTACCTGGGGAATTCCCGGTAAAGATCCAGCCTTGTTCTATTGAGCCTGACAGCGCCAGTTGGTGACCTGTACCTTGGGTGGAGGACAAACACAAGCAGAAGCATCACAGCAAAGGCTTTCCCTTTACCAAATACGCCATTTGTAAGGAGGCAGAGCGCAATCTGACTGAACAGCAGCTACACATCAGAAAGATCAATCAAGAGGTCCCATACAGGGGCGAGTGGCAAGAACAGGCCAGAGGAGTAACATGGTGCCAGCATCCATTCTTCACACAGATATACAACTCATTCTTTGCTTGCCCCCAGAAACTGCTGAGCCCCCCCAGAATGTCCCTGATGAGAAGAAAATAGTTGCCAGACCCCCCCTCCCTTCTCACTGTTTTACTTATGAATTCCCGGCAAAATTTCATTCACCTGAAGTTAAACCAAGGGAGCATGGATGAGCACAGCTACACCTGGATTTTGCATTTAGGTCCTGCTCAGAACGGGAAGTCACTTGCTAAGTAACATCCCTGGCTATTCTGATTTTAAAAGCTTGTAACAACCGTGGTATTGGGGAAGGGGCTTGGCAGCCTGCTGAAAATCCAGCTGCTGTCCTCCTAGCTGAATGCGTTGTGCATGTGTAGCTGTGTGCTAAGGCTTGTTCTTTGTTACCACCAGCTCCCTAGTCAGCTTCTTATCTGGGCTCTTACCCTTGTGCAGGTAACTCATTAGAGGGAGTGCTATTGTATCGGAAAACTCAATACTTCACAGAAATGTATTTTTAGAGTGTTTCCCAGTGCTAACTGTGTACTCAGCTTTTACAGTTCTTTTTTACTTTAATAAGAGGCCTGGATATCACCGATTGCAGCAATGCGTTTTTGATACCTATAACAAACAGTGCTTTCCTACAGAGCAATAAATCATAGTAAAACAACGGAGAGTTGGTGGAGGTTGCCTGCATGAGGTTGTTTTGGCCCGCGGTATGTTACAGATGTCCGTCCTGGCTTTGCAGTAGCAGCTGAAATCCAAACAGGTTAGGCCGAAAGGGTGAGCTCAGCTGCGTCAGCCCCTGTGCTTCTTCCAGACGTACCATGCGCTTCTCCTTCCTGCTCATGTTTCACCCACACCAAATGTTAAAGAGATTACAGGGTTTTCCCCCAGCAAATTAGACGTTTGTACTAAGCTCTCCTAAAATAACAAATGCTGCCATCAGTGAAGTGTAAATCCCTAATTTTTAGTAGCAAATGGATTTCTGGTTGGTCTTCTTTCAGTGGTACCCATTCATTTTACTCTTGTCTCAAACATCCCCAGCCTCTTCAAAGGCTGCAGTTTTGAGGAGAAAGGGTAAGCTGGCTCTTTTCTGGGAGGCCATAGCTGAGTTAATGTACTCATCCAAAGGGTGGGATCTCTCCTAGTGAGTGCTGGCAGCCTCCTGTCTGCATTCAGCCAAAGCTTTTTATCAGGTCTGCAGTTGTAGTGGGGGTAGGATTTCTGCTATCAATTAAATTCTGAATTTTCCTCTGTAACGCAACTTCACATTTGCTATTTGTAACAGAAATCTGCTTCTACGGTTTTCTTAGTGTTTATATAATACCTTATTAATGAAGCCTTTATTAAGGGGTCTTAGGAAGAAACCCTGAAGTGCTTCTGTGTGCATGTTCCATGTCTTTCCCTATGGAAACATGAGGCACTCCTTTTGCTTGAATCAGCTGTTTACCGCGAAGCTTCTTTTAAAAAGCCTGTCTCTTGTATTCGTAACTAAAAACACTTCTTTCCACATTAACCTCATCATTTGAGTTTAATCTGTACTATCCTTTGGGAGAGAAGGAGCTCTGGCATGTGATTGTTTCAATGTCCAAGTGGCAGACTTTCAAACGCACAAGCCCATCTCTGGTCTGACAGCTTACTCCAATTAGGGCTGACACTCTGTCCTTAACTCATCCTCTTGTGCATAGGTATTGCAGCACATATGGCACGTAACGTCGTGTGCTCATCTGAGACCTCTGCTGGGCCTCGGCAGGGAAGAGAAGGGAAGGAAGAGGGGTGGGAATGATTCTGGTCCTACTCCAACCTGATATTGTGCGTGCATACGTGTACATGTTCAGTGGATGGACTCTGTCACGAGTGTGTGGGGAAGAGATCGTCCATCCCCATAAATTGTGTCTAGTCTGAAGGAGAATGTACTCCCACTAGTAGATCTGACTACGTTACAGCAATAGGACGGGACTGAGATTTTCAAAGGGGCTTATGGGATGTGAAGTGTTTCAGTGGGACTTGGAGACTGGAAGTTGTCTGCAAATCTCTTGCTTAACATTTGTGTGTTGATGTTTTCTACTTAAGGGGCTTTTTAGCATCTTTTGCATTAATTTATAATGCTGTGTTAGCTGGGTTGCAAGCACTGGAGGAAGGCTTTCTTTTAAAAAGACTTTGCTTTGAAATCAGACTTGTTTCAATACAGAGACTGACCACCTGCCAACTTATGTCAGTTTTTTTTGTTTATTTTTTGGATTGTTTTGATAGATTTTACAGCTGTATTTCGTAACAAAATTTCCCCGTGTCATTACATTTTACATTTTCTAGTGGAGCACTGTGTGATACAATATTTTGTACAGAGGGAACCTCATCTTCCTATTCTTACTGGTATCTTAATGTAGCCCTGTGGATTTTAACAGGATTAGTCAAGAAAAGAAATACTTCATTGATGGCAACTTCTATTCTGTTCTGCTGATGCATTTTGTTTCTCTCAGTTTACACCCTTACAGATTATGGGAGCAAAAAGCCCGGGTTGGTAATTTGTCTAGTACAGCAAATATGATTATATGCTAGCATTCAACTGTAGACAAAGCCGTAGAGCTCTCGACCGGTAAGGAACAAAGCTAGGAGTGTATTTTCTTAATCCAGGCTCAAGTAACAATAGTATATTGATGATGGTCTCGTACTGCTTATACTTGAATTCTGTACATAATTCACCAGCTTGGAAACCTCAGCTGCTTTGCAAATGGATGATTAGAAGCAAGGATTTTTAGATAAGCAAAGTGGGGCTATTTATTTCAGCAAGGACCTGCATACGCAAATGATAGACTGGCTTGATTAAATTCTATTAAAATTGGTACAAGACCCTTCAAACATGCCTGTGACATTTTACATTTTTAAAAATCATTTAGCTGAAATCAGCCCTTCACTGACTGCAGCTAAATATACGTAAGCCATTTTAGGACTATTCACACAGCTATTCTCACTCATTTAACTACACTTGTTTGAAAATATAATTTGAAATATATTATCATAATAATTAGACCTGTATTTTATTTTTGCAAGAATATTTATAAGTTTATAATTTAACATTGTAGGCTTTTATTTGATTATGATTTCAACTAGAAATAGCTTTCTTCCCATCAGTGACAGGATTTAAAAAAGACACCAATTTACCTGTATTGTAATTAAATTCATGCTTAAGTATGTGTGCGTCTCCAGCTTTAGAAGATAATTGTGCACACCTCATTGCTTTTTACTTCTAAATGTTGCTGTGGCCATTTACCAGGTAATTTCAGAAGACAAGTTCTAAATTAGCAATGATTTCGTAAAGTTCAAAACATTCACACCTAGCTAGGGAATGGCTGGGCATTCCTCCTCCTCTCCCAAAAAGCAGCGTATTAAACATTCATGAAAAATACCTAAAACAATGGGGGGAAAAGTACGTACTTTGAAGCTCTCTCAGGCAGCAAATTTTCACAGTTTACTCTGCTGTATAATAAACAAGTTGTCACCATAGCAACAGCCACATAATTTGGTTTTTATATAACAAATGACAAACCCCATTTCCTTTCCTAAATTCACCAATTAAATTTATCACAGGATTTTTTAATCTTACTCCATTTACACGTTCCGTACCATTTCCCTACCCTTAAAAATGTGCTTTTTTGTAATGATTCTTAATTTTGTTTTAATAATTAAAAAATAATAAAAATCAATGCTTTAGAGAGTAAACTGAAATAGATTATGAGGACAACTATCACTTCTTTCAAATTCCCTAATTTGAATTCCATCTAACTGGAGATGCACCCACTGGCACACCTGCAGCAGTGCAGGGGTCTGCTACACTTGTAGCGCACCTCCACGTGCGCCATCCAATATGGTTGCACGACGTGCATCTCACGTGCTGCAGAAAAACTGCATAGCTCAGTGGTCCTTTGCAGAGGGGAGAGGATTTGTCCACACACTTCTTTACGCTGTGGTGTAGTCAGCGCCTCAGCAGTGGTTCTGACCAGAAGCTTCCTGGCCGTAGCCCCCCCCACTGTATAAACCCCTGGAGCACACCTGTCTCCAAGCTAACAGGAGTCAGCCCCTGGCTGAACCTCCTCCTCCTCTTCCTCCTCCTCTTCCTCCCTGGCTAACCAAGCTGCACAACTTCAACGCTACAGGTAGCTGGCCGAGAGCATGGGCATGGCTGTGTACAGATGTCGATCTGGCTCATGATGGAGTTATGGGCCCTCTTCTCTGTCCCCAACAAACCAAAACCACAGGGTGAGATTATATAAAATAATGGTGGCGTGTTTCTGCACATTTCAGTACTGCAAGCCAGATCACCCCTAACCAGCTATGCCAGACGCAGACCTAGCATTCAGCTGTGCCCAGTTCTGCGCTGAATTTTGTTCACTGCCTGTACTAGGTAAGCAAGAGGTACTTCTATAGACAGAAGCGGAAGATGAGTAGAAGAAGAGTGTGATCATAAACAGAGTAGAAAAGAAGGTGTTTCAGGTCAGAAGGTAGGAACCTACATGTCAGACTGCCCACTTTAAATTCATACCAGTGCAATTTTCCAGAAGAGGCCAGCTGAAGTACTACCCAAGCATTCAAAGGCTGGATTCCTAAAATAAATGGAAAGGATTCCTCCCTCCATTTCAGAATGGACAACTGGATCACCAACTCTATGTGGTAATACACAGCTTTAAGCTCTGACAAGCCTTATATATGCTGCAAATGAAGAACCAGATGTTCACTCCCTCCACAGCTCTTAAAAGTTAGTTTCACATTCTGAAATTGTCCTCAAGGGTGTTCACCCCCCCTCCATGTGTTAAAAAAATACCGAAACCCAGAAGCTTTTGATAATGAAGCAAACATATTTTTATGGTGTGGTCTATTTTTTTTTCAGTCTGCTGCTAGTTTTTAAATAAAAAGTATAGCATATGTTTAACACAGAACATATGGAAAGAAAGAAAAAGCAAATCGTGAATTCCAAACATCACATTCTTGGTAGAAAAGATTCCACAGTGTGAAAGTGGTCATTCAGAACAACAACAAAAAAAGTATTACTTATAAATATTTATAAAACCAGCTCTAGTTCTTCTCTTTTTTATTGTGATGTAAATCTGAAGTAAGAGCACTCCAGACAGCCCAAAGTGCAGAAAAGAGAATGCCTGCAAGTATTTTGGGGGAACAGATTAGTTCAATAAGTCTGTAAGAGCATGTCTGAAAAACGGACACTGGTGCAACAAAGCAAGAAGAGCCACTGCTGCTTTCATGCCTTCTGTGTCCTCAGCTGCCTGTGCTCCCCAAACTACTCCCTCCAGCCAATAGATCCAAAAGCACAAGGTGGACCTTCGCTCCCCAGCTCCAGGCTGGCCCCAGCCGGCCCACTGCCTACAAAACTTGCCTATAACTACTTCTTTTGCCTTGGCTGAGACAGCGGTGGACCTGCTATCGCAGGCCACGAGTCCCTATGCTAGGTGCTATAAAAATGCCATGACGAAAAGTCAGTCCCTGCAAAGTACAATTATGCCATTCATATAATCAGAAATTGCCTTTACCAAAGAGTGATCAAAGGATGTGATTTGCATTCCCACACTAGTACACCTGCCCCATGAACGCAAAACAAGCAGCAAGAACAGGCAGTGGAGATGAACAAGTCCAGGAAGGAGGCATGCTGTATAAATCACAAGCTCTAACTTTACAACATCAGGTCTTGGTAGAAAGAAGAGAGAGTTTGATCAGTTTGGGCACTGTCTGGACAAACGCAAAGATAAGTCCTGCCTTCATGCAGAACATTCAAGTAGGAATAGTGCTCAGCTCAGAGGTGGCTTCTTAGCCCCTCTGCCAGAGGCTTGCGTGCTCACTCTTTCTCTAATATAGGTTCAGCTGGCTAAGGCACATGCTTTTTGTTGACAGACATTGCACTGATTAAATTAAAAACATTTTTAAGCCACATAATTACCTTTTAAATTCTTAGCAGACAGTTATGTTTGGTTTAAGAATTCCTCATTTGTATTTATATCTGTTCTTAGCATTTTGTACCTACCTACTTGAGACAGACCGATACAGACTGCTATCAGTTAAAAACGTGGTGGACAAAGTTCTTTTTCTTGGGTTCAATGAAACTGGTCTGAAACCACAAAGATAGTAAAAACAAGGACATCTTTGCCTTTAGCACAGAATCACAGAATTACAGAATCAGTTGCCCATCTCTTAAACAAACAGCACGTTTACCTGGACAAGGGAGCTGCAGGGCTAGGAACAACTTAGCTCGTGATGCAGACGTAGCTGGAGTGGGAAAAAAGAGAACCTAAGAATTGAGGGGAGCTCTGGCTGTGAATGCTCTGTCAGTCTGTGTGCAGAGACAGTCCAAAGACAGACCCACTTGGACCATTATGCTGTCACTGGCTTTGTATTAGCATTAAAACTCTCCCTGTCTCTCAGACAGACAGAGATTTAAGGTTCAAAGGCCCTTCTCTTGAAAGTACCTCAGCCTAGACAGTCGTGGGGGAGAAGGCAGTCCCAGTGGGAAAAGGCTGAAGGTGGAGCCTGGCTGTGGTACGTGACTGGCTACGAAGGCGAGGCAGCCATGTAGCGTGTGCTGCAAGACAGGTAATAAAGCTTTGGACTGCATGAAATGCTGCGATTTCTCAGGAGTCCTGGAGGGAGGTGGCTGTGCTGCTGTTTATCAGTGCTCTTTGAACAAGGAACAGTATATGTTCATTGTGACAAGCAAGCAGACAGACATTTAAAAACTAGTTACAGAAGAAAATGCTTACCTCACCCCTTATTTATAGCAAAAACACAGTAAGAAGCTATTTCACACTTTTTTTGACCAACAGATGACTCTGCATGGAGAGCAAAATGATAGATCCAGCTGACATCTGCATTCCTATATGCAGTGAATACTGTAAATAACCTCCAATCCTAGCTGACAGATTAAAGGCAGCACTCGGTCCAAACTCTCTCCAACCAAACTGAACCAGGATGCAATGCAAAAAGACTGTCCCCAGTCCCAAACTAGCCCTCAGGTTACAATAGCTTTTTTAAGTCTCAACAGTGTATCTTTCCTTTAGAACGTGAGGGAAGGGGGAGTTTCTTTGGATACCAGGGCAGAAAGAACTGGTTTTTGTTCAGAGAGAAAGGCTCTGAAAGGACAAGGCAGATTTCGTCAGCAGTTGAGGTGGGGGCATCAGTGCAGGTGTTTGTGCTTACCAGCGTATCTTCCTCCCTGCGATCCATTAGTGCCAGCAGCAAGCACAATGCTCTAGGTACCATCCTTACTGTCTCCCTTCCTCCTTCCCCCCCTTTCTTTTTCTTTCTCTCTCTCTCTCTCTCTCTTTTTTTTAGTGCACTTCCAGATAAATGCCAGTCATTTGGCCAGGGCTAACTCACAGAAGGTACAGCAGGCACAGATGGTACTAATGCATAAATGTAATCTAGTAAAAGGATGCCAACACCAACCCAGAAAAGGTTCCAAATAACTGCAGTGCACTTACAGGAATACAGTGATTGGCAAGGTGAAAGCTGAGATTTGCAAGAGCTTAGTGTTCCCTAATCAACAATAGAAATTCTATAACAAATGAGCATATTTATTTATTAATTTAAAAAACGCACTTAATACCAAGATCTCTGGGCTTATGTATAATAAAAATTCACCCAAACCCCGAATTCGTTATACAAATTATACTGATCAAAGTACAAGAAGGGAAAAAGGGAAAGGCAGATACTAAAAAACAAAGACCAGCACCATGTACCCATTCCCCAGTGTTTCTCAGGAGAGCTCGTAAGAGGAAAGATGGGCAATGCAGAGGTGCCTAACAGTCAAGGGATCTAGAGAGCGCCTGGGCAGTGACAAAAGGCAATCCCATGTGGGTAGCTCTGTAGACCAAATAACACCCTCAGGATTCAAGGCATAAAAAGACCCACACCAAATCCTTTTTCCGGTACCAACCACTAACATACACTTAAGAAAAATGTACAGCAAAGAGGATACACACAGTCTGAGTGTCCCCACAGGACACTTCTCCTAGCCTCTAGAGAACATCAGCATCTCCACTAAGCACATCTGTAGCAGTGATTCCCCACGAGGAAGAAATATTTCAAAGAATGCAGAGCCAAACCACATTGCCCAGTCCACAAGGAAGAAGGAAAATGGTGCAACTGCTGAAGGACTCAAGCAGTATCTCTGCAGTGCACACATCCTAGTAGCTGCTAGCACCATTGTGACAGGCCAACTACTTTGTAGTCCTGAAAAGGAGCCCACGGGAGACACCACATTGTCATAATACAATCTGAGGACCAGCTTCTGATCCTATTTCCATGAGCTTTACACTGCTGACTTTAAAGGAACTACTTCTGATTTTCAGTAGAAGACATGAGATGAGAAGCGGTGCTTAGAAACTAACAGAAGTTGTTAACTCTAGTATTGCTACACCCGAGTTTGTACATGCATCGCTAGTGGGAGGTAAGGAGAGCAGAGCTAGTGATCAGTATAGTGTAGGACAAAAATATTCCTAATTTACAGACCTCTTGCAAAAGATTATGACAGAAACCTGCTGCATGTGTGCTGCCCACCCTGTCTTGCCTACTGGAATAGCTTCTTATATGAGCACAATTCCTACATTCCTCTCTTCATCTGCTGGCTCCTGATCTTCCACCACACAAGAGCTCTGCAGTTCAAAGGCTGCTCTGACCTGTGCCTGCTACGAGCAGCTGCAGCTCACCAGAGCTCCATCACTCCTTGCAGCACGTCTTTTCTGCGGTCTGTGATGTCCAAAGAAGAGGGTGAGCTTTTAAATTCTATGGAAGGAGCAAGATGTGCAGCCCTTACTTGTAACAGTTTGTGGTCCTGGACAGAGGCACCAAGTCTTAAATGCAGGACTGCTGCAGAAATGAGTGTCGCCATTGCACCTTTGTCCCCCCTTTTATTAGCACCAGAAATAAGCACTGGGTACGGTAACGGACAAGTTATGGCAATCTCTTCTTCCAGGCTTTCTGAGCCCTGAGCACAGCAGATCGTGGGTCAATGACTAGGGCTTCAACCAGCCGTAATACTAGCAACAATAGCAATAAATTCACCCAGTTTGAATTATGCCTGACATACAATTAATAGACATCTTTGCAAGTCAAGAGCAAAGCAGATTGACAGCGATGCATAAGAACATAAATCAGATAACTTTATAAATTCTCCTCTTTCATAATCCAGAAGGTCTAAATCAGATGTGGCGCAGGCCACAGCAGAAAATACATCCTGTGGTCATTTTAATTATTGTGCTGTACAAGGATTTGGCTTTCACGAAGGGTTTAGGCCTTGGTTCAAGGTAGAGGATTCTGGAGCTGCCACTTCAACACCACTCTGTACGGAGAAGATTTGGTAGGGGGACAGGAGCGATGTCCAAATATCTGCAAAGCTGATGATTAGTAATCCATGTTAATGGAAACGAAAGCCTAATGATGTGCTGTGGGGTTTTGTCTGCAGGAACGGGAGCTGACTCGTTGACATGTGCTCATTGTACCAGGGAAGCCGACATGGGTTGAGGGGTCGGAAACAGCTTGGCGTTCACGTTCCTTACTGGGCCCAGTGGTCAATGTCATTAATGCTGAATTCGTTATTACGGCGAAGGATCCAGCTATCAGATAGCACCGTAAAGGCTTCAGATGGTGAAGTGACAGCTGGATCACAGTGGCATCTAGAGGGCTGTTACATGCAGTGTGCGCGCAGGCATTCATGAGGTTCCTGCTGCGGCTCTGTCTCTCCAGCTACAGAGCCATCTCAATCTCAGCAGTCACAACTGTGCTACAGCCGCACACACCCGCCATGCTGGGGGATTTCCAGGCTTCTCCCAAAGAGAATTCACTTAAACCCTATCTACATCTTCCAGCAGATTCATGGTTTTCACAGATTTTCTTAAGTTAGATTTTCCCCCACAGTAATAATGTGGTAATTATTAAAAGGCAAAAATAATTATATGCCATCCTAAATGTTCATCCTCTCTTTTCAAGTACTTATCATATGCTAGTCGGATGCTGTAAAAGCAAAAGGGCCAGGCCCTGAGCTGGGGTATGAATTCCATGTTTTTGCTGTGTTACAAGCTGAGAATGTGACCCCTGGATGACTCACAGACATTACAGTTGTAGAGCATCTGCTTCTTACTTACATGGGCTGTTTGGAGAGGATAATGTTTCTTTAGAAAAGGCTGTGTTAAAGAAGTGCATCGGGAAGACGAGACTCTGGGAAGTATCTGTAAAGGAAGGAGGTTTTAGGATGGGCTTGAAGGGGACTTTCCTCAGCTGAGGTCATGAGTGTGGAGGGAAGGAGTTGGAAGAAAATGGTTCTTCGGAAGAAAATGGTTCTTCGGAAAGTTATGGTTTATCTGTTGCTATCAACGATGTCAGAGAAAGATAAATTGCATTCTTCCCACTTCAAGTGGTTGCACACAGGGGATGAAGGAAGAATAATGGAGGTGTTGGACTTTTGCATGTGAGATGCCATCTCTAGGAACTGTAGATTTCTGGCATTCTTGCCTTTTTAGATGAAAAAGCTCCTGCGAATGCCAAGTTTTGACATTTGTTGGCTTTAGTGGGCTTCTCTTAAGATCCTCTTCTGATTTTACAAGGTTTGAAATTTTACGCATGTAGAAGCATATTGTTCTCTTTCTTTTTTTCCCTATGAAAAAATGTAGAAAACTCGAGAAATCCTTCCTGATGCTAACATGGGGAAGCCATTTGGCATGATAGCTCAGGCTTGACATCAATTTGGCTGCAGTCGTCCCATAACATAAATGGGGTCCCCCAGTAATACTTATTCCTGACAAGGATTCATCCCAGTACATTTACGAGTTCAAAGAGGAAAGACACTTCTCAGAGAAAACAGCTCTATCTTCAGAGCTTCCCCCTCTGCCTCCCTGCGGAGCTACTGCAGAAATACCACAGAACAATACAGCGGCTGATATACTGCAGAAATTAAGGAAGAACTCTTGAAGCTTCACCTAGAAATAAAATCCCACGATCCCATGCCCCCCGCCTTCTCACTCGAGGAGAGGGAACTCTCCCAGCACCAGCTCAGCTTATTGCTCTGGGCATCACGGGGGAAGAGGTGGCCCGGTTAGCGCGCCCCTTTGGGTGAGCGTCAGCACTGGGTTAGGTGTGTGCTGGGACGCCCGCCAGGACAGAGATCACTTTCCCTCTGGCAGTGAGAACAAGCCTGAGCTGCCTTCCAAGGCATAATTAGATCTGAAGGAGCAGAGCCCTCCATTGGCAAGCGCTTGCAATGGGAAAACATTAATGTGTCCTTCAGGAAAGCAGTGTCAAACCTTGCCAGGCCATGGTATATTTCCATGGAGGCAGAAGCACTGCAAGTGCGGGAGGCTTCCTGCCAAGGGGTCAGATGGAGAGAGCTGAGGCCCTCACTCCACAGAACCCGCGACGGAGAAACAGGGACTCTGCAGGCCATTTCCACATCCTTTCCTTTTGCATAAGCAATGCTTGCCTCGTCTGAGGAAAACAACAAACTCCTGCCCTCTAGAGACAGGAGACCTCCAGCTCTGCTGAATAAAATATTTGCCACAACCTCCTTTTGAAGCAGATGCTACAAATGCATACAGTTTTATTCTCCCCTAAGGCCCACACAACCAGTTCAGCAGCTCATCGTCCTCTCTTCTCCCAGACCTGGAAGGCCAACTCACAGGAGAAGCAGCTTGTCACAACCACTCTTTTTCAAGGCAGTAGATTATTTGGAGAACTGCTGAATAAAGCAGTCACAGAAAACTTGGCAAAGGAAGATAAATCCCTCCCTTCCTCATTACCACAACCTGTCTGGGCAAGACAGCAAATGCTCACACTAGTTGAGCACTTTTTTTCCCTTAACTTCCCCAGCTGCCGGCAAACCACTCCCCTTCTTGCCCTTCTCTGAAAACTGGTCAGGGCACAAGCTGTCTCCCTGCGGTGTAAGTCAGAGGGTGACTGGCACTCAGAGACACAAGCAGGGTATCGACCATAAGAATAACCGCAGTGCGTGCTGCTCCTACTGATGCTCATGCCCCGAGCAGCCCCATGGAGCCCAGCTCCCTGCAGACACAGACGTGTAGCTGTGCAGTGCGTGTGCTGCTTGCGTTCAACCTAATTACCAGGAGCACGTTGTGGAGGGGACTTTGTGGGTTACTCTTCTCAAGTCTTCCAAGGTGGGAAAAATGTCTTCAAAGTCTACCCCTGAACCGGTGCTCTCAAGTACCGTGAGTCTTAGTAGAAATGCTCCTTTCAGTGCCACACAGCATATTGAGCTACAAATCCTTTCAGTTCTGGTTTTCACAAGGTTACACCACTGGTAAACATGTACTTCCAAGCTTTTATTCACTGTAGCAACTGTGTGGAAATGTCCATATGTCCAGTTACAAAATAAGCGTTATTAGTGGGGGTGAAAAGCTGTTCTTAATAGCATTTTCCCAAAGCCGCCAGTGTACTAAAAATACTACAGATAATACCCCCGATTCCTCACTGCACCAAGCATGTTCATTTACATCTAAGCAAAGTATGTACGAAGTGGTTACCAAGCCTTGCCAGATCATAACAGCAGCATTTTGTACGCACGCATGTGCAACCAGTGAATGTTTGCTCCAAACAGCAAACTGTGCCAACATGAGATTTACCAAACCACATGCATAAGTCAGGGGTATTTGGGGAAACAAACAAATCAGATCTTCGCAGCTTTGCTGAACAGTAGTGAACACTGAATCAGGACCACATCAGATATAACACATCAGTGGGTTTAAGACACCCACAGGGCTTCTCTCCACAAAGTAGTACTTGCATTAACGTAACAGTTTGAGGAAGATGGCTGCAAATGAGCTACGTATTTTCCTGCAAGAAACATTTTTTTGACACAGCAGCTACAGACACCTGGCCATCCATTATGCACTTTATATATTTGGTGACATCTTTAAAACACCTATTTTGAACCTTTTACTGACAGTTTTTGGCCTATACTCTAAAACACAGTAGTTATTTGTTGCAGAAAAAGTGGAACTACCTTTTAAAATAAATTCATGTTGTCCTCCTTTTCTGCACTTGGCTCTCATTTTACTCGCCCTCACCTAAAGCAAGCCCAAGGGATGAGAGCTGGGTCTGAAGTCGGACTCAGCTACTGAGGTATCTGTACCTGTGCTGGCACGTTCTCCTCAAAGCAGTCAGATGCTGCCAGTTCTCATCCTGAAACAACTGTTGTTGAAATTCAGGTATGTGTCTTCTGAAAACTGACCTACATGACTGCCAGATTGCTTGGAAAGATCGTGAGGTGCATGCACACATGCTAAGGAGGCTACATTACATAAATATGAGAATAATAAACAAGTTATATGACATTCCACTTATCTCAAGTTACTGAAGAAATACGACAGTGTAAAAAAAGTCCTCCTAAGGTTAAAAATATGTAGCACTATTTGCCTGTACTTTGTTTCTTCTTACGTGGTTGCTCTTTTAGGTTGATTTTGAGCATACCCAGTGTTGCTGCTGGGGTTCAGAGCTTACCTCATCTGGGCCAGTGACATTTCAGCAATAGGCTAAGTAATTTTGGGGAGAAAGACAACTTGGGCAGCCCTAGAAATGCTCCTGATGTCTATATCAATAATAATATTTTCTGCAGTAATAACGCCAGTTCCTCAAAGAGATTCATTGCTGATTTATTCTGTGAAAAAAATGATACCTCCAGCTGTGTATAGCACCGCGAAGTCATCTTTTCCCAGGTGCAAAATATCCATCACCACAGCATGCTTTGCTGCTGCCGACTGGGACTTCTGTACTTGCAATGTGTGCGGCTGCCGAACAGCACTGTGTCAGGACGGTAGTCAGTGAGCACACAGCCCCTGCGATGTGGTGTGGGTTGTCTTCTGTGGGTAATAATCCAACATGTGCAAGGACAGGAAGATAACAACTTAAAGTGGTTTTGCTTTATATAAGCAAAATATATAAAATAAACATGCTGATAGCAATGCACATCTGCAGTGATGAGGTTTTAGGACTAAGAGCCTGGCAACAGAGCATACAGGTTTCTGTCAGCAAATTCCTGCAATGTTCTGAGCTTCCCAGATCTCTGGGATGAGGGATTTCCTGATTGTCAGGGACAAAGAGCAAGCACATAAGAAAAAGAGATGCCAGCATAAGTCTCTGAATGCTGCTTAGGGCTGCACGGGGCATGGGTGGGTTAGCAAGCGCTCTCCAAAGTAAACATATAAATCAGCCATCTTTAAAAAAAAGATATATATATATAAACTTAACTTCAGTTGTATGCTCCAGCTTGTCAATGGATATTTATGAGGTGAGTGTAATGTTATAATGGTTATAGCAGTGAAATACATCCGAGCAGGGGAGCTAGTAAAGAAGCACACGAATGTTAATGCCAGTAGAATTTTAATGCCCAGGAGATGGGGGCAAGGTGACACGAGCCGTAGTTAACACTGCTTTAGCTGGCTATGGTGAGACACGATCAGCCAGGTCTGTTTCCAAAGGCTGTAGCGCAGTGGGTTTGGCGTGCGAACCCGGCACAGGTTTGTCAGCACGAGCTGTTGTCTGTGTGCCCCTCCGGTACTGGGCTGTGCTGAGGGCAGGCAGCGGGACTTCTCCAGTAAGGAAATCCCCACTGCCACGCGGCTCCTGCTGCTAGACTCGGAGGAAGGTGTTGCCAGTGCTGTCATCTCAGCACCTACTTTGAATCCCCACCGGTTTTGTTCCTTTAAAATGCCCTTTTATTGTCACCACTACGTACAAGCCTGCAGGCCAGGAGCACAGGTAGGAGTTTATTTATTAACCCAGTAAGGGAGTTAATGATTCCAAAGAGCTTTGGAAAGCAGGAAATTGCCTGTTCACTTGTATTACTGCGAAGAAGAAAAGGTTTACGCAGTCCAGTTCTTTACTGAAAAGCTACAGGGGAGAACCTCACACTTGCAACTTTGACTCCTTCTAGAGAGGCACACCACAGGGAAACAAAGCTTAGGAGGAAACAGAATCAGGTAAACCAGATTCTCGTCTGAGGGCCCTACTGGCACCTACAGTCTCAGCAGGCTGTAGCAGAGAGCTGTTGCAAGACAGCTTTGTGAGGAGCGACAAACCTGGGCTCACAGGGCTGCAGTGATCACAGGGCAGAAAGATGCCCTCACAATGCTGTAAAGACAGGGCCAACATAAACGACATCGCTGAATACTCCTCTCAGGAGTGCCATTATTCCGAAACCCTCTCCTTCCTCACGGCTCTGCAAGCACTGAACAACGGGGCTGGAGGGCACAGAGCTCACGTGTGCCATATAAAAGACAACTCCCAAAAGGGTATGTTCTCTTTATGGAGACCCTTCAGCCGTGGGTAAGAAAGAAGCACACGATTCTCAGCCTCTGCTGAGACACTCTACTGACAGACATTGTAGGATCTTGATCCTCCAAGTCCAAAATGAGCCAATCTTTTATGAAAGCATGTATTATAGAGGGCAGTACGAAAGACATCTGTTCTGGACAAAAGATGGCTTAAGTGCTACTTCAGAAAATGCAGTTGTTCTTACAGTCATAAGTCAGATGCTGAACAATTCAGCAGTGTACAGGGAACCTTTACCTACATGTATGCAGTTACTCAGCATGCTACAGAAACAAGTCACAAGCAAGGATGATGCACAGGTGACAATGTACACAGCACAGGCCGGGTGGATGGATATCGTAAATGTCCCATCTCCGGCCTCCCTGATTTCATGGACTGCTTCACATGCTGTTTCTCAGTTACAGAAGAATGCTGCAAGTGAAGCCACACACACACACCAACACCACCAAAAAACAATAGCCAGAGATCTGAGCGATAGTATGTTAGGAGCTACTCCTTAATCCCTATGACTACCCAGAGCAGCCAGCTATTTCAGTGCTTAGCAAATGACTTCATGTCTTACTCTGAATTGAGGACATTCTGTCCCTTCTGTTCCCCTTATGGTTTTGTGGGTAATATTGGTGGTAGGGGGACGGTTGGACTGGAGGTCTTTTCCAACCTTAATGTCTCTATGATTCTACAATTCAAGTTTTTGTGTCAAACTGCTTACAATTCTCAGGTAATCCAAGCCTGTCAGCTGAGTAGCATTTGGAGGATGTTGGTGGTGAATGACCCACAGCCTCCAAGGAGACCCCACACCTCACCGGGACCTTGTTATAGCACTGAGCAGTTGACACTGGGTTCAGGGTTTTATCTGGAGATCCTGACTTCCTTTAATTGCATCCTTGCATGCAATTACCAAAGGAGAGCAAACCGTCGAACTTAAAGCACTTGTTATCTGCCCATTAAATAATGACTCATTTTGGAAAAGTCATTTCCATGCAGTGAGTCCCTTTGGTTCAGAAAGCAATGACTAGTATGTCTCATGCAAGTAACAAAACCAGAGCACGCTGGAAAACAGAAGAGCAGTTTTTTGCTGAATTTCAGCCTTAGCGGTAGTACTGTGAGGACTGCTGTTACTGTTTTGGCAAACGCAGTACACGTTTCAGATACAAAGAAAAGAGCCCGTACATCCATATCTGTGCATTTGTCTCTCCTTTGCATATGTCATATACTAAAAAAGATGGTGGATTAAATACCACTCCAGATGGTACTTAATAATAGAAAAAAATATACTCTGACATGACTCAAAGCAACAAAACTCTGCCCAGCCTATTGGGCATTTGTGGAGTTGCCATCCAGCTGTCCCCCAGCCCAGGCCCACCCTGCAGTGCGTTCCTAGCCAGTACAATGAAATGGGGGAAAGGAAGGGTCAAGAGCTTTGCCAGCCTGCGACCTCATTAAGAGAATTCCACATCAGCCTAAACAAATACAGCGCACAGCTTCGGTGACAGCCAACCATCATACCATTGCTCATTTCAAGTCTACTATTAGACCTTGCCATTAATCACCTCCAGGAGAGCATCGCCTCTCACTCTCACCCCTGCACATGCCAGAACACTTTTTGCTGAGCACTGTTTCTTCTGTCTGTGGTACTTGAAGGGAGGAAAAACAAAACGAAACCCAAACCCAATGGACTCTTTTAAATGTCTGACCAGGACAAAGATTTACGGGTGAACATCTTTGCAGGATGAAACTGAAAATGCAGAAACTCTGCAGCCCAGTTTGAAAAAATGCAGGAGGAAAGCAGAACCCGTTTGTCTCTGTAGATTACCCATGCTGTGAATATTCATAGAGCGCTGGGAACATGGGGGGCCAGCCCTGGCAGTGCAGGAAGTGGGCACAGCTCCAGAGGAGCCTGTAAAGTTTCCTCCACTTCCTTCACCAAAGAGCCCAGTGTTGGGTTACAGATGGTTGGAAAGCAGCGCATGTTTGCTCACACATGCACACATACAAATTAAAGTGCTTCTCATACCTATCTAGCCAACATCAACAGATGAGTTCCAGGCTCGTAGCACAGCGCAGTCCAAAAGGCATCCTCCTCCAAATGCTGAGTGCACTGCTCCAATAGGGCTGTACAGGCTCACAGAAGGTCACAGAGCAGGAGGAAGCACGGCCATTTCGGCAGACACCTCTTGGACTTTTTTTTTGCATTGCCACATAAGGATCTATCCTGCAGTCTACTAGGAGCATCCCCTTCCTTTAATATTGGGTGCCCTGCAAGGCCTTTAATTTATCTTGGTTGCTCAGTAAGTTAAATTCTGTAAGATAATCAACAATGTAATAATTGACTTCAGCGTAACATAAGAATATTCCTTCTTATATAAAAACCTGAGCTGTAGATTTTTCTCTATTTTTCAACTAAAATACTTACCATATTCTTCTTCTGTGGTTCCTACAGTGCATCTTCAAGCATTTCATAGTTAAGGGTTTTCTTTTCTGCTGAATCTGGTGCATTGACATAACCCCCATATTCCGCACGAAGATCACAGAATGCTTGCATAACTCATTTTTTAATTACTGTAGCCCTAAAATACTAATTTAGTTCAATTTTATACTGACTACATGTTGGTATTGTTAAGGTTTATGATCCAGTGATTTACAAGGCATGATACATCTGAATTCAAATTGGTTGTATTGATTGTTTAATTGAGTACAGGGACATGAATGTAACATTAAGTCACCAAACTGTCTGACCATGGTAATGCTAGGATGGTAATTCACAGATTTTATTAGTTACATAGAACAAACATGTTTTAATTCTGAAGGCCAAAAATAGACAGATAAATCTACTGTTTAGTAAATAGCACTTCTAGTGATATAAATAGTCCTTTTTGTAAAGTTCAGATTAAACAGAATAGAAATTCAATATTCTGTTTCTAAAAGCTGAAATAGATACCACTACATAGGGAGTTCTGAATTCGATTAGAGAAACACCTTACATGAGTATGAATCTTTTTCCCAAAACCAACTTGCACAAAGACAGCGATGCTGGTTATAGCACATGCACCCTGATTTGAAGTTGATGAAAACCTACAGGCTTAGAGTGATGAATCCTTAACAGAGTTAAACATTAGTCTTTTATCTTCTTCAGTTTGCTCATCTATAATTGAGAGCGGCTCAATCAGAACTCAATACCTTCCTCTGCTTGCCACATTCCACCACATCTCAAAAGAATAACACAGCACCAGGGGCTTTGTTTGGGGGGAATCTCCAGGCCAGTAAGAGGCCAGATTTGTAGAGTATGCAGGTCTCGAGATCTGCCCTTGAGATGGGTTACATGATTAAGAGTCTAGCTGACCAAACAGTTCCCTTTTCTTCTTTTTCTCCTCCTTTCTCCCCCATGACTCCTCCACTAAGGAGGCTGGGGACAGAGATGATGGGAAAGAAGTAAGTGAGGAGCAGTAATGCCAATTGCTTATTTTCTATTTAGAAATCTTTTCTGTCCCTCCTGGAAGAAAACAGCCTCTAGGCCAGCATTTAGTGGAAATAAATATGTACATGAATCAAACTGTGGCAAGCTGAGAGCAAGAAAAAGGCTTACTAATACACATCTATCTATTTTTGCTAAGATAATATTAAAGGTATATACGGCAATTGTGCAAGTTAGTGTGTTAAATTGCATGTGTGATGAGAGCTCAAAGCCCTTTACGTTGGCTTGAATGCTAGTTTTTAATGCATTTCATGTGTAGGTACTGTGAAGCCACGCACCTTGTCACATCCCATTACCTAAATGCAAAAGCTGTTCTCTACTATACTGGCATGCAATATTTGCTGTTCCGTTAATGACACTACAGTGGTCCTGACCTTCTCATTAATTAGCGCTTTCAGCATGTTTCCCAACATCCTGATTTCAGCTCCGTCTTCTGCGAGCATCACATTTGTGTACAAAAAAATGACATCTTAAACAGAAGGCCTTGCTTTCATTAGAAATTCCTCATCCTCCAGTCCCCTTAAGTAAGAGAGTAGTCCTGGTTGCCAGAACAGACACTCACACATGTAAGAACGATCTGATCATACATCAAACATACTAACAATGGCTACAGGTGGGTTCAGACTGGCAGTGACTCAACCATTGGTTAAAAAAACAAACAAACACAACACATGACAAGAGCTTCTTCCAAAAACCTTGTAACCCTGACTAGAGGCTGGCAGAGAACATGTGTTTACAAGACAGTGTTGGTAACAAGACTGTAAGGTACAAGTTCTCCCTATTCTTCTTTACGTGGTTCTTCAACTAGAAATCCTTTCTACAGACACAGAACACCACCTTCCCTAGAATTAAGGGGCTAATTTAATGCCCCGTTAGTGGTATTTGTTATATAGTTCATGAATGCCATTTTAATGAACTAGAAAACCACCCAGCTCCTCTTAACACACTGCACTTAACCACGTCACGCAGCCAGGCCTTGAAAAACATATTTTTCCTTCAGTGATGATTGTAGACCTTAGGTAAAGTGTTGAGCCACTAAAAAGCCTTCTAAACAAAAAAGAAATGCAAAACCAAAATGATTAATCCTCAAATCATTTGCCCAAAATTGAAATAAAGTCATGCACTGGTAACTATGTTCAAAGAACTGTGAGAAAGCTACAAATGAAAGCAGAACATTTGCACTGACAGGTGAATTGCAATGTTAATTTACACTATGGGAGAAATACTGCAACTCCCCCATTACCTGTTTTCTAAAGATGTTTTGCAGTGTCTTGCTTTTGCATTATGGTATCAACTCAGAAGAAAAGTCCTTGTTGTCAGTGTATATTTAATGTTCGCTTTGTCGTCAGAAGTGCTTGACTTGCAAAGCATTTGTGGATTTTATCCTCCAAAAATACTTTGCTTCTACTGCAGAATTCATTTTGATATGCTTAATTTGAAAAAAATCAAATGTAAAGGCCCATAAAGATGCACCATGCCTTTTTACTTTGCCTTTAATGGAATCTCTTAGTGCTCCTGGTTTATCTCTTTGCTTCTCTTCTGCATTTATAATCCAGATGGTAGCAGCTAGAAGTTACCACAATTACCCAACCTAACTACTCACCACTTCGGTATTTATCATACAGTTGACAGGAAGTGGGATTATTAGAAGGGCATTAGGAAAAAAAATTCCTTGATCTGTCGTGCACTGTACATTCAGTCCTGCGGTCCATCTAGAAAACGCTGCCCCTTTCACACCAGTCAAGGGCAGGTGCCAACTGAGACCTGACTGAATAATACCAGATAGTACTTGTGTGTAATTGTCCTCTGCCATTACCAGTAAAACATCTAGCTCAAAATAAATACATGGAAGTAGTATGAAATTCAGGCCTAATTTTGTTTGATTATGCCATAATCTCCTGTCTTTAAAAAGAAAGTAGTAATTTTCCCCCAAAATATGCATCATTAAATAGGATTCAAGAAATAAGCATGGCTCCATACTGCAAAACTAGCAGAGTTTGATTGGCATCATCCTTTAAAGGTCCCTTAGAAGCTGCCTCATAGGCACCCCAGTTTACTGGAAGTCATCGAGTAGGAAATAAAAGGAACAGAGGAAAGAAAATATCTCCAGCTTTTTTCCTATTCTCCTAATTTCCTCAAAAACAAAAAACACCACCATCAATTAGCTGAGGAGACTTCCAAGTAAGATCCCTCTCACCTCCGTGAAACCTGCACACCTGCGTGCCTTTGCAAATCTCCCCTGCATCAGAGAGGTGCAGCAGGCTGGCAGAGAAGGGGAGCACTGGTTCAGGACCCCCGCGTGAGGTGGGCACCCAGCTCCCGCAGCGAGCGGCACCACCGAGGTGTGAGCAGGGAGCGGTGCTTCGGCTGGGCAAGCCACCTCCCGTGCTCCTTACTGACCACCAATGCCTGACTCGGTGCTGTGCAGCCCACCCCAATGACAGACTTCGTAATTAGTGAAAAATTAATGACAAAACATTCAGTAGGTCTTCGCTAATCCTCCCACATGCTCCTTCAGGCAGTGCGTAGTACTTGCACGTGCCTTGGAGAATGACTTGCTCTGCATGGAGATGCCCCGGCCAAAGGCGCAATCAATACAGGCTGTCCTTCTCCATCATGGAAAGAAAAGGTGCTGTGCCCAGAAAGGCTGCCCAAGTGAGGAGCTGTTCTGCTCAGAGCACTCCTGAATTCAGAAACCAATGATCAGTGTGGAGCTCGGGTCTTGAACTAAGCTCTGAGAATGGGCATTTTTTCAGTGCTTCTCAAATCAGTAAAAAGGGGTTATGAGCTTCACTAGTGGATTTGACTCACACCCAGCTACACCAAAAGCTGTCACCCGTAAGGAACCACTTACAGGAGAAGGGTATTTACTCAGGTATGACACCATGAGAACTGGTGCACAGCGATGTTAAGCTCATCCGAAGACACCTTGGAGGTGCAGAGCTGGGGTTACTGCTAATAAAACACAAGTGCAAGTCAGCAGCTGCTCCGCTAACCAAGTCACGTTTATCTGCACTGTGCTGCATGAAGATTTGGCTCGGTGGAGTGAGAATCTGTCTTTGCTATGATCTTCCTTTACTGTGTGTTTAGATAGGTTTTATTTTGCTCCCAGAAGTTTCTGAGAATTTCAGATTGGTAAATTATCCTCACAGAAGACCTCGGAGCGTTCAAAATGTGTCTTCTGTGTCATCACTGTTTACCTAACAACCTACATTTCTAAGTCAAATGTAGTACACTTACTCTGGGTAATTTCCATTAATTCTTAAAATATTTTTCATGGGTGTGTTATTTTCACAAACATCTGAATTTAAATTACAGCCTTCCTTCAGCATGTAATATTCAGCATTTGAAAGTCTTCGTTGCATTCATTACTTCACCCACCAATAACGGCTTCTCTCTTTTTCCCCCCAGGGCCGATGTATTAACTTCACCCGAGTTCAATCTCAGTAGAGGAGGAGAAGAGGATACAAGGAGGAAATACAGCCACATTGCCACTTTTCAACCAAGCAGAGAGAACTGAGCACTGCCCTGTGTTTCTTGGATGAAGCCTCAACTCAGAAGGTTTCTGCATTCCCCCCTCCCAGGAGCCAGCATTGCTGTGCCAAGCCCTTATGTTTCACCACCGTGCACTCCTGCTCTGTGACTTGCGACAGTGACAAGCAGCATTGACTTGCATGCCTCTGCTTTCGTAGAATACAAAGGGAGAATACAGACAACCAAAGATAATAATGTTTTTTTACTTTTTTTATTTTTTTAAGGACTACAGATTCTCAGGACATAATGTGCTTTAAGCAGAGATGCAGAGTTTCTCAGATGCGAGGATGGCACGTGTTATGTAAATAGGGACTGCTTGCCAAAGGCGGAGGATAAAGCTTCCCACCAGGCTAAGCAAACGCAAGAGTTCACTGCCTTACAGCGATGTCAGATCACAAAACCCTTCCGAGTCTCCCATCGCATTGTGCCTTACGGGAACCTTCTGACTGGAAATCTTGTCATTCTAACACTGAAAAGTGCACACGCATGACAAAATGTAGACAGGATGCCTCAAGGTATTGGTAGCAAGCAAGACTTTGCCCTTTAGTTTTTGAAGACACCTTTCTTTCATTATGCACCCGGGACAGGAAGAAAATTAATAGAGCGTTATTCCACAGGAAGACAGCCTGTAACCAGAGATCTTGAGCGGAGTTGGAGGGACTGATGCTTCAAGACCTTGACACTGTGGCTGGTGTTTTTTTTCCCCTTCCTGCATTCAAAGTTCAGTAGCGCATAAAACATCATCATCTATAAACATACCTAGCAGTAGTAGGCTTATGTATTATTTTTTTTAAAATTAAAAAAGCAGTAGCCACTAAGCTGGTATCTCAGGGTTTTTCCCCCCCCGAATCTCCAAGGGCTCTTCAGCGTCACAAGCCAGCAACTCTCTTTGCATGAGAATTTCAAAGTTTAATTAATATAATTAAAGGCAACAGCAAGCAGCAGCCTGTGAAGATTTTGCTCATCTTTTTTATGCCTTTTGACATTGAATGACCTATTACTGTATGTGCATTACTCGGTTTTCAAGGGGGCACCGAGCATTGGTTGAGATTCAGCGGTGGAAAAAGACCTCCTTCCATCAATTTAGAAATTAAATTTACAGGAGCGCCGGCCATCACAAAACATTGACAATGTATGTATTATAATTTTTTAGAAAAACCAGTGTCGTGTCACGTCGACGATGCCAAATTATGTTAGCGTGAGCGGAAACACTGTGGGGGAGGAAGGAGGGAGCAGCTGAAGAAAAAGGCTCAAATGATCCAGTCACTTTCGATACTGTACTTCAGATGCAAAATGGATATTCGAGTCGAAACCTGACAAAGCGCGCCTGCTTTGATGGGAACTGGTATAGACAATGACCAGTGGCTGGGTCAGTGGGATGTCTCTCTGCGAGCAGGGAGGCTTATCAAATGACACTAAAAATAAGTTCAACAACCATCACGTTTGAGGGGAAAAGGCGAACATTTCACATTTGGTGGGCATGAATGTGTGCAAGATGGAAAGAGCAATGCGATGCATCCTGGTCTAATTATCTCCTTTGTGCTCTTCACTGAAATTGCAAGGGACATAAATAATTCTTTTGGTCGATGTCCAAGTTCGTGGCACCGCCCAAAGAAGCCTACACATGTATCCACTCGCTTACATCTTTTGCTTGAGTTTATTTATGTCACTGGTAGCCTCATCATCAACAGCCATGTGTGCACATTATGCTATGAATAAAACGATTACCTAAGTTTGCGATCATTTCTTCTTCTTCTCCCCCCTAGTCCCGTGTCCTCTTCACAACTTACACCTTCACTTTGCCAGGTGCACAGCCATCCTTGACCCCAGCTTCAACAGACAGACCACCATCTCGCGGCATCGCGCGGTGTGCCAGAAAGCCAGTGGCAGCCCAACACGGGGGCTACTGACTGTCCCACAATTATTTAAGACACATCAGACACCGGTACGTACAGTATGCAGCATCAGTAATGGAAGCAGAGCGATGAAGCTCCCACAGAGATGGCTCGCCGCTACTGTACCTAGGGCAACTGCAGCTCTGATACCGATGGCCGTTGGTTGCGGATGGTCTAGCACAGTGGGGTAACAGAAACTGATTTTACCCATGAAGCCCACCCATCAACAAGTCCTTGGTTTCTATCAAGCTACTGACTAAACCTCTGTGTCTCCTCCAGCTAAACTTGAGATGGAGAACCCAACTAAGTGGGTTTGCTAGGACGCAAGGCATTTCACATCATTCCTCACAATGCTGTAGCAGTCCAGGCAGAAACACTTATCTCATCAGACAAAGTTATGAACACCTCTGCTCACTTTTACTTGTTTTTCCTCCCTTTTTAATGTAAATGCTACACTTCTTTTGAGTTAACTCTGGAATTTTCAGCTTGCATTTTGAGCAGTGTGTTGCATAACAGGAAAACATGCAGATGAAGAGGATTTTTTCCTCACATGTATCTGTTGTCTCTCAGAGAATATTTGTAACGAACAGAGCCACAGAAATGTAAATCCACTCATAATCTTTTGTCCTCTATAGCTGTCTATCCATATTCATTAGAAACTGTGGAATGTGCAATTTTTCACAGAATGGCTGATACCAAGCAAAAACATATTTCAGGTATCTACAATGATTTTCCCTTCTAATTGGCATGATATTACACTATGTTACACCTTCTATTTAGCTGAAGATGATACCCTTAGAGTTTCATTATTATACAGTGCAGAATATCTGTCACAAATAATGGGGGGGGGGCAAGAGGCACAGGGTAATAATGTTTAAAATCCACTGATTCAAACTGACACAAAGTAAGACTTATCTGGCACGATAGCTTAAAATGCTTGAGAAAAACGTAATCGGTAGGTTTAATGCAGTGCGTCCCTTGTACTGTTTCACACCTTGGGTATCTCCGTACAAAAAGACCATGTCCTGATAATGGCTTTTCTGTCTATTTGAACCTGCCTAACCAAACCTAACAGCATCTTGAAAAGATAAATTAGCATGAGTAATCCAGAAAACTGCCTCCTTAGAAGTATGCATAAACAATGCTTTAAGAAGACGCCAACTGTTACTTCAGTATCCTATTTTTATGTCAAGGTGACCCTCAAAATACACATGGACAGCAACTGCGGGCAGCGGGTGGGTGCTGTGACCCTTCACGTGTTAAACTGGTTTAGGAGACTTAAGGTGTTAGAAAATTTGGGGAGAAAGAACGCGTATTCAGAGCACCCCTTCCCAGGAAGGAACATGGTTTTCCAGGAACATGAGCTCCTTGTTCCCAGTCCTATCAGGTGGCCCCAGCAACCAGCCCATAAGACTGCCATTCCAAGGCAGGCTCTGGAGATGCCCGCACGTTCCCTACGTGCCACGCTACCATTTGCTTCCTGTCACCAGTACTCGGGACATCCTGGCTTGGTCTCCTCTAGAAAGAGCAGAGGGTACAAAACATGCACTTTACCTTGCAAAACAGCACGCTTGGCTGTTTTATGTTGCAAACATGAAGATTAACACAGAGCAAAGAAAAGAATAACTCTTAAAATAAATAAATAAATAAATAAATGAATGTCCTGTTCCATTGCAATTAAAAAAAAAAAAAGCTTGAGAGATGGCAGAGTGGGTTTTCTAACGAGTGGTACGTTATTTCATCCACCTGCAGATGCCTTGTACTGCACAGGCACTGGGCATTCACTTGTTTCCTTATCGCTGAGATACAAGTTCTGCCTCGGGATCAGCTCTGTAAATGGCACACACCTTGCTCACAAAGAAAACATACCGCGGATGTACAACACGAGGCACAGCTATTAGGGGGTAGGAAGTGCCAATTCCAGGCGATGAGAAAATCTAAATAGATTCTCACATAGATGCCACCAGCTATATTGAAACCTTTTTCAGACGCAGTATCAGGCAACAGGAAAAAATCTGAAATGTTAGGAAAATGGAAAGTTGGTTTCACTGTCTTCATGCTAGATTCCCTGGTAATCCTAGATGTCTGTGAGTGCTGTTCACAGGCAAGCTGTTTAAACAAAACTGGGTCTCCGTGAGGCATAAGCAGCACTCTACAATAATCTCTGATTTTTTAAAAGATTTATAGGTGCTCCTTTTAACTTGACCACGCTATGAGAGAGAACGCACACCCTACCACATATAAGAATATCACCAACAAGAACGACGCGTTGCTGAAATATTTTTTCCTGAAGAGCAATGTGCAAAATGCATAGAAATACCACCAGCCAGCCTTGAGGAGCTCCGTTACAACTGAGAGAAAGCAGAATTTATATCAATGAAAACAGTACTGGGGACAGCAGAATATCCTAAATATGACAAGACTGTTTTTATTTCATACATTCTGATAACAGGAGAATTTAATTGGCTGGAGTTAATATGAAATAAAATGAAAATGAATTTTAAGGGTTCCGTTTTAGTCAGCTTTTAATTTGAGAACTACAGCTTTCATCAAACATTAATCCGCTGGGCTTAAACAAAGGGAGACAGGTGAGGCTGATCTTTGTACAGGGTAAGGTGAGGGAATTTTCTTAAGAGCCACGATGCAGGTTCATTCTGAGTCACAAACACTGCATGAAAACCCGGGCTGCCTGGTAAAAATTCATGCTGGTATTTTTCTTGCAGGAAATTACCATGCCGCATTTCTCCTCATCTAATCGCCCTTAATACGACATCACAACTCTGTATTTTACATATTGATATTTACTTAACGTCATCATATTCAAATGTTCTAACATGTATGCATTGTGGATGCAATCCTGGCTCTCTCTTTTTTTTTTTCCTTCCTTTTTTAAAAGCAAAAAATAACATTATTTTTAACAGTCTCGGTAAACAGCACCTCATGCAAGTCATGTTTATGTCCCTTACCCGTAATTTTGATAGACTATGAACACACAGTTATCCGGTCTCTTCGAAATTAGTGGTGACATAAGACTGCACTGCTCATTGTTTTCACTTTTAAGCATGTCTTTACAATTCAAATCATGTTGACGTATTAAAAAAAACAAGTGGAAGTCACCGGTAGAGTAGGTTTTACCTTTCACTTTTCCTCCCTACACGTGGAATAGGACTAGAGGATTTTGTGTTCTGTCACTTTAGACAAAACATAATCCTCCTGCAGCTGGAGAAGTATCTCTTTTATTCATCTCCATTTCGTCTGCAGGGAAGGGTAAAGAAACTGAGTGCTATCAATTACATTTTTCCAGGTGGGAAAAATGCACATTTTATCCTGTGGTTATTGACTGCTACCTCACAGCTAAAATAACATTGGTCTTCTGCAGAACAGTTTTCTTTTTTCTAGCTCATTGGGAAGCAGCAAAGGTGCCATCACCATCTGTCTTCAGATTTTATCTCACTGGAACTTCTTGCTCACAAGAGGAGCCTCTGATGAGAATTTTGGAGGCTAAAGCCCACGATGTTGGGAGGTAGGGCCTGACTCTGGCTGCTCCCACTTGTGCCTCACACGCTGCTGAGGGTGCCGCATCTCCCAAGCATGTCCCATGTAAGCATGTCCCGGGGTGCTCTGCAGCAGGCACATGCCTACCGCTCAGTAGCTAATCCAGCAGTGCTGATGGTGCAAAAGCACGGCTGACTTCTCCGTCCTGTGGCCACTGTGGATTGGGAAGCCAGATTGGGCCCAGAGGATCTCCCAAGAGAGTTGGGAGGAGCACAACGTTAGAGTAATGCGACTTGGACGTGAGGGCAGAAGGCAGCGGTGCATCTCATCAGCCCCACATCGATGTGTACACATGTTCACAAGCAGTCCTGAAGAAAGTCCTGAACCTGTGCAGGAATGAGGACAGCCAGCAACAGGCTCCATAGACAGCAGCTTTGACAGCAGCCTGCAGCTACACGGAGGTTTCCTTTTCAAAGAGTAATCTGCTTGGTGGTGGGTGCCACAGAAGGGGTAAATGGTCCTCTGGAGTCCAAACTTTCAGCCTGTTCTACACTGTCAGCAGAATGGGAATAAATAATGGGGTTATCCATGGTAGAAGCCAAGCTTCAGCATTACAAGACAGAAACGTGTCCTTCCATGAGGCTGTTAGAGGGGGTTGTAGGTTTTACTGTTGTTTTCAGCAAGGAGGAAAAGGATCCAGCCCAAGGAGCTGAGTTTGAAAATGATACCATTAAAATGGTAAACATCTGAAGTCACCAGGAGATGGACAATTTATACCAACAGAGGAAAAAATTGAAGCAGGTAGGAACCAATCAAGAACTTAAGAGATTACAGTAAGCGAGAAGTAAATGTAACATTTGCTAATGAGCATTTTCTAAATACCTCTTGTGCTGTTACAAAATTACTTTATGTCAAAATTTCTAGTAAAAGCCTTATTAGACCTGGCATGTACTATTTTATTTCACAAATCTGTTTCACATTGGCTCAATTAAAATTGTTATATATTTTTGGGTCTTGTGTAGGTGCCATCTGTTTAACAGTACAAGTGGGTCCTGTGATGCACTTGTAAATTTTCTGCTGCAATAATTTTTTTAATATAATGAGGGACTTTGGATACAAGAAACCGCCTATATTCGATGATTTTTTAGTTTTTGGCAGTAAACTTGCAATGATTCTTACCGTGTTACAAGGATGGCTCTGCATCCTATGGAAAAGCAAACAGTTGATCTACATGTTTGCACCGAAGTCATATTATTTAATTCACACTTATTTTTTTCATTTGCTTTTTCTGCCTTATTTTGCAAATGAGCTTATCTTCCCCAAAATGGAATCCATAGGAATACTCTCAGCTGGTTTAATATGGCTGTAGCTGTTGCCTTCCATGGAGCTACTGGGACTTGTTGAAGTCTTTGTTGAATAGATGGTGAAGTGCAAGTGTTGCAGGACTGCGCCTGGCTGTCTGAAGGACCGGGTCTCTGCTGCTTGTGTCAGCATAGATTTGCCCATTATTAAATCCTCTTTATGGAGAAACAAAACCTATCTGGCAGCAAGGGGCCACAAAGTCACCTCCAAGCCCAAGGAACTCTGTGGTTCCTCGCCTCACAGGTATTTCCATGGGGGCTGACTAGACTGGGTGCTGTTCTGGGAGACCACAACCCCACAGGAGCCCTTCCCTGCTCGCTCATCCCCTTTGCTGATTCTGAGCTAAGTTACAGAGGAAAGCGAAATATTCTCCTACATGAGATTTGCTGGCAAGTTGGTTACTTGGCTTTTGATGCCAGCGTGCCAGCAGCAACCTGAAGCGGCAGAAGCAGCCAGGCCCAACAGCTCTGTAACTTTTGGAGAACTTGGCCTCAGGTGTCCTGGGAATGAGGACACAACACACACCAAAACACCCAGACACCAGGGGAGGCTTGCAGGGTAGGACCGACCCTCACCTTGCCCACAGCAAGAGCCATGAGTGAAGCCAGGACAGCACAAGGGGCCCGGAGCTCCTGGGGAAAATCTCGCTGCACCCAGAGCTGCACCAGCCCGAGCATGCCGACCGTGCACGGCTCAGCCACAAACCCCATCCCGTCTGGCACGCGCTGCCACTGGTGCTGATGCCAAAGCTGGTTGGAACAAAACACCCAAGTGTCTCGTGAACATGACTAGGAAGAAGGATGCACCTTTCTGAGGTGAAATGCCATCTGCACAGAACTGGTTTGAGTTTAGTGATGCACTACAGCAGAACAAAAAAACCTGGGGACAAATCTCCTGCGCAACAACATTCTTATACTTTGGGTTTGTTATGACTGTCATTAGCTCTCGCTATTACACCACAAGCACTGAAGTGCTGTTCCCAAATCACAACAAACGACAACAAAACTCCAAACCCAACCCATTAGTCAGTTTCCCTTTAAAAAATGTAACCTCAAATTCTTCTGCTGAAGTCTCTGTTCAGTTTCAGGAGAGCAGTATTCGCAGTGGTGACAGTGCTGCAGCTTATTTTGAAACACTCAATTTTGTTCTGCAGTCCAGAGAGAGATGCCAGATTTTAAGCACGCCAAGTATATATGCAGCAGTTCTCTTCTCCCTACAGTGCAAAGAGCTCAGCTGCCTGCAGCGCTGCTCAGGATGCTCAGCAGGGTAGTTCCCAGTGGGCACTGGAGATCAGAAAGAGAACTGGCTCACTACGAACCTTCAGACATGCTTTACCTTGGTCATCTGTGATGCCCTTTTTTCCCCCCTAATTTTCCTTGCGTACCCACTGAGGCTTGACTTGCTTACAGTGGTAAATGTGTTTTCCTTCCAAGCAGACTGGGGACAGAGGATGCCCTGGTGAGCACCAGTGGGGGCACCAACACTGCCAGCCTCCTGGCACTCCTAGAGCAGAGCCTTCTCTGGTAACAGAAAGCAAAGAGAAGTTCTTCATCATGTCACAAATTTTCTAAGATACCATTAGAGAAATGGATGCACCTGAAATACGCTTCTCATCTGTTTGTGACTTTTGCTTAGAAAATTGAAATCAACTGCAGAGAGACTCCTCTTTGACTCAACAGTCCTATAACTCACCCAGGACTTTAGAAGCCATGCATTCTGGCAGAGCACTAGTGCTGCCCCTTATTCCTCTGGGTAAGCTTCTGACACCCAGGGGAACTTGTCTGGTCTGACTGTGCTGCTACACAAAGCATTTTATTTACAAGGCAACCAAACACCAAAGCAAAGAACATGGACCACTGAGACATACTGGTGCCCCAGAAAGCATTCCACAAGGCACCCCGTGGTGCCTTTCCTCCTTCCAAAAACTGCTCTGTGTTACCCATGCGCTGAACAATTCCTTAGTACTTGGGACAGCTGCTCAGGGTATTGTCAACACTCTGAATATATTGTATGTATTGACAGAACTGCAAAATGCTGATTAAATTATGTGCTTTAGCCAACCTGTGTAGGGAAAATTAATTGAACTGCAAAACTGATGGGTTCAGTGCTACCTTGTTGGAATGGGGAGGCTGGGCTATGTAATGCTTGATCTCCTCTTATTTGATTAGGCAAATTAGGAAACAACAGTGTGAAATGCATTATTGTACTAATATGATGTCCAAAATGTGAATCTCATTAGAGCTCTGGCCTTGATGCTTTTTGTGTTGATTCTCTGTAAGCTGTGAAAGAATAAGCAGGCCAGAAAGATGTCTTTTTCAAATTACATCGGAATTGCCCAGTAGTAAATTGTATTCTGAGGCGTTAGTCCCCGCAACATCTCCTTACCAAAAGCATTTCTAATCTTCTGGAGAAAACATCTCTGGATGCAAAACATTCTTGAAATGGAGGTAGATGAGGATGGAGCCAGAGAGCATCACCTCTTGATGTAAACTTGCTTAGAAGTGAAGGCTGCTGTGGAGAAAGGAAGCTTTATGGGGTGAGCCCCTTAGGGTAGCACCAATGCTGCAGCTGCCCCAGTGGGTGCCTGAGCAGTCAAAAACCTCCTTTTGCAACACTGGGTAAAACTTATCTCAGTGAAGGCACAGTTGGTTTGGGAGAAGGAAGTAAGAAAGAAGTGAGGAGAAAGGCCTCTCTTGGAGAAGGGCTTGGGAACCCTGCTAAGACCAAGCGTTCGGCACTGGAGAGGGCTAAGCCACTGCGACGGCTGCACCCATGCTGCTAGTGCTGGCTGCAGTACCCCCTCGCGACATCTGCCTCTTCCAGGAAAGGTCTGAATTCAAGGTCACTCCGTAATACTTGGGGAGAACAAACATATGGTATAGAAGTAAAACAACACTGCATTTCATCTGGAAGAGGGTTTTATGAGAAGAGCCAGTTCAGATATAAGTTGGTAAAGGGTCACTTCACAATATAGCCCTTTCAAATTGCAGTTCAAACTCAGAATTAATTATCCTTTCGCTGTCTTGGGTTTTCTTTTCTTTTTTGCTTCACATTAACTGCAGCTGAAATTATTTTAAAGCAATGATCTTGAACGTCATGTCCTTCAGCTGGCCCTGAAAATCCATTTTCAATGGAAAGCCTCCTTTCTTTTCCAAGATTTCTGTTAGTCTATAAAGCTCATCAAGGCTCTGGTTCTCTAGGGGTGTCAGATGCTCGGATAATACCCAGGTGCCTGCTGGCTGGACCACTTCCAAGGTACTTTATTAGCATGAATAGGCCAATCTGAAAGTGGGTTAACTCCTTCGGCTTTCAGAGATACAGCGAGAGTCCTGCAGCAGCAGCGCGCTTTGCGCGTGTGTGCAGCTACAGCTCCAAATTCTGAGTCATCAAGTTGCGAGATAAAAACAGAACATCAAGGGCACTAAGAATAGGCTGAGAGACACCAGCCTGAGGAAAAAATATTTGTTTTCCTGCAACGATACCTGTAGAGAAGGTATCTAAGGCCAGAACTATTCAGAAGCTCCCACACTTTGGAAACGTCACATTCCCCCCTCCTGTGTTAGCTCTGGGCACAGCAGAGAAACAAGGTGGCTTTCCCACATGAAGCCATCGCAGCTGCATTTCAGGGAGCTATTTTCATCCCTCAGCTGCTGGCAGCCCCCAGCTAGAGCTGCAGTTTAGTTATGGCTGTCAGTGGCAGGAAAGGCTCTCACGGCCACCAAGCCAGCAGCACCACAAGTCCGCACGCCCCGGCACAGCCCCAGGGCTCCTAAGTCATGCTGCCACGATGCCGTGTGGCACGATGACACACCACGAGGTAAGTCTCAACACAGGAGGGGCACGCTGGCTCCCTGTTTTACCTTCTCATTTTGCATGTTTTTCCAGAGGAGGGGAAAAAAAAGAGTACCCTACATCCCACCCTAAACGTATTGCACAGGTGATGGTCCCAACCCACATCAACCGAGTGCACAAATGTGGATTTTGGAGCTGGCCCCAGGCTGGAAAACCTGCCTCTCTCACCACACATAGGGAATGCTTTCATTCGGCTTCCTGCTGCAGAAAGCTTTGTGGCTTTTGCCTGGTGCCAGGGTTTCCCAGCAGCACCGTACGGGTCTGCTCCGACTCTCTCTGACCCCCGAGCTCTGTCTTGTCAAGCAAACGAAAACCACGGCTCCAGAGCTGCCTTCGGCCTCTTTCTGCATCTCCCCCAGCTGTGAGGCGAGGAGGGCAGCCTGGGCAAAGCTCAAGCCAGGCTCAGCAGTCCCCAGGCTGCATCCCCTCCCAGCCCGGCTGGCTGAGTGCACGCCTGCGGCGATGTTCTGCCTCCCCTCCCCAAAGCCAGCCCGGCGGCGGGTCTGCAAGAAGAAGGTGACTCCTGGGGACCACGCAGCACAAAGATTTCCCTCACCCTTCTCTACCCAGCAGTGGAGATTATTCACGATTCCTGAATAACTACTTCAGGCAGGATTTGCAGCAGCTTTCAACCAAAGCTCAGCACTGCAGCTTGGGAACAAGTGGGACATTATCACTGACATCAGCCCCCAGCCTCTTGAGAACGACTCCCTGTCAGTTCGGTGGCTCTCAGGACTGCAAATGATCCTGCTGGGCAGAGGCTGGCTAGAACATGGTGCACTGGACCTGTTTCTTCTTCTGCAAGCCTGACCGAGGGGCTTGCTGCAGGAGCAGCCACAAGGGACAGGGGACAGAGGCGCATGGGGCGTCACAGGGACATCCTGACCTTCAGCTGCACCGACGGCCAGCAGGCTGGGAGTGGTTTCCTAAGTGACTCACAAATCTCCTCTGCCCTAGTGCTGATCTTGCCAAGGAGAAATCTTGTTGGCACCGGCCATCGCTGCAATACATTAGATGCAATCACTGGCGACGAATGTCACGCTGCTCTGCCGCTTGGACATGTTCTGAGTGCTGGCACAACCTGTGGTCACCTGACGAAATGCAGCAAAGAGCGGTGTGGAAGAGAAGAAACTGAGACAAGGCTTAGCTGCGGGTCCTTGTGGTTGTGCAACACACGGCTGACAGCAGACCTGGCAATGAGCAGTTCCTTGGTAGCACAAGATACTGGCTTTTCCTGTTTATGTTCCCCAGAGAATAAGAAAAAGGACTCATACCAAAAAATAGCAAGTATGCTGAAAGGCAAAACATGGAATTCTGGGGTCTGCTTGTCACCCCTGGGGTACCTAAAATGTTCCTAGAGACATACTTTTGCTCAAATAAACTCCATATATCCACAGCATCCCTCTTACACAGGCTTCCTCATTTTTTTAAGTTTTAAATCACCTTGCTGGAGGCTCAACCCAGGAGCTAAAGAGCTCCCGTGTCTTGGAGGAGCAAGGGCACATGCTCAAATATTTTGAATAATGGCAGTCCACGCTCAAAGTCTTCGCCGTTTGTTTTCCCTCTGCTTCCATCAGGGCTGCGTTCCCAAATGCCTCTTGTCCTACAAAGCTGGGGGCAGAGGCATGCTGTCACAGTGCTCAGTTCCCTACGTGGCCTGTGCCCGTCTGAGTGCCTCCTGCAGAACACTGCTGCCAGCTGCTCAGTAGCGTGGCCGAGACGTCCCTCAAGTTCCAGGCTCCCCATCCGCTTCCCGTCCTGCCAAGCAGATCCACGCAGCCCTCCTCCATCCGTAAGCCTCTTGCTGCAGGAGCAGAAGAGCCTGATTTCTTCTGCAGGGTGTGACCTGCCATATGGGAACCCAAAAACCCGAGGACGGCGCTCTCGTCTCCACCACAGGAGCAGCTGGCACCCTGTGCGGGTAGGAGCAAAGCAGACATGCCGGTGGCACAGGAAGCACTGCAGGTCGCGCTGCTGCCCTCCTTTACTCCAGCGCTTCCACCAGTGACAACTCCGCAGCTGTGCCACTTGTTCCCTGCTGGTTTGGATGCGAAGCCCTGTGTCCTGGTGCTGGCACACTCAACGTGCCACATCCTGCCCAGGGCAGCTCCGTCCCCCGCTGCAGTGCAGGAACGCAGCTCCTAACCAAGGTGCAACCACAAGCCTGCACAACAAGTGCTATGGGACTTTTTTTTTTTTTACACTAGCTCTGTTTATATCCACAATAGATCCAACAGTAAATAACCCCCCTCCTGTTTTTTTTTCTCTTTTCCGCATCCCTTTCTCTTCCCATACCATCTCATTTCTCATTATCATGAGCTGGCTTCACTGATGAAATCTTTGCCTAGAGCACAGGGTAATTTTCCATAAAACTGCATGTGTGATATTGCCAACATCTCTGGTGTCTTTTAAACTTGGTCTCCTCCAACAAATACCCAAAGGGAAAGCCTCAGCTACCACGATTTCCTCAAACATAAAGTGGAAGGACTAACTGAAGCATCTCAGGCAGCATCTAGTTGCGTGGCAACTAGAAGAAAATGTTGACCTCTTCTTATTACTGGCCTTCTTACCTAGAGAGAGACAGCAGATGAATACACAAGAGAGGTCTTATTTGGAGTTTTTTTGGCCAGGCGCTGTTCTGTAACCTCATGGGGTTTCTGTGCCCTCCTCGGCAACACAGGGCTTGGGGACGAAGGGCCTTCGCCCTGCCCACACTCATCAGGCAGGGTGAGGAGGGGCTGTGTCCCCGATCAAAGCAAGCAACCACGAAATCAGGCGAAGCAACTGAGCATGTGAAGATCCTGTCATCACATGCTTAAATTAAGAACGGTGAGCAGATGCCCTTGACTTTCCCGTGATTTGAGAAAACTTAAGCCCCCTGCTTGGAGCTCCAGCGCTTTGCTTTAGAAACCAATGAATCAGAAGGGGCCGCTGGTCACATAACCAAGAGAACGATTATCAGGGTGCTGCACCCCTTTCTCTATGACTGGCTCTTCAGCCCACTCACCACGAAATGGCTGAATTGGAGGGAGGTCTCCTGTTGACCAGGAAAACACCACTCATGGGCTAGTGGTATGGCACAGAAAGGCAAGCACCCACCTGCTCCCTGCAGGTAATCAACCGGGGAACATGCCTCCTCCTCTTCAACCAAAAACTGCTAGAAGGACATGCCACAGCATCATCCCCGTGCTCTCCTACCCTTCCGTAAAGAAGGCTTTAGTGCCAGCCCTGCTGCAGGTACCTACTGCTGTACGTGCTATTGATCATGGCTGATGCTTGATATGGAGACCTGTGTCACATTTTAACCAGACACAGTTAGCCTATTTCCTCCAAACACTAACCATGAGATATGCTGTGGTTCACTAAGTCAAAGACTGAACAGAAGAGGTGACAAGGGCTCTAGCAGGAGGATGAGCCCAGGGACCACTCACTCCACCATCTCTGATCATCAGAGTTAGGCAGACCAGTTGTTCCTAAGGCCCAAACAATACCTGAGCAGCAGTAACAGTTCAGACCAAGTGCCCATCCAGTCCAGTTTCCTGACACATGGCAGACTCCCTCTTAAGAGTATAAACACAGAAGAATATAAGAATGGTGCAAACACGTGTATTTTCCCTGCACGCTCTCCCAGGCCACAGTTACCAGCTCAGCAATGCCCTGATCCAGGGACAGGGATTTTTACACACCACTGCTGAGGTCTCATGGTCTCACCCCCACCCTTTCATAATACATTTTTTCTTTCATTTCCAACATGCAGAATTGGACCATGCAAAATTAAAAATAAAAACTAGGGCATTACCTGAAAAAAGATTGTAGGGAACAGCTATTAATTCAAGCCACCAAGATGCATACAATTTGAATAAAATACCATCCCACAGGCATCCTTTAAAGTTTTATAAACCAAAGATCGAAGCCAGTTATATAGGACTGCTTAAGGCTGGTTACCATGGTTTGAAAGCAAGGGGCTGACAGCACAGGACCTTTCCTTGGACAACTTGCTCACCTGCACCTTGCCTGGGGGCCACAACTGAATTCTTTTTCAGAAACAACGCCACGAAACATTTCTAAGGAGATTTTTACACTTTATGTCATTTCTGAGGTCCTGTTGCAAACAGAACTACATCCACGCAGCATTAACCAAGAAGATTTTGGTAAGGAAATGTCTTTCGGAGACTGATCATTTTGCAGGTTTTGCTTTCAGGAAAGTAAGGTAAATATATTCTGCAAAAGGTACTTTTACAAATGAGGCTTTGCTGCATTCCTGTTTGATGTTCATTTCTAACTTTTCCCACAGCGGTTCAGCTATTTTGATGGCAATTAATAGCAGCTTCCTGACAGCCTGTTTTGCTCCTAGAAGCGCTCCAGAACACATTCCTGAGGATTTGTGTGAACTATTCTCTGCATCACCTACACACACCTTGCTGCCTCTGGTGCTGTGCAGGGAAAGTTGGTGCAGAGCCTGATGGCAGCTGGGGGGCCTTGCAGTAATCAGTGTGTAAGGAGGTCGTGGTGGGCACAGCACACCACGAATCCCATCCCACGTTACTGTTATTTCTACCTGCAAGATGCAGGTCAGAAAACCCAGTGCTTTGCTTTGGCTGCCCTTGGTACTTCCCCAGAGTCCCCCTGGCCGTACCCAGCTGCCAAGAGGCAGCACCAGTGCTCAGGGCACGGAGCACAAGAGCAAGCTGCAACATACATCCCGGACCATGCAAGGTTTGCTTTGGTACCGAGGTACTGAGCTTCTAGGTGAAGCACACGTGCTGCCGTGTTCTGTGTTCAGGATAGGAGATCATGCTCAGTGCCCCCGGTTCCTCTAAACCACGCTTTGTGGTAATTCTCTGCAAAGTGACAAACATATGGACTGCAGGACTTCTCCGAAACTAGCCCCTAACATTTTTGTATCTGTAACTAAATCGAACCAGCTGATGGAGTGGCTTTGCTACTTCAAATAATTTCATCTGAACAGACCATCTGCTAACCACCAAAAGTCCCCCCCCTCCTTTTCTTTTATTATTTTGCAGGGCAGTATTATTTGACACACAACGTTCGCGTCCAATCCAGCCTGCGCAAGTCAGCTAAAGACTGATTTCTTTGGCTCCTGCAATTTGCTCGTGAAGCTTCAGAAATGCTGAGGTGAAAGCTTCTCTTCAGAAAGGGAAGCACACCATTTCTACTTTTCCTCATACATAAAAAATGGCATAAAAGTATTTTTTCAGGCCATTTTGTTTTCTTTTCTTGAGAAACACCTTTTTCTTATAAGCAGACGGAGAAGGAGGTGAGGTTTTTGCGTCTAACAGGAGAGCAAAACTGAGCATCGCAGAAAGAAAACACACCCTGGGCAGCGCACTTACTGATCGCAGCCGTTGAGACCTAGTGTCTTGAGTTTACACGCACTGTAAACTCTTTGGTGCAAACTCACCACTTCAAATCACCAAAGAAAGGCTGCCCCCTTTGGTTTGTAAACCAGGGAAAACTGTCCGCTGCCGAAGCATCACATGGTGTGGAGAGGCCAGCAGCGCAGAATTAGGAAAGAGCTGGCAAGTGTGAGGTTTCCCCAAACATGCTGAGGAAATATGAATCCTTGGGAAGAGTGAAAGCAAGTTCAGGCCTTTGCAGGACAGGGATGTCCTGGAATGCAACTGGAATGGCTCCCGTCTTCCCCTGCTGCCCGAGGGACACCCCAGGGCTGAGGCAAGGCCGAGAGGGGGGCAGATGCCCCATCTCGAGGAACTTCCTCACCTGTACAGAGGCGACAAGGACTTCTGGAAGCAGCCGATGTGATGCTGGGTGCCTCCAGCACCCAGATGTTCTGCCTGAGGCGGCTGGTGGCACCAGGTGACAGCACTGCCCTCAGACCGCAAAGGCACCCACGAGGTCAGGCTTTAGTGACAAAATGTCTGCAGGACAATGAGACTGCATTTATTTCTATTTGTTTCTCGTTACGTAGCTGCTTCAACCAGCAGCTGAAGTTAAATAGGACTGGCTTAAAAGGTAAACATTTCTCACAGCTTTCTCATCAACTATATTAAATATAGTCATAAAAAAAAGCCCCACAATATTTTCTGTATTTGCTGAAGGATGACGTCCCTCCTTGCCTTAAGCGTGTGCCAGATTACTCATAAACCTGGACCATATGCCACTGCAATTTACTGATGGGCCCAAGCTGTTTTGGTAGATACAAAATCCGAGGGGATTAGGGAGGCTCGATCCACGCTGAAAACAGAGCAACAGTGGTGGGGCAGCTGCTTGCTCTCTTTGCTCGCTCTCAATTTAGGTCAGCTGCCAACAGCCCGCCCTGACTCGTGCTGGAGCCGAGCTGGGCCACGCTGCTGGGGCACCCGCGCCCACGGGGTGCTGCCAGAGCTGAGCCGAATGGCCTCATGTCCAGGCAACGAGGGCTTGCTTCCTCTCGTCCAGCAGCCCTGCTAGCTCCCTGCTCATGGTTAAACCTGGTGCCTGCACATACCTAGGGGCTGTGGGTCAAGCCCACGCGTGGCAGGGACCAGAGCAGTCACCTTCCAACAGCTCCAGCAATGCTCCCTTGGGTAAATCTCGCTGGGGGCCCATCCAGAATGTGGCCAGCACCATTGCTCTGGTTTTATTTCCCCAGACCAGCAAGGGGGCTGCTTGTCAAGAAAGGAAGGACAGAGTCCGGCTCAAAGTACTGCCTGAAACATGGGCCCCTCCTGGGCAGGTACCAGCACAGAGGAGCTCAGCCAGACTGTGGCTCTCGGGCAGTGCTTCGGCTTCCTCCTGAAGAGGCTGCCGCTCATGTGAAATATCAAATGACACAAATGATTGCTGATTCAAGAAAAGCCCATTTAATCCCAGTGGTACACACAGTCCAGTTGGCCCACGCAGCTACATATTCAATAACGTTCTCACAGCATCACTGGAGACTCTTTCCCCTCCCCATTATCTCAATTTTTTCTTTCCTAAGCTCCTCCTTGCTTACAGCTGCCCCCCACGATGAAAGGCGCCACGTGTCACCCAGGAATTACAGAGCACTGCAGGGAGTGCAACAGCAAACTGCAGTCGGAGAGGTGGGTGCGAGCACCCCACATTTCTCCACCCAGATGAGTGGCTCTCCAGGGCACAGCTACCATGCATGCAACTTCAAAGCTGAACAATCTGAACCTTTCCTGCACAATATTACTTCGCTGGCTGTAATTTGGGACTGCAACTTCTGAACACTTGCAAGACCCTCGTGCTAACAGAGCTCAACTCAATTTCCAGCTGTTGGAGCTAGCAGAGCGCTTCACTCAACACAGTGGCTTTGTAACCTCGCAAGTATCGGTCCCACCCACAGATTTCACTGCTTGGCGCAAATAGATCTAAGTGCAGCCATCGTTTTTTTTTAGAGATCACAACTGTAACTTCATGTTCCTCTGCCTGACAGCCAACACGCATCAAAAGCTACTGAGTTGTACCTGCTGGGCTTTAGAGGTAGGTGTGACGGAGCCTGACAGCTAAGGCTTCAATCAAAAAGCCCCAGCTCCAAGTTTTGTGCCTGGTGAGGCAGCTGCAGGCTTGCAGCTGCACCACTTGGCTGCTCCCTCTCCTCCGACAGAGGAAGCTGTCCTGAACCTTTGTGCCTTCACTTTCAGACCCTGACATGGAGGGAGGACCAGCACCCTGGCCCCTCCAAGCCACCCACCACACACAGCTCCAGTGGCACTTCAAGACCTATTCCTCCCCTCCTCAGAAGGCTCAGGCCCCCGTTATACTGTGTCGCATCTGCTGTAATAAATATTGGCCCTAAATCTTCATTTAGGCTAAAATCCTTTTGTATCAGTATTGCAAAATAGTCTCCATTGCTTTGGGAAAATGAGTCCTGTGCATCCAGCAATGGGTTGCCAGGAGTTGAGGACTGCAACGTCTGATTGAAAAGGCATTTGTTTATTTTCCTACAGATTTGTCCTCCTTAACTTTCTTTATCACTGCCGTGTCCCAGAGTGACCCTGACATGCAAATGCCTTCTCTTCTGGGCCAGGGTGGCTGAGATGGAATACGGTTACTCCCTGCTTCTCGCGCCCAGATGTGCAATGCAGATAGGGTTTGCAGAAAGGGACAAGGTCTGGCTGATCATAATCATTTACAACTTTTATTAAACCCATTTTCCGTTCTAATTATTATAATAGTTCCCAAAAACATCATCCATGGACTTTAAGTGTCTCATTATTGTGTGTTTTAATGAAAACTGTGGAATTATCTCGTGCTCAGTGCCACATGGCCCCATATAGCAATGACAATGCTAAATAATTTTTAAAAATTTATAGTTTACAAGACGTATTTCCCATCTGTGGCCATGTAGTAGCTCCCAAATGCATTAAATTTCATTACATTAACAACACCTCTTAAAAGCAATTGGCTTAACTCCACAGGATGGTTTTATAATGACCCGAGAAGTGTGTTGTAATGTATACACATGTTGAAGATTAACAGTATCTGAGTGCTACCAAAGCAACTCAACTCCACGTCCAAACCAAGTGCTTTCATCCTTCAAAGCAATGCAATGCTGTTCAAAGTACTGATCCCATTAACACAAACAAAAAGAAGTTCCTTTTGGCACTCTGCAAAAGCTCAGCCCGACAAGCAGAGCTATGACAGCAACGAAAACCTGTGGAGTTTAAAGTGTAACGTCTCAAACATGATTAATCCCTGGGGTGAGATTAGTAGCAACTTCTTCTTCCCTGCTCTCCCCAGAGACGTTCTCTGTTACAAGGCAAAAATACACGAACTGTGCCCAACTTAAAAATTGATTTTGGGACGGAAGCCAGACCAGATGGTTAGAAAAGCTAAATACCGTTGATTTATTTCTTACCCTTTACGAAGCAATATTAGAGACAATGGACCTTATCAGAACAAATGAGAATAAACATGGGGATGCAGCCTCAATAGAGAATTAACAACCAAAGCTACCAGCTTCTATTATGCAATGATTAATTCTGAATTTGTGCAAGTATTATCAGCAGAAAATGTCTAGCTTTATCTATCGAAACCAGTGCCAAACTAGACAACCTTTTATGTCAGTGCTCTTCATTTGCAAGATACCTCAGGAAAAAAAAAAAGAAAGAAAAAAAAAGTGCAGAAAACACCAGGGTTTGTGCTGCAAAGTCAGCTGGAAAATCAGCTTAAAGACCACCCTGCTCTCCAACCCCAAGGAGGCAAAAAAAAAAAAAAAAAAGCCCATGACAATGCCACAAACCAAAAGCCTCTGCAGAAGGCAAGCCTGTGGGTCCTCACCAAGCAAGCCCCTGAGATGCAGCCCCAAGCCCAACACCCTTCCTCCCCCCTTCCCACCGAAACAAGCAGCTGGCCACTGCCCCTGTGTGCCTCAGTTTCCCCACCCAGAGTCTGTCAGGACCTCCCCGCTGGCGCTGCAGCGTGGCCGATGCTGCCTCTACACAGCTCCCCAGCCCGCTGACAGAGACAAAAGGCACGAGATGCTATTTCCTACGTTGTGACTATCGGGTACTCCTTGTAAACAGGTTATATTCATTACTTAACAAATGTTTACCACTGTCCTGTATCACCCTCAGGTTCGACCAGCTCTGCAGAGAGAATATTCAGCGCTGCTTAACGGCTGTTGGCAACAAGAGGAAATGGACTTTCTGATGGAAATGTTCAAGGCCTGTTATTTGTGAGATGCAGCTGAGATGGGACGTAATGAATTTAGCCCTGTTTCGCTTCATTTACCGTAGCTAACACATACAATAAAAGTTTAGTTTATATCTGGTGCTGCCATGCATGAATATCTCATTATAACTGCAAAGACTTTTTATTTTTATTGGGGCCCGTAACAGCACTGTGGTATGTTAATTATCAGCGATGTAACAGAAATGCAACAAGCTTTCCTTCCTTCCAGGCAGGACTTCCTTCCACACGGGCTAAGGAAAACCAAGGGGGCCTGTCCCGGGCCACTATTTCAGCTGGCATGCTTTATTAGATGACAGCAGCAGTTAAGAAGGATGAGATGCAGAGCACAGAGCAAGGGCAAGGAACTCACTTCCCCAGAGCACCAGCCATGTCCCCTCCCTCTAGACCACACCTTCACTGCCACCCTCTAGACTCCACACCTCTAGCGCCTTTCCTCTAGCTTTCTGCCACCCAGAGTACGACCTCTTTTACAACAAAAACATACTGAGATTCATTTGTTTAACTAAAGGGGTAGGCTGCTGCGGCCCCACTTGGCTTGGGCAGGGTCTCAGCACACTTCAACAGCTCACAGCGTGCCTGGAGACGTACGTATGGCACCACCTGATGAGGGCACGCTCTTTTCTCCAAAAGGGAAGGGGACAAGGCTAGTGGGTCACAGTCCAAGCAGACACCGGCACCAGAAACTTAGCAAGTGTGATCGGATCTGTTTTAGGATATCCTGGTCTGCTGAACATCCTGGATATCAAGAAAGCTGCAGTCCCACATGTCAGACTCATCAGTGGTGAGACCACAAAGGTGATGTCAGTCCTGAAATGTGGCTAGCAGGAAAAAAAAAAAAAGAAAGAAAAAAAAAGAAAAAAAGAAGCAGCAAGTCATCCTACCCTGCCTTTGAAAGAAGCCGTTTCCTCTGATGCCTGCCCCACTAGAGACATAGGCACAACTGGTGGTGCCAGTAAGGCCACGTGCTATGGCTTGGTGACAGTTTTTTTAGGAGTGTTGGGATTTTTCTTAGGAGAGGAAGAAAACCAGGACCTCGCTAAAAGCTAGGATTTGTTTCACATTCAGCTCCAGGCACAGGAACCAGCTGTTCTCTACCTCTATGTAAAAAGACTTCTTTGAACACAGCTTATCTGCTCATGGCTTCCATGAGGTCACATTTCCCAACCCTTCCACAACATCCCCGAAACAGAGCCAAAGAGAGAGGAGCAGCTGGGAAAAGGTGGAGAACTTTTAAGGAGTCCCTGCAAAAGGCACACACTTCCTAAACTTCTGAGAAGCTGAAGGCTCACTAAAAAGGGGATAACAGTGAAGGCACACAGGAAGGAACTCCAAATGTAGAAAAAGACACCCACTGCTTAGCCAGCATATGCAGTCAAATACCAGCCCACAGAAGACTGAGATGCTTATTAGGTAACATAATCATTCAAACCAGATGTCTTTTACAAAACTGAATCCTTAAAAACATTCAGTGACTCTTCTTCCTTTCACTAACACTAATATTCTGGAAAACTGCACGCTGAGTGATGCTCAAACTGTTAGCGCTCCAAGGGCTGAGGCTGTGGTGAGTCACTGCTGCATGCCGTGACCTTTTGCAAACCCTGTGCAGAACTGAGCAATCAGCTGCAATCAGAAAATCAAATAAAAATAATTAAAAAAAATAAACTGTTCTCTCTTTGGGGCTCCCTCCCAGTGTCAGTACGGAGCTCAGATCCGGTGCAAACAAGTGCAAAGCTCCTAGAAGCAGTAACTTGTGGCAGTTTTCCACATTTTTGCCTGGAAGAGAAAAAGAAAGAGCAGTGGCTGGTCCCATGCTCTCCTAACCCAGCAGAAAGGATTCTGCCCAGCAAGGTACACCAAACTCATCCATGCTGTTCCTGAGAGGTTCAAAGTTGGACCACAGAGACCTGACCTGTCGAGTAATGATTTTGATCAAGTTGCTCGCTTTGCAGTAAGGCATTAAAAATCTGCAGCTGAAGCCCACGTGCTCACCCAGTCAAAAATAACCTAAAACAACTTGGAAGGATTGACAACTTAGTGGTAATGGAGTGAGCAGGCTGCCAGCTGGATGTGGAAAGCTTAGAAATCCTTCCTTCTCTCGCTGAAGGAACACCAACTGCCAGGCCAGCCTGGGATGACTTTGCGGGCCATGGTTCATCACAGGGCAGCAGTGGAGCAGGTGCTCCCCTGGGGGACAAGAAGGGACTCCCATGCCACTCGCCATTTTGGCTTTTGGGGGATTAGCCTCTCTGTTGAGAGCAGAGCCTTCCCGTGTGGGTTCAGGTCCTGCTGGCAGGAGGGAGACCCCAGTGTGCAGGCGTGTTCTGTTTATTCAGCTCCTCGCCAAGCTGGAGAGCTGGGACTCCTCCCTGACACGTGGGGCCTGCGCCTCTCCTGCCCCATAGCAATGGGATGGATGCGGGGCCGCGCCCCCAGCCCAGAGGTGGTGGCAATGCAAGGGGTTTGCCAAGCGTGCAGGGGTGGGAGCCTTGATAAAGCTCCACGGCTCCAGACAGCAAAACAGGAACATACTTCACTGCTTCTCATCAAACTTCTCCAGCCTTGTTAATGCTGTCCTGTCCTTTAACTGCAGCTGCGACTTACCACTAAGTCACACTGCTATTCACAGCTCATTCTCTCCATTTGGCTCCTTTAACAAGTCTCCCTGCCAAAAAACAAGCAAGGTCTGAGCTGCAATTCTTCTCTTCCTGACCTCTTCTTTCCTTCTTCAGTTTCAGGAACTTCCTTTCATCAGGAGGGCTTTCTAACCTTCCACCAGCATGATCTTGAACCTGGTCTCAGGCTGCAGGCCTGGTGGTGCGGTGCTGTGGCCAAAATGCACTTACTGCTCCCACTTCCAGGGGACTGGCTCTTGACCCAAGTAGCACCTGGCAGCAGAGGGTGGCCCCGGGCAATCCAAGATCCCATCCTGGGCAGTTCATCTGAGAAGGACTGTGGTAGCAGTGGGGAAACACAAGCTTTGGCAACCTTGGATTTCACTAGACAGGAAACCTGATTTCTCATGGCTTTCTAGAGTTTAAACCATTAAGTACAAACATACTACTTGTAAGTACTGCACTTATTCAAGTACAAGGTCCAGACTGCAACAGCTTGGCGCTAGCAGAACCTCATGTGTTATATTTTCATGTGATTTTACCTTCCCACTGCTTCCAGTTCAGTCCTGGCTGGTTAGCAAGTCTGATCCAGGCTGAGCAGGGAGCTGTCCCAAAGTTTCTCCCATTTTATTTCTGAAAGTTTGGCTCCAAGTTTGTATTGACTTGTGCCTACAGCCACGTAAGTTTGAAGCCAGAGTTGACATTTGGATCTTTGATTCACCAGTAAGTCAGAAAGCTCTCTGTGCATACATTCTGTATGTAATTTTACACAGCAGTTACTATGCCTAAGGTCAGCTCTAATTTACACTCAGAAACTTGCCTCCAGACTCGCATTTTACAGCTTGTAGCATACAAATAACTTGACGTGGGATAGGAAAACCTGCTTTTGGGATCTGTGGTCAGAAAGGCTCAGGAGATACAGAACTGGCAATATACGCTTTTGGAATGGACGCCGAAAACTGACAGTTCAAAAGTTCAGGTTTTTGACTCTTCAAAGGGAGCAGTTAGCACAGCTCTTAAAATGGTACACGTAAAGATGGAAGGGAATACAATTTCTCCCAATGGCCTTGTGTGAAAAACAAATCTAATTCATACCATATGAAAGTTGCTGCTCTTACAATAAAGCTGTTGCCAAGTTGCTGAGAAATGGTGATGGAAGACACACTTAGCACCGCTGCAAAGACATTTTGAACTGGTGACTGCTCAGTGACTGCTGCAAGCATTGTCTGCCCTTCTCCGCTGCTCAGATTCCCGGTACTGCCTCGTAAGAGAACAAAGTTTTGCTGTTTGTATCACCTACACAGCACAGAGGCTTGGTGTAACAGCTGAGATGTGTTTTGCGTGCCTTGCAGGCCACAGCTCATGAGAGTCAGAAGGCTGCAAGCTGGAGACTCGCAAAAACAAAGCAACCCCTCCTTGGGAGGAAAGCAGGATACAAAAACTTCTGGCTGCATCTGCTGCTCGGTGTTGAGTGATGATATGGATGTGGTGTAACAGAGCCCCACCTAAAAAGCTTCTGTCTCTACTGCACAGGCAGGTCTCCTGGGGAAGGGGCTGGTGCCCTGTTTCTCCAACACCCCATCTCCTTCTGCTCCCCTCCGCCCCTCTCCATGGAAGAGGGGTGGATGCAACACGTGCAGGGAGAGCAGATCGCTGCACATGTCTGACTTTGGCAGCTGGCTCTCTATTTTTCTTTGGCCCTGACAAGACACTGATGTTCAGGCTCTCTCATTTCCAAGAGTTTGTGTAATGAGAGCTGCCCCCTACAAACTGACAGCATGATTACAAATGAAAGGAAGGCACTGAATCAAACCTGAGCCCTAACGCAACAAGAGAAAAACTTGAGACAAGAACCAAGAAGCCACATATTAGTGCCCACTGGGCAAATGAACTTCCTGAAGGCTTCCTGCATGGGCTCAACCACATCACTTCGGAACTCCACAGCTATGTGAGAAACAGAGGCAGCAATGCCAGGGAATAAAAGCTGTTCTAGTTTGTGTACTCGCCACCTTACAATAACATCCTGTCTTTAGTTCGGAAAGAATTCAAGACTTAGAACAAACAAGGAAGGAAAATAATGCTGCCTACAACCATGAGCTTGAAGAGCACCTGCCTGGGAACCTGTGCTATACGTGCTCCTGGCTTTTACGAGGTGTTTGGTAACTGAGTGATTGGGAGCTCATGGGGAAGCCCCACACCGTGGTGGCAATGGCTCTGTTCCCCCCAGCAGCACTTGAAAGAAGCAGGAGGCACAGCTCCTGCTTGCCCGGGCTGCCTGCCTGCAGCCCACCTCCAGCTGCTAAGTGTAAGGCATCAGAGAGGCCACCACTGTGGTGTCCTCCAGTTCCACCAGTATAGTTAAACTGGTGCTACAGGATGGAGAGACTACCTCCTGTTAAGAGCAGACTGTGGTACAAGTATTAATACCATCTAGTACTTACGCCAGACAACCTGATTACTTCTCATCGGGTCTCTGTGTTGAGAGGTACCAGTACAGCAGTCCTCTCCATTTCTCAAAACAAAGCGGTGATGCTCCTACTTCACCACCCTGCTGCCACACACCGAATAATGTATTTCAGCACAGAGCAGGAGCAAGAAGAGGGATTCTGCAGGAATACTACAGCAGCTCTAGTTATATCCAGTGCTATATCCTTCAGGCTGGGAGCTTGCAAGTCTTTTCTCTAGCTTCCCTTTTATAAAGATCTTTCTCTAACCAATTTCTTACTTTAAGTAGATTTGGATATTAAAATAAATAATATAAATGTATCTCTGCTGTAGCCTTTGAAAGATTCCCTGATAGCTGTGGGAACTGACGCAGAGTTCCTATTCCTCTTAAAAATATCTTTTTTAATTCCTGCTTACATGATTAGGTCTTGAAGCACAGATACAATCAATCACCATCTTGGAGCATATCGTAAATCGTAAATCTCTGCAATAGAAAAGAACCTAAAACACTTCAGGCAAAGCATTCAATGGGAATGTTTTGACTAAGTAATGCTGTGAGTTAAGTTTGCCTTCACACCTTTATCCAAAAGTACAGGAAATAGCAGTACGTGACTCTCAAGCAAACTAGGCTGTGACTTACTTGCAGCCCAGGTACCCTGCGATACCCCCTTTCACAGGCTGTCACCTCCAGACTTCTCAGGCACCGCAAGTCTCTCCAGTTCCTCAGATGCATTTGAGATCCTATGCTCTTAAAAACTACCTCCAAGATCAAGCTAGCTAAATTGCTGGAAACTTCCGTGGGGGCAAATGGAAATCAATTTAATTCCAGCTTATGTCAAATACAGCTTAAATCACCAGGGGATCAGATTAAGTTCCATCAGTACAAGACAAGTTTAAAATAAGTGTCTGCACAAGTTTCTCTAGCAGTTTAGTGAAACAAATTAAACAACGTTTTTACCAGCACTGCCTGCTCTGAATCACAGCTTTTAGGCCCTGATCCTCATACTCAAGCTTATTACTGAAACAAGCTAATTACTACAAACAAGAACAGGGGGATCTGGCTCCATCAGCACCACGCTGAGGTAACCGTACCAGGAGCACTACATGGTACCAGAGATCCACGTCTCCTGCCTAAGGCCCTTAGGCCTAACCCTCTGCCAAAATTCCTTCCGTGTACCCGAAGTGCTTTCCAGTGTGACACTGCAACTTAGCTATGTTTTCATAACAAGCTATCTCATCATTATGTTTATTTCTAATCTATTAGTGCCTAGGCAACCCCTTTTCACATACTGGCTGCTCTGCAACCATTTAACGACTGTCTTCTCTTCCTCAGAAACTACAAAAAGAAGTTTGCAGCACAGGAGAGAGCCATCAGGGAAGCAGCGAGGAAGGCTCGTCTCCTCTTCTCTTGGCAGGTTCACAATCATATGCTGTTTCAGAGACTGTGGTTCTCACTATTGGTTGGATGCTGAAGTGGAACACAGCATTTTCAAGCTTGCTTTTACACTGCACTACCAACAAGGCACATGCATTCCAAGATGTGCATAACGACAGTATAAAAATAGGTAGATTAAAAGGGTGGGGGGGAAGAAGACAGAGTTATATTTAATTATTCTCTATTTTCTTCATGTTAAAGAATCATCTCTGACACATGCCCAGATAAAGAAAGCAAAGCCTTCAGCCGCAAAATCAATGCCAACTCTTCTCTAATATACGCCCAGTTCACAGCACGCAGTATCCTGCAAAACCCAGCTTTGTGCCCACAAAGGATGATGCTCATTTGTTTGCAGTTACTGTGAGGATGAAGGAAGAAGTGAAGGAGGGAGGACCTGTGCAAAAAGAAATTGTGCTCTGTGCTCTGAAGCTGGTAAGACTCGAGTTTAAAACTGATGCTCCCCAGCAGCAAATCTAGTGTGCTTCTTGTTGAGCAATCTTGCTCATTTGGGATTGCTACTCTGGTAAACAAGAGGGTTAAGCTTTATCCTTCTGAGACACGACGAAGCATTTCCTAGGGCTGCCATGCCCACCCATCACTCCTCTGAGATGTTCTCAGCCTTGTGCCTAACCCCCAAATCACCACGTGCTTACAATCAGGTGCCTGCCCTCACTGAACTCATCCTGGAAGCAGGGGCATGGGGCTGCATCAGGACTGCAGTCTCAAGCTGGAGGTGAAGAGCAGCAGGGCAAGAGCAGCGTCTGCACCGAGGCGATGCAGGCTGCACCATGCTGATCTGGCTGCCTCAGCGTGACAGCTGAGCTCTGCTGGCCTCTGCGCATCACTAATGCGTCTGCAAAAGCACAAGCGCTGCTCGCAGCACCACCGGTCGAGTCCGAGGTGTGACAAGCAGGAGCGGGAGGCCTGCAGAGAATCACAGGTTTTTCAAGTGGCACTTCACACCCCAGCGAATGCAAATGCTTGCAGCTTTGGGGCTCAGGACACACGCACGCAGGCGACCAAGTCAGGACACTGCATAACTGCATTCATTCTAGCTCCTTATGTCTTCTGGAGAGCACGCTGAAGCAGACGGGCCCCGTTGTACCACCAACTGTCCTGTTACTGCCCCTGAATGACAAACACATTGGGACTGTAACACTGGCGGCCCTCCTTTGGCTGCGAGTCCCCTTCCAGGAGGAGGCCGTGCGGAACGGCGGGAGATGCTGACGGCACAGGGGGTGCTGCAGCCAGCCAAGGCGCCCAGGCTGCGGGAGATGGAGTTGGAAGGCGGGCAGCACAAGACCCAGGCGCCGTGCACGCATGGCCGGTGATCTGTGGGGTTCAGGCTGTCAGCTCCTGAAGGTCCACCGACTTGGCAGGCAACGCTCCCTGCCCCTTCTGTGCTGACAGAGAGGTAGGTGCCAAAACTGCTCCCCACGCTGGCTGCGTTTCAGAGGGTGAGGGGAAGGTGAGAGCTGGACTGCGCCGCAGCTTGCCAGCCACCACGGTTTCTTCTTGAAAACTGAATGCGGTATCAGCTTACCCCGTGTGAAGGACCTTGCTTACTTCAAGTGGCATCAAGCCATTTGATGCTGATGTTTTCAACTAGGGGCTGGCAACAGCATAAAAAGAGGGCTTTCGAAAGTCATTTCCTCTTCACTCACCCAGTCCTCAGGTTTAACTGGCAATTCTGGGTTTCTGTGAAGTTCGCATTTTGCTTTTTCTATGTGCTGTGTGAAGGGGACCATGGCAAGGTGGGTGTAAATACTGCAGAAGCAGCACTATCACATTTAGCCTTAGAGATTTTTTCTTCTTTTAAGCTTTCTAAATTTTGGATTTAAAAAAAATAACGATCCTCCAGTACCTTAACCCAAACCCATATTTTCCTTCATCTCACTTTTCTAGTGACGGGAGAGGTAGCTGAGCTCCTCTCCCCCAAAGATTTCAATTTCCAACTAAAAAGTGATTATGTCCACAGTCTTTTAATGATTTCCCTTTAAGGGACCAGCTCTGAATATAAATAAAAACATTAACAAGCTATGCTCACCATTTATAAAAAATATTCCAACAAAGGAACTTCTCTTTTTGTACCTTGAGAAGTCATTTAAATGTAGCTCATTGCTACACATGTATAATTTCTAAATAAACATAATGAAAAGAACTATGTAAGTTTTCACATAAATCCCATTTTTCCATGTGCAATTGAATAGATAAATATCATCTGTGGATGTCACAAACCAAATTAAATGTCCTTCATCTTATAAGTTTAGGGGTATGGTGGCTGTTCAGGGGCTCACAAGTTTACATCTCTGGCATTTTTTCAGTCACCTCATTTCATCTAAGAGAAAGGTTTTATCTCTACACTCGGCTTCACGTGGATTGCATTCGGCTCTGCCCTAACGGTAGGATAGATTTTTATATTTATGACATCCCTCTCATGCGAGCTACTCTAGATGTTTTTGTTCAGCTCCAAGGTTTCTTGGAGAGGGAAGCCAGAAGCTAGCCATGCCAACTACACAGCTCATGGTGCCTTTCCCTACCGAACCGCCTTCCCCGCTGCGACCAGGGTAAGGAGGAGAGTCCTGGGGACATGTTCGTGGGACCCTCCCTGTGCAGGAGGATGTGCTATGCTCTGGGGACAAGACTAGGAGCTGCTGATCTCCTCCAGCACCATCCGCTGGGCACCACTTCTACCCTCAGGTCTACCTGGCTTCAAATTTGAATATCCACTCTTATTCCAGCACAGAATTAATGCTTTCCAGGAAGTGGAAAACTGCCCGCTGCTAGATGACACCTTTGCATTTTGTATAGAAAAAACAAGAGTTCAGTTACTGGATGAAAAGCTTTCAGAGAGAAAAAACAGAAACTTTAATGAGACTTGCCCTATGCTGGAAAGGAGCCAGCAGCAAAGAACCAGAATGGTTTTGCTAGACTCCTTACTGCCTAGGAGAAGCCTAGAGTAAATGGTAAGAAGGGAGATAGTCATACTCACAGACTATAATAAAGTCAAGAAGGTAAGTAACAAACAACTACGCAGTCAGACACAGAAAGACTTAGATCACTCAAGTACCTGGGCTCGAAGATAGCAAACGCTAGCAATCAACGCAGATAAATGAAGAAGACTGACTCTTGGACAAGGAACAGAGAATTAGTATTTGCTAAGGTGAATAAATGCAGAAAGACATTGGCAAGGGAGAGACTTCTGAAGCACAGAGAAGATTTCCCCAAGCTACCGACACAAAGAGCATCTCTGCAGCGAAGGTAACAAACAAGCAAAAAGCTCCTACAAGTCACTCAGCTCAACAAAAAGACAAGGGGGGTTAGGAGTTATGCACAGTGCTCTTCGCACCCTTTGGCAATACTAACCGTACTGCGAGGCACTGGCTAAAGACATGTGAGAGCAGGAAGGCAATGGAAATATTACAGGTGTGATTTATTACAACTACAGGGCACCTCCATCAAATACGGAGATGAACACAAATGTCTTCCTCATCATCCAGAAGCACAGGCATTTACTGTCTGTATCGTACAGTGCCTTTCATTTTTAATTGTATTTTTTTCTTGGCTTTGGCATCACCACCTGCTACTCCATTTGACAGCTTTGCCTAACAATAGGCTGTACATAAATGTGCTAATTTCACAGTTTTTTTTTTTTTAAATCAAATCAAATCCATGCTTACTGTAATGTGGCTCTCAGCGGAATGATACCTGAATCTAGCGTCCTTTCCCCTGTGGCCATCACAAAAGTACTTGTGCATTATGGCAGTAACCAACCAGACATATATTTCAGCAACCCTCCTCTGAAAAACTGCAGAAGACACATTGTTCTCACAGGGGGAATGTAAGGCTCTAACAGATCCTACATCCTAATTAAAAGGATTGTTAGCTAACACCAGAGAGGAGCCAGAGAGCACCCTTTTTTCTGTTTAAGCAACACACTTTGTGAAAAAGAAAATTTTTCACTGCAAGCATTGAGGTGAGGGAAGCTGGCTGTATCATGACAAACTCTTATTTTAACCCTGATCAAATGCAGGACAAGGGTCGCTGGTGCAGGGAAGCAAGCCGGGCTCCTTAAAACAACATGGATCACTCACTGCATGTTACTGCCAATGTTATTGCCACCCAGATATAAATATGTACGTGGACTATCATTTTCTTGTAACAAATGGTAAAAGATATCCTGGTGACAGTGAGGCAGTCATGGAGAAAGGATTACTTTATCACCTACCTATGACTATGTTTCCCAAGCAACGTTCTCGCCAATCAGATGCCCTGGGTGATCATTAGTTCTTGCACATGGCAGCAATGAAATTGTCCCTTAAAGTAAATCATTCAAGGATTTTTATAATCTGAAATAAAATTTTCTAATATTTTTTTCCTAAGTTTTCCAGGTTTAGGGTTTTAATCTTTTATTATTTATTGTACGGCAGTTGTGAAGGGCATGATGAGAGAAGCCCTGTGTAAATAGTTGTCGTTGGAGGACCAGTGCATGACAATGCTGCATTTAAGAAATTAATGATTTTTTTTCCTTTCTATTATTATCTCAACGTTCTTTGTGAGGATGTTCAAATTGAACAGGAACCAATAATAGTAAAACAAAACTCACTAAAGCTTCACTTTGGCTTCTGTGTATTTTCCCACCTCATGGCTAAAGTTGCTGATAAATATTCTTTCGAAATTGTAGTGGAGGAGGAGAACAGCATATATATTTTCTCACATTTAGAGTATCAGATTCAAAGAACACGATTTTCTACTGCTTGAGATAGAGTATTCCTCTATTTTCATACTCTCTAGGATTTATTGCTCTTTTTAACTACTACCAACACAATTTAACCTTTGCTATCTTCACCTCTGGTAATTTTTTCTGTCCCACCAGAGCCTGAATTACATGCTAATCATAGCAAAATACTGGACATTCTCTTAACTGTGGGCTTAAAAATAATCCTCTTTCAATAGAAAAAGACATAAAATATCTCATTAGACCAATAGTACTACCAGGCACAATCCATCCTAGAGTATAAAAAAAATTATGCTACGCGTCATTTCTTTCTAGCTGAATTCTCCGACACCTGAAACTCAGAGCGAGCGTTTTGGTGCGAGCCTGCACTTTGGTGCGACCTGGACGTAGAGCAGCGCCAGTGCTTACTGCAGGGCTTCATCCTGCTCGGCTGAACAACAAGGCTTGAACAGGAGTAAGGTCAAGGCTGCACACCGCTGTCTTTCACGTTATTGAAGCGCCTGAACATTAAGGGCTTGATTAAAAGGTAGTGACTCAGCCCCTGCATTTCTAAGGATCACTGTTTTATTCGTGTACTGCCACTTGTCCAGTGTTTCGTATCAGATGCCTAACATCAATAAGGTACATGTCTGAGCCAAAGTTCATCAGAGCCTCCCCAGACCTTTCCCCACCTGCCTGTACTTGATTTTAAAAAGCAGCTATGATATATTCAGGGCGTTATCATGTAAAAAAAAAAAAAAAAGGAAAAAAAAAAACAACCTACAATAATGACTTGTTTCTTTGGAGCTGCTCACATCAATGTATGCTTGCCGGGTCTGGTCCACAGTGGCTTTGAAATCCTTCAAAACAATCCCCCATCTTGCAAGAAGGCAGCAGAGGCTCTGCCCAGCATTTCAGACTGTTCTACGTCCTTCACAGCTTTTTTATCAGCTTGACTGTATGTCCTACATTAGGACCAAATCCATACACTACTAAGGACATATAATTCATCCCAAATGATCAAGGATAATTATATGCTTAAAGAGCAATATGCAAAGGTTCTCCTACAGATAATTAAGGAGAAAACTCACAGTTCACCCATGTGGGAAGTTAGCCAGGAAGTGCAGACATACTTTGGGAATTCATCCATTATTTATAATCTGCAGTGTCTTGTCAAAAACCCTAAATGAAAAGTTAAAGCTTTAACACATTCTCCAGCATACTGCTGGGCCATCACCTCCCATTAGTTTTTAAGTAACACTCCCATTGGGCCAGATTCATCAGAAGGTTTCCTGGCACCTGCTTAAACCCTCTGGACCTCAGTGAGGCATCAGCGCAAGGAAGCTCACGATCGGCCACTGTCGCTGCCCTCGCCCTGGGATTCTGCCAGAGGCGCACGAACGCAGCCCTGCATCCGGATGCAAGCCGGGGGGGTCAGCCCTCACTGAACCCATTGCAGCCATCCAGGCAGAGCTTTCTCTCCCCACCACCTCCGACAGCACGCTCAGACAAGTGCCCCAGGTCTTACCCTTGCCACCAGTTTCCCACTGATGCGCACGGATGCTGACAAACGTGGTAGGGGCTGACCGCAATGTGACTGCTGGCAGGCCAGAACTGAGCGGTGCTCTTACATCACAAATACTAATGGTGACAAAACAATGCCACTTCTGGTTGGCACCCTAACACCGCCCTTGGTTTCCCGCTGGAAATGTCCTCCCATTTCATTTCCCTTTTCCATTAAAAACAAAAAACACCACCAGGCTACCCGTACCACTGTAGAATGACCCTACAGTATTTCAATTAAAATAGCTCATCTTTAGACCCATTTTTTTTCCTGGACACCCCTACACTTCCCATTCACAGCCGAGGCACAAAACCCAATTAGTTATTAATTGAGGCACGTTAAAATTCATTAACTCTGCGTGTGAAGCTTAAGCTATAATTAACTGTCTTCCCAGGCTTTTGTTCTTTAATCTCCAGGTAGAAGGTCCCATTGTTAATAAGAAAGATAACGCACAATCCTACAATCTCTCTTGCGGGTAGATAGCTTAGTTCTGGTGGTGGCAATGTGACATTAACCCCAGCGGGGACTTCTCTTGTTAATGCTGTCCTGTCAGCTATTGAACATTGTGCACCACATGTGAATTGGAGCATATTTTGAAAGGACAGGGGCATAAGAAAAAACCAACAATGAAAATGTTTTTTGAAAGGTCATTTTCAACAAACTCGATGTCCTGCTACAGGACACGTATACTAGTCTCATCACTACATGCATATCTTTCCTTCCAGCTTCGCCTCTGCAAGAATTTTCATTTTAAAGAGCTACTAAAAAAGCAGCTCAAGGCAAGTTCTTGTTTCACATATGGAACAGCACGAAGCCAACCTTTATTTTAAAGCAAAATGAACACAGAAATTAAGTTACATGTCAAGTTCCAAGGCTTAGCATTGCAGCGATTGCTCTGGAATTTGCATACATTTCTGCTACTTCTCCACTCACTATATGGATGCCCAGGCTTGCAAAGAAATCAGCTCAAACCTAACCTACATAAAAAGCGCCTCTTCCCAAATGGAGCTGCTTTTAGGATGGAATTTCACAAGTGGTTCAGTGGAAGCAGCTTCCCACTTCTAATTTAGGCACCATCTTAAGCAGAAAGCACATCCTGGCTTTAAACCTGAAAATGGTGGATTCTGTCCTCAATAAACGACACCAGGAAGAGAAGAACATAAAGAACTGGAATAACTGAAATGAAAATGGCGTGCCTTTTGCTTGATCTTTTGTTGAGGTGCTGACCTACGAGCCATAGCATCACAGTGCTTTGACGAAATAAAAAAAGTACAGGTGAAGTGGAAAGAACAGAAAGAACAAGCTGCTTCTGGGGCTAGGTAGCCTTCCAAGCTCAGCCATCACTTACTTATTTCACACACGCTTTTTCCAGTAACAACCGAGATGCTGTGTGCACTGGAAGGACTGCTCCCAAGGGGCACAACAAGCGGGCAGAGACGGTGTGTGCCTGTACGCAGGGGGACAAGAGAAGCTCTGCCTTGAGTTTCAGGCCTGCAGCATCTCTCCAGATCCGGGAGGTGAGCTGTAAATGTATTTTCTCAAAGTCTCCGCTCCTTCCTGAAGACTTGTGCTGCTGCTAAGAGCTGATTCGCTTCACCAAAACCAAAGGTTGCCATCCAGCCATGGGTGGCCAGGGGCTGGGGCCGGTCAGCGCAGGGAGGCAACGGAGCCAGGACTCTGCTTCCACTCGTTCCCCCCACCCCCTCACTTCTGCAATGTGCCAGCCTACACATTGGAGCTGGCACAGAGGGAAAGCAGTCTGTGCCAGAAAACAAGTCTGGTGCAGATTATTTCCCTGCTGGAGCAATGAGAAAGCCATAGAGACTTTGGGAGTCGCAATATGGTTGCTAACCCCGTTCCTGCTGCAATGCAATCATGCGCTGCTTCCTGTGGGGGCTGGACTGTCTGTGGGGCCCCCATCCAGCCCGCAGCGTGGAGAGTGGCAAGAGCAGCACTGGTGGTGCAGTAAGTCTGAAGGAGATTTCCCCAGGCTCTAACAAAGCTTTCAGAGCTGTATGAATGTCTCTACGGGCTGCACATGCTCATCCAGCATCAAGAGCATTCCAGGTACCAATTCTGAGACATCTGGGGGAAGCAGCTGGAAGAAGCAGCAGCAAAGGAAAAGGCAACTGGAAATCAGAAAGCGCAGTCAAGACACAATGTGATTTTTGCAGTACTTTCTATGCATGCTACAATTTGTATTATTTGGCTTCACGTAATGTGCAGACACCATGTGTCCATCCATTGAGATGTGCCTTTAACAGGTGGCCTGTGCCTGTCTGGAGATGGCACCATCCACTGCATTGCAGGTCTTGCATCCACCCATACACACATTAGCCCACGCAGTCAGCTCCATTCTCCCTTCACTTCTCCCTCTGAGGCTGTGCCAGGGACCTGCGGATACTGGAGGGCAAAAGCTCAGGCAACTGCTTCAGGCCTCGGAGCCATCAGTCCGTTGCAGGGCTGCCCGAACACACTGTTGGGACAGAGACTTATCAGTCAGCAGGGCAGGCAGAGCCAGCCTTGGGTGTTGCTTACTCATCTTCCCACCTGACTTCGTAGCAGTGCCGACAAATTCATTTCTCTGTGTTGAGGAGTCGGGGAAGCAAACAAGGCTTTTGTGAAAGCCCAGGGAAAAAAAATTGCAGTGACCTTGCACAATTTTTCACATGCCTCTGTATCAATCACAGACGTCCTACCCTCATAAGCTGGAAAAGTAGCGTTAATACCAATATTGATGATGCTGTCAAGCCTTCACAATAGGTGCCTGACAGCACCATGTAAGCCAGAGATACGGATAGTTCAGGCAATCAATAGCTTGCAAAATCTCATGCAGAAAGAGCCACTCGGTGCAAACACGGAAGACGCTGTGGAAAATGTCTTCCTTCTCTTTTCTGATCTTGAAAGGATTAATGCTTAAGGGAATCACCTACCTCAAAATCTGCCAGCAATATGCTTTTTTTTCACAGGAGAATACCAAAACAATTAAGCCCTGTTTCTGCCAAGGAGCATCTGGGGTTGAGAATTAGCAGCTCTCTGTTGTGAGAAGCAGCTAAACAGAAAGCAGAGGATGGTAACAATCATACTGCACTTCCAACCTGGAGCCCTGGGAACGCTGTGTTGAATTTGCTTGCCATTTCTGGATTTTCCTCCTATGGGCCTGTAAGCTAACAGATCACCTCATCAAGAAGCCTGTCTCTGCTCTAAATCCAGGTGGCTTCATTACTCCATCAAAATATTAATAGCAGTGTTATAAGATCAACATTTGTTTTGCCAGGAGCAATGAATAATGCAAACAGTACCGCCTAAAATCATTATTATTTTATTTAGATCAGAGGCTGAGAGCCACCCTCTGATCCTGTGCCAAAACTGGAAGAAAATGAAGAGCATTTAGAGCTGGTGAAAGGTAAAGGATACAAAGGCACAGAGAACCAACTGCTTCATTTATCAACACAGTGCAGAAAGTCATCAGCCGCATCACATTCCCCAAACTACTACCAAATACACCCTTTTTTCATTTCCTTTCACCTTTGGAGCCTGTGTACTCCTGCAGCTGAGGAACGCTCATTTCTAGAGGAAAGAAGTTTTTTGGTTTCCTTCTTTCTGAAAGCACTGACCCAAAAACTCTATCATTAGTAACAATAATTAAAAGGTGCCATAAGAGGGAGTGTATGGATGATTGCCACTAAAAGGAACAGTCTCATTAATTTATTGCAGATTTTTAACTTGGCTTCATTAGGACATGTCTGTTGAAGGCCGTTCAGGACTCTGGGGATGTTCCTGTACTTCAGTGACTCCCTCAGTGTTGTCACAAAGAAGGAAGGCAAGTAAGATCTGTTGGCTAGTATGCAGTTTTGCGTATGTAGCCAGCAAATTTATCATTTTGTCAGTCTTGCATCCAAGTAGAAGCGCCCTCTTGAAATCGAGGACCTGACTGATTGAGCAGCCATTCAAACACGAGCTGTGAACGCCAGTCCCTCTAGCACAAGAGAATTTCAGACCATCTTTTGTTGCCTCTCTAAACCTGCCAGCCTTCATATGGCCACAGAAACATACCAGCGTGGCTCCAAAAGGCCCAACACGTCAGGCTATCCCAACAGCGACCATCTTTCCCTGGCATCTGGGCACCCCATTCCACTCAGCCTCTTTGGAGAAACTGGTTTTCCTAAATCTTCCTGATAAAAACACCCCAACTTCACTCTTAAAGGCAGCTTTTAATTGGGACGTGGGAAAGACACAGCAGCCCTACGAATCATAAATAATGATGAGCACTTGGGAGAAGTTTCCCTCATTAGACAATACCCATAAAGCAGAGTTAACTAATAATTAACAAATCTAGCAGATAGTAAGTATGCAGCCCTCTCTAATGGAGCAGAAGACAGGGAAATATTAAAGAAGTGCTAACAGCTGGCTTGTTAATACTCCGAGAGCCAATTTCCTACGTAAGACTCAAATGGGAAAGCAGAATTGTAATTAAAGTCTATTTTAAGATAAACAGGAAAAAATACCCCACCTCATGAATCATATCTTTTATTATACACATATTTGGCACCTACTGGCCTACCAAATCTCCCTGGTCAAGGAAGCAAGTGCCCTGGGCCCGCTTCTGAGTTCCTGCAAGGGGCTTTCAGCAGAAGGGAGTACTAAATTAGGAGTAAAGGGCCCTCATAAAGCACTAGAGCACAGCAAGGCTTTTCGGCAGATGTGAGCTGTGGACTCACCATGCTAAGTGGACCAGGAAACACTAGCATTCCCTCCCTTCACTTCCACAAAGACTACAAGCTGGACCAAGAGCCCATGCTTGACCTTCTCAGCCATGGAGCAGCATGGCATGTGCCTGTCAGTGAGAAGCAAGGCCACATCCTGCGCAGGCATCTCAGGTGACTTCCAGCCTGCTGCAGTCGCTGGGGAAATCGGCTTTAGGAAACGATGTTCTATTACTTTGATGTTAGGAAAATACTTCCATATCAGCATGGTTTAAAACTAAGTTATTCTTGCTTGTAAGCATCTTTCAGGAATGCTTTAAGGTGTGTGCCTCAAAGGAAAATTTCTACAATTAATTTCACAAAAATATATAAATGAATTGCTTCTCTTTTCATTTCTGTCGGATTCGTTTCCATGTATACTTTTCCTCTAATTGCAGTCAGAAAGAAAAGGCTCGGGTCTTTCATTAGATACCATCCAGAGTGAGTTATTAGGGTTAAATCCACCCTGAATGGTAAAAGCAAATTAATCTAGGCTGATAAAGCGTGAGCCTTTAGTTGCCAGGAATCCGCTAAAGCCCCAATCTGCAGAGATTTATTCCTGCACTTCATTTCAAGAACACAGCCAGCCTGCCTCCCTCCAACCCAGCTCAACTCCACTTTATACATTCATATATTTATTTTCCCAACTGAAATGCAAGGAAAGGATTTTCTACCCACCATCAGCTTTGTAGATAGCGTGTACCTAAGAAACTCATACAGAAAGGATTCTTTAATTAGTTTAAAACAGCACTTCATATTGCTCTGAAGTAAAACCAAAACTGCCACCAGTCTTTAAGGTGTTCAAATCACAAATGTTTTAAGCAGCAAAGAGACAAACTGCACGTTCTAGAGCACTGAATGTCTAAAATATTGTCCTCCCCCCCCCCCAAAAAAAAAATAAAAACACAACTATTCCATTGCAATTTTAAAGAATGGGATTCTTTTCATATCCAAAGATTTATTTTTTTATCACCAACCTGACACTGTCAGGCAAGTCAGAAAGGTGAGACTGGACTTTGGGAAAGTCAGCTGCTTGCTCCAGCCATGACTTCACAGAGAACCATTTTACACTACCACCCATGCACTCACAAGCAGCCACAAGTCATCACCACATTAGTGAAGCGTTTATGGAAATGCCTTCAGTTTAAAGCTCTGGGATGCAAAATCTACCTATTCTCTGACCTGATGCTAGCAAACACACACAGCCCGGGACATCTGATTTGAAGCCCAGGCTAAATGTATTTGTGAAAGAAAGCAGGGTCCTGATATTGATAACTTCCTACGAGGAAAAGAAAGAAATGTCTCTCCTGAAAGGCTCCTCTGCCCCTTGCTGAAGAGAAGACTTGAAGCACGAGAAAAATGCATGAGAGATGTCCTGTACACAGACATCCTAGAGTACATACAGCAGATTCAAGAGCATTCCTACTCTTTTGGGAATAAAGCAGAGTATTTCTCGCCTGATCAAGGGCAAGTTCTCAGTACCTGCAGGGTTCCTCATCTTATTCGTACCATGAAAGACTAATCCCTAATAGACCGTGAGGATTTGTCGAAGACTCAGCAAAGCAGTGACATGAGCCACCGGGCTCTGGCCCTGCCTGGCTGCTGGTGAACAGCTCCAGCACTTGGACACCTGTAGCACCAGAGCCAGGGAGAGGGAAAGAGATGCGGGGTTTATGACTAGGATCTAAAACAAATTTTATTGGAAACTTTTATGTCTGTAGGTTTGAGTAGTTTTTATAGAGAGGAGTTCTGAAAACTGCCATAAAATTTTGCCTTGGGGGTTATGATTACATTTGTATCTTTCCCAAACTTGTATAAATAAAGACGACAGTTTTTACTGTAGAAGCTTAAAAGGTTAGAGACGTATTTGGGTCTGTGATGAACCTTTTATAGATGTGATGTTATAAGAATTTATTCTTAAATATCAATAAAAAAAATACAACTTTACATTTCTTGATAAAGCAGTGGCGATTAGAAAAAGAACTATGTGGCAGAGGTGGCTGCATCGCTTCTGACTTCCTTTCTGTTAAAATAATGCTTTGTTAATTTTTTGTTGACTGGAAGCAGTTAACTAATTTTCATTCTGTCAGAGGAGGAATGTTTTTTCTAAGGATGCTTCCTGGTCTCCTGGCGTTTCACGTGAGATTCACCTCACACCTGATTTTGGTCGTGAGTTGGTATAAACCCTCTTTATGAGGGACTGGCACCTCATATACTTATACCTTTATAAATATGCTGTATGATTTTTGTACAAGTAAACAAGAAATAATACCCATGTTTTACGTAGCATATGCAAGGCTAAAAACATTGAAGGACTCACCGCTGTTGGACCTGCTATGGTTTTCCCTTCCACGCTTCTGCTGGTTGATGCCGTATATTTTCTTGTGGGGGTTCGCTTTCCCTTTCTCCCCCCTCTCCCACACATCCGTACATTCATGCCCATAACCAATTACTCTCCAAAGTTTGGCAGTGACAGGAACGCAAGAGCAAACACTCCCAGTTCCAGGAGCACTTTGTACTGGCTAAAACAAGCATCCCAACGGGTCCCAGGGGAGTGAGGCAAACCACAGCAGCGGGGCTTTTTATCGGGATTAATACACTTATTTTGCAAACACGGAACAGATTGTTGGTAAAGTGAACACTTGAACACCGGAAACAAGGACTATTGAACCTGCTCCCTCCTCTCAAGCACAACCACAGTAGGATTTTAAATTTCAATGAAATGAGTGATAATCTTATTTGTTGCAGATAGAATGACTAATTAGTGAGGAAAACTCCTTGAAAGCATTCAGTGCAAGCAGTTCTCTCTGAACGCAGTGCACGGCACAGCGGGGCACGGAGCACTGCACTGGCATGGATACACACTACTCTGCGCTGTGTGCACATGTCCCTGAGGAGGCATGCTGATTAAACTGGGCCTTCATGAAGTTAAGCAACTCAACCATGCACCTGAATGAAACTTTTTGCCCACAAATACCTTAAAATCAAACAAATTAAGACACCTTCATTCCAAAACATACATTGTCTTAAAGACAAGTATTCACAATGAATTACCACGCTGCATAAACAGTGATAGACACAAAGTAAACATGAAATCATGGTATCCAAACAGAAATAGAACATTAAAATCATATAAACAGGCAGAAAAAAAAAAAGAAAAAAAAAAGAAACAGCCCTCTTTTTATTTTCTTCTTTATTTCAAGAAACTTCCCTTTCTCTTACCTTGATTTCCTCTTGATCAAATGCTGCTCAGAAGAAGAATTGTATGTTGCAGTAACAGTGAAATGTGGACTTAACAGAATGCCATTGGAAATCATAATATTTACGTTCATTTGTTGTACTTGATTCAGAGTTAAAGTAATTTTTACTAATTGCCTTTTCATCTCACACAATGGTTCCTGCTAAGTAAGATTTAAATATCTCTTACCTTAGAGTCCCCATCTCGTGTGCTGCCTCATGACCGTACCCTTGGGCAGTCGATCCATGGCTATGCTGGGTCACTGGAGATACAGCTGTACTGCAGCATCCAACGCAGACGAGACAGCTGGTGCATGAGGCACTTTAAGAGTCCTGAAAAAGAAATGTGCGGGTTTGAACCATGCCACGGTAAAATATTTTAACATTTTGCGACAAAGAATTTTCCATTCTATGAGAAATACAGCTGTAAAACTACAAACTTTTGTATTGATTAGAATGAAAATAAATTTTGAGGCATTGGAGATAGTATGAAAACTTTCTTTTAATGATTCCAGTGGTAACTTCTCTTTTGCCACCACCTTTATGTTGTGTGTTGTCAGAATGGAAGGCCAGAAAAGCGAGCCCATCCACTGCTGTGTGTTTGCAGAGAGCCTGCTCTTATAGGCACTGTGGTAATACAACTAATAAATAAGAGGACATGTTATGACTGGTTCCTGGCATTCAAACAATTAAGATCCATTCTACCAAGCACTTCTACATATGCCCAAGCCACACTGGCATCTAAGTTCAACATTTCCTGAAGCACTTCATCAAACGATGAAGATTACTGTTAGTTGCATTCATCAGCAGGCTTAACAGAGACCAGAAGGGGACAGGTACCCTATAAGTATTGCACAGCTACCCAGAAAACTCAGCTGCTTTACAACAATTCAAAGTTAAGAGAACTCCTAATAGCAAATTATCAGTTTTTTCCTCTTTCTCTGAGGAGGAACCAAGGTTTTAGCAAAGCTGGGGTGACCACAGCTAGCTAAAATACACTTCTCTGGGAAAAAGGAGGCTGCATTTCAGCTTCCTTTTTAGAGCAGCTGCTTTCCTCTCTACATACACCAGGATTCACTTTCATCTTGTTTCTAAACCTGATGTTTATCCTATCAGGAAAAAGCAACAGTAGCATGGGAATTTAGGCTGACAATAGATGCACTCATTTAAAATGATGAAATGCAAACATTAGCTTCTAAAAGCTCACCAAAGTAAAGACAGAAAACTATTTGCATAAACTATTACCTGTGGAATTAGAGAGACATATTTTTGTTAATAACCTCATCTGTTTTATGTATTTCAAAGTGAAGAAAAAAAGTTTAAATCATCATGATTTTACTCATTATCATCTCTTTAGGTCTTGCTACAGTTATGAATTGCTAATTGTTTGAGTATAAGGCTTCAAGATATCACTGGCTGACACCAGCTTTCAATCCAAGAAAAAAAAAAAAAACAAAAAAAACCCCCACACATTAAAAAGAAACTCAGTCCTAGTAATTAAAAAAAATATATAAATTTATTTTTTAAAAGTTGGTATAACTTTGATTACGTGAAATCCAATTTTAATGAAATGTTTCTGGGGATCTTCCCGCGCCGAGCAATGATTCTGTTGGGATTGCTTTTGCAGTCCACTAATTTCTAATCATCTCAAAGTAGAAGCGGGAATGCAGAGAAGATTGGGAGAGAGTGACAAACTAAAAACCTCAGCCTCTGGATCTGAAAACACTCATTTCAAGAGACAGGAAGAAATACAACATCACGTTGTCATGAAAAACAAACTGGGAGCAGTTTTATTTTCCTTCCACAACAAAGAGAAATAAAATCTTGAAAACTGGTAGAAAACTTACTGGTGCATTTTGCCAAGCAAATTTTTGTGTTAGGAGTCATTTCAACTTGCCCCCACCTGAGGGTTGACACCTGTATGGCTGGTGGAGATGCTCCCCTGCCCTTGTCTTCTACCCCACCAAAACCAAGGACTCAAAACTTCACCGAAGGCTAATAATCAGCTATTCCACTAAACTCTTGGAGGTACCCTGAACAGCATATTTTACATATATTGACAGGGCTCAGAGGACTGTGGCAGCTAAATACTGCCCAAGGGTAAGAAGACATTCAGTGATGGCGGAATATCGCTGGGAGCTGGAGGCTGAAGGCAACATGCACAATCAAAGCAGCTATTGTCACCTCAGGCCATCTTAGTGCTGCTGTCTCCAGGGAGAGCCTGTGCTTGTTTATTGCCCTTAAAGTGTTACTCCGGATGCTGAAGACTTCCTGTGCACAAAGACGTGGTATATAAACACCACCCGCCTGCAAGGAAACTTTCAACATGGAAGCCTTTAGAGACAGCATGGCAGTGGGCTCGAGTTGCTGCACTGAGCTGGGGTCCCCCAGGCTGAACCTGTGGTGGTGAAGCACACGAGGGACTTGCAGGTACTCACCACAGGTTGAGCCGCGACACTGAGCACAGAAGGACGCACAGGGGTGTGCAGGGCTCACATTTAGGGTCCTGGTTAAATCGGTTACAAGCACTGCCACACAGTGGCACACCTGCCTTCACACCACTGTGATGCCCCCACAAAGGTATGGGGTCATCCCATCGCTGAAGAGCAGACCAAGGAGGCTGGCCAGCTCCTCAAGGGAGAGCTAGAGGAGGGACCCTATCAAATCCTGGCAGGGCAGATCTGAATGCTAGCCAGCAAAGTTTAGTCCTGATGGTATCTTATTGCAGTTTATTACACATTTTAATAAGGCCTGACTGCTAGAGCAGTCGGTAACCTTCAGAACTCAGCCCTATGTGAATCCCAGCAAGCACTTGCCACTGTGCTGCCTGCAAACACCAGCCCTACACGTAGGCTCTTACTGGGGGAAAAGTGATTTGCATTTTGTTACAGATGCACCACGGGCACTGCATGGTGCAGCTAGCAAAAGGGGTGTTTTAGTTAACCTTTAGGTTTTCCTCATTAAACTGAGTAGCTGTCACTTTTTTCTTTTTTTTAATTCCTGCCTTTGAATTGATTGTGTGATGACAAAGAGCTACAAGCAGATTTCTACATGGTGCTGAAACCACAGTCCACGAGGAGGCAATTTTTACAGACTGTATTTTATTAGGTCACTCTTGATTAGTATTGTCACTTAAAACTATCCCAAATAACCAGGATAATGACTGCAAGCCACACTCCAGCTTTATCCTAGCGACTTTAACAAGTGATAGCTCTGCCGGGAGCCCCCCAAGCTGTCCCAGACATCACTGCCCCACAGCCCCATCTCACAGCAGCGTGAGCAGGAACTGGGGAGCGACAGCGGCTTCGCTACCGTGTGCAGGCGGGGGAACACAAGGCAGAGTGAGAGTCACTGTGCTGCTGGGGATGTGCCCAGAAACAAGACAATTAGGAAATGCCAAACAAAACAAGTAGCAGCCGAAACAGAAAGCCTTCAGAATGCCTTCACCCAGTTTCAACTTGTTTCTTTTTTTTAAAAAAAGAGCTGTTGGATCCAGGCTTGCTTGCAATATTCTTGTGCTGTGTGTGCAGCATCCCAAGCCCAGACCTCAAAGAAGCCAGCTAGCAGAACAAGATGAGATGTGCACATTTCCAGATCTACCCTTGGAGAGCACAGACTCCAAATCGAAACACCACGGCTGCAAAGTCAGCAGCATCCAAGCCCAGTGGCCATTTCCAGAGGACCAAAGTAGAGTTGTGTGGTCCCGAGATACCACCGCAGGCGTTCGGATAACATCAGCCATTCCAGCTGAAGCGCTGGTGCTCTGAGCGGGAGGGAAGCAGGGGAACATCCCAGAGGAATTGGGAGATTCAAGGAGCCCCCAAGCCTCCATCCCTGCTTCTTCTAAGTTGTTTTTCCCCTTATCCTCACCAACAAGAGGCACATGCCAGGGGTGCAATATCACTCAAGGGGCACAACCGTGCGGCAAGGATTACTCTCTACACAGCTGCCACAGACAAACAGAGCACGACGATTCTCCCCATGCCGGTGCAGCAAGGCCGGAGCCTCTGGCCAGCCTCCGCCAGGCCTGGCTGTCGGGCTCCTCCAGTCTCCTGTTTCCCCACACAGGGTGTGCAGACGAGATGATGAAAGCTTCAGGGAGGAAATTTTGCCAGCATCTATCTTTTTATTGTTGTTACAGGTTGGCATCTCCAAAGAGCAAGGAATGGGTGCCAAGTTTATTACTACCCAAGTTTTATGATTTACAACCTGTACAACTGAAGCCTGAAAACACAGCAATTTTGCAGGGTAATTCTGGGAAGTAACTATCCTACAGCACCAATTATTAAAACCACTTGCACACATTAAAGCTATAAAGATTAAAAATATAGCACACTTGTCATTAAATATGTATGAAATCATGTAATATGTATTATATACCAGTGCAATGGCCAGCCGCATGTGCTTCAGCACAGCCCCATGAAAGAACTGCAAACCCCAAGTCCCAAACCAGCACGCATTTTGTCAAAGCCGAGGAACAAGTTTGTCATGCAAAATAAACACAGATGTTCCAAGCACTGACTGTAGCTTTCAGGCAATGGCTAGGAAAAGAAAGTGCTTTAGGAAAATATGCCTCTCAGTACAAGTCTACCGTCTCTGCACATACTGTACTTCAGCATCAGCTGAGGCTGGATGAGTCATTTAAAGGACATATCCTGTTGTTGTTTTTAATTTCGTTTGCTGCTCATTGTATTTTTTCCTCAATGCTCTGTCTTGAAATGTATTCAAATGGCTCCCCATCCTGATGTGCCTGGCACGCTTTAGTGACACAGGCACTCTTTTCTGTGTTGCTTACTAAATCTGCTTCACGTTTTAGAAAGGCTAGAGTTTATTAGCACCTCAGGCCTTGCTTTGCTTTTTTATTGTAATTGTTTTCCTCTTCTCCCTCATTCAGTTCCCCTGAGAAATGAATCATTTTCTATTGTGCTACACACAGGAACATCTTTCAATTTCTCTACCACATACAATTCCCATGGTCTAGGTACACATACGGCTGTACAAACCACGCACCCATACACATGCACGTGTGCACCTACCCACCCAATGGCATCGCTCAGCTTTCACCCCAGTTTTCATCTTTTTCCAGATAAAAGCATAGTCAGAGTTTCTAGGTAGAGCTAATATTTATGTTGGCTCAGATAAAAAGTTCAGCTGAAGCCATGGAAAAACAAAAAAGTTAGATTCTGCCTTAAAAATATGTTCAAAGGAGTCTCCATAGTTGTTGTGCGCAACAAAATGGGCGCTGGCTTACACTTTGACCAGTACGTTCTTTAGCCATAAGGGAAAATGGTCTGGCTACAAGAGACTCCACAGGGAGATCCAGTCTTCTCTGCTCAGCCACAGGCTCCCGTAAGCTTCTTTTTTCTCCGCCTTGGTTGCTTAGAACAGTAACAACACCAAGATGATATTTCTCTGACATACCATGAAAATGATACACGGGAAATGGGAGGCTTTGGGACAGTCCAGTAGCAAGGGCCATATCAGAACAATCCCTCCAAGGAAGGATTCTTTTTTTTTTCTTTTCTTTCTACAATCCTACAAAAAAACCACCCACCTTTCAGCTAAACAACCCAGCAAACTACAGATTTTTGTCTCACTGTTTGACTCGAAGCTTGTTTCTCCGAGTACTCGTATGGATTTTGTGTCTTCAAACGTGCAACGCTGGCATCTCGGCACCAGCTCAAACAGCAGTACTTAATTCTTGCCACTTCCTATTAAGAGTGCGGCCTTCTTTTTCAGCTAACGAATGCTGCTGCTCTATACACACTAGCAGAACAACAGTGAAAGAATAAGTCCATACCCAGTTATCATGCAAACTGCCACTGCTGAAGCTCACAAGCATACTTCAACTGCTCACAGAGTCACTCTGGATTCCTGCGGGCTGATGCACCGGAAGGTGAAAGCACACCCCCGCGTCTCACCTGCTGGCATCTCACCTACCCCAGATAAGGGGAGGCTTTTTGCCTCCAAAATTCAACACAGCAATTCCAGTTCAAGAAGAAGGCATTGATTCTGATGGAGGATCAAAGAGATGATACTACTCCACAATACCTTCCCACACCATACCTGTTTACAATACTGCTGAGATCAGTTCCTGGGCAAGAAGCAACGTGGTAATCACTCTCATGCTAAACTCATCTCTATACCTATTTAAAAATCTCATTAAGGACTTTGCATAAAACTAAGTAGATGAAATGCTGCTGCTAAGAGGTAAAACCACAGCCATTCCTGCAGCAGTTCACACCTGTAAGTTTTGCAACGTGCTTTGCTTGCGGCCCTTCTGTCCCTCCCTTGTCTTCCTTTTGCATAAAGTATCATTAAATCGTCCCCACTCATGACCATGTGCAGACTTGAAAACCTGTATACAGCCCTCCTGAAATCCCTCCCTGACTAAAAACGTGACACCCATGACTATATCATTGGTTTGATTTGGGAAAGCATCTCAGAGAGACTCTAGGCTTCCCATCATTAATGGCCTGATGCTCTTTTCACCTTTCCATTCCCTTGACTTGAGCATAGCATGGAATGGCTGGAAACAGCGCTGACCGAAAACCAGTGCATGCTGCCTTCTGAGCCTGCCTTCAGCCAGGGAACAGAGGAAGGGATGGAACAACTTGAACCACAACTTGAACCACCCCAGCCTGACTTAACAGAAGAGATCCAGTCTGCACAACCAACCCCGATGAGGAAGTTTTCAGGCTCTTTTAATTCACTGCAAGACACTTGCAGACAGCTGCAGAGAAACAGCTCCAGTGCTGATGCAAAAGGAGAACGTTTAGACTTGATTTACTGGATACACATATACAAGATGGTCACTAAACCTATCCCAAAATTAAGCTAAGACAACCTTGCACTGAAAAATACTCTCCAGGGATTGAGATTGATTGTTAAGTTCAAAAACCAACAAAAAAACTCACAATCCTGCTGAACTCCAAAGACTATTAAACAGCTGCCCAGGCTCTCATTGAATTCCAGTCTTCAGTCTCGATTAGGGTCCCAAATCAGCAATGCATTAGGCAAACAATGAGCTCACGTATGTGCTAAGCTTGGTATCTTCCTAAACATCCTAATTCTGCAAGGCCCAACAGTGTAACTACAGCAGTGAGCGATGCTATTTCCAGCAGCGTAGCAATGCCTGTGAAAGCCCTCGCAGGGCTGCTGTGCTGGTCTCAGGCACTTTACATCAATGTAATTTAATTCAGTTCCCTGCCCTGAATAAGCTTTCTTGGCATATGCAAGGGTATGTTGGTAAAACTGTCTGCACGGGGGAGGTGTTTCGTCCCATTGTAATTATGCCACAGATTCAGCCTTGACAAAGATTGACAGACCTGCAATGGGGAAACAAACCACTTACTGTAGATCTTAACTAACTAAATAGAACTAAGCAACAGAGCATGTATTTCCCGCATCAAGTAGTGAATCTGCCTGGAAATGTGCATAGAATCAGCCGTAGATGAGGGAAGCACGAACAAAGAAAGCTTCGTTGACTCATTTGAAATACATAGATGGGTGCAGGAAACCTGGGATACTTGCAAAGATCTACCATGAATAGGGAAAGAGGTTAAATTTGTCAAGTAAATTACTTGCAGAACATTCTCCTCCCAGCTCTAGCCAGCAGTAGTGAGTCTGAGACAATGGGTAATTCATTACCCACGCATCTCTGTCTGAACAGGGCAACAGAAGTCATTTGGCGTCTGTAGACCTAATTAGGTGTCATTAAACGGACCGATGCTCATTTTCCTGCTGCACAACTGAAAAGGCAATTTGTTTGTGCGATGCAAAGTTGCAAAGGTAGAAGAAAGCTTTAAAAGCTGCCTCAACTTTGTGTACCGTGAGCGCGACTGCAACTGCTGCAAACTCGGGGTGCAAATAAGTGGGGGTATGCAACCGAGCAGGCTTTGCCCCCTGCCATTTGTGGGAAGTGTGCAAGCGTGCACAGCTGCTGATGTGCATTTTGCTACTGAAAGCAGCATGCCCCCCACAAAATACACCGAAGCAACGGAAATCTGGAGGGAAGGAAGCATAAAAATCCCAACATCTGGAAAAAACCCTCCTTAATGAGGTATTTTACATCTTTCTGTGTTTTACGCACTGCTTCTCATTACAAGAAGAGAGCATAAGCCAGAGCCCTTCGAGGTCAAGGCAGCATTTCCTAGAGAGTCATTCAAGTGCTCTGGCATAGGTGTAGCAGCCTGGAGGCATCCAGACGGAACCCGATGCTCAACAGCTACCTCCAGGCATGCGAATTGCTCCCGGAGTGCTTGCAGCGGGCTCTGGCTGTAGCTCCCCATGGCCTCCTCAGTTAATAAAAAGCCTGCTGCAAGACAAAGTTGGGCGAGATGCTCATTACACCTCCCGCTTCTGTGCACAGCCTTTTGTACTGAACATTTGAACTGCAGCCCTAGAAACCACCCAGCATTTTGAAGCTGCCCCAAAATATAGCTTCTGCTCGGCTAAGTAAAGTACGCTAAATCCAGTCCTGTAGACCAGACCTGTTTGTGGTTTGGGGAGGTCCTCTGAAATGCAGGTAATGAGATATTGTTGCTTTACCTAAACCAGTATCTTGTCTGGTTTTCTTTGTACTTCAAACTGTGTAGTTTGAAAAAGCGCCAAAGCACCAGAATAAATGACGCTGTCGTTTCAAGCGAGTACTTATTTTTTTTTGTCTATGGGGTAATATAAATGTTTTAGATATCATATAGGGATATTTAGGAGGCAGACACAGTTTTGGATCTGGAGGAAGGACTGAAGGGTGAAGATGTTTAGGTGAACTAGCAGCTAGGGGCCCAGAGCACGTATAGCTACCACGTATAACCAATGTGACCCATATTATGCTGGCCTCTTGATGCTGTAACAGCATTACAAGCATCAACAACAACCTTAAATCATTTTCTGAGATTGCCTTAGCAATGTGCATCTTTCACTAACTCGTTTGTGATGACAGCATTTCTAGTTTGGAAGCCAGCTGCAGTTTTCTAGACCGAAGGCAGCTTCAAGTTCAAGAAATGGAGGTTTTACCCACCCCAGTCCAGAATCTGCAAATTCCACAACTGGAAAGAACCGCAGTCCTGCCTGGCAATTCATTTGTGAAGCCAGTCCTGGTGCACTATGCAGGACCCTGCTGTCCATTCATTAAGCATGCCAAAACCTCATGTCTTCTCAAAATCTCCCTCTCTGCTCCAAGATCTACACTACCACTGCAGGCTTACAGGAGAAGCGGGAGGGATTACTTGCTATTTCTCCCGCTAATGGAGAAATGTTAGCTAGAATGATCATGCAGAAGGTTTAAAACAGCCAGAAAAATGACCTTTACAGAGCAAGTCATGGATGCCAAAATGTAAATCGACTCAAAACTCAACTGGGCAAAAGAAACGCATGCTGGGTTAAAAGGACACGGACATGGCTGCCAGCCCACAGACACCACAGAAGTCAAGGAAAGGCTTACCATCATATCACATTCAGGCAGAGAGGCTGTTACACAGGGAGCAAGGTGGTATCATGACATCAGAGGAGTCCCAGCAAGTCCGTAAAGCTTTATCCCAACCGAGCGATGGCGGTCTTTTTTTTTTTCCCTCGAGATTCCTGCCAAGTAAAATATTCTCTGCACTGTTTTGATGGAAATTAGCACTGAAATCATTACTGGTACAGTTTCATTTACCAATAAAAGAAAAAATAAAACCAAACGTTTTCTTACAGAAAACCTGTTTGTGTTTATGTTTTCATCAAGACGCTATTTCAAACATGACCTCGGTAAAAATAACCACC